>NC_057850.1:156229593-158967093 GCF_015237465.2 Chelonia mydas
CTCACTTAAAATCTCTCTCTTTGTAGTTAATAAACTTGTTTTACTATTTTATCTAATCCAGTGTGTTTAAGGTGGAGTGTCTGGATACTCTATTTAAAATAATAAAATGGCATATTATTCCCTTAAAGGAATAATGGGCTTAATATGTTTGTGCTGTCCAGGAGAGAGCTGGGCAGTACAGGACATATATTTCTGGGAGAAGATCTAGGACTGGGTGTGTGTGCTGGGGTTACCCTGCAGCATAACCCGGGCTGGTGAGAGCCAAGATGTGGTTGGCTGGCTGGCTGCAGCACACATAGACATAGCGGAGCGTGACTTACATGCTGGAGGCTGTTTGTCAGCAATCTGGGTTGGAGGCTACAGCAGCAAGGCATTGTAAAGGGCACTCCAGGTTACAGGGCACTAGTCTGGATTGTGCCCTGGTATGTCACATTCAGTCTCCTGGTCCAGCAGTTTCGTAGATGCCCCCAACTCGGACGTTGCCAGGAAATCTGCATCCTCTCCTGGTCTCAGCTCCTCCAAATCACCATCACTTAAGGGCAAAAGCTCTGGTGCTTGCACATCACTCAACAAGTAGATATGATCCTCTGTCATCTTACAACTTTATCATCAATTAAACTGGCTTTAAAAGACAAGGATTTAGTTTGCTAGAGCAGCGGTTCTCAACTGGGGTCCGTGGCCCCCGGGAGGTCCCCGAGCCCTTTCA
Organism: Chelonia mydas; assembly: GCF_015237465.2. NCBI lineage: Eukaryota > Metazoa > Chordata > Testudines > Cheloniidae > Chelonia > Chelonia mydas. The sequence continues at coordinate 156,230,300 of NC_057850.1, forward strand.
GGGGGGCCACGGACCCCCGCCACTGAAACCTGGTGTCCCGAGTGGGGCTGAAGCAGGAAGCAGCACAGGACTGAAGCCCCGAGACCCAGCGTGCCACCCCCCCCACCCCGGGGCTGAAGCTGGGAGCAGCGCAGGGCTGAAGCCTTGAGCCCTGGTGCCCCCTTCCCCCACCCCGAGAGTCTGAAGTGTGGAGCGGTGTTGAGCTGAAGCCCCAAGCTCCCCCCTACTGCAGCCAGGAGCGGCGCGGGACTGAAACCCCAAGCTCCTACCTCTCCCCCCGCTGAAGCCAGGAGCAGTGCAGGACTGAAACCCTGAGCTTCCCCCCACTCTTGAAGCCAGGAGCGGGGGCAGGGCTGAAACCCTGACGCAGGCAGAAACCTTGAGCCCATGGGCAGTGTTGGGGGGGCACAAGGGTGTTGCCCCCTCAAACTGAGGTGCCTTACCCAGAGTGGGGCAGTCCTGGGGGCAGCTCCACCCCCCCCCCACACACCCCTCCTCCTCCTGTTCCCCAATCCCTCTCAGGCTTCGCACTCTGGCCAGGTCCTAGGCCGGAAGCCGGAGCCAGGCAGTGTGGGGCAGCTGCTCCTCTGTCTGATGGTGCCATCGAGTGGGCAGTGATGGCATTCCCCTGTTGGCTGCTGGTGCCCTGGGTTGTGGCTGCTCCTCAGCTCCCAGTCCCCTTTGACTGCTCACGCAGCCAGTCACAGCTGCCCAGGTGGCTCCAGGCCCAGCAGAGCCCTCGGGGAGTAGCCACTGGCACACAGCCCCAGACAGGTGGGTGGCCTGCTGAGGTGAGTCAGGGGGTGAAGGTGATGCTCCCTCCCTGGACCTCACTGTGCAGAGCTGGCCAGAGCCCTGCCCGCCCTTGTCCCCATAACAGAAGTCAAACTACGCCGATGCCCACGGGTTCCCACCCCTGGCCCAGAGCCCCAAGACCCCCACCCCCGCTGGGCCCTGGAGTTTTTCTAGCATGTTGAGGGGGGCTCAGAAAGTAAAAGGTGGGGAACCTCTGTGCTAGAGGATAGCACTTGGAATCCACGTTGGCTGGCGCATGTTGAAACATTTGGTATAGACTAGGTCCTTTGGGTCCAATTCTCTGTCTGTAGCATGATAGTTATGGTTTTGTTTTTGAAAAACTTGCTTCCCACTCCACGCTGGGATGGATTAACTCCAAAAGAGTTCTTATCTTTCTTCCCAACAACAGCTGGCCTATACTCACTCACATCATAGTTTGAGCACGGTTCTGTATTTCAAAAGAAAACAAGCCAGCTTCATCTCCAAGCTCTCATTAATCATTTTCTTCATCCCCTGTTCAAAAGTTCTCTCAGCTCTCTCCAGTAGGCTGTTGGAAGCTGGATGATATGGAGAAGTTTGAATATGTTTAATCTCATTTTTTCTCAGAAATTCTTTAAACTCCATGGTTGTCACTGACAATGGATTTTACAAGTCCTACTGGTAGTCTATATGTGCAAAGAGGTCTTCCTGGAGCTTTTCTCAGGCACCAGTGGAGGTTGTTGAGGTATTTACATGCACTTCTAACCATTTTCAAACGTGCATCCACTATGATTAGAAAGGATTTTCGCCATGTGTGGACTTGCAAAGTCTATATCTATGCAGGACCATGGGATGCCTGGCCATTCCCAGGATGAAAGGGTGCCAGCATCTGGGTCTGGTGGCATATCTGACATTGGTGACATCCCTTTACTACTTTTTTCATATCCTCATCCACTTTGGCCACCACACAGAACTCTGAGTCAAAGATTGCATGTATGAAATGCCAGGGTGTTCTCTGTGTAATTCCGTCAGGAATTAATCTTGTCTTTGTGAAAAAATAATGACTTTTGTGCCCCACAATATACATCCCTTCTCTAAGCTCAGCTGTACTCCTGGCCCTAAATGGGCATGACTCTTCCTCCTTGTTCTGCTGCAAGTCCAAGACAGGACAGGATCCTGTATAGCCCACTTCCTTATCTGGAAAGCCTTTACTGGGGTCTGGCTGAAGTGTTCTGTGAGTAACCCAATCTCTCCTGGAAACTCCAGAGAACCAGATTTTTCTGGTAATAGTAATCAATGGAGGGCATTTGTGTTGGCATGCTGATAGTCTATAAAGCAGACTATCCTATATTCATAAGTGGCTGAAGTCCAAGCCCAATGCTGTAGCCAGGCTTCTGCCATGGCTAGCAAACCTTTGTTTTCACTGAAGAGTCCCACATGTGGTTTATGATCTATTTGTATGGTACAAGGCTTCCCATACAGGTATTCATTGGATTTTTTTATACCACAAATAATAGCTAGACTTTCTCTGATACTAACCCCGTTAAAGTTTAGTCAGTGACCTGGAGACAAATCCAACTGGCTATTCTCTGTAGAGGTCTGCTCAGTCCTAATTTTAAAGCCTGACCTGAACCCAACTAGACCACAGCCAACCTAAACCCAAACCAAACCCAAGAAGGTCAAATTGTTTTTACCTCTGACCTAACTCAAACCTGACACTTCTAGTCGGGTCCTGTTGGGTTTGGATTGCAAGGGTCTGCTCAGGGATCCCCTTTCCCATGCTCTCACCTGGCACAGCACTGCCAGCAGTCACCCCCATGCCTGGGTCCTGAATCAGTGCTCCTGCACCCCAACAGCAGCATGTGGGTCAGGGACACAACAAGCAAACAAAATAACCTCACTGTTGCCACTCTTGCCTCCAGCCCAGGACCTGTGGTATGTGCCCCAGGACCTACCTTTGACCCTGGAGAAGCTGGCTGAGCCTAGCCCGCTCACCTATGCTCTGGCATGTCCTGTTGCTCGGGCGTCAGGTGAGGAGAGAGGCGATGGCAGGCGAGGAAAGAAGCAGCAACGGCAGTGGCTCTGGGGATCCTATATGGCAGCTCTATCCCCTCCTCCAGCCAGAACCAGCATGAAAAATCCCCACTACTGATACGCTGCCACCACCAAACTGCCCCTGCTGCAGCTGTTTCAAATCTCCCCGACACTGAGCCGCCAGCAGGGGCACCCCAGAGACCCTGCGAGCCAGCCGCAGATGGAAGCAGGACTAATCTCTGTCTCCTGGTCTGCACACTGAACTGGGCCCCAGCTTGGGACCAGAACTCCCCACACACTTGCCACTTCCTGTGAAATGGAGCCATCATACAGTTACTGGAAATTGCAAGATAGAGTGGGGTCACTGGCAGGAAGGGCAGCCAAAAAGGGGCGGGGGCTGGAGAAGGGAGAGCAGAGGACCCCGGGAAGTTGAAGAGGTGATGGTAAGACTATCCAACACAAGCCCAAATGTATATTTTACAAATTACAACCAATCCGACCTGAACTCAAGATTTGTAGTTGGGACTGGCTAGGTTTCAAGCCTCTAGTTCTCCAACATCTACTCCTGGGGGTAATTTCTACACCACTGCACACACTCAGATTTCATGCCCCCCAGATTGTTTTGTTTCCCCGCAGAATAATAGATTCTGATGGGGAAGCAAAGGGAAGCCATGAGAGGGGTCACATGCCCCTTACCGGCAGGGGTCCCGAGCAGGCATGTCAGTTTGGGCATCGGGAGCAGTGGGAAGAGATGTAAATCACCGTCTCTGGGGAGGGTGGGGCTGGGTGTGCATGGATGTGTGAGAAACTCTGTCACTCTCACTCGCTATCATGGTACATCCGGCATGGAGGGGCAGGGTCCCAGGGTGTTTCTGGGGCAGGTTTGGGGAAGGCCCAGCCCTTGCTCTGTGTCAGGGTGCAGCCTCAATACTGAGTCTGTATCCTGGAGGGGAGGCTGCAGGGTGATTTCCCCCCCACACACACACCTCTGTGCAGCCAATGGCCTGCACTCCCTATTGGGAGGCAGCCCCAGTACATGCCCCTTGTTCCTATTGCAGTGTCCACTCTGCAGATGCATGGGGCTGACACAAGGAGCTGTGGGGAAGTCTCCAGGAGCCTTGGCCAGGGCATCGTTTAGGAAGGGCAAGGTGGGCACCTGAACCCCCAAGTTTCTCACCAGAGTTTTACTCGTGGTGCATGTCCCAACCCCAGGCAGAGCTCTTACCTGCAGCACCACACAGGCAGGTCCCTTCCTCCAGGAGCTGGGTGCAGCTCCTGTGGTCAGTTTCCTCTGCTGTACTAAGGCCTCTGGGGGTGGGGCAGGCAAGGCAGGGGCCACTCAGGATGGGAGGGGGGAGCACAGGGTCACCAGTGTTAGAGGGGGGAGTATAGGGTACTCCATGGTGGCAGTGGGTAGGGGGGAAGCACAGGGCCCCGGTGGTGGTAGAGAGAGAAAAGGGTCTCTAGTGATGGGGTGTGGGTTTTGGAGCCTGTGGCAGGTGCAGTGGGATGGGAAAGGGGAATCAATCTCCAAGGGAAGGGAGAGATGAGGGCACAAGGCTGTGCTCTGAGGGAAGGGGCAGTGAATGTGGGAGGAGCAGCTGAGGAGAACAGTCCCTGGGGCAAGGATCCTGAGAGAGGGGGAATTGAAGAAGGGTGGGGGACTCGGAGCAGCTAAATGCGTCTTGGGGTCCGTTTGCCCGCAGAGAAGCAGGGAGCACCCTCCCATCTCCCTGGGAAGAGACTGGGGATAGACCCCACTAAGCTAACACATTCTCTCAACTGACTAATCTGCTCTCTCCCTTCCTGCCCATCCCTCCTAATTTAGGGTAACCGATAGCTTGATCCTGTAGTGAGGATCCGTGTGGGCTCAGGGGTTTCTTTAACTCTCTCCTCCTGGGGGAGTTGTTTTTGTTGTCTGTATTCCTACAGACATACTTGCTGACAGGTATTTTGCAATAAATTACCAAAATAATAGATACCGGTGTGATTATATTGTGTTATTTTGACAAAATAAGCAGAATTTTGCAGAATTTTAAAATATTGTGTGCAGAATTTTTAATTTTTTGATGCTGAATTCCCCCAAGAATAAAGGTCCCTCATATTATGTGACAATATTGTCCCTCCCACATATGACAGGATTAATTCTTTGGCCCAGGTCAAAATGAACAAAGAGCTACAAGAATTTGAGTAGTTTTTTAAACTCCGGAAAATCTCTCTTGTCTCTTTTCAAGGTTCTCCTTCCTTAGCAGTTGATGCAAGAGTTCTAAAAGAGCTGAAACATTTGGAAGAAACCTGTGATAATTTAACATACCTAAATATGCTTATGGCTCAGTTGTGTTCTAGGGGACTGGGGCCTGTTCAGTTGCCAAGGCCTCGTCTATCTGGTAGCCTAGGTACACCACTTCTGTTCTCATAAAAAAGCATTTAAGGAAGTCCCACTGCCTCCATTCTTTGAAATACCTTCTCCAGTGCTGACTAATATTCAGCATCACTCTTCACTAAAACACACAGTACACCTTTCAACAAATTTTCCAAGGCTGTCTGGAAAATTGCAGTTGCTGACAATATTCCATATGGCAATTGACTGTATTGGTATAAGCCCATATGAGAGTTTATAGGGGTAAATTTTGTACAATCCTCCTCCAGCCTCATCTGTTGGTACACCTGCTTATTACATTTTGACACCTCCTCCCCTTCCCCCAATATCACTAGTAAGTCCTCTGTCTGAGCAATCAGAGGTCTGTTTGGGCTTAAAGGGGAAAGTGATCGTCTACGTTAATATGGTCACCACTGTTACAAAATTGTGACAAATCTTGTACAAAGTTTGCCTTGTGAGGTATCAATGGAAAAGTTGTAATCTGCTGAATGTTATTATCTTGTTGCAATATGTATATCGACATTGTGTGTGGAGTTATGAAACGTTGCTGTGTTTGTAACTCAAATATGTTGTGGGTCTGAGAAATGCCCATAGGTTAGCTCTTTAGAAATAACAAAGAAGCTGTAAACAAGAGCATCTGCACGTCGTCACCGAAGACACTCAGACAGCACATAGGCAAAAGTGCAAGCTAGAATTTGCAATTCATATGAAGGACTAATGGCCAAGCATGCACACCATGAAACTGCCTGTCGCATGACACAGCCAGGCTTTTTCCAGCAAAAAGAGTCAAGATATAATAGGAGAGAACAAGGGCCCCAGGCCATCTCTTTCCTACCCCATCTCTGGACTGGTGAATTCTAACAAGGGGAATTTTTGAACAAAAGAACTGAGGTCCCCAAACTATTTGGGCAACCCAGAGAGACTCATAGAAGATTTAACATCCCTGCTATCATTTTGGACTGTATGCTCTGATCCAACTTTAAAGTGTATTGTCTGTTTTAGCCATATAATAGCTCTCTCATTTCTTTTCCTTAGTTAATAAATCTTTAGTTAGTTTACTAAGGATTGGCTACAGTGTTGTATTTGGTATGTGATCTGAAGTATCCATTGACCTGTGTAAGTGACTGGCCTCCTGGGGCTTGAAGAACCTAATGTGTGGTGAATTTGGTTTTAATAACCTTTCACCATAAATTCCAGTTTGTCTGGGTGGTAAAATGGGGCTGGGATGCCTAACGGGACTGTCTGTGGCTTCATGGTAAAACTAATGTAGTGATCCAGGAACACAATTTTGTTACTGGAGTGGTGAAATCTAATGATAGAATATACCACCCGTTTGGGGTGGCTGCCCTATTTTCTGACAGTCTGTCCTAAGTTTGGCATGCTTAGCTCTGAGCCACTCCACACAGCGTGACAAATGTATTGACATTCTCTGTCCAGTTATTCATGGGCAGTTGTCCATGTCAGAAAATAACCAAAATTGTCATTTAATTCAGTCTCTTTTTAGAAGCCTCAGCAGAGAGAAGCCAAAAGTATAATGGGCTTGGAGATGCAAATAGCCTCTTGCTCCTACAGGTGTTTCCTTTAGGTCAGAGCCCACATACGGCAGCCTATCCTGCTGCTGCCAGTATTGTATTTTGCCTGTGGTATGTTGAAACCTCTACTGGGGATTAAATTGTCAAAGTGGATGAAAGGTGGCAGAAAGGTCATTTTAACCTACAGTCATGTTATCTGAAATTATTGCTGGAGGAAAGCACAGAAGGGAGATAAAGGAATCATGTAAAGTGGTTTCTTGAAACTAAAAGAACAAAAGATTTGAGGTTTTCAAGGCTACTGGTTCTGGATTGTTATGGCAACAGACAGGAATATTTTTACAACGAGAGGATGTATCCATTTATGGACCATTGGATTCTTGTTTTGATTGATCAGTGATGATAGGACAAAGTCCCTGCCACTATTGGACTTTGTGGGTGGGGGAGAGCACTTGGCTGTTTACACAATTCAGCATGAACAGGGCTTTGAGCATGGCAGGGAGGTTGGAGCATCATGACCACCTGCCTCAGCACAAGTGGATGGACTAGACAACAATGTAAGGTCCCTTCCAGTCCTACATTCTATGATTCCATATCCTGGGCCCCAAGGATTTACCATTGCTTTATTGGGTCTTCTTCCTGATCATGAAAGATGCTCCGGCCAGGCCAAATGATCATAGAATCATAAAAGTGTAGGACTGGAAGGGACCTTGAGAGGTCTTCTAATCCAGTCTTCTGCACTCAAGGCAGGACTAAGTATTATCTAGACCGGGGTCTCCAAACTTTATGAGACGAGGGCCATATCAGATTTTTGAAGGGGCTTCGCAGGCTGAAGCAACTGTGAAAAAATTAAATATATGCAAAATCGTTAACAAGAAATATTATTTTAGGATTAGTGAGAAGTATGGTACTGATATTTTTCTGACAAAATTGCATTTAGCTGTGGTTCAAAGTTAGTGTTCCCTAGCATCAAAATTAATTGTACATGTTCATCAGACAAGGTCGATCTGTAGTTGGATTTCACATATTTCATCTTGAAAATGTTTTTTCACACACATAAGTAGTGCCAAACACTGACATTAATCCACAGACATAGTTTTTTACATGAGCATACTGATCACTTGGCAGGCATTTATAGAACTCTACCAGATTTCCTTCCTTATATTTGTCCTTCAACAAGTCATTGGATTGCAGGTCAGTCACTTCCATTTGAAGTTCAGGTGGCAGTTTTTCGAGATCACAATCGAATGGGTTTTGGAAGATCCATATTTCTCCTGCATTCACATCAAGGTCAAAGAAACGCTCCTGGAACTGTAGTTTCAGATCAGAATTGATTTCTTGTGCAAACCTAGTTGGGAATTGTGATTCAGTTGCTTGGTTGAACTTTTCACAACATGTAAAATGAGCAAAGCAGTCCCTCATCAGTTGGGACTCGAAAAGAACTAGTTTTTGCCTGAATGATTTTACCTGGGTGTACATGTCACAGATAAGCCTGTTTTCCCCTTGTAGTCTAAGATTAAAGTCATTCATGTGCTTGGTCAAGTCTACAAAAACAGCTAATTTCCAAAGCCACTCACTGTTTGTGAGTAAAGGTAGAGGTCAGTTTTTTTTAATTTAAGAACATTTCAATTTCAGTTCTAAGCTCGAAAAATCACAACAAAACCTTTCCACAGCTAAGCCATCGAACTGAAGTGTGGTAGGGCAAATCGTGATATTCTGATTCTATTTCCACCAGAAATGCTTGGAACTGACGATGGTTAAGTCCATGCGAGCGAATGAAATTCACGGTTAAAACTACGGGTTCCAAAACACAAGATAAATCCAAATATGTCCCGCACAATGCTTGCTGATGAAGAATGCAATAAAGAATCATAGGCTTGGGACAGCCCGCACTTTCACAAGCTTTGTAGATTTGTCCAACCAAACCTTTTTTTGAACCGCACATGTTTCTACCTCCATCGGTTGTAACAAACTTCAGTTGTTTCCATTGCAGGTTGTATTGAGAAAGTGACTTTTCAACTTCTTTGAAAATCTCTTCACCTGTGGTTGTTCCATGCATACTATGTGCAGATGCTAGTTCTTCCGTAACTTCAAAATTACTGTCAACCCCACGAATAAACAACAGCAGCTGCAAAGTATTGGAAACAACGGTTGACTCATCAAGTGTGAGGGAAAACCATTCAAACATCTTAGCCTTTTCATTCAGCTGGAAAATTATATTACTGCCAATGTCCTTGATTCTGCAAGCAACTGTGTTCACCCAAAGACTAATTGTCTTAAATAAATCTACTTTTTCTGGGCATATTTCTTCGGCTGCTTAAATCATACATATTTTAACTAGCTCGCCATCAGTAAATGGTTTTCCTTGTTTTGCTAATAGGTGTGCCACTTGGAAGTTGGCTCTTGTTACAGCTTCATTCTTGGTTTTCTTCTTCTTAAATATAAACTGTTGTGAAGATAAGCCACGTTTCATGGATTCTAATTTATCTGAACATAGCTTTCCCATAAATTGAGAATAGTTCAACAAGTGCTTGGTTTCATAATGTCTACAAATGTTGTATTCTTTTAGCACTGCAATAGTTTCATTACATATTAAACACAATGCTTTACTACCTGATTCAATAACAAAATAGTCCACGCTCCATTGTTCTTTAAACACGCGACATTCAGAATCAACCTTTCTCTTCTGTCCTTATCCCGACATAATTGCCCCAATAGCAACGGACTTAAACACAACAAATATACATTTGTCACTACTTTGACACGCGCTAAGACAAAAACCGAGGGAAACAACGACTCATCACACATCCGGTTCCTTCTGCTGCTACTAACCTACCTACTGTGTGTTCATTGGCTCTGTGACCCTGGCAGAAATGCAGAGATGTCATGAAGTTCTGCCGCCGCTCTGGGGTTTCCGCTGCTGGCCCCTTGCCAGCCGGGGTCCCGCTGCTGGCCCCACCCAGTGCCCGCTGCTGGCCTGGGTGAAGGAACCCAGGCTGGCAGCGGGCTGAGAGCCCGGCTGGCAGGAGCCCGCAGCAGGAACCCCACAGTGGCGGCGGGCTGAGCTGCTCAGCCCGCCACTGCCCTGGGATTCCCGCCGTGGGCTCCTGACAGCTGGGGTCCTGCCCCCCAATGCGATGTTGTTTGGGGGGGCCGGACAAATTGAAACCGCGGGCTGTAGTTTGGAGACCCCTGATCTAGACCATCCCTGACAGGTGTTTGTCTAACCTGATCTTAAAAATCTCCAATGATAGAGATTCCCCAACCTCCCTAGGCAATCTATTCCAGTGCTTAACCACCATGACAGTTAAGAAGTTTTTCCTAATGTCCAATCTATTCACCTTTGCTGCAATTTAAGCCCATTGTTTCTTGTCCTACCCTGAGAGGTTAACGAGAACAATTTTTCTCCTTCCTCCGTGTAACAACCTTTTATGTGTTTGAAAACTGTTATGTCCTCTGTGTCTTCTCTTCTCCAGACTAAACAAACCCAGGTTTTTTTCAGTCTTCCGTCATAGATGTTTCTAGACCTTTAATCAGTTCTGTTGCTCTTCTCTGGGCTTTCTCCAGTTTGTCCACATCTTTCCTGAAATGTGGCACCCAGAACTGGACACAATACTCCAGTTGAAGCCTTACCAGCACAGAGTAGAGTGGAAGAATTACTTCTTGTGTCTTGCTTACAACACTCCTGCTAATTATACCTCCCAGAATGTTTGATTTTTTTTTTGCAACAGTGTTACACTGACTCTCATTTAGCTTGTGATCCATTATGACTCCCAGATCCCTTTTTACAGTACTCCTTCCTAGGCAAAAACAACAAGGAGTCCAGTAGCACCTTAAAGACTAACAGATTTATTTGGGCATAAGAATTGTGGGTAAAAAACCCACTTCTTCAGATGCAAGTGGCAGTCATTTCTCATTTTGTATGTGTGAAACTGATTGTTCCTTCCTAAGTGGAGTACTTTGCATTTGTCCTTATTGAATTTCATCCTATTTACTTCACACCATTTCTCTAGTTTGTCCAGATCATTTTGAATTTTAATTCTATCCTCCAAAGTACTTATAACACCTCCCAGCTTCGTATTGTCCGCAAACTTTATAGGTGTACTCTCTGTGCCATTATCTAAATCATTGATGAAGATATTGAACAGAACTGGACCCAGAACTGATGCCTGTGGGTCCCTACTTGATATGCCCTTCCAGCTTGACTGTGAACCACTCATAGCTACTCTCTGGAAATGGTTTTCCAACCAGTCATGCACCTTTCTTATAGTAGCTCCATCTAGGTTGTATCCCAAGTTTGTTAATGAGAAGGCCATGTGAGACAGTATCAAAAGCCTTACTAAATTCAAGATATACCACATCTACCACTTCTCCCCTATCCACAAGCCTTATTACCCTGTCAAAGAAAGTCGTTAGATTGGTGTGACAGGATTTGTTCTTGAAAATCCATGCTGATTGTTACTTATCTTACTAACTTACAGATGTTTGCAAATTGATTGATTATTTGCTCCATTATCTTTCCAGGTATTGAAGTTAAGCTGTCTGGTCTGCAATTTTCCGGGTTGTCCTTATTCCCCTTTTTATAGGTTGGCACTATATTTGCACTTTTCCAGTCCTCTGGAATCTCTCCCGTCTGCCATGACTTTTCAAAGATAGTCACTAATGACTCAGATATCTCCTCAGTCAGCTCCTTGAGTATTCTAGGATGTATTTTATCAGGTCCTGGTGACTTGAAGACATCTAACTTGTCTAAATAATTTTTAACTTGCTCTTTCCCCATGTCTGATCCTACCTCATTTTCAGTGGCGTTCACTATGTTAGACGTCCAATCACCACTAAACTTTTTGGTGAAAACTGAAAAAAGAAAGTAATTTAGCACTTCTGCCTTTTCCACATTTCCTGTTGTTAATTTTTACCCTTCATTGAGTACCAGGCCTACCCTGTCCTTGGTCTTCCTCTTTCTTCAAATGTATTTGTAGAATGTTTTCTTGTTACTCTGTATTTCTCTAGCTAGTTTAATCTTGTTTTGTGCCTTGGCCTTTCTAATTTTGTCCCTACAAGCTAGTGTTATTTGTTTATATTCATCCTTTGTGATTTGACCTAGTTTCCACTTTTTGTAGAACTCTTTTTTTTTGAGTTTCCGATCATTGAAGATCTCTTGGTTCAGCTGCAGTCTTTTATCTTTTGCTATTCTTTTCTCTCCCCTTTTGAGAGTAGGTTTTTTGTTTCTTTATAAGAAACAGGATTGCCCTAAACCTGAACTCTGATTGCTATCACCTGAAGAAGAGCTCTGTGTAACTCGAAAGCTTGTCTCTCTCACCAATAGAAGTTGGTCCAGTAATAGATATTACCTCACCCACCTGGTCTCTCTGACCACCTAAGACTGACTTTTTCCCAACAAGGGCATCTAGTATCATCTAAGAGACTGACAAACAAGGGCTTTTCCCCTTAAGAGAAACTGCGCAAATGGTGTGTTGGTCATGGGTAAAGGGACATTATTAAAATGAAGGTTTACTTAATCTCTCAAGTTTTAAGGCCAAGAATTCTAAAAGTGACTAATGATTTGGAGTTACCTAAAATTTGGGGTGCCCAACTTGAGACATCTTAAAGGGGCCTAGTTTTCAGACAGGTGAAGTAAGTGCTACTTCAGAACTTTAAATTAGCGTTTGATTAAATATTTACTTTGTGTACTTTGACGTGTTGTGTTGACAGTTTGTATTTTAATGGTTATAAAGCTTTAATATTTTGAATCTCAACCTCTGCTGTAATTAAGTAATTGCCTGACCCCCCACATAATTTCCTACAACTGTGAAAATTTAAATTGATAAAAATTGAAAATAGTGCTTAAAAATAAAGATCAATATTCTCCATCAAAATCATAAGAAAAATAAAAATTGAATTTTGCCAAGCCTAATTATGAGCCAGTGTTACTGTTAGTTTTGTGTGGTATAAAATTAACAAACAAGGTAACTTAAAAATTATAACATTGTAAAATCCCTGTTCAAGCTTCGCAACGGGGGGTGGGAGGAAGGGAGGAGTTTGGTCTCTGTAGCAGTCAATTCAGCACCTTCCACTTCCACTAAATTTATTACGAATTATTCCTCACCTAATTATATCAATGGATGGGCCAATTCTTTATCTTGATGCTAATGGGAGTTCTGCACCTAAATAAAAAGAATCTCTCTTTTTTTTCTTTTTTGCAACAAGTCAGTTCCATGGTTGGGTTTGTTTGGCGGTTATGTTTGTGTTTCAAATTGATCTTTTCAAAGCCAGGATATATGTGATTGCTTTTGGCCATGTTAAGTTGGCAGGCTATGAACAATGCTCTTCTTTCCATCAAAGAAAAGTGAAAGACAAAAGTGACATGATCTGCAGAGTATCATTTGTCGGATTTGCCTTCTTTAACAACTTTTTAGAGGATGATTGGAAAGATCAGTTACTAAACAGCCCGTCTCATAATGAGTGTACACTTTATTATTTTTATTTGTACTCAGCAACCTAGAGAACATAAAGAAGAGACAGTCCCTGTCTCGAGAAAAGCAGCCTAATCAAAGGCAAAATACAGCTCTGGTATGTAATGCACCACTTGACCATAAGATAAAATTATCACAAAGCAGCATGAGATTTTTTTTTAACTAATTGAAATTAGTTTTACAACATTGCTTTGTTCAGTGGATTATGTTGATAGGTTCCAAGGAGCAAGCGTGTCAAGAGGGGATTTGAAAGAGGTTGTGGTACATAGGCCTGGTGCGCCAGAGGAGCTGCATGACAGGGGACTGGGCAAAACTGAGCAAGTGGCAAAATGGGGAGAGAGGAAAGGAGAGAACTAGCAGCGTTGTTGAGAATTAGGCTGGTAAAAAAAACATTTTGATTGACACTGTTTTCCAATGGAAAATTGGGTTTTGACCCAACATTTTTCAGTGAAAGAGAATACACCTGAAAACTGCAATATTTTGGCTGAAAACCTAAATATTGTTGGTTTTGGCTGGAAAATTTTCAGTCGTCGGGGGGTGAGAAACCACACCCAGTTCTAATTGAGAATTTGCCTATCCCTACCTTCAAATGGGAGGATGAGAAGCTTGAACTTGAAGTGGAGGAAGAGGGAAAGACAGGGAAAGAATTTGAACAGGAGAGTGATGTGATCACACTAATTAAATCATTGTTACATTTATTACCTCTTTTTTCCTCCCCTCTATCCACTATCTTGTTTGTTTCATCCCCCTGTTATGTCTCTCTCTTTTTTTTTAAAAGCATAAACTCTTTGAGTCAGGGACCGTAATTGGCTCTGTGTTTCCACAGTGCTAGAATAATGGGGCCCCCACTTGGCTGAGTATATAGGACCCACAATAATCAGAATGGCAGGAGGGGAAAGTGATATTTATAGTTACCCTTTAGGTGATCAAAAGGGGAGCACAGCAGGAAGCTAGGGAGATATCAGGAGAAGGTTGAAGTAATTGAAGTAGAAGATGACCAAGACTCTTATTCAGATCTTCAAGCACCTGCCTAAATTAAGCGCCTGATTAATCCCATCACAGCCAACAATTCCACTTTTCACCTATAAAGTCAGGATTATTTTCAGCATCCCATCTTCAGGTTATTTCTAAATGCTGTCCATATTCTCTCTACATTATCTATAAAACCTTTCCTTTGTCTCCATCCATAGTCCATGCCATCAGCCCTGGTTCAAGACGGTACGTAAGCACATGTTGAAATTTAAGCATGTGGCTAGTCTCATTTACTTAAATTTAAGCACTAGCAGTGTTTTGCTGGAAAAGGGACTGAAGGGATGTGGTGACTGTCTACAAGTATTCAAAGGGCGTACAATAGCAAGAGGGAAGAACTATTTTCGGTGATCCTAGAGGATATAATTAGAAATAATGGGGTTATGAAAGGCTTGACAGAGCAATGTCAGTCAGAGAAAGGAACTAATATAACTAAGGTAGCATTTTAAATATGAGAAGGTATGGTTTATTTTCAAAGTGTGAACAAAGTTGTTCTCTCAGGAACAGAGAACTTCACCAGCCCTAGAGATGTAGCTATAGCAACCTTCACAATATTAACTTTCGTAATCCACGGGTGTTGAAGAGGCATAGATGTTTTCTCACAATTCATCTCCAGATTGATACTCTGATATGCATAATAGCTTGTATTTATGCCCCAAATATTGAGTACTTACAATTCTTCCTTACATTAGCAGCATGCTGATTCTTTATTTTATAGGGGGAGACTTTAAACTTGCCCTTGCCATCTGATAAAGTAGACAGATCCATTCTCTTTTGTTTGTTTGTTTTCAATCTCATTGCCAATAATCCTCAAACAATTTCCCACCGACTTTATCTGAATGACACGTGGATGAGACAGAAACCAAACAAAAGAAAATAGTCATGCTACTTTCCTGTACACATTACATGCAGATGAATCAATTACATACTTACATCAAGGACAGACTGTTTCACTACAGAAAGCATAGAGAGACTGAACCCTTCCTATGTCAGATCACATTTAATTATCAACCACAACATCGTTAAACACACCAGGCCAAATTCTGTCCTGATTTACACCCCAGGAAAAATCATTGAAGTCAGTGGGGTTGCATGAAATATACGTGAAGGCAGAATTTGGTCCACCATCAAAAAACACCAAAGAAGATTGGACCTTTGATAATAAAAATCCTCACTTCACTGATACAATAAAGGGAGAAATTCAAGGCTCCAAGAGCAAAATAATCCTTCATTGTATTCCCTGCTAATCTGCTAGTGAGTTCTTGTAGCAAGATAGTTCAGTCACACACTCATAATTTCCATCAAAACTGGTTAAGGACATGTAATGAAATCTGTAAATCCTGTATCACTTGCCCCTTGCCCTCTTTTTCCTTTGTTCTCTCTTTCTTTTACCTTCTGAACATCCTACTGCTTAGGTGTCCCCCTTCATTTCTTTTTTGTAGGCAATGGTAGAACGGCCTTATTCATTGTATTACAGTAGGTCTTTCTGAATACTCTGAGACTGTGGTCTGATTGTACTAAGCACTTTAATGTGTATATATGCAATAGGCACCTATACACACACAGCAGTGTGTGCGTGTGTATGTGTGTGTGTATAAACACACAAACTATATGACACAAATGTTAAAGTTACAGAGTCAAGCACTCATAAATTAGGAAATGCCAGAATTAAGGTTGCCTGTTGAACCTTAATCCCACTTTGTGCATATGTGTTATGATACAATCTTTAATTACATGATCACATCAAATGCTGCAGGGCAGGGGTGAACCAGCTACTCTTTAGTCTGGATTGTACCCTGGTATGTCACAGCATGCTTATGGTATGTCACAGCTTCCTGGCCAGTTCTACTAAAATGTGTGTCTTGAGAGCAGGGTTTGAATAATGTGCAGCAAATAAGGTATGGACCCATGTTATTTTTTTCACAGGATCCTTGCCTCTTTCAGTGCACAGGATGGACAGTGCTTGCTTAATGAGCAGCTATTCAACAGTTTGTCTAATTTGAATTTGTCTAGTTTCAGCTTTCAGTCATTGGTTCTTGTTATATCTTGATTCACTAGATTAAAGAGGCCCTTTAGTAGGCAATCTTTTCTCCCCGCGAAGGGATTTATGCACTGTAATCAAATCAAATCACTTCTCGGTCTTCTATTTGTTAAGCTAAACAAATAGAGCTTTTTATGTCTCTCACTGTAGGTCAGTTTCTTCAGCCCTCGAATAATATTTGTAGTTCTTTTCTGCACACTTCAGTTTTTCAACATCATTTTAAAAATGTGGACACCAGAACTGTATTCAGTATTCCAGTATGGATCTCACCAATGCCATAGACAGAAGAAAAATCACCTGCCCACTCCTACTCACTACTCCCCTATTTTTACATCCAAGGATCACATTAGCCCTTTTTGCCACAGCATCGTTCTAGCAGCTCATGTTGAGTTGCTTGTCCGTTGTGATCCTTAAATCCTTTTCAGAGTCACTGCTTTCCTGGAAACAGTTTTCCTTTCTGAAAGCCTGACTTGCATGCTTTCTTCCTAGACGTATAACTCTACATTGGCTGTTTTAAAAACACATTTTGTTTCCATGGACCTGCCTTCCCAAACAATCCAGGCTGCTCTGTATGACTGTCATGTCCTCATTATGATTTATGGCTCTGCCAACCTTCGTTGTATGTGCAAATTTCATCAGCAGTGATTTTAGATTTACTTCCCACATGTGGATGGAAATGTTGAATTGTCTTGGGCCTCGTACCGTTTCCTGCCGAGCTCCACTAGAAGCGCCCTCCATTCAGTGAAGAGTCACCACTGACAACTATATTTTGAGATCAGTCATTAGCCAGTTCTCAGTCTATTTTGTGTGTGTTTTATTGGTATTTTAGAGTGCTAATTTTTAAATCCAAATGTTTGTGGTACCGAGTCAAATGTCTCACAAAAGTCTGAGTATTTTACATCTGCTCAATGACCTTTATCAATCAAACTTTTACTCTCATCAAATAATATAATTGGGTTTGTCCGATAAGACCTATTTCTCATAAATTAATTTATTAATTAATAATTATACATTAATTATATTCCTATCTTTAAATCTTTATTAATTGAATCCCATATCAGCTTTTCCATTATTTTGCCCAGGACTGATTGTCAGGCTAACCAGTCTACAGTTAGCTGGGCCATCCTGCCTCCCCATTTTGAACACTAGTACAACATTAACTATCTTTCTGTCTTCTGGAATTTCCTTGGTATTCCTACGTTTATTAAAAGTTAACATAAGTGGGTAAGAGATCTCCCCAGCCTACTCTTTTAGGACTCTTGGGTGCAAGTTGTACAGGCTGGCTAATTTAAAAACGTTTATCCCTAGCAGATGTCAACATCCTTGTCAGTTACTAAAGGATTAGGAAGAACTTCATCAGCCTCATGTGATACATCATCCTGCTTCTTTCCAAATATAAAACAAAAATATTTGTTGAACACTTCTGCCTTTTCTGCATCATTATTAACATTTCTACCATCTCCATCTAGGAATGGACCTACACTATTGCTAGGATTTCTTTTGTTCCTAATATACCTAAACTCATCTTCTTGTCTGACCTTATCCCTTCCAGCCATGGATTTTTCTATGAGGTCTTTAATGTCTCTGATCAGTTTTGTACACTTCATAATTTTTAATTCACATTGGTTGCTATCTATTCCCCCCTTTTCAATTTGTTGTATATTGCTTTTTCATTTCTCATTGCTGCCTTCACTTTGCCACTGAAGCAGGATGGGCTTTTAGCCAGAGTTATTCTCAATCTTGATTGTGGAGTTGTGGCTTCTTGATCATCTGATAAACTCTTCTTTAAGAGTTCTCAATTTTCATTCTCATTTTTCTCTCTACATTTTTTCTCTCAATCAATTTTGTTCAGTATTTTTCTCAGCTTTGGGAAATTAGGTCTTTTGAAGTACCAAACATGCTGATGTCCTCTGTCCACACTAAATGTAATCAGATTGTGGTCACTGGTTCCTAGGCAACTACCAACTACCAAAGTGATGAATTCATCTTTATCCATCAGAATGTGGTTAAAATAGAGTTACCTTGTGTGGGGTGCAATATCTTTTGTGTTTGAAAATTACAATGTATATTTTTTAGAAACTCTAACATTTTATTTCTGACTGCTTGAGACCACCAGGGTGTCTCTCCCAAATTTAAGTCCACCTTAACACAATTTTTCTGTCTACATATTACAGAAGGTGCTCAAGATATAACTCAGTCTGTTCTCTGGTTTGATTCAGTGGTCTGTTGCAGACTCCCATCAGTTCTCCTTCCAGGACTTTGTTAATTAGTACATTGATCCATGTGCATGCAAGATCCCGTGACTCTGAGTTATCTCTAAACCAGATAATGGTATCTTTAGCACAGAGTGCCACCTTCTCCATCTCTTTTATCCTCTCTATCCTTCTGAAACAGGTTGTATCCATCAATTTTAACACTGCAATCATGTGAATCATCCCTCCAGGTTTAGTAATGACAATTCTATCACATTTCCTGTCATCAATGAGAATTTTCAATTCCTCTTGCTTGTTACCAAGACACCTAACATTGATATAAAAACAACTGAAAAATGTCTTCTCTTCACTTCCTTTATGACATCAGTTCAATGTGTCTGAGACACACAGAGTAGGACACAGTCCTTAACGCAAGGAGCATATGATCTAAATGGGTATTATTTTACAAATGGGAAACTGAGGCACAAAGTGATTCGGTGACTTGTTCAAAGTCACATCCTAAATTTAAGGCACAGATTAACTCAGATCTTGTGATACTCAGAGCACCGCCTCAACCACAGGACCCATATTTCCTCTCAAATAGTTTTCAACCCACATTGCTCCCATGTGCAGAAGCCTGTTTTTAGCAAGCTCAAGTAATTTTGTAGTTATCTAATGGAGCGGCGAATGCTATATACATATTGCTGAAAAACATATGTTCACATTAACCTGCAATATACATAAATAGCTGCAAAAATACAACAACATTTTGGGACTCAAGATCAGTGCCTCTTTATGTTCAAATGTCTTGATTTTTCACCTTGGCAAGCACTTCGATGCAAGTTAGTGTGAAAAAATCATTGTGCTAGTGATTCTGACCCATGTTTGGAAGGTCTCTATCAAAAATTAATTTGGCAAAGTCTGAGATAGTGCAGATACTTTCTCATAAACAGCTCCCATTTTTCAAAATAGGAATATGCAAACTCCATTGCTGTAGGGATACCTAACTTTTAATTGCTGAATTTATTGCTAACTGCAGCCATTTTATAGCAAACGCAATATACTTAAAGTGTGAATAAATTCCAAAAATGATTAGGCTTAATTATCAACACCCCCGAGATTTACTATTTTTATTGGCTTTCACTATTTTTAGTAGTTTTTAAAACCTTGCATGGGTGCTATATTTTAGAATTAGAGCTCTGAACACCAGCTGGTTTTCACTCAGCTAAGTGTTTTATCTAGAAGATTAGATTACACACCCTTGGGAAGAAATAGACTTAAATACATTGTACAGCAGATAACGTACTTGGGGCTATGTATTGTGTCATTAAGAGCAATATAAGAAACCAGCAAGGTTGATCTTAATCTCGCTGATCACCTCAATTAATACAAGCCCTACAGTGTCCGCCTTGAAATTCAATCCCCATGGTTTCTTGTTCTGTTTGTTTAGTTAGGATAATCTTCTTTATAAAACCATACCTAAAGGTACAAAAGTCCATATTAAGTAAGTGGGGATGTGGCAGTTATAGAAGAAGCCACACGCCTAATTGACATGGAAATCAACCAACTGACTGTTTAGGCTTCCAAGGAAAGACGTGTATTAGGTAGGGGCCTTTTAAAAAAACGAAAGGAACAAAGTTAATTATAAATAGAATGCTCAAGCGATTATATTCATAATAACCTGTCTATACTTACAGTAAATATCTTTATCATTTGGAAAGTATCTTCTTCTGTGTACCAACATAAGCAAGGAGCACAAATAGGGTCTGATCCTGTACTCATGTGACTAGTCCTTACTCACTCGGGGGCTACTTGCATGAGTAAGGACTCCTCTAGTGAGTAGAAGTTTGCAGGATTGGACCCATAGATCTTGATGAAATAATTTTGCTATTATCCATTTTCTTCCGCCCCAATAGCATATAACAGGAATTATGCATATATTATTTTGTATCAAAATTGTATGCGAGGCTAAGAAAATAAAGTATTGGGTGCAGTAAAAATCATGGGAAGCTCGTAAAGCCTGGGCTTGGAGACTGACAGGCATCAGCTGGTGAGGGGCACAGGACAAGAAACTCCACATCCATAACTGCTTTGTGCTCGCCAACCTGCCGATGCTCTGGTTGGTTTTCAATATGTGTCACGTGGCCAAGATGCCACTGAAAACTAATCCGATCGCAATGGGTGAGAGAGATTCTGCAAAGCACCTTCCCCTTTGACTAAGTGGTGGTGGGCTTGTATCTGCCTCTACAACATGTCCTTTAATAAAACTTCATTTCGTCTCAGTGATCCCATCTGTGTTGATATGAATTTTATTCCCCCTTATGTTTTAAAAAGGCGACTGAGAGCTCAGCGCTGTGGCAACAGTCACATTTCTTTCCCCTTAACATAAGGGGTTGTGTTTGGCGTGGGGCAGGTGAACGGTGAAATGTTCCTTTTTGAACATTAAACACTTAATCGGTTGAATACTTAAATATTTCACCTCTATCAATTTTTTAAACCCGTTCAGCTCTTAAAGCTCACTGTGTGACTGCCATGAAATGAACAGAAAAGCCTCTAATAGTGAATATCTGCAGTAGCTTGATTTGAGTCCCCTGCCAAAATTTGTAAAGTGCAATGCACCTGTTCTGAGCTATGAAACCTCTGTCTTTTATATTACCTCTTCCCATTGACTTCCAGGCTATATGGAACAGTGACGTGGTAGAGTAGCGCAAATGGTAAATATTCTCCGAGGAGGGGAACACTCTTCTGCTATTGATGAAGCAAACATATGTAAGAATTTCCCATCGACATTCCTTTACAATGGAAGGGCTGTCTCATTTGCATTACTGTGTTTTATATGTAGATGGGCTAAAATAAAGTTATTCTCAGATGCCTAAAAAACATTGAGGAGTGCTCCCGGACTTGGGTTCATACCAGTTTGTTTTTCTTCTCACATTCTGAAAGCTGTGCATTGTGGTTGCTTGGATTTCAATGGAGATCTTGAGGGAAATTTGTGCCTGTGCTTAACAAACAGATGACATAAAAAGACAATTTCAAGATGAATAATGAATCAAACTGACACAACCCAGGTGGGCAGCTGGTGCATTATAATTAGAGATGGGCCAGACTCAGAGCTTCAGGTCCTAGCGCTCCCTGAATTTTGGGGAAGTTCTGATCCAGACTGGGATTGCAGCTCTGTGACTTAGACCCATCTATAACTATGCTCACAAGGGACAGGTTTGTCCACTCAGGATGCATGGCAGGAGTATGATTTTGTGATGACATTGGAGCTTGTCTAATGCAAATTGCAAGCCAAGGAAATGGGCCTGTAAAAATGAAGAAAAGTGACTCTTAGGTCACCTTCCCTTCCCCCCACCCCAAATGATCAGCAGTTTTGTAGTGTTGCTTTAGTGCATCAGTATTGCTTGTTTTCAATGTCGTGAGTAGAACTGGTAACAAAAATGTCAAAAAATGGGATTTCAAGGACAAGACCATTCTTCGTGGGTGATCCGGCTCTCTGGAGGTTGAGGGGAAGGTGACCTAAGAGTCACTTCTCTTCATTTTTACAGGCCCATTTCCTTGGCTTGCAATTTGCATTAGACAAGCTCCAATGTCACGTGGAGAGACCAGTTAAGATGGCTTAGGGTCCCTTTTTGCCACCATGGTATACAGAAGAAGCATAGCGGGACTGTGGGTCTATCCCATAGAGTGTTTTTGGAGTGGAATTTCATTAGTGTTCAAATGCTAAGACATGAAAGAAGGGAAGGAAAGAGTGGTTAAAAGCATATAGGATGGCTGATGAAAAGAGAAAGGAAGCTATGTATGACTACTGAAAAACTATCATCCTGTCTGGTCTAGCGGGGATTAGACAGGGTAGTTCAGTGGACAGGACACAGGCCTAGAAGTCCTGAGTTCTGGATACTGCAGCCTCTGTTACAGACTCCTTGTGACACCTCAGGCAAGTTGCTGTGCCTCCGTTTCCCTTCTCTAAAAATGGGAATAATGAAACTTATTGGTTGTTACAAAGTGCTTTGTATTTGATGAAAAGCATTATGTAAGCACTAACTTTTATTATTCTAATGAGGCTGCAAAATGATGTCTTTCTTGCAAAATGATCTTTAAAACATGAAGCATTAGGATGGTGACTGAAATCATTAGTATCAAATTGCTCTGCTTTTGCCCTGTCACACTGAGACTTCAAAGCAAAATTGTCTTGTGGGTGTTTATAAGGTTTTATAAGGATAACTTGTCTTAGGTCTTTAGTGAAAAAATAATCAGACTTTTTCACACTGAATAATTATACAGCGAAGGGAAGGATCAATATTTTCTTACCGTTCTGTGCTGAAGCTCTGTTTTGATTCTTGAATTTTAAAAACACTTACAATTGAAACGAGGAGGAAATGCCAATAATTGTTAACAGACTATTTAGAAAATAATTATAGACTGGATTCACCACTGCATAACTTCATTTGATGGCAATGTGCTCCTACATAAAACCTGAGAAATTCAGTGGGGCTTCAGGCCCTATGCTTGAACTGTGACCATACTGGCAGCTTTTCTGCTGTTGTTTAGCTCAGATTGTAAGCTATTTGGGGCAGGCATGATCTTTTTGTTCTGTATTTGTATAGTGCCTAGCACAATGGGGTCCTGATCCACGACTAATAATTCATTATATTGTAGGGCCACAGCAATATCATGTCACTGGAGTGGCGCAAAGTAGCCAGAGTGATCAATGGTTTACAAAGTGGAAATGGAACAGTCAAATCTTTCAGAAATTGTTTCTTTTAAGCAGCCAGCTTGCTGTCTTTTTTATTGTCAAAGACCATCATTCCTGGGTTCATGTTACATAGTACCTAGCATCTGATAAATTAATTGACAATAACACTGTTGTTACGACTGGAGTCGAATGAAGGAAAGAGAAATACTGTGGCTGAGATACAGCTGGGGAGTGTTACAGTTATGCAATTTTATTGCAAGCCAGTTCATTAGCATTTAAATCAGTTCTTAAATATTATCCTTGAAACTTGCAGTAACATAAGCCTTAAATCCAGTGATGATAGTGGTGCGAGTTTAATGACTAATTTAAGCCTTAATTTTGAACCTGCTAAATTGCTCTTAGAGAGCCATGCAATTTCACAAGGCTGCTTTAAAATGCATGGATTTGTGCTTTGCCTTTAACAGGTAAAAAGTAGACCTTACCCCACGTCCATATTTGAAATCAGTAGCACACTGTGCAACACCTTGACATAAACCTCTCATTGATTACATTTATACTCCTGACAAATTGAAACCCAGGACATCAGATATATCTTTTAAGCCATGTATCAGACATAAAGTATAAATCAGAGGAGCTGGATGACTGTGGATTGAATACACTAGCCTTTCACCTCTGAATACCAACTTGGGTTCAAACTGGTGTAAATTACCAGTGAAATGAGTCTGTCAGCCTTAATCCAGTCCCAGTGCACATTTGATCACTTCACACAATTTAGCACAAGTCTGTGTTTCTGTCAGCCTCTGCGCTCATCAAAGGCCCAAGTCTGTAATAGTGCAGGGATCATAGAATATGAGTGAAATGTTTTGACCAAATTGTGCAAGGACACACGTCATGACACAAGCCATCTGCAATACCTGGATATACACACTACAACAGTCTCTCACCTTCATCAATGCTAATATTTAGCAATTGCTTCCTTGGT
Organism: Chelonia mydas; assembly: GCF_015237465.2. Classification (NCBI taxonomy): domain Eukaryota; kingdom Metazoa; phylum Chordata; order Testudines; family Cheloniidae; genus Chelonia; species Chelonia mydas. The sequence continues at coordinate 156,254,430 of NC_057850.1, forward strand.
TAAAAAACAAACAAATAAAAAACCAAACAAGCAATAAAAAGCTTTCACATAACCAGAAAAGATCTGAACAGATCCCATTTTAAAATTCAATCCAGTGATTTTTTTGGTGACCTTTCCTGAGTAGGACTATATTGTCATCCATTTATTTGGCTCTATTAGGTAATGCACTGTCATGAAATGTGTAATCCTCAAGCGTTTTATGGGTTAATTATTTATTTTTCAACTGTGGTTTCTATGGATGAGTAATCTGGTGCCTCATATTTCAGTCACAACTGAAACTAAAAATTCTCCAGAAGCTGACAAGCTAAACAAATGGACACTTTAGTAACACTGCATTGCTCATGTGCTTGAGTCTATGTTTTAATTAACTGGAGAATGATAAGAGGTTTCATTAGGTGGAAATTACTAAAGGACCTGGGGGAAAAGAAAAATATTTCATGAAATGGAATGCTCATGCTATTAGTCTCAGTAGGTTGTCTCCACTCATGTTATAAAAGAATCACCCCATAATCTTGTCCTCTGAGAACCCTGATGTGGGAACAGCTTTAGATGATGAAGGAAAGTTCCACAACAGTGATAATGACACATCTCCAATATCACATTTAAAAAGTTGCTTGGTAACTTCATTGTTGATAACTACTCAGGGAGAAAATCAGTATTCTATGTGGTAAAGGCGAGGTCAAGCTCTGTATAATTCCCATATGCTTAACAAGCAGTGCTGCAGGGAACCCAGAGGTGGAGTGAAATTACTGTAGTAGAATTATATTTTATTAAATTAAAGCTTCAAAGTGAAGGGAGTGACCACAATTTATCTCCAATAATAAAAGTTTGATTACGAACTGAATGTCACAGGTTCAGTAAAGTGCCTTTCACTTAATATTAAATTCACTTCTTTTTCTACAAACGTTTTCCCACCCATTAAAACATTAGGCATCTTGCTCTGTGTTCTTGTACTGTATAAAATAGGAAACTCAACAATCTGGGGTTTCATTTTTCCTCTTTATTTTAATATTTCTTCACAAAGGACTTGCTGTACCTGTAAAATTAATGGATTGAGTACCTAGCTAACTACAATTTTGCTGTCCTTAAAGGGATGTGGAGAGATGGGACTGAAGCAAATTCCTGAAGCCAAGTCCCTTTGAGAGAGTTTGAATCCAGGTCCAGATGCAAACTTCTCAGGCGGTCCAAAGCAGAGCCCTGGGTCTCGACCTCCTTTGGGAAAGAGTTAATCCATAGGTAGATCTGAACTATGTGGCTCATTGTACCAGACATGTTTCTCATTATGGTCCTGATCCAAACCCCAATAAAGTCAGTGGGAGTCTTAACATTGTCTTCAGTGGGCTTTGTAGCAGATCCCTTAATATTGGGGAAGAAAGTCTAATAACCTGTTGTTCTGGCTCTAAGGAGGGCAGAATGTCTTATGTGTCATAATGTCATCATGCTTCAGGTGTAACTTTCTGTTATCGTCACACCCCTTCCTGTTGCAGATGCTTTGACTCGTTCTGCCATCTATTCTTTCAGTGACTGTAAGAATTGGGGACCCTGCTTCTGTTTTAGTATTTTGCAAATCCTGTAGAACTGTGTTTTTAAAGTTTTGCTTTACACAACACATATCTTTTCCCTCTTCATCTTAAACCTTTTTTTTTTTACCCCAAGGGGAATATAATGTTAAGAAAACGTGTACTCCTAACTGGAAGTCAGTGTTCGGTGTGACACTCATTCTTTCCCTGCTTGTAGGACTACCAGGGGAATAAAATAATAATCATTTTTTAAAAAAATGCAGAACCAAACTTAATTCAAGTCTCAAAAGTTTTGGGTTCTATTCTGAGGGCTTGCTTTAATTCACAGCAAGACCAATGGGCGTTTTTTCATTGACTTTGATGGGAGTTGTATTTTGACATTATGGTAGTCAAATGGGTTCTAAATTTGGCTATTTGGGTTCTTCCATCTTTAATAGAAAATTAAATGTCCCAGAAATGCCATTTTACGTGTGTGATTCATGCGTTTCCATGGCCCATAGCACTATGGAGGCACTCTAATATTTCAGAAGAAAAACTTCCTCTGTGGATCCAAAGATTATACCTGCCTTATTTGAAATGCCGAACTAGTTCTACTTCAGTCAATTGGACTGCGTAGCTGAGTATGGCAAGAAAGATTGGGCCCTAAAAGAACAAGTATGTCCATGCAGTTGATGTCTCAGAAAGAGGCCTAAGAGCATCTCTGATACAAAGCGAGCAGCCCATAGCATGTCCTAGTGGATCCCTGGCAGCCACAGAAAGGGAATATGCTCAGACAGAAAAGGAGCTAATGGCTGTGCTCTTTCAAATGGAATGATTCCATCAGTTCTCCTTTGGGCGCAGGGTGGGCGCGCAGGCTGATCACAAACCATTACAGAGCATCATGAGGAGACCACTGCTGAGTGCACCCAAGCAACTACAACACTTGTTATTGAGACTCCTGTCCTATGAGGTGAGGCTAAGGTAGTGCCCCGGAAAGTCATTACTGGTGGCAGATGCGATGAGCGGGGCATACCTTGCAAAGTACAACTCTGTTGGCTCTGTGGAACAGGAGATAGAAATTATCAGCATGCTACAATGTGTTCACACCTCTGTGGGAGGCTCCAGACGATCCAACAAAGCACTGAACAGGAAGAGTTGCTATAGGCAGTAAAACGATACATACTCCAGGATTGGCTAGAACAAGTGCCACAGGAGGTTACCTCCTACTACCAGGTGAGAGATGAGCTCATGCTTCAGACCTGAGGATAGAAGCTTGTCTGAGGTGAGCCAGGAAGCATATCTGCTGGCCAGGCATGAATGCTCAGTTGAGAGCAAACATGGAACAGTGCCCGGTGTGCAGAGAATATAGTAATCAATAACAGAAGGCGTCTCTACACCTTATGAAATTCCAACCTTGCTCTGGGAAAAAGAATAGATATTCACTGTTAATGACAGGAAGTACGGGCCACAGTAGGTTATGACTCCCATTTCTGGGAGGTGGATGATCTGGAGGACAATCGGGTAAGAACTGTGATCAGGAAACTTAAAGGCAAATGTTGCAAGGTATGACATACTTGGCACTGTGCTCAGGCCACAATGTACTCCAGCAGAATTCAAATGATTCAACACCAAATGGGAATTTGAGCACAAAATGTCTTCCCCTGGTTACCCACAAAGCAACGGGAAGGCAAAGTTGGTAGGAAAGACAACTAATGGCAAAGGCAAAACAGACAGAAAGGAATCCCTACTTGGCAATGTTGGACCATCACAATACACCCTCCCAGGGACTGGATAGTTGCTCAGCACAGAGACTTATGGGGCAGAGAATCAAGACTCTGCTTTCCATGATGGGTAGTCTGCTGCAGTCCTGAAGAGGAACAATGGACAATACACAGAAGTAATTAAGAGAACACCAAGCTAGAGAGACAGCCGGCTACAGCCAAGGGCCTGAGGCCACTACGGACAAGGAAGCAGATCCGGGTCCGGCCATCGAATAGCCACACAAATCAATGGCAAAAGGCAACAGTCCAAGCTGAAATGGGACACAGGTCATACGAGACAGCTACAGGCTCAGGACAGCAGTGAAGACAAAACCAAAGACAACTGTGGAGTAGTGGCACACAGCTGGCACACGTGGACAGATAAAGCAAGCCCAGGAGCAGGAGGCCATAGAAACAGCTTGAGCCATCAGCAGGCCTGGTGAAGGAGAGTCAAAGGAAACAAGGAATATGAGCAATACAGAGGACCAACAGGAGGCTATCCAACAGAATGAAGGTAGCAACAGGGTGGAAACAATTCCCCCACCAACAGCAATAACACAAACAAGTTGTAAGAGACTGGTTCAAAGACCAGCACACTTGAAAGAATGAGGCATAACAGGCCTGTAGTGGGGTGGCTGCCCCACTCCAAGGTAAAAAAAACATTAAGAGCAGCTGAGGGGGGCTGGCAAGGTAGTTGGCCCCAGGTATGTCTGGCTTAATCAGGCCACAGCTTGCCTGGATTAAAGAGCAGTGGGGCCAGGAGACAGAGTCTTACTCTAGCCGGGGAGTGGGAAGGGCTAGCTGCAAAGTACCTGAAGCAGAGCAGTGCTGGGGAAAAGGGCAAGAGGAGCTGGGGAGCTCCAGCCTTGCAACTCCCCAGGCTGAGGCCTTGTGCAAGGCCTAAAGATGTACTGGGGCTGCAGAGGTGTAGCCCAGGGATAGGCAAAGGCAGCTGGTCCAACCCCCTTGCCAATGATGAGTGGCCATTACAGACTGCGGTCTGCCCCAGTGAGCGGGGGCTAGATGATGACTGGCAGTAGCCACTGAGGCAAGGTGGGGATAGAGGGTTGGGGGTTCCCCTGGGAGGGGAGACCCAGAGTGTGGGGGTACTGCTGGGGCAGAACCCCAAGGTAACAGGGCACTTGGGTCCGGTAGGGACACGAGGGCCTGAGGCAGGCAAGACACTGGCCAGCAGGAGATGCTCCATGGCTGGAGGTTGAGCTAATTCCTAAAAGACCAGCGGGAGGCGCCGCACTGGTGAGTCTTGACTCTGCTACAAGGCCACAGTTAGATGGCAATAAAGGCATGACCTTTAGGTGGGCTATGAGCTAGTAACCTTTGGCTCCAGTAAGTCAGAACATGCCTGCACAAAAGATACAACAAAAATTGTTTTAAGGAAAGTTGTAGCAACCTGAATAGAACTTGGAAGTCAGAGCACAGGTTGCAGGAGGGGAGTTTGGAGGATGCACCAGGAAGTCACATGTATAGATTGCATGCTGCAGTTGGAGCATGTCTGTAAATAGTTCTCTTAACAAAAAGAGCCAGTTTAGTTTTACGAGCATAGAGTCTTTTCATGTTCTTAGTCAGCATGAAGTACATGGAGCACTTGGCATTCTCTACTCTAAGTTTAGGAATAGGATGTTTAGGGAAAACTGCATATACCAAGGTGAAGTTGTTTATTTTGGTGAGGCAAAAGTGGCAAGAAGGCTCGCCAATGGCGCGGGGGAGGGGGGAAGCGGGGGAGGGCAAAGGCGGCAATTGCCCAGTGTCCCGGGCAATTTAAAAGGGCTTGGCAGCCTCCGGCCGCCGCCGATAGCGCAGCGGGGCGAAGGCAGGCTGCCTGCCCACCCTCACTCTGTGCTGCTCCCGGAAGCAGCCGGCACATCCCTGCAGCCTCTGCGGAGGGGGGTCTCCTCCCACTGCCTCCTGCCCCCACCCCGAGTGCCAACTCCACAGCTCCCATTGGCTGGGAACTGCGGCCAGTGGAAGCTGTGGGGGTGGTGCCTGTGGGCAGCGGTGCATGGAGACCTCCTGGGCCCAATGCCTAGGAGCCGCTGCCAGGGGGGTGTGCCGGTCACTTTCAGGAGCTGCCAGAGGTAAGCACCTACTCCCTGATCCCCTCCTGCACCCCAACCCCCTGCCCCAGCCTAGAACCTGCACCCAAACTCCCTCCCAGCCTGCACCCCTTGCCATAGCCTGGTGAAAATGAGTGAGGGTGGGGGAGAGTGAGTGACAGAGGGAGGGGAGATGGAGTGAGCAGGGGGGCAAGGCCTCAGAGAAGGGACAGGACAGGGGCGTGGTCTCAGGGAAGGGATGGGACAGGGGGCGGGGCAAGGGTGTTTGGGTTAGCCCAATTAGACAGTTGGCAACTCTATCGGGCGGGCATGTGAAAACCCTGGCTGTCCAGGAAGAGCGTGCCCAGCAGCGCAGCTTGCTGGGCACCAGCCAGCACAGGTGCAGCACCGCCGAAATATCAGGTGGATCACGTCTGCACGGGTGCGGCTTGTGTGTGCCTGGGCCCCATTGACTGTTCTGTCCTGAGGCCTGGAATTGCTGTCGGTGGGCGTGGTGGCAAGTTTTTAAAGGTGATATTTGACTGTAAACCTTAATACATGACATGTAGCTTTTGTAATGTAACGCATGACATCTAGTTTTGCTGCAATCTATCATACTGTCCTTTAGAAGACAAAAGATTGCCTGAAAAATATACTTTTGACAATGAACCAGTAAAAATATATTGTTTTCTTTCAGTGGAATAATGGCTTGAATTAGAATATTTCTGGGTAATATAGAACTATGTATAATTTTGAAACACTGTATTGCTTTTTTTTAAAATAAGACTAGTTAGAGACTCTAATGACATACTTAATTATAGATTAAACAAAATACAAAACAGACAAGTGGGTAATATTTTCAAAAGCACCCTAATGACTTATGTTTAGATGGTAGGATTTAGGCTTCTAAATCACTTGGTGCTTTTGAATTCCCCTCCTCTCCAATAACTATAGTTTTCCTCCATCTGAAACTTTGGCCAAAGATCTATTTGCTGCAGGAGAGGGGGAATAGGGCTGCCAAGGAGTTGTATTCATTTCCCAGATTGTCTGTCTGGATCTGCCCCAGCCTCATCCCCACAGTAAGTTAGAGTAGTCTAGGGGTTGCTCTAACCTGCACCAGAAAGGAAAGATCCTCAAGGAAGCATCCACAGCTAGGGAAAGCCTGAACACTGTGGCCCTGATCAACAAAGATACTTAGGTGCCCAAGTCCCATTTTTAGGTACCACTGTGATCCACAAAACTCCCACTCAGCTACCACCGAATCTTGTAAGCACCTAAACTCACTTGACACCTAAGTGTTTGCAGTAAAAGTTCCCATGACACCTATATTTCTGTCTCTGAGCACGCACACTGCTGCCTTCCTCTAGCATGGGGTGCTTCCTCCCCTGAGCCCCAGAGTGATTCACAACCAGGGGAAACTGGGTGCTTCTCCATCTAAATTGTGTGTTGGGCATGATCCAATAGGCATGCTCAGATGCTGCCTAAATCCACACAAACCAGCCCAGGGAAGGAGGACTTCCCTGATATCCTTTAGGCCAGTGGTTAGAGCACTCACCTGATGAGGAGAAGGGATTTGAGCAGGACCGTACCACCTCTCTGGCGAGTGCCCTACCCCCTGGACTATGGAATATTCTGCCCTCTTGAAGTTGGTCCACTTTAATTAAAAAATTGAATATTGATTTGGCCGGAGACTGAGAATGACACTCCTGCCCAGTGGTTGGGGCATTCACCAGAGAGGTGGCAGATCCCTGTTCAAATCCCTCCTTATCTGTCAGATGGGGTACTTGAACTGATGGTCTCCCACATCCCAGGTGAGAGCCCTGACCAGTGGGCTGCAGGTAAAAGGGAGATTCCTCTTGCCCTCCCAGCTGCTTTGTGTAGCTTGAGGTGGCCTCTGAGTATGCCCACCTGATTAGGCCCCATACGTGAGTTAGGTGGAGAAGCACCTATCTTCCTCTGGTTTATGGGCCTCTAGCAGAGATAAGCTCCTCCCTGTAGCCTGGACTTGGGCACTTGTGTCTGGGAGAGGGCGGGCATAGGAAATATACCTCTCATCAGCATCTCCTATTGGCTAGCTTAAGTAGCTCCCAGCCTAATGTGTTGGCTTTTGTGGATCCCATTCTAAGGCACATGTCTCTCCCCATTCATTATATAAGGAGCCCAGGCATCTGACTCAGGCCTTGTGGATCGCAGGTTGTTCCTGTGATTTTCTAGATGCCTAAAAGTCAGGTGTTGTGCCTTTGTTAGGCCCCTTTATGGATCCAGGCCTGTGTGCTTTGGCCACACCCCCTCCTTGCTCCCAACATTGGCCCCAATAGTAGGAGCAGTAGGGGAAGGTCGACTAAGAACCTGCTATGCCGAGCTGTACGTCTGCTGGGAACTCCCCATGCCTTATGAATCCTCAGTTACAGAGATATAGATAGTTTCCTTTCCCAACGGAGCAGAGCAGGGCTGAAAATTTGTCCCTTTGTATTACATATAGTTCGGTATATGCAGTAGACCTAGCTACATGAAATGAATGTAACTACACATTGTTAATGCTGCTATAAGTAAGCAACAACAACAAGAGAGGGTGGTGTTTGTTTTGTTTCATGTTCAATAATATACAGAAAGTGTGGATGCGCCTTAACATATTGGAGGTGCATGTTCGGATCACTTCATTCCTGTTTCCCTATCAGGAAAATAATGATAGTGATCCTTCCCTTTCTTTTTTAAAGTGCTTTGAGAGGTCTGGATGAAAAGAGCTATGTAAGAGGTAAGACTTACGATTATTACCATCATTGTTATTGACATTTCCTGTCTATATTTTAATGTGGTAGAATTTGTTATATATATGTCCTCTAAGAATGAACCTGACTTGCATTCATGTGAGTTAGTGAGTGAAAAAGTGAATTATTTTGTTAATTCCCCATAGGAAAAAAGAAAAGGGTCTCTGCATACTCATACGTGTCAGGAAGCTCAAATGATGTGAAGAGGTCTTGAGTTACTCAGCAATTAACCTTTTGTGGGATATGGGGAGGTGATCATTAAAACACTGATCTGAGCGGTGGGGGGGGGGAGGGGAATTGCTACATGACATAATTAGATGACATCATCTCAAGAACACACAGCCTGAGCTATTGGTCTTTCTTGCAGGGTCATGAAATATGCTTAGAGGATAGGCTGTAATAAGGATGGTTAGCCAGGGCTTCGTACAGCTGTACTCGTGGTCTTCTGAAAGACAGGAAGGAGAAATGGGCTGTGGGGAGATAAGCAGAGGGATTCCTCTTGCCCACTCCTCTGGGTAAGGTGTCTCTCAGTTGCTCCAAGCAAAGGTCAGGGCTCCATTTGTAAGAATGGGTGTTTGTGAATCTTATTAAATCTCTACTTTATTGTTATGAACATAAGCATCCATCGATTCATAGATATTAAGGCCAGAAGGGATCATTGTGATCATCTAGTCAGCTCTCCTGGATTAACACAGGCCAGAGATATTTTACCCAGTGGTCAAGCCCATAATTTCTAGTTGAACTGGAGCATATATTTTAGAAATATATCCAGTCTTGATTCAACTATTCAGGTGATGGAGAATTGCCACACTGGATCAAACCAATGGTATATGTAGACCAGCACCCTGTCTCTGAGAGTGGCCAGCACCAGAGGTTTCAGAGGAAGATACAAGAAACTCCATAATGCATAATTATGGATTAAACTGCTAATAGAGAAATGTTCTTTTTAACCCCATCCATGAAGTGGTTGGTTTATGCCCTGAAGCATGATTTTATATCCCTTATTAAAAATACATTTTTATCCTCTAATGTAACTGCAGATGTTCTCATTATCCACATTAACGTCTTATTTTTAATCATGCTAGAATATCACACAAGCCTCTCTTCCGCACCTCTCTTTAACAAGCTACCCTCTTGCAGCACTGTTAGTGGTGGATGTTCGGTGTAATGATCTGGAGGGGCTAGATCAAGGTGCTGGAAGGCTGGCATCCTTCCAGAAGCTGAGATAAGTGGCCTGTTACAGTAATGGTAGGATGTGTGTCTGTGGGTGGAGGAGAAGAGGATATGAACTGCGCGGTGGCTTCACTTTTCCATTTCCTTGCTCTTGTGGGTTCGTGTCAGGCATGTGTTATGAAGTCTTATGAAACTTGGCTTGAGAGTCTTATACTGATAATTATTTCTGTTAACACATAGGGCTTGATTTTGTTTGCTGTGGTTATGAGATCAGCCTCATTTACATTAGTCGGACAACTACGGGAGCACAGAATTCAGGACTGAGCCCATACATTGGGGAAAAACGGAGGGAAATGGATTTGGTATTTTCTGAAATAGAAATCACTTTCCCTGTGCCTGGGAGTCACCAGAGACCTCAAATAAAAAGCAATCTGTCAGTGGTTAGGTGACACTTCAAAATGAACGTTTTCTCCTCTATGGAATAGCGTAAGGAGCGGGTTCTGATTGGAAGAACAAAAACGCCACAAACGAGACATCTGCACTAAATTAATTGAGGCACCTATCCACATTACATGATATTTTCTCTTTTAAAAAAGGGAAACCAACCCAGAAATCAGCCTTTCATAAATGGAAGAAGGACAGAAGTATATCTACAAACTTGCACAGAGATTGGAAGCTCTTTTGGTGGCCCACAGGGAAGCTTTAGGAAGGTAATTTTGCTACCAAACGAGTGTTCAAAAGGATGAACTAAACATGCTTTCAAAATGTATGATTGCTGTAAGTAATTCAAATTACCTACTCTAGCTCATATTACATCTTTCTGTAGAGATCACAAAAGCACTTAATTTTTTACCTACAGTGTGGCAGAAATCCCTGAGGAAAGTCTAAATCAATTTACAAGCACTGCCATGAGAAATATTGTGAGAGTACTGTAACGCTACCACCCAGCACACCTATAGTTAAAGGTCTGACAGCATTTCCTCCATTTTGTAAAGCCTTTTGTTCAGACATTTATCACTGAGACCTGCAAAAATTCACTCCAGGCTGTAGCTTGGCAGAGAAGGGTTCAGCCAAGGAACACTATTTCTTGGCAGTTTGTCCTCTTTTTTAAAGTTATGATTGAAAAAGGAGCTAAGCGCTCTGTGGTTTCCGAGCCTGCGTGTGCTCCTATTACTCAGAAAGTGACTTTGATTTGTAGAATGAAATTGTGCGGGTTCTTAGTCTAGAATGTTGGTTATTTTTTAAAAATTTAGAGATTTTGTGGCAATTGCAGATACTATAGACTGTGCAGCATATTCTCTTTGAAATATGAAAACTTCCATAAATGCTGTGGCCCAAACAACCTTCACTCAGGTAAAACTCCCAGTAACTTCAGCAGGAGGATTTGATTGATTAAGGACTGCAGTCCTTACCACTGCTACAGCATTCTGTCTGTAACCCACAAAACATAGGAATGGCTGAGCAGAAACTTTGCAAAAACCCCAGAAACCAAACAACTCTTCTCTGGTTTCAAGTTTTGTTACAAAATAGAAACTCTGCTCAGGTCTGTTGAAAGGGTTGCAGACAGGGCTGGCCTCACCATGAGGCAAACTGAGGCGACCGCCTCAGGTGCCAGACTGTGCGGGGCGCCACTAGGACCCAGAGTGTAGAAAATTGTGTCTGCTGCTGGTACATATGTATTCTCTCTGCTCTAGATGCACAGAGATAGTGGAGTGCTGTGCTGGAGGAAAGAGGGCACAAGAGACATAACAGGCAGGCAGGCGAGAAGGTGAGAGGGAATAACAGAAAGCAGCAGCAGCTGCAGGGAGAGAGAGGAGGAGGAGCCTCTTATGTACCTCTCTAGCACCCCTAGGAGCCTGGACTGATTAACACCAGCTTCTCAGGGAGCTTCCTATTTCCTGCTGCTTCCCTGAACCCACTTGAGGAGAACAGGCAGTCAACTGAAGTAGTAGGAGTCAGTTAGGCCCTTAAGATACTGATATCTTCCCTCACTCAGGCCTTGCTACCAGCCTGCTTATTTGTCCCCCTCAGCTGAGTGTTGAGAGCCACTATAGCTGGCACAGAACAGCAGTCATGAGTGAAAGAAGAAAACGCCCCTCTGGGGCAGCATTCAGAAAAAGAAAGAAAGCAAAGGAAGCTTTTCTATCTAAGCAGGAAGGAGCTCTCCTGAGATACATAGACATAAATGTTCACGGTGAGCCTTCCGGCCCCAGTGAGGATGTGACTGGTGAGGAGATGCCTGATCTTCCAGTTAGTCAAAGGGCAGGTGACCTGGCAGCTACTGCAGCATCCATATCTCCATCTCAAATGGATGTAACCATACACATTCCTAAAGAAAAGTGTAGATCAGAGAAGAGTGTGGTGGAGGCGCAAGAAACAGCTGCTGCTGAGTTTAGTTCCTTAAGTCTAGATGATCCAGGACTGTGTCCCACTTGAGCAGTAGCCTGAGGGACTTCCTTGTACTGCATAGGCCACAGCAAGTGAAAAACTTCATGTTCCCCAAAGACAATGAAAAGAGAAGTTTCCATCCAACACATTACTGGCATGAAATCCCCAATGGTCACAAAGTGGAGAGGCCATGATTTATGTTCTCAAAATCCCAGAATGCTTCATACTGTTTTTGTAACAAACTCTTCCAGTCTAATGTTCCAGCCACATTGGGTTCTACAGGAACAAAGGACTGGAAAAATCTGGCTAGAAATCTGGCATGCCACGAGAAGGCAGCATATCACCAGAGAGCATTCCATAGGTGGAAAGAGCTTGAGATGAGACTAAGGTTAAAGGCCACCATAGATGATTGGCATCAAGAGAAGATTGCATCAGAGAGTCTCTTTACTGGCAAGATGTTTTGAAAAGGCTCATTGCCATTGTGAGAATGCTTGCTACCCAAAACCTAGCACTGCATGGCACTTCAGATCAGCTGTATGTGCCAAACAATGGAAACTTCCTTAAAATTGTGGAGCTGATGGCTGAGTTTGATGCTGTACTCCAGGAGCATCTAAGAAGAGTCACCACCCAAGAAATGTATACACACCACGACCTCGGAAAAACAATTCAAAATGAGATCATACAGTTACTGGCAACAACAGAAGATTGTGGCAGATTATTATTCTGTTATTCTATTCTATTATTAACTCTGTTATTCTGGACTGCACACCTGACATCAGCCATACGGAACAAATAACTTTAATGGTGCATTTTGTTACAACCACAGAACCTAGTGAAAAATGTCCCTGCAATGATAACTGTCAGAGAGCATTTTCTAGAATTTATTGACATTGATGATACTACAGGAGTTGGTATGACAAATGTGCATCTTAAAAAGCTGGAAGATATGGGAATTGCGATAGTCGACATGAGAGGTCAAGGCTACGATAACGGTGCCAACATGAGAAGAAAGAACAGAGGAGTGCAGACACAGATCCGAGAGTAAAACCCTCAAGTTTTTTTGTCCCAGGCAGTTCTCATTCATTGAATTTGGTGGTCAGTGATGCAGCATCAGCTTCTAGTGAGGCTGCTGAATTTTTTAATGTAATTCAAAGCATCTATGTATTTTTCTCTGCATCAACTCATCGATGGCAAATTTTGAAGCAACTTCTGGGAACATCCTCTCTGACACTGAAACCACTGAGTGCCACAGGATGGGAAAGTCGAGTGGAGGTGATAAAGCCTATCAAACACCAAATTGGGAAAATAGATGATGCCATAGTTGCCATTATGGAGGATAATGCTATGACAGGTTTCAGAGTAGCAGCCATGTTAGTCTGTATCCGCAAAAAGAAAAGGAGGACTTGTGGCACCTTAGAGACTAACAAATTTATTTGCCCATAAGCTTTCGTGAACTACAGCTCACTTCATTGGATGCATGCAGTAGAAAATACAGTGGGGAGATTTTATATACACAGAGAGCATGAAACAATGGGTGTTACCATACACACTGTAACGAGAGTGATCAGGTAAGGTGAGCTATTACCAGCAGGAGAGAAAAAAAGCCTTTTGTAGTGATAATCAAGGTGGGCCATTTCCAGCAGTTGACAAGAATGTGTGAGGAACAGTGCGGGGAGGGGGAATAAACATGGGGAAATAGTTTTACTTTGTGTAATGACACATCCATTCCCAGTCTTTATTCAAACCTGGAACTGTTCATGGGAGAACAGCGGCAGAGAGAAATGTAATAACCAGAAACATACATAACTTCAAATTTCTGTGTGGCTTAGTGTTGTGGCATGACGTACTGTTTGAAATAAATGGTGTAATCAAGAGACTCCAAGGTGTTGACCTTGATATATCTGGAGCAATGGAACAACTGGACAAAGCGAAGGCATACCTACAGTCTTACCGGTCAAATGAGGGATTTCAAAACATTCTGAAGAGTGCACAGAAGTTGGCAGAGGAACTTCACACTGAAGCTATTTTCCCACCCATTCAAGAATACAAGAGTCACCGAAGATGATGACATTTTGATAACGAGGCACGGGATAATCCCATAAGAGACCCCAAACAACAATTCAAAGTTCAGTTCTTTACCAGGTGCTAGATTGTGCAAAACAGTCAGTTGAAGAATGTTTCATGCAGTTCAAGGAACACAGCAGTGTATTTGGGATGTTGTATGATATTCCAAAACTCCTCACTATACCTGAAGAAGTCCTACACCAGCAATGAAGGGCACTAGAGACAGTGCCGATACATGATGACATGCGCAATATTGATGTGAGTGATTTAGGTGATAAACTGAAAGCCCTTTCAAGATAGATTTCAGCAGGATCAATTCCAAAGGCTGTTCTGGAATATACGTGCATAAATAAGATGACCACCCTCTTTCCAAATGCTTTTGTTGCTCTGTGCATACTTCTAACACTTCCTGTAACAGCTGCCAGTGGAGAACGCAGCTTCTCCAAGCTGAAGTTCATAAAACATCTACGCTCCACAATGACACAGGAGAGGCTGGTCGGCCTTGCAACCATCTCAATAGAGCATGAGCTGGCCCAGACTGTGGACCTTCAGCAGGCAAAGCAGTTCAAATCTTTGCCACCAAGAAGGCACAGAAAGGACCGCTTTGATTATTCAAGCAGATAAAAATGCCAGTGTTTACTATGCAGACAAGAAAAGTTACATTTGCTGTTCAGGCGTTTGAAAGTTAAGTGTTACTTAAAATTTTTGAACAAGGCATATTAAGTTGTTTGTTCTCCTTTATTGGGGTAGGTAGCAGAGCAGTACCATGAGAGGAATAGAACAGGAAAAGGCAGAATTGAGACCTTTCAAAGTTTTGGCCCAAGCGAGGGGGTATGGGGGCATCATTTGAGCTCCCCGCCTCAGGTGCCAAAATGTTGTGAGCCGGCCCTGGTTGCAGACCTCATGAGTGAAGCTGGGTCCAGTTTCAAGCAAAGTCTGTTCTGAGTTAGGGTTTTGACTTGAAACCTGGTGAAACCTTTTGCTGAGTTCTGCTTTGCATCAGGGTGAGTGTTAGGGGGGAGAGGGTGGTTGAATCCAAAAACTCAAACTCAGAGGAATGAACCTATGTGAAGTGAAAACCTAAAGGAGATTCTTCACACAAACCCCTGAGAAATGAAACTGCTGAGTTATGCATGGTTCTATGAATGGTACCTCATATGCTCTGTTTTAAACCACTTCTAAAAACACTAGGGGTGTGATCCTGGCCCCACTGAAGTTAGTAGCAGGAGCAAAGAGAACTCTCTTATGCCCCTTCTTCCACAATACTTTGAGTGTAACTGACCTTGCTGCTCCAGAACTGAGTGTTGACTCTCTAGACTCTCAGGGTATATCTACACTGCAGTGTAAGCCCAGGGTTAGTGGAACTCAAGTCAGCTGACCTGTGTTAGGGAACCCTGGGCTTGAGTGTCTACATTGTATTTTAACCCTGTCAGGGTTCCCTCCCCACTCTGAACTCTAGGGTACAGTTGTGGGGACCTGCATGAAAAACCCCCTAAGCTTATTTTTACCAGCTTAGGTTAAAAACTTTCCCAAAGCACAAATTTCGCCTTGTCTTTGAACAGTATGCTGCCACCACCAAGTGATTTAGACAAAGAACAGAGAAAGGACCAATTGGAGTTCCTATTTCCCCAAAATATCCCCCCAAGCCTTTACATCCCCTTTCCTGGGGAGGCCTGAGAATAAACAAGATGAGCACAAACCAGCCTTGGATTTTTAAGACCCAAAAAACCCAATCAGATTCTTAAAAAACAGGACTTTATTAGAAGAACAACAACAACAAAAATAAGAGAACAACTCTGTAAGATCAGAATGGAAGATAATCTTATAGGCAGTCAGATTCAAAACATAGAGAATCCCTCTAGGCAAAACCTTAAGTTACAAAAAGACACAAAAACAGGAATACACATTTCCTCCAGCACAGCGAATTTCACAAGCCAAAACGAAGAAAACCTAACGCATTTTCTAGTTAGATTACTTACTAACTTTACAGGAGTTGGAGGGCTTGCATCCTTGATCTGTTCCCGGCAAAGGTATCACACAGACAGACAAAAGCCTTTCCCCCCCTTCCAGATTTGAAAGTATCTTGTCCCCTCATTGGTCATTTTGGGTCAGGTGCCAGCCAGGTTACCTGAGCTTCTTAACCCTTTACAGGTAAAAGGACTTTGCCTCTGGCCAGGAGGGATTTTATAGCACTGTATACAGAAAGGTGGTTACCTTTCCCTTTATATTTATGACAAACCCTATGTTAAGACCTTTCTAACTCATGCTCAAATCTTGGGCTTTGGTGTCCAAACTGCAGTGTGCAGACCTGAGTCAATGTAACCAAATGCCAGAGCCCCTAGCACCCGTCCTCCTCCCCCTGAATTGTGACTGCTCTAGCCCTAGGACCATGTTGCACTGTGGGAAAACTTCACTGCCCGCCCTACACATTACCAGGAAGCAGCTCACTTTGCAAAAGGCTTGACTGGTTCACTCTCCATTGCAAACCCAGGAGGCTCTCTGATAGTGCGCTTGCTGATCGGTGATCAGAAGAGAATGGGTTAATGCTGACGCAAGCTGCTGCCATTTGCCAACCGGGGGATGGGGCTTCCGTTTTCAATAGAGTGGATTGCAGATTGTTGGGATAGAGAGGACGAAGGAAGTTGTCCCATGGGATACTTGTGGGATACTTCCAGCTGACTCCTGGGACCCAAGTCAAACGGGCTGCGTCTACACTGCAAAGCAATAGGGCTCGAACCCTGGGTCCCAGCTTAACTTGAGGTCGGACCCTCCAGCCTGCAGGGTCCTGGGACCCTGTGTTCAAGCCCTAGGTTAGTGCAATTGCAGTGTAGATGCAAGAGGTGGTTAGGCTTGAGACTGAGCTCAAGCATGGGCTTACATTGCAGTGTAGACGTCACATGCATTCATGGTATTTGCTCTGCCACCCTGACAGCTGGATTAAGTGTTAACTGAGAGTTTTTACCTATTCTATCAAATTAATTGCGCAATTGAAGGTTCTTAGGTTTTCTTTCTTTTTCTCTCTCTCAAGTGGTCAGGTAAGGGTTAGCAAAGGTGTTAGCAGTTGCTCTATTTGATTGCTGGTAGTTTGAATGTAATATTAAAGCTTAGCACCAGCTGGAACTCTTTCATTGTAACCCTCCTAGGAAAGTTATAGATAGTTAAGGGGGGAGCTCAGTTGAGTGAGGTGAAGGAAGAAGAATCAGAAAAGAAGAATGAGAAAGGAAGGTCTGGACAGTGACTCCATCTCAACCCACCTAGCTCCCTAGTCACCTTAGGGTAAGACTTGCATTGACTGTTATTGATAGTTTGTAGTCAGGGAAATGACAGTGGGATTATCCTTCCCTGTTAAAAAGAGGTTTGAAAGAAGACTTAGACTCACTGGGTATGTCTACACAGCAGCTAGACACCTGCAGCTAGCCCATACTGGCTGATTCAGTCTCATGGGGCTTGGCCTGAGAGGTTGTTTCATTGCCGTGTAGATTTCTGGGCTGGGGCTGGAGCTCTCAGAGGGTCCCAGACCTTGGGCTTCAGCCGGAGCCCAGAAGTCTACATGACAATGAAACAACCCCGCAGCCTGAGCCCTGTGGGCCTGAGTCAAGCGGCACGGGCCAGCCACTGGTTTTTCTACATACCCTGTGTAGTCTTTGTAGACATACCACCACCAGGGGTTAACCCCTAGGAGAATCCTGGGTGATTAAGTAACAAAGTCAATGGAAATTTTGCCTCACACAGTAACATTTTAAATTACATGAAAAAAAAAATACCCTGTACCTGAGTTGTGCTGTTTTTGCTTATCTTTTATTCAACCAGAGTTCAAGAGGCAATAAGTACAAGTATTGCAAAACTTTGTATCAGCCCCCTCACAGATCCTGATACCTTGGAACATGGGAGGGTCTTTGTTACCATTCCAAGATACTTGCCAGCATCTCCCAACTTTATGTTCTAGCATAAGAAATACTGATTTACTACTGCTGTCTACCATTTGTGTAAGTGTTTTACTGCTGTAAAAAAACAGTCACCTTCCTCTTAAATAAATGTCAAGAACGATCTCTTTTTGTTGCTCTATCTGAAAGGGCTGTTTTGAGTGACTAATAATCTTTACAATGTACAAGGATTGCCCATGATCCAGAAGTGTGTTCTTTGGAAGTGGGCCACAGTGGCAAGCAGCTCTCACTTGTATGTCAGTGATTTTATTCAAGTCGTAGTTGATTGAAATAAATATTTCTGTAAAAAACAGAAGGCAAGCTGCTTAAGCCATCCTGCCCCCGCTGATGAATGGAAGTTTAGGGCCAGCTCTTCTGGTGCGGCACAACCATTTCCACTATGTTACTAGGGCAAACTCGCCTTAAAGTTAGTATAACCAGCTCAGCATAAGGGGGGATTCTCTAATGGCACAGAGCTGGCAAAGGGCACTTACAGCATTCTACCTCCCTGCTGCCAACCAGAGCAGGGGAAAGGAGAAGTGTCTAGAGGAAAGTGGGCACAACTGGGATGCAGCTATACCACACTGTATTTGGACCCGTGGGTCTTTTTTCAGTGATTTAAATTAGAGCAACCTAAGAGCTGTTCTAACTCAGTGCAGGGAGACTGACTCAGCACAGAGGTGCAATATGAGTGTGGAAACAAAGGTGAACTTTAAGCCACTGTTCTGTACACACACACACACACAAAAATACCTTCATGCTTTGCAGATCTATCAGAACCCAGGCTCTGGCCTATAGGGCTTCACATGTTAGGAGGGAAGAAAAGGGAAGGTTATATGATAAACATAAGTTAAGTTACCACTGGAAAAACTGCTTGGAGAGGCTCAGATGTTTGCAGGGTATGTTCTTGTTGTTTAATATCATTTCCAGCAACAATTGCAGCTCCAAACAGTCTCATTGTTTAAGTTTGGATGTGTGTGGGGGGGGGGAAGCAGATGTAGTGCTGATCATTGACAAGCTATTGTACGAAGGGAGAGAACCCACTTGTGCAGATCTTGGCAATTTACAACTTGGACTTTCATCCCCCACAGCGTTTCCCCCAACCCAGCACAGTGAGCCTGTTTACGGCTCTAGATTTTAGTCAGCAACATCTTCCAGAATAAAGAAACTCTACTGCAGCCAGTTACACAACACCATGTATTCCAGTGTTGTATTGTATTATTACAGTCCCATCCTCAAGTCTAGTTGGTAACTGTATTTGCACTGAGGTGAAGGGTTTCCAATTGCTGCTACTGTGTAAATCCGGGCCACATGTATTCCACAGCACAATGGGACCAAAGAGTGCAGCAAGCATGCCTAAATTCTGTGACATTGAACATTGCATTGTATCTCCATGAAACGTCCTTCATTCTCCTCCCTCCCACACCCAAACACTCTTGACAATGGATCATAGTTGAAAAAAAATCATGGCTGTACAACCCATCGGTGATTACTTTCAGCAGAGATTATTTTTGTGGTGGATTCCCCCCCCCCCCCCCCCCCCCGCCCCCGTGTTGTCCAGATGCCCTGGCTTTATGGCCCTCAGTAATTACAATATTGTCTGGGTGGCCTAGCTCAGAATTGTCTTTTCCTGCCCTTTGTGAGCAGGGGAAGTGGGGAGCTTATAGTCAGCTTCAGTGGTTCATCGTCTCAGCTTTCTACCCCTTACCTGCTGCTCTGTTCTCTAGGCAGCCTAGCTGCCCAGCCTGTAGTGCTGGGTCTGGCTACTCCCTGCCCCCCACTGCTGCCTGGTTCTACAAGGCAGTGTAGGAGGCATGCACTAGAATTCAATTCATTCTCCCTTGTGGAGAAAGGGGTGGAGCAAGAGGCAGCAGCATGCAGATCCCAGCAGGACAGGGAGGCAGAAAACAACATGGCTGTAGCAAAATAATGAATTCTGCAGCAAAATTGCAAAATTCTGTAGTAGTTTGGAAAAATGCCCCATTCTACAGCTGCACTATCACAGAGTCCATGAGATCCTGAGCGAGATGACTGGGCCAGTTCACGCCTCTCAGAGCCATCATGTCTGGCTCTCTGTAGATGCAGATGGACAGCAGTTTACACTCGGTTCACGTTCTCAAAATTAGCTTAGCAACCCAGAGTTAGACATTTAATTTTTTTCAAATGAGGTGTGAGATCCTGGAGCACAGTTCTGTGGCAAGGGATGAATTCTGTGACAGCGTCACGGAATAGTTGGATCCAGCATAGGCTCTAGTTTGGCCACATACGCTACATTCAAAGCCTTTTTGCCATGGCTGGAGTATTGTTCTAGATATCCTTGAGTGATGTTTAAGTTCTGGCCTATCTGCTGCAAGATTCAGTGTTATCTATCACAGCAGCACCTAAACAAGGGGTCTGCAGAATTGCTGAAAGCTGTAGGTACTCAGCATCTTTGAATAATAAATCACTTAGGTTCGTAAATATGGATCTAGGTGTCTAATGTTAGGGACTGAGAAATAAAAAATATCTCCTAAGTTCTTGATCACCAACATAGCTCAGAAGCTTTTAATGAACATTATTGCTCTTTGTACTGAGATTTTATAGACAGTTGCTCTTCACTCTTACATTCTGTGATCTATTTCAGCCTCTTTGATGTCATTGCATTCAGTATTACATGTTTCCTAGCCTATTATTGAAATCAGTGTATTCTGTGCTTTGGAAGATGTGCAGGGTTTTTTTTAGCAATGTCTTTGAGATATCTATATAACTATGGTTCTTGGAAAGCATTTCTCTGGAGTTCCCTTTGATGTGGGTGTGACATTATCTGATTAAAATATGACCATATAGATCATTGTTGCAACCACTGTTATATATTTATAGCAAATCTTGTACAAAGGTTGTCAAGTGAGGTGTCTATGAAAAGGTTACGATTTGCTGGTTATGATTATGCTATCTGTATGCATGTATCTTTTTTGTAATTTAAGCTATAAGATTGTCTCTAAATCTGGATTTCAAATGTTGGCACCTGGGGTACCGCCCACAAGGTAGCTAGACAGCACATCTTAGAGAGACTATTCAAATTAAGTGGCTCATCAAGAAACACTTGGTTGACAGTGGACCATGGGAGATGCCCATCTACACTGAGTGGACTGTCATGTAAACGGGTTGTCTGGAGTGTAGGTAATGGCTTTCTGCAATGAATAAGTGAAATTGGGCATGAATATGTGACTTGCCCATGTGACTCCAAACACCATCTTGTTGCTGTAATTTTCCACAGTAAGAACAATGGGATGTCCTTCACATGGCAAAAGCTATAAAAGGCCCTGGAATGACCCATCCAAGCTGTGGATGTACTCCAGAGACTTGACTTAAGCCAGCAGTTTATTCCATCACTGCTACAAGCCTGAACCAAGAACTTTGCAATTACTGTATGTAATTGATTTTAACCAATTCTGTCTTTTTATGAATAAACCTTTAGATTTTAGATACTAAAGGATTGGCATCAGTGTGATTTTGGGGTTAGATCTAAGTTATATATTGACCAGGGTGTGTGACTGATCCTTTTGGGATCAGGGGAAACTATTATTTGATGAGACTGGTTGTAAAGAACCACTCATCTCTGAATCCAGTGTTTTTGGTGGTGGTATAAGCACTGGAATGACTGAGGAAACTGCCTTTATGTTTTGTTGTTAGCTGGTGTGGTGAAACAGAAGTTTACTTTTGTTGCTGGTTTGGTATGTCTTATGGGAGATTAGCCACCAGCCTTGGGGTGTATCTGTCCTATTTCTCAGAAGCTCATCCTGAATTTGGCATCCTCAGTTGTGACCCACTGAGGCATGGTTACAGTGGGATTCTTCCATTTCATCATGAGCTCTGAGTGCTAATTCCTGTTTAGCACAATTCAGTAGAGAAGTGATTCAATCTATATTCAAGGGTAGAGTAAATGATGGAAAGAACTTTCTGTGAATATTTGTCCAAACTGAAAGATTGAAATTCACTGTG
This sequence comes from Chelonia mydas, assembly GCF_015237465.2. NCBI lineage: Eukaryota > Metazoa > Chordata > Testudines > Cheloniidae > Chelonia > Chelonia mydas. The sequence continues at coordinate 156,276,040 of NC_057850.1, forward strand.
CTCACTTTCCACAAACACTGTGGTGTTTGAGCTTTATTAGCACAAATGCAAATGTTACGATCAGATACAAATTTCAAATGACAGTACTGTTGTATATTTCACAACAGACTGTGTAGGTTGGTTATGTATGCCATCCAATCAGGGAACAGAAGCACTACCACATGACTTACATAACTAGTTCCCAGAGTGAATTGCAAGTTACGGTCCAGATTATGCTACTCTTACTCATGTTGAGGAGCACCTTACCCTGCAACTAGTTTCACTGAAGAGAAGGTGGTCGAATCAGTCTCCAGGACTGTTCACAGCCAACTATTTCCAAATGGTGTGTAGATCAAGAATTTTTTGCTGAAAAAGTTTGCAAATAATTTCAAGTAAATTAAAGAATTGTTCAATCTGTTCACAGCCAATTTCAGACAGAAAAAAGGCAAAATTCATCAAATAAATTATCTGTTACTTTATCATTCATTCAGCTCTGCTTCAGTCACCATTTACCAACCTTTTTTTAGTTGAATGGTGAAGGAGGTCATGAACCCCAGAGCTAAGCGGAACATTAATGGCTGTATGTTGTCCCTGACTGCTGAGTGGTAAAGTGTTTGCCAGTGATAATGTAGTGATAGTTTATATTCATTCCTCAAGACATATTTTCAGTGTGTAAATCCACAGAGCAGAACAAATACTAAGAAGTGAGTGGTTAAGGTGAACATTATCAGCATATAAAGCAATCGCAGTTACTTTTTGTCATGCTGTCAAACCAGATGCCAGCTTTTGCCAATACATAGCTGGAATTAGTCTGGCTCATCTCTGTGTTAAAATAGAGTTATAAAAATGTGTTTAGTGATTAGACTTTACGGAATGCTTGTAAGTTGCTGCATGCATTAATCTCACTTATAACATCTGTATCCCATCCTGTAAGGTAATATTTGAGCATTTGGCACTGTCAGGCTCAGTAACTGTGCAAATCACCAGGCAGGAAAGTGTGACATGGTGGCTTCCAACAGAAGATATTGTTAGGTCCTGCCCAACACAGAATAACCATCAGCACCAGATGAACTATTGTGGAACATCAGAGGACAAAAGACTTTGCTTCCCCTCTTCCCCCCACAAACCATGAAGAGGAGACGTACAAGAGAATTCCTCCCATCATCTTAGCTGGCAGCTCACAGAAGGAGGAAAGGGAATAAGAATTCCTGACAAAGAGAAACCGTATCTCTATGCTGCTTGGACTTTTGAGGGTGAGGTTTTCTAGGCATAAGCAAGAGATCCCCAGTGTTTAGTCTGGGTTAGCCTATGTGACATATAGAACTTGCTTATTATAGAAGCTTCTATTATTTTTTTAAATTTAAGATTGGAACTCATTTGTGGGTATATATGATTACCTACTTTAAATAATACTTGTAAATACTTGTAAATAATTCCTATTTCCTTTTCCTAGTTAATAAATCTTTAGACAGTTTATTATAGAATTGGCACAAATGTCTTTTGGTGTGAGATCTAAGGTTCAATTGATCTGGGATAAGTGACTGGTCCTTTGGTACTGGGAGTAACCTGAATATTGCTGTGATCCTTGGTGTAAGTGACCATCTTTCATAAAGGCAAACTTACCTGGGTGGCAAGATGGTACCCAAAGGGGACTGTTTGCGACTCTATGGTTAGGCTGTTACACTGCCTGAGGAGTTTACACTAAATAAATGGTTGGTGAAAACTAATATAGAATTCACAATCAATTTGGGGTTTGTGCCCTGCTCCTGAACAGTCTGCCCTGAGGTTGGTCTTCATGCTCTTGAATCACTGCAGCACACCTTGACACCTCTGTTAACAGAAGACTCATTCTATTCAGAAGTTTTACACCATACAGAATAAAAACTTTGACCGCTGATATTTCCTGTTGTGCCTGAATTTCGGCAGGGATATACAAGTGTCTAAGATTGCCTTTCAGTTATTCTTTTAGAAGGGACTCTCGGGAACAACTGATGGGAAATATTTCTCTCACTCATCTCTGTTGGGATGGACTCTATTTTTAAGGCCTGTTTGCACTGGGGAAATTGTCTAACTGGTTTTGAAACTGGTTCAGCTTAAACTGACTTAAAAGCTGGCTAGAGCTGTAGTATAGGCCTGGTTTTAGGATTTACCATGAAACAAACCATGCAGTGGAATGGGGCTCCCAATGACAGGGGGCCCATCAAAATGCAGGACAAATATTTGACAACCTGCCCCCGAGTCCCAGCTGGCTGCGCAGCAGGGCTCAGGCAGGCAGGCTGCCTGCATGCCATGGCCGGTGGCCCCACGCCACTCCTGGAAGCAGCCGGCTGCTGGCACATCTCTGCACGCTCCTGGAGGGGGGGGCGGGCAGGGGAGGTGGCTCCACACGCTGCCACCACCCCAGGCAGTGCATGGAGACCTGCTGCCCTCCTCCCCACAAGGGGCGTGCAGAGACGTGTCAGCAGCAGCACAGCAGGGCTAAGGCAGCTCCCTGTCCGCTCTGCCTCCCTACCTCCACACCGCTTCACTCCCGGAAGCAGCCAGCATGTCCCTGCAGCCCCTGGGGGGGGGTGTCTCCACGCGCTGCCCCCTCCCTGAGAGCTGACCCCGCGGCTCCCATTGGCCGGGAACTGTGGCCAACGGGAGTTGTGGGGGCAGCGCCCGAGGGCAGTGGCGCGCAGAGACCTCCTGTCCCCCCAGGCCTGGGAGCCGCTGCTAGAGGGGTGTGTGTGCCGGTTGCTTTAGGAGTCGCGCGGCCCGAGGTAAGCGCTGCCCCCCTGCCCACCTCCTGTACCCCAACCCCTGCCCCAGCCCCAGAGCCCACACCCAAACTTCCTTGCAGAGCCCGCACCCCTCACCCCCCCACACACCCCATTCCCCTGCCCCAGCCCAGAGCCCACATCCAGCACCCAAACTTCCTCCCAGAACCTGACCCCCGCATCCCCTCCTGTACCCCAACCCCCTGCCCCAATCAAGGTACCTCACTTTATTTTCATTTACTTCCCATTACTTATAATATAGGAGGAAGATGAAGAAAAAAGAATGAAAAACGGGGGCGGGGAGATAAGAGAATGTCCTTTTTATTGGCTGGGTCTCCAGGGGTTGGGGGGGGATGGAGGGGAGGCTCGAAAATGAAGCTGCGCAAATGGCCCCAATAACTCCAAATCCACCACTGGTCACATTTACTAAGGATACTACAGGGAAGTAAAATGCACTATATCATGTCTCTGAGGATATTTTCAGGTCAAAATCACAGGCCCATTCATATCTGAGATTACTTTCTTTGGCAGCAGGTGGCATTCTTGTTTAAAGTTAACCTATTATTTAGTTACACTGTGAAAAAGAATATAGACAATGGGCCAAAAACACTGAATCAGGTGTCTTCCTAAGTCAGGTCATCTCCCTATGCCCCTAGGATGGATGATTCATCCCACTGGTGTTGTTTCCTGCTCCCATGTGAGTTGTAATGTCTAGGGAACGATATAGTCTACGTGATGAACTTTGGCTCAGTCGCTGAGCTGAGTCACTGCGGCGTGCATTCTGTACAACAACACAGCTTCACATCAGAGTGGGGCTTGGAGGTGACTCAGCTCCGTTACAAGTAAGCATCCACTCAGTCAAAAAGGTGGTGCACGTTGGCAGCACAGAATGGTTCAAACAACAACAACACAATTGGGCCCTGTGTTCATCATCAAGAATAGGAGGTGAGCCACCAAATGAGGGGACAATAGCCAACCGATAGCTGAAAGTACAAGTACTGATATGCAGATGCAGAGGAACGTGGGGTGGGGGCGAGCGAGCAAAGATGCCAGCCAGACCTGTGCAGGAGGGAGGCTGGGCTGGAGGGGCGCGGGGGGAGAATTCCAGTGCGGGAGGGGGCAGTCAGGATTCCAGTGACAACCTCGAGTGGGGGGTCAGCAGGGTTCGAGTGACCAGTGACAGTCTGAGGGGGGTGCCTTAAGTGAGCAGCTGGGGCCAGCCCTATGGGGAGTGGCCCTCAGGCAAGCAGCTGGGGCCAACCCAGTGGCAGGGCGGGCTTGGGCCAGCCCTGCATGGTGTCCTGTTTTCCCTTTGGGAAATATGGTCACCCTACATATGAGTAGTTAGGGACTATTGACTACAGAACCAAAGATTCCTTCTCCTCAAACTCAAGGTTAGCAGTTTTCATTATATTTAGCCATATTTTATTTCTGCTTTTTGTCAGTTGTCTGAATAAACACTGCAGTAAGTGTAAAGATAAGCATTGTTTTATTGATGTCTGTTCTTGCCTTTCTGATAAAAGTTTTGGTGCAGCTAAACTTCAGCTTCTTTACAGGGTTTTTTGGTCTGATAAATATGAATTAATTAATACTAGCTCTTGTTCTGACCTAATTTTCAGACTATGGGAAAACTAATATACAAGCTTGCTTTATTTAGTGAATTTAACTTGCTGTTTTACTGAGTTATTAATAGTTAAAAGGTTATGTAGTGAAGGTTCCCTCCCACAATATTTTAATTTGATTAAAGTTTTATTGAAGTAAACTTGCACATGAAAAGCAATTTACCTCTGCTCTTATTGGAGATAACTGCATTTATTTGTGATAGCATAATGTATTTTCTATCTGCATTTCATCTGCACTGCATTATCATATGAACCAAGATAGATTTAATCAAATTTAATTTGTGTTGTAAATTTTAAGATGTTGCACCAATTAGCCAGAATAAATCAGAGCAGTGGGGGGAGGGGTGGGAGATTAAAGTTGATTGGCTAGTACTGGCTCTTAGTTGGTCACTCATCCCTTTGTATATCTCATCTCACCCAGCTCCATTGCTCCTTTGTGAAATGGTGTTATTTTCCTTTGGTCTCTTCTCCTCACATATGGTACATTTCATAGATGATTTTTTGGGTCTCATGGAAGCAAGAGCCACAGATAATGTTATCAGCCTGTTCTTCCAGTATGCACTCAGTCCTGAGCTGTTATATTCCTGCTCTACCAGTTGTGGGTCTTTCTAGGCAGTGACTGCCAACTATTGTGTGAAGTGGATTTTTTAAATGCATTAATCTCCACTGGGAATTGATATTGCTTTCCTAGCGCTCTATGACCCTATCCTTCCATTGGCTCCCTTCCATTGAATCCTTAACTCCTTCCATTGGCTCCCTCTCTCATGGCATCCACTGCAGGCTTCTTGTCCCCACCTCCAAGGCTGGATTACTTAGCAGTGCCGTGGCTGGCACTAGCATGTTTGGAATGCAGTAGCTCATTTGCTTAACTGTGTTCACATCTTGTGCCACTGTGTACTGTACACCGAGTGCCTACAAAGTGGCTGATCAATATGGAGAAGGTCGGTCGGACACTACAACCTACCCTTTCTCATAAGGCCAAAGAAACTGAAGAACAGCTACTGTAAAAGTGATAAGAGAATATACATTAGTTATGCTATGAATAATTAACCCGTGGAACTTTCTGCCACAAGATGTTTCTGAGGTCAAGGGATCAGTAGGATTCAAAATAGAATTAAACATTGATAGGAATAATATATACATACTTAATTACATGATAGGTTAAAATTTTATAAGGGATATTAACGTGCTTGCTTCAGATCATAAAACTAATTGCCTGGGGTTCGGAAGAGACTTCTATAGGCATTTACTGCATAATTCTCTATTATGGGGATTTGGCATCTTCCCATTGCAGAGAGGATACTGGGCTGGATGGACCACTGGGCTGATTCCCTGTGGCGCTTCCTATGTGCAGCCTTTTCATGGATAGGTACCTACTGATGCTCTGGCTCCATTCTTACCAGTGTCACGGCACCTTGGCACCTCAGTCCATCCTTTTTAAACAAGAGCGAGTCTTTTATCTAATGTATATTTTCTATATTGCCAGTATTGGCCCCATAATTCTTTCCTTTCTTTCTTCTCCCCTTCTAATGGGATTCCCCCCCACCCCCCGAGGGTTTATTTGTCTGCATGTCAAGGGGGTGGTTTTCATTACAGTATCTTAATTGTAGGTCAGGATGTTTCAGTTTTGTTGTACAGTGTCTGGAATGTCAAAGGATAATAAATATATTATTATTAGTTATTGCCCATGTTAATTTAATTATGATGTCTTATTCTATTTTCCTGGCTTGAGAATTCTTGAAGGGCTTTCCAGATTGCTCAGGCGAGTGAACCTAAGCAAAGGCCATTGTAAAATAGTAGAGTGAAAAGAAAATGTCTCGGTACAGTCGGACAACACTTCCCCAACTGAAAAATGTGGTGTTTTTACATTTTGAGACAGTTTCTCGGACAGTGAAACAAGGTGACATTAAGCAAATCACACTAATTACAATGTAGAGTGATTTCACTGACCTGTTGATACTTGACAGCAGCTGCCAATTACAAGTGTGTTAAGAAAAGAACACTTTCTGTGTTAACTTTTCCCTTTTAGGTAAATAAAAATTGTTAGCCCACTAACTGCAAGTGCTAAAGAGAGCACAGTGTAGCTAAAGCTCAGCACGGGGAGTCAGAGATCCAGGTTTTGTTAATGGAGTTGACACAGACTTGCTGTATGATCTCAACCAGATCGCTTCAGAACTGATCCAATGCCCACCAAAGTCAATGGGAATTTGATTGACTTCACTGGGTTTTGGATTTGGCCCTAAATCTTTCTGGGTATGATTATCTACCACCTGGTAACTTGTATAGTCAATGACATCAGCTAACACACAACTATAAAGCTTTACCATTCTGATTTGGCAAGATTTTGCACAGATGCAAGTGTCTACACGTGCTGCAATGGAGTGGAGAATCAGGCCCTGTGCACATTAGTTTCCCCAATCTATAAGACAGTCATAATAACTTACCCACAAAACCTGTCAGCAGCATCTCCTAGCTCAATTCATATAAAAGCTCACAGCCCCTTTATAAGGCCAGCTGTGGCCTGATTGGGCTGGCCACACCTGTGGTCAGCTACTCCCTCAGCTGCTCTCACTTTCCAGAGCTGCTTTTAACCCTTGTTTTCCAGGAGTGGGGCAGCTGCCCCACTAAGTTCCCTGTATACATGGCTTCTTCCACTTGCAGGTCATGGAGGCATCCCTGAGAGCAATGAAATGGAAGCCCTTTCAAAGGGTACTCCGAGATGTTCCAGGGTATACTATGTGGTAAGCTCAGGTGCTGTAGATTCATATCCTAGCTCACTGCACAGTAAGAGTGAGAAAGGGTAGAGTGAGAAACAGGATGAAAAAGAATTGGGGGGAAAAAGTTAAAGTCTAGCTTTGAAGTTGTGCCAGTGATGTTCAGCCAGGGCAGGACATTTTCCACCCCTACCACTATCTCCCTGCAGTGATGCAAAATTCTACTTGCCCCAAACCATTCTCTTTTTTTTTTTTTTTGCTTTTGAACGGCTGAATAATGTATTCACTTTTTCATTACAATTGACTACGTTGATTTTGTACCAGCTGATAAATGTTCATGCCAATTTTGCAACACCGTCAGCCTTGGCTCCTTCTCGGAAGTGTCTGCCCTTAAAAGCATTTGAAACAGAAACGGCATTGGAAAGAAGGCCAGCATCCCCAATGAGCGAAAATAGCATTTCAGTATTAACTATCATTCAATAGTATACATCAGTCATTAGTTTGCTCGTTATGGATTTGCCTTTTGTAACATAAAATGTTATATTCATTTTGTTGTTTTATAAGAACTGGAAAGAGGAGAAGCTATATATCACAAACAGCAGCAAAGAGTTGCCCCACACAGCACTCAGTTGAGCAACTGAAAGTCTTGAATGCGGCTTTGAGATTTGTTACATGCTCAGTCTGAGATCTTGGCCAGTTCCTTTAGTTTTCTTTTGCTTCAGTCGGCATGGCTCTGAGCAGAGGCAGGGCTAAGACTTTCCCTGTGAAACTGTAAAGATCTTGCATGACAGCAAGAGAAAAAACTGAATTTTATATTTATGGGCCCAATCCTAAAACACTTTCTCATGTCCCAGGGAAGTCAATTGGGCAACTTGACTGAGTGGAGGCTTTAGGCTCAGGCTCTGTGTGACCTGTTTTATGCAAGATAGCACGAGATGTGCGCTCTACATATATGATTTTCAGTGGTATTGAGCTGTCAGAAACAAAGCCCATTCCTCAGTGTGATGGCTCATCATTCTGAAAGACAGCCAGGATCCTGAAATGTATCAGCTATTGAAAATGCTCATTATCCTTTGGAAGAAGAAACAGGGATGCTAGGGGAGAGAGCGCTTGATATCGCCCTCTGCATCTTACAAAGTATTTGAACTGAGTAAAAATGCTATGTTTTATAGAGTTCTGGAAGCTGTCCCCCAAATGTTTGCCTCCTTAAGTGCTCAGCATTTCTCTCACAGCCAGGCGTTTAATGTTGCTCTCTGATAACTACTCTTCAGCCCACCATTCCTGCAGAGAGACGAATATGTAGGGCCAACTTTAGAGATGGTATAAGTGGGTGCAGCTCCACTGATGGCACTTTGCATTGTACATGCATGCGTCATGTCTGAATTTGGGCCCTGAAAATGGCCGCCTTCTTCCTCAACATCCCTGCTGCCCTGTGAGCATTCAGAGCCACATCTGCTTATTCTGGAGGCTAAAATTAGTTTTTGTTGCTTTTCATTTCTGTTAGAGTTACAGAGCCAACAGAGTTATGGGAGTGGGAACCGGACTCCATTACTTCTGTGCCTTATCAGCTTCACTCTGTTCCAGTGACAAGGCCAATCACTTACACCTGTGCAAGCCCATTGGTGGCAATGGTTTACACAGCTCTCAGAGGACATAAATGGAAGGCAATGGGGTTGCACAGGTGTGACTGATGGCAGGCTTCGATTGGCAGGACATTTATCACAGGTGAGAAACTGTTCAAGAAATACGGAACCCCAGCTTGGCTCACCCGTCCCAGGATGTGTTTGCAGAGCTGGCTGTTGGGGGAATAATAGTCCTTTGATTTGTAGCTGAGCATATTTGATATAGGATCCCTGAGAGACATCACGTATGAGATGCCATGGTGCCACTTCAGCGTTGTGTGGCGTAGCTGTGAGAGTAGGTGAGTGTGGCTGTGACTGCAAGGACCAAAGGCTAGCCTGCAGCTTGGGCTGAAGGGGACAGAATGGATTGGCTGGCTGCAATTACCATAGGCTGTCATTGCTGTGTTATAGAATAGTTACATAAAAGAATTTAGTTGTTAAATAAACTCTTTTTGTACCTTCAATAAGAACGATATAGGAGTTGAGCCTCACACTGCAGGGAACTTCTGGAATACCAAAGACTTTCAAAATTGTTGTAAGCTATAGCCTCTATTTTCTTCTTCTCTTTCTACCTTCATCTCCAATTTCTTCTTCATCCTGCTTCCTCTGGCTGTTCCCTTCTGTTTCAATTCCTTTTCCTTCTTCCCCCTCTCCCCTCACCCCCTCTTCAACATTTCTCTCTCTTTCCTATGTGCTTTGAGACACTGTCCAGGGCTCTGAGAACAGGCCTTGAGCTAGTCACTCACAAGTTCAAATGCAGGCTCTGATGCTGATTTCTCTCCATGGCCTCAGACAACCTGCTGAAGGCCAGTCTTTCAAAATGTGAGCCTTAACTTTTCTGCCTCAGGTAGCCCCTCTAGCAAATGAGGATAATGAATATTTACCTGCTGGACAGGGACATCCTGAGGATTAATTAGTGTTTGTAAAGTGCTTTGAGAGATGTGAAATGCTAAGAATGCTGAATAATGATATGAACTTTAGTTAACCTAGCCCTGATATTAATTTATTGACTTCCCGGAAATACAATACGGTGGGTGTGCATCCAGCTACCTAGTAACTAACCTGAAATCTGGTAAGCCACAGGCCGGGATATATCCAAATGTGCTGTCCAGAGGAGGCTACACAGGGTGCATTTTGGATGGAACAATCTTACACTCTCTGCTGACTTATGTTTTACAGAATGAGGGGATTTCAACAGTGAATATACGATTCATTTAGCATAAAGCTGCATTTTGCCCAAGGCTGGGTTGTTTTTTTCCATGCACCTGCTTACTTCTTTGAATCATGCCCACATGCTGCTATTTCAGTTCCTAACCCAGCAATTATCCACCTACTTGTGTGTGCACTGGGCACACTGAACGCAGCCAGTTTCCTCCCCAAAGTTTCAAAGGAAAATCAGGCGTCTCCTTTTCCCCCCTTTTATTGAACTGAGCCCTGTGCATCATCCTGTAGTTCTTTATCAACAACTGACATGCTTTAACATGTAGCTGCAAAGGTATATGCACTTAAATCATCATTTACTCCCTGTGCTCGCCTGACAGATTGCAATGCTTTTGTATGACTGATTAGCCACAGGCTTTGAGGATAATCTGCTGCCTTTAGCTGACCACTTCAGGGCCTTTTCCCATTCAAGTGTAAAAGACAGAGAGGTCGCAGTGGTAATGTTCACCACAAACTCTTTGCTGGGCAAACTCGCCCTGCCCAGTTCTTTATTTCTGGATGGAAGAAAGACCATTATTTTGGGAGCGTCTCTGTGTTGTGCTGACTTGTCATATCTTCTCTCATCACCTATGTGTGCCATGGTCAAGAAGTGGAAGGAATCACAGAGCAGGGAACTAAACCATCCTACAGACAATAAACTGTGGGGGAGCGGCCATAAAGCTACCATCGACCAAATAGATGGAATGCAGTCAGCAGAAAATTATACTCAGGACATATTGGATGGCTGCCTGAAGGAAGAAGACAGAAATAAGAGCTAGTGTTAGCTGCTAGAGATAGGGGAGAAAAACAGGAATCCACTGTATACGCGTAACCCTAGAGCAGACTTATGCTTCTGGGCCCCAATTCAGCAATGCACTAAAGCATATGTTTAACTGCTTTCTTGATTTGTGGTCTTTGTGCTGAAGGTCCCAGGTTGAGCCTTTGTTGACAATCCACTGTGGGAGCTCACGTGATATATTAACTCCTGGCTTTTTTCCTAGAAGGAAAAAAGTAAATGGAATCAACACAGTTCTGGAGAGTGATATCTTATGGGATCAGAAAAATCTTTCTAGGAGGTTGGATTAGACTTAATGTTTAATTAGTACCAGACCAACCCTAGAGAGAATTCTTGCTGCGACTAAGAGTAATTGGTTATAAGACACCTAGTTATGTTCATCATATGCATGGAGGCAACTCCATTGTCTGTAATGGAACTGCTGTCTATTACTCTAGGTCTGAACTGGGCCTAGTATTCAGGTGATACAAGTTTGTTTGTGGGTTTGGGTGGTCTGGGGCAGGGGGGAAACAACACATGAACTTTAGGGCCAGAGTTGTCCACTTTGGAAGCCTTAAGGCAGGTACATAGGTGCCTAAATACCTTTGAGGATCTGGGCCAGAGAGCCATAGTTAGGTATCCAAATAGATGTGACCTGATTTTCTGATGTGCACTGAAGTTGTTGGGAGATGCAGTGATCGCTAACTCTGAAAAACAGGCCATCATATGTAGCTGCCTAAATGTGATTTTTGGCCCTATATCATGATATGGCAGCAGCACTAGAGGCCTCAGTCAGGTCAAGGTGTCCGTGTGCTACGTAGGGTCTAGACTCCGATTAGTTCAGTTCACACATGCATTCTGTAAACTGGGGATTCTTCCAGCTGGTTAATATTTACAACAGTCATCATTGATATTTCTGGGAAAAGAGACCATTTAAAGCAGGGAAATAAAATTAAACCTGCATTTGTAGATGGTTGGGTTCAGAATGAGACTCACTGGAAAGAAATATTTTCCTTGTCTTTAGCAATTGCTGGCAGAAAGAGTCACTGTGGTGTGGACAACACTACACAGATTGGGGGTTTGGCTAAGGAAACTGAGGTGTTCGGATAAATTACTTCTTTCCACTGAAACAGCAGAATTTCATTTAAAAGTGTCATTTTATGCATTCCCGGCTCAATTCATTAAAGTCTCACTCTAGCCCTGGAGTGGGAAGGGCTAGCTGTCTGGGAGCAAGGTACCTGAAGCGGAGCGGTGCTGGGGAAGGGCAAAGGGAGTTTGGGAGCTCCATCCTGGTAAAACCCCAGGCTGCAGGCCTTGTCAAAAGCCTACAGGGGTACTGGGGCTGCAGAGATACAGCCTGGGAATAGGCAGAGGCAGCAGGTCCTAACCCCTTGCTGATGATGAGTGGCCATTACAGACTGCAGTCTGCCCCAGTGAGCGGGGGCTAGATGACGACTGGCAGTAGCCACTGAGGCAAGGTGGGTTTAGAGCAGTGGTTCTCAAAGCTGGTCCGCCACTTGGCGTGGGCCAGGGGACGTGCTGGCCACCCTTCCCGCAGCCCCCATTGGCCTGTAGCGGCGAACCGCGGCCAGTGGGAGCCGCAATCGGCCAAACCTGCGGACGCGGCAGGTAAACAAACCGGTCCAGCGTGCCAGGGGCTATCCCTGAACAAGCGGCGGACTGGCTTTGAGAACGACTGGTTTAGAGGGTTGGGGGTTCCCCTGAGAGGGGAAACCCAGAGTGCAGGGGTACTGCTGGGAGCAGAACCCCAAGGTAAAGGGGCACTGGGGTCCGGGAGGGACTTGGGGCCAGCGGCAGGCGAGACACCGGCCTGCAGAGGGCACTCCGTACGCTGGAAAAGAGCTAATTCCCAGACAACCAGCAGGAGGTGCCGCACCGGTGAGTCTTCTCTTCGCTACAGGAACCCTAGTCCCTACAGTGGAGACTGGCAACATCTGTGTAAAGTTGCACTCAGCCAATTTCACCACAGTGAACAATGATGTAAATGTGTCCGATTCAAAACAGGACGGACACAGTCTGCTCCGTTCTGCCTTTGCTACCGCAAAGTACCTGAATTTCACCAGCCCAAGGAGTTAAAGCTAACATTTTAAATATCGAAAGGATGACAGATGGATCCACGCTTCTCCCCTCCACGGTCCCTCCACTACATTTTTCCAATATTAGAGCAACAAGCTGTTCTTCTTCAGGTTCATCATTTTTAAATGACAAAACCATGACAGTAGTCTCCCCTTGAGGTCTGAGAGCCTGGATTACAGTACAGGCTCAGAATCTCATCAGTTTTTACACTCTCCTGCAGCATGTGGGGTCTCGGTTATTCACTGGAAACTAACAAGGTGCATTCAATGTGGCATTTAAGCCTGGGTCTGAGGGGAAAGGAGGAAAGACGCTAAGAAAAAAGACAAAACAGTTGCCGAGATAGAACTGCCACTGACTGAAAAAAATGGCGTCAAGGGGAAACACGGAGAAACTTCTGCAGAAGCAAAGGCGATAGAAATAGGGAGAGGCTGGTGGAAGTGGAACAAATGGAGCCCAGGCTTGCCAACCTCACTAGGAGTTGGGGGCTAGCCCCCAATACACTGCTTGGAAAACGTACTCCATGATAAGAGCTGCAAGCACACCAGCCAGCCTGTAGTTCACACTTGGGGTCCCTACACACAGAGAAGTGTCTGAGGAGATGCACAGTTTTCCCCTCTCCAAGTTCTCTGGCTTGCAGGGGCCTGGTGTTTGCTGTGCTCTTCATCCTGTACACAGTCAATGAGGCCTACTCCTCCACGACCCTTTTTGTGGTATCTAGCCCCCCCCCCCCCCCCCCCCCCCCGAGGACTAGCAGGCAGCATTCCCCATTACATCCTCAGGCATAACTTGGTCATTATTATTTTCTTATTTCTTTAGTGCTTAGGTACTTGTGGCCCTTTACAGCTGGCACTTTACATTCAGATGTAAATGTCAACAACTGGGCCTACTTGGAAAGTCCCCTTTGCGTTTATCTAATTGGAAAAAATACTACTAAAAAAATTCATGATCTACAACGAGTCGTGTGTCTTCAAAATGTAATGGGCACAGGGTGTTATCACTGTATCCCAGTGTCCCAGGAGCCCTCAAGGCTAAAGCATATAAAAGGGCGTAAGAGCTGAGGTCAAAATTGATGAGCCTGAGACTAAAATTCTCAAAAGTGACTAGTGATCCTGGGTGTTTAGCTAACATTTGACACCTTAAACAGGCCTGGTTTTAAGAAATTGCTGAGCGTTCATCTCCAGAAATCACGCCCTTAAATGTGTCTTGGGTAGGCCAACAAAAAATGGAGGCAGCAGAAGTCACCAGTCACTTCTGAAAATCTTGGTCTGGGCACATTGTTATCCTCCTAAATTCATATTTAGCCATCTAAGTAAAGGCAGCCTGATTGTCAGTGGTGCTGAGCACCCACAACACCCACTGCCTGTCATGTATAGGAAAAATCTGTGACAAACTATCGCCCTCAGTGGTTGGTTTGCATCTCCTAGGTTCACTTTGCAATTAAAAGGGCTGGAAACTGGAAGCTGAGATGCTCCTTTAAAGTTCCTCCCAATTAGTGGATGTCAGACCGCGGGCTTGGTCTGATGATAAAGGCCAACTCTGCTACCAGATCCTATGTAGCCAAGGCAGGAGGTAACTGTGGAAAAAGGATTGCAAAAAATAAATTCCCAGGCGTGAAACATGGCATACTACAGAGGAGAAGACCTGTGGGGTGATCAACACCTTTTGTGAGTGGGCCCTAGAAGAGCATGGACCAAAGAACAACGTTAGCTACAGCTCCAAGGAGAAAAAAATCAGAGGTCTGACTCGGGAAAGTAGGAAGGAGAAAGGAAGTGAACACTAACACAAAGATGGACGAGTTGAAAATCTCTGGAAAAAATACTAAGTTAGACCAAACAAAACATTCTTACTAAAGCCACTGGTGTTTCTGAAATCATGTCCTTTATTATGGCACTAGCTGCATCGCTGTAACATAACATTGCACTATGGGCAAATGCAAAAATAGTTGAGTCACCAGCTTTTATTCCTGGGAAGACGATGAGCTAGGGGGGTAAAGAATATCTGTAGCAAATACCCCCAGCATGCATAATAAGACTAGGTTGCTTTAAGGAACAGCTACATGAACCATTAAACTAACTTCCTAATAAACTATACTACACAGTTTAAGGAAATCTAATTTTATCTCTGCCTCCTACTCAGTAAAGCTCCCTATCATGCTTTTCCTTTGCTTCAGTTCTATGTCTTTGCTTTTTAATCAACTCCGTAAGAGCTTGGGGATAATGTTAATAATGGACAAATTAGATATGGAGAACGGAATTTTTTTTGTGCTTTTAAAGTTACCCAGCAGGTCTGCCATTAAAATAAAAACTAGATATAAAGAGGTTAATCACATAGCAACTTGAGTAGGCTACAGCAGAACATGCCAGTGACTCCAGCTAAGTTAGCATAAAGCTCCTGTCATTAGTTGGTGCTGGAATGGTAAAATATTTAACAAGGGGAACTCCTCCCCCCTTCAGCACTTTCCTTATATAAACTAATTAAGTGGTGGTATGATAAGAGTTGCCCCCTGGATCTGGGCCCTGCTTTTAGCTTGCCTACGCAAAATGCCCAAAGCCCTGATCCTGCTTCCAATTAAGTCAATGGTAAAACTCCCATTGACTTTAATTGGGGCAGGTTTGAGTCCCAAATGCAAAACAACAACAGCAAAGCATTTTAACAAGCAGGCCACTAATAGGCAAGTATAGAGTTGAACGCGGAAACTTTCTCCCTCCCGCATTTTTTTCCTGGAAGCCGAAGACTATAGGGAATATAGAACTTTCAGTTTGACTTTCATGAGCAATTGCTGACACACAGAGCCCAGGGTGCAGCACAACGAGCCACATTTGTGTAAACATGGTAGCACAGCTGTGAAACGTTTATTTAGCATGGGGGGAATTATTAGCTCTAGATCCATGCATGGGGGGGGGTCCCTTCTGCGTGCTGAGCTGCCCTACCAATGTGGAAGGTAATGGTAGTGCATAGCAAAGGAGTAGTAGCTTGTCAAATAGTTTGTAAGCCCTCCAATGGCCTACATGGTCCTCTGTGTTTCCAAAGCCACCAGAACACTGCCAGAGCAGCAGCCTGTATACAAAGCAAGGCCGTCCATATTGTGTATAGTTAGTTAACATGGTTATTTGGACCCCACTGTGTCTATGTGGTTCCTTCATGTTCTGTTTGTTGTGTAAACAGCAAAAGACACATAGGGTCCAGACGTCTCCCCAACACTGCCTCCCTGCCTGAGACATGCAGAGACCCCTCCATGAGGCTGGGATTTCACCTACAGAGAGGGGTGGGGATTGGCAGGCATGGGTCCAAAGGACAGGCATGCTACACACATCACTCCTTCCCCCATCCCCCTGGAGACAAAACACAGAAAATACTATAGCATGAGACTCTAGTCCCTTTTCCATAGGTCATTCCCACCCCCCACCCCCAAAAAATTGAACCCATCCCCTTTGACATGATGTTCTGGGGGGAGTGGCCAGCAGGGAAAAGAGATGTGATGTCTGGAAGCCAGAGATCATTTTTGCCAGATGCACTGACTGGACCAAAAAGAGGGGCAGGGGGGACGGAGACAGGAGTCGTTAGATTTCAAAAGGCCAAGTTAATGTTAACTTCTTTCTCACCTACCTTCCCTGTGGTCTCCTACATGAAGCAAACCCATTTAGAGACTAGGATACACTATGAGAATAAACCTACCATTTAGACAAGGTAGGGTTGGTTCCTCTATACCTACCAATGCCCTAGGATCTGTGCAATTCTCAGAATACCCATAGGCACTCACATACAGAACAAGAGCTTGGGAGCTGGGCTCAAGGTCATCCCTGCTGGTGGCTGCAACCTACTCCCACCCCCAGGCAGGTTGCAGTAAGTGGGTATGTCTACACGACCCGCCAGATCAGCGGGCAGCAATCGATCCAGCAGAGGTCGATTTATCATGTCTAGTCGAGATGCAATAAATCGACCCCCGAGCACTCTCCCGTTGACTCCTGTACTCCACCACCGCGAGAGGTGCAGGCAGAGTTGACAGGGGAGCGGCAGCCATTGACTCACCGCAGTGAAGACACTGTGGTGAGTAGGTCTAAGTACGTCGACTTCAGCTACATTATTCACGTAGCTGAAGTTGTGTAATTTAGATCGATTTCCCCCCCGCCCAGTTCAGTGAGGAGTTAACTGCTGGGCTAGCCCCCACAGGAGAGGAAGCTGCAGGGAAAGCCTTTTCCTTTCTCTAACATGCAGGGGCTTCTGCAGTGACTGAAGGAAAAGAGGCATGTAGTGAAAACAGTGCTCTCCTCTCTGGCCACTGATTTGGGCCCTAATTTTGCTGCCTTGTGGGGGACAATACTGTCATGACTCCATGTGCTGCAGACAATAGACATAGTTACTACACATCCACAGTTGGAGAAGAGCCATTGGAACCCAGCTCCTTCATAGTTGGCATAAAAACAATAAATTCACTCAGGGGAGCTTGAGAAAGTGGACACTATGAGACCTGGCTAAAATTGGACTTGACTTGATTTCTTTCTTCAGCTCACACTCAATATTCATACTGGGTCTAGTGACTGTGACTCTGTACCTGCCCTATAAGAAATATAAAGTATTTTTTTAAAGCTGGACTTCAGCAGACTTTATTGCCATCTACTTTGGATGCCACCAGAGCAACACTGGGCGGCATTTTCAGCATGTTTGTGACTGTGTTCAGCCCCAACGTGCCTCTTGTGCTCAGTTTTACCTAGCTGCTTAGCACTGCACATGCAGTGAGGAAAAGCTGGCTTGCATTTTACCGTGTTCACCTGATGAGCTCAGACTGAGAACCCTTAATGTAATGCTGCCGAAATAACCAATGGTGAAGCACCCCTCTGCAGTGCCGGAGGGAGATGTAAACAAAGCAGCTTTTCACAGCAGAGTCAGCTCCCGCTTGCAGAGGTTCACATCTTTTAAAAGCGAGGTGGCGCACATAACGTAGATCAGGGACAACATTCCGTGATTAGTTACCGTGGTCTGGATCCAGATGACTGCGCTGAAGCCCATGGAGTCACTTTGGCTCAACATCAAGACAAGAGGAGAATCTGCTATCAGATTCTTTGGGGCACCCCTTAACTAAACTAACTAACACACACACACACACACTCACTCACTCTCTCTCTCTCTCTCTACTCCACCCCTACCTTCCCTCCAAAGCTTTTAGAATGTCCTGGCTCCAGAATGTTTTGAGCCTCTTTCTCTAATTCAAATGCTAAGCCCAGATTGTGGCTTTGGGCTTCTGTGGGGAGCAGGTACAACTCAGGCAGAATCTCTGGTGGGAGCACATGATGGCAGCTCCACCACCCTTTGAAAGGGTACAGAACATGTCTCCCCACACATGGTTAGGGAATGATGCTGGCATTAACCTGACCCAATTCCTTTACTCCCTGTGGAGATTTTGGCTTGCTTCTGTGAAGGAGTGCCAGGCAGTTCCATGTGCTCTCTCCTTGCCTGCCCATTCAGGGCCATCCGTGGTCTGAGCCAGCCTGTAAAACTTGGGTTTGTTAACATGTTTATTGTTTCTCTTTGACTCCAGATCAAATGTGTGCTCAGTTTACAAGGAAACAGACTTTTTTTTTTTTTGGCCCACTAACTTCCAGCCCTGAAAATTCAACCGGGGCTGGGAAAGCCAAGCTGGCTTCTTCTCGACTCCTGTATCTGTCATCGCTGATAAATATTCTTCATTCAGAATTTATCTAACAATTCTGCTGAAGATGTGCAACCCGACTAGACTCCAGCTCGCTTTCCATTAGCTGTATTGACTCTCGCTGGCAATAGGGATCAAACTTATTGTCGCTGGGAAAATGAACCGATAACAACCATGAGACACACAGGAAGCAAATCTTTTGAGTCAGAAGATGACATTTTTGCAGTTTTTTTTTTGACCGTAAGAGCACTTTAAAGGTCAGATAAATTGTTCAGCAAAATCACTTTTTTTAAAGCCCTGACTTATCTGGCATCTTCCATTCTTGAACTGAGGTTTTTGTTAATTATTCAGAGAGAGAAGTGGACATTTGTCGGTTAGTTAATCAATTATAAAAAAAATTGACAGAAAGAAACTTTTGGAAATGTCAACATAAATTTAGGGAAGGTAAAAAGGTCGGGTACAGCCGGAACTAACTGGCAGCCTTGTTAACATGGTTGACACTGCGATCAAAGACTGAATTAGCTTGGAGATCTGAACTACCCTATCATGTTCCTGTTCTAGGCCAAGGCAAGTGTGGGCAAAGCTTGCCCTGCTGCTACCTGAGTAGTTGCCGTTTTAGGGATAAACGGAGCCATGTCAGTTCTTCATATTGCCAATCAGGAACTTTTGACAAAATAATAAATTAATTTCTTTTTTTAAAAAAAGAAGGAGCAATGCTCCTTCTGGGAGCTATGTGTGACCTTGAAAGCATGCACAATAATTATATGAGGATGACAAAAGAGTGAGTGGGCTCTTCCCTATTAAATCTATTTTTCAAGGTTAATACAGCTGCTGGAAAGCTCAGAACCTAAAGAGTGCAGAATCTTACTGTCCTTATTGGAAGTCAGCTTTGCTCTGGCAAAGTCAAACGATAGGTTCTGAGCAGACATTACCTTCCCATTTTGTCCTTGTGAAATCAAGGGGTACATTTTAAAAAATTGGTCTTGTAGAATCAGCCTAGTTGCATGGAGAAAACCCGACCAGCACTCGGCTGTAAAAACACAGCCAGGAGCCATGTACCAGCACTATCATTCTGCTAGCTGAGCTCTCCTTTTATATTTTAGGGCCTGATCCTGTGCTGTGCTCAATACCCTCAACCTCTCACTGCAGTCTGTGGGGGTTGAGCGGGCTAGAAGGAGAAGGAAGACAAATAGGAGACAGGGAATGGCTGAAATCTCCAAAGGTTGGGACAATTTTAGGCTAAACGTCCAGACTTTTTTTGTGTCTCAAGCTGAGTCTTTTGCGGTTTATCCATTACAATTGTTTGAGGAGCATAAGAGGTCAGAGATTAGGCCTCTACAATGAGCGGTAGGGCTATTCCGCTGGCTCATGCTGGTTTATGCAAGAAGCCAGATCAGGTGGGTCTTATTTGCTCCATTTCAGGGTATAAAGGGTTTGTATGATAGGGCGTGAAGAAACCCCAGGGCCAAGCCCAGTTCAGGAGTAAGCACAGGCTGCCATCTGTTATTTAAGATAATACCCCAAGAAGCAGGTGATTTTTGGACAGTAAGGCTAATGTAACAATTATTGCAGCCTTAGGAAGTTAGGCACCCAACTCCTATGGAATTTGAATGGGAATTGGGCACCTAACCCCCTTAGGTTCCTTTGGAAATCCCAGCTTCACTGGGTTCTGTGTGCACACCGGCTTGACGGAGCCAGTTCGGGACCCTGCCTCTTCACAGGGAAGAAAAAAGCTCTCTTCGTTTTTGTGCTGCAGCTCTAGCTCAGTAGCAGGTTTGGCAGCATCCCAGACTTCACTGAGCTCAGTCCTAGACCTATTATTAGTTATGTTCTGTTACAGTGCACCATTTTTAATTGCTGTTTTCTGAGCCAGAGGGAGCCTTGTCTAAATATATCTCGAGCGCCAGCACTGATATTTAGCACAGCTCCCGTAATTAAGCATTCAGCCAACAAATAAACTTCTCACTTGAGCAAACAGGTGCTCTCAAAACCGGCTGAACATTTGACTACCTTCCATTTTCTATTATTTTAATATCGTTAGGTGGCCTTGGCTTCCTTTCTTCCTTGGTGGTATGTGTCTCTGAACTGCCAACAAAATTACCGCTTTTCCATCACAGCTCTTTTCCAATTATGAATGCAGATGCTGACAGCTTGAATAAAGATGCTCCACTGTGCTAGGAGACTTTTCCTCCTTTAGGAGAACTAAAGCACTTCTGGTTTAAAAACCACCAATTTCAGTTTAGAACAATACTTCCTGGGAAATTATTTGTTTGTTTTTTACTCCACATTTGGCTTCGGTCTGATGACTAATTAGCACAAAATCTCTCACCTCTTACAGTTCAGCCGACGGATTCCAAAGCAAACAGGTGAATGCAAATCTTTCAGTTGAACCATTTCCTACACATTTCTGGCCTGCTCCAGATCTCAAGCTGTACTGTAGAAAGGCGTGAATGCTACTCAGCGTGAGTAAAGCTGGCAGAATTGGGTCCCTTCAAAGCTGGGGTGGTCCCACTGAAATAATTGAGAGTGGCAGATACTCAGCGTCAGATGCTTGGTATTTCTCAGAATACTTGTGGGATTTTCTGTTAGTACAGGCGGGACAATTTAGGAGGGAAAGCGTAAAACAGTGTAGCTTCGTTGAAGCCACTGGAGGAATGCTGATTTACCCCACGTGAATACCTGGCTCTGTTTTTTAAACAGAGTGCATTTCCCGTGTTATTCCTCCAGAAATATGATCTACCCCAATGCATGGCAATGGGACTGAAAGGTGAATCTGTGTCCCTCAGACAGTGCCTGATCCTGATCTACTTCAGTGGGAGTTGACTGTGCTCAGCAGCTCTGAGGAAGTGCTTAGCACCTCACAGGACTGGTCCCCAAGTGCCTAGCCATAGCTCTTAAATATTGACATCTCTGCCACCATGGACTGAAAAACATGTAGCTGTGAGTAATGGCTGAAATGTCACAGGTGCCTGGGAGAGTGCCACAGGATACTCAGCAGGGATATGTGTGTCTACCTTCCTTTAGGGTCCTTTCCAAATCCTTTGGGTTGTTTGTGTAATGCTGACAGCCCCCGAGCAGGTGGGATTGAACCTAGGACCTCTGAGCTTAGTGCATGAGCCTCTACTGCATGAGCTAAAAGCCAACTGGCTGTTAGCTAAGACTGTAGAGGAGACTCCTTAATCTTAATCTTTCACACTTTCACACCCCCGCCCTTGGTGCCAATACATGGGACAGAATACCACACCCAGGGGGATTATCCTAGTGCAGTAATTGATATTTAAAACTAAGACAGAAACACTGAATCACAGCTACAGTTTCTGAATGACAACACCGTCTCTCAGAGATGATCACCAGCAGTGCAGGAAACACAAAGTCTGATGAGAGAAGCGACGGGGAAATACTTGTTTTCTTTCCTTAGATCCGCTTTCTTGCTTTGTTCATGTGAAATAGGATCTGAGCAAATGCAAATAAATACACACCCCATAATATTTATCAGGTATAAGAACTTTCTAAAAATCACCTTTGTGGTGAGATCCAAGGGCTATGGTCTGTCACCTTTCCTCTCAATGAGTGGTACCTTTCTCTGCATGTAGATCCACTGATTTCAGTGGGACTGCTCATGGACTAAGGTACAAAATGGGGGGCAGATTCTGACCCCAAATGTTCAGACAGTGTAGAAACATACTCTTAAATTTTCAGATCAAACACAGGGATTTAGCCATGTTCATTCCTATTGACATGGGCAAGTTGCACAATTACATCACTCTGCACCATTTAAAAATGGGGGGATTGGCTTTGTAGGTCACTCAGTAACTCAAAGTCTCCCGTGTTATTTTAATGATTCCAAATGACCATCTAATGTTACAATCTCAGTAGTTAACAGGTATAAAGAGGATTTTTTCCAAAGTGCACATTAAAACAATGCATCCTTTTTTATCCAGTCTAGTAAATCCAAGCAAATCCTGTTGCAGTCCTTACTCAGTCAAGAAACACCTTGAAGTCAATGGGAATTCTGACTATGATCTGCAGGATTTGCTCCAAAAAGAAATCAGAAAGTTCGCCACTACTCACAGGCATATTTTCTCTATAGAGTTTTAAGACCATACACCCTGCCATGTGTAACTGCTTGCCACTGCTTTACCGAAAGCTCCTGTCTCCTATTACTGCAGAATCCAGTTACAAGAATAAAAAATAATGTGGCATTCCAAAAAGCAATGCATGACATTGAAATGCTGCACCCAAACTAGCCAGAGTTTAACCTGCTGATCCTAGCCCAGCTTGCAGGAGAGGAACAAGGCCAATGACTGTTGCTACCTGACCCAAAGCCTTCCGTCTGCAGTCAAATCAGGCTGAGATCCCAGGGAGGTGGCAGTTCTAGGAGAAAGCCGCAAAGACAAAGACCAAAAGAAAAATGAAGCAACAGATTCCTGGGTCTGATCATCTCAGATGTTCAGTGAAAGCCTCATGTCCATACCCATCTCTCTCCTTCCACTTCTTCCCTCTTGGTTTCTTCCACTTGTCTTGGGCTGTGTTGTAAAGATGTGCCCCTCTGGCTGCAACACAAGACACGAGGGTTCAGAAAAGCTCCCATGTCCTGTGTTGTAGCCCGAGGTCTCACAATATGTCAGAGGAAAAAGCCTCCAGCGTGCAGGCTCCTTTTCTAAGCAGGGCTGTTCTCATGCACTTTTGAATTCAACCTTTATGCCAACCTGGGAAAGGAAAAGCAGAAATAGAAGTCAGGTGCTCGTGCCGGGCATGCAGATAACACTGTGTGCTATTGCCATTGTCAATAACACTAATGGAAAAAGGACTCCAGCAGCTTGCAAACTGGAGCTCAAGGGTCAAGTTCAGGCCTGGGAGTAAGAGAGTGCCATTTCACTGACCTCAGTGGAGGGGCACCTGCTCACAGCAGGTCTGCATTTGCCCCATGGTCTTTGTCACCCCTGGGATCTCCTGGACTAAAAACACTGAATGTTCTTCTTAGGTAGCTTGGTTGACAGTTCTTTGAGTGGCACATGCAGCTAAGCACATACTTAGTAACTATTAATTTACCAGTACAGTTTGCCTTTTTTCTGTTTGCAAGTTGCCCCACGTCGATCACAACATTCTCCAATTTGTTATCCAGAAATAGTTTTGAATTTCTTCAGTGATAATTCCAGGTCTGCAGATCATTGTGAACAGTTCACTGGGAATATTTCCAAACTGTACTGTGCTTAAGTAAAATAAGCCCTGTTGCGTTATTCTGGTTTCCTGATTAGAGGAATTAACTAACTAACACACAGTGACTATCCAGTTCAAAAGTTCATTTTAGGCCAACGTTCAAACATTTTAAATGTGCATTTTTGAGAGTATTTTTTGCTAATAAAGCTCCAGTTCAAATATTCATAGAAAGCAAGCACCAAAAATGGTTACAAGCAGTTGAATTGAAATTCACTTTTAAATTCAACTGAATATTCACAGGGCATTTTGTTTTTTACTGCTCCCTCAGCAGTGAAAACTCAAGTAATAAATTATTCTTAACTAAAGTTTTCAGAGATGTTGCTGAATTTCTCATTTCTCGTATTTACTTGCATGCATTCCTTTGCTTGTGGGTCTACGATTCATTCCCTGGTGCAGTGATTTGCGAGGCAGTGCATGAAAGAATTTTTAGAAATGCCCATTCAGTACAAGTACACTGCTGTGCATTACAATCAAGATCAGCAATTAGGGAGCCAGGTATAAAAGACAAGATTTTTCGCTATCTCCGTTCAACCGATCTATGGCAGATTAATTGCTTTTTTCGTCCCAGAATCCCTACGTATCAATTTTTTGCCATCTCGTCTTGGCTAGACACTTTTGCTTCTCCAAACAAACTGTGGGGGCTGAGGAATGAAGTAATCTTAGCTACTCTGTCTATGAAGGTGACCCATTGAAATGTCTACTCGGGCACTATGATAAATCAGTGCTTACATTAACAGAGTTTTTAAGATTATATAAGTCATTTGCTCCAGAACATAAGTACAAACTTCAGGCATTATTCCGTTCAATGGATTCTTTCAGTTTGCTATCTACTTTAAATAAAACTCCAAGCTATCAGCTTTGTTCATGTACAGCTTTATCTCTCATGGAATAAAGTGGAGTTCAGCCAGCCATACCCCAGATTAGGCAAAGGACAAAGCTTTGAATTCAAATATCTTGCAAAATATGAACACCTCAAAAAGGAAAGCAGGCGGTAACTTTTGCTAAGAACGTGGCTCTCAAGGTTGTCTAATGATCAATGCAATACAATAGCTTTTAACTGTTAACCTGCAATGCATAGATCCCAAAGCTGTGTTTTATATTGTGCAGTTTTTGCAATGAGAAGCGATTTATCTGGAGATTAGTCATTTCTAAATCTGTCTCCTGGATTTCAGCAGGCATAATAAAACTAGAAAATATCAGTTTCATAATCACTTTTAAAAAACATTCTCCAGCCTGCATCTGTCTTACCAGTTCCCTAAACTGTGCCCATATAAGCACTAGAGGAGAATCAAAATGTAGAATACTAGAAACTTGGGTCCCAGAGTTAATCCCTTTGTATATATAAAAAAAATTATGCTCAGATAAAGTTAAGAGTTTCGCCTCAGCCCATTAGAGCAAGGAAATTCAAGGTTAAAGCTGATATTGCATCCTTAAAGGTCTGATGCCTCATGGAAAACTCTGAAAAACATTCATTCAGTTTAGAGACAGTTTCACTTAATGAGTCTGTACTTCCTTATCTCCTGATTTTCATTCCTCAGGGCATTGCCATAGAAAGCAATTTGGGTTCACCCACTTCGGAGGCCCATCTGAAGGCCTTGGTGAGCATGGAGTAGACTGCTCTGAAAGTGATTGTGATCACTGTGGGTGATGGGGTGAACTGGTTCAGCTAACAATCAGAACCTCAACACATTTTCATCTACTCCTCAAACTGAGCATAAGCTTTTATTGGTAAAAAACGCCACTTCTGCACAAAAGCTTATGCCCAAACAAATCTGTTAGTCTTTAAGGTGCCACGGGACTCCTCGTTGTTTTTGTGGATGCAGACTAACACGGCTACCCCTCTGATACTCCTCAAACTGAGTTGCTTCACCTTGTGGCTGAGGGAACTGGGCTTATTTAGTTTACAGAAGAGAAGAGTGAGGGGGGATTTGATAGCAGCCTTCAACTAGCTGAAGGGGAGTTCCAAAGAGGATGGAGCTCGACTGTTCTCAGTGGTGGCACATGACAGAACAAGAAGCAACGGTCTCAAGCTGCAGTGCGGGAAGTCTAGGTTGGATATTAGGAAACACTATTTCACTAGGAGGGTGGTGAAGCACTGGAATCAGTTACTTAGGGAGGTGGTGGAATCTCCATCCTTAGAGGTTTTTAAGGCCCAGCTTGACAAAGCCCTGGCTGGGATGATTTAGTTGGGTTTGGTCCTGCTTTGAGCGGGGAGTTTTACTAGATGACCTCCTGAGGTCTCCTCCAACCCTAATCTTCTATGAATCTATGATTTTACACCACCAACATGGACAACTTTTTTTTTTCAGGGAAAGGAGGAACCTGTTACCTTAATCCTGCCCTCCAATAAGGGATGTCTTATTTGGGGTGCCACCCAGCCATATGGCAGCTGGCTTTCCTGCCGTGGCCACAGATTTTAAGGCTGTCAGAGAAGCTGGACAGTTCTCTTTCACCCTGTGGCTATAAATCTTGATTTTTGATGGATACTGAGCAAAGGCTTTTGCCAGTCCATCTTTTGAATGATGTCACATTTTCCCTGCCCCACAGAGATCCTGCCAAGTAGGAAAGGGATTGTGATGGGAGTGGTTTGTCAATTGAGTCAGGAAGACACACTCATTATTATCCTCCATTTCAGATATCGCAGCCATTGAAGAGCAATCAATCATGATGTTATTAGCAGAGGGTTGTGACTCCTAGTGCAGTAATGAGCAGCAGGAACAGATGAACTTTCCTGAGATCACTTGGAAAATGCACTTTTAATTAGAGCAGGATCAAAACCAGACTAACAGATATAAACCTCTTTTAACCTGGAGGCCTGGAAAAGGTTCAGATTTGAATCTCCACATCCAATCCAAGTGCTACAGTTTTGGTGCTGGGTTGGATCCAAAAAAATCAGAAGGGGTCTATTTTACAGTCCCTGTCTGGCTACAATCCCTGAAATAGATTATAGGATGCTGGAGCCATTGAATCTGAACTCTAGTTGTCGTTCAGCCTCGAGCACAAATCTTATGTCTAGACCTAATCTGGGTCTGGATCTGAATGCTACCTTCTTGCTCCATCTCTAGTATTAGTGACTTCAACATTTTCTGTAGTTGTTGAAATCAGATGTGTTTCCTGAGCCCTGGTCTTTGATACATTTCTGAAGTTGTGACAACTACCTTTTTGTTCTTGTAGGCAGCCAGCATTACAGGGCGCCCCCTTGTGGCCTGAGGTGGTCATAGAGGCAGCCTGCCTCCATTTCCCGCTGAGTTTCCCCTGAATAATCCAGTCATAGTCAAGGTTTCTGAAACAATATTCCCTCTCTCTTGGGGTCTAGTTTATTCAATAACATTCAGGTCACACAGAGGTCCTTTTCTGCTCACCCCTCAGGGTTAGGGTTTCACAGTCTTTCTCAGCTTTAAGTCCTGGCCGCCCCACCCCATAGCTCATCCCTCAAGTCTAAGAGTTATACAGCCCTTCCTCGGGTCATGTACTGGTTGACATCTTTCCCCCAGCAGCTTGCTCCAATAGCTCCTCCCTAACTGGGCTTGGAGCCTCCTTTTGAGTCATTGACCCAGTCACTTGAACATGCCCCTAATCCTCCCCAGGTGGATCTAATAACCCCAAACACCTGTTTGCACTGGCTGGGAAAGAGGGGAGCCTTGCCCCTGCTGTGACATACTAGGGCACAATCCAGACCAGTAGGGGACTGGCCTGTAACCTTGATGCCTTACAATGTCTTGCTGTACTAGCTCACCTCAGCCTCTTACAAACAGCTTTCCAGCATGTAAGCCACACCCTGAGTGCCTGTGTGTAACTACAGTCTGCCAGCTACACCTGGCTCTCACCAGCCTTGGTTATACTTCAGGGTAACCACAACACTCCCCCAGTTCTGGATCTTTCCTCAGAAATGTATATACTGTACTGCCCAGCCCTCTCCTGGACAGTACAGATATCTTCCTTTAAGTGACTAATGGCCATCTTTTTACTTTAAAAAGTTACCCAAACACTTCAGCTTAAACACAGCGGATGAGATAAAACAGTAGAACAAGTTTATTAACTGCAAAAAGACAGAGATTTTAACTGACTATACTTAATGAGGCATACAAGTCAGAAATGGTTGCAAAAAAGATAAAATGCTTACTAGTATCTACTTCAGAAACTCTCTCACCACATTCTCCAGTAGATTACTTACCAAACTTTCCCGTCAGGACCCATCCCCTACAGTCCAACAGCCATTTTCTTTTGTTTTCTCAGGTTTGGAGAATGAGGTTGGTAAGGAGAAAGAAGGGGTGTCTTGGGTGGGGTGCGGGGTTGTCTCTTCTTTTTATAGTTCCAGTCCCTCTTTTGAAAAATATTTCCAGCTGAGACCCAGGAGACAAAGAGTCTGTGTGGAAGGATATTCCCTGCTGGGTTTTTTTCACCTGTTTGAACTTCCTTTGTTTTCCCTCCTTGCTTGATGACTGTTTACTGCTTAAATGCAAATTAAGGCAAGCACATATTTCTTTGTTTAGGGCAGACCTATTGCCGACTTCTGCTTGGGCAGGGCTGTGGGGTTTGGAATATGTGTTAATAACATCATACAGGGGAATCTTATAACTTCAGATACAATGTTGCCACACATATTTTATCAGGAAAATACTGACCAGCAAATTATGAGTTTTCAAGGATATCTCGCAAGGCATACTTTGTACAAACATTACAGTAATTTGTAGGGTGTGAACACAAGGGTGTATTCTGTCACACCCACCCACTCTATAGGACTCCTGGTCCCAGTCTCTTAAATGAACAATGATCTGTGATGGCCCCCGTACTTTCCCTTTCCCAGACACTGATTGCTCCCTGGCACCATCTTCCTCTCTCCCAGTGACCACTTCTGTTATTCCAGACACCTGGAACAGGGTAACTGGCTTCTTACACTACCTTAAAGGGCCAGCACTCTGTTACAGTTCTCCTAATTAAAGTTTCACATCAGTTCCACACCAGTTCAACCTGTACTTCAGAGAGGATAGTCTTACTGGGGTATGCTAAAAATTCAAACATTTTAGAGACAAATAAATGTGCTACAAGTTGTCTAATAACTGATAATTAATTTGGTATTTAAGGTGACACTGTACTCCTTACATATTAGGACATTAATTTAGATGTATGCAGTAATCATTTTTCAAAACCCATAATCATGTTTCCTGTAGCTATTATTTCAATACAGATGAAGCCACGGTGCTGAACACAGCACAATCATAGTGGGGAATGGCGAAGGATGTCCAGCTTTATTTTCAAGAACGAGTTACCATCAACCTGTTTATTATTAGCAAAACAGGTCACTAATCCTGAAAAGTATTGCCATTGTGTGAACACAAGTCTCCATAATAGTTAATGAGTACAAAGGCAGAATGCAGCCCTTTGTGAATTTGCACACTCTATGGATCTGATAATCAGATAATCCATATTTGCTGTGGGACTTTTTCTCATCCGTGCTCTGCTGTCTTATACCTTGGGACATGCCCTATATGGCGTACATACACATCTGCTTTGACACAGTCATGTAGCAAATGTATCATGGGCAACTGCCAAAGGCTAACTAGCATAATTCTTGAGAACAAAGAGGCAAGGCATTTACCTTTAAACGTGAAGATTTGCCAGATATCTTCTGAATTAAGACCACAATTTAAAACAAGTCTTTAAATTGAAAATCTATATCTGATTTGGCTGCAGGGGGGCTTCTAGATCCGTCTTATAGCTTTTAAATCAATAGGACTCATTTTGGAACATTCCTCCTGTTCAAGGATTTTGTGCCAGTGCTGTTAAAGCATCATTAATTCATGTCCTTATCTTTTGTATTTCATAAAGTGTAAGGGTTTTTTTGTGCACAGTCTATTAATGTGGAAGCTGCAATCCATCTTTTCCTTTTTTGGCTTAGTATTGTCTCCCTTGATCAAAGCTAGATTATAACACAAGAGTGAATTTCATAAATTATTTACAGAAAAGAAAAAAGTAATGTGGGCTAAAGTCAATAACATGTAGTATTTTACCTAATTCACGAGGAAGCAGTCAAGATTGTTTGGGATAATCTGCTAAAATGCTGCAATAAAAAGTCGATTTAATTTTTTTAAATGGCAGATGTCATTTAAAAAAAAAAGGTTAATGCAAACGTAAAATCTCCAGAGTCTGGAACTTCTCTTCGGATGTCAATAAAAGATAATGTAACCTGTCAAATTTGCAAGCATGTTTTATCCCACCATCACATTTTATCTTCGCCACTCAAGCATTACCTCCCAGGAAACAGCCACATCTGCTTGATTATCCTAAAGTCATTCTGATGAGGAGAGCAGGTTGCAAATTAAAAGCTCCCTTTTCTTTCCAGTTTTCAATCCCTCGTTATGTCCAGTTCAGTTAGTTCTTTCTTGAAAGGTTGAAGAGCTGGCGACGACTTTAGTGGCCCTTGTGACTTTAGGGTAGGCTTTCATCTCATTTTATTTTAAGGAGCTGCCCTCGTGTCGTACTTGATGATGTCTCTTGTTAAACACTAATACTGACCTAAAGGTTACTGTACAGTGATGGCATGGTATATTGTGAGGTAGTATGATCTTGTTCCCACTAGCTGGTACAAGCTGTGACATTGAAAGGGCCTCTGGTCACCACAAATAGGCTTAATGCAATGTGAAACTTCATAATGTTGTGCTAGCTGGCCAGATACTCTAGGCTACCACTGCTTCTTAATGTTGATTTACATTTATCCCTCCCTTCCACGCCTCATTTTCTTGGGCTCCAGTACTATTTTCTACGTGCTCGCCAACACATTTTAATTTGTCTTCTCTAAATTCCATCCTACTATATTTTTAAATACCTAACCTATATATCACAATTTCCCAAACTTTTCATAGATTCATGGATTATAAGGCCAAAAGGAGATCACTGTGATCATGTAGTCTGACCTCCTGCCATAAGATGTCCCTGAATTTGTTTCTGTTGGAACTAGAGCACATATTTTAGAAAAACATCAAATCTTGATTTGAAAATTGCCAGTGTGGGAATCCATCACATCTCTTGTTAAATTGTTCCAGTAGTTAATAACTCTCACTACTAAAAATGTGGGCCTTGTTTCTAGTCTAAATTTCTCTAACTTCAACTTCCAGCCATTGGGTCATGTTATACCTTTGGCTGCTAGTTTGAGGAGCCCATTATCAAGGCTTTTCTCCCCATGTAGGTACTTAGAGACTAATCAAGTCACCGCTTAACCTTCTCTTAGTTAAACTGAACAGATTGAGCTCCTGGTGTCTAGCGCTATGAGGCATGTTTTCCAATCATTTAATCATTCTTTTGGCTCTTCTCTGAGCCCTCTTGAATTTATCAAATCTTTCTTGAAACATGGACCCCAGAACTGGACACAGTATTCCAGTATTTTGAAAGCTGATGTAAAAATTTCAACCTAGCTCTAACATGTATGAATGTAAAGCTAGACATGGGCACAGACAAAATTCAAAGATCTCAAGATCTCTGAATTATTTATCTATGTTGGGGTTATTACTAGTACCCAGTGCTTAATTTGTGCCAGGGCTTGCCTGGCACCTCTAGGCTTGCTGCGTCCGTTATCAATGTAAAACATTGCTTGAGCCCTGGTACCTAATTGTTTGCGCCCCGGCACCTCTTTCATTACAAATTAAGCACCACTTGCATCCATCACCAGCATGTTAGAAAAGTTTGTATAAAGTGCCTGTGACATCTCTAGTTGTTGGGCTTGCTAGGTCCTAGAAGTCTGGGTACTGTGCTTCTGAATAAGTTCTGTGTCCAAGCTCCACTCCAAACCCATCAACAAGTGAACTAGAAGGGGCCAAGCACAGTAAGTATCACTCACCATAAAATAAACCCTTTAAAGCTAGCAATCCTGATTTGAAGATGCCATCAGGTTGGGAAGAATGCTGATGACACAAGATGTGCTTTGCCAGATGGTCTTTATCTCCCTTGGCTGTATTCTGTATTTCCATTCTTTCTTCACTGTTATGCCACCATCACTAATCCATTTTCTTGCAGGCTGTTTGTCTCATATAGCGACTGCAAGCTTCATAGTGTGCGTTCTCCTTTGCCTTCCTGTCCTAACCCTGCTCTAGCCAAGAGTGGGGCCGGATTGAACACTAGAGCATCACTGTCATCATTATGGGTTATCATTTTTTGTATCTTCTCACATTCAAGCCACAACTCAGGCATAATCTTCCTACCACAGAAGTGTGCTTTTGCAATAGCACAAGCTATTCCCTTTTCCCTTGGAGACTTTGCACATTATTTCCGCAACTCATTGGTCCCAGCACCAGTGAGAAGGTTGAGAGTGTCAAAATAGTCTAGCATATCCAGACACACCTTCAACTAAAAATTACAGTAAGAGGTGCCTAAATCCACGGACTGCTTTAAAAAAAAGCTCATCCATAACACTTGTTATTTCTAGAGTGCCCTCCAGCTGAGTATCTCAAAGAACTCTGCAAATGCTGTGGAATTTAGCTTCCCTTTGAAGCGGACGGATACTACTTCCATTTTCAAATGGGGAATACTGAGACATAGTGATTTACTTAAGATCCTATAGGAAGGGTGTGGCAGAGCCAGGAATTAGACCAGGTCTGTTTGCATTCCCATTGCCTTAACAAGGCAATGCTTTCCAGGAGTATCTGCAGCCTTGTTCAGCAAGCAGAAACTACTGATGGAAAAATCTCAAGAGGTTTGGTGTGTAATCTTGGTTTGAATTAGCCCTCAGCAGTTGCAATACTTGACCAATCTATTCAAACATCTTGGATCTGTAAAACTGGTCTGGAAATGTCAGAGCAATGGGCTTTCTTGTAAGATTGCTGGGATTTCCTGCTTGCAGACACTCCAGAGATATTATGAAACCATTCTTTCTCCTGATGTTTTGGCAGAAGGAACCCGAATGCATAGAGGAAAGTGAGAGTAAAAAAACAGTGTCAAATAGTTGTCTAAACTTTTCCCTTGATTCAAGTTGAGCTCCTTTCAGATTCTGGGCACAAGTTCAAAAACTTGTTCTCATTTTATCCAACTAGCAGAAATTCTAAAGTCTTTCTAAGCCTCATGTCTCTAGCACTATGACAGCACAGAAATATTGTCCAGGCTGCCCACTTATCAGATTCCTGGATATGGGCTAGATTCTCTGCTCTCATATGGGCCATGTGGAGTACTCTGGTGGCACAAAAGCACCATGTAGTTGGCTTTTCTGGCCATCTGTGGATTCACCTTTTGGAGGAAAGTCCTCACTTGATGTAGCGCTGGCCCCAATTTGCCATAATGATTCTTAAGAGCTGTGGCAGCCAAAAACTGTTTAAAGAAACCACGAGGCTACTCTAAACTACTTTGGGGACTGGACCATTGTATCTTCACCCCAGGATCAGGGATGCAAATGGATGCCTTGGGGTCCCACTGCTTAGACACTGGTTTCCATATTGACATTTAAGCTATTTTAAATGCTGCCAGTGGTACATAATTGACCATGGTGAATAATGGAGCAGGTGACAGTGTTTAGATGTTCTAAATTTGCAGTACTGTAGGTGGTTTTGTCCACTGCTATTTCCTTCCACTACAAAGCACTGAATATTGCTTCCTGATTTCAATAAGCTGTAAGAAAAAAATTTTCTCACAGAGCAACTGACAGAAATTTGAAGTGATATAATAATAATGCACAGTCCATTTGCTGTCTAATGTATGTGTGGGATTGAATAATTCTTTGCAATACATTTCCTTCTAGCTAAATTACCGTAACTTCAAACTGAATTAAAGTAGCTAGTTGCCACTACACTGTGGAACTTCAATAGCGAGATCCATCCCAAACTTTGGCCCGTGTGTCCTTTCCTGCACAAATTATGGTCCCGGGGGAAGGATATCTGAGGAAAAAAGGAGTTCAGAGAGGCAGCAGGTTCTAAAAGATACAATATTAAAGGCACAACAGCAAACTGTCCAAGCGCAGAGGAAACATAGGAAGACTAGTAAGAGACCAATATGGCTGCATCGGGAGCTTTAATTACCTACACATTAAAAGGGAATCATTCAAGAGTGGAAACAAGGACAAATTGCTAAGGATGAGTATAAAAGAATAGTATAATAGAATAGCACAAGTCTGTAGGGATGAAAATCAGAAAGGCTAGGGCACAAAATGAGTTACCCCTAGCAAGGGATATAAAAGGCAAAAAGGTTCTATAAATACATTAGTAATAGAAAGATGAAGGAAAGCGTAGGTCCATTGCTTAATGAGAGCAAAATAATGGATGACACAGAGAAGGCTGAAATGTTTTTTGGTTTTTTTTTTTTAACATCAGTCTTCACTAAAAAAAAAGTGGAGTTGTAGTCATGTCGGTCCCAGGATATTAGAGACACAAGGTGTGTGAGGTAATATTTTTAATTGGACCAACTTCTGTAAGGGAGAGCTTGTCTCACCAGCAGAAGTTGGTCCAAGAAAAGGTATTACCTCACCCACCTTGTCTCTTCATTGAAAAAGGTTAACTGTGACCATATGGTTAACACAATTAATATTAACAACAAGAAGAAAGGATCTCAGGGCACAGAAGGGAAAGCACAG
Source organism: Chelonia mydas (assembly GCF_015237465.2). Taxonomy (NCBI): domain Eukaryota; kingdom Metazoa; phylum Chordata; order Testudines; family Cheloniidae; genus Chelonia; species Chelonia mydas. The sequence continues at coordinate 156,310,224 of NC_057850.1, forward strand.
GTTAAAGAATATTAAAGGGCAAACATGTAGATATCTTCAAAAAGGGGGGAAAGAAGGAGCTGGGGAATTACAGACCAAACTTGGATACCCAGAAAGATACTAGAACAAAGTTTTGAACTATCAATTTGTTCAAACCTGGAGGATAAGACGATAAGGGATAGCCAACATAGATTTGCCAGGAACACGTCACGCCCAACTAACCTAATTTCCTTCTTTGACAGGATTACTGCTTTAGTAGATGGGGGGTGGGAAGTAGATGTGATATACTTGATTTTAGTAATGCTTTAACACAGTCCTACACGACATTCTCCTAAGCATACTAGGGAAATATGTTCCAGATGACATTATTAGAATGTGGGTGCGCAAAGATCATATTCAAAGAGTAGTTATCAGTGGTTCACTGTCATACTGAGAGGACATATCTAGTAGGGTCCCGTAGGGGTCTGACTTGGGTCCAATACTATTCAATATTTTCCGTAACAGTTCAGATCATGCTTGTATGCTTATAAAATGGGCAGGTAACACCAAGATGGGAGAGGTTGCAAGTACTTTGGAGGACAGGATTAGAATTCAGAATGATTTTATAGAATGGAGAATGGGTCTGAAATCGATCAGATAAAATTCAATAAAGACAAACACCATGCACTTAGAAAGGAAAAAAATAAATGCACAAATACAAAATGGGGAATAACTGGTTAGGCAGAATTATGCAAAAGACGATCTGGAGGTTATAGTGGATCATAAATGGAATATGAGTCAACAGTGTGATGCTGATTTGAAAAAGGCAAATGTCATTCTGGAATGTATTAACAGGAGCATCGCAAGTGAGATTCCATTCTTCTTGGCCCCGCTGAGGCCTCAGCTGCAATAGTGTCCAGTTTGGGGCACCGCACTTTAAGAAAGTTACAAACAAATTAGAGAGGGGCCAGAGGACAGCAGCAAAAATTAGAGCTTTATAAAACATGGCCTGTGAGGAAAAGTTGAAAGAACTAGGCATGTTTAGTTGAGAGAAAAGAAGGCTGGTGGTAGGGGGGCATGATAACAGTCTTCAAATATGTAAAACATTGTCATAAAGAGGATGGTGGTCAATTGTTCACCATGTCCAAAGGTAGGACAAGAAGTAATCAGCTTAGTCTGTAGTAAAGGAGATTCAGGTTAGATATTAGAAAAAGCTTTCTAACCATAAGGATAGTTAACCATGGAACCAAAACAAAATGGACCGCAGGAGGTGGGACTGAAGCCTGAGCCCAAGCCTAAGCCCCTCCACCCTGGGTGGAGAGGGCCAAAGCCCAAGTCTGAGGCCTTCTTCAGCTCCAGGCAGGGGGGTTATAACCAGAGCCCTGTGACCCAGGACTGAAGCCCTCAAACTTTGGCCCTGGGTGGTGGGGCTCGAGCTTTGGTCTCAGGCCCCAGCAAGTCTAACACCAGCCCTGGGGACCCCATTCAAATGGAGTCATGACCCACTTTGGGGTCCTGACCAGTTTGAGAGTGGCTGGGCTAGGTAAACTTAATCCTGCCTCAGCACAGGAAGATGGACTAAAGGACATCTTGAGGTCCCTTCCAGACTTACATTTCTATGATGCTATGATTGTAAATTCACAAGGAAGAAGAGGAGTGAATGAAGAGATCTGTAGTAATTCCCTCCTGTTAGTTGTGCTGCATTCTCCACTCTGGGATGTGGAGCTTGGTCTGTCAAATGCATGGAGGCTGGAGGTCTGCTGGAAACTTTAGGCAAACCATGCTGGTTCCACCTGACTGATGTCTGCCCATATATGCACATCTGAAACTGCTTCTTCCACTGAGTTTTGACAACACAGCTCTTTCCCAGCCTGTGATGCCACTGGTGTAGCCAACTGCTACCTCTGCTGGTATATGAAAGCAGAATATAAGCAGTTAATCCATTAGTTTACACAGCAAATTGCCATATAGGTTAAGGTAGGCTTCCATGGGAACATGCTTCCTAACTTAGACCCTCACTACCACCAGGCCATATCTTCCTTTCCTGTTGGTGCTGTAGGGGAACATAACAAATAACTTCTCTTCGCTGCTCTCCCATTGCCTTTTCTTTTTTAGCAATTAATGTATGGTGGAGGGGAGCATAGAGTCCTTAGGCAGGTGAACCAGGTAGCCAGACGGTCACGACAGGACATCTGCGAGTTCTTTTTCGTTTTTTTAATTCTAATAGATTTGTACAAAGGTTCTTTTGAACCTTTTAGACTTAAGAAGCATTGTTGTGAAAATTAATAAAAGAACCTACTAGTATTCTATACATACAAGTATGTCTATGCTGCAGTCATGGGGTGTGACTGCCGATGGAGCAGACATACCCAATCTAGCTTGGGTACTGGAGCAGAGAAGCTGCAGCAGCCCATGCTTCAGCATGGGCTGTAGAAACCTGCCTGCCTGGAACCCTACGTAATCACTCGTGTAGCTAGTCTGTGCTGAAGCATGCACAGCTGCAGCTATGAAATTGCAATCATACCTCATGAGTGCAGTATAGACATACCCAGAGATATCTTTTCTTAAGCTTTTTCACTCAGCCTTAAGATCACATACATACACGAGGAACCATGTACAGGTTTTTGTCTGTTGCTAGTAACGGAAGTATAAGAGCACCTCATATACTTTAACTAATTTATCCTCATGACTCCCATAGGTGTGACAGGTCCCCCCGGAGTGCAACCTGGAACTGGAGTGCAGCTGAGCCCTCTGTCTTTTCAATCTGGGTTCCCTCTCGCACTGTGATGTTGTGACAAGCTGCAAAGCCCTCCAACCTTGCGCTCACACCAACATCCACAGGCAGGGGCCACACCCAGCTGTGTTCATGAATGCTCTACCAGCCACTGCATGTACCAACAATACAGAGGCTTCAGCCAAAATATCCCCAGCTCCCCAGCCTAGGACCACAGAGCTGTACCATCCTGCCCTGGTCAAAAACCTGACCAGTATATATGAGTTATTATGCAGTCTGCCCCCTCTGTTGATGTGGAGAGGAATATGAACAAAGCCTTTGTTAACTGAGCTGAGATTTTTCCCCCCCCAAGCACTTCACTCAAACTACACTGTTTTAGGTAAAATATAAAACAGATTTATTAGCTACAGAAAGATAGATTTTAAGCCATCATAAGTGATAGCAAACAGAGCAACACTGATTACCTAGAAAATAAACAAAAACGCAATCTAAGCCTAATATCCTAGATAATATTTGAATTAAGCAGTGAATTATTAGATAGTCTAAAAAGTCCACCAAGGTTTTCTACACAGACAGGCTTCCTTCTTTTCTGCCTGGGACCAGCACTTCCCCCAGTTCAATCTTTGTTCTTCAGGTTTTTCCAGGTGTTCCCTTATGTGGGGAGTCAGGCCCAGTCATAATGTCACTTCCCCCTTTTATATCTTTTTCCAACATGCTGGGAAGATCTTTTGCTGTGACCTGGGTCAAACAGTTCCCCTTGTGTAGTGCTATCTCTGAGAGGTTTCTATTGTATCCGGTTCCTGGGTTAATCTTTGTGCATGTGTGTATTTCCTCAATAGGCCATCAACATTGTTTGGCCTTTTTACTATTACACCTGAAAGGCTGTTTGTGGGTGTTCCCAACCTTACAACATGTTTCAATAGCACATACATAGCAAAACTTTAAAACTTCAGATCAGTGGTACAAGTAGTATTCATTTCTTACCAGTACGTTGTACCAGCTAAACGGGGGGAGGCACATGACCTCCCCACATGACTCCCCATGTGACTTCTCACGTGACCTCACCCCGCCCCCAGCCCGGGGCCCCACACTCTACTCCTCCCCATGATCCATCCCAGGTTACCTGCAGGGGGGAGCATTCCCAGTGGGTGGACACAGCACAGCTGCTGTGTGGGCTGCTAAGAGAAGAGGAGGGCTTGCTCTCTGGAACAGTGGTGGGCAACCTGCGGCCCAGCAGGGTAATCTGCTGGTGGGCCACAAGACAGTTTGTTTACATTGGCCATCCGCAGGCATGGCCACCCGCAGCTCCCAGTGGTTCGCTGCTCCTGGCCAATGGGAGCTGCGGAAAGTGGTGTGGGCCGCAGGGACATGTTGGCTGCCGCTTCCGCAGCTCCCATTTGCTGGGAATGGCGAACTGCGGCCACTGGGAGCTGCAGGTGGCCGTCCAATGGTCTCGCAGCACACCAGCAGATTACCTCGATGGGCTGCAGGTTGCCCACCACTGCTCTGGAACAATAGCCAGCTCACAGAGTCACACCTGATTTGGGAATTGCCAGCAGAAGACCTTCAAACCGGCTCCCTCTGACAGCAGAGAATATTTTTTTCAGACATGCTGGCAACTGAGCCCTGCGCTGGAAGTTCCTCTGGTGCAGCTGTACTGCCCCAGCCCTTCCACGCAGCTGCATCTCCTGAGTCCTGTCCAGGGTCTGTACAGCTGCCCCGCCAGAGGACAGGACTGGGGGCAGTACAGCTGTGCTGGAGGAGCTGGCGGCATGGGGTTCTGCTCCTTTTGCCACTGCAGTTCCCAGGAGAGCCCTGAACTGCGGGGCTCTCCCAGGAACCGCAGCGACGCAAGGAGCAGAACATGGGACCGCCGGGCGGCCCCACATCAGTAGCTCCTCCAGCGCGGCTGTACCGCCCCCAGCCCTGTCCCCAGCCCTGTCCTCCGGCGGGGCTGCTGTACAGACCCTGGACAGGAGATGCAGGCACACAGCTATGTGGAAGGGCTGGGGGCAGTACAGCCACGCTGGCAGCTCCTCTGGCGCGAGGCCACTGGGTGGCCCCACGTTCTGCTCCTCCTGTGTCTTTCCGGTATGCCATACAGGCTATAAATAGCTTACTGGAATGGAGTACCGTTCTGTACCACCCTACTTATACCACTGCTTCATATACAATGATAGCACATACAACTTAACAGGATATCAATGTGCAACAGATTCAGACTTTTAGAATACCTCACAAGGCATACTTTGTACAAAACATACCAGAATTATAACCCCATAGTAAATGTGGGGTGCTTTGGGGTGCAGAGTGTCACAGTAGGGTATTGTCATCAACCCCCTTTCACAGCTGGAGATGCACAGAGATATTAAATGACTTGTCCGAGGCCACAAAGGAATTATAAGCCATAAATTGAAGACAGGTCTCTTGAGTGCCATGCCAATGCCTTAATCACAAGGTTATCCTTCCTTTCTGACTAAGGAGGAAAGGTTCTTGGGTGGAGCACAGCAAGATCTTGTCCCATCCTGCTTTAAATGCTGGCAGCCAGGAACAAGACAACAGATTAGAAGGCAAATCTTTGAAAAATATGTGGGAATGAAAATGTGTCATGTGGAAATTGACTATATACACCTATCAAATGGGGACCGGTCAGAGTGGGTGGCCCTGGATGAAACTGTGAGCTGGAGACAATGGTTGGTCACTGGATCCCTTCCTAGTGTCCCGCATTCTTGTCTTTTTATATGGGAAAAGCAAAAAACAAAAACAACCCTCCCTCCCCCACAACATACTATGTACCTTTACTTGGAATTACTTTGATTTTAGATGAATTAAAGCAACAACAAGAAAGAAAAAAAAGTGTCTGATCTCTGCAGGCTTCTCTAGATCTGGGTATGGCTCAATTAAAGTTTGTGGTCCTCTTTTAACTAGAGTTAATGGATTGCCAATTAATTTAAGTTAAATAAAACCATTTTAAATGCTAATCTAGACTACTCCACAAACAGCTGTGGTTTACTCTAGGCTGAGCCGCAGGGTACTGGCTGTCCATTGATGCCAATTAAGGTTTTGCTGAGTGGGAAAAGAGAAGAGGAGCTTGGGCTGGTGGGAGTGAGGCTGCCGCCCTGTGCACGTGATCTGTCCCCACAGTCAACTATGTTAGAGGCCAGAATGGGAGCAGGGTTAGATGCAAGTGTAAAACGGGAGGCGTTCAAAGAGCCACCTGCGGCTTTACCTGCAGCCAGAGCAGCACATTTGCTCTGTTTGTGAGGGAGCATCTGGGGTTCACCATTGTATCAGGCAGTGGATGCCACCTTTGCGCCCAGATCGGCAAACACCAAGGTTTGTCTCTCACGCAGTGAGGTAAAGAATGAAAAATAGTGAAAGATGGCAAAAAAATAAAAATAAAAAAGTTTCCCCTAGTTTCCCATTTTCTCTAGATAATTCAGGACTTGTATTTCCCCAGTGGGCTTTATTCATTAATAATGAGACTGCATGATTACTAAGCAATTTATAGTACCTGGACAGAGATAATCATTATAGTCCCAGGAAAAAGAAATCAGCTGAAGGAAATATGAAATTCACTGTGTCAAATCAAGTAAAAGACATTCTCTGTAGTGCAAATGTTCCCAAATCCTTCATCCTGCAAATGCTGTCTTTCTAACACAGCTCTAAATTATGCTTATATACAAAAACCTTTATAATATATCTACAAGAAACAAACTCCACCACATGTCTTTGTCCTATTATAAGTAGGGAGGCATCAAAATCCAGGATGATAGCATTTATAAGAGAAAGATCAATATGGCATATGGGATTCCCAAGACAGGAAATTAATCTATTAAATTTCCACAGGTAGAAAATGCACTGGAGAAAATATCCAAAACAACATTTGCAGTACACACAATGTGCCATCGCCAGGCTAGACAGAGGGGGAAATAACCATCACTGAATGTACTTTAAGAGATGGGCTGGTGCCCCTTCTCCCTTTCTGATCGAAATGACAGTCGCCTTTAAGCCAAGAGGTTCTCCAAAAAATCTCATGACTCCCCCCACAGCACAGAATGCATCCGAGAGCCTGTGACTTAAGTCCAAAGGTATTTAGGCACCTAACTCCCACTGAAATCTTGGCGCACACTCTTGAAATCAATGAGCGTTAGGTGCCTAAATACCTTTGAGGATCTGTGCCTTAGTGACTACTTTGCTCATGGTTGAAAGTGTCTTCTCTCTCTCCCCTCTCCCCCACAACTGAGCTGGTGAGGTTGTAAGAAAGGTGCGATGGTCTTGTAGCCAAAGCACAGGACTACGAGTCAGATAATCTGATTTCTAGTCCTTTCCTATGTGATCTTGGGCAAGTCAGCTACTGCTGCGGCACCTCAGCGTTTCAATCTGGAAAACACCTACCTATCTGGTAGAGGCCCTGAGACTTCATTCTTTAATGTTTGGAAAGCACTTTGAGATCTTCCGCTGGAAAGTGTTGTAGATGTTACTTGACCCCACCAGGGCTTAAACGCCTGGAAATAAATGATCCTCAGTTGAGCAGGGTTAGAGCAGCAAACAGCGTGAGGAAACTTGCCAAAGGAGAACTTGTGTTATTGTTTGTATTGCTATAGCACCTGGGATCCCTCGTGTAAGCAGTTCCACTTGCCACTGCAGCGCTCCCTGGCATCAGAGTGTGGCATTGCAGGCATCTTCATCTCCAGTGCCCTCTGTTGACAGCTTCTCTGGCCTCACAATGCCCTGTCTGTCTCTAAAACTTCCATAGCCCAGTCCTCTGAGCAGGTCACCTTTGAAGTTCAGTCCCCTTCCAAGGTAACAAAAGTCCAACTGAAAATGCAAACTAATGATCCGTCTGCCCTTCTTGGGCTACTCTGAAGTTCACTGCTCTTCATCCCTTCTCCCAGGCCTTGTAGAGTTCTTCTATGTTCCTTAGGCTGCCTCCCAGTCGTCCCCCTACAGGTCCTTCTTCCCAGCAAGTTTTCCCACTTCCTCCCCCTGCAGGGACCTACCTGCTTCACAGAGGCCCTACTCCTCCTACAGGACCCTAACTTCGTTCCTCTAGGCCCTCTTCAGCCTGCTTTTACCAGGCCTTTCCCAGAGAGCCGGAACACCTCAATCTCCTTCCCAGACTGAATTTGTCTTTCTCCTTATATAGTCCTCTGACCATTTCACAGCTGAGCTCATAAGTTGTCATTAAGTCACCAGCTCTGGATCAACTGGAGGATAACTGCTACAACACAGGCCGGCCAGCCTGTGCTGTCTAGTCACTGACCAGGGCCCCATTGTGCTAGGTGCTGTACACATACAGAACAAAAAGAGAGTCCATTCCCCCAAGGAGCTTAAGTATGAAACAAGCGCCAACAGCTGGCTATAGACAGCTGGGGGAGTAGAAGAAAACAATGAGACACTATTGGTCAGGATGACAGGTTGTGGTCTCAGCACACCAGCAGCCTAGTTGTTGTCAAGTTTTTGTAGGCAACACAGCAAAGGAGAGTTTTAAGGAAGGTTTTGAAGGGGGTGTCAGTGAATTCATTTTGTCGATATTTATCCTGCCAAGCATGAGGGGCAGCGTGGGAGAAAGCACGAAGGTGCTTGTTTGAAAATTTAACTTCCATGGCCCTCTTGTTATACCATGGGCCGATTGGACGCAGGTAAGGTAACAGTTCACATTCCCAGCTCATATCAGCCTTGAAAGTACTCTGCCAACTCAGTGCTGGGGCGAGGCATGGAAAGGAGCAGTAGCAGGACAGGGAGCATTGCAGAGATTGAGAGAGAAAGAGAACACAAGATTGCTAGGACAGTGATGAGCCCATGCCAGTTTATCTTTGTTCCTTAAGCTCTCTGCACAGTGAGCAATAAACCTTTCTACCCGCAATTCCTGTGAGACTATCAATTACAATGGATTCAGAGGGAAGCATAAACCAAGAAGCAGCTTTTTCTTGGCTTCCTCTGAACCCTGTGTCAAGTGTATGTTCTGCTGCAATAAACCTTGGCCCCTCTGCAATGCAATACAGTTCCAGCTACCTAGACACTTACCACAGAAAACAGAGGATTCTAAGAGCAACACTCATCCCTGGAATCAGTGGAATTATACCAGAGATGGGTATAGACCTTTGTTTGTACCCTAGATAGTACCTTAGATACTACTGGACTGCCTTAGAAATCTGTACAATAAGAGTAATTAACCCTCCCTCCCCCATCAATTTGGGCATGCTTACTAGAAGAATACAATGTTTGGGGGCCCCTGGATGGATTCCCAAACATTCAAACTTTTAGAGACAGAGATGTAGAAAGTTCTATTGTCCGGGCAGAGCAATTATGGCAAAACAATTGCACAGATGCAGTAACTAGCAATTTTAACTATTTTCCTTGCAACGCTTATTTTTAAAGATCTTTTCCTTGCACTGATTCTGAGCAGAAACCATTTGTCTGTTGGCGGATTTGCCTTTCTGAGCCGCTCTATGATACAGAACAGAATTTAGAATTTGTCTTTATACAGTGCCTTTCACACCCAAGTGTTCCAAAGTTTTTTTTACCAACTGATTGTTTATTGATTGTGGAGGTAAATCAGCAGTCAGTCTGTCTACAGGAATAGCATTTCCATAGTCATTTACATTAGAAAGAGAGATGGCCTTAAGCCACAAAACTGAGTTTCTGATATGACTTCAGGTCACTCCCTCTGGGGAGTTCAGATCTGGGATTCTAAGTTCATCTTGTTATAGATATAGGCCCCAGCCAACATTTGGAAATTTGGACCTGAATCCAGATCCTGAAGTTCCCCTGTACCTTGGGTCTTTGGTTAGAGTCTGTCTATACTGAGGGCCCTACCAAATTAATGGTCCATTTTCGTAAATTTCACGGTCATAGTATTTTAAAAATCTTGAATTTCACTATTTCAGATATTTAAATCTTAAATTTCATGGAGTTGTAACAAAGCATGAATATTTATTGAAAAAAATTGCAAAATATAAACATGTAAAGCCCTTAAAGTCAGTGTTTCTTAAACTGGGGGTCCCGACCCAAAATTGGGTTGCAAAGCTATGGGGCGGAGGGTATCCCATGGTATTGCCACCCTTACTTCTGCTCTGCCTTCAGAACTGGACAGCTGGGGCACAGCAGCTGCTGGAAAGGTGTGGAGCTCTGAAGGCAGCACTGCCACCAAGATCAGTGCAGCCTTCAGGCCTGGGTGCCTGGCCAGCAGACGCTGCTCTCTGGCCACCCAGCTCTGATGGCAGCACAGAAGTAAGGGTGGCAATACTACAATCCCTTTACAATAGGCTTGAGACCCCTTTTGGGTTGGGACCCCGTCTGAGAAACGCTGTGTACTTGTTTATATTTTTACCCTGTAGTATAAAAGAGTATAGGACAGGGTAAAAATACACAAAAGACCAGATTTCATGGTCCATGATGCATTTTTCACGGCCGAGAATTTGGTAGGGCCCTCTCTATAATTAAAGACCCTTTTGTTGAGAAGGAAAATTGGGCAGGACGGAGAGGTTGTTTTTGAAAAGACTATCGATCTTAAATATCTACCTGGAAAGCCAAAAGGGATTGTGGTTTAGCATCTCAGCTGAAGAACGTCTCCTCTAACAATGAGGTAATCCCCTATGGCACTGCAATGTTGTGAATAGGTTTGGGCCCTTGTGCTGGTGTGGGCCCCAAACCTTGCACCAACAGAGAAGACTTCTACCATGGAAGCCACACTGGCACCCTCATATTGATCAGAGTGATTATCTGGTTCTATCTCAATAACTCACCAAAACTTTTAATTCAACATTGAAGCTTTTTTCCACCTATATACAGAGTAATTCAAAAGAGGTTTTGTACCCGGCGTGAACACTACCACATTTTGTAACCATGTGACTTATCCTCCTAATTAAATACTTTAGACTAAGAGGTCTAGTCCGCTGTCAATGCACTTGCTTAATTATAATTAGTATAAAAGACAGCAATGGGTAGATGCAAAGATAAAGTTATATAGCTACTAAAGATGACTGGAACAACCTTTAATTAATTAATTAATAATAACCTCTTATGTAGCATCCACTACAGCACTTAGGTGCTGCAGAATTATTTTGAACATCATACAGAACTCAAAGCTCAAAACCAGACCTGCCCTTCATCCAAAAAGTGCCTTGCTGAAGGAGGGCCGGATTTTCCCAGTAAATGCCTAGGGGTGCCAGTGTTCCACGGGTGCCTAAAAATTCAAAGGTTGCTGCTCCCGGGTTCTGTCAGGGGGCAGGGCCGGCTGAGGGGGAGATGTCTCCATGCAGCCCTGCTGGAGCACTCCTGCCAGCAGGGAAGGCGAAGCAGTTCCCTGTGGCAGGGAAAGAGCTCAGCAGTCCAATGCAGGGGGCCCTTCTGGGCAAGTGGGTCCTGAGGGTGCCCAGCCAGGAAGGCCTCACTCCTGCTACAGCCTGGCTGATCATACCACTCCCAAGGAGCCAGAGTGATCCCTGACTGGCCCCAGCTACGCTGCTGCTTGCTCGGCCCAGTGGATACAGTCACCTCCCAGCAGGGCTGGTGAGTGTGGCCAGGGGCAGGGCATGGGAGAGTGGGTCTCTAGGCATGTTGTGGGGGGGCTCTGGGCAGTGAGGAGGTGTTGGGGTGCTGGGCAGTGGGGGATCTAGAGGGGGAAAATGGGCAGTTGTGGTGGGGAGGGGACTGTGCGGCGGGTGCCTAAAAGTTGGAAGTGGCAGCGTACCTCCTCCGCCGTGGCAGTTTGGAGCTCCCTGGGGCTCCCGCAGCTGCCCAGCCACTGGGGCTGCCTAGGGGCACGCAAGGTGTAACTCTGGCTGTGTGCTCAAGACCTCCAGTTTAACCAGAACAGAATCAAAAGTCGAACAATATTCATCTAAACACCCACCTTACAGGGAAAGTTGCTGTGAGCAAGATCCAATGGTGGGGACTTTCTTCTGAGAACACCCCATCACTGTCCTTGGAAAGAGGAGTACTGACAGCTAAGGTGACCCTGAAGAGGTCAGCTGTTGTGGTGAGGCTTAGAAAAGGAAGTGGTCTCATAAATAAACTGAGTCCCATGCTATGTAGGGCATTAAAGACCACTGGAATTTTACAATGTTGCCGGTAACATCAGTTTTGTCTCTTTCATGGTAATCATATACTATAAATAATACATCATTCATAATACTTTGCCCATCCATAGTTCATTTGATTCAGGGTCCCCAAAGCACATGTTAATTAACACATATTTTAATTAACTAAGCCTCACTAAGGAGGATGAGGCAAACCCATGAAGCATAATCGATTCAGATACAACTCCAGCACCTCTCTTGAATTCAGATTACACCACGTAAAACACATCAGGATACTTAGCATAGGGGAGGTAGTTTTAATCATAATATGACTCCCTTCTGCAGCCTCCAGCTCCTTTAGCCTACTTTCTCTCTCACTTCCAGTCACCTTCTCTTTCCCCAGACAAGGTCCTTTGTCTCCTTGTGCATGCCAGTTTCTATGTGGTTAGTCAGATGACAGAAGAGAAGAGAGGAGGGTAAAAGATTTGTCCTCATCCTGAGCCAAATTTTGCTCTGTCTGGTGTGTACCTGGAGCAACCCCATCATCTTCAAATGGATTTATTCCACATGTACACCAGTGTAATTAGAAGCAGAATTGACCCCAAATACAAAGCAATCTTTATGTATAGACCTTTTGATACACAGAAGTCTCTCTCCCTCCCTGGCTGCCAGTCACTGCAGATCCCTTTGCAGCCCCTGAAACCTCTTCTTTTCTGCTCTCAGCTATGTCTTCCTTCCTGTGCATGAGCCCCAGCAGATCTTCTGCTCCGTATATCACATCAGGTGGATCCTGATGGAGGATACCCACAGTCTGATGAATCCAGAAAACATGGTTTCTCCATACTCCCTACTCACAGCTAGAGTGGGTTGAGACTCGGGATTTCCACTTTGCGGTGAATTTCGACATCTCCAGGTTTGGTCACATTACAATTTGGAATTAAATTAATTTTATTGACATTTCCTGTGAACCGGAAAAAGTACATTTTTCGTTTTGGAAACACTGACACCTGGTGTTTCTAAAAACAGTCCCCAGGACTAGGTAGCTGCTGGCTGAAATTGACATGATTCACTGCTCCTATTTAGTGGTGGGCAGCAGTGAAACTGACAAGAATCGTAGCAATGTCAGTCAGCAATTACCACAGCTTCCAGGGTCTATGGCTTCATGACAGCCCCACTATATGGACTGTCATGGGGTTGGGGACTCCAGGACTTCCAGTCTCCTGGACCAGTTGGTTTCCCTGTGCTGTCCAATTCCCACAGCCTGGGGAACCAGGGCCCTGAGAGCTGGGCACCTGGGGAGCCATCTCTGGCCAGGTCCCTCTGGGGATAAGCTCCCATCTCCATGATAGGAAGCCTAGAAACTCAGAGCTCCAGCTTGAGTTAGGGCTCCCAGGCTGTCTGCTATGGAGCTGGGAGTCTGGACATCTTGGGATGGGCTTTGAGGTCTGTGGGTCTGAGGCAGCCCCACCACGGGGACCACCTTGGAGCTCCTCATGGCTCCTCAGAAGGTAGCTGGCCCATAAGTCTGGAAGACATTGGGTCTCCTGCGCTATGGCAGTACATATGGTGGGGCTGCCCCAGAGATGAGGACCCTGGAAGCCTGGGTCCAAGGCAAGCTGGCAGGAAGCCAGTCGGGTTTCCAATGGAAACATAACGTGTTGGTTATTGAAAGTTCATCAGACTCGATACGTTTGCATGCAACGTGTTAGGGTTCAATGAATTGGTGTTTTCTGGTGAAACCCTGTTTCACTGGAAAATTGCTGACCAGCTCTACTCTCGCCATCCTTGTGAAATACAGAATTATTATTAAACTCAGTTTACCATGAGGGTAAGTGAATTGCCCCAGGTTGCACTGCAAGTCAATGGCAGAGCTGGGAACAGAACCCTTGAGTCCCCATTCCCAATCCCCTGCCCTAATCGCTGAGCCATTTTGCTGTGAAATCCCAGTTGCTGCCAGTCTGATGCCTTCAATACACATGGAAAAACAAAAACAAAAATTAAGGAGTTGGTCCAAAGCCCACTGAAGTCAATGGAAACTGTTCTGTTGACCTCAGTGAATTTTGGATCAGTATCTAAGAGCAAAAGAATGGATGTTAGGGGACGGCTATTGAAAACCTGGACAGGTAATGCCATATGGTATAAAAAAGTGACCTAAAATAGATGACGCTCATTGAGAAACTCTGGGCACCAATTTAAAAAAAATTGAGAATTTTGTTTGTTTCTTCTCTCATGTTAATTATCTTTCAACATCTCTTCAAGCTGTTGTAAGGATCTTCCTTCTTTTCTCCATATTTCACAAAATATCTCCAAATAGAGAACAAAGTTGAATGGTTAGGCTTTTAGAAACTGCTCTTGCTTTCTCAGTGTCTGAACAAACAATAGTATTCTTCTTGCACTTACAGAAAAGGAGCTGAATAGCTTTCAAGAACTATGCTACATTTTAATATGTCTTAGTGACATACAAGAGTGTAATGACAATGCTAGAGTGAGTTTAGGTGGGGAAAGAAGGGGGAAGTTTCTTTGATAACATTAACTTACCTCAGAACATTCAGTAATGTCAGGAAATTCTGTACGCTTATTTTTCTGGGTAATTAATTCACTGGTATTTGAGCAAACAACTATTCCTTGTTCAATGGTACAATCAGTAGGTGTTTTATTCTGCCTTAAATTCTAAACCTTCATTTTATCTGGTATATTTTTAAATGACAAAATCAATACAAAATGCAACCTTTCCATTTTTCTCTCAATCTTAACTAATTTCAGATGATGATCACTGATAATCTCTGAATTGCTTAGTCCAAGTACTTCACTTTTAACTCATCATTGTTAAAGAACATTCTCTTCTTCAAGTCCCTCCTAAATTTCCAGTTGTATAAAAGAGGGAATTGAGGGATGAAGTGCCAAATTGTGATCCAATTACTCATACTGAATAGTACCTTACTCCACCAATATCCCCTGTGACTTCATAGTGTAAGGTACTTGTAAACATGAGTGACGAGATCACAATCTGGCCTGATATGAATGTAGTCCATTTATTTACCATCCCTTGGAGAATGGTGGAAGGCCTGCTTCTTTGGAGAGTCTGGACACTGAACTCAGTCAGGAACACTTGATTACAATGGAAAAGTATACAACTGCTTTTCTGAGTCAGTAATTGAATCCCTTCCAAGATAGATGGAAGCATCACAATTAGAGGTGAGCCTGAAGCAAAAGCCCCCATCTGAACACCCCCAAATTTGGGAAGATGCAAATCTGGATCAGAACTTTGGGGCTATTTTTAATTAAGTCACCAGAGGCTGTTCAACCTACCAAACATCACAGAAAACCATTGTCCCTCTAGCCTGGACACCATGATTTGCTGAGAGCCAACCAACCATCACACTTCTACTTTCTCTCACATATATAGTGATTTTGGATCCCTGGTTAAGATTGTAAAGCAAAAGAAAAAATATAAACAGGTCCTGGTGCCTTTGAATCCTATGCATCTGAGAAACCCAATGGGCAACTGGAAGCTCTCTCAGGAGGGGAGAGGGGGGAGAGAGAGAGAGAGAAATAAATATTTAGCCAGCCTTTGCAGCTAGATTTTTAACAGGTTTCAGAGTAACAGCCGTGTTAGTCTGTATTCGCAAAAAGAAAAGGAGTACTTGTGGCACCTTAGAGACTAACCAATTTATTTGAGCATAAGCTTTCGTGAGCTACAGCTCACTTCATCGGATGCATTCTTCTACACTTTCCACAGTATGCATCCGATGAAGTGAGCTGTAGCTCACGAAAGCTTATGCTCAAATAGATTTTTAACATATACTTACCAATATTTTTCAAGAAAATATTTCAGTCATCTTTTTTCCCTTCTCTGATTCCTTTTCCTCCCTTGCCTCCTTCAAATAACTATTCTTTCTCCCCAGCCATTGGTCCAAATGCTTTGGGGCCCCTTAACTTGGTTTAATAAATTAAGGGCCAAACGCTCTTCTCAGATCCCCAGCTTTAAGAGTCTAGTCTCCCTAAATGTGTGCATGTCCCACTGACATCCAAAATACTGGGCCGGATTCTCTGGCTCACTGCTTTCAGGTGGCACAAAGCAAGTGGAAACCAGATGCTTCTCTCCAGCTGCAGATTCTGTTGCTGTAAGGGAGTCCCCAGTGGCTATTAAACTAGCTTAGCACAGCTTGTATTATGCCTAAAACTGGGGGGGTCTGGAACATTTTATAGTGGGGGGTGCTGAGAGCCACTGAACCAAACTGTAAACCCTGTATATGATGAAAACCACTTCAAGCCAGGGGATGCATCAGCATCCCTACTTCCACCACCTATGCCTAAAGCAATGTGTCTCAATGAAATCACCACAAAATCTGCAGCAGAACAAACAAAGGCTCCCAATTATAGAACATAAAGAAGAAAGAGCTCCAAAACAAGATACTGAGAGCTGGGTAAAACCTTGTTACGGGTTGCATTAAAACCTCACTCAAACTAATGTGTAGGAGGCCCCCTCACTCACCTTATCTCCCCCATTTAAGACAGTTTTAAAAGACAATTGAGGAGCCCCACCTAAAATAAAGCATAATAGAGTCAGCCAAGAAACTAGCCCCAGGTGGGTGGAGAGTTTGACTGGTACTGTGGCCAGGTGCATGTGTGTAGGAGGGGAAAACACAGTGAAAAACTGGAAAAGACTGTTTGTCTTCACGTACAGCATGAAGACGCTACTACTCTGACGGGAGAGTTTCTTCCATCGGCGTAGTTAATCCATCACTCTGACAGGTAGTAGCTATGTCGGTAGGAGAAACTCTCCAGTCGATACAGCGCTACCAACACAAGGGGCTCGGTTGGTATAACTGTATCGCTCGAGGTGTGGATTTTTCATACCCCTGAGTGACATATTTATACTGATATAGGTCTGTAGAGTAGACCTGACCTCAGAGAGAGCACGAGCCTGAAGGAGCAGCTGAAGCATGGTGGCTGACTCTGGAAGAAACCTGGGGAGAGATTTTTGGGTCAGGGTGCAGGCTGAAAAGAGCATTCTTTTCTTGGTGCTGTGAGCAAAAGAAGCTGTCTCCTGCTATTTAATTCCTTCTGTGTTTAGAGACACAGGGCTTTGCACATTCTTTGTAAATAAACAAAACTGAATCAAAGAAAATACCAGACTCCATCAATTTCAGTCTCCAGCTAGAACAGGGGTGGCCAACCGCTGGCTCCAGAGCCACATGCGGCTCTTCAGAAGTTAATATGCGGCCCCTTGCATAGGTGCTGACTCCAGGGCTGGAGCTACAGGTGCCAACTTTCCAATGTGCTGAGGGGTGCTCACTGCTCAACCCCCTGCTCTGCCCCAGGCCCTGCCCCCACTCCACCCCTTCCCCCAAAGCCCCCGCCCCTTCCCCCGAACGTGCTGCGCCCTCCCTCCTCCCCTCTACCCCCACCCCCACAGCAGCCTCCTGTACATGCAAAACAGCTGATCACGGCAGGCGGGAGGCATGGGGGGAAGGGGGAGCGCTGGGGGCTAGAGTGGGGGGAGCTGAAGGGAGGCTGCTGACGTGTCAGTGCGGCTCTTTGGCAATGTACACTGGTAAATTCTGGCTCCTTCTCTGGCTCAGGTTGGCCACCCCTGAACTAGAACAACCTCAAGACCTCAAACTTTGACTAGACGCTCAGGGTTAAAAAACAACAACAACACCACAAACTAGAAGCCTGATGCTGAGCTACTTGTTGTAATGAATAGTAATTAAGATGATGATAATGCTTAGCACCTGATTAGCATTTTTCACCCATACATCTCCACAAGCTTTAAAAAGGAGGCTAATTATCCTTATGGACAATTTACAAATGTCAGTGGGATTTCTGGTATTAGCAAACAGTATCCCCCGCTGCAAGCATTTAAAGAATCAGGCCCTTCAAAGTCTTCCATCCTTCCCGGAAATTTGCCAGACATGAGATACCTGATTTTCATTAGTTCCAAATATGAGGAATTGCAGTAAAGATTTCCCTTTCTGCTCTTTGAAACATATATCCCAAGACAAGCAACAGATCCAACTTACAACAACCTCAGAAGCTAGGACATAGATCAGTAGGTGTTGAACAAAGAAGATGTTTAAGGAATGTTAATTAGGACTTTTATAAACTACAAGCACAATGCTTAAGAGAATGGATACTTAGTATTGTGTAAATATGGGGAATCAGGTGACGATACTTGTGATGTTATTCATGCCGGGGGTGGATTTAAATATAGCCAGTCAGGACATAACTTTGATAACCAGGGTCCAATTTTCCAAGAGGTCTCAACCTAGTCTCCATTTTTCCCTGTGTAACCTCTGTGTGTGCCTATCACCTGTGCATATCCATGTTATAATGTTTACATATGCTAAACCATTCACCTGCAACTGGATACACAAAGCGGGTTTTGGGCATACAGGTTTTGTGTGCACAGAGTGCTCAAAAACTGTGTGTGCAAAAAACTGCACACACAGAAATGGAGGCACCAGTTGGCCTTTCATCTCTGATGTTACATTATAATAGACATTTTCTGGGTGTGATAGAGGAGCACATTTTTTGACCTCCTAGGTAATGATTACGTCCTTGCTGGCCTTTGTTCTTTCTGATCTTTACCACCCCAACCTACACTGTCTTACCTCTCTACAATCAGTTTCAGACTCCGAGTGTGACATGCCTTTCATACACATTTTCATTTAACTCTGATCTGTCACTTTGCTGAAATTCTGACCAGGTTTTCATAAAAACCTTATCTAAAAATCAAAACATGATTCTGTTCTTTCATGCTGCAGGATATGGCCGTACCTCATGCTATTACTGAAAATCTAAAGCTCTTTTACACAGATCTATTTTTTGACCTTTGCTTTGCTGTATTTGGAATCAAACCCCCAGTGACAGAGCAAAGAATAGAAGACAGAGCTCTTAGCTCCCAGTCCTGTGCTTTAACTACTAGAACATACTCGCGGTAAATAGAAACTTTCACCTACATTTCTAACAGCTAGAATGTTTGTTTGCAGTTATGGTAGTTTAAAACTATTTTCTAAATCCTGCTCTCCCTCTAATTCCATCCTCCTCCCATCCTTAGTAGAATGTCAAGGTCCATTTTAACACTGCTGGCAGCTTTATGATCTTACTTGTATAGGCCGTATAGGAAAAGTCCCCATCAAACAACTAGAGGTGGCTATTACACCACAGCCAGCCCCGTTAGACCACAGAAATCTTCGGAGTCTGTGCAAGCAAAACGTCTGGTAATGCAGATATTTTAGGTAACAAGCACACACATCTTCAGTGTATTATCATTCACCAGGCTCTTGTACCACACAGGAGTTCAATGTTCCAAAGGCAAAATGAAATGGCAATTCTCAGTTATAAAGATGCATGGCCCGATTCATCTGTCAGTGGCAATCAGGAGTGATTTCACTGAAGTCAAGGGAACTACAGTAATGTAAAAATGGTGTAAGGGGAGAAACATTCCCAAAGACTGTTACCATTAAAAGAAAACAAATAGTTTAGCGCGTCACTGAGGATTTTAAACATGCATCTACAATTAGCAGGTAAAGTGCTCTTGTTGCTACACTGTGCCCCCCCGGAAATGAGCCTGCTTGAGTAAGAGTGAATAAAGGGGTCCGGAAAAGAGTCTAGGTTGTAAATTGGTGTAATGCAACAGCTCCTGTGGCACGTCTACATGGCAAGCTACTGCGTGGCAAACCAGGGAGTGAATCTACAGCATACCAGCTTGCTGCGCACTACCTCCTTTGAGGACACTGCTACAGAACCGTGACAGTTCCGGCATGCGGCTTGGCATTCCACTTTCAAATAGGAGCCTGCCGAGCTGCACTCCAGGACTTTCATTCTGCTGTAGCAGTGTCCTCATGGAACGTTGGTGCACAGGTGCTGGAACTAGGAGTGCTGCTGCATATGCCTCATATCCAGGGTTTGCAGTTTGGTTCAATGGCTCTCAGCACCCCCACTGTCAGAACTGTTCCAGCACCTCTGTGTTGCTGTGAGTGGCAAACTGGTGTGCCGTAGATTCACACCCTGGCTTGCTGCATAGCATCTTGCCAGGCGGACGAGCCTTTCACTGTGAAACTGTCACTTAGTCAAAACTGTGTGTCATGAAACTTCTCGGGGAGGAAGAGATGAAAGGTGTCATGGTCCTGGGGAGGCTGCCCCTCCGAAGACCCTTGTCTAGTCTCCCGAGTGCACCCCCTGTCCAGGGACGGGCCCATGCCTCCACTTTTCCTTGGGGTGGGATCTCGCAGTCCAACCACTCCCGACTAGATCTCGGGGTTACACTTCCCTGGCTGCCAATTGTTACCCAGCAGGTCAAACTGGGCTTGGACCCTGCCCCAGTTGCCTTTCAGGAGCCTGTGGTCAGCAATCACATGCAGTGACACAGAAGCAGTTTTGCCAAATCCAAGTATAATTTATTTTGCCCAAATGGTACAGAGAAGTTGATTTAAAGATAACAAAGAGCTATATTCATATTGTCTTACCTACATTTGGCATTCCTCTCAAGCCCATAGATGGATCCAATTTAGTCATGTTGTCCCCTGTTCTCCCTGGGCACCAGGGTACAACTAGCTGGCTGAAGACCCTGGTTCTCAAGTCAGTCTGTCCATGCGTCCGCCTCAATGCATGCTGACTCTGTGTTCCTCTGTCAGCTTCCAGCAGAGCTGACCACTTCCCCCTCCCTGTCTGCCAGGGCACCTTTTTAATCGCTCAGGGCCTTTTGATCTCAGCCCTAACCTTGGGAAGAGAAATATATCCTATTTTGGATGCTGCCAGCCAGGTAGGTTCTTCCTCCAATCCCCCCTTTATAGCCTCCTCTGATTTAACTTTATGCATTTGGTCAGGCAGCGATATAAAACTGAACAGAACACCCAAGTCATACCTAATTTTCCTAAGAAATAACAGATTCTTTCCGAATTTGTCACAAAAGGAACACAACAATTTCTACAAAATCTAAGCTTTCATTTTAAAAAACTTGTCAATCAAAAATGAAAGTGAGAGTGTCTCTGACAAGGAGTAACTAAAACTGGGCATAACCCTCTGCAGGATTGATTTTTAAGAATCAAAGTATTTGATCATCAGCATTTGTGTGATCATGGGCTGAAGTGTGTTGGATTGTGGGCTGATATTAGAATGTTATGCCCTGATTCTGCAAAACACTTAAACACATGCTTTACTTTGAGAAGTTATGTAGGCCCATTGGGTTGAACCTAGACCATATTTAGAGCTGGCTGGAAAAATGGAATTTCCACTGGTAATGGAGTCAGCACCCATCTCTCTTGAGTGCCCCTCTCTGGCTAATAGTACTTGCAATCACTCCGTTTTGAACGGGGTGGCACCCGCCTCTTGCGAGCACCCCCTGGACAATGGTTGTTTGGCAGGTCTTCAGCAACTCATCCCTCTGGCTGAGTCACACTCACTGTCCCGCCTTCCGGGGTATACAGTCTCTAGTTCTTGTTCATGGTCCTGGTATGGGACTGTAGCACCCAGGCTTCCTCCCCAGATACACTGCCTTCCTTATGTGCCCATTTCAGTACCCTGGGTTGGTGACCTTTCAAAAGCCCTCCCTGGGCTCAGTCTTCAACCACACCAGCAGGGCCCATCACAGTACCCTCGCCTAGACAGGCTACGTTCTAGGCTCAGTCCCCTGGACTCACCCTGCCCACACTGACCTATCCATGCTAGGCACCCCATCTTCAGCAGCCTTTCCTGGGCTCAGTCTTGCCTGAAGTGAGCTGTTCACAGTCCTGCTGCTCTGCCTGCCTGCCTGCCTGCCTGCCTGCCTGCCAGCCAGCCAGCCAGCCAGGCACCTGATCCTCTCTCTTTGAGCTCCATGCAGTAATCTACTCCTCTGCTTCTGCTGCTTCCTTTATTGTGGCCCTTCTGGCCCCTGATTGGTCACTCCAGCAGCCCTTCTGACTGGCTGCTTCCCTGCAGCCACTCTAGGCTGCTTGGAGGACTTCTCCTGTGCCCTTTTCTGGGGCAAGGTGAGGCAGGGCTGCAAGGTCCACCCTGTCACACCATCCTCATGAGAAATTCTAACATTTCAGCATTTGCTTGTGTTCCAAATTAGAACAAAAATTTGAAATTTTAAAGTTTTTTGTGGAATAGAAACTGAAAAATATGATTTGGAAGCATTAACATGTTTTGATAAAGTCAAATGGTTTCACTTCGATAATGCTGAAACATTTTATTTTGAGAAAGTAAAAAAATTTCTTTTGATATCAAAAGATAAATATCATATTATATAAATATAATATTAAAAGAAATGTTATAATATAAAAGTCAAAACAAAATGGAACAAAATGATAACGTTGAAACTAAACATCTTTACCTAATCAAAACAAAATGTTTCAACGATATCTAAATGTAACAAGAAAGTCAAAATTATTCTTTTTAACATTTTACATTAAAAACATCAACAGAATCAAAATGTTGCCACAAAATGTTTAGATTTTGACAAAACTCCAATTTCCAACTGAAAACTGTTCCATCAAAAAAAGGTCATCCAGCTCTAACTGTATTGAAGTCAAGGGGAGTTTTGCCGTTGACTTCAGTGAGGTCAGAATTTCACTCACTGATTTCACTTGGGCTACTTATGTGCTTACAGCTATATACATGCTTAAGTACTTTGCTGAACTGAGACCTTAGTGACAAGTAGTTACATGGAAAATGACCTTATCTCCATCCTGGTTGCCAGTGTAGCACATCCATGACCTTTAAACCGGCAAAAGCAATGGTGGATCAGTTTCTCAGCTCCCAGCTACGTGGGGAGGTGACAGAATATGTTCTTTTAATATTAATATAATTCCATCGACCAGTTTTAAGTGTTTTTAGTCACAGTGAGATTACTGCATTCCATTCTTACCATACATAGAAAAATCATTACCCATGTTACTAGGAATCTGAAAACTTAAGAATAAGGGATCAATTATTAAGATTAAAGGGAGGCTGCTCTCTCCAATTACAATAATAAATCTAAATAACATGGTAACATTTAAAAGCCAGAGCTCACCAAAGGCAGGCACCGCCATTTATAGGCACATGCACCCAGGGCAGAATGCTATCATTTTCAACGGTCAATACGCTCCATGTGTTTTTCAGAAAGCAAGTACAAACATTCCCAGCAAAGGACGATGCTAAATATAAGCTTTTTTTTGACAAGTGGTGTTGCCTTATTCCTCTGTTGTGGTTATGAGAGAGCATTTTTGCTAAAATGGGAAAACAAATAGATTCCCTACTTCCCCCCGTCACCTTCCCCTCCCTGAGCACATGGTTTATCATAGTTTGGAGGGAACATTTTTGTGGGAGCTCTTTATTAAAAAATTGGCAGGGTGTCATTGCCTGAGTATGAGCTTCTTTGTCCATCTGTACTGTCCTCTACTTTTCTAACAATAAAGTTTGGAAACAAAGGAGATGCAGGTAATTGTGAATATCTGAGTGACGTGGATGAGCACTGGTATAAAGAGAATGCTGAGTTTCCCTGACCATCTCATGAGTGCTCTTATCTGAAATAACACACCAGCTGGAGCATCTTATTAAGGGCTAAAAAAACCCCTCAGAATGTTAGAGCAAACTAAAAGGTATCTTATTTTTAAACTGTATTAAGTATTTTTAAGGGAAGGTGGGAAATGATATTTCAGACATGAATCATAAACCACAGATGATTGCAAAACAGCATTGAAATTTTCAGAATGATCAATTAAGAGCTGCTTTATTTTCTTTAAATGAATGTCGATTTTTGGAACATTAACTCAGTATGTTTGGTCTTAGTAAGTGGAAAGTATTCTCTGCTTGCAACTTTTTTATGAGCACTACCACAAGTTTTGCGGCTGCATTCATCCAAGAAGATCATCATATTTAATAACAAATTGTAATTTTTTTATTTTACAAATTGTTGAGGGGACTGAATGGTTCAGAAGATTGCTAATGGGACATGGGGCTTTCACCTCAAGGGCACTATTTGAATCTGAACAGATCCAAACTATTACTATCTGCGTGGCTGTATAGCAGCCCATATGAAACAACATGGAGCTCTAGCAGAGATCAGGGTCCCACTGAGTTAGGTACTGTACAGACACATAGTAAGAGACAATCCCTGCTCCAAAAGCTTGCACTCTAAAGAGACAAGGTACACAAAGAAAGCATTATTATCCCCATTAAGAGACTTGCCCAAGGTCACACGGGAAGGCTGTGGCGGAGCTGGAAACTGAATTGTCAAATACCTTAAAAACAAGACCAACCTCCTTCTCAGGAAGGACTCTCTTTGACTCCACTGAGGTTTGGTTCAGGACCTTGATGGTCTCAATTTAAGAAAAAGAGAACAACGACAGATAAATAAGCCTGGAATCCTTATTCTAAAGTCTATGGCTGTGATTCATACCTGGGTCACTCCAGTTCTATGATGGTGCCACTCCACTGAAATCTTCTTCATCGCTATGGGACGCTGGTTTGAGGTTAGCTATCTATTGGGTGGCAGGGGCGGCATTTTCCAACTGTGTGAGCCGGTGGCCTGATAGAACATGCTGTGGAGTTATACTGGGAACCGATGGAGATCACCTATCAATCAATGGAGTTAACAGCAACGTACAGAGTAACCCAGGGATGAGTCAGGCCCACTGAACGTTCAGTTTAGCTCTTGGCAGTACGGTTATTGGAAACCATGCGAAAGTGGTGCGCTTTCGATGATTATGGGTTTGTCACTTAGAGCTAGTAAATCAGAATGAAAGAGTTAAGCGGTTGTTTAGAATTATGTCCCTCTGGTTTCAGGAGAGTCTCCCTGGAGGTCTCCCAAGCTCTGATGCCCTAAACTACACTTAATCACTTTTGGTGTCCTTCCCTGTTGATTGCAGCAGCCTCAGCACCTTTGGGACTGGTGTTGCATTACAGATCCATCAACGATTTGCTGCACACTCTGTATTATTTCACACCTGCTGAGGCAAACATTTCTCCACCAGGGTCAGATGATGCTCTGCATTGGCCTACAGTTTAAAATCTTGTTAATGTTGACACTTTAAATAAAAACTCTGCAGTCACGATGGACTGAGCAAGTCCTGCTAACTTCAGTGACTGCCGCATGCTTGGGCAGTTGCACTCTCGGGGCTTGGGGCGGCAAATTTTTTGCTTGGGGCAGCAAAAAACCTAGAGCCGGCCCTGATTTCATTGCCAAACTGGTATGTACAATATGATTGAACAACAGGCCTGATCCAAAGTCTATTACATTCGGTGGAGAGACCGCCAGTGACTTCAATGAGCCTTGAACCAGTCTCAATATGAATGAATTAAGCCATGGCTCTCAGAGTTCGTTTTAAACTTGTTTTTTTAATGTTTGATGAGAAATTGACTTTCTGAATGATTTAAAGGAGACTGACATCGCTTTGAAAGAGAGAGGTTCAAACCAAAGACAAAACTACATTAAAAAATAATAATGATTAGGGGCAAGGAGACCAGGAATGAAATGTTACAAAACTGTGCAAATATGACCTAGCACACAATTTTAAAGAAAATACAAACTATATTTCAATGGTTGGCTGCATGTTAGTTGAATGGTTCTATCTTACTCCTTGCAAACTCTAACATACATGTTTAACTATGAGTTGTCCTATTGACTATAGGATCAGGGCCTTCCTTTTTCAGATCTCTCTCTCTCCCGCCTGTATTTTATGCCTTCAGAAACTAAAACGGAACATACATCTGAAAACCACATCAAACTGGAGAAACACTTGAAGAAGGTGATGGAGAAGATAACACAAGATACTTAAGTTAAAGTGGTGATATGACAAATGGCTGAACAGTCTCTGCACTCTCTAAGATTTATTAAAAGTAGTTTGGCATCAGACTGTCACCCGAAAATCGGATTAGATTAAGAAATGTTCAAGTTCTGGGAGTCCCATTTAGGGCTGGGTGAGTTATTTATACTGAATAATTTTTCTGACGATTTCCCCTCTTTTTTCTCCTCATGAAATGTCCCCAAATAGATCATGATTTTTTTTTAATATCTCCATTGCTCAAAATAAATTGCCAAAACATTTCTATGAATAATTCTTTATCTGTAGCTTTTTTCTAAAAGAGGTTTGCTGAAAATATTTAACATTCAAAATCTGAGCTGTTTGAATATCTACTCAAGTCACAGGGAATTTATTATGTTCCCTGAGTTAACGAGCAGAACTTCTGCAATCAGAATTAAGGTGTCATTTCTCATGTTGACAAACTCAAAATTTGCTTTCCATGAATGTTGTCCATTATTTGCTTAAAACTCATTGTTTCCATAAAAGTTCCTTACAGTAAATTGGTTCGCTAGAATATTTGGAAACAGTTGACTCAAGTGGGGCATGAAAACAGACAATGATATTTCAGTTTTCCTATAGGATAAATAATCTAGGTAGAGAGAAAAAACATATTCTATATATAATATATGCATATTCATCATAGTGATAAATACAGTGAATATTTTCTCAAATCAAAATGACTCATCTTTGTTCTCATGCCCTATTTGAGGGCACTTTCTATAAATATATGGGCAAACAACTTTTCTGGAAGGAATGTTACTTAGATGTAGAGGGATGTTACTTATAAGCCTGGGACCAAACGGCCTCCAGTCACCTGACCTCAATCACATGGTCCTTCCCAGTCACATGCTCCCTCTGGTCAGGGGCTTTATCTGGATGTTCCCGCCTGGGGAACTACGATTGCCTGAATTCCCATCTTTTAACGGGCTGGAGGTCCTCTAGCAGATGTGCTGGGCCAGGAATGACCAGCATCCTGTTACAGACAGAGATTGTGCCTCAAGGAAGCAAAATGCCAGCTCCTTCGTGCAAGAGGGGAGCACACTCTGCACAATCCTTGGGTCACTGCAATATCTTCCCCACCCCCATCCCCGAAGGCAAGTGTACAGAGGGTTGAAAGGGCATGGAGAGGCAGCAACACAGGAACTGCGATTGTCTCTGGCCCTTGTGGGGGACACAAGGGGAGAGAGGCTCCTTATGCTCTCCTCCATGGATGGGCCAGACAAACAATTTAAGCCTGTGTATAGACTCTCAAAATGGGCCAAATTCTCCCCTTACATTCTCTCCCTCTGAAGTCAACAGGAAATGGGCACCTGTATTTTGGGGGAGAATTTTGACCCAGGTGTATGCTCCTGACTCTAGATAGTCTATTCATAGGGACAGACTGCGACCTGTCCTTGCAGAATAACAGGAGGTGCATGCCAGGCAAGGAATCACTCCCACCCTTTTTTGTACCCTGTTATAGTCTTGGGAAAATGTTTTTTTTTCCAGGAAAAAAATTGGTTTTTCAGTGGAAATTCAAATACCAAAATATTTGGGTCAAAAACTGAAATATTTTTTAGTTTGGAAATACTAACACAGTCCTTTCGTGGGAGTTGCGGTTTGTGTGACTCATGCTCCCATTCTCTTTTATCGGCCATGCTCCCTGGTTGGACTGCATCTCCCATGATGCACCACAGTCTAGTCCACAGAATAGAATAAAGTTTCATATTGAGTATTTTAGAGTGTTGGCTGGGGAGAAAACAGTCAAGCTCCAATAGCAAAGCTACATGGATGGTTTCTTTTTTATTGTGATGAATTATTGACCACCAGTGTTTGATGTCTGGGCAGCTCCAGCATGGGTGCAGGTAAGAATTCCTACTGCAGCGCTCTTTACAACACTGTGCAGCTATCCAACAATTCTTCCGGAGTCATGAATAGCCTGAATACCATTTTGATTAGAATTTCTTTCAAATGCCTCAAATATGAGCACTTATGCATGATTTTCACAGACTTTCCTGTTGTTCTTTTGGTAAACACGGTATGTAAATGCCTTTGGCAATGTCCCAGGTAGTTATGCTGCCAGATAGGGGAATAATGGCTGTGCAGGTACATGACATAAGACACAGTACAAACTTTCTTCAACAAAATTCTGTTTCTTTTTGTTACCCACAGACCTGGATTTTACCTCGTTGTGAAGTGACACAGCTGCAGATACTGAATAACTAATCAATTCCTCATGAGCCTCTCCTGAAGCTGCTACTGACACAAAAATGCAGTGACATCATGACCAAGTCTTTCTGTCCTCGTATGACTCTACTGAAGTCACTCGAGTTAGGCCAGGGATGGAGTTGAACCACTGCTTTCATTTTCATAACCAAATGGCTGACATCACTCAACTTCTGCACAACACTCCAGAGCAGTTTATTAAGGTGCCCGGGGAGACACCCGAAGTGACTGTGATCTTTTCGGTTGGTTTTTCCCAGATTTCAAGGGTTGCAAATTTGATCAGAAGAGCTCATCTTTTTGATATATAACTGGACACTTTGATATTTCTAGTTGTATTCAGCGGGCAATGCTGGAACTGTATAAATAAACAATCATTCGGGCAGACAGGCCTAATACGAGATCTTGAAATTAGGGTAGGGACTGCCACTGAGTAGGCTTGTACCATGTCTGGCGCAACAAAACGCTAATCGCTGTTGGGACCCTTAGGCACTACCATAATACAAATAATTATTGGAACTCTTTTGCCATAATAATTTAATTCTATTAAAGTCCATTTTCTTGAGCACTCCTTGTAATACTTTTGTGGGTTTAAATGAGCAGAATGCCAAATGTGAAAAAAAATGTACAAGATATAAATGTAACCAGAGGCGGGTGGTAAACAAAACACCGAAGGAGTATTCCAGAGCCCCTTCAGTTGGATATCCAAACACCCAAGGACTACAGAGCAAAACTCTGAAATCCCAAAGTGTTGTGTTGTGGCATCATTCCCAAATGCTCACACCTTGCAAAAAGTGCTACTTCTGGTGATACTCTGATTGCATAATTTAGCTGGCACTGGCTGTGCTGCTAAAGCACATCACTGTCAGCAATTCTGCATCTGATGAAAGTACTTCTAGGAAGACAGGGCTAGAGTTGGCAGCCCTTTTTCACTCAGGTAGTCTTATTGGCCGGGGTTCTGATGATAGGGGAATTATTTATGTGAGAAGGAGAAACAAATTGGGCATAGGAACCTAAGAATCACACTAGCAATGCAAAACACCTTTTTAATAGCACAATAAGAGACCCGTGAGCTTTCCTGAGTCATGACTTTCAGCTGTATTCTCCAATACACTAAAGGCCCAGTAAACTGAACAGGTAAGTTTTAAATCAGTAGCTCACAGCATCCCCTTAACACAGTTTGTTTATTTTGATGCTGTCATTTCTGTTGTCTTGACATTCTGTTGGTGCCAGTGTGTGTTCTTGGGGGATGTGTCAGAGGACTGGGCCTCACCCTTCACTATTCAAACATCTGAGCTTGTTGATGGTGTCACGTTCATTACGAAAACTGTGTAATACCAATTAAGCAGACTCAGGCTTTTGTACTATACTGTCTGTAAATCACAATCATATTAATTAACTAAATTAAAAAAAGATGTTGGACCCAATTCTGTAGTTCTCCTTACCCCACTACTTACATAATCAAGATTTCCATGAGGAAGTCAATGGGAATTTTGATTTAGTAAGAATTGCAAGGATTGATCCACTATTAAGTAATTTAGGTCTGTTTGGGGACTGTTTTAAAAGTATTATAAGCTGGTGATGATTGTCAGCTGGAATTTAAATTTCTTTCTTTCATCACTCTAACACTTTGTGAAATTGAAGGACAAATGGATACCCAGATCCTCAGCTGGTGTAAACTGGTGTTGCTACTGAAGTCAATGGAGATTCACCAGTTTATACCCGCTGAGGAGTTTCGGTTTGTGTATGACTTTGCTATGTATTTTGTTTTTCTGTAGCACAGCCAACCACCCAAGAGAACACAAGGTAACTAACAAAGCCTATTGTCTGATTTGCTGATGTCAATATAAGGGTGTGTTATGGTGACAGGAAAGAAACAAAGTTAAAGGCAAAATTTAAAGAACCATGGCACAGGAGCGGGTGCTTGAGAGAAAGAAGGAATGTTTGCACAACACATAAGGACAAAGTGGCAAAGGTTCCAACAAGTGAAATAAGAGAAAGAAAATAAGGGAAAGAAAATTAGAAATCAGTTTTCGAAAAGTATTTGATGGTACCTTTCTAAGACGTGACTCTAAATTCATAGCTAGCGTAACTCCACTGGAATCACAGGATTTATACCAGGGATGAATTCAGTCCATGTTCTGCTCTGATACTATGGCAATGAACATGGTACAATAATATATCCAGAACAGAATATATCCAACTGAATGGTTCTGAGGGACCAAGCAGGAAAACAAAACCTTATCAAATAGAGAATTCCTTTGTATCTACTCTTGAGTTACCAGGGACGCAGGTATTTTCGGATTAGCAAATCTCTAACTCTCAGTTTTGTCTCAGCAGCAGTTCCCTAGCTCAGTGGTGATCAGTCATCTCAAAACTTCTCCTTTCAGAAATTGACCATTTCCATGGTAACAACTGCCAGATGCACTGGGAAATGTGATTTTGTTTGTATATCAGTAGAACAACCTGGATGTAGAACTTTGGTGCTGTGTGAGGTCAGTGTTCCTTTTCGATTAAACTGTTTATTTCTGAAAGAGAGGAAACAGGTGCAAGCACGAGTCAGCAGCCAGTTGCTGGCTGATCCATGGAGCAGGATTGGCAGCAGCACCCGAAAGCTGTCTGACTGCCCACTTGCAATGCCAGGATATACTGCAGCTGCAAGAGAGTGGGAGGGACAAGTACATTAAACAACAGCACCCAACTGTTTATCAGCATTTTTCCTTTTCTTCTTGCTCCTTTGGTGTACTCTGCAAACAACAGCAACATTCCAGTTTAACACCTCCACAAGATCAATTTAGAGAAGGGTTTTAAAAATCCTGATTTCTCATTCAAAGACCATTGAACTGAAACTGAAGGGAACATTAGTTTAATCACTGAGAGCTTGATGTCACTTAAATAATGACTGGTGCCTTCATCTCCAACAGTCTTATGACCATACAGCTAAATCAGGGGTGGACAAACTTTTTGGCCTGAGGGCCACATCTGGGTATGGAAATTGTATGGCGGGCCATGAATGCTCATGAAACTGGGGGTTTCGGGTGCAGGAGGGGCTCAGGGCTCTGGCTGGGGTGTGGGCTCTGGGGTGGGGTGAGAAATGAGGAGTTCAGGGTACGGGCTGGGGCTCTGGGCTGGGGCAGAGGGTTGGGGTGCAGAGAGGGGTGAGGGCTCCGGCTGGGGCTACAGGTTCTGGGGTGGGGCTGGGGATGAGGGGTTGGGGGTGCGAGAGGGGGCTCTGGGCTGGGACCGAGGGGTTCGGAGGGCGGGAGAGGGATCAGGGCAGGGGCAGGGGGTTGGGACACTGGAGGGAGTCAGGGGTGCAGGCCCCAGGTGGCACTTACCTGAAGCAGCTCCCGGAAGCAGCGGGATGTCCCCTCTCCGGCTCCTATGTCGAGTCACAGCGAGGTGGCTCTGCGCACTGCCCTGTCCGCAGGCGCCGCCCCTGCAGCTCCCATTGGCCGTGGTTCCTGGCCAATGGGAGCTGCAGAGCCCCTTGTCTGACCCTATGCATAGGAGCCAGAGGGGGGACATGCCGCTGCTTCCGGGAGCTGCATGGAGCCACAGCACCACAGAGCTGGAGTGCCAGAGCGGGGCAAGCTCCAGACCCTGCTCCCCGGAAGGAGCTCAAGGGCCGGATTAAAATGTCTGAAGTGCCGGATGTGGCCCCCGGGCCATAGTTTGCCCACCCCTGAGCTAAATTCTGGTTCCACTGAAGTCAGTTGCAAAACTCCCATGGACTTCAGGATTTGGCCCATAGAAAGTGTTTGTACTGAAGTTCTTGTCCAGCAACCAGTCATACCAGCAATGGAGTTTCATCTCCTGACAGACTTCCTATATTTTCTGGAAGTCTCTCAGCTTGGAGGCTCTTTGCAGTAAGCCCATCTGTTTTATCTGAAGTTACTCCAGCACCTTCATCCTCTTTGAAACGGATGATTTGCAGGCCAACCCAGGAGGCTGTGAATGGCTCATGTGAGATTCAGTCCCACTTTCCCTGCAGTGCAGTGGAATAACAGTGTTTCCTTTCGCTCACAAGCACAGCTTCAGGTTGGAAAGTAAAGACACAAGGTCTGCCTTATGGGACTGAAATTCCCTCTTTCCAAGGCTAAGATTGCAGGTGTCATTTGATGCATGGATTTCAACTGTCATAAAAAGTCCAATTTTTTATTTTTAAGGGATTTCTTTTAAGTGCTTGTGAAAGGGGCTGGATTGACTGAAGGATTAACAGTAGCTTCAGCTGCTTTTTTCTTAATTCCTAATTTGCATTCTAAACACTAGACCCAGATTTATTGTTCTGTTTCCCTGAATAAGTACTGTTTTATTTCCAGGTGGGCAAATGTATGCAGTTAATTAGATGCTTGAAAGACTAGAACTCAGGTTGGATTTAGGCCTGCACGCCTAAGGCTGAGTGTGCTGGAGAAGGAAACTACCAAGGCATTTGGGAGAAGAAAATGTTTACTCTGTTCTACAAAAAACGAATATTCAAGGGTTGGGGTTATGCAGCCTGTCCAGTACTCTGCCTGCTCAGACCCCACAGAGACTAATCTTGATTAGAAATGAGGCCAAACTCCACCTCTGAATGTAACATACTGTAATTGCATACATACAAACACCATGGTCATCAGCTGTTATCAAACCCAGGACTCTTCAGCAATAAAACCACTGTCCTCTACCATTTTAGGTGAAGGAGCGCTCCTTCAGCTGTCAACGAGTAGTAGGTATTAGAGTCATTGGAGACATTAAGCCAGTGTATTTGCATGAACACCTCAGAATGCAAGTGATGTTCATATTCAGATCCAGATCCCAACGTTGTAGCTGGACCCTACTTTTATAATGAGCCAAATAAAAACTCTGAGTCCCAGTGCCAGGAACTCTGGGAAGTTTGGATCTGAATCTAAAGTTAGTGGCCCAAGCTCATCTCTAGCCTAGGTTCAACTCAGAATATGGGTGGATAACCCAAACCATAAAATATAACCCCCTCGCATCCAGAAAACAACCCAAAGATTTGCCAGATTCTGTGGAAGAACATGTGCAGAGATCTGTCGGCAGGTAGATGAACTAGCCCAGGCTCAACTTGCACATGCTCATAGGGTGATTATCAAAATGGAACACTCTTGGGGAGGGAAAGGAGAGTGAGATGAAGGCACCGTGTACCTATGTACTGAACACCCCCTCAAATTTAATTCAAAGTAACCCCACAATGATGACATCAGAATAATGGAAACAAGGAAGCTCAGAAATAATAATGTTGCCAAGGATGGTTCTCGGGACCTGACTGACAACATCACTGGAATAAAAGGATCTTAGCACACATCCCATGTGTGAGCCATTCAGATGTGAGACTTCAGATTTGGATGAGACACAGGAATGTGCT
Organism: Chelonia mydas; assembly: GCF_015237465.2. NCBI lineage: Eukaryota > Metazoa > Chordata > Testudines > Cheloniidae > Chelonia > Chelonia mydas. The sequence goes on from NC_057850.1 coordinate 156,343,290, forward strand.
TGTCACTCACTGGTTGTCATTCCAACCGACATTAATCTCAGCCACTGCTTATGACTTTTCAAAGACAAGCAACATCCTTAGGTTCACTAAGGTCACTCAGCAGCTAACGACCTATCAGAGTTTAACAGAGCAAAAACATGTTTGGTTTAACTTCCGAGGCCTTTTCCCTGGTTTTAATATCAATAACAATGAAACAAATATTACATCAGCAGTACACAAGGGCCAGTGCACAAACATACCATGTTTTTTCACATGGTTGGTGCCTATTGGACTGGTAATGTTCTCATGAAGGGAGCACAGATCTGTTCTCTCTCTCTCTCTCTCATTACCATGGTGTCTGGGCACTTAAAAAAATGAAGAACAGTACTAGCAAGAGCCAGGCAGCAAAATGGTGGGCACCAGGAATGCTTCTGCACACAGTTCTGCCAATAGACCTTAATCTGACCCTTCAACACTTCCTGGCTTCCCACCCCTCTCTCCTTTGCCCCTGTTCCTCTGTTAGTCCAATTTTGTACCTCTCTGTAGTACAGACTGTCAATCATGTCAAACAGTGGCAAACGATGTGGAGACTTTGTGAAGTGGTTTAACCGCAACTAGATTTACAACTAGAATTGGGTCTGAAGAAGAATACTGGTTCCAAATGTTGGGAAGGCTCTGAATCTGAAAATCACACCACAGGCCTGTCTCTGGAACCCTGGATTCTGATCTGGAGCCAAACTTCAGCGGAAGGGCCCATCTCTACTTGTGACCTAAACCTTAATGGGAACCCAAGTCTTCAGAAGTAAAAAAAGAAATGCATCAATACACTGCAGCTCCTAGACATCTATGAACATTTTAGGAACAGCAAGAGAAAGAGACTCATCATATGCACAAATTAAAACAGAAAGTAGCATCTCAATGGAATTTTTCACTGCAGTCCTGCCTTCTATGACTATGCTTCAAAGAAATATATGATCATAACCAACTGAGAACTACGTACATTTCATATACACACACACGGCTGCTTAGGGCCTTTCTTGGCCCACAATGATTGAGCAGAATGTTCTGTGATGCTAGACAGAATTATTCTACTGAATGCTCTACTACTGGGTTTCTTCCCCCTGGAAGTCTTTGAGGTATTTGAGTTCACACCAAGATTAGTGTCTATCATGCAATCGTGTTAAGCACTCTTTTATCTATAGCTGTGAAACACAGACACTTTATAGCAGGCACTTGAAGCAATTAGAGCATTTTAACATGCACGGTCTGCATCTCATCTGTAACTTCAAATTGTCAGATAGGATACTAAACATTGAAGTCCTGGACTAGTTCTGCATGACTACCGTTGAGTCCCTAATGATACAGGTGCAACTTAGCTGGGCTGGTCACCTCGTACATATCAATGACACACGACTCCCCAAAGTCATATTTTATGGACAGTTGAAAACAGGGGCACATACACTGGGAGGCCAATAAAAATGGCATAAGGACACTTTCAAAGCGCACCTAAAAGTTGGCCAAGTCATCCGCAACACACCGGAAGCTGCTGCTGTTGTGGACAGATCAGGATGGTGGCAGACCTATTCGTCTGCAGTTAAAGCCATTGAGAACAGCAGAACAGAAAAAGCCAAAAAGAAGTGTGAGTAAAGAAAACAGTCTGCCTGCAGCAAAAACCAGTGCCCACATCTGCCCAACGTGCGGGTGCACCTGTGGATCCCTCATCAGCTTACATTCACACAAGACGATGCACTGAAACAAACTGACTCTCAGACATCGACAATGACAGGAAATTTCAAGGGGTACATATCACATAATCACACCTGGCTGCTTAGGACCTACCTTTTTTGGCTCAGAATGATTGATCAGAGTGCTGGCATGCCAGACAGAATTATTCTACTGAATGTTCTACTACTGGGTTTCCTCCCTACCCCTCCCCTACCCCAGGGTTCTTCAAGGAACAAGCCCCCCAAAAAGCTTCCACAGCCAGGCCATGTTTAAAAAGAATACCTCAGTTAAGCGTGGGAAATTGTTGCAGAATATATGACCACAATAAAGACCTTAGTAAGAAGAACATGATTTTCCATCCCATATCAAGCCACTTATACTGTCCTAATTAGACTCTTCTTCTGTGTGGTGCTTTTGCTTTACCATGGCTGCAGCAGATTCAGGAAATAATTTCTTCCTCTCCATTTTAAATTACTATTTACCATAAAAGTGAAATTTAGGGTCAGTGAGAGGTGCCACAGCCCGGCAGACTGAAGTGCTCCATCTACAATTGTGGCTGTCAACCTTTACAGACTACTGTACCCCTTTCAAGAGGCTGATTTGTCTTGCGTACCCTAAGTTTCACCTCACTTAAAAACTACGTGCTTACAAAATCAGACATAAAAATACAAAAGTGTCACAGAACACTATTACTGAAAAATTGCTTATTATAAAATAAATCAATTGGAATATAAATACTGTACTTACATTTCAGTGTATAGTATATAGAGAGTAGGATAAACAAGTCATTATCTGGGTGAAATTTTAATTTATGCTGAGTTTTCCAGTGCTTTTTATGTAGCCTGTTGTAAAATTAGGCAAATATCTAGATAAACTGATGTACCCCACTGGAAGACCTCTGTGTACCCCCAGGGGTACACAATACCCCTGGTTGAGAACCACTGATCTACAATACAGATACAGCACTGTAGGCTTTCCCACACTGCCTGTGTGCTTCAACTGTGAGCTGAGAAGGACCATGTCTATGTGGGTAAGAGGGTACTACAGGCCCCAGGTTTATTTTGTTATTGTGCTCTCGGCTTAGAGCACTCTCTCTCGCTCTCTTATATCATCATAACCACCATCAACTTACCGGCCTCTCTAGGTACCTGTCCCCTTCCTCCACTCTCTCTATGTATATTATGTCAATTACTGTCATATGTAAGGTTCAGATTTCCAAAATAGTCTAGGTTGGTTATGGCTAAAACGAATGGAATGTATGTGTGTCTAAGCACCCTAGATTGCTTTGAAAAACTCAGCCTAAATTGGCCTACAAGGCTGCTAACTAGTGCCAGCAGCAGTGAGGGCACTACAGATGGTCAAACTATTCTACTGAGAATAGAACCTGATCCTGACCTTAATCTTTTCAAAATTTGGGGTTATTTGAGATACTTTAACTGAAGTCTCCTCCCAGTTCTCCCTCTCCCCCAAACTGTCGTTGATAAAATGGAAGGAATCAACAACCGCGGAGGCTTCTCTGATACCAGATCAAACTTTATGATACAAATACGTTTGCGAGCACTCACTCTTCTGTCTGAGCAGGGATTATTGCCTTGTAACGGTTGCTTCTCTTTGCAATTGGCTCAACTGCTGCATTCTGATGAGTCTCTCTGTTAACCCACCTAAGCAGGCTAACCAAATGTTTCCAGGGATGAGAAAAATAAATCTGTGAGGATTCTATTCCACTGACATTGTTTTTTAATGTAAATAGCTAGATTTTATTTTCTACTTCTCATTTTCAAGGCATTAAAAATAATGCAGGGGGGACCTCCGCCGCACCACCAAAAAAAATCATCAGTGCTTTCATCAGGATAATCTGTAAGGAGCAAGGAACAACAAAAAAAGACAGCACAGGCTTAAGTTATGAATGTAGGAAATAATAATAATAAAAATGGGTGGACTAGATGCTTCCCCTGCCCCCTCCTGCACCAGAACAAACAAAATGATGTACGTGTTTTCCTGAAATGTCTGGCTCCTCTATGTTGCCGCTAATAGAGCCAATATGGAGAATATCTAAAGCTGCCTTGCTCTGATTAACATGACTCCCTTTGTGGCCTGGTGGCCTAGTGGTAGCACGCTGTGTTGCCATGCAGTAAACTTCGGCTCAGTGGCCAGCACTGATCTGTCATGCCCCAGGCTGGAAAAGGTTGGGAATGCGGCTGTGGCACCACCTTTGGCTCCAGGGGAGGAGGAAATGCCTCATATCACTCAACAGTAACTCTCCACTTAATTAAGGTGTGGAACTGTCATCTGCTGAAGAGTGTTCCATCCAGTCCTTCTTAAATGGGAGGATGAGAGCCAGCAAGCAGAGCCTTCAGGGGTAGGGGCTAGGGTATAAAGTGTAGAAAAGCGGGGTCGGGAAATCTACAGGCATCTGAAAGAAACACACACGACTCATCAGGAAAGGAGAAAATTGCTGTTTCAGCAAGAGGCTGAAATAGCAATCCTAGTTCTGCCGCAGTACAGCAGTAAATGACCCCGAATGCTTGGGACATTTCATGTGCACATTGATATGCCTGACAGTAGGGGCTACCTCACATGTTGTTAAAGAGACTGGTATATGTGACAACTAATACATTTATTAGCAGGATAGATTCCGGAATCTGAGTGGAGTCTCTGAAATTTCTAGACTACTCATGCAAGTTAAGCCAGCAGAGACACTTTCGCACCCAGCACTGATATAGGGACAATTTCACACCTACTGCAGGATTTCACAACCACGTTGTCTGAGCCCTTCATAGAGCACCACTGATGGCGGTGCTGAGGAGGAAGGCTTCTAGTATTCTCACTCTGCTTCTTGTATATCCACGCAGTGCCAGTCACAATTTGGTCTTTACTCTGGGTATTATGCCGATTTTACAGCTGAATAAACTGAGCACAGAGAGATTAAATTACTTCCCCAAAGCCACATAGTGAGTCACTGGCAAAGCCAAGAACTAGTAATGGTTCCCATTTCTCAGCTCTTACAACTAAACTACTCTGCACTCCTCTATAACAGTGGAAATTTCTCCATGCTCACATTCATAGAAATCTGGCCCTGGGGGAAATCCTCCACCAAACACAATGCAACCATGGTAACTGCATCACAAACAAACATCAGCTGTTACGGAATTTTGATTGTAAGACTTTCAGAGAACTTCCAGTTTCAGATGAATTACTAATAACTTCCATAAGAGAAGATTTTGAACTGCAGAGTTTGGATCCAAATCCTGAATCCCAAAGTTCAGGTGTGTTTGTATCTGAAATTTGGTTCAAGCCCATCTGTAATTTCTGTTAGCTGCTGTACTATAGGATTTTGGGCTCTGCGAGAAGCATTATAGCACAGGAAACAAGGTAAATGGAAAAAAATTAAGAATTTGAACTTGAACTTGTAACTTTCAGATTCACAGATATTCCCATATAAACTATTACTACCAACATACTTTATAAATATTATGTTTCATCTCCCTCTGATAGGAATTCCAGGATACTGAATTCCTAATACCCAAGTTCAGTGGGGATATAACATTAGATAGTTTTGCTTTGCCTGCCCTTCAAAGCTAGTGGGTATTTTTGAGTGTTCTCCTATCCCTCTTCTTTGATGATGAGTCCGTCTTGTTTCAGATGGGTACTTGCTGCCTGACCTCTAGATACCCTTGTGTTTTTAGCATGATATCCTTAGAATACTGATGCTCCTATTCTTGATCTTCCACATCCCAAATATTTCCTCTTAGTCACTTCTCTGATACAGGTGGCTGTTGAAGTGGAAGTGTATCATCTGATAACCTGTGCTGCTTAACTGGCTCCTAGAATCCTGGGGTTATTTTCCAAATGTTACTGTTCCACTAGCCTTGATTGTGGCAATAGAAAAGTGTTTCACATTTATTTCTCAACTTTTGTCCCTCAGTTTCTCCTTTTTTCAGAAAGCCCTCTGATTTCTGTGACTTAACTCTTGCCTTTCATTATCTTTGTGTGCTTTGTTTTCACATCCCAGTACCTTTCTCATGAGAAAGCATTTGTAAAACCCGAGAACATTTCCACTGTGTTTCAAAAGCATGGGAGTGAATTTCTCCAGACTTCCAGCTCAGATTTCTCACAAAGCTCAACAAAAATCCACTCACAAAGGCACAATAATAGTTACTCCACCTATATATGTGCCTCTGTAAACTACAGATGAGGCACCTCAACGCAGAAACCTTGGAAAATGCTAACCACCTTTTCAATAGTTCTAACAAGAAATATTCTATATCAAACAAATAACCGTTTACTTGCTTTACCGCCTGAATATTGTAGGTAAGCATGGATGGAGATGCTTACTTCTGCATCATCACTCTCCTGACTTTCAGGACAATATTGGTGTCATCACAGCTTGCTTAAAAAGCAGATATCTCACAGCATTTCAACCACTCAGTTTACTCATGTCTTTGATATAGTCAGCTGAATGCCTATTATCTCACTTGAAAGAGAAGCTTTTAGTTTGCTCACCTCAGTCACCTGCAGGATCTTTGAAATGCCTCCTCTTCTGTTCCTTCCAAAGAGTGCATTCCTGCATCACCCACTTCGTTCTTGAGTCCATTTACCATCCAGTTAGCAATAAGTTCTTGCTAAGTTATCATATGTAACGCTGAGAAAAAAAAAGACACTGAGACACAATGCAAGGTCTTTTCTCCTATCTTTCTTTGACTATTTGTTTGCTCGGTGATCCATCACAGACAGGTCTCCACTAGTAAATTGAACAACCTACCCTCCTGGCTCTTCTTTTCTTCTTCTTTTTTATAAACATATAATCAGTGTTTCAAATTCTTCAGGTATCACAAACTGTGCTTCTCTATTGCCCTCTTCTGGCTATCAGGTAACACAACCTCACTACTGAATCAGAGAGCAACAAATATACAGTACCATTTCCTTGTTTCCCTGTTTAAAATCAATAGTGATACATGCTGACCAAAAGTCAACAAACATCATTCTATTTCTTCCCTGCATTGCAAAGCACCTGGAAAGATTTACAGGTTGTTGGTCAGCCCTGGTAAGCACAAAACACTTAACAGCGGGGCGGGAAGCAGTTGGTAAAAGAGGCCTGCTCACGTGCTTTTTTGTCACCAAAATATAGGAAAAAGTGGAAACAAACTAATTTTATCTAAAAATGAAACACAGGTGGATTTACCCCAATGATGCCATAAATAACATGTTCTTCTGTGGCCCCGAGGGTTACCTGATTTTAAGGGTTTGGTCGCACCAGCATTGCATGTACAGAACTACTGATTTTGATGGTAATTCTATAAGTGAAGGGCTTGCAGAATTAGACCTCAAGAGAGCAATGAATTACAGCCCATGGTTTCTTGGTCAGATTTTCTTTCTTTCCTCAGATTTCTCTCTGTGAACATTTATTATCAATATTTGCTGAGCTGCACCGTGTTCAGCACGGCACATAACCTAAAGGAAAACATGGTCCCTGCCCCATGAAGCTTGCACTCTAAATTAGAGAGCCACACAGACAAGAGTCCAAACAGATATGTATAAATGGAGCTGTGATGTGCTGGTGCTCAGCACTCTTAAAGTGAGGATGACTAGCTTCAACTGGATGCGTAAGGCAAAGGGAAACCAGTGAAAGGATTCAAAGAGGGGAGTGACATGGGGTGGGTTCTGGGAGAAGATGATAATTTTAGCAGAAGCATTTGAATAGACTGGAGGGGACTGAAGTGAGATTGCAGCAGGGAAAAGCATGGCTTACGAGTGGGATAAAAGTGAGAGAGAAAACTGATTTCCCTGTATATTAGTGGTCACTAATTAATTCATACATTAATTATTAGTGCTTGGTAATTCATTTAGCCAGGTAAATGTTCTTACTAAAAAAAATAAGAATAATTTATGATCTGGCTACTTTGTACAACTCTGGCAGCACAAGGGACCAGATTCTGGCCACAGCATAATTTCCCTTTGCTAGCCATCCCCAGGGGACATGCTGGGGACAAGGAGAATATGCCAGAGTTCTTGGCATAGGGTTCCTTAGTGTGCAGGCCAGCTTCCAGGATCCAGGAAACAAATGTGGATAAAGAGGAGAATTTGGCTCATATTCTGAACGTCTCTCTCTCTCTCTCTCTCTCTCTCTCTCACATACACACTCACTCACACACTCACTCACACAATTCTCTGTTGGCCTGCTTTAAGCATTCTTCTTTGCATTTTACTTTAATTTTTAAAGAGACATGGACCTGTACCAATATTCTTTTTTTAGTGTTCAAAATCTGTAACCAAATCAAGTTATGAATTTTTTCAAATCGTCGTATATTTATAATTGGCTAAATGAAAGCCGCAGCTGCAAACACCCCCATCACCTGGGATGTTCGACACCCCCAGAATTGGGTTGTTTGAATTCAACATGTCTCTGGATCTGAATTTTGCAGCCTGAGCCCACCTCTGCTTTTAAATATAGTCCTCTGCTCTGTCGTCACTTTTGCTGGCTCTGTCTTTTTAAAACATATTTTATGGTCAAAGCTGAAGTGCCACTTTTTCTACAGCCAAATAGACTCTGTACAAAGCTGTCCACTTGGAGCCATGCCTTTTAGAAGAGTCCACACAGCAGTGGATTGGTGGGGTAGCCCATTGCTGGCCAATACACATGAATCAAAGAATGGGACGGAGGAAAGAGGAATAGCTCTGCAACGGGCAGAACAAGTCAGGGAGAACCAAGCTGAAGGGAGATGATAGGAATACGGGATGTAAAGCAGAAAAAACTAGAAACTAGAGCTGCACAAGACAATATTAAAGAACCAGGGGTCTCTAAAGGAATGAGGCAAAACTACATTGTCAAAAATCCAACAAACCTGTAACACAACCGGAGCACGCATACCCAGCAGTGCCTGCCACCTCCAGAGCTAGCACACAAGGCATTCTTACCCCAGAGAACCCTTTGTTTCTATTTCCTTTTCTCCAGCCTCTCTCTCAAACCACACTCAGCTGCAACCCAGCCCGGAGGGAACTACAAGTTCAGTACACTATTTTTGATTTCACGTATCTTTAACATGCAGCATGGCACTCCAGATACAAAGAAATCTTTGAGTTTCCTGTGAGACTGAGTATCCCTCATGCGACGTGTACATATATATGCGTATATCATGGAAAATATCTCATAAAACAACAATATTTTTGTCCCCCCCTCAACTCTAGGTTCCATTTTTCCTGCTTCATTTTCCATCCTCCTGCCAGCTCCTTTGTCCATATGATGTTACACACTGCAAAAGCACATAAATGGGTCACATTCTGCCTTCAACTACACCCCATATTCTGCCTTGAGTTAAACGGAATTTTAAGCGTGGGGTTGAGGGTCTGTCTATACTACAGATAATACAGCAGCACAGTTGCGGCGCTGCTACGGTGCCACTCTAACACCATAGTGTAAACACTTGCTACGACAACAGAAGGGGTCTTCCCGTCACTACAGTTAATCCGCTCCCTTCAAAGGCGGTAGATAGGTTGATGGAAGAATTCTTTCAGGAATAAATCAGGAAAGGAGAAACATTTTCCAAGTAATTTTCTGTGCGGATTAAATCTAATTTTGTCATTTGGATTTTAGAAGTTCCATATGTTTTCAGGATTAACCATAAAAATTAAGTTGCTATCTAAGATGCATGTGATGTGCACCCTGTAAATCTATACAGTTCTATGATAAATAACTATACCAGTTTGCTGAGTTTTAATTTTCTGCACATTCTGTTTTGCATGCAATTTTTCCTAAAGAAACAACACTGTGCAAAGAAACTGAAGCTTTCTGTCCAAGAAGATTCCTTCCCTGTGCACGGAATTCATTAGAATATTAAAAGACTTATTGTACCAGTTATGTTTATCAAAACCCATTAGAAGTGAGAGACAATCCTTCTGGCTGGCTCACATTTCATATATCTTCAAAAGGTATCTTTTGAAGTGTCAGAAAGACATTTGGAATGATCAAATATGCAGAAGAAAGTAAAAATAAAGTACATGGCATGGAATACTGAAATCAACTGAGTGTTTAGTAGATATACCTATACAACTATGACGAGATACTGTAAGCTGGGGAATGACAATGTGTAAGAATGCTAATGAGGACTGTAATATCTCTAAACAAAGCCTCCAGGTCCAGCAAGCTAGCAAAGGCATAACAAGATACAGAAGCTGGAAGCTGAAGCTAGATACCGTCAGACTGGAAATAAGCTGCAATTTTCTAACAGTGAGGGTAGTTAACCTCTGTAACAACTGACCAAGTGTTGATTCTCCATCTCTGGCAATTTTTAAATCAAGAGTGGAAGTTCTTCTAAAAGATCTGCTTTATTTCAACAACAATTCAGGAAAGTCCTGTGATCTCTGTTATACAGGAGGTCAGGTGAATCCCAGCAGTCTGGAGTTTCATAGAACAAGAGGACGCTTACTACTCCAGTTGAGCTGGGCGTGAAGGTTCTTTTTCTTTATGTGGGGAACACAGGCGATATCTGCAGAATTTTTTATGAATATTTGTACCTTAGTTTATCAGCTTGATATTATTCTGAGTATATAGACTTAGACCAACAGGAGCTGTTAGGAAGAGCAAGTAGGAAATGGAACAATGGTCATAGATAGGACACATACAAGAAAACAACTTCAAGGGAGTAAGGGAACTATGGCTGGACTATTCAGTGGCAAGATGCTATTCCCAGGCTCCAACTCCCAGCGATTTTACCAGGGCCACATCCGAGAGATCAAGTGGACCAAGAACAATTAAAGGGACCCTCCAGGAGAAAGAAAGGGGAGGTGAGTTGCCAGCAGCTACTTGAGGGGTGATGCTGATAGAGAAACAGAGAGAGAGAGGCAGAGAACGCCTTTTTTGGTGGTACCCAGGACAGGTCCAAGCAGAACAGTCCCATCCATAGGATGGACCAGGGCAACCACTCCAGGCCCTGTGCTTTGCGGGACCCTGCACTTCAGGGGGATGCAGGGTCCAGAGCAGCCTCAGGGGTTGGTGGGGGGCCTGGCCCCAGCCTGCCCCTGCTCTGCCCCCTCCTGCCCCCATTCCACTCCTTTCCCCAAGCCCCCACCCTGCCTCTTTCCAGCTTCCATCCCCTCCCACGAGTGACGCTGGGAGCTGGCAGGGCAAGGCAGGGCAGAGTAGGGCAGGCCAGAGCCAGGTTGCTTGCTGCTACTGGCGCCAGGCCCCTCACTACCTCCAAAGCTGCCCTGGATCCTGCCTCCCCCTGAAGCACAGGGCCCCCCAAAGTGCGGTAAGCCCAAACATTGGTGGAGCTGGGCCCACGTTCCAAAATATTGGTGGACCACAGGCACCACGGGCTCAAATAACTCGCCACCTGTGCAAATACCTGGGTTAAGCAGAACCTTCCTAAACTTGCAAGGAAAAGATAAAGTTTATGCAAGACCAGATGAGTGTAGACTTTTATTGTGTTAACCTTTTTCTCAAAATGATATATACTTCTGGATGAACAAACATTTGTTTTAAAGCACCTGGTTTGATTCACTTCAATCAGCCGCTGGCCACATACTTCTGGAGGGAAGTTTCTTGCAGGTGTCAAACACTGTTAGGCCTGTTGATTTAGCATGGTTGCTAAACAAGAGGCTGTCTAAGAGTAGCAGGACCACATGTCTCCATCCAGGCAGGGGTGAAGATAGTGAATCTTGTCACATGAGAAGTGAAGTTGAGACAGCAAAGAGGTTTAAGGCACAGCTCATCTTGTACCTATCACATCTTATGTCCTGTGTTCCCTCTAAGCTGCACAGTTGCGCAGCTGCTCAAGAGTCAATCAAGTGCCACACACTCGATTAGCAGAGCAGTGCATATCTGGCGACGTGTTCAGATGCCCCTCTCCCCACTGCTCTGCAGCAGCATTGCTCCTGCCCTCTGCCTTGGCGCCCCTGGCCAGCTGCTCCTGGGAGCCTCCTGCTTGCTGTGTAGAGTGGGGTGGGGGGAAGTGGGTGTGCTGATGTCAGTGTGTCCCCCTCTCTCCACCTCCCACATCCATGTACCCCATCTCTCTCTCACTGTCAGTGTCTCTCTCAAAATACACACTGTGTCTCTCTGACACACACTCTGTCTCACAAACACACCCTATGGGTCTCTAACAGTCTCTCACACAGTCTCTCTCTCACAGTCTGTCTCAAACAAACACACACACACACACAGACACTCTATCTCTTTCACACTCACCTCCCAACACATATTTGTGTTATTGTTGTTACTTCTGGTACTTCCTGCAATGCACATATATTCGCTGTAATTTTATTTTTTCGAAGCGCTGTTATTTTAATTTTTTGACTGGTCTATGCATTTCATAATTTGATTTCTCTCTTATGCTTTATTTTTGGAGCAGTGAGTTCTAAAATGCCTAACCTGTCCTGGCCACAGTAATTATCCCTATGGTAATTTTAAAAAAAATACTTACTATATCTAGGTTTTTTGTTTCTACTGATGGTGCACATTTCCTTGATATTGGTGCACATAAAATTCACTCTTCACATGGATGGAAAAATTAGAGGGAATGTTGCTTGTATCCTCTTAAGAACATAAGAACAGCCATACTGGATCAGACCAATGGTCCATCCAGCCCAAAATCTCATCTTCCGACAGTGGCCAATGCCACGTGCCCCAGAGGGAATGACCAGAACAGTCAATCACCAAGTGATCCATCCTGTTGTCCACTCCCAGCTTCCAGCAGAGAGGCTAGGGACACTTAGATAATGGTGTTGGATCCCTGACCAACCTGGCTAACAGCCATTGATGGATCCATCCTTCATGAACTTATCTAATTCTTTTTTGAACCCTGTTAAGAGTTTTGGCATTCACAACATCCCCAGGCAATGAGTTCCACAGGTTTACTGTCCACTGTGTGAAGAAGTATTTCCTTTTGTTTTAAACCTGCTGCCTATTAGTTTCATTGGGTGACCTCTAGGTTCTTTTGTTATGTGAAGGAGTAAATAACATTTCCTTATTCACTTTCTCCACACCAGTCAAGATTTTATAGACCTCTATTATATCTCTTTAGTCATCTCTTTTCCAAGCTGAAAAGTCTGTCTTTTTAATCTCTCCATATGGAAGCTGCTCCACACCCCTAATCATTTTTGTTGCTCTTCTCTGTACCTTCTACAATTCTAATATATCTTTTTTGAGATTGGGCAACCAGATCTGCACGCAGTAATCAAGATGTGGATGTGCCATGGATTTATACAGAGGTATTATGATATTTTCTGTCTTACTCTGTATCCCTTTTTTGACTGCTGCTGCCCATTGAGTGGCTGATTTCAGAGAACTATCCACGATGACTCCAAGATCTCTTTATTGGGTGGTAACAGCTAATTTAGACCCCATCATTTTGTATGTACACTTGGGATTATGTTTTCCAATGTACATTATTCTGCATTTATCAACATTGAATTTCATCTGCCCTTTTGTTGCCTAGTCACCCAGTTTCGTGAAATTCCTTTGTAACTCTTCACGTCTGCTTTGGACTTGACTATCTTGAGTAGTTTTGTATCATCTGCAAATTTTGCCACCTTACTGTTTACCCCTTTTTCCAGATCATTTATGAGTACGTTGAACAGTACTGGTCCCAGTACAGAACACTGAGGAGACACCTCTATTTACCTCTCTCCATTCTGAAAACTGACCACTTATTCCTATCCTTTGTTTCCTATCTTTTAACCAGTTATTGATCCATGAGAGAACCTTCCCTCTTATCCCATGACAGCTTACTTTGCTTAAGAAGTCTTTGGTAAGGGACCTTATCAAAGGCTTTCTAAAAATCTATGTACAATATATCCACTGGATCACCCTTGTCCTTTTTTGTTAACTCCTTCAAAGAATTCTAAAATATTGGTGAGCCATAATTTCCTCTTCTACATATGAACAGGAGACTGAGATTAAGAAAGCTACTGGAGAATTATCATCATTTATTATTTGTATTACCATAAGACCTAGGAGTCCCAGTCAAGGAGCAGGATCCCATTGTATGAAGTGTTGTACAAATACAGAACAAAAAGACAGTCCCTGCCTCAAAGAGTTTATAATCTGAACCCTGGTCTACACTATGAGGTTAGGTCAAATTTAGCCGTTGTTAGGTCAATTTTAAAATGAATGCATCTACACAACCAACCCCGTTCCGTCGACCTAAAGAGCTCTTAAAATCAACTTCTGTACTCCTCCCCAGTGAGGGGAATAGTGCTAAAATCGACCTTGCTGGGTCAAATTTGGGGTAGTGCAGACGCAGTTCGATGGTATTGGCCGCCAGGAGCTATCCCAGAGTGGTCCAATGTGACTGCTCTGGACAGCATTTTGAACTCCGATGCACTAGCCACGTACACAGGAAAAGCCCCGGGAAATTTTGAATTTCATTTCCTGTTTGGTCAGCATGGTGAGCTCAGCAGCACAGGTGACCATGCAGTCCCCCCACAATCACAAACGAGCTCCAGCATGGACCGAAAGGGAGACACTGGATCTGATTGCTATATGGGGAGAAGAACCTGTGCAAGCTAAACTCCGATCAAAAAGAAGAAATGCTAATATCTATGCCAAAATTGTACAGGGCATGGTGGAGAGAGGCTACAATAGGGACACACAGCAGTGCCGCATGAAAGTTAAGGAGCTCAGGCAAGCCTACCAAAAGACAAAGGAGGCAAACGGTCGCTCTGGGTCAGAGCCCCATACATACCACTTCTATGATCAGCTGCATGGCATTCTGGGGGGGGGGACCCTATCACTATCCCACCACCTGCAAGGGGGGAGTCTCACACAGCAGGGAGGAGGATTTTGTGGATGAGGAAGAGGAGGAGGAGGAGAATGCGCAGCAGGCAAGCGGTGAATCCATTCTCCCTGGCAGCCAGGACCTTTTCATCACCCTGGAGCCAATACCCTCCCAAGGCGGGATCCCCGACCCTGAAGCCGGAGTGCACATTTGTAACTAGAGTACAGGGTTTAAAAGCAATAGTGTTTAATGTTTGATTTGCCCTGAAGACTTGGGATGCATTCACGGCCAGTACAGCTACTGGAAAAGTCTATTAACGTGTCTGGGGATGGAGCGGGAATCCTCCAGGTACATCTTCATGAAGCTCTCTTGGAGGTACTCTGAAAGCCTTTGCAGAAGGTTTCTGGGGAAGGCCCCTTTATTTCGTCCTCCACGGTAGCACACTTTACCACGCCAAGCCAGTAGCAAGTAGTCTGGAATCACTGCAGCACAAAGCATGGCAGCGACTGGTCCTGGGTTTTGGTTGCATTCAAGCAACATTCGATCTATATCTTTCTGTGTTAGCCTCAGGAGAGTGATATCATTCATGGTCACCTGGTTGAAATAGGGGAATTTTTGTAAGGGAACAGTAAAAGGACCCCATTCGTGCTGGGTTGTTTGCGCTTGGCTAAAAGGGATCATCCCAGAGAATAGCCATGCGGTGGTGTGGGGGAAGGTGTGTGCTGCACATCCCAAAAACCGCAGCCCCTCCAGTGAAACCCGACCGGCATTGCTTGCTATGGGAAAGGATGGCGCTGCAGTTTGAAACCATTCCCATGTTGTGAAGGCGGAAGAAGCCAACCCCACATACCAAAAGGCTTACCATGGCTGCCTGGAACCGGAATTCTGTTGTTCAGCCATGTGTGATGTGTCACCATACCAGCAGGCACTCAATATAAAAGGCAAAATGCAACCTTCTACCTAAACCACATGTGCTGTGAATTGCTTGATTCACTGTGAAAGAGTCTGTCTTTTGTTCTCAGAAATGTATCATCTTAAATTTTACACTCCCTTTTTATGTCCTCCCAGGTGCAAATGTTTCTATGCTCCTCCTATCATCTCCGTCCTGAGGTTATCGCAGATTAGAAGGTGAAAAAAACACACCTGCGATGACATGTTTTCCGAGCTCATGCAGTCCTCCCACACTGATAGGGCACAGCTTAATGCACGGAGGCATTCAGTGGCAGAGTCCAGGAAAGTATTAAGTGAGCATGAAGAGCAGAGGCAGCAGGCAATGCTGAGGCTAATGGTGGAGCAAACGGACATGATGAAGCGTCTATTGGAGCTGCAGGAAATCCAACAAGAGCAGAGACGTCCACTGCATCCATTGTCTAACCGCCTGCCCTCCTCCCCAAGTTCCATATCCTCCTCACCCAGATGCCCAAGAATGTGGAGGGGGGCCCCTCCGGGCACCCAGCCACTCCACTCCAGAGGATGGACCAAGCAACAGAAGGTTGTCATTCAAACAGTTTTGATTTGTAGTGTGGCTACAATAAGCAATGTGGCCTTGTCCTTCCCTCCTCCCCCACCCCACCCCACCCAGGGTACCTTGTCAGTTATCTCACTTTTTTTCGTAATTAATAAAGAAAGAATGCATGGTTTCAGAACAATAGCCACTGTATTTCCTTTGCCAGCTGTGATTGAAGGGGGGAGGGTGGTTGGCTTACAGGGAATTAAAATCAACCAAGGGGGTGGGTTTGCAGCAAGAACACACACACAGCTGTCACACCGTGGCCTGGCCAGTCATGAAACTGGTTTTCAAAGCCTCTCTGATGCGCAGCGCGCCTAGCTGTGCTCTTCTAATCGCCCTGGTGTCTGACTGCTCAAAATCGTCCGACAGGCAATTTGCCTCAACCTCCCATCCCGCCATAAACGTCTCCCCCTTACTCTCACAGATATTACGGAACACACAGCAAGCAGCAATAACAATGGGAATGTTGGTTGCGCTGAGGTCTAACCTAGTCAGCAAACAGCACCAGCGAGCTTTTAAATGTCCAAAGGCACGTTCTACCACCATTCTGCACTTGCTCAGCCTATAGTTGAACTGTTCCTTACTACCATCCAGGCTGCCTGTGTACGGCTTCATGAGCCATGGGAGCAAGGGGTAGGCTGGATCCCCAAGGATAACTATTGGCATTTCAACATCCCCAACAGTAATTTTCTGGTCTGGGAAGTAAGTCCCTTCTTGCAACTGCTAGAGCAGCCCTGAGTTCCTAAAGATGGGAGCATCGTGCACCTTTTCAGGCCATTCCACATTGATGTCGGTGAAACGTCCCTTGTGATCCACCAGTGCTTGCAACACCATTGAGAAGTACCCCTTGTGGTTTACCTACCGGTGCCAAGATAGGGATATGTGGTCCGTCTATCGCCCCACCACAGTTAGGGAACCCCACTGCAGCAAAGCCATCCAGTATGACCAGCACATTTCCCAGAGTCACTACCCTTAATAGCAGAACGTCAATGATTACATTGGCTACTTGGATCACAGCAGTCCCCACAATAGATTTGCCCACTCCAAATTGATTCCCGACTGACTGGTAGCAGTCAGGCGTTGCAAGCTTCCACAGGGCTATCACCACTCGCATCTCAACAGTCAGGGCAGCTGTCATCTTGGTATTCTTGCGCTTCAGGGCAGGGGAAAGCAACTCACAAAGTTCAAGGAAAGTGGCTTTACGCATGCGAAAGTTTCACAGCCACTGTGAATCATCCCATACCTGCAACGCTATGCGGTCCCACCAATCTGTGCTTGTTTGCTGGGCCCAGAATCGGCGTTCCACTGTATCAACCAGCCCCACTGCCACCATGATGTCCCAATTGCCACATCCCGTGCTTTCAGGAATGTCTGTGTCCATGTTCTCATCACAATCATCCTTGTGCTAGCGTTTCTTAGCCCAGTTCTGCACATACTCCAGGATAATATGCAAGGTGTTTACAATGCTCAAAACAGCAGTGGTGAGCTGAGTGGGTTACATGCTTGCCGTGGTATGGCATGTGCACGGGTAACCCAGGAAAAAAGGCACAAAGCGATTGTCTGCCATTGCTTTCACAGAGGGAAGGAGGGAGGGAGGGGCGACTGACGACAGGTACCCAAAACCACCCTCGACAATGTTTTTGCCCTCTCAGGCATTGGGAGCTTAACCCAGAATTCCAATGGGCAGCGGAGACTGTGGGAACTGTGGGATAGCTACCCACAGTGCACCACTCCGTAAGTCGATGCTAGCCACGGTATTGAGGACACACTCCACTGACTTAATGCACTTAGTGGGGACATACACAAACGACTGTATAAAATCGATTTCTAAAAATCAACTTCTATAAAATCGACCTAATTTTGTAGTGTAGACATACCGTGAGTATAAGACAAGAAACAACGGATGGATGAGGCACTACAACCACTTAGTTTGGAAGCCCACCGACTATGCAGATCAAAAGGAGCACCAGCCATGGTCTGTAGTTACTAACCAAGGGCCCCAGAATCAGCATCCTAGAGGACAGCAGCAATGGGAAAAAGAATTGTAAGAACAACAGAATCCTGTTTCCATGACTGAGAACTCTGTGCTACCCGGAGATATTCTGCTCAGACAGTAAGTGTCCATACTGAGGATTTTCACTGCTCCAGATGGCTCCAGGACAGAGACTCAAACTTTAAAGTCAGAAGGGACCATCACAATCATCTAGTCTGACCTCCTGCACATTGCAGGCCACAGAACCTCACCTAACAACATGTAGTTGATCTGCAACTGCTAGCAGGAAATATCTCCAATGACTGGTGATGGGACACTAGATGGGGAGGGCTCTGAATTACTATAAGGAATTCTGTCCCAGGTGTCTGGCTGGCAGGTCTTGCCCACATGCTCAGCGTCTAACTGAACACCATATTTGGGGTTGGAAAAGAACTTTGCCCTGGGTCAGATTGGCAGAGACTTTTTTATTTTTTTGGCCTTTCTCTGCATCATGGGGGACGTGACTCACAGGTTTAAACATGCGTATTAGGGAAAGCAACTAAAAATATAAATGTTTACTGTTTATACTAGATGACTGTTTATCGTTAAAAACATTAAATGATGTTTAAAATGTGTTTTTGCTTCTTTCTCATATTTCCTTGCCAAAATCTGCCTCCTTTCTGGAAAGGACAAGCAGACCATGTCGACACAGGGATGCAGCAAGGCACTGTGGTAAGGCTCCCCGAAAGCACCACGTTTCGGCCTCTCATTGCAACATTGCTAAGTTAACTAGCACCGTTTTGGGGCCAGGTGGCTCTTTCCTCAGCCTCACTGCAGCTGGTGTTCACGGCAATTAATCCTGCACCGGCACCCGCACCTGAGCGGCCTTTCCCGGGAGGTGGTGAGCGCGCTCAGCTCCCCTAAGGGGTGCGCCGCTTCTCATCCGCTTGACTTGTGGGCATGAGCTAGTTAAACCCAGGCTCAGTGCCCCGGTGGCCAGCCGCCGGGCAGAGCACGGGGCCGGTTCGCGGCTCGCCGGGGGCAGCCGCAACCCGGCTACCAAGGCCAGAGCTGCGCGGTGCAAAGCGGGCGCTGGGCTGACAGGTCCCGGGGGGGCGGCTCAAGGGGCACCTGGCGCGCGGGGGCCGATGCGGGGCCCCAGGAACAGGCCGCGCCGGGGGGGGTCCCGGCCCCCAGGGTCTGTGGTCAGGCGCGTCCATTCGGGGCCTTCTTCCCGCGAGACGCGCCAGGGCAGCTCGGCCCCGCCCCCGCCCGGCTTTACGGGCCCACGAAGCCCCTGCCCCGCCCGCGCCTGCCCCCGGAAGCGGTTTGTGACGGCGCCCCGCGGCAAGGCTGGGGGAGGGGCCAAGCCCGGCAGCGACCCGGCCCGACCGGCTCTGTCTGCCTCCCGCCGGCCCGCGGGGAGGCCGGAACGTTGGTGCCACGGCTGCCGTTTCCGCCAGGACCCTGCCCCGCGCTTTCCCACCGGAAGGAAAGGCGGCGGCGCTGGGCAGGTCGCCGCGGGGTGTGGCGCGCGTCTCTCGCTCTCGCGGGGATGTCCAGGCGCCGGCGGTTCCTGGAAGGGGCGGCTCGGGCGCTGATGGGCACGTGCCCGGCTCAGGCCCGATTCCTGACGTAAGAGCCTGGCGCGCGGTCCCCCTTTCCGGGGGCGGGGGAGAGAGAACAAGATCTCCAGTATTCTGATTTGTGACGTAATAAGGGCCACATCTCCTTCCGGGGGGAGGAGGGGTGTGCTCTGAGAACGTTCTGTTAAATCTCCTGTAGAGTCATGGCCCCGCCCCCTCGTGTTCGTCCACCACGTGGCCCCGGTTTCTTGACGCCTCCCCTGCCCAGGGGCCCGGGCTGTGCGTGGCTGGCTGAGCCCCGCGCGTTTGGGCCGAGGTGCTGTGTGGCGCCCTGTGCCAGGCTGACCTCTGTCCACCCCCACAGCCCGCTGTGTGTCTGTCTGTACTGCTGCCCCCCCCCCCCCCCGACTTCCCCCCTTCTCTCCACAACAGTTCCTTATAGAGGACAGCCCATACACAGGGCAGGATCCCAGACAGGGGGTGTGGCTCGGTCTGGAACCAGCGCCTCCTGCTGCCCGAGCGCAGTGACTTGTAACTTGGTCAGTAACCCCGTCCTTTTTCCTCCCCCAGGTGGACGCTTCATTCTGAAAAAGGCAAGTTTAAATAATTCAGTGGTTTTGGTTCTTTAAATTGGAGACAGACAGGCAAGCTCAATTCACAGCTTTTGAACTGCCCAGAACACATGATGTGACTTTTAAAACATGTTCAGTTCTTCTCCACTTTCGAAAACGGGGGATAACAGAGGGAAATCCTTCACCAGACGGAATTAGGAAATGTTTTTCTTTTGGTAGAATTTTCTGTGGCTACCACTTATGTCTGATTTAATGTTACCAGGAATGGGATGTAGTGAGGCAGATGTGGGACCATCTCTCCATGTTGCATCCATTCACGTCAAGCCTCAATTTCGCCTTTCATTAGCCTGTTTTGATTCTAACACTATTGTATTTTTAATTAAATCTCAGTCTTGGAAGAAGCTTAGCAAGGGCAGACCACCTTTGACTTCAGTAGGGTTTTATGTTGCCACAGGACTGTGCTTCATGGAGTTCCTTGCAGGAATATGTTTCTCATAATGTAAGATTTTGAAGAAAGGTGGACGTATTTTGCTGGTACAATTACCTGTTGGACAGCACATTACTATATGTAACTGAACACACAATACAACATGATTATTTTTTTAACATTTTGGCATTCGGCTTCCTCTTGAGTTTTTGCTGAGTATGAAATGCAGACTCAAACTAATCCTGTATCTAGTGCTGAAATAGAAACACCTCTAACAGAACAATTTGAACAAAGTACTTGTACCCAAATAAGATTTTTAAAATGCTAGAGAAAAGGCTGCCATACCCTTATCAATGCACAATTTACAGTATGCTATACATTAGTGGCTTAATAGCTGTAATATATGCCTTTTATATGTTTACCTCTAAAACATACTTACAGAGAGAAGTTCATCTAGGGTTTTACTTTATTCATCTGTAGATAACAAAACCGACAGAGAAAAGATATGCCCTTACTGTTTCCAGTTTTTGGTTCCTGATAATCACAGAGTACGTCTCAAACCCAAGATGAAACTGATTCCACGGATACAGAAACTTCTTAATCGGGAGGCAAAGAACCAAAAACTCAATTTGAAACAGACAAAGCTTTTGAAAAAGTATAAGGACTCAAGAAGTGTTCAGGTAAGATTGCGATTCCAATTAATACGATAACTGGGTTTGTTCATTCCCTGGAGCCTTAAATTCCCTCAAAGAGAGAGGGAATAAAAGAAGATAGGAAGCTTTTCTCTTTAGAAATTGAGTTTGCAATCCATATGATTATTTCATCAGAACATAACAACTTTCTCTATGTAACTTTCCTGTTACGGTAACTTCTATTCAAATACACAAGGAATTTTAAAACAAAAAACCTGACTTTAATAACAAGGAGATGAGAAAATGGCAGGTGGAAAAATCCCCAAACCTCCAAACACATGGCTGCAAAAATGTACAGAAGCCACAATCTGCACATTCTAAGATTTAATCTAAAAAACAAGCCATTTATCTTTTTATTGTGAAGATAACT
The DNA here is from genome assembly GCF_015237465.2 of Chelonia mydas. Lineage (NCBI taxonomy): Eukaryota > Metazoa > Chordata > Testudines > Cheloniidae > Chelonia > Chelonia mydas. The sequence continues at coordinate 156,364,839 of NC_057850.1, forward strand.
TTTTGTTGTGAACATTCTCGGTGTAAACTGTACTGCTAGTCTATTTGTGCAGTTTTGCAGACGTGTCTCCAGCCAAACTAGCAGCAGCAAAGATTGATACTTGTCTTTTCCCACCCTCTTCGCTCAAGAGTGTTGCGACCTGCAGAGCCTAATTGGGGCCAGGTAAATCCTAACATCATTAAGTAGAGGTAGGTTTTCCCCCCTTTTTTTAAAAAAGAGGAAATCAAAGCTGAAAAGCCTGTTAAAAGTTAATATTCCAGCAGTTACACTAGTTTGGGTGTGATGGACATTTTGTTTTTAAAGTGTATAAGCTGAATGTTACTGTTTGTCATAAAATGTCTATGATAAAGCATACAACACGTAACATAATCCTAATTAAGGTTGCTGTTGGAACATTAACTCTTATTGACTTACTTCTTTTCTTTAGCCATTTGAGGTATGTCTTCACAGTGTTTTGGAGCCTGTGGGAGCGAGCCTGTCAGCCCAGGTTGATAGACTTAGGTAGCAGGGCTCATGCTAGTGCTCTGAAAATAGCTGTATAGACAGGGCTTTGAAGTTGTGGCTTAGGCACCGAAACCTAGGGAGTGCGGGGTGTTTCATACTCTGAGCCACACTTCAAAGCTCTGTCTAGACAGCTATTTTTAGAGTACTAGTGAAAGCTCTGCTAGATCAAATCTGTTAACCCGGACTGGGATGCTTGCTCCTGTGGGCTGCAAAATGCTGCATAGACATACTTATGGAGGCCTGAAGATTTCAAGGACAGCTATGCCTGGAGGAAACACTTGTCACCAGTCTCCCATTTAGAAGTCTGTTGTGAAGCTGTGTACCTAAATGAGAGTAAATTATTTCTGGAAGAGATCAGAAGTTCATGCACACACAAAGTGCTTAGTAACACATCAACACTGTCCCAGTTGCTTATAATTTGAGGGCGAGGATATCCATAGTGACATGTAGTCTCACATGTCCGACAATGAAACAATTTTTGTTGGTTTGGTTTGTTTCTTTATCAGCATTTTTCAAATTGAGTGTGAACTGCCTGAGCAGGCTCTGATGTCTCCCAGAGGAAGCTCAAACAATCTTAGGGAAAATTGGGTTGGGTGGCAATTTTGTGTGAGACTTTCCTGACCAGTGTTTAATATTCAATACTGAATAGCCAATGACTTCTTATTTGCTGATTAGAAAGTGGAAATGATCCAGCAAGAATGAAAAATGAATTACTGACTTCCCCTATCTACAGGGTTAAAATTTACATTTCTGCCCCAGAGCACAGTGTTTTATCACCAATAAAAGGCACTTTACCCAGTGCTGCAAACCAGTGTGCATTATGGGAGGTCTCAGAATGCTTTCTGGGCTCGATTTTTGCTCTCATTTACACCAATGTGTAAATCCAAAGTAACTTCATTAAAATAATGAAAATAGTCATTAAGGGGCGAGGGAAGACACTTGTTAACACAAAATATAGTAAACAGTGCTAACACATTTCACTTTACTGCATGAGCTTCATTGTATTCCAGAATGATCAAAATGGAGAAGTTTTCAAGTTCTGAAGCTGTCATGTAGAAAGTAATTATATATAACTTTAATGTTGTGCTATAGAGACCTACAAATCTATTAAAACAATTATATAGACAGATGTCTTAATAAATGAAGACAACACCCCACTGGGGGCGGACGGATAGCTCAGTGGTTTGAGCATTGGCCTGCTAAACCCAGGGTTGTGAGTTCAATCCTTGAGGGGGCCATTTAGGGATCTGGGGCAAAAATTGCGGATTGGCCCTGCTTTGAGCAGGGGGTTGGACTAGATGACCTCCTGGGGTCCCTTCCAACCCTGATATTCTATGATTCTAGGCCCAACATTGACTCTTCAGAGCGTGTCCTGCTGTCAGATTGAACAGCTTTCTAAGAAATGAGGAAACTACTGATTATAATTTCCTGTGCCAGAATTTGCAACAATAGAAATCTGAAGCACCAACACCACAAGATTGGGTTGAGGAAGTATCATAATCATTAACGAGGATCACTTCTATGTCAAGGCTATAGGCACTTCAGATAGACACAGTACAAAACTAACAAAATGAAGCAAATTCCCTCCCCTCAAAATTTTAGTTTCCATTTGAAGGGCTCACAAACCACTGTGAACCTGGAAGTTTTGCTTTTATTATTCACTGGTGTGATATCACAAATATTTAGGATGGATTTGAAAAGCTGTCATTTTAGACAGCGGATATTCAGTGTGTCTCTTCCTATTCCAATAACGTAGGTGGATCCAACACTTTGTGGTCTTGCCCAAACAAACTTAAGTAATGATACTAAGGCAGGGGTGGACAAACTTTTTGGCCCGAAAGCCACTTCAGGGTGTGAAATGGTATGGAGGTCCGGGTAGGAAAGGCTGTGCCCCCCAAACCTCCTGGCCCCCACCCCATCCAGCCCCGCCCACTGACTGCCCCCCTCAGAAACTCCAACCCCCCCCCCCCCCCACCTTGTCCCCTGACCGCCCCCCTCTGCCCCTAACCGCCCCCCTGGGACTCCACCCCCAACCAACCCCCCCTGCTCCCTGTCCACCCTGACCCCTATCCACATCCCCACCCCCGACAGGCCCCCCGGGACCCCACCCCCATCCAACCCCTCCCTGTTCCCTGACCACACCACCCCAGAACCACTGCCCCCTGCTCCTGACTGCCCCCCCGGGACCCCCTACCCAACCCCCTTCGCTGCCACGCACGCCGCCACTACCGTCCCCAGGCAGGACAGTCCTGCAGGCCGTAGTTTGCCCACCTCTGTACTAAGGAGTAGGTGGCCAGGTGTGAATGTACCGCTTATGTCTTAAAAAAAAAAAAAAAAAAAAATCCCCAAAAGAACCAAATATTGATGTACACTGTGACCTGCAGAGCTGTAACAGGTTTTTAGACAAAAATATACATTTGTTTGTTAGCTGGACAGATTCTCAGAATATAGCAGGCATCCATATAAATGTGAGTTTATAGTTTGTGGTCCATTCTAATCTCCATGCAATGTCCTTGAATTGGGATTTAAACATAGTAATACCGTCTGCTCTGTTTCAGACAGACTGACAGTCCCATTAAGATCTGTCTGAGTTAAGATCAAGATTGACTTACATACTTACTGTGATTTGGTGTGCACTTTGCTAGTTAGATTGTGCTTGAAATGTTTCTGGTATTATATACTTAAAATACTACCAGGAACTGACAGCTCCCAAAATTACCATTTTAGAGCCATATAAGCTCCTTCTGTAGAAAATGACAGGAGCAAAGTTGACTGAGACTTAAACCAACAAGCTGACAGGCTAGGTTTACAAGACCTTTCTTAACCATTAGTGATATGTTATATCTTGGTTTAAGCATTCTGCTAACTTTGCAATTGCATAAAATTACCTTATTCCATTTTGCAGAGTTCTAAAACTCCTAGAGGCATCGTCTGTAAATTTGTTTTTGCAGATATGGTTCATCAGTTAATGGAAGATCAGCTGTTAAAGAGACTTTTGCCAAAGCCATTGGTTTCCAAACTTTGGGTTGTGGACCACTGGTGGTCTTCTGTGGAGAGTTGGCAGGTCACATTGTTTTAATTCTCCTTGTTTCTAGCTGAATCCATTAAAAAGAGCTAAAATAAATTAAAAGCTTTCCTGTTATTTTCTGTGACAGCAGTTGGTGTACTTGTAAGAGATGTTATGTGATGGGAGCAGTGTCTCAGACAGTCTCTCTATTAACACATGGTTTTGCCCGCTCAGCTGCTTCCCCTTTTGACCCCACTGAACTTTAGTAGATACCCTCTAGTCCCACTCTCCCTGTGTGGTTCTCCTTCTCGCCATACCAATGGGCTACCTTGTTTCTTTTTATCTGTAGTGCATCTTTTTATTTTTGCAGATTTGGGATTTTTAATATTTTCTCTGAAGACTCACCAAAAAAAGTGTTCTGGAGGGGTACCCATGTTAGTCTGTATCAGCAAAAACAACGAGGAGTCCCTGCTGCACCTTAGAGACTAACAAATGTATTTGGGCATAAGCTTTCATGCGCTAAAACCTACTTCATCGGTGCCACAAGGATTCCTTGTTGTTTTTGCAAAAAAGTATTGTATATTTACATAGAGGTGTAAATTAAAAAATGAATTTTAAAATACATTTTGATCGTTTTCTGGATTCTTGTCTGTTTGTGGTGAAACATGAATTCCACTGGGGTACATTCAAAGTATTATACAGTCAGAGCTACTTTTAATGTTGTCTAGTCTTTTTGTGGTGACAAGGTTGTTTTTCGTGTTTCACTCCATGTGTTTGCAATTCAGAATTAAAAGTCCCCTGAAATTAGTTTCCAGGGGATTGGAGTCATTTCTAGTCACACCGTTGGGGATTTGATGATTTACGTGGTTTAAAAGAGAAAGCTAGATGTGGATTTGATGTTGCTTTTTATGTCTCTCTGCTTCACACAAGTAAGTATTTAAGCAGCTTGATTCACTCTCTGTAATTTTGAAGAGCAGTTTAGATAAGTCTAAAAGTGTTAGTCACCAATGCCTTATACATTTAAAATGCAGGAAGACTGACAGAAGAGCTAACATTTCCTTTCCTCTCTTCATAGCTGGTTACTTGCAACACATGCAACAAAACAACAAGACATCATGGTAAAAGCAGAGATTTTCTGGCAACAGCAACAAGCCGTTCTGGTACTCCGAAGAGTAGACCAGACCCAAAGACTCAGATATCTGCAAACAAAACGACACCCTTAAACCCCAGTAAATCTGGATCTAAAAGCAAGAGTCCAGCATCAACTTCCAGGTGCCTATTTCCATTTTACCTAAAGAGGCAACATACTTCAGTGAATAAGGGCACAGTACTAGAAGTCAGGAAAGGGAGTTCAGACAAGTTGTTTAGTAATCGCTCTGATAATATTTTATCAAGGATCTGAAATGGAAGATCAGTTGTTGTTTGGGTTTGTTTTTTAATTGCAGGAGTCCAAAGAGTCTAATAAAAAGAGTGACTAGGGGTAAAAAATATCACTTCTAGGTGTTTTTAAAAAAATAAACTTCGGCCTTAGTGTGAGATACCATGTAGGGTTTTTATTTTCTAAGCATGTATGTAATTGTGTGCACAAACTCAGTACTTGCATACATATTTGGGTAGTTGTGCTTCTCACAGCCCACTTTTACACGCAATGTATAAGTTATGTTTGCAGTTAAGTAATTGTGCACCTGAATTTTATGTAAAGACCATTTTCAAACGCAGACCATAAAATTACATTATTCCTCCAGCCTCTTTTTAGTAAGAGATTTATCGGATTTTTGTTTTGTTTTGCTTTTCAGAACATGCATGGCTGGACAGTCACCATCCAGTTCTTTGTCCAAGACTCCCAAAAACACTAAATTTCACTTTACTCAGCTAAAACGGTTGCTTAATCTTGAAGAAAAACAAAAGAGCCAGAAGAAGATGGACCTGAAAAACTTCTTGTCTTCACTTTGAAATACTGAATAATTACAATAGTCATGATAATGGTTACAATAGTAGTGGCTAAAATTGGGCCAGTAAATGAACTAGATTAGTGGCTGCTTTATTAATTGTTTTATAAACTTAGAAACAATTTTTGTTAATACTGGTTTAATTTCTGGCTGTGTTAAGGCCTTCAGCATGTAGGGGAGATTTAAATACATTGTTTGGAAACAGTCTCTGTACTTTTAGATGGATTGCCTACCAGAGGATATTGCTGGAATAATAAGGTAATAAGCCATGTCTTGGAAGCCTGAACTTGTATCACAATCTTTAGTGGCTCAGGAATTAAAAGCCAAAAGCTGTTCTTGGACCAGATTGGTTTGCACTGTAGCAATCAGTGTAATGGTTTTTAAAATAGGATCCTGTACCACAGTAGAACTTGCAGAGGATCTGCTGATCTCTAATTCTTTCCAGATCTGTGCTGTAAATGCTGTGGGTTTGTTTATGAGTTTTACTCAGGACTTTCTCTGTGACTGCAGATCTGTGACTAAAACTGATTTCCAAAGGAAATCTGTGTGGTCATCTTAATGAACTGACAAAGTAATTCTGAAACATTCCTGCTTAACACTATTCAGCAGAAGTAGGTCTTATTCTGAAATTTCTGAAGTTGATGTCTCCAGTTTTCCATGTGGAAAGAAAATTATTTGTTTTTACATACAAATAGCTTTACAACCAAAAATTTCTCTTTCTGTAAGTTATATAAAGTTTATTCCTTTCTGTTCCAGTCCTCATTCTTGTTTTGGCACCAGTAAAGCGACAGATAAAATGATTCCACTTGCCCCTTGAAGTGCATCTGGCTTATTTTTATCCAATTAAAAACCACTTTCCAACAAATACAAGTTGGTATATTTAAAAAAAACATTTCAGGGAAGGCAGAGCTTGTTGCAAATCTTAGTTTTAATCTCATAAGGGCTGATAAGTATGTAATATTCATATGAATCTTCTAGAAATGGGTAATGTGACTGAAATACATAGTAGAAGTGATTTGGAAAGCCCTTCCTTCACTTTAGGCTTAACTAAAATATATGTAGGGTCAATTTTTAACAATTTTTCTGGTAACTATGCTTTTACAATGCATTGTGCTGTTTTTCCTCTCTGTAGGGCTCTGTATTTATTTAGATGGGTCACTTTATGGCTTGTCCTCTGATGCCTTTACTAATTCTTTAGTTTCGTTGGGAAGAAGAATGTATATTGTAAAGCAGTATTTTAAAAGGGTTTGTGTTGTAAAATCTTAACTGTAAATAATTTTAAATTTTTTTTCATAAGGTGTGTGGTACTTTTGCATGCTGTGACACTTTGCATGCTGTGTGTAGGACTGAAACATGACTATTTATATAATTAATATTGCCACTGTTAGACAATTGCAACAAATTTTATACAAAGTATGTTAGGTATCAATGAAAAAGTAACAATCTATCATCTTTGGATCTAATGTGAAATCCCTTTATATCCCATTTCTCACCCATAACAATTTTACATTCAACACGAAGACTTTGTCCAAACCATGGGAATGGCCATGAGTACTAAGATGACTCCTAAATATGCCAACTTCTTCATGGGCCACATTGAGGAAGCATTTCTGGAGAGGTACACCACAAAACCAATGAAATACCTGAGATACGTCAATAATATTTTCTTTGGACAGATGACCTAAACTTCATCATAGATTTCCACCACAGTTTCAACAACCACTCCCCATTCTTTAAACTCTCTCTACAGCACTCCCGCATTAGCATCAACTTCCTGAACGCAACAGTCAGCTTCAACCATGGAACCCTACAGACAAGAAACCCATAGTTCATCATACCTACCTTCACAGATCCCCAAGTAACCACCCCAAACCCCCCAAGAAATTTATCTACAGCCAGACGCTCTCATACCACAGAATATCGTCTGACGAGAAAGTCTGGGGTATACACCTTAACACACGTAAAACTGCCTACACCAAACAAGGACACTCCACTAGAGAAGTAGATATACTTCATGGAATGGGCCACTCAAATACCTCAAGAAAACCTGCTTTAACAAATAAACCTCCCTGTTACAATTACAATCCATACTTGATGGGGTCCTTATCCTAAAGAAATCTTTCCTGAACCCCCTCTGTTGGCCTTCAAACAACCCTCCCAAGCTCATAATCAGAAGTAGCTCCACACAGATGAGGACACACCAACTGAAAACCACCAGATCCTTCCAGAACAACAGGTGCAAAACCTGTACACATCAACAGCTACAATGATCAATAATCCCCACACCACACCTTTCAAGATCCATGCCTATATGTGCTTATCACAATATATAGTGTACCTCTTCCCGTGCACTAAATGCCCCAATAACAACTTAGTGGGTGAAATGAGACAATCAGTATGCTCCAAATGAACTCTCACAGAAAAACGATAAAAGAAAAACACCCTATCACCTGTGTGTGAACACTTTTCACAAAGTGATCATTATATGTGACCTCTCAATGCTCATCCTCAAAGGAAGCCTGCACAACACCTTCAAAAGAGAAGCCTGGGAGTTTAAATTCATAACTTTCCTAGACGCTAAAAATCATGGGCTGAATATGGACACTGCATTTATGGTTTATTACAATAATCTGTAATCTACAAACCCCCCTCCCAGCTATTTTTTCTCCCCATCCCATAACACCTCTCCAGTCATAGGAGTTAACTGGCCACTTAATACATATTTCAAAGGACAATTCAAGGTGAACTACATGTGCTAAATGATGTGTTCCATCTTGTACATTTCCCAGACCTGAGAAAAGTTCATCCTAAGATTGATAGCTTGTATCTTTCACCAATAGAAGTTAGTCCTGGCTATGACAACACTGCATATAAGAAAACAAAATGGTAACAGTAATCAGTTTGGTACAGTAATCATGCTTAAACTTTCTTCCATTTTGAGAGATTCCCAGTTTCAGCAGTTATTCCCAATTTTAAGTACAGGGAATCTCTCAAACTGGTAAATCTTTCAAAATGGAAGACACTAAAGTGTAATCATTGTCTTTTTATAATGGATTCTCCTGTTGCTTCAATGGATAACTTCTTTAGTTTTAAACAGTTTTTAGAGACACTCACCTCCAAACTATATATTTTTCCTTTAGAACAAATTCTACCCTCATTTAAAAGTGCCATTTCACTCAACTGAGAAAGAGTAATGTAATTATTATAAACTAGCCACAGTCAAAATGGTGGTGCGGTTTTGGGTTACTCAGAACAATATATGGAGGTTATATATAGACATTTCAGAGAACATAGGTTGGGCATATAAGCATTAAATAATGTTGATTTACGATCATGTTTTTACAACGTTTTATTCTTTTAAATATGAAAACATTATACATTGAGGTGTTATTTAGAGGACAAATTACACAAGAATTACACATTCTGTGAGCAGTGCACAATAATGAAACATTTTTACATTTCAAAATCTTTTCTTTCTTGTCAGCTTTCAACAAATGAGTAAATTTTTGTTGCAAACAAGTTACAAAGTGCTGTTATTGCATTTTTGCAAATTCCCACAAAAAAGGATCATGCTTACTAGGATGCTTTTTAATGTAGTAAAGATTAAATCAGAATTAGACTTCTAAATAGTAAGATGGAGAAGCTGACCTATTAAGATAATTTAACACACTGAGACAGGTTCAAAGACAGAATGGTCATTTTAAAAAAAGATAATCAATATTCCTATTAAGATTTTTTAAGTTGATTCTCTAAGAGTAAGTTGCTGACAGCCAGATCCTAACTGCTTTATTCCCACAAATAGTCAGTGGGAAGCATGAGAAAAGCAAGCAAGAATTAATCCCAAGTGTTTTTATTAATAGAAAACCAGCCCATCAAAAATAGTGCCATTGCAGCTGATTCACTCATCTTTCAGCGATAACTCTATAACTTTCTATTACCATATGTACTACAAGTTGAATTTCTGCCCAGCCAGAGGGCCAGCAAAAGGCCTATGCATGAGCTATATCCATTTAAATCCTCCACATGGTGCACAGGCTTTTTGATGGCCGTCTACGCAAGGGTGAATTTTGGTGATCACTAGAGGACGCATTTGCAGACACTGAAATTCATGGATGTTTTGCCACTGACTTCTAGATTTTAAAGCATGTAGCTTTCATTGTGTTGGGTGGGAGGGGGAATCATGAAAGGTTGACTGGTTTAATATATGAAAGGTTGAAGCTGGATGTAAAATAGACAAGCTAATGTTACTGAAACCTATACATTAACTTTCTAGAGAGGAGGCAATTTATTTTTTTCAACAGTTATAATTCTTTTGTAACCAAGAATCTTAAACTTGTTTGTAAGATCACAAAAACATGGAGAATAGGCATTTTTAGATAGACTTTTTATAAAGTTTTACAACTATATGGTTTTATCTTTAGTCGTTACTTCATGAGAGTAATCCCACTGACACCAGCAGAATTACCTGCAAATAGGTATTATTCATATGCTTAAGGCTGCAGGATTAGGTCCATGCTTTTTCACTAAAAACTCCTGATCACTATATAATATAACTGAGTAAATAAATGTGTCTCTCTCACTAGAAGGATCTAATTTTTTATTATTAGAAAATGCTTCAATCTAGTATCCACCTTTCTTTGGGCAGGTGATTTGGATTTCAGTGCAATTGGGTCACATTACCAAAATACAATTTTATCCCGATTAGGTGACTACACCTCATTTTATCTACCTGGGAACAATCCTGTGCACAGGTATATATGCTACATTTTGGTACTTGAGAACTTAAGGATACCTGCCAACCCTATGGGGTTGCTGTTGTGTCTTACTATATTGTATGTCTCCTTCAGTGAATCTGGGAATGGTGTTACAGTATTAAAACTTCAAATTCATTGATACTGTGATGTCACTCCCATAGAAAACATAGACAGTTGGAGCACCATTCATCCACTACCATGAGATACTTTTAGTGACAAACAAGGAGCATTTTATCTCCCCGAAATTGTCTGTTTTCAAACTAATTTTGAGTGGCTATTAAAAAACTCCAAACAAACAAAGCACACCACAGAAGTAAAAGTTCCATGAGGCAAAAACATTAGCAGTGAGCTACAGCAAATTTTACCCAAAGAAAAGTATAGTTCTCAAACTTTCACTTTAAAATTATATCAACATTAACGTTCACCTCAAGGAAAAGTTTGATTTTTTTAAAATATATTTTTCCTAAACCTTGTCTTTAACCACTTCTAAATATACATCTATAGATACATGACAATATTACTAAAACTTAAGAGAATAACAGAATGAAGTCAGTGTCTATTTTTTCTCTGTCCTTGAGGTGTTCAGTGCTGATTCTCCTTGACTTTTACACATTGATTTCTGCTCTTTTTCTGACTAAGGCAGGTGGAGAAGGAATGAATGTTTAACCTTTTTACAACAAAATATTTTAAAAATCCAGGCTCTAATCTTATAATGAACTCTACACAGTGGAGCTCTATACGTAGTGACTTCAGTGGCGGAGCTGTCCACCGTCTTTGGAACGAATTGAGACTATTGATTTGTTCTGTGCATTTATGCATTCACGTGATAACTGATCTGATTTTTGGTTTTAATTTATAAGAAATTTTGTACTATGCTTTACAAAAGGAGAGTGCTTCTTTGCAGTAATAATGTGTGTGTACATACACATTTATACAGCTACATTTTTAATTGACTAGAACACATTTAAACCATGAAAGTCTTAACCTAGGTCTAATTTTCAAATAGTCTTCAACTTGAATGTACTTTTGAAAAGAGGATTATGGATATTTTTTACATACCTGACTCTGCTTACGAAAACATAGCTAGTTTCCTTTGTTCTAATTATGGTCCATATCCTTCCCACTCTGGTTTTCACTGTGGAATGATAAAATGAGTAGAAAGCCCACTCAAATGGCTATAAATCTGTTGAAGGCTGGTGAGCTCAGACCATCGAGAATCTCACAACCCCTTAATCAGGTTTTTGGGTGGGAAACTCCCAGTGAAAACAATTCTACATAGCATCGTCTCCTTGCAAATTCCAGGGTAAAGTGTGCAAAAATGAATGTAGATCCTGTCAAATTTAATTCCCAGAGGTTCCTACTTCATGCATGCAAACCTGAGAGGGACTTGAAGTGTTTTGGAGCCAGGTATGGGTTGAGAGGCCATGGCAGAAGCAGTCTAGATGGTATATTGTTAGAGAGGACAGGAAGAGTCCCAGGAAATGTCATGGAGAGTCTGGCCCTCTTTGTAAATACCCCATTCCTCTGTTACCTTCAGATGCACAGAGAAATGGGTGAAGGTCCAAACTCTCTCAGACCCCTCTGTGGGCTGCTAAACCCTATTCCAAAGTAATGATGCTGTGCAGAAACCCTGTAATTTCACTCCATAGATTTTTCCATCTAACTACAGCCCATTTGTGGTACTTTTTGCAAAAGAGGAAAATCTGACTGTATGTGCTTGTGTCCAAATATGAATATTTTTAAAAAGAAGGCTGTTATATCCTGCTGATAGTTAACAAGAATTCTAGGGCCTGGACCTACTGAAGTAAATGGCAAAACTTCCACTGACTTCAGTAGGGCCAGGATTTCACTCCAGGATTATATTGAGTCATCTCAGTCTATTTTATTTTAGAAACTACTGTTTTTAAGTGTGTAATGTGGAGCGAGGGGGTACAGTGTTAATTGGCTGTAAAACTTTATTTTTGTTTACACTAATGTAAAAAGTTTTAGTTTGTATGACAAGTATAAGTAAAGGTGGATATTTGTTAATATTGCTATGAATGTTTACAATGAAAGAGCTTCTCTAGGCAAATTTCTTGCTAGAACACTTAAAAAAGCCTCACACGGTAAAACAAACTCAAACACTTGGGGTCAGATGTTCAAGGGTATTTAGGGCCCTACGGATGCTGCTAGGAGCCTAGGGGGATTTTCAAGAGCACTTACGTTCTTAACTCCTATTAATGGCGAGTAAGGCACTTTTGAAAATCCCACTACGCATCTAGCTGCATCTTGAGGCTCCTAAATACCCTTAAACATCTGCCTCTTAGTGTTTTTAAAAGGCAAGGGGTAAACAACTTTATTTTCATAAGTTTAGTTACTCATATACAAATACCACATTTATACAGTGATAGAGTTTGTTTTTAAACATACATTCAGCAACATTTTTCTACAGTTTAATTCACACAGTAGCCTAGATTTTCTGGGAGAAAACCCCCTCCTTGTAAGAAAAGGAGACCAAGATCCAGAAGTTGTTTGCTGGGAGGCTTAGACACAGGGGACCTGTGGCACTCATTGGCCTCTCTGGACAGGTTTCTCCATGGGAGAGGATGCTTTGACCCAAAGTTTCCACAGACAACAAAATTCTACTTGTAGTATCATCATGCTGTGTAAGTAAAATGGTACTTGAGTACTTTCAAATTTTAATAATGGCCATTCAAAAATAGGTATGGTCCTGAGTAACCACCGCATACTATAGTTGAAGCTGTGGAATGACTTCACGTTTCAGGGATCAGGTTTGTTAATGGAGAAGGATGTGGCAGAAAGGGGTTATTGTACAAAGAAGTGGTCCTTCAATTTAGAAACCGAGTTGTCAGGAAAAAAAGCATTTCTATTGTACTAATTAAAATATTTAGTTTTTATGCAATATTTTTAATGTTTACTTTTAAATATTAAAATTAAGCACAATTTTGAGTCATTTAAGGCGTTCAGTTTAACATGATTTGTATTTTCCACTTTCAAAGTTGGTTAATAACATTTACTTTAAAAATAAACCAATAGTTTTATTTGGGGGTGTGTAAATTAACTTAATAAATAACCAGTAACATCACACTCCACATAAAAATAAATTGCAGTCGTCTTCTTATAAACATAAGATTGTGATTTCCATAATGTTCCATTGCCTCACTAGCCATTGAAATGTGGCAACTTAAATGTATACTTTGATTATACAGTGAACTACACTGAGTAGAGGGTGCATAAGAAAAATAAAGTGGAAACTTATCAGTTTCTTACAGGGCACCTGATCAAAATCTGTACAAAAGATATGAATATTTTAAGATAATTACCCATTTTTAACATAATAATATACAGATGCCACCCTTTATAAATGTACCTATATGTTCACTTGCCAATAAAACAGTAAACAAACCAATATTTTAAACAATTCTTATAAATTATTTGGAGCTTTTTTTTTTTTTTTTACCGCCACTCTCCAACAATGTACAAAAATAATACTACAGGACTATCAATCAGTCTGACCTACCCCTCACTCCACAGAAGAGCAGAGGCTATAGAAACAGAGGTTCTTATCAATCATCACTGTAGATATCTCCAGCAAATGGTAGGTGCACATGACTGCCTGTGACATTGGGAAGTCGAGACAGATCAGGAAGGTTCTGGATGCGTGACCTGAGTTCTTTTCGCACCTGGGATACTCTGGCTAACTTGCGCTTGTATTCCTGTAATGCAAAAGTAGTTGACATTAGATTATTTTCCAGTCACTGTTGCTTTCATGGTGGGATTTTCAAAATCTCATCCATAGTGTTTACCTGACATTTTGTTGATAAAGACTCCCTTAAGCGAGTGAGGTCATGAAATGAGTTAGACAACCAGATATTTTCCAAGTAGGAGGAAAAAAAGGAGTACTTGTGGCACCTCAGAGACTAACAAATTTATTTGAGCATAAGCTTTCGTGAGCTACAGCTCACTTCATCAGATGCAATCCTTCCACTCCATATAGCTAAATTCAGTGCCTCGCATAATGACAGGTTTCAGAGTAGCAGCCGTGTTAGTCTGTATTCACAAAAAGAAAAGGAGTACTTGTGGCACCTTAGAGACTAACACATTTATTTGAGCATAAGCTTTCGTGAGCTACAGCTCACTTCATTGGATTGCATTAATCAGAAAGCTTATGCTCAAATAAATAAATTTGTTAGTCTCTAAGGTGCCATAAGTACTCCTTTTCTTTTTGTGAATACAGACTAACATGGCTGCTACTCTGAAACCTTTCCAAGTAGAGTTTATCACCTACTGGAATCAGTGTTTGATTCCCAGACAGCTTAGGAATCACAACACAACTCAAGAGATTGATTTAGTTCACTGTACATTTTGTTTTGGGGGCTTTTTCGTTGTCCTGTGACTATACAAAAACTAAACAAGGAGGATGCCAGTCTTAAATAATACAATTGTAGAAATGTCTACATGTGACTAATACCATGGGATTATTCTGAGATATGGTATTAAAGCATCTTGTGACTGATTGTCTTCTCACTGCCCCATAACTCTACTGACATCCACAAAGTTACTTGTCATTTACACTAGCAAGAGAGCTGTAGCTGGCTCAATTCCTTTCAATTAAAGCACTAGAAATGCCAAGCGGGATTGGCCAAATGTCAAAAATGGTTAGACTGAGGTACAGGGAAATTGAATGACTTGCCCAACATGCCACTGGGAATTAGAGCAGAGCAAGAAGTAGAACCGAACATTCCTGGCTCCCTGCTGCGTTCTAAGCACTTTACAGCTCCTACATTAAAACACTGGCTGGCTCACTACAAAGCAATTTTCCCTCTCTTGGTATTGACACTTCCTCATCAATTACTGGAAGTGGACCACATCCACCCTGATTGAATTGGCTCTGTCAGCACTGGTTCTCCACTTGTAAGGTAACTCCCTTCTCTTCATGTGTCTGTATATTTATGCCTGCACCTGTAATTTTCACTCCATGCACCTGAAGAAGTTGGTTTTTTACCCACAAAAGCTTATGCCCAAATAAATCTGTTAGTCTTTAAGGTGCCACCAGACTCCTCATTGTTTTTATGACCTTGTTAATACACCCAATATGGATGGCAAGTAAACTGGCGTCAAAGAGAAATCCCAAGTTCCTAATTAGAAGTTAAACACATAGGTGCGAGGAGTTAACCTCAATATAATGAGACACGGAGATGAAATACTGGCCCTCAGCCCCAATCAACAAATCCTTTGTTTTGTTTATATTAATTGACACACAGTCACAGACTATCCAAAATGATGTATCAGGCAATGTGAGGTTCATGTAACCCAAAAGGGTCAGAAAACAAACATAGTTCTTAACGTCATCAAAGCAAAAGTGATCATTAGCAATTCAATCAAAGTCCCATGAGGTACTAAATGCAGTACAAATAATAAATGATCTATAGTTAGGAAACAGAGCTTCAAACATTTGCTGACTCTATACAGAACAAAGCTGTTCTATTACTATATTACTAATACTAATACTAAATATTACTATTTTCTATTATATGAATTATAAGAAAGCTCTATAGAATTGTATATCATTTGCTGAAAGGGGGGGAAAAAAGAGAGTGGTCATATTTGTCCAGATCACCTTCGTTGGAGGCTCTGGAAGTGGAAAATGTAATCCTGATTGGGTCCTTTTGGACACTACAGCAATATAATGTACTGTTTAATATTTTATGTTTCAGTAGTATTCATAGGTCCCAGTTGGATTGACTCTGTACACACACTACAAAGACATGGTCCTTTGCCACAAAGTTCTTAAAATCTAAAAGTCTGATGATAATCCTATGCTTTCATCTCCATTTGTTTCTAGTCCAGTATGCATGAACACACACTTGAGAACTCTTTGGTGACGTAGGTGGCACAGATGTTCAAATTAAAGGAAAGAATAAGGATTATGGTTCACAAAGGCAAATAATTTGGCAATCTGTATAACATTTCATTGCATTAGGTTCACCAGTTTCAGAACACAAATGGCTAGAGGTCCAACACTAAGGTATCAGATTCTAAGGAGCTGACAGAAAGCTTGACGCCAGTAGATTTGGCTTCAGTAATGATATAAAAATGATATAAAACAATGCAGGAGAGGTTCAATGGAATCCTATGCAAAACCAAACTGTCCAAAGGAGCTAAAAATTGGCAAAAAGCCTAACACCAATTAGCCTAACTATAAAATAATATTAATGGTAACCTTTCCTTAAAGAATGAGGAGTACTTATGGCACATTAGAGACTAACAAATTTATTTGAGCATAAGCTTTCGTGTGCTAAAACCCACTTCATCGGATGCATGCAGTACAAAATACAGTAGGAAGAGACATTTATACACACAGAGAACATGAAAAAATGGGTGTTGCCATACCAACTATAATGAGAGTAATCAGTTAAGGTGAGCTATTAGCAGCAGAAGAAAAAAACCTCTTGTTGTGATAATCAGGATGGCCCATTTCCAACAGTTGACAAGAAGGTCTGAGTAACAGAAGGGGGAAAAAATAAACATGGGGAAATAGTTTTACTTTGTGTAATGACCCATCCACTCTCAGTCTTTATTCAAGCCTAATTTAATGGTGTCCAGTTTGCAAATTAATTCCAATTCAGCAGTTTCTCGTTGGAGTCTGTTTTTGAAGTTTTTTTGTTGTAGTATTGAAACTCTCACAGATCTTGGGAGACAGGCCAGTCCTTGCTTACAGACAGCGCCAACCTGAAGCAAACACTCACCAGCAACCACACACCACACTACAAAAAAACTAACCCAGGAACTTATCCTTGCAATAAAGCCCGTTGCCAACTGTGTCCACATATTTATTCAGGGGACACCATCAAAGGGCCTAATCACATCAGCCACACTATCAGAGGCTCATTCACCTGCACATCTACCAATGTGACATATGCCATCATGTGCCAGCAATGCCCCTCTGCCATGTACATTGGCCAAACCGGCAGTCTCTATGTGAAAGAATAAATGGACACAAATCAGACGTCAAGAATGATAACATTCAAAAACCAGTCGGAGAACACTTCAATCTCCCTGGTCAATCTCCCAGACCTAAAAGACGCAATACTCCAACAAAAAAACTTCAAAAACAGACTCCAACGAGAAACTGCTGAATTGGAAGCGGCACAGGTTCCTTAGCAGGTTGCTTGACACAACACTAAAATTCCCTTCCACTTGTAACACAGCATTCCCGTATTAACATCCATCTCAGGAATATGTAACAAAAGCTTTTTCCATTATAAACCTCATGTAGAACTAGAATTTCCATTATGTAGAACAGATTTTATGAAGCAATAAATATTCTGGAATCCAATGACCTAATTTTTCATGTACTTCCCTAACACAGTCAACTAAAATTCTGAATTTGTCCAAAATGTTCACAGGGATTTTGGGTGCCCAGCTTGGGATGGAGGCCAATTTTCAGAGCATACATGCTCAGCAGTTTCAGGAAAAACAACCCCAATGAAGCGGTTTCCAGTTGGGCAATCAAAATTGAGATATTCAAAATCACTAATCACTTTTGAAAATCTTGGCCTCTGTACTCTGAATGTTTCTACACAACTGCAGTCATCTAAGCATCCCTGGAGTGCTGTAAGATTGATAATAAACAAGCAAAATAAACTATTACTAAACATATATATAATCATTTGCTATTTTATCATAGTAAATATTACGTAATGATGTGTACATATCCCTTGAGTGCTATCAGAGTGATATTCACAGATTCATAGATTCCAAGGCCAGAAGGAACCATTGTGCTCATCTAGTCTGACCTCCTGTATAACACAGGCCACAGAACTTCCCCAGAATAATTACTAGAGCAGGGATCGGCAACCTTTGGCACACAGCCCACCAGGGTAAGTGCCCTGGCGGGCCAGGCCGCTTTGTTTACCTGCCGCATCCGCAGGTTCAGCACGGGACAAGAGTTGCGCTAGCCACCACTTCCCGCAGCCCCATTGGCCTGGGACGGCAAACCGCGGCCAGTAGGAGCTGCGATCAGCCGAACCTGCGGATGTGGCAGGTAAACATTGAAAGAGACAGGTGTCCAGTGGAAAAATATATGTGATCATGTAATTATGACTGTATTATAATGCACATGAACAAGGAGGGGATCAAATTAAGGTTGCATAGGCAACCTTAATTCTGACATTTCCTAACTTTTGAGTGCTTGACTTTGCAACCTTAATTATGTTGTTTTAAAGTAGGTTTTATGTGTGCAATTTCCTAGGTTTTTAAAAAGCAAAATGAAAGAAAAAACAAAACAAACTAACCCCAAAATACCATCCTGTGGCATCATATTTACACCCACATGGACCATAAGCAGGCTTGAAGGAAACTTTCAATCCAGTACACAGACCTCTGCCACTGGAGCTAACAGAGTAACTGACAGCAATAGTAGGTTGCCATCCAGCGTGGAGCAGCACTAGAGGGAGATGAGACACTTTACCAGTAGGCCTCACAGATATTCCCTGACAGCAGAGGAATATTGAGACTCAGGAACTGGGGGTTCCATTCCATGCTTTGGAGAGGACTGTGCCCTAATGGGAAAAGACTCTTCTGCCCATTTCCCTCAAAGATAGCTCCTTCTGCCCCATCCCCTCCAATCCATCCTTGTCTCAGTCTTGTCTCCTTCATACGCTTGGCTCCTGGTTCCAGACCCATTTTCTTTTATCTAGTCAGCACAATTTTCCACACCTCATGCTTACTCATCTGAGACCCAGTCGTCTTACCCAGCAAGTCCTAGTCTCATCCCTCCAAACCCACCATTGTCCCAGCCCATGTCCACCCAACTCCCAGGCCCAGGCTCCTGTTTCCACTCTCCCCTACCGCCAGCTCCTTGTCCTCAGTCTCTTTGTCCAACCAGCCCCAGTTCCCCACTTCTCATCTTCTCATCCAATTTTTACTTTTCTCTTACCCTGGCCTCCAGTCATTCTCTTCTTCACTGGCTGCTAGTTCCAACCTCACTCCCAGGCTCCTTGTCCAATTTCAGCGCCTCCCTCCCTCAGCTCCTTGTCCCACTCTTTGCCCAACTTGACCCAGTTCTCCTCCCAGATAACAGTTCCTTCTCAGATCAGTTTCCCCTGCCCACAGGTTTTCATGCCCAGTCCCTCCCCAGGCTCCTCATCCAATTTCAATCCCCAACCCCCAACCAACAACTCAGTCTATCCCTCCCTTTCCTGTTTCCTTCACCAGCTCCCAGTTGCAGTCTCTTTGTCCATCAAGTTGCAGATCCCACACTCCCAGCTCCCAGTCACAATCTGCCCCAGCTACTAGTCTCTGTTTTCCTGCCCAGCCAGTTCCAGCCTCCCCTCACCCCAACCCCCAGTTCCAATTTCCCTATCCTCTCCTGCTAGCCTTCAGTCCCCACTGCATTAGAATCCCATAGTATCTTCCTCCATGCTGCCTGAGCCAACCAAGGGTCATTGAGAGCACAGAAGAAACAGGCTCCCTGCTCTCAGTTCAGGGGCCCAGGTCTGGATCCAGCACAGCCTGCAGCAGTCCAAACTTACAAGTGCAGAGGAAGCAGTGCTCATCCCTAGGCTGGAGTATGCTCAGTGTGGACAGAATCTTCAGGAATTTAGCTGTTCAAGTCTAAGAAGTCTCTACTAAGCATGTGTGAACTGAGGTTTTTTATAAAGTTTATAACTTTGTCAAATTTACTGCATGGGGTGCTAAAACGTCTCAAAGAAAAATCACCAGAGTTTTTTATATTGGCAAAACAACCTATTCTTCCTAACCTCATTCTCAGAAACAGTTGAATCATTCTGACAGAATTTTTCCAAAAAAATTCAGCCTGAGGCAGACACCCGGCACAGAAAATTTCAGCCAAAATGGTTACAGCTTGGCAAAATTATAAGCAACTGAAAATAGGGTCTTCTAATGGGAAGTGTCAGGTAATCTTAATCATGGGTGGAGTTAGCTACCAGCTGTGCCTATAATATATTTACTAAAGCTTAGTCACACTTGCTGCACAATGATCTATGTTAATTTATAAAATGGATAGTATGCAAAGGGAACTGATTAGCTGCTGAAGGGTTGGACTATGCAGGCATCTGCTACAATTGCACATTCAGTGAAGGAGAACTGAAGCAATTTCAAGAAATGGGGTAGGAAGGCAGAGGCACAGTCATGTGACCAATAGCATTAAAATAGATCATAAGTAATCTCCTGGTTGTGACTAAGTTTGTCTCCTTTCCTATAGTTATGTTATCTGTATTTTGAAGAGGTTATGCTAGTTAAGAATTTGGCCATAAGTATAATCCCATACCCCAGAATGACAGGTTCCCAACAGATGCTTTTAATTTCATTAACTATTCAATCCTTGATCCCCTGCCAAAACCACCAGGAAGCTCTGAAACATCATAGTTAACACAGGATTAGTCATGGAAGAACAGTACGGAGTAAATGGGCTGGAACAGAGTATTAACGCTGATGCACTGTACAGTAAGAGACAGGTACAACAACCGCTAAAAGTCAGCAAACTTTAGAATTGAGAGCAATGAAAAGGAAATTGCCTACAGCCTAGAGACAGCTTCCGAAATTTGTGACCTACTGACAATGGAGCCATTTAAAGAAAATGAATTTCTGAAAGCTAACATGGGCCATCTTAAAAATAGATTTGATATTAAAAATGATGAATTTGTTCTTCTCCTTTAGAAAAGTAGGTTTTCACAAACTTGTTTAAGAACAGTTGTGTGAAATACAGGCACAAACGTTTACTATATCTATTAGCTGAACTCTAAAATCGCACCAATCAGACATGTATACTTCATTTCAAAAGCCGTTGCCTGCAGGTTCTCATGAAGCACTTAATTCTACCCTGAGAGCCATGCACATAACTCTG
Source organism: Chelonia mydas (assembly GCF_015237465.2). Classification (NCBI taxonomy): domain Eukaryota; kingdom Metazoa; phylum Chordata; order Testudines; family Cheloniidae; genus Chelonia; species Chelonia mydas. The sequence goes on from NC_057850.1 coordinate 156,385,923, forward strand.
ACTTCAGCAAAGTTACGCTTGTGTGTCAAATGCAAAATTTAGCCTCAGAACTTAAACTGAGCATTTAGCAGAGACAACTGTAGTACACTTGAAAGTAAGAAATTATATATTGTTCAAACGACATTCACTGTTGTGAAGAGAAAAAAAAAAGAACCAAAGAAGCAATTAAGGTCACTAGTCAGGGAATTTATCCCTTAGTACCCAAGAAGCCTGATTTATGAAGTAACAATTTATATTTTCTCCCATTTAAATTAACCTGTGGACAACAGAGGAAGAGATGGACTGTCTTTTTCAACAATATCCTTTTGACTCAAGGTGGGATATTTTAGGTTGAAATACATGTAACTGATTAAACTACCTCCTAAAGGGGTATGAATTTGTCCTTGGCTCTCTGCTATGGATATGCACCATCCTGTTTGCCTACGGGTAGCCATGCTGATGTCAATGCAGAGCTGATTTTACCAGTTTTGGGCAGGCCTCTCAAAACAAATTTTTGCTCCCTCCCACTCCCCTTTCTCTAAATCATAAATAATTCCTATCCATCACGAACATACTACTGTGCACAATGACAGCCATAGGATTCTGGAAAGGTCAGTGAGAGAATCTGTTAGGGCTTCCTCCAATTAAACCAATACAGTGTATGTACAATAGGCTGTGTGGGAAATCTTTGTGTCATCACTAACCCTTTACTCCAGGTAAAACAGAGCCAGCTGTTTGTGCTGATGTCTATGCAAAATTACCAATATGTCGAAAAAAGTTTCAAGAAAAAATTCTCAAAATAGGCCAGGGCCTGGGAGCCACCACACCCCCAACTACTAAAAGATTGTGTGTGTGCACTCTGGTAAATGTTACCACTTACAGTACTCCAGAAGACTGGAAAAGGGCAAATATAGTGCCCATCTATAAAAAGGGAAATAAGGACAACCCAGGGAATTACAGACCAGTCAGCTTAATTTCTGTATCCAGAAAGATAATGGAGCAAATAATTAAGCAATCAATTTGCAAACATCTAGAAGAGAATAAGGTGATAAATAACAGTCTGCATGGATTTGTCAAGAACAAATCCTGTCAAACCAACCTGATAGAAAAAAAAGAAAGCTTTCTTTAACTTCTGAGGATAGGACAAGAAGCAATGGGCTTAAATTGCAGCAAGGGAGGTTTAGGTTGGACATTAGGAAAAAATTCCTATCAGGGTGGTTAAGCAGTGGAATAAATGACCTAGGGAGGTTGTAGAATCCCCATCATTGGAGATTTTTAAGAGCAGGTTATACAAACACCTGTCAGGAATGGTCTAGATAATATTTTGTCCTGCCGTGAGTGCAGGGGACTCGACTAGATGACCTCTCAGGGTCCATTCCAGTCCTATGATTCTATGATTACACACATTACCTAACAATAATGACCTCATTGATGGATAGGTTGATATATCTCCATTTTACGTGAAGGGATAGCAAGGCAGAAGGGTTCATTTCACCTTGATTTTCAATGATGATGAGCATCCACAATCCCGTTTACTTCAGAGGCAGATATGGGTGCTGAACATCTCTAAAAATCAGACTATAAATAGGGCCCTACCAAATTCACAGCTATGAAAAACGCATCTCGGACCGTGAAATCTGGTCTCCCCCTGTGAAAATCTGGTCTTTTGGATGCTTTTACCCTATGTTATACAGATTTAATGGGGGAGACCAGCCTTTCTCAAATTGGGTGTGCTGACTCAGAAGGGAGTGGCAGGGGGGTCACAACGCTATTTTAGGGGGGTTGCGGTATTGCCACCCTTACTTCTGCGTCGCCTTCAGAGCTGGGCGGCTGGAGGATGGCTGCTGTTGGCTGGGTGTCTAGCTATGAAGGCAGCACCTCACCACCAGCAGCGCAGAAGAAAGGGTGGCAATACCATACCGTGCCATCCTTACTTCTGCGCTGCTGCTGGCTCTGCCTTCAGAACTGGGCTCCCGGCCAGCAGCCCTTGCTCTCCAGCTGCACAGCTCTTAAGGCAGCACACAAAGGTAGCAGTACCTCAAACCCCTGATCCTACAATAACCTTGCAACACCCCACACACACAACTCCTTTTTAGGTCAGGACCCCTACAATTACAACACTGAAATTTCAGATTTAAATAGCTGAAATCATTAAATTTATTATTTTTAAAATCCTGTGACCATGAAATTGACCAAAATGGACTGTGAATTTGGTATGGCCCTAGCTATAAATGATTTCTATTTCTGTGTGCAAAGCAAATAGGGTTTGGCCTATTTTAGAACTGATTATTGCTATCCTATTTCCCCTTTCAGGAGCACAAATCAGTGCCCTTAGGGACTCTGATGTAACTGATTCTTCAGCTTTTTAAAACTTAAGAGTTTGGCTAGGGGCACTGTCCAAAGCCATATTCTGATTAGCTAGATGAACCATTTTGATGACATCTCACACATGCATCGAGGGGCAAATCCACGTGTCTAAGGGGAGGGAAGGGAGCCTTTCATCAGGCCACACAGCAGCTGCAGAGCTCTTCCAAAGAGGCTGCCCTAGCCCACTGACTGAAGTAGGCTCTGTGCTGGGAGTATGAGAGAACGGTGGGAAGGAAGGGAGGTACTACACAACAGCAACAGATCCCCTGGCTCAACCATTCCTTCAGTCTGCTCCCTCCTCCCCACTACTGCTATATATATGCTACTAAATAGGAGCTATGCTCCATGCATGGGATACATGTCTCTCATATGGACCTCTGCAGTCACTGCACCAGTTCCACAGCTATCAAGGCAGAGGCAGGATTTGTGCCGAATTCCCAGCTGTGCCTTGTTCCCCTCCTTGAAAAATAAAAACACTATCCTTAATGTTAAATTCAAATATAAGAGAGCTGTAGATGGTGCGGGTAAAGACAGGCAGCTAGGAGAGGGCAGGCCACAGTAGGATCACATCACAATTTTACACTCTCCTCGCCTTGGCCCAAAGTGTCAAGTTGACCTTTCAGAAGCAGTTTGCGCATATCCAGCCACTTTGAACTCACTTCCTGTTGGAACCACTAAACTGGGAGCTGTTCAATAGACTGAATTTTGTTTTTACAGCACAAGATGGGATAAAAGTGGCTGCTGAACCATAAACTACTGATGGACGTGCAACTGAACCTTTAGGGATATAAAGGAGGAGGAAAGGTCCAAACAGCATAAGGAATTTTAAAAGGAGAAAGGAAAGTGGAAAAAAATGAAAATATATTCAAAAGAGCAGAGAAAGTGTGTTTATAACTTTTTCCCCAACTATTTTCTCTCATTCTTGTACTATTAACCATTTCCCCAAAACACACCTTAACTAGGCAATAACGGCCTGCTCAGGCACATCCTGTTGTGGCTTCCAGCTATATTAAAGAGGGTACAGGTAACAGATTAGGGATCATTTTAAAAACAGTGCTATTTTTCATTATTGGAATTTTTAAATCTTTCATCTACAAAAATGTTGTTGGTCAAAGTTTGGTGCAAGAGAGCAGAGGAAGGTCACTACAGAGCACACAACAGATACACAAACACACTGGTTATAAATACGCCGAATTCAATGCAGATGTAAGCGGGTGAACTTCCAATGAATTCAAAGGCTTGCCAGCAGTGAATGTAGCCCAATGCTTGTAGAACTGTCTACATGCCATGAAGGATATCTTTGGAAATGTGAGTAGTTCAATATACAATGGCTTTGCTGCTATGGAGTTCTAATTTAATGTTTCTCCGTCAATAGCAGATGACCAGCTACTTTTGGCTTGTTAACAAGTCTTTACAATAACTTTGACCTTCCCAGTTTAGTAAAGGCTTTGGAATCTCCTGTGGTTGAACTTGGTTGTTTCTTGGTTTGTAGGTTTTGATACAGACTCATCCTTGGGGATGATCTGGCCTTTGAAGAACAGGCTTGTTATGGCAATACAACAAATTAGATATTGTTCAGTGTTTTTATTGTTATGATTCTTCACAGTTGTTCATAAAAGTGTACTTCAACAGACATTTCAAAGACCAAAAAATAGGCCCACGGTAAGGGAAAATTATTTAGTCCCTTTGAAAGCCATGCATCTGAATGTTAACAAAAAAAGTGACTATGCAGTAGGGGGAAACAAATTATATATGTTTGTGAAATGTAGTATTACAAAGATGTTCTTGATAAGCAGATCTCATACACTCATAAAATAATTAAGTGATCATTCTGAAACGTCATCCAGAAATGAAAAACCTGGACCCTGTCATTCTGTCAGTTCCTTACCTAAGTTTCCTTATATAGGTGTTTTGTTCTTAGGATATACTGAAAAATAAAATTACAGAAGACTATGGATGGTGAAATGGATTGATAATCCATTACCAATTCCCTTCTCTGCCATGTGCTTCCTGTGTGACCATGTGCAAGTCACTTGGGGTAAGTCTTCACTGAAGAGTTAGCCCGGGCTCTTACTCAGATGTTATCCCTATCTCCCCCCCCATCCTCACACAAAATCCCTCACCCACATTAACTGATGCTTTAAACCCAAGCTAACTAGGAAGGCTGGGTGTGGGTTAGAGCTTGAATTCCACTTTCACTCAGGCTCATAACCTATCCACTATGCCGTGAGGATTCAGGCTAAATCACTGGAGTGCTGACAGTCTTCCAATGCCTTCCTACAACCCCCCAACAACCCAGAAAGACAGACAAGTTCTCCCACACTTCACTTGGAAAGAATCATAGAGCAGATCAGCTTACCACAGCTCTAAAGAACCATGGAATATGCCCCCAAAAGTCCTAGCAACATACACAGGGGTGCATAGTATTTGTGAGGACACAGCAACTTGGGCAGCGCTTTGCAGTGTGGTTGCTCACATCCAGATTAGGCCAGCCTAGATGCTGATCAGCCAGGCTAACTCTCCAGTGAAGACATATCCTTAATCTTGCTGAGCCTCAGTTCCCTATCTGAAAAATGGGGATGATAGCACTCCCCTACTTCACAGGGATGTTGTGAGGATACATTAAAAAGACTGCAGGTGCTCAGATACCATGCTGATGGGGACCATATAAATCCCTAAAATGGATAATAGTGTAAAGATCCATATCCATCTAAGTACTTTTTTCATATTCAATCCATGATACCAGTAGCTGAAAGTTATTACCAAACAACAGCTTTAAGGTGGCCTCTATTTAAAATAAGTTGATGATCTCTAACCAGTTTCACTACTTGGAAATCTTAGGAGAGAAACCAGCAACTGAACAGGCATGGGGACTCAAGTTATTCGCTGATACTTAGAGGTGAGCTCACCAGATTAGACACACATTTGTGAGGCAACCTAGGAAATTCTGAATTTATCTTCTCTTCCTGTTCTGTGGTGAGGTAAGGTTCGTCAATCTACAGGCTCTCAATACCACATCTTTCGTGCACATGAAAAGAATTTAAAATTGAAAAAGAACAAAAATAATTTAATCTCCTCCTGGTCTGTCTGTGGTGCAGGAAGCCTCTTCATCCATCTCTGTCAAAAGCAGCAAGGCAGAACCCTGTACTTGGTGTTCAAGAAAGCGCTAGCAGGGAGACCTGGCTTCTACACCAGCGGATGCTTCAAAAGGACAATGTCTAGGCTCAAGGGTATGGCAAGACACCCAACCAGCTGAAATCTGCAACATGCAGAACATACTAGGTGGGGAGGGGAAGTATGCTGTTGCTTTTCAAGGGAACAATAAAACATGCTCAGCACTGCATCCTTCTGAGCCTACCTGAGGTAATGTACCCTGTGCCAGGGCTCTAATATTATATATGTGACTTGCCACTTTCCTTTCACCCCTCTGTGCAACTGCATCGGAGAAGGGTAAGATTTCACCTGCAATGGGGAGCATAAATATATCATGAAGCATTTGACACAAAATTAAGTAATTCTACCATGATTTATATAAAAGTCTACCTCAAGTATAATGTGTAGTTTTATTCTAAAATGTGCTGTAAAAAGATCTCATAGGGTCTCTCAACATCTCCCATTTCACAAGTGCTCAGTTTACAAGTTCAAAGATTACTTTTCTAACTGGTAGCCCTGCAAACTCAAACTGGTTTGAAAGTCAACCCAGGTTCTTTCCTCCTCATACACAATCCTCGGTTGTAAATGTTTGGCAGGCCAAATTAGGCCCTGAGTGACCCCTGTGCTACCCCAGGGCTACAAAACTGTACAACTTTAGTATATTGTGAGATTGCACAGGTATAACTGACTAGTCCTGTAATTGAAACTTAGCAATTTTGTTGATGGTACACAAGAAGGAACCTATACCTGAATAACAGAAATCAAAAGTAAAAACTTGCTTGGTCTATATGTTAGCCTATATGACTGAATACCCGCACGGTGCAGATCTACGAGTGAAAAATGGAGCTTACTTACTGTAACTAGAGGATATTTGAGATGTGTGGTCCCTACCTGTATTCCACACATAGGTACACGTGCACGTCATGCACCTGAGTTCGAAAATTCTTCAGAGCAGCATCCATTGATCCACGCATGCACAGTAGCTCCCCTCGTGCTCCTCACCAAGGGCATGAAAGGCAGTACGGGATAACATCTTTCCACTTCCTTCTCTTACTGCCATCCAACAGGATATGAAGCAGAGGAGATGGAGGGCAGGTAGTGGAATACAGATAGGAACCACACATCTCAAAGAACCTCCAATTACAGTAAGTAATCTCCATTTCTTCTTCGAGTGATGGTCCCTATGTGTATTCCATACATGGGTGACTGGAGGAGAGTGCGAGGAAGGTGGCAGAAGAGTTGCTGATCGTACTGCCACTCCTACAGTCACTGCAGTCACTACTTGCAGGGATAGTCAACAGGTGGACCGCAGGCCAAGTCCAGAACAGAAGACACTTTTGAACGGACCCCAAAATCTTTTTATTTGCTTATCATTATTGTTACTATTTTTTTAAACATTTTCTCTGGAGTCTGAACCTTGACTATACCTTGATCAAGAAATATGGACCTTGACAAAAAATAATTGACTTCTCCTAGACTAGAGTATAGTGTGTCTCACCCATGTGGGCAGAATTCCAAGTTGCTGCCCTGCAGCAGCACACCTGATGGGGATGCCACAAAGGCAGCTTGTGCTTGTGTGAAGTGAGCTTTAATATCCCCAGGAAAGGGAATTTTTGGTATTTTTGTAACATTCTAAGATCCCCCTGAAACCTACTTAGAAATCCTCTGGGAGGATATAGCTTGCCCATGCGACCTTTCCGCTATGGCAATGAAGAGGAGGAACTGGAGAGGCATTGACCCACCCTGCGTTTTATGCCTTTGGTCAGGAGCATGAGGGGAGTTACAAACTGTGAATTTGTGGATCAACGGACACTTCTCTGAAGACTTTCCAGACTCAGGTGCATGGCGCACACGCATACCCACATGTGGAAAACACATAGGGGCCATCACTCAAAGAAGAAGGTGCTATTTTTACATAGTTACTTTTCAGAGTAAACCACAATTTAAATAAATGTGTGTAGAGTTTTGAGGGAGCAATGGAAGATGCTGCAATGAGCAAAAACAGTGGCATGGAATACTACAAAAACCAGACTGTTCACAGAAATATTAAAGAAGAGAGAAAACATATTATTGAACTAGAAAAACGCATTATGCGAAGATGGACAGACTACTTCAATAAACAAATAAAGCATTTTGTAACAGATTATTAGGGGTAGTTTTGTCATGACAGATTTAGAGGAACACTATGAATCTGTCTTGTGGGTAAATTATTTAAAAGTTGTAGATCCAGGCCTAAGCTTCCTTTTACTGGCAATATTTTACGGGTAACTTACATCCAATGAGTATTCAGATTCTTCCTCAGAAAAGTCCACCTCAGCTGTTGTAATTATTTTTCAGTGATGACTTGCTTTTTACCAAGAAGGTCTAACTGAGCTTCAGTGGCTTTCTCATACTCTTACATTTACGCAGTGTTTCAAGCCCAGGTAAGGAATCTTTTGATCTAACCATTAAACACAGTAGCAATTTTTAAAACAACTATATTAGATTTAAATGCTACCTTTTACATTAATTTAAATGGGCAATTATCAGATTTTCTGTCTTGTCTTTGTGCTCCAGCATTTTATAATTGAAGATAACCCAGATCTGAATGAAGTAAAAGATTTTGCTAATCTCAGCATAGTCCCTAATCCACATTTGCTTATATTACTGATAGATGTTTTAATTTTTATATACTTTTTGGCTACTAGTGCCTGCAACACAAATTTTAAAATACAATACCATGATTATTCTAATATCTAAAGGACAAATAAATTTGGACAATTCAGCTTTTAAACAACGGGGAATTTTTAATTTGATTCAAGGATATGACTTGTTCCATTCTATAATGTTCTACGTAACTGAAGTTCAAATAATCAAAGTTTTTGTGTAACTCAATGTGAATGATTTCTCAGGAGTTGGAGAGAGAGCTATGGCTCTGTTGGTGAATGGGGACATGTAGGTTAAAAACTCCAACAGCCGCTGAATGTGCTCAGTTACTTTGGATCCTACTCACTGATTGGAAAGAGAACCCAAATCAGTGCCAGTTATGTTGGAGGCAGGTTTTTTTCAGCATGACTTGAAAGGGTTCTGACTAGAATATGTGCCAAACCACCACCACTTTCTTTCCCCTCCCTCCATCCCCATGAGGCAGACTCTGTTCATGAATGAAATAGGTGAGATGCTTCCTGTCATCAGAGGTGCATGGTTGAGCTTTGTGATGCAATTTACTCCACACCTGCCTATATTCTGGATACTTTCTTCTTCCAACACATTCACATACCTTCTTGAGTGTCACTAGGAGTGATGCACATGCATCAAGAGAACATTTTCTAGACCTCTGGATGGAACACACTTTCCTGGAGTTTTTGAAGGACATTCCAGTTGGCCCTGAGCAGCTAAATACAGAAGCATTCTTCCAGGACCAGCACTAGCTGAATGAAGATCCCACTGGATTCACAGTTCAGCTAGAGAGCTGTGACTACTAGCATAAGGTGGCAGTGGATGCGGAGGAAGATCTCTTCCGCTCCACCCACAACACATTCACTTCTCCTTCCTCTCACTGCAAGGTACAAGACACTGAGCAGCCTAGGGAAGCACCAATCCTGCTTGCAGCACACCAGCATACTATGTTGCTTTCTTTTGGAGATGCCGAGAAAAGATGGCTAAAGAACCAACTACAGAAGTGAATTGTTCTGTTTCCCTCCCCTACTGTGCTATGGTTTTCTCTCCTCTACAGGCAGCTTTGTGCGAGTTGAGCACATGTGAAAACTGTTAGTCTCACATCAAGGGCCTTATGCACTACAATGAGTCAGCAAGCCATATGTATTCTGAAGACTGCATCGTGTGTTAAGGTGGACAGCTCACACCTACACCATACAGGGTTAAGGCAGAATGCCGTATCTTGCCAGCCCATATAAATTACTTACAGGAAGTTAGCAAGAATGACAATGAGGTAGAGGTTATAGGGATAGATTATCTGGACAGCTCAAAAACAGATAGGGCACAGACAGAAGCAAGAAGTTGGGGGTGACACTGCTATATTCAAACAATACACAGGGAGAAAGGAGGGCACAGGCTAGGTGGCTCCAGGGAAGTACTCTGTTAGAGACCTGGATTCACCTAAGGCAGGCAAAACCGGAGTTCCGTTGAGGAAGACCCCACCCACATTGGCAGAATACTCAGGAATGGCCAAGGTTTACCAGAGACAGACCCTTGTATCCACAGGAGACAGAACGCCTCGCCACAGTGTGTATTTTGGGGTGCTACAACCCTTATTAGTCTGCCTCTCCTCCATTCCATGGGCCCTCTGCCTTGGAGGACAGAGGGTCCATGATGATCCCATTCAGGAAATACCTGGTTTCCTTCCCCCCCCCCCCTCAAAAAAAAAAAAATGTGCACGCCTTACCTAGGGTCTTACCTACTGCTATGGCATCAGACAATGCTGGGGAAAGGGGAAACAGCTATTCAAATAGCTGATTAGTAGGATTAGATGCAGGTAGGGAGTCATTTTCAGCCCTGGAGGCTGAGTCTAATTCTCCCCAGATCTTGGGTTCTTCAGTAAATGCCTGGCCTTTGGGACTCTCTCTCTCACAAGTGACACCCAATGAATATTGCTTAATCTATTCTCTATCCTTTGAAAGACAGAGTACAGGGACTGACCTGACTTGAAGGATGGCACAGTGAATTATCAATTGTTTGACCACACTATCAGCCTAGACAATGTGTGTGAAGGTGGGGCCCCATATGGCAACTAACAGTGTAAACACCAACTGCACACCCTCCAGAGTGAACTTGTGTTTTTGTTGGAAAACCACTTTTATTTTGACAAAGTCCTGGGCTGTTCAGTCTCCTGCAGCCTTAACATTCAGTACTTTCCTAGTGGGTGATCAGGGAGACTGGTTTACGGTCAACTGCCCAATACCTACGTGTCTGGGTTGGGGAAGGTGGAGGCACAGGACTCAAGGGACTATGATGGTCGGTTGGAGGTATGCCAGCAACTTAAACTGGATTTCTGACATTTCATGGTGTTGAACTGGTTACTATCACCAGAGAGGCCCAATGCTCCAGTATAAAGTAGGCATGAAGAAGGGGACTGATACTCGAAAGAAAGTCACTCAACCATCCAGCAGTGTTACCAACTTTTTCCTTCAAGGCAGCTGCTTGTCCAAACTTTCTGTTAGTGTCTCACTGCAGCAATGGTTGAAGCCTATTATCTTCACCACATGCATCAGATAACTTCAAATAATGGACAGCATAGTTTTCTGGGGTGACTACCCCAGTATTTCTAAAGTTTAACAAGGCTTCACCCTACTGCCCTGAATGGCGCTTTTATGCAGTCATGCTGCTATACTCAGGCATCAGCAAATATTTTGGAGCGTCTTGATTCAACTGTTGGTGTCCATCTCCTGGGTTTGGAGGAGGGGTTTCCTAAGGACATAATCTTGGCATTTTTTCTTCTGTATTATTTACTATTTTATGTCTATTGTCCTTTCAAGAATGGCTCTCAGCCTTGTTCATTCACCCCATTTTCAGATGGAAAGGCATTAGCAAATTGGTTTGAAGCAAGCAAAGCCTTAACATATGTTTGAAACACTTTAGATGATGTTTTATCTGGGAGTTATGGAGAGTTCTTCTGTGGGGTTCACTACCCATCCAGCTACACCACGAGCAGCAGACTGTAAACTTCAGTGTTGCAGGTCCTCACAAACTCCACTACAGCAGCATCGTTTTAGTCCAAACGCATTTGTGACCCAAACCCTGGCAAAGAGTTTTACCATCTCCATGATGGGAGAGCTGGCCTACAGTTAGTTATCCTCTACCTCGTGAGGGACTTGGTGGCAAAAATACCTGGTCTGCCGCAGAACCTTAATATCTATGAGTCTACGAGATGGGCCCCTATCAATCTGCTAGAGGCTGAATTTCTTTAAGGCCGAGTAGAGGGTTTGTTTGTTTAAGTGGAGAAGGGGTGGGGAAAAGATGCAGTTTCCTCCACATGTAACTAGAGTTAGGTCTTTACCCACTGACCCTCTTTACAATACCAAGGATAATATTTTCAAAAGTGCCTACATCCCATTTTCAAAAAAGGCTTAAGATTGGATCTACAAAGCTATTTAGCCACCACTGATATTCTCAGACCCACTGCTCAGCTGCTGCCTAACCATGTAGGCACCCTAAATTTCTACCAGTAGCCATATGCATTAGCCACCTAAATCCTGATGCCCCCTCACAGCTGAATAGCTGCTCAGTGCCCTAGCACAAGGCAAAGCAACAACATTTTCAAACCAGGCATTCCACTGCCTCTGTCACAAATGTTATAGGCCTTGTCTACACTATCAAGTTTTGTCGCCAAAAACAGCAAGAGCGTACACACTACAATGGGACTTGTGTCGCGAAAAACACCCAGTTTTGGCAACAAAAAACTTCCACCTCTACAAGAGACTTTTGTCCTTCCCCCTCTCTTTATTGTCAACAAAGAGCCACTGTAGACACTGCTGATTGTTTTGTTGACAGAACTGGCTTCCGCCAGTATCCCACAATGCCTGCCCTGATTGCTCTGCTCAGTGTTTTGATCTCTGCTGCCCTGCAGGCATGCACCCCTCCCTTGTCAAAGCTCTGGGAAGTATTTATGTTCTGCTCCATTTGGGAAGCAAAGAGCAAATAATTGCAGGGGGAAAGACTGTTGTGCTACTTTGCCATTCCTCAGCATGGAGAGCTCACACAGCTACTCATGATGCTGCTCTCAGCAGTTGAGGGGGCTATGGGAGAATTCAGAGAAATCCCAAGATGCGCAACCATCAGCTCTTCCTTCCCACAACACTGCACTGTTGAATTCATACCCACAGTGCATTGTTCACCCTGTCAATGATGGTGTTCCCAATGTGGACAAGATCTGTCAACAGAGGGAGCAAGTGTGAACACCCTTTGGTGATTTTTGTTTTGTCAACTTCTGCGTGTCGACATAAGTTTTGTCAACAAAACTTGGTAGTGTAGACAAGCCCATAGATGCTCTTACAGCACAACTACTGGATGATGCCTTGCACAAGAGAGTGGCCCAGAATATCCAGTAGCCCAACAGTTTTGACCTTCCTTTGAACTGTGGGAGACTCAGAGTTGAATTCCCACTTTGGAGCAGGGACTTGAAGCCAGGTTTCCCACTTCCTAGATGAGTGCACTAAGCATTGGGCTACTGCAGGGGTGGGCAAACTATGGCCTGCGGGATTTCCACCCCCGTGGCGCCATGGGCCCCATGCCGCTCCCAGAAGTGTCGGGTACCACACATCCCTGCGGCCTCTGGAAGGTGGGCAGAGAGCTCCGCATACTGCCCTCACCTGCAGGCACTGCCCTTGCAGCTCTCATTGGCCAGGAACAGGGAACCGTGGCCAATGGGAGCTTTGGGGGAGGTACCCATAGCTGAGGGCAGCGCACGCAGCCCTCTGCCCTCAATCCCCCAGCGGCCGCAGGGACATAGTGCCGGCCACTTCTGGGAGCGGCATGGGGCCAGGGCAGGCAGGGAGCCTGCCCTGGCCCCGGAAAGCACAGCTGCCACCCCAGAGCCGCTCCAGATAAGTGGCGCTGGGCCAGAGCCCACACCCTGAACCCCTTCTGCACCCCAATTCCCTGCCCTGAGCCCCCTGCCACACCCCTCCTGCCCACCAACCCCCTGCCCTGAGCCCCCTCCTGCACTCCTCGATGCACCCCTTCCTGCACTCCCCACCCATCCTGCACCCCAACCCTCTTCCCTGAGCCCCCTCATACCCGCACCCCTCCTCTGCCCCAACCCCTTGCCCTGAGCCCCTTCCTGCACACTGCACCCCATCCCACACCCACACCTCAACTCCCTGCCCCAGCCCTACATTCATGGCCCTGCATGCAATTTCTCTACCCAGATGTGGCCCTCGGGCCAAAACATTTGCCCACCCCATGGCTATTGCATAGCCTGGGGTGGATCTCAATTTCTCCTGTTGAAGCTGTTCTCCTTTGTATAAACAATTAAATATTCATGGGTCACAGAGACTGTAACACTGCAGCCCAGCGCTCAGTTAGGGCATTTACTGTGGCTGTGACAGACTCCGCTTCAAACTGGGAATCAAACCTGGGTCTCCCACATGAATGCCCTAGCCACCAGACCAGAAAAGTGCCTAAACTAAGTCAGATCTAACTCCAAGAGAGGGTTTACAACTGAGTGTCCCAAGCAGGGGAAGACAGTTAAGGTCTAGATCAATGGGAGTTAGGGCCCTAAATTCCTTTGAGAATCTAGGTCCTAAGCCCTGCCCTTTCCTCTACATTTTGCTCCTGGTTAACTCAGGTGGCTTCCCACTCAGCTTGCTGGCTTCTGAGGATCTCTGAGGTGTCTAATGCTCTCCAGTCATCATATGGTGAGCTTCAGTCCCTAACTCAGGGCTAAGAATCCAACTAAGCAGCAGGGCCCTAGAAGTTAGCTGTTGCGATGTCTAAGATCTAGCCCTTAGGAGCCAAAGTTTCACTAAAAGTCAATGGAACTTAGGCTCAAAAGTAGATAAGTCACTTTTGAAAATGGGACTTAGGTGCTCTTGAGCATTCTACCCTCTCTCCTGCAATATATCTGCTACCTAAGGTAGCTAGTGCCCCATTTAACTTCCACTACCCACACCAAGCCTTGGGGCAGAAAAGCCCTCAAGCCATGGTTTAGCTATCAGCCTGGAACCAAGCAGCCCAAAATCCATGTACATTTCACTGGATAGTCACAGGAAAACAAATCATTTTGGATGGTGTTTAAGGTGACTGAAGCTTACAATGAATTCTGTGAATTAGGCATTTAGGCCTAAATCTAATCTAGGTCTCAATGGAGTAACGTCAAATAGTTTGGGCCTTTTTCTAAATATAAAGCAGGTTTTCTACTCTCCCAGCAGCAGTTACCCCACTCCAAATTCAGCTACAGATTTAAAAGGAAAGTGGCATTTTCTCATCTCTCCACCCTCAAATTAACTTCAGCAAAGCAGCAGACTAGCCCAAATGGGTGGGGACTTGCCCCCAACATTCAATTTCTCAACACAAAAATTGATGTTGCTGCTGAGGGCAGTAATCTGTGATTAAGGGTAGCGACTTGGGCCAGATGTGGCAACTATTTAGGGACAATAGGGCTTGTGAAGGTGGGCTATTTTGGTCCACTGGAAGCACCCAAGCAGTATATCTGGCCAGGGACTGATGTTATGCTAAGTTTACTACTTAAGAAAAGCTGCCGCTTGTTTTTCCTTCCCAGTCATTCATTCTCGTAAAAAGAAAGAATAGCATTAGGCTGTCGCTGGACCTAGCCTACAAATCCTTCAATTCCAGCAATTACATTTTTTAAATTGAATATAAATCAGGAAAAATCAAGCCATTAAGATTTTCTTTGCCATTTAGGCAAGCTAAAAACAAACAGTTTAGCAAATGACCCATTTTATTTAAGGTTTTGGGGAAAAACCACACACATGGGCAGCAAATCTAAACTATCAAACAATGGAATTTGCTATTGCTGAAGAAACTGCACAAGAGGAGCTTGTTGATTAGAAAAGGGAGACAGTATTTCTGCCTATAAGAGGAACGAAACCTAGAAAGAGTAACGAAAGCTCCCATTGGTGTGAAATAGCTTATGGCCTGTAACTGCTTCAATTTTTTCATTGGAATTAGTACTAGAAAGGAGCTGTGTGTATAAAGTATTTTATGCCTCAGACATCTCAGGTGATTACATAACAAAGGGGAAAAATGTATAGTTACTTTTGTATTAATATCACATACTGTTAGATTCCAAATCCTGTTCAACTTTTAGGAGCAGTGAGCATTAAGAGCTCCTCTGTCACAGGGAAGATGCAAGGAGGTGGTAAATCTGAACAAAAAACGCAAACAGCTAGAGGGAGAAGCTCAACATGTTAAGGTCTCTGAGCTAGCAATTTTAGGGGACTCTCCTGTAGCTACAGTTCTAGAAGAGCTAGCAATGGTGGGAGTATAGCACTATGATTTCACCACCATGTTGTCTAGACCATCTCTGAGCAAGATTAGATGGCACAACGGTACAAATGCCTGCAGGCACTGTACACTAACATTCCCTCTCTCCATCCTACCATTGCTAGCACTGGTGAAGAGTAAAATTGCTACTGCAAACATAGCCTTAGTGTTCAGTTATCATGCTTTGAAATTCTAGAGCAAGAGCTCGAAAGGGATCTAGATTTTAAACATTTTTTTTAAATTAGGAAAAGAGTACCAAAAGATTCTTCTCAAGGGGATGGCTTAACTGGTGGATATATGTCTAATTATCTTTGATAGATACACCAATTACAGAATATACCAGTGGTTCTCAAACTGTGGGTCGGGACCTCAAAGTGGGTCGCAACCCCCTTTGAATGGGGTTGCCAGGGCTGACTTAGACTTGCTGGGGCCCGTGGCTGAAGCCTGAGCCTCACTGTACATGGCTAAAGCCAAAGTCCTAGGGCTTCAGCCCTGGGCAGCATGGCTCAGGTTGCAGGCCCTCTGCCCAGAGCAGTGAGGTTTGGGCTTTGCCTCCGCCTCCCCACCCCCCACCCCCCCCCCAGAGTGGGGCATGGTGCAATGAAGTTTGAGAACCGCTGGAATATACAAAGTCCCAAATGGAATGTGGTTGAGGGCATCCACTTAGTGCGCAAGACCCAGTAGAATGTACACAGGCCATCACCTTGTGATTTTCTTTCCATGACTGAGATCCCCAAGCACACCTGCCATAATGGTGGAGTTCCCTAGATGTTGCTGCAGGTAACTAACTTCCATACAGACAACCATATAATGTAGACTAATTTAGGATTTAATTGTTACCAGAATTAGGGGAGCTGCCCTATGTGGTTCTTGGCTGAACACACGCAGATGTACATACTCTAGCTCTTACTTTTGGACTGCAATTGAAGATTTTGGAGTGCGGGAGAGAGTGAAGATAAGACTACACTCTTGTCTTGGCTAGCACATTAACTCCTCCAGAGAGAGGCCAGTGCTATTCTTTATGGCCAAAGGACTTCTTCCATTGGTTCATCCCCCAATCAATAGGTAACTTGACTGAGACTAAAGAATAATCAGCATATGTGAAGGTCTTGTAAGGTATAGCCATCCTTTCTCACTTGTCACTACAATAGCTCCTTACATTCTCTCTCTTTCCAATATTGTCTTAGGTCATGTAGACACACACAACCTGCAAGAGAGAATACAGGAGGCTAAAGCACCAGGGATGCAGTTCAAGTAGCCACAGGAAAGAAAGAATTTCAGATGTCAAGGGGTTTTTACATCGCTCAGCTACATTTTCTTTGATTTCATCAGAGTTTCCAGGAAGTCTCAACCAACAGAATTATCTGGGGAAGGACACGGTATTTGAACTGAACTCCACTTCTGTGGTAGATTTATATACAGAACAGAAAGTCCTCTGTGACCGTGTTTCAGCTGAGTTGATCTCACTGAGGGTCTAGATCTGTTGGGAAGTTATTTTGGAAGTCGTCTTGTTGGAAACACTTCAGTTTGGAAAGACAAGGTGCCAACCCTATTTAGGATTTTTAGAAATAGGCTTAAGTAATAATCTGACTTTTAATTAAGGGGGAGGAAGAACATAAGGTTGCTCTAAGGCAGCTGTGGCACCATCTGAAAGCTTTGGGATTTCAACTCCTTTCAAACCGGATATAGCTGTAGATCCTGAATACAGTCTGCACCAAGTGTCTTCTCGGACAATATCCAGGTCTCCATGGTTACTGCTGGATAGGCCAACAGTCTTCTTATACAACTGGCCATGAGGTATTGATGAGTCAACTATAGGTCATGGCAGCAATAGTGAAGAGTTAAACTCAAGTAGCTCATTCTCCCTTTCAAATCCTACAGTGCACCCAACTGCTAGTATAAGAGCCATTCATCTGCACCAAGCACACACACAGGTACAGGACTTCATTGTTTCTAATTTGTCACTGGTCCTTTGGATGCATTTCAAGGTGTAGAGGTAATGGACTGCAGTGCAACCCGTTCCAATATTTAGATTGCCCATTCTTCTAAATTTGCTTTTCCTTGCAGCTAGAGGATGCCATGTGTTCTGGTGACCCAGATCTTAAGATCAGTCCAGCTAAAACAGAGTTCATAGTGGTGAGCTGGAGAGATGCATCCTTCAGCTATGACAAGTTACACCAGCTCCCTCAAGTGTGACTATAAGGTCAGTTTTTGGATAGGCTCCTCATGACACCAGGACATCCAGGAGAAAGGAGTTTCTATCTTCCTCAGTGGTAGCTAGGAAAGGGATTATCTTCTCGCCACTGGAGTTCTTGTGCCACCGCTCCATGAATGTGTCACTTTGATTAGATTGCAATCCTATACCTTATCTTTTTCTCACACAGAACTTCAACTAGTGCTGACAGCATCTTCCTGCTTAGTTTGTGGCATGTCCTGTGTGAAGGACATGACATGTCATGACCTGTATTAGGTACCTGTTTGAATGTGATTCAAAGTGGTGGGTTTTGATTTACAAAACTGCACAGTTTTGGTCCTGGTTATATTAGAGACAGCTGTCCCTGTATGCACCAGCCTGAATTGAGAACCTATGGAAGACTTCTGCGAATAGTCCCAGTATTTTAACTATTTGGCAGGGAGTTCCTTAGCTCCAGAATTTGCTTTTAACAATAGTTCAAGGTTAAATTTGTTAATTTTTTGATAACACTAATCATCACATTTCCTCTCATGATGCAACTTCATTACTTCCCCCCACCTACATGGTAATTTGGAGCAAGAGGAATTGGTTTTTAAAACAATCTTTGATTTTTTCACTGGATTCCAGAGATTGTTGTTTTTACATTCAGGTTAACAAATCTTGAAGTTGAAATTTTAACCACATGAAGACAATGTTCACACTAGTATTTATCCAAACATATTGCACATGTAATGTGCTATTAAACATTCCTTACTCTATATGCTATGCAACATACCTAAGATTCATATATTTTTCTTTTTCCTTATCCATGTGCATTTAAGTTGTCAATCTTAAATTTGCATCAAGTCTCTTAAAAGACAAGTATTTGCTAAAGCATGAGTATGACAACTGTCAAAATGACTAAATATGCATTACAAATACAACTTCCTCCAGGAACTAGTGGACACTGGGAGAAGAAAGAGGGAATGCATGAGAGGGCTGTCAAACCAGATAGAAGGGAAAGGGCTTAGCTAGGCTTTGGTAGTCTAGCATCATTGTATAAATGCATTGGTGCAGTGAACTAATTATGCAGAGATATAGCTTCTATGTGAAAATCGTATTTTGTATGCCCCAATAACACTACAAGCATACACTACATTCGAACTGGATGGCTGAGGCAGAGAAATGTTATCAAACCTGCCTGATATCTTCCAATGACACAAAGGCTAAAGAGGGTAAAGCAAAAGCAAAAAAAAGTTCTACCATCTCCTTTCCCCATCAAGTTTCAGCTGTCACTGGAAAGGCCAGTATATTTATCAGGCTCTGCTGAGCCCTTCCAAGCAGCCAGTTCACACATGACATATGCAGTGTTTTCTGGAGCAATAAAATTCCCATGTGTCCAAAATAACATTAATAGTCTAATTACATGCATGGATCAGACTGAGCTGTCACAGGTGTACAATATTCATTACCTTTTCGGTGGTCCTATAAAACTTCTGCCTATAAAAATCTGAGGTTCTACTTAAAATGTTTCTAAATCGTATGGTTGCAGGAAAAAAAAACAACCTTTAAGTGTAATCTGAGTTTCAGCCCAAGAGAAAGGCAATAATTGGAGAGGTGGTTAAAACAGTTTCTCTCCCCACCAAAAAACATGTACTGATATTCCTATTGTAACAGAAGCACCACATCCACTAAAGCGGAGGAAATTCCCATTTCATTCCCTTCTCACTTCAATTTTTGGACTGAAGTTTTCCAAGTTTGATCTCTTCCCATAAATTTTTAGAACATTTGAAAAAATAGTTCGATTCCTGCTCCTGTAAAGTAAGCTTCTCAACAAAAGTTGTGTTCTTTCCACCTCATATAATATCATTAAGGTAGGGCAGCATATGACTACCAATAATTACAATTTGCAACTGATTTTCAAATTAGGCCATCTGTTACACCTATGAAATTCTATGGCCTTTCCAGTCACACAGGTTAACAAAATACACAGCACAAATTCTAATTGGGGGAGAAAGTGAGGGGAAGTGGTCATTTAAAGTCAGGTTGCACAAGTGACTGCAATTGGACCTTGATTAACAATTCTATTGATGTGAGTACCAGAAAAACTTCCAGTTTACTCAACAGGAGCAGTATTGTTTCTGCAGAGGCAAAAAAAGACTTACAAAAATGTGTGGCCTCACATTAACGTAGTAATCACAGATGGCTCCTACTAACATCAGTAGCTGTAGGTTCTCAGTACCTCTAAAATGAAGCAATTATTTTTTTCATTAGTTAGCAGATATGACCAAAACAGAGCAGATCTGCCGAAGCACCATTTTCAACAAAAAATAGATTCTAGATGCAGAACCTAAACTAAGCACTCACATGTGATGTTTTCTTTATGAATGAGCGAAATGTTTACTCAAAGTGATCTTAGCATGTAACAGAATAATTTTATATAGTTAAAACTATGCTCTTCAGATTGTAATTAGAACATTAAATTGCAGTTTCCCATTTTCTCTCAACCCAGTTTACATGCTTATTGCAAAGTATTTTGACTAACCAGTGAGTGCATCTGAGTACTGCAAGCAAAAAAGAAATCCTTATATATTTCAACTCCTTCCAAGAAAAAAAATTCTGTCACTGAAGTTTGCAGTGGGAATCACTTCAGTTTTCAAAGTATAAACAAAAATAACCCATTACATTACATACCTGAAAATGATGTTCTTCTGAAGATGTATGAGATAGAGCCACTCACTTTGGTTTAGGGATCTTAAGCTTTTGGCTTACAGCAGCCAGGAATAATCTGTTTAAAAGCCTCACACAACAGCAGTAGCAGGTCTCAGATAAGTAAGAGACCACTCCCTCATTTAGTTTCTTAGTACTGAGGCACCTTTAAATAGATTAGTACAAGCATCCCAATCTAGTGCAGATGATGGAAGAATGTGAACCTATTTAAAATACACTAAGATACTTTTCCTACAGGCGATAGTCAAGCCATAATGTAAAAGTTCAGATGTGACTACAGATAATGGTAGAATCAAATTTGAAGAGCTAAAGGAGGTTTCTTTAAAAATGTGAACTGCAAAGAAATAAAATTGTGGGGGACTTACCCTATACTACTCCTTTCTGGTAATACTTTTCACTTTCAACCTAAGAATTCTAATATTTTACCAATGATTGATTACAGTAGAAATTTATCCTTGTTTTAGAGAGAAGAATCAGGAGTATGATATGTCTGTACTGCAATCATGGGTGTGACTACAGCTCGAATAGACATACTTGAACTAGGTTTAATCCAGCTAATTCAGGTACTGGAGCAGTGAAGCCACAGCAGCACATGCGATGCAAATCCATCCAGAACCTGAAGCAATTACTCAGGCAGCTAGCCTGCCCTGAAGCACACATTGTCATGGTTTCACTGCTCCAATACCCACGCCAGTCTGTTATTAAAGCTAGCTTAAGTCTGTCTACTCAGCTTCAAATCATGCCCCTTGACTGCAGTATAGACATACCCTCAGACAGCACAATGACTTACCAGAGCTCTCAACGGATGACTGTATTAAAGCCAGGATTTAAACCCATGTCTCTGTATATTCAAGTCCTGTGTTTTAGGCCCCAGCCCATCCTTCCATTCTAAAGCTGGCTTCATTTTTACCACTTAAATATTAGAAATATCAGATCCTATTTTTGCTGAAGGACTGGGATTGGCAAATCACAAAAGGCTGAAGCCTAGGTCTAATGCGTTTTCAATTGAGGGTTTTATATACTGATGACCCACATTATCATAGTATCTGAGGAACTCAGTCATTTGAATATGCTTATTGATTATACTTCATACCTGTGCCAAGGTTCAATTTATAAGTTGTTTATAAAGGGTAAACAAATGATTAATAGATTTTATAAGCATGTTACAGACATGAGGAGAAGGTGGTATAGATGGTTATAAGTCATGGTAAGAAACCTTTTGCTGTTGGATTCTAACAACTGATTGACCCTTTATGAGATGTAAATGGAAGTATAATATTTGACCTATTTATCCTCAACAACCCAGTGAGACAGACAAGCACTATTATCCCCATGTTACAGATGGTGAACTGAGGCAGAGAACTTAAGTAGTTTGCCCATGGTCACACAAGACAACTGTAGTAGACCACTGAATTAAACCTGGGTCTCCTGTGTCCCAGGCCAATGCTCTAACCACTGGACCATCCTTCTCTAGGGTTTGGAGAACTGAAAGTCTAGTTTCAGTCTAGTCCATCAAAAAAAATACTGAAGTCTTCCAAGGAAGAGATTTAAATTAAAGACCTGATCTTGCCAGTGAAAAAGGTAGAATTTAAAATAATTGAATGCAGCCATTACCGTAAAGGAGCACAAGAAAGAGAACAATTCACTTTTAAAGAACTAAAAAACTCCCTGTAGTTGGTGGAAGGGGGGAGGAGGAGGAGGGGAGGGAAAGAAGACAACATATATTCTGTTTTTAGCTCAGCAGATAGGTCTCTCTGCATTACAGAATTTCTTCACAAATTCTGTATCCAGACCCAGGTAGAGAAGATTTCAATAGTTCAGGTCGGAGGCCCTGAACACATGAATCCCTGACCTATTTCAAGTGTACAGATAGTCAGAAAAGTGATAAAATGACTGAGTGATGTCTGTGCCCAGTGTATCTTCCAGGTCCTACTATAGTTTACCTACCAACCAACCAAAAAAAAAAATCTGCCCTATTGACAAGGCAGAGGCACTAGCCACGTAGCTACTATTGTTGCTCACACAACAGAAATGAAATAAAAGGTTTGATCCCAGAACCACTACAGCTGATACAAACACAGGACAAGTATTACACTGAGTTCACATTTAAAAAAAAAAATAAAATAAAAAATCTGAACTTAAGTGAATTCTGTAGAGAAGGGAATTATTCTGTATACAGAGGCAAGTACTCCTTGATACCTTAATAGAGAGGTGAACATTTTAAAATAAAAGAATGAGAAGATTTTTAGTGTCACTTTTATTATCTTATTTCAAACCCACACAAATTGGAGCTAGGAAAGTTCTGCACCAGAAACGGTCTGACTAATGATATTGTAGTGCAGATGGCTTACAGATCTCTCTCTTTCAAAAGGTGGTACCATTTCATTGATTCTACACATTATGAAGTGCCTTTAGATGTTTTGCTGCTTCCCCATAACATCCAAATGAATAAGGCAGTGAAGAACATCCTTTTGGGAAGAGATGTCTTGTTTACAGACAAGTTGATATTAAATTATTTATTAAGAGCTTCTAGAAGGCATAGAAGTCAAGGCAACAGACATGCCTGTCCATGAGAGATCAGGATTAAAAACACAAATGCCTGTGCAGAGGTATTTTATGAATATAATCAGGACAAATATAGAAAATGAGGAATACTCAGCTGGCCCTGAACATAAAATCTTGTCTAATGCAAGAGAAGAGCAACTTGAATAGAAGCCTCAACTAAATGGAAGTGGTTAAAAATCAGGAGCCTCCCCAAAAGTCATGATTTTCAAACAGAAAAAAACCCCTCCTCTTTAAATTTAGTGATTTGAGTCTTGATTTGAAATAACATTTTAAAACAGTGGACTATTCAAAATTCACTTTCCTACTAAAGCAGTTAAAGGATTACAGACCTAATCACTGTCAATTAGGCAAAGGAGAAACTGATGAAGTCATATTATGCCTCTTCACAAACCACATACGACTGCCATTTTGTGATAAGAAAGTTCTTTTTAAACTGAACACTAAAGAAAACTCAGAGGCTACCATGAACTAGAAGCCTGAGATCCATAAACAAGATGTGGAGAACTATTCTAAATACTTATTTTAGAGAAGGAAATGCCTATTTACACAACAGTCCCCATTGTTGGTAATTTGTTTAATCTATGACCTATAACTATTTGAGCATGAATACGTTAAAAAAAAAAAGAACTACACAAAAATTGCTATTATGGATTCACTGACTACCTAGAACTTTCACATTTAATTCTCTTTAATCCCCCAATATTCTCTATTGGGATCTCAATTTTGCCCATCTTATTTTGTAGTCTGTGGGAACAGGCAAAAAAGGAAAACTTTCCCTGGCCCTGCACCACACACCTCAACTCCCAACACCCAAGAAATATTATGCTATCTTGTAAATATTCATACGTAGAGGTGAGAAAAGTCATGGGATTCCTGAATCAGTAAGAACACCTATAGTTTTAGATTTATCAGTTTATACACAAATTTGCCCATGTGAAAGAAAACACTTGAGTGCAGAGGCTTACACAACTGCACGCACATCTAATAGCGTAACAGCTCTGTCTACACTACAGGATAGGCACTATCTTGGAAGTAGTTGTGACCAGTTCTTGAAAACATATCAGCTAATATTCAAAAACAATTGTTGAAACGTCTAAGGTTTTTCAACAAGTGTTTTCAGAAGAGTTATGCACCAATCATGCCATAGGCACAACGACATTATCTGAAGCAGTATAAAAATTACTATTAACTGTTTCATGACTCTGGCAATTTTGTAGTGTACACAGCGCTGTCTATACAGGGCATGATGTTCTAAGCTACTCATATGCTTAAGGGTAATCACTTTTACACAAGGGCCCCGGATAAAAAAAAATGTGCACCTCTTACAAGCCCGTATTCTCATGGGGCAAAACAATGACAGAATACTAAACTAATTTTACGATTAAGGTGAGTGAATTTTTTTTAAATAGCTACAAGCTAAAAAGGGCTGCTACTGGATTTATGAAAAAGCTGGTCAAAGGCCATTTTAAACTTTATTTATTCCTCAATTATTAGAAAGTGGGAAGGAACACTGTTAACCATTCCAAATTCAAGGAGGTAGCACTGATGCTATGATAAGTTAATGAAACTGGAGCATTTAGTACACAATGACTACTAGCAATATCAGGGTCTCATTTACATATTACCACACCAAACTAAAAGATATTCGGAGCAGTCCTGAAGTAAAATTTAGGAGAGATTTACTCCACAAACATCCAAATGCAGTGGTTTGTAAGTTTGGGCAATGAAGATTGTTATTTTTTGTTTTTGTCAA
Source organism: Chelonia mydas (assembly GCF_015237465.2). Classification (NCBI taxonomy): domain Eukaryota; kingdom Metazoa; phylum Chordata; order Testudines; family Cheloniidae; genus Chelonia; species Chelonia mydas. The sequence goes on from NC_057850.1 coordinate 156,410,585, forward strand.
GCCTTTTCATTTCTGTCACCCACAGATTTCACCATGGATTTGTTTGCAGCAACCCCAATATCCATTTGATAAACACGGTTTTACAGATTTTCTAGAATTAGGCCACAATGCTACTAAAAAGTTATATATAACTTGTGTATAACTTTATACTATGCACAACCAGAAAATATGATTCAGCTTAAGCTGCACTGACTGAGTCAGCAGATTAACCTATATCCCATCCTGTGTTTAGTTCTTTATAAGAAAAACGTTTCTTGGGGAAAAATAAATATCAGTAGTCACTAGTTTTCTGAATGTTCTGCAAAATGACTTCCTGCAGAAGAGGAAGGGAGAGAAAAAAAGAGTGTTTGTTGTAAGGGGAATACAGAGTAGGACCTTGAAATACATGATGTCTATGCTATCAAAACACCAAGAGTAAAAGATCGGTGGAGTAGACAAGAGAGAAAGTTTGCTATTGTACATGTGAAGGACACATGCTGCAAGTTGTATCACATCTCACTGGGATGTAACCTAACACACCCAAGTTACTGGCAGTGAAAATAATAATGGCATTATGTGCACAGCTCTTTTGTTGAAATGACAACTTCACTATAAGTCAAACTGTTGACTTCTCTGGTTAAGGTTTCCACGTTCTAAGTGTTTTTAACAAGACCAAGGGCTTTAAGATGTTGAATTTATTGAAGATGCTTGAATGTTAGCTTCACAACTGCTGCATATTTCATTCTTGCAGATTCAAATCTGCGGTTTCTAATCTCCAGGTACAACAAACTTATTTTCTGCTTCAGGTATAAAAGACATGTTGTGGTTTGTGAAACAATGGAAAGTATCAGTGAAAAGGCAAAGAATACATTTTGATATAAGCGGTTACTAAAGTATTATCTTTTCAATTTTCAAAAACGAGAGACAATACAGGATTTTGATTTTGATATTTATTTTTAGCAGGATGTGTGTACTAACGGATGGTGACATCATTAGGAGATACGTCCATGTCCACCACCTGCAACAGAAGCTAGACAGATGTTAAAGAAATCATACTTAAAGCTATAAACGACACTACTTACCTATAGTGGTGTTATGACCATCACCTTAACAAACAACTGGGTTAGCTTTTGATATAAATACACATGACCAATATAAAAACTTACCAGCTGTCAAAATTCATTCATCAAGTTTTAAATTTAATGCATACTGTACCTTGATTTTAACAAGCTGTTAATTTAGAGAAATACCCATTATAAATCCCCTGTTATTTAGAAAAGGGAGATATACTCATACAAAACAAGGCTATATTGTTCTTAAGTGAAAGAAACTTACCTGTAATTCTCTTCAAAAGATAAGCGATCCATACATTTAACCCTATACTCCAGATTATGGCTAGCAGGAATTCCCCAGACTTTCAAATTCTAACGCTATCAAACCACTTCAGCAGCAGATGGCATGCATTCATTCTTGCTACGAATATAGCCTCTTATTCTTTTTACATGTCAAATCCTTTTGCAAGTAACCAGGTGGAAATTATATAAAGCATAATACCCCAAAACTCTTCAAGAAAGGTGATGCTATAAATATACTTTCTGTAAGCAAGAGATAGGTAAGTTTTTACTACGTATTTTACATATCATCTCCTTCTAAAGACTACAAACTTCAGGATTTTTAATCAAAAAACTGTGCAGTAGCAATAACTGGATACAAAAAGCAAAATACAACTGTCAAATTTCAAAGCCTCACAATGGTGACGATACAAAAGAAAAAACTTAAGTTTGAAGGGTAAAATCTAAACAAACCCAGTTCTAGAAACATCTCAAACATACATACTTACCTGAGGATCTGTAAGCTTGGAAACAAGTCCTTTCAGACACTTATAACAAATCCAAACTCAAGATGCAAAGCTAAGTCCGAGCAACAGTGCTTTTTAAGCACATGCAGAAACTCTGTGCAGCTGCATCACAAAGCTCTTTGACAGGAACTGACTGGAAGCTGACTACAGATAACATGCATATTCTAACTACACCTTGTCATCTGAGAATTACTGAGAAACAAGAAGAAATTCAGTCAGTCACCTAGCCATACATACAAGTTCTCTTGAAAACATCTTGACCTATCACATAAATGTGTACTCAGGCACCTAAATATGTTGCTTGATTATTTTAAGGACTGCTTAGCATCCAGCAGCTCCACTGAAATCAACAGATGTTGGGTGATGATCCTTTTTGAAACTCAGGCCTCTTCTTTAAGTGTCTGAATGAGGATATAGGAGTCTAACTTTAGACTGCTATTTTTTTAAAAAAATCTTGGCCCATAATTTTTTCCATAAGTTTGAGTTTATATATAGTCAGTGGCTCAAAAAAAGTCTTTACAAACTGAACATCTTGTGAAACCAGGGACTTTTAAGAGCCATTTATTGAGAAAGATTACTATAGCAACTGAACAAAATGTGGGCTACCTTTTACTTGCGTGTAAAGAAAAACGGAAGTGTATAAACTTGCAAACTCAGTCTATAATTAAAGAAAATATTTTGCATGAGATCAGGCAAAAGACGCTTGTTCACACCAGACCAAATATCATTGGCATTTAAAGTTAAAAGCTCAGGCAGACTCTCGAACAATTATAAGGACTTAACACAGCTACCCAAGCTTTACTTTGTCAGGAGCCATAACGACAGAATGAGACCTTAGATTGGGATGCAGAAATTCCCTGGTTCTGAGAGATCAACTGTGGCAAGATGTACAATCTAATGGAATCACCCAATGTTATCTATGAAGACTGTTAAGATCTGTCGGAGTTTGGTCAAGACCTTTGCACGCTTCTTCCCATTCCTTTTGATAGCCAAGATATTTCCCAACAAAACAAAGATATCTATTCACAGCTATAGTCCGAATGCATTTTCTGGGGCAACAAACCACTATTTAAAGGGTGTGGTGAGTCTCTATAGTGTGTCCACATGAAAGAACTTCTCATGACTCTCTGGTGAATGGCTCCATCTCTAGGGTCTATTATATAGCAGCATGGTCTAATTGCAGTAGTGCTCTTCCATGTCAGATAAAGTAGTCATGTGGGAAATGTGTCTTAGGACCCCACCAAATCAACAGCAGTAGATGGGTGTTTGTCCTCAGATTCGTATGAAGAGGGTTTTTTCTGTTCACTGATCCTTCAATGTATACTGAGGTTCTCAAGTGAAAGTATGTCATGGATACCATGAATACTATTGGCGCCCTCAGAGCGGAGATTTCCAGCTTGGTAACTAGTCTTTTGTTAAATCTTTCCCCTACCATACAAGTCCAAAACACTACAAACTAATACAAGCTGTGTCAAACAGGGTCCCTTTGCTCCCAATGGTCCCTTAAAGCCAAGCTGGGACTTACAGACAAACTCTCATTTCTTCCACGAGACATCCTTCATAAGTCAATCATCTAAACAGGTAAAAATATTTACTCCCATCTTCTGGGATATACTGTTACAATGGTTAGGTATTTTTATAAATTCATGCTGGTCTGAGAGCAGCCTAGAAGATAGCAGTGAATTGGCAGCACTGTTCCAGTATAAAAAAATTGGACACATACAGTACTATATGCATGTCTTGCCATATGCACATAAGCATTCGTCAGATCCAGAGTGACCACTTCTAGCTGAGACAGAATCATTCCCATACAGCAAGAACATCAAGTGTCTTAATATATGGGGCACAGATACCAAGGTACCGACTGCTGCTAGACCACTGGAACTTTCAAGTTGGCCAGCCTTCGAGACAAAGTTTTAGATGGCCAGAAATTATAGGTCATACAACACTAATAAAGCTATAGTCAAATCCCAAGAGATTCATCAGGCTGGACAAGTCAAGTTGTGGACAGGACCCAGGGGTCTGACTCATCCACTCCCATTTTTAAGGGGCTGAGTAACAGAAGGCCTAAGTCAGTCACAGACAAGTCAAAGACAGAAGTCTAAGACAGACACAGTTAACTTTTGGAGTTGAATGGCATTTCCAGCTGCAGACCTTGACCTGCATTGAGAGAAAGCATAGAGAACTTAAGGATGTATCAGATCCTCTATGTCAAAACCTCAACTCACTCAGGATAAGATGGGAACTTGGCTTCATGGGAGGTGCTGAAGAAAAACTGTATGGCCAATCTTATTGGACCTTGTGTCAAAGTAGGTAACATTGGAAGTTATGACAGCTGTGCTAGATTCTGAAGCACTTTAAGATTTGTCCTTTTTAATCTTTCATGTTAACTTGCTGGACTGAATGCAAGCTTTTGGTCAGTCCAACAAAGGTTACTCTGGGACGAGAGTGCTTGCAGCAACGCTTGGATGTAGATCACACCATCAGCTAACTCACGATCCACCTTAAAACATCCTTGGACAGCTGAGACACCTCAAAGCAGTTAGACAACTCTGGACATTTTTTCCCAAAAACATTATATACTTCCGAGAGATGGGAGGAAAACATGGCTCTTTAAATGAAATTATGATACATCATTAAACTATGTCATGTAGTAATTCAGTACTACAGTGATTAATAACTTAAAAATTCAAGCAATAATGAAAGCTTATTTCAGAACAGAAAAATCAAGCAAGACCTTAGCTGGGTAAAGAGTTAAGCTCCCAGATTCCATGTAGCAAATGATTTTGTTTGAACAATGCAAATAAGAAAGTTGTTAAATTTAGGTAAGCCCCCCCAAAAAGAAGCTGTGAACGAAGCTTAGAAAAAGCAACCACTGAAGGCTACAACAGTAGAACCATCTGTTGACATAGTTGCGTTTATACCAGGGCTTCTGTTGGCATAGCTACGCCAGTCAACAGTGTGTGCTCGTTTGTATTTTTAAAACACCCCAACCAAAGTAACTACACCAATATAGCTTTTCGGTGAAGACCAAGCGTAAAACAATAACCAAAAGAGCCTTTTCAATATCAGCAGTAAAAGAAGGAAGCGAGCTAGATATAGAAGGAGGACTTTCCCTCAACATACCACCTAATGTGGAAGTGGCTTAATGGTTTTAGAGTTTTGAAGCTAGGAAGTTCCTGCTAGTCATGTGCTCGAAGCGGGCATCTAATATTTACCTTTGAGAGAAAGTTTAAACCAACTAAACATTTATAACATATCAAATTAATTTCATGAAGAATATGGACTAACTGAACAAAATATTACGCACTTCCAACTTATGCTCTTTTTCTGCAAGGACTTCTTTTTGACACCGCAGAAAGTCTGATAACATTCGGGTTAATTGTTTTCTATCATCTATTTCAGCCGCCAACCTGCCATTGTAATCCGCCAGTACCATACAAGCATCATCTACCATCTTGGAAAGCTGTTCTCCAGATTCCTTATCTAAAAGACAAGCAAAGAAAAAAAACAATAGCAATACATTACAAAATCTTCTCAGGCTCTCTCATGCTAACACTTCAATTACTGCATCCCCATCTCTCACCTGTTATTCTGTCTAGTAAGGACACATCTTGGACCTCTACAGGCAATGAAGCTATCCTCTGATGAACTGCTGCATCCCCAGAGGCTGCATTTTCTAGTTCTTGTAATGCTCTAATAAGATCTGTAGTCTGAAAAAGCACACAGCCTTAGAACTGGTCTAGTCATCAAATCCTAATACACAATAAAGATTCCATCGGCATGGCGGAAGCCTCTGCAAGCATAAATCTGGTATAACCCACTTGATACCTATGAACCATGCTAATGTAAGGAAGTGCCTGAAGTAGAGTTGGAGTGCACAGCAGTCCTTCCCTATAGGAGGCCTCTTCAGCCAGCATAGCTAAGAGCAGCACTGGGGCTTTTACACCAGGGGCTGTTTTGCTCATGATAATCCAAGGATTGGGGAAGAATAAAGGTTGCATACAGCCACCTTTACTCAACATTCTAGCTTTGAGTGTTAATTTGGCCCTTAAAATGGGATTCATTACAATGCAGAGTTGGTTCTTTATTACTCAGTGACTGAAGGGTTTGGGTTTTTTACATATATCCCAAACCTTATGAAACGATAAAAGTTTATGAAAACAAGAGACTTCTACCTGTGGAGGGTCACTTGGAGAACTTTGTGCTGAACAGTTATTTTCATCAACTTTTATCTGTTCAAATGTGCGCTTCCTGGCCTTTCTGTCACCATCTAAAAGTCAAAGTAGAGACCTAAAAATCAGTTCAGGAAACAACACATTTATTTCGAGAGACTGAAACACATGCACACAGAATACTTACACAAAGCTTGCCTAAGTTGTTCTAATACATCATTTTCATAAACAGACCTTTCTTCCCAAATAGAGAGCACACGGCCAAGATGTTTCTTACAACTCTCATCAGATTCACTGTGGGGGAAACAGTAAAATCACCAATAAAAATGGTAGAAGTACAACCCAGTAATAAACAATTCAGCCCTGTATAATCTTGCATCCAAGGATCTGAAGTATTTTACAAATATCAAAGAATTAAAATGTCCAACACCTCTCTGAGGTGAAGATCCTCATTTTGCAGAAAGGGTAAAGGACGTTTTGACTTGTTCAAAGCCACCTCACAATATGTCACATTGAAATAAAGGCCAAGTCTACTAGCCCACCAGCCTACTTCAACCACTGAATGCTTCATAGTGCCTTTAAACCTAGCAAAGCATGACAGATCAGTTTTACCCTTATTCTATTAAGATTTCATCTTTTTTACAATTAAGTCTTATTACATAAAAAGATGCGAAAGATTCATCTACAGATATACGTTCTAGTTTAAGTGCTAAATAGAATCATAGACTTTAAGATCAGAAGGGACCATGATGATCATCTAGTCTGACCTCCCGTACAATGCAGGCCACGGACTCTCACCCACCAACTCCTGTAACAAACCCCTAACTTGTCTGAGCTATTGAAGTCCTCAAATCATGGTTTAAAGACTTCAAGGTGCAGAGAATCCAGAGAAATCATATGCTAGATCTGTATCATTAAGGAATAGGGAATTATTGTAATGTACAAGTTGAATGAATGAAAAAAACATTTACCGTCAACCTAACACAAAACAAAAACACAATCAACAGTCTTCCAGTGTGAAAAGCTGATTATCAGGCTAATAAACTTTATTCTGATCAAGGTGCATACATAGGCATGGGAACTAGGGTGTGGGGAGGGGGGGGGTGCTGCAGCAACCCTAGGTTTTATGCGGGATCCCACCTGCTGGCCCTCCTGCACCCGGGCTCCCGGCTGCCAGCCCCAGCCTCCAGCCACTTACCCCTGCTGGATCCACCCCCCCATCCCGGAGACACGGCCCTGCTCCCGGTCCCAGCTGGGGGGGGGGGGGGGGGGGGGGGGGAGAGAGAGACGGGAGGGGGGGAACAGACAGGGGTAAGGGGGTTGGCTTTCAGCACTCGCACTATTAAAAGTGTTCCAGCACCACTGGGTATATATACTAAAGAAGACTGACATTTATTCAAGATCAAAGGAACTTTTAAACTAAGAGGTGCAGGGAAGAAATTGAAAAAAAAAAAATAGATTTCAGATCTAGGATAGGGCGCTTTCTTTAATTAGGGTGCATGAGCGCTGCTGAGCCAGACAGAACAAATGAAGTGTTCTGAAAGGAAAATGCCTCACACGGGCTTTTTTGTTTGCATGATAGTTAAGACGACAATAATGCTCACATTACAGTTTACTGTACCTTGAAACATGCTTAAAGGCCTCAACTATAACTGGTGCAAAGTCTTTTGTAAATTCTGGTCCTTTCCTTTTGCTGTTCTGAATGACATCGTTGGCCAGGTACAGAAATGTCAACTTCCTATTTGGTTTTGCTAATAAAAGAAAAAAGAAGAGATGCAACAATCTGAAGTTGTTAGTAGTATAAAACTAATTTTGCAGGTTAACATTCAGTTGAGTTTCTTCCTACATCTTTTATGTAGAGGATAAAAACAGACATAAATGTTATCTAAAAATACAAAGTTCCTTCGCTATTTCTGTTAGCACCTCATACTATTAATACAAAATAATCAAAGCCACTTTTTATAAAAAATTTGTCTGAATAAATTTCAGCCCTCAAAACCCAGAGAAAGCAAGTCATAGCAGTCCGCCATCCCCCGCTGCCATTTTCAGTACAGGCCCAGCAACAGCTAATTTGAAGTTTGAACATTCTTCACATTTTGCCAATCCACAATTTGCTCTGACCTCTTGCTGCCCCCCGCACACCACCACATTCCTCTGCTACTTCAGCACACACACAGTCCTTCCCCTCCACGCTCATCAACCCAGTCTCTCCTCCACAACATAACACTTAGTCTCCCAAATTCTTCTTCTTCCCACACACAGAACCTTACATATTTTAATTGTAATTTAAAAGCGCAACGTGTATTTTAAAAAATAGGACATTATGAATCACCAAAGCAAACATACGATCTTGTAGCTATAATCTTAGGGTAACATTTTCAAAACTGCTTCAGGGTATGTCTACACTACAATATAAGCCCAGGGTTAGTGGGACTCCAATCAGCTGACCCTGGGTTACAGAACCCAGGGCTTGAGCGTTTACAATGATCGTTAACCGGACATTAAGGTTTTTCTAACCCAGGCTTGAAGCTGGGACTCTGATGTCAACGCTGCAGCACACAGACTCAAGTGAAATCAGCCATATACCAGACTCTCAAACACCCTCCTGAAATGTGGCTGGTCTAGACCCTGGACACTGGCATACTGTGAGAAAGCTTGACTGTCTACACGGCACGTTACAGGAAGTTTGAACAGCCCACCAACACATCCTGCCAAGCAATCATTTTGGTCCGTGCACCCCCAGCTACTGGAAACAGCAACATGGAGACGGCACCTTTAGAAGAAGTTCTTTGCTTGCACTTTCACTCCTGTGTTGGGAAACAGGCAGCGCTTCTGAGAAATGCTGGTGGATATTTTGGTGCTGTCTTCTGACCCAACAAAGGCACCTGATAGAGCTTATGATGGAGCAGAAAATGGCGGTAGCAAAGTACCCAAGCATGGCAGACTCCAAACTGGCTGACGGAGCTCATGACACTCCGTACAATCACTCATGCCCCGAGTAGACCGGTGCTTCTGGTGCAGGGCCACAAATGCAGGCTGAGGGGACCATATTGTCATGGTGACTTAGGATGACCAGCTGTGGTCCAGCACTTTCACATGAAGAAAACTACATTTCTGGAGCTTTCTGAAGAGCTTGCCCCAACCCTCTTGTGTAAACATATGCATGAGGCCACTCATGCCAATCCAAAAGCGGGTTGCTATAAGCATCCAGAAGCTGGCTACCCCAGACTGCTACAGGGCCACTGCCAACCAGTTTAAGACTGGGAAGTCACCTGTGGGTAAAGTCATGGTGGAGGTTTCTGAGGCAATCAGGCATGTGGTTTGATAGATATTCATGAAGTAATTGCATTTGAGAGAATGGAACTCATGTGCCCCTAGTTTGCCCTCCTCAAGGAACACGAGTACAAACCACAAAGGGCACCACTCCATTGCTATGCAGGCCCTCATGGACCCCAGAGGTCCATTTACGAATGTGAACGTGGGCTGCACTGTGAAAGTTCATGATGTCAGGGTTGTGTGATGAGGGAGAGTCTACATTCATGGACAGGCTAGAATACTATTCCCATCAAATATCAATAGCATTACTGACCCCACCATTATTTTGGGGATCCCCACATGGCCCTTTTTGCCTTGGCTTATTAAACTCTCAGCAGGTGCAGAATGGTTGTTGAATGTGCTTTTGGTAGACTAAAATCCTGTTGCACATCCAAATGGGTCTGTAGACATCTCCAAGTCATCAGTGCTGTTCGCATTACTGTGGCTTGCTGTACTCTTCACAATCTTTGTGAAGCCAGAGGTGAGTCATTTCCCTCTGAATGGACCTATGACAGAGAAGGTCCACTGAACCAGTATACTCAGGCAGAAAGTCCCCCTACCATAGCTGGAGCTAGATGCACCCAGGCAACAGAAGTCAGGGAGGCTTTGTGCTCCCATATTATAGACATTATGAATGTCCTTTTGGAGGAATGGGGACAGGGCTTATTGATTTGGGGTGGGAGGGTCAGTGCTTGGGGAGGGTAGGGATTTGATTGCCATGCAATGTACTTATGAATGACCTGGCCACTTACGAAATGGTGGGGCATGATTCACAGTATAGATTCATATAATACTCCTGGGAAAATTCAGCGCCACTCTGCAATGCAGAATTTGCGCAGAATGAATATTCTGTGCAGAATTTCCTTTTTCCCTTGCAGAAATGGGCTGCAGAGCTGTTGGACCCAGCCAAATCTAGTTCCCCAGCCTGCAAATAGAAGACTGGGGTGGGGGGAGCAGAGAGAGAGAAAAGAGAAGAAGAGAGAGAACTGGAGGGCTCCTGACAGCTGCAGTTCGAAGGAGACAGCGTGCAGGAAACGTCAAACAAACCCGGGACCCAGCATAAGGCTGTTTCTCCCTCTGGATCCCTGCGCTCTCGGGGAGAGGGACTGGAACTAGATTGTGGTAGGGCTTTCTTTAACACTCTACTTCTGGGGGAATTTTTGTCTGTATTGATAGACATTGTTGCTAACAAGTATGTTGAATAAATTACCAAAATAACAAATTGGTGTGATTACAGTGTTATTTTGACAAATAAAATTTGCCAAATTTTAAAATATTGTACACAGAATTTCCCCAGGAGTAATATAAAGAAGTGACTGAAGTGAGGATTGTATAAAGGAATGGTGTTTGCATACTAATTCCTAGTTGTCCCTGATCATGTGTTTACCTTTGTTATTTTAAAAACACACTGTACAATATGACAATGATAGAAATAAACTCTCCTAATGACACAGAAATCTTTATTTATAAAGATGTCTTGGAAAACTACAACATCCACCCATTGCCGGGCAGGCCAGCTGACACTGCCACACCAACACCCCAGAACCAAACAGGGGAGGAAAAAAGTGCATGAACAAGACAAATAATGAAACCATGTACAAAACAGAAACCCCCTACCACTGTATGTCCCCAGACCCCTAGGTTTCCTTTCCCTTCTTGCTGCACATGAGTGGGATGGAGGCATCCACAGGAAAGTCGTCAATATAAAGGACCGCGTTGGTCTAAGTTTCCTGGCCCAGCCGCTATTGGGGCCTGACTGCATATGCTACACAGTCATGATGTTTTCCGAACTGTTTCTGGACTAAATCCCAGGATACTGACCAGGGATCTGAGGCTGTAATGTGGGTGATGCAGCAGGAGTCAGTACTCTTTCAGCCATTACTTACATCAGCAACTCAAACTATTCTCTCTGCTGACCCTCTGTCCTTTTTTAGCCACTGCTCCTGTTCCAGGAACAGTGAAACAAGTGCCTGCTCCTGCACTGAAACCCTGTTCTCAAGCTGTGCAGCCTGCCTCAGCCTTTCCTCTTGACTCTCGCCATGCCTTGCCTTTAGCCATAAGTCCCTCTGTTTTTGGTACTGGACCTGCTTGTGGGTCCTATCCAGAATTTCAACCACAAGTTAATCACAGAAATGCTTCCTCTCAGAATGATCCTTGACAGTATGCTGGGCCAGGCTTGTACTACACAGTGGGCAAGCTGTGGAGGTTCTGCAGTCACTAGAGATCGAGGGGCCTGGAATAGGACAAGACAAAGAGTTATTGTCTCAAACAGCTCATTGCAGGAGCACAGAAAAAATTCTGGTGGAATTCCAAGGACAAAGTGTTACATTTCCAAACTGAACCTCAATATACTGTGAGAGGGATGCTTCCGACCACAGATGCTCCCTGAACACAGCCTGGTTAATCACAGAGCCATTAATATTGAAACACTGTAAGTTAAAATTCAAAGCTGTTTTTTGTTTTCTAAAAATTGCATAACTACTCAGGGGGAGGAAGGTGTGTCTGTCAGTTGCCTTGCTACAAAGGCTTTTTCTATCATTTCAGGCCTTCCACATTTTGGAGGACATAGCCGTTCTTGTGGTGCCTGACCGGCAAAAGGAGAGGATATTCAAAGCTGCTGGTGGGAAACCTGCAATGTATGCAGTGAAGGTATTCAAACCTATAATGGCTGAACACATCTATGAGTGGAATGGCCTTGTGAGCTACGGAGGTGGGCCTAAAAAATATTCACTTCCCCAAAACGTGATTACCTATCTGGAGTTCTGGCTTCAGGAAAAGTCTGCATCTATCAGCACCTAAGATGCGGTCAGAATTCATAAGGGAATCAACAGGATGCTGCATAAGTTCCATGTGGCTTAGCCAGTTATGGATTACATGCAAACACACAGAACTCCACAACCACTACCCTCACCTCCTGGCATATTTCTGGATGCCTTTTCAAACCCAGCCAAATTTGAGACCAATGATTTTGACACCTATATACTGCTTGGACTACCTTTACCTGAAACGGACTAGATTTGGGAATGAAACACACTTGCACCACCACCGCTGTACCATTCACTCTTTCCAGATGGCTTGTTACACCACTGGATGGTTAGAGTGGCATACTTACAGGTATGGCAGTGTAAGGTTATTATTTTTAAGAAACAAATGCCCTAGCAAAAATCTGTGCCTTTCTAGTAATATAAAAACACCTTGAAAATATTTATTGTTTGTATTTCTTGGTCACCAATTTGAATTCCACATGGCGTGGGGGAGTGGATGGAAGAAGACAGAGGAGAACGGGCGCACAACTGGTGTACCATCTGCCATTGGCAGATACATGCTGCTAACCAGGGCTTCTAATAACTTTTGAAGTGTTTCATAGAACCAAAATCCACCCCATTCCTACATTAAATGGAGCCCGAAACTTACCAGGCTCCAAGGCAGCTTCTGTCCAGTCTGTCGTCTGCAGGCTCTGCAGCCAGGTTGTTCCCTGGGTGGGCATCAAACAGCTCCTCCAAGTACAGCAGGATGTGCTGCTCCTGGATCAAAGCTCCCCCCCCCGGGACTCATTTCAGGAACAGAATCACTTTGCGGGCCTCCCTCTGCACTGCATCAAAGCCCCCCCCCCGGGACTCATTTCAGGAACAGAATCACTTTGCGGGCCTCCCTCTGCACTGCTGCTGGTTCCCACCACTCCCCATGCTGGATTCTGGGGCCAGCAGGGCAGCATCATAGCTGACTAGTTCATCATGCACCACCACTGGCTCTGTGCTTGTCAACCTCTTCAGAAAACAGGCACAATGTTGGCAAGATGCCAGAGATGTGTTTCAGGTCCCTGGTTTTCCTGTACCGTCTAGAGATGCTTAATCCAGTCCCTGTACTGGTCACCAGCCCGATATATTTGCATATTTGCATATGGTGTCAGGTGTCATCTACACTTTGGGGAAGGAGAATCCAGTAACATTGTGACACCCCATCCCCTCAGTGATAATACTCAATTTTTGCAGTGTAAATAGAACGCTGTTTTAATCATGTTCCTTACACAAAATCCCACATATGCCAGTCCTTACAGCGAGAACTAACAACAGCTCTCAACATCCGAAACAGACACATTGTTGACATGAAATTAGATTCTTGTCTAAGGGACAACTGTATGCAAAAATCTCTTACTGAAAAAGACCAGATTCGTAATCTGGGTCAGGCACAGAGATGCCGCATGGTAGGTGGAAGGTGGAATCCATAGAAAATGTTACTCTTTGAAAATTATCAAATATATAAGCACAGTAACTCCACACTTAATGTTGTAGTTACGTTCCTGAAAAATGCAACTTTAAGTCAAACAATGTTAAACTAATACAATTTTCCCATAAGATTTAATGTAAATGTGGGGGGTTAGGTGCCAAGGAAATTTTTTGGGGGGCAGACAAAAGACATTATATACTGTACTGTCGTGGGGAGGTGCCCTTGGCTTACCCCACACAGGCACAGCCTGCTGCAGACAATGAGGCAGGCAAGGACACTACGAAGCACCTTGCACAGCAGCAGCTTCCCCCCTTAAGAAAAGGCACTGACTTTGCCAGGGGATGCTCCAGGTCCACCTCTTCCCACCCCCACTCCACCTCCTCCCTGGAGCACATTGCGTCCCCACTCCTCCCCCTTGCTCCCACCACTTCCCTGCCGCCAAACAGCTGTTTGGCAGCACTTAGGACTTTCTGGGAGGGAAGGAGAGGAGCGGAGACAAAGCAGATTTAGAGTTAGTGGGGCCCTGTGCTCAGCTTCATTTTTGCTCCCCACCCGGGGAGCACTCTCTCTTATCTACCTCCCATTTTTCATTTTTTTCCCCTCTATTCTCCTCCTGGGGCTCAGGGCTGGGGGTGCAGGGTCTGGGAGGGGGCTCAGGGCTGGGGCAGGCAGGAGGTGCAGAGCACTTACCTGGGGAGGCTCCTGTTTGGTGCAGGGGGTGTGCAGGTGGCTCCGTGCAGCACTGCCCCCATGGCCACAATTCTGGGAGCTCCCCCCCTCCCCCACCCCGGCCAGGCAGGGCCACCCGGAAGGCAGGGGCTTTAGGGGCTGCAGGCCCTGGGCTAAGGGGGCCCAGGCCTGCAGTTCTAAAGTCCCTTTCAGAATGCAACCCTGTGAGCATGGGCTGGAGGACACAGGAGGAACAGGCGCAGCTGCGCAGCCAACCGGCCGGCGAGAAACAGCGCTTTGAAGGGAAAAGCCGTCTGGCAGCGGGGGAAGCGCTGGGAGGGAGGAGGGGGAGGCGGAAAAGAGGAACTTGTGCAATGCTCCCTTGTAAAGTCGCTGCTCTTCCACAGAATCCTATAAGCAGTGGACAGAGCAGGCAGCCAAACGACGTTATAAGGAAGCATTGCACAACTTTAAACGAGCATGTTCCCTAATGGAGTAGCGACGTAACTTCGAAGAAACGTTAAACAGGAGAACGTTAAGTGAGGAGTTGCTGTAAATCGCTCATGCTGGTCTCTACAGCAAGCCCTGACATACTGCCCCTTTTGACATGTCACTTGAAATGGGAGCAAGCAAAAAATGTGTTTTGAGGACAAACTATGGAGCAACCAAGTAAGATGATGAGACTGTATGACTAGGTAAAGCTAACATTGGCATCCTCTGAACTGAACCCTAGTACTGATAGTCACTAACAGGAAAAAGATAGTTTGATATCTTGGTTTGGGGAAACAATGTATCTGGAGGCTGTAATGTATAAACTCTGAAAAGTCACCTAGATATTGAACATAAATCTTCTTCATGCACAGGGGGCAGAACAGCCCAGACATACTATCTTGATAGCTACATAGAATAAATACTTGTAGGAACTGTTTATGTCCAGCATGGCTATAGAACTATTCAGTTTTCAAAGTAGTCAAGTTTGAGAAAGTTTGAGTGGATTTCTGAAACAAAAATAGCCCCTCAGAGAGCAGTGCCAACAATACTGATGGGTTGGGATTTGCTTTCTGACACTGCACTGTTCTCCTAATAGCTGAAAGTAAGAGACAATGAAAACAAACCCCATAAAGTTGGGGTCCCTATTTAAAACAAACTCAGAAACTCTAACTGAAAGAAGTGGAACACTAAAAACAAGGAGGCCATTCTGTCACAAGGGAGTCCTTCCAATGGAGAGAATTGCAAGAAATCCCAGAGACAGCAAGCCGCCTTCCACACAGTGCTCATAAGAGAAAAGAGGAAAAAAAAACAACACACACCTCTAAAGAGCTACCATTAACAGATGGAGGAAAAGTCTCCCCATATCTCCATCAAAAAGCTAGTGTTTTGTCCAGCTGTCAGGTAAGATTTCAACAAACCATATTCATATTCACTGTACTGAGATGAGAGACATTTACAAAGCCAGGTATTTTCATTGTCCATTTGCTGGTAAGAAATATTTACCAATTGTCTTAGGCAACATACAGGATATTGGTGTATATATAATGATGTATGTAATGCCTTTAAAAAAGTCTCCCCCTACAATCTAGCCCAGGGGTTCTCAACATTTTCCTTTCTGAGCCCCCCCCCGCAACATACTATAAAAACTCCACAGCCCAGCTATGCTACAACTGGTCTTCTGCATATAAAAGCCAGGGCAGGCATTAGAAGGTAGCAAGCAGGGCAACTGCCTGGTGCCCCACACCACAGGGGCACTGTGAAGCTACATTCCTCAGGGCCCAGGGCTTCAGACCCATGCGATGGGCTTCAGCTTTTTGCCCTGGGGCCCAGTGAGTCTAATGCTGACCCCTGCTTGGCGTTCCTCCCACGCAAAAAACCTGCTTGCAGCTCCCCCCTAGGGGGCCCGAGACCCCAGTTCAGAACCACTGATCTATCCAATCTACAGATGTTACAGATTTGCCTGATTTAGTTATATAAAATGCTTAATCCAAAGGATTCTTTGGCAGTTGAGGCAGACAACCAACCAACATTTAAGGAGCACAAGAAGACGAATATTGTTAGAGATTTTTCTGTAGTTACTAAAATAATGAAACATTGATTAGAACCCAGGTCTCTTTGGTTCCAGATCAGTGCCCATCCTTGGATGATGCACATTTAAACTTCTCTACCTATGTGTGTTTCTGTATCTAGACCTCAACCTTGAGCTCTTGCTGATCTGCAATCGAACTATACCAAACTGGGCTAAACTGCTATCTGGAAGTACACACAATCCTGCCTTAGCGTTTGCTGCTAACGTATTCTGCTCCGCATAGATTCTAATTAAAGGACACGAACAAAGGACTTCAATATGCTTAACTGTTCCTGAGAACATTTTACATTTATTTCCAAAATCAACTCTGCTGGACTCAGTCTGAAAACCTTTATCTACCCCTTATAGCATCTCTCTTCGGAGAGGACCACTCATTCAGGTTTCAAGAAAGAGATATGGAAGTCTGGATTTCCATTAAAAAAATATATGAATGCAATCAGGGAACTATACAGATTTTTCTCAGCACTTGGTAGAACACAGTATATTAGATTCAAGTGTTGGTAGTGTTGTCTGCCACAATTTACAGATTATTAAGATTTTATTTAATTCATACACATTTTCCTGGCTCAAGGCAGGGGCTAGAAGGTGACTATTGACATGGGAAGCCATACAAAAATAGGTAACGACCAATATCACTGCTATACTGAGACACTGCACCAGGTGCAGAGGAAGGGACTGGATGTTAGGGCTGGATCTATATTGACTCATTCCTAAAAGGTGCAGTTTTACCTCATGCCCACACTAATGCTCTTCTAAACTTTCAGTTGCAATGCCCTCTGGTTACCTAACTCCAGTTATTGGCACAGCTCCCAGAAGCAATGGATTCTGGAACATGTCAGAAGGCTACTGGTGCACTGTGGGAGTAGTTGACCCATCTGGACCATTTCAGTTTGAACCATTTTAATGACATTCATATTGGCACTAAACCAGCGCTAGCTGAAACAGTTCAGACTAAACTGGTAGTTAGACACACTGAAAGCAAGCCTAATCCAAAAGGTATATGGCAGGCATTCAGACAGTTTAATATCCATTACGTCAGGCGTTTCTCAAACTGGGGGTCGGGATCCCTCAGGGGGTCACATTATTACATCGGGGGTTTGCGAGCTGCCAGCCTCCACCCCAAATCCCGCTTTGCCTCCAGCATTTATAATGGTGTTAAAAACACGTTTTTATATATTTAATTTATAAGGGGGGGGTTGCACTCAAGAGGCTTGCTATATGAAAGGGGTCACCAGTACAAAAGTTTGAGAATCACTGCATTACATGTATGCTACCAGGAACCACGTTACTCTAGTCGGTGTACGAGCAGCCACACTGCAAGCCCTTACCCAAGTTATGGTGCGCTCCCCCATGTGCGTCCTCAGGACTTTCTGGGGATACGTCCCACGGTTCTTTGTGCTGCAGTAAACCGTGCAACCGATTCTTTCCCAATGAACTGTGGGAGAATTTGTCTGTCCTCCTTGGCACACTGGAGGAAACTGAGAGAAGACAAATGGAGGACTATCAGCACTCTAAATGATTTAGCCTGCGTTCTCACGGTACAGGAGGAGGAGTACTACTGGCTCAAGTGAAACCAGAACCCAAGCCCTAACCCCTATGCCCCCTGCCATGCTAGCTGACCTGAAAGCACAAAAACTCAGGTGAGATGTGTGTGTGTGTGTGGATGTAAAGGGATGGGGCGGGGGGTTGGGACAACACACAAGGAAGAACCTGGCTAACTCATTTAGCCCAGACTCTTACCTTGGTTTTAGCCCAATCCTCTCTACCATGCTTAAAAAGCCTTTTATATGGATTTGTCAGGCTTGCTTACTCAGGTGAGTAAGCTCCCTTCCTCTGCGCTGGAACTCATCTATTAGTTTATATACACCTGCCCAGTTTATAAACACCACATTACACCCAGCCTTCTGCATTTCTACACAGCTCACTTGAACAGTTAGTGTAGTAAGCACCATAATTTGAGACACCAAAAATCACACCTCTAAAAGAGCACTGCCAAGAGTCTGGCAGAGGAGGGGATTACATGGAGGGCAAGTCAGTGTAAGAGAATAAAAAAAACGCACTACAAAAAAACACCAATGGCAAATCTAGAAACTTACTATCAACCTGCCACTACTACAAAGAGTTTGACTAGTTGCTCAACACCCCCTGTTGTGCCTGATGGCGTTTTAAGAGCAAATGCACTCATGGACACAGAGACTGGCAGTGCCAGAGGAGATCCCAGAAGTAGAAGGTCAAACACAGACCCCAGAGCCAGCAGGCTCTATGGGCAGATGGACTGGAGGACATCCTCAGACCTGCTCGGGGACAGGGAATGGAACAGAGAGAAACCTGCATCAGAGCCATCGCCACTTCCAGGTAAGAGGCTCCTGCCATCTTTGTTATTACTAGTGAGAAATTGCAACATAAGTGACAGGATTTTGCTAGTTTATGGCCAATGCAATTATTAAGAATAATACTATGTACTGTGGGGTGACCTTTGGGCCACCTGAGTGCAGAACCCACACCATTTCCCCAGCCATCGTTTCCCCCCTTCCTTTCCCATCACATGCAATTCAAGATGGATTCCAACCAAGGAGAAAAGTAGTAAATATGCAACTAGTGATTTAATCTAACTGAAATGTAACTGAATACTGCTAACTGATTTATGCACAACTGACATTACAAGATGAGCGATGCCTGCAGACACAGTGATGCATGCAGCACAAGCACATATGTATAGCTATGTATACACATACACGCACTGCACTCTTCTCATACTGGTACGGTATTAAAGCACTCTCCAAAACAGCCAGGATTTTATGTCCTACTGTATGATCTGTGGCTATATTAAGTGAAAGCAAGGTGGATAAAAACCAATGATTTTTTTAAATAAAAAAAAATTCCTAGTTATTTATTTAAAAATTGGATTTTTTTTGATAAAATGCTTTGAGGAAAAAAGCAATCTGAAGATAGTTTTAATTAAGATACATTATAGCTCAAAGATATCTCTTCATAGAACAGGGATTGTAAATTCTAATTCTACAGTATAAGAATATATTCATGTAATGTTTAAGAAAAGTTTTGTAAATGAGTTCCAATAGTTCATGGATTAGGGACCCAATCTTATGGGGTTCCAGGGGCTTCTGTACAGATTATTTAGGTTAATCTTTCTAGTTATCCAATGGGTCTCAGTGCTCAGTCTAGAAGATACTATCAGAGAAGATACATTTTTCAGTTCTCAAACTGTGGATTTGTCTATCCAGAGATAACATGCTTGTTAACAGCAAAAATGTTTTTAAATGAATAAATAAATATCTAGAGAAATAACAGACCTCAACCCTACTGTCCCTCTGAAAATTTGTGTACACAGAGTCAATCCCTTATCTCTCTTTAAAAGTTTCAAAAAGTTCAATGAACAGAAGTTTGTTGGGGGCGGAACAGATCTGGACAAGGAGATGTCTGGAGACAAATGTGAGAAGGGAGGGACAGGCAGCAGAAACAAAAGTGAAACTGTTTGAGCAGCATATTCTAGAAGTCTTGAGGACTTTCCAAATGTAGCCTTCATTGATTTGAGATTTACCATATCATTCTCTTACTAGAAGGGAAAAACTATAATGGCAGCAGGCTGTAAGAGACCCAGTTTGGGAATAATTACCATTCAAGAAATATATGTTTGCTGCTGCTGCTTTAAAGAAAATCACACCAATGAATGGTGGAAGTCACTGCTGAATCTCACTTTTAACAGCAGTAGCTTCTTCTGCCAGCGTAGAAAGAATATTTTCTTCCTTTGGACTAATTCATTCCAAATTGAGAAATCATTTGAGACCTGAAAAAGCAGGAAAGCCGTGTTTTTCTTTTCCAGATTAGGAACAAACAGGAAAATGAAGGTGAAGACGACTGAGAAGCTGCAGAAGCCAATATTTTACATTTCTCATGTTGACCTGGCTGACACAGTCTATTTAATTTTGGGGTTTTGTTTTTTTAAAATATTTCATTTAACTATTTTACTTAAAAACAATTTTAACAAAAACAAACCTGAATTAAAAAATTGAATGTTTAACTAAATTTAAAAATTCATGTGCTTGTTTTGTTAAAATATTATATGTTCGCTGTTGAAGAAAACAATCCAGAATATATAATAGTGTTGTTTTAAACAATTTAAATGTTTTTCTGGTGATGTTCTCCTCCTAATACAGCATGACAAGAAAATCCTCCAAATATTAATGCTTAACCAGTTGAATTGGAAATAGTTCACCTCCCAATGATTTCATAAATATCTGCTTCAATTACCTTTGGACCATTCATTTTCTGATATAGCTGTAAAACTACTCTGAAAAGTTTTCAAAATAAATCACTTAAAAATGTATAGTGTGTACCTTCTAAAAATGAAATCTACATCTCTGAGTTGAGAAGAATATGTACTAAGGTTATAACAACCAACAAGAATGCGCTTTTATGTAGAAATCCATGATTAAATAGAGCCTTCCTAACTAGTGATTTAAATCAATTTGATCTAAATCAAATCCACCCTGAGTGAAAGTCTCTAGGTATTGGCAGCCCGATGTACAGGGGTTGTGAAAAGGCATATTCATGGTAAGCAAGTTCCTGTATCCTATTTCAGCATGCTTTTTTGTGTTCACTGAGATTTTGGTCCACCCCCAGAAGATTATGCTTCTGAACTTTTCACACAGGAAAACCTCAAGACAGTCCATGAGACGCCTATGCAGGACAAACCCTCCCCGCCCCACAGCTCACTACAGTCCTCTCTCGTCATCACTCGCTGATCAGTCATCAGACAAGGAAATACCTCTTTGACATAGACAGATGGTCTTCTACCACAGGCCTGGAAAAGTTCCCTTTTCCAATCCTGAATCTCCAGCAGATTAACATCTTCTAATGACAACACTACCTGAAATACTTTTAAGACCAGCACAGGTAAAAGGTTCCTAGTTTATGGGCACCAAACCCACCCCCCATCCAGGTAAAAAGATATTTATTTTATTTTAAAAAATTCCAAGATTTTCCACTGTATTGGTGGGCTGGTGACCTGAGCTGCAGCTGCTTATCAACAGGCAAATATGGAGAAAGGAGATAAACGTGGGTATGGAGAAGACAGAAGTATCAATTTTGTGGCCTCGCTGTAACACAATGTTAAGAGATATTTTTATTTCCCTGGACAAAAAAAAAAAAGTTCCTTTATTGCCTTTGCAAGGTTGTCCACATCTGCTGCACCAAGCAGCCTCCAACGGCTTTTGGTATGAGGGCCGTGAACTAGCAGGGGAAAAGAAAAATGTTCCAAAGATGAGCATCTGCAGGATATGCAAAATGACTTTAGCCACAGGTCACACCAGCAGTGAGAATTCCAGAGGCTGCTGTAGGAGCAGGACAGGGAAATGAAGGAGCATGACTGGCAGCAGCAGAAGGAAATGTTCGAGCAGCCACTTAGCCTGATGACCAGTACCTTCGCCAGTTGACTCTCCTCCATGCTAACATACCTGGCAGCCAATGCACCACTTGACAATTCTGGAGTGGGGTTGGCAATGTGGCAGTCAAACTCCTAGAATAAAAGTGAGTATGGATATATATATTCTGTTCATCCTACCTCCATGCAACTACAGGAGAAGTAGTACAAGAACACTGGTGATGTGCAATTCTATCAACAGTGTCACCACACTGATTTACTTTGTTTTCACTGCACATTTCACTCAACATTTGCACTCTGGACAGTAGCAGCTGGATTGCCTGCATTCACTTTTACTAAAGTATTTGATTGAACAATCCACAGGTGAGTGTTTGGGAAATAAGAATCAGAAAGCTTAAATCAAAAGCTTTTAATTGTCAGAACAGCAGCAAATAGACACATGTCTAAGTCTACACAGTATAACACTCCACAGCCTCACATTTTCCCACACAAAGCAGGATGTGGGCAAACAAGCCATCCCTTGCTCTCCCAGCCCCAGTGATCAAAGGCGCACTCTTAGGTTCGGGTGTACAGGCAGCCAATCTTCAACTCATTCCTGGAGAACGCTCTCTCCATTATGCTTGCATATGTTGTGCAGTGCACAGCATGTCCCAACAACAGATGTCACTGGGCATACTGCATCCAAACAGGTTTGCAAGCTGTGCCAACTTACCATCAATCGTCCAAATGTACATTCTACCACCATCCTGCAACTGCTTAGTATGCAAATTCTTCTGAGTGCACTCTTACATCAGGGTACAACTTCACATGCACCTTGTGGAGGGAAGGAGATGGTCACAGTTGATGTAAAACTGGTTAGCAACCAACCTGTAGCAGTCTGAGGTAAGAGCCTAATTCTGGATTCCCTCATCTGCATGTCCTGACACTGGAGGATTGGGTCTACATGACAGCGTAGACCCACTCAGTACTTGTGCTCCTGATCCAGCATCAGGTCAACACAGGAGAATCTACAGCTATTACAACCTGCATCAGCTGCGTCCACACCAAGGCCTGCTGCCACCTTCCGATGGCCACTAGCTGCTTCCAAAATGCTCTCTACCAAGTCCCATACCCTCTATCTGCCTCCAGTTGTGAAAACAGGTGTTGGATTAACAGTGACAACTGCTGGAACAGGTCATCATCCTGATCTGGATCAATCCCTTGACAGTGGGTGGAACAGAGGTGAAGATGGAAATGAGGAGTGTGCAATGCCAAAAGTGTTTAAATTCTCTGTGTTGGTTAGCAAAGAACTCTTCCACACAGGGATCTGGGAGGGACAAATAATTTCTTCCAAAATACAACACAAAACAATTCATGCGGTGGTATTGAACTAAGAACCATGGGATATGCTCCTGGAAATTCTAGCATGTAACAAGGATGCATGCACCTACCAGATAGGCCTCAAGTGTGGCTTAGCAGCGTGGATGCTTGTAGGCAGGGTTATCTAACCCAGTTACCCATACTCGGGTAATCTCCCTGAAGACTACAAAAGCTGCCTCAGTAGGGAAAAGATAAACAGCAGGGTGATGAGCTGGTGGCAAAATAAAAAGCAGAATGCCAAAGAAGACTACAGGTACCAACGATTAGTAAGTGTCAGAACGCCAAGGTGGCAACAAAAAAAAAAAAAAAAAATCAAGTGCCACCAAGTGCCAAAGTACTGACAAAAGTCAAGCACTGAAGAATTGCACCAAACATCAGAAGCCAAGATAAGAACTTCAATAAGTTCCAGACTTGACTGAAAGACAAAGTTGGTGTTGAGAAAGGATACCTCAAGCACTTCCTGGGATCCAGAGAAGAGCTACAACTGCTGATGTGGTACAGCTCCTCTGCAGTTAAGGAGGAAGTGACTGAATTATTTTCAGGGCGACAAGTATATACAGTAGAGGGAGTCACATGAAACAACTAGTGGGGACCTGACTCACATTCTTCTTTGCTACCATTGCCCTCATAGGTTAAGAGTTTGGGGAGAGTCGACCAGTTCTCCACTCAAGAGTTAAAACACAGGAGTATCATGCACAGATCATATATTTAGAGAAAGTTAAATTTTTAACCCACTACATCAGGAGTCAGACTGATCCAGTTCATGGCAGTTTGAAGAACTGGTACTTTTCTCTGATGGCTGATGTTCTGGGCTCTAGAACCAACACTTTCATTTTTTAAACATTTAGCCCTTATAGTTCCAAAAATATAGCTTTTCCCTATTAATATCCATCTGACCCTACAGACATGAAACAGCTCGGAGAAGTGTGAACTGCCTCACTCATCTCAATAGGTTAATTAAGGTACACTATCATGAAAATTTTAAATGTAAGCATTGTTAGCTATTACGCTGCTGATTACAACATACAAGGAAGGAGAGGGGTGATCATAATACAAAGATGTACTCTAAATGACAGGTTTCAGAGTAGCAGCCGTGTTAGTCTGTATTCGCAAAAAGAAAAGGAGTACGTGTGGCACCTTAGAGACTAACCAATTTATTTGAGCATAAGCTTTCGTGAGCTACAGCTCACTTCATCAGATGGTGTCTCATGAGTGGAACTGGGACAGTATCAATACTTTTCTCTATCTGATTTGACCCCTTCAGATAATGCCACCCATCCCCAACCCCTCATACAAACAAATGCTTTGATCCAGGTGGCTAAGTTTGAAGATAACCAAACAGAAAGGCAACTTTTTCTTACCAAAAAAAGCGACAGTTTGGAGCCATTACAATGCATTATGACAACGTCACATCAAGAGGCTGACATACTCTGAACATGCACGAAAGAAACAGCTACAAACCTAGAGGGGTCAATCTCAACTGAAGTTCATGACAATGCTATTAAAATTATAGTTGGGCTTTAATCATTGTAGTTTCTTATCTCTGAAGTAATAATGGTGTCATGCTTCAAATTAATTGCTACAGCCTCTTTTCAATATAAAAATATTTTCATCAATATGCTAGCACAGACCCAGAGCATGACCTAAATGACAGTTATGCCAAAAAAAATCTAAAATTTAATATATATTATCTCATAGGTTAGATTAAAAAACATAACCAAAATGAGTGGAACACAAGTTTAAACACACTAAAAGCCATACTAGTCCATCTGCAGAAGCATTCAGCATGTATGTTCCAACCAACCTTTTAAAGAAAGTCTCTAATGAGCAGGCTCATCTGATGAATATATCATCGTATGACAGATGCCAGAAGTCCCCTGTCAACCCATAGTAATTTCACAGAATGATGAATTCTAGGATATATACATTTAATGTATTCATTAGTTACAGTCAAGAAGAATCAGTAAAAAGTCTGTTCTATAAATCTGAAGAGAAAGGTCAAAAATCACACAGTTTATGAACTGTTATGCATGATTACAAAACACTCAGATTCTGTTTACACTAAGGGACTGTAAATGCATCGACAAACCCTACTGTCCAGCTGCTGGCTACAACCAAACAAGTAAAAAAAGTCATATTACATGCCATAAGACTGCAGCAAACTGAGCAACCTATTTGGAAATAATTCTAATTATTTACATACTTCCAAATGTTACAAATATAATTGCATGAAAATTTAACAGATTACATTTAACAATTTTCCTTTGAATTTATGCACACACAAACATCTAGACAAAGTGAAAGCTATAATAGCTAAAAACTATTTCTCTTCTGCAACTGTACAAAGTTATTCTAACAAAGAATTTCAGTCCAAAGACTGTTAAAGAACATGCAACTAGGGATGGGAGATTAGTTCAGAATTACTTCAATTCAACTTGATCAGTCATTTCCCATTATCTTACTGTAGACATCAGCATAGAAAAAAAAACTTTCCGATCCCTTTTGTTTCTGTACTCTTAAAAGCATGATCTAAAGAGTCTTTCCTTACTGGCGACTGGAGAAAGAGAGCAAGAAAAAAAGCTGTATCATGGAATTAAACAACTCCTATTACTGTAACCATCTTTACATAAGTTACCAAAGAGCAAGTGAGGTAAAATTTACCTAAGTTACTCTGGACAAGGGGTCTGAAGAAAAATAGGAATAAGCTAAAAATAAAACCCAAAACATTAAAGAAGAGATCTATGCTTTAATATGAAATTTTAAGAGGACAAAAAAATTACAAATATGAGAATTCTAGCTAATTGTACCCCAAAGGAAGACATGTTGAGAAGTCTGTTTTCATATACCAGAAGTTTGTATTGTGTCACTCATTTTGCTAGTTTTAAAGCAAACTGCAATAGTTCACTGTCAGAACCAGAATCTCATGGCTCCAGTAGAAGAAAGTTGTTACAAGATGTTAACTTATCCAGACAGTAAATAGTATGAGAGTCTAAATACCACCTCCTCACTCCAATTTCAACATAGTGTCTCGTTCCCATTACACAATTTTAGAAATACAGGTGCCACTGACAAAGAGGAACAAGGGTCTAAGAGCTCCTATCGTTAATACTGAAGCCGTTTAAGATGAAAAACTAGGCAAATTGTTGTCCAGGACACACATCCATGACCATTCCACTCATTAGATAAGTGAAAGGCTACAGAGAAATTAGTCTTGCATTGTACTGTGCTCTTAAGGTTGCTCATTTTATCCCTGGTGATGGCATATTCCACTGTAAGGGCCTTCCACAAGAATGAATTATGAGATGAAAGATGGCATTATGGTTAAAGGCATTGGTTTCGGACTCACGGAGATATGGGTTCAATTTTTAATTCTGCACAGAATTCCTGGGTAACACTGGCAAAAATCACATACTCTCGAAAACAAAGTTATTACTAATTCTTTATCTCACAAGGCAGGGGAGTTGGGAAGATGTATTCATGTGGTTTGAAAAAAAAGGCGCGGAATTAGGTCTCCTGAGACCTAGATTCTATGCCTGGTACTACCAGGGACCTACTGTCTCACCTTGGGCAAGTCACTTCGCTCTGTGCCTGTTTTCCCTCCCACTCTTTGCCTATATTGTTCATTTAGATTAGAAACTACTGGGGTTAGGGACTATGTGTTAGTACTGCATCTATCACAATGAGGCCCTGATCTTGGCTGGGGTTTCTAGACTACTGAAATATAAGTAACAACTTTTGTGAGGCTTTCAAATACTGTGGTGATCACAGGCAAATAGTTAAGATAGAGGTTGGGGTTTGTCAGCCACAGCATCCCCAAATGCAGCTGAAAGTTGGGATGTGGAACAAAGGCAATCTCTATAGCTTAAACAATGAGGACCAGGACCTTGAAATGGACAGTGCAGCATGAAATGATCTCAGTGTTTTTTTCTTGGACAGGAGCTGGCCTGCCACATGTCTAAGCAGCTGTAGTTTCCAGACACTTAGAGGTCAGCCCCAAGTCGGAAGAATTGCACAATCTTACTTTGAGGTGGCAAAGGCACGAAACACTGTAGCCAAATCACCATTCAGGTGAAGATTAAAAGAATAGTATTTCTAGTAATCACTGCTAAGGACCCCATACAGATCCCCTCCCGCAAGAGAGCACAAGCTTGACAGCTGGAGACAGGTGCTACCAGCAAACATTGCTGTCAGTTCTTCAGAATGCTTCATTCTGCCAACCAACACTACCTCCATTTACTTAGAGCAGAGATTCTAAAAGCGTGGAATGTATTCTGGGAGAGGGAGGCGTGAGATGCTTTAGAGGAAAAAAAGACTTACTGTGCACACTTTACCTACAGCAATGAATAATTAGCAAAGCTGATTCCTCCACACAGGTTCTCAGATGCTGCTGTGTATTTTGATGGATTTTTTTTAAGCTTGCATAGCATTATACAAAGTCCTTGCCATCTGTACATTAATCCATTTGCTATGATGTGGGGTCCACATTTAATTGTAAGTATCAACCACAATTTTACTTTTGCTCTTATTATAATGGATTGTTGGCTCTGTTTGAATCAATGCCTTACTGGTTTTTATATTTAATGAGACTTACATATTGATTTTTTTTTAAAATCAGTATACATACTTGTGTGGTGGAGTGGGAGGCATAAACTATTACAGATGCAAAGAAGGGGAGGAGCATGATCAAAAAAGATTGAAACTCAGTCTGTCTGTGGTTCTCAACCATCTAATTTTCATCCATTTCTCTAGTCAAGCAACTATACCTAAGGCTGTGAGTCTGTCACAGATTCCGTGACTTATGCAGCGGCTGGGGAAGCTGTGGCAGCCAGCACTTGTGGCGGCAGCAGTTCCTGCCCTGGCCCCTGCCTCCTAGGAGCTGCAGGGATGTGGAGCCGAGTAGGAAGCCCCTACCAGCCCCGCCAACCCTCCCTCCCCCAGTACCAGCAGGGGTCCCGGGCCACAGCCCAGCCCAGCCCCTCTCCCCCAGTCCCAGGCCACACACCCCTCCCCCAGTCCCAGTGGGGGTCTCGGGTCAGCCCCCCCAGCATCCCCAGACTGCTCCCCCATCCAAATTTCACAGCAGGTATTTTTAGCAAGAGTCACGGAATCTTTTTTTTGTTTACAGTCTATGACTTTTACCAAAAAATACCCGTGACTAAAACATAACCTTAACTATACTATCTGAACTTGATAAAGAGTTAAAGAGCTGGATTTCAGGAATATACTGATGGCACTACAGTGACTGCCTCATACGCTCACTCTCATGTGTATGTTGATCAAGATAGAAAATAAAACCAATTTTAAAAGGCTCCTACATCAGCTATTCATCATAAACTTCTCGATCATTCAAAACAGTGATCTTAAATAATTTATTTGGGGGGTGTTTGGGATTTTTGTTTTTTAGAGATGTGGGAGAAATACCATGCATTTGTTTTCAAAACAAGAGAAACTGCTCCAGAGACAGTGTTGTTATATGGAAGGTACTTTTACTTTACAAAATACTGTATATACTCGATCATAAGCCGGTTCATTTATAAGCCAACCGCCCCCCGCCCCGCCCCCGCCCCCAGATGAATAAGTAAAAATGGAAAAATTTTATGACCCATTCATAAGCCGACCCTATAATTCAGGGGTCGGCAAACTTTGGCTCCCAGGGTATCAGGATAAGCTGCTGGCAGCCCGAGATGGTTTGTTTACCTTGAGCAAGATAAACCTAAGTGAACAAAGTGTCCCACCGTGCCAGCTGCTTACCCTTACAGGCCGGGACAGCAACTAGTGGGGAAATTTGTGTGTGTGTGAGGGGGAATCTGGGGGGTCAGCCTCCACATGACCCCACAACTAGCCCAGGATCCCCAAACTCTCCCCATCCCATCCCTTCCCACCTTATCTGGGGAGGGCCAGGGGAGGATGTCTCTGGCCTGGCCGCAGCATGCTTCGGCGGGCCAGGCTGGGCAGCACTGCCGCAGCGTGCCAACCCCAGAGCTGCAGCTGCTTCGGAGGCTAGGGGGGGAAGAGCAGTGTGGCCAGAAGCGGAGAGACTCCGGCCCCACCTCTTCTCTTCTGGCTCTGCTGCCTCTCCTTGCTCCCTCTGTTGGGGGAGGGGCTGTGTCCCACCTCTCCCGCTCTATACCCGTTCATAAGCCGACCCCCTTCTCTGGGGCTTCCCTTTTTTACTTAAAAAATTCAGCTTATGAACAAGTAGATACGGTAACTGAGATAAAATACTTAAACCTACATATCTGTGTAGTAGACACGTCACTCTTCAGTTTGTTCATTCTGACATCCCATGGTTTCTACCCAGAAGCCACGAGTTTTGGGTTTGTTTTTTAATTCTACTTACTCTGTTCAGTCTAGTGATTTGAAAGTTCAAAAGAGAACCATTTTCTGCAAGAAGTGAACTAAAACGTATTTTAAATCAAATGTATTTGCAAATGTTCCTAATACAAAACACATGGAAGCCTAATGTAAGATATTAAAACAATTTACATACTGTTTAAACACAGGCTAAAATAATTATAAGATATAATACTAAAGTTTTCCTTTTAACTTAATCCTATTTAATTTTAAACCCGCGTTTCTAGGATAAACTAATTCTATGTTTATTAAGGTATGCGGTCCAACCCAGAAGAAAAAAAAAATAAAAATCTTTGATCAACCACTTAGAGGAGTAGCCGTGTTAGTCTGTATCCACAAAAACAACAAGGAGGCCGGTGGCACCTTAAAGACTAACAGATTTATTTGGGCATAAGCTTTCATGGGTCAAAAAGCCACTTCTCCAGACCCACTTCTCCATGCATCTGAAGAAGTGGGTTTTTGACCCATGAAAGCTTATGCCCAAATAAATCTGCTAGTCTTTAAGGTGCTACCGAACTCCTCGCTGTTTTTGTGATCCACCACTATGATCTATCAATATGACATGACAAATGCAACATCTGCAGGTCAGCCAAATTTTTCCTATCAATTTTGTTGGACTGCTGCCAACCAGCTTCTCCTCCCTAATGAAAAACCCACCCCTACAGTCTTCCTGTTCAAATCCCTAAATGTCTCTACTGTGTAAAGGTAGCTATGGGAAGAGTGAAAGCAAAAGTTGCCAGGCACAGTAAGTTATCTGCTAAGGTGACTTCTGGTACTATGGCAGATAGGCCAGCTCTTGTCATTGTAGCAGGAAGTCTATAATTCACTTGCTAGGAAAAACAAAATTAAGCATGAATGCATATTACTAAGGAAACAACCTCAAACTTTAAAAAAGTCAGTCTGAAATATAGTCAGTTTCCAAAGCCAGGTAAACAAAGCTTCAGTTCTCACACTTGTCTGAGTCCTTCTGCCCATTTTTGTAGTTACACATCACGTTTCTATTTAATGTAGTCACTCTAGGCTGCTGCTGTGAAAGAGACACAAACAGCAATCTGCCTGCTACACTCCAAAACTGATTATACACAAAACAATGTCAAATACTGAAAGTAAACACCTAAAGGGAAAACGAGTCTCTAGCCTTTGTCATACTGATCTTCAGTGCGACGAACAAACATAATCGGTTAAAAAAAGCGCTATTTGTAAACCTGACAGTGTCCCTTTAATTAGTCCTACCCGCTAATTCTCTCTGAAAGGAGAAAAACCCGCTGACGCAGCTAGGAGGAGTCTCCACGCCAAGCAAGGCACAGTACGGATAGAAACACTGACCCTGGCACAGCGCATCTCCGGGGACTCACCTGCAGGACCGTCCTTCCCCCAGCGCGCGAAGGCAGGGAGCGCTGCCGAGCCCGCAGCAGGGCCGCAGCTCCTACCCCGGGCCCGCTCCCCACACCACGCGCCGGCCCCGGGCGATGTTTTCCCAGCCGTGGAGGAGGCGGGTCACCGGGGACAGGCCTCGTGCCGCGAGGAGCGGGCAATGCCGCCTTCCGGGATGGGGGGAGGGGTAGGGGGGCGCGGCGAGGCGGAGAAGGCACAGAGCGGCCGCCCCCATCGGCGGAGCGGGGCTCCTGCTTGTCCCGGCGGCCAGTGCCGGGAGAGGTGAGCCCCAGGCCGGGGCGCACTCGGCCTGCCCGGGACCGACCTCACCTTTGCGCAGCTCCCGCTCCCAGACGGTGACGATGAGCCCCGAGTGCTTGCGGTGGTGGATGAGCCAGAGGCTCAGCGTCTGCACGCTCTGCTGGGAGTTACTGAGCTCCGAGAGCTTCCGCTCCAGCGCCGCCTCCGAGAACGCCGACATCGCCCCCCGCCGCCGCCCGGCTCCGCGCCTGACAAACCCGCCGGCCCTGGCCAGACGCAACCAAAATGGCGGTGGCCCAGAGCCCGACTCTCTCCGCCTTGCCTCCTTACGTCATTACCGGGGCGGGGCCTGAGCGAGGGGCGGGGCCGAACGTCCCACATCCGGGTGAAAGACAAGCCCCCGCCCCTGCCTGGGGGGAGGAGGAGTCTCTATGGGGCCGGGGGCGGGGGAAGAGACAGAGTCTGTCTGACCGCCTGGGGCGCAGCGATCCCTGCGTTCACCCACCAGGCCTGGGCAACACGCGGCCTGTTTCCGGGGGAGGAGGGGGAGCGTGTGATAGGAAACGCTGAGAAGCAGGCGACAGGGGAGCGTGGGGCTGCCTCTGAATAGTTCCCTCGTTTCAGCCTGCCTCGTGGAGATCATTTACATTGTTCACTTCATGCCTGGTCCCCTCTGGCAGTTGCCATCCCTCCAAGAGCCATTTTCTGCTGCTCTGGACACAACACACGCAGGATGGGGAGGGATAGCACAGTGGTTTGAGCACTGGCCCACTAAACCTAGGGTTGTGAGTTCAATCCTTGAAGGGGCCAAACATTGGAGATTGGTCCTGCTTTGAGCAGGGGCTTGGACTAGATGACCTCCTGAGGTCCCTTCCAACCCTGATAGTCTATGAAAGGACCGCTAACCCTGAAAGTTAAAAACGTCATGTCAGAGCCCACCCCCGTCCCCCAAAATGATATGAGTGCCAAAAGCCATGAGATTTTTTTGGAAATAAATTAGGGTTTGGGGCTTGTTTTTTGGTCTCCTGTTTTTTGAACTCCACGCACCGGCCCCAGCACAGATTTGCGACAATTAGTGTTGGCCCCTGTTCTCCCAAACCTATTGACTTTCAGGTGATCTAGGCTCCCACTACAGGGGCGCTCCCTGGCTCCTGTTGGTGTGGAGCCTCCAGCTTCCCCCCCATACCTTAAAATTCTAATTATTTAAGTCTGCACCTCTCTAGCCCCACAGCTGCCATCCCCTGGCCAAGAAGTTAACTACATACCTCCTCACTTCTCACATCAGTTCCACACCCCACAACCCTGACCCCTTCATTCCTACGTCAGTTCTGCCTCCACTCTGGTAGCTCCTGGGGCGGGACGGGGGGTGATTCAATAGGTGCAGCCCCAGGGGGTCTTCCCCATCCACTCCCAGGCCTGGGGGGGACGACAGATGAAGCAGGGTCCCCTTCTCATCCATCCCAGGTTCTGCAGAGAGGTCAACTGCAGGGACTCTTCGCTCTCTCCTCATTCGCAGGCCTGGTGTTGTCAGGATAAAGACAGGAGGAGGAAGAAGCAGAGAGCAGACTGACGCATTATTCACAGAAGGGGAGAAGGCTGCCCTAACCTACAGGATCCTTCTCCTCTTCCTTCCCCCAGCCTGTCCTGTGAAAATAGCATCAGCTGCTCACTCTCCCACATCACCTACCCCAAAGTCCTCTTAGTTCCTGGCAGGGAAGGGGAGCGCTGTCTGCTTCCTACAGCAACTCTGATTGGCTGTTCTTCCTCAATTGCCTGCCTCCTGGAGAAGATTCAGGAGTCAGAGGGGTTTTTCCCCCAGCTCCCTCAGGACTGAAATTCATGAGAGGTCTGGAGCTTCTCAGGTCATCCAGAGACTGGCTCCAGCCATAATTTGTTACTCATAATTAAGGTTAAGTTTCTGTCTTGGGGATTTTTTACTAAAAGTCAAGGACAACTCATGGGCAATAATCAAAAATTCATGGAAGCCCACAACCTGTCCTTGACTTTTACTAAAAAGAAAAACCAACAACTCGGGGGAGGACGAACAGTTGGAGCGCTGCTGGGGGCTGACCTCTGGCAGCTACTCCAGCCCCACCACTGCTCCAGCACAGGGGCTGACCGCTGCTGTTCCAGCCCCCAGGGGGCTGACACAATACCAGCTGCTGCTCCAGCGGCCCTGGCGCTGACGGCTGCTCCAGGCCTGCTGCTGCAGAAGAAGTCACGAAGGTCCCGGAAAGTCACAGAATCTGTGACCTCTGTGACAGAACCGTAGCTGTACTCATGATTTCTTGTGTGAGGTGGCAGTGCTGCAACCACACCTTCCCTGAAAGGTGCTAGCTTGTGACTCTCGCTTGTATCAGAATAAGGAGCATTTACGGAATAGCATTTACAAGGTATTGAGAAAAACAATTTGAGAACCCTACCATGTTTCCCCCTAAAACATCTCTTTTTAAACTCCCACAGATTTCCCCAACATTTTCACATATTTCTATCGCACCAGGATTTGAATTATATGAGTTAAATTTTTCCAAGTTGATGAAGATGCTACAGGAATCAAATTAAATAAGTTCTAGAACAGAACCATGTTTTTCACTTGGTTATGGGGCAAGTTCCTGAATCTTTTCCAGTAGCTGGTGTGCAGTGATTAGAAAGTAAGGAAAGGGGGAGGAGCAAACAAAAGGGATCACATGGGGCTGCAACAGAATTATAATTATATTTTAGGTTTTTAGCTCTTAACTGATCTCATAAGATGCAGAGCTCCTTGGATGAGTAGTTCCCAGCTGTTATTGTTTAAAGCAGTACTCCACATTTTGAATGTGGTACTAGCCCTGTTTCTTGCAGCACCCGGGGCTACACTTTGATTTTTCTTGGCTGACTACAGCAGAGAGAAAATATTATATGATAGGTCTTCCTCACCTGCAGGTATTCTTCAAACTATGGGACAATATTGGGAATCCTTGGAGTAGGAGAGATTTAATTAAGACAACAAGCACAGCCAACACTTTCCCCATGTGACTTACCTAAGAGGGACAGCAGTGCTCAAACGTAATGGTTAGAACCCCTGGATAGGCAAGCAGCACTTCATTGGATTGTGACTCTGATTCCATGACCTCTCCCTACCTCTACTTCAGAGTATCCTTTTCAACCATAGTCTTTCTAAAGAAACTCCAGATAAGGCTGTGATGGGTTTGGTCACAGAAACTCCCTCAAGATTGTCACTAGATGTGCTGGGATACCACTGAGAGAAAATCCCCCTGCCAGAGAAGACTTTCCTCCACTCCGGTCTTGCTGAGTTAGACACTCCAGTCAGCTACAGCACAGACCAGGAGGTTAGGCCACAGCCCCCTGCAGTTCACAGAAACTAAGATTCACTTAGCCCAGGGTTTCTCAGTTAACAGGGACTTTCCCAACACCCAGTATTCAGTCTTTCTGGGAGCCTAAACCCCAAATAAATCCATTTTACTCTGTATAAAGCTTATACAGGGTCAGCTCATAAATTGTTTGCCCTTTACAACACCAATAAAGAGATATGCACAGCTGTTTGCTCCCCCAGGTATTAATTACTTACTCTGGGTTAATTAATAAGCAAAAGTGATTTTATTAAATATAAAAAGTAGGATTTAAGTGGTTCAAAGTAATAACAGACAGAACAAAGTAAGTTACCAAGCAAAATAAAACAAAACATGCAAGTCTAAGCCTAATACATTCAGAAACTGATTACAGATAAAATCTCACCCTCAGAAATGTTCCAATAAGCTTATTTCACAGACTAGACTCCTTCCTAGCCTGGGCTCAATCATTTCCCCTGGTACAGTTCTTGTTAGCTCCAGCTCAGGTGATAACTAGGGGATTTCTCATGACTGGAACGGTCCTTTGTTCTGTTCCACCCCCTTATATAGCTTTGGCACAAGGCGGAAATCTTTTGTCTCTCTGGGTACCCAGCCCTCCTTCTAAATGGAAAAGCACTAGGTTTAAGATAGACTCCAGTACCAAGTGACATGTCCTGTGAGACCCCAAGCCTTCATTCCTGGCCTGACTCACAGGAAGGCTTGCAAGTAAACAAAGCCATTTACAACCAATTGTCCTAGTTGATGGGAGCCATCAATATTCCAAACCACCATTAATGGCCCACACTTTGCATAATTACAATAGGACCTCAGAGTTATATTTCATATTTCTAGTTTCAGATACAAGAATGATACATTTATACAAATAGGATGACCACATTCAGTAGATTATAAGCTTTGTAATGTTTCAGAGTAGCTGTCGTGTTAGTCTGTATTCGCAAAAAGAAAAGGAGGACTTGTGGCACCTTAGAGACTAACAAATTTATTTGAGCATAAGCTTTCGTGAGCTACAGATCACTTCATCAGATGCATTCAGTGGAAAATACAGTGGGGAGATTTATATACATAGAGAACATGAAACAATGGATGTTACCATACACACTGGAAGGAGAGTGATCACTTATGGTGAGCAATTACCAGCAGGAGAGCGGGGGGGAAAAAACTTTTTGTAGTGATAATCAAGGTGGGCCATTTCCAGCAGTTGACAAGAACGTCTGAGGAACAGTGGGGGGTGGGGAGGGAATAAACTTGGGGAAATAGTTTTACTTTGTGTAATGACCCATCCACTCCCAGTCTCTATTCAAGCCTAAGTTAATTGTATCCAGTTTGCAAATTAATTCCAATTCAGCAGTCTCTCGTTGGAGTCTGTTTTTGAAGCTTTTTGTTGAAGAATTGCCACTTTTAGGTCTGTAATCGAGTGACCAAAGAAATTGAAGTGTTCTCCGACTGGTTTTTGAATGTTATAATTCTTGACGTCTGATTTATGTCCATTTATTCTTTTACGTAGAGACTGTCCAGTTTGACCAATGTACATAGCAAAGGGGCATTGCTGGCACATGATGGCATATATCACACTGGTGGATGTGCAGGTGAACGAGCCTCTGATAGTGTGGCTGATGTGATTAGGCCCTATGATGGTGTCCCCTGAATAGATATGTGGACACAGTTGGCAACAGGCTTTGTTGCAAGGATAGGTTCCTGGGTTAGTGGTTCTGTTGTGTGGTGTGTGGTTGCTGGTTAGTATTTGCTTCAGATTGGGGGGCTGTCTGTAAGCAAGGACTGGCCTGTCTCCCAAGATCTGTGAGAGTGATGGGTCGTCCTTCAGGATAAGCGGTAGATCCTTGAGGATGCGTTGGAGAGGTTTTAGTTGGGGGCTGAAGGTGATGGCTAGTGGCATTCTGTTATTTACATTACAAGAGACCATTTGCATGAAGCATATTCCAGTTACATAATATTCACACTCATTAGCATATTTTCATAAAATCATATGGATTACAACATCACAAAGGCTTTTCCCAGTTCCAGGTATGTCATCGTTATAACTTAAGGTAATGTCTCTCTCAGAAATGTATTCATTTACTGTTTCCTTAGATTTATACACACATCAATTCAAAAGAAGTGCCTATCCCTTGCTCTAGGCACTCCTTGATAATTTTAAGTACACAATCTTAAAATAGACCAAAGGTTCTCAAACTGTGGGTCAGGACCCAAAGTGGGTCATGACCCCATTTTAATGGGGTCGCCAGGTCTGGCTTAGACTTGCTGGGGCCAAAGCCCAAGCCCAGGGGCTTCAGCCCTGGGCAGCACGGCTCAGGTTACAGGCCCCCAGTCTGGGGCTGAAGCTCTTGGGCTTTGGCCCCCTGGCCTGGGGTGGTGGGGCTTTGGCTTTGCCGCCCCGCCACGCCCTGCCACACATACACCCAGGATGGTGGGACTTGGGCAGACTCACACTTTGGTTCCCCCTCCTGGGGTCCTGTAGTAATTTTTGTTGTCAGAAGGGGGTTGCGGTGCAATGCAGTTTGAGAACCCCTGAAATAAACTATACCCAGAACTAGCCTTCAGTCATGAATAAGCAAACAGCAGTAACCTTGCAGCAAAAAACATATTTAAGATTTCTGAAAACTTTCACAACATTTCACCCTTCCCCCCTGTGCTAAATACCATGGACCACTAGCGGGATGTGGGCATTTGCAAAGGGGATTGGCAGAGGACACATTCCTGGCTATCCTTTCCTGGGAAATATTTCTAAAATACCTGTTTCTTGGGACAATCTGGTCCATTCCCAAGACAAAATGTTAGCTCTTCAGGATTATTTCTGCGAACCCCAGGAATAAGTAACCCTGAGCAAGGATGAGTTAGCAGGACTCAGAAATGGGAGGGCCAGCTTCACAAAGTCAGGGAAATCATCTCAACCCTTCTTTCAGTTTGGTGGCAGAATTTAAACTTGGAGATCCCATGAACCCCCAGGGAATGCTTCCAATACATCACTCATCATTTGTATTTTGAGTCAGCATGGGTGAAATGAGGTCTGAAAACCTAATTTGTAGAATACTGTCATTTTTATTATGTACAGCAGAGGACACTATTGGCATAATCCAGAACTGACTACTCAGGTGAAACTGAGACTGAATGGATAGATACACAGGAAGTAGGACACCAATGAACACTAATTCAGCAGTTAACTCTCAATTAATGCTGCCTATTAGGGAGTTATTCTGAAGTTACAGCTGAACCTTTGTAAACAGCTATAGAAAAAGAGAACAACAACTCACAAGACTGGATAGAAGAGGGAGTTGAAGTACAGTTTTGTCAATGCCTCACCTCCAAGCAGTATATAGAAGACAAGAAAGAAGGTATATAGATAGGGGGAAGTAACAGTGGGTAAATAGCTATAGTGATAATTAACAATGCTTGGTATTTCTTAGCACCTTTCATCCTGGAATCTGAAAGGTCTTTGTAAACAAGAATATGTCTTGTGGGACAGGCTTTTTTCCAATGTAGCAAATGAGGAAACTGAAGCACAGAGAGATTAATTAACTTGTTCAAAATTATACAAAGTTGAATAAGTTCTTTTGTCCATATATATCTTATACTACAAGCACAAAAGGGAGGCTTTGAAAATGTAGACCAAAATTATCTCCTGAGCTCAAAAGATGGTGATTCATCTAGATTAGCTGTTCTTGAGAAGAATTAAATTCCATTTACTGCTGAATGCAGAGAGGATATCCCAGGCACAAATTAAAAATAAAATACTGAATCAGCCTAAGGACAGACAGCAAAAGAAAGCTTAAATGGAAGGAAAAATCCATGTTGAAGCCATCTATCTAAGCTGCATACTGGAGCCAAAGACTTTTTTATCTAAATTCCTGACTTCAAGCACTTTACATTTTAATTTAATTAATTAAAGATGGAAATAAATTGCTGCATTTCATATTAAGAACAGCCCTTTCTGGAGCCATGCAGATTGTCACAATTGTTCAGAGCAAAAGGATAGATTGCACAATCTAGAATCTTCACTAGGGTTTCATCCATTCCATGATTGCTCTGACTCTCTTGTAGCAGGACATATAAGGATGTTTGCATAAAACCTTCCTTTTCTCCTAATAGTCAGGCAAACAGCCAGATCAAGCTCCGTACATCCTGCCCTTTCATCATTAAACGATTAACTCAAATCATACTATGTAAACATGGACTGTGATTGATATATGGATGTAATGAAGTTTCAGGTTTTTTGAGTGAAGGGAGAGCTGTAACTAGGCAATAAGACACTCCAGGGTATGTATTAACTCAGGTGTGTTGAGAGGCATGAAGCTTTAGATTAATTTTAACATTCTGAGTGGTGTATTAATGGGCCATTAATATTTGCCCTGGAGTGTGTACAGCTTTTATCCATAGCATAAAAGTAATAAAGCACATTCCTAGTAATAAATAATGTTAGCATTTTAAAGAAGTAAACACCCTTTAATGCATCACGGCACCATAAGGAAATCCTATTGAGAACTTTTGGAAAATGCAAGTTTAAGCTTGAATTTAACAACAGCAAATGGGCTGATTCACCTCCCTGCTCCAGCAGGGGCCACTGTGTCTCAAGGAAGATTCACCTCTAGGAAGGACAGGCAGTGTTTTCATTACCTATTCACCCCCCATGGCTTCCATTGGGTAGTGCAACTTTAAGGGGCCAAGGAAGTCCTGCTGAGAGAGGGATCCAGGATGATCCACCCGTGCCATCCACTTGAAAGGCTACACTAACAGGAACCTGTTCTAGATCTGGGGATTAGCTGGGCACTTTGATGTTGCCAGAGGATTTACACTGTGGTTTACACCCTCAGCCAGTAAAACCCATTGCTGAATCTAGCTCAGTGTCAATAAACAATGCTTACGTATTTTATGAAGACATTAAAGAACATTGCCAAAGACCTCAGAGTTGTTAAAAATGTAATACTGTAGCTACCGACCTTTTTGATGAAAACTAGGTGTCACTAGTGGTGTAGATGTGGCCACAGTAGTTTCATTCCCATCTCTTTTCTTTCCCTGCAGGATTACTCATTCTTGGTAGTGTACAAAGTAAATGCAACAATTTTTTTGTTTAAAACAAAAAAGTCATTAAAAAAATTATTTACTGAACAACTTAGGCCAAATTTTGCTCTCCAGCACAATGATGAAAATCCAGAGTAACTGCACTGATTAAAACCAGTATAACTGACAGCAGAATTTGGCTCCTTATTTATTGCTGGAGGGTGCTAATGTGGTATATTTCCATAGTACTTTTTCAATACAAACAGTATGGTTACATACATAATTATACAATTACATATGTGATCATGTAATTAAAAACTATATTATAATGTATACACACAACAGAACTGAATTAAGGCTGCACTGGCAACCATAATTATAGTGTTTCCTAGCTTTTGATTGCTTGACTTTGCAATCTTATTAATGTTCTTTTAATGTGGGTTCTTGTATGTAATTTCCTATGTTTAAAAAAACAACAACAAATTCCATCATGTGGCATCATATTACCACCCGCATGGTTCATC
This sequence comes from Chelonia mydas, assembly GCF_015237465.2. Taxonomy (NCBI): domain Eukaryota; kingdom Metazoa; phylum Chordata; order Testudines; family Cheloniidae; genus Chelonia; species Chelonia mydas. Next base: position 156,450,524 of record NC_057850.1, read on the forward strand.
AGCAGGGTTCAGACCTTTAAATCCACTGCACTCACCTTTGCCATTTGAGCCAATGGTGTAACTGATTGCAGTAGCAGGTTGTCATCCTCTTTGTGGACCAGCACTAGAAGGAGATGGAACACTTTGCCAGTGGGTTTCACAGCTATTTGCTGACAGCAGAGAAATGGTGAAACTCTGTAATAATGGGTTCCAGTCCAACATGGCACTGTCCCCTCCAGACCTATCTCTTCCCCACCCCGGCTCCTCATCCCAGTCCTATTCTCCTCACCTAGTCAGTCCCAGTCATCAATCCTTAAGCCTCTCATCCCAGGTCTAATCCCCTTGCCCACCCTGTCCTAGTCTCCTGTTTTAGGCTCCCCATCCCAGTCTTTCCCAGTCTCAGTCTCCCTCTTCACCCCTCCCACACAGCCTCCAGTCCCCTCACAGAGGCTTCTTATCCCAGTCTACTCACCCTGTCCTGCTTGGTCTGGCTCTTGTCCCCTCTGTTCATATAAGGCCTCTTCCTCCTCCTCCCTCCCTCCCTGGGCACCAGCAGTGTGATCATTGAGAACACAGAAGAGAATAGTTTCCCTCCTCTGACTTCCAGTACCTGACTCCATAGGCACCAACTCTGTGGGTGCTCTGGGACTAGCACCCAGGGAAAAAAATAGTGGGTGCTCAGCATCCACCAGCCACCCTCTGATCAGCTGTTTGGCATGCCTACCGATCAGCTGTTTGGCGGCAGGCAGAAGGCACTGAAGGGAGGGATGAAGTGTAAGTGGGAAGAAATGCTGCGTGGCCTTGGGGGTAGATGGAGGAGGGGGCTTCAGGGAGGAGCGGGGGTGGAGCAGCCGCCTGGAAAGAAGAAAGTTGGCACCTGTGCCTGGCCCCAGCCCCAATCCTCAGCAACCAAGGGCTGCTATTCCAGGAATAGTCCTGCTCAGCCCACTGCAGCCCCAGGCTAGACCATACTCTGTGCTGATGGAATCTTTGGAAAGTTAACTGTGAAGCTCTAACAAGTCTATATTGAGAATGTGCAAGCTGTGATTTTTCAAGGGCTTATAGTTTGGCCACATTTGGGCAGATTTTCATGGGATCAGCAAAATGCGCATCCCTGACTCAAAGGCTGCCCTTTGCCGCATTTCAAGTCCCTGCTGCAAAGCATGGAACCATTAAAACTTCTGAAAAACAAAGGTCAACAGAATTTTTTAACATGGGCAAGACAATGTATTTTTCCCTAGCCTCATTCTTAGAAACAGCAAACTGTTTTGACTGAAATTAAAATAAATAAATATCAGCCTGAGGCAAACATCCAGCATGGAAAATTTCAGCCCAAACAGTTACAGTTTGGCAATGATAGAAACAACTAAAAACAGGGTCTTATAATGGGACAAGTAAGGCAATCTTAGGGCTGGTCCACACTGAAAACTTGCATCCGTATAGCTACAAAATCCACACCCCTGAGAGATGTGGCTATGCCAAGCTAACCTTTGGTATAGAAAGCTCTAGGTCAACAGAAAAATTCTTGCATTGACCAAGCTACTGCCTCTTGTGTAGGTGAATTAACTACAGCGACAGGAGAATCCCTCCCATCGCTGAGTGTCTACACTGATGTACTACAGCATGTACAAAAACTTTCTTCTTTCCTGTGCTGCTGTAGCATTTTAAGTGTAGATATAGCCTTAATAATAACTCATACTACTAGTGTCACCTATAATAAAAGTATAGAGGCTAAAGATAGGAATGCTTGGTGTGCTTATTTGCATATCCTTCGCCTTTTTGGATTACTTTTTAGGTGTTGAGATTTGCCTTTGGATTAAGGGGTAAATTTCTACAATTTAAAAGTAAAAACATACTTTTCTTGATGGAAGCTTTTAGCCTAGCATCAAGTGGAGATCTGTGTATCAATCAATAGGATACTCTCAGATAGCGGGAGAAGCTCTTCTCACTGTCCACACCGGCGCTTATGTTGGCATAATTTATGTTGCTTAGGGGAATGGATTTATTCACCCCCACCTCTAGTAACATACATTATGCCGACATCAGCGATAGTGTAGACATAGCCTTAGAGTTAAGGGCATTCAGGATCTCCCAAGTTTGGGCCCTTGAGCATGAAATCAAAGAACCTTTGAGGTCAATACAGTTTTGAAAAAGTAAGAACTAATTGATTTGGCCCAAAGAGGTTTCAGGCATTAATTTTTTAAAACGAGAAGTATTGCTTTAACATAGTCATTCTTTCCTCTTTTCCTGTAGGGGATAGTAAGGTTTCCATTTTCTTTCATGTGAAATGGAATATCTCTGCAATTTTTATCATATTTTCTGGTAAGTGAATCTTGGCATCTTTTCTATTCATATTTGTTTTTTTGTTGGCAATGTGATCACCTAGGTCTGGATCAAAAATTCACCAAAAATACCATAAATAACATTTTACAGAGTTTTAAATATTAAAAAATTGGAAAGAATAATTCCATCTCTCTGAGCAATATCTGGAGAAAACAAAGGACAACATGCATAACTCTGAGAGGCAGCAGCATGGTCTAATGGATTGAATGTGAGGCTGCTTTATTCTAATCCAGATTCCCGCCACTGGCTAGCTGTTTAGCCTTGGATCGGTCATTTAGGGCTCAGTTCATTAAGGTATGTAAATGTGTGCCTAACTTTAAGCACATTTATATTTCCACTGAAGTCAATGGGACTACTCACATGCTTATGTATGCCATTGAATACTGGGTTTCACTTCCAATCTTGCTCCCACTGAAATCAATGAGAATTTTGCCATTGATTTTAATGGGAGATGGAGGGATCCTTAACCTTCTTGGGCCAGATTTTTAGGAGTATTTAAGTGTCTAATTATGCAGATAGGCACTTTTGTACACCCTACTGGGTGCCTTGGCACCAAACTTCCATTTTCTTTTGAACACCCCGCTAGGCACCTATCTACATTTTTAGGCACCTAATTACCTTTAAAAATTTGCCCCCGTCTCAGTTTCCCCATCTGCAGAACGGGAATGATAATGCTTATCTACCTCTAACTGGTGCTGGGAGGATTAATTAATGAATGTTTATGGTATGGTGTGCTGTGCTGTGTAAAAATATGAGAGTTGGCTATTGATATTGTTAATCAATGTAGTTGTCTGCATGCATTTAGCATATATGGCATCCTACCTAGTGCTGATATGGTTTGAGAATGTAATATTCAGCTAACACGAGTAATACTCAACTAAAATTAAATATAGAAGTCAGCAAGTAGTTTACTAAGATTTAGCATGGGGAGTAGCAAGAAATTTTCTGAGGGTTGAGGTATTATGCCAATCCTTAAAGTCCAATACAGGAATTTTAATGACATTAAAAGCACCAGACATTATATAATGTGGTGCTATTTAGAGTAATCCTTTATCAAGGTATTACACCTTCAATAATAGATCAAAACAGTGGAAATCACAACTTTCTTATGCTCTAATCCACAGGATTAAAGCTTCAGTTGAGGAATCAGTGTTTATGCTTGGGGTGGTTACAAACAAAGGGCCAACTACTCCAAACACTCATTACTGGACAGAGTATCTACCATTGTAATTAGTCCCGTTGACCCCAGTGGAACTATTCATGGTAGTAAGCACTACGCTTGCAGGATCGTACCAAAAATGAATTCCAGACTTTGTTGTATTGCCAACTTTTAGGGCAATATGAATTTTACTGCTGAAAGTTAATGGAAATACTAACAAGTCAGCTGACAAATCTGCTCTGTGTCTATAGATTGTACTAAATGTCTCTGTGACTGAGGAATGTCATAATATGTTATAATTTTACACACATATATCAGACAAAACCATTGAGAAGTCAGAACATTATACAAAATTTCAAAGAGCTACACAGTGCTTTAGTTATGCAACTTCCTTCTGTCACTGTTCGGCACTGTGTGCTGAAATCTCTTGCAGTATTTTCAAAACGTTGGGATAAATTCACATTCTTAATATGTACTAAATACAGTATACATGGCATTTTTTAAACATTGCACATATGTGATTTACTGAGCCACATGAAGCAGATGGCAGCTTTGTTGTTTTCTGGTGGAGACCTTTTTTATGTTGACCAAGAAATGAGAATGTATTAAAGATTCAAACTGGTAAAACACCTAGGTCTGGGTTTTTCTTTGTGTGGGGAATCTCCACTGGCGTAAAACTGGTGGAGGAAGCTTGAATGCCTCCTTCACCAGCTCTGCTGCTACCTGCTCCAGTCACTCTGGCCCCTTCCCCAGCATAGGAAGGGACTGTCGGATGGGGTGTGTATCCTTGAGGGACCTTACATCAGTGATATAAATTAAAGCTGCTCCCTGTACTTTTAGTTTATTTCATTATTATTTTATTATTACTTCACTCACATTAATCCTCCAATCATTATTTAGGGCCTGCAACACTGAGATTTGGCTGAGAATCAAGGAGCTGCGCCTGGCTCCCTGTCAGCCTTCCTTTACTGAGCAGTCCTCAGGCACAGTGGAGTATAAAACCCATTAAAAATAGTCAAATAAAAGCAGGTGGGGATACAGAGTGTTTGCTTACAGATTGCTAGTCTGAATCAAGACTGGTCAGTAGTGATTCAAAGTCACTCCCCGTCCCATAGATATTGAATGGTGACTTGCAGTTCATCTGACTTTCCTCACTTTAGCTATTTCTACATCATTCAGAGCTTTTTATAAAAGATTGATTTGCGCATAATCCTCCAATATTCTAGCATTACTTATGGATAAAACAGATTGCCAGCAGAAAAGACCTGGATACATATTTGAATAAAATGAAACAATGCTTTTAAGCTATGGGGTTCTCAAAATGCAACCACCATATACAGTATCCAATTTTGTCCTGTTAGGGCAAGACTTAAATTGTTCACAGTCAACAACTGTGATTTCAGCAACCCTTCCAGTCATGGATACTCCAGATAGTGTGTCAAAGCCATTTGGGCATTATGAATATGAAATGGCATCAGAAGAACCTGGCAGGATAGTGAGGTATCGATCGCCAGAACTGCTTGTTTTGTTTGTTTAACAAATGATGGGCTCCAGCAGCCTTGGGCTCCATCAGTTCCACTGGGCTCATAGATACAAGGTTCATGCCAGCAGCTTTCATTTGATCTCATCAAGAAATTTGGCTGACCGCAAGCAATCAATGTTTTCTCTCACATACTGCATGACTTGCACTGAAAATGACCTGAAGTTTTCCCCAGTGGCTGCTATCATTGTTTTTGAAACCTGAAGCTGGCTGTGTATATCAGGGACAACTGCACACCAGAGACAATTTTCCTCAGTTTAGATCTCTTGTGTCATCATGTTAAGTGGCTCATTTTATTCATAACAACCCTCAGAATCCAGTGGATGGTCACCAAATGTCCTCAGACTGATGAGTCTGTCCTTGTTATCTGCTATCATGGTATAAGTGCTTACCACTCTCCGCCTGACGGTCTGCTCTTAACTGGCATTGCTGCAAGAATGGAGCTTGGGATTGAGAGAAAGTTTGTTTCAAGGACATCTCCCATTCAGCATGAGGAGGGGCTGAGGGAACTGGGTTTATTTAGTCTGCAGAAGAGAAGAGTGAGGTGGGATTTGATAGCAGCCTTCAACTACCTGAAGGGGGTTCCAAAGAGGATGGAGCTCGGCTGTTCTCCGTGGTGGCAGATGACAGAACAAGGAGCAATGGTCTCCAAGTTGCAGTGGGGTAGGTCTAGGTTGGATATTAGGAAAAACTATTTCACTAGGAGGGTGGTGAAGCACTGGAATGGGTTATCTAGGGAGGTGGTAGAATCTCCATCCTTAGAGGCTTTTAAGGCGCATCATGACCAGAAGGGACCATTGTGATTGTTTAGTCTGACTTCCTGTGCAACACAGACCACAGAACTTCCATTAAATAATTCCTAGAGCATTCCTACAGTTGTATAACCTACCTTCAAAGTATCTTAGTACCTTCAAAGGGACTAAGCCACATAACAGCCTCCTTCTATTCAGTTACTCCTTTAACTCAAGTAGAAGAGGCCAGGATATTTAGAAGTCCTGGGTTTTAACCCTGCTGATGACCCAAGAAATAAAAAATGGTATGTGATCATGAAATCAGAGACTAACTAGGGGGCTAGTTGTGGCCACTGGCACAGATTTGCTGTTGCTGGGGTCACTGCTCCAGGTCTACATCAACAGTAGCTGGTACAGACTATGGATAGTTTTATCCTTTCATGTTCTAGTGTGTTGTGTAGATCAGTGGTTCTCAAAGCCGGTCCGCCGCTTGTTCAGGGGAAGCCCCTGGCGGGCCGGACCTGTTTGTTTACCTGCCGCGTCTGCAGGTTCAGCCGATCGCAGCTCCCACTGGCCGCGGTTCACTGCTCCAGGCCAAAGGGGGGCTGTGGGAAGCAGTGCAGGCCCAGGGACGTGCTGGCCGCCCTTCCCGCAGCCCCCATTTGTCTGGAGCGGTGAACTGCGGCCAGTGGGAGCTGCAATCAGCCGAACCTGTGGATGCGGCAGGTAAACAAACTGGTCCGGCCCTCCAGGGGCTTCCCCTGAACAAGCGGCGGACTGGCTTTGAGAAGCACTGGTGTAGATCATATATCCTACAAATGTAAGAATGGATTAGAAGGGTTTAAAAAAAAAGAATCAGAAAACATAATTTTGTAATGTATACCTTTTCTACAAATGGGTAAGGAGAGGCACAGAGAGATTAGGGAGTGAAATTTATTCTTTGCAAAGGCCTTAAATAGTGAGGAATAGACTTTGTGTTGCCCCTCAGCATGGAGATGAATTTCACCCCAAGGCTCTGATCCTGTAAACACTTAAGCTTGTGAGCAGTCCCACTGAAGCTTGTGTCCCATTGAAGTCAAAAACACTACTAAGGTGCTCAAAATTAAACATGTGAGTAAGTATTTGCATCAGCCCACAATCCAATTGTAATACTTCAATATATATATTATATCATCACAATATTGATGTCCGCCACTTACTACTCCTAACATTTTGGGGTGTGGGAGGAGGGAAGAGTCCAGTTGGCTCCATTTTCTCCACATGATCGGAATCAGGTGATACAGTACGATGCTGAACTATCTGCTCAGTAGCCAACATTTTAGTTTTACTGATGCCATGGGTTGGACTCCGCCATAAACTGCAATGCTTATTAAAGGCTTTTCTTTGGAAAAACAAAGTTTAAAAAAAGAGAGAGAGAGAGAGAGAGAGAGAGAAGAAGAAGAAGCTGAATTGTAATGAAGGCTGAGATCATCTTTAAAAAAAGTTTCCAGCTAGGACAAAAAACTTTCTGACTTCAAAATTACATTTTGCAAATACTTCCCAGCTGGGAAAATTGAAAACTGCTTTGCCAATTATGGTTTAGCCATACATAGTACTAATGGGAAGATAACTTGTTCTATCAGTAATTGATAAACCAATTAATGCTACTCTGTGTATATATATGTGTGTGCGATGGGGGTGTTGTAAATGAACATTTCCTATGGCACTTATCAGACAAATGCTTTGTGCTGCCAGATGTTGATCAGATAGGCTATCTGCTTGCAGCTAGGAGGTATCATTTGATAAGTAGGATGTGTGTTACTCAGTGTGGAAGATGAATTTTGTTTTTACTAGACAGAGCTGAATGGAAGCTTCATGCCTACCTCAAGACCAGTTTTATTTCACTGTATTCAGCAATTATTTGATAAAAAAATGTTAATTTTATCATTTTTACTGATTATTTTTTCCATTTATAAAAATATCTTTTTATCGTTAAAAGGATCCTGGTATAAAAGATAAAGACAGTTGCTTCTGCTCACCCCCACACCCAAGAACCCCAAATCAATCTCAAACAGTACTTTCCCTTACTGGTAAATTCCAGCCCTTTCCATCCCCCGCCCCTGCCACCCAAAAAAAAAAAAAAAAAAAAAGGCCTAGGTAAAGAGATGGATCTTGCAGCATGGCTGCAAATTCAACAGTTTCAGGCTATTTCAGTCTAAGTGGGGAGTAAGTTTCAATGTTGAGTTTCCTTCATGGAAAGTGGCCAGCAACTCCGTTGCTCTACTGAAACGGCTCTGTCTTGAGCTCCTTTGATGACAGTAGCTGTGATAGCCTAGCTAGGGGAGAGAGGCAGATTCTCAGATAGGCAGATCCAAGGGCCTGTCTTTGTGTGTTGTGCACTACAATACAAAACCATAGTGTAAAAAAGAGAAAGAAGTCACTGTAATGAAAAAAAATTCTGGGTTTCAGGAGGAAAAAGCAGAACTGAGAGCCCATAATCAATCTAAGAACAGGAAAAGCCCAGAAGTAAATTGAGAGTCACCAAGCAAAGCAACTCCGAAGAAACCAGAACTGAAAAAAAAAATTTTTTTTTGCTTCCCATCTATAAGAGCTGAGGTTATTCTGTGTAGTTTCCATCTTAACACCTGTTCAATGAAAAACATAATTTTAAAATATGCCATTGATTGAATACTGTATGTTTAAAAATATTTTCAAAATATTTTGCTGTTTTATATGTATGACTAAACAGCACAGTGAAAAGGACAGTCACCTGTAGTGATTGCCTGGTGCTTCTAGGTCATATAGCCTTCAGTTTGGGTGCAGTTGGAAGGGTGCACACAAAGGTAACTCTAAGCCATCTGTACACCTCCCACAATCCTGGGCCAGTAGGGCGGGCAAACTGCCCCGAGGATAGAGCAGTGTAAGGGCTGCTCTTACTTGCTCTAGCTGGAACGATACTTCAGGGACTGTTCCACTGGCCCGGGATCCATGGAGTGCCTCATTCTCTGGGCCACATTTCACTTCAACCCACCCCAGATGCACCAGCCTCAATGTGATCCCTGTGCTGGGAGCAGGGGAGGGACTTCATAGGCAGGGTTAGTGCAAAGCCCATGATTCCCCCATGCCAGGGTAATCCACATCATCCCTTTAGGGCTCGTTTAAGATCCCCTTGTGCCACTGTGGGAGTATATAGTGCAAGTGAGGGTGTGACTGTAGCCTGGGTAGGCATGCCTGCACTAGCTTTAATGTACATATCATGGCTAACAATAGTAGTAAAGTTGCTATGGCATGGACTTTAGCCTGGGTCCATGCCATAAGCTAGCCCAAGCAGAGTACAAGCCCGCTGGGGACCCTGGGTACATACTGTTATTGCTAGCTCATGCTACAGTCCATACTGCTGTGTCTTCACTACTACTGCGACCCATAGAGCTAGATTAAAGCTATCAGGTATACCTATCTGTGCTATAATCATCTCACCTGCAATGTAGACATAGACTTGGGTCAAGGAATGCACCATTGTTCCAGAAGGCCCGTCTCCTGCCCCCCTGCCATTTCACACACTGCTTCAGAGGAAGAACACACCTTTTCTGTGTCCTGACACAGCACACAGGCAGTAGCCCATTCCTAGCTGTCTCTGCAGTGAGGCATGAGAGCTTTGTTACCTTAGGCTTGTCTACACTACAAAGTTTTGTTGGCAAAAGTTATGCCGCTTTAAATAAACGGCTGTTGCATGTCCACACTAGCAGCTCTTGCATCAACACAGAGAGCAGTGAACAGAGCTATCCCACTATCTAACTGGCCGCAGGGTGCTTTGGGGATGGGAAGGGTTTGCAATGCCTCATGGGGCACTACAGCATCACATGATGCAGGTTTCTCAATCCCATTGTTCCAGGGGCATCACTAGTAGATTGTCAGCCACTTTTTCAACTGGAGTTGGGGGGTGGGGGAGAGGAGAGTGCTGTGTCTTGGGCCGGGGAGACAGCAGGCTGACTGACCTATCCTGAGGCACACACATCAGCCCCTGGCTCTGCTCCACACAGCAGTCTCTCCCGAAGCAGCCTGCTCTGCCTGCCTGCCTGCCTGCAGTTCTGTGATTCCCTCCAAGTTCTCCATACTGAGGAATGTCAAAGCAGCACAGCAGTCCCTCTCCTCCCACCCCCACCCCCCAGCAGCAGTCTGCCTGCCACTGTGTTCCTAGTGCAGGGGAGAAAGGAGCATCGTCATCATGTTCCCATTATGCCTGTGGTGTTTAGGGCAGTGACGAAGTTCTTCCACTCCTGTTTGTTTCTGGCAAGTCTTTCAATGATTCCCCAGCTGTGCCCCAGGTTTTTCAGCTCAGTTTCCAGAGCTCTTCGCCATGCTGTTTTTGGGTGGCCTCATTTTTGCTTGCCTTCAGGTGTCTATCTTATTGCTATTCTGGTGATGGAATCCATTTCCAACTGACGCACATGACTGATCCATTTCCAACGCCTCCTGGCAATGATGGTGCTTAGATCCTCTTGGCTGCACTGTGTCAATAGATCTTGGTTTGAGATTGTTCTGGGCCAAAAGATATGGAGGATTTTTCTGAGGCAGGTTGTATGGAATGAAGACAGTATGGACATGTCATATTTTCTCATCCCCCAGCATTCTGCACTGTAAAGTAATGTTGAAAGTACGCAGCTCGGATAAAACTTGAGTTTGGTTTTGGTGTTGTATTTTGAGGATTTCCAGACTGTATTTAAGCTCCTAAAGCTGTTCCTGGCTTTATTAATTTTGTTCTGGATGTCCTGGCTTGTTCCACTGTCCTGGCTGATGGTGCTGCCCAAGTATGTGAATGCTTCTACACTAGTGAGAACATAATCCTCTGTCCGTACTGGTGATGGTGAGGCAATATTAAAGGTTATGATATCTGTCTTATTGCAATTGCTTTTCAGTCCAATTTGCTGGCTGAATGTGTTAAGTCGAGTTGTTTTTTCTTGTATATGGTGTTGGTTATGTGATGGGAGAGCGAGATCATCTGGGAAGTCCAGGTCTTCAAGGGATGAGAAGAGTGTCCATCTAACGCCCCTTGTCATATCTTCTGTTGTATGCTGCATTACCCAGTCGATGGCCATGTTGAAGAGGATTGCAGACATGACACCCCCCGATGTACTCCTGTTTTGACTTAAAAATGAGCTCACTGTGATCAACACTGTATGTAAAGTTGAAATAAAAGCTTTTGATGAGAGGTATTCCATATGCTCGCAGAATGCGCCATAGGCTGGTCCTGTGAATGCTGTCAAAAGCCTTCTCAAACTCTATGAAGTTTATGTAGAGCTGCTGTTGCCATTCTAAGCACTGTTCTATTATGTTTCGTTGAGTGAAGATCTGGTCTGTGCATCCATGCCCTTTCCGAAAACCGGCTTGCTCTTCTCTGAGAAACTATCAACCGCCTCTGATATACCCTGGACTCTGATGTTACATAATACTTGGCTTGGCACAGATAAAAGTGTGAGACCACGCCAGTTATTACAATCACTGAGAGTTCCTTTCTTTGGTATCTTCACTATAACCCCATTGGTCCACTCATTGACACTATTTCCCTTTCCCAGACTGATATAAACAGAGGGGCCAGGATAGACACTGCTAACTCATGATTTACCTTGAGCAATTCTGCATTCAAGTAATCCTTGCCAGGAGCTCTCTCATTTTTTAAGGATTTGATGGCTTGAATGATCTCTTACTTAGTTGGGGTGTCTGTGTTGATATCAAGATCTTCTTCTGCCTCCTGGATGTTTGCTTCCTCTTTAGGTGGCTCACTATTCAGCAATTCTTTGAAATGCTCTGTCCAGGGTATTTCTTGTTCTTTTTCTCTTGTTAGTAGGTGGCCTTGTTTGTTCCTGATGAGAGTGTTTGTTGGTGTCTGCCATTTACCACTGATAATCCACGTAATTTTGAAGACAGTTCCTTGTTCACCACGACCAGCTGCATCCTGTGCTTGTGTTGCCAGATTATCAATATAATATCGTTTGTCTGCACTCACAAGGTGTTTGACCTCCCAGTGTGCCTTGCTATTCTGGTCGTGGTATTTGTCCTTTAGCTTCTGGGATTTTGTGTCTAAAACTTTTTTCTTCAGGGCTCATCTGGTTTCTTTGGTATTCCATGTGCTGGGTGTAATCCACTTCTTCCTTTTCTTCTGCCTGTAGCCTAGACAGGCTTCACTGCTCTGTTTATAAATTGCTGTTACTTTGTCCCACTTCTTGTTGATCTCCTCATCTGCATTCCCCTCCTCTTCATTAAGGTCTGCAAGTGCCTGAAACCTGTTCTTTAACTGCAGAACAAAGGCTTTCTGTATTTCAGGGGACTTTAGCCTGTCAATGTAATAACGTCTATGTCCCTTGTTTGATGGACCCACACTTCTCAGTTTTAGCTTGATGGAGGCTGTCACAAGGTGGTGGTCGCGGCCAACATCTGCACCCCTTCTCACTTTCACACTTGTCAGTGAGCGTCGCCATTTGCCATTGATCATGATATGGTCAATCTGTTTCTTATCTCTGCCATTTGGAGAACACCATGTCAGCTTGTGAATTTCACGATGTTCAAATAGGGTTCCGCCGCTGATGAGGTCATTCATATTACAGAAATCAACAAGCCTCTCTCCGTTTTCATTCACGGTGCCACACCCATGTCTTCCCATTGCTCTGTCATTGTTTGTGTTGTCCTTACTGACCTTTGCATTCAGGTCTCCCTTGACGATAGTCAGGTCGTGGCGTGGTATTCTGTTTAACTCTGCCTGTAATGTAAGGTAGAATTTGTCCTTTACTTATTCATCACTGTCATTTGTTGGCACATAGCACTGAATGAGGGTGATATTATTGTATTTCCCTTTCAGTCTGGCTCTCATAAGTCTGCTGCTTATGGACTTCCACTAAACAGGGAATGCTCCACTCCCTTCTTCAAAAAGATGGCAACAACCTCATGGTGTTGTCCATCATCCCATCCAGAAAACAGCAAAGTTTCTCCCAAGGCTGTTGTTAATCTTCCTGATCCCATCCATCTGCTCTTGCTGACACCCAGGATGTGTCAGCTGTAGCGTCTCATCTCTGCTGTGACCTGAGCGAGCTTCCCTGTTTCGTACATTGTCCGTACGTTCCAAAAACCAAGTTTGATTTTTGTCTTTGGTGTTGAGCACTTCAGTCTTCATGCCAGTGGCTTCCTTTCGGCTTTCACCACTGGCAGTCATATATATGGCCATCACACACAGTAATGGTCGATTTCTACATCACTGTTTCCATAACATATTTTGTCTTTTACAGGATGGGGTTGTTAGTCCTGTGCCTAACCCCCAACCTGGAGGACCCGTATATCTGTTTTGTCTGGCTCCTCTCCCACAGACCAATCCAGCATGGTTGAACCTACCAGGAGCAAAAAGCCCCCGCAGACACAGACTCTAGGGATCATTAGAGCACGCAAGCTGTCCCGCCACAACAAGGCAAGGAACAGAAGCATTCCACATTAATGATTTAGTCTTTGTTCCTCAAACTGAGCAGGATGCTCAGCTGTCAGATACTTTAAGGAGCTTTGAAAGGGGAGGGGCACATGCCAGCAGGGCAGCAGAGGTCAAAACAGTGAGCAGAGCGGTCAGGGCAGGCATTGTGGGATACTGGTGGAAGTCAGTTATGTTGACAAAACAAACAGCAGTGTCTACACGGATGCTTTGTCACTTTAACTTTGCTGCAAAAAGCTTTATGCAGAGTTTTGCTGCCAAAAGAAGCTATGTAATAGTGTGCGCACCTCCCCTCTTTTGTCGGCAGCTTTTGCTGACAAAACTTTGTAATGTAGACAAGGCCTCAGAGAGCATGATCTTACCGCCCACTTCACTTTGGCTCAAACAATCAAAGTTTTACTAGGAATTTTACAGAAATTGATTTTTTTTTTAAACAGGGTAATAAACACATGTACGTCTATCAGAACAATGCAGAAAGAATTGCTAGATTGCTACTGAACTTAACACTGCACAAAAGTACTAGATTTTCTTTTGTATATTAGTACCCTCTTTTTGGCTGTCATGGACCTGTTTTCTCAGTGTTCCTCCTCCCCCAGCCACTCTTACTGTTATTAATTATTTGTATTATGATAGCACTTACTGGCCTCAACTGAGATCGGGCCCCACTGCTAGGTGCTATACAAACACATAGTAAGAGATTCTTTCAGCATCTCTTTTGATGATCCCTCGTCTTCCCTATATATTTCTCTATCAGTGTCCCATAAGGCTATGTCTGTGTCCCCTCCTCTCTCTTCTCACTTCACTCTGTCTCTGATCTAACAAAACACTTAGGCATATGCATAACTTTAATTGAGTAGCCCCAATGACTTCATTGGGACCATTCACATGCTTAAAGTTATGCATGTGCAAATGTGCTCTGCTGAACCAGGGCTAAGTTATTAACTTATTTGCTGTGAGACTAATATGTACATTATATTATATATAACTAATATAACATATATAATATATAACATTAATATGTACAGTGTATTATATATAATATGTACAGTATATTATATATAAATATATAACTAAATATTTCCCCTGTTATACTGTTTAAATATGAATAGTACTATAGTAAATGAAAAAATGAATTCACACTACTATGGCTCTTTTGGTTAATGTTGATTGCCAATTGCTCAGACAAACAAGTTTGTTTACATTTCCAGAAGATAATGCTGCCTGCTTCTTCTTTACAATGTCACCTGAAAGTGAGAACAGGTGTTTGCATGGCACTGCTGTAGCCAGTGTCCCAAGATATTTACATGCCAGATGCACTAAAGATTCATATGTGCCTTGATGCTTCAATCATCATTCAACAGGACATGTGTCCATGCTGATGACGATTTCTGCTCGATAACAATCCAAAGCAGTGCAGACCGACGCATGTTCATTTTCATCATCTGAGTCAGATGCCACCAGCAGAAGGTTGATTTTCTTTTTTGGTGGTTCAGGTTCTGTAGTTTCCACATCTGAGTGTTGCTCTTTTAAGACTTCTGAAAGCATGCTCCACACCTCATCCCTCTCAGATTTTGGAAGGCACTTCAGATTCTTAAATCTTGGGTCAAGTACTGTAGCTATCGTTAGAAATTTCACATTGGTATCTTCTTTACATTTTGTCAAATTTGCAGTGAAAGTGTTCTTAAAATGAACAACATGTGCTGGGTCATCATCTGAGACTCCTATAACATGAAATATATGGTAGAATGCAGGTAAAACAGAGCAGGAGACATACAATTCTCGCCCAAGGAGTTCAGTCACAAATTTAATTAACGCATCATTTTTTAACGAGCATCATCAGCATGGCAGCATGTCCTCTGGAACGATGGCTGAAGCATGAAGATGCATATGAATCTTTAGCGCATCTGGCATGTAAATATCTTCCTATGCCAGCTACAACAGTGCCATGTGAATGCCTGTTCTCACTTTCAGGTGACATCATAGGTGTTGACTTCTAATGGCGCTGGTGGGTGCTTGACTCTCTCCTGCCCCCGGCCCTTCCCCAACTCCACCCCTGCCCCGCCCCCTTCTTTCCCCACTCCAACCCCTTCCCCAAATCCCCACCCTGGCCCCACATCTTCCCCGCCTCCTCCCCCAAGCAAGCCACGTTCCCGCTCCTTCCCTCTCCCTCCCAGAGCCTGCTACAGCTGTTTGGCGATGACAAGCACTGGGAGGTAGGAGGAGGAGCTGGGACGCGGTGTGCTCAGGGAAGGAGGCGGAGGAGGAGGTGAGGTGGGGCCGGGTGGGGAGCTTAGCTGCCGGTGGGTGCAGAGCACCCACTAATTTTTCCCCATGGGTGCTCCAGTCCCGGAGCACCCACAGAGTCAGCGCCTATGGGTGACATTGTAATTAAGAAGTGGGCAGCATTATCTCCCGTAAATGTAAACAAACTTGTTTCTCTTAGCGATTGGCTGAACCAGAAATAGGACTGAATGGACTTGTAGGCTCTAAAGTTTTACACTGTTTTGTTTTTGAGTGCAGTTATGTAACAAAAAAAATCTACGTTTGTGAGTTGCACTTTCACGATAAAGAGATTGCACTACAGTACTTGTATGAGATGAACTGAAAAATACTATTTCTTTTGTTTATCATTTTTACAGTGCAAATATTTGTAATCAAAATTTATATAAAATGAGCATTGTGCATTTTGTATTCTGTGCTGTAATTGAAATAGATATATTTGAAAATGTAGAAAAACATCCAAAAATATGTAATAAATTTCAATTAGTATTCCATTGTTTAACAGTGCGATTAATCGCGATTCATTTTTTCAAGTTAATCGCGTGAGTTACCTGTGATTAGTTGACAGCCCTAATAATTACATGACATTTGCAATGACGTGTCACCCATCACAAAATGGCCCATACTGTACCAATGAGATCTAGGATTCAGAGCCAACCCCGATAGATGAGATCAAGGATAAAAGAAGACTGTACATATGATATCTTCCGGCATAGTTCATTCTACGCAAATAGCTATTGGGTAGCATCTCCTTTTCAATAGACCTCTTTGCTGTTATGCCGCTGCTGCTCGTGCTTGGTGCTGGAATGGAACACACGACAGAATTTATTATCTCTTTTAAATCTGAAGGGACATAATGTACTTTAGTAATTCAACTCCAGCCCAATAAAATTGAAAGAGATACTTTGTCCCGGGCCCTAGGACTGTACATACCTGAATCGCTAAAAGATGTGTCACTAGGAAGTGTTGATTGCCTGATTATCATCACTAGGAAACCATTTCACTGTTGGTATACACATTCTGGAAAGGCTGTTTCTAAATTTGTATCATCTGGGAACCAAGGGGTCAGGGAACACTGGCCTGTACCTATAGTCGGATTGCTCTCTACAGAAGCCACAGTGAGAAATTAGTGGCCAGTAAACTATTATAAAACAAAACTTTTATATATTTTAAAATCTTAATTTAGGGACTATTCTGTCTATTTTAAACTAAACACTGAGTTTGCACTCAGAAAATATATGTTAAATCCAACCTTTCTTTTTCTCTCAGTCATTCACAGGGCAATACCCTCCTCTGATATGTGCAGTAGCAATCAAATTTCACTCTCACCTGCTCAGGTGCAATCACCATGGACCTCAAAAAGACTGCATGAAGATAATAGGAAGCAGCATTTGGCCCTAGTTTTCTCATTTCTGGGCAGTTTTCTATCACATAATCTCCATTCATTTAGCACATGGAAATTCCGTTGATGTCAATAGGAAGTTTATATACAGAGAAAGAATAATGCAACAAAGAATAAACGTTGCCCACATATGGAACTCCTAGCTATGTATAAGGCTTGAAGGCCAAATCCTGCTCACTTTATTCAAGTGGGTTGTTTAGTTTATTTCACCAAGTCTACTCCTGAAAGGCAAGCAGGATTTAGCCTGCTATGTTTTTTCATGCACAAGGAGCAAAACATATTTTCCCCTATCCTATATGAGTTTTATTTCAGTTCATAGAAAGACAACAAAGAGAGAGAACACAACAGCTCTTTGTAACATTTTGCATCTGCACACACAATGGCAGCTGCTTCTTAATTGTACTCTGCAGCAAATTATTCCTTTATATTTAAAAGCATAGCATAACATCATCTCCTTTCAGTTCCATAGCTACCTGCACAGCACGGCTCCTAATAATTATCTGTGCATAAGGATTAAGGAAGGTTTGGCTGCTTTTTATTTCCAATTATATGGAATAATATTTCAGTGTGGATTTAGCCACAGTTCAGATTAATGCCAGGTTATATTCCTGATTTCATTTATATTAACACAAACAGTGGTTTTCATCTGCTGCAACAATATGGGACATTTATGAAAGTTTCAGGAAATTTCCCTCTCCAGTTCATAGAGTTCATTCACAGATGGTTAATACAGTATTCAGTAGACAAGACAATAGCAGGCACAGTGGTTGAAAGATAGCAAGGAGGTTGTATCAAAATACTTTCCTCGAAATTTCTGAACTCCTTGAGTATCGTATTTCGGCAAGACATATCACAGAGCTACGTATATTATCAAAAAAACATAGATACATCTCTTTAGACAGGCACTTGTACTGTATTACGTCTAGCATGTGCATATTTAAATGTCAAAGAAAATGGAAATGAGTGTGGAACAGTTTTCTACAAGCCAGTGCAGTCACATACGGTAATATTGAATGCACTGCTTTGTGATTTGCAAAGTTTCTTCAGCACCCTGCTTTGGTGGATATTCAGCTGTTAATCTTGTAGGGTCAGTTCCTCTGGTGTTAATGCAGAGAGCTCAGTTGAAGTTAATGGAGCTCTGCCCATTTGCCACAGCTGAGTATCTATCCGTAGCCTATAAATGGCAGTTATTAGTGGTGTTCAATATGTGTTCATTGGATATGTGGTACATGAAGTTATGATTTTTTTTCTGTGTGTTGCATCTTTAAATATAAGGGGTGAAATCCTGGCCCTCTTGAAGTCAGTGGCAAAACTTCCATTGGCTTCAGTGAGGCCAGGATTTCATTCAAGATGTCTGCCAGGCTGTAAAGGAATTCAAGATAGAAGATATTATTGAGTGAGAGAGACACTCTGCTTTTTTTCTCATGGTGATACTATATTTCCTCTTTCACTCTTTGTTGCTTTCCTTAATTGAAAATACACGTAATTTAGATGGAAACTGTACATTTGGCTCTTTGTGGCCTTGATTCAGTGAAGAATCATAATCATGTATCTAAATTTAAGCACATGAGTAGTTCTGTTGACTCTTAGAGATAAGCACCTGCTTGCATCCCTTGTTGAAACATGTGGGAGATGTAACAGTCACTCATGGCTAAATCTGCAAAGGTTATGTGTTGCAACACCTCACAGTTATATACCCTGCTGCCCAGTGGTATTCAGAGCCCCAGGTTTGGTACCCAGGCTCCCTATACAATGCATGCGGAGAATTAGGCAGCTAAGGGTAGGCTTTTCAGAAGCCAGCAAGCGGAGCAGGGAGCCACTGAAGCTAGACAGGAAGAAATGTCAAAGGGCAGGGCCTAAGCCCAGCTCCTCAGAGGGAGACAGGCCCCTAACCTCAGGCTGGAGGGAGGTGCCTATCGCTGATCAGGATTCACACCCATGAAGCCTCCCCTGACCTGTCAGGTCAGCCGTTTCTCACAAAAAAGCAGGGGACAAGGACGAGAGAGTGAAAGAGACCCCACCTCATTCAAGCCGGTAGCCCAAGGTTAGAGCACTCACCTGGGATGCGGGAGACCTGTTTCAAATCTCCACTCTGCCTGTTTTGGAGTATGGAGTTCAGCTTGGTTTTCCCATATCCCAGGAGAGTGGAATTAGCACTGGGCTAATTGGGCACTCTGGGACTCAGACATGTGCCAATCAGCCAACCCTGAAACTTCCCTCTGTGGTTGTTTCTGGCTATCTTCTGTATAGGTTAGTCATGCCAGGAGCATGCTTATCGGACTGGAAACCTCAGGCAAGCCAGGAGGGGGAACATCTAGTTCAAAAATCCTGCCGGGGCTTAGGCACGAGCTAGGGGACCCAGCAGCTCAGTGGCATCAGGACTTAGGCGGTCTGTGCATGCCCAGTGGCAGAAATTTAAGTATTTTGGGGACTTTACCAGTGGAAACTTAGGAAATGTAGGTGCCTACCGCATTAGGTGGCAGAGAGAGGGGGTCTTTAGGATCTCAGTGGTGCCTAAAGTGGCAGTGAGGTGCCTAAGTCTCTTTGTGGAGTTAGTCCTCTGATTTACACTGACGGAGGCTAGCTAGTCAGACTAGACTGTATCCAGATACTTTGCAAGAGAAATAACCCAAAATATAAACAGGAATATACAAAGGAACTAACTAGATGCTTGTGATATACTATAACATTTTTATATAGTATATTGCTTAAAATTTAAACATGCTTCCAGCTTATCTGCCTTTAAATAGCAGCTAAATATTATAATTCATTTTGAATGACTTATTATAGGAATCTTGCCCATAAATCCAAAGTAGGAGATTTTAAATCACATCTTTTCCTTTTAAAGGAATGAAATAATAGTCATGCCTTGGCATGCTTTAGCATTTGAAGACTGAGCCAGATATTTCCAGTATTGGTCCAGCTGATGATCTGACAGAATATTATCATGTCTTGTTGAAATCATGCATAGCTTGCTATTACAGCTGTATATCAACAGGAATCTGTAAGTTACAGGTGTTGGAAATAAACCCGTCATGAAAAAAAATGGTTGCAGATGGTGTCACTTGCACCAAAAGCCTGACGCCTATTTGTTTGACTTTAAAAATCTTCTTACAGCGATTCAGAATAGCCTGTTTGTTAGATATTGAAATGAAACCTGTTTTGCTGGGAATTCCAAACAGGAATAGCAATAAATAACCAAATACATATTTATAATAATAATTTAGTTCTACACAATAGTTTTTCAGTTAGTTCCTATAGACTATTGCCTGGTGATCGTTCTGAAATGGTAAAGCTCCAGAATTGTTTTGGCAACCAAAATGCATGATTTGAGGCATTCCTACTGTTCTGTATGCATATAATTTTGTGAAATGTAGCTTGGTGGTGTTCATTCATCTAAAATTGCCTATGTGTAACAGATGCCGCCCATATACATTTTCTTTGAACTCTTGTGACAATTGTCACAGTTTCAGGGTAACTGCACCTCCAGTCCCCAGTGGGCTGCTAATGGATGCTCCCTTAGGTCTCAGACCTCTAGAGCTGTCACCAATGTATGGGCAGAGACCTGCATCCCTCTCCCTCCAGAATGGAGATTTAGGCTTGCAGTGCCACTGCAATTCACTAAGATGTCAGGGCTGGGGTATGGGCAGCTTGGCCTGGGGTTAGCATCAGGCACAGGCTGAGGGCCCAAGGACAAGAAGACAGTTACGAGAAATCAGGCCAGACTGGAAAGCCAGGAGATCAGAATCAAGAGACAAACTGGAGGGAAGGGATCAAGAGTCAGTTACTGAGAGTCAGGTCAAGTCAGTATACCGGGAAATCCGGGTCAGAAGGCAGGAACAGGTCGACACCAGGGAAGCAGTCTATGGTAGGGTGCAGCCAAGTTGCACAGACAACGTCTTTCTCGGGCTGCAGCCCCTAATTAAGCCAAATTAGGAGCTTTGGATCTCTGCCAGTCAGAGCATAGGGGCCAGGCTTGTGCCCCAGTTGCTGTCTGTGAGCTGCCAGGTGGAGTGTCATGACCCCCAGACCCAGGTTTGAGACCTGCAGGGCCTGATGTATGATTATCCCAGCAGATCTGATCTCAGCTCAGCACCTGAGGTTTCACTCTGTCCCAAGGGCAAATACCCACCAACTTTTGCAACATACACTTACTTTTAGGACAACAGCATCACAGAGAAAACATATAATAAAACAATAAACCCGTCTATACATTTGCTAGCTTCCCAGGTGTCACCTATCTTCCACTTAGCAACC
Organism: Chelonia mydas; assembly: GCF_015237465.2. Taxonomy (NCBI): domain Eukaryota; kingdom Metazoa; phylum Chordata; order Testudines; family Cheloniidae; genus Chelonia; species Chelonia mydas. Next base: position 156,471,662 of record NC_057850.1, read on the forward strand.
TTGACTGGTTCCAATACTCCTTTCAGCAAGGTTTACGCACTTGGTTATAAGTTCATGTCAATTTGCTGGATCAAAATGAGGGTTATTCAGCCTATACAGGCTGGCTGTTTATACCCAGTCTGAGCCAGCATTGGTAATTTATCAGGCCCAGGGCCTGCTGTAATTACCCCTCAATGATTTTATTTCTTGGAGGAGTTCATGCAGCCAGCATACAATCCCTGGCACACAGAGATACAGATAAGATTTATATATTGATAAGATAGTCTCAAACATATTACCTGTGTCCACATCATCTGTCACAACAATATTCATAGGGCTTTCCATGCTCTACCCATTTCTCAGAAGTGTGGAACAAGTCATGGAGTCATGTGTAGATATATGTTTGCATTTAGTTTTTAATATGACGTGTATGTCTGATTCCAGACGTGTTTCCTGGGGTAAAAGCCTGGCCCCACCGAAGCCAATGACAAAACTCTCATTGACTTCAATGGGACCAGGATTTCAACGCTGGTTTTTATCAGCCCGAGCCATATAATTCAGACCTGGATCTGAATATTAAACACTTCAGAGTTTAGGGAAACTTGGCTCGGGGTTTTGGTTCAGGCCCATCTCTAGGTTTTTACATAAGAAACAGCATCAGTATTTTGAGATTAAACCCATTGTGCTGTTTTTTTCATCTGATTAGGCAGATGCAACTATTTCTCTTGGATATGGACTGTGAAGCTGTCAGCCATGCTTTTGTGAGTTTCAGATTAGTTATTCTAATGTATCCTCCATGGCGCTACCCTTAAATACCATTGAAAAACAACAGAGAACATAGTATATCTGTTCTTTGACAAATGCCCTGGCTTCCAATTCCCTTCTAGGTACATTTTAAGGTGTAAATTCTTAGATACTTTAGGCCTTGGCTATGCACCATTGCAATAGATGACATCAGCCAAAGCACTCAAACTGACAGTTCCCAGATTTAAAACTCGGTGGTAAAGCAGGTTGGAAAAAGTGAAAAACAATTTTGCAAAATATTTTGAAGTTGTTTCCATTTTGCAGACTGGGCTTCAAAATTGAGACTATTTTTTTTTTCAAATTGCTCATGAAATCATAGCATTACATAAATGTAGGGCTGAAAGGGACCTCAGGAGGTCATCTAGTCCAGCCCCCTGCACTGAGGCAGGACTAAGTATATCTAGACCAACCCTGACTGATGTTTATGTAACCTGTTCTTAAAAACCCCAAAAGGCTTTTTAAAAAAAATCAATTTTTTTGTATTTTTCCACTGCAATAAAATGAATAAAGTCCATAGTGTGTTTGTTTGTGTTTATGTTTCCTGTTGCTATTCTGCAACTCTTCACAACTTCTTCAACTTTGGCACTTGGTAACTTTTCCAAAAATGAGGAAGTTTTGAAAAGTTACAGAATGAAGGGGGGGGGGGGAAGTGGAATTTCCTCATCTTAAATCAAAAATCTGAAAGTTCAAAATTAAAAAAATGCGGGGTTTAGACAAAACCCCAGTAGCTTTAAGAAAACAACAACAACAACAAATTGTTAAAGATTTTGGTTAGGAAAAAAAGTTTTGAATGAAAAGTTTCGACCAGCTCTGAGCTGCAGTGTGGTGACAGGCCATTCTCATGAGAGGGCTCTCAATATTGAAATTCACTTCCCTGAGATTCTCCTCTCCAACAGAGTCCAAAGGCACAATCCTCAGCTCAGCCAAGCTCATATTAGGTACAAGTGAGGGAGGGAAAAGCAAAGGCCTCTTCATGTCCCCCCTAGCCAGCCCCCAGCACAAGTAAGAGCCACCACAGTCAAAGTCAAGTCAAAGTTCCCCCAAGCCTAATGGCTCATCAGCCCAACACAGTTAAGGCACATCAGTTTCATAGCCAACAGTACCTGACCTAGTGGTATGCTCTAATTTGTGTCGGCAGGACCAGTCCCTATTCTTCTAGTTGAGAAGTGGTAGAATATATTGTACTCCCCACTTCTGCCCCTGGAATGCCACCTCCCTCCAGCTGACCCTGGACACACACACTCTGTGCCCTTGTATTGCAGCTGTCAGGGAACTTGGCACTACTCTGGCAGCACAAAGTGACCTCAGTGGTACTGAGAATCTGGCCCCTAGGCTGTTGAACCTTAGAGCATTGTGCTAGGCTTATAATTTCTTTCAGGAATTCAAGGGGGGGGGGGGCTTGGTATTTAGTTTTTGAGGAGAGTCTATACCATTAAATATTGTAAAATTTGACACCGAGGGCAAATTACAGGATCCCAAAACGACTGCCCCCCAGTCAGGATTTCCAGGGTGCATCATGAGCTAACCACACCAACACCCCCTTCCCCAGCCTCCAACAAGTCTGCTCCAGAATTCCCCTTACTCTGTGTTGGAGGGAACTAGCATAGACTAGCAGAAGACCACTACACCAGTCATCCACCAGGTCAGTGATCCTTTACACTATGACAATCCTCAGCTGTTGCCTTAGGGCAGCTTTAAGTCCCCTTTGAGTGGCACAAAGGAATTTAAGAGTGGCCGAGGATCAGTCCTGAGCTTGGGTATCAGGCAATCTAGAATCTATTCTTCATTCTGCTACTGGCTTGCTGGGTGACCTTGAGCGCATAAGCTTTCTGTATTTCCATTTCCATATCTGTAAATTGGTCAGAGTAATTGCTTCTTTGCTTTCATAAAGTTCTTTGGAATCAGAGCAAAAGCACTGTACATGTGCAAAGTATTCCATTACTATTATTTTAAGGATATATTTTGCAGTTAATACTAATCATTCTTAATGCATAATTGCTTACAGATCCGATGCAGTTGATAGTTTTATTTGCAGTAGAAGGGGAAGGAAATGCAATATTTATATTAATAATTTCTCCACACTTCCCTGTATTGTCTTTTTCCAGGTGTGGCCTGCTGTTATTTTTTCCCCATCACTTACAGAAACACTTGGATAATGAGAAAGTTCAGTTTCTCAGTCCTGCTTCAACAGATCAAAGAGGGAACAATTTCATTTATCCTTTGGACAATGGAGAACAGCAGCCAGGTAAAGGGGACTGAGGTCTGGGATTCACTCTGTAGTACTGAAGTTAGTGGGGTGCATGGATCAGCAGACCCCTTTTTCTACTGCCCTGTTGGAACCTACGGTAACCAGATTTCCTGATTTTGTAGGGACAGTCCTGATTTGGGGGTCTTTTTCTTATATAGGCTCTTATTACCCCCCACCCCCTGTCCTGATTTTTCACACTTGCTGTCTGGTCACCCTATTGGAACCACCCTTTTCCACATAACAGGAGAATGCACTATGCTGACCCTACACATCCTACAGTGGTGTTTGTATCTGCATTGGAAGTGAAAACATTTCCCTTCATTAAATGCAAAGCACACATTGGCTTTCATATCTGGATTTTGAAGCCGAGGTTTTGGCACTGGCAACCCACTATGTGTGAATGCCAGCTGGGCGGGGTGATAAGGAGTTATCCACACCAGCCAAAGTTCCTGGTCTATTTTACCCAGGGGTAAATCAGGCTTTTCTGCGATCCTCTGCCTAAATTCTCTGTCATATCTTAACCATGCTACCCAGATATAGCATAAGCCCTCATACTTGAAGAAGGAAATACACTCCTCGGGGCTCCTTACACATATTATACTAACATAAATGTTTGAAGCATCTTAGGTCTGCAGGGTTTGTCGTCCTTGTTTTTGTGTTTTCTGCCCCCTTCCTCTGTCAGGTCTTCCCTGAACAGCAGGCAAATAAATCCGCAAATTCCCCTTTCCAAATCTTTCCTGTAACCCCTTTAGACAGACGATTCCCAAGTGGGCAGTTGGATCCCGCATAAGCTGCTGTGTCTCCTGCCTATGTTTCTTTAGGAATTATGCCACCTGGAGACGGGGGGAGGTCCTGTACCTAATTGCTCCATATTCCCTTGTGGGATATCAGTCACATTCCAAACGTGGGACAGTGCTACCCCGTCATCTGAGAGGGGCTCACTCTTATCAGGCAGGCTGCCCAACCTATGGGCCACCAATGCCACTGATTTTGCCAGGTCACCCCATATGCACTGAGGGGGGCATGCTGGAGGGAGGAAAGACCTGGGCTGCCACCCAGTTTATGTAACTCACTTTCATCAGAGGTAACAATGACCACAGGCCTCACTGTATTCAGAACTTTCCCTCAATAAGATCTACACACACACATAATGTGCCCTTTTCCCAGAGTGAAGCAATAGCTGATCTCCCACTGTGTTCTCAGTGATATTGGGGGTTGGACTAGATGACCTTCTGGGATCCCTTCCAACCCTGATATTCTATGATATTCACAAGGGATTGTGCTTGAGTTAGTGAGTATGCCTTCAGGAGCTTTCTTTGCATCAGTGCAACTCCTCATTTCCTCAATATCGAGCTGTGCATTAAAGGCACAAAATAAGCCCTATGGTATAGGAACAGTGTTATGTAACCATCCTTCTTTAGCTTCCCCATAATGTTGTCTCCAGCCCAGAAAAATGCATGGAATGTACCTGTAAAAGGTCTTCAAGGTATGTTGTATCCACAGAACTTAATAAAAAGATCAACCTTAGAGCCAGCATTTCTCAACTCTTCTTCTCTTGGACTAATGACTTACGATGCACACCTCCGCAAAGAACTGCATTTCTGTGCCAAATACAAACACTTCGCTAACAGTATCTGGCCTCCATATGCAAAAACAGTATCGCGCTCTTGATCCACTGGATATTTCTGTACTAAGGAAAAAATAAGATGAAAAATGTAAATTTGCTAAGCAGAGTGTACAGGGATCATCATATGTACTTCTGTGGCTTATTTATACCCATAGTGAAAATTAATTGTACTGAATACTATCATTCATTTCACTTTTGTACTGTGATCTACAGTTTCCTCTCTGCAGCACATGGACAACAGAACTCTGTCTTTTTCTACATAACAGCATAAACCAAATAAATGTTAACAGACTTGCACACTGATGCTGTTTCATTACTAACTTGGCTCTGCCTCGTTTTATGGCTACGGTGTTGAACTCTATTCTTTTGTCATCCCTCTTTGTTTACTTCTACATCAGTGATAATATATTGCCAGAAAGGACATATGCTTGACAGATGCAGAACCCAGATATTGTTGTGAACTTTATGTCTCCAGCAGTGATATCTGGGTTTATCATTTGTTCATTTTCTTGCTGCTGGATAAACCTTCAATGCCCTTTTTGGCTGGCATCACTTCTTTGCAATGTCGATTTCATTTATGGTGCCAGCTCCTGGGGTCAGCTAAAAAGGACATGTATTTTGTGACAGGTCCATTTCCTTTAAATATGTATGAAACAAGTCTCCGTTCTAAATCTTTTAAAAGCAGCCATCTGAAGGCCTGATCTTGCTCTCATTGTGGTCAATGAGAATTGTGCTGCTGACTTTTAGGGGAGCAGGGTCATACACTTATAGTGTAACTTACCAAATGAATTCAAGGAATGGCCAGGATTTTCAAAAGTTACTCGGGAGTTTGGGTGCCCAACCTGAGACACTTAAAGGGGCCTGATTTTCAGAGGGTGGGTGCTCAATGCAGAGACACTTGGCCAAATCAATGGCAAAGTCAGGATCAGAACTCAAGAATCCTCTGAACTGAAAGGCCTTCAGGAATTCTCAACAGGCTCTTCATGAATCAGAGTAAGATTTAAAGCTCTCTGCCATACAGCTTTTGTGTTTGTAGTCAAAGATTGTTGGTAGCATGTGCCTGTACTGCAAAATAAGACTTACTGAGCCCCATTCCTCCCTGATGAAGCCATCTGAGTTACAAGAGAAATGAACTGGCCCACTTAACCAAGGATATATTTGTGCTGTGACAGCACGCTTATTATTCACTGATATATTTCATGCTTTGTGGCTGGTAATGTTATTTCAGGTTGATATTTTGGTATTATGTCTTCACAGCCCCTGCTTCTCTTTGAATTCTGGTGAAATTATGATAAACGTAAGTATGACATTCAAGTGTCAGAGTTTATTACGGGACAAATTCTGCAAGGTGCTAAGGACCCTGAAGTCCCACTGACTTCAACAGGACTACTCGTGCTTAGAGTGAGGCATATGCTTAACCGCCTTGCAAAGTTGGGGCTTAAACTGCTATTCAATTATTTTCTTTTATTCTTGTATAAACAAATGGTGTCATGAAGCTGCTATGTCAGTGTAAATTCAGAAACAGAGCCATCTGGGATAGTTTTAATTACAAATGCCTCAAAAGGCAGTTCAGTAGCTAGAATATTGCACATTTAGCCTTATGTTAATAAGTTTATTCAGCTGGCATGACAACTTGCACATTACTCAGCACTAACTTTAGTCTTCTTAGCAACTGAACTACCGGTGATCATGGGGCACCTAACCTTTGCATGCTAGGTGGTGGCTCCCAGTTGGGCATTTTGTGCCCACCTGGCGTCAGTCTTCTGTGGAGCACGAAAACCCCTCCACTTTCTCAGAATGACAAAGGAAATCTTCTTAGCATATGTGCAACATGCCTCAGGCAGCAAGTGACCAGGATTCATCACCGAATTTGGTCCGCTGGTTGGACCATTAGCTTCCCTGGCTTGGCCGGGTTCTGACGGGGAGTCAATGTGACCACTGATCCATGCCCCCCACAAATGAAATGAACAAAGACTTAGAAGTGTGGGAAAGATTCTTGGAAGAGTTTAATGGCGTTTCAATATGGCATTCAGACTAGCACTCAAAAGCATGAGCTGCAGGTACAGCCTGACGCCTCGGGAGGCGTAAGTTTACTTTCAAGGGGATTGGTGTGCACAGAGGTGGTCAGAAAGCTGCGTGGCTCAGGGGACATCAGCTTCCTTGAGGTTTTTTTTTACTGTACTGGTGGCAGTCACTATTTGGGGAGAAAAATTTCAGAACAAAAAGTCCTGTTTCTGGTGTGACAACCAATCTGTGATCCATATTGTTGATAGACAGTTGGCTAAGACTGCCCAGGGAATGAGATTGGTGAGGGTCTTTGGTTTACATTGCTTGTGGTTTAACAGCCTTTTTCATGCAGTGCATGTCCTAGCAATGGATACTGGTGTTGCTGATGCTCTATCTCAATTTCAGGATGACAGATTCCAGGAACTCACCCCGCTGGCCAGCAAGGATCTGCAGGCGATGCTCCAACAACTCTGGAACCTTGGCTCATGACAGCTGTGGGAGTAGTTGAGGACATGGTAGGCCCATGAACTCTTAGGGGGTATAAGGCCAGTCTTTCAGAATGCATGTAATTTAGGGCACAGGAAGGACTTCGCTGTGGGTGGCCCTTATCCATACACCAGGTAGTGCGATATGTAGTGTCTTTGACCCCCCACAGTTGGGCTTCCTCTACTATCTCTGACTGGCTAGCAGGCCTGTCCTAATGGAGTAGGTTGGCTGGTTTCCCAGACCCATGTGGACATTTCATAGTGAGGAAACTCTTACAAGGGCATAGGGTGACCAGATAGCAAGTGTGAAAAATTGGGTCACTTTTTTTTGGGGGGGGGGGCATAGTTATGTATATAAAATAAAGCCCCTAATATTGGGACAATCCCTATAATATGGGGTATCTGTCCATCATAGAAGGGTGGTCCAGGAGGGATAGGTGCTGGAGAGGCTACAGGTTACCCATAACACTGAAACCCACAGCAAAGCCTATAATAATCATGTCAGGGTCTGCAGCTGTGGGAAGGGGCCATTTTATTTAAGGTGGCATTTGTTGTTGCTTTCTATAAGTGCCGTGTGGTTTACAGGTGTGGTAGTTGAAGGTAAAACTGGAAAATTGCGGTACATGGCTTCTTTGGGGGCAGAGGCTCTGTAGTTTCTATGGGCAACCCCAGTATCAGGGGCTAGATGTCACAGAGGAACAATTCAAAGAGATGCAGAGACTAGACTAGTTGTGAATCTGCAAGGCAAAGTTAGAGCTGTCATAGTTTGAATGGCTGAGAGTTGGAGGTGTCAGGAAGCTGACTCCCAGCTTCCACCCGAAAGACTCCCTCTTGCTGGAAGCAGGGGGTAACAGGGTGACTTACAGTCCTGGGTACCCCAAGTACAGTCACAATGGTTATGAAGGAAAAGGCAATCTCTGAACTCCCTGGCCTGATCCAACAGAGGCCTTTGAGTATAAGGACAGAGCTCTTAAACTGGGTTTCATTCACTGGGGAGCCTGTGCACAGGGGAGCACCAGAGTAACTCAAGGCAACCTGTGCTACAAAAGAGAGAGGCTACGGTGTATCATGCTCGCTGGACCTTTTCCAGAGCATTAGTTTCGTTCCTGAATATAACAGGTTTCAGTAATCAAGCCTGGAGTGTATGAGTGGGTGAATCACTGTGACCAGGTCTGAATCTATAAGAAGGGGCACAATCATCTAGCTTGCTGCAAATGGAATGAGTTTTTTTTTTTCTCACCATAGATATCTGGGCATCCACTAGCCTGAGGAGTCCAACAGGACTGGAAGTTTGTGAACCAACTTAATAAGGTGAGTGCAGATGCCTGACATCTGGAATATTTTATAGGAGACAAATTCCTTAAAGTACTTCTCTCTTCTTCCAGACATCACCTCGGTCATGCCTGGATTCATGCAGGTGCTGATTTTGACAAGACACTAAGAAAGCTGGAAGGTGGTGCTGCTTATGTTTGAAGTCAAGAGGGTGTAGCACTGTAAATCTGTATAGAGTGGGCACTTCAGTCTGGGTTGTCTCACCAGCTGCACCAGCACTTTCCTGTAAATGTTGAGTACTTTGGAGACAAGGGCTGAGCCTTGTGAGACTGCAGGTTACAGCTCTGGAAGGAGCGAAACAGTTGCCCAATAACAACCCTCTCAGCATTTCAGGATGTTTCCGTTCACCCCTATAACTTCATCTAACAGGAGTACAGTTGGTCAAAAATTTTCCGTTGTACCTGTTCAGGTTTTTTTTAAACAGAAAATGCCTTTTTGACAAAAATTAAACATTTAGTAAAAAAATTATCTTGGTCAAAAAATGTAATTTGTCAACAGTACATTTCAAATTTTTTTGGAAATTTGTCTAAAAATTTAATTTTGGTGGAGGGGCAAAAGGCACTCTCTGACCTTATTACTCTCTCCTCCACACTTTTGCAGTGGAAAGGAGTGAAAAAGGAAGATAAAAAAATTTTCCTCACCAAAATGAAACAAAAATTTTCACTGAAAAAACAAAAAATTTCACAGGAGTTTTTGAAAGGAATGAAAAATTTTCATTTCCCTCAAAAATTGTTGTAGAATATACTTACCTTTTATTCCAACTAGCCCTACAAAGGAGTGTTTCTTAATAAACAGTATCAAGTACCAATGTATGGTCCAGCAGGAGGAATATGGATGTACTTCCCTTGTCTATGGCCAAAAGACAATCATCCACCAGAGCAACAAGTTATGTCACTGTACTAAGTGCAGGCCTAAAGCCTGATTTAGAGAGACCTGAGACACTCATAAGAGGTAATGGAGAGGAGATTGGTTTTTTTGCTAGCCTCTCACTAACTGGCTGAGAAAAGGGAAGTTAGATAATGGGCAGAGGGAGGGAGGGGAGGTAGTTTGCAAGGTCACTTGTGTTGAGCACTGGCTCATCTGTTGTATGTTTTACAGTTAAAAGTAAAGTCCCTCATCAAAGCAGGAGTGTACAATCTGTTACTATGAGTCCCACATGCTTTCCACTCTCTTTTACCATTTAGGAGGACCAGAGTCACAAGTGGTGGCCCTGATTGGGATTGGTACTTCCATGACTACTTCTTGTGTGAATGTGCTAAATTCTTGGCAGGAGGGTGTTCTATTTCTGCTCATTTGCTTATCCTGGCTTTTCTTGGTAGCCCCTGAGTCCATTCTGGATGCAAGTGAAATAAGAAACTTCCTTGCAGAAAGAAGTTCTGGGGTTAAATGGAGGCAGTCTGGGTTTTTTAAGCAATTTACCATCCAGAAAAATTCTGCAGTACATAACTTTGCATCCTCTCTGGCAGAGAAAAAGTAGGAGCTCTTTGCCTCCTGCATAGCACTGGCATAGGTTTGCCATTGCTTGCGTGCACGTGTTATTGCCCTCTGCTTGCTGGCCTACAGAAAAGATAGGTCCACATGTGTTGGAGCTGTCCTTTAGCACAAGAAGCAGAGGCCTGGCTTTCTGGAGCTAAAAATGAGGATTCTATTCCCATCTTCTTGTGGGTGATGTACATAGTAATTGTTACAGGTCTGCTATAATTCAGCACATAACACAGCCATTTACCACTTTAATTTAAAAGTTCAAATCCTGAGGGTAGTGTCCAGTAAAACAAAATTTTCATATGGGATGTGTAACTTATGTATAATTGTTCTTATACAGACATTTCTTGTGAGAAGGGTGGCAAACTTTTCTTTATTGAACGTGTCAGAAATGTAACTTTTGGTAACTTCTGTCAAATAACCTGTTTGGTTCTGGCCTTTGTCAATTGCCAAAGTACTTTGCATCTGTTACGGAAAATGCAATAAAATGAAATTTTAAACAAAAGGATACCTTCTGACCCACAGTTCAAAATACAAAGGCTTTTTTTCCCTTACACCCATCATAAAAAAGGTTACTTACCTGTATTGTAACTGTTGTTCATCGAGATGTGTTCATGAGTGCACCGTAGCCAAAAAGTTTTCCCGAGTAATACCCATCAGGGTAGTACCTGTGCCTTGCATCTTCTTGTGCATCCAGTTGAGGACATAAAAGGAAGAGGTGCCACCTCAGTTCCTCCTCATGACATTGGCTGGTAGTTGGAGCTTCAGTTGGCTATTGCTCATTGTACCCTGTTTTCCTCTGAGGAAATGTTTTTTTTCTTATTGTAAATAATTAGTAGTTAGTTCGGTACCAGCGTTTTTTCCCACTGAGCAACTTATTGGTTTATTTTATAAAGTTTTTTCTTGTTTTGATCTAGGTTTGTTTTGCCCGGTACCGGAGAGGCTTAGCCCTGGTCTACACTACAGGGTTAGGTCGAATTTAGCCGGGTTAGGTCAATTTTATAATCAATGCGTCTACACAAGCAACCCCATTCTGTCAACCTAAAGGGCTCTTAAAATCGACTTCTGTACTCTTCCCCGGCAAGGGGAGTAGTGCTAAAATCGACCTTGCTGGGTCGAATTTGGGGTAGTGGGGATGCAAATCGACGTTATTGGCCTCCGGGAGCTATCCCAGAGTGCTCCAATGTGACCGCTCTGGACAGCACTTTCAACTCTGATGCACTAGCCAGGTACACAGGAAAAGTCCCAGGAACTTTTGAATTTCATTTCCTGTTTGGTCAGCATGGCAAGCTCAGCAGCACAGGTGACCATGCAGTCCCCCCAGAATCACGAACAAGCTCCAGCATGGAGTGAACGAGAGACACTGGATCTGATTGCTGTATGGGGAGAAGAATCTGTGCAGGCAGAACTCCGATCAAAAAGAAGAAATGCTAATATCTATGCCAAAATTGCACAGGGCATGATGGACAGAGGCTACCAAAGGGACACACAGCAGTGCCGCGTGAAAATCAAGGCGCTCAGGCAAGCCTACCAAAGACAAAGGAGGCAAACGGTCGCTCTGGTCAGAGCCCCAGACATGCCACTTCTGTGAACAGCTGCATGGCATTCTAGGGGGGGACCCTACCACCACCCCACCACTGTCCATGGACACCTGCAAGAGGGAAGTCTCACGCAACATAGAGGAGGATTTTGTGGATGAGGAGGAGGAGGAGGAGAATGTGCAGCAGGCAAGTGGTGAATCCATTCTTCCCGGAAGCCAGGATTTTTCATCAGCCCAGAGCCAATACCCTCCCAAGGTGGGATCCCCAATCTTGAAGGTGGAGAAGGCACCTCTGGTGAGTGCCCATTTGTAGAGTACAGGGTTTAAAAGCAATAGTCTTTAATGTTCGATTTGCCCTGAAGACTTGGAATGAATTTGTGGCCAGTACAGCTACTGGAAAAGTCTGTTAACGTGTCTGGAGATGGAGTGGGAATCCTCCAGGGACATCTTCATGAAGCTCTCCTGGAAGTACTCTAATAGCCTTTGCAGAAATGTCTGGGAAGGGCTGCCTTATTTCGTCCTCCACGGTAGGACACCTTACCACGCCAAGCCAGTAGCAAGGAATCTGGAATCATTGCAGCACAAAGCATGGCAGCGAATGGTCCTGGGTTTTGGTCGCATTCAAGCAGCATTCGGTCTTTATCGTTTTGTGTTAGCCTCAGGAGAGCGATATCATTCATGATCACCTGGTTGAAATAGGGGAATTTTTGTAAGGGAACAGTAAAAGTACCCCGTTCATGCTGGGCTGTTTGCGCTTGGCTAAAAGGGATCATTCCTGAGAATAGCCACGCGGTGGGGGGAGGGGTGAAGGGATCATCCCATGTTGCCATGCATAGGGGTGGGGGCAAGTGTGTGTTGCACATCCACCCGAAAACTGCAGCCCCTCCTTTTAAATGCAAACCCAACTGGCATTGCTTGCTGTGGGAAAGGAGGGTGCTGCAATTTGAAAACATTCCCACATGTTATGAAGGCATTAGAAGCCAAACCTGTGTACCCTTTGGCTTACCATGGTTGCCTGGAAACCAGATTCTGTTGCCCAGCCCTGTGTGATGTGTTACCATACTGGCAGGCACTCAATATAAAAGGCAAAATGTGATCTTGTACCTAAAGCACATGTGCTGTCTGCTGTGAATTGCTTGACTCACTGTGAAAGAGTCTCACTTTTGTTCTCAGAATGTAACTTAAATTTTATTTTCCCTTTTTATCCCCCCGCAGGTGCAATGTTTCTATGCTCCTCCTATCATCTCTGTCCCTAAGGTTATCGCAGACTAGAAGGTGAAAAAAAAGGATTTGCGATGACATGTTTTCCGAGCTCATGCAGTCCTCCTGCACTGATAAGGCACAGCTGAATGCATGGAGGCATTCAGTGGGAAAGTCCAGGAAAGCATTAAGTGAGCACGATGAGAAGAGGCAGGATGCAATGCTGAGGCTAATGAGGGAACAAATGGACATGCTCAGGCGTCTGGTGGAGCTGCAGGAAAGCCAACAAGAGCACAGGCCGCCACTGCATCCACTGTACAACCGCCTGCCCTCCTCCCCAAGTTCCATAGCCTCCTCACCCAGACGCCCAAGAATGCGGGGCAGGAGGCTCCGGGCACCCAGCCTCTCCACTCCAGAGTATGGCCCAAGCAACAGAAGGCTGTCATTTAAACAGTTTTGATTTGTAGTGTGGCTACAATAAGCAATGTGGCCTTGTCCTTCCCTCCTCCCCCACCCCACCCTACCCCACCCGGGCTACCTTATCAGTTATCTCACTTTTTTTTTTAATTAATAAAGAAAGAATGCATGGTTTCAAAACAATAGTGACTTTATTTCCTTTTCCAGCTGTGATTGAAGGGGGGAGGGTGGCTGTCTTACAGGGAATTAAAATCAACAAAGGGGGCGGGTTTGCACCAAGGAGAAACACACACAACTGTCACACCGTGGCCTGGCCAGTCATGAAACTGATTTTCAAAGCCTCCCTGATGCGCAGCGCACCTACCTGTGCTCTTCTAATTGCCCTGGTGTCTGGCTGTTCAAAATTGGCAGCCAGACGATTTGCCTCAACCTCCCACCCCACCATAAACATCTCCCCCTTACTCTCTCAGATATTATGGAGCACTCAGCAAGCAGTAATAACAATGGGAATATTGGTTGCGCTGAGGTCTAACCTAGTCAGCAAACAGCACCAGCGAGCTTTTAAATGTCCAAAGGCATGTTCTACCACCATTATGCACTTGCTCAGCCTATAGTTGAACTGCTCCTTACTACTGTCCAGGCTGCCTGTGTACGGCTTCATGAGCCATGGGAGCAAGGGGTAGGCTGGATCCCCAAGGATAACTACTGGCATTTCAACATCCCCAACAGTAATTTTCTGGTCTGGGAAGTAAGTCCCTTCTTGCAGCTGCTTAAACAGCCCGGAGTTCCTAAAGATACGAATGTCATGCACCTTTCCCATCCATCCCACGTTGATGTCGGTGAAATGTCCCTTGTGATCCACCAGTGCTTGCAACACCATTGAGAAGTACCCTTTACGGTTTATGTACTGGTTGGCAAGGTGGTCTGGTGCCAAGATAGGGATATGCATTCCGTGTATCACCCCACCGTTAGGGAAACCCCTTGCAGCAAAAAGAAAAGGAGTACTTTTGGCACCTTAAAGACCAACAAATTTATTAGAGCATAAGCTTTCGTGAGCTACAGCTCACTTCATCAGATGCATTCAGTGGAAAATATAGTGGGGAGATTTTTTTATACACAGAGAACATGAAAAAATGGGTGTTACCATACAGACAGTAACAAGAGCGATCAGGAAAGGTGAGCTATTACCAGCAGGAGCGCGAGGGGGGAACCTTTTGTAGTGATAATCAAGGTGGGCCATTTCCACCAGTTTACAAGGACAGTGGGAGGGGAAATAAACAAGGGGAAATAGTTTTACTTTGTGTAATGACACATCCACTCCCTTGCAGGAAAGCCATCCAGTATGACCTGCACATTTCCCAGAGTCACTACCCCTGATAGCAGAACTTCAGTGATTGCACTGGCTACTTGGATCACAGCAGCCCCCAAAGTAGATTTGCCCACTCCAAATTGATTCCTGATTGACCGGTAGCAGTCAGGCATTGCAACCTTCCACAGGGCTATCGCCACTTGCTTCTCAACTGTCAGAGCAGCTGTCATCTTGGTATTCCTGCGCTTCAGGGCAGGGGAAAGCAAGTCACAAAGTTCCAGGAAAGTGGCCTTACACATGCAAAAGTTTCGCAGCCACTGGGAATCATCCCATACCTGCAACACTATGCAGTCCCACCAGTCTGTGCTTGTTTTCTGGGCCCAGAATCAGAATTCCACTGTATCAACCAGCCCTACTGACACCATGATGTCCCCATTGCCACATCCCGTGCTTTCAGGAACATCTGTGTCCATGTCCTCATCACAATCGTCCTTGTGCTGCCGTCTCTTAGCCAAGTTCTGCACATACTGCAGTATAATGCACTAGGTGTTTATAATGCTTGCAACAGCAGCAGTGATCTGAGCAGGCTCCATGCTTGTGGTGCTATGGCATCTGCATGGATAACCCAGGAAAAAAGGCACAAAATGATTGTCTGCAGTTGCTTTCACGGAGGGGAAAAGGGAGGGAGGAGAGACTGACGACATGTACCCAAAACCACCTGCAACAATGTTCTTTTGCCCCATCAGGCATTGGAAGCTTAACCCAGAATTCCAATGGGCAGCGGAGACTGCAGAAACCATGGGATAGCTTCCCACAGTGCACCGCTCCGTGAGTCGATGCTAGCCATGGTAGTGAGGATGCACTCTGCCGACTTAATGTGCTTAGTGGGGACATACACAAACGACTGTATAAAATCGATTTATAAAAATCGACTTCTATAAAATCGACCTAATTTCATAGTGTAGACATACCCTTAGTTATGCCTAAGTATCCTGGCTTTAAGCACTGTCTGATGCGGAGGGTGTCTATGTGACCCTCACATCCACTTGCTGTATTGTCTCGGTGAGGGCCATATTAGAGACAAGTACTCTATTTGTAAATCTTCTAAAAGGAGGACCTAGAAGCCTAGGGATATTAGGTTATGGGACTACCTCATGTAGTATGCCATGTATCCCTCCTGGTTGGGCCTGGGTTGTTCAAAAATTAGCATTTCATCCTTGGCCTCCAGAAATGCTCCTGCAGATCTTTCTGATGTGCCCTGCTGCTCAAAGTCAGTCACCAAGGAGAAGAGGAAGCATTCCCATTGTCCAAGTATGTCTCATAAAAGACACAAGTCAGTTTCAGGGTGAGATCTGACTTAAAAAACTGACGAAGTCCTCTTCTTCTTCTAAAGGGGGTGTTGGGCACCTTAAAGCTTCAGCTAAGTCTTTGCAGGAGTCTTCATGTACTGAGGTTACAGTGAAGGTAGAGACTCACAGTTCTTTGGTACTGATGATTGAGCTTCAGCAAGAAGACCAGCCACTGACTCTGGTACCTTTGCATGTACCATCAAGACTGGCATCAACAAAGCTCCTAGCTGAGGCACCAACTTTGTCATTGTCACAGATTTTATCGGTGCCGACAATACCAGAGGCCTATGCAGCACATAAGACTTACTTTGTCTCTTGGTTGCTTGATTCCCCTGTGCTGCAGCAGGATATTTCCTTAGCCAAGTAGGTCATGCAATCAATATCTCAATCAATGCCTCCTTCGGTACCAACTCTCACTTCCTTGGCACCAGTCCCATTGGGAATGTTATCCTCTGTAGCCAAGAAACCTCCAGTACTGACTTCATCAAGACAAGTGGTATCCGTGGGACTTAAACTGTCCATATTGTCCATAGTACCGATGGGTAAAGCTACCACCCAGCGGTGCCGTTCTAAGTCACATGCCCCAGTTACTCCATCTGGTACCGCTCTACCAGTGCCTACAACTACTCTTTCCCTTCATTAGATTCTGAGCAAGGGACCTATGCTTCCCCTTATTTCAGAGGCAGATCAAGATTCTCTCCCATGTGTTCATTGGTGGCAAGATCAGATACCCTCCATAGACAGTTCTACAGTGGCAGATAGAGGCAATCTCCCAGCTGGCAAACCATGCCATACCCATATGTGCAGTGGCCATATTGGAACCCAGGGGATATTTCTCTAGCTTTTAGGTCAGTTTCCCCAGACCAGTTGAGGCAAAGATCCTCACTTCATTCCAGAGACATAGGAACCTGGTGCCTGGTACCAAACTCAGTACTGGCTTGCCTTAGGAGCCTCCTCAACTAATACACACGATGCAGCAACTTTTGGAGCTGAAGGCTCAGATTGGCCCAGTACAGACTGAGGACCCCATTTTAACCACCAATAACTTGTCTTCTTGTCCAGATGAAGCCTTGGCTCCTGAATCATCATCTCCCATTGAGGACTATTTAAACAACTACCAGGTACTCATTTCAGGGTGGCTAATTCCCTTGGGATCCAAATAGAACGAGCCCAAGACAACCCTCACCAGTTGGTGGACATTCTACATCTAACCATCTCAGGCAGGGTGGCCCTGCAAATTAATGAAGCCATTTTGGAAGCTGCAGAAACCTTATGGCAGACACCTGCTTCTTAAGCCTGTATGGTGAAAAAAACTGAATGCAGATACCAAATACCTTCACAGGGATATGGACACTTATATACCCATCCAGCTCATGGGTCCCTGGTAGTTACAGCTGCCAGTGAGAAATGGTGGGAGGATTGCCTCACACGGCTGGACTTGTTTTGGAGAAATATTTATTCCACTGGTGAATCACAAACGTGCATAGCCAATCATCAGGTTTTACTGGCAGGGTCTGATGATTCCAACTGGGATGCCTGATTTAAGTTTGTGGAGAAACTTCCTGATGATTCCAAGGAAAAATTTCAGGTTATGCTGGGTCAAGGATGTCTAGTAGCACGATCATCTCTCCAGGCACCATTAGCTGCGGCGGACTCTGCAGCAAGGTGATGGTGACTTTGGTAATTGTGAGCCACCTCTTCATGGCTTCAGCATTTGGGAATACCTATGGAGATGCAAAAAGCTATTGAGGACTTGCCTTATGAAGGTTATTCATTGTTCTTATAGCAAACTGATGAGGCATTACATCATTTTAAATTATTTGTCAAATAAAACAACTTATAGTTTCATGCAAATAGGAATTGCTTATAGAAAATTACACACAGTAACTCACAATATCACACACAGCCTCAGCTCTCTGCAATGGGACAAATCTCCAGAACCTCAAAGGGTATGTCTACACTGCACTAAAACATCTGCAGCAGGCCCATGTCAGCTGACTCAGGATCACAGCGCTTGGGCTGTGAGACTATAAAACTTCAGTGTGGATGTTCGGGCTCAGGCTGGACCCCCTCAGAGTCCCAGAGCCTGGGCACCATTCCCATGCTGCATGCTCGGAGTGACAAGGCACTACTATATAGCCTCTTTAAGGGGCTATACCCTGTTCCCCACTTACTGTCAACCTGTGGATAGTCCCCAGAGTGTGAACCCTGCTGTCTAGCATCAACAGAGCAACTAGCCCCAGTGAGACACCTTCACCTGTTGCTCTCATGAAGAATATGAAGGCGTTTTATCCAACTGAACTCAGCCCTTATCCACTAGTGCTTCCTAGTTACTGATTCCAATAAGAATTGTGTTGCTCTTGTTATCAGTTCATTCTAATTTCTCCTGTGGGCTTGGATTTCCTAGGATCCATCCCCTGCACTCCCCCCGGCTCTGTCTGACAGCTTTGTTGGGGGAGAAGCTAACTCTCTTCACATTGGAAAGGGTCCTAATTTAATTCCTGTTTCATGGCAGACTAGGAGTACTGTCAGTCTTGCTGTGAAATGCAGAGGCTCAGCAGAACACTAGCAGACTCTGTTAGTTCCCCAACACAGCTGTCAACAACCCCCCTAAACCAAACTCCTTGGGACTCATGTCCACTACTCCCTCCACACCAATACCTCCCAGCCAAACTCCTTGATGCAAACAAAACTCCTACTCTCTCTCAGATGCAATCGCTTGCAGACAAACTCCTTCAGAGCCTCTATTCTCCTTTTGAACCAGAGCAGTTCAAACACGTGTTGGCTAACATTCAACTCAATGGCATGTCTTGGTTTATCTGTAACATAATAACTTTTGAAGACTACAACCAATCAATTCCAATATTTCAGAGAGATCAGGAAGATCTGTTTCCTTTCCCACAAAACTGCGGGCTGAAAACCCCACAGGGAGATCTAAACATGGAAACGTTTAGGAAATTGCACATTGATTTCCTTCTCAAAAGTGGAATTCCTCCAGAACTGTCCTCTGACACTCATGCCCCTTTCACTCCTCTTCAACTCAGATCATTAAGCCGAGGTACCCTTAGAGAAAAAGAACCAGCTTTCCCCCCTTACTGTGACCTGGACCTCATGGGATAGATCCTTTGTATTATATAGCATGGCCCACTCCCTGGCCACTTGCTCTGAGTGACCAGGCATTGCATAAGGGTGTCCCCTCTTCTCCCCTTGAGGTCAAAACGCTGGTACAGACTGGACAGTCACCAGAGGATGAATCCTGCTGTCTAGAATAAACACAGCCCCAGTGGGAAGCCTCCACCTGTTACCTTCATGTGAAATGTGAGAGGCCTTGAGCCACTGAACTCAGCCATTAGCCCCAAGCCTCTTGTGTGTTGAGAGAACATGGAGTGTGAGGGAATTCATGTGCTTTCAAGTTTCTGATTCCAATCAGGATTTTGTTGTCATTTAATGGCGGGGGAAGGGAGAATGGGAGAGGGAGGAAGCTCCCTCTAATTTCTCTCTGCTTAAGTCTCCTATGGGCTTGGACTTTCCTTGGATCCATCCACTGCACTCCCCCATGGTCTGATAGCTTTGTTGGGGGAGAAGCTAGCTCTCTTCAAGCTGGACAGTGCCCTAATTTAATTTCTGTTTCATGGCAGACTGTAAGAATTGTCTGGTCTGGCTGTGAGATGCAGAGTTTCAGCAGACTATGTCAGTTCCTCAGTACAGTCGGCAACAACCCCCCTAAACCAGCTTCCATCAAACCCATGAAGCCACTGCTTCCTCTGCACCAGTCCCACCCAGCCAACCTCCTAGTATATCTACAAGACAACAAAAAAAAGGGGGGTGGGGTGTTCTTAACTCAGGTTAGCTGAGGTTAAAAGAGCAGTGAAGACATGGCAACCCTGGTTTTAACTTGGGTTGGCAACTTGAGTTCAACCCCCAGCTCCCTCACAGGCTTTAACTCAGGTTAGCTAACCCAATTTAACACACTTTTATTTTGCAGTGTAGACATACATTTAGACACACTCAAAGTTCCTACTCTCTCTAATGCAATCCCTCCCAGCCAAAACTCCCTAATATTCTCAAAGACTCTACTCTCCCTTTGAACCAGAGAAGCTAGAACACTTGTCTGTTTTCTTTTTTATTCCCTTATTATGTTATTTTTCTGGCCTTCCAATGTAATTAGGAAAAAAACAGAACCACCATTCGTAGCACTAGGAAAACTCCAAGATCCATGGAGCTCCCGGCATTATTTCCCCAGCTCTCAGCATTGGGACTAATTTTTATAGCTTCCCTAATTTAGAGATTTCCCTGAGCTTGTTCCCCTGTTCACACTCTTCAACACATAACTTAGCTATTCCCAGGTATTTCTCTGGGTTCTTCTCCTTTTCTTCCCATGTTGCGGTTAAATCTCTTCTTTATATTTTTTGATTTCCCTTTTCTCTCTCTCCCTGGCTTGCCTATGTCTGTCTTGATCAGTACAAAAGTGTGTACTCAGCTCTTCTGCTCCCACCTTGCCTAATTGCTGAGTTCCCTCTGGAAAGGCAGATCAAAGGTTCATTTCCCACCCAGTTACCAACTTCACAGTGCTAGGTTTTGTGCTGAGTAGCTGACATTACAGAACAAGGCTGAGATACTCTCTTTCACAGTTAAGGCACCTCAACAACCTTAAACTTCCCAGTAGTGACACTATGCAATAACCATATGATTAGGATAAAGGGATTTTATTGTTTGTGGTCCCAGATTAGGTAAATGCACTTTCAATTTTCCTTTTCATATTTTTCTCTCACATTCTGTCACTAAGGGGCAGAGTTAAGGTTGCGTGGGTTCCTCAGGTGTGTAATTCCACATCTTTAGCCTGAACTCTCAATTTCCCAAGTTTAATGCTGGGTTTGGGGATAATTACAATATCCCTGTAAAGGTTTTTACCCTTAAGTTACAGATTCATACTCACAATATTAACTCCATTTTTAACATAGTTTGTCTGGAATTTTCCTTGGTTATTGAAAATGATTTAAAATGCCAGACATGAACCCTAAATGAGAATTCCACAGATAATGTTGCCTGGATTATTTCTAATTATTTGACAATAGGTAGTATCAACCTTAAACCATTTTTTTGTATTTTAACTATAGGGCAGTTAACTCTGGGGAGACTTGGAGGACTGTGGGGTTTCTTTTGGGAATCTCATAGACTTTAAGGCCAGAAGGACCATAATGATCATCTAGTCTAACTCCTATACCTTGCAAGCCACAGAACCTCACCCACTCACTCCTGTAACAGACCCCTAACCGCTCACTGAGTTACTGAAGTCCTGAAATCATGGTTTAAAAACTTCAAGTTACAGAGAATTCACCGTTTACACTAGTTTAAGCCTGCAAGTGACAAGTGGCCCATGCTGCAGAGGAAGGCAAAAAGAAACCCAGAGTCTCTGACCGCGGGGGAAGATTCCTTCCCAACCCCAAATATGGTGATCAGTTAAATCCTGAGCATGTGGGCAAGACTCATCAGCCAGACACCTGGGAAAGAACTCTCTGTAGTAACTTGGAGCCCTCCCCATCTAGTGTCCCATCACTGGCCGTGAATCTGAGAGCTAGGGACATTTGTTACAATAATAAACTTTGTCCTGAGGCACCACCTGAAACAGCCTCAGGCATGGTGCTAATTCTGTCCTGGGCTGGTGAGAATGCCCACTAATGTACAGAGTACCACTGAAAAATAAACCATTCACATTCTAAATAAGAGGCACCACAATAAAGCCAATACTCTGTCACACCATGTGCTTCCATATTAATAGCACCCACAGCATCATACTTTTTAAATAAAATACCATCCCACAAATTTACAAAAGACTCTATTTTAATTTTGCTTTGTTTCTTCCTTGTCCTCGTTATCTGGAAGGGGCAAACACATTAAAGGGCTCTTGTGTGTTGAAAAATTGTATTTGTTCAACTTTTTTAGGTTTAGTACCTCTCTATCCTTTTGCAACCTGGGTACTAAAGTTTTTTAGATCCTTTTGTTGGTAAATAGATCAGCACAGAGATGGGATTTAAGGTAAATCATGCTTGATTCTCACATGTCCTCTCTAAACGTGAGACCTTCCTTGCATGAGTATTTTTTCCTCCAGATAAAAGCCTCAGAGATGCAGACGTATTTGGGTTTGAATTCCAGACACCGACTTGGAAAATCTTGTATTGCAAATGGAAAAAGTGATACCTGATTCTAATGGTTCATTGTAGCTTTAGTATGCTCTCATCTAGTGGCAATGCTTTCTAGCATGCTGTGCTAAACAAAGTACACTTTAATGAGGGCCTGTGGCTGATTTGCTAGCCTTATGTGGGAGGAAGCCAGAAATTTGCTTTACCCAGTTATCATTTCTGTTATTGAATCCCACTGTGTTTGGGAGATGTGATATTATTATATATCTATTTTTAAAGCCATTGCTTTTCAAGTTCAGCAGCAATGTCTGAGCAGAGTTGGCTTTAAGTCAGACTGTATTTTGCTTATTTCTAAATTCTCTACCTTTCCACCCCTGTGATTTTTATCACAGGTCCACCTCACCCTCTCCTGCCATACTGTTAATGTTTTCAGTCTGGTTTCAATCACTCACAGGCTCACAGCCAGTCAGCCACCTTCAGTGTGACAAAAGAGACATCTCAAAAGCTGAAGCATTTGCACAAAATTGCTTAGCAAATGTAGTGGCCTTTTAATTTTGCTGCCCTGTGTGACCATCTCATTTACCCTTTCCTCTGGCTGACCGAGAATAGTGAATGTGATCTTTAAAACTTCCTAGACATTACTCAAGAATACAAACTCAGTGCAGAGGAGGGCATTTAGAACTGCAACTGGAGGATAGGAGAAACCATTAAATGGATACAAACCTGAACTCTCTGTAACTGAGGCTTTTTCTCCTGAGATGTAATTCTTGGCAAATCAAGTTTCTATAAAATAAAATGTGAACAACAAAGTGTCATAATTCCACTCTCTGAACAATATTTTTTCAGAGACAAATTAGATTTGCCAATACGTCACTTTTGATGCATCTTCCCAGCAATTCAATGCAACTTGTTCAGCTGCTTTTTCCAATGAGTATTCCAACTGATCGTAATAAGTCTAACCAAAAGAACTCTGATGTATTTGGTCCTACTATAAAAGGCGGGGAAAATCTGTAAACCTACTTTGCAGTTTGTCATTCTGATCAATCTTTTCCTGACAGATGAAGATTAGCTGCTAGTCCTGGTGGCTAATGCTGAAGCCAAATGAGATTAGGAAAGGTAACCTTAGCATGCATCTCCTAGGACAGCTCATGGTTTCTGATAACCACTGAATAACCAGGGTAAAATTAGTGATGTGCTGCCAATATTTTACAAAAGGACTCCCACAAAAGTGTTCCCCTGAGCCTATGATAAACCCCAGATCTCAGGCCAGTGTCTGGTTGCAGAGAGGAAGGATGAAGGACTGAAGAAACCGCTCTGTGCATAAGTTTACCCATCACTCAGCTGGGGATAATAATGCTCCCCCACATCAAGAGTGTGTTGTGAGTTTAATTAAAGTACCTCAAATGATAAGTACTACAAAACTCCTAGTATGAAGATAATGTCATATGACAAGGTTCATTAGTTTTTAATGGGGAAGTCTTCTGCAAACAGTAATTTTACCATGTGTATAATGTAAGGATATAGGCATGACATTGGACTTTATTTCATGTTCCTTACATACAATACAGTATTTCTTTGAGTTGCATGCTATTTTAATCGTGGAACTATTTCCAACTTTATGCTGAATAATAACACATTTATTTTTCTTGTGTCTCATCTCAGAGAACAGATGCTATTTTGCTCTCCTGTCTTCCGAACGTCAAACAATAGCTGAGGCTAAACTGTTTACATCTAAGTTCTGCCAAGTCTGAATTATTAATTTCTGGCTCTGCTTGGTCTCTTCATCTTGTCCTGGATATTCGTTTGAACTTTGATGCATCACTCCCTTTCATTTCTAAGATGACCGTACAGATTCATCGATGCTTTTCATTGATTCAAACCGGTCTCTTGTGTGACACTTCAAAGACATGATTAGAATTGATTTCTCCTACCCTCAATATTGCTTGTTTCCAGAACAGCTTCTCTTCTTCGAACACAGAGTTATTGATCCATGCATGCAGGGCTTCTAAACTTGATTATTATGCTTGTCTTCTCACCGGCCTCCCTCATACTCTTATCTGACAATTCTATTCAGCCCAGAATGCTACAGCATTTTCATTAACGTTC
The DNA here is from genome assembly GCF_015237465.2 of Chelonia mydas. Lineage (NCBI taxonomy): Eukaryota > Metazoa > Chordata > Testudines > Cheloniidae > Chelonia > Chelonia mydas. The sequence goes on from NC_057850.1 coordinate 156,495,687, forward strand.
CAAAATTAGGGACTGAGCCTTACTCCCATGAATAGTTGCTATTCACCTGTGCAGCCTCAAACACGTAAGAGTGTCTAAGATTAGGACCTTCATGATCATTTGATGGGGTGGACTAGGCCCTGAGGCCCGTAGCTGGAGGCCTTGTGGCCCTGCCATTCCCCCACCACCACCATCCCCCTGAAAAGGGCAGAGGAGAGGTCCTCCAAGCTGCCTAGAGCAGCTGTATGGGAAGTAGCCAATCAGGGCCCGGCAGGTCAGTATAAGAAGAGCTGCAGGGCCAAAGTAAGCTCAGTTCCTTGCTAGAGCTAGATGAGAGTGGATGGTGCTCTAGGCTGGTTGTTGGGACTCCACAAGGACAAGGCCTGGAGGCAAGGGTGAAGAATGTGTGGGAGCCATGGGGAAGTGGCCCAGGAAATTATAGCAGCAATGCAGTTTATTTAGAGGGACATTGTGCATGGCTGCTATTTATAGGGTCCCTGGGCTAGGGCCTGGTGTAGAGGGTGGGCCTGGGTCTGTCCCCACTCCCTCCCCACCAGCCCCTGGAAAAGTGCCCTGGACTTTGAGGCACCCCAGAAGGGGAAATGAACTGTAGTGGCCGAGCTGGGGCCAGAAAGGCCCTGAGAGGGTGAAGATATTATTTCTGGGGAAGGAGCCCTGGGACACCTCTCTATTCCAGAGCAGGACAAACAGAGACATCACAGAGGGCACTGAGAGAGACCCCTGTTGGACTTATGCCCCAAAAGGGGTTTGTGTTGCTTTTGTCTCACAGATTGTGTATGACTTGGTGAGAAGGCTGAGTCACTGAAGACCCACCACAAACCAACTGAGAGTGCAGGCAGACACACTTGGCCAAGGGTTGCTCGCGAGAGATGAATGTGACCGCCCCCCCTATTACAGATCATGTTTGTTCCTGTTCTTTCTTAACTCCATTCGCTTTGGGTGCATGTGATAGGGTGCTTGGGAGGCTGAGCAGCCTAGGGGTTAGCACACCTGACTTCCATCCAGACAGGGAGGCAAAGGGCTGGTAGAGGGGTGTGTTCCTGACCTTGAGCCATGAATCTTTGGCTCTCCTCCCATAGCTGGGCCTTGCCCTCCCTCTCCCAGCCCAAGGCTCTGTTGGAAGCAACACCAGCATGGTCCTCCCAGCAGGAAGTCTAAGTTCACTTCTCTTGGCTACATCCTACCTAGAGATCCCTTCAGTTTGGGGCATGGCCCTTATAGTGCAAACAGTCAAGTCAGTCACTCAACAACAAAAAGAATTCAAATATTCAGAGCCCTGCAGGACCTGCTGGCCCTCAAAGAGGGGTAGTGGTTGGAGAAGGCTCTGCCTGAGGGCATTACTGCTCTGTGGTCCCTCTCAGGCTCACTCTTCTGTCTGGCTTCCTGTAAAAGGATTCCTCACACCTCCAGCCTGCCCACCACCCTTTGTCTGGGCTTCTGAGCTCCTTTGAGCTCCTTTTAACCCACTCTTCCCATGGGAGCATGCTAGGGAGCCCTGGAGGGGTGGGGTTACCTGGGCTCAGTATTACCTTTTAACCCCTTCAGGTCCAGTGTGAGGCTTATACACCCATCAGAGTGCGACAGGGTTGGGTTTTTTAAATTCTGACTCTGAGCTTTAACTGTTGTAATGAATTTGCTCCATCTTAATTTCCCTCCCTCCCATGTAAGCCAATTACCACACTGACATTAAATAGAGAGAAGACCCAGTCCAACTTCCTTTGATAAGAATCACATTTCTTTCTAGTTGTTTTAGGGTTTAATCCAGCAAGGTGACACTCTTGTGAGTCAATCAGAGTGAAGACCTTGCAGACAGCCCTCAGGATATTGCAGGATCAGCCATTAGATATTAGTCAGGGCCTTTGGGTGCCCACTAGTGTTGCCACCTGTCCAGGTTTTCCCAGAATTGTCCCTTTTTCAGGTAGCTGTCCAGAAAAATCTTCAAGTGTGCTCAGTATACACTACCAGCTGTCCACTTTTAAGATCTCAGGATCAGTTTTATGGTCTCAGCATCTCTAGTGACCCTCTCTGCTTGGATTAAATTCCTGTGGTGAAATTCTGGCTCCACTGAACTCAGTAAGAGTTTTGTCAATGGGATTCCACCCCTCTGGGTAGCTAGGATTCTGAGTACTGTTTTTAGACCAAATCTTGGAGACCTAAGTACTCACAACTCCCACTGAAGTCAATGACAGACACAGGTGCTCATTATCTCTATAGTTTTGGCCCTATATAGGCTGTGTAATTTTTTTCCACTGAGAATTAGAAATTCTGATGCTTTGCTACAGTTCAAATACAATTTTAAAAGCCATCTTTCAAGTCAACTTTTTTCCTCTTTCATTTTATTCCCATGACTCTGTGATTTGAACAGCATGTTTAGTTGACACATACTTGAATTATGAAGTAAGAATAATTATGATGATGAAGAGGGTTGTGGTTTAGTCATAGCAATTTTTAGGGAAAGCCAGGGGGTGGTCAAAGTGAAACGAACAAATCAGGGAACCACAAGAAAATAAAACAGTAAAAGTCTCAGGTCCTGTTTTGTATCTGGTATTGTCATGACTGTCCCATTTCAGTGGAAATAGCAAAAGCATTAAATAAGCTATCTGAACAGTTTTGAATACACATTAGGATTTGCCTGTAAGCAAACCCAATCCAGCTCTACATAAGGAAAAAATATTTGTATCTTAGGAAGGGGAGAACGTATGACCTGTTGGAGGATGAAGGTCTCTGCAAAGTCTACTAGCATAATCTTTTATGTAGAGCTGTTGAACTCCTGCAAATCATTTCAGCCAGGGTTTGTGTCTGATCCTCAACTCAACAAACCTGCCCTGTGGTCATTTTAACAAGCCCCTTGAGGATTCCCCTGCACTTGGGAATCATTAGATAGCACAGAGCCACAACTGTGACTTCTATGCGATACCCCCGCTCAGCCAGAGGAGGGCTGCCGGGTGCCCCATGTCCTGGGGACTGCAGGGTGAGAAATGTGGGGACTCTAGACAACTGGCATAAATTAGAGCAGTTTTCTAATTTCCACTAGGGTTTCCAGAGGGCACAGATTGTGCCTAAAGCCACTGTTGCCACTACCTCTTCCGTATCCACCTTTCCAGTCTTGCGGTGAGTAATTTAGCCAAACAGGAGGGTCTGACACTTTAGTCTCAGCTCTCAAGGCTCTCAATAAAATCTGTTCAGCTACTTGTCACCAACACACAAATCAAGAAATAGACTTAAAAGTCACCTATATTTTAAGCACAATCATTATCCAGTCCATGACTCCTGTGAAGCAAGTGATCATGGATTCCTTCATTTTTGTGTGGCTTCTGTGGCAATTGCTATGCCTGAGTGGGTGGCTGAGCAGATAGTACTGGTTCACCAAACTTCATGGAGCATTGACACTTGCAGTTAAAGCATAGGCTGCACAGGAACATAATAGAGCAGGGGTTCCAAACTTTTTTGCTGTCTCCCTCCTCCACGGGAGTCGCACAACAGCCCCATCCCCACTGCTCCTGCCCTTCTGAGGCAGAAAGTCACAGAGGGCAGCAGGCAGCTCAAGCTTGGGTGGTGGCAGGACCCAGCTGGCTCTATCCCAGAGAAGCCCATGGCAGTGCAGGGTGGACCAGGGCCCTCTCCCTCTCTCCTTCCTGCCCAGATCCTTTGTCTCCTGCAAGCTCTGGAGAGCTTAAAATATCTGGGCCTGTGGCCAAACAGGTGCCCATGGCAGGGTGACCAGATGTCCTGATATTGGGGCTTTGTCTTATAGATGCAGCTATCCCTTCCCCATTCCCCCCCTCCCCCCAAAAAAGTGACCCTAGGGCAGGACAGCAGCGGGGAGCACACCAGGGAGTCCACAACGGTCAGGGAGGGGAAAAGGAGCGAGCAGTAAGCTGCTGCCAGGTCAGGACAGTGCTGCGTTCCCTAGGGTGACCAGATAGCAAGTATGAAAAATCGGGACACTTTTTTGGGGGGGGTTCAAGTAGGGGGGGAGTTGTATAGTTGCTTATATAAGACAAATTCCCTATATTGGGATGGTCACTATAATATCACTCCACCCAACCACTTGGGACTCCTTATGCATTCTCTCCACTGCTGTGCTGCCCTGCCCTGGCCTGGAGACCTGGCCAGATGCAGCCCTGCAGCTCACTTCATGCCTCCCCAATAATCTCCTCAGGGAGAGTGAAGCCCACAATTTGAAAAACCAATGTAACTGAGAGCCAGCCTCAGCAACCTCTCTCTCTGAGCCAGGAAAAGCATAGGTAAGTAATTAGGGAATTTATTCTGGTTTGGTAGTTTTTATTTATTTATTTTTTGTTTTAAAGTATCCTGAAACAAGATGGGGGAGAGTGGACAATTTACACAATGGTATGTTTACATTCCAGATAGTAATGAATGATAATTTACAAAAAATTTACCTGATTTCATCTCCTTTTCAGCTTGAAGAATACTAGTGATCTACCAATCTATTTTGAATATATGGCCCACATCACTGTAGTATGTGAGCACCTCACAATCTTTAATGTATTTATCTGCACAATACCCCAGTGAGGTTGGGAAGTGCTATTATCCCCATTGTACAGTCAGGATGTAATTTGGTTTCTGCAAATACTCCTCCATTTTTGAAAATTACTTCCTTCAAACATTAGTGTCATTAAAACGCCATCATTTGTATGTTTGCAGGAAGTGAATATAAAGACTGCAAACTTGGTCCAAGCACCACTGAAAACGTCAAATGAATATTTACATTAAAATATGCAGTATTTGTCCAGCTCTAAGTGTTAATGTATCTTTAAGGGGTTGAAGACACTTGGCTAGGTTTTGTTTTTTCTAGGAAATGACTGTCAGAGTCTTTTGAATCTGTGACTAGACTAAAGCTCAGCACATAGTCCAGAGAATCACTTTCTGAATTCTGGCCTGCATGGAGGATCAACATTAAAGACAAAAGTGGGAATCTCAAAAAAAAGAAGTGTGAAAGGACAAAATGACATCAACAACCAACACGAACTACAGAGCATGCAGCCACTGAGGAATTTCAGCCTGAACAAATTCCATTCCAAAATTCCAGTTGTGGAGAAGGGTATGGATTCTGATAGTCCAAAACAGGTGAAAGCACAAGTTATGTGTCTTTTTCAAGTGTTATGGAACAGGACTATTGTCATCAAAGCCACTGGGCAAGAACAACACTACACAGCACATTTGTTGGTGATCTCCCCTGAAAATCTGGGTAGTTAGCAAGGTCCAAAGTGGGAATAAAATCCTAGTCCCATTGAAGTCAATAGGAGTTTTGCCATTGACTCCAGAGGGGCCAGGATATCCCCTACATGTACGCATCTGTATGTGAAACACTGGCAACAAGGGCAGGATCCAACCCTTATTTAGGGTCTGCTGCTGCTCCCATTAACATTAATGTCAAAACTCCCACTGACTTCAATATTAGAGCTGGACCAGAGTCTTAGCAAATAAATCTCTTAGATATCTAATGTCACTGGGGTTTGCCTTTTAACAAATGGTTGTTAGGGTAATACATACTTGACTTACGCAAACTTCTTCCTATTATAAAATTAGACCTTTATGTTAGCTGTAGTTCATGCTGTAGAAAAAGTTAGTTGAAAATATTTTAACAATTTTTTGCATATTTACTTGACTCTAGATCAGTTTTGTTGAAGCAACATGGCTTTTAGAAACCTAGTTGTTTTAAGAGGACATGTGATTTTTTCCCCCCCTCCTTCCCGCAAGTCAACCTTCTACATTGAAGCAGCATGGAGGACTGAATAGGGCACCGGATTGTGAATCAAAAGACCGGGATTATATTCCTGTTGCGCTACTGACTGCTGTGCAACGTTAGGCAAGTCAACTAACCTCGTAATGCCTCAGTGTCCACATCAGTAAAATGGGGGTGGTAATAATAACCTTATTTTTGTAAAGATTTTTATGTATGGATGAAAAGCACAATATAAGTGCTAAGCAATATTTGCCTACTGGAGTTGGTAGAAAAACATGTTACAAAAGTATAATATATCTTTAAGCATATTAATTTGGAATCGGAGTATAGAAATCTCTCTGCCAGATCAGACCAATGGTCCAACTAGCATGGTATCATCTCTCCAGATGCTATTAGTTGCTTGAGAGGAATGTGCAGATATAGTGGGCAATTATGGAATAACCTGCCCAAAGATGTTTCTTTCTAACCCACAGCAGTCAGTGGATGGCTGATGACCTGAAGCATGTGGGGGATTTTCCTTCTATCTAATACATATAAGTGTCTAGCCCGCTTTTTGCCTCAGTGATACCTTGTGACAATGAATTTCACAGGTTAATCAGGTAGGAAAGTATTTTTTGCAGCTTTAAATTTGTTGCCTCTCATTTTCATTGGATGTCTCCTTGTTCTGTATTGTGACAAAGTCACATCCCATTTACTTTCTCTATACCATTCATTATTTTATATAATATTTGTAATCATCACCTCTCATACTTTTGTCTCATGGTGCTTCTTTGCAAAGAGTGGCCTAACCCAGTACGTCAGATTTGAATATCCCTGAACTTTAAGCTCTAAACCAGATCTGGATCCACATTTTGTGATTTGAGTCTACAAATAACAGTGCCTGAAATTAGGGGGGGAAAAAAAGATAAACTTTCTTCTTTGAAAAAGTGTTGTATTAGGAATTTTAAGTAGGTTATCCCTTAAGTAGGTTAATTAGGTGATTTGTGTTTCTGCTATCAGCAATGAATTAATTCTTCATTAATCAAGATTTTGAAAGAGGGAATAACTCTTGACCCCGTGGCTATCCTTCAGGAAGTGACAGTCAGTGCGCTCATGTCTGCTGTAAACAAGAGATAATGAAAAAGGGATAAAAAGTAAAAGAAAAAATCACTTATTGAAAAGCCCACTTTGTTTCAGCACATATCCATGAGTCAGCTGAGATCCACAGCTAGGGTAAATCAGTATAGCTCCATTAACTTTAATTGCTTGCGTTGACTATGCCAGTTTACCCCAGCTGAGGATCTGGCTCAGAATATTTATTTTCACTTTAGATCTGGCTGTCTTACTAATAAACATGTGGCTATTTTTTTGTTTAGGCAGTTGGAATACATCTAGTCCTAAACACATACTGTCTGAGTTTGAACTACCCAGAAAGCTCTAGATGACATCAGCTCACTGACACAATAGTTTTGTAAACCAGAGATTCCTAATCTCTCTGGAAGACTCTTCCAAGCTGATTGCCCTGGAGCTTGTGATAAAGAACAAGCCTAAAAACACATGCAAAAAATCACAAGAGAATTAATTGTAGAGCTACCAAGAAAACAAAAAGCAAGCCTTAAAAACTCTGCTGAAAATCACACCAGCTAGGCCAAGAACTAGGAATCCTTACCATTAAAGTAATCATTCCAAAAACTCAGTGTCTCAGCAGTGTTGTCTTCCACAATGATCTCTATCTATTTTGAGCCAAAGACTGTGGGGGAGAGTATAAAACCAGACAATGTAAATGGCTCAGATATGCATGGCTTGTTTTCAGGATAAAAGCTATAGGGAACCTGGTTACTATAAATTGTTTTGCTCTTAAAATGACAGTCCAGAAATGTTTAGCACTCAGTTATTTTTGCTACAAACAATTTTTTTTTTAACTTCGCTAATCCTGGGCTAGGTTTTTCAGACCCACTGTGGGTGTTACGGACTGGCATAATTCGGAGCTCTCTGAGGGTGGCTCTAACACAGTTCATGATGGATCAGGATCAGAGCACAGCAGCTGGGAGCTTTATGCCTGTCTTTCATACCACCCTCTGATTTGCATCTTGTGATTTTTTTTTTTTTTGCGGGGGAGAATCTGAGCCAATTATCTCTGTAGTACAAGGGTTCTATTGTTTTGGCTGCATAGCCTCTGCAAAACTTAATCCTAATTTAGGGCCCTAAAGCAGTTTCTAAGAAATCATTCTGTGGATTGGGACTATCATTCTGACCGACACAGTTGTACCTCTATCTGCATGCCTATATATGGAGTGTGGCCAACATAAATTTTCATAAGGCTGAAATGGTTATGCTCAGAGGATGAAACTTAACTCCATGGGAATAGAGGCTGCCAAAGAGTCCCAGTGCATTAGCATCATTTTAACTTTTCATTCAAAGTGGGTGGGGCAGCACACCCATAGGTGCTAGAGCAGGGGTCCATGCCAGCTTTGTCTAGTCCAACGTGGAGGAAGGATTTCAGGGCAAGTCAGGAAAGGCTGGGGGGGATGGACGGACGGACACAGGAATGTGGCCACAGGGTCTTTGATTATACACATCCAGTAGCCACAAACTCCCATATGGGGTACATATAGGGTGTTACAATAAATAGCTTCCCAATAGAGGGCACTATGTATGATTACAGAAAGGAACTCAGAGAACTTTACTTCTAGGAAGTGCTTGATGAGAGAGAACAGCATATATGGAGGAAGGAGTAAAGCCTGAATGTTATACTGTTTTGTGTCTCTCCCTCTCTGTCTTTATGCTTGAACACAGGACATGGTGTCAGAAATGAATTGGCTCCTACAGGTATGTGAAATCAGAAACTAAGAATATTGCCACAAACTAAAGAAAGAGAACACAATAATTATGGCCTCATACCAGATGACTGTCCCCAAGCAGGTGGACATGAAAGGTGAAGAGTTTAGTAACTGGATAGTCTTTAGATCACAGTGGGAACCCTATGAAATTGCAATGGGGCTAGATAAAAAGGAAAACAGAATAAGAGCACACACACTATTAGCTGTAATTGACAAAGGCTGCCATAGTCTCCAACAGCCTCCAGCTATGTCAAGAGCAGATCAGGAGGACCCATGTAAAATCTTAGAAGTGCTCCAAAAGCATTTTAAGCCTACAAATCATGTCTTATACAAAAGGTTTGTAAAACAATTGTAATCAAGACTCTGGAGAAAGAAAAATATATAGCCACACTATGCAAAATGGTGGACTCATGAAATAGATAAAACGAATCCACTAGTACAGCACCTGCCTCAGAGCACTCATTGAAAACTCAGAGTAAAAAATAGGAGCATGTTGACAGAATGCAATAATAATCTTTGTACAAAATGTGCCTTGTAAGGTATTATTTGAAAACTTATTACTTGCTAGTCAATAATATCATGGTGAAATGTATGTAACAACATATGTAAAGTTATAAACATAAGCTGAAATCATGGCTGAAGTGTGTTTACCACACAAGACTGGGAAGTGGGTAAACCTGTTCCTCAAAGACAAAGGACGCCCCAAGACAAACATCATTAAAGCTGATGGGTCATAACCTATCAAGTGGCTGTTCTTTGGCATGGAAATGGGGGAAGGCAAGAGAGACAAACAAATCTGCATCTTAGCAAACAGTTGAAAAGCAACAGCACAACACCTCTTCTCCACCAGACACCATGCCTCCTTGCTCTCAGTTGGAAAGAACTTTATGTAGGGAAATTCATTTCCAAGGGTAAAAACACCTCAGTTCTTTCTCCCTGTCTTTCTTTCTTTTCATGTAAGACAAAAGAAACAGCCATTGGGCCTTGGGAGCAGGTTCTGAAATGTAACTTTGCCAGCAATGCTACTGAAAACCTGTGATAAGAATTTCACCTTAAACCAAGTCAAGTTAGCGAAGTTTAGTACTAGGAAGCATTTTTTTCTTTGTTGTAACCATGTCTGACACTAATGTCTTAATACTTGTACTCACTTAAAACCTACCTCTTTGTAGTTAAATAAACTTGTTTTATTCTTTAATCAAAACCAATCCAGTCTTGTGAACTGTGTGGGTAACTCCATTTAAGGCAGCAAGCTGTTGAATACTGATCCCGTTAGAGGGGCAATGGACCTAATATATCTGGACTGTCCAAAAGAGTGCTGGACAGTGTTAAACACATGTTTTGGGGGAAAATCCAGGACTGGGAGTGTGTTGGGGTCACCCTGCATGTGGTAATCAAGGCTGGTGGAAGTCAGTGTGTGTAGGCAGGCTTCAGTTATACAGACACTCAGGGTGTTACCTACAGGCTGGAAGGCAGTTTGTGAGCAACCCAGGTGGGAACTACAACAGCAAAGCATTGAGAGGCATCCAAAGGTGCAAGGCCGGGGTGTCAAAGACCCTCACTGGTCTGGACTGCACCCTGAAATGTCAGAGCAATAAAGCAAATGGGGGAAAAGCAGCATCATTGCTAAAGTTACAGACACTGAAAAGATGAATAAGTGGCATGGGAACCACTGAAGTCAGGCAAGTTGCACATTTCCATAGACCCAAGCAACTTAAAGTTCTAAAAAGAGTTCACTATCCAATGCCTTCAACTGAAGAAATATTATCTGAAATGGCATATTATCAATACTTGGTGACAAAGACAGATATTTGCAAGTGCTATTGGATAAGCAAGCAGCTGCTTCACTGCATTCTGGAGACCAGCAGGTAGCTACAGATGGTGGAGAATGATGTTGGGAATCAAACTTATAGCAGAAGAATATCCATGCTGCCAACAAGATGTACTAACAGGACTTGCAGGATCATATTCTGGTGTATGAATACAGAGACAGCAGGGCAGAAGCTGTGGTGGATCACAGCCACAACCTCCTATCTTCTAGAAAAAGCCAGGGAAGGAAATCTAAAATTAAACAAGATTAAATTGCAATTGTCTGGAGTACCATACAATGGACATTTGCTGATCTCCCAAGGCCTACGACCCAGCCCCTAAAAGATAAAAGCAATACAGGTGATGCCCACATCTAAAGATTACAAATCCTAATAGTTTCTGAACAGATTTAATAACTATCTGACAATTTCTTCAAAGCCTCTCAGATGTGTGCAAACTCCTGAGGTGACTACTGGTCAAAGATGTAGCATGGACATGGTTACCTCAATATGATTCAGCCATCACACATCAAGGAGCTGGTGACCTGAAATACTACTACAGGAATGAAGAGGCAACCATACAATGTGATTCCACTGAGGCAGGTATTGGGCATTGCTACTACAAAAGGGACAGCTGGTACCTTTTGCATCAAGGCCACTATCACCAATGGAACAAAGTTACACCCAAAATTGAAGAAAAAAATTTTTTTTGCAATAGTTTTCCCAAGTAAAAAATGTTGACCAGTATGTTCAAGGACATTAAGCCATTTGAGTAACAAGTGACCATAAACAATTAGAGATTATTATTAAAAAGCCACTGCTGACAGCCCCCAAACACCTTCAGTGCATGCTATTAAACTGCAATTCTGCTACTTAGATGTACACTACAAAAAAAGCACTGAGATGTATACAGCTGAGTTCTTAACCAGAGCAGCCTTGCAGCATGAAAATGTGGCAACTGAACAATAGGAGACCCTCAATCTGATAGAAATACAGAAAACACAGACAGATCTAGAAAACCACTTCATCCAACTGCCAGTTCAAAGAAGGAGCTAGAAGGAATCCAAGAACAAATTAAACAAGGCAGAGATTTACAAGTAAGTGCTCATGTACGTCATCTTGTCAGGATGCCCAGACACTTGGGGAGAGGCTCCACCTGCTTCCCAAAAATACTACACCGATCAAGATGAGCTGACCATTCAAGATAGCATCATATGTAAGGGATTCAAATCTTAGCACCCAGATCACTGAGAACAGAAAGCCTCTCAAAAATACCTCTGAGCCATTCTGGAACAGAAGCATGACCAAACCAGAGACATCTTATACTGGCCAAACATGACCAAGGATATCAGAGACCTGATGAGCAGTTGTCATATATGGGGGGAAATGCAGGCCAAGGAGCAAAAGGAGACCGTGACAATATGCAGCATTCCTAAAAACCCCTGAGCAAAGACACAGGACCATTTCACCCCAAACCACTTCATTATTGTGGACTACTATTCAGACTTCTGGGAACTAGATGACGTGTCAGACGCTGCCATAGCAGCCATCATAGACAAAGCAATGAAGCATTTCAATAGGCAAAATGTCCAAAACTCTGTAGTTTCATACAACAGACCCCAGTTCACTTGCTGTGAGTTTGTGCCATTTACCTGGGAATTCAGTCGCATCACATCTGTACCATACTACAGCCCGTCAAATGGCAAAGCTGAATCAGCAGTTACATTCTTTGATAAATTGCTAAGACTCTAAGCCTTTTTTGAATGGAAAAACATCCCATGGAAGGCATTGACAGCAGCCTAGGACAATGCTTGATATTAAGACAGATGTTTAGCTTGGTGCCTATGGCGCCAGCATTACTACAGCTGGCGGTGGTGGAAGGAGCAACAGACAAAAGAGAAGAGAGACGACACACCAATGACTGAAAAGCTAAAGGCCTCCCAGGACTACAAATGGGAGACCCTATTTTTCTAAGGACAAATCACACACTTGGAAGCAAGCTACGTGTGTTTGAACAGATAAATCCTCATTCACATAACAACATAGGCATATACGTCACCAAAACCACAAATACATATGCCCTTTACAAACACAAAACAAAAACACAGATGTGGAGAACAGTAAAACTCACTCTGCTGAGACATGATCATCAGGACATAGAAGGAACACAGGACAATGAGCAACCAGTAGCTAGCGGAAGAGACTCTCAAAATACCACACCATCAGAAGAACCCAATGTGAGGCTGTCTGCTATCATCACAAGAAAGACTTACTTCAACATCAAACTGCCTGCAAGGCAAAGATAAGACTGTGTACAGTACCAAGGCGTGAAAGAACAACCCTCCTGGTTGGTCGGTGTCTGTCTGCCTTTTTTTAAATGCTTGAAAACTGAAAACGTCTTTTTTCTTAGCATTTAGTTAATCTAAGTAATCCTCTCCCCCGCGTGCCCCCACCCCCAAAAAATTGGATATCTACCTCCATCATAATGTTCACTCAGCTTGTGTGTTCTACCCCTTCCTGCACTCTGTCTGCCTTGTAAATTTAGAATAGATCGTAAGCTCTCCATGGTAGGAACCATCTACAATCTGTGTTTAGGTCCCCATTGTGCTAGGCACTGTACAATCTTGAGTGGTCCTTAGGCAATAAACATGTTAAATAATATAATGCTCCATGAGATCTTTGAAGATTCATAGATCTTAAGTCCAGAAGGTACCACTAGATCTTCTAGTCCTATCTCCTATATATCACACCCATTAAATTCCACCTACTTACCCTGCATTGAACCCAATACAATTTTGCTTTATGGTTTTTCAGTTTGTCCTCTTTCTCTTGTCTGACTGGGAATTGCCTGTGAACAAATTCAGCTTAGTGTAGTTCAACTCAGGACCTAGACTTGTCCTTCAGGTTCATGCATTCTCCTTCTCTTACTAGTCAGGCTTTTCTTTGTGTGCTTCAATGTTCATACAGATGATCAAGTTCATGAAGGCATGTGGCACAAATATTGCAGTGTTGTGCATAAAGGAGAACCCTCCTGCAGAAATATTTCTTGGAGCATTAAACAGGTTCCCCACGTGCCTTGCTTGCCACTTATGTCCTAGAGCAAAGCTTCAGCCAACTCATGATGATGAGTCACTGTCTGACTTCTAAATTGACAAGTGTTTGTGAAAGCAGCAAGACGTGTATATGTAATAGTTATAAGTGCCCAGGACAGGGTTATCTACTGAATATCTAAATGGCCATCTGGCCTGAGAAACTGCTCCAGTAGATATTAGGCTGTTCAATCACTAATCAAGCTCTGAAATGCATTACTTTTAAACTGCAAGACCCTACTGTCTATTCAGAAAAGGAAAAAAATAAGTTCTGAATCCAAATTGCTGCCTCACACCCACATAGCTGGGTTTGGTGAGGAAGTTTCCATAGGAACTAGGCAGGGAAGGAATTCTCTACACAAGATCATGGAGTGAAGGACAAGCTGCCCCATGGATGCTACTCATTCATCTTCCTCTCTATCCCTCTGTAGTTGCAAGGTGAGGGTGAGGATTATTACCAGGAGGATATGATGCCAGTAGAGAGGTATTGGTAAGCCTAATGGTCCCTTCTAACCTTAAAATCTATGAATTCATTACAGGGACTCATGGAGGACTGTTCAGGGCAGGGATCTTATTTACATGAAATTTCAGCCTCCTAAGTGTTTCAGCAAATAACTTCCAGGAAGCAGGTATGGAGCACTTCCATCAAAGCCTGCACTGAGCCCGATCCTCCTCATCCTCCTGAGAAGAGGAGCACAATGCCAGGACTACAAGAGGGCCTGCGTATGAGGCACTGGTGGGGAAAGGGTAGTAGAGAGTGAGAACTGATGAGGGAGGGAAGGAGAAAGGAAAATTGATGTGAGGGTATGATATGGAAAAAGGGAGGGGATAGAAAATTGCAGGATAGAATTCTTGGGGCAAGGGAAATAATTGAAGCACTGTGGGGGAAAGGGAGAATTGATAGATTGTGGTGGGGAGGACTGACCTATTTGGTGTGGGAATGATTGATAGATATGGGTGGGGAAAGTATTTTGTGGGGAGTTGTCTATTAGGGCTCCCATTTTTGGACTATTATGCAAATATGCACATCTACATGGAAATTTTTCTCTGGGTTTTTGCTGAGCCAGTGACTTCAGTCAGACTAGTTGCATAAAAATCCATAGGTGAATAAGGATATGGAGGGTCAGGCCACAATGAATGAATGGAAAATTTTCCATGGCATGTAACAAGGATTATGGGAGTGCAGGTACTTCGTGAAGGCAGGGAGTTTTAAGACAATGTCTTTACACACCTGCTTTCAGACAGTAAAATCCCTAGTTGTGAAAAGTGCACAGAACTTGACCCAGCTAGGAAATAGCTGCTCAGGACCAATAACTTAGATTGCTGTGGATGAGAGTTATTCATCACCTACTCTTTCTTAGTTCAATGACAGGCAATTCTTCAATAAACCTGTCTCTTTCAGACTAGCTAAAATGAGATAGCTGCATATCAAATGGGTACACTGATGACCTGGATTCGGAGTATGTCACAGGTCTGTCAGTTCTTTTGCCTGGGGTAGGCTGTATTCCGTGGAAGGAATAGTCATTGTTCAGTCAGCCCACTACATTTCCTTACTTCTGTTATCCTCACTTCTGCTTTCTCTGAAGATGTTGTTCTTTCCCTAGCAAGCTTCATTTATGAAAACAGCTTCTTGTTCACCACACAGATTTTTCCCAGGCTCTCTCTGCTCTAGTCAAAATACGTGCAGGCAAGCTGACTAGACTTCACTTCTGGCTCTTTTTCTTCCTATGTGACCTAAGTTAGTCCCTAGCTATACTTTTCTCAGTGCTACAATGTAGTCCAGGCAATTTATATGCCGTTTTCTGGTATGTTTGGTTTCCATTAGAGAAACTCAAGCAACAATCCCGATTGGTGCCTTATAATTTTACCAGAGAAAAAGACCAAGGATACCTTTTAAATCACATATATGCATGTAAGCTGCTTGCATATGGATGCATTTAAACTTTTAAAGAGCTAGATGTTTCTTCACAGCACGAATGTGTTACTATGGCAACAGCACTATTTATCCTGATGCCTTTTGACATTATTAATTCAATGGCTTAAGGTGATTTTTTTTCAGACAAAATGTTACCCCACAGATACCAAAAAAAATTAAACATTTGGGGACAGATTCTGTTCACATTTATGCAGGTGCAACCTATATTCAGCAGAGGAGTATGCTTATGTGTCACTGAGGGCAAAACTTGGCCCTTCAAGCCTATTATTATTATAAATTGGGGTAAGTGGGAAAACTTCTATTAAAGAGGCCAAAATATTAGTTTCACCTTTATAAAACAAAAACAGATTTTGTTTCCTAGAAGCTTAGATCCCCAAGTTTCATGGAGAAAGTGAAATATTTCACACAGATTTAATGGAAGAATTTGTTATTATTAGGTGTTTTCACTCTAGAAACAAGGAGTGTTTTACAGGTTAAAAAAAATACACACGACCTCCCCCCCCCCAAGGATCTTACATTCTAAGTAAAATCAAAACACAACAGCATGACAGCAGATCAGCATCGGAGAGAGGGCTGGGAAACGAAGACATGGGGAGGTAAAATGCTCTTGTACACTCTAGTTTGCCACCACCAGGCCTATATGGAAAGTTAGTCACATTGGAACAGGGTTGTGTTTGTTTATATATTGTTTAGATATGGATCTCTGGCTGATTGTCAGTGAAAGTCTTCATGGAGAAAGTGTGTTTAAAAGAGTGAGTTCAAGAGAAGTTGACTGGCACATCAAAACAAGTGTTCCGGGCCTAAGGGTCAGCATGGGCAAAGACGACAAGGTGAACGTGGGATACAAATCCTAAAGGAGAAATTTGGTGGGAGATTTTTGAGATGTGGCAGGAATGGAACAGGTAATAGACAGATGAAAGCAAGTGGGGGAGTGCCTAGAGGAGTCTCCCACTCACTTCTTTGAGCCTAAGGAGCATCATTTGATATGTAGAACAGAAATGGTCAGAATTTGAAAGCTTGGCCTCCATTTTTTTTCTTGCACTTTGCAGGCACAAGTAATTGCAAAGGTATATTGGGAGGTATAGCCAATGCAGAAGAGGACCGGAAATCATACTAGAGCTGGATGACCTTGTAAACTGAAATAATAGAAATGGGATGAAATGTAATAGTGCAAAGTGCCAGGGCATGCATTTAGGGACAACAAGAATTTTTGCTATACGCTGGGGACTTTTCAGTTGGAAAAGGACAGAAGAGGAGAAAGACCTGGATGGATTGGCTGATCACTAGGTAATGAGCCGTCAATGTGATGCTGACATGAAAAAGTCTAGTGGACGTATTATTCCTTGACTTTAGCAAAGCTTTTGATACAGTCTCCCACAGTAAGTTAAAGAAGTATGGGCTGGATGACTGGGCTATAAAGCTGGCTAGATCATCGGGCTCAACGGGTAGTGATCAATGGCTCCATGTCTAGTTGGCAGCCAGCATAAATCGGAGTGCCCCAAGGGTCGGTCCTGGGGTCGGTTTTGTTCAGCATCTTCATTAATGATCTGGAGGATGGCATGGACTGCACCCTCAGCAAGTTTGCAGATGACACTAAACTGGGAGGAGTAGTAGATACGCTGGAGGGTAGGGTTAGGATACAGAGGGACCTAGACAAATTAGAGGATTGGGCCAAAAGAAATCTGATGAGGTTCAACAAGGACAAGTGCACTTAGGACGGAAGAATCCCATGCACCGCTACAGACTAGGGACTGAATGGCTAGGCAGCAATTCTGCAGAAAAGGACCTACGGGTTACAGTGGATGAGAAGCTGGATATGAGTCAGTGTGCTCTTGTAGCCAAGAAGGCCAATGGCATTTTGGGCTGTATAAGTAGGGGCATTGCCAGCAGATAAAGGGATGTGATCATTCTCCTCTATTCAACATTGGTGAGGCCTCATCTGGAGTACTGTGTCCAGTTTTGGGCCCCACACTATAAGAAGGATGTGGAAAAATTGGAAAGCATCCAGCGGAGGGCAACAAAAATGATTAGGGGACTGGAGCACATGACTTATGAGGAGAGGCTGAGGGAACTGGGATTGTTTAGTCTGCGGAAGAGAAGAATGAGGGGGGGATTTGATAGCTGCTTTCAACTACCTGAAAGGAGGTTCCAAAGAGGATGGATCTAGACTGTTCTCAGTTGTAGCAGATGACAGAATGAGGAGTAATGTTCTCAAGTTTCAGTGGGGGAGGTTTAGGTTGGATATTAGGAAAAACTTTTTCACTAGGAGGGTGGTGAAGCACTGGAATGCATTACCTAGGGAGGTGGTGGAATCTCCTTCCTTTGAGGTTTTTAAGGTCAGGCTTGCCAAAGCCCTGGCTGGAATGATTTAGTTGGGGATTGGTCCTGCTTTGAGCAGATGGCTGGACTAGATGACCTCCTGAGGTCCCTTCCAACCCTGATATGCTATGATTCTAATGCAGTCCTAGAATGCATCAGGCAAGGTATTTCCAGTAGAGACAGGGAAGTGTTACTACCATTATACAAGGCACTGGTGAGACCTCATCTGGAATACTGTGTGCAGTTCTGGTCTCCCGTGTTTAATAAAGATGACTTCAAACTGGAACAGGTGCAGAGAAGGGCTACTAGGATGATCCAAGGAATGGAAAACATATCTTATGAGAGGACACTCAAAAAATTTTACTTGTTTAGCCTAAACAAAAGAAGGCTGGGGGGAGATATGATTGTTCTCTATAAATACATCAGAGGGATCAAAACCAGGGCAGGAGAGGAGTAATTTAAGTGCCAACGTGGACACATGAACAAGTGGCTATAAACTGGCCATCAACAAGTTTAGGCTCATAATTAGGCAAAGATTTCTAACCATCAGAAGAGTGAAGTTCTGGAACAGCCTTCTAAAGGGAGCACTGGTGGCAAAAAAGACCCCCTAACTGGCTTCAAGACTGAGCTTGATAAGTTTATGGGGGGACGGTCTGATGGGACTGCCTACAGTGGCATGTGACCCAGTGGTAATTGCCAGTAGCAAAAATCTCCAACTGCTGGAGATGGGACACTACATGGGGAGGGCTCCAGGTTACTACAGCGAATTCTTTCGCAGATATCTGCCTGGCAGGTCTTGCCCACATACTCAGGGACTAACTGATTGCCATATTTGGGGTCGGAAAGGAATTTTCCCCCGGGTCAGATTGTCAGAGATCCTGGAGTGTTTCTGCAGCCTCGGGCATGGGACACTTGTAAATTTAACATTCAAACTGGTGTAAATGGTGAATTCTCTGTAACTTGAAGTCTTTAAACCATGATTTGAGGACTTGGGTACCTCAGCCAGAGGTTAGAGGTCTATTTCAGGAGGTTCTGAAGGGTGAGGTTCTGGGGCCTGCAACGTGCCGGTGGTCAGACTGGATGATCACAATGGTCCCTTCTGACCTTAAAGTCTATGTCTGTGAGGATGCTTAGAGGTCCCAACAACTGATTTGGGGTGCCATCAGATATTCATCTGTCTAAAGTAGCCTAAACTGCATCCTTGAATAATTGTTGGCACAAATTTACTTAAACAATTATTTGCCCCTGCAAAACTGTGGGTTCAAAAATAGAGAACGGATTACTGAAAATTTGACCCTAAACGTTGCGAGTGAACCTTTTTTTGTTTCAGAGAATGAGTCATGAAATCATGACTTGAAACCTAGTTCAGACTTTTAACGAGCTCAGAGAATTCTATCTCATTTTTAAGTCAATAGCAAAAGCCTTTTGGCATTAAATCAGTTTCTAGTGTTAGAATTAATAATGAATTCACTGGAGCCATTTTATTTGCCTGTGGTAACTTTCCATAATGAATAAGAGTTAGTCCTTTCATATTGAATGAAAATGCAGATTGTTCTGTGTCAAGATCACATCCTTTTGGGTCATACATATTGGACTCTCAATCTTTTAACTGGGAAAACTTAGTATTCTCTTGGAATAAAGAATAGACGGTAACAAAATACTAGCTCCTGTGTTTCCTTTGATGCCTATATGCATTTTTGTTGCCCGTGATCAGCAGGTGTATGCAGTGAGGTTTTCCTTATATGACAGAAAAATAAAGTTCTCTAGTAATGGCATTATATAAAGAGACACATATCAACATATGAAAACTATACCTGCGTAGGCCATGTGATGTAATTTCAGGTTCTTTTATAGGCAACAGTAACTATGTCCAAGTTTCTGGTAGAGCTTTTAGAGTGCAAGAATACTTAACAAACACAGTGTATGAAATATCAATATGTGGGACAGAAACTTTATATCCCTAGTGGAGCTGTTTAATATCAGAAGAGACCTTTGAGAGTTTTCAAGGAAGTTTTCAAACAAGAAAAAAAAACTACTGAGCCCATGCATAGTATCTACAGCATTTTGCACTGAAGAACATTTTTAAAGATCCCATAAAAGAGAAGAGAGACATTTTTATTGGGAAATCTGCCTGCATGAACGAAACAATTCACCAGCATTGCACAACCTATATAGCCGTTAACAACTATTCACAAGCACTGGGGTAAATTTGCAGTGTGGGGGGTGCCTAGCCATGTGAGTTGCATTAACATTAATGGGACTTCTGTGGCAACATCTGTGGACAACCTGCTGAAAATTGACCCCCTGGAAGTTTAAGTTGCCACAAATATATTGTCAGCTTGAAACAATACGTGGTAAATTATCAGATGGGTTCATATGGACTTAGATGCCAAATTCCTGTTAATAATAGCAAGAGCCATGAGTTTGACTCCTTGTGCTCTTAGCTTACAGCCATTTAAGGATATGTTTACGGCTTTCAGAAATAAAAGCCATCTTTCAGAACCAGTCCCAGAGACATGTAAATTGTCTGGTGACATGTGACAATTCCTGAACTAGTCACATGATACTGAAACAAGTCCTCACTGGCAGTCAACAGAAGACTGCTCAGAGTGTGTGGTGCTTGTTTGCCTAAAAGAGGAATGAATGCTGCTGCCATAGCCGGCCCTAGACCAAATGGCACCCCAGGCAAGGAGCATCTTCAGCACCCCCTCTGCATTTGTTAAACTTTTGAATATTTTTTACTGCATTTGTAGCCCATTTCACAATTGCATGCATGATTTATCCCTGTCATATATGATGATAAATTTTCACGCTAGGATCTGTAAAACTGTATTTATGTCTCACTGATGGACTGGAAATGCCCCGCCCCTTACATACCCATGAGGTCATGGCTGACAACATTCTAGGAGGTTAGAGGAAAAATGTAGTTCTCCAAAGTCTGAAAGGTTCCACACGATTCTACAAAGGTCCAGAACATTCTAGGAGGTTAGTGAAAATTGAATCCACATATAGAATACCTGAAACATGTTACTTCAAACATTCTATTTTCCCTTTGGTTGCTAATAACAAAAACAGCACCCCTAGCCCAGCACCCCCCCAGCCGGGCATCCTAGGCAGTCACTTGGGTTGCCTGCCCCTAAATCTAGCCCTGGCTGCTGCCTTTGCTTGCAATTGGTCCCCCATAGACAACAGTACAATTTTTCCTCTTTATCCTTCCATAATTATTCCTACAGTAGAGATCAGCTCAGCTTAAGGCCCCTTAATAATCAAAGCCTTTATATAACAAATACAACACTTACAGCTGGGAGAATTCTGCAATACTTCTGGTGAGGTTCTACTGTGAACCATTACCCTGTAAATAGGCAGTGGGTGGTTTTCATGCTTATTACCGTTCAGTTAGTTGCATATCAGATCTGAAAATGTAACCAGCTAATCAGTGTGTGTTATGTGTCCACTACTGTGCTCAATCAACAGCACATCTGGGTCTGTTATAGATCCCTCATATGTGATGACTGCCACCTTACCTCTTCTCCCTCCATGCTGAAAAATGCAAGTCTCTACTAACACTGGGCAAAATTTGTAAATCAAAACTTTTTTTTTGCCCCCCAAAAAGCCAATTTGTGTTTGAATGAAACGTTCCATGAATTGGTCTTGATTTCACCAAATTGTTTTAGTTACTTTTTAAAAAGTATCTTAAAAAATTCTGAAAAAATTGAAACATTTAACTTTGACTGTTTTTTATTTGAAACAACTTTTGTTTGAAATGTACTTTAATTTTATTGGAAAAAATTATAAAAAGTTTTAAAGATATCAAAAACTAAATGAAAGAAAATGTATCCTTCCAAATTATTTTTTTAACTTTTCGGTTCACCAGAAATTAAAA
The DNA here is from genome assembly GCF_015237465.2 of Chelonia mydas. Lineage (NCBI taxonomy): Eukaryota > Metazoa > Chordata > Testudines > Cheloniidae > Chelonia > Chelonia mydas. Next base: position 156,517,248 of record NC_057850.1, read on the forward strand.
AAAATATTTTGTCTTGATCCAAGAAGAATTTTTCTTATTTTGATTTTTTTAGAATGGCCAGTAAACTGAAAAATCAGTTATTCACACAACTCTCGTCTCTACAGCTTGAGCTATAGAAGTAGGCACGCAAGCTGGGAGCTGTAACACACTAATAACTTCTGTGGATTGGGCAGTGAGCATAACACCAGTAGTAACCAATGGGTTACACAAACTCAACCTGGGATCTGAAAGTCAGGCTGGGACTTTATGGCTCACACATTCCTAATAAAAACTCTGCAAGTAGAATATAGTTTACAAAAAGTTTTGTTGCTGATGCACAAACCAAAATAGACTCTAGCTCTCTCTCCTAGAGCTGTGTTGGCTCTACAAGTTTACAAATACAGATAAGTCCAAACAATTTAGTCAGTTAAAATGGCAGATACTACTCTGAGTATATACAGGGTATAGCTGTATTATGCAAGGCACTGGCATTTTTAATAGCCACTTTTTAGATGTGAACCACACTTTGGAAGTTGAACGATGCATTCAATACTGAACTTCTTGCTGTTCAAACTTTAATATACAAAATTAGGGCCCAGTTCTGCTTTGTGTTATTCTAGCTTTATGCTGGTATAATTCCATTGATTGCAATGGTCTGAATTCAGTATAAAACAGGAGTAACACAATGATGAAGACAGTCCTTTATATTTCTTTATCATAGGTTTTTTTTCTTACAATCAGTACATGCTTTTATTCTAGAAAAGACTAAGAAAATGAAAAGAGGAGGTGTGGGAATGGAACGTGCATTTTGTAGTAGTCAGGCTGAACCTTCCAAACCTTTCAGTGATTCATTTGGGATAAGCACCCCAAAATTATCAGATCATCCAAACTTCTTGCGTATGCAAATTTGGGCTGGAAAGCTCACAAGATTTTGGTCCTCCCAGCTTCCAACTATGTCAGAAATACAGTGAGAAGAGCTTCTTTTGTGGTATTTCAGCACTTCTGCTTCCAGTCCCATCCAAAATCATTAATTTCAGAGAAAGAAAAGAGTGGAAGTGACTTTCTTCATGTCTAACAAAATAAGCTAAGTTTGAAAGTGTTTTACTTTTTATTTCAATCCAGTTTGTTATTTATTGGCAGAGAAGACAAATGAGATAATTTGCCTTTCATGCCAGTACTTGATGGCATGTGCTAACACCCTGTGAGCAGGAAACTTCAAGTAGATGGGCTTCATTACCTACCAAACTAGAACTGAACTGAAACTGAGCCACATCCAGTATGCATCATTGGATGAAATCATTTTTCCTGCAGTTCTTATTGATGAGTTATGGCGACAAAATGAAGGTTTGAGTACAAGGGCACGCTGTATTGGAAGGTACAGAAATGTAAGTATTGGTGTGAACAAGAATGGCTAAAATGTAGATGTATTAAGACAGAAAAGGAATAGGAAGTTAGGGGGTGGGAGTAAAAGAAGGGAATCAAAGTTATAGGGCTTGTAGAGGAGTGGTGTATGGAATATAGGAAACAAAAACACTATGATGTTAAACTTTGGAAGAAACTACTTGCATTGTGATCCATCAGTGTGTGATGGAGTCAGCAGAGCTTGATATGATAGATTTAATGTTAGCCATACTGTTTTTGATCACATAAGAGATTTGGTTCAGGTTCATTTTGGGTTTTAGGTGAAGGTTCTGCTTTAATATGCCTCTTTCGTATGCCTCCATCGTCTGATCAGATTTGAGAGCGTGAGCTGTTCAGTTAATGGACACACACAAAAAATGAAATGTAAGTGGAATGAGGTGGAAGATCACCAGGCTGGCCACAGAACAAAGTCATCAAGATGGGAAGAGAAACTGAAGAAGACAGAGAAAGAAATGAAGGGCAAGTTCCAGATGAAATTTGCAAGGGTGAAATTTACCCTTGCACAGAGGGTCTGTAGAAAGCCCTATACCACACATCTGCTCCCAGCTATATCAGGACAAACCACTGAAGTAATTAAGGCTTTGTGGGTGTAAATGGCATAGAAATTGGTTCTAACACTTGATATCAACAGTATTCGCTATCATTGAAGGTTTAACTATTCATTGAATATGTCAACATTGTATTGGTACCCAGTAGGTAGGGTTGGTTGAAATTTTCTGCCAGAACTATTCTTCATTGGAAAATTGGGTTTTTGATTATCACCTTTTTTGTGAAAAGCATCTGCTATCTGCAGAAAAAATGACTTTTAGTCAAAAATTGAATTTTTCAGTTTTTGGATGAAAATTAAAAAAATTCATTTCAGAAGTGCTGCCACAGCAGAGCTGGGCAAACTATGGCCTGTGGGCCACATCCGGCCCAGCCTGGCCCTTGAGCTCCTGACTGGGGAGGCTAGTCCCCCTCCCCCACAGCTACGCCACCGCGTGGGTTGCGAGCTCCTGCCGCTCTGAGCGGCATGGTAAGGGGGCGGCGGCGGCGCTCAGGGGTGGGGGGGGTTGGGTAGGCGGTTCCGGGGGGCAGGCAGGGGACAGGAAGCAGTTGGATGGGGCGGAGGTTCTGGGGTGGTTGGGGAAGGGGAATGGGGGGGTTGGATGGGAGTCCTGGGGGACCTGTCGGAGGCAGGGAGGTTGATAGGGGCCAGGGGTCAGTCAGGGAGTAGGGGGAGTTGAATGGGGGGGTGGGAACCTGGAGGAGGGGCGGTTTGGGGCTGGGGGTCCTGGGAGGGGGCTGTCAGGGGACAAGGAGCAGGGGGGGTTGGATGGGACGGCGGTTCTGAGGGGGGCAGTCAGGGAGCGGGAAGTGGGAGGGGGCGGATAAGCGGTGGGGGCCAGGCCGTCTGGAGGGGCACAGTCATCCCTACCTGGCCCTCCATACAGTTTCGCACCCCGATGTGGCCCTTGAGCCAAAAAGTTTGCCCACTCCTGTGCCACAGTGTCTCCTGGGAGTTGTAGTCCTGGTGCTTCATCCCCTTTTCTCCTCTCTGGCCTGGGTTTCCTGACTGGACTACATTTCCTGTAACGTACCATGGCCAGGGATTCTTATGATATAGTCCTGCAGCTCAGCCAGCAGTGGCACCATATGGTTTTATGGGCGGTGAAGTCCAATCAGGGAGTGTGGCCTATAGAGAATGGGAGCATGATGCACCCAAGCTACAAATCCCATGAGGCATGGTGATGTTGGGGACACTGAGCATGGCCACTAGGTAACTCGAGGGGATGGAAGACCACGAGTGTCGATGAAGCCCCCTCGCACTAGGCCCAAGTGACCTTGGCCCCCCCCCACCTGGAGGCACTTGCAGCAGTTATGCTGAGGATCTGCAACAATATGTTGCAAAGTCAGACTGTCTGAAACTAAACAAGGCCAGGCAGGGCAGATATGAAAAAACACTGCTGAACAAAGCAGCTTTATATATATGGTTTAACAGATGGTACAAAGAAAAAGGGAACTAGCTGGTATCTGGATTGGCTGGCTATATGGATACTTAGGACGGCTTGCTATTGGATAAGTATGCTGAAGAAAGGATGTATAAAAGTCTGTGTAACTTCCTACCCTGTGTGCAGGATTTGAGTTTAATGTCTCCCTGTACCACTTGAAGCTTCAAATAAACTTTTCCGTTTCTCACCCTGTTGTGATTATTGGGCGACGCATACCGGGCAACGAACCCTGCTGTTGCTTGCCTCGGGCACTCTGTGCTGGCAACAGTGACATTTCTGAATTGAAATGTTTGGTTTTCAGTTGTGAGTTTCTACTAAACATTTTTGAGTTTTGGCTGAAAATTTTCAATTTTTGACTTGTTGATGCAAGAGCAAAAACATTTTTTTTTCATTTGCATAGAAATCTTTTGTTAAAAATAAATCTAAAAAATGTTCCAACCAGCTCTAGTACATTTACAATTTTATGACAATTAAACTCATCAAGTCCTATCCCTGTGTAGAGGGGAACCAGTGTAAAATCTGAGATGGATACATTTGGTTGGTAATGACAAATAAACAGAAAATTTAAATACTCTGCTTTTTTTGTTAGGAAATTGCCTCCCCTCCCCCGAGTTATAAAAATATGCCTGTGGCCCACTTGTTAATTCAGTAACCACATCTTTGTTAAACATTTTTCTCCCCTGCTTCTTCCACAATGGACAACCATTGCAGCATTGTCCCGGTAGCTAAGTAGCTGAAATGTTAAAATAGCTTTTCAGGGTTGAAATAAAATCAGAAGATGACAACTCCCTTATGCATACTTACTTGGCTGAATGTGAATAGGACGTGCACCAGAGAAGTAACATGGGCTTCCAATTTCTATGTCTTTCAAATGAATTGTTGGGTCTTCCTGGAGACTTCAGGTCTCACGTCAATAAAATCAGAGGTCTAAGGGCTGTATCTTAGCTCCCCAAGTATTGGCCACAATGTCTACCAAGAAGGAGAGGGATATGTTTGGAATGATTGGATGATTAAGGTGAAAAATGGTTCACTTTTAAAATGTAATGGAAGCCAGCTAAAAAGATCAATTATTAAAGCCTGGAATCTACTTCATGCACACATTGCACTTGAGTGAACTGCTTATGGATTAAAAGGTAGACTTGCAAAAGATTTTTTATGCATGCTAAAATTGTGATTGTGTGATGTGGTGTACACCCCACACTGGCCTAGAAGGGGTTAATGAAGCTGGAAAGTGGCCAATTAACTGGATAGGTTGCCTAAGTAAACCCTGAATGATGATGGAGCCCAGCTGAGAAGGATCAGGTGGGGCTAGTATAAAGCCAGGAAGCTAGCACTAGAAGGAAACCTGCAGCCATTCTCTAGGCATTGAAGAAGGAAGGAAGATACACCCTCTCCTTAGGTAGGTAGGAAGGAAGGAAAAGGCTCGGGGAAATGGCAGCAAATTATAAGATGGTGCAGACCTTAGCTGCTGAGTAGAGGGTCCATGGTCTGGAACCCAGAGTAGGGGGCAGGCAGGGTTCCCCTACCAGCCACTGCGGAAGTGGCACGGTCAGGGCAGTGGATTTGGAGACTGCCTGGGATAGTTTGTCCTGTGAGACTTTGATAACTCCCCCAGAAAGGGAAAACACACAATGACCTGGCAAGAGGGACAAGCCATGACGGGAGAGCACCTGGAATTGGGGGGATAAAGGGGATGCGCATGGCATGTGAATGAGTGACAGAAGGGGGCATCATACCTGGAAGGAGCTAATCCCCAGAGCAGTCAGGAGGAGGTGCCCTGGCAATGAATGTATCCCATGGCAAACTATCACTAACTTTTATTTGCAAGAGAGAGAACATTTGTTTTATTATTTGCAATAACACTGTTGAGCCATACAGAAGATCCACCCAGATACCTCTACTAGTTTCATTTAGAAAACAGATCTAGTTTTGCCAAATGATTATTTGGCTTCCTTCCAGAATGAAATAATTATTCACAAATATAACCCCAGATTCCAAAAATCTTCAGAATGGGTTCAGAAAAGCTCTAATAGGGATTAGAGCAAAAACATGTCTAATTTTCACAGCCTGACCTGAGGGCAAGGCTGTGTTTGTAAGTTTAAATCAACAGCACTGACAAGAGCCAGGAATGTTTCAGAAAGCTCACCATGGTAATGCCACTGTACTGTAATTGATTTTGAATTGAGCCATTAGTTAAAGCCAATTTGGGATGTTTCCTTAAGATTTTGAAGAATCAAGGAAATAGAGCTAACACTGTCAGAAGAAAGTACATGACATTCATTCCCAGTTGAGAAATGGTTAATAAAAAGAAACAATGCATATCTCTCTGTGTGTATATTGTGATATATATTGTGATAGACCCAGGCCAGTTGGATACAGCAGAGTAGCCTTATTGGGATCCAGGAAGTGGGCAGGCGAAGCTCGCCCACTGCTAAAGGATCCCCCCCAGCTTAAGGGGGAGATCCACAGGACCTGGGAAACCAAATAGTTGTGGGAGACAACTAATGAACAACAGGGACGGGAGTGCGGTCAAAGGGTCAAACGAAGGGAACCGGACGGGGACACCGAGCAGAGAACCCCGGACAGCACCCACCGCTCCTCAAAGGCGTCAAGGGAGTCAGTGGACGGCGCCCAGAGGAACTCTGCCTGGAGGCGTGAACAGACAGAGGATCGGAAGTAGGCCCCACAGTCGTAGGAGACTCCATTGGCCAACCTCCTCACGCTGGTTTTATAGATGGCCACTTTAGCCAGGGCCAGGAGGAGGTTGACCAGGAGGTCCCGCGACTCAGTGGGGCCATGGACAGGGAGTGCATAGATAAGGAGGTGAGGAGAAAAGTGCAACCAAAACTTTAATAAAATATCGGTGAGGAGCCGGAATAGGGGCTGCAACCTGGCGCACTCCAGTAGACGTGCACCCGGGTTTCCCTCACGCTGCAAAAGGGGCAGGTGTCCGGGATTGGGGTGAACCGCGCCAAGTACACGCCCATGCTCACGGCCCCGTGAAGGAGCCGCCAACTGATATCCCCGGCGGGCCTCGGGACTAAGGTGGAATAGAGGCTGGCCCACCGGGGCTCCTCACCCTCTTGAGGTGGCAGGAGGTCCTGCCACTTTGTGTCAGGGCAGGACGCGAGGGTGAGGACATGAAGGGTGTGGAGCACGAGCATGTAGAGATGTTGTTTTGGCGCGGTCTGGAACTGGACCGGCTGCAGCTCGCGTAGCCGGCTCACGGTGAAGGGGCGGGGGGGGGGGGTCGGTCGGGTCCACGGGGTAGGGGCCCGATGAAAAGGTCCGGAGGGCCTGGGGTGGAGGGTAGGCAGGGCGCACCCTCTCGCAGAACCCGGTCAAGGTAAACCCGAGCAGCGGGCGGCAAAGCGGCCCTCACCTGAAGTACGCGCAGGGCAGTACGAGGTCTGGAGAGCCCCATGCGCTGAGCGAGCGTCAGGGGATCCAGCCAGTCTCCCCGGTCGTAGTCCAGGAGGTCTCCGACTTTGGTGACTTCTGCCAGGACCAACCTCTGGTGCACCGAGGGGGACTCCGCCGCCTGCACACGGAGCTGGGGGTTGTGTAGCAGGGGCTCCGCGAGGAGATCTTCCCCCACGGAGGCCGCCACAGACCTGGTCGCTGCGAACAGTTTCCAGGTCCGGAGGAGGTCCTGGTAGAAGACCGGCAGCCCAGAGAGGTCTCGCGGAAGACCCCTCGGATGGAGATAAAGGAGCTGCTGGTCATATCGGAGCCCTCGGAGGCGGCGCAGGAAGGCGTGCGCCAATGTGCTCCACGCTGGACTACCTGCACCATAAAGGAGCCTCTGCAGGCTGGAGGCGAAGACATGGACCTGAGTGCGGAGACACTTCAGGCCCTGCCCTCCCTCTTCCAGGGGTAGATGGAGAACCCCTGCAGAGACCAAGTGCAGTCCTGACCAGAAGAACTCCAGAATCAATTTCTGGAGGTTGGCCAGGAAATCCGGGGCCGGAACCAGGGTGTTGAGCTGGTACCAGAGCATGGACAGGACTAGTTGATTGAGCACCAGTGCCCGCCCTCGAAAGGACAGACACCGGAGCAGTCCTGTCCATCTCCGGAGCCGCTCTACCACCCTGCCCTCTAAACCGTGCCAGTTCTCCGGCGGAGACGGATGCATGGCAGAAAGGTAAACGCCAAGATAGAGCAGCGGACCTGCGCTCCACCGGATGGCTTGAAGCACGGGTGGGAGGGAGCTCGCCTGCCGCCAGTCCCCTACCACCAAGCCAGAGCTCTTGACCCAGTTGACCCGGGCGGAGGAGGCTGCCGAGTACACAGCCTGGCAAGCCTCCACCCGTGCCAAGTCGCCCGGGTCCTGGACCACGAGGAGTACATCGTCGGCGTATGCCGACAGGACCAGCCGCAGCTCCGGCTCCCGTAGCGCCAACGCCGTCAACCTCCTGCGGAGGAGACAGAGGAAGGGCTCGATCGCCAGAGCGTACAGCTGGCCCGAGAGGGGGCACCCCTGCCGTAGTCCTCACCCGAAGCTGACTGGTTCGGTCAGGGTCCAGTTGAGCCTGACCAGACACTCTGCGGAGGCGTACAGCACCTGGAGAAAACTCACAAACTGGGGTCCCAAGCCAAACGCTCGCAGAGTGCCCAGGAGATACCCGTGATCCACCCTGTCAAACGCCTTCTCCTGATCCAGGGACAGGAGGGCAAATGACAGACCGTCCCTACACCCGAGTTCAAAATGTCCCGGACCAGATATAGGTTGTCGAAGATGGTGCGGCCCGGGACGGTGTAGGTCTGGTCTCGGTAGATCACGTCCGCCAGCACGGACCCTAGCCGCAGCGAGATGGCTTTCGCTACGACCTTGTAGTCCGTGCTGAGGAGCGAGACGGGACGCCAATTTCGGCAATAACGCTCGCCTGCACGAAAGAGCAAGGACCCCGCTCTGCAAAGACTCGGCCCAGACAGTAACTAAGTCTGGGCCGAGGACATCCCAGAACGCGCGGTAGAACTCCACGGTCAGCCCGTCCATGCCCGGAGATTTATTGGTGGGCATGCGGAGGAGGGCTTCCGAGAACTCGGCCAGAGTGAGAGGCAGCTCTAGCCGGTCTCGGTCGCCCACGCTGACCGTCGGGAGTTCGTCCCAGAGCACTCTGCAAGCATTAGGATCGGTCGGATCTGGGGAAAAAAGGCCTGCGTAGAAGGCCCTGGCCCTCCCGCACATCTCCACCGGATCCATGAGGGGGGTGCCGTCCTCTGCGAGGAGGCAGGTGACTTGCTTCTTGGCCCCCCTCTTTTTCTCCAGGGAGTAGAAGAAGCGGGAGCTGCGATCCATCTCCCGAAGGAGGCGGATGTGGGATCGAACAAAAGCACCCCAGGCCCAATGGTCCTCGAGGGCCCGGAGCTCCTCCCGCTTCTCCCGGCACGCCCTGCAGAGGGATGGATCCTCAAGGCTGGCAGCCAGACGCCTCTCCAGCTCTAAGACCTCCCGTTCCAACTGCCCTATCGCTGCATCCCTCCGTCGGCTGGCGCCCCGGGTGTAGTCACGGCAGAAGAGCCGGGCGCGCACCTTCCCTAAGTCCCACCACCGCCGCGCCGAGGGAAAGGCACGCCGCTGCCCTCGCCAGGCCAACCAGAACTCCCGGAAGGACACCACGAAGCCCACATCCTCCAACAAGCTGTTATTAAAATGCCAATAGGCCAGCCCTGGCCTCTCTGCACAGAGAGAGACCGTCACGGTGCCAGGTGATCAGAGAATGGGGCCGGGCGGATGCTGGAGGAGTGGGCCTGTGAAAGATGGAAACCTGTTAAATAGATGCAGTCTAACTGGGAGTAGCGCGACCGATGGGCCTCCACCCGGACAAAGGTGAACGTCGAGACGTCGTCCGGGTGGTGGTCGCGCCAGACGTCCACCAGGGAGTGATGGTCGACTATCTCCCAGAGGATGTCTGCGGCGGCCGGGCACTGCTCGGTCCCCGAGCCGTCCCGCTCCTCAAGGGTCGTATTAAAGTCCCTGCCCAGGACCAGGCACTCGTGAGGATCCAAAGTGCCGAGGAAGGCGGACGCCTGCTGAAAGAAACGTAGCCGCTCCGGGCCCGATGTCGGGGCATAGACATTGACAAGATTAACCACGAGCCCCTCCAAACGGACCCAGAGGTGCAGCAGGCAGCCCGGCACAGCCTCGGCGACCCCCAGCACCTCGGGCCGTAGGTCGGGGGAGAACAGGGTCGCCACTCCAGCCGTACGAACTGTGAGATGGCTAAAGTAGACCCTTTCCCCCCATTCCAGCCGCCAGCTAGCTTCGGCAGCCGGATCCGTATGGGTCTTCTGCAGGAAAATCATAGAGTACCCCCCCTCCCGAAGGAAGGAGAGCACCTGGCACCTGCGGAGACCCATCCTACAGCCCCGGGTGTTTAACGTGATGATGGTAAGAGGTGCCATGAGGAGGGCTGGGGGGGATCCTCGCCGGCAGGGATGCTCGCGGTTCCCAACGGGCCGCACAACAATCCGTGACCTACCCCGTAGGTAATTAGGGAGTCACGGAAGAGGCGGACCTGTTGGTAAGTCATGGCGGCCTGCTTCCCGGTCTTTTTACCCTCCCCCATAAGGGCCCTCGCGGCCCGGAGGGTGAGATGGAAATCCCCCCATCGCTGCAGGGTGAGCTGCACCTTATTACGGGAGCCCCGGACGTCCTCAAGGAACTCCCGCAGCTCCTCCCGCAGCATATGGGGGGCCAGGGCCACTAGCCCCCGGCTGTCCTCCGGAGGGACTAGTGACACAGCCCCGTGGCCCACCGAAACAGGCAGGCAAGGGGCAGACCCCCAACGTGGCGCCCGATGGGCTGGCACTACGCAGCCCCCCTCAAACCTTGGCTCAATTGGGGGCGGCGGAGGGAAGGTAGCAGCCCCTAGTGAGTCGGGACTGGGGAATACAGAAGCCGCTCCCTGGGGGCTATCCTCTAGGAGCGAGGGATGACGGCCCCAGGGGCAGTGACAGCAGGGAAGGTGGGGGGGCAGGGGGGGTTGACATCAGGGGCAGGGCAGGGATCCAGAGTAAGGGCAAGGCAGGGGTTGGGTGCAGAGCCAGGGAGAGGGGCAAAGGTAGGATCCTGGGCCCCAGGAGCCAAGCCGTTGGAAAATGGCCCCTCTCGATCAGGCTCTGGGAGGTGGGGGTGGGCAGGGGGCCCTCCATGATGCTGGGCTCTGGCACCACGGCCGGCATAGTAGCCACAGCACCGTCGGTGGGGTCCCCGCCCGGGAAGGAGGTCAGTCGCCCCACGCCCTCGAGGGGCAACCCGTGGGGCTCGGGTCCCAGCCGCAGTGCACCAGCGGTCGCCTCGGTGGGCTCGGCGGCTAACCGCAGGGTGCCACCCACGGCCGGGCAGATGGAGGAGCCCTGGGAACCCTCGGAGGCGGGAGCAAAGGTAGCTCTTAGGGGAAGGGGACATGGGGAAGACGGGGCCGGGGTGAGGTCGCTCAGATCGAGGCCTGCTAGCAGTGGGTCGTCCTCCCCCTGGGTGACTGGGGTCAGACCCAGGGCCTCGATCTCCTAGTATATGGAGGGGAGCTCTCCTTCCGCCACCCCGGAGGTCTCCCCGCTAGTGCCCGAAGGACACTCGCCCCGAGGCTCACGGGGTTGGGATGGTAACGGGGCAGGTGGGGCTCATCGGGGTCCTTGGGGAAGGGACTCTAAGGGAGGGACGGCACTGCCCTCCCGTGCTGCCACGTTTTCCCCAGCCGGCACCAGGGGATGGTATGCCCGCGGGCAAGGCAGAGGGCTCGGCATCGGCCCCCCTTCTGGTCTTCCGGGGGGCTTCCGCATCGGTGAAAGGAGCGAGCTCGAGCCTTCCATTTGCCTCGCTTCCCCTGGACTAGGGCCCAGCCCTCCATGGCATCATCGGGGGGCTGGCTAACAGGGGTCGGGTCAGGGGGCAAGAACGATGGCTCAGGGACCGTGGGAGGCAGCGGTGGGGCAGAATAAGGGAGGAAAGAGTCCCCCTGGGGCGGGCCCTCTCCCACGCTTGGCGGTATCCCTGCCGCACCCTCCTCTAGGGGCCCCGCCGAGTTGCAGGCAGCAGAGATGGGGCTCTCCCGCTCGTCTGGCCGTGCTGGGGGGAGCACCCCTTGGGCCCGAGCGGGAGCAGTGATGGACTGAGTGGGAGGAGGGGCGGCTTCGGGCGCCGGGCAGCCAGGGGCGCCGGCGATGACGGGGCCAGTGCCCTGCCGGGGCTCAGGGGTCTCGGATGCCTCTCCTTGCTGGGCCAAGGGGCAGTCCCTCCGGACGTGCCCCATTGCCCGGCAGAGGTAGCACCGGGCCTCCCCCGTGGAATAATGCACCCGGTAGTGGGCCCCCTGGTAGGGGATCAAAAAGGACCCCTCAAGCACCTCTCCGTCACGTGCCGCCAGCGGCAGTTGCAGCTGCACTTGCCGGCAGAACGAGAGGAAGTGACGGAGGGCGGGGTCCTTGCAGCCCAAGGCGAGAGGGCTCAAAACAGAGATGGGCTTCCCCAGGGTAGAGAGGGCAGGTAACAGGGTGGCATTGGGAAGGAAGGGAGGGACGGAAGTCAGGACCAGGCGGACGCCCAGGTCGTCCAGCGGCTCGAGGGGGACGAACATGCACCCCACCGCCAGGCCCTTCTCCACCGCCTCCTGGGCGGCGGCCTCCGATGCCAGGAAGAAGACCACCTTCCCGTACATTTTGGAGGCCGCCACAATGGCCGTGGGCCCCACCGCCCTCACCAACGCCCGCACGTACCTCTCCACGTGGGGCGAGGCGGGCACCAGGAGGCAACGGACGCCGTGCTTCCTGGTCATGGTGGGAAAGAGGCCCCGGCCGCTATAGCTGGTAGCGGAGGCGGCGGGCGGGAGAGATGACGTAACGGTAGGCGGGGGGGCTGCCGCCAGCTGGGCGTACGCCCTGGGGGCTGGGGGAGGGACACCCGCAGAGCTGGTGGAAGGAGCAGCGGGGTGGGAGGCCGCGGCCGGTGGCGGGGGCGCGGCAGTGAGGGCAGTCCCTGCCATGGAGGGCCTGGACTTTTTTGCAGGGCCCTTCCCCTTCTTCCTACCCTGGCCCTTCCCGCCGGCTGGGGGGGCTCTCCCAGAATCTAAGGGGGGGAGGAACGTGGCAGCAACGGAGGTCACCCCGGTGCCCGCCGCTTCCGGCGCCCCAGCGGGGGCGGTGACAGATGGTTTGGCAGTGGCGGCTGAGGTAGAGGCTTGGGGGGGGGTGACGGAGGGGCAGGCGGGGGAGGGGTAACTAGGGCTGCTGGAGGGGCCCCACCTGTCGTATACCCCACCATAATGAGCAGGGAGGGAGGGAAGGACACCGGAAAGGGGAGGCAGGTCAACCACTCCTCCCCGCTAGGCTGCAGGCAGGGGAGGAGGGCGCCGAAGGGGATGGGCTGGACAGAGGGGCTTTCGAGGGCTTGTGGGGGACAGTCACCGACTCAGGGTAGAAAACCGGCTCCTCTAGCTGCACTAGGGGAGGGGGGTCATAACAACATTTGGGGAGTGCAGTGAGATCGGGGCAAACTCAAACAGGGGAAGGGCACAAGCGCATGGGAGGGAGCATGGGCGCACTGAATAAGGGGCCAATCAGGGCAGGGGTATCACATGGGGAGGGGGGAGAAACCAGGCTGGAGGCAGGACAGGGAACCTAGGGGCTGACTTCAGAGGCAAGGGCGGGGCAAACAAACAAGGGCTGTAGAGGGAGAAGGGCGGGGCAGGCAAACAAACTGAAGTCAGTGAGGTGCTGAGGTAAAGGGGAGGGCAGAAAGGCTGCAAAGGGAAAATGGGGCAGGGAGCCAGGGACAAAGCTGGGGGTTGCTGAAGGGGGTCAGTCCAGGATGGGGCGGGGGACACGTGCGCCCACGGGCACTTGCAGAAGAGTCAATGGGGGCTGGCTGCTGCTGCAGGCCCAAAAGGTGGTGAAAGGGGCAGCAGGCCGAGCAAGCAGCAGAGTCCCAGAAGCAGAAGCTTGAGGCAGATGGTGAGTGTCCAGTGGGGGTGGTGGAGGGGGCAGCGCCGACGGTGGTGGTGGTGGTGGGGGTTGGGGACACACTGATGGACTAGGGGGCAGGCTCCAAGCCACACCCCCTGTGTCACCACAACCACAGTCAGGACCCCCACCACAAGAGCACAGTCCAAAAGTTACTCAGCCTTCAAGCCCCCTCCACAGTGGTCTACAGAGTCCTTGTGCGCTCCCCCAGCAGCAGATGGCCTCGTCTCCTCCTCCTTCGGGGTCCGCAGCTCCCAGGCAGCAGCCCGGTGGCCAGGCAGGCAGAGAGGACCCCTCACAGGTGGTGGTGATGGTGGTGGTCCACAGCAGGTAGCAGCAACGGCTGGGGTAGGGGTCCCTCACTCCCCCCCTGGGGAGCGGGCCAGCAGCCCCCCCCCCAAAGGGGCTGTAGTTGGAGCAGTAACAGCAGCACCCAAGGTGGGTGGGTGGGGGAGTCCAGCAGCTAGCCAGCAACCAGGTAGCGGAGAAGGGGGTGGGTGGGTGGTGTCTGGCCCAGCCAGGGGAGCAGCTGGAGCAGGGGCAGTGGCGAGCAGCAAGGGCCCAAGGCCCAGCAGCAGTCTCCCTCTTCCTTCCAGGCCATCAGATGCGTCCCGTCTCGCTCCTCAGCACGGACTACAAGGTCGTAGCGAAAGCCATCTCGCTGCGGCTAGGTCCGTGCTGGCGGACGTGATCCACCCAGACCAGACCTACACCGTCCCGGGCCTCACCATCTTCGACAACCTGTATCTGGTCCGGGACCTTTTGGAACTCGGGTGTAGGGACGGTCTGTCGTTCGCCCTCCTGTCCCTGGATCAGGAGAAGGCGTTTGACAGGGTGGATCACGGGTATCTCCTGGGCACTCTGCGAGCGTTTGGCTTGGGTCCCCAGTTTGTGGGTTTTCTCCGGGTGCTGTACGCCTCCGCAGAGTGTCTGGTCAGGCTCAACTGGACCCTGACCGAACCGGTCAGCTTCGGGCGAGGAGTACGGCAGGGGTGCCCCCTCTCGGGTCAGCTGTACGCTCTGGCGATCGAGCCCTTCCTCTGTCTCCTCCGCAGGAGGTTGACGGGGTTGGCGCTACGGGAGCCGGAGCTGCGGCTGGTCCTGTCGGCATACGCCGACGATTACTCCTCGTGTCCAGGACCCGGGCGACTTGGCACGGGTGGGCTTGCCAGGCTGTGTACTCGGCAGCCTCCTCCGCCCGGGTCAACTGGGTCAAGAGCTCTGGCTTGGTGGTAGGGACTGGCGGCAGGCGAGCTCCCTCCCACCCGCGCTTCAAGCCATCCGGTGGAGCGTGGGTCCGCTGCTCTATCTTGGCGTTTACCTTTCCGCCACGCATCCGTCTCCGCCGGAGAACTGGCAAGGTTTAGAGGGCAGGGTGGTAGAGCGGCTCCGGAGGTGGACGGGACTGCTCCGGTGTCTGTCCTTTCGAGGCGGGCACTGGTGCTCAACCAACTAGTCCTGTCCATGCTCTGGTACCGGCTCAACACCCTGGTCCCGGCCCCGGATTTCCTGGCCAACCTCCGAAATTGATTCTGGAGTTCTACTGGTCAGGACTGCACTGGGTCTCTGCAGGGGTTCTCCATCTGTCCCTGGAGGAGGGAGGGCAGGGCCTGAAGTGTCTCCGCACTCAGGTCCATGTCTTCCGCCTCCAGGCCCTGCAGAGGCTCCTTTATGGTGCAGGTAGTCCGGCGTGGAGCATATTGGCGCACGCCTTCCTGCGCCGCCTCCGAGGGCTCCGATATGACCAGCAGCTCCTTTATCTCCATCCGAGGGGTCTTCCGCGAGACCTCTCTGGGCTGCCGGTCTTCTACCAGGACCTCCTCCGGACCTGGAAACTGTTCGCAGCAACCAGGTCCGTGGCAGCCTCCGTGGGGGAAGATCTCCTCGCGGAGCCCCTGCTACACAACCCCTACCTCCGTGTGCAGGCGACGGAGTCCCCCTCGGTGCACCAGAGGTTGGTCCTGGCAGAAGTCACCAAACTCGGAGACCTCCTGGACTACGACTGGGGAGACTGGCTGGATCCCCTGACGCTCGCTCAGCGCATGGGGCTCTCCAGACCTCGTACTGCCCTGCGCGTACTTCAGGTGAGGGCCGCTTTGCCGCCCGCTGCTCGGGTTTACCTCGACCGGGTCCTGCGAGAGGGTGCGCCCTGCCTACCCTCCAACCCAGGCCCTCCGGACCTTTTCATCGGGCCCCTACCCCGTGGACCCGACCGACCCCCCCGCCCCTTCACCGTGAGCCGGCTGCACGAGCTGCAGCCGGTCCGGTTCCAGACCGCGCCAAAACAACATCTCTACACGCTCGTGCTCCACACACTTCATGTCCTCACCCTTGCGTCCCGCCCTGACACAAAGTGGCGGGACCTCCTGCCACCTCTAGAGGGTGAGGAGCCCCGGTGGGCCAGCCTCTATTCCACCTTAGTCCCGAGGCCCGCCGGGGATATCAGTTGGCGGCTCCTTCACGGGGCCGTGAGCATGGGCGTGTACTTGGCGCGGTTCACCCCAATCCCAGACACCTGCCCCTTTTGCGGCGTGAGGGAAACCCTGGCGCACGTCTATCTGGAGTGCGCCAGGTTGCAGCCCCTATTCCGGCTCCTCACCGATATTTTATTAAAGTTTTGGTTGCACTTTTCTCCTCACCTTCTTATCTACGCACTCCCTGTCCGTGGCCCCACTAAGTCGCGGGACCTCCTGGTCAACCTCCTCCTGGCCCTGGCTAAAGTGGCCATCTATAAAACCAGGGTGAGGAGGTTGGCCGATGGGTCTCCTGCGACTGCGGGCCTATTTCCGATCCTCTGTCCGTTCACGCCTCCGGGCAGAGTTCCTCTGGGCGGCGTCCACCGACTCGCTTGACGCCTTTGAGGAGAGGTGGGCGCTGTCCGGGGTTCTCTGCTCGTGTCCCCGTCCGGTTCCCTTCTTTTGACCCTTTGACCGCACTCCTGTCCCTGTTTTTCATTAGTTGTCCCCCGTAATTTTTTGGCCTCCACGTCCTGTGGATCCTCCCCCTAAAGGCTGGGGGGGGATCCTTTAGCGGTGGGCGAGCAAAGCTCGCCCACTTCCTGGATCCCAATAGGGCCAGTTAGGTTCAGCAGAGTAATCAGAGGCAAAGCTTCTGGCCACTGGATGAACAGGGTTCTGTTCCCTGACTGACCAGAGCAGGGGCTGCTCCAGGCTAATGAGAACACCTGACTCCAATTAACCTGCAAAGAGTCAGGTGAGGCCATTAAGCTAATGTGACCACCTGACTCTAATTAAGGCCCCTCCAATACTATAAAAGGGCTCACTCCAGTCAGACAGAGGAGAGCCAGGGAGTGGAAGTGTGGTTGAAGGGCTGGTTAATGAAGATACTCTCAAGTCATTGGTAAGGGTGCCCTAAGGTAAGGGTGAAGAAGGGAGAAGTAGGAGAGCTGCGGGGAAGTGGTCTAGGAAAATGTAGTAACTCTGGCAGTGAAAGATTGGCTGCCAACAGCTACTACCATTAGGGTCCCTGGGCTGGAACCCAGAGTAGAGGGTGGGCCTAGGTTCTCCCTCTGTACACAACCCACCACTACAGAAACAACTCCTGGGAGGGGAAAATAGGCCCCTATCAGGACAGGAGGCTAAACTGTTTTGGTATAAGGCTGAAGGAGCAACAGAGACTGTTGGAATTCCCTCACCAACCTGCTTGCTGGCTTATGATGAAAAGGGCTCAGTAGACTGTATCCCTGGCCCTAGAGAGAGAAGGGCTACATGTAGGTTTACAGTGAGCCTCTGAAGCTAGCATAAACCACCTGGAAATGTGGGACCCACGGGGACAAGGTTGGAGCTCTGCCACAATATCTATATACAGCTGTGTGTGTGTATGTATGTGTATATATATATAATCCACAGTTAAAGGATGTTGAAACTAACTGGAAGAACCATTAACAAAAATTTCCAGCACTGGCAGTGTATACTGTAGTATTCAGTAAACTAGATTTATTTTCTAAAATCATGCTGGGGACTGGGAAGGCTCTGGTCCCAGGGCTCTGCTATGACTTGTACAGCCTGAGCTGTGCTGTGAAAGAGGTGAAGATGCACTGCTAATGTAGCTGGAGGCAGTATGATGATGTAAGGAAAGACACCTCCAGGAATTCTGAGTAGTATCATATTTGCAGGTAATGTTTCCATGTCAGGACGAGCTGGGGCCTGGGATAGGTGCAGGGGCCATTACCCTTTCCCTGCACTGCCTTATCTGGAGCAGTAAGCAATGCCAGTCTCTCTCCCCTCCTGTGACATTTGCATTTACAATATGGATACCTACTGTGTAGGGAGAAAAGGTGGCTTCCTATGTCCTCTCTGCATTCCAGGCACCTATGTATGGCCAAACAAAACTTGTCATTGAGGGCAAGTCTACACTACAAAATTAAGCCAACCTAAGTAACGTCCATATACAGCCATCACAGAAATTAAATCGCTTTTGCGTATCCATACTACGCTCCTTGTGTCAGCAGTGCACGTCCTCATCAGGAGCACTTGCACTGATTAAATTCTCAGTGTGGGGCGTTGCGGGATGGCTTTTGAAAGGCAGCAACAGTCGATGTAAGCAACTCCGTGCCTACACTGATACTGCATCAACCAAATTACATTGACCTAAGCATTACACCTCTCACGGAGGTGGAGTTATTACGTTGGTGTAGTAGGCAAGTAACATCGGTGGGAGCTACATTTTAATTAGATGCTTACGGAGTTAGGTTGGCATAAGCTGCCTTACATCAACCTAACTCTGTAGTGTAGACCAGACCTAAGTTTAGGAGTTATTGTCTTACCTTCTGTATGTACATACAGTAGTCTCAGTTAACAAGCTAACATTTACCAACACTTTGCATACACTGTTATTTAAGACACCCCAGCTGTTTCCAGTTATTTCCTAGTCCAAGTATAAGGACCTACTGTGGCATCTCAGGAAACCTCTGTATGGTAATTGTTAGCAAATGTTAGGCCATAACCTCAACTGGTGTAAATCAATGCTCCATTAATTTACATGCACTGAGGCAACGGCCTATTATCATTTAAATGGCACCCACAATATGTTAATCAGCTGTTGTACATTCATTACTGCTCCCTTTGTAAATGTTCATTGATTTGTATCTTGTCAAGCCCTTACAAACAAAGGGTGTGTTTTGTTTGACTATGCATTCTGTCTCTCCGTTTTGGTGAAAGGTGGCTGAATTTATGTTTGGCCCAGGTGGACCAGCGAAGTGCTCTAAAACAAGATTAGTGAATTCAATTCAGCAGGAAAGTCAGGGAGTTTCAGATTCCGATTAAGAACAAAGAGGAAAGAGAAAAAAAGCAAAGCATGTTTAAATTTGAGCTGAAGGTTCATTTTCAAAATGACAGCCCTTCTTGCCAGACAGGATATTCTAATGATATTTTTGTGCTGAACAGCACAAAACATCAAACAAGTCACTTTGCAATAACATGGGTGGATCTAATTTTCTCCATATGCACATTTTTCAAGCATCATTGTTCAATTAATATTTCATATTGTACAAAAGTAACAAAAGTATTACGACTGGAAGTAATATCAAAGATCAGTCACAGCACTTGTTGCTGAATATTGTGGGAGCCTATAAGACAGAATGTCAGCAGACTTACATTTCCAAACATCTCTTGGTTTAATAGTTTGAGTGTCTATTGTGAAAATGATACAAAACACCAGGAAATTAAATAAAACCCCCAAACAAAACAAACACTGCACTGAAGGAAAAACAACAAATCATATGAGATTTTTTTCTTCATTTTAGGAGCTGAAATGAGCATGATGTCACACAAATTGTTGCGATGACTTTGAACCAAAAACGTTTTATTTTAATGTGACAAGGTCCTGGTTTTCATTACTTTACTTTTCAAGCTGTTAACATTGTGCACTGTGATAACAAGTACGGAAATCCTACTTGCTCATTATATTGTATCTTGTAAAAATCAGACACAGAGTTAACATTAATCTACACTTTCCCTCTATTGCACTGAAATACAGGATGTTGCATACAGTTCTGGCCAGAAAAGTGACTATATATACAAGAACCAACTTCTTACTCCATCTTCACTGCTCTCCATATGTATTCAGAGTAATATCTACTCATTTTAGCATCTGAAATAGGTTATTACATTTAGCAGCTGGCAATACCATGGTAAAGATAATACCAGTTTGAGAGAGACTCTTTCCAGGAATAGGGTGGAAGGATGACCTTGTGATTTAGGCACCTGACTCAGGAGTTCAAGGTTCAATTCCTGTTTCTGCTACAGACTCATTTGGAGCCAAAGTACTGTATGCTTCATTCCCCTGTCTGTAAAATGAGACTTCCCTACCTCACAGAGTTCTTGTAAGGCTAAAATCGATTACTGGCTGTGAGGCATTAGAACCAATAAGTAGGCAAAGTACAATTTCACTTTAAATTAATGGAGAGTTATATTCTCCTTTAGATAAGTGCAAATAACTCTTATTGACTTTAACGTAAATGACACACATCCATTCAGAGGGGAAGATACTGAGATCATGATAGCGAGCACGATGTAGGATTTGGTTCTATTCCGCTTCTTTTACTATGCCCATTTCCATAGTAACAGAGCACCTATGTAAGAAATAACAAGAAGACAAAGGATATTTTGTCACACAGTTTGGTACTACCGACAGTCATCAGGAACAGTACTGAAATTCTATACACAAGTCCAAATTGTCCCCTCTGGCTTGGTGGCTGAAGGGACAAAACAGATGAAGCCACACCCAACATTGGAGAAAGCAGGTATGATGCATCTGAGGCATCATTCGTTCACCTTTTCCCAGACCCAGAGGCAGGACCCACTTGGGCTTGTGAATCCATGTTGTGGGAGGGTTGTTTCATATGTAAAATGCAGCTCTGAGCCAATTTCTCCACTCAGATGCATGCAGCTCCCATTGATGTCAAAAAATCCAAAGTCTGAATTTGACCCTTTTGGAAAACCAGCTCATGATAATGGAGAGCAACATACATTATTAATCCAGCCTGGTGACAGGATTAAAGTCAGTTATCCAGAAGACTTGGGTTCAGAAGTACATTATGCACTTACTCTTCAGATAAGTAGAGGCAGAGGGCATTATGGGCCAGATTTTAAAAAGGTATTTAAGTGCCTAAAGATGCAGATAAGTGCCCAAGGAGATCTAGAAAAGCACCTAAGAAATTCACTTAGGTACTTTGTTAAATCCCACTAGACCGTTATCTGCATCTGTAGGTACCTAAATAAATCTGGCCTCTCTGCATAACTGTAACAGGTTATGTTTCTGCCCACTATGTGGATACCTTCTGTGCTTCTCCCCATTTCAGATTCATCTAAATGCTCCTACCTCTAAACTGGAAAAAAAAAGTGCCATAATATGAGCAGCAGTTATGAAAGAGGGAGGGTGGGTTTTGAAGAGAAAAGTGGTAATAAAATAAGCTGCACACATGATATGTTAACAACACTCTTTCCATTTAATAAATCCTTAGTTAAGTTACTGTAGGACTGGCTACCAGCTGGGGTAGGGGTGCGGGAGTGGGGTGAGAGCTCCAGCTGGGGGTGCGGGCTCTGGGGTGGGGCTAGGGATGAGGGATTTGGGAGGGACTCTGGGGTGGGGCAAGGGATTGAGGTGCGGGAGGCTGAGGGCTCCAGCTTGGGGTATGGGCTCTGGGCTGAGGCCAGGGATGAGGAATTTGGGGTGCAGGAGGGGGCTCCAGGTTGGGATTGGGGGGTGCAGGCTCCAGGAGGGAGTTTGGGTGCAGGAGGGGACTGCAGGCTGGGGCAGGGGGTTGGGGTGCAGGAGCAGGTTTAGGGTTCCGGTGGCGCTTACTGTAGCTCCCAGGAAGCCACCCACCAGATCCCTGTGGTCCCTAGGCAGAGGCGTGGCCAGTAAGGCCCCATGCGTTGCCCTCACACCTGCAGGCACCGCCCCCACAGCTCCCATTTGTCGCGGTTCCCTGCCAATGGGAGCTGCAGAGCTGGCACTTGGGCAGGAGCAGTGCATGGAGTCTCCTTGGCTGCCCCTGTGCCTGGGGGCCATAACAGCTGCTTCCAGGAGCCACGCAGAACCAGGGATGCATTTGCCTGGCAGGGAAGGGAGGAGTTGAACAGCGAGTTCCCTCGTGGACCCCTGATGGTCTGCAGACCTCAGAACCGCTGTTCTAGAATTAGATTTCACCAACCAAGTAACAGCTGTGAACTCCTAAAGCACTATAAGAGCCTTAACCTGGAGTCACAGTCCCCTTGGTCACGTTGGTTTAGCTTGCCACCCAGACAAACTTGTCTTTGTGATAGATAGTGCCTTACACCAAAAATCACAACAATATTTAAATTATTCCCATTCACGAAGGACCAGTCCCCTAGCCCAGATTAAATGCATCCAAGATCTCACCAAAGACAACACTTATAGCCAATCCTGTAATAATCTAACTAAAGATTTATTAAACAAGAAAAAAAATATGAGTTATTTACAAGTGTGCCGCTCGTACACCACGTGCCAGCTCTTGCCAGGGCTGTAGGCATTAGCTGAGCACTGACTAATTCATAGCTCGCAACCAGATCAGCTCACCTGCATGTTAGTATTGTTCAGGATAGGTGTTAGACTTCTAAGAATGTGTTTTGCCTCTGTAAAATGCTTGTAAGTTTCTGCATGCTTTAATCTTGCAATGCCAGTGTCCCATTCTATAAGGTTACATGAAAGTTTTGCGTTATAAGTGTAAAAATACCTGCTCTGACCTTGTGAACCTCAGGACAAAGAGTGGCTCCCCTGCCCATCTAAAAGGACTATCAAAATCAAATGGGCCATGTTTAAGGGCAAGCACACCCCATCTCCCCTTTGGGGTGGGGTAGAGATTACCACAGTCCTGCGACTGAGTCCCCCCGACCACCCTTAGCCTGGGGTGGTGTGGCCTAGGGGTCAAAATCAATATAGCTGCCCTCTCCCTCAAGGCTGTGTGGCCGAATGACCAATGAGGAGAAGTGGGCCGCCACCTGGGGGTGGGTGGCAGCTGGGATAGAGGGACCTGGGCCCTCCCTGCTCCACCGGTCCCAGTCCACGGTCCTGTCAGTGGTGAGGATATTTGCCATTGATTCAGCAGGGAACAATCCGAAACATGCTGATGTCACTCAGCTGAATGGCTAATCCCCTTGGGCAACTTCCTACCCTGTCCTGTCACACAGCGGTCCAGGCGTCTCCGGGGTTTCTGGATTCCTCAGCTGGGGCAGTTCCAGGTGGTTCTGTCCTCTCTGGGGTGTCCTCCATCGTCCTGGTGTCTGCCTGAGTCTCAGCGGGTTTGGCTTCCGCAAGCTGGAGATTCAACAGTTCCCAGGCTAGAGATGACAACCTGCATCCTCCCTCCTCAGTGGTCAGCCCCAACTGAGCTGAGTTGCTCCCTTTTATACTTGGGTTCCTGCCAGAGCATGCCCAGCAGGGCAGAGGAGGTGTGGCCTCCTCAACCCACAGGGTGGGATTAACCCCTACTGCACCAGTGCGGAGCAAGCATGTCCTGTCACAGGCCATTGTAGGACAAAAGCTTTTATTGCGATTGCCCCATCCACCAGTGAAAATGTTACATGCAGGAGTTCCTGTCCCATTGGTTTGAAAGCTGGGAGAAGGGCATATAAAGATGCTCACACGAAGAAGTAGTTATCTCTTAGTTGTTTGAACTTTCATGGCCCTGGTCTACACTATTAGGTCGAATTTAGCAGTGTTAGATCGATTTAACCCTGCACCCGTCCACACAATAAAGCCATTTTTGTCGACTTAAAGAGCTCTTAAAATCAATTTCTATACTCCTCCCCGATGAGGAGATTAGTGCTGAAATCAACATTGCCGGGTCAAATTTGGGGTAGTATGGATGCAATTCTACAGTATTGGCCTCCGGGAGCTATCCCAGAGCGCTCCATTGTGACTGCTCTGGACAGCACTTTCAACTCAGATGCACTAGCCAGGTACACAGGAAAAGCCCTGGGAACTTTGGAATTTCATCTCCTGTTTGGCCAGCATGGCGCGCTTATCAGCACAGGGGACCATGCCATCCCAGAATCGCAAAAGAGCTCCAGCATGGACTGAATGGGAGGTACTGGATCTGATCGCTGTATGGGGAGATGAATCCGTGCTATCAGAACTCCGTTCCAAAAGACGAAATGCTAAAATATTTGCAAAAATCTCCAAGGGCATGATGGACAGAGGCTACAACAGGGACCTGCAGCAGTGCCGTGTGAAAATTAAGGAGCTCAGGCAAGCCTACCAAAAAGGCAAACGGCCGCTCTGGTTCACAGCCCCAGACATGCCGCTTCTATGATGAGCTGCATGCAATTCTGGGAGGTGGGGGGGCTACTACTACCCCACGCCTGTCTGCGGACACCTGCAAGGGGGGAGTCTCAATACCCTCCCAACCCTCCCAAGGCGGGCTCCCGGACTATGAAGCCGGAGAAGGCACCTCTGGTGAGTGTACCTTTGTAAATATAATACGTGGTTTAAAAGCAAGTGTGTTTAATGATTGATTTGCCCTGAAGACTTGGGATGCATTTGCAGCCAGTACACTCCTTTTAAATGGCCAACCCAATGGGTGCTTGGTATGGGAAAAGAGGGCGTTGCTGTTTGAAACCATTCCCACATGTTATGAAGGTTGAAGATGCTGAAAGACTGTGGCTTACCATGGCTGCCTGCAAGCCGAATTCCAGCCCTGCTTGTGTGATCTCTCACAGCAAACCAGGAGGCCCTCAATATAAGAGGTAAAATGTGACCTTGTACCGAAAGCACATGTGCTATGTAATGTTAACAGCTTGGTTCACTGTGAAAGAGTCTACCCATTGTTCTCTAAAATGTGTCTCTTTAAATACCACTCTCCCTTTTATTCCTCCTGCAGCTGCAAATGTTTCAGTGCTCCCCCTATCATCTCCATCCCAGAGGCTAGCACAGATAAGAAGGCAAAAAAAAAAAAGAACTTGTGATGAAATGTTCTCTGAGCTCATGCAGTCCTCCCGCACTGAAAGAGCTCAGCAAAATGCATGGAGGCAAACAATGTAAGAGCCCAGGAAAGCAGAAAATGAATGCGAGGACAGGAGGGATGAGCAAGATGATAGGTGGTGGCAGTGTGATTAGAGGAGGCAGGATGCAATGCTGAGGCTACTGGGGAATTCAACTGATATGCTCCAGCGTCTCGTGGAGCTGCAGGAAAGGCAGCAGGAGCACAGACCACCACTGCAGCCCCCGTGTAACCGCCAGCCCTCCTCCCCAAGTTCCATAGCCTCCTCACCCAGATGCCCAAGAACGCGGGGGCAGGCACCCAACCACTCTACCCCAGAGGACGGCCCAAGCAACAGAAGGCTGCCATTCAATAAGTTTTGAAGTGAAGTGTGGCCTTATCCTTCCCTCTTCCCCTCATCCACCACCCCACCCGGTGCTTCCTTCCTCCCCCACCCCTACCTTGGCAGTTATCCCCCTATTTGTGTGATGAATTAATAAAGAATGCATGATTTTGAAACAGTGACTTTATTGCCTCTGGAAGTGGTAATCGAAAGGGGGAGGGCGGCTGACTTCCAGGGAAGTAGTGTGAACCAAGGGGGCGGGTTTTCATCAAGGAGAAACAAACAGAACTGTCACACCTGGCCATAGCCTGGTCAGCCATGAAACTGGTTTTCAAAGCTTCTCTCATGCGCAGCGCACACTGCTGTGCTCTTCTAATCGCCCTGGTGTCTGGCTGCGCGTAACCAGCAGCCAGGCGATTTGCCTCAACCTCCCACCCCGCCATAAATGTCTCCCCCTTACTCTCACAGATATTGTGGAGCAAGCAGCAATAACAATGGGAATATTGGTTTCACTGAGGTCTAACCGAGTCAGTAAACTGCACCAGTGAGCTTTTAAACATCCACATTCTACCACCATTCTGCACTTGCTCAGCCTATAGTTGAACAGCTCCTGACTACTGTCCAGGGTGCCTATGTCTGGCTTCGTGAGCCATGGCATTAAGGGGTAGGCTGGGTCCCCAAGGATAACTACAGGCATTTCAACATCCCCAACAGTTATTTTCTGGTCTGGGAAGTAAGTCCCTTCCTGCAGCTGTTCAAACAGACCAGAGTTCCTGAAGACGCGAGCGTCATGTACCTTTCCCAGCCATCCCACACTGATGTTGGTGAAATGTCACTTGTGATCCACCAGTGCTTGCAGCACCATTGAAAAGTACCCCTTGCGGTTTATGTACTGGCTGCCAAGATGATCCGGTCCCAAGATAGGGATATGCGTTCTGTCTATCGCCCCACCACAGTTAGGGGATCCCATTGCAGCAAAGCCATCCAATATGACCCTCTCACTTCCCAGAGTCACTACCCTTGATAGCAGCAGCTCAGTGATTGCGTTGGCTACTTGGATCACAGCAGCCCCCACAGCAGATTTGCCCACTCCAAATTGATTCCCGACTGACTGGTAGCTGTCTGGCATTGCAAGCTTCCAGAGGGCTATCGCCACTTTCTTGTGAACTGTGAGGGCTGCTCTCATCTTGGTATTCTGGCACTTCAGGGCAGGGGAAAGCAACTCACAAAGTTCCATGAAAATGCCCTTACGCATGCGAAAGTTTTGCAGCCACTGGGAATCATCCCAGACCTGCAACACTATGCAGTCCCACCAGTCTGTGCTTGTTTCTTGGGCCCAGAATTGGCGTTCCACAGCGTGAGCCTGCCCCATTGCCACCAGGATGTCCAAATTGCTGGGGCCCGTGCTTTGAGAGAAGTCTGTGTCCATGTCCTCATCACTCTTGTCACCGCGCTGCTGTTGCCTCCTCGTCTGCTTTTGCAGGTTCTGGTTCTGCACGTACTGCAGGATAATGCGTGAGGTGTTTACAATGCTCATAACTGCCGTGGTGTTCTGAGCAGGCTCCATGCTTGCCGTGGTATGTCATCTGCAGGAGAGCAGAGTTGCAGCGGAAGCGGTGGCTAAAGGAGGCAATGAGAATAGATATTTATAGAGAACGACGAGCGGACCTGCGAGGTGGATTCATGAGAGCAGGAGAGCAGAGTTGCAGCGGAAGTGGAGGAGGACGATGGTTAGCTCCGCGCACGTTTCGCGAGGAAGAACACACGTACCCGGGAGCCCATGACAGACAACATGGAGAAATTCGCTATTGAGACAATAGCAGCAGAGCAGAGTTGCAGCGGAAGCGGTGGATGGCGACGGTTAGCAGTCCTACTGCACCACCTGCTGACAGCAGCACCCAGGATGCAACAGTGGCGGTATCGGTGAGCTGAGCTGAGTGGGCTGCACGCTCGCCGTGGTATGGTGTCTGTGCAGAAAAAAGGCACGAAATGATCGTCTGCTGTTGCTTTCAAGGTGGGAGGGGCGACTGACGACATGTACCCAAAACCACTCACGACACTGTTTTTGCCCCATTAGGCATTGGGAGCTTAATCCAGAATTCCAATGGGTGTCGGAGACTGCAGGAACTGTGGCACAGCTACCCACAGTGCACCACCCCGTAAGTCGATGCTAGCCACGGTAGTGAGGACGCACTCTGGCGACTTAATGCGCTTAGTGTGGACATAATCAACTGTATAAAATTGATTTCTAAAAATCGACTTCTATAATATCGACCTAATTTCGTAGTGTAGACATATCCATAGTGTTACAGATAACCTTACAAGTTCTGCTTAACTGAACATACAGGCGGTTTTAGATCTTAGAAGAAATGCTATGCTGTTGGGTGTGATGCAGCATGCAGAAATAAAGTTTGGTTAATGTCTGTGTGTCTGACTGGTACATAAGGAATGATCCAGATCTGCTGCCTACAGGATGTTCCTATAAAGACAACTGTATTTATACATCCAAAATTTTGCCCCTTCCCCCATATCTGCCCGGGAGGCTGTCGTGGCCGCAGGAAAAACCCTTGGTGGTCGCATGCGGCCACGGTGGACGCATTTGAGAAACGCTGTTCTAGGATGTGTCTATACTGCATTTTAAAACCTGCAGCAGCAAATCGCAGAGCCTGGGTCCACAGACTAATGCTCGCACGGCAGTGCTAAAAATATCCATATAGATGTTCCAGCTCAGGCTGGAGCTCAAGGCTCTGAAGCCTGGGCCGGCATGGCTTTCAGAGCCACAACAGGTACACTGCTGTTTTTAGCACTGTCGCATGAGCCCACAGAGCTGCGCTCTGAGACTCGCTGCTGTGGGGTCCTGCTTGCTATGAAGGCGTGCCCTAAAATGCTACATTTAAGAAACACAAGGTAGATATGGGTCTCACTAAGACTGAAGCTGTAGAAATGTCGAGTCGCAGATGAAAATGTCTGACATTGTGACCTGGTCCATGATTTTAAAGAAATGATTTAACCGTAAAGTCAGGGATGTAATGTGAAACACACATCACTCCCCACCTCACTACAGTATCAAAGTGGGGGCTTAGGGTGCAACTGACAGACAACTCTCCCCACTTTCCACCTAACCATCCCCGATCCCCTAGTGTTTTTCCTTGGGTTTGTTGAAGACATTGCATGCAGGTGCCTTGCAGGGTTCCAGATACTACTGGCAGCATGCTATGTGAGCATTTATTTCCTCTGCAGGGGGTCTACTATCAATTTTGCACATAACTTGTGACCTGCTGCTTCCCTCCATGGCAAGTAGCCAGAGGGAACATAGGACCCTTAATGAACAGCAATTTTGCAAATAGATGCCAGAGACAGTTTTGACAGACATTAAGCCTGTAAGTGTTAATGCTGTGGAGGTGCACTGTGGAAGTCCCCAAGTATATATTTTTGGGTGTTAAAAAACCAAAAGGGAGAGGAGATAAGTTTGCTATAAATAAGGCTAAGCCATAATAAGGTCAATTCTGCCATTTGTTGCTAGCTAGCCGCTAAAACTATACTGTGGAGATTATTTGAATAACTGTCTGTGAAAGCAGCTGTTAACCAGATGTTCTGCAGCCCTACATATTTACAGGTAGTTTTATTTATTATTCTTAATTATTATTATTATTTCCAGCTACCAAAGAGAAAAAGGAAGGGAGAATGCCACAGATTCAAGATACAGCATGAAGTATTTCTTTTTTTTACCATAACTATTTATATAAGAAAGCAAGAAATATATATTTGTTTATAATATATAGAAACACAGTATCATATAAATACTTCATACTTCACATATATATATGATCATATTACATATACTATCGTGTGTGTATACCTTGAGACATATAACATATACACATTACTAGGCTGATAATATCATGTTGCTTACTATTTTTAAACAAACATAATGGGGATGCTCTTCATATTATATTAACTACTGTGAAATCTGAAACAAGTAATGTTTGAACGTTATCCTGCAATTCCACAAATATCTGACTAGAATGGTGGGACCAGTTCTCGTTTTAAAACAGTACAGTCAGTTCTGTATGCCATTTTATTATGCAGCAGGGAGTCTGCATATTTTATTACCAAGTCCCTATGGCCACTACTGTAGACACACAGGTCATCTGCATACCAGGCTATGGGCTGACTTAAGGCAGATTTATGACAACTTATCACCAATCATAAAAACTGCCACCACAGATGACGTACTGAATTTCATCTGCTATGGTGTCTGAGAAATGGACAGAGCCCCTCCCATCAGTGAAAGGAAAACTTGTCTGACCCCTTTTTTTGGTAACAGAATGGGCTTTGGATTGATAACATGTTTTATGTATGTCTCAACTGACACATGCTTCACTGACATATTTAAATTCCATCAGTTGATGGTAATAAAACTTTAATTCCTTATGGAAAAGCCCTACAGACAAAATTTAATAGAGATATAGCCAAGAAGGTTCTATGCGTATTTAATAGGGTTTATAGAAATTATTTTAAAAACCTGTAGAATGCAATGGAGAATTTTATCCTTTCTATCAAATATTTAAACCTACTATAGAATTCTATAAAAGGAACATAAGCCTTTGTTAAATTCTATAAGATTGCTTAAAAAGGATGTAGAAAAGTTACCAATTTCTATTACACTCTATAGGACTATTCCATAAGGGATAAGCAGTAGTACTGATCCTGTGAGAAACACAATGGAAAAGCTCCCATTAACTTCAATGGATCAGAATCAGGCCCAGAATATTTTTAAAGTTACTTTGTTTACTTTTCTTCATTTGTGTATGGTATCTAATATGAACAGAGAAAATGTTCGCGTAGAAATCAGATATTTATATCTGATGTATTAGTAATGCAATTGTATTGTTACTCCAGCATCCTGAAATATTATAACAACTGCTAATACAGCATGATTATTATTAGGGCTGTCAAGGAAAGCTGGGACTGACCAGGCATAATACCCCCAGAAATTTTTCCCATGATACACGCGATCGATCTCTGTGGAGCCATCCCTGCTGCAATCGCTAGCCACATCACCTCATCCACCAAGTCTGTACCATGCTCAGCCCTCACCTTCCAGCCCGTTCCTTCCTATGAGGGGACACAGGCTGTTGGAAGCAGGGCAAGGCCTG
Source organism: Chelonia mydas (assembly GCF_015237465.2). Taxonomy (NCBI): domain Eukaryota; kingdom Metazoa; phylum Chordata; order Testudines; family Cheloniidae; genus Chelonia; species Chelonia mydas. The sequence continues at coordinate 156,547,068 of NC_057850.1, forward strand.
GCAGCCTCCACCCACCCCCAGAAGGAGTCCTGTGGCAGGAACTGGCCTCATGGCAGTGATGAGAAGGAGCAGCATTGACTGCCCCACTGTCTATTCAGATTTGGTCCTGTGTCTCCTCTCGTGGCGGGGGTGGGGAGGAGCTGCAGGGCCAAAATTAAGTGAATACTAATTTGATCCCTGTACACATTATATACACTGTTGGCAGATCCATACAATATATAGAACCAGTGATCACAATCAAGAAGAACAAAATGGGAGACACAAAATGCAGGGAACCCAGAGATAAATAAATATGCAGCCAAGATGACAGAGGAGAGAAGGAAAACTGGAGATGATTTCTGTTCCACTGCTCAAGCCAGCAGGGATTGCGGAAGTGACTTCCTCATACTATCTGTTAGACAAAGACTTTCCACCAAAAAGGGAGGGAGTAAAACCCTGCCTAACTCTGGGAGAAAGGAAGGAGACAGCAACTCAGCCTGCACTGTGTCGTTATCCTGTCAGCACAAAGCTCAGCACTGGGAAGTTAGCGCCAAGGTCAGCACAATACCTTGGCGGCATATGAGGCCTAGACTTCTTTCCCGGAAGGAACTCACCAGTTCAGGGGGGTTAAATTAGACTGAGTGTGTCTTATGGTCATAGAGAGACACAGGGAAAGAGAGCAGAGAAATTAACAGGGAACCATACAACATTCCAGTCAGCATACAAGCATGCACTGAGTGTCTGTGTGTTAAGCAGCTCCGATTCAGTGATTCTGATTCTGGCAGCCTGTCTCCAACCCAATAGCCCCCACTCTAGTCTCTATCACCCAGTTACCTTACGCAGGGGTGGTCACAACACAGTCCCAGTCTCAAATTTTCCCTAAGCCACGTGCTCTGCCACATCTAGCCTTTTTCTGGACCATTCAGAGAGATATTAAGGTTAGGTTTCTCCTTTAAAGATACGGTACCCAGCAGCTTGCCACATTAACTGGAGTTAACATTCATGTTAAATCAAACACAGCACTCGGTTGGTTTAGATTAAAAGTAAAATACGTTGATTAACAAAAGAAGATAGAATTCTAAGTGAGTTCAAGTACAAAGGATAGAATTAGAAATGGTTACGAGCAAATAAAAGTGAAAAACACTTGTTAGAGGCAAAGACTTAACAAAACAAGCCTTTGTTCAAGATAGTTTCCTTACCAGACTGACCAACCCCTCCGTTCAGGATCTCCCACAAAGTCCAAAGTGCTTGGTTCCTTTGTCTTCTTAAGTGAAAGATAACGCTATAGTCCAGTGAACCTTTGAAATGGATTCTTCTGAAGGTTACCCCCAAAAGTAAAGTTCATTCAAGCTGTGAGGAAGGTGACATGATATCTCTCAGTGAAGGAAGTTCCATGCTGGTTTCTCTTCCCACTGGTGGTTGCTAAAATGCAAATCGATCTGTTTCCTACAATCTTCTCCCTCTGCCATCTTGATGATCCTGTTTACCTTCTATGTAATTTGCATTCCCATTGTCTCTTAGGGTATGTCTACACTACGAAATTAGGTCGAATTTATAGAAGTCGGTTTTTTAGAAATTGGTTTTATATATTCGAATATGTGTCCCCCCACAGAAAATGCTCTAAGTGCATTAAGTGCAGTAACTCGGTGGAGTGCTTCCACAGTACCGAGGCTAGAGTCGACTTCCGGAGCGTTGCACTGTGGGTAGCTATCCCACAGTTCCCGCAGTCTCCGCTGCCCATTGGAATTCTGGGTTGAGATCCCAATGCCTGATGGGGCTAAAACATTGTTGCGGGTGGTTCTGGGTACATATCATCAGGCCCCCATTCCCTCGCTCCCTCCCTCCGGGAAAGCAAGGGCAGACAATCGTTTTGTGCTTTTTTTCCTGAGTTACCTGTGCAGACGCCATACCACGGCAAGCATGGAGCCCGCTCAGCTCACTGTCACTGTATGTCTCCTGGGTGCTGGCAGACGCGGTACTGCATTGCTACACAGCAGCAGCAACCCATTGCCTTGTGGCAGCAGACAGTGCAATAGGACTGGTAGCCATCATCGTCATGTCCGAGGTGCTCCTGGTCGCCTCTGTGAGGTCGATCAGGAGCGCCTGAGCAGACATGGGTTCAGGGACTAAATTTGGAGTGACTTGATCAGGTCATTCTCTTTAGTCCTGCAGTCAGTCCTATTGAACCATCTTATGGTAAGCAGGCAGGTGATACGGATTGCTAGCAGTCCTATTGTATCATCTTCTGCCGGGCAGGCAAGAGATGAGGATGGCTAGCAGTCCTATTGTACCATCTTCTGCCGAGCAGCCATGAGATGTGGATGGCATGCAGTCCTTCTGCACCGTCTGCTGCCAGCCAAAGATGTAAAAGATAGATGGAGTGTATCAAAACAAGAAATAGACCAGATTTGTTTTGTACTCATTTGCAAACCTCCGCCCCCCGTCTAGGGGACTCATTCCTCTAGGTCACACTGCAGTCACTCACAGAGAAGGTGCAGCGAGGTATCAATCAGAGGCCAGACTAACCTCCTTGTTCCAATAAGAACAATAACTTAGGTGCACCATTTCTTATTGGAACCCTCCGTGAAGTCCTGCCTGAAATACTCCTTGATGTAAAGCCACCCCCTTTGTTGATTTTTAACTCCCTGTAAGCCAACCCTGTAACCCGTGTCGTCAGTTGCCCTTCCCTGCGTCAGAGCAACGGCAAACAATCGTGCATCTGAGTTGAGAGTGCTGTCCAGAGCAGTCACCATGGAGCACTCTGGGATAGCTCCCGGAGGCCAATACCGTCGAATTGTGTCCACAGTACCCCAAATTCGACCCGGCAAGGCCGATTTAAGCGCTAATCCACTTGTCAGGGGTGGAGTAAGGAAATCGATTTTAAGAGCCCTTTAAGTCGAAATAAAGGGCTTCATCGTGTGGACGGGTGCAGGTTTACATTGATTTAACGCTGCTAAATTCGACCTGAAGTCCTAGTGTAGACCAGGGCTCAATGTAACTTGGAGATGCCTTCCAGGTGGCAGAACCACATTCCTTTATCTAGGGTGGAGTAACTCTAGCTCTGCCTGGCAGACACATTTTGATAACATAATTTCTAACGTTTGTTATTTTGAATTTGTCCTCTGTACATGCACCACACAATAGTGTTAATGATCAGTATAGTATTAGCTTTCTACTGATCTCTTACATGACACCTTTTAAATACGGGTTATGACATTAGTGAGTTGGGGGTACATTCAGCTGGTCAGGCCAGCTGAAACTTGCTGCCATGTACCAATGAGTCCCTTGCCTTCTTGCACTGAGATGCTGTTATAGTCACAGCAGGGGAACAAGGTCAGGGAAATCCCCAAATCAGGGAAGTAATGACATAATCTCTCATTGCTGGGAAGGTGGTGCTGGGAGCTCCAGGGATCCTGGGGTTTACAAGAGCTGGGAATGTTGGCTCTGGGATTTTTTTTATCTGTATTGGGAAGCCAGAAAAACAACATGATAAGGGATTATTAAGAAAACAGACAAGTGTTCTGGCTTCTCCGGGTCACAAGGAGAAGAGGGTTTTGTTTTTGTTTTTTGAGTTTGTTTCCTAGGGATTGCATCAGAAAGAGGAGGAGCTTTGTGTGTATCTAGAAGTTTGGCTGAGAGGAATTGGTGCAAAGGGCACAGCGGATTCATAGGCCTCATGGAGTCTGGTTTAGAGAGGGTTATTGCAGGTTGTATTGGGGAATTGACCAAATCTGCTAATGTTCTGCTGAGTCTTTACATCTCACAGCCAGACGAATTCTCCTAGTCTGCCATGAAACAGGAATTAAATTAGGACACCGTCCTACTTGAAAAGAGCTATCTTCTCTCCCCGTAAAGCTTTCAGACAGAGCCTTGGGGAGTGCCATGGATGGACCCTAGGAAAGTCCAAGCCCACACAAGACAATTAGCGGACAGAAATTAGAAAGAGCTAATAACAAGAGCAACAAAATTCTTATAGCAATCAGTAATTCTAAAGTACATTGAATTTCCTGCCACTCCATGTTCTCAATGCACAAGAGAGGGCAAATAAGACTAGTGGCTAAGGGCTGATTTCAGTGGGGTAAAACCCTCTCACATTCCCCATGAAAGTAATAGATGGACACTTCTCACTGGAGCTAGTTGATGGACTGATTCTAGACAGCAGGGTTCACCCTCTGGTGAATGTCCATTCTGTACCAGCATACCCCCTTACAGAGGATAGACAGCAGTGCCCAGTTGCTCAGAGCAAGTGGCCAGGGAGAGAGAGACACTGTGTAGTACAAAGGACCTAGCCCTCTGATGTCTAGGTAGGGTGACCAGTCGTCCTGATATTATTGGGATGATCTTTATATTAGGGGCTTTGTCTTATAAATGCAACTATACCCCCCCGCCCCGTCCATACCCGCCCCCTGCCTCTCCCCCCCGCCACAAAAATGTATCCTGATTGTTCACACTTGCTATCTGGTCACCCTATGTCTAGGTCACAGTAAGAGAACAAAAACTAGCATTGTTTCTTACGTGATTCAGCTTAATGCTCATAGCTGAAGAGGAGTGAAGGGAGGAAAGAGTCAGTGGGACAATTCCAAAGAAATTCTACCTTGGAGTGGGAAATCAATGCGCAACTTCTTTAAATGTTTCCAAACTTTGTCCTTCCCCTGGTATTTTTACCCAGCAGTTTTCTGGGGAAGGAATATAAACTTTCCTGATCTCACAGGCCATCCTTGTTTATCACCCTCTTTATGGGAGACTGACAAAGGAAATACAGATGCTCCTTGGAACCTCAAATTTTAAAGATCTGGAGATTTGTCCCAGAAGCACATATTGGTGGGTGGAAGAAAACCCACATTACTGCCTTCAGTGCCTCAGCTGATCATGTAAAATATTAACAACATCATCCAAAATCAATCGCTCCACGCTCATCTGGCAGAGGCAGCAGAGGAAAGGATGCTCCCAACCTAAGAGTCATGTTAGAAGAGCCATGTTGCTTAGAGGAGCTGCAAGCAGTGGTTGGATGAGGAGCCCTCACCCCTAGTTTTTTTACTGATAGCCATTGTGAGAGCAGTGATGGGTGTTTTGGGTGTCCAGCCTCTTTCACAAATAGCTGGATACTGTGGAAGACCTTTATCAAAACATAATTCAAACAGATATTGCTGCCCCCTCTGTTGTTATGAGCAGGCTGCCATCTCATTTAAACATGGCACTTGCTGTTACCAGTCCCTTTGCACTGTCTATCAGTGGCCTTCATGCTCCGCCATTCTGCTGATGTTTTGTAAAAGGGCAAAACTTATTAATGTGGATTATCAGTGTAAACCTATCAGTATTTTGTGCAAGAAACTGTGGTAACAAGCCCATTTCCAATGGATAACCTGCCACTTCCCCAACTGAGATCAGCTCCAACTCGGAGATTCTCTTCAGAATTCAAGCTAGGCAGTTTCCTTCTCCACACTGCCTGGGCACCAGCACAGGGTCACTGAAAGCACAGCACAGGACAGTCTCCCTTCTCTCACTTCCCATGCTCATGCTACCTGGGCTCACCGCAGCTGGGAGCAGCAATTGCAGGGAAAGTCCTGCTTTGCCCATGCAACCCTGGGTTAGATCATGCTCAGTGAAGATGGACTCTTCAAAGGAAAATGTACCTGCAAAACTGTAACAAGTCTGTGAGCATGTGTGAACTGGGATTTTTCAAAGACTTGGCCAAATGTTAGGGGCTATTCACAGGAACAGCAAATGTATATCCTGGACATAAAGGCAAGTCCACTGCCAAATTTCAAGTTCCTGTTCCAAAACATGGGGTGCTATATCTTCTCAAAGAAAAGGCCATTCAATTTTTTTAACATAGCAAAATAACATACTGGCCCCTAATCTCATTCTCCAAGTAAATAGAACCATTTTGACTGAAATTTTCCCAAACCTATTCAGTCCGAGGGACACATTTAGCATAGAACATTTCAGCCTGAATGGTTTAAGTTTGGCAAAGTTATAAGCAACTGAAAACAGGATCTTATAATGGGAAGTTTGGGGCAACCTTAACTATAGACATTGCTACCAATTCCACCTATTATATAACAAACAGTCAGTAGCAGTAATAGATTGATCACAGGTAAATCCAGACAAATGCTGGATTCCAATCAATCAGCATATCTATGGAGATTACCTCATCTAGTTGTAAATCTGCTGTAGTCTTTCCATTGACTTCAATGGACGTTGAATCAGGCCCTATATGAACATTCAGCATAAGTGTATTTTAGCTCAATATAGTGTTGGAGTGTAAAGACAAATGGTTGTTTGCCAGATTCTGACTATTCCTTGATAAATTAACTTCTCTGATGACTAGCAGACTGAGGTGGTACCACTCAGCAGTGACATATTCAGAGCTGTTTTCTCACTATATTCACTTCCACCTACAACTAAATCGCTTGTTTTTGTATATTCCTACTTACATTAAAATTAGGACAAGTAATATAAATCATTACTTTTAAAACTGTGTTGCTTACTTTTAAAGCCCAGGGGCATCATCCTAAAGATTCATCACGATAAAAATGTCTTTCTACTTTTGATCTTGTCTTGCCAGCTGCAGCTTTAGAATTTTAATGCTTTAAAGTTAAAGTTGATTTATTTACAAATTGCTCTATCGGGTATATTTCTACATTCCCAATTAAGGTTTTTTTGTTTTTTTTTAATAATTCAACTTATCATCTTGGAGCATACAATGGTTCATCAACTTCCTGAGCTGTTTGATTAGGCTTAACCCCAGAAACTGGCATTTTTCTTAATCATGACACAGCTGAGTCTAATTTATTTTTGGTTATTAAACAGGTGAAGTGATAACGGTAGTCTCTAGGGATGAACCTAACAACAATAGTGTATGTAGCTTAACACTGGGGTAGCCATTTTACTACCCACCGTCTAATGACCTCTGGAAAGATAGTCAAGATAAGGACAAATCCCTCTCTTAGTAAATGAGTTTGGTCCCTTGACTTTCAAGGGAGCAAGTTTGCGTCTTTTATTAGCATTAGCAAATCAGGTAGTTTGATTGTTTCCCTCAATAAGCTTGTAAAGGTTTCATATTGACACAGAATCCATTTGACATTAATCATGTACTATCTCTGTAACTTGCTGGGGCCTAGTCTCCTGACAGATGCTAATTAATTGGTGGTATGTGTATCTTGCAGTGGGATAAGAGGGCATCCTATTTCTGTTGGTGTCTACAGAAGTTTGGGATTGTCTACATTTGGAAATTTATCAAAGTGGCTAATCCAGAATAATTATTCCAGAATAGTTTTCTGGTTTAACCCCATGTGTGGTATTTGTATTCTGGAGTAAGACAGTTATACAGCAGTTTATACCAAAAGTCTGGTCAATTTCCAAGTGCAGACAAGCCCTTTTTCTCTGGAAGTGAAACAGATAAAGTTGTGTTTGAGGTATTCAAAGAACCCCACATGCAATGGTTTTTCTGGAATTTAATTTATGAACGCAGAAAACTTTTGTGTGACAGAAAAATCTGTCTCAGTCTCTCTCTATCAGCTTCACAGTTTTATCTGAGAGAAGACTGGCTAAGTTAGAAAAAGAGAAGATGTAAAATCTTATTAAAAATACTCCTATTCTGCAACAAGAGAAAGGGACTGAGTCTTGTGGCTTTAGTTGGACTTTTATGCTCATGACTAAACTCAGTGCTACTACTAATAGCAGAGGACACCTGCAATTGCATAGCACTGTGTGCATTCTCTCTGCAAATGGAAAGGAATGTTCCATTTCATGGATCATCTGCAACTTTCTACAAGGATCTTAGAAAGTCAGCAGGCTTTAAGAGGAGTTAATGAAAACAACTACATTAGCCAGTCACAGGCTACCCCATGATTAAGTTCATTTTTACTTAGAGATGAGCCTGACCTATAAGGTTCAGACTAATATCTGGATAAGAATTCCCCCCCAAAGCTCCTGACGCCCGAACTTTCATAAGTGCTCTGATCTGTTATCTCAACATCCCACCATATCTCAAGTCGTTCAGTGATTCCCTCACAGGGCTATGGGAACTGGATTAACACACTATAAACCAGCAGATTTATACTTTAAATTTGGATTTTTCAAAAGCACTCACCATTGGCCTATCTCTGCTCCCATTGAAATCAGTGGACTCTGACTGACTTCAGTGAGAGCAGTTTAGGACAACAGAGAGCCCTTTTAAAAATCCCACCCTACATATCTTCTAAGTAAAAACTAACACACATAATAAATCTAATGTTCACAATGGCCATTGCTTGGTGTTTTTATTTTCTGAAAATACATTGACACTTATACATTGTTATAAATTATGGATATTCCTAGCCCTGTACTTTGCCATATGCTGTGATATCCTTGCAAAGAGGGCATTACAGTGCATGAATGTGCATTTGGAACTACATTTTTAAAAAGTTCTGTCTCCCAGTACAGACATAGATACAGAGATTGTACCACCACAGTAAAATGTTCTCTGAAGTACCCACCTTTGCTTTATAAAGTCAGTTGAGTGCCCCACTGACAGCCCTGAAGGCTGAAGTCCTCAGTCTATCGACAGCAACAGCACAGCACATGCAGTGACAATACAAGTTTTCCCACTCTGTCTTGCCAATGTGTCTAATTGCTTAACTTTAGGGACTACATTTTGGGGCAAGAGCATAGTTTGGTCTCCATATCCATCTGTCCTTCCATATCCTGGGACTCTTTGACACTGAAGTTGTGAAGTGTAATGGCGGGTTTCATGTCCGCACTATAGGACTCTTTCCCCCAGTTCTAAACAGAAGATTCCTCTCCCTTCACTGCCTCAAGACCCCATATTGTGATGACCTTTCTTGCCTGAGAAAGGTTAACTAGGGCTGCCTTCAATCTATCCATGCCCCTAGGCAGTCAGAGCAGAGCCACACAAGGTGCTTCTTCCTCTATGCTTTCTCTACACTACTCCCTGTCACGGTCTGCCCTGATAACACAAGACGGACAGAATATTGGACTTTGGTTTCCTTTGTGGCATTGTGATGCGAAAAAAAAATCGGTGAGGAAGAATGAGACCCCTCATAGAGAAACATCAGTCAAGAATCCCTTCAGCTACAGCTATTGCTCTGAGTGCTTCATGTCCCAGTTTCTGGTATATTTTTACTCTTCTTACATTGAGGCTAGTGATGTCTGAAATTCAGCAAGCCTAGCCTGAACCTAATTGATAAACTATCTCTAAAAAGCTTTTTCATAATCATGGCCTCAGTGGCAGACTCTCTGAGTTGTGCTACATTAGCAATTCAACCATCAGGGACAGGTTCACTCTTTACCCATTTGGCATCTCCTCCAAAGTCTATTAAATGCAATGTGAGGTTTTCCATTGACTTTGATAGGCAATGGATTAGCCTCATGGACAGATCCCTTTACAAGTCAGAAGTGAAAAACATTGATAAAAAAAGACAAGCACATGCATAGCCATGGGAGCAGTAAATTTCTGTTTGTGCTGTTTCAGAATTAGTACAAGAGAGTCAAAATTTTGGACAAAACACTGGAAAAATTTACAGGAAAATGTTTCATAGAAATTACTTGCTGTTTTCCAGTCAGCTCTAGTGGTCATTGTGTAATGCTATAAGCAGCAACTTCATATCATTGGGCAAGATTGTCTCTTGCCCAATGCATTTACACAGGACAATAAGGTTGCAAAAGGGTTTGTCTACATCACAAGTCACAGCATAAGTGGGGAGAGTAAACTCTGTGAGCTTGCTACACCCCACCCAGCACAGATGGGCCAGGATGGGTGGACTTGACTCTTCACTCAATGTGCCAGCCACCACAGCCAGGTAAATAGATGATTCAGATTTTTTCCTCTGCCCCTGGAGCACAGAGAGAATCACGGACCAGATTTTGGGGGGGTCAGAGTACATGGGGGAGGGGAAGTAAACTAGAAAATTTCTGAAAATTGTGTGAATTTTGCCATAACATTTGTAGACAAAATGTTCACTCAGTAACAACACATTTCACAGCACTGAAAATTTTGTTGGTCGTTTTGTGCTCCTTTCCCCTTTAACCTTCAGTCTCCACATAGGGATTCTTTGCAAAAAATCAGCTTTTTGCTGATGGGAAACACGCTGGCAAAAAGCAAAATTATATGTCTGTAACCCTGGCTAAGTTTACAATTGCTCCTTTGTATGAAGAATTATTCCCACAGCTCTATATGGGTGAAATACAGCCCTGTGCATAGCATCGACACAAGGCCTATGCACCACGTCCGTGCCTTAAAGTTGTATTTTGAAGGTTAAGTAGCGCATAGCCCATCATGCTTGCCTTCTGAACAGGGCTGAATTTTACACCAAAGTGGCTGATGAGAGTGGATTCCCTTTTCCTAGTTCAAAGTTTCCTTTCCTTACACTCTCATCATTGAAATGTATACACAATACATCCGAGTCTATTCTAGTCATTCTGTAGTTTTTACTCCCCTTCTCCCCTTTTTATTACTGCTTCCTCCTCCAGTTTGGTATCTTCAGTAAATCTCTTCCTTTCACTGCACGCTTGTTTGCTATTATCGGCAGTGTTTTAATAAGGTTTCTTGTACAACCGATAGCTATCTAATTAGTACATTGTGAGCTGCTTTACTGGAGGACTTGGCACTCCCTTATCTGTTTTGCATTTCAAGCCAGAAAAGCTTCTTCAGTCATACAGCTTGCGCTTGTAGATGCTGCCAAAGGAGTTGCTACTTTGAAGTCTTTTTTATTTTTTTCGCCAAGTGTTCCTCAGTATTAAACCTTTCACATTTTCATACAATAAGGCAGCTTTAAATTTTACCTTTCTCCCAGATTTCTTCCTTCACATTAAATGTTATATCTAGGGCCTGATTTTTCAAAACTGTAAGTGCACAAAAGTACTCACAATTACACATCTAATTTGCTCATGTCCAAGATCATGTACACAAATCAGATATTTTTGCAGGCAAATGGCCAGCGAGATGCATAACTTACCTTGTACATACCTTGTCATCTACATACATACACACAGTAACAAATCAACATATGGTATCATCGTAATCAGGTCGTTACTGTGTTTGCCCCGGTACTAACAGCCAGTTTCTCCCAAGTGCACTGTTTATGAATCCCCAACCTCTTCCTCATGTTTTGTCTCCACACTGCTTCCAAAAGTGTTGAGAGAGCCTCACAAGCTTCTGGTTGAGTGGGAGTACAAAATTAGTTCACTTAAGAGTCCAGTTTAGGAAGAATCCCTTTAAGAAGCCATGCTGCAGAGAGCAGGGAGCTGTTCTTGCAGCACCACTTATGGACTTTTCTGGCTGGTCAACATGGAAATTGGACTACTAAGAGCTGGTTGGAAAATGTTGTTTATTTTTCCCCATTGAAAATTACAACAAAGAAAGAAAAAAAATTGTTTTCATCAAAAATTGTCAGTGGAAAATTTTGACTTTTCATTAAAAAAACCCAAACATTTTCAGATGAAAAACTGAAATAAAAATCAGTTTTCCAACAAAAAATGAAAACTTTTGAATTTAGCAGACATCTTCTATGAAAATTTGTGTTTAGCCAAAACCCCAATTTTCCATTGGAAAAAAGGGTTTTGATGGAAAGTTTTTGACCAGCCCCACTATCCAGATGATTGTGGGGCTCTTGAGACTCCACATTCCCTACTAGCATAAAGGAAGCTAGACCCATACATGAGCATCAAAGAAAAACAGAGCTCAGCTATGTACCTGCAATATCTAGGACATGAATAAACAGTATCAGGAAGACCATCTTTTCAAAGGAACAAACCCACTGCAAAATAAAATAACACATCACCTTATTTTGTTTAGATGTCAACAGATGGCGGAGCAGTAGGTGATAACAATCCAGTTTCAGTCAGCAGTCCAGCCAGGCACTGTGATGTGCCACTGAAGTGGGGCTGCAGGCTGTGCTAGGCCTTACAACATGGCAGAACTGCTGTTTGGTATAACCTATAACCCTTCTAATACTGACAGAGTTGAGAGCAGAGTATTGCACAGGGCTCACAGAGGACTGGACCAGTTTGCAATATTCATTTGGTGCTGCTATATAACTACTGAAATATACACTCAATGAGCCAACAAGGGGAACATTCTGGATGGATCATGAGGTAAGAGACGATCTCCCAAAGCCTTATTTATAAAATGTACAGTTGGGTGTGTCAGGGTTTCCTCCCCACTCTGAACTCCAGGGTACAGAAGTGGGGACCCGCATGAAAGACCCCCTAAGCTTATTTCTACCACTTAGGGTAAAACTTCACCAAGGCACAAACTCTTTGCCCTTGGAGTGTATGCTGCCACCACCAAGTGATTTAACAAAGAATCAGAGAAAGGACCACTTGGAGTTCCTATTCCCCCAAAATATCCCCCCCCAAGCCCTTACACCCCCTTTCCTGGGGAGGCTTGAGAATAATATCCTAACCAATTGGTTACAAAGTGATCACAGACCCAAACCCCTGGGTCTTAGGATAATAGAGACATCAGTCAGGCTCTTAAAATAAACGGAACTTTATTAGAAAGAAAAAAGGTAAAAGAAGCACCTCTGTACAATTAGAAGGGAAACTAATCTCACAGGGCAATCAGATTTAAAACACAGAGGATTTCCCTCTAGGCAAAAACTTTAATGTTACAAAAAGAAAACCAGGAATACACCTTTCTCTCAGCACAGAGAAAATCGCAAGCCAAAACAAAAGTAAACTAACGCATTTCCTTGCTAGTACTTACTAATTCTAATGGAGTTGGATTGCTTGCTTTCCTGATCTCTCTCCCGCAAGTACACAGAACAGACAGACAAAAGCCTTCCTTCCCCCCCTCCACCCCCCACCCCGATTTGAAAGTATCTTGTCCTCTTATTGGTCCTTTTGGCCAGGTGCCAGCCAGGTTACCTGAGCTTCTTAACCCTTTACAGGTAAAAGGATATTGTGCCTCTGGCCAGGAGGGATTTTATAGTACTGTATACAGGAAGGTTGTTACCCTTCCCTTTATATTTATGACAGGGTGGATAAAGTATTTCTACACCTAGCCAATGAAAACCATATGAACATAAAGGAAAGATTTAACAAATTATTATAACTCATTGGTGATCTTGGGCACTGTGACTCAGGATCTGGATGTTCATATAGTACTAGGTATTCTCGGCAGCAAAAAGGGCTTACTTTAGTTTTCTAGGAGTTCCTTCTGACAATTTAAATAACACCAGCTTGAACCTCCACACAGAAACCGAGGATAATATGTATATCACTGTGGCTGCCCTTGACAGGCAACTACTCACAATCACTGACTCCAGGGATTTAAAACAGAACTTTCCTGGAGGGAGGGGAAATGGGGGATGACAGAATAAACCTGGGAAAGCCAGCAATCAATAAAATAACAATATCTATTAGGTAAGCTTCCCTCTCCCCCTTCCCCCAGAGTGTCTTAGCAATAGTCCCAACCTGAGTCCTTCTCTTGCCATTGTGTTTGGCTGATGTGTTCTAGAACCAGCTGAAGGGGAGCTCTCTGGACACAGGAAGGAGTTAGTGTCTAATCATCAAGGAAAGATGACAGACTGACAAAGTCAGGGAGAGGATTTGAAGAGGAATAAACTAATCACTTTTCTTTCTTTCTTTCTTTTCTTTTCTTTAGCTAAACTGAGAATGTCTCATCCAGTTTAACACACGAGAAGTGCATATCTAGTTATCTTAATCTGACAGATATTTTGTGGGGAAGGTTTGTTTGTTTTAATTCCATTTTCTCTCTGCTTTTAATAGATCTTCTTTTGTTAAGATTACTGCTATATGAGTAATTTCACACAGACATCCCCAAAGAAAAGAGAATGCTATAACCTCTAAGAAGAGACACTAAAAGTTGAAGTTTCTCAAACCTGAACCACCACCACCGCAGTCTTGGTTAAGGGGTTTGGATGAAGGTGTCCTATATCAGTGAGTTGTTGCCCTTTGGTTGTGGTGGGTGAACATAAAAGGAAAGGCCAAAAGACCAATCAGGGGATGGTAGTTGATGGTGGTGTTGTGATATTGGTCACAGGCACAGTATGGACCCTTCCAAAAATTTCTGCAAGTATATCTTGAACCTATTCAGTAGAAAACATGATTACTGGAGATATGGAGAGAAAGTATCTCACTTTACCACCTCTTATATTTCTGCTACGTCAGTCGCACCTTTCTTTTTTATTTTTTTCAGGATCAGGGACATTGTAGTCTAATAAGAGCAGGGTGAAAACAGTTGTTGCCAATGGGCTTAATTTCCCAGCTTCCAAGAGGCAAGCATTGTGGAACAACAGGAGCAAATCACAAGCCTCTGCCTAGCAGAGGAATATCCGGTTACCCATCCTACATAGCCCTAAGTAGTTTGGCACTGGTTAGTGGAGAGTCTCTTTCCTTGTGTCATACTTCTGTAGTTGAAATCAGCAGACACATGTGAGCTGGAGCCCCCTTGTTATAAATAAGGGAAGCTGTAGCAAGACAGTATTTCAGGGTCCTCCCTTTACTTTGGAATTTGCTCTACTTGATCCAAAATAACCCAAATTTAGTAATCTTTTGCGCATTCTAAAGGCCCATCTCTTTTCCCAGGTCTTTGGAGTGGACAATGAGTTGCAGGGGTGTTTGTGCTGTGCAAAAGTCTTCTTCCATTATGTTTGATATATATTTATTTAGTGGGATGATTATTGTGAGAATTAATTATGAAAGGGAAGCCAGGGCATGGGATTAGCAGCTTTTTATATTTTAATAATCTCAAGAAAGGAAAAAAAAGAAAGTAGGAGTTATGAAGGCCGGCTTTTGACCATAAGACAAGGGTCTCAAAGAACATTTATTGGAAGGCAGATGTTATCAGACATATAGTTGATAGCTTGCCATTGTATATTTTAGGAAGATGGGGTAGACCGACCCTGGCCATAGATAGAGGCACTATAGAAAAACCTAAGTTAGATAGACAGAAGGCCAGATTTGGTCATGGCAGTAATAAAGAGGAACCCTGCCAACATGAAACTGTAATATTCACCCCAATGGAATGATATTGTGTCAACAGTGGGATGAGTTGACAGCACACACATGCACTTAGGACTCAAGCGTGTGCCTTCACATCTCTTGTTCAGACCAGGTGCTTAACAGTCTGCTCCCCACTTACAATCACAGAGCTGGACGGTAAAAGTGAAACTGGAGAAACATATTGGGTTTGTCAAATAAATAGTATGCCCTAGAAAATAATACATCACCACTTTTTACTGCCAAAAGGAAAGAATAACAATTTAAGGTAAAATGTAAGAGAAGTTCATGAAGCAGATTCAAAGGAGCATGAAGAGTCTGACGTGCAGAGATATGCATATTTCCATATTTGCATCTTATGTTTCATGTAGATCCATTTTGTGCCCTCAGAAACTAGTAAGCGTTAAAGATTGCAGGATTTCCCCCATAATTGAGTAAAGCTACATGTCAACTAAAAAGAAAAGCTAACCAAGTTGATATGAAGTACTAAATTCCTCCAAAGACTGATACGCTGGCATCGGGGTGAGTCAGCAAAACAGTTTTGCATCGCTATGTGGCGTCCTAGACATGCTACCCAAGGACAGAGGCTACGTTCCAAATTCAGCTCTCACACTCTTGCAGTGCCATGACGGTCAATGGGGCTCCATTGGCACGAGTGAGAGAACAATTTGGCCCTGAGTTTCTAACATATCCAGAAATAGGTACTGTAGTAAAGCTGTGAATATTTCCTGCTCATTGGAGAGTTAAAGTAACATCATACATTGTCTCTGTGGGCAGGTGTTGTTAAACTGGTCAGATGAGATTAGGCAATTCAGTTTCCCAAAAGCCAGGTTATAGCTCCATGACTAGGAAATGACACATGTGGTTATCCACTGTAGATTTTACACTGGAATTTTCTCTTTTCATTGATTCATTTCTAGACCAGTGGATCTCATCCTTTCCAGACTAGTGTACCCCTTTCAAGAGTCTGATTTGTCGTGTGTAGCCACCAAGCTTCACTTCACTTAAAAACGACTTGCTTACAAAATCAGACATAAACATACAAAAGTGTCACAGCACACTATTACTGACAAATTGCTGACTTTCTCATTTTTACCATATAATTATAAAATAAATCAAATGGACTATAAATATTGTACTTACCTTTCAGTGTATAGTATATAGAGCAGTATAAACATGCTCTGTATGAAATTTTACTTTGTACTGACTTTGCGGTGGCTTTTTATGTAGCCTGTTGTAAAACTAGGCAAATATCTAGATGAGTTGATGTATCCCCTGGCGGACCTCTAAATAACCCTAGGGGTACGTGCACCCTCGGTTGAGAACCATTGTTCTAGGCCACGTCCAAAAGCATATTCAGTTAAACAATCATATATATGTTTTAATTTAACTTATTCCCCCAGTCCATGCCACCGTATACCAAAATATTGGTGTGGTGGGTGTTTACCCCACACCAGCCCCACAGAGGATAAGGTGGCCCAGAAGAGGCCAATTAACCTTCACAGTTGCCCCTGAAGGGAGGCCCAGGGCTTAATAAATACTAATTGCAGATGAAGCCAAACTGGGTAAGGAATATAAACAAATGAAGTTTGTGGCAGTAGAGGGAGAATATGCAGTCACTCTCTGGGAACAGAGAGGAGGAAACCTAGGGGATACAAATAAGTCCTGGGATCCTAGCTGTGAAGGAAAGGTCAACCCCAGAGGAGTTTTAGGGGAAAAAAAGCCTGAGACAGCAGGGTAGGAAGAAGCTCAGGGAAACAGAAGCAAGGAGGGGGACTGTATAGACATTGGCTACTGGTTATAGGGTCCCTGGACTGGAACCCAGTGTAGAGGGAGCGCCTGGGCTCCCCTACTCGCCACAGGGAAGTGATGCAGGACTGTTGAAGGCTCAATCCAAACAGCTTTGTCTGATGAGATTTTTGATACCTTGGGTGCAGGGAGTATATAGTGACCTCACTGGAGTTCTGAGTCTCAAAGAGAGACCACTGCAGCGATGAAATGACCATCAGCAGGGGATTCCATATGGGAAGAAAGCTTCTGTGCCACACCTAGCCAGAAGGAGGCATTCTTGCATTGAGTGAACCACGTACAACTGGAGAAAGGATATTATCGTGTGTGTGTGCATTTGAGTGTACATGTGTGTGCGCACACACACGGTTATCCTTTTTTACTGTATTTTATTTTTTCCAACTAATACTTTTATAACTAGCTGTAAAGAAGTACACTTTGTTGAAGATTAACTATTGGCAGTGATTGAATACCTTAACACAATTTTAAGTAAACAGGGCTTTACATCAGATAAGTTAATGCCAATCCGTCCTCACATGCAGGCTAGCTAATGCACCCATTTCCCATCCCTAATGCCTGGTAATCGCTTGACATGTTGCTAGAAAGTGTGCACGTATACTGCAGTCAAGAACATCTATTTCATTAATAGAAGCATAAACCTTTGATTGTTGGCATGCTTTCTGAATAGGCTCTTCCTTTTGCCACCAGGTACTCGAAGTCTCTCTAGTACCATAGTTTTACAAACTGAGGAGCCTAATATTGATTCCATTGAAACAAATGGGAACTGCAATTAATTTTCATTCTGAAATATGACTGCAAGAATTGTGTGGTTAGATTCCATGTTTAGTGTGTCAGTGATTTCCATATTAAATGTACTCAGTTTACAAGTAATTTCCCCCCTCTAATTGGGCTCTGAGAGGCGAACTGGGTTCTTGCACATCACCAGTAGTAGCAGTGTCTTTGCAGGCCAAATTATGCTGTACATGTGGAAATAAAGATAAGCCCAAATCTAAACATCATTTCCAAACACCCCTGAAATTTGGAAATGCGTGTTCCAAATCTGACATTTGTGGGAGGCGTTTGTCTCTATAATGGGTTGAGAAAACATCGCCAGACTTTGAACCTGATCAAAAACCGTTGAAGTAACTGAGTTGAGATTCCCATTGACTTCAGTGGGTTTGGGATCAGGTACTTTGTGGAGGAATTCCTACGTGGTTCTTCACGGGAGGTCCTGGGGCCTTCTTTATATACAACAGATGCAGAAGTGTACCTTGTGAAGAGCTCTGTCAGAACCATCATCATGCTTCTCAATCACATTTTTTTCATCTCCTGGATTATTGGCAATATCTTTGATTACAAAGTGGCTCAATCTGGCCTTGACCTACATCTTTATTTTCCTTTAAGTGATCCCTAACCAGTTCCCTTACTTTTTACAGAGTTTTCTTATTTACAGCTGAAGATATTTGAAAATGCCTTCTATTGTTAAAGCTACAAAACAGTTGGTTTTCACATGCTCATAACTTTCAGAAACGTTCATCTTTTGTGAGGAAAATAGCCATGATTGAGCTCTGTCAAAAGTGATTTTTTTTAAAAAAATTCTCAGCAAAATCTCCTCAGCCATTTGCATGGTCAGTGAACATGAATATCAACACACACACACACTTTCTATTTTAAAGACATCTAACCAAACTTTTAAGAGAGGGCAACAGCAGAAGTTGTGAAAGTGGGAAACTTGAAACGTCACACACACATCACAATCCTCATTAAGAACTAGTGCCTTTTGCTTGATATGAAAAAAATCTTTGATTAAACAATATGACCATTTGAAAACTGAATATTGAGTATTCATGTTAGGTATGTTCCTGAACTGTAGCAGTGTGAACTTAAACACAGACGGACTATGTATGCATTCAACTATGTAAATGTGTAGATAGCTATTGAGATATATATCTTCTGATTTAAGGAATGTACAAAGTGGCCACTTCCAGATTTTCTCATTTGCTCCATCTTGTTTGTCTTTTCCATTTAGGGTACAAAATAAACTGCATAAAACTCCTATTAATGCAACATTTAGGGTCAGATTCTGATACCCATACTCCTGATGAATTGTAATACCTCGCTCCACGAATCAGCCTATTGCAGATACTGAGTGAGGAAATTAGAATAGAGCTGTGCAAACATGATTTTTCAGTTCATTGGCCATACCAAAAAATTAAATAAAAGAAAATATTTTGGGTTGACCTGAAACACAAATGTGAAATTTCTGGCAAGCAAAAAAGTTGAGGAAAAATTAATTTATTGTATAAAATGGTTGTTGGAGCTGAAATGAAATATTTTAGGTCATCTTTGAACTATTTTACTTAATTGAAGTAAATTTTTAAAGTAATTTTTAACAAAAAAATCAAAATTTCTTTTGACGTTTTCAAAACAAAATGATTCAGTTTTTTTCAAAACCTTTTTCTAAGTCTCCCCAGACTGAAGCAATTTGGCAAATTCAACACAAATTAAAAAAAAATGTTTCAATTAACTTCAATCTGCAATTTTCATTGAAAAAAGTTTCGGCTCACAAGTTTTGCCCGTTCCTAAATCAGTTGTAAAGCTGGAAGGTTAAGGACTCAAAGATCAGGCAATTCCAAAGTTAAGCTTATTCTGGCAGTCATAACCCAGCCATGCTGGGTGTATATTGGATTTTACATTGCTCATTCCTATGCTGAATTAAACCCAAAATCTTACTTTTTGTTCATGCCATATACTAGTAAAATGGCCCATGTACTAAGATGAGCAATGTGGCCAAATGAATGTTGCCAGAGCAACCTTATCTTCTGGAATTACCGGTCTTAAATGTCTGGGTCTCATAGAACCCGAACACTGCAACAATACTAGTCTTTTTGCATTTTAAAATGTACTGTGCCAAGAATAAATCACCCAAAAATACTGTGCTATGCATTCAATTGTGTGAGTCATCTGAACACAAGGGGCCTTGTGGTGACACTTGATGCCACTCATGGAATACAGAGCTCACTCAGAACCCTCTATAACTCTGAGCCTTCAGATGCCATTTATTCTCAGTACAGAGGGCAAAAATATATACCGGTGCACATGCTGAGGTTTAGGTCTTTCTGTGAACATTCTTCTCTCCCATGTACCCCTCACATGTAACTGTTTGCTGCCAACATTCGCATCAGTCTTGCAGCATTACAGTTTTCTTCCCAATATCCACAGGAGAAACTGGAGGCTTTCTGAGCCTTCCCAGAGGACAGCTGGTGAGTTGAGATATAGTGACACTTCAACAGCTGCACCCACAGCCATCTGCTGTTTTAATTTGGAAAGAATCTAATAAGAGCAAGAGGGAACGTTCTTTTTCTCAAAGAGGTGTACTTCTTTTTCTGGCAAAAGAAGTGAAGATCTCTTGCTGTTGATCCAGGTGGAGATGTGAATAAACCCAACATTTACTGTATAGAGTGCCTTTTACCGAGAAATAAGAATCAGAACCTTTTCTGCTGCTAAACGATGTCCAGCTGTTAATGAAATTACTCATTCTCTGATTATTAATAATCATAAAGGGGATGAATTTTTATGGCCTTACTGGCATAACAAAATAAGCACTTGACTGCCTAGTCAGACAGCATATAATTCTTGCATGAGCAAAAGTGAATTCTTTTATAGAAAGCTTTTCTCTTTATTTGAATGGCATACAGACTTTCTTACTCATTCAAATGTATGCATTCACTTATTATATTTGAGGGGATACAATTGTTTATCATATTTCCAGCTGAACTACTATGTGTGAAAACATATAGTAACACCACAGTACAGCATAACCTCAGAGTTATGAACTCCAGAGTTATGAACTGACCGGTCAATCACACACCTCATTTGGAACTGGAGGTACGCAATCAGGCAGCAGCAAAAAAAAAAAAAAGAAAAGAAAAGGTGCAAATACAGTACAGTACTGTGTTAAACAAACTGCTAAAAAATAAAGGGAAAGTTTAAAAAAAAGTTTTGCCAAGGTCAGGAAACTGTTTCTGTGCTTGTTTCATTTAAATGAAGATAGTTAAAAATAGCATTTTTCTTCTGTATGGTAAAGATTCAAAGCTGTATTAAGTCAGTGTTCAGTTGTAAACGTTTGAAAAAACCACCATAATGTTATGTTCAGAGTTACAAACATTTCCGAGTTATGAACAACCTGCATTCCCGAGGCATTCATAACTCTGAGGTTCTACTGTGTGTATGTTGTACAAATATGAATATAGAAATAAGATTAAAACCATGTATTCTTCATGTAAAAAGAAATGGTTTTTAATAATCATGAAAGGAATAGGAACTGATAACCAGCTTCTGAAAATCAGGCCCTTTTAATTGTCTCAGGTTGGGCCACCCAAAATAACTCGGTTGTGAGACCAAGAAGTCTTCTCCAATGACATCTTCAAACACCTGTCCAGGGGCCAGCCACAATTTGGCATAAAATGTTTCTCTATAGAGTCCTCGAAATGTAGGGCTGGAAGGGACCTTGAGAACTAATCAAGTCCATCCCCCTGCATTGAGGCATGTACAAATAAACCTAGACCAACCAGTTCTTTAAAACCTCCAACGATGGGGCTCCACAACCTCCCTTGGACACCTATTCCAGAATTTAATTACCCTTTTCGTTCGGAAGCTTTTCCTAATATCTAACCTAAATCTCCCTTGCTGCAGCTTAAGTCCATTCCTTCTTGTCCTATATTCAGTGGCTATGAAGAAAACTGATTGCCATTCTCTTTATAACAGCCCTTAACATGTTGAAGACTGTTATCGGGTCCCCCAGGCCTAAGTCTTCTTTTCTCAAAACTACATATGCCCAGCTTTTTAACCTTTCCTCATACATCAGGTTTTCTAAAACTTTTATCATTTTGGTTGCTCTCCTCTGGATTCTCTCTAATTTATCCACATCTTTCCTAAAGTGTAGCACCCAGAACTGGACACTGGACTCCAGCTGAGGCCTCACCAGTGCTGGATAGAGTTGAACAATTACCACCAGTGTCTTATATATAACACTCCTGTTTAATACACCCCAGAATACTAGCTTTTCTTTGCAACTGCATCACATTGTTGACTTATTGAGTTTGTGATCCACTGTAACCCCCACATCCTTTTTAGCAGTACTACCACCTAACCAGTTATTCCCCATTTTGTAGTTGTGCATTTGATTTTTTCCTTTTTTGTGAAGTACTTGTAACTTGTCTTTATTGAATTGCATCTTGTTGAATTCAGACCATTTCTCCAATTTGTCAAGGTCATTGTGACTTCTAATCTTGTCCTCCATACTGCTTGCAACCCCTCCCAGCTTGGTGTCATTTGCAAATTTTATAAGCATACTCTCCATTCCATTATCCAAGTCATTAATGAAAACATTGACTAGTACTGGACTGGGAACTGACCCCTGGAGACCGCACTAGATATGTCCTCCCAGTAGGACAGTAAACCATTGATAACTACTCTTTTTCACTATGGTCTTTCAGCAAGTTGTGCACCCACCTAATAGTTATTTTATCTAGTTTGCTTAGATTGCTAGTTTATCTAGATTGACTAGATTGCTAGTTTATCTAGTTTGCATTTCCCTAGTTTGCTTATGAGAATGTCCTGTGATACTGTCAAAAGCTTTACTAAAATCAAGATATATCATGTCTACTGCTTCTCCCATGCCAACCACAAGGCCACTAACCCCGTCAAAGAAAGGAAATGTTGGTTTGTCATAATTTGTTCTTCACAAATCCATGCTAGCTATTCCTTATACTCCCTCTAGATGCTTACAAGTTGATTGTTTAATAAATTGTTCCAGTATGATTCCAGGTATCAAAGTTAGGCTGACTGGTCTATTATTTCCTGGGTCCTCTTTGTTCTCTTTTTAAAAGATAGATACTATATATTTTCTCTTCTCCAGTCCTCTGGGACCTCATCAATCCTCCAGGACTTCTCAAAAATAATTGCTAATGTTTCTGAGGTTGCTTCAACTAGTTCCTTAAGTACCCTAGGATGAATTTCATCAGGTCCTGATGACTTTAGTACATCTAACTTATCTAAATATTTTTAATCTCTTCTTTTCCTATTTTGGCTTGTGTTCCTTTACCCTTGTTAATATTAATTGTGTTGAGTATCAGATTGCCATTAACCTTTTCAGTGAAGACTGAAGAAAAATAGACATTAAACACTTCCGTTTCTTGATGTCATCAGTTATTAGTTCTCCTTCCCTGTAAATAGAGGAAGCTACACTTTCTTTTGTCTTTCTCATGCTCATAATGTTATCTAAAGAACCTCTTCTTATTGCCTTTTATGTCTTTTCCTAGGTGTAACTCATTTTGGGACTTAGCCTTTCTGATTTTATCACTACATGTTTATGCTATTCTTTTATAATTCTCCTTAGCAATTATTCTATGGTCCTACTTTTTGTAGGATTCCTTTTTTCATTTTCAGGTGATTAAAGAGCTCCTGATGCAGTCATATTGGCCTCTTACTATTCTTCCTGTCTATCATTTGCATAAGGATAGTTTTCAGATGTGCCTTTAATATTGTCTCCTTGATGAACTACCATCTCTCCTGAACTCTTTTCCTTTAGATTTTCTTCCCATGGATCTTATCTACAAGTTCAGAGTTTAGTAAAGTTTGCTTTTTATTTTAAGCCTTCTGTCCTTATTCCTCTGCTCTCATGCCTTGCTTTCCTTAGGCATGAAATCTACCATTTCACTATCACTTTCACCCAATTGCGTTCCACCTTTAGATTTGCTACCAATTCCTCCCTGTTAGTCAGAATTAAGTCTAAAATGGCTGCCCCCTGATCACTTGCTCCACTTTCTGAAACAAAAAGTTGACCCCAATACATTTCAAGAACATACTGGAAATTTTGTTTTGCTGCATTACTTTTCCAATAGATGTCCAGGTAGTTAAAGTCCCCCATTACTACCAGGTCTTGTGTTCTGGGTATTTTTGTTTGTTCTAAAATATTTCTGCCTGATTTGGTGGCCCATAGTAGACGCCTACCATGACATCACCACTATCTTGTACCCCTTTTATCTCTACTCAGAGACTTTTAATTGGTCTGCCTCTCCATCTCCTTCTGGACATGAGAACAAATATATATGTTATTGATGACATCACCACCTCCTTTTTTATCCTTCCTATATCCCTCTATACCAATATTCCAGCCATGAGACTTATCCCACTAAGTCTCTGTGATGCCAATTAAATCATAGTTCTCTACAGATACACTGTAGAGCAGATGAACTCTAACATACTGGTAACTTTACTTAGTTTTACAGTAAAATAAACAAAAGCACTGTCCCACACTCCACTCTACCCAAAGTAGCCAAATTAATTTATTCACCTCCATAGGCCAGTTATCTACCTTGAGACTTCAAAAACCTTTCCAGTAAGAGGCGGCTTGTTTCTTCTGTTTGTTTGGTTTTTTTTATGGGGAGGTGATGGTGGCGGGGGAGTCACGGAGAGGTATTTGACAGCCAATGGTATCCCAAATCTTATCTATAAATTCAAAGATTCATGTTCATAGAATCCAAGGCCAGAAGGTACCATTGTGATCATCTAGTCTGACCTCATGTATAACACAGGCCAGAGAAGATCCCCAAAATTTCCAGAACATATCTTTTAGGGGAAAAAAATCTAATCTTTATTTAAAAATCATCAGTGATGGAGAATCCACCATGACCCTGGGTAGCTGATTAAGACATTCTAGTAATTAGTGGGACACTGTTTATGTATATCCAGTGAGGCTCTGCAAACAGCTGCCATTTTGTATAAAAGAGTTTGCCCCTGTACAAAAATGATTCCAGTATTCCTCCCTCTGACCATCACCCAAAGGTGGATCAGATAAAAGCAGAGGTTTTTTCCTATGTTTAGTCCTAAACAAGTGACTGCTTTAAGGCCTGGTATCTTGTGAACCACCAACTGAAAACAGCAGCTTTTAACCTACTGGAGAGCTGGGATTCTGAGCTTTCTAATCATATATACAGCATGGCAAGTCATATGATAGCAGGCTTTAAATTCATGACACATGCACAATAAAGATTTTATTCTATAACATTTTTATAGTTTTAAAAAATGTTAATCTACTAATTGCCACTGTTTATGGTTACTAAGGCAACCTGGCTTTAGAGATAGGGGGATTTTAAAAAAGCACCCAATACTCCAGCTCTCAATATTTCAGGTCACAAGCTTTTCTAAACTTTTAAAAAAGGTGGATAAACAAAACAAAGGTGTGCTAATATAAAGGTTTTATTGGCATGAGCAGCATAACTCACCCTTGACTTTGCTGTTTGTTGGCAAAGTGGCTTTTCCACACTTCTCCAGTCAAACCTCTTTATGCCACCAACCATTGATGTACATTCACAGGGCAAATACTGGCAAAAATGCCTGCCCTTTGTGTTCACTTGCCACAAATATTTGAGCTATCAAGTTTTACTGGCACACGTGCCCTTTGATAGTCAATTTTAAGCTTGCAAGCAAAGACATAAATGGAAAATGAATATTAAATTATCACTAGGAATCTGATTTTTATGTTACACTCATCCAGTCAGGGAACAGAAATGATGTCATATGACTTGTGTGAGCCAATGCAAGTAAGTAGATGGGGGAAGCTTCAACACCCCTCCATACGAGAGACTCTCTTCTGGTTTTGGTGAACTCTGCAAGAAATCTTCTAAGCAGAAACCTTAACACTTCAGTGATCTCATTAGAAACCAGATTTAGTTAGAAAAAGGATAGAAAATTATATTAAAACAAAAGAATCTGCTTTTAGGTCATAGCTAATTTGAGAATTACACAAAACTCAACGTAACTCAGCTTTGTTTATCTACCGTGAAGTAAGAAGGAAAATATACTAATTTCCAGGACACGGTGTCTTCTCTCTGGCCTTTGACTTGCCAAACTTATGTCCCAGCCTTCTGTTTTTCAAATCCTTGGTCAATGGAACCCCATTTCATCTTGCATGTGCTAGAGTTCAATACACACCAGTGTGGTGACATAACTAGTTCCACA
This sequence comes from Chelonia mydas, assembly GCF_015237465.2. NCBI lineage: Eukaryota > Metazoa > Chordata > Testudines > Cheloniidae > Chelonia > Chelonia mydas. The sequence continues at coordinate 156,572,826 of NC_057850.1, forward strand.
AAGTACTGTTAGATCCCATGTTGTATCTGGGGTAAATGAAATAGATTCTCTTCTCCATACAATTATTTTGTCCCCTCTTTCTGTGGATGTTCCTTCTTCTCCAAGCTCTGGAAGTGTGCCCCAATTTCCTGATTCCAGATCCAGCATGTCAATGGTCACTTTGATTTTTTTCCCCTCCCCATTGACCATCTTAAAAATCCAGGTGATTGAATGCTGGCTTGCATACCTTTGTTCCTGACTAGAGATGGTAGACTGAGCTAACTCAGTCTGTCTATGAACTTTGGCTGCCTAAGAGACAGGAATTGGAATTCCATGCATTCTGACTCTATATTAAATACCCATTATTGACAGATGCCCAATCTTCTGTCCAGGTGTAGAAATCATCAACGTGAGTCAGTACACCCATCAAGCTACACTGTTCTAATACCAGAGAAATTCCCCAGACTCCATTTTGGATCCCTGGCTTTCTTTTTAAATAAGCAAGAGTCATTCCACCATTAGACGGAAGCTTCAGGTCACATAGCAATACAAACCAAATTGGCAGGAAAAGGTGGTAAATAGATCTTAACACTGTGAGGTAAATAGAATGTAGGCTGAAGGTCACATAGTAGAATTGGTGGTAAAGCAACGACTGACAGATAACAGAAAATAATGGTCAAATGGAATGATTAACAGGTAACCGTAAGCAAAGTAGGGTATAAAAGCCAGTGAGGCAGCAGACAGAGGAGAGAAAAAGAAGGGCACAGCAGAGAGGACAGTAGAGAGACCTGCCAGCTGAGAGCTGCTGAAAAGACAAAGGAGAAGAAGAGGTGAGCACAGAGAGGAAACAGGAGAAGATACTGTGCCACCAGCTGCGTACGTCTGTCAGACAAAGGAATAGTTAGTTATAGTTAGAGCATAGCATAGGAGTGTTAGTATCTATGTGTGTGGGGGTTAATACAGAAGTATGTATGTGTGTTGATTGAAAGAGGGATTTATATATGTAAAACCTAATAAACATCTAAACATTGCTGTCAGCTACCTGTGAATGACTGATCACTGTGAACAGGGAGCAGCCACTTAGTATCATTTCAAACTATAAGGCAATGTGGTTTGAAGGGCTTTAACTTGTTATAAGGGATTTGTGTTTAGATTGTTATTTGTATCAATAAAAGGTGCCGTGTTCTGAAAAGAATACTACTTGTGTCAATCATTTATTGGAAGGTTGTATCTGTGTCCTCCAAGTATTTCCTTAGCCACCCTGGAGACCCAATACCTTAGGAAAGCAGATTGGTTGATAAGTGGGCTGTTTTGAGAGAACCTTGGTAAATCTGGGAGGGGGCAATAGGTGAGCTAATCTGGGGGTACCCTATATCTGTTTTTGGGATAACAGTTCTTATATGCATTTTGTTTTCTTTTTTTAAAAAAACTGCTAACTGAATGAAGTCCTCGCTAGCTGATTCAGAAGCACTGTAGTCAAAATGACCATTCCAGGAAGATTCATTTATTGTTAAGGACAGAAAGGAGCTATGATTGTCACAATTGCAGGGCCAGAGGCACCTCTGTACCTTTCCTGGCCTCTCAGTGCATCACTGTAGGTATCCGGCCTCTTGCCTTTACCTATTGGGCAGAATCACTAGGCCTTGGGGTACAATAGTTCATGTGTCACAGCCATGCTTACCCAGCAGGTCTGTCTGGTATTGTGGTACTTCCCTCGGGAGTCTGTGACAAGTGCTGTATATAGTGTCTAGACAGCCTTCTCAAAAAGCAAAATATAGTTTATTTTACCCGTAAGACCAAAGCATTTCAAGAAAAAGGATTTTAAAACAAGTAGTCTACACTAGTATGTCTATCTTACCAAAAGGCATATGATCCCCTGATAGCCTAGACAGGCCTAACTTCTTCAGACACCCCAGTAGGTCCTGAGTTTCAGTCTGTTTTCACCAACAACTTCCTCCTCCCTTTCTTTTTGTCAGTGTCTGGTCTTTTGCCCTTCTGGATCAAACCAGTCCAGTGGGCTCAACAAGAGGTCAAGCCAAACTCCTCAGAGGCTATGGCTCTTCCATTGTCCTGTAACAACCTTTAAACGTTTGCTGAAGGGTAACTTATCTTGAGCCACTGTTTCCTTCCCGTTTGCTTTTCCTTCTAGTCTCCCATTAAACTATATAAATATATTCATATAGTAATCATCCCAGTATCAGGTAAACATACACTGTTCATAAACTATTACAAAGCAGCTTCATGTCTGTCACAATTATCATCTAGTCTGTCCTTCAGCATAGCACAGGATGAAATTCACCCGGTAACTCTTGGATCAGGCCCATAACTTCTTGGCTGAGCTAAAGCATAGCTTTCAGAAAGATAGTCAATACCAAACAAATATATCTGGGAAACATGATCGAGTATTTCAACTGAACTCATCTGTAATGAGACAAAAAGAAATGACCAAGACAAGATGAAAAAAATAGTAAGAAAGGACTTTAAAATAGGCTCGTATGAGTCACCTTTGGAAGGAGCCATTCTCCTGCTGGCTGAATGACCTTCTCTTCCTTCAGGAGCCTGGGTAAATAACTTTTGAGGCTACAAAAAAAGAACCTCAACAAACTGAAAAGGAGCAGGCAGAGCAGAAAGACACTATACAGTGGGAGAACAAGGGAAAGGTATTGCAAGTAGTGCGATTTCTATTTCTCATTTCTACCTCCTAGATGCTGGTTTTATCAATTCTTCAGTGCACTGATGGTATTTACTCCTTTTCTAAAATTACCTAATATAACACTAAGAATACATAGTTCTATTACCTGTGTATAACCCACAACATATCTTTGTCCCCCTCTAGTAGTTAGACAGTTTACAGAGGTTTGAGACTGCTACTGCCTCCAGCCTAAAAGAACATTGTCCTTTAACTCAAGCAGTAGAGGCTCATGCTTTCAGATCCAGAGGGCCTGAGTTCAGACCTGATCACCCAAATATGGGGCTTGTCTACACTTGAAAGTTAATGTGGATTAAAGTAGGGTACACACTGAAAGCACAATAGCGGTTCCTGAATTGGGTGGACATTGTTATTCTGGAGTGAGAGTACCTTCTTCCTCTTTAAACTAAACCCACTTGTAAATTGGATTAATCTTAACAGGAACAAGGCACTCTTGCTCCAGAATAAGTGTCCACACAGGAACTGATAATCAGGAACAACTTTATTTGTAGACAAGTCCATGGCATCCAATATAAGAAATGTTTAAATGAGATAAGACACTCTGATTGTTGTGAAGTCTCCTTAAACCAATTAACAAAGTAAAATTGTTGTAAAAGGCAGCTGCCATTCAGCGGAATATTGTGCTCATGCCTGCAGTGCAATTTTAATATAACTTGGGCATGGAGAACTCAGTTAAAAGTACGCCAAACAGCAAGGGGCATTTGGTGAGCTATTACCTGAGTAATATCTGGCAATATTCAACTCCAGGACTGTTGGCGAGGTCTGGGCCTGCTGTTGTCAGGAGAGAGTAGCAGCCTACAAAGTCAAGCAGCGATTCTCTCACTCTGCCTGAGCTAGTAGACCAAGGAGTTTGTTGTTCTAACACAACTGTCAGAAAAACTCCATCCAACCTTTCCTCGTTCTTTCTGAGCCTGCCCCTCCCCATGCAGGTCACTATTTGACAGTGGGACTGGAGTGCTCCTGTGCTGCTAGCTGGGCCTTTAAAGTATACAAAGGTTATGTCCCCATCCCAGTGCACCCTGAGGCACCTAGGCCCAGAGTTAAAAGGCCAGTGTATGCAGCAGTAGCAATAAGAGGAGGACTGTTCCAGCAGGCCAGCTGCCGAAGCATAGGTGTGAAGCAGCTGCCTGTCCCCAGCAGATATCCCTCAAATTATGTTGAGGAAAAGATCTTATGTCACCACCACCTGAAGCCACAAGCTAGCCACCTATCTCCCAGCTTGAACACGTGATGGGAAGAGGAAAAAATCACTGAAGTTGCTTCCTTCTTGGCAACCCTAAGTAAGTTTTTTGAGCAATTAGTGGGGGAAGGATAATGGTGGCAGGATTCCTGGCCTGTTGATGATTTTCCATTTGGATGTTTCTCAGCTCTGACTATTAGGACTAAAGATACAAAGGTAATCAGACTCTGAGCCAGTTTGTCCAGCCCCCCCCGACCCCAAAACTTGAGCAGACTGTACAGCCTATCATGGTCAGCTGAGGCTGGCCATCTCAGGTCGGTGTAGAATCTGGTTTCCCTCAAAGATTCACAATCAGAGTACTGCTGATTTCCAAATGCAAAAATGAGGGGGGAATCTGTGAAAAGAAGAGGGTGGTTCAAAATACATTCTACTCAAGGGGTCGGTCACTGCACAATAGGACACTTGAATACATTTCACTCCTCCCTTCCCCAGAATCTCTCAAGAGAAGTTTATGTGTGAATTGGCTGGGTTCCCCTATATGCTTCCCACCTGCTGCACTGACATCAGTGCTGGAAGAAGCTGCTTTTTCTGTTCCAGCTGAAGGCAAAACATGCCGATAACATCTGCCAACAAGCAAAGGTAAGGAAAGAATAAGGGGGATATGAACAAAAGGGGTACATCTTGGGGAAGAGGGATGGGAGAAGAAAATTTTGGTTTACTTAGATAATTAATTATACGGCTTTGGAAAGCCCAGTAAGCCTCAATGTATTTTGCATACTAGTGTGTGAGCCTGCTGCTCTCAGTGACTGCAGTTCAGATGAGGAATGCAGGGCCTTATTCAAACTCCTATTTTGGAAGGGTTCGTCGCAAGAGGCCTCCCTTATCCAGTTTTCACTTAATCAAGGAAAGGATGGAACCTTGTCAGGAAAGGCTGTAGCTGCAGCAACAACAGTGGAGAGCCATCTGCTGTAGAAGGGTTCCCTGCCACCCTTTTACACTCTCAGATATTCCCAATTAGGATAAAATCTTTGCTTATGGTTCTCTCAAATCGGAAAGTGGCCTGCATAGACCATCAAAATGGAGACATTTTATAGGCTAGATTAAAATGCTCTGTCTAATGAATTTATTAGAACTCTAGTATTCTGAATTGTATAGAGAAAACTTTTTAAAATGGGTTCTCTTATTCCTTCTATAGACTACTTCTAAGTAGTATGACACTACTAATAAAATAATACCCATGATATTGTTGCCAACAGATGAGGGAGAACAAACACATAACACACTTAGAATTAGGTATTGATATAGATGCAGACTTCTGGCAAAACATAAAAAATTGTGGGGTGGATAGGTTAGAATCTGGAGTTTGGTTTCAGTTTATTACAGAGCTTAAGTAACAAGATCCAAACTTGCCCAGAGTTATTGGGGGAAAGACTGAGTTAAAGTTTTTGGCTCAAGGCCTTGCCTAAAATTTCGTGCCTGGTAGATTGTTCCTAGTAGTAGTATTTAGCTTAGAATTATTAGCAGTATATTTTATTATTATTTTCTGTCCCACGTTTCATTGTAGGCAATCCTCCTCCTTTTGATCATTCTCTACATGGGATCTATGAAGCAGCAAGCTTCCTTCAACCAATTCTGCACAGAAGCAAAATCTTCAACTTAGAAGGACCAGGTAATAGCTGTTATGTCATTTTTGTGCCAAGGTAAGTGAGTCAAGTTATAATTGGCTGCAATTGGCACTCCAACAACCTTTAGAATTCTTTATTTACAGCCAACTGTAGTCAAAAAGCTGTGAAATTCCTTCCTGCCTTTGAAAACATCAGAGAAAACACTTCCAACCTTATCCTTATAGCCCAAGGCTCAAATATTTGAAGTTATATTGTACATGTCATTGTAGATGGCTTACTGATAAATACAATTCATCAACACAATGTGGCAGTGATCAGCACAAGCATTGGTAAATACATCATCACAAACTGGCTTTTGTGATGCAACATTTTAATCATATGCTGAATTATGTCTGCACATAGTGATCATTAAAACCAAATTCCACTCCAATAAAGTTTTCCTTGGAAGGCAGATTTAATTTCCATGCATCTTTTGAGACATAGAACCAAATTCTATCTTAATTTACAGCTCATTTACACTTAATAGAGTCTCACAAGGTGGAAGTCAAGATACAATCTTGCTCAAAATGGTTGTTTAATTAACTGAAAAGGGTACAATCAGGGTAATTATATAGTATATATATTTGGAGCCACAAATCTTTACGGTTTTATCTTTTGCCTAATAAATGTTACCACCGAGTTAGTACAGGGAATGCCACAGTCATGCTGATCATTTGCAAATGTGAACCGTAATGTTTTTACTGGTGACCACTGTAAATTAATCCCTATTTTTTCCCTATAATTTTCTAACATGAATGGGTATTGCATCCAGCATGAGGTAACTCAATAATGAGGTCCAAAATAAATTAATCACTGGCCTGGAAGTTGGTGATTGTGTAGGACCAGTGACTATCGCCTGATTACATTTAATGTGTGCAAACCGAGGATAGTCCCAACCAGTAGTATATATATATATATATATATATTTGGTACTTCAAAGGAGAGAATTTCCCAAAGTTGAGGAAAATTATGAGTGAAATTAATTTGGAGGGAAAACTGATACAAAAAACTGATTGAAAATTGGAAGCTCTTTAAGCAAAGTTTATTAGATGGCCAAAAAGCCACAGTTCCACAGTCAAGAAAAAGAACAACTTTGCCTATAATCCTATGATGATTCACTAGCAAAGTGAAGGCAGCAATTAGAAATTATATATATATTACAAATGGAAAAGGGGAAATAGCAATCAATATAATGAAAAGTTATAAAGTATAGAAAACTGATAAGGGAAGCTAGGGACATCAGGGAAAAATCCAAGTCTGACAGGGCTAAGCACAATAAGGAGTTTAGGTATATTAGGCACAAAAGAAATCTTAGAAATGGTGTAGGCTTACTACTACATGGAGAGGATAAAGTTGTTAAAAATTATACAGAAAAGGCAGAAGTGTTCAATAAACATTTCTGTTATGTATTGGGAAAGAAGCAGGGTGATTTATTCACATCACATGAGGCTAATGAAGTACTTTCCAGTCCATTAGTAACTAAGGAGAATGTTAAACAACATTTACTTGGGATGAATATTTTAAAATCAACATGCCTAGATAACTGGTAACCAAGAATCCTAAAAGAATTGGTTGAGGAGATCTCTGGCCTGCTGATGTTAAATTTTAGTAAATCTTGGAATATTCTAGAAGACTGGAAGAGCGTTAATGTTGTTCCAGTATTCAAAAAAGGGCAAAAGGGATGATATTGGTAACCATAGGCTGACATCAATCCCAGCCAAAATAATGGAAAAGCTGATACAGGATTCAACTGAGAAAGAATTAAAGGTAGGAATATAATTAATGTCAGTCAAAATGGTTTAATGAAAAATTAAGTCTGGTCAAACAAACCTGATTTCATTCTTTGAGATTGCTAGTTTGGTGGATAAAAGTAATTGAGACTGTTGTATGGTGTTTGACTTAGTGCTGCACAACATTTGTACTATACAATATCAATATAGCACACAGTAAATGGGTTAAGAACTGGCTAACTGACGGATCCATAAAAGTAATTGTTAATGGGGGTATTTCTAGTGGGGTTCCAGAGGGATGAGAGTTAGGCCCAATGCCATTCAGTATTTTCATCAATGAACTGGAAATAAATATAAAAGCACTGCAGATAAAATTTGCATATGACACAAAGATAGGTGGAGTGGTAAGGGCAGTCATACAGAGTCATCTGGATTCCTTGGTTATCTTGCCCCATTCAAACAAAATGTGTTTTAATATAGCCAAATACTACATTACAAATCTAGGAACAAGAAATGCAGGCCATACCTACAGTGACTCTGAAGGGATTTAGGTGTCATGAGCTCCCAGTGTGATGCTATGGCAAAAAGGGCTAATGTAATCTTGGGATGAATAAAGAGCATGTCTGGGTGGGAAATGGTTTTCCTATCCTGCAAGAGCTTTAAAGATATTTTAAAAATCCCCCCGAATCAGGGCAAAAAGTCAAAGTTTTGTAAGTGTTCATGTACTGATAAGGCAAATATATTTTTGGTTCAGGTCAATCAAAATGTTTTGTTTCAACTTTGACATTTAAATCTCTTCTGTATAAATGAACTAAAATTTCAAAATGAAAAGTCGTCTTGAAGCAAAAAGTGAAACTTTTCATTTTGAAAATGTCAAAATGTCATTTTTTTTGACAATTTCACAATTTTTTTTTCCCCCAAATTGGGAAATTTGTCAGAACTGATCCATTCAGTTTTTGTTTTGACAAATTGGCATTTGTCTGACAAAAAATATTAGTAGACAAATTCCCAATGAGCTCTAAAAAAACCCCACTCCTATCTTTGTATTTGGCATTAGTGTGTCCAGTCAGGGAGTCTTGTTCTGGTACTCACATTTTAAAAAAGGTGTTGAAAAATTGGAGAGGGTCCAAAGAAGAGCCACAAAAATGAATTGAAGGCTGAAGACAATGTCTTACAAATCAAGACTGGATGCTTTTCTACAAAATATGCATTAGCCAAACCACAAATTATGTTTTAGTCACAGTTATTGGGCTCAATACAGGAGTAACTGGGTGAAATTTAATGGCCTATGATATACAAGAGGTCAGACTAGATCTAATGGAGTCTTCTGGCCTTAATCTCTATCAATTTACGTACAACTTGTGACAATACAGTATAAAGGAGAAACAGAATTTTCTGGTGCACCAGAGTTCAATGGCCTAAACTACATACAGTGCAGCAGACCATAGCAGTGCTTTGTGGAGCTAGGAAGTCTCAGTGGTAGCTGAGGTGAGATGCACAGGTCTGCAAATAGCAAGAGCTAGTGGAGCTACCATCTGTTAACAGTGATGTACACAGGAATCATTTTCTAGTCACTTTGCATGTTGCTTTTTTCATATCCACTGCCATGGTCAATGAAGATACTGCCAGGGTCTAAAGCTGGAGTGAAGTGTTCAATCACTGTCTCCCATTTCTTAGTCATTTTGCTTTCACACAATGTAATACCCCAGTACTCTCTCTAACAATGAGATACTCCAAGCTGTTTGTTTCTAGGAAATCATAGAACAACTTGGGTAGTTAAAGCTACCTGGTCTTTGACTTGTGCCTGATGACACAATCCAGATGTACAGTTAGATTAGTTAGCTCTCTAGGGCAGGAATTGTTTTTGCTTTACTCACCTGTATAGTACCTCACACAAGTGGTCTTGATCCATGATTACAACTTCTAGGTGGTACTCCTATAAATAAATCATCATCAATCATACTGTGATATTAAAGTAGCCATAAAGAAGAATTTTAATTCATGCCAGGTGATAGCCACCAATTGTTTTCCAACACATAGATGTTAATTTCAAAAAACAACAAATAGCAATCGAGTGGAGTTCAGTAATCACGACTTTGTACTGCAAACGATCAGCTCTTATTGCCACTGAACCATGGATGTTCCAGGTACTTCAGGCACAAGGGACTCTTTCACACAATTTGGTTTGTGCTGGCTATATCCCATTGAAGGCCCCGGGCCAAATTCTCCCTTCACTCACTCACTCACTCACTTTCACACACACACACACACACACACACACACACACACACACACACACACAGAGTTTCCACTGAAGTAAATGGAAGTTCATATCTGTATCTGAAGGCAGAATTCAGCCACTTCTCAACACCTGGCTAGAAGATAATGGGGCTAGATTCTTGATTGGTATAGTTCCATTGACTTCAATGGAGTTATGCTTTTTTACGTCGTCTTAGAATCTGGCCCAATATCTCTAGCTCATTTCTACTAGGTGCATTATCTGAGTGATCATTTATAAACCATTTGAAATCTTTCATCCATCATAGAGGATAATCTCTGTTCTCTTCAAACAAGCTACAATTACTGCCTATGTGACAAAATCTGTAACCACAGATCTCCTTTCAGGCCACTTACATAGCAATTCTTCCTGTGTCTGTGAGACAGTATGTGCCTGAAATGTTTGCTTCACTTCGTCCCAGTTCACTGGTAAACAGAAACACAACTGGCATAAAATTAAACATGAAATCCTTGATCACATTCATCAAAAGAAAATAATACTAGTCATGATAACTTTAAATAAAACATCAGCAATAATGAGTCCATTATTTGCCAGGCTTATATTGAACTGGCATTGAGTGTTTTTGAAGCCTCATACACAAACTTTGCAAAGTCATAGGGAATGGGTACAAAAGTAATTTTTTTTTAAAAAGTGGCCTTCAAAAACTTATGGCCGATTTCAACCTCAGTTACCCTCTGAGCATAAATATATTCATGAAGTTTATCATGGCCAGAAACAGCAGCCAAAAGTTCTTTCTGAATCTGTGGATGCTGGTATTACTGCCAAGGATCAGTAAAGACTTTGAAAACATATACCACAAGGCAGTCATCTTATAGACACTTCTCACAACCAAAAGGCTTGAACATGTAGGTTGCAAAGTTTGAAATCTTGCCAGAACTATTCTTAAGGATCAAATATGTTAAAAGCAGCCATGTACCGTGTTATTTTTTTCTTAAAGGTTACCCTATACCAGGGGTGGGCAAACTACGGACCATGGGCTAGATCCTAGAGATCTTAGAGATGACACTACCGTAAGAAAGAATTGTGGAGATCTTGTCTGCCACATTTCTTTTGCGCACTAACATTTTGTTGGCAGCAGAATTATCTTAAGCAGCTCACAACCCTTCTCACTTTGGGTACTGATATGGTCCTCATCTCTGTAGCATTTGAGTACCTGGTTGTTTGTTCTGTGATGGATTCTATGTATCCTAATATAGCTAACACTATAAATGACTCCTGCAGTTTTAAATAGCTTGTCTTTCTCCCTGTTTTTTAGAGCATTTTTTGTAAATTGTGATTGCTATGCAGGCAGTGGACAAGTGAAAAAGTCAATCACCTGATGTTCTGCATTGAAATAAGCCAGTTTTCTCCCAAAAAACTATTCCCTTTTGCATTTCCAGAGAGAAAAATGTGATAGTGGAGACTATCTAATCAATTAATTCCCATCTTTCCTGTTCCCCATATCAGCTGGGCAGTTTAGACTTACTCATTGGCCTCAAAAGTGTATTAAAGCAGTATATTTTAATCACTGGGGACGAGGAGTGATTTACAAATGAGCAAATAATCCCAAGTCTAAACCATGTTTTTTGTCCGTGACATTTCTGAGAGTTCCCCCAAGAGGATCAATTAACTCAGTGACGGCCAACTGCATTACATTAACTTATCAGTTCAGTAGCCAAATGTGGTATCCTGCTGTATTTTCCAGTTTAATTGCTGCAGATGTACTGAATCTGTATGGCAAAGACATGCAAAATTGACCCATCTGGGGATTGCAATGGCTACAGCTGAGGACCGCTAAAGAAAATGGAGTAGAGTGTAGCCACCCTCCTCTATAATATGGCTTGCCGTGTGGCCTCCTGAAATCACAGGCCACCTTATGCATTACTCAGATTGCAGTGCTTTGAGGCCATTTGCCATACTGGCATCTTTCTGATCATTTCCACCTTGTTTTGGCCCCTCGTGATTCCCCCTCCACTCCTGCAACAGCATGTCAATGGCATCAACCTCAAGCTATAGGCAGAGTACCAAATGGTGCACTGAGGCTGCAGCTTGAGGGGGCCCCAAACAGGTACCATGTCTGCTGCTCCGTGAATGGGAGGGGCAGGGAGGAACAAGCCACAGAGCGCTGATTACTTAGCAACATCCAGCAATCGTTTCTGCTCCTGCTGTTGCTGGAATAAAGAAGTCAGCAGCAGGATAAACAGGAGCCAGGAGAGCCCTATTCAGGTCAGCTGGACAAACAGCCCCAGCCTCTGCCTTCATTCACTTACCAATCCCAGCCTGTACTGCCCCACAGTCAACTCCTCCCTTTAACACCAAAATGCCTTCTCCCAGACTGCCTGTGAAAAACTCTGATCAAATCTGAACAGCCTCTTGCTTATATTCTCTTTCTACTCCTTCCTTAAGACTCAACTCTGCCAAGACACCTACAAACCCCAGCGTGCTGAGCATGGCTAGTCATGTGGTGAGCTGCGACTGTCCCTCTTCCCCTTCCTTCCTTTTCCGCCCCATTTCTGGCCTTCCTCCTCAACCCACCTTTATCCCCAAGTTAAAAAAGTGAAAACAAAACAATCCTTGTAACTTACAAAGCTGTGCCAGATCTTCACCAGATTCCTTGTTTGTACTGTCCCCATCTCCACACACTCATTTGTTTGATATCTTTTAGAGTGTAAAGCCTTTAGGCAGGAAACAGTTAATGAATCGCACCACTTTCTGGTGGCCATATAGTCCTTCTTCACTCATCATTTCACCTGATTTGCAGCATCTATATAACTGTAGCTTTGCCCTTTCAATTTTCAAAATTATACATATAGGTCAAAATAACAAATTACTAGGAGATAAGATCCACTTGCCTATTGAAGGGATCTATGTCCAGTGTATTGTAACACTAACAAACACTCAGTACAAATAAATTACATTAATAGCTATGCAGTACAGTGAAAAATACAAACTTCCAGCATCTACGTACACTTATATAAACCTACAACACCACGTAATCAAACATTGCATACCACCAAACCAATCAACCATCCCAATTCCATTTATAAAACTATTCTCCATAAGTACATCACATTTGAAATTATAGCACAAAACTTAACGCACTGTAGAATTTCCTTTGGAAATTTTTGTTAAATATTAATGAATAATAAATAATTATAACAACAATGACTGTATACATTAATTGTATGCACTCAGCGGCATATTTCCATTGCGGAACAAAATGAAAGGACAAAGTTAAGGCTTTCTGGATTGTCTAGGTTTGGCTGGGATAGTAGTAAATTATGGAAGATTATATGGCAAAGGCATTCCCTAAAGTGTTTCTTTTTCAGACATACTCATGTTTGGGTTTCTTAAAAAGTGTAGAATGTTTATACAATAAAATATTATTTTGGGGCATTAGCTTGAGTCCACTAAACACATTTTCAAACTGAACTTGTTTTTAACATAGTTTGTTTGGGGAATAAGGTTTCAATGCTGGCTTTCGGGTCATGTTGCACCATCAATTTTTTCAAGGAGAACTCCCACAATGAAATCAATGGGGTTTAAAAACGGTTGGATTGTCAGAGAAATACTCCAAAACCATCATCAAGTTCATTTGCTAATAGCCAATAATAGAAGTTATCTTTTGGGGCCTGATCCAACACCCAATGAAGTCAATGGGACTCTTTCTGTTGATGCCAGTGCCCGTTGCACTAGGCCTTTTTGAATGTGGCTCTAGTGACCATTGGGTGATATTTATTGTATCGCTCTTATCACTATGCATATAGCAAAGTATATTTAGAGCATTATGGTCGATGCTTTTATCTTTTAGATTTTTATTTATTATCTTGAATAACCTCATTGTTCCTTGTAATTAATACAGCATACTTGTGAAATGTTCCAGCCAAACAGATTTGAAACCCTATGTGAGGATAGTCTAGTTCCTAGTCAAATGTTGATATAATATCTTGGCATTAGGAAGAATAGTTTTTTTGACTGTGCTATGAGGTCAATAATTTTCCACAATTTTATGTGGGGAAAAAGGTTGTTAAAAGATATACAGGGCCTCATTTTAACAATCCCTTTCCTTTGCTAGAGCTTGCCAAGATTATTTAAGCCTCCCTTTACACACTGAGGGGAGGGTTGGACAGGGATGGGTAGGGAGAGCCAGCTTTTGAGTTCTCATTCAGGAGTTGGAATGTTTCATCACTTTATTTAAAAAGGTAATTTTCACCCTGATGTCATTTTTGGATGTGGCATGTGACAACATCACATAGAACCGAACTTTCACCATGTGGCCTTCATATAGACTTGTAATATGTACCTGAGGTGATGTTGGTTACCTGTGTTATCAGACGTGAGACTTTAGAAAATGTAGGCCATTGTCTAAGGGTTTGGTATTTTTAGGTGTCCAGTGGGACACACCTACAGGAACCAGATAGTCAGAAGTGCTGGCATCCCTCCTCTGAAAATCAAGGTGTCTCAAAGTGTGGGACACCCAAAAATAAAACAGAAGATCCCATCTCAGCAATGGTGGCTAGGGGAGAACCCAGTGGAATGGAGAGGTAGCTGGGTGGCAGAAAGGAAAAGGATTCCATCTGAACGTTAGAAGTGGAGTGATAATCGTCAAAACACATCATACTCCTCTACAGGTAGACTATGCTCCTGTTCCAAAACAATTCAGGAAAAGCTGGGAGTGCGGGGCGGGGGTGGGGGTGGGTGTCCTCAACAGCGTGGCATCTAAGGTGGATGCTTTCCATTCAGGATGTCCCAGCAGAGGGTTGTCTCATCAGATTGTGGTGTAATACAGTACAGCAGCTATTGAAATTCACTAGAGGTAAAGGTTTCTGAATAGAAAGGAGCCTTCTTCTTTTCCAAACTACATTCCCAACAGAAAATGTGGAGACGTTATAAAAAGGAAGAAGATCTTTTCTCAATTTAATCTGTGCATTTTCAGGGTGAAACTATTATGGAAGGGCTACAATAGAGGTAGTCAACAGACAGACCCCATGCCAAATCCAGATCGCCAGATGCTTTTGAACGGACAACGAAATCTTTTTATTTACTTATTATTCTCATTATTATGATTTTTTATTATTTTCTCTGGAGTCGGGACCTTGACTTTACCTTGACGAAGAAATTTGGACCCTGACAAAAAATAATCAGTTACTCCTGGGTTACAAAGGATGCATGCAGCTGTGCAGTGGATAAGCTGCAGACATATTTGTTCTCTGACTGGAGTCCAGAGGCTTCCCTGTGACAAAAAACGAGTTCTGAGTACTGAGTCTGAAAAATCTATCCATGTGTTGTCACTGCACATCTGGAATTTAGGATTACTAATGGAGATATTGTGATAGAAGAGAAAAGTGTCTGGCCAATAAACTTGTTTTATATATTTATTTTAAAAAGCATTACCACATTTCTGGCTAGTAGCCTTTTATCCTCTAGACCTTACAACAGCGCAACTGGAATGCTAAGCAGCTCTTTAAGAGATACATATAGATCCCACGGGGCATCTTTTTATATGAAATTATTGGAAAAGAAGATCTAGAAAGGAGCAAGTCCCTGTTTTCCGTCGGAAGCGTTACATATATGATAACTTACAACGGCTCCTATCGCCCCAGGGGCTCAAGGTGATGTGTGAAAATCATCTGCTAAACTCTTTGTCAACACAGGTAAGCATCTAGGGTGCTGCCAGAAAAGTATTTAACTGTCTTTGAACTCTGTAACCTAACCTTACCTGACTGTACATGTTACATAAAAGGGTCAATATTTCTGGGTAGCTTGTAACACTTATTACCAATTGTACTGGAAATCAAAGTTCTTCATACCACTGTCCTTATTCAGTAGGGTAAAATAGTTATCACTTTTCTACTATGTCCCTCCAAAAAGCCCTGTTACTCTAATTCAGATAGATCGAAGCACACTGTGCATGGGGGGAGCTGTGGTGACACTGTCCTCCGGGGCACACGCAGTTGTTGCCCAGAGCTTAGGTACCCGGGTGATGCGTGAAACACATTTCAATTGAGTTAAAAGGCTGTCCCCGTTTTACTCCCGCAATATCCGTTTTTATGGCTCTGTAATCAAGAGTTTCAGGAATTCCATCTTGCTGTGCAGCATCAATCAGAATACTCACCTGAGTGCAGGGAGTCAGAGATCTGCATTTATAAACGATGGGCTCTTTGTACAAGCCTCTTTCTGCATGGTCTGCTTTAAAGACAAAAATCAAAAATGCATCAACTACCAGCAGTGCTTAATTTGTGCCAGGGCTTAATTCCGGCACCTCTGGGCTTGGCAGTTCACAGCCCCGGGACCTCTCGGCTCGCCACATCAGTAATGAAAAGAAAAGAATTGCTTGAGCTGTGGCACCCCTTTCATTACAAAGTAAGCACTGCCTGCCAGCTAACGGCAGCAAGCAGCATCCCATCGTGTTTGGTGGGGCTTTCAGTATTAGATTACTATAATCCTTGAGAACTGAACAGACACACACACACACACACTTACTTCACTGAGGATTATACATTCAGTTCAATCTACAAAAGCAGGGATAAAACTTTAAGGTTAGCTTTTCATTGCCAGGCCACCCAGGTGGTTTAACAATGGCATTTTGTTGCTTGTGTGGCGGCTTCATGGCTGCATAAAGAATACAAAATTTAAAAAAAATAGCCAACCAAGATCCCAGTTGGATACGTCAACAAAACCAGCAACAAACACAGTGCTTTAGAAAGCTTTATTGCAAGATGTGTTTACATAATGCTGTAGAGGTGAGTTTTGTTACTACTTATATCAAGAAATTTTGGACACAGGTCTGAGGTCAGTTTCTCATGTTGACCCTGCATGGCACGATAAAAAGAGAGACTGCATTTTCTAGAATGTGAGGAAGGGATGGAGTAGGGGAGGAGAGGCAAAAGAGGGGTGTGTTAAAAAGGAAAATCCCCCTGGGTTATACTCAATGTAGTGACAAAGCTTCCTAAGGATGGATACAAATGAAGGAGTGCTTGTGTGTAGTAAATTCTTAAACAGTCATTCAAGTTATTTATGAAGTAAAACTGAGAAACAAAAAGCAGTTTCATGGACAATTAAATTTAACATAACAAAACATCTTTACCTAAAATGAGAAAAACAAACAAATGAAAAAGGACCTGTAGATAATATCTTTGACCATGCATGGCTTGGTTTTAAATTACAATTCACAGAATAACACTGCTGAAAAGCCTATTTTACACTATGCTACACACAACATGAAAAAACATGAGTAGTGACATTTACACAATTTTACAGTATTTGTCCTTCGTCTAAGAAACACGTCCTTTTCTACTTTACAATTTTTTTTTACAATTCCCAGCTCTCTTTCTCTCTCTCTCTCTCTCTCTCTCTCTCACACACACACACACACACACACAGTATGCCCCTAATACAGTCTTTAAAAAGGAGAAAAACACCCATTGCTATCAACAGACCTTTTCTTTCAAAGAAGCCTGCAGATTTCATATCTGTTTGACGTGATCAGTGGTTAGATAATGGTTAAACATTACGTACCTTTGTTTGCCACTCAGTGGGAAACCAACAAATTAGAAGTGTACAGAATATATTTAATTTAATTTTTTGCATGAACATAGAACTATAAAACCCCTCAAACTCCTTTGAATGACTTGCTCTTTAACTTTTAAACTGCTTTCTCTTTATATTGCATCTAAAATGCAATTCAATCATTTGTCAAAAAAAAATAAAAAGACAAACACAAAATAGGCCCTTGTATTATCAAGTGTTTACAAATAAATTTCAATAGTGTTCCCTAATCAAGCATCATTTCATCTCAGCATTAGGAAAACAGCATAGGGTGTTTTTAATTTTTTTTCTTTTTTTCCTTCCTTCAGAGCTCTTAAGTACCGAGCCAGAGAAACTTCAACATTCACAGACCTTGCAGTTTTTCTTGCGTCCAGATGCAGGAAATCCAGAGCAATCTGAACTTTATACAGGGCCAAGTTCTAGCCTCATGTATGCATGCACAATTCCCCTTGAAGACAACAAGGAACTGCATGTTCATGGGAGAGAGCAGGAACTGGCCCTTGCGTGCTGCTTGTCACGTCTTTCTAGCCATTTTTAAAAACAGTTTACAATTAAAAAATAGCAAACAAACAAAAAAATGACTCCACATTATAGACTAATAACTTGCTAAATATGGGCTTCCAAATCAAAGCTGTTCTTGAGTTATAGGAATGTATGTATGTTTGGGGGCGGGGGAGAAACAGGGGATGTGAAGTTGGTAAACTACTATCTTTACCCTTCCTAATCAGATTTAAAACAGTCTATTGTAAGAACATAAAAATGGCCATACTGGGTCAGACCGAAGGTCCATCTAGCCCAGTATCCTGTCTACCGACAGTGGCCAATGCCAGGTGCACCAGAGGGAATGAACAGAACAGGCAATCATCAAGTGGTCCATCCCGTCACCCATTCCCAGCTTCTGGCAAACAGAGGCTAGGGACACCTTCCCTGCCCATCCTGGCTAATAGTCATTGATGGACCTATCCTCCATGAGCTTATCCAGTTCTTTTTGAACCCTGTTATAGTCTTGGCCTTCACAACATCCTCTGGCAAAGAGTTCCATAGACTGACTGTGCGCTGTGTGAAAAAATACTTCCTTTTGTTTGTTTTAAACCTGCTGCCTATTAATTTCATTTGGTGACCCCTAGTTCTTGTGTTATGAGAAGGAGTAAATAACACTTCCTTATTTACTTTCTCCAAACCAGTCATGATTTTGTAGACCTCTATCATGTCCCCCATTAGTCATCTCTTTTCCAAGCTGAAAAGTCCGTCTTTTTAATCTCTCCTCATACGGAAGCTGTTCCATACCTCAATAATTTTTGTTGTCCTTTTCTAAATCCTTTCCAATTCTAATATATTTTTTTGAGATGGGGCAACCACATCTGCACACAGTATTCAAGATGTGGGTGTGCCATGGATTTATATAGAGGCAATATGATATTTTCTGTCTTATTATCCATCCCTTTCTTAATGATTCTCAACATTCTGTTGCGTTTTTGACTGCTGCTGCACATTGAGTGGATGTTTTCAGAGAACTATCCACCATGACTCCAAGATCTCTCTTGAGTGGTAGATCTCTTTCTTGAGTTGTAAAAGCAACAACCACCCAACTTAAGCAAATATTAATCTTGACTCACAATGTTTGTGAAATGAATCACATTTTTGTTGTTAATTTCTAAATCCCTGTTTGAGGGGGATCCAAAGGATTTTGGACATGCAAGCTGACTGAGAGACATTTAACTTTAATGACACTCGGGAAATGCCACTAAAATACAGTCCCCAAACACAAGAATTGCTTCCTATTACTGCTGGCAAAACACCATCTACACTTTAGCAATTGTTGCATTCCTCCCTCATTAATGAGAAGTGGAGATTCCTATTGTCCAGGGTGCATATACAGCACAGTACGCAGGGAATTTAAAGTTCAATCCTGCCAAGTAACTGGAATGGGAGTTGAGCACCTTGAAGGAGGCCTTCAGCATCTGGCCAGAGCAGGACTCAGATTCAGATCTGCTTTTAACTAGGACATGAATTGCAATCCAAACTACTCACTCAGACCACACTGACCTCAATAAACCCCCAATACATCCATCTGTGTTTTTTATGCAACCTTGAGCAGAAACATAAGAAAATATACTGAAAGGCCAAGTGTCGTATCATGTAGAGCAGTGGTTCTCAAAGCCGGTCCGCTGCTTGTTCAGGGAAAGCCCCTGGCGCACCGGACCGGTTTGTTTACCTGCCGCGTCCGCAGGTTCTGCCTATCGCGGCTCCCACTGGCCGCGGTTCGCCGCTCCAGGCCAATGGGGGCTGCGGGAAGCGGCATGGGCCAAGGGACGTGCTGGCCGCCCTTCCCACAGCCCCCATTGGCCTGGAGCGGCGAACCGCGGCCAGTGGGAGCCACGATAGGCAGAACCTGCGGACGCGGCAGGTAAACAAACCGGTCCGGTGCGCCAGGGGCTTTCCCTGAACAAGCGGCGGACCGGCTTTGAGAACCACTGATGTAGAGATCCTTTCCAAAACCCTGGTGGCAACACATTGTTTCTTTTAAAATGAATTAATGTGACTAAATAAATTCTGTTTCCTTCAGTTTTCTGACCAATCCTTTCCTCTTTACAGCTTTCAACTCATTCTTTATTCTATGTTTTATTAACTAACCAATGAATGGCTTCTGTCTGCTTCCAAAATTCACTTGTTAAATTAAATTAACTGCCAAATAGCAGGAAAACATGTTCACCAATGTCTGTAAACCCAATGCCATACTGTAACAACCAGGACTCATAGCAGGGACATATATTTACCCATGAACTGGATGGGTCAAGGCCCCAGGCAACTGTCAATAAGGACTGAAATCCAGCAGCTGAGGAAGAGAATTGCACAGATGGGAGTTTTCACAACATATTCCATTTAGTTTGATTCTACTAGGTCATTTATTTCAGTATTGCCTACTGATTGGCTTTCAGATTACTTGGATGCTGTGTTCAACATAGTCTCATATATAGTTGAAATTTTGCCTGTTTGGTGCCTTATCCTTAGCGCTTCCTGTCCTCAAAGTGGAACAGAATGCAGGAGTCAATACACCTTTAGTCCCAGCCGGGGGTCACAAAAAAAGCTAATCCCATATTGCCTCACAATGCATTCTTCAGTACCATTCCATCTAGGTATGCTTTGGTGCAAAATGTTCCCTTTTTTTGTTGTTACTAAATTGCAGTTCCCATGAAAATGCTTTGGCAGTGGCGAAAGCCGGGTATAAGTGGGTTCAGTTCAAATTCACTGAGACGGATGTACTTAAAGGCAAATGAGCTGATTAAAGTACATTCTAAAATTCTGTCTGGTTTCGACAGTGGAGTGTGATCCTTTATATGGGGATATACCAGAATAGAACACGCACTTAACCTCAGACATACACTGAAGATGTTCATAGAAGTCAATTACAAACAGTGAGATGAGGAAGAACGAGGAAAAAGCAAATTCCTTGTGTGGGAAGAGGAATGTTCACTGTGGTATCCTCACTATTTATTTTAACGATGAAAAAAGACAAAATATAGAGGAGTTTTAGCAGGGCCATTTCATGTTCAGTTCAATTGGTTTGAAGCTAAATCATCACTAAGCTACATCACAACAGAGAAAAGCAGCATGAAGGGCTCAGGCAGGTGAACGAAACTTCTTGATCTTGGCAGCAGAACCTCTTTATCTAGCATGTAAATTGTTGGCATACATTTCTGAAATTGTACAAAGACTCAGTATACCTAGAGTTCAATAGTAGGAGGTATTCTGTGCTATCTGTGTGTGTACTATATTAGGTACAGTGTACGTGCATACACACACATGCAGTTCAGAATCCTAAACATTCCACCTGCACTGCAGGGTATTTCCTGCCCTGCAGGGTGAAGTCCATTGAATAACATTGAGTTCCTGTAAAAAGACACTCCTTTCCTGAAGGTCAGGTGGAATTTTAAGGCCCCAGGAGTGAAATCTTTGCCGCTTTGACTTCAGTGGGGCCAGGATTTCACCCCAGGACTATATGTGTATGTTGTACATACACACACATCCATACTGTACATATACATAAGTACACATACATTTTTACATTCTTTGGTGGTGAGATAAAAATAGGGTTGTACAGATTTGTGTATGTCTGTCCAATAAAACAATCTTAGGAAGATCATAGTAACTGTAACAGAAGTGATTTTGCCTCTTTAAGGACTGTTCCTTGCACTGACAAAATGCCATGCTTTACGATTACTAAAACAGGCCACAAGGAAAGCCAACGTAAACATAGCTCACACAATAAAAGATGACTCAGGAGAGTCCCCTAATACTCACATCAATGCATCATGAGAGAACAAGCTATAAGCTTTCACCTAGAAATACTCAAACACTCCTTTTTGTATCTGTCAGGTTTTAGTGCTGAGCTGTGACACACCCTTCTTTAGCCCTTTTTGTTTTTTCTGTTATATATCTTATCAAAATTAAACTAATAGAGGACGGGATGTCAGGAGGAACAGATGAGGCTGGTAGAACAATGCCACACTGAATGGTTGTCAGCCCGTGTATCACCGATGATGGTTTTGCTTGTAGCCACCTCTAAGGATTTCACACCTGCATCTCAGAGGTGCTGATGAGGCCCAGTGCTTTGGCTTCTTCTGGTGTCAGTCCACTCTTTAGTGTTCTTCTTACTGTACGGTCACAAAATCCAAAGGGAAGCAAATAACAGGAGTGATATACAGGACTATCAGTTGCAATATATATTCTAACACAAAAACAGAATCAAACAAACAGCAGCTATGTCTATAAGGCCTGAGTTTCAGAGCAGCTGAGCACTCTCATCTGGCAACTCAGTGGGACCATAAGGTACCCAGCAGCTGTGAAAATCTTTCTATAACATCTATCTTTAGATTCAAAACAAGTCTTTTCAAGTCTTCTTTTCTTAAGTAAAATCCTACAGAACTTAAGGAAATCAACTTTCTTTAGATTTATATAAAATGATTTTTACATTCCACAAAAAGAATTGGCATTCTCATATAGGTTTTTAGAGAACTTTTAATAGAACCCTATTTGTTTTGTCCCTATTAAATTCGATGGGGCTTTTCCATATGGTGTTTTAACTGCTATTTCTCTGATCTTCTAATAACATAAAAGTTAAAAAGAACCAAAAGTAACCACAACATTACAAGTAATCAGAATCCTTATAAATAATGCTTCAAAACCAGATTTCCTTTCCTCTTGTTTTCTGCTGTGCCCCCTTACTCCCCCTCTCCCGCCCCCCATGTCTACATCATATATTGTCAGCAATGGTTTATAGCTAATTTACAGGGGTTGAGACCTTGGCTTTTTATTTTTCTGAGAACTGTCGGGAAAATCTGTACTACCACAATAATATAAACAGCAGCACAAATAGGTATAATTTGACACATGAAACTTACATTTTAAATTTATTTCTGCTTCACAGACTCAGGGTTTGTCTACATGGTATGATAATGTGCACCAGTGGGGTGTGAATTCTAAAGTGCACCAACATCTCACACATTAACTTGCCTGTGTAGACCTGGCTGATGCGCACTAAAAGTTCCCTACTGGGCATTAACATAGTACTATTAAACCAGACTGTTATAATGCGCACTAGGGAACTGTTACTGCGTGCCAACAGGGTTTACATAGGCCAGTTAGTGAATAGCATTTTGGTGTGCTTCAGAATTCACACCCCACTGTTGTGCATCAATGCACCATGTAGACAAGCCCTTAAAGAAGAGTTTGCCATTTCTTTTACAGCAAACAGAATCTGTGACTGTGCACTTCCCTAGAATTTTTTTCATTAGGGGCTGCAGGTGAACACACCTTGTTTCAGGGTGGGATGGGGAGGCCTATGGACTGACTGCTCACTCCAATAGTTTGTTGTCTAGGCAGACGTGCAAAATGCAGATCAATGCATTTATTGTACATCCAAAGTCCAAACTATAATTTATGCAGAGCAAAAATATTCAGAGCTCCATAAAAGTGAAGAGAGCCAGTAGGAGACACACAGCTCTGGAGAAAGGAATTACAGAGCATGGTTAAGAACTCCTTGGCTTCCAGCATTGTTTTTATGCACCATAATTAAGAGCTCCAATTCACTGGAGAGTCACTCCAAGTTCCTGAAACTGACTGGTATAGACATGGGTCTAGCAGGAGTGAAAGGACTGAATGGATTGTTACGGAAAACAAATAAGAAAGAGGAAAATAATGTCACCATGTCACGAATATGGTGAAAAGCATGACCTACATTTAATAGCAAAATTTCTCTCTTCCACTTCTGGGACAATTAAGTGAATTGGGAATGTCACACTTACAATTGTTCCTTCACCTCCGAATCCCTCACTTGAGGAGTTCTTCAAGGCTCACTCCTCTCCCCTATATTATTTAACTTCTATACCAAGCCATTGGAAGAATGTGAGGAAATGTTGCATGATACCCATCTCCATATCTCCTTTGCATCAAATATAAATCAGCACCATCTCCCAACTTTATCAATGCTTCGGTGAAATCTGCACTGGATGGAGAGCTCCGGGCTCAAGCTGAACATAGGCAAGACTAAGAAGATGCTGGTAGGAACAGGGAAGTGCTTCAAATAACACGTCCACTATCCAGACCACCTTCCTTACATTATTAAATCAGTCATCACTTGGAGGTCCTTTGGGACTTCTCAGAGTTATTAGATTCCCAACAGTCATGACAACAACAACAAAAAAGCTGTGAATTGCCAAAATATTTCATCCCTGCCGATCAGAAATGGCCACAATGATCCACACACTTGTGACTTCAAGGCTTGAGTATCAAAACACACTATATCTAAAATGAAACTACACTCCTTTCCCCCTCCCCTGAAAAGCTGCAGCTGAAACAAAATACTGCATTATGTCTGCTTGGTAATTACACAGTTGCCATGTATTGTTCACCCCAGTGCTCTGCTCCCTGCTGAATAGATAGTCAAGTTTAAAGTCTTTGTCTTGTTATATTCAAGGCCCTCCACGAGACTGGCTCTAGCTACCTACAAGGTTATCTTTGCATCTTGTAACCCTGAACTCCAAAACCAGCTACATTCCATTGGAGCAATGAACCTGTTGACCTCTAGAGGGAGGCATATGAGCACAGGAGACAGAACTTTCACAGAAGCTGGACCTAGAATGTGGAACTCACTCCCACAAGAAATAAGACCACACCATTTCCAGAACTTAATGCAAACCTCATTTCTTCGAATTAGCTTTTCCTCAAAAATGTCACCACAGATGCACGCACACACAAACATATCCAAACATAAACAAGAAAAATGTTCTGAACTAAGCAAGCTTTTTTCTTACAAGATGGCAAGGCTGAAGTAAAGACAGAGAGATCAATTGTTATGTCCATTTGGAAATACTTAGTAGACACTCAGACACTGTAATAACGGGGTCATATTCATCCATAAAGAACAGCTAGAATAAACCAAATTCAGTTATGCCTATATAAATCTTTAAAAGTCAATACAGTTACTATTCCACATACACAACTAGCTAACTGGAAAAAAACTGAAGGGAGAAAAATATGTGGCTTTACCTTAGACTGAACACAAAAACAGAAGATGGTGAAATTCCCATTTCCCCTTTACTTACAGGCCTGCAACTTCACTATGCAAACCAGTGTAAAGGGAATGCCAAAGACAAGTGTAATAATGAATTGGTCTTTAGGGCAATTATATACAGAGTACTTAATAAGGAGTCAGAATACTGTGGAGGAAAAAGCCTATTATGAGAAAATGTGAGAGAACCGAGGATGTAACTGTAAGCGAGAATCATCGTTGTGTATCTTAAGATATGCCATGTTCTGAATTTATTGGAGACTCAATTCAAGGACATCACGATTTTGTATATGATCCAAAGTGATGTACAAAATTAATGTAAACTCTTCGAGACAGGGGCCGTCTTCTATCCTCTGACTGGATAAAGCCTGGCATAAGGGAGCCCCAACTCTTAGTTGGGGACTTTAAGAGCTAGCAGAGCTCAAATAAATAATAATAGTAACATTCATTCAGTACTTGGATACATGTAGAAGTATCTGACCAAAAAAGGTCTTGTAGGGTTCTGTAGGATTTTGCTAAACTACCTCAGGTCTCAGCTATGACACAGAAAGGTAACTTGGATTTAGACATCCCAATGCCTGGACCTTTTAACTTAAGCAGTTAGACAGGAGGAATCAGCTCCAAAGACAGACAGACTTTGATGGATCAGGGTAATAAAATTACATTTTTAAATCTGTAAATCTAATGAAAAGCTCCCCTGTGGAGAGAATCAGGCTCTAAGCAAAGAGATTCAACAGATAAGCCTGCGAGGCAAGCACTGAAAATACTACTTCATGAGGTATTGTGCGCCTACTGGAACACTCAAACTCATTAAGTAGAAGTGTGTCTACTCTGAATTTACATGGCAATTTTCCATGCATTATGGCCTTGCATGCCCATATTGTAGCAGATTTGGAGGGTTTGTTGCTGAGCAGAAGAACATGATTTGTTTCTAATGTGCCTAGGGACTGAGAGAGCTTGAGATCCCTTGTGAAGATATGTGCCTTTCAGTGTTAAAGCTTCTAATTACAAATAACCTAGAGCCAGACCTGGCTCTTGTGTGAGTGTGTTGTGGGGACACGGAGCTCAAGGAGGCCTCCCTCACCTTACTGTGCCCCTTTATGAGTCAGGTGGAATTTAAGCCCTTGCATTTGTGGAATAGCAGGGACTGCCTCTTTAAACAGTGCCAGGGGTAAGGAGAGGTGGAAGGGAGGGGACACCACAGTCCTGTCACATTTTCCCTTGGCCCCCTTGTATTGGCCCTTGAAGGGGGCTAAAACAGGGGAAATCTAACTGCACTCTATAAAGGGGTGCAGTAAAATATGCACTTTCCCTATGAACTGGAGGGTGGGTGAATCTCCTTCTGACATGCTATAAAGCAGATGATTCTAGGCCTTTTTCACTTCCAGAGATTGCATTTGGTGGGGATCTCCTACCAGCTTGGGGCAGGAATACAATCCATTAGTAGAAGTGACTTGGAGAGAGAGTTTTTCCTTCCATGTTTTACACTCAGTGCAACATTACACCATTCAAACTAGGTCTTTATTCTTCCCTTTTCACTGAACTCTGTGGCATGTCACTAACTTGACTAGACATAATTTCTTGGCTTGTAAAACTCTTGGCCTGCTGCAGCCCACATTAAATTGAGTTATGGAATGCATTCTGGAGGCAATGACAATAAAAATAAAGCTTTCTAATGACCTTTTGTGCTCTTTAAGCAATCTTTAAAACACTGGCTAAAGAAACATAAAAACATAAAACAGGAAGAAAATTACTTTTACTGTTATCACAAGAAAGTCCTGCTGAGATCTCATAACCCAGAAACCAAACGTTGTTTTTAGGGGGTCGGAGGGGATGATATTCTTTACCAGTCAGGAAATCTAGAACTTAGTTTGATATTGTGGCAGAACGTAGCATGCCTATGATGAACTTGGTGAATTCATCTGAGCACACTGGTCAAACAACTGAAAAGAGAAGCAGCCCTCACAGAACTGGGAACATTTAACACACAAGAAGACTCCCCAAAGCAGAGCCTTTTCTCAGCACATAATTAATCTACACAGGTTTTTTTTTAAAGGGCAGCTAGCCTCCCTGATTTCACTAGAAGTGAGGAGCAGTAAAAAAAGCAAGGTTGGCGCCACATATGGTAACAGTTTCAATGGCTTTTGGCATGTAGGTGTAGACCATTTCATGCAAGCACCATTTGAATTGCAACAGTATCCCTTTACATAAATATGAGCACTTTGTCCGCTTTGGGGTCGCGTGTATCATGGAAATGGTGTAATTCCCAACAGTATCCTAGCAAACAATGAAAATGAATAAAACTCCGATGGAAGTCTGTGGGCTGATGAAGTAAATGATTATGATAGTTTGTCAGAAAACAAATTTAAGATGCTGTAAATTACCTATGGGGGAAGCAGGGAGGTTAGTAGGAAAAGCAGCCTGTAGGAGGATAGGAGACTAAGCAGTCTTATGAGCCTATTTTATTTTATGTACTTTAGTTGCATTTCGTGCTACATACTCCCATCCCTACCTCCCACCCAATTCACTCACACCTATTTTATAATCAACTTCTTCTTCCTGTTATGCCATCATCTGGAGTCAGCTCACTGTGCAAGCATGTGTCATCTTCATCTGTCTGAGGTCCACCTGCTTAACACGTTCTTTGATGCAATCCGTCCGTCACTTCCTCAGCTTTCCTCAGGGTCTCCTTTCTAGCACCCTCTCCTTCCATGTTATCTTCACCAGGTCCTCTTTGTTCACCCTTTCTGTGTGTCCAAACCAGCTAGGTCACACTTCCTCAATTTTAAAGCCACATTATGGACTTTGACTTCCATCCTAATCTTGAATTTCACAATCTCTCTTTATTGTGCCTTTTTATTGTGTGTTTTTAGCTGTTGACGCTCTGAGTACCTTTCCTAGACTTGAAGAAGAGCTCTGTGTAAGCCTGAAAGCTTGTCTCTATCACCAATAGAAGTCTCTCTCACCAACAGAATATCAATAAAAGATATTACCTCATCCACTTTGATTCTTTTTTTATTGCGCAAAAATATCCCATCTCAAACATCTGTAGGTGTTGAACATACCATCTCTTTACTCCCCATGCTTCTGAATTATACAGCATTGCGGGGCTCACCATTGTTCCAGACAGATGGGCTTTCAATCTCAGTGGCATATGCTTGTCATACACAACCCTAGAGATGTTATTCCACACTCTTCCAGCTCCCACACAGTCTTGAGTGTATCTCACATTAAAGATTGCCATCTTCCATAACCCAGCCGCCAACGTACTTGAACCGGTCCGTCTGGTTTAGTCATAGTCAGTTAATCTCTATTTCCAGTTTCCTTGTGGCACCTCTTCTAGCCAACATGACCTCAGTCTTAGTTATGTTCGTTTTCATCCCATGCCATTGTAGCTGGTCATACCACTGGATTACTATTTCCTTTAGGTCTTCTTTTGAGGACACCCTTATTACTATATTGTCTAAATATAGAAGTTAGTGCAGTAAAAGACATTACCCCACCCACCTTGTCTCTCTAATATCCTGGGACCAACATGTCCACAACAACACTGCATATAGCAGCTTCTCACTTTTTCCCTCAGGGATCTTCCTGCTAATGTAGTCTATCAAATATGATAAACAGCAGCAGACTGAGGCCTGGCCCTCATGCAATCTGACTTACACTTCAAAGGGGCTTATCTTTTAAAACATGTTCAGATCAGTGTTTAAGTGATTGAGAAAATCCCTTTCCAATCAATGTACACCCAACATATTACAGACACTGCCATTTAACTCCTCTCTGATTTTACCCCCATCAGTCAGGCTATGGCAGTTTGGTTATGTGAGCTCAATTCAGAAACTCTCTGTGTTCTTCATCCCCTTCCATTGTTCACTTAGATGATATATTTTTCATGTCAATATCTTATAGTCTGCATTAAGCTAAACTTGCATTAAGCGAGGCATATGTCATTGTTGAGCATGAGCAGGGCTAAATTTCCCAAGTGGTGGTGGTGTGTACGGAAATTTTTCCTTATGGGATTTGTGAGTGAATTCCTGGATCTCATCCAGTACCACTTTGAAAATGTGCAGACAACTGAAATATGCAGCATTTTCAGTCAGGGCCAGCATGTCAGAAGTTGTCCCAACCAAATTTCATAGATAGTGCCAGTCTCTCCTAACAAAGAATTCGACTATTCAGCAATCTCCATTGTAAGACTAGATATTAAATAACATAAAGGGGAAGCCAAAAGTAAAAAAGGATAAAATTTGTCTTTATAAGAGAAAGTTAAGAGATGTGTTTGATCTTTAAGTGGGTTATATTCTAGAGAACAACAATAGGTACATTATTCTGAAGAATTTGGATAAAGGAAAGGATTTTTTGTTTCTACCTAATATTTAACCTATTGTTTTAATTACTAACTAAAAATGGTTTGTATCTCTGGGTACGTTTTTAGGTGTCAGCATCTTCCTCACTAATTAACATGATTTCTATAGTGCCCATAGTGAACCAGACTGTTGTATAGACATGGAAGAATACAGCCTCGAAAAGCTTAGAATCTATGGTCCTGAGGCAGGAAAGCATCCCTGTTCAGGACAGCACATGCCTAAATGCTAATCTGAATTGGGGACCATGCCATAAATATTATCGTGTAGTACTGGGAGCATGAATACTGAATGTAGTGCTCACAGTAGTAAGCACTACATTTGGTAATATGTATTTGCAAGATTAGACTGTAAATAGCCAATGTGTATATGGGCAAATCAGGTAGGGGATGGAGGGTAGAAAAAGCAAGGGGATTTAGCAGAGGTGTTAGGCATACACCTTGTAAGTTCCATTTTTAAAGCAATTTATCATTTAGTAATAGATGTATTTCACTGAGGCAAGAGCTAGGGCTCGTAGACTTAGAGCTGTGTGTTGAAAAAGGACTAGGAGGAGGAAGAGAAGGGCTATTATCTTTGAGCACATAAGTTCTATGGAATTGGAATCTAAACCTAATAATGTCTGAATCTCTCACCTAGAGTCTTTGTTGGGGAATAAAGAAGATTAAAAAGCAGATCTGTAAACCAAGAAGATAGATTCAAAACAATTGAGATGAAAATGTTTTTTTGTGCATATGCTGACTATTCAGGGTTACTCTGCTTTGAGAAATTACGGGTGAGGTTCCCCCCCTTTGTGCTGTAGGTGGGGTCCCTCCCGGTTGTGCTGCCCTGCTTTGAGCCAAAGCAAAATGCAAGGTAACTGCTGTGGGAACTTGTTTTGCATCTCCAAACAGAGACATCCCTCCAGATGCAATCTCAATACTATGAATGTAGTTGGAATTCCTGCCTTCACAAATGACCATGTGAAATTTCTTCAGGGCATTAGAGGGCTCCCTTTGGCAACTATGGCTATCACCTTGCTCTTCAGTAAAGCCATGCATGATCGCACTTTTATTTTTGTACTCTAAAATTCCTTATTATTTCTGGTTCTTAATTGAAGCCCTTTCCTCAAGAACAGTTTGATTGTGAAAGCCAACAACACACTGCTTCTGATTTCTTTACTCAGACGCTGGAAGGAAGACATCTCCTATAAGGAAGGAAGAATGATATAAATACAGGCATATACAGCTGACCTGGTGTAAACCTGAAGTCTTTAATTAAGATGGATAGAAACCAAAGTAAACAAAGTGCATGTTTAAGGCCAGCAGTGCAACCAGACCATATGTTATTTTTCAAATACCCAGAGCGATATCCGTACTCGCTATGCCAGGAATTAAAAGAAAAAAAAAAACCCTTTAAATCTTTAAAATATACTAAAGAGGAAACAAAGGGTAATGTGAGTGAAATGACTTCTGTCTAGCGGACTGAGAACAAAATAAATAACTGACAACAATGAATCAACTATTTCTATCCCTTGGAAGAGGTAAACTAAAGATGTCAAAATTAACTTTTGTTGTGAATGACTTACATGGTATTACTTTCCATGATTCTGCAGCAAGAGACGACACTGACTTACTTATAACCTGGAACCATAAATAGATCACCTCCCCAGCACTCCTCTACAGAGCTATAATTCTATATGAATTATCCAACATCCCATCACTTAATGTTTGCTATGCACCCTTATCTTGCCAAATCCTAGCTTCCTCCTTTCACCTTCAGCTTGTTCTTGCAATACAACTAATCAGCATCACTCAGTCAAGAAATATAGGACACTCCAGCACCGATTGTCTTTATTTAGCAACACCTGGAAAGTCTAAGCTCATCAGCTATTCTTTGATCCTTCCTTTGTCTGCTTTCTGCACTCATTGGAGACTGTGTATTACACTTATAGTCACAGGGACAAATCAAAAAATTCAGTAACGTTTTGCTTACACTATGGGATCCTGCTGGGAAGCAAAATGGCTTCTCTGCTAAAACACACTGTAAAAAACCCCACTACAATACCCTCAGCCTTCAAACTTGCTTTACCTGCCCAAAACTCTGATTACAGTCACACGGCTCCTTTACTGGCTCCCCTCTTTGGGAATCTGCCTCATGCCCATGAATTCTAAGGGTACGGCAACAATGAAATTAAAAACCCATGGCTGGCCCGTGCCATCTGACTGGGGCTAAGGGGCTGTTTAACTGCAGTGTAAATGTTCAGGCTTGGGATGGAGCCCAGGCTCTAGGACGCTGCAAGATGGGATGGTCCCAGGCTGGAGCCCGATGCCAAATGTCTACACCGCAATTAATCAGCCGCTTAGCCCCAGTCAGATGGCATGGGCCAGTCACGGACATCTTTGGACTAGTAGAATGTTCTGGAACAAAACATCAAATCCAAAAAAGCAAATGATGCAATCTGGGGAAAAGGACACATGTTCCCTGACCTTGCCAAACAGTAGTGCAGTATACATTTGATGAACTAAAAGCAGATTCTACTTGCCTGGTGTCAGTGCATTTATATTCTATCCTGCTATATTAGGAGTCAGTTTAGAAGAAACAAAACATATCTTTTTATTATAATGTATTTTTTATTACTAGATTTTAAGGCTAGAAGAGACTGGACATTTATGTGGATAAGAATATTCAGAGCAATCATAATAACTACGCTAAAACTTTTGGAAGGGATAATACATCTCATGCTTAAAACCCTAAATCAATGTCCAACTATTAGAGATCAGGACAAGACCTAATATGCGGAGCAGATTATCCCATATCTGCATATTGTAGAGTTCGTACATCCTCCTCTGAAGCATTTGGCACTGGCCATCGTCAGAGACAGGATACAGGACTAAGTGGACCTCAGAAAAGCAATTCCAGAGTTCCTATACTCTAATCTGACCTGCTGCATATCACAGGAGTATTACACCCAGTAATTACTACAATGATACCAATAACTTATGGGCAAACTAGAGCATATTTTTTTGGAAGGCATCAAAAAACTACTACTGATTTCATAAAGAGTCTGTACCATCTACTGAATTCAATCTCCCATCTTCCAGAGTTTTAGCTATTTCATCATTTTATTTTTCATTCAATTAAACTTTTATTAGCTTGATGATGACCCTGTGAAAGTATTAGGTTAAGTATGTTTTGCTACGACAAATAGCATTTGATAATGAATAACATCTATGAAATATTTACTTATTGTAATTGTAATTAATTGCTGCTAAGTGTGCATTAAGTAACCTGATTGATTAAGTTTGCTCTTCCTTCTTCCCAACTCCTTTCTTTTATACTGAACCCAGCAATTGTGGATTTAGTTATAAATTGGAAGCAAAATTGCTTGGGATTTTGGAGTTTATATAGTCTTTTTTTATTGAAAGACATAAAAAGGCATAATTTCCATTAATTCCTGTTTTCAGTCAGGCCATAAATATCTGGATAACAGGCTCTTTTATAGCATTTTGGCACTTTCGCATTTGATCCTGGCCAGAAAAAATAAGTGCACAGACATATGAAAATAAAACATAAAGAAAAAACAATAACTGAGGTATAAGCTGGTGGAGCTCCCAGCCAGCTCAGAACAAAAATTATACACCTGAGGAGTCAAAAAGTCATCCTACCTTCCAGGGTTTATTTGATTAACAAATGTGTTATTCCAAAATAATACTGCATGAAATCTCAGCCTCTTCAGAGCTGGATCTTCATAGGATTCTTTCCTACATCCTAGATCCCTTTTCTAGCGTGCTATTCCTACCTCGTTTATATTCAGGGTGGAGTCTAACAAGAAAGACCTGCACTGGGATATTTCTGTAGTTAAGGCACTGAGATAGGACTCAGGAGATCTGAGTTCAGTTCCCACTTCTTTCATGGACTTGGGCATGTCACTTAATATCTCTGTGCTTCAGTTTCCTGTCTGTAAAATGAGGATAATAAGACTTCCCTATCTCACAAGGATGTTGTAAAGATAAACACATTAATGTCTGTGAGGTGCTCAAATACTATAGCGAGGAGCGTCACAGAACGAATGACACAATGAGAATCTATCAGCATTAGTTAACCGGCAGGGCTTCAAAACCTGATAAAGTAGGGCAGCTCATTACACGTGGTTTTTAAACATCAAAAGTAGTTTGGGTCTAGTGGTTTGATTTATGCTGTAGGCTAAAATTTGAGTCACTTTGATTTGATCCAAACCAGTTTCCCTATCCTAAATCTATAGTAGATTTTAATTTAAATGAGCAAAAAACAAACAACCAACAAAGGTTTTGAAATCAACTTTAAATAAGCATCTAGTTGTGAAACTTCCTGCTTCTGCAATCCTTACTCATGTTACATAGAACTTGATGTAACTACTCATGTGAATAAGTACCCCTCAGAATCAGCAGACTTCAAAAAACTGGGCCCTAAATTAAGGAATACAATATAGACACATGATACAGACGAAGATCCATGTTCAAAAATGGCATTTGTTTGGTTTATTTTTTAAGATTTGTTTCTATGGTGAATTTTCACTGAAAGTCTTTTAGAAAAAGTGTGTTTTACAAGTCTTTGAATGGAATTGTCACTGTTGTTGTTTGAATGGGGAAAATCTAAACTCACAAAAACAGGCCTAGCCAGTAACCTGCCCACCTTTGCTATCTCCATTCTAGATAAACATCAGCATATGCAGAATATGGCTGCTCACCTGCTCCTCAATATAAATATGTGAATCAGTGAGACCATGCTTATGACACCATCTCTTTGCCCACAACATGGACTTTCGTGAGCCAACAAATACACTTTAAGATATTAACACTGATAATGCCAATAATGATGTAATAATCCAGGATTAAGGCTTTAGCAGGTCCCCACTTCACACTGTGTTCCACTAAGGCAATTGAGATCAAGTGGATTTGACTTTGTTTGCTGTCCTGTGGTTCAATTTGTATTTGGGCAGAGCACTTGTAGGGGTCTGCCATAAAACTTCTCCGAAGATGCCTGTCAGAGCCCATCCTTGGCTGCTCACAAAAGTCGCAAAGCATTCCCTGTTTGGCTGGTTTAATCCATTGATGTTTAGATCTTCATTTCCATATATCTTTATGCACATGTTGGAGTTAGTGTTTGGCTCTTTAGGTGTCTATCGCTGGGCCTGATACATGTTTATTAAATTGGAGCTTGATTTTGATACACTTACTCATGTGGAGTAGTACTTTACTCCTTGAGTAGTCCCACATATTTCAATGGGACTATTCAAGAGCAAGGTGCTACTCCAGCATGAGTAAGACTACTGCAATCGACAGCTCTGAGTGAATGATTTTATGTACAGCCTGTTTATTGAGCATTCATCACTGAATCTTTGAAGTAAACAAACATCAAAAGAAGAACAATGAAAGTGCCTTTTCATACCAGCTAAGACGCCTTGATACCTCCAGTACTACTGTATGTATCCACAGCCCTCTTCTTTGGTTCTTCCACCATCGAGTTTTCCCTATTTCTTACATAAAAGTTCTCATCTGATCAATTTTTACCACTAGTTTCAGTGTGCATTATCAGTGTGCAGAGCAGCAGGAGTGATCATGCAACCTTTTTCTAACACTTGATGCAGTCAACGTTATATTCCTCATGTGGTCATCATGGTGTGAGTACCCTATTTACTGCTGGGATATTCAAGTGTGTACCTTCCCTCTTCATTCCCTTTCTTCTCTCTTTCACTCGGTTTCATGACAGTGGAGTGTCAGTCTCCTTGTCCACCTTACACTCATGGGCAGCGGGTATCGTAGGCAAGGGGAGGCTGTGCCTCCCCAAACAGCCTACCGTGGCCCCGCCCCTAGGCCAGCATGCTTCCTGGCGTGGCTGGTGCTAGGCCACACTGCCTGCCTGGCTCTCCGGGGCTGGCTGCCCAGAGCCCCAGGGCTGGGGGTGCAGTGACTGCACTGCTTGGCTGCCTGAGCACCAGGGCTGGGGGTGCAGCGGCTGCGCCGCCCAGGAACTGTGGGCGCTGAGGCTGTGGTGCACCGGGGCTGGGGGCTCACCCCCCCACCCCCAGTCATCCGGTGCTGGGGCCAGGGGGCTGCAGTGGGGGTGCTTTGGGCTCCTGTGGGGGAGGAAGAGGGAGGGGGGCGAGGCCTCGGGCACAAGGGGAGGGACCGGGGGTTAGCCTCCCCAGGCAGCTGGGTTACCGGCCACCTATGCTTACACTCCAGCCTGGAAGAAAAGCTCTGTGTGGCTCGAAAACTTGCCTCACTCACCAACAGAAGTTGGTCTAATAAAAGTTATTACCTCATCTACCTTGTCTCTCATCTTATGCTTGTCTTTCATCTAATTCCTTCTCTACCAAAATACCTCCATTCCTTCCTCTAGTTTTCTCAGATTTCCATGACCCTTTTTCATTCTGCAACTTCTATTTTTTATTCCTTACAACCCAGTGCTTCAAAGTCTGCAATAACAGTTTTCTGCAAATTGCTAAAACTAACTCCGTTTTCCTCCTTAATAACTGGACTGTGTTCACTGGAATTTGGACTACTGCATACAATAAAACGTCACCATTTCCAGTTTTCCCTCATATTCACTGTTTGTTATGGTATCATTTCTGAAGTTCATCCCATACGTAGGGGAGAACCAGACAATCACAATTATATTATTTTCTATTTTCTTGCTAGGTTGGACAGCTCTAAATAATGTTATAAAAACCTTTCACACAGAAAGCTTCTGTCAAGTCTAAAACAATGGAAATAGCACATGTCCAACCCTCAGTTTTTATTTAATGCTTGTGCAAGATGCTGAATTGAGAACCCTAGAGATAGGAGTCTTTATTTAAATGCAGAACAGACACATTAGAGGAAGGAACAGTGCAAGCTTCCTGTGGCAATGTGCCTCAACCCTGACTTTGGGTTCTGTGGCTCATTAAATCCTTGGGCTTTCTGTTAAGACTTCCAATGAGAGTGTCAGATTGTAAGGTTGTTTTCTCACATGTTCTCCAGTCCCATACATATGTCATATAGGCCACTGAACAACCATCACATGGTAATGACATTGAGTTGTCACTGGACTTGTGTATATACAATTTTATCTTGCAAAACCTCTAAGGTTTTGGAGGTACCTCAGAAACAGTCCCTCTTATCACATATTCACCTTCAGAACACAGCCTTCATACATTTACAGTATATCTCAGCAGAAGTCAGTTTTTCTTAGTTTACCCGCACCCCCATCTTCTCCATTTCAGCTCTTTCTCAACATTTTCCTTCTTATTTGTTTTCAGTGGCCCTATAAGTCAGATCTGCATTTATCAATAACCCTTGATATCTTCAGAGGTTGTAGAGCAGATACAGGAATTACCATTCATTTATCGTCGATGGACTTTTCACAGCCTTATTCCTTCTGACAACTTATGGCTCCTTCGATTGCTCTGACTTGACCTTTTCTTTTCATTAGAATCTAAATATTGATCTTTGAATACTGAATATGATCACACTACCCAACAATTTATCTCATTCCACTTTGTGGAAGACCTAATTCAACAAATGTAAAAATATATTATTTTCCCAATAGATTCACCCAATGGCTGAGTAAGAACTTGCTTCTTTTATAACTCCATTTCTATTTCTCTTTTGATTCAAAATGACTGAGAGTTACTAATTTCTCATCTCTATTTTCTTTATCCTCTCACTTTGTCTATGAAAGGTAACTGGTAGAGTCACATGAAATGTTTGCAACACAATCATGCATAACTCATTTGGGTTTCCAATTTTGATAGAAACACACACATCGCAGTCCAGGTTCACTTAAATC
Source organism: Chelonia mydas (assembly GCF_015237465.2). Taxonomy (NCBI): domain Eukaryota; kingdom Metazoa; phylum Chordata; order Testudines; family Cheloniidae; genus Chelonia; species Chelonia mydas. Next base: position 156,609,637 of record NC_057850.1, read on the forward strand.
TTTACTACGCTTTAAGTGAATCTGAGCAGATTTATGCTTCTGCATTAAAACCCTGAGAAATGTATGATTTTACATGGCTGCAGTAAAAACATGGTGCAAGCTGGTACTTTCAAGTTAGTTTCACTTTGACATTTTGAGTTAGATTGAACACCAAACACACACCCTCCTCGCTTTCACTCTGAGTGTATGTGTGGGGATGGGTCTTGCCAACCTGTATGGGTCAGAACAACCAACTGTTGTGTCTTTTGCTCTTTACACAACAAAGGAACATAACCCTGCAGCACTAAACCACCTAAAGCTCTAGTTTCCAGTATATTCATGTAGATCTGTGCCACTTTCATAGACTTTTGACTGTTTAGCAGTCAGAGTAGCCTTTCCCATTCTCTTATCTTAAATTCTACATTCATTTTGATGGGGTCCTGCTTAGTTCCTTGGGGAGAAAATGCAGAAAATCTCTTCAGCTCAGTGGTTTTTCAAGCCAAACCATTTTATTCATTCATTATCCAGGTATATCAACTACCACTGAAGTTGTACAGTTCCAGACATTCTCCTTTCTGAAGTGCCGTACGCTAAACTACTGAACTTTACATTTATTTTGAAACTGTCTTTTAGTCGACTTAAAAGGCAAGCTGAGATCTTGAAGACAAAACAAGTGAGAGAGCTGGAATCTATCAGGATAAATTACAATGGAAATCAGTCCCAGCCTAAACATTTACTGAGTCCTTAATCCCTGTTGATGTTTTCACTAAACATAAATGAAAACCAGCCCTATGGAAAATATATAGTATTTTCATTATTATCCCTTTTGCTGTAGCAAGTGCTTTCCTGGAAGAAAGGTGCCTGGCAAAGACATCTAACATATGGCTTTTGTGTGTGTGTGGGGAGAGGATTGCTAACAGAGGGAATAGTTTAGCATGGGGTAAGCCACAAAAATATGCAAACATACAGGGCATCTGTTTGATATGCATGAGTCACCTACAGCAATCAGCACATATGGAGAACACAAGTGCATGTGGGGCAGCAGGTGGTGGCAGTGGATATGCTGCTGAGAGCTGTGGTGTACTCTGTGACAGAAAGTAAAAGAGACAATCCAGTGCCAGCTCATTTTCTTTGCTGGAAGGTTTGCTCATTCAACCAGAATGCCTAGCTCATTTTTAATTTCTCTGAGGAAGTTGCCGCATGCAAAAATCCCTGTTTTGGCACTTTGGGAAGAGTGAATGTGCTTTTGGCATATGCTAGCTAATAAAAGCCAAGTGCTATTTGTACAGAATGCTTTCCATCACCGACAAGGTTAACTGAACTAGAACAATGCCTGTTGTGATCTTTCACTCACTGTTGTTGTCTCTTCTTTGTTCTAACTTCCTGGAAATGCTAAAAAATGGATGGAGAGGTGGTCACAAAGCCACAGACAGTGAATATGATTAAAATCTTAAATTTCTACCCTCCTCTGGTATTCACCTTTCCCACGGTACCTGCAATATTCTCCATGCTTGGAATGGGGAATATCGCAAAGACTACCATAACTTAAACTACTGCATTTAATAAACATCAAAGCCAAACTTCTCAAACTTGGGTGACTACGGCAGCTCTGTGCCACTGGAGGGTTGCATTACGACAGGATTTCCTTTAATTCCCAACGTAAATTAAACCAGCTTTGTGGCTGCTGTGCAGACAAATTGCACTACCATAAGTAGACAGATTTTACTTCCAAGTTTGCAAAAGGACATTGTACCAACAATAAAGAAAAGATGTTTAAAGTTGTGAAATAATACGTTTGACAATGGCCTTTTATAGTTAAGACACAATGCCATTTGTTTGTTCAATGAAGTCAATTACAACAGGGCATATCTTGTATTCTGTATATACATATACAAATAAATTGGGTTTTTTTATTACTTCACAATGCCTGACTGCAAGTTAATTTAGTTTCCATTTGAGTTCTTTAACTGATTGCAATACCCTGTTGATGTGTACTGTGATCACAGAAACATTAAAACACTTTTACACATTGGACTCCTTTTCCTACTAAAGCCTTGTTCAGTTCTCTAGTACATAGACACTCATTGTCTACAGTAGTAACTGTCCAGTAAAAAAAGGTTATTAACCTCTCCGTAACTGTTGTTCTTCGAGATGTGTTGCTCATGTCCATTCCCATGGAGGTGTGCGCGCACGCCGCACGCACCGTCGCCAGAACATTTTTCCTTCAGTGGTATCTGGTGCCCCCTGGAGTTTTGCCTTCATTGCGCTGAAAATAGGAGCCTGCTGACCTAGGGCCCCCTGAATTCCTTCTTGCTGGCAACTCCGACAGAGGGGTAGGAGGGCAGGTTTAGGAATGGACATGAGCAACACATCTCAAAGAACAACAGTTACTGAAAGGTTAGTAACCGTTTTTTCCTTCGTCGAGTGCTTGTTTATATCCATTCCCATCTAGGTGATTCCCAAGCAAATGTTGGAGGTGGGTTCAGAGTTAACCAACAAGCTAGCTGGACTGAGGGGGCGCTGGGTCAGCAGGCTTCTATATAGAGTGCCATGAAGAGCTATATAGAGTGCTGGAGCTGACCCGACAGATACTACTGAGGGAAAAACCTTCCGGTGACAGTGCATGTGACAAGCACACACCTACACGGGAATGGACATGAGCATGCACTCGAAGAAGAAGAATAGGTACGGGCTTGTATGCTCAATACCCGAGTTTACCAAATATGCAGCAATATTATCTACATATTGGAAGCCAGGTTCAAGCCATGATGCTTTTCTTCACCTGATATTAATTCTGACTTCCATAGAGTATTTTTACCATTATGTTTTATGCTGTTTTGCCTGAGCTAATATCTAATTCTAAACTTTCCAAATGCTAAGTGTATTTTGAATAATGCTAATAGCCTATCACCAAAAAGTTTAAATGTGAATTTTAAATTGAAACATTTCAGGACAGATCCTCAATGTATAGACTTCGGTGAAATCACTGGAGTTATGTTGATTTACACAAGCTAAGGAGCTGACCCTACATATTTACACACATACACATGAACATACAGATGTGCATATGAAAAGAAATAGATGGACAGACAGCTTTCCTCTCCATTGCAACAAGTTTATCAGCAGTACTCACATGACTTCCTGTTTGCACGTGACCGCTTCCTCTCTCTAGGCACCGCTCGCTGACTTGGCACTTGGGTGGCTGACTTTACAATGCGATCCATGATCTCATCAGCTGCATCATCTGTAGCATTAGGTGAATCATCACCAGCAGCATTCCATGAACCGATACGGCCTGGAATGAATTGGAGTCTTAGAAAAAGAGTACCCCTCACACATCACCTTTGTTTGTAGTTGGATCATTGCAGAATGACAGCAGGCAGCTCAGTGACTGCTGTTTCAAATTTGTTAGAGTAAAAACGTCTACCCATTACACAAAATTTTAGATAACGCCCCAACTACTCGGCAGCACCAGCTGAGCTATAAGGGAGTTCTGAACGGGCCTTAAACTCATGGCTCTCCTCTAGATGATGCAGCTGGCAGTAGTCTCCCAGAGACTGTCCACCAGCTGGGGATTGCTGGAGTGCAGCATGCTCTCCTCACATCCCCTTTTGCTCCCTATACTGGAGCCAGAGCAGATGGAATAGAATCTGACTGTACCAAGTCTGCTTCCATGCTTCTGGCACAAAGGGGATGTAGTGGAGGAAAGAATCTGGTTCAAGATGTTTTTTCCCCCTTTGAAAGGAAGAAATCACCTTTTCATTGCATGGCTGGATATAGCCCGGCACAACTGCATGTGCTCTGTTACAAGCAGAAAAGTAAAAGTGGTCGGCAAAATGTTCAGACTGAAAAGCTATATAAGCAATTTTGGTTAAAACTACACACCCACCAGAGAACCATGTCTCCGAAACCAAAAGATCCATGAAATTATGGCCCTCCCTGTTGCACAGAGCCCTCCGACAGGCACATCTTTTGGTTTCTCCATTAGATATTATTGTTTGTTTTTCTTAATAATTTGAAGGTTAGTCAGTCAGAAGAATAATGACAATGAGCTTTCCAATAGAGCTGGCTCAGTAAACACAGTCAGGTTAAAAAACCAGCAATGATGGGACCAATCCTTGGCACTTCGCTGTTGACAGTAAATAGCAGTCTTGAATCGCAGTGTGTCCCGCTGCTTTTTTTCCAGGCTCCTGTCAACAGCAGGTCTATTAGGACAGCGCTCCTAACAGGCTTCTGTCTGGCTCACGCTACCACTGCCTCTGTTATTCTTTAAGCCAACAGGAACTGAATCTTATTACAGGACACACTGCTCACTAGCACTTAACGAATTACGTCAGCTGTTTAGTTTGCTGCAGAGCAGCTTGAGTTGTTTATTTCTTTGTATCTTAGCTACTCGGCCTGCTTTTTAAATTGGGGCTTTTGGAGCCAGGCATCAAAGCTTTAATAAAATACATAGAAAATGTTTTACTAGCAGAGCAGGGTCTAGGCATAGTGGTACCAAAAGAAATCAGTAATGGATAAGATTTCCATATATGAGGGAAAGGAATACCAGGAAGAGCAGGCCTTACCACCAAGAATTAATGCCCTGTACTCCAGAACCAGTAATTGATTGATTAATTGATAAACCACAGCTGTAGGAAAAAATGTGAAAGGAAAATGGGTTAATGAGCCCACTATCTGTGAAATGATTCAGCAACAAGGAAGTGGTTTGCTTGCCACTCTTCTTATGAATAGAGATCCCAGCGGATCACATGATGGAGAAGAAATGAAGATATCTCATTGCCAGAGATGGTTGTACTACTGAACTCCTCTGTCAGAATATTGGGTCTGTGCACTGTAGACTGGGACAACATTTGATTTCCCAGGATTCAGTTTTCAGAACTGAACCGTGCTGACACTTGACAACTGTTGGCTTCAAAGGAAGAAGAAATAGCTGCTAGAGTTGCGAGCACATCCATGGTTACCTATAGAAGGTAGATGACCTGCCACCAATCTGCTCTCTCTTTACCAGCTGGTATCTCCAGCCCTAATATGGCACTAAGTGATATCAATGTGTACATTCATCTGGGACTGATACAAGCCTTGGGTGCATGATGCTTTACCCTTAGACTACTAGTGTTCACTGTGGAATAACTGATTCTTCATCTTCCATTTCATTATTTTAAAATTTGTTTTTCCAAAAACAACACTGGGCTTGTACATATGATGTAAACTCATGTGTCCACTACAAACAGCAGTTCTATGCAGTAGGATAAATCAAATAGCAGGGAAATGTTTATACATTTATAATCTCTTTTATTCCTTCAAAAACTTTGCAAATCCTTCTCTTCTTTCCCCACCATTCCTCATAAGCTTTGATGCCCTTTAAGCAACAGTTTGTGGCCTAATGGCTGCTTTCAACTTGCTTGTATTGGAAAAAAATATGTTGACCTCATCTATATTTCATAACAAAAGGTGATCAGAGGAATACAAATTGGGGCTTAAAGGGGAGCCAGGCTCATGCAGGAAGGGGGTGGGGGGTCAATTTTAAGTGGTTATTATTCCTTATTGCTACTCCCGCTGTCTCAGCTATTGACCAGCTGCCTGATCTTAGGCAAACCACTCCAAGGGGTCTGTGCCCCATTTGTAAAATGGGGGGTAACAAAAATTGCTTCTTCTCTTTTGACTATTTAGATTGTCAGCACCCTACTACGGCGGCATGACCTCAACGTCTTACTGTAGTACATACAATAAATAATGACAATGCCCAAAGGGAGTTGAGAAAATAAAAGCACAGCGTTTACCTCTGCTGGCTCTGCTTCGAGTGCGAACACCTAGTGCAGTGGTGGTTTCCCCACTGACGGAGGAGGTCTTCAGCACAGCCTTCATGTTCTCGTGCTCTGCTGCATCTTCAGCATACTGCAGACCCTGTGGCTGGCTCTGAGATGGTGTAGAGTTGCTGGAGAACTTTCCAGACTGCAGAAAGAAAAAGAATTTGTTTAATTGACACGATCTAAGTTGACGAGCAAAGGTGGGTGAGGTAGTATCTTTTACTGGACCAAATTCTGTTGCTGAGAGAGAAACTTTTGAGCCTACCCAGAATTCTTCTTCAGGTCTAGAAAAGGTAGGCAGAGCGTCACAGCTAATTATAAGATGGAACAGATAATTTAGCATAAGTTGTTAACACATATTTCAAGGGATCATACCGGATGAAGTGGCCCTTTCCCAGTGCTCCAGTCATAAGGAGGAAAGGAAGGTGGAAGGGAAAGGGGGGGAGTAGCAGCTGGAGGAGGTTGTTACTGGGGCTACAGACTGTTATAATAAACCATCAATCCAGTGTCTCTATTCAGTCCATGATTTTTAGTGTTTAGCAAAGTTATCAATTTAAGCTCCCAGGCCTGATTTTAAAATCGTTGTGCAGGTTTCCTTTGAGGGTGAGGACTGACAGGTCAACTGCAGAGTGAGAGAAGTGATCACCCACAGGGGATAGGCAGTAGCGTAGCTGGGGGGGAGGGAGGGAGAAGGGCAGCGGCCGCTCCCGCACCGAGCACAAGTGGCTCCTTTTTAATTACTTGGTGCCTTTAACATTTTTACTGACTCGGTGGTGCTCCGGGTCTTCAGCAGCACTTCGGCGTCGGGTCCTTCACTTGCTCCGGTCTCCGGCGGCATTGCGGTGGCGGAGGGGTGTTCCTTCAGTGCCGAAGACCGGAGCGAGTGAAGGACCCGACACTGAAGTGCTGCTGAGGACCCAGAGCGCCGCCGGGTCAGTACCAGGGGATCGTGCCTTTATTTAATCTCCGCTCCCCCTGTTTTTTCCACCTGGCTACGCCACTGGTGATAGGGTGTTTTTGTCTTTTATCATTTTCCTGTGAGCTTATTTGAGAGCATAGTGATTGTTTGGCTTTATGCAAATAGTTGATATTGAGGCATTTAATGCACTGGATGAGGTACATTACACGCTGTGATTGGTATATGTGGGACCCATGGACCTTGAAAGGTGTGTTGTGGGGGCTGTTGATCATTGTAGCAACAGAAATATGTTTTCAGCTCTTGCATCTGTTGTTCTGGCAGGGTCTGGGCCTACTTTGAGTTGGTGTGTCCTGGGTGTGGGGAACTTGCTTCTGATAATGAGTTTGGAGAGATTGGAGGGTTGTTTGAAGGCCAGAAGAAGGGATTCAGGAAAGATTTCCCTCAGGATGGGGTCCCCATGGAGTATGGGTTGTAGTCGTTTGATGATACCCCCATGGGTTCCAGTGTGGGGTGATAGGTGACAACTTGGGGTGTGTGGTCAGAGAGGTTCTAATTTCTTTATTGAAGTTATTTAGTTCTAAAGAATGAAACTAGTAAAGAAAATATGCCATTTGTTTAAGACCACATATCACACACTGAGCAGTAGACACACAATCAGAGATCCTTGCCTGCCTGGACTCATTTGTAGTACAGGTAGGCTCAAAAGAGTGGGGCAATATTCACTTCTCTCCAAGAGAACGGACCCTGATAGCTATAAGGACAAGGGAATATCAAGGTGCATATAAAATCCTCAAAAAAACTAGGCATAAGTATGGGCTTTAATCTTCATACCTTTTCCATCAGAGCATAGGGTGTGAAACAAAGACCTGCTGTGTGACCTTGGGTAAGGGCCTGCCGTATGGACTCAAATACCACAGTGATGAGCACACTAGATGAATCAAGTTAGCTAAGTAAGGAGTAGATAAGTTTGTTCTGTAGCCCCAACTACGGGTAACTTGGCAGAGCAGAAGTAGTTTCACTGTCCATGAAAGGAGACATTTTCCTGCTGTCTCTAACCTCCCCCTCTACTCCTGCCCCTGCTTATCTACAGATAACAGTTAAGCGGTTCTAATAGTAACTACCTACAGTAAGTTAAAAATATATTAAGAACAACACTGAAAACATGCTGCCAAATAATTTCATGGCTGGAGCACAAAAAATTGCAGGCGGCAGTAAGAAGAACAAACAAAACCTTAAACCAATTTTGGAATCTGCCCTTCACTCACCCAATCTGTGTATGATTTCTGTATTACCAAGACAACATTAAGAAACAGTTTCTAAATTAGCTGCACACACATAACACAAAGTAATGCGACAGTAGGCTGAGGTTTCATCAGTTATAGAAGAAACCTGTCTAGGATTGAAGCCTCTAAGAACTTCTGCAGAGCAAAACATTTTTAAGGGAGCATGATGTTTTCAGAGGAGGAGCAAGTTATATTTCTATTTCAGCCTATGGATGTTAATGTTAAAATGTGCCACTTACTCTCATGGTTCTTACTGTCAGAAAGAATATTTAAGGTATGTTTCTACTCTGAAAAGTGATTACATAAAAATGATAACTTGTTACTCAACAGATCTGCCCCAGTGTTATATTCAGAGTCATATTTGCAAGCACCAGGGGCTAAAATATTTTTTAAATTTCTCCTCACTCCTATTAGCCCTGCAGACATAACACAGATATGAGAAAGTATGTTGAATGTTACTCCTTCATTTGCACCATAAACAGGATTGTTTTATTAATTTCCTATTATAAGGCCAATTAGTTGCACTCAAGAAAATCCATAGAGCTTTTATTACTGGTGATGATGCTTTAGAAGAAAAGAACCCAGCTTGACTCTGAGAGCCTATGTTGAGTTTGCAGGGCTGGCTGTTAGGAAAACCCCATTGTTTTACCTGTAAACTGAAAATATTTGATCTGGAAATTACTGGGAGAATGATACTATTTAAACAAAATGATTTATCAGATTAGAACTGTAAGTTAACCAAATAACAAAGCAATGATCCTTACAAAGCACTGAGCTAAATATATTAATTTGAGATGTACTTCTGATGGTGCATGTCTAGAATTTGTTTTAAAAATAACACTTTGCCTCATTTGGAGGAAGAAAATGTGTAAGTGCTAGAGTCTCACATGTGAAAATAAAGTATCAGAAAAATATTAGTGATAAATGTCTGCTGCAGTGCATGCCAGTCTTGGTTTAAAAATAACATTGACAGTAGGTTGAAAAGTTAACAGATACAAAATGTCACAGAAAAACCAAAGGAGACTATTATCACATAACCAATAGTTAGAATACACACATTAGTTAAATATTTTTGCACAAATGTTAATTCAATAGCATGTATTGTTCCGTCTAATGGATTCAAATCATCATTCACTTGGTGATTCCTCATGTTCTGTCCCACCCAGACATTAAATTATAATCTTTGGGGAAGAAGAGGTCCCAGATAAGTAGCTTCCTACATATCTTTCATTTTCAAATGTCCATGCTTTGCTTACCCTCAAAGACTAGCCCCTTGTGCAAATGACTGTCATTATGAAGCACTGGGCATTCAGCCAATCAAATTGCTTGGTTAGTTGAACTGGATGAGTGAGCTATATTTGAACAAAGAATGCATTACATAATGAGATGCTGTCCATAACAATAGACTGTTCCACTGGGAATACAGCAGGTATGTCAGCTGGTACATTATTTATTCAATTATTTTCAGACTCATGTATTAAGAGGAATTTTAAGAAGTTCATAAACTATTCCATTGTTCAATTCTTTGGGATTCACAGTGCAGATGTTGCAAAATTTTGTTTTGCATCTCTATAGACAGATGTTTGAACTGCTCGTAAAATAATGTTTTGTGAATAGATAGCTCAACATTGATTATCCCGTTGTCATGGGAACCTTCATCCAAAGTTTTCCCCAGGACACTCAGATTATTGAAGTTTTGCATAGTTAAGGGAATTATTAACTTAATTAATGATTTTGGGAACTGGAGAAAGGAAGTTTCAGATAATTAAGGCTCCAAATCAGGATTTATAAGAGAACACAAACTCATGGTTAAAGCAACTTTAAAAACAGTCTTACGATAGAGCCAAAAAGCCACGAGAATGAAAGTCACAGTGCACGGTTCCAGTTGAGCTAATGGACTTGAGCATTCCATAATATTTGTGTTAGAATTAGATCTCACAGCACACAGGGGATGTGGAAACGACATGCTCTTTCAAAGAACCATACCTCTACATCTTCCTCTTCATCCGTCTATTGGGGAGATGAAGGACAGGACAGAGAAGGACAAAGAGCAATGTTTAGGAAGTATAGTATGATCAAAGCATGGTATTGTTTAAGCAATGACAAGATGATCTGTAAATAAAGGTAGATAAGGAAATACTTCATATGGCAATCAACTTGCCGCTTCCTTTTAGTAAAGAAAAATTTATGGATGCTGTTATCTTCTGCAGAAAAGGCATTGCATTTACTTATCTATGCACCCAAATGCATATCAATAGAACTGGCAATAGAACCAAGGCAAAGTTTTAAATAGAGTTGCCTGCTGCCTTCTCTCAGACAAATTCCAAAGTAAGGCCATGCCCTATCACCCTTTCATCTTTTTCTTTCCCTCAAATCATGGTGTTATATGACACTATGCATCTTTCTGCTCCAATGGAACCATAAAGCAGCTGTCCCCTGGCTGCATGGAAGGAGGTGGACTGCTCTCTTGTTGTTCCAAATAATGGAAAGACAGGTTGGCTCTGGCTTCTCTCTCTTAGCCCCTCACTTACCTGCTAGTGAGACAGAAGCTCTCTCTTCCTCTCCATCTCTGTGATGTTTCTTGGGCACCCACGACTGTGAGTCACCTTGTTACCCCCCATGACTCCAGTGTGAGGGAAACTTGCCCGTTCTTAGCTGGGTGTCAGCTCCCTGACACTACCAGTCTGTTAGCCACCCAAGCCCTCTCTTCTGGGCTACATCACACTTTTCTTCACCTTGTAGGTTAACAATAGGTGCACTTTTTGAATTGTACCCCCGTGATATCCAGCCCCTAATGCTGGCTACTCTCAGAAATTCCAGATCCTCTGCCCCCAAAGAAGCAGTGTACCCCAATTTATCAGTTTTACCTTAATGCACCACTCCTGCAAACTACACAGCACTTGTGAGCACTTAGGATAAAACAAAAGCAGGCTTATTTAAGAAAGAATACAGATGTAATTAAAAATGGGAGAAACTGATGAAACCAAGTGATTACAACACAAAGCAATATGATAAAACTTGAACCTGGGTCTACCCTTATCAATAGTTACCTCTCTTATGCAATAAGGCAGATTTCCCCCAAAGTTCAGTCTACTGCAGATCTGGCTGGTTTAATAAAAACCAGGATCCAAGAACCAGGATCATGAAAACCCCCTTGCTCCCCATGAGTTTTCTCAGTGAATGGACACGGAGTGCCTCTCCCTCCTCTGTGTTATACTGAAAACAGCCTTTTGTTTCTATTCACAGATAGGGAGAACCCCTGGCTTGCTGTAAAGTTTCTTTTTTGCCTTTAAGTTTTTTGATTGTTTGTTGTTGCCTCTGATGGTTTCTCACTCAGAGTCTCAGTATTGCATAAGGCCAATTGATTGAGCCTTGCATTGCATCACTGACCAAACAGAGTGGGGTGATAACTCCCCTTTGCCTGAATGGGCCATCACTGAGACATGTTAACTCTTGGTGAATAACTTCTACTCCTGGTCCATAACGCATTCTTTAAATATAGATATCTTATTCCTTAACTATTACCCATACTCACATCTTATAATGATTATGAATCTTGATGAGCTTTCTGTAAATACCGTACACATTACTCTTTATGGATAAATGTGATGTATGAGTTTTGTCAGATCTGAGGTGCAAGATATTTGCAAAGAACAGGGGAACCTATGCTACAGGGGTCTGTGTAACACTCCGCCCAGTTGATCTGTTAGCAATCATTGGCACTCTCTCCTCTTTTCCCATGTTCATAATAGGGAGAAGTACTGGAGGAGAGCCTGGCTACTCCTTCTCCCTATGTAGTGACTGGTTTCTCGGTGGCTCATTTTCTCTACCTTTTGCTTTCATAACAGGGTGGCTTCCAAAACACTGTGTCTTTTTGCTTAGAACTTGGATCTCTTCTGTATCTCTAAAAAATCCAAATGTCTGGAAGTCAGGAAATGCAAAGTTGACATTTGAAAGAAACCTCTAAATGTTGGAAAGTATGAAAAAAACAGAGTTAATGCCCTCCCCATACAACCTTAACTCTATCTGTGCATTCCCATCCACACCCTCCCACCCCCTGCCCAAAAACACGAGACAGATATTAGCCCTCATACTTCAAAATTGACATCTTGAGCTGCATAGCCCCAGCTATGCTGGATTAAATTGGACACACAAATGTGTATATCATTCACCACCTATTTGACCAAAGAAACTAGATTCAATTCACTCTCTCTCAGACAAAAACACCACCAATATCACCGTGACTCTTAAGAGATGAAGGATGGTCTTGTGGTTCAACCATAGGACTGACAGTTTGGAGACCTGGAATTTATGCTTGGCTCTGCCAGAGATTTCCTTTTGAAACTTAGGCAAGTCTCTTAATCTATCTGTGGTTTATTTACAATGATGCCTGGTTACCACAATGATGTTGTGAAGCTAAACACACGGACGTTTATAAAGCACTTTGAGATTCTTGGATGCTATATAAGTAGGATAGTCCAACAACAATAATTACACTTTATATAAAAGTAAAAGACCTATCCAGCTGCTACCTGACACTTCCTAATTTAGGCCCCAGCTAAACAAAGCACCCAAGCGAGTGCTTAACTTTAAACAGGTTCAAATAAAACACATACTTAAAGTGCTTTGATGGACTGGGGCCCTAACTCCCTGACATTAGGCACTGGAAATCATAGAAACATATTAATCCCTCACCACCCTAGATTGTGTGCTGCAGACATTTAAAACCTAGTGTACTCCTGCATTTAGGCTACACAAACCATGGTGGATGTAGTTTATGAAGTCTGCAGCCACAGTATATGAATTTTAAGATTTCCTTAAATTTGTGGAGTTCAGGCCCATTCACTAGTGTATCAAGTGTTGAACCTGCCAAATTTCAGGAATTTTTTTCATATGTCCATATGAGTCATGGCTCCTGGCTAGACTGCTCCTTCTGAGATCCCTTTCCAGCGACAAGCCCATGCCTCCACTTCTCTTTGGGATGGGACCATGCAGTGCAACCACTCTCTGACTGGGTCTCCAGATTACACCCCTCTGGTTGCCAAACAGGATATCTAGCAAGCTCAATGGGCTTGTTGCCTGCAGGAGTTTTCCTTTGGGAGCCTATATCTGGCATTCCCCTCAAGCCTCCTGGTAGACATGACTTAGCCTGGGTGGCCCCTTTCTCTTCGGCGCCATGCTGTGACCTGTTAGCTACAGACTCTGATTCTCAGGCAGTCTGGCGTCTCCTTGCATCCTTGTTAGTGCTCACTGACACTCTCTGGGAAGCCTCTCCCTTTTCTAGGCCCAGGGTCCTCTCATGGTTTAGTGTCCTCCTTTGATTCTACACTTAGTGTTGGGAAGATTAAACCTGGATGGAGTCACATTGCCCAATTAACAGCTTCCTCATTGTTCCCTCCAGGACTCTTATCCCTGTTATTGTTTTGCTATTCCTGTTTGGTCCTTTTAACCACCTCTTTGATTTAGCTCCATTGCAAGTAACAGATCACACAAACACTACTCCCCATTCATGAAAAATAACCCAGATATTCCCCAGTTCTCAACACCAATCTCATATGAAGTGTTCTCAGAGTGATAGCATAGGGGGCATTTATTTATTTTATTAATATTTGTAAAATGCAAACACTGAATTTCCAGGTTTTTAAAAAATACACTGTTCCATTAATTCCCCACCCACTGCAAGTTATTAATATATATTTTCTTATCTTATCTCCAGTTCAGTAATGATTTTTGTCTGGGATTGATACATTTTGTTCCAAAAACATTCATCATTAAATAGGAAAGCCTCATTTGTTTTGGCGCTCATCTAGTTTTCAGCATGCTCTACATGACAAGATTAGCTGTATGAGAGTGCTGAGAAGCACATTAACGTTACTTTTTAAGGGCATGTTTGGTTCAGAGAGTGAGTTGTTTATTTTCCTTTGCGCATAGTGGCACTGAAATGCAGCCAGACATTTTGCAGTGGGACCTCAGCAGGTATGTTCATTTTGTTATTCGCATTATGATAGATTTTTTTTTTTTTTGCAATCCTAGGGAAAACAAATTCCTCTGAAAAACAGCCATGCAGAGTTCTTCGAATAAATAAAAAAGAGAAAACCATAGAAGCATCTTGGAAAGAAAGAGCATATTTGTATATTAATCCATACACAAAATGAAGAGAAAAATAAAAAGAAAGGGGAAAAATGAAGCAAAAATATAAAGTAATCTGTGAGAGGCATTCAAAGGAAGGGAAAGGGGCAGAGGACAATGCTAAGTGCATTTTCCAGAGTAAGAAAGCAATCCAGGCTTTGTGCAGTTTATTTATTATACAAGGGTTGGATTGTGATAGCAGGAGCATTCCAGGCTCAAGAAGACAATTTCCTTCTTGCTCCCCCCTTTGCTCCAGGGAGAAGTGATTGGCTGATGGCTTATACCAGCAGCAGACTACTACCCCTCGCCCCACCATGCTTGCTCAGTTCCAGTAGCCAGTGTGTACTGAGAGGGACAGAATCAAAGTTCTGTTCATTCCTCTCCCACCTGCTCTGGGTGGAAGGGAGTAAGCAGTTTGTACAGCACCCATAATCCCTATAGGTCCATACCAAATCTCTGTCGCTGTGTGGATGGGCCAGTCTGGGCCAGAATGCAGCTCTACAGTTACTAAGGATAAGAGTTAAAGTAGTAAGTGAATTACTCAAGTCTCCTAGATCAAAGATTAACCAGATGGGAATTTTCCTTCTTTTCTTTCTTCTTTCTTTAATGGTTAAATATATTGCAAAATGTTTTTGAATTAGGAAAGTGTTAACAAAAGTAACATTACCAAACAGTACTGGAGGAATGCAGCTAGGATGAACAGCTCCCCTAGTTTTCTTTGTGCATGAGCTTTGGCTTTGAAGGCTGAAAGGATCTCCAGTTCAAATCCTAGGGATTCAACTTTTCTGTCAAGTTCACATGCCATAGCACAATTTCAGGAGACCTTTTTTTAAAAAAAAGTCACTCTAGTATTCGTGCCGGGGGGGATTTTGCCATATATAAATATTATTTCTAATATTAGAAACTCTAAGGAACTGTACAAAAGACAGCTACATAATTCTGGGGGACAGGTACTTTTCAATGTTATTAAAAATAATTGAAAAGCTCAGACTCAAATGTATAACTGCATTTCTTTCCTATCTTTCCTGCTTATTTTTCAGTGAATTGTATTGTTTCTGAAAGTGCGTGACTGATATCACTAGATAAAGGCAGACATAGGGTTATTTCTACACTGCAATCAAGGGTGAGAACAAGGGTGATTGTAACACGTGTCGACCTACCCAAGATAGAGTTATTCTAGCTAGTGCAAGTATTAATAGCAGCAAAGTGAAGCTATGGAAGCACAGGCTTCCGCACAGGTTGTACAAGCCCACCTGGGATCCTGGGTACATGTATGGGTGGCTAGTCCATGTTCAAGTCCGTGCTGCCGCAGCTTCACTGCTGTTGGTAGCTGAGCTAGCTAGATTAAAGCCACCTTGAGTATGTCTACATACGTTGTAACCCAGTTGCAGTGTAGCGATTGCAGTGCAGTGTTGCAGACACTAGGCAACCTCCCCCTGTAACTGTGACAATGCGCCATTCTTCCATTTTTATTCTTTTCCCATGTAAGAAACATCTATTGGGAATTACATTAACAATACCAAACTCATTTCACTATGAGTGACCTAGAGAAGTCAGGAGCAAAGGTCTGTACAAATGAAAGGCTATTACAAAAATTGGGAGTCTGTTTCTCAGACCTAAAGCCCCTTCCATGTGAATAATGCCACTGAAGTGTATAGGTGTTCTGCATCCAAAAAGGTCAGTAGGATTTACCCTCTGCCCTTCAAGACTGATTTTGGTTGAGTGGGTTTAAAAAATAAAGGGATATGTATTTTCTTTTCTAGAATCGGAAAGGTTACCTTTTCTTGGGATTCATGTAGACCACAGTGATAGGATGCGGGACTCAATCCTGGGAAGATTTGAGGGTTGTGGTGGCTATTCAGCTGAACACGAGTTCCCAGTGTGACACTGTAGCCAAAAGAACGATTGCAATCCTGGGATGCATAAACAGTGTAATCTCAAGTGGAACAAGAGTGGTTATTTTACCTCTATATTTGGCATTGATATTACTGTTGCTGGAATACAGTGTCCAGGCCTCACGACCACAATTCAAGAAGGATATTGATAAACTGGAGAGGGTTCAAAGAAAATCCACGAGAATGATTAAAGGATTAGAAAACATGCCTTATAGTGATAGACTCAAAGAGCTCAATCTATTTAGAGAAGGTTAAGGGGATAAGGATATAGACTTGATTACAGTCTATAGGAACAAATATTTAATAATGAGCTCTTCAATCTAGCAGAGAAAGATTCAACACAATCCAATGGATGGAAGCTGCATCTAGACAAAGTCAGATGGGAAATAAGGCATAAATTAACAATGAACGTAATTAACCATTGGAACAATTTACCAAGGGTCATGATGGATACTCCATCACTGACAGTTTTTATCCATGATGACTCCAAGATATATTTTTTGAGTGGTAACAGCTAATTTAGAACCTATCATTATATATGTGTAGCTGGCATTATTTTTTCCAATGTGCATTACTGTGCACTTCTCAATATTGAATTTCATCTGCCATTTTGTTGCCCAGTCAGCTAGTTTTGTGAAACCCCCTATAACTCTTCACAGTCATCTTTGGACTTAACTGTTTTGAATAACTTTGTATCATCTGGAAAATGTGAAATGAATATTCCGTTACCAGGTGTATATTTACTATTTACTATGCATAGCAGGCATATCTTTTCACTTCCATGCATAGAAATATAAACTAATCAGAAAATCTAAAGTTAGCAATAAAGCAAAGACAAAACCCCCTCCCCCTACCATACCTGCTCTATTTCATTATTGTCCCCATGCAATTGCCTGCCAGCATGCTGAATTACAGTCTTGTTTTTTGAGTAGAACTGGCTTTGGAGATGTTAGGTATCTCTCTGCTTATATGGGGCAATGAGGAGAGCAGGTGTTAGAAGGAAGCTGTAGCAAGTCTTCTGATGTGACTGTGGCTCTGATTTTACCATGTGCCACAACTGAGTGGGGGAAAATAAAAGCAACATTACTTGACTATATTTAAATGGATAACTCCTATACATGTAGATCACAGAAAGTCCTTGATTCGCCCACATAAGCAATCTCCTTAAACAGAGGAGTATGTGTCATGCTAGTGAGGAGCCAGTGGTTGTGGTATATGTTGGTACCAATGACATAGGGAAAGGCAGGAGAGAGGTCCTGGAGGCCAAATTTAGGCTGCTAGGTAGGAAATTGAAGTCTAGGACCTCCCTGGTGGCATTCTCTGAAATGCTTCCAGTTCCACGCACAGGGCCAGGTAGACAGGCAGAACTGCGGGGTCTCAGTACGTGGATGAGATGATGGTGTACGGAGGAGGGTTTAGATTTATTAGGAACTGGGGAACCTTTTGGAAAAGGGGGAGTCTATACAGGAAGGATGGGCTCCACCTAAACCAAAATGGAACCAGATTGCCTGAACTTAAAGTCGTAGAACAGTTTTTAAACTAAGGTCTGGGGGAACGCCGAAAGGTACGGAGGAGCACGTGGTTCGAACAGAGACATCCCTTAGGGGAGGATCTATTAATGAAGATTCTCTGTGTCCTAGTAAGGAGGAAAGGATGGAAGATGATAAAACATGGGTAGAATCTGACGAAAAACAGTCAAATGAAAAAGAGTCCCATTCAATTACATCATGTAATGGCAGACAGCTAAAAAGTGACAATTTTTTAAAGTCCTTATATACAAATGCTAGAAGTCTAAATAATAAGATGGGTGAACTTGAGTGCCTTATATTAAGGGAGGATATTGATATAATAGGCATCAGAGAAACCTCTTGGAATGTGGATAATCAATGGGACATAGTAATACCAGGGTACAAAATATTCGGAAGGCTAGAAAAGGTCACGCTGGTGGGGGAGTGGCACTATATGTGAAAGAAAGTGTGGAGTTAAATGAAGTAAAAATCTTAAATGAACCCAACTGTACCATAGAAGTAATTCCATGCTTGAATAATAAGAATATAGTAGTAGGGATATAGTACCAACCACCTGACCAGGAGGGTAATAGTGACTGTGAAATTCTCAGGGAGATTAGAGAGGCTATAAAAATAAAAAACTCAGTAATAATGGGGGATTTCATCTATCCCCATATTGACTGTGTACGTGTCACCTCAGGACTGAATGTAGAGATAAAGTTTCCAAACACCTGAAATGACTGCTTCTTGGAGCGGTGCATCCTGAAACTCACAAGAGGATAGGCAATATTTGATTTAGTCCTAAGTGGAGCACAGGATCTGGTTCAAGAGGTGAATATAGTTGAACCGCTTGATAATAGTGACCATAATATAATTAAATTTAACATCCTGGGGGGGAGGAGGGTGGGGAACACACCACAGCAGCCAACCATGATTGCATTTAATTTCGGAAAAAGGAATTAAACAAAAATGAGGAAGTTAGTTAAACAAATTAAAAGATACAGTCCCAAAAGCGAAATCCCTGCAAGCTGCATGGAAACTTTTTAAAGACACCATAATAGAGGCTCAACTTAAATGTATACCCCAAATTAAAAAACATAGTAACAGAACCAAAAAAATGCCAGTAAGGCTAAACAACAAAGTAAAAGAAGCCGTGAGAAGCAAAAAGGCATCCTTTAAAAAGTGGAAGTTAAATCCTAGTGAGGAAAATAGAAAGGAGCATAAACTCTGGCAAATGAAGTGTAAAAATATAATTAGGCAGGCCAAAAAAGAATTTGAAGAACAGCTAGCCAAAGACTCAAAAAGTAATAGCAATTTTTTTTTTAAAGTACATCAGAAGCAGGAAGCCCACTAAACAACAGGCGGGGCCACTGGACAATTGAGATGCTAAAGGAGCACTCTAGGACGATAAGGCCACCATGGAGAAACTAAATGAATTATTTACATCAGTCTTCACAGCTGAGGACGTGAGGGTGATTGCCAAACCTGAGATATTTTTTTTAAGTGACAAATCTGAGGAACTGGCCTAGACTGAGGTGTCATTAGAGGAGGTTTTAGAACAAATTGATAAAATAAACAGTAAAAAGTCACAAGGACCTGATGGTATTCACCCAAGAGTTCTGAAAGAACTCGAATGTGAAATTGCAGAACTACTAACTGTGGTATGTAATCTATCATTCAAGTCAGCTTCTGTACCGGATGACTAGAGGATAGCTAATATGATACCAATTTTTAAAAAAAGGCTCCAGAGGCAATCCCAGCAATTACAGGCCAGTAAGCCAAACTTCAGTACCAGGCAAACTGGCTGACACTATAGTAAAGACCAGAATTATCAAACACGTAGATGAACGTGATTTGTTGCGGAAGAGTCAACATGGTTTTTCTAAAGGGAAATCATGCCTCACCAATTTGTTAGAATTCTTTGAGAGGGTTAACGAGCATGTGGACAAGGGTGATCCGGTGGATATAGTGTACTTAGATTTTTAGAAAGCCTTTGATAAGGTCCCTCATCAAAGACTCTTAAGCAAAGTAAGCTGTCATGGGATAAGAGGGAAGGTCCTTTCATGGATCAATGACTGGTTAAAAGATAGGAAACAAAGGGTAGAAATAAATGGTCAGTTTTCAGAACAAAGAGCGGTAATTAGTGGTGTCCCTAGGGGTTTGTATTGGGACCAGTCCTATTCAACATATTCATAAATGATCTGGAAAGAGGGGTTAACGGTGAGGTGGCAAAATTTGGAGACGATACAAAACTACTCAAGATAGTTAAGTGCAAAGCAGACTACGAAGAGTTACAAAATTGGGTGACTGGGCAACAAAAGGGCAGATGAAATTCAATGTTTATAAATGCAAAGGAATGCACATTGGAAAACATAATCCCAACTACACATATAAAATGATGGGGTCTAAATAAGTTGTTACCACTCAAGAAAGACATCTTGGAGTCATCATGGATAAAAACTGTCAGTGATGGAGTATCCATCATGACCCTTGGTAAATTGTTCCAATGGTTAATTATGTTCATTGTTAATTTATGCCTTATTTCCCGTCTGAATTTGTCTAGATTCAGCTTCCATCCATTGGATTGTGTTGAATCTTTCTCTGCTAGATTGAAGAGCCCATTATTAAATGTTTGTTCCCAGTGTAGGGATCTATAGACTCATTTAACAGGGATTTAGAAATTACTAATCAAATTGTGATTCATTTGATAAACATTGTGGGTCAGGATTAATATTTGTTTAGGATGGGTGTTTGTTGGTTTTACAACTCAAGAAATAGATCTACCACTCAAGAAAGAGATCTTGGAGTCACTGTGGATAGTTCTCTGGGGGCATCATAGAGGTCTATAAAATCATGACTGGTGTGGGGAAAGTGAATAAGGAAGTGCTATTTACTCCTTCTCATAACACAAGAACTAAGGGTCACCAAATGAAATCAAGAGGCAACAGGTTTAAAACAAACAAAATGAAGTATTTTTTCACACAGCAACAAGTCAGTCTGTGGAGCTCTTTGCCAGAGGATGTTGTGAATGCCAAGACTATAACAGGGTTCAAAAAGAACTGGATAAGCTCATGGAGGATAGGTTCATCAATGGCTGTTAGCCAGGATGGGCAGGGATGGTGTCCGTAGCCTCTGTTTGCCAGAAGCTGGGAATGGGTGACGGGATGGATCACTTGATGATTACCTATTCTGTTCATGCCCTCTGAAGCATGTGGCATTGGCCACCGGTGGAAGACAGGATACTGGGCTAGATGGACCTTTGGTCTGACCCAGTATGGCTGTTCTTATGTTCTTAGAGGTTCCCCAAGGAGAATTTTAGAGAATGCTCTTCACTCCGTTAGGCTTTCTCAGCTCATAGGATCAGCATATAACTGTGAATTAATGCTAAGCATATATCCTACAACTCAGACAAGGAGGATATTTGTAGCTGGGATACTATTGCTCAGATGATACTCAATTCCTCCCAAATACAAATACCATCCTGGTCTGATTTTTCTTCTTCTTCCCTGTCCTATAACAAGCCCTTCTGGGGAAGGCCCAATCACTCCCTCTCCTGTTTTCACATCTTCAGGAAATGGCCCATCTCCCTGGCTCAGATGTTCAGTGACTGGCCACTGGCCTGTACCTACATCCTGTTTTACTGTGATAGGGTCCACATGCAGGCCCACTTCCTCTCTCCATCTCCCTGGATATTTCTTCTGGTGAGCCGATGAACGGCCACCTTTCCCTTCTCTCACTTCCTGACACAGAAGGACTTGAAGAAGCTCCTTCATTCCTGTTGCTGCCACTTATTCTGGTCCTTTAATACACAAATGCTCCATGGTATACTGGCATAACAGGAACCCCTCCCCTCTTGCCATTATCTGAACTGGTGAAAAGCACTGATGCTACTTGGAAAATTAAATATTTAATTTGCTAATCCCTTTGGGTAGTGTCACATTTTAACTCCTTCAGAATGTTACAGAGAAATTAGGGTGCAATGCAAATATAAAACTTCAGTTCCCTAATACTAGACCTGAAATTTTGCATGTCTATCTTAAACCCTTTGCAAAGAACCAGAGCCCTTCCTTTACCTGGGACTAGTCCAAAAGGAAAATCTTTTGAGATAATAATGTGGCTCTAAAATTTTCTCCCAGATGAGGCAGATTTCCAAAATTTGAAAGGTTATTGCCAGGAAAGATCTACAAATGATTGTGAGTCAACGACTTAAATACAATCCCAATATGGGTCTGATGCATTTTTTTTCTTTACCTAACTTGTCTGAGCTGTTGGCCATAAAACTGTAATCAGCTTTGGGTTTTTCATGCCAAAGGCAGGATAGGGGTAGCTTCATATGCGATGAACCACTCATGTCTAATCGAAACTCCAGATTTGGATTTTGAGACAGCTGGAAACTTTTATTAAGTATTGGCACTTCTTAAAACTTTATTTGGACTGAGTGAAACTGCATCAGTTTAAAAGAAGATAAAAAAAATCAGAGGATCTTTAAAGATCAAGAGAAAGTTCATCTTATTTTTACCAAAGTAGCCTGAACATAGTCAGTGAAATTTATCAGGTAACAACTAAAGAGAATCTAAATTAGTAATCTGTAATAAAACCTGAAAGAGGCTGCACTTGACTCTCATGTAATATTTTTTTATCTAATGAAGAAAATAGATACTATACATATAAAACACTATAATATTTAAGTTTGCAAGTCAGGAGTTTCCCAAATGGGAACCTCACATTACACACCTAAATCCATATATAGACACCTAAATATGTGGTCAGTAATTTGATGTATGGAATGATTTGGCAGCCTAACTTTAGGGTTGTGTTATTTATATTCTTGGCCATATTTTTCAGTAAGGTGTCCTCCATTCCTACTCTATTCTTTGTTGAAAACAGACATTGTGCATGAATTTGTCCATGCAACACATGGAAGATTTTCTTTTATGAATACTTAGTCTTCTTTTGTCCAAATCCGGAAGCTGCTACGAATCCAGAAGCTTTTATAGTCAATGACAAAGAAAAACATAATACTGATTTAACAAAGAACAAAGGGTACATTATTCATAGTGGAGGGAATCCTTAAAGGAAGGTTAGTGAATGAAGCATAACATCTAAAGTATGGCATTCACTAAAAAGAAAGCTTCACAAATACTTGCCACTTACATCTGTGATCATTTTCCCCCTGGTCTTGTTTCTTTCCCTGTGGTTGGCGCGTTTCTGCTTCTGCTGCAAAACTCGTTCCCTGGTGGTGCGATACTCTAAAGCAAATTCACTAATAATTTTGCAGAACTTATTGATGTTGACTTCACGGATTGCATAAGGAGGATGACCCATAAATAACAAAAATGCATGGAACCTAAAAACAAAATGAATTAATGACAGCTTTTAAAAATGAAAAAAGAAAACATTCAAAAACTTTAGATTTCCAGTAAAATAGATTCCAATTGATCCATGTATTGTCTTCCGAGCTCTCATCTCTTTTTTTTTCATGCTGTGGAATTTTCATGGATGCCTTAATCATCACTGGCATGGTTTATAATTAAAAACATAATGCAAATAAATGGCTAGTCTATGATAACTTCATCCCAACCCATTTTCCCATGCTGATATAAGAGATAAGATGTGTATGAAACTCCATTCATTTTATTTTACTAATTTGGCAAGTGAATGAACAATTTCATTGCAGATATTGAAAAAAATATTATGTTTTAATTCCATTTGTTTGTATTAAGCAACTTCAAAGAGGCTGTTAAGATGTTGGGGAAAGTCTAGACAAGAAGAATGAAGATTTACAGGCTAGCAACACAGGAAGAGAAGCATTTGTAGTTCAAAAAGAAAACCATAAAATGTTGTAACATCCAAATACTTTCAGTCTGGGGTGCTTTGAGTTCACAACTTTACTGTTGATTCAGTATTACTCACAGCTTTTTGTATTATTTGCAGCTTTGCTGCCGCTTCTGTACCACATTATTCACAATGGACTACTGAATATATAGATCTTTGTGAATCTATTTTTTATCTACTGCGTCGATGCCAATTAAAACACTCATTACAATGGAAATAAAACATGTGACTGAATAAGGTATCCTGGAGAGGCTTAGAATAGTAGTTACATTAGGTAATTTAAAGTAAAGAAAACAGTGTTCAGCTTATTTTCAAATCCAGCACAATATATGTGATAAACCCAGTAGGAAACTCATAAGTTCCTGCTTTCACTACTACTCAGCTATATTTGGGGTACTACTTATTTAGAAGGTGGAATAGAATTCATGAATGAGAAAACAGATGGGCTGGACTAACATCCCAGATCTGTACATTCACACATTTGGGCCTGTTTGAACTCTCTTTGGTAATTCTGTGTACAAATATATATTATTTCCCCATCTGCAAAATGGGGATAATGATACCATTCTCCTTTGTAAAGCAATTTGAGAACTATGGATGAAAAGCACTACATAAGACATAGGTATTATTAATTATTAATTATTATTATTGGGCATATTTAAATCATCTGTGTGAGTTTATGAATCTGGAAATATACTAGCAATGGCACTTGCATATATATGAGCATTCGCAGATTGTACAAGATACGTATAGTACTAGCTCCAGATACAGAAATTGTTACTCTGTCTTTACTATGACAAATATATCATTAAAGACACAAGGAAATTGCCTGAGAAGGATTTCAGGATTTCACCACAGTGTGTAGTGATATGTAAGAAAATAATTGTCAGTCGTTGTTTTTCTCAACAGAAATACAATATTCAGCTGAAGTTAGGAAATATCTGGAACAAATGAACATCTGTTATAAAGACCTCACAACAGATTTGTTGGTAAACATACTTCTTGGAACGTGGTTTGAAGCACATTGAAATAAGTAATTGAGGTTGTTCCCATCAGTGCCCTAATGCTGTACCTGTTAATTATTCTTCTGTGAACAATCTTCAGAATTATGATTCTTTCTGCACAGTCTTTAAGGAACTCAGACATTTTTTGCTTCAGCGTTGGTTTCATTTCATGCTTTGCTATAGCCTTAAGGTGATCCCATGATGCTTTGCACCTTTTCTCCATCTGACATAAATTGTCCTGAAGTTGCTCAAAGTCAACCTAAAAACAAGTGAAGACATCAGTCACTTTGATCTCAAACACCACAGCAGTAACCTTGGGTATCTGAACTGTTTCATCTTTATACAATAAGGAGGTGGGGAGGGAGATGTAGCTTCAGTGACACTGCTATATACATTAATACGATATTAACACTTGTCCGTGTCTCTACCCTCAGTGTAAGTATGTGAAAAGTTAGAGAAATTCTGAAACAAAAAGAAATGTAACTATGTGTGGTTGCCATATAGATGTAACATCTAAAAAAAGGATAATATCTTAATTTTCTGCTACATTTGTATAAAATGTTTTAGTAGATTCTCCTCTTTGCAGTCAACTGCAGTAGGGACGATCAGAAAATGTGTGCATGCACCAAGGCAGCAAAAGGGTTTTTTCTTCTCTCTTTCTCACTACCACCTTACAGCATTTTAATGTGTCTGCCAATCACTACAGTGTCCAGATGCCAATGTTTCCCCTTGGGTATGTCCCTACCCCATGCACTGTCTTGTTGAAAGACTATATTGTATTCCAAATGGTCAGTTCATATGCCAGAACTTCAAGTTTTATTCAGAGGAAGTGTTATCTAGTGATCTCAGTACAAACTTGCATCTCTTGATACACAGTATGACACTGTTAGCTTATAATGACACTGTTAGCTTATAACACAATCTTTCTAATAGCTTTGAAAGTCTGTGTCAACACAGTTAAAATAAATTATTACATCCTCAGTAACACTTATCAGGAGGGAAGCCAATAAATTCCATAAGAAGGTGAAACAGAGGTTCTCTCTTATTCATCAACCAAAAAAGGTGTTCAAATTGCAGTGGTCTACGCAAGCCATTTTGGATATGTTTATAAAAACAGGGCAGTATGCATGAACTATCTAGCCGCAGTACAGCACATACACAAAGCAAATGGAAACAGCAGAAGTCTCCAACATCGTCTCCTTGACTTCCCAAGGAAGAATAAATTTATTTTCAAACAACAGCTCAAAGTAGAGATGAGCCTAAGCCATAAAATACAGATTTAGACTCAGATTCCAAACATGCCAGAGTTTCCGGATGTTTGGGTCTGGTATTTTTGGCCCATCTCTTATTGCAAAACAAAAAACAGTTCTGTATAAGGGGTTTCTTCCTGCTCATAGGATCTGAAGGAACTGTAGCTTAGTAAATGTTATTTTCAAAGGTTTCTAACTGAATATATTCCTATGCAGTGCAGCTATTCATTTATTAATTTTAATTGCTTTTGTGGTAAGAAAACTGTAGTCCTACAACAGTACATGCGATGTTATAAAAAAATTAGTAATATAAAATTTATCATATATAATAGGAAATTAATATCGTTATTAATTGTTCATTGTTGGTAACATGTCCATAATCAAAATTATAATGCTGACCAAGTACATACGTAACAAGACATTTTAAATGACTGAAGGTGATATAAGCACATACAGATAAAAGGTGAAATACTAGCCCCACTGAAATCAATGGGAGTTTTGCCATTGACTCCAGTGGAGCCGGGATTACATCCAAGGTCTTTATGCCTGAATTGCTCCAATCCACCTCCCAAAGCCATAGCACAATCTCATGAGGCTTAGTGATTTCTGATTTGTATAACTGTTACATATTTCATATGTTCTGCCAGGTTATTTCACAGTTATGTGGGCTGTGCAAATTAATTTTATCTTATAGCTTTTATATTTTACCATTACTGGTTTAAATCCAAATTCAGCCTGAACTGGAATCGGAACTCTTGTGAATTCGCGGAAAGTTCAGGTAAATCCAAACACTGAAACTCAGACACATCTCTGTAAGATGGACCTGAACCAGTGTACTGAAAGCCAGGTCTCTAATTGTGGCCATAATGCTGATTGTAAGTCAGCATGCTGTTTGAAGGGTGTTTAGAAGCTCTCCTTTGCACTCCCCTGATCCTGGTGCTATTCTGTGCATAACTGTTACTCTTGTGCTGTGTTAGAGCAGCCTAAAGGCTTTTATAACCTATGCTAGGTTGCTAGAATCAGAAGGGACTGAAAATAGAGCTTATGATACCTTTTCCCCAGTCATGATCCCTTTTCCCTACCATGCTGGCAGCAGAGAGGTCATCTGGCATAACCGTCCCGGTTCAGGCTCTACTCCATACAATTATCTTGCTTACTCTGGGGAAATCCCTCCCTGGTTATGCTGTCACTGTAACTGCAATAACGAAACTGGCCCTGGACTCATACTACCACAAAATTGGAGGAATATGGGATTGGGATCCAAACCGTCCCACCCCAGCCTTATCTCGAGTGTAGGTGGATCTCACTCTAAGCTTTTTATTTTTTTAATGCATTCTTCACCTTGGTTCAAATTAAAGTTTGTTACAGATGGAATAAAGTTTTCAACTACATACAGTACCTACTGCTGAGAGTCATACTAACTGAGTTTAGCCATAAGAAATGTATTATTATTAAAAAGCTCCCTGATATAACCTGGTATTGATTTGATTCATTTTTCCTCTGACTTACAAAGTGATGAATTTTTCCTCTGCACAAGGAAATAAAAACATCCTTTGATCCATTCTGCTATTTAGAAAAGCCCTGCAGGCGAGGCAGCTGTGGGGGGTTATATTTTTGTTAGAGTATCAATGCCTATGTTAAAAAAAAATCCTTCTCCAGGTCAGTATTTTGGCTGTTGATGACAAACATACTGCAGCTCACCACAGACTGGAAATATAAAATGCACACAGCAGACAAAATACCAGTATCCCCATTAGAAAAAAATGGAGCCCAGAAGACTGTAGGACTCAAAATTTGGGGTCACAAAGAATTTTCCAGATGGGGTAGGGAACTCCCCCAATCCCTCCTCTGCATAGTGCAGGAATTTTTATTAGTTTTCATCTTATGTTACAAAAGCTTGCATTGAAATCAGTGAGAGTTCTGAGTTACCAGTTCTGTAGAGGTCAAAAGACAGTGTTCTCTAGTTTCTAGAGAGCAGTTGGCATCTTCCCCTCGGTTGTGGTCCTGCAAAGAACCAATGCAACCACAAAAGGGGTACTGATAGCTGACGAGTGGATGTGGATGAAGGATGTGCTAGAGCCTTCACTACAGTTTGAGGCTACCAGCCTCTGGTAGAACCTCTGAGGGAGCACCGCAGTGAAAATACCCCCTGCTCTCCCATGGGGGGCACTGAGCACAGCTGCCTGTGCTGGTGCAGTAAGTGCAAATCCAAACTCACTAGAGTAACTCGTCTGTATATTCTGAACATGACTGAGGCTAATGTCAGAAGGAGAGTTGCCAAGAGCGTATAACAGATCACTAAGAACTCTAATGTAATATGGGCGACCAACTCTCAGGAACTTGTCTTCAATGAGTGGTCATTTTTAGGGGACAAAAATAATACATGTATGGAAAATTCTCCACATTTGGAAGAGTAAGAGTTAAAAGTGCTATGAGACATTCATATACATTAGCTTGTATTTTACAAGTACTGTTTCCCCAGCTTACGTTTCTGAAGGTGTTCCCATTATTTCCAGTAAAACCCTGGGATAAGTAGTGCTTATACACACAGAATCCAAGGCATCTCCATAGAATATCTGCTATAGACCCCAACCCTTAAGGGGTTAAGTGAAGATCATTTCACACATTATCTGATATAAAGTATCTGCTTTCCTTTAAATGTGTGTCATGGTCCAAGAAAATGCTTCCCTAAAGAGCACTGACGAATGAACTTGATTTAAAAAAAACCCCAAACCATTTTGTACTTGCCGATCTGTTGATCAGATTTTTCCTGCCTCAACTCACAGAACAATTCCACCAGACTGGGTAGGCAGGAATAGAAACATCTGAAGTTATTTAGAAAATTTGGACTCTTCTAGAAAATGAGGTCAAATGAATGTGAGAGTCTACAGTATTAAAGCAGCCACTGTACAGCATTTCAAACCACTGGTGTGGGCTTTTTTTTAAGTAGCAAAAGTATTAGGAACCTGCTTTCTCATGGGTCATGGCCTGGAGTGACACAAACACTGTCACACTCACTTAGGGTGACCAGATAGCAAGTGTGAAAATCAGGACAGAGAAGGGGGGTAATAGGCACCTATATAAGACAAAGCCTCAAATACTGGGACTCTCCCTGTAAAATCGGGACATGTGGTCACCCTACCCTCACTGTCCCTTCTTACCTGGATC
Source organism: Chelonia mydas (assembly GCF_015237465.2). Lineage (NCBI taxonomy): Eukaryota > Metazoa > Chordata > Testudines > Cheloniidae > Chelonia > Chelonia mydas. The sequence goes on from NC_057850.1 coordinate 156,638,417, forward strand.
TGTCCCTTGTTCTGGTCTCTTATCCTACCTACCTCCCTTTCTTTTTTTACTGTCAACTTTTTGTTTTCATGGGTTCTCTGCTGCTCCCATTTCTCTCAGTTTCTGTCCCCTCTCCTCCCCGATACACACTAAGGGCTCAGTCTTGCCTTACAGGCACTGCCGCAGAGAAGCAGAATTTCTCCCAGAGCTCCCTCCATGCAGGACAAGTTGGTTACGGCTCACCTCTTCAGGTCATGTGGCCTGCTCCCCACTGCATGCACAGCCAACTCCACTGGCTGCTGTAAAGGGAGAACAGAATGCTGGCCATCCTTTCTCCCTGGCAGCTTTATAATCTTCTTTCTCCATACCCCATCCTTTCTCAACCAACACAACAACACTTAGACTCACACATTCACACCAGGTAGCACTGAACAGCATAAACCTTTCTCCTCCAGTGAGGGAGCACTAACCAATGTGCTGAGTTGCTGTGACCATCAACTCCATTTAGACCAATGATCAGTAACATCAGAAAGTGAATGAGGTGCACACAGCGTGCATGCTAACAGAATAGGCCTCTCTACCACTCTCTTCCTGCACGCCCACGCTCATTACTACTTTCCAAATCCATGGAAGATGAAAGGACCATCTAATTCCCTTCATCATCTGTAAAACAAGGTTTCCAGTAAAAGTTTAAATTCTGAAGGATGGCAGTGAAGTCTGGATACTTCAGGAATCATTGGCAACATCCAGCTCTATATCACAGATGAGGAACAAAAGAGTCAAGCAACTAGCCTGAGGGCACAACGTGATTAAGCCCAAGATCCACTAAGCACTTTGTATGTTACTCTGACCTGCCCCCTACTGTGCATACTAATCTTTATCTATACAGAATGGAATTTCCTTAAATAGTGTACTGTATGCAGTGTTGTTGTAGCCATGTCGGTCCCAGGACATTAGAGACACAAGGTGGGTGAGGTAATATCTTTTAAGGAACTACTGTCAGTGAGAGAGACAAGAGAGACCAACAGAAGTTGATTCAATAAAAATTATTACCTCACCCACCCTATTTTAAATAGTGACATTTATATATTATACATTTTGTCAAAAATAACTACATTATACTTTTTCAGCTAGAAATGTACAATTCCTTTTTCACTCCTTAATGCCATCTTTAAGAAACTTGCTATCACTCTGTGGACTCTTGTAACTCGCAAGGAAGGTTAATGGGAGGTACAGCTCACTGGAGCACAACTTTCCTTATTTATAAACAGCAGATTCAATTGAAAACAGGGATCCAAAGGCATTCAAATGGTTCAGAGCTTTACTTATCTTCATTGAGAACTCTAATAAACCATTGACATAAGAAAGCTGTCTTGTAACTTTACTGACAACATTATGTTGGCTTATTAGTCAATAGACTAGATTCTCTGGTGCTCTTTGCCTTGTGTAGTTATTTATATGAGTAATAATTGTGAACTACTAAATCAGAAAATTAACAATTTGCATCTTTTTTACCCTTATATAACTGACTATACAAGGTGAAGCCCAACTGAGCAACTGACCAAAGGTTTGTACAGTGCTTTGGAGATGCAAAACTACACATGTGCTCAGCAATATTATTATATTTGATGCATTCTTACTCCATTTTGCGGTTAGTATTTGCTTGGTGTCGAGTGTTATCAAATAATCAAATTACACCTCAAGGAGGTGTAAGATGATAAAGGTGCATAATGTAATTTGGGGTCAGAATTAACAAGATTAAAAAGGGTATTGAGATAGGGAGAGTTATAAATGAGGATTGTTTAAATTACAAGTACAGTACACATAACACAACGTATAAAATACCGTATCTCTTCCCTGTGAGCTATTCAGTTCATACCGTGTTCCCAAGGGAGGCAGGGCAGAGTGAGGTCCCTACTCCCCATTTATATGTCATCTTATTGCCAACATTTTATTAAAAAAATGAAGTTACACAATGGTAGAGAGAGATGATTCATTTTCTTATTGTTGAAAGGAAACAGGAACAGTACCTGCTTCCAGCTGGAAGACAGCACTGTGACTAACATGGCATTTAGGTGGATTTCACATAAAATTGTGGTTCCACGAGACTATGGAAAAGGTAGTCCCGAGAGAAGCTCTGTTGTAAGAGTGTTTTATAATTATGCTGCATTGTATAAAGAAAAGAGAAAGATGGTCATTTCAAATTATCATTACAGCTTCAAGATACCCCCTTCTGCACTGTGTGCTACACATATCAATCAACTCTAGTCTTCCATTCCAATTAAACCATTTTCTGGGTCAAGTTCAACCCTGCCATAATGTGCACAACTCCTCAGACATTAAAGATATTGCACCTGCTTATGCTTGTAGTGAATTTGTTCCCCTGCAGTTACCTGGATATTTTGAACAGGGCTGAAAACGCCAACTCCAGGCCTGAGGTAAAAATAAAATGGAAGGAAGCTGACAAAATAAGCTCAAATTGAGTAGTGGCATTGAAGTTTCCTGAACATGCCTGAAAAACTCAGACTGAGAATTAACTAATTTATTACCAAGATCACTGGAAGGTATTCTGAGTCTTTTTTGAAGGTTCTGTATAACTTCTGTTATATATTCTCAATATTCCTTACAGCTTTCTGTTATATTATAATTATCATTTGCTGACTCATCCTAGCTCTTTAAACTTTGTTATTATACTTGTGGATAGATCAGCTCTAGACATTTTCGAAACAGGAACTGAATCTCTCCCCATCTTTGCCTCTCCCCACCTAATGCTATTGACGACAGAACCAACACATTCACAAGACATGTTTCATTCTAATTTCATAACTGAAATGATAATTAGATACACACACAGACATATAAAGTCAGCTTTTCTCCCTTCAAAGATAGGGTATTTTCTACTGCAGACCACAGGCCAGTTTGAGTTCTTTGTAATTTAGGTCAGACAGATCATTTCCACATTATTACAGGGATGAGTTTTGATGTGGAACATGACATTCTCTTCTTCCTGCCCTTGTTCAGGGCCAAGGGAAGTTCTGAGCATTGAAAGAGTAACAAATGAGCCCAGAGTTCTTTCAAAGAGCAGTCAGATTAGGGCTTCTTAAACAATATTTGTTATATTAGTTATATGTCATTGCAGCACACTGGTGGGCACCTCATGTTTTGGTATACATTATCCAAACATTTACAAACACCATTGTGAAGATCCTATTCCATAAAATCTACCTACTCTCTTTTAAATCTTGTATTTTAGGAGTTAACATATAACTCTTCACAGGATTCAATGTATTTAATTAGGAGTAGGCAGAAAAATAAGAGAAGATGCAATTATTGCACTCCATTTGCTAAGAATACAGGTACAGGAAACCATCTGGTAGATTTGCTAAGTGCTTTTGCCTACAAATGCTGGCTTATTAGTAACATAAACAAAATTCTTATATAAAAACTGGGGAGAAAGGCAAGTAGGTCAGTATTAATAATAGAAGTTTCTTTGAAAAGTAATAGTTTTTTTTTTAAAGAGGTGGAGTGTCGCAGGGCTGGGATTCTTTGTTAATGAACTTCACCACCCAAGATGCAGGACTATGTACATAAATGCAGCTAACAAAGGTAGGGTACAGACTATGCCTGATGAAAAAGGTAGGCGGGAGACTCTTGTGCCACAACCACTAAGGAGAGATTTGAATTATGGTTAGTGTTTGAACTAAAGATAGCAGAAAAATAAAAGGACAGATCAGAAGTATACCACCACTTTCAGAGACACAATCTGGTGAAACTCAAACTATGAGAAGATTTCCAACGGCATGAAGGGCGGTCAGGTGAAAATCTCTCATTGAAAAGCAGTGGAAGTTGGATGCCTTGGAAACCTCCCTCCTAGTTTTTTCTGAATAAACAGCATCTTCAGTCAATACGACTCTAATGTTGATTAGGATATGATTGGACACAAACCATAAGCAGAATGTGTGTGGCAGTGAAGGGATCTAGCATATTAGTGCTAGATAGTGCTCCATAAATATCTTAAATTAAACAGAAAGATACCAGAGAATTTTATATCCCATAATCCAGGTTTAGAAAATTACATCCCTTGAGTTTCAGAGTAATTAGTGAAGGAGGAATGTGCTTAGACCTAGCAGACATAATGAAAGGGGGTCTTTCACATTCTTTCACGTATGTCATTGGCTGGAATCTGGTCCAGGATGGTAGTGAACAAAAGTAATTTCTTTCTAAAGGCTCTTCAGTGGCTGACATGAGATGAGTTGCTGGTCTCAGTCCAAGTTTTAGTGGACAGGTGAGGTCTGTATTTTGCTACCCATGCTAATAAATGATTATTAATAGTAATAATACACACCATGATGTGCATATCTGTCACTCCACTATAATGTAATTCCTTGACATATTAGTTCAATTTCTGCTCCGATGTGCCCATATACAACTTATTTCAATAAGAGTCATATGAGGGCATCAAAGGGCAGCATTTAGCTCACCTCCATTCTTGTGGCCACAAAGTTAGTGTCCATCCTATCCACATATTTTTAATAAAAGGTCAGAAACAGTCTCCCTGCAAAAATAATTATAAAAAATATGACAATAGAATCGAGTAACTGATTAATACATGAATGGATTGCATGAACTTACTGGTCATATCACCCATTATTCCCATTTCTTTACTTATCCACTGCACAGCACCATTGTATCTGAGCACCTTACAAATTCTAAAATAAATACACCGAACAATCTCTTCACAAATCCTACACAAAAACCTCCATGATCAGAGACGGCAAGGAACACGATCAGTGGATGGCAACCTAACTCTAGGTGGCTTGAATGGATGCTATGGCACGGCTAATAATAAGGGCGCTCACTTGACTTGCACTGTTAGTGAATCAAAACAATACTGCCAGGTACTTATTTTTTCCAGACAAAACACCTAAATCGCTCTCTCTCAGAGAGACACACACACACACACACACACACACACTTCCAGCTGTGGAAACCATCTGGGATATTGCAGCTAATTCTTCAACATTGCTCCAACTAACCTGTTTCACCAGTTGGAGCAGCTGTCAATGTCCTTGCACCTGACACCGTATTTGGTAGAAAAGTTATGGATTTCTTGTCTTAAAATACCTATACAAAATATACTTTAATTGTAAAGGACATTATACACAAATACCCCCTTTTACACAGAGACAAGAACAGATATCACTGAGTCCAAGTTTGAAGCACCATTTGATCTTCCCTTCCCATCCTACCACCACCACCCTCGCTAGGGGTAATATTTCTCTCTGCTTTCAGTCAGATTAAACAGGAGCCGTAACATACCAGAAAAGCACTTGTGTTTCACCCACCCCTTCTCCCCATAAATCCAAGCGGAGTCCTTTGGCTCACTCTGCAGCTAGTTGCAGACTTCCTGTCCCCCCTGCATCTGTGTCAGTACAATCAGCAGTTCTTTCCTGAAAGTAATTGCGACTCCCTTGTGTGTGTTGCTCCCATTTCCTCATGCTTACTCTTCAAAATCACCTGCTTTTCCACTGTCTAATATCCGCAAGTAATTTGGGAGTCTTGCTGGAAGAATCAAACATAGCCTGCTGGGAGTGTGGCATTTTATAAATAAGTGATTCAGAGGGAGAATAGGATAATTATAAGTTAGCTGTGGAGCTGGCTTTAGATCTTCAGATGCATGGAGATGATTAGATAAGGGAATTTTTACAAGGATTTTTTTCACTAACATCAACTGACTCCAAAGAAAAGATATCAATGCAAACCCGGCCTCATCTTGTTACATTGAGAGGAACAGCATTGACAGAGGCACAGAAATCTGGAGGCCTGAAACCCTGCCTTTGTGTTGGGTACATCAGTACTAGGGCAGTACCAGCAGCAAACAAACAGCTTTTTTAAAAGGAAGAACAAAAGATGTGTTTGTAAAGCCTATTTACACAGGTCTTTTCTGAGGGAATGGTTCTGAAGGGTTGGGGGGATTTATGTCTGGTGAGTTATATTACGATTAGTTTGTATTTAATTGAGTTATTTATGTGATGATATTATTATAGCTTTGTATACAAAATTCTAATAGGTCAAAATGTCAGTGGTCCCTGCTCTACACAATTTTGTATGGTAATAATATGGCATTGTATTGTTTTAGACTTCTGTAGTGAGTTTCAACTCACCCAAGTATGTTCTTATCACCATTTCTGATAACTGTGACTTTGTTTGGTCTTTTGGAGATGAGCCACAGGCTTCACAAGGGATTTTACTGCCTTGTTTCATGTCTTTTCAACTCTTTTCAGATGTGCCAGGCTGTTTTTTTTTTTTTTTTAAACAACATTTAGGGAATTCTCACATTGATGTTCATCCCAAGGGAAGGGGCATCTCTGTTTTTCTACATGATGGAAATTGTTTAGCCTTTTGTGGCTTGGGACTCCTTGAAGTTTTAGAAAGATGCTTATAGATGAACTGGAGCCCAAACTGCAGTGTAATCATAAGTGAAATAATGATTCTTCATTTATGCCAGTTTTCCTAAACCAGATTTCACATACTGTCTCTGACCATTCCATTGAAGAGGGCAGGATGGAAGGTTTCCATGTCCTAACGCTTTGATTTGTGGCAAAGATGAAGGGGGAATAGAGCTTAATTCAGTAATCCATCACTGGTACAATATGTGCAGGAATATCCCAAAGAGGAAGACCTTGGGCATTATGGGGAGGATTAAGGCCATAATTTCCCTTACTGTGATTTTGTCTGACCTTTTAGAATATCATCTGCTTTGGGCACGGCCACTCAGAGTAGCAAACCACAGACTGAAATGCTGGGTGCAGTTTTGTATGGCTTTGGATCTAGAAACTCTCAGAAACTACAAATGTAGATCGGGATTTCTTCCACTTCCTGAAACTGCAGGATACAGACTTCTTTTCAGAGCCCACAGATAAAAGTCTATGATAGATTTTGGAGGATTAGTTCTTCTTATATGTTCAACAATAGTTTTCATCCTTTTAGTAATTAACTGAGTCACAATTTAAAGTGTGCTTTAACCTCTAAACACAAAAAAGAAGCAAGGGAAACAAGAAGTAAACCAGTACAGCCAACTGGCAAGGCATAAGAAAGTTATCTGAGCCAAAAACAGATCCTTTAGAAAATGGAAATCTAATCCTAGTGAAACCATAAACTATGACAGTCAATATGTAAGAAGAAAACTAGAAAACCTATGATGAAATCTACAGAGTAAGTAACTAAAGGTGTAAAAATAAATACACCGGACCCTCACTAGAATGCAGGATTTGGGATCCATGCACGGTTCTGCATTAACGCGCGGACTGGGTTATAGCGGGGACTGCGTTAAAATGAATTCCAATCAAAGTAATTACATATGGGATCCATGGCTGCCACTGCGTTATATGTGAATTCACACTATACAGATGTGCGTTCTAGCGAGGGTCCGGTGTACCAAGAAAGTTTTTAAGTATATTAGAGGCAGGAAGCCTGTTGGAGAATCTGTGAGTCTGCTGGATCACCAAGGATTAAAGGGAGAAATTAAGGAAGACAAGGACATTGTTGAGAAACTAAGTAATTTCCCTGCATCAGTCTTCACCCCAGGGGATGTTAGGGAAATACCTACCCCAGGCCCTCTCTCTTCTGGTAATGAAGATGAGGTATTACCAGAGACTGAGGTGTCCGAAGAAAAGGCATTGGAACAAATTGATACATTAAAAAGGAACAAATCACTAGGCCCAGATGGTGCACACCTAAAGTTCCGAAGACACTTAAGAATGAGATGATTGAGCTGCTAGCAAAACTAGGCAATCTCTCATTAAAATCAGCAACTATATTGGAGGACTAGAAGGTAGCAAATGTCCCATATTTTTAAAAAAGGTGTGAGGGCTGACCCAGGAAATTATAGAGCAACAAGCCTTACTTCTATACTTGGTAAACTGGTTGAAATGATGTTAAAAACATAATTATAAAACATTTAGATGATTATGATATGATAGACTCTAAACAGCACAGTTTCTGCAAAAGAAAACCGTGTCTCACAAATCTATTCAAAGGCTTTCAATGTGCCAATAAAATAGTGGACACATGAGAACAAATAAACAAAATTAATTTAGACTTTCAAAAGGCCTCTGAGAAAGTCCCACACAGGAAGCTAGTCACAAAACTAAGAAGTCATGTGACGTGAGGCAAAGTACTGTCACGGATCAGAAACTAGCTAAGAGGGAGAAAACAAAGCAGAGGAATAAACAGTCACTTTTCGTCATGGCACAACATTAACAGCACAATATCACAAGGCTCTGTACTAGAACTTTTGTTGCTTAATATCTTGATTAATATATGGAAAAGAGGGTGAGTACTGAGAGGGGAAAATCTGCAGGTAACAGAAATTTATTTCGATTAGTCAGGGCTTCAGAAGATTTTGAGAAACTTGAGAGATCTAATCAAGCTAAGTAAATAGGCAACATTGTGGCAGATAAAATTCAGTGTTGATGCATACAAAGTAATGCACAGAAGAGTGAATAATCTGAACTGCCCAGACACCTTGCTGAGTTCTAAATTAACTGTGTCCACTCAGGAAAATACCTGGCCATCATTATGGACAGCTCCATAAAGACTACAGTAAAATGTGCAGCAGCACTTAAAAAAGCAAACAAAATGTCAGGATGCTTAATGAAAGGGATGGAAAGTAATATGGAATATATTATAATGCCATTAGATAAATCCTCACCTGGAATACTGTTTTAAGTTTCTTTCATCCCATGTCAAAAAAAGTATATAGAGAGGCTTCAAAGACAGATGTGAAAATAATTAGAGTATGGAAAAATGAAGAAGAAAGATTGAAGAAATTAGGGTTGTTAATTCAGTCAGTCAATATGTCGCAAGAATGAAACAGAAAGTTGGCAAATTCAGAACTGATAAAAGGAAATACTTTCTACTCGATGCACAATTAGACTTTGGAACTCATTGTTAAAAGATATCACTGAGACCAAGAACATAGCAGAATGCAAAAGAAGACTGAACATTTATATGCACAAGAAAAATATCTAGGGTTCTAATAGTAAATATTTTTTAAAAAGCAAAGCAAGAGTTTTGGAAGGTATATAATATCTCCTGTTTGAGGAAATAAGCCAACCTCCAGTTATTGGGGATTATTAGGAAAAAGACCGTTACCTTCTCCGTAACTGGCGTTCTTCGAGATGTGTGGCTCATGTCTATTCCACAATAGGTGTGTGTGCTTGCCACGTGCACCGGTGCCAGAAGTTTTTCCCCTAGTAGTACCCGTAGGGGGAGCACCACTGTGACCCCTGGCGTGGTGCCTCCTTGGCGCGGTATAAGGGGAGCTGCGTGCTCCCCCCACCCTCAGTTTCTTCTTGCCAGACAACTCCGACAAAGGGGAAGGAGGGCGGGATGTGGAATAGACATGAGCAACACATCTCAAAGAACAGCAGTTATGGAAAAGGTAACTGTCTTTTCTTCTTCGAGTGATTGCTCATGTGTATTCCATAATAGGTAATTCCAAGCTATATCTGTTGGAGGTGGGTAGGAGTTCACAGATTCCTGGGACGGAGTACAGCCCTTCCGAACCCGGCGCCATCCCTAGTTTGGGAGATGATCACATAGTGTGAGGTAAACGTGTGAACTGAAGACCAAATAGCGGCCCTACAAATGTCCTGGATAGGGACGTGGGCCATGAAGCCAGCGACAAGGCCTGGGCCCGATTCAAGTGTGCCTTCACAATCGGTGGTGGGGGAACACCCGCCAGATCATCACAGGTGCGAATGCACAAGGTGATCAATGGGAGAAGCGCTGATTGGAAATCGACTGACCCCTCATGCGCTCAGCCGAGGCAATAAACGGTTGAGAGGACTTCCTGAACAGCTTAGTCCGTTCCAGGTAGAAGGACAGCGGCCTATGCACATCGAGCATGTGAAGCGGCGTTCCTCATTGGACGCGTGAGGCTTAGGGCAGAGGACAGGCAGGAAAATGTCCTGGCCCATGTGATAGGCGGAGACCACCTTAGCGAGGAATGCGGGGTGTGGGCGGAGCTGAACCTTATCCTTATGGAAAACCGTGTACGGGGGTTCGGAGGTCAGAGCCCTGAGCTCTGAGACCCGCCTGGCCGACGTGATAGCAACCAGGAAGGCCACCTTCCACGAGAGGTGAGACCAAGAGCACGTGGCCAGAGGTTCAAATGGGGGCCCCGTGAGACGGTATAGCACCAAGTTCAGGTCCCACTGTGGGACAGGAGGCCTAGCATACGGAAAAAGATGGTCCTACCCCTTAAGGAACCGCCCAGTCATAGCATGGGAGAACACCGTGTGCCCCTGCACCGGCGGATGGAAGGCCGATATGGCTGCCAGATGCACCTTGACCAATGAGGACGCCAGGCCCTGGGCTCTAAGGTGAACGAGGTAGTCCAGGATAAGCTGGATAGGGCGGGCACTGGGGAAACACCCTGCTCAGCAGCCCATCTACAGAACCTGGAGCACTTTGCCCAGTAGGCGTGGCATGTGGAGGGCAGCCGGGTTTCCGGGGGACGCGTTTGACCCCCTCTGAACACGTCCGCTGCTCCCCACCTAGTCATCGAGCAGCCACACCGTGAGGTGGAGAGCCGCTGGTTGGGATGGAGGAGATGGCCCTGGTCCTGGGAGAGCAGGTCTGGATGGAGCGGCAGCAGCGGGGCCACCACCAGGCCCTTGAGGATCCCGTACCAATGCCGCTGGGGCCATGCCAGGGCAATTAAGAGGACCTGTGCCTTGTCCATTTTTACTTTCTCCAGGACCCTGCTGATGAGAGGGAATGGGGGGAAGGCATAGAGAAGCTGGCTTGACCAGGACAGGAGGAAGGCATCTGAGATAGCGCCCCGTCCCAGACCCCCCCGGAACAGAACCGGGGGCAACGCCTGTTCTGCCTCATCGCGAACAGGTCCACCTGGGGAGTTCCCCACACTCGGAAGAGCTGGTGAGCCACTTCCGGGTGGAGAGACCACGCATGCTGGGAGGAGAAGTCCCTGCTCAAATAACTGGCCCACGTGTTGCGGGCACCCGGCAGGTGGAAGGCCCTCAGGGAGATGTGTGCTATGCAGAAGTCCCATGGTCTGAGGGCTTCGCGGCAGAGGGCCGAGGACTGGGTCCCGCCTTGCCTGTTGATGTAGAACATCAAGGCTGTGTTGTCCATGAAGACCCTGACCACCTTGCCCTGTAAGTGCGAGCAGAAGGCCACGCATGCCAGGCATACAGCCCTGAGCTCTTTGACTTTTATGTGTAGGGGCAACTCTGTGGCCGACCACAGCCCTTGGGTCTGAACGGTCCCCACGTGGGCTCCCCAACCCAGGTCCGACGCATCGGACACCAGCTCCAACGATGGGGTCATGTCCCGGAAGGGGACACTTTGGAGCATGTTGCTCAGGGAGGACCATCACTGCAGGGAGGCGATCACTGGGTTGGGCACAGTGAGGACTTTGTCCATCCTGATCCGGGCCTGGGAGAACTCCGAGGCCAACCACAACTGGAGGGGCCTCATTCGGAGCCTGGTGTGGCAGACCACGTACGTGCACGCCGACATGTGACCCAGGAGCTGGAGGCACACTCTGGCCATTGTCACAGGGAAGTTCGTATCTGAGTCGATGAACCCCTTTAGGGTCTCGAACCTGTCTGGTGGGAGGGAGGCCGTGGCCATCGAGGCGTCCAGGAGCGCCCCGATAAACTCTATGCGCTGGACGGGGACTAATATGGACTTGGTGTTGTTTACTGACAGGTCCAAGGTGGCACACGTGGACAACAGGAGCGTCACGTGATCCTGCACCTGCGACTGGGAGCTGCCCTTGACCAGCCAATCGTCCAGGTAGGGAAAGATCTGGACCCCTCGGTGCCTGAGGTAGGCAGCCACCACCAACATACATTTCGTGAACACCCTGCGGGCAGTGGATAGGCCAAACGGGAGGACCGTGAACTGGTAGTGGTTCTGTCCCACCAGGAAATGGAGGAAGCGCCTGTGCCCCTTGTATATATGGATGTGGAAATATGCGTCGTATAGGTCCAGGGCCGAGTACCAATCCCCAGGGTCGATGATGGAGGGGATGATGGCGGATGATGGAGGCCAGGGAGATCATGCGGAACTTAAGCTTGACCTCTGGAGTCGGGGTCAGCACCGACTCCATGAGAATGGCCCGGAGCCTAATGTCCCTTTCTCTTTTAGTCCAAGGCTTGAATGACTTGCAAACCTTGCAACGATCGCTGATGTGAGTCTCATCCAAATAGCATAAACAGTCCGCATGCGGGTCACTCCTTGGCATAGATCGCCTACAAGACTCGCATGACTTAAAATCCGGGACGTGGGGCGTGCCCCGGCCCGGGCACTCTAACTAACTGGAACAACTAACTGACTACAGGTACAAGCACTGAACAAACGAAAAGTTCTGGGGACGAGCTACAGCGAAGCTGGAGCAGAGTAGTTCCGATGCACCTTCACTGGCGGCAAGAAGGAACTGAGGGTGGGGGAAGCACGCAGCGCCCCTTATACCGCGCCATGGAGACGCCAGTCCAGGAGTCGCTGGGGTGCTCCCCCTACGAGTACTGCCAGGGGAAAAACTTCCGGCACCGGTGCATGTGGTGAGCACGCACACCTATTGTGGAATACACATGAGCAATCACTCGAAGAAGAAACATAACCTGGGGGCAGATTATCCTGTAATTACCTACTGCTGAGTTTCTTTCACCTTCCTTTGAAGGAGCTGATATTGACCGCTGCCAGACACAAGATACTAGAATAGATGGATCACTGGTCTGAGCTATTCCCATGTCCATGAAAAGCAATTCTGTAATAATTGCATTCTGGATTCCCATGTTGATTATCTCTCAATGATTCCATATTCCATGTATGCAGTTTAAAAATAAAAAAAAAAATGTTGTTTCTAACTTACAGGTCAGAAAATTCAACTTGACTCTGGGAGTCAAGTTGGATTCTTTCCCTCATGAATATCACTTTCAGTAATAAAAGCTCTGAAGACTAAATTTGTCCTCAGTGACAACTGTACAGCCCCCTATGACTTCAAATTTATATTCTCAGTGACAAAGAGATAAAGACAAAGACAAAATGTCCCTTACTATAAGGGATGTCACTCTTTTTAGACCCAGAGTTCCCTCTGCTCCACACCAATTTGGCCTCCGCTCACTTTTACTGTTGAAAATCCTTTACATAAGAATTAAAGATGCATGAAGCTGAGGTTATACATTGAAGGAAAGGAAGGAATACACTGAAGAAACCCACCCAACTGTACGTTTCCTGCATAAAGATTATCTCTGTGCCCCAATTTTGGGTCTTTGTCACACATTGTGTGCCACATTGTGGACTGGAAGATTTAGGCATTTGGCTATACCTGTGCAGCTCCAGTGCCTTTAGTGGTTTCCACAGGCCTGACTCTTTGGCATTTACTAATGAATGCAATTAATGTTGCACAAAATGGAATAGAATCCCACTCCCTGCTGATGTTTGTGTTGGCTCTGCAGAGCTAACAGGAGTAAGGAGAAGTAAGATTTATTTTTGTCACTGTTTAAGTCAGTAGATAGGACACACACATAGTAGACACACAGAAGGAGCAAATTTGTCGAGGAGGAAAGTGCCATTATTACATCTTTTGCAGAGTAGAATCACACTGTAAGCTGTCAATAGTGAGAAAAAAGCTTAAATGCACCTTCTTTCCATATGAAATATGGCTTTCTAATGAAGCTCTACCCTAGAAGTATGTTAGTACAGCACAGAGATATTATGTTAGGACAAGAACAAAATTTGGGGACTGTTGTTCCCTCATCCCAAGCCTCTGGTAGTAAAAAAAACTAAACAAACAAAAGAAAAGGGAAAAAAATTTTTTCCTCTCATAAAGAACATAAGAATGGCCATTCTGGGTCTGACCAATGGTCAATCTAGCCCAGTGTCCTGTCTTCCGACAGTGGCCAATGCCAGATGCTTCAGAGGGAATGAACAGAACAAGACAATCATCAAGTGATCCATCCTGTGTCGTCCAGTCCCAGCATCTGGCAGTCAAAGGCCTAGGGACACCCAGAGTATGGGGCTGCATCCCTGAACATCTTGGCTAAAAGCCATTGATGGACCTATTCTCCATGAATGTACAGAATTCTTGTTCTGAATTCACTTATACTTTTGGCCTTCACAACATCCCCTGGAAACGAGTTCCACAGGTTGACTGTGCACTGTGTGAAGAAATACTTCCTTTTATTTGTTTTAAACCTGTTGCCTATCATTTCATTGGGTGACCCCTTGGTTCTTCTGTTATGTGAAGGGGTAAACAACTTATTCATACCATTCATGATTTTAGAGATCTCTCTCATCTCTTTTCCAACCTGAATAGTCCAGTCTTTTTAAATCTCTCCTCACATGGAAGCTGTCCCACACCCACAATCATTTTTGTTGCCCTTTTCTGTACCTTTTCCAATTCTAATATATGTTTTTTGAAATAGGGCAACCAGAAGTGCATGCAGTATTCCAGGTGTGGACATACCCCTCTTCTGCCCTTCAAACAATCCCCCACCCTGTCAAACCTCATCATCAGAAGCAAGCTCCCCACAGACCAGAACACACCAACTCAAAGCGGCACCAGACCCTGCCAGAACAACAGATGCAAAACCTGTACACATATCTTCACTGCTACAATGACCAACAACTCCCACAACACACCTTTCAAGATCCATGAGTCCTATACATGCCTATCATAATATATGGTGTACATCATCGAGTGCACTAAATGCCCCCAAAACAACTATGTGGGTAAAACCAGACAATCACTACATTTTTGAATGAACTTACACATGATAAAAGACAAACACCATATCATGTGGGTGAATGTTTTTCACAAAGCGATCACCCTATATCTGATCTCTCAGTCCTCATCCTCAAAGAAAACCTTTACGACACCTTCAGAAGAAGAGCCTGGGAGCTTAACTTCATAACTTTGCTAGACACTAAAAATCAGGGATTGAATAGACACACTGGATTTATGGCTTATGATAACAGTCTATAAACCACTAACCCCTCCTCCTCCAGCTTTTTTTTCCTCCTTTACCCACTGTGATGTTAACTGACCACTTCACCTTGAATGGTCCCTTGAAATATGTGTTAACGACTGCTGCTAAATAATCTGTTCCATCTTGTATTTAGCTGTGACTCTCTGGGTACGTCTACATGGGGATAAAAGCCATGCAGCATGGCTGCGGCTGGCCCAGATCAGCTGACTTGTGCTCATGGGGTTTGGGCTGCAGCGCTAAAGGTTGTTGTGGAAGCATTCAGGCTTGGGTTGGAGCCTGAGCTCCAGGGCTCCCAACCCTCACAGGGTCCCAGAACTTGGCCTCTAGCTGGCGCCCGAATATCTACATGGCAATTTTTCAGCCCCGGAGCTTGAGCCCTGTGAGGCCAAGTCAGCTGATCTGGACCAGCTGCAGGTTTTGTTATCCCTGTGTAGACATACCCTGTGAGAACATTGCCCAGATCCGAAGAAGAGCTCTGTGTAAGCTCAAAGGCTTTTCTCTCTCACTAACAGAAGCTGGTCCAATAAAAGATACTACCTTATCCACCATGTCTCTCTAAAACTCTTCTGATGCAGGTAGTTTTTTTAAAAGAAAAAGAAAAAAACAGTGCCTCTTGGTCTCTTGATGAGTTTGACATAATTAAATAAACACATTTACTTTAAAAAAAAATGGCTTCCCCAATACCAGAAAATAACCATCAGGCGATACCAATAAAATCAAATCCTAGCCTGAAAATAGCGAAGGACAAACTCACAAAGATATGTCCCTAATTTCTGTAATAATATTATAATAAATCCATGTAATAAATAATGATGACTTCAATGATTTCTAGAATAACTCTTTTCTAGTTGTATCAAAGCACAACAAAGGCAATGAATTTGTTTCAGGTTTATGGACAATGTAGTAGCATGGCTGCAATCTGAGGGGTATACTGAGATACTAAGATATCTCAGAGATATCTCTGAGATACAGCCAGAAAGATAAGAGTACTGGTATCTTTAAAATTCCATAAAATCCACATTCATAAGAAGAATTGTGAGGAGGGGAGAAAAAAAAAAGAATAAAAGCAAAAAACTTCAATGTTACATTTAAAATCTTTTCATTTCTCATGGAGACTGATAAAGATCCGGCATCTGTAGCAAATGCAAGGAGCTTTTCTTCTTTTGTTCGCAGACATACCTTGGCTGACCTAGTGATGGCCCCAATTTCTGAATAAAGATCTGTGCTGTCTGGGAATTTTTCCACCACCATAGTGCAGACATGGTGGAGGAGAGACTGCTTATGCACTGTGTCCTTGACTTCCGGAACCTTCTCGAGGTAGCTTAACTCAAAAGCTTTGGCCTGTGTAGGAAAGGAATTTTTTTTAAAGTAAGTTTATTTTGTCCACACAGATCTCCTGAAAGAAAACATTTATTAAGATATACATTGCATGAGGGGGGTGAGGGGAAGAGATTACTCTTTTTAAATAAAAAGAATCCTAGAGCAGGAAGAATACATGATTCTTTCTGATACAATTTTACATACTTCTTAAGAGTCAGTAGATGCCTAGATCATTCCACTGGCAATGAAAAGAACAAAGAGATGATTCTTGTAGTGTGAATCAAGAACTCCACTGAAGTCAATGGGGTTACGCTGGTATAAAATTGGGACCAGGACTGGTTCCAAATCTCTCTGAGGTTATTTTGAAGGGGGAAAATAGAATTAATGAAACAGACAATGTAGGTTTTGTTTTTTAAATTACATGTATGTGTTGGAAATACACATATATTAGGTGATAACTGTGATACAAGGTACAGAAGCTGATGAGGAAAGTCTGTGATAATAGTCAGTAATAAAATAATAGGGTGACAAAAGCTTACATTGGTTCCATTTAGAAAGTTCCCAATGGCTAGTAAAGTAGAAAGGATAAATCCCAAGGTTTTATTATGCTCCAGCTGGTCCATTCCTTCCTTCAGGTCTAAAAGTGGTTCTGCAACTTCCTGGCATTAAAAAAAAAAGTGAAGATTTTAGGCTCTCATAGATCATTCTGTCTGAATTCTATGTTTTAGATTAATTATTGCAAAAGTTCTAAACAGTGATCCTGCAGAGAACTGGCAGTTGTGTGATGCTGTAGCTACTAAATCACATAAAAAAACCCAGGAGAGAAATGAAATAAATATTTCCTAAAGTTGCTTGTTCACGTAAGCGATTGGTGTCCTTGTCACAGGGATGTTATATGATTGAAAATGGAAGAAGCTTCACTGCAGGGGGCTGCTGTGTTTGAGTTAGAGGCATAAAAAGCTCCACTAATGAAATGTCTTAATTCTATTTTTTGTGATGTTTCAAGAGCAAAGAAAACCTAGAATATTTGGTAACTTGACATCTTTAATCTGCCTCTACTGGTCCCTACAAATGATGGCCACCTCTGAGATGCAGATGTGACTACTTCTGTATATCAGTCCGTCACTTGAAAACTCAAAAAACACAGCAGTGTCAAGCTTTACAAAATGGCCTCTGATTTTAACCTTTTAACCTGCAAATTCTTAATGTGCTTTCTGTACATGCAAGTTATCAGTAAGCAGGCATATAGACTGACAGACACCAATTCCGCTCCATTATCTCAGGAAATGGATTACACTGTATAATTCAAAGGCAGAGAGATACAGTAATTGAAATAAATGAGCTTATTTCTATGTCTTTTTGGGTGGCCAAGGGCTGTTTCTTTTGTATGTACAATAAGGTACATATAGTTCTCAGTCCTTTTTATCAGCAAATTTCATCTTAGTCATCTGTAACCAGCATTCTTTCTCCAAATTATCACTCTGTTGATGATCTGAGGAGCCAAAATTAAGCCTCAGTATTTCAGGCCAAGTGGCAAAACAATTGAGAATTTCTTTGCCTAGCGGAAACATGATGGATTATTTGTAGATTATAGGGATATTTTATCATAAACATGTGCAGGGAGCTTCAAGAGAAAATGCACCGACAGTCACTATCATATTACCATTTTGTGTAAATCAAAAGAAAAGGAGTACTGTACATTTTATTTTGGGTATATTGGCAGGGCGAACAAATTCAGAGGTGATATAATGTACACATCAGACTATGGGAGTAAGGGGGTCTAAGGCCTTGCCTACATACACAAACACACAAAGCTTGCACCAGTTTAAGGTTATGTTTACACTATGGAGACTGTGCCGCTAGGTCACCATAGCTGTGCCAGCATAACCCCCTAGTGCAGACGCAACCTCTTCTCATGGAAAGGTTTTTTCCATTGGTGTAGGAATACCACTTTCCTGAGCAAAGGTAGCTATGCCAACGGAAGTATAAGCTGACATAGCTGCATCTACACTGGGGGTCAGGTTGGCATAGTTATGATGCTCGGGGTGTGATTTTTCCACACACCCCTGGCCAACGTAATTATCGTGAGCTAACTGTTAAGTGTAGACGAGGCCCATGTAAAATTGATTTAGTTAAATTGGTACAAACCCCTATGTGGACACACTTAAACTGGTTTGCAAGCTTATATTGATTTAGCTTCATTTGGTAAATTACTGAATCAAGCTAAATCAATACAGACCAGTTGTAAACCCAGGGATTTTCACAGGTTTAACTAACTTGATTTAAAAACTGATTTAAATTCAGCATGTACAAGCTGTGTGTGTACAACAGCCTTAAAATGGTGTATCTTACTTGATACTGGGCTAGATAACAAGGTAGCTCCCAGCAAGATCATGTTAGACATAATAAGTTTGCCTCAGTTAAATTAATGTACATCTTCATCCAGCCAATTCATGTGCAAATTATACCATCTTAGAATCCCTTATATACATCTGTTGAATATTCTTATTTATTATTATCTGCATTAGAGTAGTGCCTAGAGGCCAACCCAGGCCTCAGAGACCACAGAGGGTCCCTCTGTGCCAGGTGCTGTACAAAGAGTGCAATAGACAGTCTCTGCCCTTAAGAATTTACCATGTAAATAGACAAGACAGACTCATGATTGGGGAAAGGGTTATAATACCATTTTCCAGATCCAAAGTAATTATGACACAACTTTATAATTTTTATTCTAAAGATTTATACTTTGTGAAAAAGTATGAAATTTCCTTAACGAATGATAGCATATGGTCTACAGTTTGATCAGGCTTTGGGTGTAATCATTTTATGCCGAAGAGAAATGAAAGGGAATCCTTGTCTTTCCCAGTTTAACTACTCTCATTATTGCACCTGTTTGCATTCATTTATAATCCTTTAAGATTGTCAGCACTGAAGATATATTTACACACCCTGTCCTGAGTTTAAAGACTTTTCTCTCTTGATTTAGGAGAATTATCAACAAAAATTATAACCTCTTTCTAATAAGTTCAAACTTGTTTTAAGATGTCACCTCTTTTAAGATGTCAAATTTTTGTATAATTTGATGGCATCTGAATTACATATAATTTGGTGCAAAGAATTAGCATTAATGCAATATCCATATTGAGGAGCCAAGCACAGAAAAGTCAGAAAATGGAGACTAAAGTTGAAAATCAAACTTAACTCTGCCACTTTCCCCTTGTATTTATGCCTTAAAATATGATCTTACTTTAAAGTGGAGGACATTAAAATGACACATTTACCAAAAAATACCTGAGATCCATGATTATTTTCTATTCTAAATACAGCAAAAAACTACCGTTTCTCAAACATTTCTGTGTTATGTGTATGGTAACTATTGGCATATGATGACATTTTAATGGTGACTTTTGTATACATGCACAATGTTTTTAAATCTGACCATATAGAAATATTTTATTTATTTATTTTATTTTACACACATAAAGATATCAAAAACAGCAGAACGACTCTGGCTCAAATCTGATAAAAACTGATAAAAATTCAGGAGGTAGAGAATATGACAAAAGAAAGAGCCAAACTCTGACCTCTGATGAAATCTGCGTCTAGAAACTAAAGTGCTAATATCAGCAGAAGAACATCTTTTGTAAATACTTTGTGAGGAAAATCCTTAACAGGAGGGAATTTGCAAGATCTGATAGGAAATCTGCATTCTAATATATTATTTCTTGCATTTCCTTTCAGCGTGGGATATCATAAAGTCCAACCAGAAAATAAAGAGATTTTGTATTGATTGAGCTATTACTAACTAGGCCTCAGATCACGGACCAAGCTTATTCTTAGTAAAACTTCACTGCAAGTACAGTAGTTACATCAGAGATGAATTTGGCCAAAAAACATTCAAACCAGATGAATTCTGTTTGTCTGTTTTGCCAGTCAGGAACTTGCTAAAAATAATATTTCAAAATTTTCCAAAGCATCAAATAAAAAACCTGTTGAAAGTTAGCAAGCGAATGTATGAAATCACCCAAACAATGTTGACTCTTCCTCACTCATCCATCAACAATCTACCCTGCATCAGTTTGCACAAACAATTCACAAAATACTTCTATGGCTCTTTGACTGAATAGTGCACATCAACAAGTGCAGCAATGTTGTGCCCGCATACAAGTAATTCTGTTAGTGAGCAAAATTAGAAAAACATCTGAGAGATAATCTTAATTTTTCTTCCCACACGCTTTCAAGAGTTTACAATAGCAATAACAACTTTGAGGGATCCCAGGGATCTTATAAATTAGCTAATGAATAAATATAGTGATTAGTTCGCTCCACTGGTCACAATAAGCCAGATTTTGATATACTAAGTCTTTACATAGGCAAAACTCCCACTGATTTCAACAAGTGTTTTGCCTGAATAATATCTGGGTAAGAAGTATGTAAGGATTGGGCCCTCATCCCCAGGAAATTCCTTGTTCCTAAATCATTATTGCTTAATTAGAGGAAGGAAGACATAACCCTTACTTTTTTTTGTAAAAAGGAGCTAAAATGTTCCCACTTCTTCCATCCCATCTCCTGTTGGTCACCAAAACAAAATCTAAAAACAATCCATTCACCATACCCACAACATAGCCAGCCATGTAATAATAAAGACTGAATAAGCTGAAACAAGGACTTGAAATTGCCTTCTCCCAGTCAGAGGAAGTTTACCTTTTCCACTAGCTCATAATCCATTTTGAAAGCCCAAAGCTGGAGTCTAGCGGAGAGCTCACTGATGGAGGAAAGAGTGAGAAGGAACTGCTCTGCACTCCCCAGTGGGATGTCAGGGTTTGCCATCTGGGCCTCCTGGATCTTCTGTTTTTCTTCCTCCGTAGGAATCATAGTTAAAATTTTCTAGAAAGAAAGACAAGAGAAATTATTTTTAATCAGATGTACAAGAGCAATGATTTCAAACCTCTTTTTTTCATGGAGGGAAGGGGGAGGCAAAGAAGCAAATTTATACAACATATATTTGGAAACCCATTTTTTTTCATACAGGTGTCCGTGCAAACAATTAAGAATCATACTGAAGGCTTGACACTGGTTTACATTGTGGTGATGGGATTCCTGACTCAAACAGCTGTAAGTGAGAGCAGAATCGTGCTCCGATTATGTGTAACACAAAACCACTGCACAGGACACCTAAACCATAACAAGGGAATCTTGAATAGGTCTATGATTGTAATTAGAAGTCCTTATTGTTTCTTTTATTTTTATGGAATGAGAGTGATTAGCCATAGAACAAACTAAAAATGCAAGTTTATCTCCTGGTATCTTCAGATCAAGACTGGATACCTTTCTGGAAGATATTCTTTAGTAAACTGGAAATTACTGGGCTCAATGCAGGGGAAACTGGGTGAAATTCTCTGGCTTATGTTATACATGAGGTTAGACTAGATGATCTAATGGTCCTTTGTGGCCTTAAACATCTGAGAACTTAGAACAACAAAATAACTCAAACCCCAGGTACAGGCGAAGATAGGATTTTTATGGTACGTTGTTAAAAAATGTTTCTACATGGCAGCATTTTGCATTTCTGTAGGTAGGAATGAAGGTACCAGATGGCAAACCATTTTAGGGTGATAGCGGGGTGGGTAGCTCAACTATATAAAATGTGTGATGTTGGAAGAGCTATTATCCCTCTCTACTCCAACCCCATATGTTTACTTGCCACATAATATGACAACACTATTTCAGCATGAATAGGTCAGTCCTAGAAATACCACCTGTATTTAAGACAGTAACTCAATAAGGAACAATTGGTAAAGTTTTAATTCAAAGTATG
Organism: Chelonia mydas; assembly: GCF_015237465.2. Taxonomy (NCBI): domain Eukaryota; kingdom Metazoa; phylum Chordata; order Testudines; family Cheloniidae; genus Chelonia; species Chelonia mydas. The sequence continues at coordinate 156,660,560 of NC_057850.1, forward strand.
CACTGCACAACATGGGGCCTGCTTTTCCGTTCATCTGACAGGATTATAGTATCGATGAAAGAGGATATCAATATGCTAATTTGCTGCTGTTATCAGTATTGGTTCAGAAATTTACATTTTCCTTTTAATTCGTGGCTTTTATGTGCTTGTTTGCATGTGGCAACTTCCCAGCTGCTTGTTCTCCAGGGTTGCTCTTGGAAATAAGATTTTGCTTTAAGCAACTAAATGCGTTTTTAAAATGAAAAAGAAAAGAAAACGACATAAACACATCAAATAAGCCAGGACCTCTGCCCTGCTGAACACTGCCTCGTTAAAGGCGATGTGGTAGGTTTTCAACAAGACCTATATTCACTCATTGGAAAGAACGTTAGGCTTCTTCTGTAGCCCTTTGTAATGGCAGAATCAATTCTGGAGAGGCGAAAAAGTCAAAGAAACACAGGATCTGCCAAACCAGATTACACCACTGATCCATTCAATCTAGTATCTTGTTCCAGCAGTGGCCAATGCCTGATGCTTCAGAGGCACCTGCTCCCTCCCCCACTGATACATCTAGCTCATTGCTCAATGTTGCATCTGGGTATGGGGAGTGAGGAATTCCCTGCCGACCCCATCAGGTGAAGAATGACCTTTGATCAATCAAAATATTTTATCAATTCAAATCCAGCCACAGTACTTGTCCTGATGACCATCTTCCTACGGCAGTGTATTCCATATGAAGAAGCGTTTCTACCTGTTGGCTTTGAACATATTATGTTACCTTTCAATTTAACAAAGTGTCTCTTTGTTCTTATACTACACAATAACAAGACAGTCTGGTTTTCACCTGGGATATGCAGATGGGAAGCGTAAAGTCTGTACTCATTTCAAACAGGGAGTGTAATCATTTAGTCTGTTCATTCACTTGGAACAGAAGAGGGATAATGTAGAATTAAATTTCTTTGCCTCTCCTTCCCCCAGTTATTACTACATTGTTTCTAAACTGCAATACAAGAGACAGTCCCTGCACCAGAGAGTTTACAATCTAAATAATCAGCCTCAAGGGGATGGAAGAGGATGTAATATTCAAGAAAATGATCAAGATGATAAATAAGGGCATGCAATTTTTGTCCTGAAATTTATATGATGACAATGTAAAATACAAATTGAATCCACTTCCTCACTTTTGAATTCTAAGCTGTATCTGTGTTTTCCTGACCCATATCCTGAAAATGGCTTGAAATTACTGTTGCATGCATTTAACAGAGAGCCTTCATTTACTGAAATCAGTATGGTTTCTTGATTTGTTTTCATGATCTATCTGTAATCAGTTTTACATACTTACTAGATCATATCTAGAGCAGATCTGAGAACTGAACTGACGGCTCCAGGACACCTCTCAGAGCTCTCTGTACTGAGTTCAGTACTTAGATGCTACTGCAATGGGCACTTTATAAACACTCAAGGAGATCAGACTAAAGGAGGGACAGATCAGACAGACAGATGTGGACAGATGAGATAAAAATCCTGACTGGGGCATCGGGAAAACTTCACAGTAACTCCCCAGGAAGAATGAGGCCCTCCAGCACCTAGTCCTCTCTTTCTTTTTAAAAGATGACTTAAATTTCAGTGACTTTGTGAGGCTGAATGGAGGAGCCAGGATAGTTTGCATCTGGGATTATTTTAACATTCATACATGGCCAATTTAGGAGACATGATTGATGTAAAAATACTTTTGATACATTCTGGTCTCAGAAGGGGAAACACTTTGGCAGTTGCAATGCCCTCAATTACCCCCTGCAAATAACTAGGGCTCCAGGCTTTTGACAGATACGCAAGGATCCTACAATCTTTCTTTTTTTGATGGTAAAGCATCCTCACTGTAGGGATTTTTCAGCAGCCTTAGGGCATTTTAACCAGAGCAATGAAACAGTCAGCTGTATTTCCAAAGGGACTCGCCCGGTCCCTGAGCTTTGTATAAACACAGCAGGCCAGATGGAGCTGACAAAGAGCACTCAGTCCAAGCACTGCTACTCTGCTCTGCTGCTGAGCTGCTTCATGTGGTATGTGCAAAGGAAAAGCAAATCCAAAAAGCCTTATTTGTAGTGCAAGGATCATCCCTGCCATCGAATTTCTGCCCTGATATAAGCAGAACTGCTGCTGACTAACTGGCTGATCTCACACCAGTTGCACTCAAGGTGGAACCGAAGCCATAACAACAGGCTTTTCACAACACTTTTAATCCACTCTAAGAGTCATTTTTGTCCTGCTGATTATGACCTTCTCTGTGCCTTCCTGAAAAAGCAATAAAATGTTCTTATTTTTGTTTTCCACTCTATGACTAATTTAAACCATTCATTCAGTGTGGAAGATTGATGAGTCTACCATCTGCCAGTTTATTATTATTATTTTTTACACATCATTGAGAAAAACTGTATAAAAACACAGTAGGACAGAAGGTTACTGGCACATCATCATAACTCACAACCTCTTTGTTTCCACCACTACATCATAACCACCTTTGAACTTACTCATTATCTCATAATACCCAATAAGGCCCACTTTGGGTAGAGAGCAAGGAAAAGCTTACCAAACCCCATAAACAGTCTAGGCTCATATATTTCTTGCTGGTGGGGTGTCACAGTCTTGTATAAACTACAGATTCCATGCCCATACATACCCTTGTAATTGTTTGGCCCAGAGTGCATGATTCCAGAGAAAAATCTGTCCAGTAAAGTAGTATTTTTATGGATACAAAGATTGTTTTTGGCCACCTGGTTCATATGAGATCATGATACTGATTATTTTAGTATTTGAGCTTAAAATACCCCCCAAAGTTCCTTTTTTGGACACTGTCAATTGCTGGAACTCTGCGGGGAGGGGAGAATGGGGGGAAAGACATATTATAAAACCATTACTCTTCTAGGTTTAGTCATTCCGAGTCTGATTTCCAAAGTTTCTAAGGAGAATGCTTCACAAAGTACTAAGTCCCTTCTTGAATCTAGGAATCGTATAGTCAAATACATACTTGCTGACATTTCACCCACTATTTCACAGGGTCTTGTGCCTTTCAGACAGCTGTTAACCATGCAGATCAACGGTTTACATAATCTGGAAAAAAAGGTCCAGAACTCTACATTTACTGACTATGACCACCTGAATTTATTATATTTGATTTGGATTCTCAAAAACACATCCAATTTCAAAGAGAAGGAAGTGTATCCAAAATACTTCATAATGTTAGTGATAGCTAGACATCAGCCTTGCTTCATTCAAACTGGGTTTCTTCTTCAACTATTCATTGAATTTAAATGTAAATTTAAATTTAAAGCTAGGCTCATATGTACCCAAGTCACTTTTGAAGATAGGATTTAGTTGTTTTTGAAAATGGGACATAGGCGCTTTTGAAAAAACATTTCCTCTCAGTCTTTAATTTCAAATAATTTTAACCTGAAGAAGGCTAAAACTACCACTATATAACTTATACAGTATAACACCATACATTATTTTCTAGAACCTTAGATACATACACTATCCTCCTGTATTACATAAAGGGCACAACAGCCCACCTCAACCCCTTCAGTCCACTTTCGACTCAGTTAAATTAGTCATGCTTACATGCACAATGCAAGCCTCCTTAGGTGCACAATTTGGGTCTGATTCTGTTTCTCTTACTCATAAGAAGTAGCGCTTTACAAGCAGACTCACTGATTGCCTTCATTGAGGATGAGTACTAATAAGTGTTGTGGTTGACTTTTTTTTTCCGATTTGTCCTTCAGATGAATCTGTTAAGATCACATAGAGTAGACTTTACACTGATTTTTTTTGCTTATCTCATAAAGAGCCAAGACTGCCACTCTCACTCACAGTGAATAAATAGCACCTTGCTCTGCAAGTCCTGTAGTCCAAACTTGATTAGACATATTGAGTGCCAGACTTTCAAAAGAAAGCACAACCAATGTGGCAACTGAAAGATGACTCACCATTTTATGTGGGTTCATTGGAAAAGGGTGCATTTTTGCAGGAGCACCTGTTGGGCCCTCCTGTGAAAGCATAGCCCTACCAGTTAATCCTCTGCATACTAAATGTAATACATCTGCTTGCTTAAAACCAAGCAATGCCTCTTTTGTCTCTCTTCTTTACAATTCTCAGTAACTAAGTACTCCAAGCTCATGGGCTTTAAAGTACACTCCATACAGCCACTCTTTTTTCTGCCTATCTCCATTATGCACTTTGAGTAAAAAGTTACAGGGATAGCAAGATTTGTTTTTATCTGGCAGTGTAAAGCTTGAGGACAAACTTAATTTTTGCCTTTTGATTTTGATTCTGGCTGTTAATAATCCAAAAAGGTTTTTCATGGTCATATTTTACATAAATCTGCCAACTCTTCTGATTTATATAATGCCACCCTCAGAAGGTTTTTAATGGCTCCCACGTGTATCTGATTTCAGCTCAACCCTCGGAATATATTAGTCCTGTGGGCTACACCTACATCCAGAACATCAATAAAAGACCCTTCTGATGCTAAAATTATGTCTTCATTATGGGAGCCCAGGAGGACAAAGGAAATAGAAGAATGCCCCAAAACAAGATTTTGACAGTTTCTTATGCACTATCACTTTAAAAGCATGACAGACCCACAGCTCCCCCAGCAGCCTATTCTACGGGACCTACAAAATGACGACTCTCAGTTTGCATATACTATGGTGTTGAAGCCTTTCTTAAAGCGTGTAGGCTACATGTAGTCACAGATCACAGTGAAAGGCAGGCTGTGTCCATACTGTGGTTTTTAGCTACTTGCAGCAGTGAAAGGCTGTGGTAGGGTGACCAGAAGTCCCGATTTTATAGGGACAGTCCCGATTTTTGGGTCTTTTTCTTGTATAGGCTCCTATTACCTCCCACCCCCTGTCCCGATTTTTCACACTTGCTGTCTGGTCACCCTAGGCTCTGGTGAGGGGAAGGCAGTGGAGAAAGTCTCTGGCAGCTCCCTGCTGAGGAAGCCTTTCCCTGTGTATGGGGAAGATTTCAGCAGTGGGGAAGCAGCAGGCACTACACTGCTAAAAATAGCTCTGGGTCCCTCGGGCTCCAGCCGAGCCTGATCGTCTACACTGCAATTTTACAGCCGCCCAGCCTGAGCCCCACAAGCTTGAGTCAGCTGACATGGGCCACCCGTGGGTGTTTTATTGCAGCACAGACGAGTGGAGTGGCCACACTGCAAAGCAACACTGGAGCTGCACACAGTGATTGGATTAGCAGCACAGAGTGACTGAATCAGCATTGAAAGAGTTGTGCTAACCTGAGTTGTAGCCTGTAATGATATCCCCACTGCATTACTACCTCAAGCATCAGCAGCAGTTGAGTTTTTGAACTAGTGATTATTATGTGTGGATGGAGCTGGTTTAGGGACAGCACTCCAGTTATACGTTGAGCAAACTCTGCTGTGAAGACAAGCCCTTAGAGGTGCAGCATAGCCCTCACAGTACCGGGGGAGGAGAGTAATCCTGGGCGGCTCTTGGGGCTCGAGAGGACCCTGGCAAAATGTACACAGCCTAAGTCACAGTTACCTCCTTGGGCTGCTCTATGGCTGCAGAGCTGCATTATGCATCCTGAGTTCCCCATCCCAACATACTTCTCCTACCCTGCCCTTAGCACAACCCTAGCTCGGGGCTTGTGAGGAGTCCTTAGAAGGCAGCCTATCACATTATCTCTGCTGGAGGAATTCTCTGGATGTGGGGCTTTGGAGATCCCCTTATGTCATGCCAGTCTGTTTACCTGGCTTACAGGACTACAGGGGGCATGAGGTTCTCAACCCTTGTTCTTTTGTGAAACTTTCCAGAGAATTTTAGCAGTAGCTTCCTTATATGAACTGTCCATAGGCAAATGGAGAAAGCTAAAATTCTTACATACAAATTGTACTCCTTGATTCTTTGGCAGCTGTTCAGTTTGCTACAACAGTAAGGGCTTATTTTTCCAAATTTTGCATGGCACGGGTAAGCAGAAAACCAAAGCAACGAGAAAGCAGGCTCAAATCTGCCATGCAGAAATACAGAGAGTGTTGACACACTGATAACTGGTACAAATTTTGATATGAATATACGACTATTTCTATTTCCAACAAAAATGAGAGAGAAGATGGTGGCTGGAACTCTGATTACCAGTGCAGAGTTGACATTTTCACTGGCAATCTGAGTGAGCAGCCTCCATTATAGTCTGGCAAATTAACACAAAAGACAGTAACTTGTAATATTATAGGTAGAGAATATAGCAATGTCTATATTTAAGATGTTAGACTTATTTCATTTTAAAGGCTTATTTTCCATTGCTTATACAATCTTCAGCTTTCTTTCAGAATCTGGCAGACGTGGGAGCAAAAGAACAAAGATAGTGGGGGGGGGAATATATTTTATCCCTTAAAAAGTTCTGTTGGCAACTTTTTTTATGAACAGCTCTAGCACAGCAGGGACAGATGGTAAACACTTGAAATCTGGCAGGGAGAGAGTCCCTAAATTGCAAATGGACTTTTCAGAATGCCGGTGAAAGTTGACTATCATTTGTCAATGTTATATGATTTTAACAATTGTATTTTGTGCATGACTGGAGTTTGCAGTCTCTTAATGGTCAGTCAGTACTCTATGGGGCTTGAACAGAAGTGTGTTGATTGAGAAAATTTGTAGGCTGTGCAGTGTTTTTATCTACAATTAATGAAGGTGAAAAGCAGAGGAGACAAGATTCTTCCTTCCATACAACATATGAGTGTGTATAATACAAAGTAAGGAAGTAGGCAAAAGTGTCCAAAGGAATCCTGTCTTCTTCTGAATAATCTGGAAAGTTGTGTATGGAAGGAGGCCACATGGATTGCATGAATACCACAGTATAGAGCAATCTACAGCTATTTAACAAAAAGTTGAATGGTGGAATTTCTATATTTTCTTATTTAAAAATGTAGGAAATTCTATTAAAAATCCCCAAATTTATGTCACAAGAATGGTAAGACTGCAAAGCAAAACACTCAGAACTCAGGAAATTATAATGTGAAGGTGATTCGCACAAATTTAGCTCTGCCTTAGCCTGAGTAATCATTACAACAGGATCTGTTATTAAATGATCTTAAATTATTTCCCCCCCCCATGAGTCCTATCTCACTCAAGATATAGCTTGGCTAGGAACAAAACAGCATTATGGAGAGAACTGATTTGCTTCGTTCACTGCACTTGTGATATGCAGCGCTGAGAAGGAAACTGTTGTGCACAGAATTGCTGTCTCATTCATTGTAAATTACGTAGTGTGTAGTGTAGTCAATGAGACAGGTCTCTAATCATCATCATCATGTTCCTATTATGCCTCTGGCGTTTAGGGCAGTGACGAAGCTCCTCCACTCTTGTCTGTTTCTGGAAAGTCTTTCAATGGTTCCCTAACTGTGCCCCAGGATTTTCAGCTCAGCTTCCACAGCTCTTTGCCATGTTGTTTTCAAGAGGCCTCGTTTTCACTTGCCTTCAGGTGTCCATCTTATTGCTACTCTGGTGATGGAATCCGTTTCCATCCGAAGCACATGGCCAATCCATCTCCAACACCTCCTGGCAATGATGGTGCTCAGATTCTCTTGGCTGCACTGTGTCAACAGATCTTTGTTTAAGATTGTTCTGGGCCAAAAGATATGGAGGATTTTTCTGAGGCAGGTTGTATGGAATGAAGACAGTATGGACATGTCATACTTTCTCATTCCCCAGCATTCTGCACTATAAAGTAGTGTTGAAAGTATGCAGCTCTGATAAATCTTGAGTTTGGTTTTGATGATTTTGAGACTGTATTTAAGCTCCTGAAGGTGTTCCTGGCTTTACTGATTTTGTTCCAGATGTCCTGGCTTGTTCTACCATCCTGGCTGCTGCTGCTGCCCAAGTATGTGAATGTTTCTACATTGGTGAGACCATAATCCTCTCCCTGTACTGGTGATGGTGAGGCAATATTAAAGGTCATGATATCTGTCTTATTGCAATTGATTTTCAGTCCAATTTGCTGGCTGAATGCGTTGAGTCGAGTTGTTTTTTCTTGTATATGGTGTTGGGTATGTGATGGGAGGACAACATCATCTGCGAAGTTCAGGTCTTCAAGCGATGAGAAGAGTGTCCATTTAATGCCTCTTGGCATGTCTTCTGTTGTACGCCACATTACCCAGTCGATGGCCATGTTGAAGAGGATTGCAGACATGGCACACCCCTGATGTACTCCTGTTTTGACTTCAAAACTGAGCTCACTGTGATCAACAGCGCATGTAAAATTGAAATAGAAGCTTCCGATGATGATTAAATGGAAAGGAATTCCATATGCCCGCAGAATGCGCCATAGCCTGGTCCTGTGAATGCTGTCAAAAGCCTTCTCAAAGTCTATGGAGTTTATGCAGAGTTGCCGTTGCCATTCTAAGCACTGTTCTATTATGTTTCGTAGAGTGAAGATCTGGTCTGTGCATCCACGCTCTTTCCGAAAACCAGCTTGCTCTTTTCTGAGAACACTATCAACTGCCTCTGATATATACTGGACTATGATGTTACACAATACTTTGCTTGGCACAGATAAAAGTGTGATACCACGCCAGTTATTACAATCACTGAGAGTTCCTTTCTTTGGTATCTTCACTATAACCCCATTGGTCCACTCATCTGGCACTGTTTCCCTTTCCCAGACTGATGTAAATAGAGGGGCTCTAATGGAAGAAGGAGAATGGACTTGAAGTTAATTCACTGGACTGAGATTCAAGAGATCTGGGTTCTATTGCTGCTTATGTGACTTTCGTCAACTCACTTAGTACTTTCAGTAGCACTGTAGTTGCTTACTCCTAGTCATCCCCTTGTGGCCAGGCATGGCGTAGCTGCTCTCTCACTAGGGTAGCATCCCCTGCCAACGGTCCCTCTGGCACTGTAGAGGTGTGTCTGCTTGATGACTTGGCCCTCCAGCCAGGTCACTGTCTTTAGTCCACTCCTTCTGGGTTCCCAACTAAAATTCACAAAAAGCTGTGAGAAACAAAAGCCTTCTGCCCTCTCTGGGGCTCTTCCACACCCAGTCTTTGGGTCAACCTGCTGCCCCCTTGTGGGGCTTGACAACCGTTACATTGGGTTTGTCCAACCTTTGCCTTGGGTCCGGTATGTGAACCTAGTCACCTCCCTGGTGACTCAGAGTGTCTCCCTGCCTGGAGAGCTTTTCAGTCCCTTCCCTGCTTTTTAATCAGGGTCTCTCCCAGGACTCCATGTCAGGAGAGCTTTTTTTCCTCATTCTCTTCCCTGCAGTTTCCTTTCCTTTCCCTCCTCTGCTGATATAGGACCCTGTAGGAGCCTTTGTAACCCCTGTAGTCTCTGCAGACACAGCTGCAGACTCCTTTTACACAGGAATCACCTGGTTTCGCTCATGTGGGGCCCATCCTGTAATCAGGGTTCACTCAGCCTCAGACTCTCCAGCCCACATATATACTCTCTCGATACCTCAGTGCAGTACATAATACATCTGTGAAATGGGTGTATTAATATTTCTCTCAACTAAGGTGCTGTGAGGATGAATTCATTAAATGTTTGCATGATACTCAGCTATTACAATGGAGTGCCACGGAAAGAAAATAAAAAACCTTCTTATTTAGTGCAGGGTTTACACGGCACAGTAAAAAAACATGTGGCCACACATTAAAAAATGAGGAGAAAAAAGAAATACTGAATGGCTGTTGCTCACTGAGCACCATCCAACCTCTGCACTGGGCTCAATCCTGCAGGGTACTAAGCACTCTGGCTCAGATGCAGCAAAGCACTTCAAGCATGTTATCATCTCCAAGCACATGAGTAGTTCCACTGCAGTCAATGGGAGTACTCATATTCTTAACTCCAAGCTTAAGTCTTTGCTGAAATGGGGGCACAGTACTCAGCATATTGCTGTTTGAGCCCTAACGGAGGCAGTGGTCCTATGTGAAAAAATAGCATGTGGCCATGTCATAGGAGACTATATCGGAATGCATATGAATCAGGAGAAAAGCAAAGGTTGTGTAGGAAACAATATGTCATTTCCTGACTTGTGAGTGCTTCACTTTGCAATCTGCCCTATTTTGTAGTATATTTTAAAAATAAATGATGACATTCTCGCATCAATCAGGGTGCAGCCAGTGAAAAGGCTACCCAGAAAGGGTGGAGATGGTGCAAAGCACTCACTATCCTGCCAAGTGGCTAGTGTAGCCTCAACAGTAGGTGGCACTGGTTGGAAAGCTGAGGTGTCCAGAACAGCTGGTGAGATGTTGAGTCTGCCAGGGGCGGTGGAAATTTAAGGGAGAAGATGCATACAAGATTGTGAACATCTTTGCTACGCATTCTGTTTTGGGCCCTCTCTAGAGTCATAATTACTAAAGGCCCTATTATTCACCTGCAGAAGATGAGCAACGTACTATGGGATGCAAGTAAATGTGTCACTGGGAAGTACTTGTATTCCACCAGAGGATGATCAGGCCCTCACATTAAGTTAAAACTTAATAGGTTTTATTCTTTTTTGCATTTAACTGTCTGCAGCTCTGTTTCCATATTATCTTTCTTTTGACTTTTCCTTCTTTACTAAATATGGGGAGGAGGGTGAGGGCAAAAGAAAAACATACAACTGAAATATTGGAAGATGATCTGCAAATGACATATTCAGTCAGATATTGATTGAGATTTTAGACCAGGCCTTCAAGCATGCAGATTACTCTGTAACTGGTATAGGTTTAATAAAAACATTTAAAATAAATTTAAAAAAGCAATGTTAAAAAACAGTAGCAGCAGTTTCTTTTTAGACTTCATAAAGGAACAATGTTTTGATAAAAGAATAACAAACAGAGCTCATCTTGGATCTCGGTAAGGAGACCTGAAAAGTCAAACATGTAATGGTAAAAATTACATCATCTGTAATCTTTTTACCAACTGGCTTACTTCAAACAACAGTAACACAGAGATGCTATTCTGAAGACAACCAGCCATTGCATTTGTTTTCCATTTGATATACAATCTAGAACAACTGCAATAGCAAACCAGACATGAACTTTATTAAACCTTGTACAGTTTCCAACACTTCTAGGAACTGTGAATTTACCCTTGTAGATACTTGGGTGTGCAAGTGTTCAACATTTAATATATATGTATGATGAACTGGATTTAGGATTTTTAATGACTTAAAAAATGTGAAATACACAAAGAAAGATATGTGAGCGCTACCACTGAAAATCTCAACAGGAATTTAGGTTCAAATTTTCTTAAAAGTTAAGCACAGAAATCCATACTTTGACACTTAATAAACAGCCTGATGTTCAAAGAGGCAGAGCACCTGCAGTTTCCACAGGACACCAACTGGAGTTTGGAGTACTCTGCACATCTGAAAATCCTAAACATGTCTTTAGAAGCCAAACTTTAGGGACTTAAGTTTTTTTAAAAAATCAGCCTTTGAGTAATAAAGATGCAGGATTGAATGCTGAACCCGCAGATATATATAACTAATGTCAACCCCCAACGATGAAAATAAGGCACAGAGATTTTTTCCTTACACAGAGATGAACTACAGTACATATAATATTTGGGCAAAATTATATGCTCACAATTTAACGCTGACCACATTGGACTATCCCTTCTTACCTCTATTCCCTCCTTGTTTAAGGCATATTCATCAAAGTTCAAAATAGCAGTCTTGATGGTTCTTGGCGGGGGTAACACTGTCAATCCAATATTAATAGCATTGCTTCGTTTTGAGTCCAACACAATGATCTCTTGTCTCTTTCCATCTGCAGCAGTTTTCTTGGTAAACAGGTAAAGAGAAGAAAATTAACGTTGATACAATTCTCTGATAATACAAAGCAAAAATTTACATCGATCTTCAATGACTTGAACTTTTATGATAGTAGCAACACAGACAATAAAAACTAGTGCATCTATAAGCAAAACACAGGGTAAATTCTTCTGTCGTTTACACCGGTGCATCCCCACTGAAGTCAATGGGGGTTGTCAGAGTTTAAACTAGAAGGCAGAAATTAGTCTTATAACTATATAAGATAACTATATTATGTACTTTTAGCTACAATGCTTGGGAGTACAGAAATTTGAGATGGGATTCAAAATTTTTAAGGAAAGTTTTATGTTGCCAGTATAAAGTGATAGCTGTCACCAGCTGATAGAAATTAAATGTCACCAGAATGTCACTAGACTTTGCAGGAATGCTCAGCAGAAGTGTGTACTAGTGATTAGAGCAGGGAACTGGAAAGCAGGGCTCCTGGGTTCTGTTCCTGACTGGCTATGTGACCTTGGATATGTAACTTAACCTTTACCTCAGTTGACCTATTTGTAAAAGGGAGACAGTAATACTTACCTATCTCATAGAATGTGCGTAGCTTGATTCAGAATGGCTCTATTATGTTGGAAAACAAAGGTAGAATATGGTTCCGTGATTGCTCTCAGAAGGAGCTCCAACACCTCCTTTTTGGAGGTGCAGGATGTGTCCTGCCTGAACTGCTTTCTGTCCTGTGGCTGGTGAAGCAATAACACCATCCCACCGATTGTGGTCAGAGTACTGTGGCTGATCCCTGTGCAGGTGCGGACCTACTTTTGCTCTCTTATCTCCTTTGCACTTCCATGTAGGGCCAGATATAAGCTAGTCCTTAATATGTACCAGGGGCTTTGAGATCATCCGGTGAAGTGTGTTAGATAATAATGACAATACAGATAATAATGAAAGTGAAAAATATCAATAACAATATATTTTTACAGACCTCAGTCAAATATTTATTTTTTTATAAAAATGTAAAACACATTCTCCGCACACAACAGTGACAAAAATGCCTAGCCAGCTAAGTAAACTGATTTGCAAAACATGTATAGGGGAATTATAAAATTTTCAATATGGTTTTCATTAAGGCAACATATCTTTTATTTTCGCATCACACTGCATTGAAAAGTGCCTTTTTTGGAAAGCCAAGGACGTAACTGAATACGGCATATGATGTAGGACTCTATTACACACTGGACTTTGTAAGCACATTTCTTTCTTTTCTTCCTTCTTTGCTAGCATACAGTATGGGGTGGGAAGATGCTGTTCAGAGCCATATCAGGATCAAATGTATGGGTTTGAGTTAAAGTCTGAAGCCCCTATTCAGCAAAAGCACTTAAGCATGTACTTAACTTTAAGCTTTAGCTCCACCCACCAACATGTCAGCTCACACAGCTGTACCTGTGAGGAACAGGAAGTAATCTGTGCATGATATAAAACTGGGGCAGATTACTTCCCTTTTGGATCAAAGGGGGAACGAGGAACCAGATAGTTACTAACTGAGTTACTGAGTATAAAAATAAGGCTGTGTTTCACCTAAGATCACTTTCCTCCTAAGATCATTGGGTCTCAGTCATACTAACCCTTTTGTAAACAGCTACTTTCTAACTTGTATTTCATTGTACATAATTATTTATTATGGGTATTACCAAAGAAGTGAAATTTAATATGATTTTTCCAATAGCCTTGCAAGCAAGTATTTATTTATATATTATCTAACATGAAGACAAAAACAGCTTCTTCCCCAAAAGTAACCCCTGCATGAGCAGCATTTAAACTGGCAAGACAATTTGAGACACTGACTCTGCGTCAGTTATATGGAGGATGTTGCATTGTCCTCCGATTGTGAGAAAGCAATTAGAGCACCCCATCTATTTCTATCTTGATTAACAAGGATTATTGGGATTTCAAAAGGAACTGAATGGGATTTGGAGCTCAAACTCCCTTACACTCCTTTGGAAATCCCACCCCACATGTGTAATTTCCCTCAGCATTCACTGAAGTTATGCACATGCAAGGGATATCCTTAAGCACGCAGATGAGAATATATTCCTTTGTCTTTACTCCCTACCGGTTTCTCAGGCCCCAGGAACAGTAAATTCAGCCCTATTCAATAGGAAACAAGCCAGCAAAAACATAATTTCTAAACTATGCACTGCAGACAGCAGCAGGGTTGCATGATAACATAATTTAACACAGCAAAGGTGCATTTGTTTTCATCTCTCTGCCCGGAAAAATAAATACCTTGAACCACCTTGCCAATATACCTGCCTGGTTTGGCAGTGTCAGAAGGGAAGAAATCTTCAGACTTGCTCAGTGAGGAAATCTGATCTCGCTCTTTATGCCTGCTAACAAGCTGTCACAGCCCTCTAGTCCCACAAATAAACTGTCTGCTGTGGAGGATGCTGTGATTTGTATAATCATGCAGTAGTTTTCTCTGTTATGTTACCAGTTTTCTGCCAGAAATCACAAATGTCTCCACATGTTACATTCAGCTATGTGAGGTATATTTTATTTTATTTTGTTGTAGTCTATTGTGTTTAATGAAAAACTTATTGTGAGCCAGCATCAGGAAGTGGCTGTTTATAGCTGTGTTTTGTGGAAATCATAGTTAAGGATTAGAAACAGGAGTAAAATTGGTTGCAGCTGTATCAAGGAGCATATCTGGTAAGATGGAGCCAAAAAATCCATACCTCATCCTCTCTTCTGATCTTAATTTTAGTCTCTCTCTCAGTTTTCTGAACAATTCATCTGATGAGCAACTGACTACATCTACTGTGTTGAAATCTAACTGGTTGACCTTTTATTCATTACTCTGTATTCTGTTTTTAGGAGAACCAACTGAATTTGTAGCACCTCTTATACTATTGTGCAGTAGACCAGATTGGACACTAGGAGTTAGCACAATGGGATGTGTTCTCACTGGAAATTGACAAACTGGTCTGGAAAAAGTAAGAGCTGGGCTAATGTGAGCACAATCGCCAAAGCAAACCTGAGGGGGGAGGATGTGTGCATGCGTGCGTGCATGTATTAGTATTATTATTTTTTTACAGATTCAGTTATGTCTCTTTAATTACTTCTACTTGATCTAGGATCTGCTCTACCTGCCCTCAACAGGTTGATGATATTCCCCCTAACCCGTGGGGTGTCTCAGAAGTCTGAAAATCTTTGCTGGGCTATTTCTTTTTCTTCATTACATGATCCAGGCTTCCTGGAGTCAATAATTGGTGATACTTGTGACTCACAGAAGACGCAGGGTATTTGCGATTTGAAGACAACTGCTAGCACGAACAAAGAAGAGAGGCCCTCACTCCTCCCAACTTAGATTTGTCAGAAGGAGAAGATGGGCAATAGGACAGATCTTGGACTGGACACACAGAAGACTGGGGTTTAAGAGCCAAGACCACCATCAGGTGGGATGGTTAGATAAGGCCTGAGCCAATGCCCATTGAAATTCATAGGACACTTGCCACCAACTTCAGTGGGAGCTGGATCAGGCTCACAGACAGCAGAGGTCACAAGATGCAGCCCAAGAGATCAGGCAGAGCCCAGGAGGACTCATTATACTCAGAGGACGAGTAGAAAGTAAGGGCACTAACACAAAACATGACTGGGATTCATATCAAAGACATTACAATAGTCTGGATGAAAATGGGAAAGGAAAAGGGTCTAGCTGAGTAGAAGGAAAGATGCTGGGTTATAGAGAAAGAGATAAGAAGGTTTCAAAAGTTTGGCTATACATCAACACTTTACCAGGCTTATCCAAAGTTTGTCCACTAAAACAGTAAGTCTTAAAAAATCCGTACAATCTTCTGTGCAATGATAATGAAATTCCAACCTTGTACTACTGAAGGGACATAATGGAAGTTAAACTTGTAATCTCTCATGCAGAGAAGTCCCTGCCCTCCATGTACTGCTCGGTGCTTTGGCACAGCATCTGCTCCTTGGCTGGGAAGATGAGTCAGCAGGTTTCTTTGACATCAGTGCAGCCTTGAATTCTGAAGAGTGATTTAAATGACCACTTTTCTCTTGGAGACTAAGTCTCCGAGACTAACCTCGAAGAGAAAAGTCGTCATCTAAATCACTATTCAAAACTCAAGGCTACACCGGTTTCTAAGAAACCTGCTGATTCATCTTGCCAGCCAAAGAGTAGATGCTGCACCAAAGCACCTAGCAGCACATGGAGGACAGGGAAGAAAGTGTGTGTAGGGCGGAGATGAGTGACGAGAGTTTGGGAAAATACCTGGTTAATGATTTGGAAAAATTAATTGATTGATTAAAATAATCTAAACTTTTATCATAATTTATGGTAAATGTAAAAGGGCAGACCAGTTCATCAAAATATTGACATTATGAAGTATACAACAAACTGTGTGGAAGTGGAAATATGCTGTAACTCTTCATTCAGTTCAAGGAATGATTTGTTTTGTGGCTCCTAGATGACATTCTCATTCCTTCTGCTCCAGTCCACACTCAGAATGAGCCTTCTATGATAGATTTATATTTACAATGAAGGAGAGTAGGAGGAGTAATATGCCACAATTTTACCAACAGTGGAGAAAGCAGAGGGAGTGAAATTAAGCTCAACATGCCCTGAATTAATCATTGATTGGATTTATTTTTAAAATCTGTATGAAATACATTTCAGTTCTATATGCAATGAAAATCACTGAGCTATTCTTGTGTTAGAGATAATTCAATTTAAAATTATAACAGCTGTGCAATCTATGTAATTGATGTATTTGTAGGCCTACTGTTTGCTGGGTAAACATTTTATAAACTGCAGCTACATTGTCCACATTACCAATACATAACCAGTATGACACATCTGTAATTGATTATTTTGGCTGAAATGATTACACTCTCAGATATAGCTCAGGGTTCAAAGTCACCTTACGAATTAGTCAGGAGGGCTTTTGATTACAATTTTTTTCTTGTTTTGGTGGGGAACTCAGTCTTTATTGAAGGTACAAGGTGATAGCCTTGGAAACAGAAGGCTTCTGCTTATACCCAAAAGCAACAGCAAGGTAGGGCAAGCTTCCCTGCCCTGATACAACGTCTCTCAACACTGGCCCGGAGGAACAGTCTCTAGGAGTGAGAAAACAGTGCAAGATTTCAGATCCATTCAGTCCTTGGCCTACCAGCTGAGTCAGTCAATTGTGATGTGTCTGCTTGACCAAGAACACCAATATAGACTGTCAAACTGCCATTTATAACAATTTCAACTGGATTTGAACCAGTGACCTAGAAATGAAGGACTAGAAATCTAATTTCCAACACCTTGAGCCATCTAGTCTTCTGGATTGTTTGTTTTTGAACACGTGGATACTTAATTTGTACCAATAATGGAAAAGTAAAATGATCATGGTACTATGTGGTTTTTCAGAATTGTTATAAAATTTGTACTAATGTGAGAACTTAGGCATATGTACAACAGATATATTGGCAATGAGTGACTTTCTTATATGTGGCCTTACAGTGTATCTTTTATTAGTACTATAACTGGAAAAGAACATTGTTTGTCTGATACCAATTACTGTATTTACATTAACAAATCAAAAACAATAGTCATGAACAGCAAGGGTTCTAGCTAATAACGTTTAAAGGCTAACTTTAAATCTCCATTAAATTCAACTACAAGATACGTCATAAGAGTTCAGCATTAAATGGTTCTGTTACCAGCCTTAAAGGTTTAATTTTATGATAATGTTCCTATGAAACACAGAAGTCTTAGCAAATCAAGATTTTGTCTCATGAAAATTTCATATTTTCATAATGAAATTTGGATAGTAAAGTTCTCTAAGTTAAGGGTGAAAAATATTTCTGTGCAAAGTGGCAAAAAAATGTATGCGTGAAAAGAAGAGAACCCAGGTTATATTTGCAGGGCTTGGCAATATGACAAAAAGTTCTTTAGACAAGTAATCTTTATACACTTGAAACAGAAATCATCGCGAGACAATTAACATGGACCCACAAGACTATTTACACATTTCAAAGCAGAACCATACTTTAACATTATGACCCTTTCAGGAATAATTCCTAAAATGATTATGAAAATAGTATGAAGATATATTACAGGATATATGTTATGAGAATATATTACAATGATTTCATGTGGTGTCCAATTATAACAAGCCCTTTTTTGCCTCATCTCCATACATGCCTAATGACAAAGCTTTAAATTTCACTAGCAAGGGAAAAGTAGCCAGATACACAGATCTGAATTACCTTTCCTTAATACATGATGCACTTTGGTATCCATGGGGACATCATTTTACAGTGGCCTTAATTTAGGATAGTTTAATTCACTTTGTAAGTGAATTAAGCCAAACTAAATTAAGGCCACTTTAATTCTGAACAACAGCACCCACACAGGGACTCAATATGGTTTAACTAATCCACTTCAAATTCATAACTTTAATTAATTTGGATTAATGTTCCTGGATACCCCCATGCAGACAAACCTATGTTTGAAAATTCTGGCTATGAAGTTTACAATGCTACAATACTACAATGCTACAATACTCTCCAGCTGAAGTGAAATACAAAAAGTGGAATAGAAATATGATTCACAAGAGCAATATGGCGTATGGCTAGGCATGTATATTGTTTGGGTCTCAGCTCTTATTGTCAGCTCATGGAGTGTCTGTCTGTCTTTGTAGAATACTTAACTTATGTGCACAAATATAGAACATATATAAAACATCTTTGTTAATTTCCTTTGTTTTTTAAACTCTGTAAGCATAAATATCATCTACATTAATCTAAAAACAAACTCAAATTTAATAAAAACTAAACAAAACATTAGAAATACCTTTGTGACCGGCAGTTCCTTGGATTTAGATTCAAAGAGGTGCTCCAGTTTGGAAGTGTCCACCTTAATGGGTTCCAGTTTCGACCACAGGAATTCTTTACAGCGTTTGTTATTTTTACACTGCCACTCAAATGGCCGTACCTCGTTCCAAAACAGACGGATGGTTTTCTTCTTCTTCATGAATGCTGGCTGACCCCTAGAAACCTGGGGTGACCCTAAACCCTGAGGAGTGCTGAACAGTGGAGGAGGAGCCAATAAATTACCAGAGGGTGGAGGTGGACATCCAAACAGAAGGGGAGGTGGTGGAGGAGGCAAACCCAAAAAGGAAGGTGGAGGTGGGGGAGGGGGAATTAGGGAGTCCCCAGGACCCATATCAACGTCCAACACATCTACATCATCCTCATCCCCCAAGTCTGTAAAATCCATGTCTTTGATTTTAAGTTCTCTAGGATTAGCCATGAGCTGATCCCAAATGTAATCAGATTCCTTCTTGGGCTCTGCTGGTGTTTTCTCAGGGACCTTTTCATCGAGCTCACCCTCAGGCAATACTGTCCCCTTGGCCAACTCAACATTGTTGAATTTTTCTGCAAAGGCTTTCACACTGCCTTGGTTGTCCAGATTTCCAATCTCCATCTTTTTGACACTTTCATCTTTGGCCTGCTTGCTGGCCTGCAGGATAGAGATCCTACTGGCTAGGCTGGTGATTGACTCATCACTTTCCTCCGTCTCCTTCTTTTCTTCCTCCTTCTCCTCCACCTCTTTCTCCTCTTCATCCTTGGGCTTCTTGTTATGGGCATACAACATATCCAGCATAAACCGTTTGTTGTTGAGAATGTTGCTGCACTGCTCATTCACACCAGCATCTTGAATAGTCTTTGACCACGTACCTGTAATCATACACGCACAAACAATGAATGGAAAAGCACAGGGTGTCAGGAATCCTAAAAATGGCATTGGAAATATCTTTGGTGATACATGTACAATTATAGTATGAAACCGGATAAAGGGCCTGTCTATAAGAAGACTGAATATGCAGCAAGCTGGGCTGTGAATCTATCTCACGCTGACTGTCCATAGGGACACTGCCAATGTGCACTAACGGTTTAGTAGTGTGCTTTGATCTACACCACCTTCAAACAGCAGCAGTTCATAGTGCACTAGGGAACTTTTAGTGTGCAGCAGCAGAGTCTACACAGACTGACAATGCACAGCAGATTAGTGCAGGGTAGATTGAAACCACATGTTGCTGTGAACTAAATATTCAGGCAGACAAGTCCAAAGTTTCAGGGAATATTTGGAAATGATATGTAAGCAATAGCACAGATCTACAGCCGGATTCTGCAAGTTGGTGAGTGTTTCTCTGAGAAGTGCATAGCAGCCATTCAGGTAGTGGGAGCTGAAGGTGCTCGGAACATCTCAGGAGGTACTCGGTGACTCTAAGGACACACACCAAACTGCTTCTTTGAGCTGCTCTTTAAATTTTATATAGAAAAAATAATTGGTTACATGTTGGTAATTGCTCACTGAGGAGATCTGGCCCACGTTATTTTACTGGATACCTAAATGGTTAGATTCTTTGACAGTCCATCAGTCCAAAGGCCACACAAGACTGGATGGCACTTGTCCCCATTTCCAGTGTCTCTGCGCTTTCTGCTCCGAGCTAGGATCAGAAGTGGGAGGATTAAAACATTGTCAGAAGGGCTGCTCCTGTGGTATTCTTGACATGGCTGGAAAGAGGTGTTACTTTAAGAAAGACTGTTGCTTTTCCAGTCTGAGGCCAACAGAGTTTGGATACCCACCCACCCCATCCTCCTCCACCGCAACCACCCCTGGCCAGGGGAGGGCAGCTTGAAACTCTGGCTGCGCTTAGCACAACTCCTTGGTGCTTTGGCCATATTCACCAGGGTGACCTCTGGGGTCTCTGCAGAGTGAATTGTGCACACAGAGTAAAATTTTCAAAATCACCTAAATAACTTAGGAGCCTAAGTCACATTTTCAAAAATGACTAATGCACTTAGGCTCCCAAGTCCTTTGGGTGTTTTTGAAAATTTTATCGGCTGACCATAATTACTGACCTGCATTTAAACCACAATCAAATTGAAATATAGTGGCCTCTGCCCACCTCTCAGCAAGATAAAATCATAAATATTGTATACTGGTATATAGAAGCTGAAAAATTAACTAGTGCATGAAACATCATAAATAATTAAAACCAAACAACAATAAAACCATCAAAGTAAATGATCAAAGTAGACTGTAGGATGCATTTTTTCCTGACGTTGAATACCTCTTAACATCTTCACCAACCAGTGTGGGACACAATGTAGAAAGTATGTCCAAAATATGTGAGATCTTTTTTCAAAGGGTATTAAATGAGACCGGCCTTATTTTACCTTCAGTATATTTTGCAATTAAAAATGGATTATGAAAATAGTTCAATACTTACCATGATTCTGTTTTTGATTCTTTCTTTCTCTTCCTTACACATTTAATCAATATATTTTTCTAATCTAACTTTTAAAATTAAATTTTAGTTTATTTTTGATTACTGCCTTCCTTCTCCTCTCTTTCCTGGTGTGTGTGTGTGGGTGTATATATATGTATTAGTTCTGTGGTTGCATGTTCTCTTGAGTTTCTTATTTATTTTTGTTTCTCCTTTTACTCTACTGTCTTTTTCTTTGTCAGGATTTTTATGTTAGCACTTTAAATGTAATGTCTTTATCAGTTGACTTATTTTATTTCTATAACCTTAAGCCCCTGCCATCTGCTCTGGAAAATCTCTTCCTTGGCAAGTTCAGTGGCCACATCAACACTATGGGCAAGAGACCCAAACCGGTCTAGCTGAATCATTTGTTAAAATTAAATTAAATTAAAATGGGTTTAAAAATTCACTGTGCATCATGGAGCAGACTTCCAACCTGGGAATTCCAACCTGGGTTTCTAATGTTGAATAGTTTATGGCTCCATCCATACTAGCTCTTAGCCACATTTGAAGCTGAACCCAACATTAAGAAAGATTCAGCTTATAGCAAATGATTTTTGCCCAGGATGCAGGCAGCCCATCTTTCTTCACTTTTTACTTTCCTGAACACTCAATCTCTTCCTTGCCTCATTTTCCCATTTGTGACAGATATGGCAATTTCCTGCCATATCTTTGGGAGATCTTAGTGTATTAAGTGTATATATCATTGTGGGCCAGGAACTGTATGTAATTCCCCGTGGGAGGGTGACCACAACTCTTCCAGGAACTAAGAACAGTGGGAGGAAATTAGGCAAATTCACTCAGGTTGTAACTTCTCCAGAGAGCTACCACCAGATGGAGAGGCTCACATATACTAGTTCAAACTGGATTCTCCAGAGGCCACCAGACAAGGAAAGGATTTTGTGGATAAAAAGCCCGATTTTAAAATGACTGAAGACTTTCTTCCTGATCCAGCTAAGAGACAGGATTTCTGTCCAAGTTGAGCCCCAATCATTCCTGGGGAGGGTTGGAAGGACTTTGGCCTACTGAGGCCACATAAGACTGATGGGTAAACTGTGGTAAGCTGTTAGCATGCATATAGGAACTTTTATTGTTTTTATATGTTTTCTCTGTAATGCTTTTACCTTAAGAATAAATGTGCTTGCTCATAAAGGGCTGTGCTGTAACTTATAACTGCTGACAATTAAGCTGTTCATAAGCCCGTGGAGAAAAAGCAAAGTGCAGATGCTGGCCTATTTAAGCAGTCTGGCTTACTGGGGATTACCACAGTGTAGACAGGGAACTGTGCAGCCTGTTTAGGCGGGAGAGAGATGCAGCTGGGAGTCTAGAGTGGGTACCCTCAAGGGACCACAGAGGGAGGAATACAGGTGCAGTTGCCCTGAGCTGTGACGCCCTTCACTCATCCCTTTCCCTCAACATCCCATCTACAGGATTGCTCCCTCACCTCTTCTCTCTCCAAGATTTGCTACTAGATTTTTCTGATCTCCTCCAGACTCTCCTCTTCCCCTTCGCTATAGATTTCACAAAGACCAATTCTCAACCAGATTCAACTGCCTAAAGACTTCAGAACTGTCCAAGATTTCCCAGACTCCACTGTATACATGCCACAAGATTTGGCCCCCCTCTAGATTCTCACCTTCTGTGTCTCCCTAGATTTGATTCCTTTCCAATACTGCTCACTCAAGATTCTCCAACAGAGTTTGCATCCCCATTTTAGTCTCCCAAGATCTACCTCATTCTTCACTAGCCAAACAAGATTATCTCTGTAAAGCCTCCTGCTGTTGCTACTCCTGTAGATTCTCCTCCCCCCCCCCCCCAGCATGCATCCCCTTCATGCACACTACTTCATCTGGCTACTGTGTTGCAGTGCTACCTAGGATGAGAAGGATTGGAAGAAGCATAGAGCAGTGTGTTTGATGATAAGGAAGGAGGAGCTCAAAACCAAACACTTCATTTCCTTGCCCCTGCTGTGTCTGGGCAGGCACAGCAATGTAATCCATGAATGACAGCTCCTTTCCTGGAATCTGAGAACTGTCTGAGAAAGCACAAAACCCTAGGAATGCAAAAATAATCCATGCAGACCGAGTACTCTACATGATTTCTAGTTCTGCATTTGCTCCCTTACCAACTAAATTGCAAACTTTAGTAATTCACAACACATTAGGTCTCTCAACCAACAAATCTTTACTATACTGCTAAAGCTTATAAACTTTTAAAAGCTGGCATTTCATTAAGTTATAGTATAATACCAAAATAGTAATGCAGAAGCGTATAACAAATGGATTCAGTGTGACAAGAAGTTAAAGTTCATCATGTTGGAAACAGCCAGAACTAAAATGTGCTGAGTGTGAAAAATGTTTGTAACCCATTCGCTCCTCGTTTAACATTTGGACTATGGCACAGTGTGATGAGAGCCATAGTCTGTTTCATAACCAGTACAGTTTTTGCTGAACACCAGCTGAGTAATCTGTAATACTGACGGTTAGCAACATCTTGCCTGTGTGAAGAGGAGGAAGCAGAGGACAGTCTCCATCCCCTATGTGTTCAAAGCCTTTCATCATCTACACTAAAATAGAGGCTCTAGCCACCTTCCATTGGTGGAGAAAGGGGGAGAGTGGAAGATAAAGAGTGAGCATGAGCTCACTTTCACTTTTATGGTTTATTTCCTATGCTGGTCCCCTCACAACCCACTAAGCAATAGCACTGCAGGTGTAAACAATGCCTCCATTCCTAGAGGCTACTTTTCATTATCTGCACTATAACACAACCTCTGCTGACCTGAAGGCAAGGGATCCAAATTTATGATAAAACTGTCCTTGAAGCTGACTGTGCCCTTTTCAGGTGGAACTGCTGTCTCAAAGAGATAAGTTTGTTGGGACTAAATCCTCAACTCATCTTTCAGGTTTATATTTTTACACAGATATTTATCTGTCCATCTTCTTTAAGGGTATAGTGGTATTCATGGAGCCATATACAAGCCTTGACCAGTGACATCAAGGAGAGTTCTGCGCACTGAAGAAAAGCTGATGACCCTTAAATAGTGAACAATAGTGAACCTGTTAAGTTTTAGTAACATATTCCTGTAAAAAAGAGATGGGGTTTGCCTCCAGAGGCAATTTTAAAGTCAATACTGCATTTTAAAAAAAAAATTCACTAGTTCAAAAAGAACTATTTGGGGGAAGCTCTATGGCCTGTGTTACACATGAGGTCAGACTAGATGATCACAGTGGTCCCTTCTGGCCCCGGAATCTATGGAAAAAAATGTGAATGTCCAAAGGCTGGCAATATAACCACCAAGACATGATCTCTATGATTTCAAACAATTCCTATTTCATCAGGAAAGAGTGATTAGATACTTCATGTATTACGATAATTTATTTTAAGATCTAAAATGTTTCATTTAGAACAGTGGGCCCCACTGCAGTGCCTCAATAAGATTTAGAGGCCATGTTAATTATATTACAGCTATTAATTCAAGAGCAAACAATTGTATAAGAATCAAATTACTAGGGGCCACAATCTGCCATTTAGTCACTGGCATAGGCTGCTGGCCACGTGGAGTTGGACCCCCCAAGAGAGAATTCTAGATGGCACAACTCCTCCCCTAGCAAGCTGAGGCATAGGGTAGGTGTGCAGGCGGTGACATCCTTTAAGTGTGGCTGGTGGTTCATCCAGCCATTACTGATGGCTACTGTGGAAGTTCTCCTTATGCCTTCTCCACCCAAGCCATGGTCAGGCATTTCTAGCTCTACAGTCAGCAACTTCAAAGTGTCTCCCTGAATTTCTGATACCTGACCAAGACAGGAATGATGGAAGAAAAGAAAGAAATGCAGCACCTGGAGAAGCACCTCACCTAATTTCCTATAGTATTAACATTAGGACTACCCGTCGTGATAGTGAATAGCATGGAGACAGGCATTGGCGATCTCATGACAAACTATCTTAGGGCATCTCATACCATTGGAACATCCAACAGAATTCACTGAGCTTTGGATGCATGTTAGTGGCAGGACCAGTCTCTAACCAGTTAGTAAATTAATTGTTGAAAGAAGAAATAGGTCTTGAACAGAGCGAAATCTTATAAGACCTGATTCTTCTGCTGCTCTGCACACATAAACCCCATTGAAATTAATGGAGTTCCACACAAAGGGAGCAGCTATGGATTTGAACCATAAAGGAAGAAATACTAATGAAGGACAGGCTGAAAAGATTTGTTAGTTGATTAGCTTTACACCAAAGCACCTGATTTGACATGTTCTTTATGGGAAAGCCTGCATTTATTGAAAAAGCTTCACTTTACCAGTTTCATTGTCACTGGTTAACTTGTCCTCTCTTTCTTCCCTCTCTAAAGTGCTGCTTGCTGAGGATATGCTGGATGCAGAACAGTTGTCTTTTTCATTCACTTCCTCATTCTGCCTCTCTTTTTCACTGAGTATTGCACTTTCTTCTGGCTCTCGCTCAGGACCTTGCTCCACCTCACTTTCTGGTCCCACCTCCGAAGCCTCTACTTCCTGTGGTGTCTCCGTTCCCTGCTCGGCCTCTGCCTCAGTTTCCTGTTCTGGTTCTGTCTCTGGCTCAGGCTCGGGTTCAGGTTCACTGGCACTCACTGGTGGAGAGAACAATGAAGAAAAAGATTCACTTAACAACAATTTCTCTTGGTCGTCTAGACTCACCCATCCAAATGAGCAAGATGTGAATTTACGAGTGATTTTTTTTGTCCATGAAGAGTCTAGCTTTATGAGCGAGAGATTGCTGATCATTGTGTGAAGACAGAACCAAACATGGGTGCAACTTGGCAAGCCTTGCTTGATTTATGTTTGCTTACAATCTGAACCTAATCCATCATTTTTTACTTATACTTCATTGGAAGTTTGGTTATTGTGGTCACAGAAAGAGCTGAACCATCAGAAAACGGGCATCCAATCCATGTCTAGCAATGAAAGCTCAACACACAGACTGAGCTATAAGGAATGAGTTAAACAAAAAAGTAAGCGGAGAGTGCCTTCTAGTTGAATCCCCTTGGGTTTCTGAAGGAATTTTTATGGTGACTTCTTTTTCACCTGATGTGGATGGCTTCAACAAAAAGATACAATCATTAGTTTTATGAGCACAGTAAATGGCACAGTCTGGAAATGACAGTGTCATACAAATTTGGTTGACAGAAAGCATATGTTTTTTATGCATATTTACTTCAGAATAGCCACATCAAAACTGAACTGAGCTTCCAACTGCTTGGCATATGGCATAAATTTAGCTTCCAATTGGATGGCATATGGCATAAATTTAGCTTGTAATTGGTTGGCAGATGGCATACATTGTTGATGGTGCACTTGGTTTCCTCCTTCTTGCTTTATCACTGACACAGTGCAATCCAGTCATTCACCTTATAGTTTTCAGCTAAACCAGGAGATTTTTACATGCAAGTTTTTTTGTTATGCTGTGAAGACACTGGAAAGCATCCACACATATTCACATCAAGCAGCCCACAACTCTTGGCAAATTGAAATGGCCATGCAAAAGTGATGAAAATGTACATGCATATTAGGTCCGCACAGTTTTCGCATCACCTCTGTATTAAAACTTGTGCAAGATGGTTGAACTACAATACCTTAATCATATCAGATTTTCCCCCTTGTTGCTTACTTTTCATTTACAATATTGCAATATCCACTTCAGGCCCTGTAGTGGTTTCTGGATTCAGCTACATATGACATGACATATTCTGAGAACTAAAGAGATTAGAATTCAATTGAGCCTTTGGGTGAAAGAGTGTAACAAAGAAGTGGGACCTAAACATTTCAGTCTTCTAGAGCAGTGGTGGGCAACCTGCAGCCTGCGGGCCGCATGTGGTCAGTCAGGGTAATCCGCTGGCAGGCCACGAGACAGCTTGTTTACATTGACTGTCCGCAGGCACGGCCGCCCACAACTCCCACTGGCTGGGAAAGGCGAACTGTGGCCACTGGGAGCTGCGGGCGGCTGTCCCTGTGGACGGTCAATGTAAACAAACTGTCTCGTGGCCCGCCAGCAGATTACCCTGACGGGCCGCAGGTTGCCCACCACTGCTCTAGAGAGAAGGTAAATGGATTTAGCCTTAGAAGGCATAAGCCCAAAATAAGAGCGGTAATGAGGATTCTTTAAGTTTCTCTCATTCTCAGTGCAAAGGCATTTCGCATCCTGAGACAAAAATCTAGCCATGTTTTTCTAAGAATGTATGCTTGTACATTTTATTAAGCCTATCTTTATCTTTCTATGAAGGATACCTTTCCAAATCACATCACTAAACCCAACAGCGTTCAGTAATGTGGTTTTGGTATTGTAATATCCTATTTCACACAGCTTACAAAGCATAATTTTTGACTTGTAAATGTTAATGCTATGAGTGAAGTCCTGATCCCTTGAAGTCAATGGGGCCAGGATGTCACCCTATCTAATCCTCTGCATCATATCTAAGGTGTCTCACACCCATGCATTACCCAAGAGAAAATCAGCATTATATACAGAGCAGATCTAGTGCTGTTCATTGGGCAGACAATTTGAACCACAGAGAGCGTATCTGAGCCATAGCTCCCAGAGCATAGGGAAACCACTATCTCTTTTCAAGACAAGCCAGAAGTACAATACTGCTAAGATACAACCTTAAGTGTCCTTAAGAAGTTAGGCTGTGTCACATAGCTGAGCACTGAACTAACATGCTTCTCAGATATTTGAGACCTATGAATTTGTCACACTGTAATCACAACATACAAAGACACGACTGTCATCTGCTAACCTTTATACAACTGGCACATGGAATAGAACTTTCGACCTTTCTCTCCAAAATGAGAAGTTGTTCTCTGATGACTGAAAAAAATAGCTACTCTAAAAAGAAGGGAACCGTTGAACACTTGGCCAGATCTGACATTATTTATGATACCATGGTTAGGAGATTGCATCAGAAATTTTAGTTTAACAGGGGAAAGAACTGGGAATATCTGATAAATGTTTAGGAGCAGAAAAAAATAAACAGAAAATAGCTTAGAAGAGGTTTTACATTTTCTATGTATTTGGAATAGTCCCTATGTAATAGATGGAAGTGGTACATTAACACAAGCCAATACATAACTAAGTGTAAATAGCAATATAGTATCTTGAAGTATGCTATTTATCTCTTTCCTAGTTCAGGGAGTGCCTAGTATTCTGCCCTTTCTGGTGCTATAGTACACAGAACAACACTTCCAGAACAAAAGATTGAAGTGCTGTTACTCAACCATTTTGATGGTGTCTCTCTACCTTTTGAGATAGTGTCAAATGATCCAAGATATACCGAAACAACGTAAGTAATAACATAAATCCACCAAAACCTCTGCCAATGAAACTCAAAAATACTAAATATTCAAAACGCACTACAGAGAGAATAAAAATATTGAGCTCACCATACATCTGTCTCTTGCATTTGCACTATATTATAAATGTAATGGTCATGTTGATATTGGAGAGAAATATGCTGATGTGATAAACTCCATTCCCAGCAGATGTCTATTTGGTTACCTATGTGAAATGAATTGTTGGTTTCAGTCCAGCATCTACTGGACCAGTTTTCACACCAGAAAAACCACCATGACAATTGGCAACGTTGCTGGCAGACACAGCATAGAGACCAAGACTAAGGAAAACCTAAGTTTTCATAAACACCTTATCTATATTAGCGATGTAAGTCAATCTAAATTACTTTAGTTAAGTTATGTAACTTAAGTTGACATAATTTACATTGACTTAATGTGGTGTCTACACCGTGCTATGTCGATGGGAGACACTCTTTGGTCAACATAGCTTCTGCCTCTTGTTGAAGTGGATTAATTAAGTCAATGGGAGAACGCTCTCCCATCCACTTATTGTGTCTTCAACAGATCTGCTAAATTGATGCCCACTGCATCGATCACAGCCACGCCGATTTAGCCCATAGTGAAGAGAAGCCCCAAAAGAGTAACCATCCTCTGATCCCTATAAGTGAACCCTCCAGATATGTGTTGAAGCATTGTGGTGGGCCAACGCAAGGAAGCACACATTGCCACACCAGTAGCATTGCATTTAATATTATGCTTCTGACATGAGGGATTTGGTTAAAAGAGGAAAGACTTTGATTTAAATTTGGGCTAATGGAAGCAAAGTAGGTTTTCCTGAAGTACTGGAAAGGCAAAATCACTGTGATCATCATCATCATCATCATGTTCCTATTACGCCTCTGGCGTTTAGGGCAGTGACGAAGCTCCTCCACTCCTGTCTGTTTCTGGCAAGTCTTTCAATGGTTCCCCAGCTGTGCCCCAGGTGATGGAATCAGTTTCCATTCGAAAGACATGACTGATCCATCTCCAACACCTCCTGGCATTGATGGTGCTGAGATCCTCCTGGCTGCACTGTGTTAATAGATCTCAATAAATCTCTGTGAGTGGAGTGCTTATCATATTTTTATCTCAGATTCATTTTGTGTGTGTATGCAGTTCTTGTTAAGACTGAGTTGAGTTTACTAGTGGTTATGGAATGGTTACAACTTCCCTTTGGCAGCATTTAAATCACTTTCCCCCTTCCATCAAAATTCAATTTTATTTAATTTTTACAGTTAAAATAAATTGGGTGAATAAAGTACTTTCGTTAAATGAATGGACATTTAGGGTGGCTATATCAACAGGAGGGCGTCTGAAAGGTTTTAAGATGCATGATGTTTTACATCATATGTCTGGTTATGTTTCTGCTGAAAATGAAACAATACAAGTCTACTACAGGAAAAAAGAAAAGTGAGACATTCCCGGAGGAGTGAATGCTGGAGTTTCAGGGTTCCCAAGAAGTTATGAAATCTCACTACTGTCAAGTTCCAAGACGGAAGCTGTGAGGGCTGGATTGCAGGTGTTCAGATTTCCATTGTTGCTGCTGCTGCTGTTGAAAGAGTAATCGGCACTGTGTATTTCCGAAGTAGAAGTAAGGAAGCTGAATTTCTTAAAACCTAAAAATTGTTAGCTGTATCCAGGAGCTTAACATAATTCAGATGAACCTCACTGTATAAGATTGTTAATGTGCACAGTCCTATTTTCTGCCACTCATCCTAAATGTATGTCTAACCTTAGCAACACCAGTCTCATGATAACACCCAGACCTCATTCCCCAATGGCTTCTCCTCTCTCCTCAACCTACTCTAAATCCCTCTCTTCACCCCTCCATCTTACTTTCATGACTCCCAACCCTACCCCGCTGTGACTCCACCAGCTCACAATGGTGGCTGGCAAGAAGCTGCAGACATCATCTGATTTCTCTCTGGACTGATGGCTCCCATCCTGCCCTCCAACTGCTTCTGTTTTCAGCACTAGAAGGGAAATAGACTAGTTGACCTCTTTAGAACCTGTTATTCCCACATATGCTGCCTTCTTATCTGATCAATTCAGGGGATGCGTTGTGAGCTTAGGGGAGTAGCCAGCAGGCAGACATCTGAGTGGACAGGTGACAAAAGAGCCACTAATTGTCTCATGGCTTTATTGACATGTTAACACAAAATAAACAACAAGCTCAAACTTAAATCCAGGTTTAGCAGTTCCTGAAATTCCACTCTTAGGACAGCTCATCCCAGACCCCAGATTTCTCTGATCAAGTAGGCCACTGCCATCTTTGTCATATTCAGCAAGGATCCAATCTGGCAAACACTTCCGCACATGTTTAGTTAATTTTAAGCATTTGACTATTCCCATTCCCTCCAATGGGCCTACTCATGAGTTTGAAGTTCAGTATACATGCAGCGTCTACAAGATCAGGGTCTAAATCAGCATGAGAAAATTAGCATCTCCTTGCAAGGGTTCAAACATCTGGTAACACGGTGGGTCTGGAGAAGAAGCTGCTCACCCTGTTTCATACCTTCCCCACTAGAGCCTTGCCCACCACACCCTGTATTCCCTCCACTTCTCCCATGCACAACCCATTTCAGATCCAACCACCAAAGACCCCTGTGATTGCCAGAGCACTTGGTGTCTCTTACAGCTGTGGCATTTCCTTATATGAGGCTGTGAGCCAGTCCTACAAGCCCAATAAGAGAACAAAAGCATTCCCAGTCTTGCTCCTTAACAACTATCTAGAGTCTAAAATGGATAATCCCACCTTGAGTCAGCCTTCTCAGCTCGTACCTGTTGAGGGATGCGTACATGCATCTCCATGGACACAGATGACCTGTTTGCAGAATTTCACTTCTAATCAAGCCCTCCTAACTCAAATGTCTGGGCACACCCGGAATCCACTGGGGCTGTTGCGAATCTTTCTTTTTAGCTGCATAGGCATTGTACACCCAAACTTGGGAACTCAGCAAGACTGCACATCTCCCCCTAGTCACTCACACCAGATAAAAGAATCCAGCTAATAATTAACACATTTCTTTGAAGGATTGTGTCTTAGCCCTGGTCTACACTGGGAGAGGGGGATCGATCTAAGTTACGCAACTTCAGCTACGTGAATAATGTAGCTGAAGTCAACGTACTTAGATCCACTTACCGTGGTGTCTTCACCGTGGTGAGTTGACCGCTGATGCTCCCCCGTTGATGCCGCCTGCGCCTCTCGCAGTGCTGGAGTACAGGAGTTGATGGGAGAGTGCTTGGGGATCGATTTATCGCGTCTAGACTAGACACGCTAGATCAATCCATACTGGATCGATCGCCGCCCGCCGATCCGGCAGGTAGTGAAGACATACTCTTACAGTGCATAGAATGTATCACACATTTTCCTTCTGCAATTTTCTCTTTGCTTGGGAAGAAGTAGTATTTTAGGATTAAAGCATTAGACTGGAATTCAGGGAGAGCTGAGTTCTTAGATCTGCCTCAGCCTCCCTATATGACCATATGCAAGTCAATGTTTTCAGTTTCCCCATTCATAAAATGGGGCAAATAATATTTCCTGATTGTAGAGGGTTGTTGTGAGGCTACATTCATTAGTGTGTGTGAGGTGCTCAGTGAACATGGCATGAAAATTTGCATACAAAATGACAGCCAGTCTAGTGCTGTCCAGTTCACAGCAGCCTGGGGTGTTTGCTGCCTGGCCTCACTTGCCAAATCCCCAATGCTGGCTTCCTGCTGCTTACTGAAGACAAGAGACAGCAATCCTTACTCAGGTAAAACTCCCACTGAAATAAATAAATTTCAGGGCCCACATACTGATGCTGTCCTAGCTACCTGAAGAATGCCCGGAGCTGCCTTCTGCCGAATTTTGTCTGCTGCTGCCCTGCCCACCTGTTTTGTGCCGGCTGTTGCTCTGCCCACTTGCCCAGTTCCCAGGTACTATCTTTTGGCTGCCCCATGTACACCTGTTTTTGTTAGGTGCTTCATTTGAGATGCCCTGTGCACCTGCTGGCTGTCTGCTGATAGGCTCTCCATTGTCCAGCTGCCTAGAGTTGCTCTCTGCACCTGTTCTAAATACATGCTCCATTTTATACTGTCATTTAAAAAATGCTTCCAGGGGAAATATGTTAAAATAATCATCATAAAAGAGATACTTCCTTACCCAGTTGTGAAATCCTAATGGTGGAAAAATCTAGCTCATTTGCTCTAAAAGCAACAATGGATCTGAAGAACTGGGATTTTAAACATTTTGACAGACAAATGTTACTGGAAAATATCCAGATTCTGAGCCACGATTCCACAGAGACTTGTGGGGGCTCTACTACCCAAAGAAATTAGTGTGATTACGAAATCACGTAAACTCAAACTAAATAAACTTGACCTGAGATTTAATGCTATGAGAGTAAATACACCCAAAGTCAAAGTGCAACCTCAGTATCTTCTTTCATAGTTGTATTGCTTTACAGCATGCTTCAAAGCCATGATACCCAATAAAACCAAGTAGCGCAAATCATAGAAGCATTAATCACCAATAGCATGTAGCAGGAAATCAAACCAAATAAAAGAAAATGATGGTAATAATTAATCCTCAACATGCACAGAGGCTCCCAATGTTAATGCAGCGTCACATGGAATATACATCTCTGTGATTTTGGGATTTTTTGGAGAGAGGGACACATGATGCAAGTGGTGGAATGATGTGCATGCATAGTATCACTTTGGACATCAATAAATTATATGACAACAAACAAACCACATAAAATGCTAATTATACTTTCCTTCTTCCTAATTGCATTTGGCCCCCTTTGTTAGTTTTGCTAAAATTTTAAATTTTTTGTGTGCATTAAAAATAACCAACAAAGTTCCCCCTTAAATTTAATATTTCTTCTGTTTGTCACATTCAGCCTGTGCTATGCTGGAAGGTTATTATAATCTTGGCATTCAGCAGTTGCATTTCTTTCAGAGAATCCACATAAGCAAACTGTGTTGGCAGGAGTACTATTGTTTTAGTATTCAGTAACTACTGATAGACAAGGAACATGATGCTAAAATAAGATCCTTTGCACGTTGCATTTTCTAATTATTTTGTTCTAAGAACAATGGGCAATAATAATAACCATAAATAATAACAACAATGAATTATAACATATTCCTAGCATGAGTAGCTCAGAAGGCATTTGAGAAAGCAAGAGAAAAATGCAGACAGAAAGCACAGACCAATCTGTCAAGTTACGACCCCTGAAATGAGTTGTGGCACCCTAGAGCTTATATTTCTGTATTCATGCACAAAAAATGTGTGCTAAACAGAGAGATGCAATGAGAAAATTAGCTCCTTTCTCCCCGTCCTCCCTTGCACTCACCTTCAGGGGGCTGAGGTGTCCCACGGGGTGTTGAAGGGGTCTTCAGCTCCTCCTGTGACTCTATGGATGCTGGGCTGATGCACTTGGGAATGGGAGAGGATGGGGCAGAAGGAGAGCTCAAGTTCAAGGACAGCTCACTTCTGCCTCGGCATATACTCCGACTTTTCAGCTCCTTCTCATACTCCTCAGCTGCCAACTTCTCCAAGTATTTGTATCTGAAAGTTAAATTCCAAAGGGTTTCCGTAAAGAAAGAGAAGCCAGTGGTTGATGCTTGTTTAGGGACGACGCACCTGCAGAGAATGAACTGACTTCCTGACACAAGGGGTACAGTGCTACACTGACTGCTGGGTCAGTCTGCCAGTAAAAGTGCACCAAAGTAAAAGATATTAGCCAAAAAAATATTAAGTTGCTCATGACAAAACAAAAAATGGTATCATTAAACAATCCTCAGATATTGTATCCTGTCTACACAGTCCTGCCTTCCTCCTTTCTGGAAGCATTTGCCTGCTCCCTCTTCCACCCCCTTCCCCCAAAAAAGCCTCCCCTCCCCCCAAACCCAGCCCCCTAAACTGATGCAAATAGCCAAAGTCCCAGACTTGCTGCAGGGAGAGGGAAAGTGGTTTAGTCCAGCAGACAAAAGCAGCGCTCCCTGAAAATAATACCAATAATAAACATTTGGACTGAGGACTATCTAAGGCTTTGAACCTGCTTCTATTTGCTCTAAGAGCAATGCACTGGAATTCACTTTGTTCTCTCCGGAGTCTACAATGGAAACTTTTCTTTTTTTTATTCTAAAAAATTTCTCTGCCGGACTCAGACATCCAATAGCTTGGACCTGACGTCACATATAGTTTATTCATCAAAGTCAGTTTAAAAGAACAAAGATACATCTGTTTTGCATTTTAGGCAGGCAGAACTCACTAACTGTTTATTAAGACCAGCTACCAATCATATTCTTCATACTGTGCTTTATACATTTGGACCAAAATAACTTTGGAATATGTGCCTCCTCCAGATGTCTGCTAATTTTATCCACCATTATTTGCTCAGGAATAAATTTATGAATACAGCTGTAACAGGCTCCTGACTCTGTCTTACCCACAAGTGAGCTGTTAAACAGGTTAATCAAGACTACCGCCTATGTCCCTGAAAGACTATGTGGTCATCCTCCAATAACCCACTGCTGTAAACACATCATAACAAGGAACAGCCCCTTCCCCAATCCTGCCTCCCTGACAGGCAGAATTAATGTACACGTGTGTATTAAATTCAGTAACGGTAAGGAAGTCAGCCAGATGTGGTAATAAACATGCTTAGTGCATATAGTAATCAGACACACGCATTCACAAGCATAACTATACAGCATATAAAGATGTCTTTGAAGAGCACTTCTTGTGTTTTCTGATGCAAGTTGCATTATTATAAACTGCAATAATGACGAACAAACTCATTTTCTTTTATTCCTCTGGAGGTATAGGCATGCTTTGAACTGAGCTTTTGTAGGAAAAGGAACCCCTACAAACTGAATGAAAATATAACAAGCCACATACTTGTATGGTTATAAAATAAGAACTGTTTACAGTTCTAGCATGAAGCCAATTCTAAAGAATGATTCTTTTCCAAAAGAAGAGAAAGCCCTTCACAAACATTATCATGGTCTTTTGTTACACAGTTAATGAAACCAGCCCTTATTTTAACCACAGTCAGTCAGGTATTCAGCCTTCCCTCTCCCCACAAACTGAGCAGATGGAACTTCGGACTCATAAAGAGACATTCAAATAGATCGCTTAGCTAAACCAGGTACAGAACAGCTGGCTGCAGTGAAGTTTTCTGCAATGTGCCACTGCACTACAGCAACAATCAGGACTGATCCCCCTGTAACATGGGGAACTACAATATTTTATTGTCCTCTGCTCTTTTTCAGCTGTTTAACTTTTTAGCTTCTGTGGCTTTGTGCTGCAGAATTAAATTCACCAGGAAAATAGCAGTCTGTCAACATGCACAGCTATATCTAGTCAAAATGTAAAAACTGAACCCATATAGCAGATCTCATGGCATTACACAACAACCATGGATACTGGGTAACTCAGGGGATTAGCAAAGGTCTAGATGGAGCTTTATACCAATAGGCAACAAGTATGAATCTAGACCAAAAGTTGTTTCCATTTCACATTTGTTAAGTGAATTATGTTAAACAAGTGGACGGTTTCAATTCAGTTCCTAGTGAGCAGGTATCTATATTATCAAAAGCACCATCACATTAGCTTTCTTGTTAGAAGTCTTATGAAGTCCAGGGTTTGAATGAGGATAAAGAATGAACTACTGTCTCTCTCCTACGTGTGGTTCTTCCAGTCCAGGGCGGAGGCACGGCCGCCATCCATGCTTCCGTGTTCCTCTAGGTCAGGGCAACTTGCAGTGCCAGTGCATATGCTGAACCTGTTCTGTGGCTAAAAGGCAGCAAACCCCTGGGTTGTCAGTTTGGTATGTTTCATGAGCAATCAATTCCACTGATTCTGTTTAAGAGAATAAAAATGTAATTTGAAGTTCTCTAGATCTGTGAGCAGTGCCCTCGGAATTCTACGTAACCCTCTGTATCAGCAAAGTCAGCAGGTATAGGTCAGAATAAGAACAGGAACATTTCCATTTGAACTGTAAACCTCTAGGAAAGGGTCTGGGCGTGTTCCTTTGCAAGGGCATTTTTAAACGATCGTTGCAGACAATCTGCCATCAAGTACAAAAATACATGAAAATAATATTACTGATTCATACTTGCAAAACCAAGGAAATGCAGAGTTAAACTTTTTACTTCCTCATTAAGGTCCTGATCCAAAGCCCGCTGAAGTCAATGGAAAACCTCTCATTGACTTCAATTGGCTCTGGCTCACGACATAAATTACTATAGGTATTGCATACAGGGGCTCATATAATATGTGATACTACACAAGACTGCTCCAAAAACCTGGAGAAACTTAGACAATGGGGGATTTCAACAGAGCTTTTTGTGCTTATTTTGTTTTAATGTGGAATATATGTTTGCAAAAAAATTGCACTGTCAGAAGTTGTCTGATGCAAAGGACTTTATAAAAAAAATTACATAAGGCCAATGCAATGGATGACTCATGTTTGACCTCCATTGTAGATTCTTCCTCCAACATATACGGACTGTCTAAGAGGGATGTTTCTTTCTTCTTCTTAAGAAGGAAATAAGAGTTTAGCTTTTCATTTCAAGATATATATACACACATCAAGATATATTGCAAATGACTGGTAAAATTGGCCCAGACAGCATAGCAATGATGCCCTGCTGGTGAACATTTCCAAAAAAATACTCCAGCTTACTTTAGCATGTTCCATTACAACTTGAAAATACTGGAGAGCTCACTTCTAATTTGTTTCACATCTAGCCGACCAGCAGGATGGTGGTAAAAGTTTTTACCCAGCTACAATCAGTGTTTTGTGTTTATACGGTCAGATGTGTTTTATTTCACAAGATGCTTTAAATGGCTATATTTTTGGCTGTAAAGATGAGGGAAAGCACATCAACCTCTGTTTGATTTTAGAAACATCAACATCATTTTTAATAATGGCCACCTTAGCCACAACAGAATTGCTGCTGGGTCAGACTAAGTTTGAAGGAGGAAATTGCCTCCTGTGATGATTTGTACTGCCAGAGAGAAATCTACCAGTTAGATGATTTCTTCACATTAATGTAATGAAACACAATTTTTAAAGGATTCCATGGGTCACTTTGTCCAGTAGTCTCTCAATGGTAAGGATGCGGCATATGTTATGCAAAACAGAATTGTAGCACTCTTGATTTCTTCTGTCTGTTATCTGGTTAGTGACATGCACATTTTGCAGGTGAAAACAAGAATTCCGTCTCGTCATTAATAACCACTATTGAAAACGGAGGTTAAACTACTGGAAGACAAAGTCTGTTACTTGAGTGCTCCTTGAAAACTTGCTTTCATAGGCGTAGGAACCCAATTGCTTAGTACGGTGTTTCTCAACCTTTCCAGTTGGTAATCTTTTATTTGGAGTAAAAAATTTTGAAACTAGCATTATATTTATTATGAAAGAATAAAAAAAAGTATCAGTGCTAACAATGTTAAACCTACATCATTTATTTGTGTGTTTTGAGTGGTTCTGAGAAAATACTGAACCTTGAAGGATAAGGGTATGCTGGGAGTGGGGGAATGAGATTTTTTTTGATAACCAATTTTCTTTGCTTTAGATAATAATACAATTTTCAGTGGCTCATGACCACCTGACTGACCTCCCCTGAAGATTTGTACCCATCGGTTGAAAAACACTGGTTTAGAAGAACTATAACCATACTAATATTTGGGCAAATTTCTGGTGCAAATGTAATACTTGGTATTATTTCCCAAATCAACAGATAAGTTATGTCAATCAACCAATCCCATGCCTACCAGTCCTGCTGCACTTTTATTTATTCCTACGCCCATGACTGGACTCATTTTTCATTTTAGTGAAAGTACAACATTCTTATAGGTTTCTTTTTAAATAAAATTGTCCCTTGCATGCCAGGTTAAAAGTGCACTTAAATAGTCAATAGCCACACAATAACGGACATAATAAGCGGAAAGCAACCGAAAGCAGGAAGCAAAAGGTACAAACCTCTCTTCTCTTGCTTGCCTTAGTTCCTCTCTTTTGTCTAAATAATCACGGCTAAAGTTGCAATAAGTTGCAGAGGAAATCAAGGAATAAGAAGGAACAAGAATAAGGAAGGTAACAGATGTAAATAATAAGAGAAATAAACATCTAAACCCAAGACAATTAAAGGTAATGAAGGCTGACTATCTACACTGAAGACATTTGCATCTACTCTCTAAATAAATGTGGAAGAGGGGGTATGTGTGTTCAGATGTGCATAGATACACTCTATGTCACATCACGCCAAATATGTACAGTGGGGAAGGATACTAAGCATAGAATAAAAATGGGCAACTTTGAATTACAGGCTTAGAAGCCGAAAATAGAATTTCTGGCACATAATTCTATGTTTGCCTGTTATTTCTCATGGCCCTGACTTTTGGACAAGTTACAAGTCCTCAAATGCCACTACTTATATCTGTCCTCACATTTCTGCTATTTTTTCTCCTCCAGTTCCTCTTATTCTCTCCTCCCACAACTCCCCAAGCAACTCTTTTCTTTCACGTTTGCCAGATCAACTTTGCCTGACACTTGGGTAGTGTAATTACTGGGTGTGATGTCCCACCCATGATCTTTATTGCTGAAATGTTCTTTATATTATTTGCAGCATGTTTATCTCATAGGGGTATATAAGAATTGCAGAAGTTAGAAGTCCTGTCAGAACATCTAGCCCACACCCCTGGCGATGCAAGATTGTTCCCTGCAGTCCATTTCACAGTGTTTTGTCAAGTGTTTAGACAAAACTGATGGGACTTTCATCACTTCAGACTATTTCTCAGCCTATAAGACCTCAGTGCCAGGAAGTTTTCCAGAAATCTTCCACTTACTGATCACATCCCATTATTCCTTTTTATACTCTGTATCCAATGAAATAATTATTCACCATCCCTGGGGCATGCACCAATCAAACATCTGAAGACAGTTATCATGCCCCTTCCTTAGCACTCACATGCAGATGTCACCCATAAAAACGTGTCAAATTGTATATATAGATAAAGATACTTAAACATTTGCACTGTTCTCTAGACCATTGGTTCCTAAACCTTAAAAAAGGTGAGTCCCCTTCAGGAGAATGAAACTGATCTAGCTCCCCTTCAATCCTACCATGTGTTGTTAAGACCCTACCCCAAATGAGCAGTCACTCAGAGCAGATGGTGAAGATCTTCAGAATATGATACTTCCTTTCTTACATGCTTAGATGAAACAGTCTATAATGCTGACATTCATCACTGGCATTGGAATTAGCGCCCATTGAAATGAAAGCTGCAGTGCACATCTTAGAGTTATTATTTCAGTCTCTCTGCAAACTAACAACACCATCAACGTGTTTGTTAGACACTGGTTCACAGTTTCTACATTTTCTCTGCAACCCTAACAGCTAGGAGACTAACGTTTAAAATAAAAGAAAGCTGAGGTTCTGGAGAACACTGAGGGTATCTGTACACTGCAGTTAGACACCTGTGGCTGGCCTGGACCAGCTGACTTGGGCTAAGGGGCTGCTTAATTGTGGTGTAGATGTTCGGGTTCGGCCTGGAGCCCGGGTTCTAGGACCCTGTGAGGGGTGAGAGTCCCGGAGCTCGGGCTGCATCCCAGTTCCGAATGTCTACACTGCAATTAAACAGTCCCTTAGCCTGAATCCCGCGAGCCCAAGCCAGCTGGCATGGGCCAGCCACAGGTGTCTAACTTCAGCGTAGATATACCCGGAGAGGCCTCTCCATGTACCCCAGGCTAATCGTCTCCACCCCTTCTCCATCCTGGGAGAATGTCTTGTACTGTGGGAAACCCTGCTCTATATTTACTATGGAAAATAACTCAAATATTGCACAGGTACCGAAACAAGTTTTGTTATCTCAATCACATCTTAGCTAACTGGAAAATTTTAAGGGTCACCACTGTATGTAGGAATTTGGGCTGTTCAGCACTTCACAGGATTATACTCTTAATTTAACAACTGTGAGGGGCTCGTGGAATGGGATTAAGATTTTTTTTTTTTACTTCACTGTTATGTTCTCATTTTTCTAACCTTAGGAACCATCCCCGATGGCAGCACTATCACTGCATGTTGCGGGTGAGATGTGCAGATCTGTCATTCAAGCTGCCAAATGCTCTGTGGTGGCTTTTTTGGTCTGGGAGTTTCCTTTCTGAAAGTTGATGTTGGCTGTCTCATGACTGCCTGCTGTAGCAATATGATACCATTTGGAGGGAGAGTTTTTGGAAGGAGCTTAGAGCTAGAAGATTAGGATCTAATTGCTTCTGTTTCAGAAGAACTTGGGCAGCTTTTGGCTGCTGAAGATTTTATTGTGGTGCCCTAGTCCCTGCCCTCCTGCTCCTCTTTTCTTCACTGAACTAGCTGTGTTTTGGAGCCAGGAGGGCATCTCCGCTGACTAAAGAAGGCTTATGTGTAACTTTCTTTGTTTTCTTCTATTTGTGATTGGATATAACCTCTCTTACTAACCTCAAGCAAAAGTACCCTCTTTCCCAGCTTCACTATAGACACAATAGATTGCTTCCATTTCTTAGATGCTTACTAAAACAGAAAAGGCTTAAACCTGCATCTCAATAGACAAATTTCCATGAAAACTAGTGCCCAAATTCTTATTAATATATATTCTAGGGCTATACAATAAATGCTTTATGGAGGAGACAGCAACTGTTTCCAGTCTATAGCCTGCAAAATTCTGACTTCTACTTGATGAAAGATATTCTTTTCCTCACACCCCTAATTATGACACAGTGAAATTATTGTTTCTAGGCACAGTTTGCAGAGAATACTTCATAACTGCAGATGGACAAGGAGTCCCACACCAATGAGATCTGCTATGACACTGTACAACTAACAAACAGGGTAACCAATTCTTTATATCTGGCATTTCCACAACTCCTGCAAGCTCCCGAATACGTATACTGAATTTCAGGCCTTTGGAAAATTATTTAATTTAGAATGGTTTGATTTCTCCCATTTGGGAGGGATCTATATAAATTTTAACTCGATGTGCCTGGTCCAAAGCCCGCTGTAGTCAATGAATATCTTTACATTGACTTCAGTGGGGTTTGGATTAGGCCCTGTATTTCGTTTGTGCAGTGATTCCAATACATCTATTTTCTAGGACTCTCAATGCATTAAAGCGAATGGAGGTAAAGCATTCTAAAAAAGTGCCATAGGCTCCCAAAAGTGAAATGTTTTTACTTAGCAAAAAATTAAGGCAGCAAGAGATCCCTCCAAAAGCCCCTACATCTTCTAAACATTATGGTTTGAGGGAGAGTAAATTGGTTAATGAAGTGGGGCCTGTGCAGTTATCTAGCCAGTATAATTGGCTGGGTACACACAAACTGACAGTTTCATTAAATGCTACAATTCATAATACCTTTTGTTTAATATATCAATCTTTAAACACGTTTATACCTTGACACATAGCTGGAGGAAGAACACTGCCATGTAATTTCCCTATTATTTAGGAACATATTGCATTAAGGCAACAAACCATTAACAAACACTATTATCTCCTACTTGAATTTGTTTCTCTCTTCCCGCTCTATCCTTTGCAACCTCTCTTCTCTCTCCTGACGTCGCCTCTCTCTTTCCGCTGCCAAGGACTCTTGGTGTTGCCGATAAGATGATGTAAGGAGACCACCCAATGCTGGCCTGCAGACCAAAGGGAATCACATTTCACAGTGCCACTTTTATTGATTATATAGACAGAGAAATTGTTAAGTCATCAGTTAGTCAGAAATGCATTCCCGACACACAGAATGACATGGAAATATTCATTCAAAAATGCATCAAAACACTGACATAATAGACCCTTACTAACTACTACTTTATTAAGCTGTGATGACCTTAAAAGCTGCAGGTATTTTAGAAAAATTTTAAGGTAACTTAAATCTCTGAGGTGCGTGCAAAATCTTTTTAAGAATTGTTCAGCATCTTTCAATTGCAGTATCACCTAAACCAGCTATACACCATTATGGCTCTAACTGAAAGGACGAACTCCATAATGGTATTTTGACATAAAATAGAAGTGCAACACTTTGCTAGCACTTCCAAACATGTTATGCGATGATGCTTCAAAAGCTGATGTATCATAAACACCAAAGGAATACTGTATACTGAGAAGCTAAACTAAAAGATGATAGAACTAAATTTTGGAATCTGAATGCGATTTAGGATGAGGCTTATTAATACTTGTCATTATGTTGCTAAATTCATGAATTTTGTCATCTTAGCAGTTGCTGCAATAGCAATATGAATCCTTTGCTGAGCTATATTGCAATCTGGACCTTTCACGTTAGTAAGTACAGGAACAAATCAGTAAAACATATAGGGAAAGTGCTAGTGATTATGACCCTGGTTCATTAAAAGGCACAAAGGGCTTAGTCTTGCTATATCAAGTTTATTACTTGATTGTGTACTACCAGAGTGCAACAGAGCTGAGTCACACTATTAGTAATGACAGGTTTCAGAGTAGCAGCCGTGTTAGTCTGTATTCGCAAAAAGAAAAGGAGTACTGCTGACACCTTAGAGACTAAAAAATTTATTTGTGCATAAGCTGTAGCTCACGAAAGCTTATGCTCAAATAAATTTGTTAGTCTCTAAGGTGCCACAAGTACTCCTTTTCTTTTTACTATTACTAATAGGTATCAAATCTTTAGCTCTTGTTCAACTGTCTGCTAAAATAGAATCAAAGGATCAAGCATAGCTGAGTAAGTTTCCAGCCAAACAACATGGTCCCTTTCATCAGGGATGAACAGTGGCTGCAGCTAGTAGAAACCAAAGCAACCACTTCTGGAGGATTTATCAGATGCTAGCTTTGCAAGATAGACTGCTACTGTAATTAGTGGATACATTTAATGAGTAGTCATCATTGAAAGCAGATGTGAGTTCTCCAGTCTTTGGCCAGGTCTACACACAGTTTTTGTACCAGTATAACTATTTTGGTTAGGGGTGTGTTGTTTTACCAAAGTAGTTATATACTGGTACAAGCCCTCATGTGTATGCAGTTATATAAATGTGCCTTATACCAGTATAGCTTATTCCCCTTCCGATACAGAAATAGCTCTCCAGGTACAAAGCACCTTTATACCAATAAAACTGCATCCACACTAAGGGGGATTGCACTGCTTTAACTATTCTGGTAGAGTTAAAGTGGTACACCCTTGTGTGTAGACAAGGCCTTGTTTAGTTCATAAATGGTTGTAATGTGAGCTTTGGAACGAAGGGATCAGCAGTCATAAAGAAAGGAATCCCTTCGCTGAAAAGAAACTAACTTGCCTAATCCTTTCAGAGTCACAAATTTAGCAGTACAAGAGCGAATATACTTGCACTGCCTTTACAAACTCAGATACCCTCCTTCTATTTATCATAGGTCTAAGCACTGTACTGTCTAGGTATTCAGTCACTAGTGCCCACTGATTCACTGGTGGAGGCAATTGCAGCAAAAGACCAAGCTATTCCTGTAAAGATATCTTTCTTGTCTGTCTGTGTTTAGACAGAGAGGAATCCTGTAGAAGACGGACTTTTTGGCTGCACTGGCAGCAGGTCAGTATAAGTATAATTTCAATAATTTCAT
This sequence comes from Chelonia mydas, assembly GCF_015237465.2. Classification (NCBI taxonomy): domain Eukaryota; kingdom Metazoa; phylum Chordata; order Testudines; family Cheloniidae; genus Chelonia; species Chelonia mydas. The sequence goes on from NC_057850.1 coordinate 156,704,587, forward strand.
TAAATTCAATTTCAATATGTCATAGTCCACCCTGATAAACATCACATAAGGGGCTATAAAACGTGATACTCTGTAAACCTTGTTTCTGGCACTCTGCTGAAGCTACAACAACAATGTTGGATCACAATCAAAATAATAAAAAACTCCAATAATCTCCAACACTAGCTCCCCCGCACAAAAAAAATCTGCTGGTCCAATTTGGAATGCATTTTAAACAGATTATAACCTTTGACTTTCAACCCCCCATCAAAAAGAGCTTTCAGCAAGAATTAAAGATTCAAAAGGCTACAGCTCTATCACCTAACATGGTCTGAAAGACTCTGGTGAATTATGGCTACAGTATATCACTCAAGGACTGCTCTAAGAATGGTCAAACCGGGCAGTGTCTCAGGTATAAACATCTGTAAATGAAAAGAGAGAAATGGCAAAATTGTGAGTTGACTGTTTTCCAACAGTTCAGTTCTGTTTTGTCCAATCACTTGAAACCCCAGGTAGCTGCCTTGAAGGCTGAAGTCTCAATATACAGCCAAGGGCAGTTACGACTGAATGAAACCGGAAGAAACACTAGAAGCAGATCAAGGAAAAAGACCAGACAGCTACTATGACACTGTAAGCTTTTTGGCTGGGAGTATCTTTTTACTACATTTGTATAACATCAGCATAAACTGAAGCACAACCTCTCTGATTGAGGTCTCTGGGCACATAATACAAATGAATAATACAATAAGCAATATTAATAAATAATAACTATCCAGAGGATCAGGGACATAGTTATGTGGAGGTGAAGAGTTTGGTCCCTCACAGAAGACTGAAACCCAGACCTACCCCTGAAGTTCTTCTGTGAGACCTAATGAGTTCACAGCCCAATCATCATTAACAGCAACAACTATAATTGTTAATAACTACGACTACTTCATTATTTGGAATTATGTTAGCTGGGTCAAAATTACAAGAGCTATCAGGCATCATGCTTCAGAGCATAAGCTGATCACTATCTGGGATCAGAAAGATACTCCTCTTCCCCAAGTGATGATATAATATTTCCCCAACGATGCACTGTGAGTGTATTATGCCTTCTCTGGAGTATATCAGGGATTGACCACTGTCACAGACAGAGTAGTATGCTTGATAGACATTTGGTGTGTTTCCTTTTGCAATTTCCTATGCTCTAAAATATTCTGGTCTGGAATTCAGTCATATCAACCCCCAACCCTAATATGAGTTGTGACGAACATTTTCATAAGTTTTAATATGCAATAATCTTGTACTAAATTATGTTCATGGAACTTGAATCAAAATTCCCTGGGCCTCCTGATTTTATCCAGAGACATACTGACTCCATGAAACACACTTCAATGACGCTTCACAGCAATCTGGTGTGACACGTGGCACTCAAAGAACTGTTTAAACTTTAAAGAGTAGTTGCCAATGCTACATGAATGTGTAGCTTTTGTGTTGGTATGTACATGGAACACAGACAGCATGACAAGCAGATGGAACAAGCTGTTAGGTCTGTAATGCACTTGAAATAATATTTTAAATAATAATGATTTTTAAAAGAGATTTGTCTTAAAATGACTGTTTTTCTATCACAATAGCAATGATGCTCAAGGTAAAGTCTCTCCCTTGCTGAAATCTCATAGTAAGGTGTAACATGACCGTGTAGAATGGTTGAGACACATCAATAAATGGTCTTGGTGTATTATTGTTATTATCCATATAGGTAATATATACACACATTATGATAGCTGGTTTCATAAATGACCAATTGGTAATATTGACCTTTAAAGGTAAAGGTGCAATTCCAAACACAATTAAAGAGGGTCTTTATTCTGACAACTATTTTCAGTCTTCTACATTCACTAGAGGCAGGGGGAAGTAAAGAGATTTGCTTGGTCTGATGTGACAGCCAGCAGAATCTAAACAAGATTATGTTTCCAAATACAGGAACATCTGAAAGGGCACTCCCACCACAAAAAGTATATCCAGAGAAAATGAGTGGCAGGAAAATATTATAATAGTGACCAGAAGTCTCAATCCCTCCCAAAAAAATTTGATTTGTAACCATTATTATCCACCAGGATATTGGGGGCAAAGGGGCCATTACTTTACCATTATCTTGTTAGAAGAAGACAGGAGAGAGATAACAAAGAGGAAGGGAAACAATTTGTGTAAATGGGGACCCTGGATAATGTAAAAAAAAAAAGCCACCTGCAAGTTAAAACTCTAAAAAACCACGTAACTAAACTGACCTATTGCATTTGCTACAATTCAATTTCAATGCACCACATACTGTTTTGTTACTTTGTTATATGTATTCTTCAGTTTAAACATTTTATGACAATACTCCATCATATACTAGTAAATACCATGGAACAGTTTGTGAAAGTGACGATGCCTTAGGAATTTGAGACCTTTGCTATTAAATCTTTGTTGAGAATTGAGGTGAGGAAATAGGTCTTATTGCAAGAGTTGCTGGATTAGCAAAGTGGGAATTAGCATTGCAAATATATTGATCTAAATTTTCTTCAGTGGTCACCTTTTCTTCATTGCCAGTAGAGCAGAAAATCTTTAACTTTATCAAATGTATCTAAGTCTGCTGTTTCATTTAATCTTTGCAAAGAACACAAGATACAAAGGTATATAATGACAGCTGAAAAAAATCAGAAGGTTGATATTCAGGATTTTTCATAATTTAACTATGACCAGAATCATTAATAATCTTTATAAATGAGCCCTAATTATCCATTTTCCACCCTATTCCTGCTTCTGCCGTCATGCAAATGTTAGAACACCACCAGACTGCTAGTCTGAAACAGACCTCACGCAAGTCTAAATGTCTCTTGGCTCTAACATAATAAACCCACTGCCCAGCCTAGAAAGAGACAAAAGGGGAGCTACAGCTGCCAAGAGCCATACTGCTCTTCACAGTTATGGATATTATATGTGTGTGTGACAGGGCAGATTCAAAAGTGTGTTGATATAACAATTTGCAACCAGACTAAACATAACTTGGGAAATCTTTACAAAAATTCTCTTGAAAACAAACAAAAATTAGAGAGATAAAGCTACAGATTAATATTTCCTTTGAAAGAGAAACTTGAGATGCATCAGAAGAAAAAGAACTGATTAATGTCAGACTTTTAACTGGCCTGCAAGGTTATGTAAAATGAAGCCATTTTAGGTTTAGGGTCAGTGGGTATCGGGGACAATGGTTTCCAATGCACTAAGACTTTCCTTTACACACAGACCACTATTCAGAATGAATAACCCACACAATTTCTGTACCAATATAACTATTTTGGTCATGGTGTGATTTTTCTACTGACAGTTATACCAGTGCAGCCCCTAGTTTGGATGCAGTTATACCAGTATAAAACTGCTTTATACTGATACAGCATATTCCCCTCCCCATAAATTAGGAATAAGTTAAAGCAATATAACTGCAATCATACTAGGCAGTCTGTACCGCTTTAACTATACCGATATTGTTAAAGCAGGGACCACAATCCTGCAGATGTATAGAGGTGCTTAACTTTAACTCAGTGGGATTACTCATGTGATTAAAGTTAAGCAAATATGCAAATCTTTACAGACCGGGATCAAAATTAGTAAAGGTTAGATGTGTGTCTGAAATGCAAATGGCTATTCTTCTCTTAATGTATGCACAGCTCACCTTCATAGCATCAAGACACAGGAGGGCGTCTTTCGTCAGTCTTCAAAATATGCCTTTGGCTACACTGTGAGGCACAGAAGGCCACAACCAGTGGACAACCACTGAAACAACTATTGTCATGTCTTGATGTTATTTTAATATAGCAAGTTCAGCAGAACTTCTCTAACCTGCACAACTGCTTGAGAGCCATTGCAAGTCACTGAATTCTGTGAGTAAATACATACAAAAATAGTGTCTTACAAGACCTACTTTGTTCGTACACTTGAAAACCATGACTTGGTTTTAATTATTTAAGATAATACTTTATCATGTACAAAGTGCTGCAGCGTATTTTGCAAAAATAATGAAGCTTTGGTAATAAGGACACATCGCTACAGTTTCCAAGCTATTAAATCTCTTTATAAGAAGGAAGGCAGAGTCATTCTTTACGTGAATCATACAATGGGCAGAGGCTCTACGTTCTTAGATATTATAACAATGCCTAGCACATTTGAGGCTTTACTGGACCATAACTATTAGCAAGTTTATTCTGTAAATTGTTCAGGGTTTAATTCAAATAATTCATTAAAAATTTTTTTCCTTGTGTTTTGAGCATATCTCAGTAGAATTACCACCAAAAACATGGAGAAGGAGGGAAGGTTTTGGTCCATTCATGCTTTTAAGTGGAAACCTGGCAAAATTTAGTGGTTTTGACCTGAAATAAAACTGAACTTGGCTTCTGTGAGTTATTTTTCCCTTCAGTTTTTGTGTTTTTAAAATCTGAAACTTGAAGTTTAGCTCATCTGGGTGTGAAGAGAAACCAGAAAGAGATTTGCACAAAACCCTGCTAACCTAAACTGCTGAGCTTAGTACACCTCTGTTCTCACCATGGCTCTCTCGTGGATGGGCTGTTCCCGACACTGAGTTGGTGTTAAAACTAGGGGCTAAATTCTCCCCCATGATGAGCACAGCAAACCACTTCAAGTGTATTCTACTTTCCTGACATATACAGACCACCATCACGTTCCCAGAAAGCTCTTGGTGGGAGTTACATACTGTAAAAATGCCAACTCACCACCGCAGTGCCTCCTGCTGGTTGTGCTGGGAATTAGCTCTCGGACCACCAGAGCCCCTTTCACTAGCGGTGTCTCACTCGCCATTACTTCCACTTCCTCCACCATCTCGACCCACGTTGCTCCCGGACCGCGATGTCCTCTTCGAGACACGGCCCTCCGGCTGTGCCCCAGCCCGCTGTCTCCCCGCTTTCGGGGGATGGGTGGTCCTCAGTCTTTCCACTTGCCTCAGCGGCCAATTGCCGTCTCTAGTCTAGCCCTGGCTTTAATGGCAAACTGCAGTCTGGATTTAGGTCACTCTCCTTACTGGCAATTAGCGGTAAAGTGGGGGGAAAGACCCAGGCCCGTCTGCTACTCTGGGTCCCAGCCCAGGGAAAATATAGCTATCTTTAAGGTGCCACCAGACTCCTTGTTGTTTTTATAGCTGGCAGCCACTATTCCCGCTGCCTACTTTCCCTGGGCCATTTCCCCCATAGCCCTAGCACCTTCCCTGCCCTTGCCTCAGGGCCTCAGTCTGGCCATCGTCAGCCAAGAGCTCCCCTATTGCACTGCTACCCTGCCCAGCACTGCAGTATCTCTGGTGCACCTCAGCAGACAGTGCTTCCCCCTTGTCCTCCAGGGAGAGGCTGCCCCTTGCTCTGCTGAGCAGCCCTTTATATATTGGCTGCTCCATCAAGCCTTCTCCTGATTGGCTCTCCCTTTCCTGATTGGCTGGGTTCTGCGCAGCCCCTCCAAGGCTGCCTTAACCCTTCTCATGCCTATGTGTGGTAGCTGCCCCACCACAATACACATAAGGAGAACAGAATACTGTTCATACATATTAAAGCAGAGAACGTGAAGAGCTTTCAACCCCAAATTTGAAGTCACCAAACAGTTTCTAATAGAAGCACAATAACCATCAGGGAAATACCATCAATAGCTACCCACTACCACATTATACCTAGAAAGAAAGAAACAGTCACTGCTCTGAAGAGCTGGCCATATAAAGGAACAAATAAAAGGCTACAGGTAACACTTAAGTCCCACTTGAGCTCTATTTTGATCTGGTGGTCTGTGTAAGCACTCCACACAAGGTTAAGTTTAACTCACAATGAGCAGTTGACTGGTGGTGGGCTGAGTGCAGTGGGCTAGGGGAGGAGGAGAGAGAACCTAAAGCAAGGCAAAGGGGAAACTGCTCTTGGGAAAGCCCTATCTTTCAAGGGCAGTGGATCATATAATTTGTTTGGTTTCATATATTTCCTTTTTTCCCTTAATGTTCAAGTACAACAGTGGGAATAGATAGTGCTGGAGTGGGGATTAGCAGCGGAAGGCTAGTCAAAATAAGTCAGTTTTGAGAACCTGCCAAGAAATTTCCTTCAACAGCACTTCCCGGGTGGTGTAGCCAATTACAGGAACAGTTAGTTTTAGTAGAAAAGCTAAATCAAGTGCTGTTTAACATTGTCAAGTACGGCTTTTTTATGAGGCACTAAAACAGTTTAAAGATGCACCCAGATTGCCAGGAAATCATTGATGTAGGCACCTGGGGAGGGGAGGGTACTCCAGGGAAAAATATTTACATGTTTTGGCTGCATTTCCTGCTTAAGCTTATAGCAGGGTATTTAAAATATCACTAAAGTTAGTTGAGAAAAGATTTCCATATCATTTTACTCCAGTAAGCTTATTTATCCCATGTGTTTATGAACTTCTGTTACGGAAATACAGTGGCTGGATAACTCTGATGATGTATTAATATTGAACTGTATTTAAATACGGTGTGTATCAAAAAGGCCTAAGCAGCCAATCAGAACATTGGAATGAACAATAAATATTCAATGTCATATTTTACGGGAGCCCAGTGAGAATATATTGTATCCTAGGGTCAGATGGTACAAACCCAAGTGTTCCAAATCAGTGGTTCTCAAACTTCACTGCACTGTGACCCCATTCTGACAACAAAAATTACTGCACAACCCCACTATCAAGCGGAGTGCCTCTGGGGTCGGTCCTGGGGTCAGTTTTGTTCAACATCTTCATTAATGATCTGGATGATGGGATGGATTGCACCCTCAGCAAGTTCGCAGATGACACTAAGCTGAGGGGGAAGAGGTAGATAAGCTGGAGGGTAGGGATAGGGTCCAGAATGACCTAGATAAATTGGATGATTGGGCCAAAAGAAATCTGATGAGGTTCAACAAGGTCAAGTGCAGAGTCCTGCACATAAGACGGAAGAACCCATGCACTGCTAGGGGCTGAGGACCGACTGGCTAAGCGGCAGTTTTGCAGAAAAAGACCTTGGGATTTCAGTGGACGAGAAGCTGGATATGAGTCAACAGTGTGCCTTTGTTGTCAAGAAGGCTGACGGCATATTGGGCTGCATTAGTAGGAATATTACCAGCAGATCGAGGGAAGTGATTATTCCCCTCTATTTGGCACTGGTGAGGCCACATCTGGAGTATTGTGTCCAGTTTTGGGGCCTCCACTACAGAAAGGATGTGGACAAATTGGAGAGAGTCAAGCAGAGGGGAATGAAAATGATCAGGAGGCTGGGGCACATGACTTACGAGGAGAGGTTGAGGGAACTGGGCTTATTTAGTCTGCAGAAGAGAAGAGTGAGGGGGGATTTGATAGCAGCCTTCAACTACCTGATGGGGGGTTCCAAAGAGGATGGAGCTAGGCTGTTCTCAGTGGTGGCAGATGACAGAACAAGAAGCAATGGTCTCAAGTTGCAGTGGGGGGAGGTCTAGGTTGGATATTATGAAACACTATTTCACTAGGAGGGTGCTGAACCACTAGATGGGTTATCTAGGGAGGTGGTGGAATCTCCATCCTTAGAGGTTTTTAAGGCCCAGCTTGACAAAGCCTTGGCTGAGATGATTTAGTTAGGATTGGTCCTGCTTTGAACAGGGGGTTGGACTAGATGACTTGCTGAGGTCTCTTCCAACCCTAATCTTCTATGATTCTATCCATATATATGTTCAGAGGGAGCTTTGTTGATGGGTCACAGCAATCAGGAGCATTGGGTTCTATTTCCAGCTATTCTGCATGACATCGGGCAAGTTACATCATCTCTCCAAAGCCTCTATTCCCCTCCCACCTTTGTCTGTCCTGTCTGTTTGCACTGTTAGCTCTTTAGGGCAAGGATGGTCTCAATCTGTCTGTACAGTGCCTGGCACAATGGCTTAGTTGCTATGAAAAATATGAAATCTCAATAAAACCAATTACTACACCAGAGGATTGGAAAGTAGCAAAAATAATACTTATATTTTTTTTAAAAAAATAGGAGATCCAAGAAATTATAGATTAGTAAACCTTAATTTTTTTACCAGTTAAACTGCCTGAAATGGTCATTAAAACTAGAATTGTAAAAAATCTAGACGATCTGAAAGGGTCTAATCAGAAGGACTTCTGGAAAGGATAATTGTGCCTCACAAATCTATCGGAGCTCCTCTTTCAGTGAGCCAATAAAATAGTGGATAAAGGAGAATTGGCTGATGTAATTTATTTAGACTTCCAAAATGTCTTTGAGAAAGTCACTCAAAGGGGCTGCAGTTTAGGCTGGACATTAGGAAAATACTCCTAACTGTCAGGGTGGTTAAGCACTGGAGTAAATTATTTAGGGGGGTTTTGGAATCTCCATCACTGGAGATTTTTAAGGGCAGGTTAGACAAACACCTATCAAGGTTGGTCTAGATAATACTTAGTCCTGCCATGAGTGTAGGGGACTGGACTAGATGACCTCTTGTGGTCCCTTCCAGTCCTATGATTCTATGATTCTATAATCTCCATGCCTGATTGTAACACTGAGTGGGAGAAAAATCAAGAGAGGATACAGCAATGGAGAAAGGAAAAACAAAGGATAGGAGAATGGACATCAAGAGGAAAGATACTGCCAATACCAATGACATTAACTGGCAGTAGAATGACTGTATCTAATAGGGTGAGGAATCTAGGTGAAGCCGAGCAGAAACAACTAAGATGTCTGTACACCAATGCAAGGACTAGGGGTAACAAAATGGAAGAACTAGAACTACTGGTGCCCGAAGTGAAACCAGATGATATAGGGATAACAGAAACATGGTGGACTAGTAGTCATGGCTGAAGCACAGGTATTGAAGGGTAAGTGTTGTTCAGGAAAGCCAGAAATAAAGATATTGGTGGTGAAGTAGCATTGTATTTTAATGATGTGGTAGACTGTAAAGAAATTAGAAGTGATGAAATGGATAAAACAGAATCTGTTTGGGTCAAAATAACATTGCGGAAGAAAGGTAACAGAGGTTTAGAATAGTGCTTGGGGTCTGCTACAAAACCCCAGGATCCAATCTGGATATGGCTAGAGTGTGTCATACCCAGGGTACAATTTGGACTCATGAACAGCTGTGTCCTCTCATTTCTCCAGCCTGGGGTGACTTTTACACTGTTTCACTGTGAGAGCAACCACTCCTGGTCTGCTCACACAGAGCCTTCAGCATGTAAGTTACCCCGTTAGATTATATGAGTGCTGCAGCCAGCCACACTTGAATTATACTGCAGAACAACATCAGCAAACTCCCATTCTCAGACTTTCCCCAGAAATGTACATCTTGTACTGCCTAGCCCTCTCTTGGACCATACAAGCTCCTATAAAGGCTGTCATTTTATTAATAGCACATTATATACAAAAATCCTTTTATCTCAAATGGAATTTCCCAAATACTTCAATCTAATCACACTGGTTTAGCTAAAACAATAAAACAAGTTTTTTAACTACAAAAGGATAGATTTTAAGTGAATATAAGTAATGACGCATAAAAGTCAGAATTGGTTACAAAAGAGATAAAAGCAAAATGCAACTAATGCCTCTCTTATCAAAAAGGAGTGAATTCAAAGCAAAGGCCTCTCTCACCACGTTTCAGCAGTTTAACTGGCTGAATTTCCTTCAGTCAGGATCTCTCCCACAGTACAATGCTGCTTCCTTTGTTCTTCAGATGTTGTGGATGCCATAGGCAGAGAGAAAGGGAGCCATAATTTGGGGGCATCTGCTCTCCCTTCTTATAGTTCTTTCTCTTCTTTGAAAAGTATCTCCAGCTGAGGTTCAGGAGACAGAAAGTCTGTGTGGACGGGAACCCCAGCTGTTTCTTTGTCAAGATGTAGATTTTTTTACCCACACCCTCTTTCCTGCCAAAGACTGGCCACTTACTCAGGTGATGGTTTTTATTTGATTTTATTGGCACTTAGCTGAGGCATCAGCTTGCCTTTTATCTCTGAGGACCTAGTTTGTTGCCACTCCCCAGACATGGAACGTGTCTTAGTCATACCATAGAGAGGAATCTTATAACTTTACATACAATGTTGCCACATATATTTTATCAGGGCAATAATGATCAACAAATTATGAGTTTTCAAATAATACATCACAAGGCATACTTTATATAACATTGACCACGTTCCTGTGAAAGGGGTGAACACAGGGGTACAGACCATCACATAGAGACTTCTTTGATATTTTTAATTAAATAAATACTACTGGGAATTGTGTGATTACGGGAGACTTTACTTTCCCAGATATAGATTGGAGGACAAATGCTACTAATAATGATAGGGCCCAGATATTCCTGGATGTGATAGCTGACAGATTTTTCACCAAATAGTCACTGAACCAACAAGAGGTAATGCCATTTTAAATTTAATATTGGTAAGTAGTGAGAACCTCACAGAAGAACTGGTTGTAGAGGACAGCCTTGGTTCGAGTGATCATAATTTAACTCAGTTTAAATTAAATGGAAGGATAAATAAAAAATATGTCTGCAACTAGGATCCTTGATTCCAAAAGGGCAAACTTAAAAAAATAAGGAAATTAGATAGGGAAGTGGACTACACTGAAGAACTCAAGAATTGGAATGTGGAGGAGGCTTGGAATTATTTTAAATCAAAGTTCCTGAAGCTATCTCAAGCCTGCATCACAAGGAAAGGGACAGAAATTGTAAAGAAGGGTTGCAGACAAAATTGGATGAGCTAACACCTCAAACAGGTTATTAACAGAAAGCAGAAAGCCTAGAAGGAATGGAAGATGGAAAGGATTAGCAAGTGTATGGAAAAAGTGAGAACTGCCAAAAGCCAGGCAGAGTTGGACCTTGAAAAGGAAATTAAAACCAATAGTAAAAAGTTCTTTTGCCATATAAATAAAAAGAAAACAAACAAAGACGAAGTGGGACCATTAAGCACAGAGAATGGAGTTGAGATTAAAGATAACCTAGGCATGGCCTAACACCTGAATGAATACTTTGCTGCAGTTTTTAATAAGGGTAATGAGGACTTTAGGGATAGTGGCAGGGTGGCTAATGTAAACAAGGATATGGAAGTAAAGATTACAACATCCAAGGTGTAAATTATACTCAAACAGCTTACTGGGACCAAATTGGGGGACCAAGGTGATCTGCATCCAAGAATATTAAACTAACTGACACATGAAATTGCAAGCCCAATAGCAAGGATTTTTAATAAATCCGTAAACTCAGGGATCATACTCTATTACTGGAGAATTGCTAATACAGTACCTATTATTAAGAAAGGGGAGGTAGGGGAAGTGATCCAGGAAACTACAAGCCTGTTAGTTTGATCTCAATTGTATGCAAGGTCTTGGAAAAAATTTTGAAAGAGAAAGTAGTAAAGGACATAGAGGTAAACGGTAATTGGTATAAAATACATGGTTTTACAAAAGGTAGATTGTGCCAGACCAACCTGATATCTCTTTGAGACAGTAACTGTTTTTTTAGACAAACGAAATGCAGTAGATCTAATCTACCTGGATTTCAGTAAGGTATTTGATACAGTTCCATGTGGGAAATTATTAGTCCAATTGGAGAAGATGGAGATTCATATGAGAATTGAAAGGTGGATAAGGAACTGGTTAAAGGGGAGACTACAATAGGTCACAATGAACGATCAATTGTCAGGCTGGAGGTAGGCTACTAGTGGAGTTCTTCAGCGACTGGTCTTGGGACCAGTCTTATTTAGCATTTTACTTCATGACCTTGGCACAAAAAGTGGGAGTGTGTTAATAAAATCTGACGATGAAACAACATCGGGAGGTATTGTCAATATGGAGGAGGACTGGAATGTCATACAAAAAGATCTAGATGAACTTGAAAACTGGAGTAATAGAAGTAGGATGAAATTTAATAGTGCAAAGTGCAGGGTCATGTACTTAGGGACTAACAAGAAATTTTGCTATAAGCTGGGGACATATCAGTTGGAAGCGACAGAAGAGGAGAAAGATCTATGTGTATGGATTGATCACAGGATGACTACAAGACACCCAATGTGATGCGGCCATAAAAAAGGCTAACACAATCCTACGATGCATCAGGCAAAGCATTTTGAGCAGAGACAGGGAAGCGTTAGTCCATGATGGGCAACCTGTGGTCCGTCAGGGTAATCTGCTGGTGGACCGCCAGACAGTTTGTTTACATTTGCACGGCCGCCTGCAGCTCCCAGTGGCCGCGGTTTGCCGTTCCAGGCCAATGGGAGCTGTGGGAAGTGGTGTGGGCCCCAGGGACGTGCTGGCTGCTGCTTCCCGCAGCTCTCATTGGCCAGGAATGGTGAACCGCAGCCACTGGGAGCTGCAGGTGGCCATGCAAATGTAAACTAACTGTCTAGTGGCTCGTCAGCGGATTACCCTGACGGGCTGCGTGTGGCCTGCAGGTTGCCCACTACTGTGTTAGTACCATCATAGAAGGCACTGGTGAGACCTCATCTGGAATACTATGTGCAGTTCTGGTCTCCCATGTTTAAGAAAGATTAATTCAAACTGTAACAGGTATAGTGAAGCACTACAAGCATGATCAGAGGAATGGAAAACTTACCTTATGAGAGGAGACTCAAGGAGCCTGGCTTGTTTAGCCTAATCAAACGAAGGCTAAGGGGAGATATGATTTTGTTCTCTATAAATACATCAGAGGGATAAATACCAGGGCTGGAGAGGAGTTATTTAAGTGTCAATGTTGACACAAGAAAAAAGGGATATAAGCTGGCCATCAACTAGTTTAAACTTGAAATTAGACAAAGGTTTCTGATCATCACAGGAGTGAAGTTCTGGAACAGCCTTCCAGAAAAGCAGAGGGCGCCAAAAAACCCAAGTTGTTTCAAGACTGATCTTGAAAAGTTTATGGAGGGGATGGTATGATGAGACTGCCTACTACGGCATGTGGCCCTTTTGCGACTGCTAGTCGCAAAAATCCCCAAAGGCTAGAGATAGGGCACTAGACTGGGAAGGCTCTGAGTTACTACAGAGAGTTCTTTCCCAGGTATCTGGCTGGTGGGTCTTGCCCACATGCTCAGGGTTCAACTGATCACCATAGTTGGGGTCAGGAAGGAATTTTTTCCCAGGTCAGCTAAGTAGAGACCCTGAGCATTTTTCACCTTCCTCTGCAGCATCGGGCACAGGGCACTTACTGGTTTAAAGTAGAGTAAAATGGTGGAGTCGCTGTAACTCAAAGTCTTTATATCACGATTTGTGGACTTCAGTAACTCAGCCAGAAGTTATAAGTCTATTACAGGTGTGGGTGGGTGAGGTTCTGTGGCATATAATGTGCAGGAGTCAGACTACATGATCATGATGTTACCTTTTGCTGTTAAAACCTATGACTCTATAATATTGGTGCAGAACATCCAGCCACCAGGGGCAGAAGTATCCAAAGCTAGGACTACTATTTTGCAGGGGACGAAAGGGAGGTATAAAAATGGGTCCAGAACTGTGCAAGGGAGACCCACCCACACACACACTGGGGGGGCAGTAGAACCTAGATGGTGCCTCCCCTCTCATGTGCCATCTGGGCTGCAGAGAGGAACCATCAGACACTCCAGCTGGTAGGGGCAGAAGCAGCCAAAGCAGGGACCTTCGGTCCTTTGGACAGTCAGAGAACTTTCTACAGTTTTGACTAGGCTTACTCTAATCTGTGATCATTGGCTGCTTCCTCCAACCCTCCTGCCCACCTCCCTCACAGTATCTGAATTTCAACTTCAGTCTACACCTGCCCCTTTCCCCTCATCCCTCTTCCCTTCCCCGTTTTTTCCCCTTTAGTCTGTCCACCTCAAACTAACCTTCTCTCCCAAATACATACATACATACATAAAGAAAGAAATTGTGGAATAACATGCTGTTTGCTGCCATCACACTGTTCATTCTGCTTGTGTGTTCTACCCCTTCCCCAACCCTGTGTCTGTCTTGTCTAGTTAGAATGCAAGCTCTTTGGGGAAGGGGCCATCTATGACTCTGTGTTTGTACAGTGCCTAGCACCACGGAGCCTCTCTCTTGGTTGGCTCTAAGGTGCTATGGCAATCAGCTTAAAAAAGAATGTAGTTCTTGCCACAGAATTTAATCCTATTTCACTGCAGATTTCACTGATTATAACCATAAGTACCAACAAAAGTATCCTGTCACTGAGATATACTTACAAGCAGCTGAGAAGGCTTATTTGACAGTGATGGGTTTCGTACCACAACTTCACTATGATTCAGAACAGGGATGGCAACTGTAAGGTAGTAGAGGGCCACAGAAGCCATTAAAACCCTGTAGCGAGCCATGTAGAAAAAAATATTCAGACTGCGCTGTGTCTTTTAGTAAAACGGCTGCTGCCTCGTACTCTCCACCTGGCTCCGCCTCCCCATCAGCACCTGTTCTGACTCTGCCCCACGTTACCCAGCTCCAGTTAGTGCCTTCCCATTGGCTGATTGTGGGGGAGCTCAAAGCCAATCAGGTTCTGGCCAAGCCCTCCACCAGAGGGGGGAGCGCACACCTCTGTCAATGGGGAAGACGTAACCAGAGCGGAGTGGCATGGGATGGAGCTGGAGCCTATGTCAATGGGTGGCCAGGCGCATGGGTTCCCCATGTGGCAGAGTCTGTGTCCATGGAGGAGTAAAGCAGAGGCGGGGACTGGCAGCAGCATGACCCGTGTGCCAGGTCACAGTGCCACTCACATTTGGTCCAGCTGCCCCTCTGTCATGCCAGCAGGGAGGACGCTCAGGAAGGGTCTGTTGGCATTGATTACTGTCCCTGCACACCTGGTAGAGATGTGCCCCAACCTTCCCACGCTGGGCGAGGAGGGATTGGCCACAGTCAGTTTGGCGGTGGAAACTGGGAACCAATGACAGCAACAAGAGCCAGAAGGTGTGGGACAGAGCCCCCTCCCCTCTGTGAGTGATGGAGAAGTGGTTGGGCCATTGAGTGGTGCTGCGACCCAGCACATTGGCTCAGGCTTCCAGTCCTGGCTTCGCTCTGCTCCACACTCCCTGCAAGTGACCTCACTACAAGCAGTGTGTGTGTTGCTCAGAATTGGGTGGGCATGGGTGCTACCAGCCACTCAGGCTCACCTGTGGCTGTGCCCCTACTCAACCCCCTTCCCCCGAATATTTTCACTGGCCACCTACGGGTGGGCTAATAAAATGATCAGGTGGGCTGGATGCAGCCCCTGGGTCACCAGTTAACCATCCTTGATTTTTAGAGCAAGGGCATGACTTTCCCCCTATTATAAACCCATCTGTCTCCACCTTCAGTCTCCAGTGGTGAGATCACAGGTAAAAGAGTGTAGGTACCTCTACATAGCAATTAAACACCTGCAGCTGGCCAGGGTTAGCTGACTCAGGCTTCGGCTACAGAGTTGTAAAATTGTGGTGTAGACATTCAGGCTTGGGGTGGAGCCTGAGCTCTGGGACTCTACGGGGGGGGGGAGGGCGGGGAGGGTTGCAAAGCCCAGGCCCCAGCCTAAGTCCGAAGATTTGCACTGCAATATTACAGCTCTGCAGCCAGAGCCCTCTGAGCCCGAATTGCACTGAATTATACTATTGCACTGAATTATACAAATGTTTTTGTTCAGTAGATTTTAGGCAAAGAATGGTTTTAAAAACAGGAATGTCAATTACTCTTCTTTCAAACTCAAGGTGTAGCTCTCGTTTTCATAGGCAAAATGCAGCCCACGTTCTGAAAGGTCCATCAACTGAATCAAACTCAGACTGAATCATGCTAGATAGCACCGAGATAAATGCTTCTCTCCTTATTTCTTGTTCTTTAAGGTCAGATAAATTGTATCAGCAATCACATATGAAGTGCTTGTTGGATAATTCTCCCCTAAACGAGATAAAAAATAAGGATATAGAGGAGATCATTTATGCTGTCCTTTGATAACTCTGAAACCATAAACTGAAAGCAAAAAACTCACCTTGGAGTTAACTATTAATTGTATCTGCTTACCAAGCTTCTTTTATTTTCAAATTTTTACCGTCAGGAGATAGGAAACAGCATCTACATAATCTCACACGAATACCTCAGATGGAGGTTACTGAAAAGTTCCATGGTACTTTGAACTAATTAGTTGGTGATTAGTGTAACATACATTACAGCCCACTGTCCAATAAGCAAAATTCCATCCTTAGATCCCTCCACGTGCATCTTTGCAAGTTATGAATTTCACGATTCCATAAGAAAAACATGATTCTGCCCTGCTTAGAGTAGACCTGTCACTGGAGTAACATGGTGTGTACACCTGGAATGGCAGAGCACCCAGAAATCATGTGCTTGACTTAAATTCAATCCCAAACCCTGAAAATCTGTGTATGCTACATCATAACAAACTGGAGGCTTAAAATATTTCAATAAATAATTGCATATAAAGGGGTGCATTCAATAGGCAAAAGGAAGCTGTTGGATACATGCATTTTTCACAACTCTAACCTCCACCTGAGGTTCACATATAAAATCCATAAATCCAGGATAATCACATTGATCTGTAACACTCCCTCAAAGACTTTTATGGCTTCATCCTGCAAGGTCCTGGGCACTCTGGCTGCAAACCAGCAAAGCAGTTTAGTACATGCTTAAAGCTAAGCTTGAGTGCTTTGCTAGATGAAGGCCAGGGTGCTCAGGACCTTGCAGGGCAAGTCTCCATAAATGTAAGTTATTCTTTCTGTGCAAATCAATTATTCTTTGACAATTTCATCCTTGCTATATTACCCACTCCTGCTTTTTAGATTTATTCTGACTCTTTCTTTCGCTTTTATTTTGGGACGGTGTTTGCTTCTTTGTAGTCCTTTGAGTTCAATATATTTTAATTATTCTTGTTTTTAATTTTGTGCAGCTCCCACATACATGGCAGGAGGTGTTATATACTATACAGGTCCATACTAGAATCTTTAGTCATATGAATAATCCTTACTCTTGTTCATAAAAATTCACAGGATCGGGTCCCCGCAAAGCTCTGAGTGCATTACACTCATTCAGAAAGGGGTTTTATTATTATTTGTAGTATACATAAATATACATTCTTCTCCTTTTTGATGTTTAATATTTCATTTGATAATTAACCCAAATTTAATACTAGTTATTGACATAAGTTTAAAATATTTTTTCTTATTGTTTCAGAACACCAGAGGCCAGGCAACTCAACAAAATGCAAACTGCTTACAAAACCGGGAAAAGGCTCCTGTACTTTGTGATGACTAATTTGTCCATCAGTGTAATTTCTAGTAATGAAATAGCTAGAACTAAAGCTCATACACAATACAAGAAACAAAGACTTAGGTTTGGACTCAGATATTTGTCAAGCTATTGGCTGAACAATGACCAAAGGTTTCACCAGTGGTGCAAGAAAGCTGGTATGGTCAGGTAGGCTATACCATTAAGACATTTATTGCTGTTACACCATATCAGAAAGACACATTTGGTATCCACTGAACACCGCAGGGCTTGCTCTCCCGGGAGCCGCAGCGGTGAAAGGACCCCAGACAGGAGAAGCAGCTACATGGAAGGGATGGGGTGGGGCTGGGGATGGTAATGCCACGCCGGAGGAGCTGCTGGCATGGGGCCCCCCAGAGGCCCCACATTCTGCTCCTTTCACCACTGCGGTTCCCAGGAGGGTGCTGCGGTTCAGCAGATACCGACTTCTATCTACGGATATCCACATCCACGGATATAAATTTGTATCCGCGCAGGGCTCTACAAGTAACCCTCCCCAGGCTCAAGTTCCCCTGCCGGCCCGGGCCGGGAGAGGAAGAGGCGGGACCAGAGCCGGAAGGTCAGAGCCCCTCCTCTTCCGGCCACACTGTCTGGGACTCTGCACTGTGGCTGCCTGGGAGAACCAGGCACTCTCCTAGGCAGCTGCTGTGCTGCACCGGACAGCATTCGGGAGTGGCTCTGGGGCCTGGCTGCCAGGAAGAGCAGCCGAATGCCAGGGAAAGCCAGCGCAGCAGGAGGACAGAGCCTCCCACCCAGGTAACGTGGGATGGGGAAGGGACGGGGAGAGCATGACCCTGGGATGTGGGCGAGGAGGAGTCACATGTGACGTCACAGGGGGGTCACATGCTCCCCCGTTAGGTGGTGCCCCCTTTGTGTCCTTCTCATGAGTTGCCATACTGGTAAGAGTTAAAATCTATTTGTACAACTGGGTTTCACATTTGTAGATCTGTGCAGCCCTTCCACAGCCAGATGCCCAAAAGAAATGAATGTTTCATGAAGGGTAACAATTAGTATTTCGTGCCTAGAGATAAGAGAGATTTTTTGTTGCATAATTTTCTTCAAAGGGGATGAATTTTGACCTGTGTAATCATGTCTCAAAATGAAGGGTTGAATGCTTCTTTTATTGCTGAAATTATAATATACACATGCCATATGTAGAAGACACATCCATGTGATGAATTGCAGAGCCAGGAGATAAAATAAATGCATCACATACTCTGAGCCACTTGCACGCTGCCCAAGGTCCACGTCTAACATTTCAAACTCATGAGCATCTTCAAAGGGCCACTGTATTTTTGGATATCCTGACACTGAACCTTTTTTTCCCTCCCAACCCAATTTACACTCACCACAGGCAATATTCAGTCCAGCATCAGAGACAGGTTAACGCCTGATAGGGCTAGAAATAGATTTATGTCATTGGAAAGAGGAGATAACTCCATGTCCCAGTGGGACAGGGCTTGATTCTACTCCTGGAAGGTCCAGAGGTATATTTTAAGTCATAACATTTACGCATGGATGTGTTATTTTAAGTTATTAGTTTTTTCATGTAAAAAATGTAATTACATATTTTTCTGCTGTCATGAGCTCTGTACTGCTGGACTCAAAAGGAGTGCTAATTTTACAGACCTACATATAATATATATGGACACAAATACACATGTAATTACAGGATAGAAATGAAGGGATGTTCCCTTTGTGAAATGTTTGCATTCAATTCCTGTTTAGCTGCTCTACACTGTACTCATAAAAAAGCTGCTTTTAACTCTTTGAAGTAGTCTTTGCTAGTGCCTATGATACAACTCAATCTACTAAAATCAAGCTAAAGGCATTGCTCTGCATCTGTAACAGGAAAAGGTCAAGTTTAGGGTCAAACTGAACGAGCACGTGTAATCTAAGCACAAGTACACTGGGACCACTCTTCCTCATCAAGAAAAGGCCTCCGAGGGTCACTTTTACATTGAGTCCTAATTTCAAATTTGACCTAGCTTCAGGTGTTCAGGCAGTTTTGCACAGCCCTAATCGCAATGTCTACTACATATGCAAGCCAAGTATTAACTGTCCTCATTAAATCTGTTCAACAAGCAACTGGAGAACAAAAACAATTGTTCTTACACAAGTTTATTAATCAAAAACCTCAAAAGAACTGGAATACTTGTAACTTTGGCTGATTTGAATCTCTGTTTCTAAGAGATAAAAGAGTGACAGTGGTTGTATGGAGTCTTTTGTTCTGGTTTCACATGACAATGATTTGACCCAGACTGCGAAAGATAAATCCAGCTAAGTTCCTATAGGAAGATGAGCAAATGAAAAACTGTGCCTTTCACCATGGTTATATTTAATGTAATTACTCACTTGAAAGCAGGATTAAATCAATACCTTGTGGTTGGAAACACTTACAGACTGTGGAACCACTTACACCAGACGGTGGAAAGATTCAGTGAAATAAGCAATTAAAAATATAACAAAGGGAACACTGAGGAAAATTAAAGAGGAAACAATTAAACTCAAAAGATGACTTTGAAATGTAAATTCAGTGGCACATAAACAAAAGACCCTGGGTAACATATTTTGGTATGTTAAAACACAGGTACAGTGGCTAGTAAAAAGCTCGAACAAATTCACAGAAGGAGCAAAAGTCTGCACTAACCAAAGCAGAGGCTAATGGCCAAGTTTAGAGTTGAGGTTTAGGGTAAACTAGGCCCCTGTAAACTGCTAACTTGCAGAAGGCTTTTGAAGAATTAAAGGCCAATCTGGCAACATGTGAATCTGAGCCCATCAAGCCCGGCTGGAAATTATTTAAGATTAACCCGTCTTGACAGCTGCATAATTAAAATCTCCTACCTCTCCCTCTTTAACCCAGCATGATATCCTTTGGAGTTGTCGTTTACTTTCAAGCAGTAACAGTCAGTTAATTTCTGGTGGTCTAAACCTCTTGCCAAGTGGAATTTCTTGCATGTATCCATAACATTCTTTTTTTAATATTTTTTTTCTACATACCTTAGTGGACCATAATTTATCGTGGTATTTTGATAGCTCATAGACTTATTTTTTTTAAAGCTAGTTGGTAGGTTAGTATGTGTCACCCTGACATATTATGGAAAACATTTTGCTTGTGATTTAAAAGCAATAAGATAAATTATGCATTTTCAAGAAAATGAAGGGCCAAAATTATACCATGGGAAATTTGGACATTTTAGACTTTGATGATGTTAATCTGAATTTGCTTCAGTGTAAATGAAACTAGAATTGTGGAAAAATATTTCAAAAACTGGGAGAAATAAAATTTGTTCTAAAAACCCTTCAAGTACTTAACTCTGTTGTAACAATTCTAGATGGAAGCAGCAGTGATGGGATGGAAATAGATCTGGCCATTAAAAATAACACAACAAACAATCCACTTAGAAAGAGTGAGGGAAAATTTTTTTCTTGCTTTTGGTAAATTCTATCCATAAGTGTTAAAACAGACCTGACTAGGACAAATGTTTAAAATTCAGACACACTGACATACACAGCCACAACCATTATTTCCTCTACTCTCTATATGCCGGGATAATTTCAAAATGCAGATTTAATTACTAAGAACTTTCTTACAAACCTTTCAGATTTGGTCTCCTGAGGTGGTGAGAGAGTTGTCCCATAACGAGAAATGGGTGTTGTAGGTGCACTTAGTCCAGAATAAGGTGTTGTAGAGGAATAAGAGTTGTTGCCATAGCTACTGTTTCTGAAGTTACCAGAAGAATAGGAGGCAGGCAGAGAAAGGGAGAGACAAAGAGAAAGAAAGAAAATAATCAGCAAGCAGACATGCGGCAGCAAACCCTCTTTACTCATAAAGGGGATCAAAGGATGTTGTACCCCAGAACTCCATGAACTTCCAGCCACATCCCCACCTTTGAAAAAAAGTAGCATATCATCTCATTTTAATATAACCCATCACAAGGACACAGTTAATATTGTATGTTTTAAACTACTGGTATGGAGATTCAAAGAAGGATTACAATGTTCCTTTAAAGTGACAGCTGTTCACTGGAATACCTAATTGACTGCTCAGTTACTCAGAAATGTATTAGCTGGTTTGGGAGCTGATAATCAAACACCAGGAAAGAAACCGAAAAGATCAATGTCAGCAGTATTCATTCCAAGTGAACTAAAGGAAAACACCGCTATTCCCCAGCCATTGTCAGAACATGGACTCAAATGATTGGCTAATGTTTCTGCTGTAAATGAAAAGCATCCAAATTCTTTTCAATTAAAACGAAGTATTTTCTTTCTCCACCCCTTCTTCCCCAGCATAAGTCATAGCTTATGTGCCATTTCTTATGATGTCTGTAAAAAATCATAGCCACAGTTAAAAAAGACATGTCTCTGGAAGCACGGCTTTAGGAATTTCTACCATCCATTCACTCCATTAAAAAAATGCTTGACTTCAACGTTAGCTTGTTGATCAAAGAGAAATTGTTTCCAGGGCTCTTGGAATGGTCACCTCCCCAGAGCCCTTAGTATCAATGTTTTCATCCTGGCTTTTCTACTGAGCAGAAAAGGCAGCTGCACAGCTTTCATGTGTCTTTTCACCGCTCCACCATCATATGTAACTGACATGTCATGGGTGCTGGCTTTGGAAAAGTTTTAACCTTTCTTTCTACTTTTTGGAAGAGATGCACCTTTTCCATTGGGACTGTATGCCAGATGGTAGTTAAATTATTCCAGGAAGCCAACCAGCCCAAATGACAAAACTTCATGAAAGAAAAGCCTAGTGTCATTTTCTATTTAACAGCTCATTAGATTAAATATACTTCATTTATTTTATCACTCCTCTTCCCCCCCTCAAAATGCTAGTATTGCATAATTTCACTTCATTCAGGCATGTTACTTGAAAACCTAGGTGTCTTTTTCAGCTCAGATTAACTCCTGTCATTTGCTTATGGAAAACTGCTTTCTACAAATGTCCAAACTTCATTCTTTGGGCTGCAGCCTGAAGTACTGATTGCCATAGGCTAGAGGTATACAGTTAGAGTATATTTAAGCTAGGAATCTTTTATGGGAGGGACCTTGCTATGAACAGAGTGTATCATATTTCCTCTCCATCTCCCCATCTCCATACCCATCGTGCATGTCTTAAAGCACTCCCAAACACCTATTTGCAAGGCTTTGTACTACTCCAAATGGAGCAGCAATCCAAGGAAAATAATTGAAATTCACCTTTCTAAGCAGGGAAAAGCAAAGACCAGTTTGGGAATTCAACCTCTGTCACAGCGCCTTGGCAGGAGAATAGAATGGGAAACGGAAATAGTACTCTGGTTGAGGGGTTATGTGTCTGTACAGCATAAGGCCTCTTTGGTCACATAGGCCTAAAGTTGCCACTGGTCTTCGCTCAGATACAGATTAAATTGGTGGCCACGAACAAGTAACCACTCCTCTGCCTCGGTTTCTACAT
Source organism: Chelonia mydas (assembly GCF_015237465.2). Lineage (NCBI taxonomy): Eukaryota > Metazoa > Chordata > Testudines > Cheloniidae > Chelonia > Chelonia mydas. Next base: position 156,727,212 of record NC_057850.1, read on the forward strand.
CTAAGATATTTAGATAACACTACTTACTTCTCTCTCATGGGATGTTGGGAGGGTTAAATGATCCTTGTGAAAGGGAAGGGAAAATCCTTTGAAAAAGGGAAGTGCTCTTTATATTCCAAGTGTTGAGTGGTGGAATAGTATCACTCAATTCCTTTTAGAGTGTTTGGAGGGTACAAAGCATACTAACTAGTGAAGAGAGACCTTGGCATCTGTAGTCTGTCAGAAGCAAATGATGTCAGCTTGGGTATGAAACTGAAAATCATCCACTCCCTATCCCATTGCAAAGATAAAAATCTGCATAACTTTCAGTAAGCATCATATAATAAAGAGAGATAAGTAGGGGATAAGAATCTGCAGTAACTTGTCAGACTTAATGATTTTGCATAACAAAATAACAATCCAAATAAATCTAAATATTTTATTTGCTAAGACTTTTACTATATGCAAAATATTTACCAATTTCTTATTGAAAACATGTGCATTGAGGATTTACTACTATGCTCAGTAAGGGCAGTATAACTGCTAATCGGCTGGTAAACCTCGAAGTGTTGCGAATAATCAATTATATTATAAACCTATAATACTGTAAGTGGCTTATTAAATCTCATTCCAGTGTGTATCTGGAAGTTTTAAATTAAAGTATGGCTGTTTCCCTATTTTCACTTGTATGATAGCTTTTTAGGATTAAACCTATTATACATCTCTTGTGACACAGACAACTTGAAACGGCAGAAAGAAAAGCTATGGCTGTGTCTGTACTTAAGCAGTGCAATGCAAGAGCACTGGAGGTGAAATCCCAGCCCCACCAAAATCAATGGGAGTTTTGTCACTGATTTCAGCAGAACCAGGATTTCACCCTAAAATTTCTAGAGCCTGATGTTGATCTCACACAGCTTTTACATCAGTATAACGCCAGTGATTTCCTGATGCTCAAATAAATTTGTTAGTCTCTAAGGTGCTACAAATAGTCCTTTTCTTTTTAATGATTTCCTTGAAATTACTCCTGAAAATAATACAACATAAATGAAAGCAAAATGGATGCCCATAAGCCTTTTCCCCAAAAGATGCTTTTATCATGTTTTTTTTATTGTCACTTAGAAGAGGCCAGTTATTAACTATGTATCTTGAAGAGAAACAGGATGAAATAAGAGTATCGAAGACCAAGGAGGGAGAATCAATCATGTTAAAATATAGGCTAACATGACTAAAACTAATACAGTATGTTCTAGGAACAATGCAACACAAAGAGCATGTAAATAGTACAATAAAACTCTAGAAAGATGTTATTAATTCATCTAAAAATGAATGCCAGCTGCATAAAATCTACCTGTTTTCCCTGATAACCTCTGCTTCCTTTTCTGTAACAGTTGCTGGAGACTCTTCAAAGTCATAGGAGAAAAGGTGAAAAGGGCTATGTGGTACATAAGGCAATTTCTCTACAGTTGGAGATGCCTTTGGAGTAATAGATGCTGATGAATTTTGGGAGGAGTTAAGTGCAGGAGAGGATGGTGATGAATAAACAGAATAATGGAGTGAGACAGATGAATCAGGCACAGAAGATGAGCTGCTGGGCGGACTCTTGGCTTTAGAGCATGAGGGAGGCCTCTCGGCTTGAGAAACTGCACTTGAGACGGTTGAAGAATCAGAACTCTGATTCTCATTCTGCAGCTTTTCATTTGCAACCAGGTTTACGTCTGGGACCTCACTGCAAGGGAGGGTGTGGTGAGGAGGGAAAGAGAGAAAAGGCAAAGCAGGATAAGGAGAGAAAGGATCAAAGATCACATAGTTGGGGGGGGGGCGGGAATCCAGCAGAGTCAAACAAAAACAACAACTTCCCAAATGTAGCCAATTGCCATCACTTTTAAAAAGCTAGGAAGCTCAAAGCTTTGTATCCTAGAGGGATTCTTCTTAGGGCTGGAAAAAATGAGGAATGTTTAGATTTGGTTTAGAGGAAGGGAAGGGATTGAACCCATGGAAATTCAGAACCTGGAATCTAGTTTTCATGAGTCTTTTTCACTACAGTTCTGTATACTATCCTCAAGTGACCAGTTAAGCCCAAAAGCAGCCTTACCATATTGGATGATCTGGCCCAAAGAACAGGTAATTTATGATGTATGCCCAAGTCTAACAGCCTGCTATCTCAATACCATCCTGTATTTTCATATTACATGTTTATATAAGTATGTGGAGATCTACTGACACAAAGCGCTATAACAGAGCAGGTATTATTATATAACACTCATTTACCAGAGATGAAGCCCAAAATGACCCAAATCAGTATTCTTCTATCAAAACAAAACCCAACAGTAGATTTAAAAGCAATGTGCTATCAGTGTGCTTATGTACCTCTTTAAGTACTTCCATGACAGTTCTCACTATAAGAGTGTCAGCACAAGGCTTTTACCTCATTTAATCACTACATGGGGGCTGCATGAGGGAATTGCAAGCAGATCAGTTGTGCGTAGATGCCTGTGCTCCAAGGGCAGTAGAAAGGGATCTTTGCATTGGCCCTGCGTAGCTTAGTGTTATTGTAATAAATGAGGACCAGAGGCAGGACAGGCAAGGAACCATGGGATCTGCATTTGTGCAGGGTTAGCCTTGACATCCAGAGCCCATAGGCTGGAATAGCAACTATGGGGGGCTGGCATTGCAGCCCTGAGCTGGGTTACTAGATTGGTGGGTTGATTTCACCACCCCTGCCCCTCTGAACTCCAACTGTGTAGCACGGGGTGTGCAAACTATGGCCCGGGGACCGCGTCTGGCCTTTCAGATGTCCGGGCCTTGCCCTGCTCAAGCGCTTCAGCTGGAGAGTGGGGTCAGGGGTTGGCCCCTGCTCCGCGTGGCTCCCGGAAGCAGCTCCTACACGTAGTGGCAGCCAGGGGGCTCCACATGCTGCCCCTGCCCCAAGTGCAGCCCCTGCAGCTTCCATTGGCCGGGAACCATGGCTAATGGGAGCTGCAGGGGAAGCGCCTGCGGACCGGCAGCATGCAGAATTGCCTCACCATACCTCTGCATAGGAGCCGGAGGGGGTCACACCCCGTTATTTTACAAAGGCAGTTAAAAGGTGGTATTTTGAACAACGATCTGAATATCACTTTTGCCATATCAAAGTAGATATTATTTTAAAAGTATGAAAGTTACATAAGTAAAAACATGCCGTATATGACTTGTCAATTACACCTCTTTACATAATATTGTTTTATATTCAGGTAATTAAATAACTGAGTTTTTTGCTCCTACTTTTAAGCATTGGATTTGAGGAAATTATCACTTAATTTTAAATTTTCAGAAGGCCATTGGCTAGATTTGCAGACTGGAAGACATTAATAACAACATTACAATATTTTCTTTGGAATTTGCACATTAAACAGTTTCCTTTCCTCCTTCAGCGTTGTAGAAGTCTGTATGAGTGCGGTTAAGTTAAAAAAAAATCCAATCTCATTTTGCAGAATTGCAGAGCCAAACATTTTAACTTAAATCAAATGGCTGTCTAGAAGAGAAAGCATATTTTCTTTTTCTGATTTATTTATTAGGATAAAGTTACCATTGGCCAAATCCATATGAACCTCAGAAAACAAATGGAAAATATTACATGTGAACATGTAATATTGATAGCTAGAGTCTGTTTACATATATACATGCAAATGCATGCCTGTGTCCAGCTTTGTCCGTCAGTTAAATATTTTTCCCCTATAAAATTTGTTAAAAATTCTAAAATAACTAGTTGGCAATATTCCAGAAATGGTAATATTTTTATATCAGTAACGATTCATAAAAAAAATTATAACCCTGAAAAAGGCACATTTTTGTCTGTGATGATGGATCATGGAAACACTAACAAAGGATGCTCAGGAAGAGGTTCACAGAGGCCCCAGCTCAGCAAAGTACTTCAGCATGCAATGAATTGCTTTGCTGAAAGGGATGAAATTAGGCACATGCTTAAAATTCCATCATCAGCTCTGCTTGTTAAATCTTCTGAACCAAATTAGTGTAGCTAGTTTGCAATCTATTGGATTTTTATAATTAAATGCATTTAAATATTTTCATAAATATGAACAAGGCTTTGTTGATTCAAAAGGCTTTTCCGAAGGTACTTTTTAAAATGAAAAGTAGGAATACGTTTTCCAGGATAGTTGAGTACTATAAATCAGTAAGGTGAATTCATGCTGCAAATATTGGTGGTGAGGTCAGGAAAGGTGAGGGGAGGGACACTGAAGCCTGGTACCTGGGTTTGACCTGCCTAGTGGCCTCTTCCTCCCCCTCATCCTCAGTATTAGGCTCTGTGACTGGTGGCTCCTCTTCTTCTTCTTCATACTCCTTCTCCTCTCTGAGATCAAACCAAGGAAAGAGGCATGCAATGGGACAGAAAGAGGGAAGGTGGAAGAGAAAAAGAGATAAGTCGCCCCAAAACACCAAACCCAAAAATGTTAGAAATGGAAGGGAAAAAAAGACAGAAGTAGTTCAGGCACGACATGAGAAACCATCTTACCCACCCTAAATCTATCAAAAAATGAGTAAGCTTGCTGCAGAACGTTAAATGAACTCTTTGCACTAGCTAAGTAGCTAAGTATTCAGGACATTAAAAATCATACAGATGTTAGCACGAAGGGATTATTAATGCATGGATTTGTTTTCCATACTTATATCTATTTTAAAAAAAATCCTAAAGACTGTCCCATTCTTTTCTAGACCCAGGTAGAGCACTGCTGCGGTGCTGCCCCCACAGACACTTGTGTATGCTATTCTCCCATATCATACCAACGGTCAGTTTGTTTTGCATGAAACTGTGTCACTTTGGCTTAAAGCACCACACAGTGAATCAAGGTGTCGTAATATTAAAAGCCAAAAATAAAATATTTTGATTGAAAAGCGGACAGTAATTTGCAAGGCACCTACTTAACAAGAAAATTAAGGATGTAAACTAAGTTAAAAATAAGTCTAATAAAAAAAATAAACAGGATACAGTTTAGAACTACTCAGAAGTTAAAAATTGTAGTTTTAAGATGCTGTTATATGAATTATCCATTAATGGAAAAATGGGGAATCATTAGCATTGCATAAGATATATAGTTTTGATCCAGAGAGCAGACTGGGAGATGAATATTACAAGTCATGCTTAAGCCCCACTATAAACCATAGCCCAAATATAAACTCATTAGCTACATTACATTCCTCTCAAATAATATACCAGTTTCTCATTCATTAATATTCAGTTTCTCATTCTTTATAGCAGCTGGTCCAGTTCTACATCTGACTTACTGAAGAATGCCATTATGGTATGTTATATACAAAAGAGATATCACTTGAACTGCAACACCATGAATGGCAAGGAACTTTCTAATGTTCTCATATTCCACTCACTTTTCTAGTTGCAAAGCTTCTCTTTTTTAAATTCTATAGGGATGCTCTATGGATTTTTGTTGGTTTGTTTTTTTAACATTAGTATATTTTGGAGTCAGAAGAAAACTGAATGCCGCTACTGTAGGAAAAAAAGGGTTTCAGTGGCACTGCTGAGGTGAAGTACAATAATCTTAATATAAACTATCTAGGTTAAAAATGCCAAATGCTATCCCATTGAAGCCAAGAGGAGTTTTGCCAATTGCTTCAATGGAACCAAGGATCAGGTCCAAAGTTTATTACTCTTGCATTGATTATGTTATATTCAAAGCTTGATCTACTAATATTGCAGGAAGATGGCAGCATTTGAAACCCTTTTCTGAAACCTCTGACAGGCATTCAACTACTCTCAAAGCATGTAGAATGCAACATCAACACAGCGGGCAGCTGTCTTTAACTAATATTAAGGGTATGTCTACACTACGAAATTAGGTCGAATTTATAGAAGTCAGTTTTTTAGACATCGGTTTTATATATTCGAGTGTGTGTGTCCCCACAGAAAATGGTCTAAGTGCATTAAGTGCATTAACTCGGTGCAGTGCTTCCACAGTACCGAGGCTAGAGTCGACTTCCGGAGCGTTGCACTGAGGGTAGCTATCCCACAGTTCCCGCAGTCTCCGCTGCCCATTGGAATTCTGGGTTGAGATCCCAATGCCTGATGGGGCTAAAATATTGTCGCGGGTCGTTCTGGGTACATATCGTCAGGCCCCCGTTCCCTCCCTCCCTCCGTGAAAGCAAGGGCAGACAATCGTTTCGCGCCTTTTTTCCTGAGTTACCTGTGCAGACACCATGCCACAGCAAGCATGGAGCCCGCTCAGCTCACTGTCACCGTATGTCTCCTGGGTGCTGGCAGACGCGGTATGGCATTGCTACACAGTAGCAGCAACCCACTGCCTTGTGGCAGCAGACGGTACAATACGACTGGTAGCGTCATCGTCATGTCCGAGGTGCTCCTGGCCACGTCGGCCAGGAGCGCCTGGGCAGACATGGGCGCAGGGAGTAAATTTGGAGTGACTTGACCAGGTCATTCTCTTTAGTCCTGCAGTCAGTCCTATTGAACCATCTTATGGTGTGCAGGCAGGCGATACGGATTGCTAGTAGTCCTATTGCATCATTTTCTGCTGGGCAGCCATGAGATGTGGATGGCATGCAGTCCTTCTGCACCGTCTGCTGCCAGCCAAAGATGTAAAAGATAGATGGAGTGGATCAAAACAAGAAATAGACCAGACTTGTTTTGTACTCATTTGCTTCCCCCCCCCATCTAGGGGACTCATTCCTCTAGGTCACACTGCAGTAACTCACAGAGAAGGTGCAGCGAGGTAAATCTAGCCATGTATCAATCAGAGGCCAGACTAACCTCCTTGTTCCAATAAGAACAATAACTTAGGTGCACCATTTCTTATTGGAACCCTCCGTGAAGTCCTGCCTGAAATACTCCTTGATGTAAAGCCACCCCCTTTGTTGATTTTAGCTCCCTGAAGCCAACCCTGTAAGCCATGTCGTCAGTCGCCCCTCCCTCCGTCAGAGCAACGGCAGACAATCGTTCCGCGCCTTTTTTCTGTGCGGACGCCATACCAAGGCAAGCATGGAGGCCGCTCAGCTCACTTTGGCAATTAGGAGCACATTAAACACCACACGCATTATCCAGCAGTATATGCAGCACCAGAACCTGGCAGAGTGATACCGGGCGAGTAGGCGACATCAGCGTGGTTACATGAGTGATCAGGACATGGACACAGATTTCTCTGAAAGCATGGGCCCTGCCAATGCATGCATCATGGTGCTAATGGGGCAGGTTCATGCTGTGGAATGCCGATTCAGGGCTCGGGAAACAAGCACAGACTGGTGGGACCGCATAGTGTTGCAGGTCTGGGATGATTCCCAGTAGCTGCAAAACTTTCGCATGCGTAAGGGCACTTTCATGGAACTTTGTGACTTGCTTTCCTCTGCCCTGAAGCGTATGAATACCAAGATGAGAGCAGCCCTCACAGTTGAGAAGCGAGTGGCGATAGCCCTGTGGAAGCTTGCAACGCCAGACAGCTACCGGTCAGTTGGGAATCAATTTGGAGTGGGCAAATGTACTGTTGGGGCTGCTGTGATGCAAGTAGCCCACGCAATCAAAGATCTGCTAATATCAAGGGTAGTGACCCTGGGAAATGTGCAGGTCATAGTGGATGGCTTTGCTGCAATGGGATTCCCTAACTGTGGTGGGGCCATAGACAGAACCCATATCCCTATTTTGGCACCGGAGCACCAAGCCGCCGAGTACATAAACCGCAAGGGGTACTTTTCAATAGTGCTGCAAGCTCTGGTGGATCACAAGGGACGTTTCACCAACATCAACGTGGGATGGCCGGGAAAGGTACATGACGCTCGCATCTTCAGGAACTCTGGTCTGTTTCAAAAGCTGCAGGAAGGGACTTTATTCCCAGATCAGAAAATAACTGTTGGGGATGTTGAAATGCCTATAGTTATCCTTGGGGACCCAGCCTACCCCTTAATGCCATGGCTCATGAAGCCGTACACAGGCAGCCTGGACAGTAGTCAGGAGCTGTTCAACTACAGGCTGAGGAAGTGCAGAATGGTGGTAAAATGTGCATTTGGACGTTTAAAGGCACGCTGGCGCAGTTTACTGACTCGCTTAGACCTCAGCGAAACCAATATTCCCACTGTTATTACTGCTTGCTGTGTGCTCCACAATATCTGTGAGAGTAAGGGGGAGACGTTTATGGTGGGGTGGGAGGTTGAGGCAAATCGCCTGGCTGCTGGTTACGCGCAGCCAGACACCAGGACGGTTAGAAGAGCACAGGAGGGCGCGGTACGCATCAGAGAAGCTTTGAAAACCAGTTTCATGACTGGCCAGGCTACAGTGTGAAAGTTCTCTTTGTTTCTCCTTGATGAAACCCCCCGCCCCTTGGTTCACTCTACTTCCCTGTAAGCTAACCACCCTCCCCTCCTCCCTTCGATCACCGCTTGCAGAGGCAATAAAGTCATTGTTGCTTCACATTCATGCATTCTTTATTCATTCATCGCAGAAATAGGGGGATGACTACCAAGGTAGCCCAGGAGGGGTGGTGGAGGAGGGAAGGAAAATGCCACACAGCACTTTAAAAGTTTACAACTTTAAAATTTATTGAATGCCAGCCTTCTTTTTTTTGGGCACTGTGGCGGAGTGGCTGGTTGGCCGGAGGCCCCCCCACCGCGTTCTTGCACGTCTGGGTTTGGAGGCTATGGAACTTGGGGAGGAGGGCGGCTGGTTACACAGGGGCTGTAGTGGCAGTCTGTGCTCCAGCTGCCTTTGCTGCAGCTCAACCATACACTGGCGCATACTGGTTTGATCCTCCAGCAGCCTCAGCATTGAATCCTGCCTCCTCTCATCATGCTGCCACCACATTTGAGCTTCAGCCCTGTCTTCAGCCTGCCACTTACTCTCTTCAGCCCGCCACTTACTCTCTTCAGCCTGCCACCTCTCCTCCCGGTCATTTTGTGCTTTCCTCCACTCTGACATTATTTGCCTCCACGCATTCATCTGTGCTTTGTCAGTGTGGGAGGACAGCATGAGCTCAGAGAACATTTCATCACGAGTGCGTTTTTTTTTCTTTCTAATCTTCACTAGCCTCTGGGAAGGAGAAGATCCTGTGATCATTGAAACACATGCAGCTGGTGGAGAAAAAAAAAAGGGACAGCGGTATTTAAAAAGACATATTTTATAAAACAGTGGCTACACTCTTTCAGGGTAAACCTTGCTGTTAACATTACATACATAGCACATGTGCTTTCGTTACAAGGTCGCATTTTGCCTCCCCCCACCACGTGGCTATCCCCTCAACCCTCCCCCCTCCCCGTGGCTAACAGCGGGGAACATTTCTGTTCAGCCACAGGCAAACAGCCCAGCAGGAACGGGCTCCTCTGAGTGTCCCCTGAAGAAAAGCATCCTATTTCAACCAGGTGACCATGAATGATATCTCACTCTCCTGAGGATAACACAGAGAGATAAAGAACGGATGTTGTTTGAACGCCAGCAAACATACACTGCAATGCTTTGTTCTACAATGATTCCCAAGTATGTGTTACTGGCCTGGAGTGGTAAAGTGTCCTACCATGAAGGACGCAATAAGGCTGCTCTCCCCAGAAAACTTTTGCAAAGGCTTTGGGAGTATATCCAGGAGAGCCGCGAATGCCAGGGCAAATTAATCCTTTCTCATGCTTGCTTTTAAACCATGTATAGTATTTTAAAAGGTACACTCACCGGAGGTCCCTTCTCCGCCTGCTGGGTCCAGGAGGCAGCCTTGGGTGGGTTCGGGGGGTACTGGCTCCAGGTCCAGGGTGAGAAACAGTTCCTGGATGTTGGGAAAAGCGGTTTCTCCGCTTGCTTGCTGTGAGCTATCTACAACCTCATCATCATCTTCTTCATCCCCAAAACCTGCTTCCGTGTTGCCTCCATCTCCATTGAAGAAGTCAAACAACATGGCTGGGGTAGTGGTGGCTGAACCCCCTAAAATGGCATGCAGCTCATCATAGAAGCTGCATGTTTGGGGCTCTGACCTGGAGCGGCCGTTCGCCTCTCTGGTTTTCTGGTAGGCTTGCCTCAGCTCCTTAAGTTTCACACGGCACTGCTTCGGGTCCCTGTTATGGCCTCTGTCCTTCATGCCCTGGGAGATTTTGACAAAGGTTTTGGCATTTCGAAAACTGGAACGGAGTTCTGATAGCACGGATTCCTCTCCCCATACAGCGATCAGATCCCGTACCTCCTGTTCAGTCCATGCTGGAGCTCTTTTGCGATTCTGGGACTCTGCTGATGAGCTCTGCATCGTCACCTGCAGCTTGCCACGCTGGCCAAACAGGAAATGAGATTCAAAAGTTCGCAGTTCTTTTCCTGTCTACCTGGCCAGTGCATCTGAGTTGAGAGTGCTGTCCAGAGCGGTCACAATGGAGCACTCTGGGATAGCTCCCGGAGGCCAATACTGTCGAATTGTGTCCACAGTACCCCAAATTCGAGCTGGCAAGGCCGATTTAAGCGCTAATCCACTTGTCAGGGGTGGAGTAAGGAAATCGATTTTAAGAGCCCTTTAAGTCGAAATAAAGGGCTTCATCGTGTGGACGGGTGCAGGTTTACATCGATTTAACGCTGCTAAATTCGATCTAAAGTCCTAGTGTAGACCAGGGCCAAGGTGCCTCGGTGACAGAAGCATAATTAGAATCAGACTAGATGGGGGTGTGTGTGTCAGTTTTTCATCGTTACCCTGACCTCAAAAATTCAAATGACACAAAAGCAAGCAGCATGAAAAACAGCCAATCAAGAGTGTTCCTCTTACCTCCTTCACCTGACAAGCTATCAGTTGAGCATTACCTTTGCCAACATCTGACCTCCTGCTAAGAGGGAATGCCTATAGCAGCAGTGCTGCACTTGTTGCTATTCCTGTACCAGACAGAAGTATAAGAGCAGCTGGCTTCAGACCATGGTTCATAGATCACAGTATAATGATTTACACTGTCAAATCCTTAACTATAATGGCGCTGTCAGTGTTTTCTTTCACAAACCATTATATTTACATGTTAATTTGCCCACGGGGTTTAACTCTGCCATTAATATTTGCTCTTGGGTGAATTTTGGCATATACTGGCTGAATCTTGAGGCAAAAATGTTCAAGCTACCCTCTTCATCTGAAGTAATATTTTACCCTAAAGGCTGCCTCATTCACAAAGGAGAAATCAGAATAGCTGGAATATTTTGTTTCATGTATACAAAATTAGGACCTGAATGTACAACACCACTTTTGCTGAGCACTCCTTTCTTTAAGTAGAACCACTGGCATGAAATTATTTGTCCAAGTAAGGGCTCCCCAGTGTGAGGAAGGGCTGCACAATTTGGCTCTTCCTGTACGGTTTGTTAATTCCCATCAGGAGGTTTTTGGATAGACTTTGCCAAATACCTCTTACAAAAGAAAATGCCTCATATTACAACAGAAAGAGAAACAAAATACATGCTAAGATAAATCAGTATGATAAGTACCAGCTTTACGCTTCATGCATTGATTTTACAGATTTTGGTCAAGATTTTCACAATTGGGTTCCCAAATTTATTTATAGCTAAATAGGGTGAAATTCTGCCCCACAGAAATGAATGGCAGAACGCCCATTGACTTCACTGGGGTACGACTGCACTCTGATTCAGTGTACCTTGGAGCTGCTGGCTGCTCAGCATATATTAAAAACAGGACACATAATTAGGTGCATAAGACCATGTACCTCCTGTTGATTCCACATGGACTATAGAGTCTGTTTGTGTGGAGTAGTTACAGGACTGGGACCTAAATATGGATTTAGGAACCTAATTTTAATCACACAGTTTTGAAAATCTTGAACTTTTTGTATGTACCTTGTGTGAAATGAAATATACGATCACTGTCCTCATCAAGTTATGAACAAGGGACATACAGCACTCCATAGTTCTGGTTGTTTCATTTGTCTTTGTCAGTCAGTGGGAAAACTGGATTCCCAGAGTAGAAGCGTTAACTAAAAGACTGGAATTAAGATCATATTTAGAAGAGTGCAGGCTAAGTAAGCTGGCCTTTATAAGCTGGTGTCACATGAATAACAGTCCCCTACAAAACTTCTGCACTTCACTTAGCCTGAAAGGACCGTTTCTCTCCAGGAAAAGCCAACAACTAAGCATCCTGAAGAATTACAATAAAACTACCTAGATCAGCACAAACAAAGTTCAGCAGGTTAACAATAACAAAAACATGCTAAAACACAGACTGCAATACCTCACTTTCAGTGCTGTCAATCAGGCACTTATCATGAGCTCTCATTGATTTAAACTAGGGCTGTCAATTAGTCACAATTAACTCACACGATTAACTCAAAAAATAATTGCAATTAAAAAAATAATCGTAATTAATCACAGTTTTAATCATACTGTTAAACAATAGAATACCAATTGAAATTTATTAAATATTTTGGATGTTTTTCTACATTTTCAAATATATTGATTTCAATTACAACACAGAATACAAAGTGTACAGTGCTCACTTTATATTATTTTTATTACAAATATTTGCACTGTAAAAATGATAAACAAAAGAAATAGTATTTTTCAATTAACCTCATACAAGTACTGTAGTGCAATCTCTTTATTGTGAAAGTGCAGCTTACAAGTGTAGATTTTTTTTGTTACATAACTGCACTCAAAAACAAAACAATGTAAAACTTCAGAGCCTACAAGTTCACTCAGTCCTACTTCTTATTGAGTCAATCACTAAGACAAACAAATTTGTTTACATTTACGGGAGATCGTGCTATCCACTTCTTATTTACGATGTCACCTGAAAGTGAGAACAGGCGTCCCCATGGCACTTTTGTAGCCGGCATTGAAAGGTATTTTACATGCCAGATATGCTAAACATTTGGATGCCCCTTCATGCTTTGGCCACCATTCCAGAGGACATGCTTCCATGCTGATGACGCTCATTAAAAAAATAACCTGTTAATTACATTTATGACTGAACTCCTTGGGAGAGAATTGTATGTCTTATGCTCTGTGTTTTACCCACCTTTTGCCATATATTTCATGTTATAGTAGTCTCAGAAGATGACCCAGCATGTTGTTCGTTTTAAGAACACTTTTATTGCAGATTTGACAAAATGCAAAGAAGGTGCTAATGTGAGAGTTCTAAAGATAACTTCAGCACTTGACCCAAGGTTTAAGAATCTGAAGTGTCTTCCAAAATCAGAGAGGGACGAGGTACGGAGCATGCTTTCAGAAGTCTTAAAAGAGGAACACTCTGATGCAGAAACTACAGAATCCGAACCATCAAAAAAGAAAATCAACTTTTTGCTGGTAGCATCTGACTCAGATGATGAAAAGGAACATATATCGGTCTGCACTGCTTTGGATCGTTATTGAACAGAACCCATCATCAGCATGGATGCATGTCCTCTGGAATGGTGGTTGAAGCATGAAGGACATATGAATCTTTAGCATATCTGGCACATAAATATCTTGCAACACCAGCTACAAGAGTGCCATGAGAATGCCTGTTCTGACTTTCAGGTGACATTGTAAACAAGAAGCAGGCAGCATTGTCTCTTGAACATGTAAACAAACTTGTCTGTCTGAGTGATTGGCTGAACAAGAAGTAGGACTGAGTGGACTTGTCGGCTCTAAAGTTTGACATTATTTTATATTTGAATGCAGTTATTTTTTGTGCATAATTCTACACTTGTAAGTTCAACTTTCATGATAAAGAGATTGCATGACAGTACTTGTATTAAGTGAATGGAAAAATACTATTTTTTTATTTCTACAGTGCAAATATTTGTAATAAAAATAAATATAAAGTGAGCACTGTACACTGTGTATTCTGTGTTGAAATTGAAATCAATATATTTGAAAATGTGGAAAACATCCAAATATATTTAAATAAATGGTATTCTATTATTGTTTAACAGCATGATTAATCACATGAGTAATTACAATTAATTATTTTAATCGTGCGATTAATCACGATTAATTTTTTTAATCGCTTGATAGCCCTAATTTAAACATATGTTTGAAGTAGGGACACACGTCAAAGTGTAGTCATACAAGACATCCATGCTTCTCATATGGCATACGAACTTGGCCTTTGATCTCACATCTCACAACACATATACGATATGCAGGAAGGTTGTACGTAATATCCGCACATCTGGAGGATTAGATTGTTTCAAGAATCACAGTAATAGGACAGGGAGCAACTTTCACTTCTAAGTCACTTGTTATAATAGATCCCAGGTTAAAAAAAAACTAAAAATCACTATCACATAACAGCTATATGGATGTCTATGACTTCATGATCTTAGCCCAGTTCCTAGTGGACAGGTAGTCACATCTCCAAAATCACCAGTACAATCAGCACCCTTTTTGGCAGTCTCAAGAGCGAGGCCAAGGCTTGAGTGAGAGTTACACACCCACTCCCCCTTAGTGGTGGGCCCTTCAAGCCAGAGTTTAGAAGTACTAATAGGGCCATATGAAGATCTTATGTTTCCTCTGCTCTTGCTCTACCTCCTGTGTGTACACACAGAATACTTCAGTTTCCAGTGCTAGTCATCTGGCATCTGTTACAAGCACTGACCTCATTTTTGGGGTTAAAAAAAACCCAGCATGTCTTCTTACGTGTTACTGCTTGCATGATGTCAGGGCAGGATATTCAAAATCAGATAACTGGTTGGGAGCCTATGTTACCACTGCCTGCCCCAAATCAGGCCGTGAACCTGTGGACAAGTCCATTTGCAGCATAGCTTCTGGCCACCAAATAACCAGCAACTCAGACATTTGTGTATTGTTTCAAAGTATCACATGTTTCAAATGATCTACACATGGAGCATTCCTGTGGCACTCTTGGTTTTATGGTTTACAGTTGGCCATTAACACGTATGCAGTTAATCCTTTCAGAGTTGCACATTTTGTAGGAAACTGGCCTATTTTTCTAGAACAAGCACTTTTGATTATGCATAACCAAAATGAGGACAATAAACAAGGCAATTAAACTCACTGCTGAGTGGACACTTAGGAATGAGCATAGGCACATGGTCTCCATGTCCTCTACATGGATCTTTTGGCTTCTCAGTTAGCCCCAGAGAGGCTAGTAAAGTGTCTACATATCAGCCCAATTGATCCTGGGGATAGCAGGCTCAATGTGAAAGTGGTGGTGGTGGGGATCAGGGGAGCGGGGCAGAAGTGAACTGATGCTGCTCCACAAGGAGGAGGTGCTGAGTGCCTTGGCTGAGGCACAGGAAGTCATGTAAATGAGTTCTCCCACTCCCCCGCTCTTAAAGCTGCCTTACGTTAATCCCATTTGTGTCTCTCCTCCTACCTACTCCACCCTAGAGACACAATAAGATCTGTAAGTCTTCAATATACAGGACAAGATGAGACCAGAGTTACTAATTATTTTTGAGGGGGGGTGGAGGGAATTTTTTGTGTAGCAGTGGGTGGATTGGAGGGTGGGAAGTTGATAGCTTGAGTGAGTAGCTCTCTCCTCCCATCTCCCCAGCTATCCAGTGGTGGTGCAATGGACTGATGGGTCCAAACTGTGCTTCTTATATGATGGCTTCATTTTAGAGATGCCAGCCAGCTGGACTTCTTCTCAGGCCATGGTGTCCCTTCTCATGTACTCTCTCTCTCTCAATGCTAGCAGCTCAGAAGGAATCTGGCCCTCATCCGAATGTTAGAAAGGCTCAGTGACTCTGCTGATATTAGCCCTAGCAGGATGGGACACACATGGCAGTTGGGCTGGGAAGAAATCAGAGCAAAGGGTTGGTTGTCCTCATGTCTGTTATGAAGATGCCAGGGGCGGTGGGGGAAGAGGGTGAAGGGAAATATGCATTGGCTTCTGTGGCTGTGGAGCCAAATTGGACCACGCCAACTACTGTGGAATTTGCATAGTGGAAATCGCTGAATTAACATATTAAGGGAAGACCCAGATCCAGGGTCCATAACTGGGAAACACTCTTAATCAGCAACTGAACATGTAGCTCCAGAATTTGACCTCTAGAGTAGAGCTGTTATGAAAGTGGGTCTGATTCATGCCTGGGATGAGTGACAATCTTATTCTTAAAATACCTGCCGAATCAACGGTGTTTTTCATTTCTTAATCCAGAAAATAGTTCCAGTGCCAGCTGACTTTCAGTATGGATAGAAAATAGATTTTCTGCTTATACATAGCTCATGTAATAGCTGAAATATAACATCTTCTGCAGATTCGTTGTCTAAACAATGCTGTAAAAATGGAAAATGTGCTCCAAAACATTTGTTAAAACTGGAAAACAGCTAAATAAAGACAGGGAATGCCATTTATATAATAAAATATGGTGAAAGCAAACAGATAGAGGAGACAGATCAAATGAGAAGAGCCAACAGATTTCTGAATATACCTGGCAGCTCCAATGGGGCCTTTCTTATTAAGTATATGTTTATTTTTGTGTGAATAGGAGAAGGGGTAACTTGGCAATACTTTCTTTCTTTTTCCCTCTGTCTGTACATATATATGTAGATTTTGTGCCAATGCAATAGTATAATTAGATTAAGAAAAATGATTCAGTGGAAACTATTCAATGAAATTGAGCTCCAAAACCTGCCAAGGTTTTCAGCAGTGGCCTAGTTACTTTATCAAGTTTAGCACAAAGCAAATATTTATCTCTACAGAGCTTACAGCTAGCACTGTATGGACTGGCATTTTTGACCAACATTAAGGCCACCACTGGCTTACTTAGGTTCCATGATATCAATCACAAATCAGAATTTTGCAATTAGTGCTTTAAAACTGTAAACATAAATTCTGGAACAATGGATACATTAAATTTCAGCTTTAAAATGGCTGTCTGTTATCCACCAAAGGGGGCAAATACTTTTAAAAGATTATCATCGGCCCAGAAAACTAACAGATATCTAATAGGGCAAAGTTGTTGTTTGGTTATTTCCATGACAAGAACCCAAAGTTAGACAGGGAAATATTTGTAGCCCCTTTAAAGTACATGTACGTTTAGCAAGATTATAAAGTGCAGTTTATGGATAAAGAATATACCAAGGGAATCTAAAAGCAATGTAGCCAAAGCTTTAAAAGTAATGGATAATCCTTTCCCCTTTCTTTTAATTTAAAAATAAAATCAAACTTGAATCTATCAGATTGCTCCTGCTGCTTCCTCAAGTTAATGAAACATAAGCTTTAAAAACACAGAGACTGAAGAAAAAAACTAACACCCGAAAGGCCAACCTACAACTTTATTTGAAAGGGAAAAGCAAAATGAATAAGGTGCTAACTAAAGAAAATAACACACACACACAGACACAGAAGAATCTCGATGTTTTCTTTACATGATCCTTTTTTGCTTAAATCCAAATTGTAATTATTCTTTAGTGGAATCTCAATCTAATAATATCTGTGCACCCTACAATGTGGTTAGGAGCAGTCTCTGAGAACACAAGGGAAAAAGGATGCTGCAACTATTAAATAACCAGGATGATAAGGAATAGCAGTACAACCAGAAGACAACAGATCTGGATTAAGGCTTTCAAAAACAAGGTGTTTGAAAATTCTAAGGTCTGTGACTCTGATCTTTCTGTAAGAGTTGAAAGCATGACACTATGTTACGCTAATATCACAGAATATGAGAACCCAGAGATGAAGAAAACCTGTTTATATTATCTAGTCCATCCACCAGTCAGCACAAGATTGCTCCCTACAGTACAGAGTTTAGTATTTCAACAAGCATTATTTTTAGTGTCTCAACCTCTAAATGTTCCAACATGCAGCTTGAAACAGGCAATTCTCAAATTCTTAATTATTTTCCAACAGAAAGAAATGGCTAATCGGGAATTTGAAGGAAGTAGCCGGGAGGATATTTCTGTCTAACAGAGAAAGAATTTTCAATATAAGACCAGATTCTGCTGTCCTTAGTATCAATGGGACTTTTCATGGAGTAAGGTAAGGTATTGCTCATTGTGGCTGAGTAGCAGAATCTGGTCCACAACAGAGAGAAATAGCAAAGGATGTTTTTGTAATAAAGTTTATTTTGATTTTTTTCACCAAAAATCATTTGCTTTGCACGAGCATTTATGCAAGTTTTACTGAATGAGATATTAGTGTATCAAAGACCTCTGTTCAATATTTGATTCCTGTTCTTTTAGGGCCTGATTCAACTGCCATTACAGTCAACAGTTTAAAATCAACCTGTTTTCCCTCTCATTTCAATAGGCATTGGATCAGGCCCTAAGGCAGCGATTCCTGCAAGGTGGATCTAGGGACCAGTGGCCTGTGAGTCCTTCCTAGATAATCTGCAGAATTAAGTATTTTGAGAGCCAGGTAGTGGGGCACTGAAATGTTGGGAGGGAAGGTGGGGTCATAAGAGAATCTCTCTCTTATGAAGTGGTCCACAGAATGATAAGGTTGGGCAATCCTAGTTAATTTACAGGACACTGTACTCCCACTTCTCTGAAACCATCAGGTATGCAAATGCCTTTGTGTACTGCTTACTGCCGATGAGGAAAAGCCACGGTTTAAAAATTAAGTTATCAGCATACAAGCTCTTTTCGTTTTAGTTTCTTCAAATTACCTATTTAAATATCCACTGCACATCACTGGCCAAGCTCACTGATGTGAGATAATATGACTGTGGACACTATGCCTCCAAAAGTTATTTTTTAAATGAAACCTTAGGGTTGATTTTAAGGCACTTTACTTTTCAGATTTTTTTCCATTCAAATATCAGATCTGTTTTCCCTCTCGCAGAGTACTTGGAAAGCAGCTTTCCTGAACTCCTTACAGGTGAAAAAATAGAAAATGAAAAATATTCCATCAAGGAGAGGACTTTACAAGTCATAGTGGGTATCAATTTTATTTCCTTCCAGGATTGCTTGCTGCTGTCATAAATTTATGGCTCAAATTTCACTTTCCTAGGTTAAACAGTGCAGTTCATAATTAACTGCCTCAGCCCTTATAAAACAAACAAATGCTCTGAAGCACCTCTGGTCATAAAAGGCTTCCCTTTTCTTCCTTTTAAGAGCATTCCGGTACAGTCTTTCCTTTCACAGACAGAAGAGGTTTAATTAGTCTTATGTGTAAGGCTAAACAGCAAAAAGGAGAGCTGCCAACATTTCAAATTAATCAAATTATGACTCTGGAAGAAAAGGTTATTTAAACTGGTGGGTTTTTTTCCCCCTTAGAAAAGAAAAGCTAACAAAGCAAGCCTCACGTCCATCAAGTATTTTCAATAAAATGGTTTTACTGGATAAAATTAGTAGTCTGATGACTTATACCACATGCAATCTCACTGATAATGGGTTGCCAAAGGTATACATTAGCAAGAATTTGGCCCACTGTGTAGAAAGGGTTTTACTTGTATTTGCGATCAAATGGAAAATTAATATGTGTAATTAATAGGTCAAAAATCCTGCCTTTTCTTTTCATACAGCCTTTTACTATGACTTATATTACATTTTGGAAAATGAGAAGGAGGGTAATGAAAGTTGAAAGGGGAAATATGTTTCCTTTCTGTATTCATATGTGACAGTGCTCTTTGCTTTTTAACT
Source organism: Chelonia mydas (assembly GCF_015237465.2). NCBI lineage: Eukaryota > Metazoa > Chordata > Testudines > Cheloniidae > Chelonia > Chelonia mydas. The sequence goes on from NC_057850.1 coordinate 156,746,683, forward strand.
TCCTGTTATTTTCTTTTCTATAAAATATGATAAATACCACCTTACACCTATATCATACTTATATCTCATACTTTTGCCCAATGAACCCAAAGCAATTCACATTGTTACACACATTTTATGAAAGGGTACAGTGATGTATAAAAGAGTAGCCAGGAATGGACTTCGCAGAGATTCAAGCACTGACACACAATTGTCAGGGGTGGAGACAATTGGTAGATTGCTCATCAGTGATGGTGCCCCAACGACCAATGTGGTTATGGGAGTGATGATGATGATGATGACATTGATGTACAGAGGGTCTGTGCAAGTTGCTCAACGTCAGTGGCAGAGCTTTGAACAACCAAATTTTAATAGGGCAAGAGCCATATAAATTAATAGATTCTAATACATATGATTTAGTTGGGGTGAAAACTGTTCTTGATCAGTTTCTTATCTCCCCTCATCCATTGTATTTCCTTAGCTTCCTCCAGACCACTCTAAGACTCTCTTTAAAATCGTCTGAGTATACAAATCTTTTTTTTTCTAGCTTCCCTGTTTCATCAGCTGTCCCTTCAAATCTGCATTGCTTCATTCTTCATTTAATCTGCTACCGTTACCGCCTTCAGAATGCATGAGGGACATAACAAAGGGAATCCGTCCCCAAGCTAAAATAGCAGGGCCCCAACAGCCATTTTTATTGCTAAAGGTACTGTTGTCGGAGACTAACAATGGCTTGATGTTATGAAGAGTTGCCATTCCTTGCACCACTCTTTTCTGAGGACCACTATTCTTACATCTTCATTTCTTCACCATTTTTTGTCCATACCAGTGGCTAATGAAATAAAATTAAAAGAACATCCCCATCCACCCCCATATTTAATCTTACGTCATTTTACTTCAAGAAGAACCATAATGCTAGGTGGCCTACCCTAGAGTGTCTGAGAATGGGTCCTTCAGTATATGAATACTGCAGCCTATGTCTCTGTGTTTATCACTTCTACAGGAGATGTTTATTGCCTTGGATAACTGTCTCAGATACAAAAACGGGACAAATCTCAGGCAAGAGAAAGTACAACTCAATGTCTTTCCATTAAATGATAAAGGTTACTTTTTACAACCCCCTCTATTTTACAGTGATGTCCTACCATTAGATAGGCCCCCTTAAATTCTTAATCTTGGCTCTCCCTACTCATATATTGTTGTTATTATTGCTATTAATTATTTTCATTACAGTAGCTCCTGATAGGGCAGCAGAGTCAAGTGCTATATGCAACCCTGATTGCCCTTTTCTCTTTTTTTAAATAGCAGGATCAGCCAAACCTAAGGGATCTGACATATGTTCATCATCATTTAATTAAAAAAACCAAACCTATCTGCCTTTCAATTGTGCCATAGCATGTTTTCATAGCACCAAGAAATATCAGCTGTGGCAATGGAAAGTCAACAAAGCGCAAAATCCTGTGACTAGAGCTACAATTTTGACATGGTAAATTCTGTGGGTGGAGGGGGGAATCAAGGACTGGTTATAGTCAGAATGTCAGAAGCCATGAAAATCATAACAAAAATTGTAAAAAGTCTTAGATATACTTTGGGCATACCTTCCCCTTGAGGCCTGTCTCACCACAAAAATTTATGGGCCACTATAGCCAAAGCTATGGGCTGTGCAGCTGGAGAGAGTCCAAAGTTAAGCAGAGAAAACCCTCTTCAGGATCTCAAAAAGCGTTCAGCTATGATCCCTTCATGTAGCTGAATGGTCTTCCAACATCAAAACACATAAAAACAGACAGTTCTAATATTTGCACAGCTCCCTGTTGTGTTTCAAAACAGTAACACCCCATCTTTTCCAAGAGGCTTGAAGGAAGTCCAGCCCCTTTCTAAGGCTCAGCATAATTCCACTGATAATGGATTATGTCACAATATCCTCGAGTTACTCTCAGCTCAGGGAGGCTCTTCCAGATGGGACACTGAAAACCTGGTGCAGATGTAACTTCAAAATTCCTCCACTATTGTCTAGCTCAGAAGGGCTTTTCCCCAGTGGCACTAGTAGGGCAACGTGCATCTTGACTGTGAGGTCCTCCTCCAGGGGGTGCCAACAGACTTGAACACTCGTCACAAGTATATCACGTCCTCTTTCGTCTCTAGCCACTGCTTCTTTCCTCCTCTACAGAGTCCTCCTGGAAGAAAAGCTTCTTCAAAACACAAAATAAGATTGGGAAGTTTTAGGGGAAACTTACCCCTGAACTGGTTTAATACTGGTAGAGTGCAAAATCATAACAGCTTCAGTCACCACATAAGCCTGCTTATGTAGGCCTGATAGACCTCCCAGTATAACTACTTGTTGCTTGCTTGCTAGGGTCCTGTGGTACCACCAGAACATCCTAATGCAGTACAAGCTCCAGCTAAGCATGTAGAGTGACTAATCCTCATGTTATTATTTTGGCAGAAATGACAGAATAAAGAACAGCCAAGGAAACATATTATAAACTAAAAAAATAAAAAGGGAGTCTAATAAGATGGCATTATCACCTAAACTTAACAATTCACAACGTTATAAGTCTCAGTAGATTATTTGGAAACACTTCATATTTAAATTCCCTAAAAAACATAGATAGATTCTTTGCTCAAATGCTGATAAGATCCACTAGTGTAAATCTACTTTCAACTTCCCAGAGAAAGCTCACTAAGTCTTGTTGACAGAATTCAGTTGAAGTATTTCTGGGGTAGAAGATTTTCTTTGTATAATAAGGATCAAAGGGAAACACTTGGTCTGATCAGTTTTTGTGGAATAGGCTCATCATTGCGCCTATTTGAAAGACTGTGAGGACTGGCAGTTCCTGGTGTATTGCTGTGCGTGGATGGGCCCATGAAGAGCACGTTACGTGAAAACCATACCGAGGAATTCCACTACCACGCAGCTGCACATCAAACTATATGCCTTCAGTTCTGTCAGTCTGAGAACCGAAAGTGAAACACAGTCACTTGACTTGTCTATTAATGCTCATGTGACCACTGCACACAAGATTCATTAAGGCTATAAAATGAAAACTCCACTATCATGCAAGATCTTGCCACTGTTTATTGTCTTCTTTGACTCGCCATTGGCATGGCTGGAAAAAAAGCTAGAGTCACACATAAAATTTGGTAAGAAGTCTATTATTTTACAAACAAAATGTTATGCTAGGCCGATAGATTTAGCCTAGTAAATTCTGAGCAGGACAGAAAAAGTTCACAAGGTGCCACCCTTGAATCATTCTAACTGTCATATTTTAATAGGATTAAAGTGTTTCCAAACTTTAGTGAGCTCACCTGCAGAATGGAAACAGAAAGGGGTCTAGTGCAAGGCAAACTTGTGAGTGTAAGGCCTAAAGTAAATGTCAAGGGTCTAGGTAACAGAAATATGCCTGCAGCAAAATGCCTGTCTGTAAAAGTCCCTTCCTCCCCTCACACACACTTAGTATAATTTTAGTTAAGTATTTGTAATGGGTATATAAAGATGGCTTTTGCTCTCTGCTAAACCACACTAACAGAACAGATTTAGTCCCTTATTTGTTTTGAACCACATATAAAACAGTGGTACATTTACTTTGGAAGATGGTTGCCAACATGATGAAAAAGACCTACAAGTTCTCCACTTGGTTGCCCTTAAAGATATATAGTCTGACCTTTTCCCATCTTACAAGCAAAGTCTGCTCTCAATTACACTGGTGTAAATCAGAGTAACTGCACTGGCTTCACGCAGCTTCGCTCGATTTACAGCATTGCAAATGAAAACAGAATTTGGATACTATTGTCTTTTCTGCTTTACTGCCACCATAAATTTCTCTTTTTGGAAGACTTATTTCCTTGCCATTGCAGTAAATCTTACCTATTGACACAAAGCAGATGACTCTGAACAACCTGTTTGATGTGGTAAACAAAAGCAAAATAAATGCCAAACCATCTGAATGAGTTAGAAAGAAAGGGAAGAGGAACACTCTGCAAAGGAGTACTCTGAGGAACCTGGAGCGTGCTGCAATTTGGGGAATGGAGTCCATAAATACCAAGAAGAAAAGAGCCTAAAAAGAAACACAATATACTATGTGGGACTGATTCTGATCTCCCGAGAGTGTAAATCAGGGGTAGCTCCACTGAAGTCAATGAAGTTATTCCAGTGTAAAGCCAACATCGGAATCAAGTGACATATGTACCGTGTAATTACCAGCAGAAGCAAGGAAGTAAATCTAAGGAAAAGAAAATTAGGCTGAATACCAGTAAAATGTTTCTAATGGTGAAGCAAGTTTGGAAGAGTCTCCAAGGAAAGTGACTGAAGCCTCATAGCTGGGGATATTTTATAACTAAAATAGATAGAGCCCTGCAAAATACACTGTAAATAGCAATCCTGCATTTGCTAGGTGATATGCTACGGGCCGGATCCAATGCCCACTGAAGGGGAGTCTTTCCATTGACTTCAATGGGCACTAGAGCTGATCCCAGGTGAACAATTAGGCCTTTTCCTCCTGTAATTTCTATAGGCTGAATTACAAAAGGTATCACCAGGCTGTGGCGTCTGGAAAAGTCAGGCGCTGACAATTTCACTACCAGGAGAGCACTGAGCTGGCTTTTGATATACCGTTGCAGATGTAAGGTGCCCTTAGTTAAGACAATGCTCCAGATACTTGTTTGTATGAGCAATGGAGGTGGGACTGTGGACCCACAACAAACATGCCCCCATGGGGAGTGGATGAGAGCTTGCTGCTTGCTGAAATTTTTCAGAATTGGAACAGTATGCATTGAAATTGCAATATTTTGATGAAAAACAACAAACATATTTTGAAGACATTTTTGCAGGGTTTTTTTGGCCATGTTTCCACCAACTCTGTGACTAAACTCAGATACAACATGAATAAAAACTTACTAAGATTCCATAGGAACCATATTTCTATAAAAAAAAGAAAAGAGAGATGTCTCTATCAAATTACCTAGCATAAATCTGTGTTGTTTAGTTTTGAGGTCAGGATGTGCCCTTTAGAAAATAATATTCCTACTTCTCAGGCACAATGACTAGCCCACAAAATGACTATTTTGAAACAATAGTCCATAACGTCTTCTCTGCATAGCGATCCTGAAAGGGAATGGGAAAATGGTACCCTTAAGTAGTAGCCAGGTGTGGCAAAAACATGGTCCAGAGTTCTGAGAGTCAGACTCATTTTCATTAATACAAGAACTTCTGGTCCCAACAGGCAAATATTCTACCTTGATCTAACTGATGAACCATATGCCTTTACTCTCGCCCTAATGCTGTCATGTTGGTTTCACGAGTTAAAAAAAAACAATTAAGTCTGAGACTAACAGATATGTGGTGTCTAGATGTTATTTTGATGCTTTAATGTTTATAGCTTGGGAAACAGGATGCAGCCAATGCAAATAATGAATCAGAGTGGTTAGCTATGCTTCTAAATACTTCAAGGCATTCTAAGACTTATACATTATATCAAAGTTAGCTCTTAAAAACCCCTTTATCAAATATGACAATTATATAGGCTTCTTTTCTGCATATCCAGAAAGAAACATAATCATGCAGATGACTAGTCAGCAAAGCAGGATATCCTCTCAAGAGGCTGAATGGCTGGAATTTCAAAGAGTCAGCTTTCAGGGATTTTCCAGGAGTGAAGAAACTACAGGCCCAACCTCTGGTATGGCAAGAACTGAGTGGGAGAATGAAGTGTAGTACTTTGCTCCTGCCCACTGCCAATACATCCAGAGCTGGGGCCAAGATCTGTCCCAAAATGGTTAAAATATAGATGACAAAGAAAGTGACTAGCATAATATCAGGTCCAAAAGGAGATGAACACAGATTTAAACAGAGAGGGCGTTAGAGGGTTGTGTGTTGGGGATTAGGATGGTGTGATTTGGGACAGACTGTTTTTTCCATCTGGTGTTATACATTCTCCAGTTCCCAGCTATGAAACAAAGAAAACAATAGGGTGAATGCAAATGACAAAAAAATTGTCAAACTGACCAACTGTAGTGTACCTCAGGAAGGATAACTCAGTGTGCTTGCATGTCTTTGATTACAACAGAATAATCAATCCAGGATCATTGTGGAGTCAAAGCATTGAAATAAAATGCATTTCTTCCACCCAAATGCATCACCCTAAGGAGTCAATCACACCCACTGTATGTGTTCCAGACACCAAAAGGTAATGAAAAAGCCCAGAACCATGCAAGAGGTGTTCCATGCAGAGCAGCTGCAGCAACACTCACACCGAAGATGTTTGAAGTTCAGCCTCAAATGCACGGTCATCCTTGTCATCAGCCTGTAAGACCACGAGGCCCTCAGACTCAAATTCACTATAGACCCAGCCAAAAACAAGCATGAAAGAGATGTCAAATGAAAACATGGAATGATGACAAATGCATTGGACATAGAGAGCGGATCTAAACTACTGCTTAAGTCGATAGAACTTACATCGTTCAGGGGTGTGAAAACAACATCTCCCTTGTGCGACGTACATCGACTTACAGCAGTGTTTACACCATGCTATGTCTTGCACCTCTCGCAGAGGTGGAATAATTATGCCAACGTGAAAGTGCTCTCCTGTCAACACAGTGTGTCTTCACCAGACATGTCACAGCGGCGTAGCTGCGATGTACTGCGGTAGTGTAGACTTATTCTCAATATACCGAGAAGCCACTATGTGGTATATTACATACCACTACTACTTAATAGTCCTGGAGCCTTAAAATTTCATGTATTCTGAAGGAAGGGTCTTTTTAAGAGGAATCCATTGTTATTCAGTAAAATTTACTTTGCAAGGTAGGAAGTTTCCTACATGACTGGCAGAATTTTGAGGCTCCAGGATTGTATATAGTATCTTCCATCAGAAATGCTCAAAGAACTTCACAAATGTTAACTCTTCATTTGTTTGATGTGCTTCAGTTTCTGGTTTCCCAGCTCAAGACACTTTGTGCCTGGTTTTCAGAGGTGCTGACAATCAACAACTCCCACTTTTCTCTAACAAAACCCTGTCCAGATGAACTGGAATGGCAGTGGCAATAAACAAAATTTAAACATCTGTCAGTTTTCATTTTTGTCTTATAATGCCAATAAATACCTCAGTCCGGAGCACTTTTCAAGCAGTAATAACCAGCTAGATTGAATGGCTAGCCTTGGTCCTGGGCCACTGATTCCATCCCCAGTTGGTCATTATTGCATCTCATTTGTTAATTCTTAAATATAACATCACATCTATTAAAAACAACAGCTCAGCTTTGAAAGAAAATATACGTTTTGGAGCACTGATTGTAAAAAGAAAACGTCTCACATGAATTCATTCCAACCACACAACCAATAACTTTGCACAAGTGTAATAAATCTTGATGTTTATGATTTCACCAGGGCCTCGCTGTAGAATTTGAATCTTCTACTATATGGATATATCAGATGGAAATTCTGTCCATATATTACAATAGATGAAAATTCTATCAATAAATGTTGTTAAGATCTCACCCTATTAATGTTCTATCTCATGCCATTCATGTCCATTCCTGTGGGACAAATGGTAATACGGACTCAGGAATGTATTTGTTTATTTTACAGATCACTTTGAAGGTTTGTTTCTTCTAAAGATTAATGAAATATAGTACTGACAGGCAGGTATTCATAGGGAACATATGCATCTTAAAGGCAGGTGAATATAGAAGAACCAAGTGATCACACCTTTCTTTCTTTAAACCTCTGGTAGCGTTTTACCTTTTTGTCCATTAAGAGAAATTCTGAATAAAGCAAGAAAAGCAGGAGAAAATGAAATAACTGAACAGTTTACCATGATCAGAGTCAATGATGTGCAATGAATACAACAGAAAGGCACAACTATGAGAATAAAGGAATGTTTCTTGTCTCAAGCACTTACTTCTCACTAAGATCTTCAATACGCTGTCCATGGCCTAACATGAAGCTTGGGCTCGACTGACTGCAGGGACTTGCAGGAGCTGATAAAGTGCTTTTGATGCTCTGGGCTGAATGTCTGCGGCTTCTCCTGCGCTCTAACCCCCTTCGTTCACTGGAGCCAAGACTGGCCCTTCTTCTATCTTTGCGCCCATTGGGCGGGGGATCAGCAGTCTCGTCTCCATCCTCATGTCTCAGTGTCATCTGAAAGGAACAAAAGGGGAGACTTTTCACATGTTATCTCTAGATTTCCTATGTTTTCACTCACATTTTAACAATGAATATGTAGCTGCATATCATCCCCAACCATGAAGTCATTGCTCCCAGCAGAACTTAACTGACTCTTACTATACTCACCATTACCACAGCTACTCCTCGTTAAATGCTACATACTCATCTTACTGCTGCTATTCATACACTGGGATTGCATAGACCCTCTCATCTGCAGATCTTCGAGAGCTTTGTAAACATTTAGGCTGGGATTTTCAAAATCTAAGGGAGTTAGATGTCTAGCTCCCATTATATTACAGTGGGATTTGGGGACCTCATTCCCTTACGCCTTTGAAAATCCCTGGGAGAAAATCTGGCCCTATTTAATTCAATGGTAAAATTCTTACCAACTTCAAAAGGGACAGGATTTTACCTTGAGTCTTGTGAATTCCCACTCCACCACTGGAGGTAATGGTATACAATCCTCATTTTATAGATGAGGAAACTGAGCCACAGAGAGGTTAAGTGATTTACTAAAGTCCCACAGGAAGTCTGGGACAGGTCCATAAACAAAATCCACATCTCTTGAAACTCAGTCTGGCCATTAGATTTTCTACTCTCTAGAAAGTAGTTACATGAGGGCCATGGAGATATTATACATAGCGGACTACTTTGGAGCTTTACAAATGTTGCTACAATCTGTTGCCTGATCTTTAGATTATTTATTAAATTATACTGATTACTTAAGAACCCCCAGTTATCACTTTGAGGGCTGCCAGGTTCTTGCCCCAAGATCAGGCCCAGTATTATTCAAATTATTATATAATTGGGAACCCCAATGTGCGCAGTTGTAACACTCACCCTATAGCAACTCTTTTATATTTACAAATATAGTTTAATAATACATTTAACACAGTCACAAACACCCCAATTTAGTAAGACGGAGATACTACGGAATGTACATCCGCACATCCATATACTCACATCATCTCCTGTAGAACAACCTGAAACGTTAGCCATCATCTTCCTCATCACCTTCCCCATCATCACCAGTGACCATCATTCTGGCATCTCCCAAGGACTACATCTCCTCGTCCTCCTAGTGCCCCTAGGCTGGGATGCCACTTTTATAATATGTTACGCTGACACTGCTATGTTTGATGCATATTCAGTAGGTGATTTTCCCCCTTTTCCTTATTTGTATTTCCTCACCTTACTAACCTTTTCCCTATAGGTTAGTATATCAAAGATCTCCACTCATTATCATATAAGTCCATTTGTTACCATGGCCCTTTTGTGGTTAAGTATCACATTTTTATTTCTGTCCTAACTGGTTATTTCGGTTCTTTCCAAGTTCCAAGGTGTGGTGTACCTGTTAAGTTTAAAAGGGTATGAACTTAGGAAAGCCCCTGTGCCAACCTGCTTTAACACATCCTCCATGTTAAAGGTCGCAGCCATATATGGACCTTATGCTTTAGCTCATCACCATCTATCTCAGTGAAAGGTCCCAAACATATGTATGCAAACTGCCTTAGCTCAACATACAGGATGTGACCTGCAGGTCCCTTGTGTTATAGCCAAAATATACTCTAATATAAACCTGTAAACTTATTATGATAAAACAAAGAATCAAACTCATACAAAAATAAGAAACTTATAAGGAAAGATATATAGGCAAGCAAGCAGGCTAGCCTTAGATGTATCTCATGTACCTGTTAGAGACATCAGTTTATTGCCTGGACACTTCTGTTGAATTCTGTACCTGTGGTCAGAATTTCCCCATAAACTCTATTTTCAGCTCCCCAAATACTTGGTGTTTTCAATTGGGCCATTTATCTGTGCAAAGTTTATCTGTTCAAAGTTCATAGGCCTCAAGCCTTATCCTAACTTGCTGAAGATAATGTCTTACAGGATACAGGCCTGTAGGTTTCTTGCATTACCGCTGAATATAATGCAAAGCAGAATATAATGCAAAGCAGTACATACAATAAAGGCAAGCTAGCCCACTGGCCTACAAATTTCTTCTCAACCAAGAAAGAAATTAACACACTTTCATGCCAGCTTAATATCTTTATCTGTTTTTACCACTCTCTCAGTAAAATTGAGAAAACCTGTTCTTGTCAATTGGTATCATGATGGATTTCAAAAACCAGAGAGGACGTTTCTGGACCTTATTCTCCAATGAGCCACATAAGTTTTCAGTTGGTGCGACTACATTCAGTTGAGCATTAGGGCCTCTGTTCCTACGTTTTGCCTGACTCATCTAACACCGGTATAAATCAGAAGTAATTCCACTACAATCAATGGAATTACCACGGGGTAAAGCTGGCATAAGAAAGAAGAGAAGCAGGCCCAATGTCTCTGCAGCTGGACTTAGTACTAGAGGCAGTAATTTCATTTCACCGCACCATGACATAAATTCACGTGCACTTTATATTACTTTCGGCCTAAAAAAAGCAAAGTCTGAAAAGTGTCTAATCGTTAAGAAACCAAATATCCTATCTTTGCACATAAATATTTCACAGGTGGTGAATGTGGAGTCAGTCATTACCCAATCACTGCAAGTCGGGTAGGAATTAATCCAGTATAAACTCATAAACAAGGACTCACTGGGCAATCAATTGTAGAGAGAGCCGTGTACGTGAAGCTGATGTAGGCTGGACATTTTTTTGTGCACTGAATGCTTTTGCATATGGAAAGAACTTTTACTGACTTAGGGAGTCTGATGTGTAACTAGCAGTTTGAGAAAGAGTTTTAATTGCAGGCAGAACTGCCTCTAAAGAGGCTAGTAAATGTGCTGTTTCACCTTGACGTATAACCTATCTCTAGTATGAAATGCATTTGTACTGCATGTAGTCATGTACCGGAGTAGGTCACATATACGAATGTGTGTAACACTTCCAGGAACCAGATGTTTTTCTTTTAAAAGAAAATAGATAACCAAGTTTCACCTAGGTTACATATCCCCCATACCCAGCTTTGAAGTTTGCACAAGCTGTAAGATGCATAAAACAGGGAATGTTATGTTACCTCATAAATGTTAAATTGCTCAACTAAGTCCAAGTCTGTTCCTTTCTTGTTCAAGTGTCTCTGTGAAATAGTTTCGATGCCTAGCTCTTCCAGACAGTCCACCACGTCATAGAAAGAGTCCTGATCTGGCAACCCCGACAGCGTCTGAGAATCAAAGGGACAACATTGACATTGATTTGTTTTGAAGAGAATTAAAAAAGTTTTACAAGAATTTGTAAGTGGCAGTGTATGTGAGTGTGGTTAAACAAGAAACAAAGAGTGGGGTTAGTGAGACACAGCTAGAAAAAACAAAACATCAAGTGGAGCAGAGTCTAACCAAAAACTCTGGGAAAATATGTAAAAAAAAAAAAGATAACAAACAAAACCATATATATATATATATATATATGGATCCTTCCCTGGTTCTACTTAACTGCAGAACTAAAAAGCAGCAAATATTAAGGTATTAAGCACAGGAACAAAAGCAGAGAGAGAGAGAGAAAAAATTTAGAAAAGGTTTATCTGAGCAAGGCAAGCTGGTTTCCTATTGATTCCTGTCTCTTCAGCCTTAAGGAGAAGGGTGAGCCACACAGCTGATTGATGCTCAGCCAGCAACAATTATCCCAAGCCATGTGCCTACTGTCTTCAAGTCCTTAGGTAATAGTAGTATTCTTAATGTACAAGTTGATCTAGACAGCAGAAATATCAGTTCCTTCCTTCCTTTTCATTCTTTAAAATCTTACTGAAGGGATACTTGCTACCTTGTCTAAAGGGTCTTATTAAGAGTTTCAGCATATATAAAGCATTTCTAATTGTGACAAACATTTACCATTAAAAGTAGAGAGACACTTTCACAGACTTGAAAATAAAGAATATTTATATAAAAATAATTTACTCCACAATAACTTTTTGAACTCCCATTTCTATTTGTTTCTGGGTTTAATACAGAGCTTTTCTTATCACAGTCTAGACTTTTTTTGGCGGGTGAATTCACAATATTACCATTAGTCACACACTGCTACTGTGCAGTGAAGTCACAGTACAGTTTGTACTGCAATATGCCCTCCCAGCCTAGTACTGAAAATGACTGCCATGTGATGAATCCATTATTATGGCTCAACAGCAGAATGAAGTCGGAGAGAAGATGAACTATTGGAGAGAGTTTCAGAGTAGCAGCCGTGTTAGTTTGTATTCGCAAAAAGAAAAGGAGTACTTGTGGCACCTTAGAGGCTAACCAATTTATCTGAGCATCAGCTTTCGTGAGCTACAGCTCACTTCATTCAGTCTTTCCATTTTATGCATCCGATGAAGTGAGCTGTAGCTCACGAAAGCTTATGCTCAAATAAATTGGTTAGTCTCTAAGGTGCCACAAGTCCTCCTTTTCTTATTGGAGAGAGATTTGTTTAAACAGAAATGGGCCTGATTCTCTGTTGCTCTTTTGACTTCTGGCAGTCATTTACACCATTGCAAAGTGGGTGTAATGTACTGCTATTTTGATTTGGTAGCATTTTACACTCAGTTTATGTTGTTGTTAATGACTATACAAGGTGCAGGGCAAGTGAGAATCAGGCCCAAATAAGCTTAAGAACTCATGTTGAGTAGCACCTTATTACAAGTAGTATGCAAGCCAGTTTAGAGCATGGTGTCACCCAATGTGCATAAGTGTGGCAAAACTGGTCTCTTAGGCTAGGTCTACACGACCCTCCTAAAAAAAGTTACAAGGAGGAATGATGGGCTCAGACCTAAAGAAATCCACTGTGGGATGAAAATAAGTCAATACGGGATGAAGTAATAAAACAAATGCTAGTGGCTGACAATTCCCAGACAAGATTAAGAGGTATAACCCCCAGAAAGAGGGAACCCAGTATGAAATACAACATGGCATGAAATGGGCATGGAAAAAGACTCCTGGGGACATGTTTTCCTGCTTTAGTGGGAGTTACATACATATGTGAATCGAGAAATGCCTTTCAGAAGGTTTCTTATCCTAATGAAGTCATGGGAGTTTTGCCACTGATTTCAACAGGACCACGAGTTGGTTTTAAATGAAACATCATGACAACAGTGATGTTACTGGGGGATCTGGCACTACCAGGCTGTTTCCAAGGGCAATTCCAAGCATTAAAAGAGAAGCTACTTTACCAAAAAGCATTTACTGTAGCCATGAACAAGAGCCTGAGAAAGTACTATGCAGTAGGAATAAATTCATACTGTGATTTATGACCAGAATTGACAAACTGAAGGTACTTGAACGAATATAATGAATTTAACAGGTCATAATGTTAGTAACACTCTGACCTGTTAAACAAAACCATAAAGCACAATGATATTTTGGTTCCTAAATACATTCTGGCTTTCTGTCTTCTTTAAAAGGTCAGTTTTAAAAATCTGACTCATTTGATGATTACTTTACAGGTTAAGAACTTTTTTCTAACTAGCTTCTCATTTTTATGGCCTTTTGGTTTTATTTTGTGTGTGTACATGCATATTTTAGATAACATTTGATTTTACAATGGAACAGCTACTTGTAATAAAAACCTTTGAGAACGATAAACAAGAAAAAAAATCATGGCACCTTTTCCTTTTCAAACAGAAACCCTTTCATTAGCACTCAGACCTGTTAAATTCATTACACTCGATGCATAGAGGAAAAAAAATCAAATGTTCTGGAACCATCAAATTGCGCACAAAGCTAGCCTTTGTAACCAGGGGATCTTATTACCATTATGCTTGTCCGCCCCATCCCTATGGTTTGTTACACTCATTTGTTGAGTCTTTTTTCTAATTAAATTTTGAGCTCTTTGGAGACAGGAACTGTCTCTCCCTATGTGATGGCACAACATCTAGCAAAATGGAGTCCTGATCCTGGTTGGCGCCGTTACACAAATGATAAATAACAAGAGTAACCATCAATTTTATTCATACTGATAGGTTGGCATAATGATGTGCACTAACCTTCAGAAAGCTGCCCCGGAGTTTACTGATCCATAAACTGCCACTCCCATCTAGTGCTCACACTACTGTCCTTATCTGTCTCCTGTGCCCCCCAAAATCCCTGTCCTCCACCACCCCACCCACCACAGACTCTCAAACACCTAAACGCCTCTTTCTATCTGCCTAAACCTCACACAATCCCAAAGCACCACAGCATTCACTTCAAGTGAATATGCTCTCATACCTCTCCCTCTACCCAACTGCTCAGACTTCCCACCACACCAGCCAATTAATTTGAAAAGAACTTCTCTTTCAGCTACTATAAAGCCTCATTTTCCTCACTAACCTGGAGATCTGGTAGTATTCTAAGGGATGGAAAAGAGAAGATGGAAAGAGAAGACCTGAATTTTACAGCTGTTGCATGTTGAGATTAAACAGCATTTGAATATTTATTTTACTTATACAAAGATATATTTAGTGCCCCCCATCATGGCATCTGCTGTTGTTAATGTTATATTTATAAAAACAGAGTAGAATGGTGGCCAAAGGCACAGTACTAAAACAACAAATAGTGTTCTCTAGATAAGGTTAATCCAGTTTGGCTTTGAGTGGCTTGCACTGTAAGCTCTTGGGACAAGACTGGTCTTGCTATATATCTGCCAAATGCCCACAACGCCTTTGAGCATTATGTAACTGAAAATAAATGAGTACTAATATTGCTAATGATATTAATGTGTTAAAACAAACCTTGTTAACTAAGGTCATTGCATAAACCAGCAGTTCAGTGTCAACCCCGTCCTTTTCCTCCAGGATCTCCATAATGTTGGACCATGGCTTGGCTCCTAAGAGTAAAACAGAAACAGTAGCTCATCATGTAATCTAGAAAAATGAACAGGTTCAGACAATATGTACCACAGATTCATAATAGCAAATGGTTAGATAAATTGCTAAACAATTAGTTTGTACAGTTCTTTGATGCATCAATATTTACACCTATATAGCCAACGATAATGCTTAGTCCTGCCATGAGTGCAGACGACTGGACTAGATGACCTCTCAAGGTCCCTTCCAGTCCTATGATTCTATGATATTACAGTTGTATAGTGTATTATTGGGACAGGTACCTATATCACGACAAGTGCTGATGACTGAAATAAAGACGACTGCATTGAATCCCAGTTTATGCTTCCCAGACAAAAAGCATCAGTGCAAGAGTGATATATCTTTTGTCCTACTTTTTACCTGAATTATTTTAATAACCCCTCCCTATATCTTCCCCGCCACACACACTTCAAAGGTGATTCTCTCAGTTTTACTCAGTAAGGGAAATACTATATATTTGTTTTGGCTCATATACTTACAAAATCTGTGAAAAGCAAGGTGACTTAATAGACTATTGCTCCAAATAAAGTAATTCTATAGGTCTTTAGGAAAATGGCTGGTAGACTCAAGCTAAAGTCTTATGTCTGAGATGCTCTGCAAAACCATCACATTTATTTGGCTAAACCTGAGGTGGATATATGTACTCAAGAAAGAGCCAAAACTGATCTATCAAGGAAACTGAACCGGATAATGAAGGATCCAAGTTCAGACAGTAGTGTTTGAAGTAAATGTGAGGATCAGGAGGGAAATCAGAAAGCTATCAACTATTTACCTGCAGAGACTAATTCAACTACATGATCAGCAAAGCTGGAAGGCATTCTCTGAACTGCAGAGAAATGATTCAGACCAATCTTCACAGAAATCCACCTCCATAACTCTACCCGCAGGATATGGAGTGACAATACACTCATATAATGAAACTCGAGAGATTATTCATCAGAACCTGTCATTAGGTATCAGTGACCCCAAAGATAGGATGCTGTAGCCTAACAAATAATCCTTTTGTGGTTGTCATATACACCACATGAGTTATCATCATAACACTGCGAGCAATCTCTCATTCACACTGCTTTCAAATTTATATCCTGCCACACACACGCAAATCTCCCATTGACTTAATTGAGAACGCCATTCACAAAGCGATGGCAGTTTATAGTGTGCAAAGTTCCTTACACATGAACATTCAGACAGCAGAACGTTCCCATTTTCAGTTCCTTTACTTTTATTGATACCAATAGTCTCCAATCCTCACTGCAAACAAAACAAAACAGAAAGCTTTTGGCAGCTTCCATATCAAAGGCAAAGGTACAAAAGGGCTGGAGATACATTCATAGAATATCAGGGTTGGAAGGGACCTTAGGAGGTCATCTAGTCCAACCTACTGCTCAAAGCAGGACCAATCCCCAGTTTTTGCCCAAGATCCCTAAATGGCCCCCTGAAGGATTAAACTCATAACCCTGGGTTTAGCAGGCCAATGCTCAAACCACTGAGCTATCCCTACTGCTCAGTATTTTTTCTAATGCATTAATTAAAACACTATTCTGTAATGAGCTTTTCCAGTTCCACTTGCCTTCTCTTCATTTGCCTCTCTACATAAACAGACATTTTTGTGCAAGGAACACACATTCAAAAGACATGTGGAACAAATTCACTCTGCTCAAATAAGATATATGATTGGGAGGAATGATATCCTCACTACAAAAATGTCTTCCTGTGGTTTCTAATGAAAAAAGAAAAAAGTAAGAAAACAAGAAAGAGAGAGAGAGAAACAAAAAGGGGAAATTATATTATTCTGACCGACAACAGTGCTATTTGTAAGGAAGTGAACTGTCAATAACATGACAAATTAATTACTTAATCCTAGATTTATGATTCAGTGAAAGATCTTCTCGGGGGGAGAATGCCTTTTATTCTGTAGCTAGACAGTCCTTATTTTGATTAGAACAATTCCATTTTGTTTTTTTAAATGCAATATCTTGGTATTCTACCATTCCACATTCTCCTGCCTGTTTCCATGTAAAGATGACATCCACAGGTACCCATGAAAGCACAAACTTAGCTAGCCTACACCCATTGCTTCGCTGCTTTCCGGGTGTCTAATTTTAATCTGTCAGTCAGACACTGTTATCAGCAAGCCACTTCAGCAGTACTTGCTTTTCAGAAGGTAATTGGCTGTTGTTGTTTACAAAAGGCTATTTCCTGACACATAACATGGAAATTCTGGATCAAATGCTCAGCTAGCGTAAATCAATGTAGCTCTAGTGACTTCAATGGAGCTACTCCAATTTACGCTAGATGAGGATGTGACATTTGCATCTAGGCTGCCCATTTTCTCATTCTCCAACCTGGAGACTCTCCTAAATAATCAACCTTCCATACAAACAGACTTTACTAAAATAAGACAAAAAGAACAGGAGGACTTGTGGCACTTTAGAGACTAACAAATTTATTAGAGCATAAGCTTTCGTGAGCTACAGCTCACTTCATCGATGAAAGCTGTTAGTCTCTAAGGTGCCACAAGTCCTCCTTTTCTTTTTGCAGATACAGACTAACACGGCTGCTACTCTGAAACCTAAAATAAGACAGGAGATCTACATTACACACTTCACCTCTCTACAAAGGAAAAAGGACTGTAAGCTATCTAAAATCCTACCTGCCACATGGGGCCACAACAATGGTACCCCTAAGTCACCCAGCAATATCATCAATCTATCCAGCTACACACTCAGCCTGGCAGAAGAGTCTGTCCTATCTCAGGGACTCTCTTTTTGTCCCACCACCCCCACAAACATAATACAGTTTTGCGGTGATCTGGAAGCCTACTTTCGCCATCTCCGACTCAAAGAATACTTTCAAGACAACACTGAACAGCACACTGATACACAGATATCCTCCCACCAACAGCACAAGAAGAAGAACTCCACATGGACTTCTCCTGAGGGTTGAAAAGACAGTCTGGACCTATACATAGAATGCTTCCGCCGATCTGCACAGGCAGAAATTGTGGAAAAACAACATCGCTTGCCTCATAACCTAAGTCGTGCAGAATGCAATGCCATCCAGAGTCTCAGAAACAACCCTGACTTTATAATCAAAGAGGCTGATAAAGGAGGTGCTGTTTTCATCATGAACAGGTCTGACTACCAAAAGGAGGCTGCCAGACAACTCTCCAATACCAAATTCTACAGGCCACTTTCCTCAGATCCCACTGAGGAATACACTAAGAAACTGCACCGTCTACTCAGGACACTCTCTACACTAACACAGGAACAAATCAGCATACCATTAGAGCCCCGATTGAGGCTATTCTATCTACTACCCAAGATCCATAAACCCGGAAATCCTGGATGCCCTACCATCTCGGGCATTGGCACTCTCACTGAAGGACTGTCCGGATATGTGGACTCTCTACTCAGACCCTACTCCACCAGTACTCCCAGGTAGCTCCGTGACACCACTGATTTCCTGAGAAAACTACAGTGCATTGGTGATCTTCCAGAAAACACCATCCTAGCCACCATATACGTAGAGGCTCTCTACACAAACATCCCACACACAGATGGAATACAAGCTGTCAGGAACAGTATCCCTGATAGGTTTCAGAGTAGCAGCCGTGTTAGTCTGTATTCGCAAAAAGAAAAGGAGTACTACTGGCACCTTAGAGACTAACCAATTTATTTGAGCATAAGCTTTCGTGAGCTACAGCTCACTTCATTGGATGCATACTGGACAGTCTCTATGCATCCGATGAAGTGAGCTGTAGCTCACGAAAGCTTATGCTCAAATAAATTGGTTAGTCTCTAAGGTGCCACTAGTACTCCTTTTCTTTCTGAGTATCCCTGATGATGCCACAGCACAACTGGTTGCTGAGCTCTGTGACTTTATTCTCATGCACAATTATTTTAAATTTGGTGACAATATATACCTCCAGACCAGTGGCACTGCTATGGGCACCCGCATGGCCCCACAATATGCCAACATTTTTATGGCTGACCTGGAACAATGCTTCCTCAGCTCTCGCCACTCACGCCCCTTCTCTACCTACGCTGCATTGATGACATCTTTATTATCTGGACCCATGGGAAGGAAACCCTGAAGAATTCCACCACGATTTCAACAGCTTCCACCCCACCATCAACCTCAGCCTGGACCAATCTACATGGGAGGTCCACTTCCTAGACATCACAGTGGAAATAAGCGACAGTCACGTTAACACCACCCTATACCGAAAACCCAATGACCGCTACGCCTACCTTCATGCCTCCAGCTTCCATCCCAGACACACCACACGATCCATTGTCTACAGCCAAGCACTGACGTACAACCGCATTTGCTCCAACCCTTCAGACAGAGACCAACACTTACAAGATCTTCACCAAGCATTCTCAAAACTACGATACCCGCACAAGGAAATAAGGAAACAGATCAACAGAGCCAGACGTCTACCCAGAAGCCTCCTGCTGTGAGACAAGCCCAAGAAAGAAACCAACAGAACTCCACTGGCCATCACACACAGTCCTCAGTTAAAACCTCTCCAATGCATCATCAGTGATCTACAACCCATCCTGGACAAAGATCCCTCACTTTCACAGGCCTTGGGAGGCAGGCCAGTCTCCGCACACAGACAGCCTGCCAACCTGAAGCATATTCTCACCAGCAACGACACACTGCACCATAGTAACTCTAATTCAGGAACCAATCCATGCAACAAACCTCGATGCCAACTCTGCCCACATATCTACACCAGCAACACCATCATGGGACCTAACCAGATCAGCCACACCAACACCGGTTCATTCACCTGCACGTCCACCAATATAATCTACGCCATCATGTGCCAGCAGTGCCCCTCTGCTATGTACATCGGCCAAACTGGACAGTCCCTACGTAAAAGGATAAAAGGACACAAATCAGAGATTAGGAATGTCAATATACAAAAACCTGTAGGAGAACACTTCAACCTCCCTGGACACACAACAGCAGATTTAAAGGTAGCCATCCTGCAGCAAAAAACTTCAGGACCAGACTTCAAAGAGAAAGTGCTGAGCTTCATTCATTTGCAAATTTGACACCATCAGCTCAGGATTAAACAAAGACTGTGAATGGCTAGCCAACTACAAAAGCGGTTTCTCCTCCCTTGGTGTTTACACCTCAACTGCTAGAAGAGGGCCTCATCTTCCCTGACTGAACTAACCTCGTTATCCCTAGCCTGATTCTTGCTTGCATATTTATACCTGCCTCTGGATTTATACATGCATGGATTGCATTTATACATGCGATCTGACGAAGTGGGTATTCACCCACGAAAGCTTATGCTCCAATACATCTGTTAGTCTATAAGGTGCCACATGACTCTTTGCCGCTTTTACAGATCCAGACTAACACGGCTACCCCTCTGATGCATTTTCTCATTGTGATCCTGAGGTGCACAATCAAAGAGAAAGCATGAGGTTACCTGTGAGGCTATCTTCTCTCATCTTAGAGACTAACAAATTTATTTGGGCATAAGCTTTTGGGATATAACCACGAAAGCTTATGCCCAAATAAATTTGTTAGTCTCTAAGGTGCCACAATGACTCCTCATTGTTTTTATGGATACAGACTAACACGGCTACTCCTCTGAATTCTCTCATCTTGTTACTGAAGTGTGTATATGTCCTCTAAATTCGCAAGAGGCTGCAGCAAGACAATGACTCTTATCTAGGAGCCTTGAAAAACATGAAGCTGTATGCTTGCTTCTTCATTTTCCTTTATTCTTCCTACCTTCCCTTGAAGAGGAATATTCATATTGTGGAAAGCTTTCAAACATCTCAGACTACACATGAGTTCAAACCAAAACCACAGATCTGAACACTCCCAAATGTGAGGGAAATTTGTATCTAGATCCAAAAGCCCTGGCTTGCCACCAACTGTAATGGTCAGACCTCTTCAAACTTTGAAGACGTTCAAATTTTGAGTGAGAGCTAAACTTTTCAGGTCAGGCCTCTCTTTACTGAAAAACTAAATCCATTTAATGTTCAGCTGTTTGGTTTTTTTTTCTTTTTATACTGTTATCTACCTACATTTGTTAATTCTCCATGCTGTGTGGTAAACAAATGTAGTCTCCATACAACCTGGCTCCTCCTCCTGCACAATCATGCAACGAAGGTAAAATGCTGAATTTGTGGCAACATTTTTTGTGACAGCAGACTGTGACATAAGGGGACGCAGTGTGGCCTACTGGACAGAACACTGGGCTGGGACTCATGTGACCTGGTTCTATTCCTAGCGCTGCCACTGGTCTACAGGGTGACCTGGGGCACGTCACTTCACCTCTCTGTTTCCCAAATTCTCCATCTGTAAAAAGGAGATGATGAAACTGACTCTGAAAAGTGCTTTGAGATCTGCTGATGAAGCGAGTTATTCAAGAGGTAGGCACTATTAAAAGCACAAGCTTATGACTTCCATGCAATACCAGTAGTAAAACTGATGAGAGAGAAAAATCAGGCTTCCTGCAGTGAACTGGAAGAAATTTCTTTCTCTGTATGTGTACCAGTGCCTTCCTACTGAATGGAACCAGAACCGCTCTCATGTATGTCAGAGGCTTCCTATTGCTGACAGCTACTGGAGATTCTCCTTTAGCTGAAGCGTGGTGTTTTTGGGGAAGGATCATTTGAGCTTCCTTCACATTGCTGCCACTAAGTTCAGAGTGGCCATGGATGGTGTAAAGCACAGTGACAACCATTACGTCCTAGATGATCCAGGACACTTTAAATACAGTATATCCAAATAGTATATCTAGTTACTTCCTGAGTCTCTGACTATTTTTTGGCCTCTCCTTAAAACTGTGTGCATATGAATTTTGTTCAAATCTAATAAAAAAAGGAAGCTGAGTTTGGTGGGGTCAGCCAAGTCCTAATATACAGTCTCCACATCACAGGGCAGACATGCAAGTAAACACAAATAGTTTTCTGTTCATGAAAAGCCCAGGAGAAGACGAATACCATAGGTGAGGAGTAAGGTGCAATTGGTACTGCTGTGTGAGAATTCATCCACTGAGAGAGGTTTATCTGTATATCTCTAGTAGTTATAAGCACTAACAGGTGACAACCTTTACATTTACGCTTGTTTTTTAAGCGTATTATGTGCATGTACATTCTTTCATCTGATTTTAGGAATATCAGTATTAAGCTCCTGAATATCTAATTCTGTTTTGATAAGGGAAGAAAACATGAACTATTCTGATATTACAGGCTGCTTACAAGCCATATAACAGCAGCCAAAGTTGCAGAAACAATACACACAAACAGGATGTTATCGGGCTCAGTTCAGACACGGCGCTTTCATCTCTGAATTAAAAAAAGATGCTTGTGATAAAGTAGCAGCTGGAAGCACTGTAGAATTCCTACAGCACTTTCCAGCCCCCCCTCCCCCCCCAGTACACAACCCTTCAATTGAAAGGAGAGAGTTCCCTTGTAGCTAAGAACAGACAGCAGACAAAAATTAAATAAGGGAGGGTGAGCAAGAGGGTGCTCCATATGTTCTAGGGACTGTACAGTTGCTTACCTATGATCTGCTTTTATCCATTATTAAGCCGGCAGCTTCTATAGAGCTTTGTATTTCAGTTTGCATATGGATGTACTCTAGCAGAGAAATCACAGATGGGATCACTTGGAAACAGGGTTGAATTATTAAGGTTGGGGATTTTTTTGGGGGGGTTAATCATGTGTGGTACACATGTTAAAGAATTATGTCATATCTCATCGCCTTGCATGTGAATGAAAAACAGGGCTTTTTTCAAAGCAGCATTGAACTTAATTAGTTAGCTCTAAGATTTATGATAAAATTTCCAAAACAAGGCATGTAACATATTCTTCCTCTTTTCTTCCATCTAATAAACAAATCTTTTAAAGCAGGTCTGCCACCGTTACAAGGCAGCAATTACCAACTGTAATTAAAAAGGCAGCATCACCACAACTAAAAAAGAAATGCTGTTCCTCTGATTACCTTAAAAAAACCCCAAACCCTAAACAGACAGGACAATAACACACACCTCCTCTTGTAGTTTCTTGTTTTACTCTTGAGGAATTTCTAATATAATTGAAAGGGACTTTTTTTTAAGCATAGTGGATATATAAGGATAACAAGTTATTTGTAAAAAGAAAAGGAGGACTTGTGGCACGTTAGAGACTAACAAATTTATTTGAGCATAAGCTTTCGTGAGCTACAGCTCAACCATGATGCAATATGCCTCCCAACTGGTATGAGAATTCCAATAATCTCCCACTTTGCTTTCAACAATCATCTAACCATAAGTATACTTTTTCAAAATTTTATGTTGATTTTCAAATTCTTTTATTACTTTTTTGGGGGAGTGAAATGTAGGCCCAAGACCATCCATCGGATATAAAAGGGGATGGCACATGGTAGCATGTTTTTTCCCCTTCTCCCTCCCCCCGCCATTGTTTAATGGTGTTTGCTAGCACGGGAACAGCTGGTGATTTGAACATATTGAGAAGATAAGTGAGTTCAGAGGGCTGAGGAAATACTACAATTGGCTGTAAAAATAAATCATAGAACTCACTATTACATGAGCACTATAAGTACATTTCTGCTGTATAGCATTCTAAGGTTTATGGGTTTTAATTCAAAACAGAAAACCAACCTGAACAGTCCACATTTTTAAAGTATCCCCTTGCCTTCCACCCGGCCACAGAGGATTTATGGCTCTTTTTTAATCTTTTCAACACACCAATTCTGATAGTCAAAAGTGAAAACTGGTAACTTTCTCTTCTCTCCCTAACATCCCGCACCCTGCTTCTGTTCCCACCAATCATTTGTTTTACTTTAACCATAACGTTTTGAAGAAGTTCAGCAGCAAGGCAAACATTCCAAGGATGGGAACTTTGTTTTAATCTCCATGTGTGTGAGACCACAACAATGGGTCTGCAGCCTCACAAACCTTTCTGGAGTCAAAGGAAGAGTTCAAATCAAAAGAGCATGTCCTTGGAGTTCTGCAATACTTTTGTGGGAAGAACCACCCAAAAAACCCCACCACAACATTTTTGTTCTTTTCTTAATTGTGTGCACATTTTTTAATACAAGTCTTTTTTCCTGGATGTAAAGGATGACAGGTCTCAGCATAGTATCTGCTGGAGGATTTTATTGCAATGCAACAAACAGACCATTTTCTATGTACAGTTCATACTGGTACTATGTTTGTTTAGGTTTTTTGGATGACAAAAGGACAACACTGATGACATGTTTTTTCTCCATGTTAGATGGCCGCTTTTAAGCAAGAAGAGAAAGCATGATCCTGAGGTTAGAGCACTCACTTACAACTTGGGAGACCAGAGTTCAATTCCTTGCTTTGCCACAGACTTCTTGTATGACAGAGGTAAGTCACTCAGTCTCTCATCTGTAAAATGGGGATGACAGCTTTTCCCTATCTCACAGAGATGTTGTGAAAATTATTACACTAGCAAATTGTGAGGCCCCTAGATATCCCAGTAATGAGGGCCATAGAGATAGATACGGGACCTTAGATAGACTAATTATGGAGAAGTTCCATATAGTCTTAGAGTCGTAGTAGGAAAACAAAGTAACTTCTACTGGCTGGTAACACTGAAGACAGGTTTCATCAATGTCTTTAATGTACATTTTCACTATGTGACAGATTCTGACATACTTATTCCTGTGAAATGGTATCTTACCCCACCAGCAGCCCTAATGAGACCCATGGAATTATTTTGAGAAGAAGGGTACTTCTCACAGTGACTCCGTGTTGTATTAATACTTTAAACATGTTTTTTAAAAAAATCAAGCAGCAGTTCTGTAAAATGACTGTGGGACAAATAATCACTGAGGCAGATTCCTCTGGGATAAACAGACAAACACACACCACAGCTGAAATCTTGGCCTCACTGAGATCGATGGCAAAACTCTCAGTAAAGCCTAGATTTCATCCTATATTATCAGCTACTCACCTCTCTTCTCATCTACTGTGGATACTGCCTGGATTAAAAGTGGTGCATTAGATTCCGTATACTCCACAAACACCAGCTGCAGTTTCAGTGCTGTTTTTACCACCAGACGGAACTGAAAGAAAAGAAAGTAACTTGGTCATTCAGCAGCTGACAGTATTTCCAGATGTGCTGCATGCCACTGTACCAGATGTAAGCATTGCATTTTGGCTTGAGGCAGCAATGGCAACAATATGAGAGAATGAAGCTACTTGAGCCACATACATAAAAGTTCTGCACAGCGAGTTGGCCTCGCAGTTCACTGATAGGACAGCACTCTCCCCATTAACTGCAGCTCAGTCTGAACTCCAAAACTGAGGCTCCAAAGCGCATAACAAACATGACAATACATTCCTCACACCCCTAGACAGTCCCTGGTCAAAGCATGGGAGACACTGAATCTACTGATCTGAGAACCTCATCTCCTAACACAGTATTTATTGTTCATTACTTGTGAGTGTTTAACATGGTCAGATTTCAAGCTCTTCCTCCCTCTCACGCAATCGGATATGATTTTCCCCTGCTTTCTTTTTCATTTCTTATAATATTTCTATTTAAACAGATTGAAATTCATTAAACATGGGAACTGGGAGAAGTGTCTTTATACTTAGCTGTCCCAGAAAACTCTATCATAAAATGGCCTTTTTGTACTCCAGCGGAGGGGAGCATTGAGTTTGCAACCTGCTAACAAGAAAACAAAAACTCCATCAATGAGTGGGGCCTCCCATCACGTATTCTCTGAGTTCAGAAACTTTTGACTCCTATGGTGAAATTCTGATCCAGCTGAAATCACTGGCAATTCCCACTGACTTCAGTAGGGCCATAGTTTCATCCATAGATTTCTCAGTAACAGAGAGGAGGGTTTGGCTATGAGATAATTTCCAAAGCACGCAGTGGGAGCAGTTAAACGTTCTCATATAAACACCTACAGACCTGACTTCTGACAAAACCTTCTTCCCTGCAGGGTAAATTTCATCAAATAACACAGAGTCTCACATATAAAAGACACTGAAAGAAGAAGAACTTTTAAACAAACAGGATTGCGCATGGCCAGTGGAGAGGAATTGTATCAGGATGGCTATTATGGGTTAAAACTATTCTATTCTCAACCCTCCAAAGCCATGGATTTAAAGCTGGAGAAAAGGGTGATTGAACCAGCGTGGCTCATCCCTTGACAACTGAAGCTAACTAATGCTGATTACAGAATGAGCCAGACCTGGGAGGGATCCTAGTTTTCCATGATAAAAAAACCCACAAAATTCTCTGATTAAAAATACCCCATAAAAATCATGTTTTTCTGCAATTAAAATGAAACGCTGAATTTAGTTTCCCTAGCCACAATGGGGAGCCCTGCTGCCTAGGGCTGACAGCCTGAGCTGAGCCACCTAGGGCTGCCAGCCTGAGCCCCACTGCCCAGGGCTCGAGCTCTCATCCCCGGTCCGGTTAATACGGAGAGCCAGACGATGGAGGCTTGGATAAATGGGATGCTACTGCATATGTTTTTATTTTTTCACAAATGTAAAAACTAAACATTCTCTATAAAAATGCAAATTCTGTATTTTTCTGCAGCAAAGGGGATTTTGAGGATCCCTGCTTGTAAACGGCAGCAGAAGGGTGACAGTCTGCAGAGAGAATGTGAAAGGCTCCTGCAGGGAAGACCTTGAGACCAAGGGTGCTGTGACAGAGAGGAGCTGCAGTAAATAGGAGGCTCCTGCTAGAGACCCAGTCTGACAGACAGGTTTGGGCCTGACAGCCTGAACCAGAATGCTGAGCTCCAGCCAAAGAAGGCCTGAGAGACTTTTGGGAGACTCCTGGGACTTACCTCTGGGAAGAAGGGCTGCGGACTCCCTGCCTAAAGGGAAAGAGTGAATTAACTGGGGTTTGGGCCAGTATATGAGGACTCAATAACTAGGACCCCAGTAGGGGAATGTTTTAATTATCTGTGGACTGTGAATTATTAAGGGGTACTGAAGAAGGAAGAAATTGGTAGCAGGACATGACAGAGTGACCTCTGCCATAAGGGGGGGACTCAGTAAGCAGCCACCCTGCTAGCGTGATACATAATTATTCTCAGAAATACACTCCAACATACTAGAATCGAGCTAGGCTCTGTAAGAATGGGTATTTGTAACTTTTATTCGGTTTATCTGTTCTCTTTCTCTGCACGAAAGCTATCCAACAGCTTGAGGAACATCTCATTGAATAGCGAGAGCAATGTGGTCCCTTTACCAATATAATAATCTTTGCCTGCTTCATATTTAAATGTATCTGGGCAGAGACAGGACACTCTAAACAGCGGTTCGCAAACTATGGGGCAGGCCTCCCAAGGGAGGTGCAGGAATGTGTCAATGGAGGAATGAGTTCTGACTCTCCTTCCCCCCCGACCCTCATTCCCTCACCTGGAGGCAGCCCGGGCTCAGGCTCTCCTCACTCTCTCGCCCCATCCCTCACCTGGAGGTGGCAGGGCTCTGGCTGTCAGCCCCAGAGTGGCAGCAGCAGCGCAGAAGTAAGGGTGGCAATGGGGAACTAAATCTGCTGTGAAAAGTGATATTGACAAATATCAATTTTCTCATTGCCGCCCTTACTTCTGTGCTGCTGCTGGCACAGTGCTGTCTTCAGAGGTGACTGGTGATATATGTACTCAGAGGGGAGGCGCAAACAACTACAGACACAAAGAAGGGGGACCCGATCAAATAATTTTGAGAACCCTGGCTCTAAAAGAATCTATGCAATACTGTCTTATTACATTAATTCAGTAGGCAGGAAAGTAACTGAAACACAGATCACCAGTTCCTAAAACACATTTGTCTCATTCCAAGAAAAATCATTGTCCCAGTAATTATTGCTTCAAGGAAAACTATCTATCTATATATATAGTTGGTCTGTCTATCTATGGTACTTATAGTTCCCATTATCAGTATCTGAGTGCCTCACAATCTTTAATGTATTTATCCTCACAACATCCTATGAGTTAGGAAAATACTACTTTCCCTGTTTTACAGATAAGAAACTGAGACACAGAAAGATAAAGGGCAACTGACTTTTAACAAGATTCAGTGTGACACTACCCAGGGTAAAATCAGGACTGATGAACAGATGTGTACCCTCAGTTTTCCAGCCTGGGATGCCTTTCACACTGCTTTGCTGTGAGAGCTACTACTCCTGGTCTGCTCACACACAGCCTCCAGCATGCAAGTTACTCTCAGTTATATTGTCTGAGCGCTATAGCCAGCCACCCATGAATTACACTGCAGAGTAACACTAGCAAACTCCCAATCCCAGACTTTCCCCCAGAAATGTATATCTTGTATTGTCCAGCTCTCTCCTGGACAACACAAGTTCATATAAAGTCCGTCATTTTATTAATAAATGATACGCACAAATCATGTTATCCCAAGTGGAGTTTCCCAAACACTTTAATAGAAACACACTGATTTATCTAATCAGTAAAATAAATTTATTAACTACAGAAAGAGAGATTTTAAGTGACTACAAGTAACAACGCATAAAAGTCAGAATTGGTTACAAAAAACAGAAGTAAAGCGCAACTAATCCCTCACTTAACAAGCTGAAAGAATTCAAAGTAAAGTCTCTCTCACCACACATTTCAGCAGTTTTATTGGCTGAATCTCTGTCAGCCAGGATCCCTCCCCCAGTCCAAAGCTATTCCCTTTGCTCACCAGGTGTTGTGGATGCCGTGGGTAGAGAGAAAGGGGGGAATAATTTGAAGTGTCTCCTCTCTCCATTCATAATTCTTTCTCTTCTTTGAGAATCATCTCCAGTTGAGGTTCAGAAGACAGAAAGTGTCTTTGTCAAGATGTAGATTTTCACCCACATCCTCTTTCCTGCCAAAGAATGGCCACTTAACCAGGTGTTGGTCAGTTTGATTTTATTGACACCTGGCTGAAGCATTGGCTCTGGGAAACTGGTTTGTAGCTGCTGTCCCTAGACTTGGAACATGTTTAGTAATACCATACAGAGAAATCCTATAACTTTACATGCAATGCTGCCACACATATTTTACCAGGAAAATAATGATCAGCAAATTATAAGTTTTCAAATGATACCTCAGAAGGCATACTTTTACAGGACTACGATAAATTTTGTAAAAGGGGTGAACATAGGGGTACAGACTGTCACATTCAGGTGCCTAAGTCACTTTTGAAAATGAGACTCAGGATTCTAAGTCAGTTGGAGTTGTAGCTCTGAGTGGCGCAGTACCTAAATACCTTTAAAAATCTGTATGCAGTGTTGTGGTAGCTGGAAGAACTCTGGGTAAGCTAGTAACTTGTCTCTCTCAGTAACAGAAGTTGGTCCAATAAAAAATATTATCTCACCCACCTTGTCTCTTTAAAAAATTGGGCTTCTGTCACTTTCCCAAGATCACTCAAGCAGTCCATGGAAGAACAGGGTCTTAGACCCAGGTTTCCCAAGTCCCACGTTAGCACTCTAATCACCAGACTGCCTGTCTAGTGACCCCTTGTTTTAGGAAAGCAGTGAAGGGACTAATGAAAATCAGACGCTTAGAGGTGGCCTTCTAATAATGTGGTGCAAAACTCAACTCATTAAATAAGGGGTATCTGGGGATGATTTTTATTGCTTAATTATCATTTAAATTTATTAATCAGTTTTATATTTGGGGCCCAGATCAAGGTCTTTTGAGCTATGCACTGCACAAATGTTTAAGCAGAGTCTCTTCCCTGAAAAGCTTACAACTGAAGATCCAAGGAAATCTTACTGTCGGCCATAACTTTTGACTTTCCTTAGAACTTTAGGCTCAGTCACACAGGCCACTGCTGACTGGATCCATATGGAGGTATCTGGGAGCGAAGTTACATTCAGCGTCCAATAGACAAAAAACAGTGTGAGATGCTGATCTTTAAAAACTATGCCTCTGTAATTCCACTACGTCCTCCACGAAGCAGAGGGCCATTTTGTGATCTCAGCATGCTAACTGTGGGTCATGGCTATCCGTGGCGGTCTATTAAGTCCATTTATTCTTTCATTCAGCTTGCAGGTGCTATGCTAGAAACCCTGTAAACCCTTAGGGGCCGATGTGACTGTTTCAGCCGAATAAGGTTTCTGTATGTGGATTTACTGAAGCCCAGTCTGACTTTTTGAGCGTTCTCTGTAGCTGTCAACCTACTGTGCTTAACTGGATACCAGACCATAAGATGGCTGCTGGGTATAATCCAGCAACCAAGACCTGGAGAAAGAGGTGATTATATGTGTATATTTTTTCCTTTTAAATTGTAGTTTATAGCCTCATCTAATTTTGGAAATAGGAGGATGCTTTTAATTCAGTTATAAAATTGCACATTTTGGGGGTTCATTTGGCTCCTAACAGAGTAAAAACGGATAAAATAATTAATAAATATTGGGGAAATAGGTATGTGTGAAACCACATGACCAAAGTGGTTGGTGACGTTAATCACTTTAGTGGACAATGGATTTAGATGTTGTTAACTGTTGTCATCTCTTTGTCAACGAGATTTGTTGGCAGGGGATGAGGCTCTGTGTGTGATGCGCACTTCAACATAAAATGGTACTGAAAGCACTTCGCTTGCTGCTTTGTACTAAAGCAGGATTTTTATGTAGAATGGTCAATTTTCCCCCAAAATGAATTCTTGGGAGGGGAAGTAATTTGGATCAAATCTGTGACAACCAGAAAAAAATGGATTTAAAAAAAAAAGTCAAAATGGTTGGTTTCAGTCATGTTGAAATGAATCATTTCGACTTGTTTTGAGAGAAATGCTTACTCACTGTCACCGTGGTTCTTCAAGATGTGATGCAGATGTGTATTTCACTTGAGTGTATATGCACCCAGCATTCTGGAGCAAGAGATTTCTGCCCAGCAGTACCTGTAGAGGGGCAGCGCTCGTGCCTCGTGGCCATAGCTCCCTTCCCCTGGTTATATGAGGCGGCACCATCCCAACCCACCTCAGTTCCTTTGCACCAAATACCCAGACTCTGATGCAGAGGAGACGGATGGGGTTGTGGACTACACATCTGTATCACATCTCAAAGGACAACAATTACGATAAGCAATCGTTCCTGCTTCTTCTTCAAGTAGATGCAGCCATGTATTTCACTTAGGTGACTCACAAGCAGTACCACCAGGGGATGGGGCACACAGTCTATTTAAACAAGGATTTGAAGGACTGCCGGGCATGTAAGGCAGCTCTGCCATCAAAGCCTGCAACTCATACACTCTCTTTGCAGATGTTATCACCACAAGGAATGAAGTTTTTTTTACATAAGTGAGGAAAAGGATAGAATGCCAGACGCTCCAAAGGAGATCCCATCAGAATCATTAAGACCACATTCAGGTCCCACAAGGGAACTGGTTCCTGCACCAACAGATGGAAACAAAGGATTTGAAACACCAATCTTCCATGAATGAGTAGATGAAAGGCTGAGATCACTGTTAGATGCATGAGCTAAGTGTAAGGCCCAATGACTGCAGATGCAGCAAATACTTCAAGATGTCATGGATACTAGTAGTGTTGGCTAAACTCTGTGGGCCAATGACCACACTGAAAAATGCTTCCACTTTGCCGAAGAGGCCATCCTGGTTGAGGGTTTTCTAATACTGAGTAGGACTACGGAACAGCTGCTGAACATTGCTCTTCCTCCTCATTCAACCATGGAGCAGCCATGCCCTGAGATGCAGAGCGTGACCATGATTCTGCCTGACCAGGTCGGAATGAGAAGGAAGGAATATGGGAGGCTGAATTGACAGTTTTCAGAGTAACAGCCGTGTTAGTCTGTATTCGCAAAAAGAAAAGGAGTACTTGTGGCACCTTAGAGACTAACCAATTTATCTGAGCATAAGCTTTCGTGAGCTACAGCTCACTTCATCGGATGCATACTGTATGCATCCTATGAAGTGAGCTGTAGCTCACGAAAGCTTATGCTCAAATAAATTGAACTGACAGTGCAAACAATTGGCAAAATTTCCTTGGCCATAGGAAAAAAATCAGTTTCAGTTCAACCAAACTACTTTCCCCCGCCCCAGATTTTGTGGTTCAGCCCCTGACTAAAAAAATCAATTATAGCCTCAGCTCCAATTTGTACACCTTTGGGGAGGACAAGACTGAAACAAGAGCATGAAACTGCCAAACAATCCCTTATTTAGTTTCCACAGTGTCTATACAGTTCTGAAATGATCAAGGGTACTACTTGCATGGTGAGGTACTATAATCATTTATAATGTTACATTAATGGATAGTATCTCAGGTGAAAACAGAACAGTAGTTTCACACTTAAAAAATTTCAGATTCTGGACTTTAAAGAGCCACTTGTTCATTATAAAGAATTACCATCTAGTATGTAGGATTTTTACATTTCATAGTCAATGGGCTTTAAAAGGCTTTTGCAGATTTCAAGGTATTTCTTTTCAGCTATTTAAGTTGGTATCTACAGTATGAGAAAAATGTAAATATTTTGCTCTCCTAACCTTGCTCAATGGGAGGAAAGAGCATCAAACATATAACTTTGTAGCCTTATTTTTTCAAACCAGAGCAATAGATAAGATTAAAGATGCTAAATATTGATTTAAAATACCCATAAACCAAACCTTTAATGTTCATATGAATCAGCAGCACATTATGGTAACTGATGTGTAGCTCACAATGCCAGTGTGTAGCTCACTAATTTGGTCAGTGTAACTGTAAAAATATTGTCTTAGGTATGAGACCTGGATGAAATAACTAAGACTCCTAATCTCATAGGGTGAGATTCTACAAGGTGCAACACAAAACTTGCAGCCCGAGGGGAGGAGAGAAAAGACAAGTTTATTACAAGCATAACATGATCTTTTCCCCTCTCTACCCAACTCAAGGGGTTATAATTAGCTTTCTCTCTATAGGTACCAAGTTGGGCCTTTGCCTCAATTCCACTAAAAACTTGCCAGGTTTCTAGTACCCTTTTTACCCTCCCAGAAACACCACAACCCGGGGTTCCAATCTGTGTACTTGAGTACAGCGATGCTCTGAAAGTGTCTTGATCAATCTGGTGCTTATACTACCTTTTCCTGTATTTCATATATTCCAGTGATTAGAAATTTACTAAAGTAAACAGCCAAGTAATACATCACAGAATTATAGAGGCAATAATTAAATTATTACTCATGATGCCTAACTGGTTTTTTAGTCCATTGATGCTTCGCAGACCAAACAGAGTAGGTATTTACATCTTGACACATAAATGCATGGTCCATCCCAAACCACTCAACAGACTGCAGTGTCACACAAATGACTTTTCCACACCAAGGGTTAGCAGCAGATAAATAAAGAGAAGGAGGATGCCAGGGTGGGACTTGGATTCCTGTCTGAAACAATACAAGGGAAACAGACACTGAAGTAGAATGAAGCGTGAAATTCAGTCTATCTGGAATACTAGTCTCAGGGCAGAGGTCAGAAACAATGACCCAGAAGCCTAACGGAACAGAAATCCCAACTCCAGTGCCTTCCACTCACACAAAAGTATATAGAGATTCCACAAAGGTGCTTGCTCAACAAATAAAAAAAACATTCCAACAGCCACAGCTAAAACCAGCACTAAATTAGATCATCTCACGAACAGAGGAAACAATACAGAAGAGAGAAAATGATCTTCTGTACTCTGATGAGAATTTAGTCTATCAGAGCCCCTTGTAGGGTATTTTTAGGAAGTAGTGCAAGGCATGTTTGTTAACCCTGGATTTCAATTTTTCATAAATGAGGCCCACGGGTAGGGGCATTTTCCCAGTCAAGGAGTGAAAGGGGTTGAGGTAGGGACTGAACTGGTTGTTGAGCATCATTTTAATCTATGTATTGCATCCAGACACCTCAGTGATGGGTGCAATACAAAAAAGTTCTGTGTCCTATTCCCAACCGCCTGAACCATTAACTTTCAATGAAAACTGTGTTTAAATCATGAAAGCTGTTTCTAAGATATACTGGCCTTCTTACACTTTGTAATAAAGGAGGATGAATCGTTTCCTGTAGGATTTTAAATCGCTAGCCAAATTACTACGGAAATCTGTAGGACACCTGCAACTTTGATTTAACAGGATGTGGTGCAGTAAGAACAATCAAGAGCAGAAACAGACTGCAAAGGTACAACTGTGGCATCTTATGAGACAACAGCATCATCACAGTGTGATCAGTTTGGGGTTGTGATTAATTCCATATTTTTCCTGCTTTTCTTAAGGTATTTACAATTTTACATTGCAAATACCACTGCGTGTGAAAAAAAGATGTCAGCCCTTTAGGGTTATAAATACATCCGCTGACCCAAGGAAGTGAGGTTTCACTAACAGCAAACCAGGTTTTGAGAGTAAGCCTGGATTCTTAAATCACTGAAGGCTGTGATGTCAATGTTTTTCTCAAGGATGCTGGAGGGGATTGAGAGGGGGAAGTGATGTGCACAAAGTACTTTGTTCTTTTCACATCACTTGCCAGCCAATCCACAGAGAGGAAATGATGTTAGCATCTTCTGGCTAAAGATAAAATGCAGCCATCACTGTAAAAGGGAGGAGAGGAAAGCAAGGAAGGGAAGAAACATCAACATTTCCCCTCTAAGCGTCTTTTACACTGTACAGTGAGTTTGGTAGTTCCTCCCTGTTTTATCTCTTTACATTAAGACAATCGGAATAATGTGTTACAAAGTTAGCCAAACATACTGCACAACAGAGATTGCAAGATTAATATTCCAATGAAGGGCCTCATTCCAATTGTTAATCATTCACCTAGAAAAACCTAAAACTTTACAGGGGAAGTTGCCAAAAGGTTCACTAACCAGTGTTCAAAATAATATTCACTTCGTGCAGCTTTTAGCAATTTACTTTTTAAAATTTTTAAATGAATTCCTAACAGCCAGTGTAAATTCAGAGTGTTCACTGGATGCAACATAGTTACACCAGAATTACAGCAAAATAACTGAGGGATGAATTTAGCTCACTGAATTTGAGCCACTTGAGACTTGAGGCCTGAGCCAACGTGCACTGAAATCATTGGGAGTCCTTCCAGTGAGTCAGGCCTTCAGCATGTTGCCATGCTGCATAAGAGACTGAGGTTCAAGTTGCCCCTTGGGATATTACACCTCAGACCAGCAGGTGGCAGGAGTACCGAAAAGTCAAAACTCTGTTCTTCATTGGGCAGATTCATACTACAGTAGAACCTCAGAGTTACAAACACTAGAGTTACGAACTGACCGGTCAACTACACATCACATTTGGAACCGGAAGTACACAATCAGGCAGCAACAGAGAAAAAAAAACAAAAACAGTACAGTACTGTATTAAATGTAAACTACTAAAAAAATAAAGGGAAAGTTTTTTTAAAAAAGATTTGACAATGTAAGGAAACTGTTTCTGTGCTTGTTTCATTTAAATTAAGATGGTTAAAAACAGCATTTTTCTTCTGTATAGTAAAGTTTCAAAGCTGTATTAAGCCAATGTTCAGTTGTAAACTTTTGAAAGAATAACTCTAACGTTTTGTTTAGAGTTACAAACTTTTTCAGAATTATGAACAACCTGCATTCCCAAGGTGTTCATAACTCTGAGGTTCTACTGTACTTTATTCTCAGCACCTTCTAGATCCATGTAGCAGTCCCCGGAAGGGTTGCAATTATGTTTGGCTGCAAGGTTTTTGCTGTAATAAAGCCACTACTTATGCAAAGATGGAGAGAAGGCAAAGTATTGGCCCTGAATAAACAAGGGTAACTCTCTCTTACTCAGATGGGCCTAGAAGTCGTACTAAACTTTGTAGCTCTCCCTCAGGCAAAACTCCTTCTGATATGTAAGGGAGTTTTGCTTGAGTAAGTACTGCAGTATTAGACTCTTGGGTGAGTGAGGAGAGTTTCCCATCAATGTTGGTGCAAAGTGGAGTGGAAGGAGAACAAGTTAGCTGTTGTGGTGGTACAAATGGGAGACTACATCTCTGCAATAGGTGGAAAATAAACATGTTCAGGGAATGTAAAGCCAAAGCGTATCTCGTACGTGGTGCACTCTTATTATTGTAAAAATCTAAATTATGCCATTTAAAAAATACATTTGAATATTTTTTAAATCCAAAGGTCCAACTTCAATAGGAGCTTCTACAATAGGAAGAGAAGCACAAAATTAAGTATTATGGACCATTCTCTTTTATTATAAAATGACTGTAACATCAAAAAGTTCTATTGACAGTAGTCCGGTTTACATCCCCAGTTCATTATCCTAATTTCATTTATTCTAATTATCCACTTATTTATTTGAGACAAAAGAGAAGGGAAAGATATAACTATCAGACCCAAATGTTCCATAATAACTGGCACACACCTAGAAAGACAAAACACAGTACAAAATTATGTTGTTATATCAGAATTAGTGCCGATTGTTATACTGCCTGTCGATTGTCTCTTAAACCCATATAAGTCTAAGAGCTAGTAATAAAAGAAGCAAAGAATTAGTCTCTTTTGCAGCAAGCAAAAACCCAAAGGCTATTATCTGTTAAATGAAGGAAGAAAGGCACTTTGAAATACTTGAACTCAAAGGACAAATAGCTGAAAATATTTGCTTTCATGTGCAGCTATCTCTGAGTCTAACCATGTCATGGCATCAGGGTCAAAACTATATTATTATCTGTATGCAGTAGCACTGAGAGGCCCTAGCTCTACTGTGCACTCTGTAAAAATGAGGAGGAGCTGGACCCTGCTCCAAAGAGTTTACAGTGTAAGCAGAGAACAAGAGACAATAGACGGATACAACAGACAGAATGAAATGATACTTGTCGGCATGATAAACAGTGGTCACAACCCACGGGCCACCCAACCTTGATCAGGATTTTGTAAGCATGACAGTGGAGGAGAGTTTTATATATTTGACCCCAATCCTTGATACACAGAATTTTGCTGCATATGTGGTTGAAGATTCAGTTCTTACTGTTAATCTATGACTATTACTAATTATATAACACCAAAAGAGTGCTAGGTGCTTTACAGGAGTATAAGATGCCTCCTCTGAAGAGCTTACCATCTAAATAATTTATCCTAGAAGGGCATTTTCCTCTTTCAGTTAATGATAGGATGTGGAAAACAATCACCCTCTACCTTCATGAAGAACACCAGCCTTGGCATTTATGGCAGATATGGCTATGGGACCTGAATTCCAAAGCTGATTCTTGAAAATCTCATCCTGATCCCCAAAGCATTATTAGGTCATAACCTGTATCACTTTCGCAGCTTGCATCTTTTACCGTAATGAGACATGAAACATACCCTGTCTTTGTACCAGTGCCATACTCTGCCCTTCAAAGAGCAGAATGCGTATAGGAGACCTTCTAAGTTATGTATGAGAGGAAGCTCAAGCTAAAAAAAAGTGGAAATAAACTAGCAGAGAATGCTGGTCTGCCCAAAACAAATAATTTACACACACTGCACCAGATTTTGAGCTGGTGTAAATCAGTGTAGCTGCATTTAATTTAATGCAGTTATGGTGACTTATTCCAGCTGAGGGTCTCTCTCACTGTATTCGCCTTTCAAATGAGCACGTTGAAAAAAAGACTGTGAGCTTGATACTCCCCTATCTTATGCGCGGTGAGAGCAGACAGGGGGGAAATGTTGCTGTATTAAGACACACACTTGCATCTCCCACTGAATTCATTAGGAGCTGCAGGGGCTGATAATCTTTGAAAATTTGAGAGACAAGGTGGATGAGGAAATGTCTTTTATTGGACCAACTTCTGTTGGTCTCTCTAATATCCTGGGACTGACACATCTACAACTACACTGCATACATTTGAAAATCTGGGCATTTGTATACAGGTGGCTAAATATTGATCTAGGCAGCTATTATTATTTATTATAAATTATTATTTATTTGTATTATTGTAGTAACAAGGAGCCATGGACCAAGACCCCCTTGTGCTAGGTCAACAGAACAGAACAAAAGTAAGTCACTGCCCCAAAGAGCTTAAAATCTAAGCAACTTTAGGCATAACCATGGGATGTACTATGTACATTTGTGTCCAACAGGGTATGTATTCTTTGTGTCATGTCAAACACACACAAGTCCACACATTTGCCCAAACACAGGAGACTGTTAATTGTCTTCCCCTTTGTGTTTAGTTTCACCCTAGTCCTTTGTTATGTTGGTGAGATGAAAAAAGAAAAGCATCCTTGAGATACAGTCAAATCTTAGTTATGTCATTTTTGTGATTATCTACAGATTATTGCTTTTTAATGATTGTTACATTGATAGAAACAATAAAACAGACGATTTAAAATAATGAAATAATAAAAAGCCATTCCAGTTACCCTTTTCTTTTGAAGAGGTATAATTTGGTGGCTTCCCTAAGAGCTTCCAAGAAGAACCACAAACCGACACAGACCAGAAGCAGAACAGGAAGAAGTACCCCTTCATTAGGATATAACAGACTACACCCCATTCACCAGGTCTCTGGTTTTCCTGGTATACGCTGGAATGTGATAAGTTCCCCTGTGTTCAGGGGCTCTTCATGCTGTCTTGTCTGATCAGTTAATGAAGTCAGAACAACCCTGTCCATAATACACTACTTCTGTCTTGGGTTACATGCCTCTGAGAGAAACTCAGACGATACACTCATAAAAAGGAGAATTAAAGAATTTTATAGATGGAGCTGGGTAAATAGTGGTAAAATTATTTTCAAACATTTTTGCAAATTCCACATTGTGATTTGATCTGATCACATTTGTACCCTTTTCTCTTTGCTTTCTTGGGAACATTTGTGCAAACAGTAGTTTTTTGCAAGGACTTTTGGGAAGTGGTGAAGCTGTGTGCATGTGTGTAAAAACATAGCAGTGCCTACACGTACCAGAAGTATTTGTTTGGCCATCTGTCACCAGGCTGCGCTGCTCCCCAGTCTTTTGCCCAGAGCTGTATTTCTTTAACAGAGGTTAGCAAACAAACAGAAACCATCGTTTAACTCAGTCCTGGGCCACAGGCTTCAGGGCCTCGCAAGTGGTCTCTGGCATTCCCGGTAGCATCCCAGTCCCAGTCAGCTTTGCCCCCTTCTTAGAGCAATAGCCCCAGAGCTGCTTCCCTGAACTCCTGGCCCCTTGCTCTAAGGACCCACCAAAGGAGCTAGCTCCACTCCAGTACGGGCCTTTCCTCCCCAGGGCACAGACTGTCTCAGTCTTCTTCTCCACCCGGCCCACTAACAGCCCTTTATAGGCTCAGCTCAGTGGTTCTCAACCTGTGGCACACTCAGCATACAGCTTGCGGCCCATGCGGCCATACAGGTAGTATATATATATTGTGTGGATGTGGCCCACATAACACAGAGAGATGCATATATGGCCCACAATGGTAAATAGGTTAAGAACCATTGGCCCAGGTGTAGCCCAACCCTCTTTAATACGCTGGATTGGACCCACCTGCTCCAGGTTAGGGGAGCTGGGCTTAGTCTATCCCCAGGGACCAGGGACACCACTTTTTATAGAGGTAGTGATTTTCTATCTATGTAGACAGATAGTGGACACTTTACAGCAGTGGGACAGTGTCTTCACAACTCCAGGTCAGAACCATGGAACTAACGTATTTAATACGACAAAACAGAGAAAGGTATGTGACTGAACCGTTCACAGCAGAGACCTACATGAAATTAATGGCACTGATGATTCATACCAGACAGAATATAAACTTGTGTATTCAACCCATCCACCTGTATTGCTTCATTAAACACTGTTGCAAAATAAAGTTTAAATAGCAATGGGATGATGACATCTCTGCTGAACACCATTCATAAATATCAAAAGATCAGATATCATTCTCCCTCAACTGTGCCATCATTGAGTTATCTCTGGCTAGCATAACAAGGCATCCACATTTTCACAGGCGCTTCCAAAAGCTTGGATGAGTGACCTTATAGAAGGGCTTCTGTTATGCCTGTAACACTGTCTAAAACTTTTCTTGTGTTCCCTAGACTTTTCCTGCAACTGTCAAGCAGCAAAGATAATACCAATACCACCAATATTGTGATAGACAACCACACAGTGACAATGAGAATATGGTGTCTATGATGTTGCCCATCAATCACTGGAGAAGAAATCCTCAATACTTTGCCTGCAGCTGATTCTGTATAATTACCATTTAGTACACTTTTCATGATTTTTCTCTATCTAATTGGTTTACAGGTCACTTAAAGTGCCATGCCTACATTTCAGCAAGCATTACCCAATATGGGCAATAATAGCTGCTTGTCATGTATTAAATAAGGTCAGCATCTAATAATCCAATCCTGTCCTACAATACACAGTGCAATCTTATCACGCTAGTATGCTTGCATAAGGTGCCTACATTTTGTATCCGTTCCCAGAATTGTGTCAAGTTTTTTTATTTATTTGTACCTGGAACACTCATTTCCTTGTTCTCAGAGAAACATCTAATCTCTAAGTCTTCTCCAGAGGGAAAAGCAGAATGACTGCTTTAGCCTTCTGTTGGCACCAATTCAGATAGTGTAGCACAAATACAGATGACAATATTTATGTGCCTGTGAAATATGAACTGTTACCTGGAAGAAGGAGAACTCATTTGGCCTACATTTTCCAGCCAGTTAATCAATGCCAGGTATGTGCATGTGCCATCTGAATGGCCCATGCCAAGGATGCAGTTCTGACCACAGTATAACTGCCAAGCCTCCCAATTTAATAATAACGATCTGTACCTTATGCTGTTTCTTCCATGTGAGGAGCACAAAGTACTTCAAAAACATGAGTTAACTCAACTGGCACAACACCTCTGTGTCTTCAGGTAAGTATAATTATATCCAGGGTCCCTCCTGTTTTGAGCACTAATTTTCATAGCTTACTGACATTCCAGCCCCATTTTTATGAAGCATGCACAATTCCATTTTTATGAAGCATGCACAATTCCTCACCTAAGCCAACATTTTACTAACCCTTTTTCAGATCTGTGTGATAAGAGGTGGATTTGTTCTGATTCCAGCCACCCAGGAATACCAGAGCCACATACACAAGTAGGAAGTGTTGTCTCTGATATGTACAATTGATTTTATTTTATCTCTGAAGCATAGTAAAGGACTGTGACTTCTACCTGGGGAACAAATAGTTTCACAAATGCCTGATAGGATATGTAATCTAAATGAAAGAAAATATATGCAAAAACATCAAATTAATCAGGAGAAAGTCATTAGTGGGCAAGTTTATGACTGGGATTTGCAAATGGTTAAAACAATACAAACGAAATATAAGTTGGGTCAATTACCCTGTTCAGAAAAGAGGTTAGCTATCCTATCTAATTAATTTAGAGGCCACCATTGTTTTTCTACAGAAGAAACATACATGAGAATAACAATCAGGATCCCCTGGGGGACTAACATGAAGGGGAAGGGAGTCCAGGAGAGCTGGCTGTATTTCAAGGAATCCCTGTTGAGGTTACAGGGACAAACCATCCCGATGAGTCGAAAGAATAGTAAATATGGTAGGCGACCAGCTTGGCTTAATGGTGAAATCCTAGCGGATCTTAAACATAAAAAAGAAGCTTACAAGAAGTGGAAGGTTGGACATATGACCAGGGAAGAGTATAAAAATATTGCTCGGGCATGTAGGAAAGATATCAGGAGGGCCAAATCGCACCTGGAGCTGCAGCTAGCAAGAGATGTCAAGAGTAACAAGAAGGGTTTCTTCAGGTATGTTGGCAACAAGAAGAAAGCCAAGGAAAGTGTGGGCCCCTTACTGAATGAGGGAGGCAACCTAGTGACAGAGGATGTGGAAAAAGCTAATGTACTCAATGCTTTTTTTGCCTCTGTTTTCACTAACAAGGTCAGCTCCCAGACTGCTGCGCTGGGCATCACAAAATGGGGAAGAGATGGCCAGCCCTCTGTAGAGATAGAGGTGGTTAGGGACTATTTAGAAAAGCTGGACGTGCACAAGTCCATGGGGCCGGACGAATTGCATCCGAGAGTGCTGAAGGAATTGGCGGCTGTGATTGCAGAGCCCTTGGCCATTATCTTTGAAAACTCGTGGCGAACGGGGGAAGTCCCGGATGACTGGAAAAAGGCTAATGTAGTGCCCATCTTTAAAAAAGGGAAGAAGGAGGATCCTGGGAACTACAGGCCAGTCAGCCTCACCTCAGTCCCTGGAAAAATCATGGAGCAGGTCCTCAAAGAATCAATCCTGAAGCACTTAGAGGAGAGGAAAGTGATCAGGAACAGTCAGCATGGATTCACCAAGGGAAGGTCATGCCTGACTAATCTAATCGCCTTTTATGATGAGATTACTGGTTCTG
Organism: Chelonia mydas; assembly: GCF_015237465.2. Lineage (NCBI taxonomy): Eukaryota > Metazoa > Chordata > Testudines > Cheloniidae > Chelonia > Chelonia mydas. The sequence goes on from NC_057850.1 coordinate 156,788,876, forward strand.
TGGATGAAGGGAAAGCAGTGGATGTATTGTTTCTTGACTTTAGCAAAGCTTTTGACACGGTCTCCCACAGCATTCTTGTCAGCAAGTTAAGGAAGTATGGGCTGGATGAATGCACTATAAGGTGGGTAGAAAGCTGGCTAGATTGTCGGGCTCAACGGGTAGTGATCAATGGCTCCATGTCTAGTTGGCAGCCGGTGTCAAGTGGAGTGCCCCAGGGGTCGGTCCTGGGGCCGGTTTTGTTCAATATCTTCATAAATGATCTGGAGGATGGTGTGGATTGCACTCTCAGCAAATTTGCGGATGATACTAAACTGGGAGGAGTGGTAGATACGCTGGAGGGGAGGGATAGGATACAGAAGGACCTAGACAAATTGGAGGATTGGGCCAAAAGAAATCTGATGAGGTTCAATAAGGATAAGTGCAGGGTCCTGCACTTAGGACGGAAGAACCCAATGCACCGCTACAGACTAGGGACCGAATGGCTAGGCAGCAGTTCTGCGGAAAAGGACCTAGGGGTGACAGTGGACGAGAAGCTGGATATGAGTCAGCAGTGTGCCCTTGTTGCCAAGAAGGCCAATGGCATTTTGGGATGTATAAGTAGGGGCATAGCGAGCAGATCGAGGGACGTGATCGTTCCCCTCTATTCGACACTGGTGAGGCCTCGTCTGGAGTACTGTGTCCAGTTTTGGGCCCCACACTACAAGAAGGATGTGGATAAATTGGAAAGAGTCCAGCGAAGGGCAACAAAAATGATTAGGGGTCTAGAGCACATGACTTATGAAGAGAGGCTGAGGGAGCTGGGATTGTTTAGTCTGCAGAAGAGAAGAATGAGGGGGGATTTGATAGCTGCTTTCAACTACCTGAAAGGGGGTTCCAAAGAGGATGGCTCTAGACTGTTCTCAATGGTAGCAGATGACAGAACGAGGAGTAATGGTCTCAAGTTGCAATGGGGGAGGTTTAGATTGGATATTAGGAAAAACTTTTTCACTAAGAGGGTGGTGAAACACTGGAATGCGTTACCTAGGGAGGTGGTAGAATCTCCTTCCTTACAGGTTTTTAAGGTCAGGCTTGACAAAGCCCTGGCTGGGATGATTTAACTGGGACTTGGTCCTGCTTTGAGCAGGGGGTTGGACTAGATGACCTTCTGGGGTCCCTTCCAACCCTGATATTCTATGATTCTATGATTCTATGAATCAGCTCCTTTTGAGTCAACTCAGCCAACTATTTCAACTCAGCTTTATTTTCCAGCTCTACTAATTCAAAAAAATGGCTAATTCTGTTAAGGAAAAATATTAACATTTTAAAATCCAAAGATACTCACCCACCAAATGTCTTTTTTAGCGTTCTCAACTTACTGTGAACATCTTTTTTTTGAAGGGACACTATCAACTTCACTATGGTCCAAAAGTTGATCATAAAAGGTGTTTCACTTTGCAGTTACAAAGATTTCTCTGAAAACGCTTCCTTTCACTGATCATAGCAGCAAAAATGCTTTCCTTGGTGCTTTATTCAAACTATCATGCCGCAATAGCACAAATTAGAGTGTATCACCTGTGTTGATTTATGTTAAGATCTGAGACACATTGGTGGTTGCAGCTAGTTGTCTTTTTAAGTATCTCCTCTTTGCTTTAATAACTTTGAAGTAGATGGCTTAGTGGTTAAGGCTCTGATTCAATAAAGTACTTAAGCATAAGCACAACCTTCAGGGTGTGGAATGGGACTTCTCATGTACTTAACGTTATAAACATGCTTAACTACTTTGCTGACTCAGGGCTTAAGACACAGGATTGTAGTCAGAAGATCTGGATTCTAGATGCCGGTAGTGACATGCTGTGTGACCGCTTGGCCAAGTCACTTTCTCTCAGAGTGCCTCAGTTTTCCTAGCTGTGAAATGGGGACAACAACATGTAGTTCCCAAAGTGAAGAAAGGGCAAGGGAACTTATGAGGCTTTATTCCTTAGTGCTGGGAAAACACTTTGATATTCTCAGATGGGAGAATCTCCAAAACTATTAAGAAAAAGCTTTTGAACTATGCATGTCACTTTAACCTTTGCTTTCTATGCACACTGACTGAATGGATGACAGGGAAACAAATCCATATACTGCTCTGAAAGTGAATGTTTCCAAACATTGCAAATGCTCCGCATAAAGATTACATATTGTGTAGACTTACATATGTGGTGTACAGCTTTTATATATCTGCTGTGAGATTTTGGCCATCCAGAGAAAGAGGGAAATTAAAACAAAATATATCTGGCTTAACACAAGAAAGTAAAGAAGAGCAAATGGTGATTAGTGAGTGGTCAACAAAAATCAAATAAATAAAATATAATGGTTCATGCCTGGAAATAATTATTTCCATCATCAATCATGGTCAAGAGAGAGAGGAACAATAAAACAAACCAAAGCAATCCATACACACAAGCAGGCAATTTATACAACAAACCAAAACAAAGTATGAGCCAGTTCTGCCCTCAGATAAATATGTGCAACTTCAATGAGAGTTGTGCATGAGAATCTGAGGGAAGAATTTGGCCCAATTTTAGGCTGCTTTTATTGACTCTAATCAAATTGAGATATACTTCTAATGCAACCAATATCGTGATATCTAGGCACCATGTGCAAAACTAAAGGCTATGGTATAATTGTCCAGGAAGGGAATTGACACACCTTCTTTGTATAAGATGTATTTTCACACTGGAATCATGATGATTGTCTTTCAGGAGAAATATTAGTAGATAGTTGTGCTACTCTGTTTTTTGGGGGAAAGACCTATTTAGGAGCAGTCTTTCACTATGCAAGACCAGATTTATTCTGATCTCTGGTGGCAGTATAGATATTAAGGAACATTAGAACATAAGAACGGCCATACTAGGTCAGACCAATGGTCCAGCTAACCCAGTATCCTGTATTCCAACAGTGGTCAATGCCAGGTGCTTCAGCGGAAATGAACAGAACAGGTAATCGTCAAGTGATCCATCCCCTGTCACCCATTTCCAGCTTCTGGCAGATTGTAAAGATTTACAAAAGGGTTTTTCATTTCTATCCTCTCTCCAAACTGCAACTTAATCGTGTTAAAAATCTATTAAACTTCCTATTAACCTTTAACAGTGCTGCTATTTTCCAGGATCTCAACCAAATGAACGCCAGCAGGATGTGTAGTTATGCCTGCAGTATCCAGGGCGCAAGCTACAGTTATATCATTCTGAGGAGGATGTAAAACATTCAGCTTGATGGATACTGTATTAAGGTGAGATGCAATTTCTGCTAAAACTCATGTTAGTTTGTAATATGCTACAAAATACCATTTGAAAAGAAACAGACATCTCTTTTCTCTTTTAAAAATGCACGTCAATTATATATGTATAGGAAGGGTTCTCCAACATTTTCACGATGTGCATCATAATGAAAAGATGGTCTAGAGCAGACCTCCCCTCCCTATCATAGTCACATAATATCCTTGGAGCAAGTACAGCAATTGCTCACACGCAGAAATTTTATCTGGAAAGTATGTAATGTAGTTTTAATATGATTTTGGGGCTGGAAACACACAGGAGAAGTCAGCATCCATCTGTCCAGCTAGCTCTTCTCTGACCACCATCAAGGGACATGCCTAAGCCTACCACTGACCACAGTTTCAGAATTGATGATCTACAATATTTACAGAGGCCATCCCAAAGGTATCTGTTAGGTGACAGAGATCTTCAGAATCAAATCACAGTTCTTCAATCTTTCATTTTTGATGGTCAGAGTTAATCTAAACAGTTTATTCAAGATTATTCAACACCATGATAGTCAAACACTGTTCAACAGACACCTGGTAGTAACAATTCTTAAAGTTCAGGTATTTAGAAGTAATGATCAACAAGTGCATAAAAAACAATAGAAATGACTTGCATTCCTTAACACAGAAGAATTTGCTAATTAAATTTAACAGTTGAATCCAGCTATAGTTTGATCCAGCTGTTGGGTGTGCGTCTGAGTGAGAGAGAGATGTGATCAATGTATTTTGCAGTCTCTTCCTTTAAAAGCTGCAACTGTCGCATACACAGTTTTCTCAACCTTTGCCACACTGATGTATGACGTTAGCCTTGAACTCTGGTACCCCACACAGCTGTGCTGTCTGACAATTCACTGGGTTGGACCTCTGGGCTGTCATTCTCTGGCAACAGGGAAAGATGTGGGAGAATGTCAGTTTCAGCAACTTCTTTTCCTTGAGTAGGGCCAAGCTGATATTTCCTTAGTTGTGTTCCAGAAAGTGGAGGGGGAGAGAAAGATTTCCGTGGGACTATTCTATGGACAGTGTCTTTTGATTTTCCCTTCCCAATACCTGCATCACACTATAGCATGTTACTCTTTTGTTATGTGACTTAGAGTCATGTTTTGGGGGGGAGGAGGCAGGGGGGAGGAGGCGGGGGGGGGGTTAGGCTGCTCAAAATAAGACAACACGATGTAAGTTACCCAGAAGAATGTGTAATACATTTTAACTAGAATGGGATCCAATACAATACTAAACTTCAAAAAAGTATTATAATATTTTATTTACATACTTATAATACTGATATAGCATCGTTCATTTACGGATCTTAAAGTCCTTTACTAACAATTAACGGAGCCTCCAAATACCACTGAAAGACAGGCAGTATTATCCTCATTTTACCGATGGAGCACAGGGGTTTATGGGACATGCCTGAGATCAGAAGTAGAATACAAGATTGCTGTCTCCCAACCCCCTGCCCTAGCCACCCAAGCAGAAATTTGACACTAATACATTTTCAGGACTAGTGCACTTTAAAAAAAACAAAAAACATGTGGATGAAAACCACAGTTACATTAGCTTTCTAAAAAAATACCATCCCAACTCAGGGACATAATTGATTGGAATCCGTTGTTTTTAATGACTTTCATTTGGAGTGTGTCACTTTTCCAAAGCAAATCCCTCCTCTTAGCAATGTATCCCCTACCATAGCATGGACACGTGATTTCTATACAATGATCTACAAGCCACAGCAAGTAAGAACTCCATTACAGATTGGGTGTGCAATATGGATGAAGCTCAGTCTCCTTACTCCTGGGGCCAGAACATCTGCATTCAAGTCCTGCACAAAGGAAGAACCTCATATTGGTCTCGGGTAGCCAATGCATGGACTGGATTTGATGGGGTACAGATGGACCATGTCCAGCCCTCCTCTGAAGAGCCTGTGTGGTATAATACTTTTAAGGATTATGCCCATGATAGAAGAAAAAGGGAAAAAATGAGAAGAAGACTTGAGTACTTTCCACTGCATCCTCCTCAAAAAAGAAGTCAAACATAGGACAAATGTGAAGACAGTTCAGTCTAAAAAATGGAGCTATCTTAAAAGTGTCCCATTTAAATAATGTCAAGGCTGTGTTCAAGGGCTTTGGGGAGGAAGGAAATATTTGAGCTCATAAGTATAGTGGAAAACTATTCTGCGGTTTTATGCATATGACATTTGTTCTTTCAACACTTCCATTAAAACGTACTCATATTAAGTATCCAAAAAAGGCTATGTTTAAATATCTTTACCTGAAAATACTAGTAAATTTAAAGATATGGTTGAAAATCTTTTCTTGATGCTGTGAAGTCTCACAGACAATATATTTCAACGTTTTAAAAAAATATAAGTACATTTGAAATAGTGGAAGTGGTTAAAAGTAGTATACTATCTAAGGTTCCAAACCATAATATATTCACTTTTGCAGCAGATCTTGCTTAAGCAAATAATTATTAAGAGGTTAACCTTTCTGTGCACCCTAAAAAGCAAAGTACTAGTGGTTTTATTATTCCAACAGTTCAAACTGTTGAAAGAACAAATGTTAGAGGTATAAAAACATGGAACAAAAACACCACAAACCATTCTCGAAAGAATACCTAATAAAGGAAAACGGGGGAAAGGATATATTTTCCACATATTACTGCAACAATGAGGCTAATAGCATTTCACTGTATTTATGTACTGGAATATTTCCTCCATTCTCAACCCCCTGAACGTTATCAGGGACAAAAAAGAACTCAGCAACAATGTCCTGATTGCAAAACAGACCCATTCTTTTTACCTTTGGATTACTTGCCAAATGAACTCAATGAAAGAAGCGGGCTTGTGAAGATCCTAGGTGCACATTAAAAGTGGTTACTGGAAAATTTTCTAGCAACCAGCCATTTGTCACAGCTTTCCCAGTCATAATGTTAAAGTTCACAAAGTCTTTAGGCCATGATCGTGCATTATGCTGAAAGTGTCATTGATCCACCTAAAGATACTACACAGTACAGTGGATTCTAAGCAGCACCATCCTTTTTATGCTCCAGTATGACAGGTCAGCAAAAACTTTCTCAGAATAAAGAAATTTTGAAAGAATTAAACATTTTCAATAACTTTTCATGTTTCATCTAGAATGACAGAATGTAATATTTTCCTCTGATGGCATGCTTCATTCAAGGCTTTAAAATCTCTTGTAGTAATACATTAATTAAATCTCAGATTACCCATGAAAGACAATATACATATTATTAGGTGCAGTTTACAAATGGCTAAATTGAGGACACAGAATTTTAGTGATTTGCTCAAGACCACAAACAAGTCAATGGTAGAACTGGGAACACAACTCAAGAATCCTAGTTCCCAGGCTTCGGTTTAACTCACTAGATATCACCATCTCACTTAGCCCTAATCCTCCAAACGTTTATCTACATATTTAATTTAAATTTGAAGTCAACTGGATTACTCACAAGTTTAAAGTTAAGCATATGCATAACTGTTTGCAGGATTGGGGCCTTGAATTTTCCTGACCTTTATTGAACAAAATATGGTAGAAGTGGCCTGTCGAATTCTGTGTGATAGGAGCTGATCATCCTTCTCAACCTGTCAAGTCTCAAATGTAGGACACAACATGCTGCTGAAGTACTGAGACCACAGCCTACCATGCTGACCATATTGTCTCAGTGTTTCCTTGTTTTCCCGTCAGTCTATCTGTTTCTCTCTGTCGTCTCTTGTCTTAAACTTAGACTGTAAGCTCTTTGGAGCACGACTGTCTTTTTGTTCTGTGTTTGTAAAGCACCTAACACAGAGGGGTTCTGGTTTATGACCAAGGCTCTGAGACACTATGATAACACAAATAAGAAATAATAAATAAAGACCAAAAATATTCATGAAGGAAATTTAAAATGTTGTGGAAGTTGATTCTTTAATATAAGTACTACCATTCTCAGTTTCACGATTCTTTATTTCTTTCGTAAATAGTTTTTAACAATAAAAGTGAGGGGACCCACAATTTGTGTGGAGTGTAGGTAGCTTTGGGACTAAAGTGGATGATGTCCCTCAAAAAGATGGACATTTCAGAGCTCTGGAACTGACACAACAATGAATATTTGAGTGAGAGAGAGATTAATTAGTGCAGAATTTAAAAGGGTCTAGGAACAGACTGAAAGGTTGAATGAAATTCAGACTCATCATCCCTTAAAAATTACAAGCTGAAACTTATTTCGAAATGTAGTTGACATTGTTGGTATTCTTACTTATTGTGTTCTGTGATAGCAATGACATGCATGCTCTACTGAGAGAGCGAACGAGCAACAGTGCAAGACAGGCAATGTAGTCAAGGTTTTGAGCCTTGTGGCATGAAAAAATTAGGGCTATCAAGTGATTAAAAATTAATAGCGATTAATCATGTGATTAAAAAATTAATCGCAATTAATCACACTATTAAATAATAATAGAATACCATCTATTTAAATATTTTTGGATGTTTTCTACATTTTCGAATATATTGATTTCAATTACAACACAGAATACAAATGTACAGTGCTCACTTTATATTTATTTTTGATTACAAGTAATTGCACTGTAAAAAACAAAAGAAATAGTATTTTTCAGTTCACCTAATGCAAGTACTGTAGTGCAATCTCTTTATTATGAAAGTTGAATTTACAAATGTCAAATTATGTACAAAAAATACCTGCACTCAAAAATAAAATAATGTAAAACTTTAGAGTCTACAAATCCACTCAGTACTATTCCCTGTTCAGCCATTTCCTCAGACAAGCAAGTTTGTTTACATTAATCAAAGATAATATTGGCTGCTTCTTATTTACAATGCCACCTGAAAGTGAGAACAGACATTCACATGGCATTGTTGTAGCTGGTGCCACAAGACATTAACGTGCCAGATGCGCTAAAGATTCATATGTCCCTTCATGCTTCAACCACCAGTCCAGAGGACGTGTCCATGCTGATGACAGGTTCTGCTCGACAATGATCCAAAGCACTGCGGACTAACACATATTCACTTTAATTATCTGAGTCAGATGCCACCAGCAGAAGGTTGATTTTTTTTGGTGGTTCGGGTTCTGTAGATTCTGCATCGGAGTGTTGCTCTTTTAAGATGTCTGAAAGTATGCTCCACCGTATGTCCCTCTCAGATTTTGGAAGACACTTCAGATTCTTAAACCTTGGGTCAAGTGCCGTAGCTATCCTTAGAAATCTCACATTGGTACCTTCTTTGTGTTTTGTCAAACCTGTTGTGAAAGTGTTCTTGAACCGAACAACATGTGCTGGGTCCATCCGAGACTAGTATAACATGAAATATATGGCAGAATGCAGTGAACACAGAGCAGGAGATATACAACTCTCCCCCTAGGAGTTCATTCACAAATTTCATTAACACATGATTTTTTTAACGAGCGTCATCAGCATGGAAACATGTCCTCTGGAATGGTGGTTGAAGCATGAAGGGGCATATGAATGTTTTGCGTATCTGGCACATAAATACCTTGCAATGCCTGTTACCAGAAGTGCCATATGAACGCCTGTTCTCACATTCAGGTGACACTGTAAATAAGAAGAGGGCAGCATTATCTCCCGTAAATGTAAACCAAGTTGTTTGTCTTAGCGATCGGCTGAACAAGAAGTAGGACTGAGTGGACTTGTAGGCTCTAAAGTTTTACATTGTTTTGTTTTTGAGTGCAGTTACGTAACAAAAAAAAATCTACATTTGTAAGTTGCACTTTCACGATAAAGAGATCGCACTACAGTACTTGTCTGAGGTGAATGGAAAAATACTATTTCTTTTGTTTATCACTTTTACAGTGCAAATATTTGGAATAAAAAATAATAATATAAAGTGAGCACTGTACACTTTATATTCTGTGTTGTAACTGAAATCAATATATTTGGAAATGTAGAAAAACATCCAAAATATTTAATAAATTTCAAATGGTATTCTATTGTCTAGTAGTGTGATTAAAACTGTGATTAAAAATCACGATTAATTTTTTTATTTGCGATTTTTTGAGTTAATGGCATGAGTTAACTGCTATTAATCAGCAGCCTTAGGAAAAAATCTTCCTTCGCAAGGTGAGATACGCTGTCCTATGATTTAAAAAGTCACTTGAAAAGTCCCTTCAGCCACTGCTATATGCTGGACTCAAGATATAAGCTTCTTAACATCTTCTAAAGAAAAGGTAGTATGTTCACTTTTATAAATGCATTCTTCATTTTGAAGGTAAGAGTATTTTTCCCTCTATTAGCTCTCATATTCATATTCACATCACTATCTGACTGAAAGCAGAAAGCTTAGAGGGCACATGCATCCCATGGATCATTAGAAGCACTTTTAAGTTAACTTCTTAATAACAAATAATGAAGGTTTCTGGGTATTTCCTTCAGATAATCCACTAGTCCACTGAGAGTCAATCTATTATGCAGTCTCAAAGAGTACCATCAGTGGCTATGTGAGCCGGGGTGATGATATGGAATATATTTAGTTGGTTCACTAAATTACTAAGACATAAGCAAATAGAAATGTGAAAGATAGCAATAGTTTTCCTACAGCAATAATAAATTCTGACAATGGTGACCTGAAAAATACATGTTTCAGCTAGGCTATCACTGAAAAGGTGTGTGAATATAATTATTTTTGATCTTTGACCTCCATCCATCACTATAGTATCTGAGTGCTTTCCAGCAATATTAACTGTCCCTAAATTTCATTAATGCAGAGTTAAGGTTATTTGTTCATGCTTCCTGCCCTTCCAGAATGTCAAGGTCAGCCATACTCAAACCTCTGAAAACCGGGGAATGAACACTTAAGGTAATGTAAACTTAAACTTCTGAAAACATGGAATTACAGACTCAAGGTACATGCCACTCCCACAATACAACCTTACCTCTGTCTCCTTCAAGCAATGCCCCAACACACTAACAACACACATTAGTAAGACACTTTAGGAACAGAGTACCTAAGCACTGTAGGACAAAGCGCCTTCTCTTTGCTAACACCTTCTCTTTGTGAAGGCAAAACATGGGTTAAGGTCAGGTAAAGGGAACAGCTGCTATCTACACCTACCTACATGCAAACACCAAGCCTACTCCAGAGAAACCACCTCAGATTTGCTAAACCTTTCACACTAAGGATTCCCTCTGAGGTATTGCCTTCAGTTACCCCTCACCAAGCCTCAAAGACCACTGTCAAGTGTGTCACCAGTCTGCGAGCAATCCCCATGGCAAGAAGAACTCTGTGCACTGCTACTGACACAACCTACAAAACAATGCACTGAAATGAGGCACACATCAATGTGCACGTGCACCTGTCCTCACCATGACAGTGACAACTCTGCCAACCTGCTCCAAGTAATCCCTCAGGCATTCAACAGAGAGACACCTAACACAGTGAAAGCAGCCGGGACACATGGGGATAAATGCTGGAATTCAAATCTGTGGAGCACAATACAGCACAAATAATGTCTTTTTTCTTTTAAACATTCTTCATGTCTACTAACTCTGGCACCACTCTTACTGAACCATTCCCAGTGGCTATTGCTAGCTCCACGGGGCAGACTTAAGGTTGAATTTGGAGGATGACATGTACCTTAATTCTGCATTTTTTCTGGTTTTCTGAAGTTTAAGTTTGTGTTATTTTAACTTTTCATTTCCTGGTTTTCAGAGGTTTAAGTGTGCTGAATTCAATTTTTCAGAAGGGTACCAGGCAACCTTAATTCTGCGTTAAAGTTTGGGGGCAGTTTTTAAATAATTTCTCAGCAACCCCATGTTCCCCAGCCCAGCTCTCCTCCTCCACTGCCTCCAGTTTCTTGGCAATGATTACCCTACCCAGCTAAAATCATTAGCTGTATCTTAGTGTCTTCACTGCCCCCTCTCATCTTACATCCTTCTGCCTTTCCATGTACAGACTGGTCCTCCCTCCCCAGCCCTCCTCCCTACAGAAGAAGGGGCATTGGTGAGGCCCCATAAGGTGAGAAGCTGAACAGAGGATGACAGAACAGAGCAGGGAGTGACATGGAGTCACCTAGGGCATATTCTGAAGTGGGGATACAAAGGGGGAGGTATGGACAAGGGTGGCAATGTTGGGTCAGAACTGAAGCCCCTCCCTGCATCTCCAACTGTACAGTTTTGATCCCACCGTATTCTTGTGCACTGCTTTGACTTCTCCTTTCTCCCTAAAAGCAGCAGTATTAAGGGATGTCTCTTCCCCGTTGCAGAAGGCAGCATGTGGAAGAAGGGAGTTTAGGAAATACTCTGTAATTTTCACTGCAGCTGTAATTTTCACTCCATGCATCTGAAGAACTGGAGTTTTTACCCACGAAAGCTTACACTCAAATAAAACTGTTAGTCTTTAAGGAGCCATCAGACTCCTTGTTGTTTTTCTGGAAATACCCTGTGTCAGAATTACTTACACACACAATTTTATGTGCTTGCTATCCTGATGTGTACGTCATATCATCGATAGACTTCAGATCTCGTATTTAGATCAATGGAACACCGCCATATGAAAACAAAAATCTAATTTAAACACCCATTTCTAACTTCCCAATTGCCGAGTTTTTGAGGTAAGTGGCAACATATTTCAAGTTATCAGTGGTTAGTCCCCGGTCAAAATGTGGCCTAAACGAGTTATGTATATCTAAACTAAGGGACTGTTAAAAATGGAAGAATTATGTAGTGATAGTAAGTTTCAAAAAATTCTAATTAATCCACTTGAATCCCTAAAGGATTATATTGTCCTTCACTGAGCATCTGCTAGAGTTCATGTCCCATTGAAATATGACAGAGACAGACATATTTTAAATTTGGATTTTGCAAAATTCCCTCATGTATACAGCATCTGCATACAGTTGCTGAATGACAAAGGGATTGCACAAGACCTTTTCTTTGTCATTCGTATTATTTGGTTTCCATAGGCAAAAGCTGTATCTCAGTTACAGATAAAAGGTTTGGAAAAGATTTAAAGTCCTGCGTTCAAAAAGAAAACGGAATTATTATTCCATCTCACCTCCCCTCACCAAGGCCCACAATAACAGCTCTTAGTTGCTATAACAAACCAAACAAGAAACAAACAAACAGGAAAGGTGGATATTTTGATTAGAATCGCACAAAGGGGTAATAGGTTCAGCAGCACCCCTGAGTTCCTGTTCAGATAATAAAACTGGAAAATGTTTCTACAAGGCCTTTATCCAGGTTTCTGAAGCATGAACTAGGACCTAATTCACACCAAACACTTGCCACTGTGGAAAAGACTTGCTGTGAGGAGACACCATAAACCTCAGCATTTGCCTTTTCCTTATCAGGACTGCAGTATTAGTGCCCAGATGCAGCATTATTACTCTCTGAGCCTTGTCTCACCTCATACATTATACATTCATTATGTAATTATAAGTCACACATTTTTTTCTTCTTACACCATGCACTAGAGCTACACAGAGAAAGAAAGAAGTCTTGCATCTGCAACACACACACACACACACACTTGCGAGGGGGGTGTTCAAAAATCCATAATGCTTTGCATTTTCACAGGTTTAGTATGTTTTCCTAACATTGGAATAACAGACCACAACTATATACAAGTACACTTGAATACTATGGCACTGGTATCATACAAATGCCTGAAATGTAAATTTCAGTTAGCCCCAACCAAGTGAAGATAAGGCCTTTGTGTAAAAAAAATCCCAAGAGCTCTCTTTACAACAGCAGTAGCATGAGATTTTGGCAAGCAGCTCTGACACAGTAGTTTGCTAACTAAATGGTCTGAAGTGCTTTGAGAGTCGTGTAGGATTCTGTAAAGACAAGAGTTACCTGTGACATGAGAATTATGAGAGTAACGGCAACGTCACATTCAACGTGTTATCTTAAGGGTTTTAAAAGATATTCTCAACAAAAAAACTTCAAAAACAGACTCCAACGAGAGACTGCTGAATTGGAATTAATTTGCAAACTGGATACAATTAACTTAGGCTTGAATAAAGACTGGGAGTGGATGGGTCATTACACAAAGTAAAACTATTTCCCCATGTTTATTCCCCTACCCCCGCAACCCCCACTGTTCCTCAGACGTTCTTGTCAACTGCTGGAAATGGCCCACCTTGATTATCACTACATTTTCCCCCCGCTCTCCTGCTGGTAATAGCTCACCTTAAGTGATCACTCTCGTTACAGTGTGTATGGTAACACCCATTGTTTCATGTTCTCTATGTATATAAATCTCCCCACTGTATTTTCCACTCAATGCATCCGATGAAATGAGCTGTAGCTCACGAAAGCTTATGCTCAGATAAATTGGTTAGTCTCTAAGGTGCCACAAGTACTCCTTTTCTTTTTGCGAATACAGACTAACACGGCTGCTACTCTGAAACCGGTCACATGAGAGTGTGCAGAATGCTAAACAGACAGAGCTTGAGTCAGTGATTTGCAGCCCGAGCCAAAGCCCTAATGGAGTCCTTCCATCAATTTCATAGATTCCGAGGCCAGAAGGGACCACCATGATGATCTAGTCTGACCTCGTATAGGACACAGGTCATAGAATTCCCCCAAAATAATTCGTAGAACATACCTCTTAGAAAAACATCCAATCCTGATTTAAAAATTGTCAGTGATGGGAAATCTACTACAACCCTTGACAATGGTTAATTCCCAGGGTTAATTACCCACACTGTCAAAATGTATGCCTTATTTCTGGACTGAATTTGTCTATCTTCAATTTCCAGTCATTCGATCTAAGGGAAAAAGAAGTTGAGAAGAGATGTCATTTTCTCAAGGAGATACTATTAAAGGCACAACTGAAAACTATCCTGATGCCAAAGAAAGATAGGAAAAATAGTAAAAGGCCAATATGGCTATATCAGGAGCTCTATAATCACCTGAAAATGAAAAGGAATCCTAGAAAAAGTAGAAACATGGACAAATTACTAAGGAAGAGTACAAAAGAATAGCACAAGTATGTAGGGACAAAATCAGAAAGGCTAAGGCACAAAATAAGTTATACCTAGCAAGGGACATAAAAGGCAATAAATAAGAGGTTCTTTAAATATATTAGGAGCAAGAGAAAGACAAAGTAAAGCGTAGGCCCTCTATTCAATGGGGAAGGAGAGCTAATAAGGATGACATCAAGAAAACGGAGGAGTTTAATGTCTATTTTGCTTCAGTCTTTACTGAAAAGGTTAATGGTGACCAGACGCTCAATGTTATTAATATTAACAACAAGGGGAAGGAAAGCAAGCCAAAATCAGGAAAGAATATGTTAAAGAATATTTAGATAAGTTAGAGGTATTCAAATTGGCAGAACCTCATGTAATTCACCCGAGGGTACTTAAGGAACTAGTTGAAGCTATTTCAGAACTATTAGTACTTATCTTTGAAAAGTCCAGAAGAATAGGTGAGATCCTGGAAGATTGTAGAAAGGCAAATGTAGTACCTATCTTTAAAAGGGAGAACAAAGAGGAGCCGTGGAATTATAGACCAGTCAGCTTAAATTCAATACTTGGAAAGATACTGGAACTAATTATTAAACAATCAATTTGTAAGCACGTAGAGGATAACAGGGTTGTAAGGAATAGTCAGCATGGATTTGTCAAGAACAAATCATGCCAAAACAACGTAATTTCCTTCTTTAACAGGATTACTGGCCTAGTAGATGGGGGGAAGCAACAGATGTGATATATCTTGATTTTAGTAAAACTTTTGACACAGTCCCACACGACAGTCTCATAAGCACACTAGGGAAATGTGGTCTAGATGAAATTACTATAAGGTGGGTGCACAACTGGTTGTAAGTCTGTACTCAAAAAGTGGTTATCAATGTTCTGCTGTCAAACTGGGAGGGCATATCTAGTGGGGTCCTGAACTATTCAATATTTTCATTAAAACTTGGATAATGGAGGGGAGAGTATGCTTATAAAATTTGTAGATGACACCAAGCTGGGAGGGGTTGCAGCACTTTGGAAGAGAGGGTTAGGATTCAAAATGACCTTGACAAATTGGAGAATTAGTCTGAATTCAACAAGATGCAATTCAATAAAGACAAATGTGTCACACACACCTGCTTGATGACAATTCCCCATTTACAATTACATTTTGAGACCTATCAGTTAGCCAGTTTTTAATTCACTTAATGTATGTCATGTTAATTTTATACTGTTGTAGTTTTTTAATCAAAAGTGTGGTATCAAGTCAAACGCCTTAGAGGGTCTCTAAGTATCTTACATGAACACTATTGTCTTTATCAATGAAGCTTATAGTATTATCAAAAATTAAGTTAGTTTGGCAGGGTCTATTTTCCATAAACCCATACTGATTTGCATTAATTATATCACCCTCCTCTAGTTCTTTACTAATTGAGTCCCGTATCAGCTGCTCCATTATCTTCCCCGGAATTGATGTCAGGGTGACAGTTTGGGAACCCCTGATCTAGTGGTTTGAACATGGGAATGCATATTAATCCTGGTTCTGCCACTGACTCACATGTGGCCTAGAGAAGGTCATGGCACCTCTCTCAAATTCCCATCTGTACTACGGAGACAATACTTGCCCACCTATGTACTTACCACGGGGTTGAGAGGGTTAATTAGCTAAATTTTGTAAAGTGCTTTGAACATACTTTAAACTTACAAATGCTAAATATTATTAATGGCTCAGAAGCACGCTATTGTCAATTTCACATGCTAAAACAGCAACAGTAATAAAGAAAAATGCTACTAAAAATATAGCAGTCTCCTCCACTTATCATGAAAATGTCTTGTGTGTTCTTGAGAATATCTATGCATCTACTGTACATATTAGATTGATTTCAAAAGGTCATTAAAGTTCACAATGCAAGTCACAAAGAACTCTCTATATCAGGGGCTTTTAGCAGAGAAATGCTTTGGAGCCCAAATGTCTCTTCATTTGCTCCTTTCCTTCTCAAAAGCCATGTCTACTTCAAATCCGAGCATTAAACACATTTGACCAGCTTGCTGCAGTTTTGGATGTGCCTTTATTGTGGTATTATTTAATGTACATTTTAGTTTCATTCTTGTCAGAATGAAACATATTTGAGATGTATTATTTGAGATTTATTTTGCATCTGGGACTTGTATAATTTTTAGCCAAGTAATTGCCATGGTCATTCAAAAGAGCTGAATTCACTGAAGCATGAGGTCATAATCAGTAGTGATTTGGCTTATATCATAGATCAATCTAGAGTTGTTTTCTTCAGTTCTTTGGAGTGGTATATGACCAAAGGAAAAAAATAAAATAAAAACCTTTCCTGTTCCTGATGTAACCACAACAGATTTCCACCTATGCTTTTTTGCTTTTTTCTCAAGTCTAGAGGAACTGCAGGCACAATCCAGTAAATATACAGATACTCTAATGAGTAGCAGCAGTTCATGAAAGTAATAAAATAAATGGATGCATAAAAAAGAGTCTCCATATTCCAGAGAGCCAAACCAAAGAGTTTTGGGTTAGCTTTATAACATCCAATGGGAAAGGTTTCTGTACATTCAGCCAAAAACATATTTAACTGAGTTTTGATCCTTTCAGCTCAGTATAATATTGTCTTTGAAGATGTGGGTTTATCACTATTTAAACACATCCAGATCTCCTACCTATCATGTGACATTATTCTTCCTACTTTTACAGCACATTTCATGAAAGGCTCTCAAAGCCCTTTACAAACAGTATTTAATTAAGTCTCAACACACTTCTGTACGATAGGCAAGTTGTAGTATGGGGAAACTGGACGGCAGACTGAGTAAGGGATTCAGACTGCCATTTTCCCATTTGGATGCCTAAAGTTAGACATTTAAATTTGACCAAAAGAAAACTTTAATTTGTGTTGGTGAAAAAAAAATGCAAATTAGCTGCTCAGATATTACAGTGATGAGTATGTGATAAAGATAAAGCCCTTTGTTTTCCGTTTTTATTGGGGATTGATCAGTGTTCATAAAAAACAAAATAAAACAAGTGTGTCACAATTCTGGGCAACTGCACCTGAGTTTTCCACAAATGGTTTAGCAAGGGCACCCGCTCTCAGGCTTCCCCAGCCATTGCTTTTCTTGGGTGGAGACCCTCCGTGTCTGTCTGTCTCTCTCTCTCCCCTGGCTGGGATATTTCCAAGCTGAACAGTTCCCTGTATTCATTATGTTATTCCCAGCAAAAAAGTCTGCCTAAACAGGCCTGCTTGCTACTCACTTCAGAGATTGGGACATAGTGTAATTGTTAGTTATAAGTTACCACACATTTCTTTCTAAGCAAGCGCATTTTATTCCTCAGATAAAAGCACTTAAGAGAAAACATTTGAAACAATAAAAGAACCTACTTACATGCTAATAAGCTTACCAGAGATTCCCCCCAACCCACCTCCACAAGGACTTTAGTCAGCATCAGTCTTTGCAATCCCTTCCCTCAGGACTGGGGCCCTCCATGGAATGGAGGTCCTGTCCATTTGCTGGATCAGAACAGAATCCCTGAGCCTGTTTAAAACCAGGCTATTTAACCAAAAAGCCATTCTTTGTCTGTGATGCCTGGAGAATCCAGTTTGAACTAGAATATGTGTATGTCTCCAGGGGTGGCCTTCAAAGGGCTGATAAAAGGGTCTCTGTCCGGCAGGAAAAACGGATGGGGACTATCACTTGTCAGTGAGTGAGTGAGTTGGGCAGGGAATTGGATGCCAGGGAGAGAGATGGGAAGGGAGCCCCTTTTGGGGCTGCTGGGACTTAGCTTTCTGTCAGCTTTGATCTCCCGCAGCACAGCTGTAGCCGTCAAGTGCCAGCTACCATCCTCTGAGCAGGTTCACTGTGCCATGTGGATGGGACCCTGAAGGGGGCAGGGGGAGCTAGATCTGGGGACTTCCAGCACTTGCAAAATTCAGGTTAAAATTGGTAAAACGCGAATAGTTGATTTTTCAAAACCCAGGAGTTTTAGGGGCAAATTTAGTAAAAACCAAAAACAATGGGCCTTTGGTAAAGGCAGCGAGAGATAAAAGTGACCCAATTTTCAGAGCTGATAAATATGCACAACACCTATTGACTCAGTGGAAACTGCAGTAGCTCAGTATCTCTAAAAATCAGGCCACTTTGGGGTGCCAAAATATGAATTTAGTTGTCTAATTTTAGGTTTGAAATTTTTGGCTTGAAATTTCCCAAGGCCATGACACCCAGTCCCTGCTTTAACCCATAAAATATCAGAAGATCTCAGAACTTGGAGAGGACACATCCTCTTCCCACTTCTGTTTTCTTAGCACACCTGACTGTTTACAAGACACATCCAAGTTGGACTGTGGCCCTGCTGCCAGCGATGCCTCTGTGCTATTTCTGAGCAATACAGCAGATTGGCCCACATCCCGAATGCGAAGTGAAAGGCTTCTCTGTAAGGTAAATAATCACTGATTCAGAATGCTACCCCTTACATTTAACAGCATAGTTGGTTCTCTGCACCTGCAATGAGGGGGAACTAAGAGAATCTGTGGTTCAGGAAGTCTTCTTAGAGGTCCCAGTCTTGGAGTGTTTCTTTAACTGTGCCTGAAACCTGCCCACCCAGTTGCTGATTTTCGGCAACCTCCCATGAGTCCACATGTTTCTAGGTCCACCTATGCAGGTCATTGATTTATTTATTGGGGTGGGATTTGCAATATGGAAATGAATGAGAACAAACAAGACTAAAGGAAATAAGAAAAAAAGGAATTGGATTGGAATTTACTGAAGTTTTACAAATGAAGTCCTCATCTATACTGCAAAAGGAACTGAGTTCAAGGCCCTATCCATGCTAGGAAGCAACTAGGTTTAACAATGGGTTTTTAACTCAAAACGAGCCAGCAGGTGCAGCTCAACTATGTTTTGACACAGCTTGGTCCCACTTTTGGACAGGGGGGGAGGAGAGGGGAAACGGGGGGGGGGGTATGAACTGGGTTATACTCAATTTTAAAAATCTGTGCTCTACCAAAACTCTCCACCATGTCTTCTAAATCGGATTATAATGCCCTTTGGGATCACAAGGGTGGGTTGACCTAGGTGAGAACACACTGAATTGCCACTGAGTTTAACAAGCCCTGTTAAACTATCTGGCATTAAAGGAGAGTAACTATAATGGGGAGAGTGGGGCATAACCACCTCTCCTTTTGAATAAAAGGCTCGTTTGGCCTGCACTGGATGCTAAAGAGAGGAGTTATTGTGTGGCATGCAACTCTCCTTCGCAGTGTTATATTGTCATGTCTCATTTTGTTCTGTTCCATCCTCAGTCCCAACTTACTTTCTATCTCTACTCAATTTTATCTGCTAGATGGCGCTGTGGGATGATTTTTCTGAAGCAGACAAGAAAAAAATACTTCTTCCCTCTCTTCATTTGTTGATTTTTCTCTCCTTATGAAGCATCTGGAGGTTTCTTTGCTTCTTGGTGGCACCAGACACATGCTGGTCTGCTGTGGCTGGACATTTCCTCGGCTGTTCCCTCAGTATATCCACAGCATTTACTACAGTGCTTCTCAGAAACTGTTAGCAAAAATAAATGGAAGGGAGAGAACCCTTGGGAGCAGCTGGGGTATATGTGTGTGCATGGGCGGTGGTGGGACTCCTTTCCTCAAGGTTTCCAATTTTTATTATTCTTTTTTTTTTTTTTTTTTTTTTACTTTTCTTTGGGGCTATTACAGCTCCAGTAGAATGGGACTTCCTAGAAACTAGATTTTTATAACAGAGAACTAAAATTAAAAAGGCCACAACTGGCAGCTGGAGTTCTGGTATGGGTTAATTCAACACCGCCCCCGGCCCCAGAATCCTACCCTCTTTTTCTCCACCAAACTGGAACTCACTCTCACTCCCTACGGGACAAGCTGCTGACTGCAAAAGCCACAGGAAGCTGCCCTTTGCAATGGGGGAATCTCAGAATGATACTTTTTTCTGGCACATTTCATCTACAGTGCTGGGGAATGCTATGAATGGTGCAATATTCATAATATCATAATAGGTTTAAATCGGGATTCAACTGCTTACACTTGATGCTCAAGACTTGCTACTAATGACTTGAGGAAAATAAGGTAAAATAAGATCATGGCCCTTATTTGTGAGGCTGGTTATGTCCGTCTGTTCCATGTAACAGTCTTCTCAGTTACAGCTCACTCTTCTGGACAAGAACAGCACTCCATTCATTCATACTTGTAGAGAGCTTTAAGATCCTTGGATAGACAAATCCACTGAGGTATTATTAAGTTTTATTAGGTCTTATAGCCAAAATTTGATCTTTACTGATGTTTTTTATCTAAAATCTGTGGACAAACTCAGAATTCTTTATCTATATTTCTGCAAAACAACTGCTTTCCTTAAAGATAAAATTAATCAGTTCTAACAAACAAACAGGTGTGTGGTGGAGAGAAAAACAGCCTAAGAACAAAGGTGAGTTTTCAGTTGTCAACAGGTAATTATAAACAATGAGAAAAATGTAGTGATTAGAAAAAACACCTTGGCCACGTCCTATCAAATACTTAGACTAGCCTGTCACGCTCTCTTTTAATGTATTTTATGTTAAATATATGGGGCAAACCTGACACTCCAAAGCTTTGTTAACAAACGCAGAGATTATCAGCATGATTCAAATATCAATGAATATGATGAAATTAACCATAGTGCCTTGTGACAGCCATAGAGAACCAAAACATTAAACACGCAGCCGGGAATGCAAAGGTTAACCAACTCCCTGCTTCCTGCAGATTGCATGACTCATCCCAGCAGTCACACCTGCAATCTCTGCTGGCAGACCAGGCAAAACCCTCAGAATACATGATTATGCTTTAGAGTCTCTGGAACCAAGGTCAGGGTCAGAGTAAATTGATTTGTTTTTTTTTAATACTGGGCTCACCATGATGGGGAAAAGGGAAGATGGGATTTCTTTAATTGGTCATAAATACTGGATTGCTGAAGTATCAGGACTTGGCACTTTCTGGAAGTTTACTCATTCAAGATTGTTTTGTTTTTCTTTTTAATTGACCATGTGCACTTTTCTTCTACAACAAGTAAAGCAGCAGAAAACAAAAACCCACCTCTCTCAGCCATTCAAGGCCTCTCATTCCATAGACTTAAGCCTTCCTATCTTCTTTTAAACCTCTAGTAGCGTTTTACCTTTGTCCATGGAAAAGAGATAACGATCAGGGCTTAAACAGTGACTTGTAGGAATGGAGCATGTGAGGTCGGGGGGGGGGGGGGGATGGTATGGGGGATAAAAAGACAGAAGTACATGGCACATTTATTACTGACATGAGCCTAGACAAAAATCAACAAGCCTTTGCTTTTCATTGCCCATCTAATCCCCAGATGACGAGTATAATTGTATAAACTAGAATAAATTGCCCCACTGATTGGCGTAGCAGCTGGACTTAACTACAACCATATTTGACAATGCACTAGACTGTCTCAGTCTGAAAATGACTGAGAATCTACTCATGTGCTCCCCTATCGTTCTTCTTCCAACACCAGAAGCTGTCAAGTTTGGGGGTACAAACTGTTGGTCATCAAGCATAAGACTCAGGGGACCGGAGAGGAATTGATTAGAGACTCCACAGCAGGCCGACTGTGCTTATGCCCAAACACTATGTAACTGTGTGCAAATAAGTAGCCTTCTCCTTTATGATTCACATCCTATTTCTGCCACAGTGGAAGCGCTGTTAATGTCAGAAAACTGTGTGAGTGAACAAAACAAACTTAGAGAGAATATATTTTAGTATTTAAATAGGAAATAGTTCCTCAGAATACAACATACCAAATGCCTTATTTATGGCTAAGACCATTTCAATCCTATAAAGTGCATGCAAAACGGTGATAAGGAGACTGACCTTCTTTGTAAGGCGCTTTGAGATCTAAAGATGAAAAATGCTATATAAATGGTAGGTATTAGTATTAGTGGACTTT
The DNA here is from genome assembly GCF_015237465.2 of Chelonia mydas. NCBI lineage: Eukaryota > Metazoa > Chordata > Testudines > Cheloniidae > Chelonia > Chelonia mydas. The sequence goes on from NC_057850.1 coordinate 156,811,050, forward strand.
TGCATCTCCTAAATGATTTTACAAAATGCCAGAAGCATAGAGAGAATATTTTATATTGGCCAAGCTGATTTCCAAGTTCAGATGCACCGAAATATCTTATGAAAGCATATACCTTTCATTTTATGTTCTGCACTGTAAACTTGGATTATTGTACTTTGCTTTTCACCCTGAAAGCAACATTGGCTTGTTGCTCCATTCTTTTTCATCTGGCCCAATGTGTCAAATTTTTGGTTGAAAATTTGCAATTTTTCTTCTTCAGGCAATTAGTTTCACAGCCAGACAATCTCCAGATGTGTATCTTGCCAGAAGACTTAATGGTTATAAGCATGCAATAAAGACAAGTTGGTTCCATTTCTTTGTTCTGGTACTGTGATATGACCCCTTCTAGCAAGCTTATGGCACTGCATCTCTATTAGGGAACATATTGCTAGTAATCCTTTTTATAGAACCCACTTGCTACAAGGAATATGTATACTGGGGTAATTGTGAAAGCTGCCACTCATGTTGATTTCTTTTCTATTACCATTTCCTAACTCATGTAATATTCATTTGCTGTGGGGTCTTTTGTTTCATTCTTCCTGTTTTTTTCTCATGCAACATATAGACCATTTTTGGCAATTATTTCATAGAATCATAGGACTGGAAGGGAGCTCGAGAGGTCATCTAGTCCAGTCCCCTACACTCATGGCAGGACTAAGTATTATTTGTCCATGTTGCATTCATTCCTAACAGAATGTTTGCATGTTATGTACAAGATTTGATTATTCTGAATGAAAGGTTGGAAGTGAGCTCCTGCTATGCTAATAGCAGTTAAAAGTCATGCCATGTGTCAAGTTAAAATTTAATTTCCCCTAGATTTTCAATAAACTGCTAATCTGATCTATGATCTCAAGGTAACGAGATACTCATGATATATAAAGAGGTATACATTTCACAGAATTTTATTCATTTACAAACATAAATGCTGAGCATATTAATTTCTAAAACTGAACTTATTTTCCTTGAAAATATCTATTCCTACTACTGGTAGTTCTATTTACATAAATTTTGGAGTCCACATTTCGGAATGCAACAGGCTTAGCTGTAGTGATCTACACATTTGTCAGCTCAGCCCCAGACTATTACAATGCACTCTACTTTGCATTGACCAAAAGTAAACTATAATTGGTTCAGTAAGCAGCTAGCTGCCTACCTGAAAGACTGGACAAACCAATGTGAACGCATCATGTGCTCTACCCTGACTGCCTATTCAATTTCAATCTTATTCCAACATCCTGACCTTTATCTTCAAAGCACTAAATCACTACGTGCAAAATAAACTATGTTTATGCAACATTACAGCTACAAATTTAGGGCCTGATGCAAAGCACTATAAGAAGCTTTTCATTGACCTCAATAGGCACTGGCTTGGGCCCTTAAAAGTCAGGAAATGAAAAAGTTAAGGTGATATGACTGTGTTCATACTGCACACAAACATTTTGTTTTTCATAGAAGTTAGATAGCTAAATGTATAACAAAATACCTATTAGGTTGGATTCTGGTGTAAATGGCCGTCGTTCCAATGAAGTCAAAGGAGCTGCACCCATTTACACCAGCTGAGTATCTGGTGCACAGAGTGTGGAATGGGTAAATTGTAATATTGCTTTTAGGACTTTGAGAGAGAGAGTCTCACCCTTGCTCTGAACCCCCTATGCCAGGCAGAGGGGCCAGAGAGAGGTTTAAAAGTCCTGGGGGAGGAGTCACCCAGTGCAGTAACTTAGGAAGACAGATGTGAGACCCCTTTGCAAGGCTTGGTGTAGGGGAACACAGCAGGGTCCTGGCCAGAGGAAGGAGAAAAATCCTCATAGCCTGCATCGGCTACAGAGATTCTCAGAGCTTGTTTACACAGTGCAACAATGCACACTATGGAGGTGTGATTTCTAAAGCACATGAATATGTTGTGCATTACTTGGTGTGAGTACTCCCTCCTGGTGAGCACTAACAGTTCCCTAATGCACTTCCTTTAGTTTGCATCAGCAGTATCTATACAGTCCAATTAATGCACAACATGTTAGTGTGCTTTAGAAATCACACCCTGGAAGTCAAGCGTCAGAGGGGTAGCCGTGTTAGTCTGGATCTGTAAAAGCGGTAAAAAGTCCTGTGGCACCTTATAGACTAACAGACGTATTGGAGCATAAGCTTTCGTGGGTGAATACCCACGTTGTCGGATGCGTGCGCACCCTGGAAGTGTGCATTACCCCACCATGTAGACAAGCCCTCAGCTGTTGCAGGCTTCAGAGCAGCTCATTAGCAACCTGGGGGGAGCATGAGTGCATGAAGTAACTTAGAGCAGCTCTCAGATGAAGTGAGCTGTAGCTCACAAAAGCTTATGCTCAAATAAATTGGTTAGTCTCTAAGGTGCCACTAGTCCTCCTTTTCTTTTTGCTAATTTATTTTGAGTACCTTGCCAGGCCCTGCAGCAGTCCAGAATCCAGCAGGCATGAAACTACCTGAGACGCCTTCCCTCTGAGCTACAAATTCTGTGCTGTGGCACACTATAATTTTTCACCCTTCAGCTTTGGCCTTTCCATCTGGCAGGCCTGCTTAACTCCCCCACTATGCAGTAGCAGGAGCAACATACACTTCTGCTGAGGGCAGCAGCAGGACCCTACTGAACAGTTCACAGGCACATACAGTGCTACGGATACATACCAACTGCTGGACATACACTCCACAAACAGAGGAGAAGGAAACAAATACATTCATAACTAAACAATAAACAAGTATTTAATCAGGGCTTTAATTTCCGTTTGTATGTAACGTATAAGATATATTTTATGTTTTCTGCCCCATTAAAATTAAACTTTATTAAAGATGGTTATAATGTATTGAGTGCTGTGTTGTATATAGAGGATATGAGGCCAAACAGATTCTGATCTTACTCTGATATACATTCTGAGTAACTCGATTAGAGTCAAACAAATTTCTTTGTGTTATTGTCATGTAAACATTATCACAATCTGCCCCATGGTCCCTTCCCCAAAGGGCACACATGGTCCCTTCCCCAAAGGGCACACAATCTAAAATGAAATGAGTGCATGTCTATGATTTGATACAAATATTAAGAAGCATAGAGAAGAAAATCTACTGTTTTGACATCTGCCAACCTTGTTTGCCTTATTTGTCTCCTTCACACACATCAGTAATTTTAGCCACATTAGCAAATAAGGATAAAGCACATTATCACCTGATGATCCTGTAAATGACAGTTCACATGTAGTGCACTGTGCGTGTTCCTTTGATGACCACTAATTAGGCAGGCTCGTGTATATATTTCACTCACTCATAGAATATGTGCAATTCAACTCGTAGATGGTGTTAACTCAGGACTGGTCATACACAACTGTACATTTACTGGGCCGTAAGAAATATTTAACCACGAAAGCACTTGAGATGCAAGGATGTCTCATTTTTAAGAACACCATGAGAAAACTCCACTGTAAGAACTCCAGTGGAAATTTATTTTATTACTTTCTTGGGCTTTCATGCATAGGTGACGACTCCATGAGTGCTCTGGGGCTGGAGCACCCAAGGAAAAAAAAATAGTGGGTGCTCAGCACCCACCGGCAGCCCCACCGATCAGTGTCTCCCCTTCCCCCCAGTGCCTCCCATCCCACCAGTGGCCCCACTGATTGGCTCCTCTCCCTCCCTCGCAGAGCTTCCCGCCTGCCACGATCAGATGTTCCGCTGGGGAGGAAGGGGAGGAGGCGCTAGTGAGGAAGGGGAGGAGTGGGGGCAGGAAGTGGGCAGGAAGTGGTAGGGCAGGGTGGGGGTTTGGAATTAGGAATGGAATGGGGGAAGGGTCTGGGGTAGAGTGGGGGTCAAGCACCCGCAGGGCTCTGAGTAAGTCAGCGCCTATGCTTGCATGCCTTTTGAAAGAGAATTAATTTTTAGTCCTAATCCTATCCTTACATATTCTTTTCTCCAAACCTTTGCTCCATTAATATGAACCTATTTACAATATATATTCATAAATCAGTTTCTGTGTATGTTTGTATAGGTGTCTATGAGGACCTCTTCAAGAAAGGGAAAAAGGACAAGTTGTACTGTCAGTACATTTCAAGGCTATGATACAAGTCAGCATAATAAGGTGTAGAACTAAATCCTGAGATCCCTATTCACTTCCTTGATTGATGCCAGTGAAAAATGGCCTGAGTAGGAACTGAGTGATAAGGGAGTAAGGACACTGAGATGTGGCTCACCGGCAAAATCAACAGCCATTTCCTGCGAGGCAGTTCATAGGCAAACAGCCCCAAGGATATATAGCAGCTGTTGGATATACCAGGCAGAAACAAAGGAGTAGAAACCAAACTGCCACCTTAGTGACAAGAAGGTTGTGTGGAACATGGAAATTCCATTTAATGAAGATTTCAATATTTGGCTTTGTTTCAAACTGGAATGAAACCCAAAAATTCAAAATTTTCCATGAAAGAAAATTACCCGAAAACTTTGTTTTGGATCAATCGAGACCTTTTTTAAATTTTTTTTTTTCCTTTTACACTAATTAAAATAATTCAAAACAAAAGTAATTTCAAATAAAAAAAATTAAAACATTTTGTTCTGAAAATGTTGAAATGGTCCATTTATGTCAAACCTATTTTTGTGGGTTTTTCCCTCCAAAATGAAATGTTGGCAAAATCAACATGATTTCATGCTGTGTTTCAATTTTGGCATAAAATGGTTCTGTCCAAATTTTTCCAACCAGCTCCAGTGACAAGTTACTATGCTAGCACTTGTGTTAAGTCACCAAACAATAATTTTAAGAATTAATCTTTACACCTTTTCTGGGAAGTACCTAGGAAAGTATTATTAGATTCTTTTACACAATGGATCAGCTACAGCACAGAGAAATTAAGGTCCCAGTTCAGCAAAACCTTGAGCACATGCTTAAGTCAATCTGTGTTCAGCAAAGCAGTTAAGCATGTGTTTAACTTTAGATAGAAGCAGGGCAAGGAACAGAACTCCAAAGACTTGACTGTTTGACCTCTTCTCTAACCACTAATCCTACACGGCTTCCCATATTTTAGAACTAGAGCCCAAATGATCACTGCTTAGGGCATTATCCAAAGCCCATTGAGTCCATTAACTTTAATAGACTTTGGATTTGGTCCCTAATGAGAAGTGAGATATATTTACATTATGTTCATGTGAGCTTCTATTCAAAAGTCAGTAACACAGTTCTCAGAATCTCAATGTGGCCCAAGATCTTTCTGGTACTTTGTAGATGCAGTGCCCCTTCAGCATATAAAACAATTCTGCATTTTAAAAAATGTGAAGCAAAAGATTCATACAAGTCTGAGGGAAGGCCAGAGAGCTAAGATTCAACATTGTCCTTACAATACTGGACTCAGACAGACGCAAACTGGAAAAACAAATTAAAACAATATGTGAGATATAAATCTTTACTCAATCTTCCTATATCAACCTAGACCTAGCATTCCACTTGGTCTTCCGAGGTTACCCAGATCACTTTAAAAATGGATTACTTTCCACTGAAAACAATGCCAAAAATGGTTTCCAGGTCTGCTGGGGGGAATTATAGCAGCCTGGATCATCAAATAGAAAAAAAAAATTACTCTCATCAGTGGCACTCAGAAAGGAAAGAAAAAAAATGAAAGTGCAGTACAGTTTTGGGAACACAATGCTCTTTTATGCATAAATTCTAAGGACAGTGGTAGAGATTTGTGGGTTTGCAGAGCAACCCAAACTTTATAAGAGGTTTTTAAAAAAAGATCAAGGGCTTAATCCCAGTGGTCTGTGAACACACCAAGGGTAGAGTATCTGAATCAAACTAGTGCTCCACCATTAGAAGTTTTATTCAGAAATGTGGCTACAGTAGGTATCCCGCCTGTGGGCAATGATCTCTAACCCTGGAACCTTTACTTCAATAATTTAGAGTAAATGTATACAACATACAGATATATATGTAAGTTTATATGTACATATATTTATTTCAAAAGATAAAAAAAATCATTGCAAGTACTTAAAGTTACTTCAGTACATATCCCAAACCTTAAAATAAATGAATATCAAGTTAAGGGAAATGTCTCCAACAATCCACAGGTATCACACAGATACTGTCAATGATACACTACAGGGACACCACTTCCACCTCCAACATATACTCCAGATCCCTTCACAGCCAACCTGCATGTAACTTGAACTATGATGCAAAACCTTAAACTCTTACCTCAGCAACAAGAGATAGAGACTGCAGAAATATGGGGACAGGGGTACAGTGTGATTTCGCAGAGGTTTGCCACAATATTTATACAGGTTGGAATTAAGGTTTTGCATTATAGCACAAGGAGAGATATGGCAGGATCACTTAAATGTTAATTACTAGGCTTTTTAATTTTATTTTGAAGTTGCAGAATTATTGTAAACAACTGTTGTTACCTGCCTCTGGAAATTTCCACTACATGCATCTGACGAAGTGGGTATTCACCCATGAAAGCTTATGCTCCAATACGTCTGTTAGTCTATAAGGTGCCACAAGATTCTTTGCCGCCTTTGTAAACAAAGTAATTTTGGTGGCAGTGCTAATTGGAGTCTACTGAAACACACTTTGGGCATGGCTACTCTAGAAACTTCAAAGCACTGCCACGGGAGCAGTCCCATGGCAGCGCTTTGAAGTGTGAGTGTGGTCGCGCTCCAGCGCTGGGAGAGAGCTCTCCCAGCGCTCCTGGTACTCCTTCTCCACAAGAGGATTAGCTTAGAGTGCTGGGAGCGTGGCTTCTAGCGCTGGGGCACTGTTTACACTGGTGCTTTACAGCGCTGTAACTTGCTGCGCTCAGGGGGGTGTTTTTTCATACCCCTGAGCGAGAAAGTTGCAGCGCTGTAAAGTGCCAGTGTAGCCATAGCCTTTCACTACTAACTCTGGTATAACATTGTTTTTTGGATGATTTTTAATGACTGCCAGAAGTTTAGCATCAGCTTTTCTTTATCCATGATAAAAATAGTGGGCCCCATCCTCGGCCCTGCTACAACCCCTTCCCATCATGCCAGAAGTGCACAGGCACTAGCCCAGGGGTGGCCAACCTGAGCCTGAGAAGGAGCCAGAATTTACCAATGAACATTGCCAAAGAGCCACAGTAATAGGTCAGGTTTCAGAGTAACAGCCGTGTTAGTCTGTATTCACAAAAAGAAAAGGAGTACTTGTGGCACATTAGAGACTAACCAATTTATTTGAGCATAAGCTTTCATGAGCTAGAGCTCACTTCATCGGATGCCGATGAATCCGATGAAGTGAGCTGTAGCTCACGAAAGCTTATGCTCAAATAAATTGGTTAGTCTCTAAGGTGCCACAAGTAATAGGTCAGCAGCCCCCCATCCACTACCCCACTCCAACCCCCAGCACCACCCGCCCACCGGCAGCCCCACCAGTCAGCACCTCCCCCTCTTTCCCCATGACTCCCACCCACCAATCAGCTGTTTTGCAGTGCGCAGAAGGCTCTGGTGGGGAGGGGGAGGAGCGGGGGCATGGCAGGCTCGGGAGGGGGCAGGGGCCTTGTGGGAAGGGGTGGAGTGGTGGCAGGACCTGGGGAAGAGCAGGGGGTTCAGCAGTGAGCACCTGACAGCACATTGGAAAGTTAGCATCTGTAGCTCCAGCCTCGGAGTCAGCGCCTATGCAAGGAGCCGCATATTAATCTCTGAAGTGCCATATTATCCTCCTGAGCCACCTGATATAGAGGGTGGTGCAGAGCCAGGTGGTGCAGAGCCAGAGTAGTGGCTCTATATCATTCCCCTCATAAGCGCTGGCACAGAGGATGTGACCAAGGGAAAAAGGGAAAGTCTGGAACGTTGCTGTACTCTGGTGATCCCCAGCTGCCAGAACAGCCCCTTGTAGTATGGCTACACTGCGGCTGGGACCAAGCCTCCCAGTCCAGGTAGACTGACTCACACTGGCTCCACTCAAGCTAGCACGCTAAAAAATAGCACTCATCGCTTATTCTTTCAGAGAAAATCAACTGAACACTCTGCACTTCAGTATGTGGTGGGTCTTTTGGACAAGGCCTTAAAAATGAAGGTGCTGTATACTCTCCATACATGTTGAAAATGTCATGGCACTTTTCACAAGAACGGGGTTTTGTCCATTGTCTGCTAAGAACTCATCCTCTCCACCAGTGTCACTCATCATGCTGTGTGCTAGCGAACTGCTATTCTCCGCTCTGTAGGAAGCTTCGTTTCAGTGACAATAGCATATGTACTTAGTTTAGGAGGTACTTTGGAGATGAAAGTTATTACATACATGTTAAAATGGTGGTGGTATTATGGTTATTAAAGCTCCATCTTAATTTGTGTACTCCAAGCCTACCTCACTGGAAAAAGTATGCCACTTCTGTGGTTGACTTTGAGAGACTTGAAAAACATTTTAAATTAGGATAGGTTTTCAGATATGAAGGAAGACTAACAAATTCTGATGGAGTGTTTGTAGTTTTACAGAACTGTTTCTCCGGTTACTGAAATGTACATGAGGTTGGGTATTTGCAAACTGCATCACTAAAAGATACAAGCTATACAGTGAAGTGCATTATCTATCGTCTAGGGCAGTGGTTCTCAACCTGTGGTCTGCAGACTATGTCTAAGGGTCAGAGGGGTAGCCAGGTTAGTCTGGATCTATAAAAGCGGCAAAGAGTCCTGTGGCACCTTATAGACTAACAGACGTATTGGAGCATAAGCTTTCGTGGGTGAATACCCACTTTGTCGGATGCATGTAGTGGAAATTTCCAGAGGCAGGTATAAATATGCAAGCAAGAATCAGGCTAGGGATAACGAGGTTAGTTCAATCAGGGAGGATGAGGCCCTCTTCTAGCAGTTGAGGTGTGAACACCAAGAGAAGAGAAACTGCTTTTGTAGTTGGCTAGCCATTCACAATCTTTGTTTAATCCTGAGCTGATGGTGTCAAATTTGCAAATGAACTGAAGCTCAGCACTTTCTCTGTGAAGTCTGGTCCTGAAATTTTTTTGCTGCAGGATGGCTACCTTTAAATCTGCTGTTGTGTGTCCAGGGAGGTTGAAGTGTTCTCCTACAGGTTTTTGTATATTGACATTCCTAATCTCTGATTTGTGTCCTTTTATCCTTTTACATAGAGACTGTCCAGTTTGGCCGATGTACATAGCAGAGGGGCACTGCTGGCACATGAAGGCGTAGATTATATTGGTGGACGTGCAGGTGAATGAACTGGTGTTGGTGTGGCTGATCTGGTTAGGTCCCATGATGGTGTCACTGGTGTAGATATGTGGGCAGAGTTGGCATCAAGTTTTGTTGCATGGATTGGTTCCTGAATTAGAGTTACTATGGTGCGGTATATAGTTGCTGGTGAGAATATGCTTCAGGTTGGCGGGTTGTCTGTGGGCGAGGACTGGCCTGCCTCCCAACGCCTGTGAAAGTGAGGGATCGTTGTCCAGGATGGGTTGTAGATCACTGATGATGCGTTGGAGAGGTTTTAGCTGAGGACTGTATGTGATGGCCAGTGGAGTTCTGCTGGTGTCTTTCTTGGGCTTGTCTTGCAGCAGGAGGATTCTGGGTAGACGTCTGGCTCTGTTGATCTGTTTCCTTATTTCCTCGTGTGGGCATCGTAGTTTTGAGAATGCTTGGTGAAGATCTTGTAAGTGTTGGTCTCTGTCTGAGGGGTTGGAGCAAATGCGGTTGTACCTCAGCGCTTGGCTGTAGACAATGGATCATGTGGTGAGATAAATAGCAGATTTAAAGGTAGCCATCCTGCAGCAAAAAAAACTTCAGGACAAGAATTCAAAGAGAAACTGCTGAGCTTCAGTTCATTTGCAAATTTGACACCATCAGCTCAGGATTAAACAAAGACTGTGAATGGCTAGCCAGCTACAAGAGCAGTTTCTCCTCCCTTGGTGTTCCCACCTCAACTGCTAGAAGAGGGCCTCATCCTCCCTGATTGAACTAACCTCGTTATCCCTAGCCTGATTCTTGCTTGCATATTTATACCTGCCTCTGGAAATTTCCAGTACATGCATCCGACAAAGTGGGTTTTCACCCACGAAAGCTTATGCTCCAATACATCTGTTAGTCTATAACGTGCCACAGGACTCTTTTGCCGCGATGTCTAAGGGGTCCATGAAAGACTTAGACTGAAAACTGACTGAACAGAATTCAACTATATACACAGACAATAGGTTTCCAAAGGGGTCCACACCTCCATTTGAAAATTTTTAGGAGTCTGTGATTGAAAAAATGTTCAGACCCACTGTTCTAGGGTGCATGCAGTTTTGTAGCCATGTTGGTCCCAGGATATTAGAGAGACAAGAAGAGCTCTCTGTAAGCTTGATAGCTTGTCTCTCTCACCAACAGAAGTTGGTCCAATAAAATATATTATTGAGGGTACAGTGATGCAATGTGTCACACATCACCACGGTGTGAAACAACTAGGTAGAATGACACATAATGCCACTATATTAACTTGCTATTGTTTGCAGTCAGTGACATCCAAGGGAAGTGGTTTCGCATAACAAAAGCAATCAGTTCTTCCTGGACAACATGAGTGAAATTGCTTCAAAAATGGATTAAATAAAACTACAATATCCCTTTAAAGCGTTCTTTTTTTTTAAATTTAGAATAATTATTTGTAGCCTTGTGATTTGCTAGCCTTGTTTTAACATTGCAACTTGTCCTGAGTGAAGCCCGCTCTATAGAAATGTCTATTGGAGGCAAAAAACCTTCCAGCCTTCACACATACCCTTGCTGGTATGTACAAGCAGGACTTTTCCTTTAATTTCTACACAGAGGGAGATATTTCCCCCAAAGATACATGGAGGGTATTGGAGTGCTGTCATGGATCTGAGAATTACCGGAAAATTTAACCAACAATGATGGAGATTTTCAAAAATCTATTGAAAATCTATGAGAGTTTGGTGCCTACTTGTTCTTCATGCTTTGAAAATCTTCTCACTTGTTACTTAACTTGGCTCTCTAGTTAGATTCCAAATTTACTCTTGTACATAGGCCGGTGGTGGTGAGATTTGTAAGAATGATGTGAGAAAGATGAGATGATGAAAAGGTGAAATTGACAGAAAAAGTCGGAACAGATAGTTTTCCACTCCAAAATCTTAGGTTTCAGTTTTAGCCTTCCTTTTCCCCTAGTCCCACCAAACCCCTCATCCCTTTTATCTGGGAGCCAAAAGAGCTTTAAAAAGATTTTTTAAAATAGACATATATGATGGCTATTTTTATCTCTGTTTTTAATCCCTTAATCACCTTAAAATGTTAGGATAGCTGAAACTTTTATTGATATCTACGCACCTGTCTAAAGAGCTCGAGAAGCACTATGGCTTAATTCAGCAAAGCTTTTACATATGCACGTAAGTCCAACCCTCGCCTAAAAAGCATGTTTAACTTTAGGTATGTACTTAAGTTCCATTGAGCCCAATAGAACTTAACCATTTATCTATAGTTAAACTCATGGTCAAGTGCTTTGCTAAATACGGGGGGTGGGAGGGAGGGACTGCTGAATCAAGGCCAATGTAAGTGCTATGATTTTAGTGATATATTTTAATCATGATTGTATAATAAATACTTTGAGCAATGCCATGCTATTCCATCCCTTAAAATGAATATGGAAGAAGTACATTGCTAACCTCAAATTTTGCACTGATCATCAACAAGAAGTGCTATCCTAGCACCCAGTTCTCCCACTCTTACTCATACGATTTGCGTCTAACACTAACCTTCCCTCCACCTTTACAGTTTCTCACTACTGATGCCATTGGTGCAGCTCAACTAGTGGAAACAATGGTAGGAGTCCTAGTGCAAACTCTCTGCTGGCATTTTAACAATTGTGTCCTCTAACTCTGTTCACAGCAGGTCTAGGCAATGCAGTGATGAAAATGCCGGTGGCTGATGGTGACCCATCTATGCCAGTGTCCAGTTCTGTTGCTATCAGAGATGGAAGTGCAATAGTATGAGCAATGGTAGGGAATATAACAGGAAAAAAATATCTAATATAGACAAGTCCATTAGGTAAGGAGCCAGAACCGGAGACTGAATGAGCAGGATTTAACAAATAATTATAAAAAATAAAGAATATTATGGAATTTGTCAGAAAAGATTTTCAATGAAAATTATTCAACCATCTCTACTAATTAGCTTATTGAGCCTCTACAAAATTTTAGGTAAAGGCAAGGAACAACATGTCCCAGGCACTACTAATGTACTCCACTAAATGATATGTTGTTTATCTTCTGTTTCCTTCCACAAGGAATTGTTTCAATATTTACACTGAAGCTTTAGCAACTTTACCATCGTTTTTTGCTCAACAACATTAAAACAATTTTCCCTTTGTTGCAGAAAAAGAAGTAGTTTAGCTGGACTGTAAATTAGACTGTAGGTATGTTGCAAATTCCACAGATTCATTTTTCATGGAGAGCCAAATCCACATTTAAGTGCATAAAGCAGCTGTCACACCACACATTCTGCTAGTAGCCTTGTCATACCTTCGATTAACTTTTGGCACACAGACAGGGACTTAGATCTCTTCCAAGACAGTTAAATAATAATGAAAGAATAACTTTGATGCTACCTGAAACCAAACTATTCAAAGCACATTGCCTGCATTCCCTAGTCACAGGCACTGAGCCAAGATATGGATATAAGCATTTTGGCTGACGATGGGGGAGAAGAGGAGCTTAAAGACTGGAGTGTTGTAGTGCTTTGGTAAAGACAATCAACATACCTCATTTCAGATCTGTAAAGTAACACTAAGATGTCCCCCACATCGTGGTAGAATGAGAGGATTAGCATACTCAATGTCTTAACATTTCTTTTTCTTGCACAGCTTTTTTCTTGTATATGTTTCATAGGAAACTAGAATCCGTACCCCCCAAACCATCTCTACATCTATATTGCATCCTCTCTCTGGCAGGGGCTAGTATTTGATGTTCCAAGAAAACAAGCTGCCTGGTTATGCACCGAGGCAACTGTGGAATGATCTACATGTGTGTGTGTGTGTGTGTGTGTGTGTGTGTGTGTGTGTGTATGTGTGGGGATTCCTTCCTGATCTTCCACCCAACAAGATGCTCATGACACTTGAGATTAGTTACCCTCATCATTATCTTACTTTTCATATCTACCAATATTATTAGTCATCCAAAGATGATCCAGCATTTATAGTAATCCAGTCCCAGTTTTTGACTTAATCTCTTGCAGCAATGAATTCTGTGCATTGGGGGGATTGGTTAAAGGGGCCTCTGGGACTCAGGACTGCTAGGCTCTTCTTTAGGTTGCACAAATATCCGTATGGAAATAAGGAAAGAAAGCCCTTTCTCTATGGCCCCATCATCTCCAGAGACAGGGCCGGCTCCAGGCACCAGCGTTCCAAGCAGGTGCTTGGGGCAGCAGTTAGAAAGAGGCAGCAGTGTTTCCGTGGCGGTGGCAATTCGGCGGCAGCTCCTCTGTCCCGCCGGCCATGGCAGCAATTCAGCAGCAGCTTCTCCCTTTTGCTGTCCGTGGCGGCAGTTTTTTTCACTGCTTGGGGCAGCAAAAACTGTAGAGCCGGCCCTGTCCAGAGAATTTCTCACCACTGCTAACACTAGTTCAGCTTCATCAGGTGTTAGCAACTTTGGGGACCCCTGGTGTAGAGAGGTTACTGACACCATTCCAAGCATTGTGGCAGTTAGTCTTGTTCTGAGCAGGTCTAAATAACAGGGGCAGGAGTAGCCTGTGTGGCTCTTACACATTACCCTCTGCTTTAGGGGGGAGTAATAGATTTTGTGGCCCATCTCACATTTCTTTTAGGTCCTGCCTATTCTTCACCCACTCCTTGAACTCCCATATTGGGAGTTTCTACAGTGCAAGGCTCTGCACTGTAGACTTGATCTACCTCGCATTACAGTTAATGGGAATCTTTCCACTGACTTTAACAGGAGCTGGATAAGGGCCTATGCAAGCAGCGATATCCGTAAGCAACCCCTCCACCTGTTCCTCCCTCCCCCTGCAGAGGAACTGCACGGGCTCCAGGTCAGGTGAACCTCTGCAGGTACAGAGGCAGAGACAGAATTTGACCCATTATGCATCTTTTGTTATGAGACTAAAGTGATCATGCTCTCCACCGGTGGCTGTTCACAGCCAGGCTGTGCAAACAGGATAAGCTACAGCAAAGGGCTCATCCTCATATGAGTAGGGCCCTACCAAATTCACGGTCCATTTTGATCAATTTCACGGTCCTAGGATTTTAAAAATTGTAAATTTCATTATTTCAGGTATTTAAATCTGAAATTTCACAGTGTTGAATTTGTAGGGGTCCTGACCCAAAAAGGAGTTGTGGGGGGGGGGGTCACAAGATTATTGTAGAGGGGGTTGTGGTATTGCTACCCTTACTTCTGCACTGCTGCAGGTGGTGGCGCTGCCTTCAGAGCGGGGCAGCTGGAGAGCTGTGGCTGCTTGCTGGGAGCCCAGTTCTGAAGTCAGAGCTGCCTCCAGCAGCAGAGGAGAAGTAAGGGTGACATGGTATGGTATTGCCACCCTTACTTCTGCGCTGGTGCTGGCAGGGCACTGCCTTCAGAGGTGGGCACCCGTCCAACAGCAGCCGCTTTCTGGCCACCCAGCTCTGAAGACAGCAACGCAGAAGAAAGGGTAGCAATACCGCAACCCCCCCTAAAATAACCTTGTGACCTCCCTACAATTCCCTTTTGGATCAGGACCCCCAATTTGAGAAACACTGGTCTCCCTCGTGAAAGCTGTCTAGTATAGGGTAAAAGCACACAAAAGACCTGATTTCAGGGAGGGATACCAGATTTCACAATCCGTGATGTGTATTTCATGGCTGTGAATTTGGTAAGACCGTACATATGAGGAGAGATATTTCCACATACCACCCTGGCAAGCTCAACATTATGCCAGAAAAAAAATGTTCTCCTCGTGGCCAAATTTACTGGCTGCACAAATGGAAGCAATGCAAGGACATACTGTCCTTTGAAAAAATATGGTATTTACCAATATCAGGAAATATCAGGAAAGAAATAACAGTCCAGCCTACATTGGAATTCTAAACAGATATTTACTTAGTATTTTAGACCCTAATCCAAATCCACTGAAGTCAAAGGAAAGACTCTGATTCACTTCAGTGGATCTTGGATCAGGCCCTGAAACAGCTTACCAATTAAATGCCCTTCCAATAATCATGTTTTTTGATTGCCTCTCCGTGCATGTAGGCACTACGTAAAATATGGGCCTGATCTAACTCCAAGTTTAGATGAGGGTAGAAGTCCTATGGACTTGACTGACAGCAATATTAGGTAGGTGGCAGAATTAGCCTGAGTGGCAGAATTCTTGCTTCACGTGTGCGTGGTAGCAGATTGATGCCTGCATTCTCCAAACTGCTCCAGTTTGGCCTGTAGATGCTTTCACTTAGAAATTAAATTAGGAGTGGATTAAATTAGGAGTCTTTAAATAGGAGTCTTTAAATTAGGAGTGGATGTATTTATAAAGGATTGTTCTAATCTAACCACAAATTATTTGGCTGGGCACAGGAATTACTGGGTGAAAACTATGGCTTGGATTATGCAGGAGATCAGTCTATATGATCAGAATGGTTCCTCTGACCTTAATATTTACAAGTTTATGAAAATTGAGCGCTCTAACGGGATGCTGAACAATGGACTGAAATATACACAACGAATACTGTATATTTTACCAAAGGACAGGATAATCTCAGTCTAAGTTAAAATATAAGAACCAACACCATTATTATAACAAATGCTATTGCTATAACTGATCGAACTATATTTAGGAAAGAGCTAAGATGTCAGGCTCCAGAGTCTGCTGATAAGTTATTTTGCTTTATGAATGCTGCCAACTCTAAATTCTGTGCATAATTCTATTGTATCCTTCTAGTCTTAGTTTACAAAACTATATGAGTTGATCCCAAGCAATCAACACTTAAATTTCTCTCTGGAATTCCAACCCTTCTCCACACACACACACACACACCCCACCAACAATTCATGCACACAAAATAGAAAAAAATATTTAAAGAACACTTAAGATGTATAAAACAAGTAACTGGAGAACTTCTTACCTTTGACCCAATGAGAGTGTACAGCCATTGGATGGTTTCATTATGATTTATTACTCCATTCATGCCATCTACATACAGCATAATCTGGCCCAAAGCTAAAGCAAAGAAAAAGACAAAGAAAGTACAATCAGACCTGGTGAATATTTATTAATATCCTGATATTGACTATCATTACTATTTAAATAGGTTCACATTGACAAAAACTTTATTGACAAAAGACACAAGGCTAGATCCTGTTCTAGATTACACTGGTGTTAATTTGAAGTAACTTCATTTGGAGTCACTGCAGTTTTGTACTAATGTCACTGAGGGCAGATTATAGTCATCAGCCCTTGCCTGAATGATTCTGTGCTGTATTGGCCCAGTCTTGGAAACACTTCCTACCCAGCATAGTGCTTACTACCATGAACAGTTCCATTATTTTCAATGGGCTACGCTTTGCTACTGTGAGCCAATGGGTCTATTCATGTTTGGAAGTACTATGTAGTATATTGAATGTTTTAGATTTGGAATCTATCTACGTGAATTAAAATAATCTTTGATTAGGCTAGCCATTCTGTTTGCCAAATTTCAGCAATTCACAATTCCAGCGTGGTAGTTAATGCAAGTTAGTATAGCAGAATGTTGCCATTTCACAAAGACATCCTTGTTGAATTGTGAGTGTTAGCAAGGAAACAAAAAACAGCAAGGAAAAAAAATCACAAAATATGTTTTATGATAACGTTTCATATAGTGCTTGTAAAATACGATACTATACTTTGCAAAACCCATGAGGTATTGCTAACATGAGACTTTGCTACAGCACATAGCTATTAATTCTTTGCTGAGTGATAAGGAAAAACAGAGATTTTTCATACAGATTATCAACTGCTGGGATTAGTGAAGAGTGGATTAACAAAAATCAAAGCTTTCTTCTCCAAATCTTTTACTTTATAATAGGAGATTCATGCACACTTGAGCCGAAAAGGAACATGTTAAAGTAGCACCTTCAACACAATCTGTAGTAAGAATAACTCAATAGTATTAAAGATGACCCAAGAGTTATTACTGGAGAATTTTTGCAATGAAGAAATATCAAAAAATAGTGCAGAGAAAATAATAATTATACTGTGCATCTTCCAAAAGCTTTTCAAGGATTGGCTAGTTTCACTATATGTTCTCTATTGGACCCCATCAGCAGAACCTGTCTCTGGTGGTTGGGTGGGGAATGATCCGTAACCCACCTCAAAAGTGGGTGTCATTGTCTAGTGGCTGTCTATCAGATGAATCACCCATTTGGTGCAACCAGCTTCGTTGACACAGAGAGATGCAATGCTTACATCCTTTGCCAGGAAGCATGAATCTGGCCTATTAACTAATTAATCATCATAACTGAGGTAGGTAAAAATGTATACTTATACCCTTTTCTCAAAGGGGCGAACTGATGCAGAGAAACAAGTGCCAAAGGCCACACAACATGTCAGTGGCAAAACCGGATTTGAGCTCAGATTCCTAATTACCTATCCTATGTTCTCTAGACCACAGTGCCACTTACAAGAATAGCAGGAATCTTCACATGTTCGCATCCTTTGGTAGTAGTTTGTTTCTTTTATGATATGTCTGTATGATTTTTCCAACCTGAGACCACTGTTCACACAACTGTATTGGATAGGCAGTGCGCATGCCATGACTCTTGATAAGGAGGCTTATTATGCCAAATACGATCATTTCTCTGTTACTTAGAGTGACAGGGCAAGGCCAGATGGCTATAGAAAAGTAGTGGGAGATAGATATATTAGCTCCAGGTACCAGGTTAAGTGAAATGGAAGCTGCTCCAGGTCAATTAAGACACCTGGGGCCAATTAAGAACTTTCCAGAAGGCATGGAGAAGGCTAGGTTGATTGAGACACCTGAAGCCAATCAGGGGCTGGCGGAAACTAGTTAAAAGCCTCCCAGTTAGTCAGGTGGGTGGGCATGTCAGGAGCTGTGGAAGGAAGTTGTGCTGTTGGAGAGGCTGAGTAGTACACACCATATCAGGCACAAGGAAGGAGGCCCTGAGGTAAGGGTGAAGTGGAGCTTGAGGAAGTGAGGGCTACTGTGGGGGAAGTAGCCCAGGGAATTGTACATGTCATTTTTCTAAAAGGTCAGCTAACGTAGCTGATACTATTAGGGTCCCTGGGCTGGAGCCCGGAGTAGAGGTGGGCCCAGGCTCCCCCCCCACCTTTGCCCCCTGATTAATCACTGAGACTGGGAGACAACAGAGACTGTGCAAGGAAGGATAACTTCTCCTCACCTCCCTTGCTGGCTTATGATGAAAATGGCTCAGTAGACTGTGACCTTTGTCTCTAGAGAAAGAAGGCTTATGTGGAGGGTCACAGTGAGCCTCTGAGGCTAGCGAAATCCACCAGGAAACGCAGGACCCACGGAGCCAAGGACAGAGCTTTGTCACATTAGTTTTGTTCCCTCTCACCACCATATTTGTTTATCTCTATCTCTTGCGTTTCCAAGGTTTAGATTTTAAGTTCTCTGGCGTCTTTTTCGTTGTGTGCGTACAGTTTCTACCACTATGACACCCTGATCCCTGATTAAGGCTTCTGAGCATTAATGCAACATAAATGTATACATAAATAATAATAAATGTACATATATCCATATATGCTACTGTTCTACTAACTACATTATTTCAGGGGAGATTCCCCCACAGGTACCAATGCAACCAGGCACTTAACTGTCATTGAAAATCAATAGGAGTTAGGAATCTAACTGACGTTTTTGTTTCTAATAAATCTCACCCATTGGTCTGTTTTAACTGGTTTACATGGAAAACTAAAAAAAAAGTCAATACATTTTGAAAAATTAAGATAACTCCCCGTCAGCAAGATTAAAATTGCACTGACTGGATAAAAGGGCTCATTTTCAGCATTTCCTGACAGTTATTTGAGAGAGGGGATTATTGATATCCCTCAATAATCAAATAAAGGTCATACTTCCTATATTTGCTTCTTTTCAGAACAAAAAGATTTGGCCATAGATCAGGGTGAGATCAAACCATGATCAAATCACCAAACCATTCCTTTGTAGTGAATTCTTTGGTTAACGGTGGAGGCATTTAATTTGAATCTGAAACAAATGTGCAACAAAATTTATTCCTGGCACATATTTTCCAAATTAATAAGAAAGAAATCAAAGACAGCAGAAAGTCTGCCTTTAAAACAAAAACACACACAATTTTCCAACAAAACAACTTTCCTATTTGTTCTCAAGATAGACTGAATGCTTACGTAAGATGTGGGCTACATTACGTCCCAGCTTTTTAAATATAACTGTGCATAACAACACTGGGTTAGGACATATTAGCAGGCACCATGGAAAGCAGGAGCAACATGATTCCTGACAATTTTCATCTGCTACCACAAAACCTTTGTGTGTGCATGTGCACATCATCAGGCATTGCCCCAAGACTGATAATATCGGTTACAGCTACAGGACAGTTCTTTGGGATCTTGGTGGAAAATTCTAAACACATGAAAGAAAATCTACTAGACATTCTGTTGCAGTTTAAACAACTGGCAAATACTGACAGAAGTATTACAAGATAAAGAATATTGTACAGAATGTCATCGAGCAGTTAAGACAAAAGATAAGTTTTTGCTGGTGCCAGGCTGCCTGCACAGAAGTCGCGTCTATAATAATTATCTGTCACACATCAAGTTATCAGTTGCTGACAGTCCCTGGAATGGAGCTTCATAGTTTACTTGCTGAATAGCATGTTATTTCCTGTCTCTATTAGTCACAGGAACAAAAGTGAGAGTTAAGGAAGGGGGGGGGGCAGGAAAGGGGAATCTACTTTCTATAGGATGAGTACCTAAAATACACAGCAACTTTATACCCTTAACTGATCTCTTAGATTCATGTACATTGATGGTGCCCTAAAAATCTTTTTGTCCTCAGATTGAGTTCCATTAAAAAAGAAACACTGAATTCCTATTAAAAAAAAAAACGCACACGCACTCCCCCAGGACTGTATAAGGTCCATTTCCAAAGCTAAGTGCTACTTGTGTTGCATGGATGTGCTGAGGGAAAAGAGAACACCTGAAAAGAATGGATCAGAGTGGAGGCTATCGTACAAACACTAGTCTGGGAACCAAGTTAATGCACCTGCTGATACTTCATGGCTCTAATGAGGATTGAGTCTGCCTGACCACGTCTTGCATATGACACAGTTGGCAGACTGGGCGCAGGATGCTCCTTGTCTAGAGCAGCAGCATGTGTCCTCCTCAGATACTTTGATGCACTTTGCCCTACATTGGCACAGTGGCTTATGGTCCACTGAATGGCTGAAACCCCAGGTCAGAATGGCTGAAACTCCCCCCAACTCCACCACATTAGTGACACAGCCAATGGGGGGTGGAAAGTGACTCCCCCACCCCACTCTGGTGACCCCTAGGGTACGTGTGGTGACTTTTCAAGCTAATAGGTATCACTGAAGGTGGCACCACCAATGACCCATCACCCCCTGTCCCCAGCTCTGCCATTGTTCACAACCTGGCTTCACTACCTCCCCACATATGGCCACATCAAGGAAGAGCATGATTTTATCCTATGGAGACAGGCTAATTTGAGAAGGGATCTATTAAGTCAATGAGTTTACTTTGGGGCTGAATTTGGTCCATCACATTTAACCTCTCCATTTGTACATTCCTGTAACCAAACTGGCAAAAAGTGCAAGCTATTTAATCCAATCTCTGTACTAACTGGAATTCTACTTTGGAAATATATCAACAAGGAAAGCATGCTATTGCGCAATGGGGGGCAGGCAGGAGGGCAGGGGATTAAGATGAGCAGGCTTAATTTGAAAATCCTTTGCTTTTGATGGTTTAAATCAAATTCTTAATCTTATTTGAACATAGTTTGTGAATTTACGCAGGGCTATTTTGAGGTGGAATATTGCTGGATTTTTTAGGTTAGGTTTATGTTGGAAAAGGATGGACCAGCCAGGAATTTCATAGATTTCTAAGGAATCAGAGGCTTAAAAAAAATCTCTAAAAAACTTGCCAGTATTGGCACTAAGACTTTTTTCAACTACATATAAGAAGGGTTAATTGGACTAATGAGGGAAAAACAAGCACAAAAACCTCACCCTCCTAATTATTTTAGTAGAAGTCTTATATTTACCCACCTATAATTTCAAACTTTTCAAAGCTGTTTCCAACCTGTAGTGTTCAGCAGCTTTAAGCCTCTCTGGCCTGCAGCCTCATTTTTTTCTATCTACTTCAACTTTGCACCACAGTAATAACCTAGTTAAAATACCAGCATTTGAGTCAGGACAATTGCTATTTTATTCCTGCTTCCTGAAGTCAAAACATAATTCATCATGCCAGAGTTATGGCGCAATATATCTAATGACTACGTATCGTTTTTTTTTCCTAAATAAGAATGATGGGCCAAAGTCAGACCTTGTCAAAGTGGGTTCAATTCTGATGGAAGTTCCTGGGCCAAATTCAATGGGGATGTCATACACACAGGTAGTGGTGTAAGTTACAATGTTGAATTAAACTATATTGGTAATATAATAGGTGTAAGTAAGTGTAAGAGAAATTGCACCAATCTGGCATTAGAGATTCGCAAAAGAAGAGTAAATTATTCACCACCAGTGCGGAAGGAGGGGATGGCAGAAAAAATAAATAGCAGGGTGTAAGTTTAAGCGTAGCGGTGATACTTTATATTACACCTCCTGTTAATTACTTTTCCTGCTATACCTTTTTTTCTGATTCCTTACAATCATTTTGACATCCCCCTGAATGTCATATATGTAGAAGTTATATTACTTTATCATTCACACTTATTTTCTGAACAATTAGCCAAATTCTGTTCTTGTTAGAGTACATACTCGTTAGAGTACTGCATACTCAGCTTTTATGAGAAAACTGCTTTCTGTCTGGCTAAAGCTTTACCTTATCTTATACAAGCAAAGAATGGCCAATCAAATTATAGCTACCTTGTGTTCAATTTGGTATACTATAAATAATTATTACATAGCCTACTCTTGAGTCATCAGCTCTGTTGAAGACTATTATAATGTCTCCCAGAAACACATGAAATCCCTTATCTTGCAAAAGCACCTTAATATATGAAGTATATGGGGATACTGAAAAGATATGGGCTATAATCCAATATGGAAAGCAATGTATCCTAGTCTGTTATATCTTTGGAAAATATTTATCTGTCTATGTAAGGTTTTTGTTAGGTCCCTAATATTATTATCCTAAGTGCCAACAGTATCCCATGATGAAATACCAGTAGGTTACTTGGCCGTAAGTACAATATCTGTCTCAGAATTCCTGGCTCATGTTCCCTCACTGCAAAGGAGCGAAGCTCATCTCTGAGATGGTATTTGGTTAGAGCAGACAATTTACTGCTAAATAATCTATAAGGTTCTGCAACTGGACCTATGGAAGTTTCAGAAAGTATTGTTTATAACCATGTTCCATGCCCAATGCTGTGTGCTGTCCTATAAGATATTATCGGCATAATTCCCAGGAAAAAACGGTCTAGAGTCATTTAAAAAGATGTCTAAAGCATCAATGTTAGGCTCTACATGCATTTCAAGTCAGTAACACATTTTGAGTTGGTCCCAGGCCTACCATTTACTACAGACATTTCTCTTTCTTTCTCAAGTAAATCACTAAAAGATTCAGTAAAGGGGAAAGTATAATACAAAAAATTAAATAAAAGCCAGCCCACTGAACTCAATTATTCAAGCCCAGATATGAATGAGTTAAAGTAATTGTTAACAACCTACACAGACAGGTTTTATTCCAAATGTAAACGCACTGCATTGTTAAACACTGTTTTTGTGCCACTTGGCTATGTGAAAAAATAAACAAAATCATACAAAAACTTCTCATCTCTAAAAAGTAAGATCAGATACAGCAGTTATGGAGGTAGCGTCATTGTTCCCTTTTGTAAAAACAATCATGTTAAGCAACAGTTTGCCAGCCTACAGACACTATATTTATTCTACAGGGATAGAACTGGCTCAGATTTTTCAGATTTGCTTTTACTCTGTTATTAGAGATATGGTCAGGTTTAGTCTGCAATACCTAGTCAGTCATTTGCACACATATTCAAGTCTTTTATTGCTGCCAAGGATGTTAGCAATGCCTTACAGGAAGCTGAAAGCCAATTTAGTACTGCCTAGAGATGTGTGATCTGCTTCTTAACAAAGCCTTCTCAAACTTGATTTCCTTGTTTAATCTGTTTTTATAAGGTCTGTTCATTTGTTCATTATTACGGAGCTGAAATACACAACAATGCTAAGAGATTCATTTTTTAGGACCCCTTTATTAATCCTTTATTTATGGCAGAGCTGCAGTTTTCTAATGAACAGCGTAACTGTTGAAATACATAGACAATTTAGTTCCAAATATAAATGTATCATACTATTAATATGTAATGCCAGCCACCCTGGGACCTCTTGAGCTTAATCCATGTGCCTCTACTGCCTGATCTAAAAGACACATCTCTCTTACCAAGGCTGTATATAGCAGGTTCATCAATCTCTACCTGGCCTAGCCACCACACCGAACAAACAGGGGTTACAAACGTAAATCAGCAATTTTCATAACAGCTGGCACTTTCATTTTTAAGATCAAGCATTCACTTCCATGGTTAGCCGTGGAGTACTTTCCTCGAACCAACAGCTGTGTGGGAAACTTTATGCAGCAGTTTCACATCTTTGGCAATATTTTAGGGTTAAGACTCTTTGCAGTTTTATGGTTTTACTCTTCAGGAAGAATACACAGAAAAGGTTTCAAGATTAACCATCATATGCAATTTTTATTCTTCTAACTTGTTAAAATCCTTATAGCAAAAATATACACAGATATAACATACTAACACAGTGGTTTTCAAACTGCGGTATGAGTATGTGTAGGGGTACCGGAGCTCTCATCAGGGAGTACAGGAGAAAAATCTTTTAATAGTGGCCAGGCCAGGGTCTGGAGGGGAATAGAAAGATGCAAGCCTGCACAGACTCCCCTGCGCAGGCTCTGTCAGGCAGGGCAAGTGGATGCAGGGCTGGCCTTACGGGTGGATCATGTGGGCTAGTGCCCAGGGCACTGCTGTCAAGAGGTAAAGGAGCAGGGAAGGCCTGAGGTGCGAGGCAGTGGAAGTGAGATTTGGGCAATGGGGAAGGCGGTGGTGGGGGGGGGGAGAGGCAATGCTTAATTTGTGCTCCAGGGCGGCTCGGTGGCTCGAGAGTGGCAGCTACAGGCTGGGAGTTCAGAGGTGACAGCCAAGATTCTGTTTATTCAATCATGCAAATGACCCTTTTAATAAAGGCAAAGAACTGAAAACCGGGCAGTAAATATAGGATATGAAAGCCACAAACAACATTAGTCAAAGATTTTTTTTCTAAAACATCAAAAGCTCTAACATGCTAAACTGTATTTCAGAAAATATAAAAGGTCAAATTTTCATTCAGAGCTCTGCAAGTGCATAGAAAAAACACACATGCATCCACATTTTAAATATTTACCAACAAGTATTAAAGTCTTTTCATAGGTATGTATGACCCTATCTCAAATGGGAGGGTATGTGGTAGCCTACATTATTTGAAAAGGGGTACGCAGCCTAAAATGTTTTAAAACCACTCTGCTAACAGATCCTGCGGGCAGCTGGCGAACAAAAAAAAAAAAAAAAAAGAAAACCCTTTAAGTTGTTGAACAAACAGGATTGGCATCTAAGATTTTTCACCTGACTACTGGTTCAAATGTAGCTGCTTTCCAGAGGTCAGCTCGCATGATGCCAAACAAAAGAGGAGGCTGAACATGCTATTCTTCAGCACAATCAATTCACCTTTGTGCTGCATATTCAGGCACTGAGATTTACATCACTCACTGTGATTATAATGGAGTGGGCACTGCAACAACATGCCATAACTTGCCATTAAAAATACATATTATTTAAAAAGCAAGGTCAAGTTCATGAAGAATAAAACTACTTTTCTTTACTGAACAGCTAAAATGCGCTTGTGCTAAGCCACTTTTGACATTATTTTGCTTTTAAAGAGAGTGCATTTCTATCGTGAGACTATTTCAACCTGTTAGAACTCCACTTTAAACATTTTGTTCTAAAACGGCACAGTTTTTCTCAGTAGCAAAAGCCCACAGGAAATTCTGAAAAGAGAGTTATAATTCTGACATTCCTGGCACAAAACAGAGACCGTCAGGTCCATGTTATTATTATTCTGTTCCACCTAATTATCTGTCTTTAACAATAACCTCAGTCCCAGCATTCCCCAGGGGCACTGTCAAAGAAATGCTTTTTTCAATGCTGATTATGGTAAGAAAGTGAAGGTTAATAGACTGCCAATTCTAGACATTGGGACAACTGGGACAGAACTGAGGCTGAAAACAAGGTGTCAAGCTTTTGAAGCCCTCCTGCAATGACCATCTTTTTAAGAAGAAAGGTACCTGAGCTGTCAGCTGCCCTTTCTACACTGCACTAAGAGGCCCCACTAATTCCTGAAGCCCTCATTACCATTTTATCTTTACTCACAAAAGCCAAGTGTGCAGCCTCTTCCTTTAGGGCCTGATACTCCCAGGTTCTGAGTTCTCCCTGCTCACAGAAATCCAGGGCATTGCTCTCCTCCTACAAAATGCCCAGAACACTGCAACATCAGCTCCTTAGAAAGTCCAAGGAATACCCTTACAATATATTATCCTTCAGCCAATGTTTCTCCCCACTCCACTTTTAAAAACAACACACAGAAAATTCAAAGGTGATTTTAACCAAAACAAATATTTCTGCCGGCGTAAGGCCTTTGAATGGAAAGAAAAATATTAAATTGTCAAATAACGGTAAATGACAACACCTGCGGCAGCACACACATCAGCCACATGAATCCCAAAGCAATTCATCACAGTCATAGCCATTCCAACAAACAACACATACATTCCTAGAGATGGAGATTTCCTACATTGTACCAGCTCTCAGGAGAAATTATAAAAATAGATCCTCAGTAGACTCTGCCAACAGTTAACAACTTGCTGAATATATTTGTGTAGGGAATGAAAAATCCAGTAGCAACTATTATATAAATACATTATAAAATCTTTGCATGGATAATAATGATCATAATAACATAATCATCACCTTTATTTTATATAGCATTCTTTATACAGCATGTATAATATCATAATATGCTTTACAGAATTAGTAATACATTTATAAGATTATACACATTATGAATAAATAAAATTATTTCACCATTAAAAAGAAATCTGTAATAAAACAATCCCTATTTAACAAATGAACAAATCCACTTCAGCCTCTGACCACCAGATTGCAGACATAAAAATAGAAATATATGCACTAGAGCTGTGTGAAGTTTTCATTAAAAAGACCTAAGAAAACCCTGAAACAAAGCAAAGGACATGAAAAACCCAGGTTTGGAGATTCACATGACTTCAACCAATAAGAGTTCACAAGGATGACCTGAAAAACAAAATGGCTGAACTTTGGACATCTCTGATTCACACACATGCAAGGCAAAAATTTACCACCCAACACTTTGACCTTTTACCATGAGTTTTGGAAGTCAATTCGGTACCTGAAGCTATCTGTTTCTAAATGCTATCAGAAAATGTGCTAATTAAATTTGCTGGCACTCTGCTGATACAGCTAATATGGATGTTTAAACATGGGGTTTTGCCCTAGCACACGGACACATTTACATAATCTTTACATAATTTTCTGTCCTCTGGTGTCTGTGCCTTGTCATGGCGGGACAGCTTGCGTGCTCTAACGATCCCCAGAGTCTGTGTTGGTGGGGGCTTTTTGCTCCTGGTAGGTTCAACCATGCCGGATTGTCTTTCGGGGAGGGGCCAGACAAAACAGACACCTGGTCCTCTAGGTTGGGGGTTAGACACAGGGCTAACAACCCTGTCCTGTAAAAAACAAAATATGTTACGGAAACAGCAGTGGAAAAATCAACTATTACTGTGTGTGATGGCCTTCAGCAGTCAATGACCCATACGACTGCCAGTGGTGAAAGCCGAAAGGAAGCCACTGGCATGAAGACTGAGGTGCTCAACACCAAGACAAAAAACAAATTTTTGGACCGCACGGACAATGTACGAAACAGGGAAGCTAGCTCAGGTCACAGCAGATATGAGACACTACAGCTTACATCTCCTGGGTGTCAGTGAGAGCAGACGGATAGGATCAGGAAGATTAACAACAGCCTCGGAAGAAACTTTGCTGTTTTCTGGATAGGATGATGGACAACACCATGAGGGTGTTGCTATCCTTTTGAAGAAAGGAGTGGAGCATTCCCTGCTTGAATAGAAATCCATCAGCAGCAGACTTATGAGAGCCAGACCAAAAGGGAAACATAATAATATCACCCTGATTCAGTGCTATGCTCCAACAAATGAGAGTGATGAAGAAGTAATGAACAAATTCCACCTTACACTACAGGCAGAGTTAGAGAGAGTACCACGCCACGACCTAACTATCATCATGGGAGACCTGAATGCCAAGGTCAGTAAGGACAACACAAGCAATGACAGAGCAGTGGGAAGACATGGGTGTGGCACCATGAATGAAAACGGAGAAAGGCTTGTTGATTTCTGTAATATGAATGACCTAGCCCTGGTCTACATTAGGACTTTAGGTCGAATTTAGCAGCTTTAAATCGATGTAAACCTGCACCCATCCACACGATGAAGCCCTTTATTTCGACTTAAAGGGCTCTTAAAATCGATTTCCTTACTCCACCCCTGACAAGTGGATTAGCGCTTAAATCGGCCTTGCCGGGTCAAATTTGGGGTACTGTGGACACAATTCGACGGTATTGGCCTCCGAGAGCTATCCCAGAGTGCTCCATTGTGACCGCTCTGGACAGCACTCTCATCTCAGATGCACAGGCCAGGTAGACAGGAAAAGAACCGCGAGCTGAATCTCATTTCCTGTTTGGCCAGCGTGGCAAGCTGCAGGTGACCATGCAGAGATCATCAGCAGAGGTGACCATGATGGAGTCCCAAAATCGCAAAAGAGCTCCAGAATGGACTGAACGGGAGGTACGGGATCTGATTGCTGTATGGGGAGAGGAATCCGTGCTATCAGAACTCCGTTCCAGTTTTCGAAATGCCAAAACCTTTGTCAAAATCTCCCAGGGCATGAAGGACAGAGGCCATAACAGGGACCCGAAGCAGTGCCGCGTGAAACTTAAGGAGCTGAGGCAAGCCTACCAGAAAACCAGAGAGGCGAACGGCCGCTCCGGGTCAGAGCCCAAAACATGCCGCTTCTATGATGAGCTGCATGCCATTTTAGGGGGTTCAGCCACCACTACCCCAGCCGTGTTGTTTGACTCCTTCAATGGAGATGGAGGCAACACGGAAGCAGGTTTTGGGGACGAAGAAGATGATAGCTCACAGCAAGCAAGCGGAGAAACCGCTTTTCCCAACAGCCAGGAACTGTTTCTCACCCTGGACCTGGAGCCAGTACCCACCGAACCCACCCAAGGCTGCCTCCTGGACCCGGCAGGCGGAGAAGGGACCTCCGGTGAGTGTACCTTTTAAAATACTGTACATGGTTTAAAAGCAAGCATGTGAAAGGATTAATTTGCCCTGGCATTCGTGGCTCTCCTGGATGTATTAAAAAAGCCTTTGCAAAAGGTTTCTGGGGAGGGCAGCCTTATTGTGTCCTTCTTGGTAGGACACTTTACCACTCCAGGCCAGTAACACGTACTCGGGAATCATTGTACAACAAAGCATTGCAGTGTATGTTTGCTGGCGTTCAAACAACATCCGTTCTTTATCTCTCTGTGTTATCCTCAGGAGAGTGAGATATCATTCATGGTCACCTGGTTGAAATAGGGTGCTTTTCTTCAGGGGACACTCAGAGGAGCCCGTTCCTGCTGGGCTGTTTGCCTGTGGCTGAACAGAAATGTTCCCCGCTGTTAGCCACGGGGAGGGGGGAGGGTTGAGGGGGTAGCCACGTGGTGGGGGGAGGCAAAATGCGACCTTGTAACAAAAGCACATGTGCTATGTATGTAATGTTAGCAGCAAGGTTTACCCTGAAAGAGTGTAGCCACTGTTTTATAAACTGTGTCTTTTTAAATACCGCTGTCCCTTTTTTTTTCCTCCACCAGCTGCATGTGTTTCAATGATCACAGGATCTTCTCCTTCCCAGAGGCTAGTGAAGATTAGAAAGAAAAAAAAACGCACTCGTGATGAAATGTTCTCTGAGCTCATGCTGTCCTCCCACGCTGACAGAGCACAGACGAATGCGTGGAGGCAAATGTCAGAGTGTAGGAAAGCACAAAATGACCGGGAGGAGGGGTGGTGGGCTGAAGAGAGTAAGTGGCGGACTGAAGAGAGTAAGTGGCGGGCTGAAGACAGGACTGAAGCTCAAATGTGGCGGCAGCGTGATGAGAGGAGGCAGGATTCAATGCTGAGGCTGCTGAAGGATCAAACCAGTATGCTCCAGTGTATGGTTGAGCTGCAGCAAAGGCAGCTGGAGCACAGACTGCCACTACAGCCCCTGTGTAACCAACCGCCCTCCTCCCCAAGTTCCATAGCCTCCACATCCAGATGCCCAAGAACGCGGTGGGGGGGCCTCTGGCCAACCAGCCACTCCGCCACAGAGGATTGCCCCCAAAAAAGAAGGCTGGCATTCAATAAATTTTAAAGTTGTAAACTTTTAAAGTGCTGTGTGGCATTTTCCTTCCCTCCTCCACCACCCCTCCTGGGCTACCTGGGTAGTCATCCCCCTATTTGTGTGATGAGTGAATAAAGAATGCATGAATGTGAAGCAACAATGACTTTATTGCCTCTGCAAGCGGTGATCGAAGGGAGGAGGGGAGGGTGGTTAGCTTACAGGGAAGTAGAGTGAACCAAGGGGCGGGGGGTTTCATCAAGGAGAAACAAAGAGAACTTTCACACTGTAGCCTGGCCAGTCATGAAACTGGTTTTCAAAGCTTCTCTGATGCGTTCCGCACCCTCCTGTGCTCTTCTAACCGCCCTGGTGTCTGGCTGCGCGTAACCAGCAGCCAGGTGATTTGCCTCAACCTCCCACCCCGCCATAAACGTCTCCCCCTTACTCTCACAAATATTGCGGAGCACACAGCAAGCAGTAATAACAGTGGGAATATTGGTTTCGCTGAGGTCTAAGCGAGTCAGTAAACTGCGCCAGCGCGCCTTTAAACATCCAAATGCACATTCTACCACCATTCTGCACTTGCTCAGCCTGTAGTTGAACAGCTCCTGACTACTGTCCAGGCTGCCTGTGTACGGCTTCATGAGCCATGGCATTAAGGGGTAGGCTGGGTCCCCAAGGATAACTATAGGCATTTCAAAATCCCCAACAGTTATTTTCTGGTCTGGGAATAAAGACCCTTCCTGCAGCTTTTGAAACAGACCAGAGTTCCTGACGATGCGAGCGTCATGTACCTTTCCCGGCCATCCTACGTTGATGTTGGTGAAACGTCCCTTGTGATCCACCAGAGCTTGCAGCACTATTGAAAAGTACCCCTTGCGGTTTATGTACTCGCAGGCTTGGTGCTCCGATGCCAAGATAGGGATATGGGTTCCATCTATGGCCCCACCACAGTTAGGGAATCCCATTGCAGCAAAGCCATCCACTATGACCTGCACATTTCCCAGGATCACTACCCTTGATATCAGCAGATCTTTGATTGCGTGGGCTACTTGCATCACAGCGGCCCCCACAGTAGATCTGCCCACTCCAAATTGATTCCCAACTGACCGGTAGCTGTCTGGCGTTGCAAGCTTCCACAGGGCTATCACCACTCGCTTCTCAGCTGTGAGGGCTGCTCTCATCTTGGTATTCAAGCGCTTCAGGGCAGGGGAAAGCAAGTCACAAAGTTCCATGAAAGTGCCCTTACGCATGCAAAAGTTCGCAGCCACTGCGAATCATCCCAGACCTGCAACACTATGCGGTCCCACCAGTCTGTGCTTGTTTTCCGAGCCCAGAATCAGTGTTCCACAGCATGAACCTGCCCCATTAGCACCATGATGCATGCACTGCCAGGGCCCATGCTTTCAGAGAAATCTGTGTCCATGTCCTGATCACTCACACAACCGCACTGACGTTGCCTCCTCGCTTGGTATCGCTCTGCCAGGTTCTGGTGCTGCATATACTGCTGGATAATGCATGTGGTGTTTAATGTGCTCCTAATTGCCAAAGTGAGCTGAGCGGCCTCCATGCTTGCCTTGGTATGGTGTCCGCACAGAAAAAAGGCGCGGAACGATTGCCTGCCGTTGCTCTGACGGAGGGAGAGGCGACTGACGACATGGCTTACAGGGAATTAAAATCAACAAAGGGGGTGGCTTTACATCTAGGAGTATTTCAGGCAGGACTTCACTGAGGGTTCCAATAAGAAATGGTGCACCTAAGTAATTGTTCTTATTGGAACAAGCAGGTTGGTCTAGCCTCTGATTGATACATGGCTAGATTTACCTCGCTGCACCTTCTCTGTGAGTGACTGCAGTGTGACCTAGAGGAAAGAGTCCCCTAGACAGGGCGGGGGGGAAGCAAATGAGTACAAAACAAATCTGGTCTATTTCTTGTTTTGACCCACTCCATCTATCTTTTACATCTTTGGCTGGCAGCAGACGGTGCAGAAGGACTGCATGCCATCCACATCTCATGGCTGCTCGGCAGAAGATGGTACAGTACGACTGCTAGCAATCCGTATCGCCTGCCTGCTCACCATAAGATGGTTCAATAGGACTGACTGCAGGACTAAAGAGAATGACCTGGTCAAGTCACTCCAAATTTAGTCCCTGAGCCCATGTCTGCCCAGGCGCTCCTGGCCGACATGACCAGGAGCACTTCGGACATGACAATGATGGCTACGAGTCGTATTGTACCGTCTGCTGCCACAAGGCAATGGGTTGCTGCTACTGTGTAGCAATGCAGTACCGCGTCTGCCAGCACACAGGAGACATACGGTGACGGTTACCTGAGCGGGCTCCATGCTTGCCGTGGTATGGCGTCTGCACAGGTAACTCAGGAAAAAAGGCACGAAATGATTGTCTGCCCTTGCTTTCAGGGAGGGAGGGAACGGGGGCCTGACAATATGTACCCAGAACCACCCGCGACAATGTTTTAGCCCCTTCAGGCATTGGGATCTCAACCCAGAATTCCAATGGGCAGCGGAGACTGCGGGAACTGTGGGATAGCTACCCACAGTGCAACGCTCCGGAAGTCGACTCTAGCCTCGGTACTGTGGAAGCACTCCGCCGAGTTAATGCACTTAATGCACTTAGAGCATTTTCTGTAGGGACACACACACTCGAATATATAAAACCGATTTCTAAAAAAACAACTTCTATAAATTCGACCTAATTTCGTAGTGTAGCCATACCCCTAGTCATCAGCAGAACCCTATTTGAACATTGTGAAAGTCACAAGATGACATGGTGTTCTCCAAATGGCAGAGATAAGAGCCACATTGACCATATCATGATCAAAGGCAAATGGCGACGCTCACTGACAGAGGTGAAAGTGAGAAGGAGTGCAGATGTTGGCAGCGACCACCACCTCATGACAGCCTCCATCAAGCTAAAACTGAGAAGTGTGGGTCCACCAAATAAGGGACATAGACATTATGATATTGAGAAGCTAAAGTCCCTTGAAATACAGAAAGCCTTTGTTCTGCAATTAAAGAACAGGTTTCAAGCACTCACAGACCTTGATGAAGAGGAGGGGAATGCAGATGAGGAGATCAACAAGAAGTGGGACAAAGTAACAGCAATTTATAAATGGAGCAGTGAAGCCTGTCTAGGCTACAGGAAGAAGAGAAGGAAGGAGTGGATCACACCCAGCACATGGAATGCCATAGAAACCAGATGAGCCCTGAAGAAAAAAAGTTTTAGACACAAAATCCAAAAAGCTAAAGGACAAATACCGCAAGCAGTATAGCAAGGCACACTGGGAGGTCAAACGCGTTGTGAGATTGGACAAACGGCATTATATTGATAATCTGGCAACACAAGCAGAGGATGCAGCTGCTCGTGGTGAACAAGGAACTGTCTACAAAATGACGTGGCTTATCAGTGGTGAACGGAGGACACCAACAAATACTCTCATCAAGAACAAACAAAGACATCTACTAACAACCGAAAATGAACAAGAAATGCGCTGGACAGAGCATTTCAAAAAATTGCAGAACAGGGAGCCACCTAAAGAAGCAGCAAACGTCCAGGAGGCAGAAGATCTTGATATCAACACAGACACCCCAACTACGGAAGAGATCATTCAAGCCATCAAATCCTTAAAAAATGGGAAAGCTCCTCGCAAGGATTACTTGAATGCAGAATTGTTCAAGGTAAATCCTGAGTTAGCAGCATCTATCCTGGCCCCTCTATTTACATCAGTCTGGGAAAGGGAAGAAGTGCCGGATGAGTGGATCAATGGGGTTATAGTGAAGCTACCAAAGAAAGGAACTCTCAGTGACTGTAATAACTGGTGTGGTACCACACTTTTATCTGTGCCAAGCAAAGTATTGTGTAACATCATAGTCCAGTGTATATCAGAGGCAGTTGATAGCGTTTTCAGAAGAGAGCAAGCTGGTTTTCAGAAAGGGCATGGATGCACAGACCAGATCTTCACTCTATGAAACATAATAGAACAGTGCTTAGAGTGGCAACGACAACTCTGCATAAACTCCATAGACTTTGAGAAGGCTTTTGACAGCATTCACAGGACCAGCCTATGGCATTCCTTTCCATATAATCAACGTCATCAAAAGCTTCTATTTCAACTTTACAAGCATTGTTGATCACAGTGAGCTCAGGTTTGAAGTCAAAACAGGAGTACATCGGGGTGTGTCATGTCTGTAATCCTCTTCAACATTGCCATTGACTGGATAATGCAGCGTAGAACAGAAGACATGCCAACAGGCATTAAATGGACACTCTTCTCATCCCTTGAAGATCTGAACTTCGCAGATGATGTCACCTTCCTATCACATACCCAACACCATATACAAGAAAAAACAACTCGACTCAACACATTCAGCCAGCAAATTGGACTGAAAATCGATTGCAGTAAGACAGATATCATGACCTTTAATATTGCCTCACCATCACCAGTATGAACAGAGGATTATGTTCTCACCAACGTAGAAACATTCACATACTTGGGCAGAACCATCAGCAAAGATGGTGGAACAAACCAGGACATCCGGAACAAAATCAACAAAGCCAGGAACACCTTCAGGAGCTTAAATACAGTCTGGAAATCATCAAAATACAACACCAAAACCAAACTCAAGATTTATCAGAGCTGCGTACTTTCAACACTACTTTGTAGTGCAGAATGCTGGGGAATGAGAAAGTATGACATGTCCAAACTGTCTTCATTCCATACAACCTGCCGCAGAAAAACCCTCCGTATCTATTGGCCCGGAACAATCTCAAATTGACACAGTGCAGCCAAGAGGATCTGAGCACCATCATTGCCAGGAGGCGCTGGAGATGGATTGGTCATGTGCTTTGTATGGAAACTGATTCCATCACCAGAGGAGCAATAAGATGGACACCTGAAGGCAAGCGAAAATGAGGCCACCTGAAAACAACATGGCAAAGAGCTGTGGGAGCTGAGCTGAAAAACCTGGGGCACAGCTGGGGAGCCATTGAAAGACTTCCCAGAAACAGACAGGAGTGGAGGAGCTTCATCACTGTCCTAACTGCCAGAGGCATAATAGGAACATCATGATGATGATGATTACAAATTTTACAAAATTTACGTAATCTGCTGTCATATTTTCAGAGGCCCTTTGAAATATAGCCCTAAAACTGTAGGAGACAGAAATTTCTCAGAGGCTGTCCAAAAACCATGGAACTCCCACAGGACCATTACAAACCTCACTACCTTCCACTCTAAGTGCAAGGTGCATTTCTTTGACCTTGCCTTCTCTGCAATAAATATACAGCAGCATGTTTGTGTATATGCATATTATATGTATGTAAAACAAAAAAATCCCAAACCAAACAATCCACTGCTCACATTTTCCTCCCTGGGGAGAAAAAGAGAGAACACACGTTAGTCACATTGCTTAACACACTACTGAAAGATGCTAAGATACTATGGAGATAAGTGCGGTATAAGAATCTGTATAGAACAGAACAGAATACAATATGTTTTCTGGGGACCTAAAATTACCATATGATTGCTCAGAGCCAGTCCTGTGGCCATTCAAATGGTGTGTTAAGTAGAATCTGAATTGAATCTTGTGTCCTATTTCTTTGGGAGTAGCAAATCTGAGAGTTCTGTGACTGTTTAGTCAAACAGGGGATGAGCACTCCAGAGGGATGCTCAGAGGACTCCGGGGTTGATGTGCATCTATTACTCTCCGGCACAGAAAGAACGAGGCCTGCGGAGGCCTGGAAGGCGGTGCTTGTGTTGTCAGAGGCTGGTAGTTTCAGAGAGGTTATCCAAAGCAGGCACAGACAAGACTTCCTTACGCTAAAGGCAGGTGGTGGCAAGGTACCTCACAACCCTGGGAACCAGGGAGCTAACTGTGGCTAGAGAAGACTGCATGCAGGAGCTGGCATGCATACATCCTTTAGTCAATTCTTGCACGAGGGGGCTGAATTAAGGTTGCATAGGCAACATTAATTCTGGGATTTCCTAACTTTGGAGTGCTTGATTTTGCAACCTTAAAAGTGTTCTTCTGATGTAGTTTGTGTGTAATTTATACATGGCTTAATTGTGTAAGAGGAGGGTTTTTAAACTATTGTCCATGGAACCTTTCCTGGTAGTCTGCAGAACAAGGATTCGAGGAACCAAGGAGTAGGACATTTTGGATGGGAGGTGTGCTCAAGAGAGGATGTCACCCTTGTGAAGTGCTCTGCAAAATGACAAAATAGATGTCACTGCTACATTCTTGTCCTGTACCCTCTCATGCCCTGCAACTCAAGCTACACTTTTTCAGGCTGGATGTTCTTTCTGATGCTGCAATTAAAGACATGGTTATTAACTAGTGCAGCTGCAATTACACCGTGTTTTAGGGACTGGTATTCTGCCCCCACTTTCCTGTAATAACTCAAATAAACTTTGAGTCTGGACTGTTAGCAAGAGATTCACCTTTGAATAACAGTTTAAACTTTTTATGGTGGATTTATCATTCTGAATCATCTCAAAGTGCTTTATAATAACAACAATACAATTAAATAATCCATCCCCCCAGAGTTAATAATTAGTTAAACTCAGATAAAGGCAGGGTGGATAAAAATTTAAAAAATCCAATTTTTAAATTTAAATTTAAATCAATTTGATTTAAATCAAATCCACCCTGGATAGAGGTGAGTAAAGCAAACACGTCTTAAATGCAGAATTAAACAAGGGATAGATAGCGATACTCCCAATGTCAATAGGCAGTGAGTTCCATCCAGCAGATGCAAAATGGTGAAATTAGCAACCAGCCAAAGTAACATATTTCAGGAGTGAAGACACCAGGAGAACTGTGTTGGTGATCTTAACTGGCAACCGGCTTGGTACTCAGTCCAGTTATGTGTTGAGTGGGATGGATTTCAAGGCACTCCACTCCCCACTAATCATCATGAATGTAAACTGTCTTTCTGGGTAAACACCACTAATCCTGACTTTGAAAGGTACAAAGACAGGAACATGATGAGCCAATCCAAATTACAAGAGGGAAAAACAAATTTTAACAGCTCTCCTTTCTTGAATTCCGTACAAGCCTGTTTATGCAGCAGAAAGAAAGGACCTGCAGGTGCTAGCTGTTTTTTATCAAACACTACCAATTATGTACAACACATTGGTTTGGAATTCCAATTTCTCCTCGAAACACCAGCAAGCTAAGCCTTTTGCCTGAGATTTAAGGCAGTACTCAGCTTGAAAATCACCGGGAAAGACAGATATGTGTTTTGAAAAATAGGCTATCAAAATCCAGTTATAACAACGACAACTCTCCTGAATTGGCAGTCTCTGTGAGCATCTGCACCTGGTCATAGAAATTCTGAGGAATGATATGAAACAAAACTCCTGCTACTGTATGAAAATAGCCAATTAATTGACTGCAATCAAGTATTTCAACATTAAGTAGCAAAAAGAAGTCCATCATGAGGCCATTGGCTCTTGCAATCCATGTAAAGTAAAGAAAATATAAGCAGAGGTAGCACAGCTGTGCTGTTTAACGGGGCAGGGAAGACGTATCCAAGACAGTGAACAATTGTTTATCCTCAACTACATTATCTTGTTAGGACAAAAAGTAAACCTTCCAGGATATAACTTGGACATTTGCTGAGGGAACAAATGCTGGATTCTCTGTCACTGTTTTTAAATATAAAGACACATGTTCTGAAGGATTTAAATATTTACATTTCTCCTAAACAAAGAACAGGATTCTCTGAGAACAAAAAAAGAGAAAATGAATGGGGGTGACTAAGTGGAACTGCCCGACACTAATTTGTAATAGAAAACACTGAGGATCTCTCTTGTGTATGTGAAATCCTGGCCACTGCCTACTTGATTTATAACTGTCTCCACCCAGAACTATTGTTATTCTAATGAATATTTTCATTACATGCATTTCTATACCATATACAACTCCTACATAAGTACTACTCCCTTACTGTCATCAGCACCAATATTTCCCACAGCCATAGTGCCTAGTACTCCTAACCTATTTCCCAGTGGCTAATTTGCCACTTACCCACAGGCCCAATACAATAACCATTTAAATTAATGGGAGTCTCTCTGCTGATTTCAAAGAAAGAACCTCTCTGCTTAAAGTACAGAACTTCTTCCGGTGAATACAGATCCTGCAAAAAAGGTGTGTGTGTGTGTGAAAAGCAACACAAGAAGAAATGGATGAAGAAGAGGTAAACAATGACAATGGTAGCCGTGCTGTTGGTATCTCTTATAATTTTCCTACGTGGATCCTACGTGCAGCTTAGGTGATGGACATGAGAAGGGCAATTGATGTTAGCAGCAATTAAATCCTGATCAAGGAAAGCACTAAAGCATGGGAGCTGTAGCTCACGAAAGCTTATGCTCAAATAAATTGGTTAGTCTCTAAGGTGCCACAAGTCCTCCTGTTCTTTTTGCGGATACAGACTAACACTGCTGCTGCTCTGAAACCTGCCATTGACTTCAATGGAACTACTCATGTACTTCAAGGCAAGGAAGCAGTAGTGCCAACCTTCAGCATCCTAAAATCATGAGTCAGTCCCCTCAAAAATCAGGTGATTAACTTAAAAATCATGAGAGGATTAAAAAATAATACATTTGGGGTTCTTTGTGTGTGTCTTCTGGTTTCTGAGCTTTTGCAGGGCACTCAGGTCACTTTTTTAAAAAAAGCTTTTCTCTATAACCCCAAGAGCTGGAAATGTACTTTCTTTGTGAAATGAAAGATAAGATTTTCATGCAATCTCTTGAATACAGCAACTGGGTCTTTTAAAAAACCTTGCCATATGGAGCAAGGCTTGCAATAGGACTGCAAGAGTTGGCAACACTGTCACGTGCATCAATGGATTGCTGGATCAGGTGCATGACTCAATTACACATGGAAGGTGATGCAGAAGGAAACTAATGACACTGTACAAAGAAATAACTTCTCTGCCTAAAGTACTTCAGTTTCTTCTGGTGAATACAGATCCTGCAAAAAAGGTGTGTGTGTGTGTGTGTGTGAGAGAGAGAGAGAAAAGCAACACAAGAAGAGATGGATGAAGCAGAGGTAAACAATGACAACGGTAGCCGTGCTGTTGGTATCTCACATAATTTTCCCACTGAGAGTTTTGTGGGACAAAATTAAGAAGCGTTGGCGTCGACCCACGCTGCCCCTGACACCCTCAGTCGGGAGCATGAACGGAGATACTGCACATGCGCGGGTCAGCAGACATTGCCTGGAAAAACTTCTGGACTGAGGCGCATGGCGCACATGCATACACACATGTGGAATACACATACGGACCAGCACTCGTAAAAATAGTAGTAGTTAGGTAGACTTTGTCTAGTCTACCACTACAATACAAGATTTTGTTCATCTTAGCTAATTATATAATGAGTGTCTGGGGAATATATTGGAGGGCTACATTTAAAAGAGAGAGAGAGAGAGAGAGAGAGAGAGAGAGAGAATATACTTCTTTAGATATATTTTTGCTCTATAGGAAGGAGAATACATTAACTTTCACCATTTCTAACCTTTACCATTCAGCAATTTTTTTTTTTTTTTTTAAAAGAAAGAGGGTCATTGTTAGTAAAAACAAAATTTTAGAAAATCAAAGTATTTTCAGGAAACACTAAAAATCTCCTTAACACATTATTAATTTTAATATTACTCCACAGTATTTGCAGTGCAAATATTACAGCTGGTGTTACTTTATGTGAACCAGAAAGGTACCATGAAGAGAAACAAAAGTAAAACTGTTATCTGCTTTCATCGTCTCACCTGAGAACAATGCAACAAGTAAAAAAACCAACATCAACAGAAGTAAATTATATGTATTACATTTTCTCAGGCTTAGTAATATTTAAAATATCATTAAAAACTGAGGTGAAGAAGTTTGCTTTGCAGAATAATGTTTTTAAACTGCACACAGCTTCTCTTTACCTGGTAGAGTGGGTTGCCACTCTGAAGCCAATCTACTGCACATTCATTGTAAAGATGAATGTAGTGAAACATTCTGATACAAAGCTTCTTTTCCCAACCAACAGTATATCAACCCACTTCAAATTTTTCTCAGTGAGCAGCACTTTGGTAGCCTTACACTCTGCTCATGTGGGGCTCAGAAATAGAAAGTAGAAGAAAGATGGAAAGAGTCCAATGGGCTTTGGGTCAGGCTGTTATCAGCAGAGCAATGTGAAGAAGCTTGTATGTTCCTTGGCCCCAGGCAGTGCTGCTTAAATCCTCATTTATTAGCATACTAAATGTACATCTTAAAACTTCAAAACCAAACAAAAGGCAGGGAAGTAAGGCACTCTTCTAGTTTCCCAAATTCTTTGTCACCATGAATGGTGTCTTAATGAGGTGCAGAATGAAACAGCTGGGAAAATAAGCTTGATTGAATGAAGATCCTCAGCTCTATACATTCAGGGATGCATTCCAATATACAGTGATGATAACGAAAAGTATCTGTCATTAATGATCTATTGAGCTCTCATAACATAAATAACATTTTAAAAATGATTATGTCCTTTTCTTGGCTTAGACCATTTCTCTAAATCATAATTATAGTCTAACAGAAAGCACAACTGAACCTGACATTCCTGACATACAGAGACTTTCCAGTTTTTATTGCTGTATGACATGCTGTGCTCGTCTCTAACATTTCACACAGACTCCACCCTACACCTGCAGTAATGTATGTGTCATCAAGGAATTCACTTTCAGCTGCTGAAATCATGCTTGTTAGGACAAATTAATGAAAGAGACTATTCTTTAAATACTGGCTATACAAAGCCAAAGTCAGCACCAGAAAGCAAATTAATACATTTATTCAATGGGCTTTTTTGGTTTTTGTTTTGTTTTGTTTTGTTTCAGGTCTGCTTGTAGCCACATGGAATTTATGGTTATATGGTCTCATAAGGAATCTCTGAGAAAAGAATGTACTGGTATCACAAATTCAAGTCTCCTACTTGGAATGGACTTTCTCAGCGAGAAAAAGGTGTAAAAAAGAGATGTCATTAGAAATCCCTTTCAAGTAGGGAGACTGCACTTTTCCAGAATATTCTTATTAAAAGTGCTTTTCTGCCATTTTACTCAAATTCATCTCAGACAATGAGCAAAGATTCCTTCCAAATTAACCATAATACTCCTCTAATCCTTTATTATTCTTTTCCATTTTTTAAACACCCACATTTACAT
Organism: Chelonia mydas; assembly: GCF_015237465.2. Classification (NCBI taxonomy): domain Eukaryota; kingdom Metazoa; phylum Chordata; order Testudines; family Cheloniidae; genus Chelonia; species Chelonia mydas. Next base: position 156,851,978 of record NC_057850.1, read on the forward strand.
CAAGAATTACCATGAACATGAATCTCAGCTTATAGGAATTCTTAAAGCTTTCAACAGTTTCACGTTTAGGAGATTTTTCTCTTCTCTCCATAACTTCGGATAGGTTAATGTTATCCTGCCCCTGGCTCCCTGTCCCAGTCTCTCTCCCAAGGCTCCTCATCCAATCCTCCCCCCCCATTTATAGTATCCTCCCTTCACGGCTCTTTGTCCAAATCTCTGTGCCCAGCCAGTCTCAGTTCTCCCCCGGCACTCCAGCTTGTTTTCAGAGATGTGTCTCATTCACCCTCCTCCATCGATTCCCTGTCCCAGTCATCTTGGCCAAGCAGTCACTGTCTGCCCCCTCCCCTACCAGTGTTCCCCACCACCAACTCACTTACAGGCCTCTCTTTCCCCCATTCATTTCCAGTACCAGTCTCCCTGCCCCCCCAGCTCTCAGCCCCAGTATCTATCTTCTCCCTCACTCCAGTCCCAGTCTGATCAAGTCCTTGTCCCAAACTACTCCTTTCCCTCCACCCTGATCTAGCTTTTGTCCTCTATACATTCAAGTCAAGCAGATCCCTTCTCTATGCTGTCTGGGCACCATCATGGGGATCACTGAGAACACAGAAGACACAGGTTCCATGTTCTCAGTTTTGGTGCCCAGCCCTATCCCAGCATGAAGGAGCAATAGAAGCAAAGTTTGGTTGCACCCCTCTAAACCCTGTTCTGGAACATGCTTAGCTGTTCTCTGGGGATAGAAAGAGCAATGTCTGGTCATACTAGGAGCTGCGCAAGACCAAGGCATGCACGGTGATGACACAATCTTCAGAAATTTTAGCTGCTAAACAAAAGTATCTCTACTGAGCAATGGCATGTGTGAACTGAGATTTTTCAAAGGCTTAAAATTTGACCAAATGTGGACAAATTTTCACAGGTACAGCCATTGGCACATTTGAGACACAAATGCCACCTCCTGCCAAATTTCAAGTCCCTGCTCTAAAGCATGGGAGCATTACAGCGTCTTAGAAAAAGCTGGCAAGATATTTTTGTTAAGGGCAAAACTACGCTAGCTTAATTCTCTGAAATGGTGGAACCAATTTGACTGAAACTTTCCAAAAAATTCAGCCTGAGGCAGATAGCCAGCATGGAAAATTTCAGCCCAAATGCCTGAAGTTTGGCAAAGTTAAAAGTAACTGAAAATGGGATCTTATAATGAGACGTCTCAGGCAACCTTAATAATAGGCTGTGCTACTCGCCTCACCTATAAATATTTAGCAGATGTTGAGGTGCTTAGCAAAAACAGCTCCCTAATATATCTAGTTAAAGGTTTAAATGTAATATCACTTTATGTGAAATCTGCACAGCACAACTGTCTTAAAATGTATAGGATGTAATGAACAAGTGCAGTCTTTGTAACTTTAACAATATACGATGATATTCACAATCTGCACTTTTGGAAAAATGTAGAGTATGCTTCCTGGTTATTAAATCTCACATTCATTTGTGAAACATGGATTTGATAAGTTTAGCATCTAAGCAAGGCTGTCCTTACCCATACGCAAAGTACGCAACTGCGAAGGGCACCAGGAAATTTGCTCCCCCGCCCCCCGTGGTGGGGCTGCGTACAGCCCCAGAATAGCTAGGGATGGTCCTGCATCTAGGCCTGAATGCAGAAAAGGAGTTAGATGTCGTGATGCTCTACATGCGCTTAGACAGCCAAAAACCTATCTTCCCCTGGTTTGTTAATCACTCTGAGGCTTAGGCATGAGATGCGTTCCTGGGCACCCAAAGGGAGGTAGCTCATAACCAGAAGCAGAAACATAGGCACTGAGGGAACTTTTACTGCAGAAACTTAGGTTGCAAGTAAGGTTAGGCACCTACAGGGTTCAGCAGGAGTTTTGTGCATTGCAATGAAGTCAAACAGGGACTTAGGTGCCTAAAACAGGGACTTAGGTTCCTAACTCTTTTTGTCCCTTCAGGCCCTTGTGGGTTTTGCTAGGCAATACCTACCGAGATGAAACAAACAAACAAACAAGGAGGAATCTAAGTAACAGCAAGATAATGCATAAACCTGGCATGTGTAAAGAACAGGTTCAAGTAAAGAACCAGTCACAGCCGAAATTATTTTGATGCTCTCAAGCTATTTCCTATGTTCTAGCAGACATTATTCACAAAAGCACTATACAGGCTTGCTCATCCTCCCACTTCTCCCCCACTCCTGTGACTACTCTTGCCTGTCTGCTGGTTTCTTCAGGAGGCAAGAGAGTGGAGATGACAAGTGAGTCTTCTCCACACAGGGCAGGAAAGAGCCACTCCATGTTGCTGTCACTCCCTCTGAAAAATAATGGCTTTTGTTACTGCTTCTGATCTCCTGTGGAAGGCTCGGAGAGTCAGGAAAGTAGATTCAATACCATGTGACTAATCTTAAGCAATCAGCCCAGCTGGAAATGTAAAAAAAGGAAACCTATAAACCTGGGAAAGGTCACTTTGGAAGCCTTATCTTTTTCCATAATGATTAATTTTGAGATTTTGGGGGTTGGCCTCAAGCATAAAGTTCTTTTACTTTAGTGTTTGTTTTGTTTATACACTGCATAGAAAATAACACAAAAAGAACCTTTCCCAGCATTTCCAAAACTTGTACATAAGAGAGAGTATTTCCTGAGCTTTTGGGAACATTCTACTTTTTCAGGATGATTCGCAATATGGTATTTTCTTTATGAAATGCCAAAGGAAACACTTAATAAAATGTTCTCATTAGTTAAAGGGCTGAGAGACCATGATAGGAAATGAGCCAACTAGCAAAACAAGCATGATCTCCCCACACTCTGGAGATGCCCCACTGAGAGCAACAGCTTCATGCAAGCAGCACCTGTAGTACAGCTAACTGTTCAACATGAGGGTCTTTTCACCATCTGCCTAAAAACCCTCGTTCATAAATTCTGCGTGGAATGACTGTGCACCCGTCCCAGCCATTAAGTAATACACACCACTGGATTTCTGCCCACCTCTTCTTCTAAACTCTAGTAAGTTCAACAAGAGGGAATGAGGAAAATAACCGTTCGATGAAACTTCTGAGATCTAAGAGTTACCGTCAGTCCCTCTGTGGGTTTAAGTACATGACACTTTGTAGCCTTCTAAAGTAAACCCTAAAGCAGAGCTACAGTACAGTGTTCGCATCCCAAAGAGATTTCTGAAGCGTCACTTTTACAACATACCAAAATCATCTGTATGTGGAACTTTTTATAACGACAAGGGTTCAAATGACAGATATATTTAAACTTACATCATTTGTCTCCTTTTATTTTACCCCATCACATTTTTTCTTCTTAAACTAGACTGTGGATTTATCAATTGTAATGTGACTTTCACACCAAACTGTGTGTACACATGTGATGGGCTGGGCTTACCAGTGATGCCACCTACTGGTTTCAGAGTAGCAGCGGTGTTTGTCTGTATTCGCAAAAGAAAAGGAGTACTTGTGGCACCTTAGAGACTAACACATTTATTTACTGGTTAGGTCACTGAGTCCCAGCTCTCCCTGTCTTCGGCATCCCTGGCCAGCAGTCACTCCAGCACTGTGGCAGTCCCTCTTCAAGGAGGTAGTGACTTGGCCCTCTGGCCAGGTCATCAGTTGAGTCTGCCCCCTTCAGGGGTAACAGCGTTCAACAAAATATACCTGTCCAACATCCCCACAAAACGAAGAGTCTTTGGCCCACCTCTAGTCCTCTGTGGGCTGCGCACCCTTGCCTCAGGGTCTACCCTGTCTCAACCCTCCCCCCCCCCACACCCTTATCTCCGGGGAGAGGGGAAGAAGAAGGGTTTGTTCCCACTTCAAGCTCAGACCTTCACTATCCACCAGACTCTGACCCAGGATCCCATGAGTGGCAGCAATGTCAGGCATCTGGCAATGCTCAGGGGCTACCTTACTGGGCCACTTATTACAGCATACTTTCCCAGTCCAAGGTGTGGTCAGAGCTGCACAGACAATACAAGTGAATGATTCTTTCCTCCTTAAGGACAAGCTAGTACCTCCTCTTGGACCTGGGGTAGCTGCAGCATGCTGTGTGTGCGCGCGCACATACACAGCTAGAGCAGGCTTTTCAGGTGAAGTGGGGTAGCCCAGAACTGCTTCATAAAACCTTCTATCCCAGTGTGGGGCTTATATACCCCATCACAACACCTAACATATATACACAGTTTATTCCATTAAAATCCTACACTGCCAATACTGAGGTTGCCTGACTGAGTAATCCAAAGTGAGGAAATAAGAAAGTCAAGGTTGAACAGGAGGCGGTGTCCCATGGACAGGCGACCGGTTACAGTGGCCCAAAATAGCCCTTTCACCCCCTGCATGAAGGGCTACCATGGCGCCTGGCTCTTGCACTTTCTCCACATTGTGCTCCACAGCCATGACCGTTAATGCTGAAATTAAAGTTGAATGTGTCAGTCAAGACCTAAGCGAAGAATTTTGCCTTCAAATATGTGAAAATAGTTTCCTCACATTAAACAAAGAAAATGAAGATGGAGAGAAGAACAAGTAATCCCAACTGGGAGAATAAGTAAATTACTGTGTTAGGTAAGGCATGAAATCCCTGTACAATCCTACAGAGTCTTGTGAGGCTGCTTTTTCTACTGTCCACCAACTGGCTTTTTCTTAGTTGTTGGAACACATCCGTATGTGCAACCCAAAACCATCTCTTACATTATCATAGTAAAGCAATGTGTACTCCAAGGCAAACTCATTCATCTGATCTTAAACAGTTTAAAATAGTATTTGATGGCAGCGTAAAATATTTGATGGCAGCGTAAAGCAGGATTGTCGTTTATTTGTAAGCATTCTTGAAAACAGAATGGCAGCCCAAATTTCCGTAACAGTTTCAAAATTTTGTTTCATAAGCAAAATGCAATCCACAAACAAGTAGAGGATATAGCTGCATAACTGGCCTACGGTTGCCAGGCGTCTGGTTTTTTACCAGAACACCCAGTCAAAAAGGCACTTTGGCGGCTCCAGTCAGCACCTCTGATCGGGATGTGAAAAGTCCGGTCAGCGGTGTAGCAGGGCTAAGGCAAATTCTCTGCCTACCCTGGCTCTGGGCAGCTCGTGGATGCGGACGGCATGTCCCTGTGGCCCCGAGACACAGGGGCGATCAGGGAAGCTCCACAAGCTGCTCCTGCCTTGAGCGCCAGCTTGGCAGCTCCCATTGGCCGGGAACTGTGGCTAATGGGAGCTGCGGGGACAGTGCCTGCGGGTGCAGGCAGCGTGCACCGTGCAGAGCTGCCTGGCCGCGCCTCTGCCTAGGGGCCGGACATGCCAGCCACTTCCCGGAGCAGTGCGGGGCCAGGGCAGGCAGGGATCCTGCTTTAGCCCCACTGTGCTGCCGACGGGGAGCCGCCTGAGGTAAATACCGCCCGGACAGAGCCCACACCCCGAACCAGGTCGGAACCCCCTCCTGCACCCTAACTTCCTCCTGGAGCCCACACTACCACCACCACCCTTACCCCCTCCCTGAACCCCCTCCCACACCCACTCCTGCACACCAAACCCCTGTTCCAGCCCTAAGCCCCCTCCCAGATCCCACACCCCATCCCGCATCCTGAGCTGCCTGCCCCAGCCTTAAGCCCCCTCCCGTACTCCAAACCCCTCGGCCCCAGCCCAGAGCCCCCTTCCACACCCCAAACCCCTCATCCCTGGCCCCACCCCAGAGCCTGCACCCCCAGCTGGAGCCCTCACCCACTCCCAAACCCCAGCCCTCTGCCCCATCCCAGTGAAAGTGAGCAAGGGTGGGGGAGAACGAGCGATGGATAGAGGGGGGCTGGAGTGAGTGGGGGCAGGGCCTCAGAGAAGGGGCAGGGGAGGGGCCTTGGGGCAGGGAAGCAGGTGGGGCAAGGATATTCGGTTTTCTGCAATTAGAAAGTTGGCAACCCTAAACTGGCTTATCTGGGACTTCACAGAATTACAGAAATGTGGGCTGAAAGGGACCTTAAGAAGTTATCTGGTCCATCTGATTTGAGATAATGTGACTGACTGAGAGAAAGACCTACCTTTCCATAACACTTTCAGCAACAATTCTGAATAGAACACCACTGCCATTCTGGTTGAACTATCCAAGCAAGCACTTAAGCAAGGACTTTCTCAACATGACCTTGCTTTCTTGGTCACCATTTTACCCCATTTTCTAAATGTTTCTCAACCCTCTGTTTTCTCAGTTTAAAAAGTGGGCTTGTAGCAAAGATAAGTGCAAATCTTCAGCTTTTCTTCAGTCTGAATTTCAAAACAGCATACCACCTGTATCTCCAATTCAAGTAAAAATTCAAGTTTTTGCTCCCAGAAGATAAACTTCAAAGAAGCAATCACAATAACAAACTCACAGCACATAACTTCTAACAGACTTTAAACCAAAATTAAAATAATCTGAAAAAATTGTCTGCCATTTTCTCTGATTTCTGCACTGCTTCTTAAGTTAAATAGTCACAAATGTTGTAATTTAATTGTTTTTAAAGAAACCCTCCTTTTCTAAGTAGGAAGGTGTAAACTATTCACAATGAAGTTTAAACTTATACATTGCAGCTTGAAAGACTGCAGTACTTTAAGAGCAGAAATTATCACAATAATAATAACAATGAAAATACTCATGGCCTGGTGGAAAGATATCTATTTCTGTAAATGATGAAGTATGAATAGTTAATCTCAACAAAATTATATTATATAAGAAGCACGCAGCTGTTTGATTTTACTGCCTCCAGGCAGAGCTTCATAATGTCTGATTAACTAAAATAATATTTTTTAAAAGCCTGGCTGAAGTTAAGCACTGAAGCAACACACAACTACCATCCTTTGCTATTCTGTCTTTTTGTCTAAATGGTGTACTGAAGCAATCTGAAAAGAAGCATTCCATAAAGTGAATGTCAAAAACAAAGTAACAATGTACTCCTTACTAATAACTTATAGCAGCTTCTCTCTACTTCTGTGCAAGATAATTATAGTAGGAGAGTAATTTAGCATGCCTATTTACCTGAACTATGCCAGAGTTTCTAATATATTAGAAAACAGATTTCCTGGACAAGAGTGAAGGGCCTTTCCCTTGGACAATTTCCAGTATTGTCAGCTTGCTTACATTTTCTCCCTCAGATTTTCATACATTTCAAGAAAGCAAGCCCCTCTATGTAAAACCTCAGCCAAAGCACTGAATTGACTTTCCCCTCCCATGAGGCAGAAACTCCTCTGTTCAAGGCCACAAATTAACTAGAACAACAGATGAGGGCTCTGTGATGACCACATCTCCAAGAAATATCACACAAATATATAAATGCCCAAATAAATGCTAGTAATAGCACTGACTAAAAGTCAGGACTATCAAGGTCAGAGGACCACAGTCAGAAGTTCAGTAAATGGTGTCTCAGTGGTTTGAGGTCAATGGTATAATGAAGGATCATTATAGACAGCTGTGGTAAACAAAGGACCTAAGGCCTTCTGCTTGTCTGTTTACTACTGAACTGGACAATGATTAATCAGGACTCTATTGTTTCCCTTTATTATTGTGGCTGCTATGTGGTATCATCTGAAAAGATTTTTGTTTCATCTCCGAAACAATTCGCCAAAACAAGGCCTTAAACTTAGGTGATATTAACTCGACGTTTCTCAGGGCAAGTCTACACTACAGCGCTATCTCAGCACAGCTGCACCGTTGGCATAAGTACTGTACCTCCTCAAGAGGCAGAAGCTATGTTTCCCGCCAACATAGGTCAATGTAACTTGCGTCACTCGCAAGGGTGGCTTTTTCACACAGCTGAGTGACATAAATTATATCAACTTAATTAGTAGTGTAGACCAACCCTAAGTCTCAGTTTTTTACTGTTGTGCACTGCTCTACAATAAAACAAAGTTTCAGTCTTGAGAAATATTTGCGGCAATACATATATAAGTTACTTGAGGTTTTGACTAACTTCTACCACTAAGGATGCTTAAACAAAGTTACCCTTGCCACAGTACCTGTGACAAAAACAACGCATTGTGATGAAGAATTAAATCCCATTGGCCTTGGTAACCACAGAACAGCAATTCTTTTAAGCTGTCTTAGTGGTAGTTTATCTGAGTCAAAATTATTTATTAAGGCTTGTTCCCACACAGACTTATCCATGTACTTAACTTTATGCATTTGAGTAGTCCCACTGAGAGGGAGGGCTGGCTGAATGGAACTCAATATGAATACAGTGGAAAAATAAACAGGAAAACATGGTTATAGTTTAGCCTGTAGTGCTTTTGTTTTACAGTGCTATACAATAAAAAAAAAACACTCCAATATATAAAGAACTTATCATTTCTGTAAGTAATTTTTAGCTTATTGTATTTTTTAAAAACTGTTTTTTAAAAGTATAAATATATTGTTTGGTTTAGAAGGGACTTAGAATGGAGTTGTAGTAACAGGGGAGAATAAATTCCCTCGGGTATGTACAAAATGAGAGAATATTTATCCACAAGGCTTCTGTGGAGCAGTCTATGTATTTCCAGTAATCATTCGATACATTTCCATTACAACAGCTGTGCCAGTATATGCATCAGGCATATCATACCATAGGAGAATTGTCAGCAATGGCACTACAAAGGGAAATGATTGCTTGCCTCCCAGCCATGATATTGGTACACTGGAGAGAGCTCATAATTTAGTTTCTTAGGAGACAAATGTAAGAGAGATGGGAGCTGGAGGGGGATGGGCTAAAACAAAAAATCAGAGAATGCGGGGTCAATACCATCTTTGCCTTCCTCTGCAACCAAAGCACGTAATATGTTAAATGGCCACCCCATGTCCTATAAAGGGTTGTAGCCACAAACATAAGAGAAAAATTAGGTTCAAAGAGTAGTTATTTTCCACTTCTGTCTGGCAATGAGATCCCGATCAGTTACCGTTGCACTGGTGCCTGAGTGCCTCACAATGAAAAAGGCCCTAACCAGCAAACAGAGCATGACTTTGGTATAATTTGTGTCTAATGATATACTCTAGTAGGTTTTGGACTGCTCCACTTTAAGGTTATACACAGGAAAAGAAAACAATCCTACAATTTAATACAATAATTTTTAATGATGTCATTTCATTCCCCATTTCATATTCAAGTACTATAAAATAAATACACATGATTTCCTGTGGGTATCCCTACAGTTAGAATTATACATCAGACACACTCTAATACAAATGTAAAATAACGGACCATTATGTAACTATTTTCACATGAGTTAAGGCTGCCTTTGGCATATTTTAGAAGAATTTCAATACACAGCTCCTGGCACCCATGCTCTAAGGGTATATGTACACTGGCAAGTTTCTGCGCCACAAGTTATACCACTTTTATTAAAACGCTGGAATTAAACTGCTGTTGTGTGTCCACACTGTGCTCCTTGTGATGCTGGAACGCATCCACATTAGCAGCTCTTGCAACAGCAAAAACATCAGTGCACTGTCATAGCCATCCTACTCTGCAACTGGCTGCAGGGTGCTTAGGGAAGGGTTTGCAATGCCTCATGGGGCAGGCACAGCATCACATGATGCAGGTTTCCCAAACTCCATTGTTCCAGGGGCATCCTACTACATTGCCAGCTGCTTTTCAACTGAAGTTGCGGGGGTGGAGGAGTGTGTGACAGGGAGTGTGTGTGTGAATGGAGGGGGAGAGAGAGACAGTGTGTTTTGGGGGACAGATAGTGTGTCAGCATGCTCTCTTGTAAGCTCAGACAGCAGCAGGAAGCAACCAGTCCTGAGGCAGGGAGAGGGGGAAACCCCAACATCCGCCCCCCATTATGGGATAGCTCCGGAGGCCAATTACAGCGCAGAAAGCAATCAAGTGTCTACACTGGTAATAGAGCGCTGGAGCTTCTATGCAAATAGCCTTACGACTCTCATCAAGGTGATTTTTTGCAGTGCTGCAACTGAGGAGTTTCTACACACAAAGTGGCTTGGCGGTATGTACCTGTCTGCACTTTGAGCGCAAAAAGCTGCTTTACTGAGCAGAAACTTGCCAGTGTAGACAAGCCCCTAGTTTCTCTACTTCTTCCCTCATCCCTACCTCCTATTGCCACAAGAAAAGGAAAAGAAAAAAACTTGAGGTAGATTTTTTTTTCAAGGATAAAAAAGATAAAACTATAACATTTCTGAAGTTCATAATCACAAATTTTGCTAGCAAAGTGCAGTATACTGGAAACAGTTCACTATTTGCATGAACCTATGTGGAAGAATTAACTAGCCTACTGGATCTTTTCTTTTTTAAATAATAATTCTTATCTCTTATATAGGGGCTTTTCATCCACAGACTGTAAACTACTTTACACAAGAGATAAATATTGTTATGTCCATGTTACAGATGGTGAAACTGAGATAGAGGTATAGAAGCTGCCTTGCATATGGTCACGCAGCGGGCCAGTGACAGAACCAGCAACAGAACCCAGGTAACTTGTATCCCAGTCCAGTGCCTATCCACTGAGTCACACTGCTTCTCTCTCTGATGTTTTAGCAATTCTGAATGATACAGATGTTGTCTGCTGCAGATAGGACTAAGGAGACTTGTTAAATATTCTTACCAGTTTATTGTTCTTTTTTGAGTGCTTTCACTGAATCTTTGTACGAAGAATAAAGGCAGTTAAAATACCTTTTCTTTACTCTCATTTACATGTCACAATTATTGTGCTGTGCAAAAGGATTGCTACACAAAACCTTAAAGGCTGATCACAGTAATATCATTGTTTTGTAAAACTGAAGCTGGCTCTTCAACTCTGATGAATATGGTTTGCTGGAAGTTATGGCAATCTAAAGCTGATTTGAGACATCAAGGAGTTGAAATTCTCAACATTGAATAGATTTGAAAAGTGAAATTTCATTTTCTCTTTGGAAGCAAAAACCTCCCAGTTTCGTTTGACTATAAAACAAAGCCGAAGTCTTTTTGGAAAATACAGTATGAAGCATTTCTTTGTCAGCGGCAGACAGCCTGATTTAGATTTAGAGTTCTTTCAAGCAATTAAAGCATCTAAAAAGCCTTCAAGCAGCCCCAATGTGGTTCTTTTTGGGAACACTGTAGGGGCGGGGGGGGGGGGGGGGGGGGAAGAGCTATGCAGGCAGAAAACAAGAGCTATGTTTGGAAATACCACAGCCCTACATATTCTTCTTAAAGTATATAGTGAGATGCATAATGGCATTTCAAGATGTGCAGTAATGTGCCTGTGGTTCTCACAGGATAGCCCAGTAAGCAGGATGTTTTTGTCTTAAAGTTTTTACAGTAACAATGTTTAAACAAGCAAAACTGAAATAAGGTTGTTGAGTGACACTGCAGTGATCCACAGAACTCTGGTTTTCATTCACAGATGGATTTCAGTTTTTCCATAGTGTTTGTGTAAGGAACTGTGTGTTTTAAGGGTGATGATCCTCAGAAGTAATCAGACTTTTGTCTTTAATCTTTAAAGACCTAATCCTGCTTCTATTGAAGTTAATGGGAGTTTGCCATTGACTTCAATGGAAGCATGATTAGGTCTTTAATGATTAAAGGCAAAAGTCTGATTACTTCTGAGGATCAACACACATTTCTACACTGAAGTGTTTTTGTTCAATGGACTAAGACAACATGACAGGCAAACAACATAGGCAGCTTTCTTTGTTTATAAGCCTTCGAGTATATATGTACAGGGCCTCCTCTCAAAACAATGTACGTCAAGAGAAACTCCCTTTGAAATCAGTAGAGTTACAGTGTGGTGAATGAAAGGAGAAACCAGGTCCACTGTATCTTAGCCTTGTGTGCGGTGCTGAAGACTTCACAATCTTGTGTACAAAAGACTCACTCCAGTTTAGAGATTGAGAGTTAAGTTTACCCATTTTGGCACGATTTAAATGTGAATACAAGTGAGTTTGTGAAACTGCGCACATGCTCCCAAGATAGCAATGGGAACTGCAGCTGTAGGGCATTTCCATCTGGAGAGGGTAGTGTTTGGACCATCAGCCTGCCTGGGGTTCTGCTGGGAAGAGCAGCTTCAGTGTTGACAACTCTTGCGATTTTATCGAAAGTCTCATGGTATTTGGTATTTTACTTAAAGCCCCTTGACCTACAGTGATGTAATTACCTAAGAATATCAGTTTTCATTTAAAAGAAAAAAGTAAGTTTCTAGCCTTCATGGTTGTGGAGAAAAGCTTGAAAACCATGACCCAAATTTAGCCAAAAAATCTCCGAAACCAGAATGCACCTATAAAGAACCCAACATTTATTATTTTTAATATGTCACATTTTACCCAATCTCATGATTTTGGAACATTTGGGGTTGGCAATATGGCATCTTGGACTTGTAGCCAGACAGCAGCAGCCCAGAAGACACACTGAATCAGTGTATCCCCAGGCACATTGGTCATATTCTTGCCCCCACGCAGCATTGCTCAGTTTGCGACTATGCTAGCTGGCTGAGAGCCTCCCGAAGAGTTGAAGTTATGGATGCCTCACCCCATTGCAAGCGACCTCAGGGCAGACTTTGTGTTAGTGGGAGCTCTGGATTATATCCAGCCCAGCCCAGCGAGTTGTACAGTACGCTGATCTGGATTTGTAAATCAACACCAGAGTCAGTACTGGTAGGCAGTCCCCAGAGCCAACAAATGCTCTCCACTCGAAATACAAGATATTAGGCAGGTAAAGGCAAACAAGCCCACACTACAAGAGACCATATTCACTGCCTAGATTTCCTTTCCTTTCTAAAATGTGCACAGGAAACAGATCTATAAATGGGAGGAGAATCTGAATCAATAACGGTAGCTACAGTCATCCTTTGACCAAAAAATTAAGGTAATTTCTATTTTCTATTGCAAGGAAGCAATTCCTATCTAAACTTGTATGAAATACACAACAACATGATTCAACAGCTCCTCATTTACTAATAGGAATAGCCTCCCAGCTTTCTTTATCCACACATACAGTAAGTATACAATCTGCATTATTTTATTCCTCCTTCCTTGTCATGGCCTTGGTAAGCTCGGAGAGAAACAAAGGTTTTACATTCATCATATTGAAGTAAAGACTTATTACTTTTACCCTAGAGTAATTGTGGGTATTAGAGATATTGTAGTTACCATGGATCCCATTGCCAGTGTGCACGTGCCTCCTGTGCACAAGACTGGATTTTTTTGAGTAGGAGTGTCCGTCAGGGTGTGCATGAACCCTGTGCCTCCCGTAATAAGGGCACCAGGGACAGAATGGCAGCGATCCTCCCTCAATTCCCTCCCAATTCAAAGCCCATGTTGCTGAGGACTCTGAAAAGCAGGGATGGAAAGTGGGTCATGGGATCCACACTGACTACAACATCATGAAGAACCACAGTTACTAAAGGGTAGGTAGCTGTTCTCTCTTCTTGGAGTACATGTCAGTGTCAATCCCACTGTAGATGACTGGCAAGCGGCATCCCCTTAGGGTGGTGGGAATGAAGAGTTTCAGCTGCATCAGTCAGATAGGGACTCCACTCTCTGACCTATCAGCTAAATCCAAGCCATCGTGTTTGACAAATGTTTGACAAATTTCCTGCCTTACAAATTCCTGTTGCAGGTGGAGAATATTGCTCAAGCTCTGGTGGAGTTAGCCTTGATGTTTGATGGGAGAGTTACACCAGCCAACTAGTTTCAGAGTGGTAGCCGTGTTAGTCTGTATCAGCAAAAACAAAAATGAGGAGTACTTGTGGCACCTTATAGACTAACAAATTTATTTGGGCATAAGTTTTCGTGGGCTAAAATCCACTTCATCAGATGCATGGAGTGGAAAATACAGTAGGAAGATATATATATATATATATATATATAACAGTACATGAAAAGATGGGAGTTGCCTTACGAAGTGGGGGGTCGAGACAATTCAATTAAAGTGGGCTATTATCAACAGGACGAACAATCACTTTTGTAGTGGTACTCAGGGTGGCTCATTTCAAACAGTTGACAAGGAGGTGTGAGTAACAGTAGGGGGAAATTAGCATGGGGAAATTAGTTTTTAGTTCTTGTAGTGACCCATCCACTCCCAGTCTTTATTCAGGCCTAATTTGATGGTGTCAAGTTTGCAAATTAATTCCAGTTCTACGGTTTCTCGTTGGACTCTGTTTTGAAGTTTTTTTGTTGAAGAATTGCCACTTTTAAGTCTGTTAATATTGAGGGTCCAGGGAGGTTGAAGTGTTCTTCGACTGGTTTTTGAATGTTATAATTCTTGACACCTGATTTGTGTCCATTTATTCTTTTGCAATAGAGACTGTCTGGTTTGGCCAATGCACATGGCAAAGGGGCACTGCTGGGCCATGATGGCATAGATCACACTGTAACACAGTGAGATGCACTGTGTTATCTATTTCAATATCCTGTGCAATGAGATAACCTGCGCTTTAGAATGCCTGGCTATGGCTGGAAATAGACGGGACAACAGTTTAAATGATGTAGGGCTTGTCTACACTACTGCGCGGGGTCGATCTAAGATACGGAACTTCAACTACGTGAATAGCGTAGCTGAAGTCGATGTACTTAGATCTACTTACCGTGGTGTCTTCACTGCGGTAAGTCGACAGCTGACGCTCTCCCGTCGACTCCGCTTACGTTTCTCCTTCTGGTGGAGTATTGGAGTCGACGGGAGAGCGCTCACCGGTTGATTTATCATGTCTATACTTGACGTGATAAATTGACCCCTGCTGGATCGATCACTGCCCGCTGATCCAGTGGGTCGTGTAGAAAAGCCCTTAGTCTTGTCATTGTAATAAAGTAAAATCCTGCATACATGTAGGCTGCGTAATTTCTTTTTCCCCAGTAACAAGTATGGGAAAGATCAGGCAGGTTGACTCAGGTGCACCACCTTGTCCTTACGGAACACTGCATGGGGGTGTGATGGGTTCCCCCTGGGGTGCCACCTGGAACTGGGGTACAACTGAGACCCCTGACCCACCAGCTGGGCTCCCTTTCACATTGTACAGCTGTGACAAGCTACAAAGCCCTCCGGCCTGCACTTTCACCAGAATACATACAGGTAGGGGCATACCCAGCTGCAGTTGCATGCAGGCTCTCTGACCAGCCCCTGCATAGGAATGCTACTCCCAGCTCCTCAAGCACACACCCCCTCTGGAGTATAAACCCAAAATTATACCATCTTGTGCTGCACATGGAACTGTACAGTGTAAGCTCATAAAATTCACCCCTCAACTCAGTCTGGAGAGGAATTTGCCCCTGAGTTATGATTTGCACACACTTCAGTCCAACTAATTGTTTTAGATAAAGCAAAAACAAGTTTATGAACTACAAAAGATAGATAGATTTTAAGTGATTATAAGTGATAGCAAACAAATCAAAGCAGATTACCTAAGAAATAAACAAAAACACAAACTAAACTTAATATACTAAATAGACTGGATATGAATAGCAGATTCTCAGCCTAAGAGATAATACAAGTAGGCTGCAGATTCTTAAGAGGCAAGCTGCACTTGCTTTACAGTTTGGAATCCCCAGATGTTTTATTTACAAGCCAAAAATGCCTTTATCTTGGGTCCATCACTTCCCCCAGTTCAGACTTTTTCCTCAGGTGTTTCCAGGAGTCTTCTTGTGTGTGGGGTGAAGAACCCCAGATGGTATCACTTCCTGCCTTATATATAGCTTTTGCATATGGTGGTAACCCTTTGTTCTCAAAGCTTGGTTCCCAGATCGGTCTGTGGAAAAATACTAACATCTCAAGATGGAGTCTAGAGACATGTGGTCTTGTCACATGTCCTTGTAGAGTCATAGCAGCTATTAATTGGAGGCTGTCTGTAGCATTCTCAGGTGGGAAATAAGCTTCTCCTAAGGCCTACTGTTTTTTCCTAATGGCCCATTGCACTGAATAGGCTGTTCCCCACCCACTATCAAGACTGAAAGCAACAATATTCATGACTTCAGATACAAAAATGATACATGCATACAAACAGGATAATCATTTTCAGCAAATCATAACTTTTCCAATGACATCTCATATGACTTATCTTGCATAAAATACATTATAATTTGTCATAATCATATCATCATAATATGAAGAATATGGGATGCAGTGACACAGGGGAATTGGCCATATCTGCCTGAAGCTCACTTATTCTTCTGGCCTAAGTGATTGCCACTAGGAAGACAGTCTTCACCGTGAGGTGGTGCAAGAAGCATTCTGAGAGAGGCTCAAATGGAGGTTCCATGAGCCTCAGAAGGACTAAATTGAGTTTCCAGGCAGGCATTCTCTTTCCTGTGGCTAAATATATAATATCCCTTTACGAACATTTTACCACTGGGTGAGAAAAGAATGAACATGACTGCACACAGAAAACTGAAATCACTGTGAGACAGTCCTTCTACCAGTAGTTTTCCTGCTCTGTATCATGGACCTGCAGGGAGCAGTCTCTGTGGTAGTCAACCAGCCGACAACTACACTGTCGGGTACAATGACTTTGGGTCTGGATGGAGTATCTGGCCACGGTTCTGTGACATCAGGTCCAAGTGGTCTGGGGAACTGGACTGGGGGGTGAATGGGCATGTGTATTCCAGATGCCAACAGCAAAAAGGCCCATCTCATGGTCACAACTGTGGCCAAGTCCTTGTGGTTATGTCAAAGGGGACCATCACTGCCTGTAAGACTTTTCTGACACACATTTGGTCTTCTTTAATTCTGTCTCTTAATTCTACTAATTAATGAATTAATAAGGGAGTCACCCTTTGCCACATTGGGAAATTATATCTGGCAAACAACACTGGCAGTTTGCCACACGGAGTTGCAGTGAGGCAGATGAATAAACTTTGCACTCAAAAAGGTTCAGCTTTTGGGTCTTTGTCCTGGGTGTGCCTTTCATCAATTTTGACTTTTCCTGCACTGCTGCAAGAACCAATAACCTTGGGTTGAGTGGAAGGGTGTAAAAGTGCTTCAGGCTTTTCAGAAGCACCTGATAATGTTTCTCCACACTTTTAAATATGGGCTGATTGGTATCTGGGATGTGCCAGCATCTCTTGGCTGGTTCAGATAAGCCATCATTGATGAGGAGAATGATTGTGGCTGGGGCTCATGCAGTGAATGTCAAAGATTGTATGGGATTTCTCTTATCTGACCATGGTTTCAATATCTAGGATATCTCTGCAATGCAAGCTAGCAGATCCTGAAAGGCTTTAAAATAGTCAACCGCCAGGGCAGGTGCTGGTGCAACTGTTTTTTCTCAAGCAATGACGACAATTCTTTTGGCAGAAAACTGCTGTTCTTCTGCAATCCCCAGCTCTTGGGTACTGACATCGGGTTCTGGTGTTGGTGGCCTGGGTTGGTGGCCAGTGATGTCACTGGAAAGCCTGATTTCCTCCTCTTCCTGGACACACAGGAGCAGAATCTGATACAAAAAACCTGAGGTGATAACCACCAGTAGAGCCAGTATTGCCAAGGCAGCATGTTTTACGGGTACTGACCCAGCTGTGGTTGGTCATCCCAATGCCACTCATGCTGCCTGTGTGGTGGCGCAAGAGGGATCTATAATAACAACTCTACAGTTGCTCTTCCAAGGTAGAGGAGAGGCATTCTTGCTCAACACCAAAGGCATAATCCAAGAATGATGGATAAGAGTAAGATTCTCTGAACGGCAGTGCACTGGAGTGTGGTTCCAGCGCTGGGTGCCATCCTGGTATCATCCTGGTATCCCCCTTGGGGATGTCAACAGTTCCACAAGGGCATAACTTGGTCCCATAGTCAGCCCCACAGTCAATGTTAGTGTCTTCATTGGTCAATGTCAGTTTACCATGCACCGCTCCTGCCTTAGCAGAGGATTTATACACCCTGTCCTTGGAAGACTGATACATCTTTTCCTTATGGGATAGTGTTGCCTGATGCTTGGAGCCATGTTTGATCTCTGCTAGGTTCTGAATTTCAGTCTCACCCTTGTTTTGAGGTGCTGGTGTCTGCCCCCATGATGCCATTGTAAGTGCCGTGTCAACTAGACAGCACTCGAGGTGTTGGTGGCAATACTGGGGAAGTTGTCACGAGCGTTAGTGTAGTGGTAACCAGTGCCAAGGTAGTGTCAACGTAGCCAGTGCAGATTTTGATGATGTTGTATTTCCTGCTTTCCTTTCATTGCTGGACTCCTGAGCAGAGCCATCCCATTCATAGGGCAGACTTGGGCAACTGCCTCGGGCCCCATGCGTGGGGGGCCCCGCGCTTCAGGTGGATGCGGGGGAGGGGGGGGGGCGGCCCAGGGGACTAGCAGGGGGCCTGGTGCCGGCAGCAGGGGTTGGGCCTGCGTCCCGCACTCACCGGCCAAGACGTTTATTTCTTTTTCTTGTCTGCAGCCCCCTTGGGCTCAGGCTTGTTCTCTGCGGTGGCAGCAGCAGCGAGCGACCCGGCCCCAGCCCGTTCAGCTCCACTCTGCCAGCTCCCAGCGTGGCCTGCTGCCACAGGGTCCTAGCACCCCCGCCCCAACCACTAGTGCCAGGGTAGGCTGACTATGACCCTACTCTTCCACCTTGGATGGACCCTTCCCATTTCCGGTGGGACCCTCCATCAGCACAGGGGACCCCCTTGTCCCTAGCACAGGTGAGTGCCAGCCAGTAGTCTCCATCAGCCCTCGCCTGTCACCCAGCACTGGTGTCCCCCCAGTGCCCGACACCTCCCCCTTGCACTGCCCTTTCTCCCCATCCCCCAGCACTGGGTGGGGTCCTCCAATGCCACCTCCAGGCCAAGGTGAGACTTATCACCCCCCTGCCTCAGGGTCCTCCTTGCCTTTCATCTCTCCAACCTTGGGTTCCTCCTCCCCGCAGTACCATGACCTGGGGTCCCACAACTCTGCTCTCTCCACCACCCACCAGGACTGGGGTCCCTCAATCCATCTGCTTTTCTGCCTCCCCTCCCCCTCCCAGCCCCCAGAGAAAACAGATCTTAGAGCCCCATCTCCATGCTGGAGGGTCCTGGTGTCCCCCAGCACCAGGGCACATATAGGAACTCCAAGAGCCACCCAGTTCCCAAGAAATGGGCTCTCAGGGTTGCAAATGTATAATTACATTTAAAAAAAGTCCACTGAGGGTAGCGAGACCATATGCACCTGGGAAATGAGTTTGCTGCAAGGAAGTCCAGGAAGATGGATTTCAGAATGTAAACGGCGCAACACTTATCATGATCGGTGAGTTTTTTTTAATTATATGAACTTCATTATAATTATAAAAAAGAGCTACAATATAACAACATTGTAATTATACAGCTGGGCACTATCAATATTTAACTTGCGGCCAGCCACTGCTCTTGAAGTTCACAGTAACCAGATTTCACCTGAATAAAAAATGTTAAGGAGGGCCCCACACAGGCTGATTTGCCCTGGGCCCTGCACCTCCCTAGGGATGGCCCTGCCCCTGGGTATGGTGTCTGCTCATGGAAGAACTCACTGATGATGACCCTTTGGGTTGTTCTTTGTTAGTGGTCATCTCTTCTGGGTCTGAAGTAATGCCCGTCAATTGCTTGAGTAGATGTAGCTTCAGTCATGTGTTTGTAGACTAGCAAATCCTCAAGGAGAAGGATTTGCACACCAAACATCTTTCAGGAATGTGGCTCTTCCCAAGACAGAACAGACAGTGATTATGCCAGGGAGGGGAGAGAAAGTATAAAATCTGAAGATTTGGAGTCTGCCCTGGGAACGGTGGTTGGCATAAAGTGTCTCACCCCACCTCACTGTAGAGGGGGCGTACCTACAAGGGCTGGGAGTCACCGGTAACTTTTCTTCTTCGTGTATGTGTGTGAAAATAAAGATATCTTCACAAAGTGGCTTGAAAAAAAAGATATTAAAGTCTTTAAGTGTGTAGCAGGTTGGAGACTCACTGACTTCTATCTCAGTGCCATGGGAAGTAAAAGGAAACTCAGGGAGGGTTGAAGCCGCTCTATTCTTCATGTCCTCATGTGGGAGCACAAGACATCACAGGGCACGTGCACAGCTACTGAAAAAAAAACATCTCATGTGCATCAGCATACTGCGCACCCACAATGGGATTCACACGGACACCTATTCAAAGAAGTTTCTTTCCAAATAAAATTATTCTGGTCTGCATAAGCATATCCGTCCTGCTGTGCTAATAATCGGTATGCAGTCTGGTAATAAATAAATTACAGTTTGGTAATCTCTAGCTAGAGGGATTGTTCCAGCACTAGCCGTGGAGCGACAATCTCCATTAGTCATGCTTTGCTATATGTAATCCATAACACAAAGAGCCTCTTTTAAATACACTTAATTAACTAAACAAACATCCTCCCAAGAGCTATTAATACTGTAATCAATGCAAGATTTTTAAATATAAACACACTGAATGGTAACCTTTTAATAAAATATACCAGTTCATTGTCTTGTACTGCTAATTCATTTTGAAGATTTTAGGAGTTGGCTCTTTACATTACAAGCCCTATTAGTTTGATATTTTATCAAGGCCAATAACCAGGATCTGTCTCCCATTTTTTTCTGAAACAATATATTAACTGCAAATTAGTCAACTCCTCCAGATCAAGAACTTTTTTAATTAAAAAAAAAACCCAAACAACACTTCTTTAACTGGAATTGACTTAAAAGTCACCCCATTAACTCACGTCATTCCAGCTCGTAAATGGAACAGAGCCATCATCAACAGAGCCTTTAAATCAAGTATTCACTCTTTTGCTGCTGGCTAATAAAGCATCACTTCTGTCCACATTTTCCATCATTGAAAGAGAGAGTAATCAGACCCATGGAAATAAAATGAACCCTTCATTATTATAAAGAATGCAGGTATTATAATCTACATTTGAACAAATCAAGCATGCAGTATGATTGGTTAATGAAGATTACAATGTACTTATATACTATAGGCTGGACCTGGATGTTCTGGATAAGTTTAGCCTAAATTCTATGGCATTCTATGGCAAGCTTGTGTGATCCAATATTGAACTGTAAGGCAAGATGGAAATCATGCGGCAAAGTGCAGTACATTTTTGCAAGAAACATGCACGTAAAAGGGTCTCTGTTATGTTTTACAGGAAGAATTTTTTAAGACACAAACTATTGAAAAAAATCCCTCCTGAGCATGGCCAGTGGCTATCTACTAAATTGTTAGCAGCCTAATGAAGCCCAGATCCATATATCACATCACTAGGGGGCGGGAGATGTGCACATTTTTCTTAGCTGGCTTGACTGCTGTGATTATTTAATTATTTTTGTTTTAAAATCTGGGAAAGAAGTAAAGTACATATAGTCTCACAACTTTAGGGTCTCTCCACCATTTCTTCTGCAATTCACAAGTTTCATATAATTCTGACTAGAGTGTAATTCTACAATCTGCACCAAGTAAGGGGCAGTGTATAGTTGCACCTTCCCAGGAGGGGACAGAGAATCACAGTTCTCTACCCAGCCTTGCTCTATGGGCAAAGCAATCTGTACTGCTGGTCTATACTTATAGCAGCTTACTTCCCCCTGTACGTGGGCTCAGCTGTGCTGGCCAGTGCATCCAGGGATCTACTTAAGTCCTGCCCTTGCCCATCTACTCATTGAGAACCTGCAGGGAGGTGGAGAATAGTACTTTCCCGGAGACTGCTCTCCTCCCAGTGCTGTAACACCCAGCATGGGTAAGTCTGTTCAGGGGAGTAAGCAGGTATATGACAGCAGGTTACAATCCTCTCCCCTATATTTTAGTAAAAAATGAACATGCACAAAGTGTGTTTCCTTGCATAGATACGGATGTGCACCTGTCCTGTTAACTGAGACTTCCTGAGCGAAACACATCCCCAGCCAAACAGCAGCACCCACAAAACAGTGAACTCAGCCCTCCTCTACTTGTTCTCCTCCATAGAGTTTAAATGTCAAAATATCATTGGAATGATTTCAATGCTTACATTATTAATCACTGGCTATTTATTTAAATAAAAACAGATTATTATATGGAAAACAGAATTCAAATTTAAACACCCTCCAGTCAGGAAATGGAAAATATATTCTCATCCTCTCATTAACCCAAGCTCATTGCAAATACTGTATATATAGTCTGATATACATTTAATAGCCTAGCTAGTAACCAACATGTTCCATATACGCTAATGCGACTAGGAGCACTTTAACACTTTCATTTCTTAATCTTTTTCTGCTTGAATTCGTTAGTCTCTTTTAATATTTGTATTACAGAAGCAACAAGAAGTCCCAGTAAGGATCGTTGCCCCAGTGTGTGGAATAGTATACAAAGATGAAATAAATGACAAGCTCTTCCTCAAAGACCTTGCAATATAATGCTCTGATTCTGCAACTGGATCCGTGGGGGCAGACCCTGTGCAAGTACCTACGTAATATATTCAGAGGTAAGGTTAAACTTCAAAGAAAGCCAAACAAATTAAAGTGTGGCAATGGACATTTAAGACTCCCCAAGAACTTTAGCTCTAAGCTGTAGTGATATCATGCAATGGCTATACAATTATGATTGGTGCATAATGGTGCCTGTAGCTTCTGATTAGATTAAACTGATTTTAAAAATACTTCAGACTTTTTTGTTCTTGTTGTTCATAGTACCATGAGGTATAAGAAACGTTTTTTCCTCCCTGTAAAATTCTTAATCTCTTCCACTTGCCATGATCAGGGCATCTTGCTCAAATAAACCGGTTAGTCTCTAAGGTGCCACTAGTACTCCTTTTCTTTTTCCGAATACAGACTAACACAGCTGCTACTCTGAATTCCTCCATGAGGTACTTCAGTTTTGGGGATCACTAGTGATATCACAACTATTCCAGATGTGTGTCAGAGCACCATGTTTGAAAGTGGCGGGATAGAGAGAGGTAAATCTGTTGTTTTTCCAACATTGGCCAGTAGTGTATGGTTTGGGGTATTAACAGTTTATATCCTACAAAACCACTGCCTACTGGCATGGTGCATTGCGTGTGTAAGACCACTCTTTACTCCATGCAAATTCTCTCTCACGAATCAGTCTTGCTATACACCAAACTCAAAGATTATAGCAAAAAACAAACAAACAAAAAACCCCACAACAACAACAGGGGGAGAAATATTCTCTCACACAGTGCAAGCCCCACCCTTGCCCCACACTCCTACTAGCTGGTATCAGCACACTGTGTTCAAAACTGGTTCCATTCAAAACGGCTTTAAAGACCCCAGAGACTTCTTTTCAGGACCGCTTATGCTTTCCTTAGTAGTTAAGGATGTGCATTTTTCATGGTTCAATTCCTCATTTTTCACAGAGTCTGCATAGCCCAAGGTGTCACATTTCATGGGAATTTCACAAAGCATAAAATTACACAAAAACTGCATATTAATTTTCATGTAGGCAGAAAGCAAATCGAAGCCTTCCAGACACAGTCAGCTTTAAAAACAAGGGAAATCCATAATTTTATGGTGTTATTGCTGAATTCCATGTAGACCTTCAGAATCCTATATCCTCCTCATCAGTAGTCATAACATGAAAGGGCATTTCATATTGTGCACAGAGGAAGGAACAGCTCAGTTTATTTGTAGACTTGTAAATTACTATATGGAGGTTAAACTTATGAACTCAAATTTGTTTCAATGCCAATTCCCATCCCAGACTGGAAAGAGACATACTCTGTATAATCTGTATTAGGATAAACTGACTCTCTTTGCAGATGTATCATAGATCAGAATCATATCCAGGGATGAGGAAGGGAAGGATCATTTTACACCCTAAAAGACACTTCAGATTATATTTTTTGTAGGAAACAGTCATGGAATGCGTTAATAAATCAATTTTAATAAAAATTTAAAAATGTTCAGATGGGAACTGTGGAAAGGAAATGTTTGTTATAAGCATAGAGGGAAAGGAAGGAGGATGCTTTCTGCCTTTAAAATTGTATGTTTTCAATGTCAAACTCTTTTGTACAAATAAACAAATTCAGCTAGTCTTAAAGAGACATTCCCAGAGGTGCCAGAGGGGCTCAGCTACTGAACCAAGACAGCCCACTGTACATCTCAGTAATCACACCGATGGTATAATATACCCTGTTTTTAGCAAAGCAGAGTATCATATTCAAGTGTTTCTTTCAAAACCAACGGGCTGATGTAACTGGGTGTTTACCCCATGCACATTAGCCAATCTCACAGGCACACAAGACATAATGGTAACAGGTCAACTGCAGTCATACTGTTTTAGTACTTTTAAATCAGAACAGAAATGTTTTGAAGCCCTTCTTAGGATAGCAGAATACTTTTATTAGATTGTATCTTTCATGCTGAAGATTACACTGAGATACTCATTCACTGTTATGATGTACAAAAGATCCTGTGTAGGTGGTTTCATACGATGGCTACTTGGCAGCCTTTTATAAAACGAATGAGTGGTACTCTAGTATAGTTTCCAGCTATACAGAGTCTACAACACTGAAATCATTGACATTCTTGTTAGCAGGCTCAGGAGACGGACCAAAAATGGAATGCACCAAGAGAATGAACTGTCAGCTCACTCTTGGTGGTGATCCACTGAGATGGTCAAGCTTTAAGAATATTGCTGAGGGGTTTTTTTTTGAGCAGCTAATAAAGGCCCAGGCCCATGCTGTGTTTGTTCTGTGACTAGCAGGGGATTTTATATGCTTTTAAAAAAACCCCAAAAATAAAGAACTACTCATTATAGACGACTTGAATGCTTAGGGAAAAAAAATCAGTCAACTTTGAAATTATGCACATAATAGAATAATGAATGTTGGGGAGGGTCACAGAGTGGGGGCTGTAAGTTTTGATGTCAGGCCCCGGAAAATGAGAGATGAAAGTAAGCTTCTGCCCACTAATGTGCTGAATTCTCCTGGTATGCTATTTATTTGGGGTATTCAGCATATCATTCTAAAAGACGCTTGGTAGTTTCCAGTATCCAGGTTTCATTTACAATGAATGGAGAAATAACAGAATGAGATTCATGCTACGTGATATTTAACTCTATTTTCACTAATAAACCTGAAATGTGACTATCCGCTTTTATGTTGTGACACCAGCTCAGTCACAACTGGTCACTCAGTGAGACATATCAAGCTGTGATCTAGCATTCTTTATGATGTAATTTATTTATTCATCATACTTACACAAAGTAAGCATCATATGTGCAGCTAACGCCATTTGTTTCAATCCACCACTGTAATTAGAGAAAGATTCTCTGTAAAGAAGCAAACATTGCACACAGCACTTGGCTTGTAGCAGAAATACTCTCAGCTAGTGACAGCTAAAGTTTGGGTTCTGCAACAAGAGAATTTTAATCAACTGTTTTCATTGTCTATTAACAAAACTTCAGCCCTCACTTTTTCCTTCCTCTGACCTCACCTCAACACCTTCAGGCATGGCATGTCCAGTGATAGATATTAACCAGATGCTGTTCTACAACAGATCCATGGCTCTCAGTTGTTTCAGGAATCTGATTTCCCAGAATGTACAAGAATAGACGTTTGTTCTAAAGCTGGTGCTCAGGTGACATCACATGCCTCTTGTTTTATAAATAGGCATAACTTCTGGGGGCATTAGTACAGGTTCTGTTATTAAACTGATTGGCTGCTACCATAGGTATCCACAGACCATCAGATGTTTGAGTATCTACATGAAATTCTGACTGATGGAATTGTTTCTGAACTCATTTGGAAGTAGCAGACATTATATAACAAATGGCAAATCAGATTATTTGATTATTGTATTCAAATTCATTACCAATTGTGAAATCTTTTTTCTGCCATTACACCTAATCATAATGTAATTGGCCTTACATATTTTGTTCTATTTGTCTTTGATAAGATAGATAATATTATTAAACTATTTTGTTCAAGTTTGCAAAAATAAAGATATTAAAATTGAGTTAATACAGTAGCAGGCATAGCCTGAATCCAAAGCAGGAAAGATTTATCATTTAATAATAAATAACTTCTCACATTTACAATATGCTTTTTATCCAAAAGTCTCAATGCAGTTTACAAAGGTTAGGCTCATTCTACCTATTACAAAACTGAAGCACAGAGAAGTTCATTGACATCATGCCTATGGTCTCACAGGGAGAGAATGAAAAATCCAAACTGGAGCTCTAAAATCAGATTTAGTTCCATTTTAACGTGAGTGCTTGACTAGCACAATCTTTGGGGGATGCGATATAACAACTTTTTGCCTAAATAATATAGGTATGAATTGGGGACCAGAATTTGACTCATTGTGTTACTTTTTCCATAAGGGATGTTATTATATTTTTGGGTTTCCTGCAGTTATTTCTCATTTATTTTCAGTGCTATTGGTAAATGTCATATGACAACATGATTTAAAATTCATGAAAGGCCTTGTAAAATTAGTAGGGTAAATATAATAACTAATTACAAAGTCTTACTGCATGCTTATTTTATTTGGTATAAAGCCAAAAAGGCATCATGGAAGCATGAAAAGCATTGCACACAATGTATCTCATCCACACAAGACCAAATAAATCCCCAAGTTCACAGGACAGAAGAATACAACATGTTAATAGAGGACTGAAGTGCCACATTGGCTATGTTTATCAAACTGTTCACTCAGGTTTAATCCTATTAACCAACATGTCACCTTCCCTCACGGTATTTTAGTTCCTTATCCTATGTCCGTCACAACAACCTAGTGCTTGATCCCTAGCCCACTAAAGTCAACAAGAAGACTCTCATTTACTTTGGTGAGCTTTGGATCAGGCCCTATCACAGTGAATTCTGCTACAGCCCAACTCCTCTGTCCAAATGACTGTATTGGGTATAGGAAATTCGAGCATCAGAAATGACACATCTTTAGTTTTAGATGACACGATTAGTACTTTTTTGACCTTACATGTGTAACGAGCTTGATTATATTCTAGAATGTTCTCTTTGGGTTACTTAGAGCACCGAAATAACAAGGTCATGCCTCATGCGCTCACAGGCAATCTTACATCTCTGTTCCTGACTAGAAAATGTTCATTGCAAGTTTCTTTTCATGTGTATTATTGTTGACAGTCAAGTTGAGAGTAACACTCGATTTATAACTTAAGCGAACTGCTGTGAAAATACTCTTAGTGAGTTAAATTAGCTACTGCATTAAATGCCTGCAAACTCCATATTGTCTAAAAATGTAAGTTTACTTAGTAGGTTATATTCAGTTTTAAAAACAAACTTTTAAACAAATTCTCCGACTGTAAGGATCCCAGGGCAGAATTTCACTTAAGGTTATTATGGGGATATTGACTGAAGGTCCCACTTTTCTTGTCACATTAGTCTTTTGATCTACAGGGATATATATTTTAACTAGGCCTGGCCTCCCATTTAAGTCCCTATTTTATGCCTACATAACTTGGTACCCACAGCCTACATAACTTGAACTTTAGCAACTAGGTAATGATTTGAAACCAAAATTAGGCAGTTAGGGATACACACCCCGGCCCCACTCCAGGCACCCGGACCTCAGCCCCACTGCCAGCGCCTTGCCGCAACCCCGCTCTCAGCCCTGACTCCCCACCATGGCTCTGGCCCTGCTCCTGGCACCTGGCCACAACTCTACTGCTGCCCTGGCTCCTGGCCCCACTCCCAACCCCAGTGCCTGGTTCCCCACTACAGCTCCCAAGGGGGCGCGGAACAGGTAAGGGGAGGGTGAGAACAAAAAAAAGTTAGGGTCCACTGATCTTTGCTGTATAAAAAGAGAATTTATCCATGAAGAAATGCAAAGAATCCCCCAAATTAAAGGGTAATGCACAATTAAAGCCTTACCAACTCTGGACATTTTTCTTCCACTTTTTCTCCATTTTCATCTTCTCTTTTAATATTCTGATAACACCCACCTCAATATTATCTTTCTAACTAGACCTACAGATATAGAGATACACATCCAAAGAGAGAGACTGCAGTTTGATGGATCAGCAAAATAAAATAAATACATAAAAAACCTTGCAACACTGAGATTTGCTCAGCTACTCCCAGGAAATTCAAATACCATACAACCACGGCTATTTCTATAAGGTACAAAGTATATTTTCAAATTTTTAAACTAACCCTATTAACTGCAAATCCCCCACCAAAACCACCAGACTTGCACTGCTTCTGCCGTCCTCCATCCACATTCCACTGGAATCAACATACTGTTAGGATGTAGCTGGAAAACTCAACAATAGAACAGATGCTCTAGGATATTCAGTAAAAAAGAATAGAAAATCTTCCTTTTTGGATTATTTTTCAGCTATGTCTAACAAAGACCCTTTTCCTGCTCAGTGTTTACATCAGTGACCTATTCTTGAGTATATTGCATATCTATGGTATTTACCACACTGATGGCATTATTCCTTTGGAGTCCATTGAAGCTTTCCATTGACTACAGTGGGCTTTGAATCAGGCCCGTGTTGATTAAAAGTGACTCTGTTTCTGAACACGTCTGTTTCCAGTTAGTATAAAGGAACGTTATTTGAGTAACTTTAGGCCCAGTGGTTATTAACTGAGAATGAATAACCACTGCAGCTAAATAACCACCAGATGAAAAGTAAACAAAGAGAAAAGGCACTAGCTACTATTGTTTCAGGATGTCCTGGAGACAAAGCAGTGTTTAGTGCTCCATAGCATGGATCTTTGGAGGAGGATAACAAAAGAAAACCCATTTGCAAAGGTATTCATATACAATGTTCCTTTGTTGGGCACCAACCAATAGATAAAAGCGTCCCACCCTTTAGCAACGTAACAGTTTTACAAAAACTGTCCTTGGTTCATCTGTATTCTACGCAATAGACACACTTTTATCTGCTACTCATTTACTAAATATAGAAAATGAAACTCTTTCGACTAGTCATTCTTCTGGCAGCACCTTCTGCTTTGAAACTCAGTAGATTATTCTAAACTGCCCAGAAAAGCAAACTCACAAACAGGAAGCTTTGGAGTGAAACAATAAATAAATCTTTAAAAAAAACCCAAAAAGCAAAGTTTGTCCCCATGAAATTAGTTCCAGAAAGCAAAGACTGGCATTAAACAACCTAATGATGTTAACGTGATTGTTGGACTTCCACTGGCTTCTGGAAAATTAAGTCTTGACATGGATGCTGGCATCCAATTCCATAGAAATCTCTCTGACTAAACACCTCTTAAACTCTTCCACCAAAAATAACTAAGTTAATGTTGGATGTTTATGCACTAGAAAGTCAGGAAATGTCCTGATTAGAGTTGGAGTTAATAGCAACACTACAATAAAAGAAGAAGAATAGTGCCTTCAGTTAAGGCTACAGTGGAATTGAGTTGGGATAAGAAACTTGGGCCAAATCATATCCTTTTTGCAGTTTAGGCTGAACACTCCCCAGAAGGAGGGTAAATCCCACTGCAAAGGGTATTAGGAGTCTGGTACACCCTGCTTGCATGTTGGAAGCATTCAGTGACACATGCTACCTCATTATATTGTTGTATTGCCATCACTTAACATGTTGTTCAAAGCCCATGGCACTGTCTCAGCTTCTCGAATTCCTATTCTGATGCATTTTAAATCCCTGTATTCAACCAGAACTCTACAGTTGTACATTTTAAAACATCATATTAGATTTATATTACATACATGGTTATCATGAAAACCCTTAAACCATTTCCTACAGTCATCCAAAAATAATAAATCAGAAAAAATATTATTCTCACATGACGTATACTTAATGTTTCTTCTCAACAGCCTCCTCATATTTTTGGATAGGGTTGGATACACTGTACTTGCAAGCCTATCTTTATCTCACTGCACATACAGAAAGCACATACTGGTTCCTGGAACTGAAAACAGCTGACAAAGACTTGACATAATAATGGACTTCAAGCAGCCTGAAAGTCAGTCAGGACTTAAATTCAATTTCTAAAGAAAACACAGATATAGGAAAATGCTAAAACATGTCTGGTTTTTTTCTTTACTACATTTATAGAGGTAGGGATATATACCCAGAGAGAGAGAGAGAGAGAGAGAGACTGCAGTTTGATCCATCAGCAAAACACTAAAATCTCCAAAAATAAACTCTACTTTCAGATGTGCCTTATATGGCTCATAGCCCTATAAATACTTAATAACCAAGATTTTCATCCACACTTGCATACAGTGGTATTTTATTTAGTTAGTTTTTTTAACCTGTCTAGATGGTCACCTGTTGATAATAAGGCAACAGGGTTGGATACCAGTTTTCTTGGTACAACCACTGAAAAGCAAGCTTCATATGCACATGCTGTGAACATCAGTATTACGGGTCTGATCCAAACAAAGCCCACCTAAATCAATGGAAAAACTTTCATTTACTTCATTTTGCTTTGAATCAGGCCTATAACACATACAGTTTTCCCACATGAAAGTATAGAATTTGACCATTTTAACCCTCCTAAATCTGATGGCATTCGGATGTCCTTCTGGGAATACATAAATACATTATTTAGTTATTTTTGAAAAGCAGATGATATGCATGGATGTGTTACTGCCACTCATTCAACCTGTGATGTCAAAGGACATTCCAAGAAGGTGGAGGTACAGATAGCATGCTGTGAACTCGCAAAGATGAGGCCACATCATACAGACAATGCCAAATGCAAGCGTTAGAAAGCTGACTTGCCTAATATTAATAGATTATTATTCTGAAACCTTAGCACTATTGTATGCAATTACTATGCTCAAGTAAGGAAGACTCACTGTAATCCTAGAGGGAAATCCATGTTTCTCACTAATTTATTTGGCAAATTCTCTTGGATATTTCCAATATCCGAAACATTTACTCTCCGTAAAATCTCTAGAGATAGAGGGCCAGATTGTCAGCTAGTGTTTATTAGTGAAGCTCCATGCCAGTGGATGGTGCTCCACCAATGAACACCACCTGAGGATCAGATTTTTTTTCCCCACTGTATTTGTTTTCTTATTTTCTTTTCTATTTTTTCCTTAGTGTAGTTCTGGCTAATTGCTTCTGCGTAACTTTTCCTCAGAGCTGTAAAGACAGGATCTTATTTAGTGTTCATGTATTATTTTTCTGTGAGCTTGTCTTGCTTCGCTGTGTATCATCTCAGAGCCTCCACAATAACATGTATAGTTATTATATCATTACTGTTGCAGAAACAGGCAGTTTGTTTTTAACACACTGTTGTCTGTATTGGTCCTGTCTTTGAGTGTCTTATTTAAAGGGATACTTTCAACTCAAATGTACTATTTTAAATAATGTAGATCTAGAATACCTAGTTCTTAAGCCAGCTTTCTGTCTATTTATCTATTTAATTTGTATTTGGCTCCTCAGTGTGTGGTTTGTTTTTCTGTTGAGGGTTTTATGAAAGGTAAATGAACCAGGCTGATAACTGTAAAGACTCTTATAAACAGCACCATGGAAGTATTTAAATGGAGCATCCGGCTAACATGCATTCTTCTTGAGTCTCCCTGTTTACCAAGAGGGGCTGCTGGTGGTGAAACCATCAGGGTTGTACAGGTCCTCTCATATGAACACTCTCCCACCTACCCCAGCCCCTGAGAAGGAGGCAAGGAGAAGCTGCAATTGGCTGGAACCCTTGTTTGGTGGCTAAGGAGGAGCAAAGACAAGCTGGAGTAACTGCCACTGCTTGCAACCTGGGCTTTCTTGTTAAATGAAAACCACTGCTGCTTCTGAGATAGGGTGATTTTTAAACTGATGCTGTGAATGATATGGTTCTCTCCCCCACATACAGAGCTAAGAAGCCTTTCAAACTCAATAGGCCAAATTTTCAAAAAGCATCCTATAAAATTGTGTCTGCAATTACAGAAGTCTTTTAATAGGGCTTAGTAACATAGTCATAGGGATTGACAAAGGGAGGAGAGAAGAGAATGCGCCTAGTCATGTTTAAATTTTCCAGTTCTCCCAGTCAGTGATATGTCCATTTCCCCTTTAACATGGTCTGATCATAGAGTCATAGAAATGTAGGAAGAGAAGGGACCTTGAGAAGTCATCAAGTCCAGAGCCCTCTGCCGAGGAAGAACCAAGTAAGCCTAGACCATTCCTGACAGGTGTTTGTCCAAACTGTTTTAAAAAAACGCCAGTGATGGTGATTCCACAACCTCTCTTGGAAGCCTAGTCCAGAGCTTTTTCCTAATATTGAACCTGAATCTCCCTTGCTGCAGATTAAGCCATTATGTCTTGTTCTACCTTCGGGGGCATGGAGAAAAACTCATCACCATCCTTTACATCTCTTTACATATTTCAAGATTGTTAACAGGTCCACCCTCAATCTTCTTTTCTCAAGACTAATCGTGCCCAGTTTTTTGAACCTTTCCTGACAGGTCAGGGTTTCTAAACCTTTTATCATTTTTGTTGCTCTCCCCTGGACTCTCTTCAATTTGTGCACATCTTTTCTAAAGTGTGGCACCCAGAACTGGACACAGTACTCCAGCTGAGGCCTTAGCAGTGCTGACCAGCCTGGGATGATTACCTCCCATACTGTTAATACACCCAGAATGGTAGTAGTCATTTTCACGACTGTATCATATTGTTGACTCATATTCAACTTGCAATCCACTGTAACCCCCAGATCTTTTTCAGCAGTACTACTGCCCACCCAGTTATTCCCCATTTTGTTGTTGTACATTTGATTTTTCCTTCCTGTGAAAAGCACTCTGCACTTGTCTTTATTGAATTTCATCTTGTTAAAATTGGTGTCATCTGCAAATTATATAAGCATTCTCTCTGCTCCATTATCCAAGTCATTAATGAAATTATTGAATAGTACCAGATCCACAACAGACCCCTATGAGATCCCCACTAGCTACGCCCTCCCAGTTTGACAGGAAACCATTGATAACTATTATTTGAGTATGGTCTTTTTGCCAGTTGTGCACTCTCCTTATAGTAAATTCATCTAGACCATATTTCTCTAGTTTGCTTAGGAGACTGTCATGTTGGACTGATGATGTATTTGCATGGAATCTATTCCACTGCTCTAAAAGTAACTCTCTTCCACAACATATAAAAACTCACTCACTGGGAGACCCAGCTAATTATGAACAGCTAACCACTGCAAATTATTCAAACATGTTTGAATCCTTGATGTAGTAGGTTGGAGCAGATTTGTCAGTGAGATTCACTGCAGGAAACACAGCTTCTGCGTTCACTTACTGTACCTCTTAAGATGTAGTTCTGATAGTTCTGGTCTGCCTCAGCTCCCACTTTTATCAAGCAAGTCAGGCCTTCAGCCACAACAAACTCATGAACCAAATCCTTGTCATCCTGCCAAAGAAGACAAAGGGAGAGAAAACAGAGATACTACGTTACAAATCTCAAAGACAAGGAAACATTTTTTGTCACAATAATATGAACTAAAATATATGGGCTGTGGTTTTTACTTTCTATTCAAATGAAATGATATGAGCATACTCTTTTTCTATAAGTCAGAACTGGACCAAGAATTCTTCCATCAACCAAGCCACGTTTATACCGGACGTCAGGTTGACCACACTATGGCATTCAGGGTGTGAATTTTTTCACAGCCCAGAGCAACGTAGCTTGGTCAATCTAATTTTTAGGTGTAGATGAGGCCTTTTCATGATATGTCTACACTACAATTAAACACCCACAGCTGACCCAAGTCAGCTGACTTGGGCTGCAGGGCTGTAAAATTAAAGTGTAGACATCGGGGCTCGGTCTGGAGCCCAAACTCTGGGACCCTCCCCCCTCTTGGATTACAATTTTACAGCCTGATAGCCCGAGCCCCACAAGCCCAAGCCCAAGCCCAAGCGAGCCCTGCAAGCCCCTGGACATGACCGTCCAAGGGTGTTCAACTGCAGTGTAGACAAACCCTAAGAAGCTGGGGCAATATCAGCAAGTATAGCCCACTTCAGTCTCTTGGCATTATTTCAACCTAAGTATTTAAAATACGGATATTTACTACACTGTAATATTTACTTTTATCATAGTATTTGTGATATTAATTAAACTTTAAGTGAGAAAATACAATGGTAAATTTAATGACCAAGGGTAGTTAATTCCCCCTACGTTCTTATGGAAAAGTCTCATAAAATTTCATGCAAAATGATTTTATGTTTACTATAGGGGTATTTTTAATAACCATCCTTTGGAATTTACTAGACAAGTACATCTCTTTTATGAAATTTTTCTAGAGTACAAACTGAGTCAGGATTGCAGGATTTGACCCAAAGTTTTCAGTTGGTTGGTTGATTTTTTTACATAGGAATATAATGTAGAGAAATGAGGAAGCGACAGCATCCAGAAGAACTGTATGCACGAGGGTTAGATTTTTCCCCCTTAAAGTTTATATCCATTTCTAAGACTAATAGCACAGAAAGTTTCTCTCTTAAATAGTAGGAACTGAATAAAACCTATTCCAAAATTGTAAAATTTTACATAATGCAAAAATCAGTGTCATATACAGTGGCTGCCATTAAAAAGTCAACATTTACAGTTACCTCAGAGTAGGACTACATGACCTTAATATTTAAGTTCCTGGCACTTAAAAAGTCCTTCTACTCTGCAAGGAAGAATCTTTTCTCATGGAAATCATCAGAATTCACTTTGCCGGGCAAGTATAATTTCAAATGACATGATTTTGCACATTTGATACTATTAGTTTCATATTCACCTTTAATATATAGTGATAAGATGACTAGGGAAAACTAGTAACTTCAGCATCACCGGTTTGTTTTGTTAACCATTAATTATTATGGCAACAGTACTACTTGTTGATTTCGGGAACAATATCCATAATTGTGAGAATAATTAACTACATCTGTGTCATTCTGGTTAATAAAATACCACTCCTGGACTTTGGTTAACAATTTGCCATTAGTTAAATTTGCTTGTGGTGATTTATGCAAGTCATTTCTTGGACCACCAGTCTCTTATGCAGCACAATCTGGAGATTACAGTACTTCAGCTGCTGAAGAGAAGAGGGCAGTACAGGTATTTAGCACACACATGCCAACAGAATAGAGAGAAACATTTACATAAAAGAAAAGGAAGCCATTCAAAAACATGCCTAAACTTACACAAAGCTGCTGGACAGTTAATTAAGCAGCCATTGATGGGGTGACTAAATCAATTAACCAGGTAAGCATTAATAAATTTAAAATATTACTGGATCTAGCTGCTTTGTGAACACAAATACTAATGTTGCCTGTGGATTACCAATACACCTAATGATTTGGTTTTACATAAACTTGTACATGTTTTCACAAAGAAATTGATGTCAATGGTGTGACGTTGCACTCCATATGCTTTATGAAAATATGCTTATGAATGTGAATATAATGTAACTGGAATATGCTTTATGCAAAAGGTCTCTTGTAGGGTATCATTACAAAGCTTAAAATCTACTGAGTGTGTTCATCCTATTTGTATGCATGTATCATTCTTGTATCTGAAGCTAGAAATATGAAGTATAACTCTGAGGTCCTACTGTAATTATGCAAAGTGTGGGCCATTAATGGTGGTTTAGAATCCTGATGGCTCCCACTGACTAGGACAATTGGCTGTAAATGGTTTATTTACCTGAAAGCCTTCCTGTGTACTTGTGGGCCAGCCCGTGGGTAATGAAGAGTGAAGTCTTACAGTGACATGTGACCATGTCACCTGATAATGAAATCCATCTTAAATCTGGTACTTTTCCATTTAGAAGGAGGGGTGGGGACCCAGAGAGACAAAAGATTTCCACCTTGTGCCAAAGCTATAAAAGGGGATGGAACAGAATAAAGGGGGCAGCCAGTCATGAGAAAGCCCATGCTAACCACCTAAAATATCTGCTGGAACTAACAAGGACTGTACCAGGGGAAAGGATTGGGCTCAGACCAGGAAGAAGTCTAGTCTGTGAAAGAAGCTTATTGGAACATTTCTGAGACTGAGATATTACCTGTAATCAGTTTCTTAATGTATTAGGCTTAGACTTGCATGTTTTCGCTTTATTTTACTTGGTGACTTACTTTGTTCTGTCTGTTATTACTTGAAACCACTTAAATCCTACTTTTTATACTTAATAAAATCACCTTGGTTTATTAGTGAACCCAGAGTAAGTGATTAATACCTAAGGGAACAAACAGCTGTGCAAATCTCTCTGTCAGTGTTATAGAGGGCAGACAATTTATGAGTTTACCCTGTATAAGCTTTAGACAGAGTAAAACAGATTTTTTCGAGATTTGGATCCCACTGGGAGCTGGGTTTCTGGGTGCTGAAGTCAGGTAACCTGGAGAGCTGTTTTCACTTAAAGTCTGCAGCTTTGGGGGCATGGCCTGGTTCTGTGTTGCAGCAGGCTAGCTTGTCTGGCTCAACAAGGTAGGGTTCTGGAAGTCCAGGTTGGCAGGGAAAATGGGCTCAGAGATAATTTCAGCACATCAGGTGACAGTCCCAAGGGGATCCCTGTGACTGGACCTGTCACAAATGGTAACTGCCATCTTTCAAATACTGTAGCGCTAAAGGGAATAGGTCCAGACTCCACAATTATAATAAATACACAGGACCCTCGCTAGAACGCGGGATTTGGGATCCATGCGTGGTACCGCGTTAACGCAGAGACCATGTTATAGTGGGGACTGCGTTAAAATGAATTCCAGTTAAAGTAATTAAATTTGGGAGCCATGGCCGCGACCGCAGTATATGCGAATTCACGCTATATAGACACGCGTTCTAGTGAGGGTCCAGTGTACATAGATTTGTTGGAGATTATTTCTTATTTGTCATATAATTGGTTGCACTCACTGAGTTAGAAAACTGCAAAGTCACCTAAAGAATAAAGTGTTTGTCTTTTATGTTGACAATGCACTTATTAGGCTCTGAATTTTATACATTTGCTAGAGTGAAGAGTTAAATAATTTTAATAATTTGTTGGAACATGTATATCTTCAAGCCATAAAGCATTCTGAGGGAAATTTATGCAACGGCAAATCTTGAGTCAGCTGAAAATGCTGGGGAAGGATTTGATTATTGAGTAATGCAAGAAGAGGTGAAAGATGTCAACCAAAATATTTTACCCCCAGCTAAGAATTATTTATCCTATTGAAAAGCATAAAAAGGAGAAGCCAACTCAAGTCAAGCTCATCCTTTAGTTCCCTCCATAAACCCATGGTAAATAAATAAAACAGATTAGGATATATGCATTAGACTTTGGTTTAGAACTCCACTTTTCTATAGATTTATATTTTTCTTAAACATTAATGAAACACTGGTAAATATATTGTTTTAAGATTCACAATCCCTAGAAACCATCATATGGAGTCCTCAATTTAAACTATTAAATTGTAAGTGCAAATAGCAGAAACGATGAAGGGGACATAAACTTGCTCTATTTTTTTTTTAAACTATTTTCTTGATGTTCAAAGTTTTATAATGTGATTCCACCTTTGTGTTCAGCTCCATGGCAGTGATTGTATCAATAATATAGAAAGGGATCAGACAAAAAGCGGGACCACAGAGTACACAGAGAAGTCTGTTTGGTAATATTGCATATATTTATTATAGTGTGACTCCCCTTGTTGAATAAAACAGGCTAGATTTTGGCGGAGATGCACACATACAGGCTTGTCATAGCTCCACTGGAGTCAATGGAATTAAGACAATTTTCACCAGCTGAGGATCTGGCTCTGACACTTTGGGCCAGATCACGGCCCATGGTAAACCCACTTTGTGTCTCTCCAAAAGCACAAAAGGGAATTAAAGCTGCCCTACCTGGGCAACTGAGGATTTTCTAGTGTGGGGGAATCCTTGGCTGACACAGAGTCAATATAGCAGGCCCTATATCACCTACTGCAAGGCCCCTGCCATAGAGGGGATGTCCAGGTATGCTGGGAGGCCTGTGGCCAAAGCATGCTGAGCTCTGGCAGTCCTTGTGAAATGCCCTTGGAATCTATTACAAGTTGGCACAACTAAGAGGATTGAGCTCTTCAACTCTAAGTCAATCTATCTCACATTAATTTGTGTAAAACCTGTTGTCAAAATTTGCATTTTAAGGCAAAGTTCCAAAACTAACATTTTGCAGCAGCCGTTACACCGTAAAAATACCCTGTCATAATCCATACATTTTTCAGTTGACTGAAAAAATGATACAAGACAAAATGCATTCTAGACCTAAATCCATATCTAGTTGGCTAAGTAAAAGTGGCTCAATTATCAGAAGTGCTCATGTAGTAGCATTAACTGTAGGCACCAAAGTTTAAAAATTCTGGTCTGTGTGTATTATTTTTTGTGTAATACCAATCTCACAAACAGCCAAATGTGCCAGTCTGTACAGAACAATTACAGAACAACTACACAGATGGTAAGGATCTAAACTAAATTGAAAAGGGCTACATTTTGCTCACTGTAGTCACACCTTGTCCCATTAAACTTACTTGCTTGAGTGAGGAGAAAAGGATTCAGGCAACATAAAATAAAAATGTCGATCTAAAGCTGCCATTTTGCCCTCAACTCACTTCATAATGCCCATCGCACTCTATGGTCTCAAGTCAGTGAATGATCTTCTGTACTAATGCAACAGAAGTATAAAACTTGGAACCAATGTGCCAAATTCCTCCTAGGTCTAACTTCAGTGAAGCCAACAGAGTTACATTAGTGATGAAAATGATCCAATGAGACAAAGTGAAGCTGGAACACCATCATGTGGACACATATCATTTGCACTACAATTTATTTTGCAAAGTCACACACAAATTTTATAATACTAGCTGTCTCAGCAGCCAAAAGTCTGCTAGTTGCCTCCCAATACATCCAAAAGACATAATCCCTGCCCCCAAGTAGCTTACAAACAATTTTATGTTCTGTGTTTGTAAAGCACCTAGTACAATGGAGTCCTGGTCTAGGTTTGGGGCTCCTAGGCAATACCACATCACAAATAAACAATAAGTAAGACATAAATAGGGTGTGACATTGGCAGACCAGCCAACCTTTGTATGACCCATACCAACTTAACAAGAGGCATTTGCATCAAGACAATTCACATGTATGTGAATTTCAAAGAGATGTACTAGACTAGCAATCATCAACTCATTCATTTCTAGTAATAGAAGTCAAGGGTAGATGCTAAGTGTATTTATCTGATTACCAATATCTTGTTAGAAGTTTAACAATGTAACCAAATGAACTGGTAGATGCTAATTCCATTTCATGTCTTAATTGCCTTAATTATGTATGTGACTGTGTCCCAGTTAATCTTGAGATCAAAGATGTAAAATACTGCAGGAAACTAATAATATTATCCACATTGTCTTCAGTTTAACTATCTATGTTATAATGAAGGACTGGTTAATTACCTCATGTGAATGAGTGTAACTAGTTTACCTGCGTATGCATAGGAAACAGAAGATTAGTTTCAAAGCAACAGTCCACCGGCAATCTGCGTTGCCTATTTTGCTTCGAGGGAAGGCCCTGCTGTGACAATTTCTATGAGAAGCCTGCTAGAAGAG
Source organism: Chelonia mydas (assembly GCF_015237465.2). Lineage (NCBI taxonomy): Eukaryota > Metazoa > Chordata > Testudines > Cheloniidae > Chelonia > Chelonia mydas. Next base: position 156,891,285 of record NC_057850.1, read on the forward strand.
CTATAAAAGAGAAGCCTCGGGCCCGATCCTGCCATCTCAGCTCTGCTCAAACTTTAACAGGGAAAGTATATGACATTCAATGGAAGTCTCCAGGTAGTCACCTGGATTATCCTGGAAATCTCAAGGAAAAACCTCTAACAGACTCTACACCTGAATTGCCTATTGGACTATAACCCATTGAACTGATTCCAGAGAGACTTTTACAAGCCAGCAGATATACATTGCTTCTATGATTCTGATCTATGAAAATTAAAAGTCATTAGTATGTATACTGACCTTGTAACCATTTATAACTCTCTTCTTTCTTTTTCCTCTTAATTAATAAATCTTAGATTTAGTTACTAAGGATTAGCTGTAACCGTATATTTGGGTAAGATCTGAAATATTCATTGACCTGGGGAATAATGTGTGATCCTATGGGACTGGAAAAACTTGATTTATGGTGAATAGGGTTTTAATGACCTTACACTGTACTAGACTTGGCTGTCTAGATGAGAGCCAAAGGCTGGAATGCCTGAAGTGGACTGTGTTTGGCTTCTTGATAACCAGTGTGGTATTACAGAAGCTCTCTTGTTACTGGTTTGGTGAATTTAATTATAGAATAAACCACCAGTTTTGGGAACTGTCTGCCCTATTCCTTGCAGTCTGCCCTGAGTGTGGCATTCTCAGTGTGGCCCAGCCAGGCACCACGGTCCCATAGGGGAGTTACAAGAAAGGAGGGAGGAAAAGACTAGGGTGAAATCAGTACGACTACATTGTTGACCAGAGGAGGCTAGTGCAATGCATGATGTAGTACAGGAGGTTTTTGTTTAAATAAGTGAAATAAATTTCTTAACCAGAAGGCCAGCCGTCCTTTCAAACAGGCCTACTAGATTGTTTGAAAGACTCTGTACTGTTGTGACAAAGAAAAGAGAATGTACATAGATAATTTCCTCTCTCCTGGTTTCTCTAATATAAAAGCACAGAATAATTCAACCCATATACGTACACACACAGCCATGTCATTTATACTCAAAGGAAATGATTTGAGTAGTCTCTTGGTCTTCCAGCATTCTGAAAATGGTTTTCCATAAAGTTATAAAGAGATTGAAAAAAGTAGTAATAAGCCCTAGAACTCATCTAGTAAGCTTTATGTAAGTTTATCCATGATTAAGATGAGATAAATCTGCTCAATCCATTCTGATTCACTAGAGGGTGAATCTCATTCACAGGTTCTAGCAAGGAAATTATTTTAGTTGCCAAAATCAGTGGTTAAACAAATATTTGTGGTATTTCAACATACTGTAAGAATATGGGGCCTAAGCCCCACAGGAAAAAAATACCAGAAAAAAAGAAGTTATCTAGGATTTTGAAAAGTTACCCAAAATTATCCATGTAAGAGTAGGTTTACCAAAGGTGTAAAAAAGAGACTTCTTCAAAATCATTTTTCCAGCAATCTTTTTAACAAATGGTTATTGCTTTTATTCAACTTAATAAAAATAGCATTAGAATCTAAGCACTAATTTAGAGACCACTGATATCCAAGGAACTCAGCAACCAAATATGTATTGTCAATAGGAATTACAACTGAAGTCAGTAAAATTGGCTGGTAACTATTTTTTTCAGCATACATTGCTTTTCTTTTAGAAATATTTTATGGACACCTTTCTAGAAATCTTGATAAGAGATTGAGCCTTTCCTGAACAGTTTTCAGTGTCCTTGGGTTGACAGACAAAATGATCCATTCTGGATTGTTTAAGGACAAAATAGGACAAAAACTGGAAATATTGAAAAGTAGAATAACTGTGTTCCAGTGTTTCTAGAATATCTTTAACATTAAAAGACCTAACATGTCAATTTTGGAAGACCTCTAAGATCCAAAAGATACCAAAAAAGTCTGATCCAAAGCCAATAGGAGTCTTTCTTTTGATGTCAGGGAGCTTTAGCTCAGGCTCTTCAGGTGCAAAAAAAAAAAAAAGATTGTCAAAGGCAAAATATAGAATTTAGGTGCCCATCTACAACTGACTTTCATTAGGAGATGGGTACCTAACTGCCCTTTACACCTTTTTAGGGCAAGTATACACTAGAAGTGCTACAATGGCACAGCTACACCAATTCAGCTGTGACACTGTAGCACGTCTGGTAAAGACATTTTATGCCGAGGGAAGAGAGCTCTCCTCTCAGCTTAATAAAATCACCTCCATGAGAGGTGGTAGCTATGTCAGTGGGAGAGCTGTCCTCATCGGCACTTAGGTTGGTGCAATTTGTGTCGCTTAGGGAGGTGGCTTATTTGCACCCAGGAGTGACATAAGTTATACCGATATCAGTGGTAATGTGTACAAGTCCTTAGAAATCTCCCTCCAAATCTTTATTGGAATGGATGCATAGTTATTTTATGTCTGTACTTCTACCAGAATATTATTCACAAACAAAAAACCTGACAATATCCTTTTAATTCTCAATGTGATATGCAGTATGTATTATAGTTAGTTATCATTGCTTTTTCTTTTTTAAATGAAATCAAGAAAGCTGATTTATTTAATGTTATCAAAAGGGCTGAGGTAGTAAACTATTACCCTGTAGATTCATCCTTGACTGAACTGAGATATATTGCATTAGGACTGCAGAGGAAATGAAGGGGATGTGGAAACTTTAACCAGACTACTTTGAAAAACACTGAATAAACACACCAAAACTGAATTTTAAAAGGCTCTTAAGGTACTCCTCCTTTCACCAATAAAAGGAGAAAAGAAGGTGTAATGAAGCAGAGTATAAACACATCATACTGTAGACAAAAATTTGCACTCTGTACATTATCTATTCCATCATGTATATATGATGTAGGGAAAGAAGCGAACATCTGGAATGTGCAAAGAAAGATGAAAGGAAACCAAATCCACATATCCTAAACTGAAAGGAAAATATTTACATCGTCTCTGTACTAGGGTAATCTTTTCAAACCCATTAACTCACTGTCTTGCCAAGTTAGGTGACCTCAAGAGTAAAGGCTATTCTAGCAATGGCAAGTGGTTCACCGTTTCCTGAAAAAGATCATTCATTCTATAGATTATTCGAGCAGCACCAATGAAAGACAAGTAGTTGTGGCATGTGTATGATAACAACTAACAGGGGCAGAAGAAGGTTTGTCATTTGGTAGGGAAATGGAACTCTCCAGTAATATTGCTAAGATTTATGACCCCTTAATCAGCGGGCATTAAAGCACTGATGAGAAAAGAAGCAAAATACAGTCAAATCTCCATAAGCTTCCTTCTAAGCTCCTACAACCATAAAGACTGTGAAGTAACACAAAGACCAGCTACTTAAGAACTTTACAAAAAGATACTGGTGGCCCTGTCAGCTAAATATATTTTAAACACCCATTGATAAGTTTGGAACAGATAAAACCCTAAAAAAAGCAAGCAAATCAGCAGCAAAACCAGGAACAATTATGTTGTTATAATTATATTGCTTTTCAATTTTACACTATTTTATTTCAATAAGCCATCAAACAGAACCCTGAACATATTTAAACTATTTAAAGTTTGCTTGTTAAGTGAGAGGCTGGCAAACGTAATATATAAATATTTACAAACAAACTGTTATACTTAAACCTTTCCAAAGCCTGCTATTTCCATGGACCATGTGTTTTAAAAGTTTCTCCCCTCAGTGTTATTTGTTATTTTATTTCTGTCATAGGAACATATTCTCCTAAGAGGAAAAGATTTTTCAGAAAATTATCTCCCAGAAAAACAGAATGCAGTAAACTTAAAAAAAAAAAATCAGCTCTAACACCACTGCAAACAGCTGTATTCTAAGCATTTGGGGATTTTGGATTAGTTACTTGCTAATCACATTCGGATGTCCACATATTTTTGTTTTACATGTCCGATACATATATATATATATATGCCTGGGGATTTTCACTAAAAGAGCAACTCATTTTTATGCCTTTTTTCTAAGACATTTCCATATCCCTCTGGGAAACCTGAGGATTCCCATATTTATTCCTACTCCATACATCTTGCCCCCACCACTTTACAAAGCTGCATGTCACAGCCACTCTGATACTAGCTTGTTTAAACCAGGAACCTGGGTGCTGTCAGCTTGTCCTCCTCTCTTGAGGTATCACTGAATAAGCAGGCAGGCGCAGTCTGTACCAGCCAACTTTCTAATTGCAAACATAGAACACATTGCATTCTGGAACTGATAAAGGCATGGGTAGCCGTGGTGATGACCACATCTGAAAGAAAACCATAAAACTTCCTTGCCAAGAACAGATGGAAAAAAATCACTTTTGAAGACTGTTTACAAGACAGGAGTCCTCTGTGTGGCACAAACCTGAACTGGCCAGATGTGTTCTCCATTGAAAGAGAAGTGTCACTCTTTTCCCCCCCATGCAAAGCCTCCACATGGTTCTAGTTAGGGGCAGACAAGGGCTAGGAATTAAACCTGAGTTTACTGTGGTTAGGGTTCCATGTTTGTCACGGAGATTGCGGAAGTCACGGATTCCATGACTATCTGCGACCTCCGTGACTTCTGCGTGTGGCTGACCCCAGGGCTGCCCAAGCAGCTGGCTCTGGTGCCAGCTTCTTAGGTGGCCCCGGGGACAGCCACTCCAGCTGCTGCTGGAGCGACTCTGCCACCAGCCACTCAGGCGCCCCTCAGCCAGCCGCTGCTGGAGCAGCCCCGGGCCAGCCGCATCAGTTTTTGCTTGGGCAACCTGGGGCAGCTGTCCCCAGGAACTACCTGAGCAGTGGTCTCAGGGGTGGCCAGAACAGCTGCTGTTCGGTGGCCCCTGGGCGGCCAGAACAGCTGGTGCTCAGTGGCCCCCAGCAGCTGGAGCCGCTGGCCCCGGCCCCTCCCCGGCACTGGCTCCTCCCCCACCAGCAGTATCCCCCCCCCCCCCCCAGAACGCCCCCCAGCAGTGACCCCCTCCAAGATTTAGTCAGGGGTATTTATAGTATAAGTCATGGACAGATCACAGGCCATGAATTTTTGTTTATTGCCCATGGCCTGTCCATGACTTCTACTAAAAATACCTGTGACTAAATTGTAACCTTAACTATGGTTTCTGTCATACAGAATAAAATCTTTATGTCTGAATATGCATTCTTGTGTCTTAATGTCACACTAATTCACATTGCTACATTGCAAGATATCACATTGTCTCGCAAATTTGTCATGCAATGTTTTACAATGTGAGAAAGTTAAATCCTACCTGAAACAATTCAGGGACTAAGGGCAGACTCACTGACATTGAGCTGACAACAGTTCAACAACTTTTAATGAGAATCAGTTAATGCAGAGCCCTACAATTAGTGGTGTTGCTAACTCAGAATTTTACGCGGAACTCTATGGCAATTTCTACTTCTAAAGCGGGAGGACTGAAGGAATCATTGTTCTCGCTTGTGCTTATTAATTAATGGTACTTTTGCAACTGCCCCTCATACTCTGCTGCGGTAGTGAAGCTGTTCATTGAAGTGTGAATTGCACAGTCTGGAGCAGGGGCCACTAGGCACTGCTGCAGTAGAAAATAATAAATAATGATAATACTAACAACACATGGGTCCTTAAAGTGTGAATCTACTCTGAAAAGTTATTCCATAAAATAGTATTGTGGGGTCCCATGTTTATTATTCCTCAGTTACTTTCAAATCAAATATTATCAGCTTAGAAGTAAAAGGATGTGTTTTTTCTAACTGCCTGCCCTGCAAACTCAGCCTAGGATCAGAAAGTTGAGCTGGGTTTAGGAGGATTAGGATTTTCTCATTTGGTGATATATATTAGCTTGAAGGGAGCTAGAGATGATTGGAGAGGGAAGGGGAAGAAAAAGCACAGCAAGTGGTATAATGTAAATTAAGGCTTTGTTAGGATAAACTATCTCAGTGAAGAAAAGAACACAAGGAATGTATTTGCCCTCTACCCCTTTTTTATTCTTCAGTGTGAGAATACCATGCTGAAATAAAATGAGAAGCCATATTCCAAAATAACCACGAAGACTCCTCTACTGGCATGCAAATGAGGAAGAATGGAAGGATCCAGTCTTTTAAAAAAGATAATATAGGGCAAGACTCTTTGGCCTGCTCTGCCCCGATTTTGCATTTCTGGTGGCACAAAGGGAGCAGAAGCAGCCAGGTCTCCCTTTCCGAGGATTCCTCTGGCTTTGGCAGCCCCAGTGCTTGCAGAGGCATCATAGCTGGCTCCTACAGGACTATTTCCTTGAAGACCCCAGTGTAGTAGGCACGTTAGGGTGTGGACAGATCGCACTGCACTTTGGCTATCCATAGCTGGTGTATAGCCCCTATGTGGTCAGAGGCAGCTAGCATAGGTAACAATAGCCTATGGGTTTTTTTAATCTATGCCAGAGTCTGTGCAGAACCAGCAACCAATTCCTTTTTGTCCCTCCTCTCAGTTGCACAGATAGGAATCTGGCCCATATATCACAGAAATGTCTGCACAGGCATGATTATTTGTAATTACCCATATCTGCTCCCAAAGTACTTTGTGTGTTAAATCCGCTGAAGTTACTGACAAAATTATCCCTGTCAACTTTCCTACCTTAGTGTCGAAACAAAAGAACATGCTGTGTTCAGTTCTGTGTCACATATCGCAGAACGAAATTCCAGCTAAATCCCAAAGTCCAGTTTTTTTAATTGTATAAGCAACAAGTTGTGGGTTTTTTTATATATGAAGTTGAGCTTCCAATGATAGCTTAGTTTAGAAAAAATCTCATTTTGGCACGCACACTGCGCCAATGTGATCAGGAAGTGATTGAGGGAGTATAAATATGGACTGTCACAATATATTTTATAGTCACTTTCCCATACTTTAAATTACAGTTCTGTTTTCTGGACTATAAAATTATTAGTGTAATTAAAATATTAAATCACAAATCCAGAAGGGCCTACTACTCTATACTCCTGTAATTCAATCATCACTGTTTGCTTCAGTATATTTTAAGTTGCTTCCTGGGCCGTATCAGCTATAACAAATACACCTTGAAGAAAGAGGGAAATCAAGAAAGTTTTAAAGTTCAATGAGATGCCTCATACTGTCCTGCTGGTTGAATATAAATTATGTAAGGAGCACCAAAGATAGGATTCTGTATAGAGACCACCTGTTGTTCTTAACTAAACCACTGATTATAGGATTCAAACCCTGTCTTACGTTATTATTTTAACCTCTGGTTTGCATTGAGGTGGATAATGCCATTTAAAACACAAACGAAAAACAGAGCACAGAACCAGATATGAACAGTTTTTCCACACAGTCCTGAAGAACCTAAGTTCATATTTTTTCAATTCTGAACATTATATGGCATTGGTGACAAAATACTCCTAGATGAGAATACTGGGGACATTCCAGTAGTGTTTTTCACTGTAGTTTTCTACTTGTGTTTGTACATGCATTTCTTAACATAGTCCCATGGAGCTGCCCTATTTATTTTGTGAGACTGTCATCAATTTGCTCATAATGTATACCCCCCAGAGCTTTGCAGACAAACTGAGCCCTTCGTGAGGGAGATGGTTGATTGTAACTTTCCAGAGGGATAAAACTGGAAATTGACAGGAAATAGCGTGCTTATGTATATAATTGAGAACTAAACTGTGACTGCTCCAGTACCGGGTCTCTCAATATACATCAATACATGTAATAGAAAAGGAATACTTGTGGCACCTTAGAGACTAACAAATTTATTTGAGCATAAGCTTTCGTGAGCTACAGCTCACTTCATCGGATGCATTCAGTGGAAAATACAGTGGGGAGATTTATATACATAGAGAACATGAAACAATGCTTAAGGTGAGCTATTACCAGCAGGAGAGCGGGGGTAGAAAAACCTTTTGTAGTGATAATCAAGGTGGGCCATTTCCAGCAGTTGACAAGAACGTCTGAGGAACAGTGGCGGGGGGCAGGGGAATAGTTTTACTTTGTGTAATGATCCATCCACTCCCAGTCTTTATTCAAGCCTAAGTTAATTGCATCCAGTTTGCAAATTAATTCCAATTCAGCAGTCTCTCATTGGAGTCTGTTTTTGAAGTTTTTTTGTTGAAGAATTGCAACTTTTAGGTCTGTAATCGAGTGACCACAGAGATTGAAGTGTTCTCCAACTGGTTTTTGAATGTTATAATTCTTGACGTCTGATTTGTGTCCGTTTATTCTTTTATTCTGGTATATTTTTGATATTAAAACACTCTCTGGGATCCCTTTTCATAAGCCCCCATCAGAATTAACATTTTCAAAAATGAAAACATTTAACATTGATTTTTGAGTTGAAATGCTGATGCAACCGTTGGTTCAATGTTTTCTTTTCTTCGGGATCTTAAATATCACGTCAATATAGTGTCATCGATCTGTTCAACAGAATCGGCCTGGCTATGTAGAGACTGTCCGGTTTGACCAATGTACATGGCAGAGGGACATTGCTGGCACATGATGGCATATATCACATTGGTAGATGCGCAGGTGAAATGAGCCTCTGATAGTGTGGCTGATGTGATTAGGCCTTATGGTGGTGTCCCCTGAATAGATATGTGGACACAGTTGGCAACGGGCTTTGTTGCAAGGATAGTTTCCTGGGTTACTCGTTCTGGTGTGTGGTGTGTGGTTGCTGGTGAATATTTGCTTCAGGTTGGGGGGCTGTCTGTAAGCAAGGACTGGCCTGTCTCCCAAGATCTGTGAGAGTGATGGGTTGTCCTTCAGGATAGGTTGTAAATCCTTGATGATGCGTTGGAGAGGTTTTAGTTGGGGGCTGAAGATGACGGCTAATGGCGTTCTGTTATTTTCTTTGTTGGGCCTGTCCTGTAGTAGGTGACTTCTGGGTACTCTTCTGGCTCTGTTAATCTGTTTCTTCACTTCAGCAGGTGGGTATTGTAGTTGTAAGAACGCTTGATAGAGATCTTGTAGGTGTTTGTCTCTGTCTGAGGGGTTGCAGCAAATGCGGTTGTATCGTAGAGCTTGGCTGTAGACAATGGATCGTGTGGTGTGGTCTGGATGAAAGCTGGAGGCATGTAGGTAGGAATAGCAGTCAGTAGGTTTCTGGTATAGGGTGGTGTTTATGTGACCATCACTTATTAGCACCATAGTGTCCAGGAAGTGGATCTCGTGTGTGGACTGGTCCAGGCTGAGGTTGATGGTGGGATGGAAACTGTTGAAATCATGGTGGAATTCCTCAAGGGCTTCTTTTCCATGGGTCCAGATGATGAAGATGTCATCAGTGTAGCACAAGTAGAGTAGGGGCATTAGGGGACGAGAGCTGAGGAAGCGTTGTTCTAAGTCAGCTATAAAAATGTTGGCATACTGTGGGGCCATGCGGGTACCCATAGCAGTAACGCTGATTTGAAGGTATACATTGTCCCCAAATGTGAAATAGTTATGGCTGAGGACAAAGTCACAAAGTTCAGCCACCAGGTTTGCCGTGACATTATCGGGGATACTGTTCCTGACAGCTTGAATAGAGACTGGGAGTGGATGGGTCATTACACAAACTAAAACTATTTCCCTCCCACTGTTCCTCAGACGTTCTTGTCAACTGCTGGAAATGGCCCACCTTGATTATCACTACAAAAGGTTCTCCCCCCCCTCCCGCTCTCCTGCTGGTAATAGCTCACCTTAAGTGATCACTCTGGTTACAGTGTGTATGGTAACACCCACTGTTTCATGTTCTCTATGTATATAAATCTCCCCACTGTATATACTCTATGTATATAAATCTCCCCACTGAACGCATCCGATGAAGTGAGCTGTAGCTCACGAAAGCTTATGCTCAAATAAATTTGTTAGTCTCTAAGGTGCCACAAGTACTCCTTTTCTTTTGCGAATACAGACTAACACGGCTGCTACTCTGAAACCTGTCATTACATGTAATGACATCTAGGAGATTGAAGGCAGAGATAGAATCTCCTTCCTTAGAGGTTTTTAAGGTCAGGCTTGACAAAGCCCTGGCTGGGATGATTTAACTGGGAATTAGTCCTGCTTCGAGCAGGGGGTTGGACTAGATGACCTTCTGGGGTCCCTTCCAACCCTGATATTCTATGATTCTATGATTCTATGAAGGTAATTCCCTAGCAATTCTACATACAGGCTGTGGGAGAGTTTCCCAAAAGAAATGGTGGAAGCCCCATTGCACTCTTACTTATAGAGAAGAGATGAATAAAAGAATACATACTTACGAAATAATGAGTGGCTCAGAGAAGGTATAGTTGTTGCTCCTGTTGACCATTTCCCACAGTATAGGAACAAAAAGACAATCAATGAACTTGAAAGGCCACCATTTCAAAACTATATACAAATACTCAACCTATGGAGCTCATTGCCATAAAGTATCATTAAGGCCAAATGTTACAAAGGATTCGAGAAGGATGAGATATTTATATGCATAATGGGAACATACACAGGTTAGACAGAAAATTTAAGGAATATAAACCTTCCTGCTTCACTACATAAGCCAATCTCTAACAGAAATGGCTAAGAAGGAACTTTGCCTACAGACAGTTTAGTTTATAATTGTCCACTGTTGTGTTTCTTGCATTTTCCTCTGAAGCATCTGATTATGATCATTATTATAAACAGGATGTGGGGTTAGACAGACCACTGGTCAGCTCCATTATGGCAGTTTCTATGTTTATATCTTATCTGGACAAAATACTCAAGAATATACGGAAAAGAACAAGCACGTAGGGCAGTGGACAAGATGACCTAGCTCTGACTACAATGATTCTATAATAAAGTGAAACATTATAAATAATTGAAAGGCAGCCAATTTAGAAACAGGCTTAATCTTGCCTTACCTGTCAACTAATGGTTACTTTAGAGATGAAGTAGTAAAAATGCCTCATAACTATGAGTCAAAAGCTGTGTCCCACATTCCCCAGGCCAGTAGGTCCTTAAACACAGCACAATACTATGCTGTTGCTATGCAAAAGCAGAGAGGCCAGGCAGTGCGGGGGGGTGGGGGTGGGGAAATCATGACGTGGAACTTTGCTGTCCCTCTCTCAGCAGCACTGTGGAAGAGTGAATTGGGGATGCAGTGGGAGTGGATGCGGGTGGGAAAGGCAACTCTCTAGATCCACAGACCTAAACACATTAGAGACAGCATACAGGGCCCAGCAGCTATGACATAGCCTAATGGAGAATAGTAGGGGCAGCAGAGACGCTTCAAGGTGACTTTTTGTCAATCCACTGGCTTGGAAGAGGAAGCTTCCTTTCCTCCAAACTCTCTTAGACCCCAGATCCAAGTATTCCCCATCCACAGATGTTTTCTGCATTCAGGGCTCTGGCCCCCCTTGGCCAGCCATCTGGCGGGGTGAAGAAGAGCAGACCCTAGAGGTGGGGCCGTCTCCTGGAAGTAGACACTCCCCACATTTCAGTCAGGGGATACGGGGAGTGGCGGAAGCAATAGGATGTGTGTATGGGGTAGGAGAGTGAGGTGTACCTAGACACAGGTGATCTAATCAGACTCTGTTTTCAGCTTTGACTCATGATATCCTTTTCTTTTTGCTGTCTGGCTGTTGCTTCAATCACCCACCTTCCACCACAATTCCTCCCCTGCTAGCCTCACTCCCCCTACCCTCTATGTTCCTCTCCCAGTCCTGTCTTCCCTCTCAACTACCTCCTCACATTTCCTGACTCTTCCTGCTTCATCTCCCTGTCAACTTACATCCTCCACCCTCCCTCTTGCTCCAACTTATTACATATACATATATGTAAAAATGGGACAATAACATGATAAACACCAATCTTCACCTGACTACTTGCTTTTTACGTTACATCCCTCTTCCCTATTCTTTGTCTGTTCTGTCTAGTTAGACTGATTTTCCTGGCAGGGACCACCTATTCTTGCGTGTTCATACAGTTCCTAGAGCACTTAGCACAATGGGGCCCTTAGCCTGACCATTCCCTTTAGGAATTGTTGGAATATAAGTTTAACAAATAATGAGATCTTCCCCACTTCAGGTATCATAAAATGTTTAGAATCTTAAGGAAAACATCTAATTTATTGCTACACCTTATATATCTCTAAGGCCAAGTATAAGTGATAAACAAAGTCAGTAGTTTGACTGCTATAAATAAATCTATGTGAGCCATTAATAAAGTAACGTTCTACACTCACATCTCGTGGAAGTTGAAGGACAAGAATGGCCAGGATGGTCTCTCAAAAGAAAAGAAAATACTAAACAAATGTTGACTTGTGACATATTTCACTTCCCCTACATGCCATCGCATTACCAGTGCAAAAAGACTGCTGAACAATACAACACAGAACAGCATTTTGTCTTAGTATATGTTTATATCTAAGACATTCCCAACAACCACTACAGGTCAATGGGTACATTTTTAGAGCAGGTAAACAACTTATAATGGGAGTTGCACTCCTAGCTCTCTGTGGATTATGCAGAAAACTTACCCTTAAAGTATCAATGTCCTAGCACAACATTGCAATGAGTCAATTGGCTAGTTATCAAACAGCGAACGCCAGCAAATTTCTTTTCCAGTCTTATAAGCATCTCCAGAGTATTTCTGTTGCCAGCTAGTAGAACAGTCTGACATTAATGTATTAAAAGACCAGATCATTTCTTGCCAAGTTGAAGACATTTCAAATATACACCAAACTATTGCTGGTTATGTATTTCCATCTTGGCATGAATGAGTGGGCATCAAAATTTGCTGAAAAGTGAAACATTTTATTTACAGCCATTAATCCCCCATATCTGGTTTCCCACCCCAGGACAGCACGTGAACAGAAGCCTGTTTCAGGGACTAAATTTCAAACTGCATCACAGAAATATCATCAAAGCAAAAATGTAAAAATTGTTGGTGTCGGATGCTGAAAAAAATGTAGAACAAAATACTATTCTTGCTAATTTGCATATTCCCCCCCCACCCCCAAAGTATGGTGTTTTGGTTATTTTAAACTGTTAGTAAATATGTAATTCTACATCATATTTTGGGTAAATGTGGTGATTTTAATATTAATCACTAAAATACTGGAAAAATAAAGATTTTAATGTAAAAGGTATGTCCCAGAAAGTTGATAAAAGCCACAAAATATTTAACATCCTGGAAGGGTTTTGCAGTTCTACCATAAAGAGGACTGACTGACATTTGGTACTCAGCCTATCAGGGGCACTGGGAAATAATGTAGCCCCAAAGACTGAAATCTTTTGGTTGTATTGCTCATTTATCTGAACTTTAAAAAAATATTTAAAACTTTGAAGAAAAGACATTCCTCCATTAAATTATTCTCTGAGTGGTCTCTGGAAAGGAGGCACGAGGATCTGCCAGACATTCAAACTGCTAAAATCACCAAACATCACTCATGTATCTGTCCCTATATCCACCCAATATCACAGAGAAAAGTCTATAGGATGGTAAATTATAGATAAGACTCATATCTTTCCTCATTAATATTGCAGTGATTGCTTAGAGGACAGCAGACAGAGGAAGAGAAGAAGCAAGGTCAGTCATCCTATACACAGGGTACACACAACATAACCGGTATATCTTCAGGTTTAATTTAGGGTAAAACAACAGTTCTGCCAATTAAAAGAAATTGTCCTCCCCTATTTAGGGAGAATATATATGCCTTCTGTAAGACATGCAAAAGTATTAAGATTTTAAATATATATGAATTTGCTAAACAAGGATGATACCCACAAATGATAATCTTCTCTTCTTTTCAAAAATCCAGTGCTCTTCTGTTTGCTGAGGATGGTGCCACAGTTGGAAATTTAGGCCCAAATGCAAGTCCTATTGAAGTCAATGACACAATTCCCATTTACTTAATTGCAGTTGGATCAAACCGTTAGAAAAAGAGCACACTAAATGTTTACAGGGATTTTAAATTTAATAATCTAATAAGTGAACTCTCAAGGGTTGCCTAGACTAGGAAAAGAAGTTGAGACTATGTTAGGGTTATCTTGGGGTTACCTTTTCCTTAGTACAAACATGTTAACATCTTGCACCTCAATTTAGCTGGTCAAGAACAGTGCTGGAGTGAGCTTTAACCAGCTAGATCAAGGTACAAGTGTTAACCTGAGTCTGCACTAAAATAGGGTCAACCTTAGGTCAAAGGTAGCTAAAATGTGTTAGCTAGCCCCAACCTAACCTCAATTGCTTCACCTATTCTAGACAAATCTTTAATGTGATGTTACTACAGGTATTGCAAACCAGACTTCCTCCTAATTTGGTGTTGTGTATGAATTCTTATGTATGCCATTGCTTGAGACATTTAAACAAAACTAGACAAAATAATAGAAAGTATTTTGTAGGGAACAACCCTTAACACTCAGAGTGGGGACTAGATTAGATGTAAATACGTTACAAAAAAACAATAATTATCTGCTAGTGATGGAGCAATGGAGAGGTGACAGCAATTGAATGTTCAGTAATATGCCTTATACTGCTGTAAATATTTGCAATAACAGCATTTTAGCAATCTAGGTTTAAGAGAGACATAAAAGAAGGGAACATCTTGACATTGTAGAAGGATGGACTCAATTATCTACTTGGTCTTTTTGATCTCTACCTACTATATGTGAAGAACTAAGCTCATCCAGCCCTTCTTTCAGAAGAACATGGGGACAGAGGACTGGAAAGGAGCTCCTGGATCATCGAGTCCAATCCCCTACCATTGCAGGCCACCCAGTCATATGGTTCTGTTCATAAACCTATCAATCTCCACCTTAGAACTCGTTAGGTTGTTTGCTCCCACTACTCCTAATGGAAATCTGTTCCAGAACCTCATTCCTATGATGGTTAGAAACCGTCTTCTAATTTCCTGCCTAAATTTATTCATGGCCAGTTTACATAGCCTAGAATTTGGAAATTCAAACGTAAGTTATGGTTTAAAAATGACTCAATGAAAGAAGGCCTATCTTCACAGAAGAAGCTCCAGTACTAGTTCAATTACATTTGGTGGAAGTGGAAAAATTATAGATGGTTTTATTGCTTTGTATATTTTATTGCCTTGGCGACTTCAGTTGTCCAAAGCATTTCAAGAAAACAGGAATGTTTGGAAATTTTTTTCCTCCATACCTCACTTCTGGCATTTGCAGTTAAAGGGAAGGGAGAAAAAATACCATATTTCAATCACAGATAAATACTGTTGCCCCTTTTTGACCCAAATGGCTAATCAAAGTTTAGGGCTCTGTGGGTTTTCCAGTCGAGAGCAGAAATTGATCGTAGCCAGGAATTTCTTTGATACAATCCTGTTTATTTACAAGGAATGTACAAAATCTTGTGTCTCTGAATACATTGGAGCCAAGAACAAAAAGGAGCAGTTTCTTAGTTTACCAGCCCCCTAAGTTCCTTTAGCCAACACCAGAACTAAAGCCACTCTGTCAAGTTTGCTTTAGGGTCACAGTGTGCTTTCAGGCTCCTGCTTGGCTTTTTCTTGCCTTTTTTCCTCTGCCTCTCTGTTCCTGTCTGTGACCTCAGGACAGGCCTACACTTAAATCAGGAGTGCAGCTGAGCCTCTATACTGCTTCCGTGAAGACACTACTATGCCAACAGGAGAGCTTCTCTTTCCAGCGTAGTTAATCCATCTCTGTGAGAGGCAGTAGCTATGTGGATGGGAGAACCCCTCCCATCGACATAGCACTGTGTACACTATAGCTTAGGTCGGTATAACTGCATCGCTAAGGGGTGTGGATTTTTCACACTCTTGAGTGATGTAGGTTATACCAATGTATGTTTATAGTGTAGACCTGGCCTCAGTCTCTTTGTATTCTCTCACATACTCACACATACCTACCCAAAACAACATTCAGACCAAAAGCTCCTGGGTGGTTTCTCACACACCTTTTGTCTAAAATAAAACAAGTGTTAGAGCTACACCACTATGAAGTGAAGTGAACCAAAAGGTACTGTTAAACTGTCCCTATTTGTCACTACATGTACACTGAAGACCAACACTTCATTCCTCAGATAAAATTATCGCCCGCACTGAAGAAAATGGGTGTTTTGCCATTGACTTCAGTGGTACCAGGATTTCATCCCTCAGGTCTTGAATGAAAATGGAAGAGTGGCTTTATATTGTGACTCTTTCCACTTCATTTTGGAGCTGACAGCTGCTAGCAAATATTTCACTCAAGAAGCATGCAGAATAAACCTACAATGCAGCTCATTAATAAGAAGTGCCCATTCATGGGACAGTAACTTGTACAGTCGATCAAACAACGTCACATTAAATGTCAAAGTAATGCAAGATAAACTAGATAGAAAACACAAAATTAGTTGTCCTGTGCTACAGTATTTCAATTCAAATAGACATAAATATCTCAGACGCAAAAAGTTGTGGTTTCTAGGGTTGTTGTCCTACTCCTGATGTTTTTGTACCTGCTTAGAAGAAAGAGCTCAACACTTTAAAATCTGTGTGTGTGATCTGATGGATGTTTTAATCCACAGACAATAACATTGCCTAGGCCTCAGTAAGGCTTTGGCTTTGGATGTGGTTTTGTGAAAGGAACTTTGCTAACACTTAGGGTGATACAACCTGTATTTCACTGGTGATTTTTGAGACCTGTCTTGTTCGAAGTTGGGTGAAGATGAAGCAAACTCTGGACTATGAGATTGGGAAATCAGGATGGGAAGAAAGGTTCTCTCTTCCCCATGGCTGATCAGGAGTCCTTGCAAGAGTTTTAGCTCTTAGAGGGGAGATCTGGCAATCTGAGTTTAGAAGACTGTTCTCTTTGGACAAATCTACAGGGCTTTGCATGCCAGGACAGAGGCTCCTAAATTAAATGTCACACACTTCACTCCCTAAGGAGTCATCAATCATTCTTAGAAGAGCAGAAGGAGTACTCTCCTTGACACATCTCCTTCCTCAGATCAATGAGGAAAACAGAGTATACTCCTTCTACTCTTCTAAGAGTGATTGATGACTCCTTAGAGGCTGAAGTGTGTGACACTTGATTTCACTTACTGATAAAACTGTGTGCTTCTGAACACCTTCTAGTTAATGTTTTCAGGAGTCTGAGATATTTACTCCCTTTAACATTTTAAACAAAGCTCCATTGTTCTATGATTAATGAATTTGTGACAAAAGGCGAAAATATATACGCAGATTTTGTATGCGACTATGTATTCTTTATTGCCCAACATTCTGACAACATCATCAAAGTATAGATTAATCAAAGAGGATACAGTGTAACACCGCCAGATGTGAACACTGGCATTTTAATGGAAAAAGTTCTTTATGCAAAAGATTATTTTCGCTAAAACAAAAACTGACATAATACTCTACCACTATACTCTATCAATGCTTGCTTTCCACAAAACCTAATGCACTAGTTGATCAGCATCTCTTACAGTCCTCTTTAGAGAGTGGTATTTCAATTTTACAAATAGTGGATGCTTCTGTTGTTGTTTTCTTCTTCTTTCTCTTGTAGGAATGTATTTTGTCTGACTCATTGATATACTGAAAGACTACAATTAGCATATTTTTAAACTATGGTCTGATCACCATTTTTAGTTTGTACCTTCTCAAGAATGGTTATTATTCCTCTGAGCATAACTTTTTCCATTTTATTATGTGCTGTAGTACTAGAGGCTCTATTAAATAAAATCCTTTAATACCGTGTAAAATAGATATACTATTATACATTATTCATTTATTTTGCCTTTAAAACTGATAAAATATTAAGGGTTTTTTTTAATACAGCTATTTTTCCTCTATTTTAAATTATGATTTTAAAAGAGGAACTCCTGTTCATTATTTTATTATGTGCCATGCTTATTTTCTGTTAATTTAGGGCCAGATTCCGATACCCTCCCTCATGCTGAATACTACCTTCCTTACTGCACAAGTACTCCAATTGAAGTCAACAGGAGTATCTGTGGAGTAAGGAAACAGTAAATCAGAATCACTTGAAAGGCACACCTTATCAACACCTCACTGCAAATAAAGACAAGAATCAGCAATTTAGCTGGTTGTACCTGGGAAGACAATATACAGACACTAAAGGCATGTCTACACTACAGCCATTACAGTGACATTGCTAAGGTGCTACCGCTGTGATGCCGTAGGGTAGAAGCTCCCTACATCGACAGAAGGGGTTTTTCTATGTAGTTAACCCATCATTCTGAAAGGTAGTAGCTAGGTTGACAGAATAATTCTTCTGTTGACCTAGTCATGTTTACACCAGGGGCTAAGGGTGTGAAATTTTTCACAGCCCGGAGGAACGTAACTAGGTCAACCTACTTTTTAAGCATAGGCCAGGCATATGAAACTCTGGGTTTGCCTTGTGTTATTCTGTAGACAAGTATTGCTTCCCAGGGTGGGTCAGCTCTTTTCATACAAGACTAGCAGACACTCAGCTGACCGAAACTATGCATATAACAACAGGTAATATGAGAACAACCAATCTGGCCTGGCTACCAGTCCTGTCCGTTGCCTCTCCTGACCTCAGGCAACAAGTTGCCTTGCAGAATCTGCTCCTTAAGGTGAGCAAAGAAGACATGCCACATCTATCCTGTTTAAAGAGGTGTTTAATGCACTGAGCCACTGTCTCAGCTCAAGGTGCCCCATTTGGACAATTCCCCTAAGGAACCTCAATATCATCTCAAGATGACATACCAGGTGGCAAGAATAAGCTTCAGACATAGTCAATGCCTATCTCATAAGAAAACCAACAGTCCAGCCCTCTTGTTTTAACCTTCCTCGCAATCTCTGGATAAAGCTCAATCAGTTCAGATGTGGACTGATCAGATGTGCTGCTAATGACTCTAACCGAAGGTTATGGAGCACTATTTAAAATGGGGGGACATAGATTTGGATTTCTCTCCACATACACCTGACCTTCTCTTCCCCTCTCAAGCCCCCCTCCCAGCAGCCTCCTTACACCCTTGGCACATGAGGCCCTATGTTTGCCCCCTCCAAATTTCAGTGAGTAATGCTACAACCTGGGGCACAGAATTGCAGCGACACTCAAGTTTGGCCCAGCCAAGCAGTGGTTGGGCCATGGCCTAGGAGCCTCCCAACTCTGTGTCTATGGGCTTGTCTACATTACCCACAGGATTGACGGGTAGCGATCGATCCAGAGGGGGTCGATTTATCGCGTCTAGTCTAGATGCGATAAATCGACCGCCAAGTGCTCTCCCGTCGACTTCCACCGGAGTGTGAAGCATAGGCGGAGTTGACGGGGGAGTGTCAGCTGCTGACTCACCGCAGTGGAGACACCACGGTGAGTAGATCTAAGTAAGTAGCTGAAGTTACATAACTTAGATCGATTCCCCCCCACCAGTGTAGACCAGGCCTATGACAAGTGGAGTCTTCATGGCTCCCATTTGCCACTGTGGCCAGTTAGAAGATGTAGGCCACATACCTGCTCGCTGTGCCCATAAGCAAAGGGTGCTTGGTTCCCTCATGGACTTGCCATAATACCGTTCCTGCAGTTACTGAATAGTTAAGACACTAAGGCCTGGTCTACACTGGGGGGGAAGGGGATTGATTTAAGTTATGCAACTTCAGCTATGTGAATAACGTAGCTGAAGTCGACATACTTAAATCTACTCACCGTGGTGACTTCACTGCAATGAGTTGACAGCTGACACTCCTCTGTCGACTCCGCCTGCGCCTCTCGCTCCGGTGGAGTACCGGAGTCAACGGGAGAGCGCTGGGCTGTCCATTTATCGTGTCTAGACTAGACGCAATAAATCAACCCCCACTGGATCGATCGCTGCCCATCGATCCTGCGGGTAATGTAGACAAGCCCTTAGAAGAACATGCTTGACTTGACTGTCCATGCAGATACAATCACAATACATAGTAAATCAAAATAACAGTATCACAATTTATCCCAGAGAAAATTGATTGGAAATATTAACATTTTAAAATAGGAAATTAAGAAATAGCAATGGTATTTAGGACTTTAAAAAGAAAACTCTCCCTTTACCGTTTTAATGAATTCAGCCCTCATCAGAAACCAAAGAGAGATTCCTGCTCTGTACATGTCACATTAATCTTATTTTTTGTTTGTTTATGATTCAAAACAATGGCTCCATATTTGCCAAGCCTTACTTCACTTTGCTGAGGCCTTGTGTGACAAACAAAAGCATTGGTTATTTTGATTTCATATTTATGTGCTGCTTGAATGACTTATAAAACCTGGGCTCATTCCCTTAATGCAAATAAGAGATGCACGCTACCTTCAAACTCTTTTAATGGAAAAAATAGATGGGCACAGACTCTTTTGCCAAATTAACTGATCTCTGATGAAATGATTACAAAAAGACGGTGTTATGAGATGTTCTGGCACTTTTCTCAGAGATGATGAAATCTCCACTGCCTTTTGAAAATTATTACAAAATGAGCACTGTATGAAAACATAAAGAATGGGATTAGCCTGAAGATACAATTTTTAACGTTAATTCTAATATTTCAGAAAAAAAAAGTAGCCCTGAAGGTGCTTTATTACTAAAACCAACATGATAGAACATCATCAGATAGCTGATTTATGCTGAAGACTAGAATTTTTTCTTAATCTTAGCACAATTTTATATCAAAAGGCTTCTAATACTACAATACTTTCCTGGCACTGATTCTAGAAATTCAAGTCTCCTGGCACCATTTTGGACATATATTTTAGTACACAATTACTTTAACTCACCCACTTTTCTTCAGTGCTTATAAATTAACATTTCAACGCAGACGTTTCTCATCTTTCGAGAAAAGTCACAGAACATCACTTTGCTGTCTATAAAAATCTTGTATTTTTTCCTTGACAGTTCTTTTCAAAATATTCTAAAGGCAACCTTGGACAGTATCTTCAAAATACTTGTAACTAATGGGAATAATGACACAGGTATTACATAGGTACTGTAGTTAATCTTCACAACAATTAATTGTTAAAACTCCAATAATTTCTCTCATGGTCTTTTCTCCCTCATTTTCCATTTTGGTAACACACAACTTCAAGTATTCAAACGTGATATGGATTCTCTCCACTACAAGCTGTACTTTTTCCCTCAAATCTCCCAGTGACATGTCATTGTCTTATTATAATTTCTATCCTGGAATGCAGGAGATGAAGAGTCTCCCAAAATCATCATCATTCAGTGAGAGTTCATAAATCAGTTGGCAGCAGGTGTATGGACATAGACAGTTCCCAACTTCCTCTTTAGAACAAATATATAAGAGAGAAGGAAAATCCAGTACTCTATGGAAACTGATTATTTCACACCATCAGACTGGGTCAGTCAACAAGCTAACTCCATCCTTAGTGGAACTCCAATGATCTACTTAATTTGTGTTTAGTTTAAAAGTAGTTATCTTATGTTTCCTTTAAAAAAAACCCTTATATTATCTTTCAATGCTTAATTACACTAAAAAAACTGTATTAAAAGAAAAGTATTAAGCTTGAAAAGTAAAGCACTCAATAGTTAGGAAATGCCAGAAAGAAGGTTGCCTATGCATATGAATTATAATTAGAGCTGGCTGGGAATTTTCCAACTAAATAGTTTTGCAATTCATCAAAACAAAACCTTTTTGCAGAAGTGTACCAGGGTCAACAAATTTTTAGCTGAGAAAGGTTTTGCAGGTCCAGGATGGAATGTATGGTCAAAACCGAAGAAAAGAGCAACCCATCCACCACGGAATAGCTAATAGTTCAGCGGTTGGAACTCTCCTCTCGGATGTGGAAAACCCACGTACAAGTCCCTGCTCAGACCAGGGATTTGAAATGCAGGTGAGTGCTCTAATTATGAGACTACTGGCTTTTTTGGGATGGGTCTCTCTAAACCTTTTCCATTGGAGCTGTCCCATTTTGTATAAATAATTAAATATTCATTGGAGCAGGGACATGAACTTGAGTCTCCCACATCAGTGCCCTAACCACCAGGTCATATCATCAATGTGGGTTACTTTTCAATTATTCCCTTATGCAAAGAAGGAAAAACAATTTAGTGTTGAATAGCATGGAGATTCATCGGTAAGGTATTCACTTACCTGAAATATTTGTTTCAAAGAGAAAAGGGCCCGTCTCAGCTCCCGTCCACTGGAGTTGTAGAGTTTTTCTGAAATAAGGAACAACAAAAAATCCCAACATTAACAAGACTGCCAAAATGAGATGGAGTTAGAGGGGAGCTGGTGAGGAATGGTCGCAGTGTCCATTTACTAAGGAGTACATTCCTCTTAGACTAGCCAACCTTTTTTTTTCATAGATATAATACCTGTTAATCAAATAGCACAAATAAAATGAGTTAATTATTGATGGCCTGAGTGAAATTTCCCAGAGGAATTTTAGGAAAGGTCAGAAGAAAATGAGACTATGAGGATTTTTCAAGTGTAATTGTGTCTATCTAGCTTTCTTTCCTTTAAATTTAGAGCCTGTGAAAGGTACTGGACTGACAGCAATGAAGACTTCACAGCAGCTGCACTGCAAGCTTCCCCACACTGCCCCAATAATGAGCCTCAATCCTGTCCTGGAAGGATTACTTTTAAGGAACGAGAGTGCACTTCAGTCCTCATACCTATGCAGTCTTTGACCATTGTTCTACGATGGCCAATGATCGTGCTAACTAGTGCCAGCTTTATGATTTGGAAAATCTAATGGGAAGTAGACTGAGGACATATCACTCAGATCCCTCATTTTATGCAGACTACTGTCAAGTGGTAGTAAGCTTAGATCGCTACCAATCTATCTACATTTGAACTAGTGACTTAGAAGTAAAAGTATCCACATCCCCATTATCAGTCCTTGAGCCACTGAATCCCCAAGATGTTCCTTTCCTGTGTTCTCATTTTTTGTAATTGAAATACCTTTCTGCAATTGCAATGTATGTGAGGATACTTAATATCAGAAATAGCTGCACAGTTTGTTCTGAGCATAATTCAGAACAATGTTTTTCTCCCTTAATATATATCTCAATCTCTCTCTCTCTCTCTCTATACACACACACATATATATAAATGCATAGTCATAGAACAAATAATGAAAAGTGGAAAAAGTCATTAATTTTAGATGGATTCATAGATTCATAAATATTAAGGTCAGAAGGGACCATTATGATTATCTAGTCTGACCTCCTGTACAATGCAGGCCACAGAATCTCACCCACACACTCCTGCAATAAACCTCTCACCTATGTCTGAGCTACTGAAGTCCTCAAATCGTGGTTTAAAGACTTCAAGGTGCAGAGAATCCTCCAGCAAATGACCCGTGCCCCATGCTACAGAGGAAGGTGAAAAACCCCCAGGGCCTCTTCCAATCTGCCCTGGAGGAAAATTCCTTCCCGACCCCAAATATGGCGATATGTGTGTATTGAATTAACATATTATGAAGGCAATTAACAAGAGAAACCAACTTCTTTTGGTGACCTTTCAGGATGCTGTTAGCCTCTCCCACAAGGTATCACATGGAGCATAGGAGCCTAGTCCTGCAAAGGATGGATATGAAGGATGCTCAATAGCTTTAAAGAGGCACTCAGAGGCTCATGGGATCAAGGATAAAGTGACTGCAGACTGTGGATGTTCCTGTATGGCAAGATGACACACCATCAGCCAAGTGTGTGGAACTGACTTAAATAAATTCTCCTCTCCCCCACACACACACACGTCCCTTTGCATATTTTTGTACTACACTAAATACCATACAAAATTCAATAGCCACATTTTCTTTTCCTCTTTCTGGGAAGGACGCAGAAAAAATAGGCATTTGGGGATTTCTTACATTTTTGCTCAGAGACTTTCCTTTTTCCACATAACTCTAAGAAACTTAATTTGAGAAGACCTGAGGGTTAATGTGAATAAACACCTTCTAGTCCCAATAGTCTCATCCAATCAGAAAATATAACTTCAGCAGTTGTTTATAAGCCTCATAAAGCATTTTGGTCATCCCAAACTGCCTTTGGCTTTGAAGGCAGAATGTGTAGAACTGACCCAACTATTACAGCTGTTACAACCATTCCTCTTCCTTGTAGAGTTTATGGATTTCTGACAAAAACCCTGGAGGAAGGGATTTCACTTAAAACCATAAACTGCAATCTTTAATTATTCTATCTTAAAAATGTACTGGCATGTATAAGCAGATGACATTTCTTGGCTTGATAAAGAGGAGTCTTGTCAGGAAAGCTTAAAGAATAATAGGGATTTTTTTAAGACCTTGTTTGTTGACTTCACATACTATATAGCACAAAACTATTTCTCTGTGAAATATACCTCCATCTGGCATTTGTTATAACTAATTTCCCTCCATTCATATAAGTCACTGGCATCGCAGAGTGAGGCAAATGAGGCAATGCAGCATCATCCTAATTAAGAGAGGCACCATTTCTTGTAGTGCTGGCAACTTTGTACATAAATATCAACATTTTAAACAATGTCACCTGTGGGCCCTTCCTTACACAAAAGCAATTATTGCCGCAGCCTGGGGTAAATAATAATCATGTATTGTTATACTACAATGGTGGCTGCTTCCGCTGGTGCATGCAATTTTTGGTATTTCTCTGAGAAGAATAAAGTTGAACTATTTACTTGTGTTCTTTTGTTTTCTCTTTTCACAGATGTGGTGTAAAAAAATCTATGGCTCAAGGATAGACAATGTGTCTGTCAGTTGTTCATATGAGACAGAAGTCTGTAACTTCACTTCTGAATATACACCACTTGAGCTAAAGGAGGCTCACCAATAGTTTCTAGCAGTATTAAGGCTTATAGCAGAGGCAGCCAGCTACCACAGGGCAACATAATCAAACACTTGAACAGATCTGACTCCACTTAGAGGGGAGTAACAATACATTTTAGATGTGAGCCAGCATGTTGCACCGGCCACGTGTAGCAAACTGGAGGAAAAAAACCCAATTAATGTTCACAGTTCTCTTCACATGTTAAGATGAGCTTGTGTATTTAAACAGATGTAACCTATTCACTCACAATTCCAACTGCTACAGTTTATTCAGGCTAATTTTTACATGCCTTGGCAATACATGGATCTTCTCAAGACTTGGCTCCACCGAGGAATCATGAAAAATCAGAAACATTTACAGACCCGTAATCCAAAAGATAAGTGAAATACTCATATCTTTAAGAGTTATGCTACATTAGAAAATGCCATGGGTTGATTTCTGCATGAAGTAAGAGTGTAAATCACCCTAAGCAGAGAACTCTGTATAAGGCAAGCTTTTCTTTTCCTTGTGGTACTATGCTATTTTCTTCAAGATACACAGAACTTTATCTACAAGATAAACATTTAGGGCTATATACAGCCCTCAAGGAATGGTAGAACTCCTATAAATGTCAAAAGGAATGCGAATTCCACATGTGAGTTAACAGCGTGTTTTGATGCTTATCCCATAAGCTTCATATATGAACAGAGACAGTGCAAACATTAAACATTAAACTGACAGCAGGATTTGAAAGTCAAGAATAATCAATTGCAGTAATCTCTCTTTGTGTGGTAAACCAGGAATGAAGTGCATATTTTTTTACAGTGCTTTCATAAGAATACCAAAGATAATTAAGAAACAAGATAGCAAAAGCTACCTAACAAAACACCCGGGTCACATGGATTGTAATGAACTCGCTACTGTGATGTGTAATGCTACCCCTCTACTGGACAGACTCAGAAATACTCAGCTCTCTGTTTGAATGAGTGTGTCATAATTCAGCCAACAGCTGAGAAGAGTCTCCTGTAACTGAAGTGATAGGTGCCTATAATTCTGAAGCAGAAGCATCCAAATTGTATCCCCGCTGCTACCGCTAACTTCTAAGAGGGCCATGCTGACAGCTTTAAAGTCCTAGCTGGCCACGGGTTTGCTATCATATAAAATACTCCATATATAAACACCAACTGTTAACAGGAGACAAGAAGACAGCTTTTGTATGGAGCCTGCTCTGTTAGTAGCCAGTCAAATGATCTTCTTTGAAAGAATGCGGTTTAGTTGAGGATACATACCAGGCAACGTTGGCTAGTAGGGTTAAGGAATATCTTTACTTAAAAGAAAATCCTTGCGAGCTCATGTGAGAGCTGGATCTTGGCTGACACACCAGGGATTGAACCATGGACCCTCCAGAGCTAAAAGAGCGAGCTTGCTACACATTAAATTAATATGCCAAGACGCACAACCAAAGGCTGTAACAGACTCATATCCTCCACAGACTGAGCACAGAAAGGGATCTCATATATTCAGGAACCACAATACCATTAAAATTAAATAAGATAAATTAAGAGCAATAGACACAGTCAGAGGTCTCAAACTCCCTAAATATTAATCGTGCATTTCTGATGCTTATATGGTAATGATTTGCAAAATTGCTTTTAGTTCCTAAATAAAAGAGAGAGCTTGTGGAGGTTCGGAAAGTCAAGATTTTATTAAAGACATTCATCTTGGAGTGATCACACTCAGTAGTTTTGTCAGCTATTACCGCTAGATGGCAGGGATTATTTTTTAAGGGAGAGGAGGCACTATCTGTTAGAGGTCTGCTTGGGCCCAATTTTAAAGCCCGACCTGAACCTGACTAGACCACAGCCAATACGAACCCAAACCACATCCGAGAGTTTCATGTTGTTTTCATTACCGACGCAGGGGAAAAACAAGGAAGGAAGGACTCTCTGGCTTAAAATTGCAAACAACAGGGTAAGGGACAGCAGAACTCAGGGGTAGGGGGGAGTGGGAGATAGCACCCCTCAATGGAAATATTGTGGGGCCTGATATGTTTCTGTCCACACGCATCACACTTGCGGGGATGTGGGAGGAGTGGGACCTGTAAGGGCTGGAACAGCACCAGGACTGGACTAGGGAGTACGAACTGGGGTGAATGGTGCCCCAAGACCAGCAGAGCTGGTAAAATGGGGGCTGAGGTGCATCCTGAGGGACAACAGGAGGCCCCAGGAGGGAGCAGAGGAGAGCAAGGAGGAAGCTGAGAGGAAGACAGGGGTAGCGAGGGAGATGGGGGAGACCCCTGGAACAGGGGTGACTCTTGCAGAGCCTGTCCCATCCCTGCCTCCTCCAACACCTGTGCCTGGCTCCTGCTCCCTGCAGGGAGCTCAGCCATCTGGGTAGCCATCTGCTACCCAGCTCCCAATATCTCCCAGCTCCGCTTGGGCTCCCAAAGGTTCCAGTCCCCATGATCCTGTCTGGTCCCAGCTATAGCATCCCTGGATCCTTCCACCAAATGCCACCATCTGCCAGCTTGGAGGACGCTCTTCAGCCAGAGATAGAAAGGGGCCAGCTTGGCCCCTGGCACCTGAACCCTGCTCACTCTGCTTTGTATTCCCCAGACTAATCCTGGGCACGGCAGTGGCTGCTCCAATCACTCTGGGTCACATTCTCAGCCCCCACAATAATTCTATTGCCAGGGGACTCATCCTCACCACTTTCGTGAGCTACAGTTCAGCACTAGAAACTTATTTTTAAAATGAAAGAGGAGATTCTCAGCTAATCAGGTGTCTCCAGGAGCTGAATCTTTAAATAAAATTTCACATATTGCAAGACTTGTGCTAAAACCAGTAGAGTTGGCAACACTGGGTCCTTACCTTCAGCATCAGTGTGCTAAGAAAGGGCCACACGGTACAGAAGCAAACTAGTATTTCACCCATCCCCTCTAACACCCAGGGTTATTTTAAAACAGCTTTCCTAGACCAAAAATGAAACCAGTGAAAGTGGTTTTCTCTCAGGCAAACACAAACATCAGTGGATCATTGAAAAGACAACTCTGGTGATCGAGTCTGCAATTAGCTTATTTTACACTGAGAGGGAGCTTGGGAAGGTTCTCGTGCATGACTTTCAAAGGCTTTTTGTTGTAGCATGAAAGGGTTTCATTCTTTTTCCTTTTCGGTGTTCTGAGAAAAATAAAATAAAATAAAAGTAGTAATTTCCCTCTATGTCAGAAGTTCTCAAACTTCATTGCACCATGACCCCCTTCTGACAACAAAAATTACTACACGGCCTCAGGAGCGGGGACCGAAGCCTGAGCCCACCCAAGCCCCACTGTACTAGGTCGGGGATGGTGGGGGAAGGGGGAGGGGAAGGAGAGCAAAGCCCAAGCCAGACGGCTCCAGGCAGGGGGCAAAGCTGAAGCTCAAGGGCTTCAGCCCCAAGCAGGGGGCCTGTAAGCCCTTGAGAGCTTCAGCTTTGGCCCTGGGCGGTGTGGCTCAAGCTTCAGCCCCGGGTCCCAGCATGTCTAAAGCCAACCCTGGTGACCCCATTAAAATGGGGTTGTGACCCACTTTGGGGTCCTGACCCACGGTTTGAGAACCGCCACTCTATGTCATTAATAAAATCTTCAATTTTCCTTAGTATTCGCTAGGAAAATCACATTTTTATTCATAAATTTTAAAAAAATACCTTGATAAACATAGTCCCAAGTGTAATGCCTGATCTCTGACCAGGGAAGTACACAACTCCTCCCTTCCCTGTCCATCACACCAGCTGAATTAGTCCCTGGGGTACAGTAATTTATGAAACGTCAGCCTTTTGGGTTACTGGCAAAAGGCAAGCTAACATCTGGCTGAGCACAAATGGGAGTTACTCTGCTTCATTTGCTCCTAACTGAATGACCTCCACATTTCCCATCCATGCCCCTCTTCTCCAAACTCTGATTTCAGAGATGAAACATCTTTCATTATAGAAACATACTACACTCTATATTACATTACATTACCGGGGTCCGCAGCGTTGACTCAATAAAGGACATTTGAAATAGTTCCTGCTAGTCCTTGGTAAAATCCCTGTGCATGAGGTAAGAGTAGCAATATTCTCTGGCTTCCATAAAACACCAAAAATCTGGCTACCACTTAAATTTAAAAATATTATTTCTGAACCTAAAGCAATGAACAACCTGAATATCTGGGAAATACATGTATTATCTACACCTTCATTGGCAGCTAAACACTCTACTGGAATTAAAGGGAACAATTTGAATTTTTCCACAGAAAGAAGAGAGAAAAAACGAAGTCAGGCAATTTTTCTTTTATAGTAGGAAAAACTTAACTCTTGCTGTGAGAGCTGAGTACCGTATAAATATAAAGCCTGATTCACCACCATGCCACTCCTGTTTTACACCAGTGTAATTCCACTTGAATCAACAGCAGTACACAAGCACAAAAGTGGAGTAGCAGCAATGAATCAGGCCCATGCATCCAATCCTGAAGTGCTTCCTCAGGCAACATTCCAATTGACTTCAACAGACTACTGGATTGGGCCCATGGGTGCAAACAGATTCTCAGATCCATAAATTTACTGTATACAACACTAATTAGTGCAACGTGCCATTCTTTCATTGTATGTCAGACAAATTAAAGTGGCACTCTAAGAAAAGACCTGTGATGATGCCAAAAAGGGGCTTTCTTCTTAGTTTTGTTTTTGCCCACAAAAGCCAATAATAAATCTGTTGGCAAGACAATACACTTTCCTTTTAATCCCAGACCCCTACAAAATATATCATTTCAAGAGGGGAATTATTCACAGGCACATTGCCCACTATTACATTAACATAATTGCTGTTTCTATTGAGGATACTTAGTTTTGTATATTACAAATCTTGGATATTTTTATCTAATCTGTTTATCTATATATAAATTAACAAATTATTACACACTCATTTGTGCAATATTTGTAGTTTGTGAATTTAAGATTTATAGTCTCTCATTAATCCAACAGTAAATGACTAGTATTTGGTGAGGAAATGCAGTTTTTTGACAATAAAGTATGGCCTGATGAAAAACAACAGGCCAAGAACAAATTATAGTAACTCTCTTCAAGCCCACGTTGCTGCCAGCACTGATTGATTCCAAAGAATTTTCAGCCTGCTTCACAGTGAATGCATGGCAGACTAACAATGAGAATAAAACCTACTTCTACTCATTTTCATTCAGACACAAAACAACTGCTTCATTAATTATCTGGGGGACTGTGTCACCTCCTTAGGTAGAGAGGACAGGGATGTAAAAAACCATGATCCATCAGGCCTGGGTACAAGGAATGCTCTCTCTTGGCATCATTTCCCCATACCCCAATAGAACCTGTTCTTCAGAGACCCTGTGATATACAGGATCCGCAGGTGTGGAGGGGGAGGAGAGATAGCCATCAAGGTAGAATTATAAGCCCCTCCCACCTCACCTTGAAACCCATGCCACTTTTGTGCATAAATTAATACTGAACCCTCCCCCATCGCCACAACTCTTTCAGACCCCTACAAAAGCCAAGCTGCCAGGGAGCTGATGGTGAATTCAGGGAGCCAGTGCAGACAGAGGGCATCTGCAGATCTTGGGAGAATTTGTGGATTTAGGGGGTGGAACCACATCAGGGTTAGGGTGGGCAGGGGGAGGGAGAGCTTCACTTTCCATAATGCAAGAACTACAGGGCAAATCTACACATCTCATCTCAAGAAATTTTCTCTCTATGTTATAGGTCTGCAGTCCTCCCACTGAACGTATCAATTTGGATTAACAGTCTGCTGGGCCTCCCTCAAGGAGACCCCACAGATAGGGATATTCTGTTTTGACAAGGGAGCCTGTATGCGGAAGGATCTCCGTAAAGCCTTTCAATAGCCTCCCTGGGTTCGGAGAGGCATCCGAATTAAGAGATGCTTATCCGAAACCCAAAACGTTTGAGATCTTCCTGAATATTGTTATTTGTAGGTATTTTTACAATATCAGACAGGGATTGACACAGGGCTACCAGGTCTGCAAATTAAGTTGCACATTAAAAGTAACAAAATTCAACAGGAAGTACCTCCATCCTCCAGGAACTGGTTGCCACCTTGATTCCCACCTCCTATATTGACAACTATGTAAACAGAATGAGGTCACTGAATGAAGGGACTAAATGATTTGAAGACAGACAGGAATATGAGCGAAGAGAAAGAGCAATAAAGGGATACTGCAAGAGGACAGACAGAGGAGAAAAATACAGAGCCAGAGGATGAGGAGAAACAGCTATATCAGGGTAGACAAGGAGAAAAGTTGGGGAGGACAGTACAGAAGAGAGACAAGAGGAGATAGTCATCAAATGGGGGAAATAAATGAGAAGACAGAGAGAGGTAGATGATCCTTGCTGTCAGAAAGCAGCAACTTTTGTGATTCACACACAGGGAGTGCTTGTATTAAGATGAGTAAATTCAGGAATTAGAAAATGGAGGAGAGATAAGGGAGGAGCTGAATCATCTTATCCAAAACTGGAAAGCAAAAGAAAAAAATCTTCACAGGAATGGATCCTTGATCTCTCTACATAATTCCTGCACTTCAAAATGGCTGTCACTCCACCATAAGAATCGGCACCCCAGGCTCATTACCAATGTACAGAAAAATTAAAGTGATACCTACATGGTCCAATTAGATGTGAAAGATGGATTTTTCCATATATTCTTAGCAACTGGGGTTATCATCTTCCACTATGGAAGCCTGAAGAGATCAAATCAATCCCTCCTCCAATGATTTCTATCAAATCCCTGCTTATTCTGCCTGACTTTATGTGAGTATACATTTGTCATGAATAAATCAATAGAAAGAGTTCCTTCTTTACAAAGCCCTTTAAATTATTACTCCCCTCCCTCCCACACATGCCTCCATACGCATGCTGAACTAGCAGAAAGAACCATTTATAACACTATCCCTAAACACCAAAGCAAATAAATACCAGGGGTTTATAGATTTACAGTAAAAGGATGTGATGAAACACAGTAAGTGTTTATATACTTAAGTGAAATGGGAAGCCTTTGTTTTTCATCTGCTGAGGGTTGGGGGGTTGAAGGGGATGTGGAACCTGGAGCTCTCCACACGTCACTCCTGCACCACACTGAGAATAATGAATAATTTTGCAAACTGACAGCGTAACAACTTCCTTTGAGTATTCCCTCTTCTCATTCACCTTTGCGAACTGAGGTCCTGGTTGCTAGTGGAAAATGGAAGGAAGAAAACATAAACTGATACCTGTGCTGAGACAGGGCAAGAAGACTGGCTTGGAGAGAGCACTCCTATTTCAGTCCTAGTTTTGTACTCACACCTGAAGTAGAAGTGTTTCTGTGTTGCTTACTCCATGCTGCAGAAGCCTGTCTCAATCTACTCCTGCTGTTGTTCTAGAACAAGTGCAGAGGTGGGAAATGGGCCCAGCATGAAGTGACAATAAACAATGGGCTTTGTCCTTAAATGGGTAAGAAACAGAACTAGAATTGGACAGCGGAGGTCAGAGTCAATAAACTAAGGCAGAGCACCATATTGACTTTACCAAAAAAAGCAGCAGCAATAGCCTTGGGACAGTTGTGTGGTTCAAATATGCCATCTGTAAGGAATGATAGGCTTATTCAGATTGGCTCCCGTAGGACAGGCAAACAGAGTGCAGGTGGGAGGAGTTCATTGCCCAAATGCTCCATGGAGCTGGCTTTTGTGGTTGGACTGCAGCTGATGATCTTTCAAAAGTGATCAGAAGGCCAAAGCCACAAATGAGCTTGTCATTCTCTGTAAACTGAGGAGTAAGAAGAGCAAGGAGAGTGGTGCACTTTCAGATCTCTTCACCTATTTCAACCCACTGCAGCATTTCTTTGAATTTCCAAACTTCTTCCCCTTCTCACATTCACTTACCATTTCTAGTTTTGAAAGCTGCAGTACAAGGGTTCTTCTTACCAGTTATAATTATCACCGGAGACTGTGGGCTTGGGTGAGTATGCGTGTGTCTGGGGGAAAGCTGTATGCAAGTAATGAACATTATAACACACTGACAAAATAAAATGGCAAATACATTACTTGTTATGATACTATCTACACCATGAACAACACAGTACAGCATTGGAATACAGGGAGGCCTTATCTGCTTCAAAACATCACCATTACTGGAAAACAAGTTAAAACTTTGCTCACATATTGAACAACTAAGGATTCCCTGCTTATTCAATGGAGTTACACCAGTGATTAATTTCGCCCTGTGACATGTACTCCTGCAATAATCTATTCATACAGTCCCTCTTCCCTTAAATGCAAAGGAATCAGTACTCTCTTTATGTCTCAAGTGCAGGAGATGGCCCTAGGTTCATTTAAGCTTGGTAATTTAAAAAGAGGGAGATTTTAAAAATATACAAAAATTGTGGTGATTGTTCTTTTGAAAAACTATGTGAATGAAAGAAAGTGTTTGAGAGGGGAAGAGGCAGTGTGGAGTTAAAGTAACAAGGGCATATATTGTAGCAGGATATTATAGAAAGTGGTGATGGAAAAGAATTAAGAGGTCGTCTTGTTCATCTCCCTAATAATGCAAAATTGTTCCCTAGAGAATAATACAGTAGGAAGGCAGTAGTTATCCTAAAACATGGGTTACATAATTCAGGAGAATGAAGCCAGAGAAAATTGCTATAAGAAATATAGAACAGCTCATTGTTTTCTTTAGAGATTATTGTAACCAATCTGCGGCTAAAAATATAATTATCCAAAAAACTATGTAAGTCAAGGCAAACCTTTAATGTTTGTTTCAGTTTACAACTCGGTCTCTGAATTGCTGAACTGTACACTAGTATAAGCAAGAGAAATTACATCAGTGCCTCTTGGTTTATGAGAATTTAGCAATCTCATGCTAGATTATTTTTCCGTGTTTTAATTCACTGGGTATTGTGCCAAAATGCTGCCAACTCTTGTTTACTCTATAAATATTACTAAGCCAATGGTGATCTGCAGCTTTAGCATGTTCTCACTAAGAAAATGCAAAACAATCAAGTCACATTTCTGCAGACCTTACAGTTATGATCATATTTTTATTTTTGCTGACAGCTTGGCAAGAAGTAAAATACCTGAGTGCAAAGAGTTGTCTGATTTACGACAACAACTTGGATTCATTCCTGAGCTTCAGGCTCAAACCAAACTTTAGTGGTACAAAAGATGTGCCAAAGTACGTCAGAGGATAAGGGTACCTCCAAAACAAGGAAGGTTCCTATGATTTCTGTCCTTTTTCAGGGAATGTACTAGTTTACCAGGCTAAGCTCCATAGCATCAGCTGCCTTCTCATCAACTGTGCGTGTTCTAACGCAGTGATTCTCAAACCTTTTTGGGCTCAGGCCCCATTTGTAAATGTTTATGACATGTTGCGACCCCATAAATAGTCTGGGGGTGGAGGCCATAGGGTGGCTTTGGTCAGATCCTGGCCCCCAGAGAGGTTGGGTTCTGCCCAGCATTCACCCCACAGTGGCAGCTCCTGTGCTGTAGGGCTGGCTGGGCTTGGCTCTCCGCTCCGAGCATTGCAACATCCAGGACTGAAGCGCCACTCAGGTTTTGACCCACCCCCCGATTGACCAACTTTGTGAGTGGAGTTGCAACCTGGCTCACAGGATTGCAGTGTCACTCACTCAAATTTGACCTACCCGGACTCCCAACATCATGATTGCTGGGCCAAACCTGAGTGGCGTTGAGACCCCAGAGGTTGCATACCTGGAGCAGGGAGGTGAGCCCAGCCAACCCCATGGGACAGGAGCCACAGGAGCTGCCACGCGACCCTTTGAAACATTCTGGAGACCCAGTGTTGGGTCCCGACCCACAGGTTAAGAAACCCTGTTCTACCCCACCATGGGAATGCTCGAAAACTCAGACACCCAAGATTAGCACACATAATTGGCAGTCAGCAGTCATCAACCTGCCTGAGAGTAGTTCAGAACCTCAGCATCTTAGCACAGTGTTGTCAACTCTCACAATTTGATCATGACTCCTATGATGCTTGTCTCCAACCACCAGCTGACGGAGTTATGTAATTATGCATGATAATCTTTGCTTACACACACACACACACACACACAAAATAAGATTCTAGCCTTCATGGTTGGGAAGAAAAGCTTGAAAGCATGACGCATAAAGGATAAAAGGCAAGACGACAAATAAAAAGATGCAAAACTGCATTCTGTTTTTAAACTCTGATAATATTTAAGCCAAACTCATGATGTGTTGGGATCTGCCTCACAATTTTTGAACGCTTGGCAGTTCTGAGTATTCATCAAAAAATCCTGATGTATGAGTAACAGTACATGAACCTGTGGTTGAGAACCACTCCAATCATACAAAAATATCCTTATTTATTTATATAGTGGTAGCACATAGGAGCCACCAACCATAGATGAAGATCCCATTGTGCTAGGTTCTGTACAAATGCAGAATAATAAGACAGTCCAAAAGAGCTTACAACCTATGGGAAAGAAAAAGGAAAAAGGAAATTGACTAACCAGCTTGCTTAAACAGCCAACCAAACAACCAAAACTGACATCTCTCTTTATATATAATGGAGCCTTGCTGTGTTTTGGTTTGTATGGAAGAATGACAACTTGTGGAGAAATCTCACACCAGTCTGCCTGCAGTATGTGCTTCATTATTACAAGTAATGCACCACCACTTAGACCGCATTTTGAATAAATTATATAAGTCAAATTCAGACAAATGTATTAGTGGAGGGAGGAAAGGGTATGCAGGAATCTGAAACACAGGAGAAAAAAGTTAAATTTTACGGAAAGACCAAACCACACTTGTATTAATTTAACAGAAACCGGTGTCCAACAACATGAAAGAAATAATGAAATATCACAGATGTATGAACAAATGGAGAGAATGTGGTGCAAATGGATTAAACAGATGTCAAAACACCTTTCGGTAAGCAAAGTTCCCGCCTGCTCTGAACAATAAAACTGATAGTTGTGAAGAAAAAAATGCATCATCCTGAAGACCGAAAGGCAGGAATTTTGATATTTTATCTTCATCACACTACAAGAATTTAAAAGTAAAGAAGAGGGCAGAATTTCTTCTACAGTTATTTCTATTATTATTATTTGTATCGCGGTAGCAATAGGAGCCCCAGTTATGCTAGGATTTCTCCAACTCGTTTGAACCCACCGTAAAATTATCTCACAAGAACAATGTGTCAGGCTCAGGAAGTTTAGATAGGCCTTAGGGTGCTAAATCTTCTTATATTCTTCTCATCTTTAAAAAATTGAGGGAAGTTGTTTGCATTTGTTGTTGTTTGTATGTTTTCTTCCACTTCCACTGCTGCCACAGTTATCATCAGTGGAGATTCCCAAATACAGCCCACTAGGATTAAGAGAGAGGGAGCAGCTGGCCAGGTGCTATCTCCGAGGGACCCACACTTTTGGAATTCCTCACCTCTTCACCCTAAATAAAAAGGAGCCTGCGATTTCAGGAAGCTTGGTATGATGATGGCTGGCGCTCCATCTTATTGCTGTTCAGGGCAGAAAGATTTTTTGTTGGTTGTTTGGTTGGTTGTTTTCTGGTTTGGAGGCGAGGAGGCAGCCAGTTCTCACTTAGTTGTTTGGCTTTCTTTTTAACATATGTAAAAATCATTTTGAGCCTTGGATAGGAATTTTTCTTCTTATGTAAATTGAGAGAAAGAAAATGTCAGAGCTGTTGTTTTAATTCCACCTCCAGATATAAATAAATATATTGTGCCAATTTTCTTCCTCTCTTTTACACTTGCATAACCTATTGATGTTAGTGGGGTTGTATGGGTGTAACAGAATTTGTTCCATGTATCCTTACATTTCCGCATCAGTGGAACTTAAGTGTCGCAGAGGCTTGTGCCTGACCCTCGGCATGTGGAGGAATTCCACCCATAATGAAAAACATCAGATACTAAAATACTTTAGTCTCATAACCCAGCCGAACATAATACTCTATAATATAATACGATCAACATCATAGACTGAGGCTGAGAGGAGAGATGACCTAGTAGTAAGGGCGCTAGCCTAGGACTCAAAAGACCCATGTTCAATTCTCTACTCCACCAGACTTCCTGTGAGACCCTAAGCAATTATATTTTCAACATATTTATGGTATGATGGTTATATTTAGTATAACATTCCAGAGATTTCTATTGTATAGCGTATCTAATAATATTTTGCCTGTAGTCAATCTGTGCCTCTATTCCACAGCTGTAAAATGGGGGTAGTAGTAGTCTGCTACTTCACAGGAATGTTGAGAGGTTACATACATTTGAAGATTGTGAGGTGCTCAGATACTAAGGTAATGGGACCATATAAGTACCAATGATGGACAGTAAGGTTTTAGTCAGCTGTATTCCTCTGTAAGTATTCTTATAAAAAAATCCAAACTATTTCACACTAAGAATCAACAGTGAGTATTAACTGACAGGCTCTGTCAAAAATTTGGAGAAAATATGGGGGCCCTATTCAGGGTGGAATAAACGGCAGCCTCAGAATCTTATTTCCCGCTTAATATTAACCTTATCTTATTATTTCCTAATTGAACTATGAAAATATAATAATAAAATAATTCTCTCTATATATAGAGAGAGTCTATTCTAATCATGAAAGTCAGAGTTCATTAAAATAATTGCCATCAGTGTCTATCAATATCTATTACAATTGTAAGTTAATTCAAATCTAATTAAACTTAATTAAATATAACTCTAATGATGGTAATTTGGAGGTCTAGACAATGGTTCTCAAGCAGGGGCACATGTACCCCTGAGGGTACTCTGAGGTCTTCCGGGGGGTAAATAAACTCATCTAAATTTTGCCTAGTTTTACAACAGGCTACACAAAAAGCACAAGCGAAGTCAGTACAAACTAAATTTCATAGACAATAATTTGTTTATACTACTACTATAACCAGTGGTTCTCAAACTAGGGGCACCGCTTGTTCAGGGAAAGCCCCTTGCGGGCTGGGCCGGTTTGTTTACCTGCCGTGTCCGCAGGTTCGGCCCATCGCAGCTCCCACTGGCCGTGGTTCGCCGCTCCAGGCCAATGGGAGCTGCGGGAAGCAGCGCGGGCCGAGGGATGTGCTGGCCGCCCTTCCCACAGCCCCCATTGGCCTGGAGCGGCAAACCGCGGCC
Organism: Chelonia mydas; assembly: GCF_015237465.2. Classification (NCBI taxonomy): domain Eukaryota; kingdom Metazoa; phylum Chordata; order Testudines; family Cheloniidae; genus Chelonia; species Chelonia mydas. Next base: position 156,929,022 of record NC_057850.1, read on the forward strand.
AGTGGGATCTGCGATCGGCCGAACCTGCGGACGCGGCAGGTAAACAAACCGGCCCGGCCTGCCAGGGGCTTTCCCTGAACAAGCAGTGCCCCTAGTTTGAGAACCACTGCTATACACTGAAACTTAAGTACAATATTTATATTCCAATTATTTATTTTATAATTATATGGTAAAAATGAGAAAGTAAGCAATTTTTCAGTAATAGTGTGCTATGACACTTTTGTATTTTTATGTCTGATATTGCACGTTTTTAAGCAAGGTGAAACTTGGGGGTACATAAGACAAATCATACTCTTAAAGGGGTACAGTAGTCTGGAAAGACTGAGAGCCACTGGTCTAGAACATATGCAGCTTTGCAGGAACAAAACAGATATGTAAACGTATTTGTAACTTGGTATTAGAATAAGATGGTTAGTTTTACATGTTGGTGTCTGGTTCTAGAAACTGAGCTAGGGCTGCCCACTGTAATTCCTTTCTTTGAGCAAGTAAAACGCTCAAAAATCTCTTGTAGGCCAAACACAGTGAAAAGGAAGAGTAATCAAAAGCCCATTATGTCCTCAAATTTACAACCTGTAAGCTGTCAAACCATATGGGTGTTGAGGTGGGAATTATTTACTCAGTTGTGGCACACACCATAGCAGAACTCCAGTGCCTTCCTGATGCAACAAGGTACTGCTGAATCCTTCAATGATTAAACAAACTTTTCCACAAGCCACTTGGGATGTTTATTTACAGCCCTCTGAAATGCTAATCTGTGCTTCTTCACTTAACTTTCAAGAAAAAGAAAAAAGGAAGAAACCATCTGAATTTGTTCAATGAAGGAAAAAACAGTCTGGGATCACCACTCCGGGGAGTCAATTGATAAACATTTCTCTTGCTAGATTTCCTTAGGAGCAGGACGACTGAATGGTTCCATTAGACAATGAACACTGTATCTATACTTCTGTATGCAAGATGTAGAAGTCAACAGAAAATAAAACACTGTTACTTTGGTTTATTTAGTGAAGGGTGTCAGCACCTTGATAAAGTATGTGTGTGCACACACATGACATTTATGTCAGGACGCTCCCTATAAAACCAAAGGTTTGTATATATTTATGAACAGTACAGCTATACAAATTTACTCCAGTTTGAAGGCTAGTGGACAAGATTTCAACCTGGAAAAAGAGTAGTCTCCACTAAAAAAAAAAAAAAAAAAAAGTGCAGTTCAGCTTTTATATATATGGGCATGACCTTCAAAATTCCATTCACTTCAGGTAGTTAATCCTGATTTACACCAATGTAAAATTCAAGACCACTGAATTTTGTATGTTAAGAATTGTATATGTAGAAACTACATATTTCAAGGACTGCAAATACACACTTGTGACAACTAATGAATTACAGCTTTTAATTTTCCTACTGGTCACATAATACTGGTCAATAATATTGCTGTGAGTAACTTGCATCATAGTGACAAAACTATTTTTTTCCCAAAGGTAACCTTAACACATGTAGTTTTTCTTCTCTCTCTCTTCACACTAGTGTGAGGCACAAGCAAAGACTGGTAGGCCCCGGACTTTGGAAGTCACAACATACATACTTAAGTAACCTGCACTCGGTAATCCTGATCACAGTAACCTCAACTGGAAAACGTAACTAAACGTTCAATGTTATTAATTCATAGGCACATATTTAATTAATTCCATAAATAGGCATTTTTCATTAGCCACCTACTGTCAGAATGACTCACCAAAAATTAATGAACTGGACATATTGGGCAGTGTTGTAGCCCTGTCAATCCCAGAATATTAGAATAGGGGGATCAGACAGAAATAGGGGGATCAGACAGAAAAAAATCAGGATGGGGGTGAGGAGTAATAGGTGCCTATATAAGAAAAAGCCCCTAATATCAGGACTGTCCCTATAAAATCGGGACATTGGTCACCCTATATTAGAGAGACCAGGTGAGTGAGGTAATATCTTTTATTGGACCAACCCTGTTGGTGAGGGAGACAAGCTTTCAAGCTACACAGAGCTCTTCTTCAGGTTCGGGAAACCATACTCAGGGAAAGCCTACACTTAAAATGCTGCAATGGCAGAGCTGCACTGATGTAGCTATGCTGTTTTGGTGCTTAAGTTAAGATGCTTCTGCACCAACGAGAGAGAGCTCTCCATTGCCTCGCATTTGTGTCCTCAAAATCGTGAGCGGAAACCAGTGAAATAGCTTGTACTAGGCGTAATGGAGGCCAGAAGCTAGGTGTAAAGTGCACTTTAAGTCTGTTAGTATGCTGTAGGCTTGTATTCATGCACTTTGAGTATACCTGAAGTATACTAAATGTGGCTTCTCTTTTCCATAGGGGATTCACTTCCGGTGTTCAGTGTAGATCACTGACCAGTCTCTGAAACAACTCTTTTAGTGCTACATGCTCTGAAGACTATTTATACTGCGTGCAGCATGTCAGTGCCTCTGGCTCTTCTGTTCCACGCTTCTTGGTCACACAGCTACTTCGTTTTTGTCCCCTTTGCAGCCTTGCAGAGTTAAATGTGCAATTCACACATAGATTCAGAAACAAGATTTCTTAACCCTCGAGCACAACACAGCTACCAGAAGCAGGAGTTTGGCTTGGTATCCCCAAGAAAATGGGCAATGTTTCTCATTAAAAGAGTGAAAAATACACTCCAGTTAGTGTTCTTATTTTTAAGAACATACAAATATGATGCTGAGTATCTTTTATCCAAATCTGTAGTTGGTTTGATATTTTTTCTGGTTACCCTTCTCTCACACATCTCAGCTGAAGTCCAGTCTCTGTGGCTGCTAAACTAGTCTAATGAGTAGTTCATGACTCCAGCAGATGTTTCTAGTTTTAAGACCATTAGGAACTTTATAGGCCTTTTTTTAAGTCTTTCTCCCAGCAATGGGATTTCTAATGGGAACTTAAAACTAATTTAATAGGTCAATAAAATGCTGCACTTTTTTCCTTTTTAGACTCCATATTTGTGATATCAAACACTTAAATACTGAACTCTATTTCAGAGCCTCAAAACTTCAGAACAAAAGCATAATCAAAGGTAAAGCTGGCTGACTAGATGCTTGACTTTAAGTTTTCCAGCTTCCCCCTCAGAAACATTTTTTACTCATTATTTGTCCTGATTGGCATTTTTTATTCCATATTGCACTTTGGTCATAAGAAATACAGGACTTTGTGCTTCCAAAACATCCTAATCCAAGGTAATATCAGTTTCACAAAATCTTATTAAAGTTATTGGAAAGTGAAACCTACGATTAACTCCTCATAAATTTCCTTTTTCTTTCCTTCTTTCTCCCTTTTCTATCATTCAGTGTTGGTAATTTAGTGCTGGAATTGAAGTCACTGCCATTGTCCAAACCATCTAGGATCACAGAGCCCTGAAATGTGATGATTAGGGCTGGCTGTCAAGTCCGTCATGAAATAAAACCTCAGGAAGAACATGGACCCTGAATATTTATGTGCACATTTTCCATAGATCAAAGTTTTTCTCATTATTTGTTCACAGAGTGTTGACAGCATGTAATTATTCCTACTGGAAAGAATTAGAGTGTATCAGGTGATTCAACTGATCTGTTATTATCTACCTAGCACGGTACACTGTTATACTCACTCTACGCAGATGTCTGACAATATATAATATGCCTTAGAAAGCTACTAGGAAAAACAGCAACCTACAGACAGCCAAAAGTTAGTCACTCAGACCAACTCATTCTTGAGATTTTGTTGCTCAGATATGAATAAATTGCATATGCCTTGTGGTAAAGGTTTATAACTACTTGAAGTGATGAGCCGTTTTTAGAGAGGTGATGAGCCATCTTCAGAGAGGCTAACTGAGGGTGGCATGCACACACCCGTAGCAAGAGACATGTCCTCCAGAAATTACATTACTCAAAAGAGGTTACTGTTTCAACTAAACTCAAAATATCCTCTTTTGAACTTCATAGGCAGGGTATGATGGCACTAAATGCTCAACACAGATGCAGCAGTACTGGCTGGAAGGAGTCCACAGGACATTAAGTGTGGCTGGAATGAATGAACGGGAAGGACAAATCTTGTTGTAGGTGGTTATACAAAGAGAGTTAATCCTTTGGCTTGTCAGACCTTTCCTCAAATTTCTCCTTTCACCTGCCCCGTAAATGAGTCAATGTTCACTGACGTCTACCAAGTACCTTAACAGGAAAAAGGTTTCACCGTCATGCAGGATTCCCTATGGTCAGGTCTTGCTAATTTTGTCCAGCGGAATGGACTGTACATCCTACTATGGGTGTCTAGGCCAAGTAATTCACTGAGGTCATAAACTCACAATTCATACTTCAGTCACAAAAAATAGTAATCTTAGTCCTAAATGCACCAATTTCCATGTATTCTTGAACCACAAAACCAGCTCAGTGAAATACGTTACTAAGAGTCTGACTGAAGAGAGAGCACAAGAAGTCACTAAAATGACATCTTCGAGCAGTTATACTCATCTTCCATGACTGTCATTGAGAAAAATAGCATGCCTGTTTCAGTCTATCATTTATACAGCTAAGTTATTTTACTGAAAAATTTGCATGAAGATTCAGTCTCTTCTTAGAGTGAAATTTCTTGTTTGCCTGGAATGGCATTTGCGAGAGAGTGTGATAATTGGCTCTTTACATTCCCGTAGCGCCCAAAATGTGCTAGGTTCTGTACACATATATAGGAAGATACAGTCCCTGCCCATTTATAATCTTAAATTATCTCAGCGTCTCCTCCAACGGCTGTCTCCACCCTTTCAAGGCAGCGTGTGGGGGCTCACGACCTACATGTGGTAGGGGGCCCCCACAAGACCAGTGGTCCCTTTGGATGCTGCTGTCTTGGAGGTGACCCTGGGACAGATCCCTCCGTATGTCGTTGTCCAATCACACACTATAATGGAAGAAGTTCAGGTTCTGAAATCTAAGATCCGGCACCAACAGAGTTAAGGGGCTGTATGAATGAGTCCATATTCCACAGGAGCCCTGGCTAAAATTTCCCCACTACTGTATTAATTCTTGATGCCTTCTGCCTTCCCAGGGGGATAGGCCCCACACCTCTGGGAGGTCTGGCTTCTCCTCTACCACTCTGTGTTGATTTACAACAGTTTCCATGATTAGCATAGCACAGCCTGTAATTGCTGCTAAACTAACATAGGGACACCTCTCCCACAGGGATTAAAATGATCTACCAGTAGTTCTTTGTATTTTCAGCAGTCTATATGACAACACCAGGAATGAAATGTGGAACACAGTAATAATTCTATGACAAATCCTCTCAATATTTGTCTCTCGTGAGCTATTCATTAAAAATTGATTTAACTTGAAGTCTGTGGTATTTCAATTTAGGTCAATTAAGAAAATTGTTTAAAAAAACCATACAGTCAATGTGGTAGCAGATATAAAATCCCTTTTGTGTTATAATGGGGGCAGCTACATAAGGCTAGGAAAGACCCTCTGAGAGTTTCACAACGATTAGGACCACTGGAACAAGTAGTAGTATGTAATTTCATACAAATAGGCTCTGTTCTCCTTCAGATGTTCAGCTGATATTATGCACATCTATTTTATTTACAGTTAAAGGGAATTATATGTTCATCCACTCCGCTCATGAAGAGGGAGACTCCACAAGTTTTACTGGCATTATTTAAATCTGCAGTGAGAACAACTGTTCACAACAAAGCTTGTTAGCTAGAAAATAGCATAAAACAAAGCTGAAGGAAGTATGAACTGAATCATCATTCAAAAGTAGTTTTTGTTTTGTACATCAGTTCCATGTTAGTAAGAGTGAAGGAGTAACATGCCACATAAGGCCAGGCATAGTGCAGGAAGGAACTACATAGCTCTTCCAGTTCACCCCAGTTCATTCCTGATTTGTAGCTAAATTGTAGCTGCTACTGTGATGGACTTCTGCTCAGAATGAGGAGCTGTGCCTTATGTTATAGTGGTTTTGTGAAGCACAAAAACATACTGTAGGAATGAGGCTGACATCCCAAGCCCATTTGCACTTCCAAACCTAGGTGAGAGTTTAAAATTGGGTTTCCTGAAATAAAAATCCAAAAACATTTAAAATTCCAATTTAGGGCCTAATATCACTCCCCCGATGTGGAAGTTTTGTCATTATGTTCAGCATCGGGCCTTAAAATACAAGTCTTCTTGTGTTACCCCACCTATTCCCTTTGCCTGCACAGCATTGTGCTGTACAGTATTCCTTATAGCGGTTTGTGCAGTCTTGTTTTAAATGACGGGGGTTCCTTTATACTTCTTGGCATATTATTCCACAGACCATAACATCTCACTATTAGGAAAATTTTCCTGACATTTAACCTCAATTTTCCTTTGTTCAATTTCATCCCCTTGCTTCTAGCTACACACTTGGACCACTCTCTCCCTCTTTGGTTTTTATTCCCTTCCTATTCTGTGTACAATCATTTTACATTTCCTGGTTCTAAAAATCTGTATCTCATTTGGCAATAGCTATTTTCCACATCCCTCAGAAGTTACTGGCAAGATGATTTTCCATCTGTTAAATTTTTAAATTTACATGTTTGGTTTCTGCAAATCATTCCCTTGGACATGCCAACAAATTTAGATGAATTCTGTTCTTCAAACAAGCAACAGTTTGTGCTACAAACCCTGCTTATGTTTTTGAATCATTTAAAATAATTTCAGGTCTCAGGATTTTTAAATATACTGTAGCTTTTTATATTTCCCATACTTCAGGGGAAACAAAAGATTCTTCTAGAGCTCATTTAGGTGTTGCTTGATAGTGCCTGTTAGTATTTCCTGGTGTCACAGTTCAGGGCAACTGCACTTGTATTCCCCTTTTATGGGACACCCACTCTAGGTTCCTGGCTTCCTTTCTTGGGTGGACACCTGTAAGTCTTTCCCTTTTGACCGGAGTATTTCCACACTGCACAGCACCCTGCCTAAACTGTGAATTTCTCCACCAAGTCAGGCTGCCACAGCAGGACTGCTTTGCTTTCTCCTCAGAGGCTATAAGCAATGCAATTACGGGTTGGACATTTTGGTTGGACATATTTCTGGAGGTTTCATCACGTCATAATCTTTAATTAAAGATTAATCTTTAATTCCTGGAGACTCCAGGACAGTCCTGTAGGGTTGGCAACCCTAGCAATTGCTCACGGTTTTAAGTCACCACACAGCTTTTTCTAAACAAGCACATTTATTCTTAAGGTAAAATCGTTACAGAGAACACATAAAAACAACAATAAAATAACTTATATGCATGCTAATAAGCTTATGCCCCCCCCGCCCCATCTCCACTAAGGCTATGGTCAACATCAGTCCTTCCAACCCTTCCAGGCTGAGAGCCATTGAACCAAACTGTAAACTCTGTATATGATAGAAACAACTTCAAGCCAGGGATTCCAGCAACTATGAACCCTTCCCTAAGGATTGAGCCTCCCCATCCCCTCCTGCCCCTTGGACAGAAGATCCTATTCATTTGCTGGATCAGAAAGAAGCCCTGAGACCGTTTTAACGTAGGCTACTTAACCAAAAGCCCTTTATTTCTTTGTTGGTCCCCAGAGAATCCAGCTTAACCAGAATATGCAAACTTCTTCAGGTGGTGGTAGCTCTGTGGAGGTGTGTGAATTTGTCTAACCTCACACCACAGTTCTTAGTTCCCGGAAGGGCTGTGGGATCCCTCCTCCATGAAATTACATACAAACCCTGACCCACAGTGATACATAAGATTAATTCACTAAGGTTTAATTTCATTCAGTAAGGTCTGTCCAGGGTATTACCATATCTGTCACACCTGGGTCTTTCGAATTCAGTCATTCTCACTGTACTGGATTAAAAAGAAATTGAGGAAATATTGAAAGAAATCAAACTTTTTTTTAAATATGGGGAAGATTTGTTGCCTTTTTCCAATGCTTTCTGTTAAACCTGCCATGAAACAGGAGTCTTGTGAAACTACATTAAAAACTGTAAAATGCTGAGGCCCTCAAGTAGAAAACACTGTACATAACTAAAAATTATTACTAAAACGAGTACCCTTTTCCACTCTTCACTAGATATTGAGCCTTGTTCTGCATTTAGGCTCTGATTCAACAAAGCACCTAAGCACATGCTTAAGTCCATCCCTACTCATAAAAGCATTTAGACACACGTTTAATTTTAAAAAAAGAAAAGGAGTACTTGTGGCACCTTAGAGACTAACAAATTTATTTGAGCATAAGCTGTCGTGAGCTACAACTCACTTCATTGGATGCATTCAGTGGAAAATAGAGTGGGGAAATTTATATACATAGAGAACATGAAACAATGGGTGTTACCATACACACTGTAACCAGAATGATCACTTAAGGTGAGCTATTACCAGCAGGAGGTGGGGGGGGGATCCTTTTGTAGTGATAATCAAGATGGTCCATTTCCAGCAGCTGACAAGAACCTCTGAGGTGCGGGCTGAGGGGGAAACAGTTTTACTTTGTGTAATGACCCATCCACTCCCAGTCTCTATTCAAGCCTGAGTTAATTGTATCCAGTTTGCAAATTAATTCCAATTCAGCAGTCTCTCGTTGGAGTCTGTTTCTGAAGTTTTTTATGTTGAAGAATTGCAACTTTTAGGTCTGTAATCGAGTGACCAAAGAGATTGAAGTGTTCTCCGACTGGTTTTTGAATGTTATAATTCTTGACATCTGATTTGTGTCCATTTATTCTTTTAGGTAGAGACTCTCCAGTTTGACCAATGTACATGGCAGAGGGGCATTGCTGGCACATGATGGCATATATCACATTGGTAGATGTGCAGGTGAATGAGCCTCTGATAGTGTGGCTGATGTGATTAGGCCTTATGATGGTGTCCCCTGAATAGATATGTGGACACAGTTGGCAACGGGCTTTGTTGCAAGGATAGGTTCCTGGGTTAGTGGTTCTGGTGTGTGGTGTGTGGTTGCTGGTGAGTATTGCTTCAGATCGGGGGGCTGTCTGTAAGCAAGGACTGGCCTGTCTCCCAAGATCTGTGAGAGTGATGGATTGTCCTTCAGGATAGGTTGTAGATCCTTGATGATGCATTGGAGCGGTTTTAGTTGGGGGCTGAAGGTGATGGCTACTGGTGTTCTGTTATTTTCTTTGTTGGGCCTGTCCTGTAGTAGGTAACTTCTGGGGACTCTTCTGGCTCTGTCCACCTGTTTCTTCACTTCAGCAGGTGGGTATTGTAGTTGTAAGAATGCTTGATAGAGATCTTGTAGGTGTTTGTCTCTGTCTGAGGGGTTGGAGCAAATTCGGTTGTATCGTAGAGCTTGGCTGTAGATAATGGATCGTGTGGTGTAGTCTGGATGAAAGCTGGAGGCATGTAGGTAGGAATGGTGGTCAGTAGGTTTCTGGTATAGGGTGGTGTTTATGTATCCCTCCTGCACAGGGGCTGTATTGCATGCCTGGAGCACTTACTGAAGACCAAGGGAATTCTGGGTGCAAAAGGAATGCAGAATCAGGCTCAATGGCAGACAATCACACAGTAGCACTTTTCTCATTTATCAGCCTTATGACTATAGCATTTGCTTCTCTACACCTTTCTGACTACCACTCAGGTAGTGGTATCCACTTTACAGACTGACCTTATGCCAAAGGTAATTCAGTAACTATGAGATAACATCGATAACCAACCACTAGCCAGGGCTAACTAAACCCTGGTTTTAGTGTTTTGGTTAGCTGTGTCAAGGAAATGCTTTTCAAAAGTATAATTTTAGGTAGATTTGAACAGGAATTGCTTACAGATACTTATAAAGCTGAGATGCTGACCTAGCACGCTGAGTCAATGTCTAGAAAAAGAAGGGCTCGGTGTCATCTGTGTGGCGCTGTAAATCTCTCCTTCTTTGCATTGTTTCTCCTTGTTTGCCCCAGAGGATTCCACTTTCCCAGATACATTTTCTCTAACAGAATTCTTGATTGTTTCGGGGACCATACATCCCATTTTGGCCAGGACAGTCCCCTTTTGTAGCCCTGTCCCCAGGTGCCCCAATTTTTTATTTTATTTGGGGGGGGGGGCAAAACTGGGCATTTGTCCCATTTGCTCTTGCCAACTGATCATCTCCGCATGGTATTCCATTTTCCCTTTGGGAACTGTGGTCATCCTGTTGGCTGTGGTTTAATGCAGTTTATTTTCTTTTGTCAAGTATTATTTTAACAACAGCTCAGTGGTTACATTGCCACATGCTTTCAGTGTACACATAAAACACCCTCGAATTTTCATGAGATCAAAGTTTTATCCAGATAAATTGCAGAATGGCAACCTTGCCTTAGATTGGGCCTGGATTAATAATAGTGAGTTGCCTATAGATCTTTTTGTTGTTGTTCCTGCTGCTGCTGTTGATGTTGTTTTTTAAATACTTTAAAATGTACTAGTTTCAGCGCCATGGTGCTGAAATGGTACAACTGGAGGACAGTATTTTGCATTTTTAGCAGTCAGACCCCAAATGCTTAAATTATGTTGTAATGGATCCAAATGAATCAAGGACATAAACATACCATCATGAATATACCATTGTACCCCCTACTATTTGTTGTACAAACTAAACTCTGGCCATGCTCTTCAGCAGACAACTTAATGGGATCGTCTTGCTGGTGGAATTGTTGTATGTGTCATGCACATTACTGCAACAGAGATCTGAATAGGGACCCTTGTGGTTGAAAAGCTCAGCCTAACCAGTTAAAACCTAAGTCTGCTATTATTCTACACCTGTCTTCAGTATAGGTTGGTTTTTGCATACTTTACATTGTGCATTAATCATAGTTCCATAGGTGTATCATTCAGGCAAAAAAAAAAAATGTCAGGGAAGTTCTGTATCAAGATACCCAGAGATATTAAAGGCCAGACTCTCTCCTCAGATGTGTAGCAGGACCTGCATGTTTAAAATACACCCCTCCCCCCCAGCACCAAAGCATCATATGTTATGCATTTCAGGGCCTCTCCACACCTCAGTTAAGCCAAAGCAGGTGTCTACCGCAGTTTCTCTGACTCACATGTATACAGATTTTTTTCTCTCTGAACTAGTACTTTAAAACAACACAGAAGAGGTTTCAATTTATAGCATGGGCATAAGAGGATAAAAAAAGAAATCCCAGTTCACACTGATCAAGGAAATTCTATATGATTTTTTGTTGCTAGGCTAAACCTAAGTGTGAATAGCACCTAAAGATAACACTGGGCATTTAACTTTTGACTATAGTTTACACTTTTTCAATAAAGAACTTAAAATTAGTAGCAATAATGGATTTTCTGCTTGGGACTTTTCTTTCCAGAGATCATGTCCAGCAAGAGTTGTGCCAGCTTTAGGGCCTTTTCCTACTTGAAGAACTGAGCTGAAAACCGGTCCTAGCTATGTGCTCTTCTAGGACTCAAAGCACCTACATTTGATTCTTCTAAAATGTTTTAATCTGTGGAGGAAGGGATGGGGAGATTCATTCCTCTTCTGTGAGGGAATTAATTTAATTTTCTGTTTGTTATTAATTTATGTAATGACACCTTTATATTACAGGGACCAGCTGTTTAGAAATACCTAGAACTGGGATAGACTGATGGACATAGCTCTCCAAATAAGAAAACTGCAGGTGTATTCCTGTTCCACAGTACCTCGAACCCACTGATCCATGGTAATATGAATCCAAGCACATAGGAAGTGGGATAACCTTTTGGAAAAAAACAGGGGAGGGAGAAACTGGCACATAACAATCTAGTACTCTGTCCTCGACAAGGAAGTAAAGCAGAGTGGATTTCCTGACTGCCTCAAAGAACCTGCCAAAGAAGGAAACTGAGGAGGTGGAGGTCTCCTCCTGTGGTTTTCCCCATTTTCTGAAGTGATCAGGCTGCCTAGGTCGGAAAATAGGTATCTTTGGAGAGACTGAGGGTGGAATTGCTTCCTTTTAGGGAAAGGAGTAATTCCCAATGGTTTCAATGTGGCCCTCAAATCTTGAGATTATGGAGTGTTGCATCCATCTTTTGCGAGAATAGCATAGGACATCTGAAGGGGAGATACTGCATCGTCTGCTAGACCACAAGCAGAAGACACGACAAGTGAAGCCATGAACATCTGTGCATAACTACGGATGCCATGGCTCTCCCCATCGAAGGCTGCTTGCAGAAAGGTCCTAGCTATCAGTCTGCTCTCTTCTAACATGGCCTAGAATTCCTGCCTAGAATGGCTTCATTTATAGGCAGAACCACTGTAGAAGGCCTGATGAACCAAGTATATTCTTGGCCTATGGGAACTCACCTGAACCACCTCAACCTGAACATTAAGAGCGGTAGATACTCTCTGTAGTAATTCCTGGTAAACCCTGCAGTCATCCTGATCAGGAGAAGAAATCCCAGATACCACCATCTTGTCAGTGGATGAGGAGGAATAGTGAAAAGGAAGTTGAGTTTGAGCCTCCTGTACAGAGATGGACTGAGATTCCCAAATCTAAGGCTGGTCTTCAGATTAGTACTCAGTACCATCCTCACGGGAGCTAGCCCAGTGTTTGTTAGCCAATCTATACGAAGGAGGAACCAGGGAGGATCTATAGGTGGGTGTCAACCTTTATAAGTTTCAATAAGGTCATTAGCAAAGCACAGGACTCCAGCCCTGACTGCTCCAATGATCTGTGTCTCTGGACCATCTTGGGAAATCCAGGGGGGTATGAGGAGTGGAATCCTTGTGGCAAAGGTGAGTGTTGTCTTCTATCCTGGGAGCAAGGGGCAGAGGCCTCTGAGGAGGACCCTGAGTTGCATGACCATGGTGGTGCTGTACCTGTTTGTGCCAAGGTTTGATGGCATCTCTCCAGAGATGCTGGGTTTATCCCTGGACTGTACTGAGTAAGGAAGCACTGGACTCTCTGAAGAGCTAGCTGCCCATTGTACCAAGGGCTGAATTTGTCTCAGAGATAAGTCTGTAAGTCCCCAGACAGTTTACCAGTGGGCAATACCAGGAACCTAGACCTTCTAGAGGAGCTCGGCTCCTTCAAGGAATGGGTTTCCAAACTTCTGTGCTTTTGTCCTCAGCACTGGAGAAGAGCATCAGTGTCAACTTTCCCATGCAATGTCAGGATAGGCACTCCTAAACGGGGTAGGAGTACTCATTGCCAAGCAGAGAGGTCCAGAGGATGGATACAGGGTGGCTTCCACAGGGAGATGATGCAGTCTCACCTCTCATTTTTTGTCTGGGATTTGAAGCCCCTGCAGATCTAGCAACGGCCTCGAATGTAACCTTCACCAAGCACCCAAAATGAGGGTCATTCACCAGCACAGACTTTTTGCAGTTGGCACAAGGCTTACAGCCCAGAGACTGAGGCATGCCAGGTGATGATACCCTTTGTATAAGAAATATGTGACACCCACAGTCAGAAAAAGAAAACAACACTAATTTACACTGAGTACTACTAACTGACTATTTACAGATGGGAGATGTTTTTCCTCCTGTAGGGGGAAAAACATTTCAGTTGCAAGCCAACGTGTTCCAACTACGGATCACGGGCAGTAAGGCACAGGCAGTAAGAAGGCACTGAGGAGGTGAGGGGCGGATCCACCCTTTATACCATCCTGCAGCAGTGCAAGGCTGCTGAGGGTGCATGCACTGTTCCCACTAAAGGAAACATCTCTGTCTCTGGTGCACTGGGCACACACACACCTGAAGTGGAATGTGTGCAACCGCTTGAAGAACTCTTTCTTAATACTGAACCTCTATGTTTATTGCTTTTTGACACGATTTTTTTAAATTGGTGTCTATAGACTACTATCATGTGCTCTACATGGGGTACATCTCAAATCTATTCATATACTAGAGCTGGTACAGAATTTGGCAGCTTGCATGTTAAGTGGTGTTTTGATTAAAGAGCATATTAAACCTGTACTCTACAAACAGCACTGGCTTCCCGTTTTTTGTTTGTTCGTTTGTTTGTTTTTTCTGGATTGATTTAAGATGTCGGTCTAGACCAGTGGTTCTCAACCATCTGCCCAATCAGCAAACAGCTGCAGCCCATATGACATCCTCAGGGACATACAGGTAGTATATATATATTATGTGGATGCAGCCCACATAACACAGAGAGCTACATATGCAGCCCACATTACTAAGTAGATTGAGACCCTCTGGTCTAGACCTATAAAGCCTGAAATGTCTTGGGACATACTTATCTAAGAGACCACCTCTCTCCCCATGACATACTGCCACAGTTGTGGTCCTCAGAGGTACCTTTGGTGAAACACTACCAATAAAAGTGACAGGGGCAGCTGGCAAGATATTTTCCATTAAGGCCCTGGGTCTCTGGAACTTATGTCCTTCCCAGGCCGAATCTGTCAGCCTTCAGGGCACACTGGGAGGCTCATCTTATCTCCTTGGGGTCAAAGGAGATAAGTACTAGGTAGGATTGAATAGCGGTGATGTGGGACTCTGGGGACTGTGTGTGGAGACTGTACATTGCTATTATGTTTACGTTGTTCTTGGGTTATTAGATTTGAGCTGAGGGAATTGACAGGTCTGCTTGTTTATTTAGTGTATTTTTAAAAGCCTGTCAAAGGTGCCCAGACCATGAGATGGGTGATTTTATATTCCACTTTATAAAAAATATAAATAACTAGAGTTAAGCTCCAAAGTCCACAGCTAAGCACCTATATGAGGGACTGTGAAGTCCATGGATGTTCAGCAATTTTGAAAATCATTTGACTTTTTCAGGCAGCTAAATATGGACTGAGAAGCCTGACTGCTGACACCTAGTTTTGAAAATCCTAGCCTTGGTATACAGTTTCAGATTCTCTTCATGCTCTCTTCTCAACATGTTCAAAACAATTAATAGCCAAATGAATGGGAGAAGCTATTACTAACACTGCAAAACCATTTCAATTCGGTCCATCAATTGAAAAGAAGGGGAAAATTACGTAACATTTTGTTCTGCAGTACATCAATTACACTATTCTGCAGAAGTTCCAAAGTGGTGCCCCAAAAAACTGTGCGAGTGTGTGAAAATCTTGTCACTTCTCACTCACAAACTCAGGGGTTTGCATGTCTAGAACAATCCTATTTTTTCCGGTATTTTATTAGCAGCCCATTTCTAAGAAATGCCAGGTGGCAATATGCCCAGAAATCATTTGCCAACTAATCTTGCAGGATTGGGCACCCTGCCATCCAGACAAAAAACCCAAATGCTTTAACTCATTGATAATGGACTCATAAATCACAAATTAAATTCAGTAACCACACTACTAGAAAAAGTTTTTAAATGTATCTCCATAAATGACTTTCATACTGAAACGTGCAATGCTGCTAGTGAGAAAAAAGGCTTTCTTAGTCCTTTTTCTCCATAATGTAGACTGGGTTCAAATAAGGATAATCTGCTATGATTTCATTAGGCACTGAGAAAGTTGGAGACAAAAATGGGACTTCTGGATCCCTGTAAGCATCACCACTGTACATTTGTCGACTACGGGTATATTACGAATGGATTTCATTTTACCAGGAAAGTTGCAAAGTGCAAAAATAAATCCAGCTCTCTTCCTCCCTCACAGAGTTCTTTTGAACAGTGCTCTAAAACTTAGGACAAGCTGTGCTGTACCATCACCATTCTAGGGAGAGAGAAAAGAATTTGCATCTGAAGAGAGCAGTGGATGCTTTTTCGCAAATCTTTCATTCTTGCATTTTGTCATGCTGTTCCTAAAACAGAGGATTATTGCTTAATTCTGCTTAAAATATAGCAATTATAAGGCCAAGAAAAATCTTAAATAGCCAGTTTGAAAGCCTGCAGAACAAAAGAATAGCCAGTAAAACCCCTCCAACTTACCCCCTCCCCAAAATCAACCAGAGATATTTTAGTTCATTTTCAATAAAATACACTACTAATAATCATTAATTCTTTAAAAATAGTGAATATTCAGTGAACACCTTCTGTTCCTATGACAAACTTTAAGGTTTTGGTAGTTTAGAAAAACCCATATAACAATGGCATTGGTCCAACATTTTACAACCTTCCTTTAAGATTTCAAGTCAACACTAAAAAGTTACCCCAGCCACAGGGACGTGGATTTTCTATGCCAACAGCAGAATCCCTCCCATTGGTGTAAGTAGTATTGCCTATACTGAAGCACTACAGTGGCATTAGCTAATAAGCAATAACAATTCAAAACCCTTTTCCTAACTTCCCATAAAACAACTGAAGAAAAAAAAAAAAACAAGGGAGGCAACCTTGGACTGCTCTCCAACTGCTGTCTTTAGAAGGCATGTCTCTGTTATTTACAGCCTTCTTTCTATTCTTTCAAAGAACAGGATTCAGCAGAAGAGAGTCATTTTTCCTTAGCCTTCCTCTTACACCCCTTGAAAGACCCATAAACCCTATACATAACTATTACATCATTTCCCCTTTGGAATATTTCAGTTTGTTTTAATTAATGGAGAAAATAAGTAATCAAGCGTATAAATCACATCGGGAAACTGTCCTATTCCTATAGTGTAATAACCTCCAGACAACCCTGCAGAAACAGTTGTCAAGAAACAAGAATAAAAAGAAAGTTCACAGACTTTTGCCCCCATAAACAAACAATATGCTTTGTATGAAGCTGAAGCTGACTTTGTATAGTTCAGCTATAGTTTGGTGCTCATAAGGATCACTTACTTATTCAGCCTCACTCCCACGATTGCAAAGCAGTACAAAGGAATTTAGTCATGCAACCCTCGTTTGCATTTTACAAACTGCTATAGAAATTTTGGAGACCGTGTGAACTTGTGCAACCCTATGCATCAGTTTCTTCATCCACAAATGTGGATAACAATAATCAGCTTCCTACTTCACCCAGGTGCTCCAAGGATGAATCTAATTAACACTTGCAAAGCAGAATGGTAGAGCAACATATTTAAATTTTATGAGTAAAATGGTAATTTCTGATTATTACTCTGTGCACTGCAGTTGGTAGCGAGTGTAGGAAACAAAAGTGACACCACACACTCATTCACTATATCCTAGATTTAGGAAAACATTCATATTCATGGCAAGATTTAAGCATGTCCTTAAGGGCTGTCCTGCACAGGGATGGATTTAAGCATGTGTTAATTTGGATTGATTAGGACTAATCTATCAGATAAGGACTCTGCACTCTCCAACTGATATTCATGCTAGCTGAATGGATTTTAATATGCCGGGTAAGAATAGGATATATGTGTCCCGTGAATATCAAAATTGCAAGGAAATTGCTCCCTCTTTTCCTGTGCTGACTTGACTTTATCCCTTCTTTCATGCTGTCCCTGATTCTTGGAACATCGAATGACCACCAATGCACATTCCACTCTACCACCACCCAACTTCAGAAAATTCAGCTGTATGCTCCCTATGGATCTGTACTGCACTGGACCCTCCTGTGGCTTTATGGTTCGTTACCACTGGCAAAAGACGATGCACATCTCCACTGTTTTAAGCGTAGCTTTGCCTGCTTCCCACAGCAGAGAATTTGGCCCTTGGAGTATAAACATTGCAGGGCGTGCACTTTGTTATCTGTTCGACACATCTGACCTACTGTACAGCAGTGTGTACACTAACACCACCACATCAATGATCAAGTCTGAAAACCAAACTTAGGACAACATTTCTGCATTCTTTCCTCAAGTATGACAGATGTCTTATCAATACATTATGGGCCAGGCTTAGTCCCTCCCTCCTCATACACATTTCACATTTTTGCCATCTGAAAAAGTCATCTCTGATCATGTCCCAGCAGAGTCTGTCCTTATAAGAGGATCTCCAAAATGTTATAAATATTACAAAAGTGATTAAACAGTGTGTCAAAGTGAGAATCTTTTTATTTTTTGTATCCATCAGATACAAAGTGGCTTTAATGATGACCCAAGGTTGATATCCTTGAAGCTTCTAGTAATGCAGTTCATTTAGATGAAAGGCCAGAATAAATTAACTTTTGTTTTCATGCCATTCTCAACAAGCAGAACTGAAGCAAAGACACTTGACTACTATTTCATGTCTGAAGTTTTTGCTTCAAAGCAATAGGGACAGCACGGTGTGGGTGGCCATGACACCACAGCTGCTGTAAAACAAAGCCCCTGTATATTATACACAGTTCACAGGATTTAGTCTGGAAAAAAATATGTCTAGTAGTAATGATGAAAACGAGGAGAGGAGATTGGTGCTCCAGTAATGTACATTGCTGTACCCAGGAGTCTTCACTATTGATAATATGAATAGTGTCTTTAAAGTGCTAATTGACTGCATTCCAGCGACCCTCCAAAATTCATACTTTGGGTGATAGTAACTGAACTAGAAATGGTGGGAAACATTACAATAGGCAGCAAAACCACGTCTTTCTTCACATCCCCACATTTCAACCAATGATCTTAAGACAACAGGGACCACCTCAGTAATGTATAAAAATAATGATGATGTGGCAAAAATTCAGACCACATTTTCTAGATACATATTTCAGGGCAAGTTTGATTCTATTAAAGCAATGAGAAGAAGCAAATGTATTTAAAAACTGCAACCCATACCATTCTTGTCAGTGTGTATTACAATGATCAAAATAATTGAAACCTTAATTCCATAATCGCATAACACCACAGATTATGATTTTTGGCACAGACCACAACCCTACAGTTTGCAGATTCAGCAGCTGATTTTGCAAATGATGTTTGTTACCAAATAACATCTCAGCTGCAGTTTAAGTTTATGACAATCTTGGCTATTATCCTATTTTTTTTATGTTAGGACTGTGATATCTGAGAGATCAATGTTGGTTATTGTTTCTGGAGTATGCTGGAATATGGATATTGGATCCAAAATGGAAAGCACTTGCTTTGGGAAGTCTACGCTAGACTAGTAATTTCCAACTTGAAAAGACTGCACCAGTTCTAATTGAGCTAGTGTGCTATGTGACAGGGTAGGGCCAGATGGCTATAGGAGAGTAATTTTTTTTTTGAGAGTATTTTTTTTATTTGCATAACACACTTACAAAACAAAACAACAGCATATGCAATGTGTAACACAGCAACGAATCACAATTGTTTTCTCATTAGCTTCAGGGGAGGGAAGTGTTGAAGCTTGCCTGGGCCCAGAGCGGGGGGCTTCCTCGACTCTCGTGGTCTTCCACCCTTCCGAGTTACCTGGTGGTACAGAGAGAGGGGGCTTCATCGACTCTCAAGGTCTGCCACCCCCTCGAGTTACCTGGCGCCATGCCCAAGTGTCACCAAAAATTCCCTCCTCTGAAAGCACCCAACAAAAGGGGCAGGTTGTGGAGTGGACAACCGGGGGGGGGGGGACGGGACACGTGCACCAACGTGTAAAAGGACCCCTCTAAGGTGGTGGTGTCCGCAGCAGCAATGGCTGGGGCTGGGGTCCCTTACTCTCTCCCCCAATCAAAGGGCCAAAACAAAGGGAGCTGGACGGGGACACCGAGCAGAGAGCCTCGGACAGCGCCCACCATTCCTCAAAAGCATCAAGGGAGTTGGTGGACGCCGCCCAGAGGAACTCCGCCCGGATACGTGAACAGACCGAGGATCGGAAAATGGCCCCACAGTCACAGGAAACTCCATCGGCCAACCTCCTCTCTCTGGTTTTATAGATGGCCGTTTTAGCCAGGGCCAGGAGGAGGTTAACTAGGAGATCCCGCGACTTTGTGAGGCCACGGATGGGGAGTGCATAAATAAAAAGGTGAGGGGAAAAATGCAACCAAAAATGTAATAAAAGATTTGTGAGGAGCCGGAACAGGGGCTGCAGCCTGGCACACTCCAACTATACGTGCGCCAGGGTTTCCCTCACATCGCAAAAGGGACAAGTATCTGGGATGGGGTTGAACCGTGCCAAGTACGTGCCCGTGCTCACAGCTTCGTGAAGGAGCTGCCAACTGATATCCCCAATGGGCCTCAGAACCAAGGTGGAATATAGACTGGCCCACCGGGGCTGCTCACCCTCCAAAGGTGGCAGAAGGTCTCGCCACTTTGTGTCAGGGCGGGACACTAGGGTGAGGGCATGAAGGGTGTGGAGCACAAGCGTGTATAGATGTTTCCTTGGTGCGGTTTGGAAGCATACCGGCTGCAGTTCATGCAGCTGGCTCGCCGTAAAGGGGTGAGGGGGTCGATTGGGTCTACAGGGCAGGGGTCCAATTAAAAGGTCCGGCGGGCCTGGGGTAGAGGGTGGGTGTGGCGTGCCCTCGAGCAGGACCCAATCGAGGTAAGCTTTAGCAGCAGGCGGCAAAGCGGCCTTCGCCTCCTGAAGTACACGCCGGGGGGTGCGAGCTCTGGAGAGCCCCATGCGCCGAGAGAGCATCAGGGGATCCAGCCAGTCTCCCCAGTCGTAGTCCAGGAGGTCTCCGACTCTCGTGACTTCTGCCAGGATCAAGCTCTGGCGCACCGAGCGGGACTCCGCCACCTGCACACGGAGCTGGGGGTTGTGTAGCAGGGGCTCCGCGAGGAGATCTACCCCCTCGGTGGCCGCCACGGACCTGGTCATTAAAAAACGTTTCCAAGTCAGGAGGAGGTCCTGGTAGAAGACCGGCAGCCCCGAGAGGTCTTGCGGAAGACCTCCCGGACAGAGATAAAAGAGCTGCCGGTCATATCGGAGCACTCGGATGTGGCGCAGAATGGCGTGCGCCAGTATGCTCCACGCTGAACTGCCTGCACTATAAAGGAGCCTCTCTAGGGCCTAGAGGCGGAAGACGCAGACCTGAGTATGCAGACACTTCAGGCCCTGTCCTCCTTCTTTAAGGGGTAGATGAAGAACCCCTACAGGGGCCCAGTGCATTCCTGACCAAAAGAACCCCAGAATCGATGTCCGGAGGTTGGTCAGGAAACCCGGGGCTGGGACCAGGGTGTTGAGCTGGTACCAGAGCATGGACAGGACTAGTTGATTAAGCACCAGCGCTCTCCCACGAAGGGAGAAACATCGGAGTAGTCCCGTCCATTTCCGGAACTGCTCTAGCACCCCGCCCTCTACATTTTCCCAGTTCTCCGGCGGAGAGGGATGCGTGGCAGAAAGGTAAGCGCCGAGGTAGAGCAGCGGACCTGCGCTCCACCGGATGGTCTGAAGCACGGGTGGGAGGGAGCTCGCCTGCCGCCAGTCTCCTACCGCCAAGCCAGAGCTCTTGACCCAGTTCACCCGGGCAGAGGAGGCTGCCGAACAGATGGCCTGGCAAGCCTCCACCCGCGCCAAGTCGCCTGAGTCCTGGACCACGAGAAGCACGTCATCAGCGTACGCCGACAGGACCAGCTGCAGCTCCGGCTCCCACAGCACCAACCCTGTCAACCTCCTGCGGAGGAGGCAGAGGAAGGGCTCGATCGCCAGAGCGTACAGCTGGCCCGAGAGGGGGCACCCCTGCCGTACTCCTCGCCCGAAGCTGACCGGTTCAGGTCAGGGTCCAGTTGAGCCTGACCAGACACTCTGCGGAGGCATACAGCACCTGGAAAAAACCCACAAACTGGGGTCCGAAGCCAAACGCTCGCAGAGTGCTCAGGAGATACCCGTGATCCACCCTGTCGAACGCCTTCTCCTGATCCAGGGACAGGAGGGCGAACGACAGACCGTCTCTACACCCGAGTTCCAAAAGGTCCCGAACCATAAATAGGTTATCAAAGATACTGCGGTCTGGGACGGTGTAGGTCTGGTCTGGGTTGATCACGTCCACCAGCACAGACCCTAGCCGCAGAGAAATTGCTTTTGCTACGATTTTGTAGTCCGTGCTGAGGAGCGAGACGGGACGCCAATTTCCTAAATCGCGGAGGTCCCCCTTCTTCGGCAGTAAGGCGAGCACCACTCGCCTGCACAAAAGAGGAAGGACCCCGCTCTGCAGAGACTCGGCCCAGACGGTGACTAGGTCTGGGCCAAGGACGTCCCAAAACACGCGCTAGAACTCTACGGTCAGCCCATCCATGCCTGGAGACTTATTAGTGGGCATATGACGGAGGGCTTCCGGGAACTCGGCCAGAGTGAGAGGCAACTCTAGCCGGTCTCGGTGGCTCATCCTGACCGTAGGGAGCTCCTCCCAGAGCACTCTGCAAGCACCAGGGTCGGTCAGATCCAGGGAGAAAAGACTTGCGTAGAAGGCTCGGGCCCTCCCGCACATCTCCACCGGTTCCATGAGGGGGGTGCCATCTTCTGCCAGGAAGCAGGTGACGTGTTTCTTGGCCCCCCTCGTTTTCTCCAGGGCACAGAAGAAGCGGGAGCCGCGATCCATCTTCCGAAGGAGGCAGATGCGGGATCGAACAAAGGCGCCCCGGGCCCGATGGTCCTCGAGGGCACGGAGCTCCTCCCGCTTCTCCCGGCACGCTCTGCAGAGGAGTGGGTCCTCGGGGCTGGCGGCCAGGCGCTTCTCCAGCTCTAAGACCTCCCGTTCCAACTGCTCTATCGCTGCATTTTTCCATCGGCTGGTGCCCCGGGTGTAGTCGCGGCAGAAAAGCCTGGCGCGCACCTTCCCCAGGTCCCACCATCGCCGCGCCGAGGGAAAGGCACGCCGCTGCCCTCGCCAGGCCAGCCAGAATTCCCAGAAGGACGTCACAAAGACCTCATCCTCCAACAGGCTGTTGTTAAAATGCCAGTAGGCCGGCCCCGGCCTCTCCGCACAGAGGGAGGCTGTCACGGTGGCTAGGTGATGGTCAGAAAATGGGGCCAGCCGAATCCTGGAGGAGTGGGCTCGTGAGAGATGGAAGCGTGATAAATAAATGCAGTCCAACCGGGACTGGCTCGACCGATGGGCTCCACCCGGACAAAGTGAACGTGGAAGTGTCATCCGGGTGGTGGTCGCGCCAGATGTCCACTAGGGAGTGATGTTCGACTATCTCCCGGAGGGTGTCTGCGGCGGCCGGGCTCTGCTCGGTCCCCCAGCGGTCCTGTTCCTCGAGGGTGGTATTGAAGTCCCCTCCCAGGACCAGGCACTCGTGAGAATCTAAGGTGCCGAGGAAGGCAGAAGCCCGCTGGTAGAATTGCAGCTGCTCCGGGCCCGATGTCGGGGCATAGACGTTAACGAGGTTAACCACGAGCCCCTCCATGCTGACCCGGAGATGCAGCAGTCAACCCGGCACGGCCTTGGTGACCCCTAGCACCTTGGGCCGTAGGTCAGGGGAGAACAGGGTCGCCACTCCAGCCTGTCGGACCAGCGCATGGCTAAAGTAGACCCTGTCCCCCCACTCCAGCCGTCAACTGTCTTTGGCGGTCGGGTCCGTGTGGGTCTCCTGCAGGAAAATCACAGAGTACCCTCCCTTCCGAAGGAAGGAGAGCACCTGGGACCTGTGCAGAACCATCCTACAACCCCGGGTGTTCAACGTTGCAATGGTGAGAGGTGTCATGGGGAGGGTCGGGGGGATCCTCACTGGCAGGGATGCTCGCATCTCCCAGCGGACCGCGCAGCAGTCCGTGACCCATCCCGTAGGTGAGTAATTGTTCACGGATGATGCAGACCCACCAGTAGGCGGCGGCATCCTGCTTCCCCGTCCCTTTACCTTCCCCCACGAGGGCCCTTGTGGCCTGGAGGATTTGAGAAAAGTCCCCCCATCGCTGGAGAGCAAGTTGTACCTTGTTGCGGGAGCCACGGACATCCTCTAAAAACTTCCACAGCTCTCCTTGCAGCTCATGGGGTGGGTGGGGTTACGGTTTCCTGGTTGTTTCCCGGCGGGGCCCTTGGTGCAGCCCTGTGGTCCACTAAAACGGACAAGCAGGGTGCCGACCCCGACGGGGTGCCTGATGGGCTGGAGCTTCTAGGCCCGCCTCAAGTTCTGGGGCGATAGGGGGCGGTGGAGGGAAAATAGCAGCTCCTAATGGGTCGGAGCAGGAAAACACAAAAGCCACTCCCTGGGGGTCATCGGTTGCGAAAGAGAAGGAGACAGCCCCGGGGGCGGCAATAACATTGCAGGAGGTAAATTGGATAGGGGTAGGGGCAGGGGCAGAGGCGAGGTTCTGGGTTTCGGGAGGCAAGCAGCTGGATGGTGGCGCCTCCCGATCAGGCTCAAGGGTTAAGGGGGTGGGGAGGAAGCTCTCAGTGACACTGCGAGCGCTCTGTGGTGGATTTAGCAGCCACAGCATCAGGAGGTGGATTATCTTCTGTAGGGCCCCCGCCCGGGAAGGAAGTCGATTGCTCTGCACCAACGGGGGGTGCCCCTGGCGACTCGTGTCCCGACCGTGTGGCGCCGGCTGTCACCTGAGCAGGCTCGGTGGTCGTCAGCGGGGTGCCATCAGTGGCCGGGTCGGTGGAGGAGTCAAGGGGCTCCTCGGAGGTGGGAGCGGAAGCAGCAGTTAAGGGGGGGGAGAATGGGGAAAAAAGAGGGGTGGAGTGAGGTCGCCCAGATCGAGATTTGCTGGCAAAAGGCCGTCCTCCCCCGGGCGACCAGGGTCAGATCTAAGGCCTCGATCTCCTCGAACATGGAGGAGAGGACACTTTCTGCCGCCCCGGGGTTCGCCCCGCCAGCACCCGCCACGACGGTTGCCTCGGGGTTCATGGGGGCTTTGGGTAGCGTCAGGACAGAAGGGGCTTCCTTGAGGGTCTCGGAGGGGAGGGTCTCCCGTGGAGGGGAGACACTACCCTCCGGTGCTGCCAAGTCTTTCCCGGCTGACACCGGTGGATGGGACGCACTCGTGGGCAAAGCAGAAGGTTTGGCATCGGTGCCCCCCTTCCTGGTCTTCCGGGAGGCCTCCGCCTCGGGTAGATGAGGTGGAGCTCAAGCCTTCTGCTTGCCTCGCTTCCCCTGCACTAGGGCCCAGCCCTCCATGGCATCATCTGGGGGCTGGTTAGCAGGGGTCGTGTCAGGGGGTAAAGGCGATGGCTTAGGGACTTGCAGGGGGAACGTGGGGCAGCATAAGGGAGGGAGGATTCTCCCTGGGGCAGGCTCTCTCCTATGCCTGGTGGTATCTTTGCCTCCTCCTCCATAGGCCCCGCTAGATTGTCAGCAGCGAGGGCGGGGCTCTCCCGCTCATCTGGGCGTTGTGGGGGAGGTGCCCCTTGGGCCTAAGCGGGAGTAGCGGTGCTCCGAAGAGGACGGGGGGCTGGTTCGGGCGGCCAGGGGAGTCGGCCATGACGGGGCCAATGTCCTGCCGGGTCTCGGGGATCCCAGGTGCCCCTCCTTGCCAGGCTAAGGGGCAGTCCCTCCGGACTTACCCCGAAGCCCGGCAGAGGTGGCACCGGGCTTCTCCTGTGGAAAAGTACACCCGGTAACGGGCCCCCTGGTGGGGGACTAGGAAGGACCCTTCGAGCGCCACTCCGTCACGCGCCGCCGACGGCAGTAAAAGTTGCACTTGCCGGCGGAAGAAAAAATGTGACGGAGGGTGGTGTCCTTGCAGCCCAAAGGGAGAGGGCTGATATCAGAAACAGGTTTCCCCAGGGTGGAAAGGGCGGGTAGCAGGGCAGCATTGGGGAGAAAAGGAGGGACAGAGGTCAGGACCAGGCAGACGCCCAGGTCCTCTAGCGGCAATAAGGGGACAAACACCCCCCCCCCCCCCACCGCCAGGCCCCTCTCCATCGCTTCCTGGGCGGCAGCCTCCGATGCTAAGAAGAAAATGACCTTCCAGTACATTTTGGAGGCCGCCATAATGGCCAAGGGCGCCACCACCCCCGCCAACGCCCGCATGTAGGTCTCCACGTGGGGCGAGGCGGGCACCAGGAGGCATCGTACACCGTGCTTCCTTGTCATGGTGTGGAAGGGGCCCCCGCTGCTATTGATGGTGGCGGAGGCGGTAGGCGGGAGAGATGACGAGGCGGCAGGCGTGGGGGCTGCCACCGCCTGGGCATATGTCCTGGGGGTTGAGGGAGGGACATCCACAGAGCTGCTGGAGGGAGCAGCGGGGGAGGACGCTGTGGTTGGTGACGGGGCTGCAGCAGTGGGGGTGGCCCTTGCCATGGAGGGCCCAGTGGTTTTAGCGGGGCCCTTCCCCTTCTTCTTGCCCTGGCCTTTCCCACCAGCGGGGGGGGCTTCCCTAGAGTCTGGGGAGGCAATGGGCATGGCAGCAGCAGAGGTCACCCCGGTGCCCTCCATTGCCGATGCCCCAGTGGGGGCGGTGGCAGGTGATTAATAGGAGTTGGGGTCAGGTAGAAAGGGACAAGCTGTGGGGTGGACAATTCGGGGGGGGTGGGGGGGTACATGAACCGCCATACGCTTGTCCAGAGAGTCCTGTTTGGTTGGCTGGTGCTTCTGGCTCACGCGGTGGAATCAAGACGAGCAGCTGAGTCCAGAGGCAGATGTTGGACAGCCAGCAAAGATGGTGGGGTTGGGGGGGTGAAGATCGTAGTGTGGGGGTTGGGAGGACACAGATGGATCGGGGGGCAGCTCTGTGCCACACCCCCTGTGTCCCTACAAACACAGTCACGACACAGTCAAGGCCTCCCCCCACACGAGAGCACAGTTCGAAAGTTACTCAGTCTTAGGCCCCCTCCACGGCGATTTGTAGATTCCCTGGGCGGTGTTCCTCCGGTGGACGGCTTTTTCTCTGTCTGTTCCGGGTTTTCTTTTTTGCATTCCAGAAATGCCAGAGCAACTGATAGGAGTCCTCTCGACCGGAGACGGGTCCGCAGACAAACAGCAAGCGGCTGGGTCTGGGGGTTGGGTCCTTCCACTCCCCCCCTCTGGGGAAGCGGGCTGGCAGGCCCCCCCTCTCTCGGGGGCTGGGGGTTTCAGCGGCAGCAGCATCCGAGGGCAGGCGGGGGGCGGGCTAACAGCCGGCCGGCAGCAGGCCAGCACTCTAGCAACAGCAGAGAAAGAAAAAAAACAACAAAAAGAAAATAAAGTGGGGAGAGTGTCTGGCCCGGTCAGGGGGGAAGCCGAAAGCAGGGGCAAAAAGCAAGGAAAGCCCAGGCCAGAGGGCAGCAGCAGGAGAGCAGGCTAAGGAGGTTCCTTTTCCCTGGGTAAGGTAACAAGGAAGGTTCCAGAACAATCAGGAACCTTCTGCAGACAATTAAGAGAGGCTGATTAGAACACCTGCAGCCAATCAAGAAGCTGCTAGAATCAATTAAGGCAGGCTAATCAGGGCACCTGGGTTTAAACAGGAGCTCACTTCAGTTTGTGGTGCACGTGTGAGGAGCTGGGAGCAAGAGGCATTAGGAGCTGAGAGTGAGAACACGGACTGTTGGAGGACTGAGGAGTACAAGCATTATCAGACACCAGGAGGAAGGTCCTATGGTGAGGATAAAGAAGGTGCTGGGAGGAGGTCATGGGGAAGTAGCCCAGGGAGTTGTAGCTGTCGCACAGCTGTTCCAGGACGCACTCTAGACAGCTGCATTCCACAGGGCCCTGGGCTGGAACCCAGAGTAGAGGGCGGGCCCGGGTTCCCCCCAAACCTCCCAACTCCTGGTCAGACACAGGAGGAGTCGACCTGGACTGTGGGTTCAGAAAAACGGCCAAGCTGAGGGCTGCCATGAAGCTCCAAGGCGAGCAAATCTGCCTATAAGCGCAAGACCCACCAAGGTAGAGCAGGAACTTTGTCACAGCTACACATAGTAGGTTAGCTGCAGTACTGCAAGGATTGTACTTGGGTGGCTAGCCCATCCCAACTTTCATGCCACCATGTCTACACTTTTATTTTTAGCACGTTAGCTTGATCAGAGGTAGCGCAAATATGCTTACCTAAGCTGGGAATTACACCTTCTGCTCCAGTGTAAACATAGACAACAGTGATTGTAAAAGTCATATGCAAAAATATAACACTGTAATGTGTGACATTCCCTATTTATTGTGTCCTTTTCTCTCACATACAGTACTTTGTTTCTAAAATTGTTAACTGAAATGAGAAATAGTCTCAATGTCAGTGTACCACAGATGAACAACTACTGTTATGGATTGGTGTAATCTAGTCATGATTTTCCAAACCTCAGGTTTTCCAGTGAGTACCCACACACTTATGATATCCATGAATGCTAAATTTTGCATTTGAGTCTGATCACTTCATACTCTCCTTGTGGAATAACCTATGAGAGGAGATGGAGGAAAAGGCAGGAACTTTCTATATCATTCTGAAAGGAGAGGAGGGTTTTCCCCACTGTGGAGCTCTCAATGAATTTGGGCCCCAGAACCTATGGATCCCTCAAGATCAATGAGGAATTGGAGATATTTGCCCCCACCTTTGGCTCCCTAGCTGAAAGGGACTCCTATGACTTCCACTGCCCCAAGAAGTCTTTGAGGGGGATATGCCATAGCAGAATGAGGCTCAGGAGGAAACAAAATGGATACATGTGTTGGGTTCCTTGCATACACAGATAACCAAGGGACAAACTAGCCCTGTAAGATCAGACCACAACGTCTCTAAAGGATCCGCCAACACAAATGCGGAGGACATGATCCATTCTTCTGAAAAAAGAAAAGGAGTACTTGTGGCACCTTAGAGACTAACCAGTTTATTTGAGCATGAGCTTTCGTGAGCTACAGCTCACTTCATCGGATGCATAGCATATCGTGGAAACTGCAGAAGACATTATATACACACAGAGACCATGAAACAAAACTTCCTCCCACCCCACTCCCCCGCTGGCAACAGCTTATCTAAAGTGATCATCAAGTAGAGCCATTTCCAGCACAAATCCAGGTTTTCTCACCCTTCCCCCCCCCACCCCACCCCCACACAAACTCACTCTCCTGCTGGCAACAGCCCATCCTCCTTTGAAACCCCTCTTTATAATGCGCATGATAATCAAGGTGGGTCACCTCCAGCACTAATCCAGGTTTTCTCACCCCCCCCCCCACACCCCACACCCCTCCAAAAACCACACACACAAACTCATTCTCCTGCTGGCAACAGCTCATCTTACAATGTGCACAGCAATAATCCAAGTTTAACCAGAACGTCTTGGGGGGGGGGGGGGGTTGCAGGAAAAAAACAAGGGGAGACAGGCTACCTTGCATAATGACTTAGCCACTCCCAGTCTCTATTCAAGCCCAAATTAATAGTATCCAATTTGCAAATGAATTCCAATTCAGCAGTTTCTCACTGGAGTCTGGATTTGAAGTTTTTTTGCTTTAAGATAGCGACCCTCATGTCTGTGATTGCGTGACCAGAGAGATTGAAGTGTTCTCCGACTGGTTTATGAATGTTATAATTCTTGACATCTGATTTGTGTCCATTTATTCTTTTACGTAGAGACTGTCCAGTTTGACCAATGTACATGGCAGAGGGGCATTGCTGGCACATGATGGCATATATCACATTGGTGGATGTGCAGGTGAACGAGCCTCTGATAGTGTGGCTGATGTTGTTAGGCCCTGTGATGGTGTCCCTGAAAGCGTAGCAGAATAACAGCGCCCAGAAACATATGGTGCCAATCTGAGAACAGAACTGCGATCTATGAAAGCTTTCCTCATACTGTGATGTTGAAGTTGCTTTCCTGTCAATACTAGGGCACAGCAATGGGAACATGTCAGCAGCCAAAGTTGTATTACTGCGTCCCAGGCAGCAGCATGCTGGCAAAAAACATCTCTTTTGGTATCGGTACGTTATATGTGTTTGTATCCAAAACAGAGTCTCAGCTAAATGCATAGCTGATCCTACCTTTTTTGATTTGAAGAGGGTGCATGGCTTACAACACTAGGTAATACGATGAAGGTGCCAGTAGCAATTCTGTAGTTAAGAGCAAGCCTAGATATCCATTATAAGCCCCATTTTCACACACACACACCACTTTTTGATTGGAGTGACCAGTTTGCATAATCTGGGATGCTAAAACTAGGGCATGAGATTTTTTTCATGAGAATTGGGAAACTGCAGTGTTGAAGTTATTTGCTATTTAAAAATTGCTTGCATTTTAATTTCATCCCTCAGGCATAATGCTTTTTGAGCTCCTGTGTATCCTATGGATCTAAGCCTCTCCTACCAGTATTACACACACACACTTTTTTTTTTTTTTGCCAATTATTATGGCTGGAGATTTGTTGATAGTAAAAGCAGATGTTTATGGCCACATGTGGGATGTTTCTCTGTATACAGTGGCTACTACATTACGCTGCATTAGTAAGTCCATGACCTATACCATATGTATCAATTTGGTTAGGAGGCATTTTAAATCACATTGACAGTGGAGGGCAATTTTTAAAAGTCACTTTAAAATTGAGTGGGGTTGTTTGTTGTTTTTGTTTTCACAGATGGTCTAAAAAGTTTGTTTAAAAATTGTTCTTAAAACATCAAAGTATCAATTTTGCAATACTTATTCCCCACAACCAACATATGTTGCTATCTGGATTTCCTATCGAATATTTATGGACTTAGGGCTACATTTTCAGAGGTATTTGAGTGCCTAAGGATGCAAATAGATATTTAGTGGGATTTTTAAAATGCCTAGGCACCTAACTCCCATTGAAATCAAGCAAGAACAGGGGCTTCTCAAACACAGCCACAATGTGGGAAACACTTCTGTTTACTACATCAGACTAAAGTTCAAGGGCTAGCGGCAGTTCCTGTATCACTGCATTTGAACAACAATAGCTTTGATACCACAGTCATGCTGAATGCATTGGGTTGGCAGCCATCTTTCTAAAACACAGGGAAAAAAAATTCCATCTGACTGAAAACAGTGAATTCATAGACGACCACCCCGCCCAACTCTCTAGCAATGTGCTATATAATGACATTTCCCCACACTGTCAGCCTTGAATCTTAGAATGACACCATAAGGACAAAATGCTGGTTAAGTTGCATATCAGCTTCCTTACACCACTTTTGGACAGCATCAGCATCTTTCTCTGCTACATACTTTCCCTACCTGAATTACTTATTACTCTTTCTCAATTTCCTCATTCAGTAAATGTCCATGAGGTCCCATAGGGAAATCATTTTCTAACCTTATTCTATAAAGCTCCACTGGGATTTTATTTTAAATGTTTCTGTTACTCTGTACTAGTCACATTAACATCACACCTATTTCAAGTTTTGATACAAGAAACATTAGGCTGTAAATTCAGACTGTGAATGAAAACTTCAACTATTCTAAAGCTAAAAGGGGCATGATGTGAATGTCAAGGTTCCTGATTATGCCTACTAGGAATCAACACGTAAATTACAAAATAATTTAGAAGCCAAGAAAGGAAGAGGAATACATGGAGTTACTGCTGATGAAAAGTGTGACTAGTGGGTGGAATCAACAGTCACTCAAGGCGGAGAGAGAAGTGGGTTGAGTGGTGAACTGACTGAAGGGGTGGTCTTGCTTTACCAGAATCTAGAAGCTTCTAGAGTGCATGGTCATTTGAATTTGGCCTGAGATTGGCTTACCAGTGCAGGTGCAGGTGGCAGGATCTGAACTGCAATACTTTATTACTGTACTTAGAACATAAAAGATAAGGAATTTATAAGGAATGAAGGGCAACTGGAATCAGAAGTGTCAATCAAAATTTAATTAGTTATAGTTCATGGCTTCATATAGATCCAGTCCCCTCACAGCATTCTTTTTCAACCCCTGGACTTTCTGCTATACCTCCTAATTATTCTCAAGTCCCTCTTTTGTTTGCAACCTTCCTCCTTACAGTAACAAAGAGATACAGTATTAACTTGATAGTCTGGTTTTTGACATGTTAGCCAATGAACTAGAAGAACTCAGATTTGCCAAATATTTCAGTTATTCAAGGGATTTCCTCCCCTCCCCCACGACCTCTCTCTGCACACACATCCGAATCCCAGAATGCTATTATAATTTAATCTGTCATCCAAATTCGTATACCAAGCCCAGCATCATGCTATCTGAAGATTAACAAAAGGGGCAGGGAACTTTGTTGTAGAAAATACCATTCTTGGCAATCTGAGACCTACATACAAAAGAGGATTCCTGGCTCTTGGTTCTGGCCCATTGGGGGCTAAATCATCCTTAGTAACACTGCTGTTACTAAGCAGTTCAAGAACATTTTGCACACTTTTGCTTACTAACATAAATAATAAATAAAAATAATATATGATAGAAAAAAACTTATAAAAACAGAGTGAACAATCAGGTCTAGTAAAAAGATATACCCACCGCCCTACCTGGAGTAAAAATCGGACACTTTATGAAAAGCATCTACTTAAGAGGAAGTAGCTATGTCAGAGGAAAACACTGAGAACATCAAAATGCTGAACTCAGGATACGGAGGGGGAGAAGTATTTCCTAGCTAATAGTGATTTTCATTTTGGTGTGATGACCATTTGCCACATCTCTTGCCCTGATGCAGAATGACTGACCTCCTCTTTCCTCCATTAAATAGCTATAGTTCAAGCAGTTCTGAGACAGAACTGTTAGTCAACGGCTGACATTCTATTATGCCTATAGCCCAACAAGAGTCTGCAGCTGTTAAAATAGCCCAGGCACATACATTGAAATAGCTCAGCCTAATGCACAGAGATAGATTGTTAGACACTTAAAGTGGAGCTTTTTCCATCAACTGGTTAGTATATAGCCCTGAATTTACAAGGGAAAAACAGTATTACATTGTGCATTGTCATGCCTGAACTGGGAATAATAGCTGACCAGCAAGTGATCTGAAATAAATTTCTGAAGCTGGGAGATGGATTAATATGCATAGTCAAGTTACAGGAAGAATGGAGAAATCAGTAGGGACTGAACATTCCTTACTCTCATCCCAACCTTTAAAACAAATTGACTAAAGCATACTAAAAGATATTGATTCTGCTGGTGATACATGGCTGGTGTTAATTCCCCTTCATCCTCTGTTCCCAGTGTGTTCCAATGCACAGATTGCACAAACTCTGCCTTTAAGGTGGTAGTATTTCTTAGCTGCAAAAGCAAGGGACATTGTATACACTGTCCTCTTAAGTATGCAGCTCAGTATCTTTTAAATGCTATTAATTACATATTACAGTGCTCTGTTTTGGCTTTCAGCGCATTCCCTGGGGAAGTAGTGTTGTCTAAGTAAATCCAGTGTAAAGGACAGCTGCAGACCAAGGGACCAAATCCTGCTCCCACTGAAGTCATACCTATGTGGTCTACTTTTTTTTTTGTTTGTTTCCTACCCTGTCTGCATGTGAATAATTGAATTCTTCATAAACCTGGATCATTTTACACTGCTTGGCTGTAAAGTATGTTAACTGCACTTTACCTTGGATCACCAAATGGCTATGGGAATACAGTAAGCTAAACC
Organism: Chelonia mydas; assembly: GCF_015237465.2. Lineage (NCBI taxonomy): Eukaryota > Metazoa > Chordata > Testudines > Cheloniidae > Chelonia > Chelonia mydas. Next base: position 156,962,040 of record NC_057850.1, read on the forward strand.
CTCTGTTTATTATAGCAATAGACCTTGTGACCTTCTCCCCGAATAAGACACATCACAATCTCCTACGAAGACCTCAAATGTACCATATAACTACAATAACCCCATGGTCCTCTCTATTACCGTGCCAACTAGATTCCTGATCTCGTTTCTCATTTAACCTTACTGTGTGCATTCTTCTGTCAATAAAAGGCTTGCAGCTTAGGGTTTCTTACTGACTCAGAAAATCCAGTCATTAAGGGTTAACAAGCTTGAATGTTCACAGGCTTGGTTCTAAACAGGGTGAGTGACACTGACTATAATTAATACCAAGTTGCAAGTCCACCTGTTCTGTTTTATTAAGCTTCTTGATGCTGCGGTGTCCAGTAACAGTGAAGGTTTCTGGGACAGCATATTTAGCACATGACACCAAATAATGCGCAATTGCATAATTCCCTTCAGGAATCAGTCTCTTACCATTCAGATTTAGCCATACCAAGCAGCTGCTAGTGGAACAAAAATAACTTGGCATTAATATAGAGCATGAGACAGAGCCAACGTTACCATATATTATATTATAAAGACCACAAGATAAAATATTACTAGAAAATGCTGTGCTAACATCTTTGGTAAAATGGTACACTCAGTCATAATAAAGCACTGAAACAGAATACAGCTATTTAGCTATTGTTACAAATGTTGTGTTTAGGATGCCAACTTTATAAAGGTCTCCTCAGAGAATAATATTGGGAGATCAAATGTATACCACTGAAGTTGCCTTTGGAGGGAGACAAACTAAACCTATGGCTATTTGAATTCAGAGATTTATAGACAACCGTTATTCCCACTGAGCATTTGCTGTTGCTTCTCTGCAGGAAACAAGGATGTTATTTCACTGGTAACAGCATAAGGAGGCGCTTTCTACATGAAAGACAAAGTTTCCAGAGTATAATTTTGCTACACACTTAATGACTGTATATAAACCTTATTTGCTGAGAAACTATTATTTGGATACCCAACCGATGTTAATAGTAGTTATGTGAAGCAATAAAATACCCTGTCTGGGGTATTGAAAATACGCCATTTAATTTTCTTGACCTACTGTATTACCTTTATGATATCTGGAGATTTAGTAATTTAAGCAGTTGGATTGAATTTCATAAAGTACCCAACCTACATCTAACTTAGTTTATTCACAAATGAAAAGAGGAACCTGTTATGTGCTCCCATGATCTAGTACTGACCTTACCTAACTGCAGGTCAATCCCAATTATCAAAGTCAATTTCAGTTTCTGAAGTTCTGATATGTCTCAAGAATCTGCAATTCTTAGGGAGACAAAATTTCCTTTACTCAGAACCAATTATCTAAATGTTTTAGATGATCTGAGAAACAGTTGCATAATCAGAGTTTACCTGCAACTGTTTATCATAACTCTACCCCTAAGCTCTCAAATCATTGCATGGTGATTTGGCTGAAAGTCTATTCCTAAAGACAAAGGAAGTCAGGGTTCCAATTTTGCAGGCTCTGAAAATAATATATAAATACACATTGGGTTTTTACCTTTACTTTCTTTTTTGATCCTATTAAAAGTCATTAATATAGATGCCTCTAGTTTTGTCTTCTAGAATGGAACCTTCTGTTTTCTAAGGTTAACTGTTACAGCATTTTGGACACCTATATTGTTCTTCAGCACTTCAAACTCTACATGCATACTACATAAATCAATTCCACACATTTCTGAGAAATAATGCATCTTAAAGTGGTATTCTTCCAAAGTTAAAGTCAGCTTTTTGTGACTATTTTGGTTTTTTTCATGTTATTCATCTCAAATTAACCTTCAGCATATTGCACAATGGAAAAGATGCAGTCTTAGGGCTAAATTATGCCTCTTAGAAAATCTATGAGCATCACTTGAAAATTTCAGCTTATCCTGCACTTGACCAGGGTAGTGAGATATATACTGTACTTTGCCCTTTCATTTCTGCTGATCTCTGAGTGGCTATGGGCATGGTTTCTATGTCTGAACTTCTGCCAAAGATTATCAGTATTCAACACATACACAAGCTTAAATATGATCTCTGCTTCCAGATATTTGTGGCTCTCGTGTGCCTTATTCTAGTTTTCCAATCCAGAAGAGGCAGCCCAGATATTTTTCTACTGGCCATAATACAATAACTCAGGTAAGCATTCCAGGAAGAAAAATAATTAGCTGACAATGCCTTGTGTATATCATAAAAAACAACAAAATGGGCTCTTGTGTGCGCAAGTAACCAGTCTGTGCATGCATGGGTTCTGAGGTCACAACATCAGCTTCTTATGCTAATTTCCTAGATGTACTTTAGGTAGCCAGTTCTGAAAATGTGACCCAGTATATTTCCAACTCAAAAGAATTAATACAATTGCACCAAAAACTGTGACCGATTATAATCTTAGATTTCTCAATATTCTTCACTCAAACTCCTCAGCACAGCTAATTATGAACTCACTGTCCTAACAGCTAAACTCTGAGACCTATTTCCATCCAGTTTTCGGTTTCATTTGCTTGCTGCAGTCTTCTCTTAAATCACTGTCTCTCTTTAACTAGCTTTAAGTTTTGAAATGTGTTCGGAGACACTTGGCATGAAGGATGCTATATAAGTGCAAAAGTCTGTTTGATGGGTTACAAACTGCCTGTGCTATTGGAAACTGCCCATCCCCAAAACATTACTGCAGGGTAACCAATCCCCTGCTTTGCTTTGACTTGTTTCCCTTAGCTCTCAATTACACACTATTTTTGTCCTCTCCACAGCTCACAGAACAAAGCAGCACACACACATTTAACAACGTTCCATAAAAGGGGGCCTGGGGAATGCTGGTTGTGGGATCTGTTTGCTCTTCTGAGGATTCTGTCTTGCAATCATCATTAAAATGTACCACTATATTTTTAAACAGCCAAAAGCGTCCATCAGTAAAATCCATTACAAAATTATCTTCCAGTACCATGGCAAGCTATTCCAGGATATTTGAAAACACATTTCTGCATTCTCAGGGTGGTGAAATAAATGGATTATCAGTAAAAAATGTGAATATTGTCTGTAATATTTTTCCTAGGCGCTGTCAGCACTACTAAAGGATTCTGTACAGTTTGTGAGAAAAATTCCATATACTGAAACTGGCAAGTCTGATTCTTCAATGATATTAAAATGCAAAAGAAATGAGAAAATCAAGGGGGGGAAATATATCAGTGATGAGTGTTACATCAGGAAGGAAGGAAAGCTTCAGAAATAACCTATAAGTTGTGACTTCTCTTTGCCCTAAGTTTAGAGACTCATCGCTCACACCTCAGCCCAGCCACATATACAGCAAAAACAAACTCATTAGCTGATGCCCCCATGAATTATACACGTCCACTAGGGTTGCCAACTTTGGTTGGACAAATTCCTGGAGATTTCATCACATGACATAATCTTTAATTAAAGATTAATCTATAATTCTTGGAGACTCCAGGACAATCCTGGAGACTTGGCAACCGTAGCTTCCACATATGTGCTTATTAGAATATAAACATAATATATAGAAGTACTGTGATACATAAACCCCTCTTGCCAACTGGAAAAGGGTTACAAGAATGTCCTGATTCTGGAATGTAATTATAGTTCACCAAAAAAACCCACATGAGGTCTTAAATGAATGTCAGGGTTATACTGATCATTAATATCACTGTGAAATCTATGTACAGATATTAGGTAAGGAGTTATGTATGTATATCTAAAATATGTTCTTAGATTCTGTATCACAGAAGCGGTGTAGAAACAGGTTTCCTGTCAGACAAAAGACGTGTATTCACCCGTCTCTCTGTTGGCATGTAAATTTGGCACTGTAAGCCAACACAAAGGTGGCATATTTACATATGAAGTCAACAGAGAGATATGAAGTCAACAAGGAAGAAAGCATACAGCAGGGGAGGAGAACCTTGTGTTGAGATACACCTCAAAGGTTTGCTAGAATATATCTGGGGAACAGAAGACACCCTGTCATCCTGCACCTAGGAAATAAACAGGCAGTACATTTACATTCACGAAAATGGGATCTCAGCCAGCCTTAGTTGAAACACTGCAAAGGATATTTGGGGTGAGGAACTTCTGCAGACAAGAGGTTAGCCTGGTAAGTTAAGTCTAGTCTCTAGAAGGCATGTTATGATTGTTTTATACGTAACCTTTAGTTTTCATTATCCTTACTCACTATCTCTTGAATCTTTGATAATAATCTTATTGTTGTTTTCACTATAAATGTATCTCAGTGCTGTGATATTAAGCAAGTAGCTGATCCTGTGTGGAATCATTCAAACTGGTGAGTCCACTGTTCCCATACAGACAGCATCCCTGGTACTTCTGTGAGAGTTCAGTGGAGATGGGGCTGGACACTAGAGGCAAAAACTTCAAAGGGACTCAGGGACTGGGGTACATTAATTGTTAACCTACATGGCAAAGTGAGGGGTGACACAGTCCAAAGAAGAGGGCTTGGGTGGCTAACAGACTGGGGCTAAGCGGTTTGCAGCGTGAGAAGGGGCTTTGGGCTGAGCCTGGGTCAGGGGGTTGGGGTGCAGGAGAGGGTACAGGGTGCTGTCTCTGGGAGGGGGTCAGGGCTGGTGCAGGGAATTGGGGTACAGGAGGGGTTATGGGGTTCTGGGTTGGGAAGGGGGCTCAGGGATGGGGGTTGGGGTGTGGCCTCCCACCAGGCAGCACTTATCTCCAGTGGCTCCCGGTCAGAGGCGGGCGCAGGCTCCCTGCTTACCCTGGCCCCACACCACTCCCGGAAGGGGCCAACATACCCCTGGGGTCGCAGGGGTAGAGGGAAGGAAGGGACGTGGCTCCGCGCGCTGCCCCTCTCTTCAAGAACCACCCCCGCAGCTCTCCCAGCCAATGGGAGCTGCAGTGCCACTTCCGGGAGTGGTGTGGGGCCTGGGTAGCCTTAGCAGCAGCCACACTACACTGCCGCCAGAGATCACGATCGACTGGGAGATCCTCTAGTGTAGACTTTGGGTAAAATATTCCAAAACATCTAAGTGACTTGGGAGCCTAAGTTCCAATGAATAAGCTCCACTGAGTAAGACATAAGCTCCTAAATACCTAAGTCACTTTAGAAAATTGGACATGCTATCTAAGCCAGTTAGGCCTTGCAACGCTGCGCAGACTAATCCCTGACTACCTTTAAAAAGAAGAGAAAGTATCACATGCTGCTGGGGATATCCAGAGCTGCGAGCCTGTGTGTTACCTCTCTGCCTCAACAGCGGTGAGCCTAGCTGGAGATTAGACTGCGTGTCAGCTCCCTGCCGTTCCAGTACATCTGCCTCACCAGCAAACTCCTGGAGACACTACCAGCCTTAACCTTGCCTAGCAGGTAATAATCAGCGAACTCCAGCACCCGAGTACCTAGGAGATGTCTCTTTGCAATGCACACCCTCTATCATTGTACAGTCACAGAAGATACTAAGTTTATCACTTTTTTAAAGAATCAATATGCTGTAGTTCATTAATTTAACTGGTGTTTGACAACACTCTTATATCAATCACAGCACTGAATTGGTTTACAGTAAAAATGAAAGAAGTTTATTAAACAAAAAAATCATAGATTTAAGTGATACCAAGTATAGGGAGTAAAGACAGAAAGGGTTACATACAAACTACAGTAAAATATGCTTCCTAATGGCTAAGACCTAACACAAGTTATAGCCTTTGTGCAAGGTAGTTTCCTCACCAATCTTCCTTTTCCAGCAATGGCTGTCTAGCTTTTAACCAGGATCCCCACAGAGTCCAAGATGCTGGTTTTCCTTGTCCCCTCAGATGAAGCATAACACAAAGTCTTCCTGTGTGTCCTTATATCTCAAAGTCTGCCTTTGTTTCAAGAGTCAAACTGATCCCCGGGGTTCCATCTCCTGACTCTTCTTGGGGGAGGGGACAACACCAACTTGATTAAGGTGTCTCCTGGTGTGTTCCAGTGTAATGCTTCCTGCTGCATTTTTACAATATAAATGTCCCTGTTGCAATTCTGGGTGCCAAGTGACTAGGAGTTGTCCTTCCTTTAGGATCCACACATGGTGACTCCCCAATCACCTTGTGAGCTTTGATGGTTCTGTTTATCGCATACATAAATTATAATCCCATTGTCACTGGTCAACCTTGTTTTATTTGTCTTCAAGACCTGGGCAGACCTGTTTTCTACTTTGTTCAAATATAGACTTTAAAACATAGTATCAGAGGACATCCATACTCCATATACAGCACTGTCACCTATATTTCACAATGATATTATTGATCAGGGTGTTGTTAGTTTTCAGATGACACATCACAAGGCATATTTTGTACAAACACCACCACAATAGCATGTAGGCTATGAATACAGGGTTGCCTAGGGTCACAGAAGGGTTGTGCCTGAGACGACTTTTATAATCCAAGAAAAGCCTCTAAAGGATTGCTTGCCTATGTTGCAACATCTTCTTATTCATTCCTACCAAAGCTGTTTGTGTTTATTCTCTCCTTGTAGTTCATTCTTTCCTACTTGGTCCTTTGCCACAGCTGCAGCTGAAAACTGATGCATCCTCACAACACACGGAAGCCTCAGATCCTGCTCCACCAAATCAGAAGGAGGACTGCCCCAACAGGGAAGCTAAACATCCAGTCCATCTCTACAGCTGACAGCCTCTAAGCCACCCTGGCTCCACAGCCCCTGATTGAAGAGATTTTTTCAAATCCTACTCACACAAGATGTAGTTACTCCATCTCAGCTGCAAGTCTTAGGGCCATACTTCTATGGTGAGGTATTTAATAAAATGACCTAGTAATTCTTGGAATGGCAGGCCCTTTTTAATCACCTTGGGAACACCTCAATAGTTGCTTATTGGAAAGGTTAAACCCCCCAGGGGACTCTTGGTTTACTCCTCTCCCACTCCACTTTCTTTTTCCTCTGTCTGATGAGCACTTCCTTGGCTGACAGTAATGGGACCAATAACTGTGGGCTCTGGTTCCTTTCTTTCCCTTGGCTGATCAACATGGAACAATCTATTTCCATATCAAAGCAGAGAAAAATACGACTAGATTATGATGTAACAAACAAAGTTATCATTTAGGTGATCCAACATAGCTGTGATGGGTGTGATACAGGAACCTGAATACTTGGAAATCAAGAACAACAAGAAGCTAAGCTGTGTGGCAGAAAGACCTTGCTCAAACAAATGTCAACAAAAAGAAGACAGAAAAATATATATTTTGCATTTAGAATGAACTCTCTGAATTTTGCTTTTTGGTGAAAATCTTCCTTTGAAGATCTCAGCCCACAGACTTACAGTTAATACAGCAAAACAAAAATCGCTTCCCTGTAGTTTTAAGTACAGATGTTCTTTTTTTTGCAGACCATAAAAGGAAGAAAAGAATTAAAAGAACATGATGTCGGTACATTCTCTAATTGCATTTCAGCTATTGTTAGATTAATTTTCTGGCACTTGAATTTTCAAATAAAAACAATACTGTATTAAAGGCATGAAAAGTGCAGTGCAATCAAGTAATCTTGTTCAGTTGACAAACCAGATTTTTTTTATTTGTACTGCTGGAAGATCCAGTGTTTTGTGAGGTAAAAGAGAAAAAGCATTCAGACTATTGATCCTGGCTCAGCACACTTCTCCCAGCAGCTACCAGTTTTGAAGATAAGCCTCGGATTGAAAAAAGTAAAAGACAGACTGGTTTTGGTGGGTTGTTTGGCCTTTTTTGACTGAGTTTGACACAAATCTCTCTACAAAACAACTTTATGGAGTTCAGAAATAACTATCCAGTTACTCATAGCTTCACCAACGTGGTACTACCTTAATAACTCTTCTCCATTAGTTACTGATGGGTGATTGGGGAACCTTTCTTTTCTGAATAATGAAAGTGTTGCTGGTAAACAACTACTGTCATTGCTTTAAGACAACAAATAAATTTCTAGGAGCAAAATATGACTATAATGCCTACATTGCTTTAAACAATTTCTTTTATTTAATTGCCTGATTATCATTTTAGATGCCCTTGGAAGAAAATCTAGAAATGCAATTAAACGTTATGGGAAAGTATAAATCAGGGGTAAACTAATTTATCGCAATCAAGGACTGTTGGCAATTTGCCATGAGTTAAAGAATTACATAATTTATCCTATATATATACACCAGATAAACTGGAGTAGTTTCAATTTTATCTCGCATATGGAGGTTCAGCCCATGAAGATTATGAGTCCCATAATGCACAAATCTATTATTTACCTGATTAGCTGACTGCTTCGATCAAGAGGGAGCATAGCATGCTGGAATCTATAGTTTGAGGGCTACACCTGTATTCAGACCAGTCACAGGCCACATTTTGGAATTCCCTGGACTGCGTATGTAGAACAGGAAGAGAGCAGGAACCCAGTGCAGCTACTAGAGCACTGATGTAACATGCTCCTTATAGCCAGCTTTTATTAAGTAAATGACTCGCTATATTCTGAGCAACTATAACTTGCAAGCCATCTGCAAGGGTAGTTTATGGTATGGTACAACTCCTATCTGGACACGGATGACAGCAGCAAAGCTCAAGGCCTGGACAACCACTCACATATAAATGAATGGAAAAAATCACTCCTGATCACTGATGCCAATTGGGAATTCAAGAGCAATGGAGGATCCAAGAGTTCCCCTAAACAGCAAACCTCACTGGCAAGAGCTGGGTAATTTGTCTGAAATGCCCATGGAATTCTGTGTGGATGTACTGGGGGGGAAAAAATCTTCCACCAGCTGGACAGAAAAGTCACCACTAGCAAGCCAGGACTGAGCAACCCTACAATAAGAAATACATGTGCAAACAAGGAATAGACATAAGAAAAAAGAAAACTGATAAAGAAACATGGTCTTCAAACACCCAAGGGTTATTCCACACACACACACACACACACACACGAGAGAGAGAAAACACTCTAGTTGTGTGCCTTCTGTGTTTTAGAATTTAAGATATGTTAGCAGACCCCTTTTATAACAGTTTCCTGGGCAGAATATCTTGCTCAGTTCAAATGTCCATTCCAAAACCTTTAGTAGACCTTTAGTAGGTGAGCTGAGTGTTTGTGAAAAATAGACATTTTGCCCAAAGAGAATGGGCAGCCAAATCTCAAATTGCAATTTAAACATGATTGTCTATTACTGTTGCCTAGTGGTTTATAAATTGAATCTTTCTGCCCATACATCAGGCTTAGCTGTCGCATATTTATTTTAAAAAACTTCCTCTTTCGCTCTTCTTCAGAGTCTTACTCCTCATTACCTACTGTTCACATGCCTCTGAGGTGCCAGATAGAGCATTCATTCATTGAAAATGTTCTTAGAACATACTACAATGCTGGCCAATTTAACTTTTTCCTTCTACTGTGTGGTATCTCACCATATGCTAACTAAATCTGCACCAGATTATTGTGGGAAGTATATTACAATTGTCTCTAGGGGAACAGTGAATCCACCATTGGCCCAAATACAGAAATAGTTAAGAGGCCATATTGTGTGTCCACATAAACAGTGGTTGATTGGGGTTTTCTGTGGAACCTAGACAATGGTTTTGAAAAGATTAATTTGTCACCTAATGTACGAACATGTTGTACTCATCTGTGCTAATACATTCTATACCCATGTATACTGTAGTCTCTAAATATGTCCAGTTTGGGAAATTAAGACCACGCTTCAGTGATGACAAAGAATCCTGGCCTATTACTATCATCTCTGGATAAATAAAAATAACCAAATAATGAAAAAATAAGACTATAAATTAAAAAGATGTAATCCATTTGACCACTTACTTTATCTTTAGCTATACTGCAAGTATATGCATTAACCAGAAACAAATTCTCTCTTCTATTATTTCCAAGCAATGGTTTCCTGTGGTCAACAAATAGAATAGTACTAAACATTAGAGAGCTCTCCAACCGAAATCAGCATGGGTGCTTATTAACTGCAAGAGACTGACTCAGAGGAAACTCACTTCAAAAACCTAACATATCCTACTTCTCTTACCCCACATGGCTCTGTGGTTTTCCCCACTATCCAGCAAAAATAGCAAATTATTTGGAACCAGAAGCAGCACAGCCAGTAATGGAGACTCCCAAATATTGCCTTTCTGTATGAGTCATACATCACCCAAGAGTGATATGAGAGCTTGTCTACACTTACAGCGCTACAGATGCACTGCTGTAGTGCTTAGTGAAGATGCTAGCTATGCCAACGGGAGAGATTCTTCACCACCCTGAAAGGCATTAGCTAGGTCGATAGGTGAAGCCCTCCCATCAAAATAGTGCGGTCTACACTGGGGATTAGGTTGGTATAACTAACCTCAGGGGTGAGGAAAATCTGAGCAATTTAGTGATATCTACGTAGGCTGGCAGCCCAAACCTTAGGCAAGGCTGTATAACTAATCCTAAAGGTTTTTTCTACTGTGGATGCAACTTCTTTGCAGTCTTATACCTCATCTTCAGAGCACTCTTCCCCTCTTCCAAAATAACAAAGCTTTCACATGCAACTCTTACATCCCTAAGACTAATGAATGAAAAACAGCTCTATTCAGGACAGCTCTTAAGCACACCTTAACTTGAAGACTCTGCTTAAATCCCACTGAAGTCAATGAGATTTAAGCAAATTTTTAATTGCTTTCCTGACTCAGGACCTAAGAGGACCACTATTTTAAATACCCATGGCTGGCCCGGGTCGTCTGACTGGGGCTCACAGGGTTCAGGCTATGGGGCTGTTTAACTGTGGTGTAGACATTCAGGCTCGAGCTGGAGCTAGGCTCTGGGACCCCAAGCACCGAATGTGAAAGTGTGTTATTGTCTCTAAGCCATACAATAGAAGGTACACTGCACTGTGCACAAGAACAGTTTCATATTATTTTACACTAAAATCTAACATAAAATCAAAGTCAAGGAGCATTCAAAATAATCAGCTGTGTGGTTATGAGGAATCAATGAACAATTCAGAATTCACCATATAATTCCATAAATAACTTGAAAGAAAAAGCTCTAAGTCAAAGGCCTTTAGCTGAAAAAAAAAAACCCAGAAAATAAAAGACACAACTCAGAGATAGATGTAGGTTTCATGTACACACTGTACATTTTTAAGTGATCTATTTTGAAAACTTTTCAGATTAGTTTTACAGCTATATCAGAAATATGAATGATTTTGGTTATTTCATTTACCAAAGGTAACTGAAGCAGATATTTATGAAGTCATTGGGAGGGGAACTATCTCCAATTCAACAGGTTAGTCATTAATATTTGGAGGATTTTCTTGCCATGCTCTATTAGGAGGAGAACATCACCAGACAGATATTTAAATGGTTTTCTTTAACTAAAACAACAACGTTATGTATTCTGGATTTTTTTCTTCATCAGCAAACATAATATTTTAACAAAACAAGCGCATGAATTTTTGAATTTAAACATTCAAGTTTTTTTTTTAAAATCAGGTTTGTTTTTGTTAAAATTGTTAAAATAGTTAAATGAAGTATTTTAAATCAAATAATTAAATTGACTATGTCAGCCAGGTCAACATGAGAAACTTAAAATATTGGCTTCTGCAGCTAACTCCGTCATCTTCACCTTCACTTTCCTGTTTGTTCATAAACTGGAAAAGAAAAACAAGCTTTCCTGCTTTTTCAGGTCCCAAACGATTTCTCAATTTGCAATGAATTAGTCCAAAGGAAGAAAATATTCTTTCTACACCGTTAGAAGAAGCTACTGCTGTTAAAAGTGAGATTATCACTTCAACAGTCTCTGAATCCAAGTGCTTAAGTGACTTCCACCAGTTCACTGGTATGGCTTTCTTTAAAACATCATCAGCAAACATATTTCTTGAAAACTTCTTATTCCCAAACTGGGTCCTCTTTTATGGCCTGCTGCCATTATAGGTTTTCCCTTCTAGTGAGAGAATGGTATGGTAGATCTCAAATCAATGAAGGCTACATTCAGAAAGACCTCAAAACTTCTGGAATATGCTACTCAAACAGTTTCACTTTTGTTTTTACTGCCTGTCCCACCCCTTCTCACATTTATCTCCAGACTTCTTCTCCTCGTCCAGATCTATTCTGCCCCCAACAATCTTCTGTTCATTGAACTTTCTGAAACTTTGAACTTTTAGAGAGAAGTAAGGGATTGACTGTGTACACAAATTTGTAGAGGGACAACAGGGCTGAGGTCTGTTTTTTCTCACCTCTCTCTCTCTCTCTCTCTATATATATATATATTTGCGCTTTTAACAACCATGTTACCTCTGGAGACACAAATCCACAGTTTGAGAACTGCAAAATGAAGCATCTCTGATGGTATCTTCTAGACTGAGCACTGAGTCCCACTGGGTAGATAGAAAGATTAACCTAAGTAACCTATACAGAAACCCTGAAACCCCATAAAATTGGGTCCCTAATCCATGAACTATTGGAACTCATTTACAAAACTTTTCTTAAACATTACATGAATATATTGTCTTATACAATAGAATTAGAATTTATAATCCCTATTCCATGAAGAGATATCTTTGAGCTACAATGTATCTTAATTAAAACTATCTTCAGATAGGTTTTTTCCTCAAAAAGCATTTTATCAAAAAAAAAAAACAATTTAAATAAAAAAACTGATTTTTTTAATTAAAAAAAAAACATTGATTTTTATCCACCCTGTTAGGTAGTCTGTTTGTATGGTTTGAATAATAACCCTCCATTCTTTGCCAAGTAAGTAGGAGGAAGTATCCCAAAGGTATGCTTAACGGTGACCAAGCTGAAACCAAGATTTCCACAAGAGAATCCATCAGAAAAATAAGTCAGCATAGGTAAGAAGATTAAGAAATGAAACACTGATGTAACCGGGAAGATGTCTGGTGTTACATTTAAATGACTACAGTGGTGTGAGGGTATTCTTTGGTGTTCTGCTGAATGTTACTGCAGAAGAAAGCTATTCTGACTATAGTATTTTCTACATTCTGTCCCCATGCAACAATCCATCACAGAGACTTACTTGTGCAGAATATGACACCAAATATTACACCAAAAATACTGCCAATTGGCAATAAGAAGGCACAGTGTGAATACTGTATGTCTAAAACATCTGTTATACAGTCTTCCCATTCATTCAATTAACCTGACTGACACAGTCCCCCTCATCTGTCTTTTAAAGAAATGACAAGACAAACTTCACTTGTCCAAATTAAACCCCTTCACCAAATAAACAGGAAGGTAATGCCACTACATGAAATTCATACACTCTCTAGCAAACTTACAGATTCAGAAGGCTTATGTCTCAAAGGTTTGCAATAAGTTTTTACCCCTAGAATGCCAGCAATTTTGAGGCTGTTGACAGCCAAACATCTATTGTGGAGGTTATGTGGCCACAGCGTCCAAAGTGTTAAGGTCAATAAATGCTTTGTCATAGAATTATAAGATGATGACACACAGGCACAAGGCTGATCAGAAACCATTCGGCAGTTTTATTAAAGAAAAACAAACACCGACAAAAGGAAAGTTGTCAAACCAAACAAGGGAGTCTAATAAATTCCTTTTAATATAATCATTTGAAAAAGTGTTTCACAACAGGAGTCCATGCTTCACTGGTACCAAGGAATGTACTGTCAAAACTCAAAGGTAAGGAAAGATTCCACTGTCTCTTCCGCAGCCTTCTATGACAAAGAACCCAAAACAGCAACCCATATTTTTTAAAGTGGACTATTATTGTCATTTATTGACGGGGGGGGGGGGGGGGGGGGGAGGGGGAAGAGAGAGAAAATATCTGAAAATAAATTACCTACCCCAATGTTCTACATTATGTTCGGAGTGGAATCAGGTCAGATTCAAGGTTGAGATAACTTATGAATGCAGCATATCCGCTAGCATACATAGGCACTGAATGCAGTATTTCTGAAATGCCGCATTGTCTTCTGTTTGCCAAATATTAAATATCAGACAAAAAGTAACACACCATGTTAATGTTTTCGAGAAGGGCTGCTGAACATTAAGATCTGGAGTTGAACCACCCTACACTTTGGGACTGGAGTTCAAATCAAAAGAACGCTGGAGACTACACAGCTCCAAATTTCATAATCTGTTCATATGATATGCTGAAAATCTCATGAGAATGATTATCATTGCAATATTTCAGCTGCATCTGAAATAGAAGCTACACTCTTACTCATTTTGGACCTGAACTGAAGTAAAAACATAGGGGTTAGCTCTTATTCAAGTATACTTTGGATTTGAAGTTCAGTTCTCAGATAATTTCCGATAAGCATGGTTATTTTCTATTCACAGTACCAAAAATCATCTTCTTCACAATAAACATGCCACATAATCTCCTTGGACATCTTAACTATACTGCAAACCGCAGACCTATGATATATAGTATTATTCGTAGCAATGATCGAACTGTGTTCACAGTTTCTTAGTCTGGCTTTATTTGTAAATCTCGACCACGCAAAGTCTATTATCAGGTTTTTTTTAGTCCTGCCTTGTTAGCTTGATGAGCTTCAGTGCTGAAGTTTTCTACTAATAAACCCACTTAATTCAGTTGTAATTAAGTAAATGTTCCAAAACAAAATTGGACACCAATTTGTGCAATTTTCACTGCCCAACGCACCAAGGCTGGTGTTTTATACTGTGATGTTTCTGGATAATTAAGACAATATTTCAAAATGTACATGAACACCTTGCATTTTTGTTTATGTGCAACATCTTTAAAAAAATCCCTTATTTTAAATGGCATTCCTAGAAGAAAAAAGAAGTGATAAAATATTGTGCATCAACTTGAAAAAGCCCTTTAGTCCATCCTTTTTCCTCTCTCTCTCTAATGAATTGCCAATTCACTGGGGCAAACAGTGTTCACTGTCCTCTCTTCTGCTGAGAGTTAATTAGGTTTGGCAAAGAGAGACTGTAACTTCCATGCAGTCAGCAATCCCTTTTTGTCAAATGGTGAAATTCATGTTGACTAAATGAAGTAAGGATTTCTGAGTGAATATCAGCCAAAGCTGTTAAAATCACTCACAATGAGAAATCTTTAATTGCCCTGAATGAAAATCAGTGTGTGGGCACCATGCATGGTGGGTCTGTCACACAAACAGATGTAATGTAGTGCAATCTATTTAAAAAGCATCCAAGTAACTGTCAAAGTCAAAAAATGGACATACTCCAAGGTGTCTATGTCCAGACTGCAAATTTCTGATGCACAGATTCACTATTTCAAACTAACAGCCGTGTTAGTCTGTATTCACAAAAAGAAAAGGAGTACTTGTGGCACCTTAGAGACTAACCAATTTATTTGAGCATATTCGTGAGCTACAGCTCACTTCATCGGATGCATACTGTGGAAAATACAGAAGATGTTTTTATATACACAGACTATGAAAAAATGGACGTTTATCACTACAAAAGGTTTTCTCTCCCCCCACCCCACTCTCCTGCTGGTAATGGCTTATCTAAAGTGATCACTCTCCTTACAATGTGTATGATAATCAAGGTGGGCCATTTCCAGCACAAATCCAGGGTTTAACAAGAACGTCTGAGGAACAGTGGGGGGAGGGGGGAAGGAATAAACAAAGGGAAATAGGTTACTTTTTATAATGAATCAACCATTATTGTGAACCTTGAAGAATCCACTATGCCACTTACAGACATACTGGGTTTGAGAGGGGAAATATATGTGAAATTGGAACAAGAATATGGTTCCAATTCCAAGGGCTGCTTTTACTTAGATGGGGCAGAGGAAGTCAAGAATAAACTATTTCTATATTCATCTGTCTACACCGCTGTTCCCTTAAGGGATAAATGATGAACATTTTTAATACAACAGACTTTAAATGACACCCCCTTGTTGGTAATATTTTATCTTGAAATTAACTATATTGTCTGCACTCGCTAGGTCTTATTCCATTTTACAAACACTGCTTTCCCATGCTGTGTCAGACGTAGCACAGGCTACCACGACTGAATGGTGTTGGTTCTGCCATATCCTGAGCTTTAGCTATCAATATACAGATGAATCAGCAGAATTGTGGAGCTATCTGCCATAGGAGCACAGCAAAATATTACAGGATCATGCACTGTTGTCAGACATTCTTGATACTCACCCACAGAACAGTAGTTTTAAAAAATAAGATGTAAAATCCAGGGTATGTTTCTAATAGTTTAAGACTGGTCAAATATTGGGGCAGTTGATAGAATCCTTTTTAACTTGCTAAGGATGGAGGGAGAGCAGAACCTGGACCTATCTGAGCATTTCTATTCCAAACAACACTTAAGCACTCACTTAACTTTAAGCATATGTCGAAGTGAGGTCCTGAGTAGGCATGTAGTTAAGCATTTGATTAAGTGCTTTTCTGAAATAAATGCATGGTTAGCTGGAATGGAAACTGGAGAGAAGTGATGCAGAATAACCCTCAGGCAATAATCAAGTTATTGGGTGCATAAGATTAGAATGTTTTATTAGAGGAGCAAAGATTAGCTGGGTTGCAGGTTTTCCACCCTGTCACTCAATATTATGGAACCAGTAAACTAAACATTTTTTATGGTCCTTTCAGTTGGTTTCCATCCTCCAAACAAAACTCTCATCTCATTATCCTATGCTCTATCACTGCAGAGTTGGCAACTGTGGTTAATCCTCTGCACTAAAATAGCTGCTAATTTTTTTTCAAAGTAAATAAAAACGTTTCCGCATACTGTAGGTACTATAAGAGCAATACATAAATCCTCCAGCCAACAGCTTCTTTCTACAACCCTCCCTCTCGCTCCTTTAAAAAAAAGGTAATTTAAGTCTGAAATACTATACCTCCTGTGCTAGTAATCCTGGAAAGCTTCCAGCTTCCCTTTTCCATCACAGTCCATTTATTTTGCTTGAAGTTTCCAACAATGCTTTCTACAAAGAAAAGTCACGGACAGAAAGACTATCACTGCTGGCAATGCTCAGTCTTTGGGATTTGCTGTATGCTCCACTGTGGAGGAGCCTGCAGTTAAGCTCTTATCAGTCAAATCAATGAAGAGCAAGGCACCTGGACAACTTCTCCAATAAAGTTTAAAACCTGAATTATGATGGTGGGTTTAAGGGCACCATAAAATTACATTCCCATTTTGCTCAGGGCTTAACAACTCTTTCACCAGAGCAGGGTTTTATAGTCAGGTTTTTCTGCTGCATTCTGGATCCATCAAAACAGCCACTAGACAAGAAAGTCCTCTTTAAAGTTGTGTATGGGTATTTAGCACACTGTAAACTGTGTACAGCCCATTTCATCCAACCACTGCAACTACAAAACCTCGAGTTGTGATTCTGACAGATCTAACAAGTTGGGCTAGTGGGGTCAGTAGTTGGATCAGAGACATTCAAGATCCATCTAGGTGCTCTAGAAAGAAGAATCAGTGATTCTGTAGATGGTGCTCTTTCCTGTCAAGCAGAACTGAACCACTACCTCAGCATGCTTAGGACACTGTGCTGTTTTTCAGAGGATATGTAAAACCAAAGTTCAGACCCACTTGTGGTCATGAAAAATCCAATTTCTGAAAGAGCAGAAAAGGCTGCCCCTTCATTGGTGGATGACAAGTTTCCGGAATAGTTTCTGTATCAATTTGGAGCGTGCTTTGGATCTCCGGGGACCGAAAAGCACTATCAAATTTAGAGTACTATAATAAAAGGAAACTGCAGTGCATTCTGTTTAGAAAGATTCCTGATAAAATACCCCTTTGCTATGAAACTCCACTCAAATTACGGTACCCACACTGCCTTGTAGGACTTAGGATCCCCTTGGGAGTGAAATAAGAGGGCTCTTTTTTAAAAGAAAAGAAACAACATTTGTACCCTAATGCAATGTCACCACAGAACTCTCTACTGAATGGCCAACAGAGAGAGAAGAGGTAAGCCGCAAATCAGCTGTGCCTCTTACTCTCAGCCTTCCTAACAACTCAGCACAGATGCAGAGAACTGTAAATTGTTACCATTTACATGACTTCACAAAACTGTCCAGCTAACAGCACAGTAAGTCATGGGGGAAACTACTTCTTTCAAACACTCAGTATAATCAGGGCTCCTTATGAGATTCTAAAGGTTGGGAACGTGCTAAGCAAGTAAAAATCTTTGCAACAAACTTTACAATAGCTTTACAGTAGCTATTTTATACCCCAAGCAGTGCTCTCATTTGAAGAGGCAGTGTCAGTAAACAAGAGACTAGGCTGGAGAAAGCCCTCTCAGGTTATGTCTACACAGGGATAAAAAAAACTGCAGCTGGCCTGGGTCAGCTGACTGGGGCTTGTGGGGCTCAAGCTCTGAGGCTGAAAAAAGTAAACATTCAGCCTTGGGCTGGAGTCCAAACTCTGGGACCCTGTGAGGATGGAGGGTTCCAGAGCTCAAGCTCTAGCCCAAGCCGAAACGTTTACACAGTGATTTTTAGCACTGCAGCCCGAGTCCAGGGAGCCTAAGCCAGTTGACCCAGGCCAGCTATAGCCATGTCGTGGTCTTTTATCCCTCTGTAGATGTACCTTCAATGTCCCCCGTCACTGGATTCTCACTGTTTTAGTTCTCTGCCCCTTCTTCTACTCTCTGCGGGTGACCAGAGAGAAGAAACTGTAAAAATAAATAAATAAATAAATAAAAATCTCTCTTGTAAAATGTAAACTCACTTGGAGACTGGTGAATAGAACAGCAAGTCAAAGATGAATCAATGCAGCAAAGTGTGTGTACATTGCCATGTTTGTCATTAGTTAAATAGAATTATGGTGACTCTAAAATTTTTCTAAATGAGAGTGGCAAATTTAATTCTCATAACTCAGCATATGTTATAGGCCATGTTGTTTTAAATGCAGCAAAATGGATAAAATAAAGTCAGAAAATACCAGCATATGCAAAGAGGACCAACAATCAGCAGCAAGAACTTTATTTTATTAAGCCAAGATGGTGAAGCCTCATTTTTCCTCTTCCCCTTTTACACTGGCTGCCATTTCACTAAACAACCCTGAAATCATTTGTTCCTGATACTGTGAACTGAAAAATCATAAAACATAAATTTGGAATTGCTTTAGGATGCAAAGATTCCAAACAGCAATGCACCTTAGAAGCCAATACATTTCTTATTCAGCAGCTCTATGTTCCTCAGCAGAGAAAAAACCCACAAAAAACAGATTAGCCTACAAGTACTGGTAGATCACAAAGCAAACTACTTTAAACATCAACATTAGGAACCCAGCACACACATGGACTCCAGTTTAGCTCAGGTACAATTTACTCATTTGACCCTTTAGTTATTGGGCTACAATACAAAGCAAATATCTAACAGCTGAAGTTGATGTTAGTGCATCCTACCTTGTGTTGGCCAAAAGAGTTGGAGAGCAGTACCCAATTGATGTTTGTAAAAGCTGTGAGACATGTTGTAAGGATTACTTGGAAAGACTACTTAACTACTCAGGATCAATCCGAAGCCCATGAAAGGGATGGCATGGGCACCAAGCCTGCTAGCACTACAGAGTTCAATTTCTGGATTTCTTTAATATATAGTGCCAAAATTATCAAAATGTCTTTTCAAGTGCCATGAAAATGCCAGGTAAGAGATGATATTTTCAAAATAGATAGTGACACAACATGCTCATTACTGGTCTTTAACATATATTATCGTTCCATCTTTTAACACCATGTTCACATAGGCAAGATAGTGATAGCACTTTGTGGACACTACTGACTCATTAGGAGGCATCACAAAGATCAGCCTGACTTCTACCCACAAGGGCCAAAATAAAGGTAACCAGTGTAAAAGTCACATTTGTAGTATCTCACTGCAGGCTGCAACCACTAGACGGTAACATGATCACTTTAGAGATTTCAATAGAAACAGTAGTTTGTTTCACAGAGTTTAGCCAAAAGAGAGCGCTATGATCACACAGATTTGAGCGTGACACTCCATTGAGTGGAAGGCCATGGTGCACAGTGTGGTGGAGGTAGGGTAACCAGATAGCAAATGTGAAAAATCAGGACGGGGCGGGGGGGGGGGGGGCGGAGAGGTAATAGGAGCCTATATAAGAAAAAGACCCAAAAATCGGGACGGTCCTATAAAATCGGGACATCTGGTCACCCTAGGTGGAGGACAACCACACCATTGTAGGGTTCTATTGTTCTAAATATTAACAATAATATAATGGAAATGAGAGATGTGCTCTAGGAATTATTACTTTGGGTTCTATGGCCTGTGTTCTACAGGACGTCAGACTAGATGATTGCAAAGGTCCCCTCTGGCTTTGGAATCTATGGACTTTCAAAAACTGTATTAAAGCTTTTTTTTAAAAAAAAATTCCAAGATGGAGTCTGATATCCAGTTAATTGAACTCTGAGCACCAACAACTCATAAAACATCTCTCAGGATCAGAGCCAATTCTGAAAGAATGGAACTCCAGAGTGAACAGAATACAAGTCTGACCACTGACAAATACCCATACTGGGCTGAATTTTCAAAGCAAAAGTTGTGTAGTGATGTGTAACATAACCACAAATCATTCCTCATCTCCAAAGTATTCTGACAATACAGCATCAAACCTACCAGGTCAGCCAGTGACTACTCAATTTCCAGTGATTCAGCAAGCCCTTTTTGTTATTTCTTTCTAGTTACTACAACATCATCTCGCTACGTTTCCCAAGCAACTGAGAAAACTCAGGTCTGGGTGGAAATTGCTGAGGGTGATTGTGCAATTTAAAGGGCCAGTGGCAGGGCCTAGTAATGATTTTCTATGTTCCATTTGTCAACCGTAGGTGGCTGGGGTAGTTCACTCCCCCTCCCCCCAAGATGCAGCATGGTAGAAGTAAGGCAAATGTTCCTTGTCTGAAGAGTTGTGTGGACCCAGCTGACCCAGAAGTGACAGGAGTAGGAAGGAGAGTATAAGGCCATTGGGACTTACGACTGAGGATGAATGAAGGTGAAAGAGGAAGTCTAAGACTTTGGGGGAGAGGTCTGTCAGCAATATATAAGGAAGTGAAGTCAGCCTCTTCTTCCCCTGATTCCCGAGGAAGCTGGATTGTGGTAATCATAAGGTGTAAGATGAAACTACAGGAAAATCAGTTTTAACTTTTTGCAGTCTCATGTAGCTCTAGGGTATACCTGGCCATTTCCACCATCCCATTTTACTGCATTATAGTAAGTGAAAACCTATTCATTCTTTTTATTTACTTGCTGCTTAATAAAAAAAATTAGGCCTCTCCTGCCCCTCCCATCCCCACTTTAGGAGTAGCTACATTTTGCATCAATGGGAAACTCACTTCTCTATCTGAATCATAATTTTCTCATTCTCAAGTGTAGAGAATCTAACCTTCATCACACTGGTCAATACTGGTTCCTGGGTCTAATTTACTGCTTGTCCTGCCTTAAACGTTTAGGTACTAGTTAGTATGAGCAAGGAATTTTCATAAATGTACAAACACCTAATAAGACAAAATGACATGAAGGCCTATGGATTGGATCCAGCTAATTAGGTATGACATGGCAAGTTCTTCATCTCTGTGCAAACTCAAAGAGTGAATATTTGCTTGAGAGAACACCTAGATGTCTCTGTAAAGCTCACAAGTTTTTAGACATGGGGAAGGCCTTGGGGAACTTTAGACTTCAGAATTTGGTTAGAAGGGCCAAAGGCTCTGCAGCCAGATGTGTGCAGTTGTTCTGTTTTTCATCTATCTTAGTTCAAGACGGGCATTTCCTTGTAAGCAACACAACTCTCCTTTGAGACAAGATCAAAGCAAAATCAAAAGAAAAGTATATGAAAATGATGACATCTCCTACAGGATCATAGTGATAATTCCAGGCAGAATCAACGGAGGTTAGCATCCCCCAGGATTCAGTTTCTGACCCACGTTTAGCTTGATTTATTAGGTAGCATAGTCAGGTGGGATTGGTCTATGTACAGTTTTAGAATGAAATAGAGATGGCTGAGCAGGCGAGTTTTGATCCATAAACTCCTAATCTATATTTCCCCCAAACTTCAGATTAGTATTCCTGTAGTCCATAAGAAACGGGGTCAACAAGCCTGAATCGAGAATCAAACCTTCCCAAATTCCAGGTGTGTTTGGATTCTGGGTCCAAATTCTGTGCCGTATGTAGAATAAACCATAAATAATGGAAGCCAATCGCTGAGATGCATGGTGAAATCCTTTCAGTTCATATACAAGGGAGACAGTATCAATCTGTCAGAAGTGATACCAGTAACAGCACTGCTATTATATGGACTGACTCTAAAAACACCCAAATAACTGACCTAAGGGAAACCGCATGCCTGTTATGGTCCATATTGCCCAGAAACAGGACAGAAAAGTTTCCATTTTGAAGTGCCTAGCTACCATATTTACCATAGAAATAGACAAAAAAGATCAGTCAGTTCCACATGAAGGCACAATGTCATCAACTTCAAGGGTAAGACTTTGAAGGAAGCTACACTACGTGGGTTGAATGAAGGGGACTGTCTTAGGAAGGGCAGCAGCACTTGGTCATCATACTATAGGCAACAACCCAGATTATAAAATAGTACATTACATAACACAGACTGTCCCAGACTTATGGATATTATATGATGTGTGAAAAATTCAAGGTCTGTCAAAAGATCAGTTTATTGTTTTTGCGTTATCCTCAGCATATTAATGGCATAATTACACTTTAGAAAGATTATATTAGATCAATAGTGCAAGAACTGAGCATGTCAATCACTGGTTCTTTGGAAAGTGTCATATATGCAGTAGGCTGGAGAAGGAGGCTGGAGAAACAGAGTACATAGGACACCTATCGGTCATAAATTTACACATCCAGATATCATTACCTTCACCCATTCCTATCTATCTTTTTTTATTCAACTTTATTCGATTTATGTTTTTTAATGAAAGCGTATGCCTCACTTGTCTTGGACATCAAATACGTCCAGGGCAAACTCCTACCCTCACAGGACAGATGAAGTGTGGGAGGGGCACAAGGATATATTAGTCACAAGAGTCATCCTGTCAATGCAGGGAAGAATGCTTTGGAGCAGGCTGCCACATGATAATGGGCATGCAGAACTCCCTTGTTAATATTTTTATTGCAGTAGTGCCTTCAAGGCACCATCATGCTATGCATTGTATAGATAAGAGTTTACAACCTAAATAAATAAAACAGGCAAAGGGTGGGAGAAAGGAAGTACTATTTTCTCCATTTTTTTTTAACAGATGAGGAAATGAGGCATGGGGAGATTAAGTGGATACACAGGAAGAATATGGCAGGGCTAAGAACTAAACTCAAATTTGCTGAGTTCTAGTCCAGTGTCTTACCTACAGGACTTTTCTTCCTGTGCTTCTTTGTACGATGGCTGGGGATTTGGCCATGTGCCTTTTAGGCTGTAAGGCACCACTCAGGCCATAGTCCATTCCCATCCCTAGAGATTTGAATTCCAGGTCGGCAAACTTCTCTGCTGCTGTTCAGGTGGAAGCAGAGAAGATTGAAGAGGGCGGTGTGAGCGCTCAGCATTTCTGCAGATCAGGCACTTTCATTTAGGAGCCTACTTATGGATTTGAAAATGTTGGTTTGAGCCTCTGGCCCTTACTCTTGTGAAGGTAACCTGCAAAATATGAACAGAAGCTGGAAGAAGAGGAACACTATTTTTCCCCTTATGACAAAGTTCCTCCTCTGCCTCGTTGGGTCCTGCACTTTTTGGCGGATTTGCTCGCCTCAGAGGTTCACAGCAGCCCTCAGTTTGGCCACTTCTGCTAGAGGCTCAAACCCACCATCCACTCAGTTAACCTCATCACTGGCCAGCATGGGGGAAATGGAGAACAATCCCCACAGTCTCTGTATCCCACCTAGTGGGTTGGGAACAGGCCAGATCCCTTTCCAAATTAGACCTTCCCTTCTGGTGTTGCTCACAGACCAGGTCAACTCCTCCTGTGTCCAATCAGGAGTTGGAGGGATGGGGGGGAACCCAGGCCCACCCTCTACACCAGGTTCCAGCCCAGGGCCCTGTGGATAGCAGCTGTCTACAATGTCCCTTGTATGAACTGTGTGACAGCTACAACTCCCTGGGCTACTTCCCCATGGCCTCCCCCCAGCACCTTCTTTATCCTCACCGCAGGATCTTCCTCCTGAAGCCTGATCATGCTTGTACTCCTCAGTCCTCCAGCAGTACACCTTCTCACTCCCTGCTCCCTTGCATGCCCTCCACTAACTGAGGGCAGGTCCTTTTTAAACCAGGTGTCCTGATTAGTCTGCCTGCCATAATTGATTCTAGTATATTCTTAATTGGCTCCAGGTGTCTTAATTAGCTTGCCTGTCTTAATTGGTTCTAGCAGGTTCCTGATTACTCTAGTGCAGCCCCTGCTCTGGTCACTCAGGGAACAGAAAACTATTCATCCAGTGGCCAGTATATGTACTTTCTACCAGACTCCTGTACCGCACTGGTCTGGCTGTCACACCCTCCAGTTTTGTTTCCTGATTTACAGTGGGTTAACAACTATATTTAGCTGAGAAATAATTTGCATGCTGAGGTTCTAGAGAGCTAAAAATTAGAATTACTTGAAGATTACTGCAAAGAGGAGAACTCTCAGGCAGATTAGATTGTAGGGAAAAAAATGCTTTTGCACAGTCCTAAGTATATTAGGAACCCTGCAATCTTGCAAGGATTTTAGCAAAGATGAGATATAACTTGAACCTGGAAGGACAATCTCCATGGAGAATCTCTGGGTCAGATCAAAAATGGGAAAAAGGCCAACATTCTGATTCAGATGCAGTTGAACTCTCATGGGGTTTCAGCTCAAGATAGTGGAAAACTCATGCAAACTACTGATCTCATGAGACTGCCACTTCTGGAGGATCAAATCTAGTGATGCCAACCACGTGGGAACAAATACATCTCCTAAGAACAGTTCCCAGGAGTTTCTTGCCATCAAATCCAAGATTAAATTTTATCCTTGTCTTTGACCATGAACCCAAATCCTTGCCTAAAACATCTATTTAAGAATAATAATGTCATCAAATGTCATATTTGAAGACACACTGATCACTATAGCATACAATACTGCACAACTAGCTAGCAACATTTGGTGAATTTTCACATCCCTATGGAAAATTAGTCACTGGCCACGGCAGGAGTCAGAGGACTGAAGTCTCTCTCCTACTGGCATAGGGTGATGTGGTAAATCCTACATTCCTAAAAGCCATTTCTTATGGCACTATTCAAACTTAGTGACCGGTTTAGATCACTTAATGTCAGCAAACATCTAATGTAGGGTATAGAAGAGTATAGCTGTACTATAATAAATTAAGGAGGATGGTAAAAAATCATATGGTCCAATGCCCCTTTCAGATACACTCATACAATTCGCACTGAATGCAAGTCACACTGAAGTCAACAGGAATTGAGTGTATGCAGCTGAAGACTGAACTGGGCCCTGAGTAAGCCACTATGCACATTTGAAAAATAAAAAAAATGCCATCAGATTAATAGTCTCTCGAAAAATATGAACAAAGCTTCAGTCCAGCACGTCAGTTCCAAAAGAGACAAACAGCCATTCCTCTTTGGTTACTAAGACAGTGATACTTAGACCTCAGAGCTTCAGGAGCCAAATCAGTGATCAGCATTACCCAAAAGAGCAACAGTAGTGAGAATACATTGTTTCATTTACTGCTTATAAATAAATAAATGAAATTATTTTCACAGCAAAATGATTGACTCACGCATCCTAAAATTGGCTAACAACACAGTAAAACCACCCTGATTGGTTAATAATTAAGTCACACATTGTTTTAATGGCATGTGCTGCAGAGAGATGCAGGAAACACATTGAAGAGCCACTTGCAACTGGCAAGCCTCCATCTGAGTATCACTGCTCTAAGATTTCAATCTAGCATATCGCTGCATAAGATCCTTATAAGGCAAACTAGCAGAACACAAAAAGGCCCCCAAACAATTTTTCATCATTTCAGAAATAATAGGTTCTCAAAGAGAAGCGACTTATTAACCAAATACTATTGAGCATGAACCACATAATGAGATAAAGTTAGATTTTTAAAACTTTAACCGTGATAGTTATTAAAGATGTTTTGTAGTATAAACAGACCATTTCTGTACTCTTGACATGTAACACAGACAGAGCTATGCATTAATGTATCTATCATTTTCCTAAGGCACCTAACACCATCAAATCTAAGCACTGCATAACAATTAAAGAGCACTGAATGTGCCCTAAAGGCACAAGTGGATCATCTAAAAAACAACACATAAAAAAAACTATCTAGTTGATATTATTTCTCAGGATACCAACACTAACTTTACTTTCATGAAAATTAGGAAAGAAGTAACAGAGCAGCAGTTTTACTCACTGAAAAACAAGCACTGATATTAGAAAATATTAGAAATGCCATTTTTTCCAAAACACTCTACTATGAAGTAGTACTGAATGCATCCGATGAAGTGAGCTGTAGCTCACAAAAGCTTATGCTCAAATAAATTTGTTAGTTTCTAAGGTGCCACAAGTACCTATGAAAGTACCTTTTCTTTCTACTATGAAGGTCTTCTAAAAACCCAACCTACTTGGTAATGATAGTAAATTGCTAGGATTTTTTTTTTTTTTTTTTGCCTTTCACAGGTTTTCATTTTTGACTCCAATTCAGGAAAACATCATCTGTTCAGGACCATGCTCAAAATTAAGCGTATGTGCTTAAGCACTTTCCTAAATTGAGATGGATTTCAACGTGTATTTAAGTGCTTTCCAGAATCAGGACCTGAAGGAGAGAAGAAAAGATGGTCTTGTTTTTGAGACACATGACTCAAATGCAGAGGATCTGGGTTCCATTCTAGCTCTACCACAGATTTCCTGTGTCTTTGGGCAAGTCACTCAATCTCTCTGTGCCTCAGTTCTCCATCTGTAATTTGTGGATAGCAACACTTCCCTATCTCATGGGGTTGTTATGGGGATAAATTCACTGATGTTTGTGAGGTACTCAGATATTACAGCAAAAGGGACCATAGAAATATGGAACCTAGACAGAGTGAAGAGGAAAACTGATCCCCTGGTGGGATTTGTACCTGGTGTATCTCATTAACTGCTCATCACACTGAACCATGTGTAAATACAGGTCAGAAGCACAAAAACTGATTCACTCAAGCAGACAGTAAAATGGGTTTGAATTAGTGAAATCTATTCCAGTAAGTCCCTTTAAGCTTCACTGTCCTGCCTCTCTGTCTTAAGTGACAGCAAGGTCACTTGCTTCTTAATTAAGCTTCTTAATTATGCTGGTCTGGTGAGCACTACATTCATTCGGTTGGCAAGTTTATTTAGGCATGCTTCTATTAAAATGCACACCAAAACAAACGTTTAAATATCACACATGCAAAACAAACTAAAATCAGCTTTGAACAACTGAGAACTGAAGTTGGATGGAAAGAAAGACAGAGCTCTGCAAGCACTGTGACATCTTACAGAAAGAATAAAGGGAAATTTGCATTCTGTAATATTTTGAAGGTGAACTAAAATGCTGTTTTTAAATAAAAAAAACCACTTGAGATTCTAAATCATTAACTGAATACATGAGCAGATGTTAAAAAATACAAATAAACGCCTTTAAAAACGTAAACTCAAAGACGTTTTACCTGCCAAGACTTGAGGTCAGGACTATGTATTTATCCTGCAGCAGTTGGTGACATCATTAATGCCTCGAGGAATGTAAGGAATGCAGCTCTCTGCATATTTTAAGTGTTAGTGATTATACCAGCTCTTAACAGGGGAAAAAAAAGATCCCAGAACTTGGCAGGTAAACAAGGGTCTGACTCTGAGAGATGTTGAGTATCTGAAACTCACAGAGCAGCTAATGAGGACCAGGTTCTCAAGTGCTCAGCACCAATAATTGGGACCAGATTTTCAAAAGAGCTCAGCACCCAATCCACTAAACTCCTTTCAAAAATTAGTGCACTAAGTGTACAGGGGCAGAGCAATTTTGGAAAATCTGGCCCAGCCAGTTAAGGTTGCTCAGCATCACTCAGGATAGAGCTCATAGGAAGGAAACGATTCTTCAACTAACCTTGTTTAAAACCTAGCACTAGACTATCATTTTTGACTCTACATCTATTGTATGCTAAAAATTTTGGATCTTAAACAAGTTTTTTGTTTAATTTGTTAAAAGCACTTCAATTAATCTTTAAATGTAAAGCGCACTATAAAAATGGCTGCAATTTTTACCACTGACTCTACCCATTGCTGCAAAATTGTGCTCTAGAGTATATCTTTTCATTTAAAACAATGGGCCGCTGATTTATATCAGCTGAGGATCTGGCCCTACGTTTTTAGCCTTTCTGGTTGTAAAAACAACCTTGAAAATGTGAGCAGTGTTCTAATCAATGCAGTGTTGTCTTTTGAGTCTGCTAACAGCCTGAAACAATAGGCCTGAAAGGTGTCAACCACAAATCAGTGGGGTGTTAACTATGAAGACTACTGATGATCATTTAAATGGCAGGACAGTACACTTTTACGGCTGAGCATTTTAGCAGAAATTTCCAGCAATTGTCTTTATCCCATAATGCCAACTACCTCCCATACCTACAAAGATGGAGAATTTTATATCAAAATAAATATAACTGGAAGTATTGTACTAATCTATTGTTTTGTATCTATTCATTCATAAATTTCATTTTTTTTATTTAAATGAAGCTCTCATGGAATTTCCTATCAGCTGCACATGAGTGCCACAGAATTTAAGGTCAATATGCATGAGGCCTTCTCTATAATACTGCTTGCCATAATATCGGATGTTCTGTCTAATTCTGAATCTCTAATTTATAACGTTTATATTACAAGCTTTCATAAGGCAGATACTTTTACCCCAGATTTCACTTGAACTTTACTTGTCACTACCCTTACACATCAAGGGAATCTTGTCACTTCATCCCATTTCATATATTTACCCCCACGTATGCTGCAAGTTAATGGGTCAAAATCAACCTATCATTGTTTCAAGTAACCCCGGAAGATTAAAGTGTAACTTGAAATGATTAGAGAAACCAGTATTTGTTCTGATTGTTTCAGATTGTTTATTTTGTGCTTTTGACAACATTTTGGGTGTACACTGTTTCATGGTTGCTGATGTTTAGTCAGTTTCTCTCTGTTGTTTGTGTGGCTCTTTCACATTCAGCAAAAGAGAGAGAGGAAGATTTTAAATAAACAAAGCACTACGGTAAAGCCTCTAAAATTGGCACATGTGAAGGACCTGAAAGTACTTTTAACTCATTGTTTTTCATTTGACTAATTTTCACATTATTGGTGATCCTTTAAGTTCCCAATCCAGTGCATTATGGTGCTTTCCTGAGAGGTATTGAGCAACCTGAGTTCCCATTTATTTAAATGGAAATGGAAGATGCTCAGCGTTTTGCATAGGACACATTCACACCGCATGGGACAAAACCACAGAGAAATGAAAGCAGAGCAAAACAATATCCTAGGCAGTCCAGGTAAAAATAATGGGTCATCCTGCAAATGCTAATTTGATATGA
This sequence comes from Chelonia mydas, assembly GCF_015237465.2. Lineage (NCBI taxonomy): Eukaryota > Metazoa > Chordata > Testudines > Cheloniidae > Chelonia > Chelonia mydas. Next base: position 156,991,521 of record NC_057850.1, read on the forward strand.
TCAAAGAAAAAAAAAAGAAAAAAAGAAAAAAAAGAAAAGGAGTACTTGTGGCACCTTAGAGACTAACCAATTTATTAGAGCATAAGCTTTCGTGAGCTACAGCTCAATTCATCGGCTGCAGTATGGTATGCATCCAGTGAAGTGAGCTGTAGCTCACGAAAGCTTATGCTCTAATAAATTGGTTAGTCTCTAAGGTGCCACAAGTCCTCCTGTTCTTTTTGCGGATACAGACCAACACGGCTGCTACTCTGAAACTTGATATGATCAGTAAGGCCTGGATCCTCAAACAAAAATCCTAAAACAACACTAAGATAAATCTTTTTGTTTGTTAAAAAACTGTCCACTCCTATTAATCAGTATAAAACTTGATTAGACATCCATGCACCATCAAAGGTCAAGCTCTGCTGAAAATCTATCTGCAGCTAAAGGACTGTGTTTGAGGCCCAGCAGTTAATTACAACTGTGTCCCAATCTACTGACCACTACAAGAAAGTCCCAGAAGTCTCACCCCATCAAGCAGCACTCATATAAACACCTTTCACTCAGCAGGGGGTCTGATAAACACTGAAAAGACCCAGATAAGCAAAACAAACTTTAACCAGCAGAGACTTCTCATGGCACAGCTGACTAAACCCCCTAAGGAGAATTCAACTTATCATCCTTTAGAAATATATAAGTAAAACCAACACCATGTAGAGGAGGCCAGACATATTTTCTTAACTATTAAGTGACCACAACAGAGGAGGAAAACAATTTTAAAAAACAACCCAAATCATGGCTGTAAAACCCTCAAACTTGACAGGGGGACACAGGGCTGGTTTAGTATTCTAAATGCCCTTTTTAATCTTTTTTTGTTTGGTTTGTTTTTAATTTGACTGGATTTCAGACTGGCACTGTCCCTTTAACACTGAGCTATAGTGAAATATACCAGGAGGGGTAACTAAGGACACAAGTGTCCACCCATGAAAACCAAATTGCAGGATGTGGCCTGAATAGTCTAGGGCCCCAAATTCTGCAATTAGCTATGAACATGCCTAACTAAATGTTTAGGATTAATCCTATCACATGCATACCATTTAGCATTTGTGTAAGTTTTGGTAGAATCAGGACCTAAAACTTTCACTACTCAATAAGGGAGTAAAAAATCAAGGGCATATGGAATACATTTGATTTCTAATGTCCAAATACCACTGGGTAGGGCTGTATGAAGTCTAATGGACTTCTTATCCACTCCTTCTCTCCTTGTATGTCTTAGCTGTGGTTTACCTTACCTTATTTCCCTTCTTTCTTTTGTTCTTTGATTTCCTCTTATTGCTATTTTGGCTTTTCTCAATTGTACTTCAGTTTGGGGGTTATAATGAAAGAGACTGCTTTCCTTGTATCATGACAGGAAAAAGACATGTAATCGTATGCATTTATTTGTATTATTATCCCAATATACCTGTATACAGGAAGAAAGGAAACAATTATGGGGTGCCTTATCATAACTCATTATTCCACGTGGCTCAACCCTTATATAACATCAGAAACATTTCCTTTATATTATCTCCCAGTACTCTTTGCGGTATTATTTAGACATCCCAAAATTGTGCTTGCTTTTTACATTAAAAATAAATATTTTTTTTGTGTTGAAGGTTTTAGTGTCAGTTAACTAGTTCCTAGCACATTGTTGGGAGTTGTAAAACAAATAATAAAATAATAATGGCATTATCACTATCTCCAGTTCCTTCTCCAGCTCCATGTTAGCTGAAGAAAAAATAATACTACATATTCTAAAATGGTACAGCAGGAGACAACATAAATAATACATGAACTTGAGCTATATAAAAATAGAGTTATTTTTAAAGAGAAGGCCAGAAAGCAAACATTGATGTGCGGTATACAGAATTCTGATGAGAACAGAGGACAGAGTTTGCAAGACTATTTGACCTAATACTAAGTATGAGAACAAAGTGAGCAGAAATGTTTATGAAGGAAGGCTCAAACACTAGAAAACATAATAAAAATCAAGAAACATGGGGTTGCCACTGATCCAAATTGAGACCTTCAGCAGGTCGCAAACTCTGTGTCTAATTTCCCCCCACATCTATAAAGCAGATCTAATGGTACTTACCAATGCTGGTAAAGCACTTGCAGATCTACTGATAAAAAACAGGTTTCAGAGTAGCAGCCGTGTTCGTCTGTATCCTCAAAAAGAAAAGGAGTACGTGTGGCACCTTAGAGACTAACAAATTTATTAGAGCATAAGCTTTCGTGAGCTACAGCTCACTTCATCGGATGCATACCATACTGCAACCGATGAAGTGAGCTGTAGCTCACAAAAGCTTATGCTCAAATAAATTTGTTAGTCTCTAAGGTGCCACATGTACTCCTTTTCTTTTTGATAAAAAACACTATATGGATGCTAAGTATTATTATCAGTCATATTATTAAATAATTGTAGGTCAAATTGCTGTATAGAGATAAGTTACCAAGACAAAATAACTGCTTATATTGTTTTGAAGATTAAGTAAGAAATAGAATGAAACACTTTTGAAGATGGGTCATTTTTTCCAAAAAAGGGCTGAAATCATGTGCTCGTTTTAGCTTCCTAATTCCTATTCTTCTGAGCTCTTTACCAGTTTCCCTTTAATTACACATTTGTCTTCCCATGTAAAATGGAGCAGCAGAGCAAGTACACTCTGAGTGTGGCCTGGTAAAAAAACATAAGTTAAAAGTAACCTTACACAAGTACCTTACACAAGTAAGTACCTTACACAATGTATGTATATCTGAAATGTATTTCTAGAAATCTAGCTGATATCTTCAATATTTATTGTGATGTAGTGACCAAAGCTTTTGTTTTAAATCCCTCTGCTTTACCTTTCTTTCTTTCTTTTAATTGTGGTAAAAACCTTTCCTTGCTAAATTTACCTAGAGCACCTACTCATTTGTCCAATACCTTCAGAACTATCCCATGGTTGTTTATACTCACTACCTTTAAGGATTTGCTGCGGGCAAAAATGTTAGAGAAAAAGCATATTCCCCCAAGTGAGGAAATACAGACTTCTTATGAGAAATCTGGCATAACAAACAAGGTTGTCATCCAATAAAGTGTCTCCTGATCAAAAGAGCTAACATACAGTAAAAGATACTTTGTAAAATAATACCTCAATATCTGTCTGTTCTGTTTTAAAACGCTTTTCTTTAATGTAAACTGAAAAAGCTCAACTTGCAGGGCAGTTAGTAATTCCTGCTCCACAAGGAAACATATTATGTTGCTGCATCTACAAACAAATGTCTTTGTTCGGATCGTGCAGACACTTATGCATGCATTTAATTTTAGTCATGAGAATAGTCCCATTGAAGGATTGAGATATTAGGATCTGATTCCGCAAAACCTTAATCAGGGAATTACTTAGCAGGTGAGTAATCAAGTGTGTCTGAGGAGGTCAGACCTACTGAATTGAATAAGTCTACTGATATAAATAAGCGCTGCAGGATCAGGCCATTGGGTTATTCACTCTCCCTCCCCCTCCCCACCTCCTCCACGCCCCACCCCCCCCCCAAAAAAAGGTTTGCTCCTGTTCTCATAAATGTTTTACAGAGTGCTTGGTTTCATGGAAATCACATACACAACAGTAAAAAAAAAAAAAAAAAAATGAAACTATGTGAGAAATCTCTCCCTCTCCAGTTTTCTCACCTTTTTTTGGCTTCTGCATGAAATTCAGAAGGAAAAAACAAGATCTGCCATTAGATAATTTTGTATACTTGGAACTTGTAAAAGAATTTTAATGGGAATTCCACACATCAGGGCTGTTTTCTTTCCAGGTTATGTCAGTTTGCTTCAGTAGAGTAACCCACATACAGAAAAGTCCTAATGTGTTCAAACTTGCTGTATTTGCTAATCAAACATATTTGACAAATCTGCCACTGAGTGTATTAGACCCTACCTCTGCAAACACTTACACCAGGAATAAACTTTACTCACATGTGCAAATGTAGGACTAGGCTTTAGCATGGGCTCAATCCTGTGAGCAGATCCACACGTACAACACCTTCTCCGATGTGAAATACCATTGAAGTCAGAGGTGCTGAGCACTGGAGCAAGTGGCTGTGTATCTATTTGCAGAATCAGGCTTCCAAGTTGTATTTCCATAAATTAAATTGAAAACCCAAGATCAAAATTACAATAAAGCAATCAGAACTACAACCCACTCAGGTACATTCAACAAGAGTTTTCCTTGCTGCACTAGTCAGGTTTAATGTGAGTATAGGAAGGGTACTGAAATTTACATTCAGTTTTGCTGTCTACTCAAATTGTCTACACAGGTTTGTGTGTTGCCTGCTTACAAGTACAAATCAGAAAGGAAGTCCAGTCCTAAATCCCACTCACCTTAATGTGAGCAGGACTGGGCATACATACAGAAAGCAAAACACAGTGTTGCAAACTCTTGTGATTTTATCTTGAATTTTGCAATACTTGGGGGCGGTTGTTGTTTTTTATCTCATCATTTTTAAGCCAGTCTCAGGATTTGAGGGGCCTGATTTACAATTTCTGATCACCAAGCGAGGGCAAAACTAAAACCATAACAGTAGAACATACATACATACATACAAGTCACTAAGCCAAAGCGTATACACACATAAAAATGTATAAAAAAATGTACTTCATTCATTTTTACAACTGTCACTGTAGTTGTAATTATTTATGAGAAATCTCAGGATATAATATCTACCTATATATTTCTACCACATTCATTATCACAATGTGCCAATACAGAGGGTAATCGCTAAACAACTGCCTCTTCCATGAGGTAGGGTTGACAGGTGTCCGGTTTCTGACCAGAACATCCGGTCAAAAAGGGACCCTGGCGGCTCTGGTTGGCACTGCCCACTGGGCCATTAAAAGTTCGGCCGGTGGCATGGTGGAGGCCCGCGGCTAAGGCAGGCTCCCTGGCTGCCCTAGCTTTGTGCGGCTGCCAGAAGTGGCTGCCAGGTCCTTGCGGCCCCTAGGCGCATGGTCAGCCAGGGAGGCTCCGTGCACTCGCCCCGCTCCCAGTGCCGGCTCTGTGGCTCCCATTGGCCGGGAACCGCAACCAATGGAAGCTGCGGGAGTGGGGCCTGCAGGCACAAGTGCACCACGCAGAGCCTCCCTGGCCGCCCATGAGGCTAGGGTCTGCAGGGACCTGACAGCTGCTTCCTGGGAGACAGAGTAAACACCCCTAGGACCCCGCACCGCCCCCACACACACACACAACACCCCACCTCCTGCCCTAGCCCAGAGTCCCCTCCCGCACACAAAGTCCCTCCCGGAGTCAAACCCCCAACCCAGAGCCCATACCCTGCCCCGCACCCCAACCCCCAGCCCTCTCCCGCACCCCAAACCCCTTATCCCCAGCCCCAACCCAGAGCCAACACCCCCAGCCAGAGCCCTCACTCAGCTTGGTGAAAGTGAGTGAGGGTTGGGGACAGGGAGCGACAGAGGGAGGGGGGATGGAGCGAGCAGGGGCAGGGCCTCGTAGAAGGGGTGGTGCTGGGGCAGGGCCTTGGGGAAGGGACAGGGAAGGGAGCGGGAAAGTGGTGTTCAGTTTTGTGCCATTAGAAAGTTGGCAACCCTACCATGAGGTCAAAAAAGCCCAAGTTTGTGAATCCTCAGGCATAATGCAAGGCCGAGCTCTTCCTTCCGACCTCTGCCAAAAGGGGTGTTTGGGCAGGGTTCAGTTTCTGTCATGATGTGCAGACATTTACGTCATTTTACATATTAACAGAGATGCTTTTATATTTTTGTTCAGGTAGGAAGGGGCATAATGAAGATTAAATGAATGTAAAAGTACTAATAAATATAACATTTTATTAAATAAATCACATATGTTTTGGTAACATGAGATCTCACTAAAGCAGCTGCTATGAAATCTTTACCAAAAACTGAAGAGAGCCCACCAACTGTGTGTGAAGATACTGTATGTGGATTACTCAGGTTCTACTGAACAAGCAAATGTGTTAGCAACTTGAAGCAGAGTTAAACAGGCAAATTTTGACCTATCACATTTGACATCAATAGCCGGTGTAAGGCAGTGTACCACTCTGATACCTGAAAGTCACTCTGAAAGTGACCTAATTTAATCATCTCCACACACATTCCAGAATTTAGAGGGAAGATACCTTATTGTTTCTATGCAATAGTTTGGCAAATTATTATTTTGCATCTGGACAAAGGAGAAACAAAGAAAATATATCAGCAGACAAAAGGAAAAGAAGGAGACCGCCCACAGAGGGGATGGAATAGGATTGTCTTGGGAATTTCACTGAAATAAACCGTTCCCAAATGATAATCTGCCAAAAGCACAGAGGCAGTCCAGAGCCAAGGGGACAAATTCTTCCCCGGTGTAACGCCACTGACTTCAGAGTTACACTTGGGATGAGTTTGGCTTAAGGAATCTAAAGATGGACCCTGACCAATTTCCCCCTAAGTAGGATTCAGATCTGTGGCTTCCGGTGTTACAACATTGCTTTGGCTTTGTTATGCTGTTATGTTCTTTATCAGAATTTTTTTACTCTTACAGAACAGCTAAAGAACTCCAAACCAGTAGCACCACCTGATGAATATCAACTGCTCTTCAAAGCATTTGTCTTAAAACCCAGGGTTGGGTTTGTTTCCTCCCCTACTCCAAGCTGGTGGGTCTTAGCACTGATGAGTTCATTGTGTGGTCTGTCTGGTCAAATCTGCTGCTTAAATCCAGTCATTCAGAGTTGAATGGTAATGTTTTAATGGGGTAGGATTCAATCTTTTCCAGTGTATGCACTTCCTTGCTTCTTTTGCAGCCTTTACATTTCTATTTGTGGTGTTCTTGTTACTGGCTGATAGATGAGACACAAGATTAATGTCGCCTCGCCATATATCAATAGCCTCCCAGTGAAAATATAGGTTTCAGAGCAACAGCCGTGTTAGTCTGTATTCGCAAAAAGAAAAGGAGTACGTGTGGCACCTTAGAGACTAACCAATTTATTTGAGCATAAGCTTCCGTGAGCTACTGCTCACTTCATCGGATGCATACTGTGGAAAATACAGAAGACGTTTGTTTTTATACACACAAATCATGAAAAAATGGGGGGAGAGAAAACCTTTTGTAGTGATAAACACCCATTTTTTCATGATTTGTGTGTATAAAAACATCTTCTGTATTTTCCACAGTATGCATCCGATGAAGTGAGCTGTAGCTCACGAAAGCTTATGCTCAAATAAATTGGTTAGTCTCTAAGGTGCCACAAGTACTCCTTTTCTTTTAGTGAAAATATAAACAGTCAAAAAGCTGTAATGAATTCCACTTATATATCAGTTTAGAAGAATGGGATTTGTGGTGACTCATCATATTACAGCAGCCCAAAGACATAATACATGATTCTACAGTCCGCCCAGTTTCCTTTAGTTCACCTATAATTAGATATTCATGCAGGATGGACAAAATACAGTCTCTATACATTTTTTCTCCATAAGCAATTATTTGGGCTCAAATGCCTAAATTTTCAAAACTAAATTGACTACAATGATGGCAGGAGGTTGTAGCTTGGGTATCATTTGCATTCACTTTCACATTGTTTCTTTCATTCCATTTTATAAGTCTGATACTTATTTTTCTCTGTCTCTTGCAGGATGTCTGCTTTCCATCAAGCACAGACACACTTTGGGACTGGGCTGCTACAGCTGCATTTTCTGACTGAGCCACATTTTACAAAAGAATTTTTATGAATGCAGTGCCAAACTTGTCATAGGTGATCGTGCCTGCTTCAGCCTTGAAGTTTCAGCCTTTGTTCTCTCTCCTCTTTCCCCCTGGTTAGCTAAATGATTTGCTGCTAGGAAAAGAATCATTCACTAGGCCATGCAAAGAAATTCAGTAGCCGTGTTCCACATCTTAAAGTAAATAGATAGACTAGCAATAGGTTGTTCTAACGTGTTAATAAAGTAGTATGCTACCATCACATTCACCATTGCAGCGTCACTCTTTTAATTATAGAGATCTATCTGGCTGCATTAAAGAAATATTATGGAATATTTTATATATGAATGTACTTACTTTAAAATTATATGATAATCAGTTAATAATGGAAACCCATAGTAATATAGGAATTGCCATGCTGGATAGCACCTTAGGTCCATTTAATCCTGTATCTGACAGCGGTCAGCACTGGATGCTTCAGAGGTAGGTGTAAGAACCCGCAGTAGGCAGATGCAGAATAATTTGCTTCCCCACACACATCAGGTCTCATCCTGATCTCTAATAGTCAGAGATTGGCTTAAGTTAGATAATTGGTTTAACATCTCTTCCAAAAAATGTTGTTAGCAATAACTATCATAATCCTGAATATTCATTATACATATAAAGATTCAATCCCTTTTTGCATCTTGCTGAGTTCTTAGTCTCAGTGACATATTATGGTAAAAAGTGCCACAGTCCAATTATGTGTTGTGTGAAAACGTGTTTTCTTTGATCAGTTTTGAATCTGCCACCTTTTTAATTTCACTGAATGTCCCCTTGCAGAAACATTTGACCTACTTTCTTAACCATTCATTATTTTATATAATTTTACTATGCTTCCTGCAGCTCTCATTGGCCGGGAACAGCGAACCACGGCCACTGGGAGCTGCGGGCGGCCATGCAAATGTAAACAAACTCTCCGGCAGCCCACCATGGATTACCCTGACAGGCCACGTGTGGCCTATGGGCTGCAGGTTGCCCACCACTGGTCTACGGTGAACAATCCCAATCTTGTCAATCTCTCATCATTCAAGACTTTTTCCAGGCCACTAACCATTCTCATCATCTTTCTGTGAACCACCTCTAATTCTGCAAAATACTTTTTTGAGATGCACTGACCAGTACTGCACACAATATTCCAGATAAAGCTTCATGATCAAGTTAGGTGTTGAAATTATATTTTCCATCATGTTCTCCATCCTATTCCTTATGCATCCTAGCTTCTTATTTGCTTTTCTGACACACTGAGCAAAAGTCCTTATTGGGCTGTCCACAATGTCATTTCCATTTCCATTTCCAGAGCTGACAGAGCTCATTTAGAAATCTGTATGTTTGTGTTTGAGCAATTTAAATTTTTCCTATCAATGCCCATTACTTTGCATGCATCAACATTGAAGATTTTCTCTGTCAAAGACCAAGTGTACGCTCCACAGTAGAATAACTCCACCCTAGGAAAACAAATAAACACTAGTAAATGCCAGTAAATAAGGAAGCCCAGCAACTACTAAGAGAAGTATATACTCCGGGTAGGAAAACCTCCAAAGCTCCACCTACACTTATGAATAAAACTCCCCAGAATTGAGAGAAGAAGGGATTTCACTCCACCCTCCGGATGTCACTTCTAGCACCAGTATGCCTGGCAGCAGCAATGAGTTTCTTTGCATAAATGCTATGGAAATATAACATATCTTCTACTCTTCTGTTTCCACATTAATGAAAATGATTAAGGACAACGGAAAGTACCTTTAGCAGTGAAATCAAGAACTGAATTTCCTTTGTATGGTAAAGTAGTTTAGAATCATGTGCAAATCATAGCTCTGTAGTAAATAACTTTGTATTAATAACCACTAGTACAAACCCCATATTGTCCAGTGTAATGTTGTGATTCAAGCCACTCATCTACCAGTTGCTACAACACTCTTATCTACTATCTAAATGACATGACGAATTACCTCTATCTATACACTAGTGTAGATATATTATCTCTATCAGGAATAATTATTTGGTTTCACAGGTATAATCTCAGTCAGTCTCTGGAGTCTATGGCAATGTGTACTCAACATCAACTGAAAAGACAACAGCAATATAAACAAACCGTTATCGTTCTTGTGATAACCAACAGTAAATCACTACGGGACTTGTGCTTCTAACAGCTTTTGATTAGGATGCTAACCACAAAAATGTGTTTGGAAAAAATACAATTTCCTACCCCACTTTACACATTATTGAAAATATAGGCTGCAGCTTCTTTTACTTAGTGTCTAAGCATTTGATATCTTGGTAAACACAAATTTTGGGAACAATTCATTATGAAGAACAAAAGGGTGTCACAGATCTTTGCCAAACTTTGTAACAATCGTTTCCTGATCAACAACATAAACATTGCAAAACGGGTATGCCAGAGAAAACAACCGCAAGATTATGAGAAGCAAAATGTCCACTATAATACTGTGAGCACTGTACTGCAACTGAATTCATTCAGTTGCTTACCTGGACATTCTGAGATTCCTACTTCTTGTGGTTAACAATTAAATTTTATTGTTCTCTATGACGGCTCCTTTGTAATCTGCTTGATAGTAAAAGTCAAACGTGGGCAAGAAAACCAAAACTGACAGCATTGGTTCATTTTGGGAAGCATGCTGTCTGTTGCATTCTATAGGCCTCATTGAAATCAATGAGAATCCTTTCATTGACTTCATTGGACACTAGATTTGACCCACAGAGACCATCACCTCATTTCTTTTTGCCAGAGTTAGAAATTCTGCCTATGAGTAACCATCTCACTACTGGTCATAGTAAGGGGACTAAGCAGGGTCTGTCTGCCAGACCCCCAAGAGTACAGCATGGTCATATAGAGAATGCTAACAGACCTGAAGGAAACAGGTTCTAAAATATAGGGTGCATCTTGCAGAGCAGGGAACCATTACATTAACTCAATGCAGCACAAGGTGTAGAAAGTAAAAAGATATGCAACACTATTCAGCTGTTTGGAAATGGACTACTTTTAGAAAGGTCTCAAAAGTCACTTATTTCATCACGTTGACATCAGATCAATGGAATAAAATGTATCTCCACAATAGGTTTGCTATTATGAGTAGATTGCCAAAAGTTATTTTATCTAAATAGCGTATGAGATCTTTTAAAGTCTGCCTTACATCAGTGTGTCAGAAAAGTAAAAATTCAGATTCTGGTATGGCTTTTTTGGTTGGTTGGGGAGTTATTTATTTATTTATTTTACAGAAGATTACAGAAGAAAACAGGACAAATGGATTCCCTGTCATCTGTTGTGCTCAGATTCAGTCCAATACACCCTGGTTATGTTTCAGGGCCAGATCCTTAGCCAGTGTAAGTCAGTGCAGTTACACTGAAATCAACAGAGCTCCACCAGCTTAAACCACCTGAGAATCTGGCCCTCAGATACCACTTTAGAAAAACCAAATTTGCATCCCCAATTTATCAGTCACATAAACCACAAATTTTGCACTCAGGCCTCCTACAGATGGAGCGCTCACCCTGAATTATAGCAGAGAAAGGAAAAAAACACAAGATTGCATTCTCAATGCAAGCAGGCCTTAAATCACTGCCTAAAGGGAGGACGCTGTTTATATTCACATGGTCACCCTGAACAATGCTTCTTTCCCTCTGCTAACCTCTCTGCGGGAGGTGATGAGCTCAGAATTCTGGGTTACTGGCATACTGAGTGCTAGCAACACACGTGCATAAAAAATTAAAAGGAAAGCAAAAACACGCACTAAATAAAATTCCCTCTTTTCTCTAGTTACCTCAGTCAGATTATACTGTTTGATAGCTTGTGAGTCTTTTTAGAGTATCATGAAGTAATACAAAAATAACATATTTAAATAAAGTCTGGAGAGAACTATGATGTCTTAAGCTGTCTAAACTACCACGCTGTTGCAGAATGATGCTAATTTTTCTTCACTTGAAGGGTACTCAGGAAATTACATGTTGATATCCCCAGCTGTGCTGTCTACAAAAAAGTGAAGCAACAAAATGCTTCACACAGGTGATCCAGCTGGAAACAAGTGGAACAAAATGACTGGTTGGATCTGACACACAGTGAGCAGGCGACTTACAAAGATAATTACTGATGACTGCCAGTCATCCATATTTATTTGGTCCCCCAGAAATCAAAATGCTACACCAACGTGCAACTTCTAAAATTCTTTCTCCCTTCCCATCGAAACACCGCATATGGAATTTTTTACAGGTGACTTACGTAGTTTCTTGTTTAACTTTGATGCTGCAAATTAAACTGACAGAAAAGTCCAGAAAAAAGCATTTCAAGTACACCTGGCTGGGGTTCCTTTAAATCTCATCAGTAGTTTTAGACATTAACTATGTGCCAATTTTTGCCAATCTACCTTTCTCCTCCTCCCTTATGTAATACAAAATGACAGTGTAAGTGCCTAAGGACCCTCTAAATTAGCAAAAAAAATTCTGCATTCAAAGCAAGATCTTCAGCACAAAGAAGACATGATGATACTTACACCTCTCCATCTGCCACCTATATGCATGCATTACAGCAAGGCTCTTAGCCCTGGTCTATACTAGGAGTTGAGGTCGAATTTAGCAGCGTTAAATCGATTTAACCCTGCACCCGTCCACATGACGAAGCCCTTTTTTTCTACTTAAAGGGCTCTTAAAATTGATTTCCTTACTCCACCTCCAACAAGGGGATTAGTGCTGAAATCGACCTTGCCGGGTCGAATTTGGGGTACTGTGGACGCAATTAGACTGACTGCTCCACTGTGACCGCTCTGGACAGCACTCTCAACTCAGATGCACTGGCCAGGTAGACAGGAAAAGGCCCACGAACTTTTGAATTTCAATTTCCTGTTTGGTCAGCATGGCAAGCTGCAGGTGAGTGCAGAGCTCCTCAGCAGAGGTGACCATGATGGAGTCCCAGAATCGCAAAAGAGCTCCAGCACGGACTGAACGGGAGGTGCGGGATCTGATCGCTGTATGGGGAGAGGAATCCGTGCTATCAGAACTACGTTCCAGTTTTTGAAATGCCAAAATATTTGTCAAAATCTCTCAGGGCATGAAAGACAGAGGCCACAACAGGGACCCGAAGCAGTGCCGCGTGAAACTTAAGGAGCTGAGGCAAGCCTACCAGAAAACCAGAGAGTCAAATGGCCGCTCCGGGTCAGAGCCCAAAACATGCCGCTTCTATGATGAGCTGCATGCCATTTTAGGGGGTTCAGCCACCACTACCCCAGCCGTGTTGTTTGACTCCTTCAATGGAGATGGAGGCAACACGGAAGCAGGTTTTGGGGACGAGGAAGATGATGATGATGATGAGATTGTAGATAGCTCACAGCAAGCAAGCAGAGAAACCGGTTTTCCCGACAGCCAGGAACTGTTTCTCACCCTGGATGTGGAGCCAGTACCCACCGAACCCACCCAAGGCTGCCTCCCGGACCCGCCAGGCAGAGAAGGGACCTCTGGTGACTGTACCTTTTAAAATAGTATACATGGTTTAAAAGCAAGCATGTTTAGTGATTAATTTGCCCTGGCTTTCGTGGCTCTCCTGGATGTACTCCCAAAGCCTTTGCAAAAGGTTTCTGGGGAGGGCAGCCTTACTCCATCCACCATGGTAGGACACTTTACCACTCCAGGCCAGTAGCATGTGCTCGGGAATCACTGTAGAACAAAGCATTGCAGTGTATGTTTGCTGGCGTTCAAACAACATCTGTTCTTTATCTCTCTGTGTTATCCTCAGGAGAGTGATATCATTCATGGTCACCTGGTTGAAATAGGGTGCTTTTCTTAAGGGGACATTCAGAGGTGGCCATTCCTGCTGGGCTGTTTGCCTGTGGCTGAACAGAAATGTTCCCCGCTGTTAGCCACGGCAAGGGGGGAAGGGTGAGAGGCTAGCCATCCGGTGGGGGGAAGCAAAATGCGACCTTGGAACGAAAGCACATGTGCTATGTATGTAATGTTAACAGCAAGGTTTACCATGAAAGAGTGTACCCATTGTTCTATAAAATGTGTCTTTTTAAATGTGTCCTTTTTTTTCTCCACCAGCTGCATGTGTTTCAAGGATCACAGGATCTTCTCCTTCCCAGAGGCTAGTGAAGATTAGAAGGCGAAAAAAACGTACTCACGACGAAATGTTCGCTGAGCTCATACTGTCCTCCCACACAGACAGAGCACAGATGAATGCGTGGAGGCAGACAATGTCAGAGTGCAGGAAAGCACAAAATGACCGCGAGGAGAGGTGGCAGGCTGAAGAGAGTAAGTGGTGGGCTGAAGAGAGGGCTGAAGCTGAAAGGTGGCGGCAGCGTGATGACAGGAGGCAGGATTCAATGCTGAGGCTGCTGGAGGATCAAACTAATATGCTCCAGCATATGGTTGAGCTGCAGGAAAGGCAGCTGGAGCATGGACCGCCGCTACAGCCCCTGTGTAACCAACCACCCTCCTCCCCAAGTTCCATAGCCTCCTCACCCAGATGCCCAAAACCGCGGTGGGGGGGGCCTCTGGCCACCCAGCCACTCCACCCCAGAGGATAGCCCAAGCAACAGAACGCTGGCATCAGGTCATCAAAACATCAATAAGTTTTAAAGTTTTAAACTTTTAAAGTTCTCTGTGACCTTGTCCTTCCCTCCTCCACCACCCCTCCTGGTGCTTCTCTCCTCCACCACCCCTCCCGAGCTACCTTGGCAGTTATCCTGATATTTGTGTGATGAATTAATAAAGAATGCATGAATGTGAAGCAACAATGACTTTATTGCCTCTGCAAGTGGTGATCGAAGAGAGGAGGGGAGGGTGGTTGGCTTACAGGGAAGTAGAGTAAACCAAGGGGCAGGGGGTTTCATCAAGGAGAAACAACCAGAACTTTCACACCGTAGCCTGGCCAGTCATGAAACTGGTTTTCAAAGCTTCTCTCATAGGCACCACGCCCTCCTGTGCTCTTCTAACCGCCCTGGTGTCTGGCTGCGCTTAACCAGTGGCCAGGCGATTTGCCTCAACCTCCCACCCCACCATAAACATCTCCCCCTTACTCTCACAGATATTGTGGAGCACACAGCAAGCAGTAATAACAGTGGGAATATTGGTTTCGCTGAGGTCTAACCAAGTCATTAAACTGCGCCAGAGTGCTTTTAAACATCCAAATGCACATTCTACCACCATTCTGCACTTGCTCAGCCTGTAGGTGAACAGCTCCTGACTACTGTCCAGGCTGCCTGTGTATGGCTTCATGAGCCATAGCATTAAGGAGTAGGCTGGGTCCCCAAGGATAACTATAGGCATTTCAACATCCCCAACGGTTATTTTCTGGTCTGGGAAGAAAGTCCCTTCCTGCAGCTTTTGAAACAGACCAGAGTTCCTGAAGATGCGAGCATCATGTACCTTTCCCGGTCATCCCACGTTGATGTTGGTGAAACGTCCCTTGTGATCCACCAGTGCTTGCACCACCATTGAAAAGTACCCCTTGCGGTTTGTGTACTCGCCGTCTTGGTGCTCCGGTCTCAAGATAGGGATATGGGTTCCGTCTATGGCCCACCACAGTTAGGGAATCCCATTGCAGCAAAGCCATCCACTATGACCTGCACATTTTCCAAAGTCACTACCCTTGATATCAGCAGATCTTTGATTGCGTTGGCTACTTGCATCGCAGCAGCCCCCACAGTAGATTTGCCCATTCCAAATTGATTCCCGATTGACCGGTAGCTGTCTGGCGTTACAAGCTTCCACAGGGCTATCGCCACTCACTTCTCAACTGTGAGTGCTACTCTCATCTTGGCACTCATGCGCTTCCGGACAGGGGAAAGCAAGTCACAAAGTTCCATGAAAGTGCCCTTACGCATGCAAAAGTTTCGCAGCCACTAGGAATCATCCCAGACCTGCAACACTATGCGGTCCCACCAGTCTGTGCTTGTTTCCCAGGCCCAGAATCGGCATTCCACCGCATGAACCTGCCCCATTAGCACCATGGTGCTCGCATCGCCAGGGCCTGTGCTTTGAGAGAAGTCAGTGTCCATGTCCTCAACACTCTCATCACCGCGCTGACATCACCTACTTGCCCGGTTTCGCTTTGCCAGGTTCTGGTGCTGCATATACTGCTGGATAATGCGCGTGGTGTACAATGTGCTCCTAATTGCCAAAGTGATCTGAGCGGGCTCCATGCTTCCCATGGTATGGCGTCTGGACAGAAAAAAGACACAGAACGATTGTCTGCCTTTGCTCTGATGGAGAGAGGGGTGACTGATGACATGGCTTACAGGGTTGGCTTACAGGGAATCAACAAAGGGGGTGGCTTTACATCAAGGAGAAATAAAAACAACTTTCACACAGAATGGCCCCCTCAAGGATTGAACTGAAAACCCTAGGTTTAACAGGCCAATCCTCAACCCACTAAGCTATCCCTCCCTCTGTTATTTCAGGCATGACTGAATCTCCATTAAAGTTTTCAAGGTGCCCCTGACAGACCTCACCAAAACAATTGTCGGCTGTTGATTTCACGGAGGGAGGGAGGAGCAAATGAATACAAAACAAATCTGGTCTATTTCTTTTTTTGATCCACTCCATCTATCTTTTACATCTTTGGCTGGCAGCAGACGGTGCAGTAGGACTGCAAGCATCCACATCTCCTGGCTACTTGGCAGAAGATGGTGCAATAAGACCGCTAGCCATCCTCATCTCCTGCCTGCTCACCATAAGATGGTTCAATCGGACTGCCTGCAGGACTAAAGAGAATGACCTGGTCGAGTCACTCCTAATTTAGTCCCTGTGCCTATGTCTGCCCAGGCGCTCCTAACCAACCTTACTGAGGCAGCCAGGAGCACCTCGGACATGATGACGATGGTTTTCAGGCCTACTGCACTGTCTGCTGCCACAAGGCAATGGGTTGCTGCTGCTGTGTAGCAATGCAGTACTGCATCTGCCAGCACACAGGAGACATACGGTGACAGTGAGCTGAGCGGGCTCCATGCTTGCCGTGGTATGGCATCTGCACAGGTAACTCAGGAAAAAAGGCACAAAACGATTGTCTGCCGTTGCCTTCATGGAGGAAGGGATGGAGGGAGGGCCTGACAACATGTACCCAGAACCACCCGCGACAATATTTTTTGTCCCATCAGGCATTGGCATCTCAACCCAGAATTCCAATGGGTGGCGGAGACTGTGGGAACTGTGGGATAGCTACCCACAGTGCAACACTCCGGAAGTCGACGCTAGCCTCGGTACTGTGGAAGCACTCCACTGAGTTAATGCACTTAATGCACTTAGAGCATTTTGTGTGGGGACACACACAATCGACTATATAAAAATGATTTCTAAAAAACCAACTTCTATAAACTCGACCTAATTTCATAGTGTAGACATACCCTTAGTCTGTTAGGAGTTACAGTCTCAACTAGTTATTTTTGCAAGTTACTTATTCAACTGGTGGATCCAGAAATCTATGTGGCTTCTGTTAACTCTTCAGGAGATCCAGATGTTAAAGCTATGACATGTTCCCTTCAGGAAGCACAGTCCTACAAAATTTCTTCTCAACCACTCTCCAGGGGCAAGAGAGGCTTGTGTTTTTTTATTCTTGATGGGCAAGTCAAATATCATTAGTTATTTTCATTGTAATCATCACCTTGATAAGGGTGTGTGAGTTGATTTGATGTAACACCAATAGAGAGCAGATAAATTTTCATTAGCATTTTAAAAAGCTGAAACCCAGGAGTTAGCCTCCCACTAAAGTGGAAATTCCAGAGTTGTTTGGTGTAGAAATGTGAAGAAACATAAAACCAGATAAAGAGAGCTATGGTCCGACTTACGCACATTGTTTAACTTAAAACACGTGCACAAATCCTCCCAGAATTGGGGCCCATATTAGTTCTACACTAAAACAGTGCACCATATCACATATACGGTATAATGTACTAAAATGTGTAAATGCTCATGCATTGTTCATTTCAAATTTTCCCAATAATGAGTGGATTATCACAAATTAAATTTGCTAAGCTGCCTGACGCTATGAGGACTCCATTAGGTTGTAGATTTCGGGAACCCCTTATGTAAGGGTCGGGGAAACTCTTTCAGCATGAAGACTCTTGTCCATAAGCCCTTCATGTTAAAAGACCACCAAAGGCAAATATAATGTGTCATTATTTCATATGTGATAAGAGTTCCCATAATCATGAGATAGTCACATATATCCTATGAATATGCAGTGGTTGCCACTGAAAAACAATTTAAAAAAAAAGCCAGTATGCAGTTTTATTTGATGTAATGCAGTTATTTTGTGCTCTATTAACATGTACAGAAATAATTCAGAGACAACTAAACACACAGACTTCAGTGTAAAAACGAGGTCAATCCCATGTATTTTTTTAAAAGGTAAAAGCATATTGGACCCAATATTGTGGTTGTTTCATTTGCCAAGCAATCCCAGATTTAGATGCACTGTACAGTACATGTGTTCAATTGCATTATTTTAATTTACTCCTCTCTAAGTTAGATGGCAGCCACATAGCACTCTCAATAATACAAGATTAACAGAGTATATAAACTGAATGAGGTTTCGTAACACAACATGTAAGATGAATGGCCTGTCTTCTCTTCTGTACTGAAGTATTTTAACATCAGTCTGTTGTGTTTACTATTGGAATTTACCAGCTTGCCTCTGTGTTTTGTCTTCCCTATTCACACTTCTCCTTAATTATATGTGATAGCTAAGGCTTAAGTAGCTATTAAATTAATTCCCTTTGGAATTATTAATGCCTATTCAGTCTGGGAAAGATGGGGATGGAGGTGTTTTTGTCAGCTAATGAAAGTGGAAAGAAAAAATGGGAATTCTAACCGTCCTACATCATGGTTAAACCAGGAATGAAAGCTGAATTTAAATGCAAAAGATATACCTTTGTTACATACTACTTCAGATCATGTTAGGGTAACCATGAGGTTTACTTTGAAGAATCTCTGAACAATGCAATCCAATTTAAGACCGTTGTCATTATTCTCATTCTGAGGACGTTATTATACCTTGCATTTTGCAATGTTACACATGGCCCAGTCACTTGTCCTTTTCACCCCAGCATTTACACATGCATACTGTGACAGGGTCAGACCAGATGGCTACAGGAGAGTGACAGAAGGCAGATATGTTATCCCCAGGTTAAGTAGGTCCCTTTTCCCTGGGTAAGGGAAGGTTCCAGAACCATCAGGAACTTTCTGGAAACAATTAAGGCAGACAGGCTGATTAGAACACCTACAGCCAATCAAGAAGCTGCTAGAATCAATTAAGACAGGCTAATCAAGGCACCTGGGTTTAAAAAGGAGCTCACTTCAGTTTGTGGTATGCATGCACGGACCTGGGAGTGAGAAGGCGTACTACTGGAAGACTGAGAAGTACAAGCATTATCAGACATCAGGAGGAAGGTCCTGTGGCGAGAATAAAGAAGGTGTTGGGAGGAGGCCATGGGGAAGTAGCCAAGGGAGCTGTAGCTGTCACGCAGCTGTTACAGGAGTCACTGTAGACAGCTGCAATTAACAGGGCCCTGGGCTGGAACCCAGAGTAGAGTGTGGGCCCGGGTTCCCCCCATCCCTCCAACTCCCTATTTGATACCGGAGGAGTTGAACTGGAGTGTGGGTTCCACCAGAGGGGAAGGTCTCTGGCCTGCCCTTATTTTATTTCTCAGTAATAGAATCGTACAATTTTAAATAATAAAAAAATGATTTTCAGAGGCCATTTTCTAGCCATTCATGGTTTGCAGGCAGGGATTTCAGTAGTCTGTTAGCTTTGCACATATCTGGTCAGTGTCACTTTCCAAAGAAATGTCACCAGCTTGACAGAGAATCTCCAAAATTAATAAAATAATTGTGGCCTAAAGGTAAAATCAATTAAAAGGAATTTTAAAAGTTGGTTAGTAAATCAAGCCAGTACAGGTGTGCCTTTGTACTCAGTGTGTTATTGTAGACATGGTATGTGGCTGGATGAAAAGTGAGGAATGTGGATTAAAGCAATTACAGATCAGAATTCCATTGTGCATTTAGTCAACTTTTGTTGACACCACTGGAAAAATTTGAGTTATTTGAGTTATTTTGAGTTATTTGAGTTATATTCCTGATCACATGATTAAAAAGAAAATTCCTTCAGCTTCTGAAACATTTGGCTTCTGAAACATTCAGTTTGTGACCAGAGTCATAGAAGGCTGCTGGCTTGGGAAAGTCAATTCGCCAGGGAATCCTCCTACTCTCTGAATTGCACTGGTCAGCCCCAAAGGCTTCCAACTTCACTTACAGAGCCTCCATATCCAGCAACCTCAGCTGACATGCAGAACTAACATGTTTCCAACTGCCAAAACACCATGGGTAAAATTCTGCTCTTGGTTTTATTCTTATTACGTTTTGGCAGTTGCAGGCATTTTCTTTTTATCTTGTTTAATCAACAGAGGTCAAAAGGATTTCACAGGTGTAATGAAGCAAATAATTTGTCCCTATGTCTTTAATTACAGATGAAAACTTTTGCCAGTGTTAGGCATTTGCAACTTAGAGCTAGCATGTCACAGCAAACACTAATGCGTAACAGTGTCTA
Organism: Chelonia mydas; assembly: GCF_015237465.2. Lineage (NCBI taxonomy): Eukaryota > Metazoa > Chordata > Testudines > Cheloniidae > Chelonia > Chelonia mydas. The sequence continues at coordinate 157,011,807 of NC_057850.1, forward strand.
GTCTTGTTTTGAATAGTATGCAATATTTTGTGTACTGTGTGTTTGAGCTCTTAAAGTATTTGCTAATGATTTATATTAATTATAGAATATTGTTCAACAGTAGGTAGCTCTCAAAGCACTTTGCAAAGGAGATCAGTATCACTATCCCCATCTCACAAATGGGGAAACTGAAGCACAGAGTGGTGAAAGTTACTTGCCCAAGGTCACCCAGCAGGTCATTGGCAAAGCCAGCAATAGAACCCAGGTCTCCTGAATCCTAGACCAATGCTCTAGCCACTAGAGTGCATTGCGTCAGTTTAGGCAATTATGTTCTCAAAAGCAAGCCTGGAAATAGTTAATAAAATGGTTGAAATATGTCATCAGTGTGTGACCAGAAGGAAAGAGCAGCTGCCAGCTAGAGTTGTGCACAGGTCTTTATCTTCAGGTTTGGCTCTCAACCAGAAATCTTGGACTCTGTCCTGGATCAGATTTATTTACAAAATCGGAGACTTCTCTAATGCTCCACTGGCCTCCTGGACCTTCAATGTCTCCTTTAGCCTTCAATTCGCTCTCTTGGCTCCCTCCAAAACTCCTCAAGGCCTTTTGGCTCCTTTCCAGCTACCTCACCCTCTGATGGCCTCAGTTTGCTTATCTGGCCTTATTAGAAGGTCCTCAATAACCCACTCCTTAGTTCTAGCCGTTTTTTTCTTACAGCTTCTCTTTTCTATTCTCACTTAGCTACACTTTCCCCAGGCATTGAAAGAGTCAGATCTTAGACTCTGACTTCAGCTCATGGCCATTATTCTAGATGAACTAAAATGCCACTTGTGCTTTGGTCACAAACTCAATATTTGCTATTTTTAGACTGCTGTGAAGTAGAGAAAATAAAACATGAACAGTTTGCCTGTAGTATTCCATTTTCCATTATACTCACCTGGATGAAACATGGAATACGTTGTCCAAGAAACAAGAAGGCAGCAGCAGTGTCTTCTCTGATCTAACCCCTTTTAATCAACTAGCTAATCAGCATCAGAGGCTTCTCACACTACTGAATACCATAGTTCCCAAAAATATAGGACAAATGTAGGAGTATTACACAAAAAAATCCAATAAATATATGCAAAAATTGAAAATTCCTGTTTATAAAATATTCAGATAGGTTGTTTTCTTTGTTTCCTCAGAGCACAGAAAGTCCTGGTAGTGAAGCTGAACCACAGAGCACTCTGCAGTATTTCATAGAGAGAAATAAACTAATAATGTTAGTTTTACAAGGTAGTGTTTGGATCAGGATTAGGTTTAAACGGTGGTTGGGCTTCGAAGCCAAATCAGGGCTAGGACTTGGATTTGATAGCAATGAAGTCCTCACAAGAAACTGTGAATGGCATAAACCAGGCATGATCAATTGTTCTCATGAGATTTTGGCCACAGCTGAATTGGAACTGACCTACTGAAAACCAAATTGTAGGGAGGGGTTTGAATCCTGGGATGTGAATCCAAACCCCTTCACCCCACTCTGCAATATGAGACAGGGCAGCTTCCAAGTCCCAGTTTTGGCTCTACATTTTAGTAAAAGAAAAAGAAAAACAAACAGGTTTTCAAACCCCTTTAACAATCGTTCCATAAACATGAACGACACAAGGTACATTTGGCACCTTAGAGACTAACAAATTTATTTGAGCATAAGCTTTCGTGAGCTACAGCTCACTTCATTGGATGCATTCAGTGGAAAATACAGTGGGGAGATTTATATGCACAGAGAACATGAAACAATGAGTGTTACCATACACACTGTAAGGAGAGTGATCACTTAAGGTGAGCTATTAAGCAGGAGAGTGGGGGTGGGGGCGGGGAAACCTTTTGTAGTGATAATCAAGGTGGGCCATTTCCAGCAGTTGACAAGAAAGTGTGAGGAACAGTGCGGGGGAGGGGGGGAATAAACATGGGGAAATAGTTTTACTTTGTGTAATGACCCATCCACTCCCAGTCTTTATTCAAGCCTAAGTTAATTGTATCCAGTTTGCAAATTAATTCCAATTCAGCAGTCTCTCGTTGGAGTCTGTTTTTGAAGTTTTTTTGTTGAAGAATAGTCATTTTTAGGTCTGTAATCGAGTGACCAAAGAGATTGAAGTGTTCTCTGACTGGTTTTTGAATGTTATAATTCTTGACGTCTGATTTGTGTCCATTTATTCTTTCATGTAGAGACTGTCCGGTTTAGCCAATGTACATGGCAGAGGGGCATTGCTGGCACATGATGGCATATATCATTGCTGGCACATGATGGCATATATCACATTGGCAGATGTGCAGGTGAACGAGCCTCTGATAGTGTGGCCGATGTGATTAGGCCTTATGGTGGTGTCCCCTGAATAGATATGTGGACACAGTTGGCAATGGGCTTTGTTGCAAGGATAGGTTCCTGGGTTAGTGGTTTTGTTGTGTGGTGTGTGGTTGCTGGTGAGTATTTGCTTCACGTTGGGGGGCTATCTGTAAGCAAGGACTGGCCTGTCTCCCAAGATCTGTGAGAGTGATGGGTCGTCCTTCAGGATAGGTTGTAGATCCTTGAGGATGCATTGGAGAGGTTTTAGTTGGGGGCTGAAGGTGATGGCTAGTGGCGTTCTGTTATTTTCTTTGTTGGGCCTGTCCTGTAGTAGGTGACTTCTGGGTACTCTTCTGGCTCTGTCAATCTATTTCTTCACTTCAGCAAGTAGGTATTGTAGTTGTAAGAATGCTTGATAGAGATCGTATAGGTGTTTGTCTCTGTCTGAGGGGTTGGAGCAAATGCGGTTGTACCGTAGAGCTTGGCTGTAGACAATGGATCGTGTGGTGTGGTCCGGATGAAAGCTGGAGGCATGTAAGTAGGCATAGCGGTCAGTAGGTTTCCGGTATAGGGTGGTGTTTATGTGACCATCGTTTATTAGCACTGCAGTGTCCAGGAAGTGGATCTCTTGTGTGGACTGGTCCAGGCTGAGGTTGATGGTGAGATGGAAATTGTTGAAATCATGGTGGAATTCCTCAAGGGCTTCTTTTCCATGGGTCCAGATGATGAAGATGTCATCAATGTAGCGCAAGTAGAGTAGGGCCATTTGGGGATGAGAGCTGAGGAAGCGTTGTTCTAAGTCAGCCATAAAAATGTTGGCATACTGTGGGGCCATGTGGGCGCCTATAGCAGTGCCACTGATTTGAAGGTATACATTGTCCCCAAATGTGAAATACTTATGGGTGAGGACAAAGTCACAAAGTTCAGCCACCAGGTTAGCCGTGACATTATCGGGGATACTGTTCCTGACGGCTTGAGGTCCATCTTTGTGTGGAATGCTGGTGTAGAGGGCTTCTACATCCATAGTGGCCAGGATGGTGTTTTCAGGAAGATCACCGATGGATTGTAGTTTTCTCAGGAAGTCAGTGGTGTCTCGAAGATAGCTGGGAGTGCTGGTAGCATAGGGCCTGAGGAGGGAGTCTACATAGCCAGACAATCCTGCTGTCAGGGTGCCAATTCCTGAGATGATGGGGTGCCCAGGATTTCCAGGTTTATGGATCTTGGGTAGCAGACAGAATACCCCTGGTCGGGGTTCCAGGGGTGTTTCTGTGCGGATTTGTTCTTGTACTTTTTCATGGAGTTTCTTGAGCAAATGTTGTAGTTTCTTTTGGTAACCCTTAGTGGGATCAGAGGGTAATGGCTTGTAGAAAGTGGTGTTGGGGAGCTGCCTAGAAGCCTCTTGTTCATATTCCGACCTAAAAAGTAATCCTTTTGCTTCTGGTAGCATCACCACAACTGTAAAATGAGCATCTAGTAACAGGCACATCCAGTCCATAATCTGGTTTATGGCTGGAGAGCGCATGCCAGGAAAATTCATACTAACTTTTTCACTGCACTTTATATACAGGTACTGCAAATACCGGAGAAACAGAACGACTTGCTGAGCTGAAAGGTCTTTCAGATGAGGCAAGAGAAACGTTTCACGGTATGCTGAATGGAGAATGGCATTTAACAGTGCTGCCTTTTGTGGTCCAACAGGGCATAATTCTTCCGTGTTCATCACATGGGATTTCTGTGTTAATTGAAACATATTCTGAAACAAGGTACACTGTGCTTTTGTTTCCTTTCATTCTCCTTCCTCTGAGGCATCAGATACAGACCATACCTGATGGGAGGAGCAGTGGTTAATGTAGGCAGGAGAGCACTGGAGTGCAGATAAATTACAACATTCTGTCAGCCTAGACCTGAGAGAGTACAGCATTCACCTTATTGGCATACAGTCACCACACACCTCACAATGTCACGATTTGAAAATGCAGTGTCAAGATGACATCACAAGTTCCACCTCTTTTATGGATGTATTTTAACAAGACTGTGGTGAACAAAGGGATCTTACAGTATAACAAATCTGATGACAAATGTTATCCAGCATTTAATATTGATTTTTAACATAAATCTTTGACAGTGGGGGGCATTCACAATCTTCAAAGCCCAGTACTGCCAATCTCAGTCATTCAAAAATCATGTGCCAGGCCTCAAAAATCATGAGATTTCCTTGAAAACAATGAAATTTTAAAAATATTATATTTGGGGTTCTTTTTGTTTTCTGTCTCGGTTCTTGGATCTTTAGGAGTCATTAGGGTCACATTTTCAAGTGCTTCTCTGCAACTATATGGGCTAGAAACTTTTTTTTTTAAATGGCAAGTGGGATTTCATATAATCATATGACTCCGGAAGCTGGGGCTTTAATAAACACTCACAATTTCACGATGCTCACAATAAAATTGAGAGCTGGCAACACTGGTCGCTATTACTATTGTTTGGTTCATCATCCTTGGAACATAAGAACAGCCATACTGGATAAGACCCAAGGCCCATCTAGCACAATATCCTACCTCTGACATTACCCCATACCAGACGCTTGAGAGGAAGGTGTTAGAATCCTGGAATATAACAAATGTGGAATAATCTTCTCACAGGGTCCACTCACCACAGGTGGCACCTTCTCCTGGTCACTCTGGGAATTAGCTCTTTGTAGGTTCTATGCCCCCTTCTGCTGCTCGCTGCACCCCCTACCGCCGCTCTCTCTCTCATTCTCTGCAATGCAGGGTGTTCCCTCTTCGTGATTTGGCCTCTGGGTAGGTCACTATGTGTGTTTCCCCATTCCAGGGTACTAAAGTCTTTCCTCACTGGCAGTCTTACGCAGTCTTCCCATCCACTGCCACTATGGAGCCACTTCCCACTGCCTTTTCCCTGAGCCTTTCCTTACCATCTCCCTCCTTCTCTGCATTTGCCAGCCCCACAACTCCCTCCTCCCAGAGAGTAACTGTAGACTACCTGCCTCTATAACCCCAAACCGTAATCCTCCCAGTTTGCAGCCTAATAGGTTGATTGGCCCATCTGGCCTCCATTAACCCCTTTGGGGCGAGTGTGGGGTGAACACCCCATCAAAAATCTGCCCCAACATAGGTCTCATCCTACTCTCATATAGTTAGAGATTGATTTAAGCCCTGAAGCACAAGGGTGAACATCCTTTCCAAAACTTGTCATTGACTATAACAAATCCGGATATTTTTGATAGCTATATAAATATCCAATCTCTTTTTTTAGTTTGCTTAATTTCTTGGTCTCAATCAGAGGAAAATTCTGGACCAGAAGTTAACTTTCTTGAAGATCTATTCTGATGGAAAGAAAGAAAAAACAAGAACAAAACCTGGGAAAACTAAAATGCAGTGTACTGTAGCTAACTACAAGGATACAAACCCTTCCTGAGGTGTTTCTGTTCTCCCAGAATCTCCAGTGCTGAGATATGAGCCATTCTGCAATACTGTATTGTCTTTTCCTTGTTTCTTTAAGCAAGCTCCCTCCACAGAGCTCAGCATGGGGGAAGAATACTTAAATATGGAGGAGCAAGAAGTGCCAAATGAATTTTGGCTGCTTCTGACAAAGTACTATTTTCTAGCATTATGCAAAGTACTGTTCAGTATCTTTTTTTTAGCCTCTCAAAAACTAGGGAATTGTTTGCAGCATAAAGTGCTTTCTATCTCTGTAATAAAGTCTGGCTTATTATGCCACTTTAATACAAAAGAAGGAATGTGATGCCTAATTGGTATGAAGGTGGTATATGTACTGCCGCACTACCTTGAATACCCAGAACAAAAACCTTTCTTCACCTGTCCACAGGGCAACACATTACTGAACAGAAAATGTAATCCTAGTCCCATTGAAATCAGTGGGCTTTTTGCCATTCAGTTCAATGGGGCCAGGATTTCACCCTGACTCTTACGACTGATAACACTTAAATCCAAAACCAGGCACTGGTTATCAGTCAGGTCTCTTTGACTTATTTATCTGTATTATGTACACAATTTAAACCATATAAATCTGCATAGAATTAGAATCTGATAGTTACTAATTTAACTATTGTAAACTCTATGAAATAATTAAAGACTAGAAAAATAAGGGTCAGATGCCAATCTCATTTACACCCGTGTAAATCTGAAGTAAACCTATTAAAGTGAACGGCATTACTCATGATTTATGCCATTCGAAATTACCTCAGAATCTGGCCTTAAATATCTTGATCCATTGATCCTAATAAACAGCTTTTAATTTTAATACCCGTGCTTGAACAATTGTACTAAAATATTTATCTGCAGTTATTCTTTAGCAATTGGCAAAGGGGAATAAGGATCACACAACCTGACCCCTGACACACGGATTTAAATGAGTTGGGAAATTCTTAAGAAAACAACTTCCTGGCTTTACCATAGGAGGAAAAAATCTAATAGTTTTCCTAAAATGGCATTCCAGTATATGTGACACAAATTTGATTTGCTACAGCCACAGTACAAATGATTATAAAAGGAAATATAAAGCAATACCTGTGTAATAAGCTCCCTCTCACACTTTTGAAAACTCACAAATAAATATAATCAATGAGGACATTATCACAATCATTCTAGGCACGCTGTAGTGGTCAAAAATTAATGTGACTGAGGCCAACCACAACAGAAAGATATCCTATTTTTTGTTTACAAGGGCAGCTTTTCAGGATAATTTGAAGTGACAGCTTGACCACTTCTGGTTACTTTCTTGATCTAAATACCCAGATACAATCTGTGCTTACACACTCTACAAAGCATACTCAAGTAGATCTGTTTAAGGATCACAAAAACAAAGGAGATAACTTAAAAATAAACCTAGACAGAAGCATGATAATCAATCTGATCCTCTCTACAATTTGAGAATGTCCATAGTCAAAATAATAAAAGAGTGGTGAAGGAAGGATGGTCCATTGATGAGGGTGCTAGCCAGGACTTGAGAGACCTGAATTTAATTCCCTGTTCTGCCACAGACTTCCTGTGTGACCTTGGTCTAGTCGTTTAACCTCCTTGCCTCAGTTTCCCACCTGCAAAACTGGGAACAACAAAACTTTCCTGCTTCACAAGCATGTTGGAAGGATAAATACATTACAGGTTGTGAAGCGCTTTGAGATCCACTGATGAAATACTGTGTTCTCTGCTCTTTTGCCAGCCTATCAGATGGTCCCAGAAATTGATTCTTTCCTACATACCGCACCGCAAGATACTCAGCATATTGGTAAGTAAGTTATTTCTACTTTTCTTGTGTGTTTTCATTTTCTCCCAGTGCACAATGACAACGTGTCACTGTAACTTGATTTGGTAGATGTTTTTTATTTTTATGAAGGCAGCCCTATCTCAAAGTGATAGGACATTACGGCGCTCTCAGCAGCAATGTATATAATTAAGGAGGGTAAAGACAAATATACAGTGCAGTTGTTTGTCTCTAGCTTTTCACAGAACATGTGGTACACCAAAAGAACCATAGTTACTTATCTGAACACACAAGGACTTTGAAAAGAAAACAAAAAGAATCCCTTGACAAACACCAAATTGGAACACTGTTTTGATAGCCAGTGGGTTGCTTATTATAATACTTCATCTTGAAATCCATGCGACAAATTGAGGACAGAAACAACACACAAAAATGTGTATGCATCAAAAGTCTCTAAAATCCTTTTTAAGAAAACTCCCATGGTAGAACAGGGTAGAAGAAAGGCCATAGTGGTTTCAACAGCTACTTACAAATTCTGATCTTTTTATGGTTCTAGGTGTACAGCTCATAGCAACAATGAGAACACAGATTGAGGGGCCAGATAGAGACCTTAGATTTCTAGATAAAGGAGCATTAAGTAAAAGTTTGTTTCACTTTCCTTTTCAATGTTTTTTTCCCCCTCCTTAATAGCAGAAGCCAGTAATAGTGCACTAGGATTTATCTACTTAAAAAGAAAAAACTGTTACCTGCCTTTCGGAACGGTTGTTCTTCGAGATGTGTTGCTCCTGCCCATTCCATTCTAGGTGTGTGTGCGCCTAGAATGGAATCAACATGAGCAAGCACTTGTAGAAGAAAAAATGGTTACCTACCGTTTGTAACTGCTGTTCTTCGAGATGTGTTACTTATGTCCGTTCCATTCCAGGTGCACACACACCTGGAATGAAATGGACATGAGCAAGCACTAGAAGAAGGAATTCATACTACCAAATTCAGACCTGCTTTATGACAGTGTAACTCTAACAGACTTTACTGGAGATGCCCGCTACTTATTTTTAGGCTGGACATATATTTCTGAAACAGAAAAAAAGGCTATCTTTCATATTATATATGCAGAACAGCTTGCAAGCAGTTGGGCCAACACTTGGAAACCTAAGTAAATGAAGTCAAGTATAGTTTGTCTCTTAAATAAGTGGTCTGATTTTCAGCAGTGATGAGCCCCCTGGAGTCATTGAGAGCTATCTGTGTTCAGCAGTTCTGAACCTCAAGTCATTTATTTAGGTGCCTTACTTTAGGCACTAACATTTTAAAAAATAAGCTTTATTATTGACTTCTATTTTATATGGCAGAGACACAGACATATTGTTGTGGCCTCTATTTCCTTTGCAATGTTTTATTCTCTCTTTGGAATTCAGACAATGCTCTCATAAATAAATTGCTGTCAAAATAAAAATAGAGAGAACGAGTGAGAGGAAAAAAATATAAATTCAAAATCACATACGTTAAAGCTTCCAATAGTATGACACTTTCGTCTGCATTGGTTGACATTTTGCACATTAGTTATATGAAAGCTACAACTTCATTCTTCATTTCCCTCATGATTTATGAAAGAGGTGAAATTGTTTTACTGATGTGCCAGAGAATTGTTACACCCTAAAATACATATTTTGTAATATTGCAAAATAAGCATATTAACCTTATTTACATTCAGACAAAGGCACACACACAAAACACAAGGACAAAGTCTGACTTGTCCTTCTTGCCCAGCATCTGCTCTAAGTGGAAGGTATTGGGAAGAATGACTACAGAGAGAACTTGTGTACAGGTAGAATGGCAGAGAAAGGCATAGGGAGAGATATCTAAGCCAAAGAATCTTTTGCCCAGGAGACAAAACAGGGAAGGGAGTGGGAAAGCCATTATGTTGTCCAGAAAATGTTCACAGAAAACTATTTTCTAGATCAGGGTTGGCAAACTACGGCCTGGGGGCCACATCCGGCCCTCCAGACATTTTAATCCAGCCCTCAAACTCCTGCCGGGGTGCGGGGTCAGGGGCTTGCCCCACTCCATGTGGCTCCCAGAAGCAGTGGCATGTCCCCCCCTCTGGCTCCTACGCATAGGGGCAGCCAGGGGGCTCTGCATGCTGCCCCCGTCCCAAGCGCCGCCCCTGCAGCTTCACTGGCCAGGAAACACAGTTAATGGGAGCTGCAGGGGTGGCGCCTGCAGACAGGGCAGTGCGCAGACCTGTCTGGCTGCGCCTCCATGTAGGAGCCGGAGGGGGGACACGCCACTGCTTCCAGGAGCTGCTTGAGGTAAGTGCCCCCCAGGGTCTGCACCCCTGACCACCCCCATGCCCCAACCCCCTGCCCCAATCCCCCTTGCGTCCTCCGAACCCCTCTCTCTCAGCCCAGAGCACCCTCCTGCACCCCCAACCCCTCATCCCCAGCCCCACCCCTGAGCCCGCACCGCCAGCCAGAGCCCTCATCCCCCCTGCACTCCAACCCCCAATTTCGTGAGCATTCATGGCCTACCATACAATTTCCATACCCAGATGTGGCCCTCAGGTCAAAATGTTTGCCTACCCCTGTTCTAGATGGATTATGCATAAAGAAAAAATGGAGGTTAACCATTAACATAACATTATAACCTTTGTTTACATTAATCAACGGTAGTATTGAATTTTAATGGCTAAATCTGAAGATTAAAGAGTTAAACGCAAATTTCCAGGAGGCAGAGAACTCATCAGTTCACAGTGGTTTGTGCAAAACTTCCTACAACCCATGCTCAGTGGCTTTATTTATTCAACAGTACAAAGTTTCATTCCCTATCAACATTTGCTGAGACCATTCCCTTTTTTATTTTAGGAAAAGCCTGATGGGAACTTTTAATGTACTTTAGATTAACGTAATTTAGATTACTGTGGTAACAAATGGCATTCCCACCACTGTTACTTTGTTAGAGAATGGCAGAGCATAAAGGAAATAACACACAGTGTTCACTGACTCTTTGCAAGAACTATTTTGATTAGCAGCAATTTATGACTGATTAGGTAGTGGGGATTAACAGCTAAAACTACTCCAAAGGGAAGCAGCTTGCAATGCACGCAGAACTTCTAATTCTAAACTCTTGGACCATAGTATTGCTTACTATTACTGCCCATGACTGACCCAGTTTTTCTCCTCAAAAGGCCCAGCAACATTCCCTGTCACCACAGAGGACTAAATGTGATTCCCTCTGGAGCCAATCATTCTAAACGCTGGCCAACGAAATTTGCTGAAAAGCAATGGGAAGGATACTCAAGAGCTGAGTAAGCTGTCTTCATAGTACTCTCAGCCTCTCCTGTCCCAAGCTGATAGAAATAGAGCTAATGACCTAAAATGAAATCTCTTTTATAGCTACACTGAATTAGTGCCACTAACTAGACTACTGGGTTGTCTCAAGTTATAAATCCTCAGCTATACATACTAACAGGGGCCCTGAAACAGAACACTTTACTCGGCCTTTTTTTTCCGTTCCCTCAAATATCTCAAACATTGGGAAAACTCAGATCTCTCTGGCCTTCAGTAACATTTATTTATCGTCACAATGTGAAAGAGCGATACAGAATAAAATTTCCACTGGGTAATAATGGCCTATATTTTATTTTATAAAAGGCTCAACACTTTTGCTTGCAAGAAACTTCTACCTCTTGCTTTATCCTCTGCCTTTTTTCTAGAAGAGTCCTGTGGTCCTGGATTTTTTACGTTTTGGAAGTTGCAGCACATCATTGGCCTTCCTAAAGGAACTCAAGACTCTCATCACACCAACTAATAACCATTTGGGGAGTCTGTGATCTCCTGAAGTACTTTACAGCTATATATCTAGAAGTAATTTACCCAGTTTGTCATGGGTTAGTGAGTGGGCTCAGACCAAGTCTCCAATTATGTATTTGATTTTCAGACCTAATCCATACCATCTTTGAACCTAACTGCTGTACATTGATGGGATAATGCCTGATTTTCTTTCCAGCTTAAGGTGAGCCTCTCACTCCCCTATAGGTGAAGGACAGTTTATTTCAATAAAATATTATTCCCAACTCTGAACTATTACCCCCATTTCACAGAGAGGGAACTGAAGCACAGTGAGGTTGCATGACTTGCCCACGGTCACATGGGAAGCTGGTGGTAGAGCTAGGACAGTAACCCAGGTCTACCACATCCTAGTCTAGTGCCTTAACCACTGGACAATCCTTCTTCTCTTCCTGTGTTCTCTTCCCCTCTCCTCTTCTTGGTGGCCTTTCCCTTTCTTTAGCTGTGGTCTCCTATCTTTCTCTCTTCTCCCATTTTCCTTTGGTGACTTCAGCATTTCCCTTTATCTCTTTCCTTTCTTAGGACTTGACCAAACGGTCCAGTGGACAGACTCCCTCCCTTCACTTCAATGGGATTTGAATCAGACTCTCATCTCTCCAATAACACTCGTGTTTTCCCTTCTTGGTTCTCTCTCTTGCAAACCTCATCTCTCTAGAGATGTTATTTATCTACAGTAGAACCTTGGAGTTATAAACACCTTGAGGATGGAGGTTGTTCATAACTCTGAAACGTTCGTAACTCTGAACAAAATGTTATCGTTGTTCTTTCAAAAGTTTACAGTTGAACATTGACTTAATACAGCTTTGAAACTTTACTATGCAGAAGAAAAATGCTGCTTTTAACCATCTTAATTTAAATGAAACAAGCACAAAAATAGTTTCCTTACCTTGTCAAATCTTTTTTTTTTTTAAATTTCCCTTTATTTTTAATAGTTTACTTTTAACCCAGTACTGTGCTGTTTTTGTTTCTTCTTTTTTTGTCTCTGCTGCTGCCTGATTGCGTACTTCTGGTTCCAAGGTAGGTGTGTGGTTGACTGGTCAGTATGTAACTCTGGAGTTCATAACTCTGAAGTTCTACTGTATTTTCATTATATTGCACCCTTCACTGGAGTATTTGTGCTCCCCTCCTTCCTTTATGTAGCTCTCCCAGATTAATGTGAACCACTATATAGGCCATATACTGGGGTGTGTGGTGGAGCTCCTACTTATATCAGTGGGAGTACTATGTGCAGACTGTGGTGTGTTTGCGACAATAACTTAAAAATTTAGCTGCAGCATAATGGGATGGCACATGCAAGCTATATAAGGGAAGAAGGAAATCAGTAAAGAAGAAGCATGGTAAATACAAGCAAGGAATACGTGGGCGAGACAACCCCCAGGGTGATGAGGCAGTGTGGGAGAGCTATACAAAAAGAGATAATCAAGACAAAATATGTACGTTGCTGGCTGTATTTTAAAGAATCCATATTGAGGTTACAGGAACAAACCATCCTGATGTGTAGAAAGAATAGTAAATATGGCAGGCGACCAGCTTGGCTTAACAGTGAAATCCTTGCTGATCTTAAACACAAAAAAGAAGCTTACAAGTGGAAGATTGGACAAATGACGAGGGAAGAGTATAAAAATATTGCTCAGGCATGCAGGAGTGAAATCAGGAAGGCCAAATCACACCTGGAGTTGCAGCTAGCAAGAGATGTTAAGAATAACAAGAACGGTTTCTTCAGGAAAGCCAAGGAAAGTGCGGGTCCCTTACTGAATGAGGGAGGCAACCTAGTGACAGAGGATGTGGAAAAAGCTAATGTACTCAATGCTTTTGTTGCCTCTGTCTTCACAAACAAGGTCAGCTTCCAGACTGCTGCACTGGGCAGCACAGCATGGGGAGGAGGTGACCAGCCCTCTGTGGAGAAAGAAGTGGTTTGGTTTAGAAAAGCTGGACGAGCACAAGTCCATGGGACTGGATGCACTGCATCTGAGGGTGCTAAAGGAGTTAGTGGATGTGATTGCAGAGCCATTGGCCATTATCCTTCAAAACTCATGGTGATCAGGGGAGGTCCCGGATGACTGGAAAAAGGCTATTGTAGTGCCCATCTTTAAAAAAGGGAAGAAGGAGGATCCGGGGAACTACAGGCCAGTCAGCCTCACCTCAGTCCCTGGAACAATCATGGAGCAGGTCCTCAAGGAATCAATTCTGAAGCACTTAGAGGAGAGGAAAGTGATCAGGAACAGTCAGCATAGATTCACCAAGGGCAAGTCATGCCTGACTAATCTAATTGCCTTCTATGATGAGATAACTGGCTCTGTGGATGAGGGAAAAACAGTGGATGTGTTATTCCTTCACTTTAGCAAAGCTTTTGATACGGTCTCCCACAGTATTCCTGCGAGCAAGTTAAAGAAGTATGGGCTGATGAATGGACTATAAGTTGGATAGAAAGCTGGCTAGATCGTCGGGCTCAATGGGTAGTAATCAATGGCTCCATGTCTAGTTGGCAGCCGGTATCAAGCAGAGTGCCCCAAGGGTCGGTCCTGGGGCCGGTTTTGTTCAATATCTTCATTAGTGATCTGGAGGATGGTGTGGAGTGCACCCTCAGCAAGTTTGCAGATGATACTAAACTGGGAGGAGTGGTAGATATGCTGGAGGGTAGGGACAGGATACAGAGTGACCTAGACAAATTAGAGGATTGGGCCAAAAGAAATCAACAAGGACAAGTGTAGAGTCCTGCACTTAGGACGGAAGAATCCCATGCATCGCTACAGACTAGGGACCGAATGGCTAGGCAGCAGTTCTGCAGAAAAGGACCTAGGGATTACAGTGGACAAGAAGCTGGATATGAGTCAACAGTGTGCTCTTGTTGCTAAGAAGGCTAATGGCATTTTGGGCTGTATAAGTAGGGGCACTGCCAGCAGATTGAGGGATGTGATGATTGCTCTCTATTCAACATTGGTGAGGCCTCATCTGGAGTACTGTGTCCAGTTTTGGGCCCCACACTATAAGAAGGATGTGGAAAAATTGGAAAACGTCCAGCGGAGGGCAACAAAAATGATTAGGGGACTGGAACACATGACTTATGAGGAGAGGCTGAGGGAAATGGGATTGTTTAGTCTGCGGAAGAGAAGAATGAGGGGGGATTTGATAGCTGCTTTCAACTACCTGAAAGGGGGTTCCAAAGAGGATGGATCTAGACTGTTCTCAGTTGTAGCAGATAACAGAACAAGGAGTAATGTTCTCAAGTTACAGTGTGGGAGGTTTAGGTTGGATGTTAGGAAAAACTTTTTCACTAGGAGGGTGGTGAAACACTGGAATGGGTACATAGGGCGGTGGTGGAATCTCCTTCCTTAGAGGTTTTCAAGGTCAGGCTTGACAAAGCCCTGGCTGGGATGATTTAGTTAGGAATTGGTCCTGCTTTGAGCAGGGGGTTGGACTAGATGACCTCCTGAGGTCCCTTCCAACCCTGATATTCTATGAAGTTACATTGCAATTAGGATCTCCTTTGAAAAGTTATTTTCCAGAGAACCAGCTCTTGAAAATGGTCCCTACAATTGAATGGAATTTCCAATTCAGGAAAAAGGGTAGACTTTGTCCACACAGAGAGAAAATCAATCAGGAGTTTGCCTGGGAGTAAAGGGAGTAAAGAGTTATACTGAATTAAAAGACGATGCTTCCAAATCATTGGATTCTGTGATATAGCTCAGGAAAGGTGCATCAAGCACAATTAGCTTAACAACAGAGAAGTTAAGGCGAGATGAAAAGTCATTTTAAAAAGAGATGAGAGAAAATTGCTTTAAAAGATGGATCCAGCTGGCCCAATGTCTGGTGGGCTGAAAATTACAGATGAGAGTAAAACATCATGGGCAAAAATAAAGAGCAATCAGGGCCCTCTTTAAAAAAGAAAAAAGAAAGAAAAAAAGAAGAAATGTCAAACCAACCAAGCTATTCATAAAACCAACAATTCTAAGTGACTTCCATGCCAGCTGTAATTTCAGCATTGCAAAACACGTTTCTTTCAAAGATACATAGCTTTTCTGTGAAGTCTGCGCTATTATTATTGCAAAACGGAAATGGCAGAAAAGGGATCACTAAAGAAAATAAGATTAAAAGTATCATTGTAGAAAGAAATATTGGCTTGTGGAATATTAAACATAGTCCACTCCCTGTTAATGTTACAGACATGTATTTATTACACTGTCTTTTTCAATGCTGAATCTCAAATTCAAAGAGATCTCAAATTATAAGAGATCTCAAAGAGAGATGATTGGAGCTGCAGAAATATCCAAAGCCAGGTCACTTTTTTAAATTGAAATCAAATACTAATCAGGGTGCACATAATGGAATTTGCTCTCCTACCATGGATAGATCTTTGGAGAGCAGCATTTGCAAATAGCTACCTGTTAAAAAAATAATTTGTAGTGGACATTTCAATGCAATGATCCATCTTCCCAATCTCTCCTATTAACTCAAATCAGACATAAACTTGGATATTTTTTTGCAATAAGACTATTCAAACACTAAAAGCATGAAAAAGTTTTATTTTATTTTAGACAAAATAGTAGATTCCAGGGTAACAGCTATGGAGCCAACTTTGTATTGTATGTTTTAGCTTAACAGCACCAGGAATTTATTGCACTGAGTCAGATTCCCTGAGCCAAATTAACGCTGGATGTAAATTAAACTATAGATGAATCTGGCCTTTTCTGTCTAAGGTGTGTGGGCTGGTTGGCAGCAGGCCATGCAAGTATCAACAACTACCTGTCAGCAAAGCTGGAAGAAAGAATTTCACGCTCACAGTAATATATTTATTTAGTACAAAGTATTTAGAATTCAGATGGTGTGGAAAAACAAAGTAAAGTACACAACACCATTAGGGTTCAAGATAGATTTGTTGATGTGCTTTATGTTATCTACCGGTAAATGTTTGTTGAACATGTAACCCTCCCCCTCCCCCTGGCTTTTGCACAGTATCAAGTTCACAGAATCTATTCAAGTAACTCTTGAAAGTATTTTTTTCTCCTTCCTTTTGGGAAGGAATATATAAACTAATTCAGGTTGGTCTGGAGAGCTGCTTTTTCTATAGCAGTTCTCTTTAATCTCTCACCATATTTAGATACATCAATCCAACCTATACAAGACTTTTCTTTGGGGTGTGTGAAAGGGGGACTAATTCTCCTCCCTGACCAACAACGCAATTCTTGTATCAACAGTACAGAGCTCTACTGCATGTTCATCACTTCTTTGGTGCCTGAAACTTCCACAGATATATCAATTCTCTTTGCAAACCTCTGGCATGAAGCATTGTCATGAAAATTGTATAGCAGTGTATTCACGCTATACAGATTAGATAAACACACACAATTACACACAGACACTGTAGTTTCAATCAAAGAGGGGCCTGAGCCACAAAACTCACTCAGATCGGAATTGCTCAAAACTCAGGGGTGTTCAAGTTCAGGGTTTGGATAGGCCCATTGTAGGGATACAGGCTAGTTGCAAAATTCAGATCTGAGTCCCGGTACCAATCCACTAACCCCACTGCCAAAGTTTGGTGGAGTTTTAATCCAGGATTTCAATTTGGGCCCATCCCTAGTTTCAAATGAAGCAGCTGGAATTAATCAGTGTGTCTCCATAACAGAGCCTGCATCCTAGCTGTGAAAAAACGGAGAAAGAAATCCAGCTTTTGTATTTGTTCATGAGGCAAACAAAATAAGCTGTCATCCTTTCTCACAGTACAAAAAGTAAGAACAAATTAAATGACAGTCCTGGGACCTGACATCGCCAGATGAGACCATGCAAGATTTGTGTTCACAGAGAACCCTGGTTCCCGAACTAAGACGTTCCTCAATATATAGGGTACATTTATAAATGTTAGGTCAGGTTTATACCCAAGCTATTTACAGAACATGACTAGGCTCAACATTTTTCCTTTATTTGTTTGTTTTGTTACAAAAGAAAACCTGTTGAACCAAGAAAATAAAAAGTCTGGCATTACACTGAAAGGATCTCTCCTTCTTTATATTTGTTTGCTAGCCCATGTTCTAGTGAACAGCACATGTGTCAAAAGCTGAGCTGCCATCTGAGCCATTACTAGAAAGGGTTCTGCATGTCAGAGTACTAATGTTCTCTGGAGTTTCTTATTCACAGACCTGGGTAGCCACCAAGCACATGGCAGCTTCCATCAGAAAAACAAAACGGAAAAAACAACAACCTTAAGTACATTCTCCTTTTCAGAGACAATACATTATCTATTTTTCTCAGGCAATATCATCTGCTTACAGTTGCTAGATATCAAGTCCCTGAATCACCAATGTTTTAGTTACTACAGACTATTATTGTATCCAGTGTGTTATTCCAGAAGACCTGCCAGCAACAGCTACTGCTAGAACCAATCAAAACTCCACAGGCACACTAACTCATACTCCTGTATATTTTTCTATCAAAAGGAAGAATTCTGAGTAGAAGCAATTTGGAAGATACACACTAGTCCATCACTGTGATACCAAGCAGCTACAAAATGTAAACAAAAATTAATTTCAAGAAAAGTGGATACCACAGGAACGTTATTTTATTATTCATTGCTTTCAAAGACATCCAGAATCTACACGGACTTTTCAATTTGCATATTAGCCATAAAACATAAACTTGATGATGACCTGTTCTGTTCATTCCCTCTGAAGCACCTGACATTGGCCACTGTAGGAGGACAGGAGACTGGGTTAGATGGACCATTGGTCTGATCCAGTATGGCCTTTCTTATGTTCCTTTGTGATAAGGCTCTGGGAGGCATAGTACTCGTTATTGAATTGGAAGGTGGTTTGTGAATAATCTAGCCAACAGGGAGAGGACAGAAAAGTGAGTAGAGAGTCATAAGTTAGGACCTCCCAAAAATGGGATCTGTTTAAAAACCATGAGATTTTTTTTTTTTAATTCTTGGTTTCTTCTTATTTGCCTTCTGATTTCTGAGCCATTAGGGCCCACTCAGTTCACATTTTCTGACTTTTCTCCACAACCATAAGGGCTAGAAACTTACTTTAAAAACAAAACAAAACAAAAAAAACCCTGAGATTCCCATTGAATCACTGGCTTCCAGGAGCTGGGGCTTTAAGAACACCACCAAACAGCATGACACCTGTAATAAAATTGCAAGAGTTGGCAACTCTCTACTGTGTTTCCGCTGCCTCAGGCAGTAAAGAGCCCACATAGGCTTATGCAGAGGCTTCTTACAGTGCAGTTCATGGGAAGGCAAAGGAATGGACGTGCTGGGGACAGGCTAGTCGGTTCAAAAAGGCAAAAACCTGGAGCTAAAAAGGGTCAAATCCAGCAGAGTAAGGAAGTAGCAGGCCGTGTCCACTAATTTCCTCTACTCTCCAGTAGCTGGCCACAGACTGATTAACTTACATACATTAAAGCATCTAAAGCATATTGTATGATGGGTGAGGAGACAACACATTTTTTTCAGAGCAAAGAATCCATCAAACCTTATACTTTCCGATCGTGAAAATCTGCCAGCAACGGTGCTCACTGAAATTCCAGCTGTGGTGGTAGTTAATAGCTGTGCTAAGCTTATGGCCACATTCTACTTGGCTATAAATCTGGATGTATTTAGTGGCGAACTTCTACAAAGAAGTGTAACCTCAGTGTTCTTTGCATTTTGCCTTTATCTCCTAAAGTCAAAACTATCCAAATGAATTGGACCTCTGGTTGCATATGAAAGAGGGTAAGCAAAACTGGCATGAAATGATAGGCTCTGAGACAAGCTCTTCAACTGATCCTTAGCTTGTGCACCCAAATCTTTAATACACCACTCGGAAAAAGTCACCATACCAGTTGGAAATCAAAATGTGCATAAGTTATTTTTAAAGCTAAGACAGCAAGAACTGCAATTTTAACTTTTATGTGTTTTCAAATCATAGGCTTACAAACACATTTATGATCACAAGTGAAATCATGTCCTTTGTTCAGAAAAGTCTGTAAAGATGACTACAATAACTGCCCGTTAAAAAGAAGGGAAAAAAAGCAACAACTCAGGGGTTTGTGCAATGGAGCAGTCTATTCAAAGCCAACATCATAATCTTCAGCTCATCCATGTGTAAGTATTTAGAATGTAACCACTTCCTTAGCTGATGGTTCATTGGAATTGCCCTGGACAGTGACTCTGCAGGAGACCTCAGCTGAGTTCACAGTGAAATAACTTATGTTTAGTAGCATGCCAGAGCTAAGAGTCAAATACGTTCAACATTTAGCAGGTCCAGAAATTTCCTAGATTGGAAAAGAAAAAGAGAAAAAAGCCTGCCCCTTCATCCACAGTATGAAGGACCCCATACACAATGGAACTAGGGTGGCTCTCCTGCACGTCTGAGCAGTAGGGGCAGGTGCTAAGACCACAACACCCTTGCATAGCTTGCACCTCAGCTTCATGTGGTCATACACAATTGCATGCAGGGGACTGGGAGTGTCCCGGGGTATGGACTGGGACCAGTGTATCAGTTTCTACTCAGATGCACC
This sequence comes from Chelonia mydas, assembly GCF_015237465.2. Taxonomy (NCBI): domain Eukaryota; kingdom Metazoa; phylum Chordata; order Testudines; family Cheloniidae; genus Chelonia; species Chelonia mydas. The sequence continues at coordinate 157,031,676 of NC_057850.1, forward strand.
AGTCATTGCCCCTGAAGAGTGGAAGCTGAGGCAGTGTGTGGGCAAAACAGTGGCTGTGTGGACTCTTTGGGCTTGGTCTGTAAAGAGTCAAGCCTTATTAAATCAGTACACTGAAAGGATGTGGCGAAGCTGGGGAGGCCAACAATTTGACCTTTAAGTTGGATGGTGGGAACTTTAAAACTTTCACCTAATTTTGTAAATCTTTTCTGTTAGATCTAATATTTGTTTACGGTATTTCTAATCTTGTATATATTTGTTCTGCTCTCATGGGCAGTTCTCAGTCTGCAAGAAATCCAGATCCTTGTACATTTGACATTAAAAAAAAAAAAACCTGCCTTCCAGCAATAATAAAAGAATAGTAAATACATGTTAATTTATTCAGCATCTTTCCAAAAGGATTACTAAGCATTTTGTGTGTCCAAGAATTGCATCCCCATCCTATCCCTTGAGCCAATCAGAAACACGCAATCTGCATGCACACAATTGCAAATAATGAGAACACTACAAGCTTGGACTGGTTACTGTAGGGTGCAATCTACAGACTGTTGGGGGAAGGAAGAGTTGTTTGTTCATTTTTTTAAAACTCCAGCTTGCTGCCTTCATTCTTCTCTCCTTTTTTTTTTTTAAAGAAATTTATATTAAATTAATCACCAAGACACGTGGAGTAAATTTCACTTTCTAATTTTTTAATCTATCACTCTTGACATTTGTGTACTACTGGTTACATCTGAAGTATAGCAGCTTGCAAAAATCTTTAAAAAACAAAAACAAAACAAAAATCTGCTGATGCCCCATACAAACTGAATTTGGAGCAGAGGAAGTGATTTAATCCACAAAAAAAGTATTTCAAATTCTTATTCTATTTTAATATTTTTGTTTAAGGTTTTTCTGGCTGGCTGAATTGAGACGTTTTTCCCCCTGGAACATCTATGTTGTGATGCCAGCCCTTGTGCTGCAGCAGGTTCACATTGAGCAGTGTGAGGAGGAGGAACTGTGAGCTCCCTGCTGTTGCACTTGGTTCAGCATCCTCCTCATCACGTCAGCAGATGTTTCTGCTGTCTCACAACAACAGGAACTCTGGGGACTTTTTTATTTTATATCTTCTCTATTCCTAAAAACAAACATCAGCCAAACTCTGGGAGCCCATCTCCAGATAGCCACAACAAAAGTACCGACCCAAACACCACCACAATACAACTGGAACAGACCCCTGAGCCCTTGGGAACAGAAGGGTTGCTTCTAACGTCATGCTAATGACTAATCTTTGGCAGCTCATGTGAGAAAAATCTTGAAGTAGTTGCTGTGACAGAAAACAGCATGAAAACAAATGTATGATTCAGACATGAAAAATATTGTTTACAGAGATAATATAACGTTATCCAATCTTTTTTACCATCAACACTTTGTGCAGTGCTCTTGCAAGTGTTGTATGTTTTGAAGCGCAGGGGTCTTGGAGGGTTTTTTGTTTGTTTGTTTTGAAAAACCAGGTTAGAGCACATGAGAATTACCACAGTGTCTCAGTTTGGAAATAGCTAGATTCTATGGAGCCACAAAATTCAAATGCCATAAGGTTAGATAAATTGAGTGCCAGACAGTTTACTCTGTGTCTGTCTTTCAGGGAAGACTGTTCAAGTCCTGTTCCAATACAGGTCATGTCTGTTCCAAGTGGAGAATAAGATCCCATGGGACCTTTTATAAAGACGACTACACGCAAAAGATTCACCCCTTTCACTGTGTCAGTGTAGTTAAAGCGGTACAACCGTCACTAGTATAGCTATTCTTGTACAGAGAAGGGAATAACTATCATTGCATAAGGCACCTTTACACAAGTATAGCTGCTTCCATATTAGGGTTTTTACCAGTATAACTACTTCAGTAAAAAATCACACCCTTAATTTAAATAGTTATGCCGGTACAAAAACTGTGTATAGAGCAGACCTAAGAGTGGGAGTTTCCCCCAGTGTCCTTGGAATAAAATTTCCCCTCCCTACATTACAGTAGTGTTCTTCGCATATATTCAAGCTGCTCCTTCCTCCTTTGTGCATGCAAAATTCCCAGTGAAGTCCGTAGAATCCTCTTGGAGAACAGATAATAAGTATTGAATGTAAATTCTTACCTCATCATCTTCTTCACTTCACTGCAAATCATTTCCAAATATTTTATTTTTTTTATTTTATATTGCTGTTACGCATGCTCTCCAGCTCCCATTGTTTTATTAATAATTCAGAGAGAACAATTTATTTAGCAACTACAGCCTCTTTTTGTTCATGCATTGTCTGTGAGTACTCTATGATTTTCTCAAATGTATTTGTTACTGAATTTATTCAAAAAATAATTTCTGTGTAGAATGCTTCTTCTGCAGATTGTTAACGACTAGTTCACTGCAAATATAGATATTTCAAATCCCAATCAGCAGTGTTCATTTATAATAAGACTTAAAGGTCAAATGGTACTGTGGTCTGCTCACTGACTGAATATGCATAACACTAATAAGAATTACATTTCTAGTGTGAATACTTGTATTTATGAATTACAATTCTCTTTCTGCAAATAGTCTTAAAATTGTGCTTAAAATGTGACACTTCTTCAAACATTCCTGCCAAAAAATGTATTCATTAGAATGTCTACAAATAACAAAAGAGCACCAACACAGCTGAAGCAATTTCAATTTTTATTCAAACAGATATTCACAGAATTTTTTCCCCAAGCATTAATCTCGAATTTTAAATTATAATTAACTCTACTTGTTGTGGTCACCATCTCAACAGTTTGTTTCCAGATAGACAAGAGATTCTGGATTGAGTCATCTCGTAAACATCAAGAAATTATTTTAAGACTTATGCTCTCAGACCTTTCCTCAAATCCAGCCAGAATGTGGTACTTTGGGAGAATGGGGTGAGGAAATAGGAGGAAATCCAAAGGAGTAAATGTCACAGTTCAACAGCATTTACTGTACCTCTATTATGCTGTGGTACTGGAATAAGTAATATCACCACTATTCCTATACTAATATGTGCCTCAACATCAGGCAACGAGCTCACCAAGGGCAAGGAAAAGATAACTTCATTTTCACAAGATTTTCCAAAAGGCAGTTAAATCATCTCACATCCTAGATCATCCACAGTGAAAGCATCCCTTCATAGCATATATAAACTAGAGAACGGCAGGAACGATAGCCATAGATCTAAAGCCATGCTCCTCCAGAGATGATTGTGGCATCCCAAAGCTCTCCTCTGAGAGCATCTTAAACTTTTATATTCCCTCACAACAAGACAATTCTTCACCACTGAGATTTATGATTGCTTAGTCATCAAAGTAAAGCATGCATTTAAGGAAGCAAAAGGAAGCACCGGGCATTTAACCAAAATATGTGGACAAGTAGCAAAAGACAATCATTTGGCTAAGAGCACACCAAGATAGCTTTCAGCATACGTAGTGCTTCAATCTTTCCCAGCTCCTGGATGTGGCATCAGTCTTCTTGTATTATTAAGCAGTGATACTGACAGCAGAGCATGCTATGAAACAGGGCCATGTTCCAAGTTGTGCATTTCCTTCAAAAACACACACACTAAGAATATGCAAAACCAGCTGGAATGTCTGGTTAATGTTCAGACCACCTCACAGAGTTTCACATGAGGCTTCTTTGTTGCAGAGAATTTAAATGTGACCGCTTTTGGAGGGGCACGCTAAATACACACAAATTAAAGGTTCACATGACATGCCCCCACTCCAACCCCCAGAAAAAAAATCTTGGGAGACCTCTGGTGAGGATGCCCAGCAGTGAGGAGGCAGTGGGTCCCCATGGCAGTGGCATTCTCCATGTCCCTACAGCCCAGGGCCTCTACTCCTACAGCTGCTGCTTCTCCTTCCCCACTGCTGGAGTCCCAGCACTGCTGCCTGCTTTGCAGACTGCCCACGGAGGTGAATCAGGGGGTGGAGGCAAAGGCAATGTGGGGGGCTCCAGCAGCAGGAAAGGAGAAGCAGCAGGCTGCAGCTGTAGGGATGGAGGGACAAGGAGCTCAGTTGGCAGCCAGCCACCTCGCTGCTTCCTCCTGGGCTGCAGGGACACAGAGATTTTCTGGGGGGTCTGTGCCCCTGCTTGCCCTCCCCTTGTGCATGCCCCTGAGTACCTATATAACAAAAACAGTTATTCTGGCTCACTCACAGCAGCGGCTTCACATATTACCTTAATTAGATCGTGCAAGGTTCTCTCAACAGTAAACTGTTGGCAACAACCACATTATGCAAGGTTTCCTGCCACTTTAATCACTAGACAAAAATGCCTGAGACATTTGCTTGAATCCAGCAAAGAAAAAGAAAAGAAACAGTGCAACAGGTCTATTCAATATGTAAGAAGTTGATGGAATTTTACTTACTACTTGAAGGAATGGATTTTCAATCAAAGAGTACAGTCAAATCAATATATCATGTATAATGATCTCAAGGAGAGAATTAGCTTCCCCTTTACTCAACAGACCATGTTTTAACATTTCTATCGCATCATCAAATATTCAACTGTACCAAAAAAGTCAGTGCTGCAAAAAGGCATCAATAAAGCCAAGACTTTCACAAGTTCCTGGGGATTTTAGGTGCCTCTGTTTTTCGGTGCCCAATTTGACATCTAAAAGGGATCCTCTTTTCAGTCCATGGAGCACTCGCGGGTGGTTTATGGCAGGCTAGAAACATGGCACTGACTCCATCCACTGAATTGCATTAAAAACAGCTAAACATATTACATTCTAATACAACTTTTTCTGTTTGTAATTGCTTCAAGTGGTGAGGGTGCAGCAGTTGCTATATACTCATGAGTTCAGTCTTCTCTTGTCCTACCTATATTAAATATTCCCCAGTGTAACACCACTGCTTCTTCACTGAGATGGCCTTATAGCTGCTGAACCATCGCTTACTGTATACAGATATCAAAGTTCATCGAGAAGCATATGTTCTGCTCCCTCGTTATTTCCATATTTTCTTTTTCAGCTCTCCCTATTTGTTAAGCCAAAGTGAAAGTCTCTCCGTATTAAATTTCATTTGCCATATCAGACTAATTGCAGCTTATCTCTGCAAATAAAAGGAAACTGCATCTCTCTAGAAATCTGTATTAGTCGAGTACTTAGCATGTTTACAGCTAGACCCTCTTTTCTAGGTAAAAGTATTAAAAGTAAATGAACTGGCCTCTGTTATGCCATTCAACACTAGTGGATCAACGGACTTGTTGCATGGGTAATCCATCCGGCACCAATAACAGTGAGTGTCATTTTTCAGTATCCTAACCTAATACACAAACATTCCATCTGAAATTGCTAGATAACATCAGCTATTGAGCCTTTCTCTTCTAGGTCACTGTTTCAAATCCTGCCCAGGTAGGCAACGAGCAAAAGATATTATCTCATGGCTATTCAGTGGCCTACATCAAATGAATTGGTGGACTGTAATCATCTGGGAACGTCAGACTCATTTTATTTATGATGAACAGTTTATTATACCATAAACCCCCAGCCAAGACTGGACAGGCTGGCACAAAAAGTGCAAGGTACACAAATAATCAGGTATCATACAGAATATCAAAAATTATAGAGGATGTTGGGATGTCCATGACTCCTAAATATTCCAGCCTAACCGCATACTAATCTCTGGCCAGTTCCAAGTGGATAGGAGTCCATATCAGAAAACCTCATGGACCACAGTTATCCTTGTTGGGAGACTTAGCAAGGACAGATATGAGGACTGAGCTACCTTCTCACCCTCTACCATTGTCCTCTTCAGAACAGCACTGAGGCACATTGGCAGGCCAGTGGGAGACAGAAACTTGGGCTACACCCGACTGCAATATGCCTGTTCTGTGAAAGACTTCAGTCTTCACAGATTCTAATCATACAACTATCTTCCCACCATCAAGGTTTTTTGTTTTTTTCCAACTCTTTAGTATGTCACTTACGACCACCCAATCCCTTTGTTAACTTTCCCATTTGTATGGTTTTCAGCAGGAAACCTAATCATTTTTCAACTGCTGCTAAAACTACTAAGAAAAAATATTTCAGCATATAAAACACATGCATAAGAGAACCCTGGGAGGACTGTAAAGTCTTGGAATCATGGTAGCCATCATCATAAGCCTGGTTCTGTTCTTATTCATGACCACCAGTTGCTGACTTGTTTACCTCTATGGTCGAGTATTCTCATTCTTTGAGACCTTGTGCTGAATATTGTTACTTTTGGAGTCTTCTGTTATCCTTCCCTAGTAATTTGCATCAAAACGGCTATAGTAAGTAAACATAATGTAATGTAATATAATCAATCAGGAGTTTCACTGCTCTTATGGTGCATCATGTACCACAAAGGCAGTAACATTTGGCTACAGTATAAAAAACTTGGTCAAAATTATTTTTACCCTTTATGTTATTAATGCAGAGGCAAACATAAATCCAGATAAAGTTGTACAGAAATGTAACTAAATGTTTTAGCAGATTTTTAGTCAGTATTGCTACATGATCTGTGTTTCAGCCCACTACTCTAAGGGCTTCTCTACACAGAGAATAGCAGTGATTTAACAAAAAGGGTAATTTAAAACTGATTTAATTAAAACTGGTGCAAACCCCTTTGTGGACATGCTTATTTTGGTTTAACAGTGACTTATTTCAGTGTAGCTTAAGTCAGTTGGGAATTGGCTTAAAATAAACTGAAATAAGCCACTCAAGCCAAATTAAGTGTGTCCACATATGGTTTTACACCACTTTTAAGTGACGCATGGTCTACACTTAAAACGTAGGTTGGCATAGCTACAATGCTCAGGGGTCTGAAAAATCCATACCCCTGAATGCCTCAGTGCTATCGCTGAGCCTCGGTAATGTAGACATCAGTTTTAAAAACAACAAAGTTAAAACAGCACAATCTTCTCACATTTGATCACTATATCACATGAGTTGATTCATGAGCGTTAGAGTTCTTGCACTCTTAAATTCCCAATATACTGAAAGGCACGCAATACTCTTGGTAACCTTACGACTGAGCCACAGCCCTCAAAAGTTCTCAATTCTGTTGTGCTAGCTGCATGCATATTGGGCGGCAGTACAAAATATATAGGTATATTTACAGAAAGACTTTTTTTTTTTTTTTTTTTTTTACACTGCCTGCAAGGTATGTGTGCGCACTCCTTTACTTAGCCATGGACAGTGTTTTGTAGCTGCACTGATACTTAATTGGATCCTGGTACTAAAAGGAGGACTTTATCAGAGGCATTCTGGACATTTTAAAGAAAAAAATTTGCAGTTCTCTGCCACAGTCACCACATTGGCTGTAACACACAAAGCTTAACTGTAAACTGTGTCAGGACTAGAAGGTATAAAATATGATTTCCAGTTTAAAAGACACATCCTGCTGTCAAATGGGAATAACTACCTAAGTGCCTCTCCCTGCCCAATTTCTCAGCTGGCAGTCCTGTTTATGAAAATAAGATGTGAATGTCTCACTGGAAAAGGAAACATAAAGGCTTCCCAGCTGTGCCTTTGAAGATCACATCATTTCAGTGTTGAAGTATCGAACAGAACAAAATAAAACCTGTTTACTCTGGGAACTACTTGCCATACTGAAATCTGGTTGTTTTTTTTAATTGTCATACATTTGGATAAAGAGGGGTTTTCTGCAGAATGTGCTGTTTTGGAGTTTCATTTTTATTTTAAAATTTACGTATACAATGGGTTTGGTGAAAAGAAAATAAAGAAAGACATTCACCCCTAAGCCCTGGTCTACACTGGGGGGTGAAGGGGAATCAAACTAAGTTACGCAACTTCAACTACGTGAATAACGTAGCTGAAGTCGACGTACTTAGATCGACTTACTGTGGTGTCTTCACTGCGGTGAGTCGACTGCTGCCACTCCCCCGTCGACTCTGCCTGCGCCTCTCATGGCACTAGAGTACAGGAGTCGATGGGAGAGCGCTCGGGGGTCCATTTATTGCATCTAGACTAGACGCGATAAATCGATTCCCACTGGATCGATCGCTGCCCACTGATCCAGTGGGTAGTGAAGACATACCTTTAGTTAGACAGTTTTCCTTGTTCCATCTGCAAAGCTCAATACCTATGTTTATATTTTATTCAAACCATAAAACAAAGAAGTTATTGTTTGCTCCGTTCTCTGACCAGTACTGGAATTCAATATAATTCGCTTGCACATGCCTCTATCTGTCATGCAAAATAAACTTTTTTCTTACAGACAACTCCTACAAATAAACTTAAAAAATAAAATGTAAAAGGAAAATTGTAACAAAATGAATAGCCCACATTCACTATCAGTGTCATTTTTAGTCACTTTGCTTGAAAGCAAAAAAGCTCTACTTAAAAAAAAAAAAAAGGTGAAAACCCAAATCTCATAATTACAAAACATATTTTTTAAATAAAACATCTCCCCCATCTAGAAAGAAAGGTTTATATATAAGAATAAACTAAAGCTTAAAGGCAGAAAGGCTTTGAAACATCCATTCAATACTCAAGTTTCTAGAGCAAGTAGAGCACTTCACTTTTTAAGTTTTATATATATAGTTTTATTTATATTTATATATTTTTTTCATTCTATAGACTCAAATTTTTCAAAACTTTGACTTCAAACATCAATATTTTATAAAAGAATTGTTGCCTTAATTGAAATACGTGATACCTGTATTATAAAAAGGACTCTCTCTGTCTCTTTGTGCACACGCATTCACACACACCCAGAGTTCTCTTGACAAGCAGAAGTCTAGTATTCTGTTTCTTACAATATAAAGCCATAGAGCTCCACTTCAGTTGTTCTGCATGAGGATATACATGCATGCACATACTCATACTGCCTTTGAGAAAGTACAGGCTAGCATTCTGAATTACCAAATTAGTAAACTATGGTTTTAATTTGCCATTTTTTGTTCTGTTGAACATCTCAGAAGATCCACAAGAACAAATATATCTCGAAAATGTATTGTCACAATCCCCTAAATTGCACAGAATGCACTTCATTACATGCACAGAATGCACTTCATTGATGACTGATGACAGTAGAGTGTGAAATGTGCTGGTACAAACATCAAAATTAACAATAGAAAGCTAAGTGTTTTGAGCTATTCAGTTACTGAATGGCTTTGGCCAAACTTTTGAGGATTTTTCTGGTGTTCATTATTTTGGTTACTTCCTTTCTCTTCCCACCTATTATTAACAGGCTCAGGAAACACAATAGCACACAGGAAGTTGCAAGACAAAAGTCCTTTCAACATTCTTTAGTACTACCATGGTAAACTTTTACATTGTAGCACAGGCATGTGCATCACTAATAGATCAGAGTGCCTAATGCACATCCAGCGGGAACCCATTTAAAGTTATAAACTCCTCTCCTTCTGAATAACAAGAAATTGCATCTCTCAAATATATGAGAGGAAAAAAATCAACAATACCGTTGTATCTGATGTGTTATTTTCAAAATTCTAAAGGTCTGATGCAAACTTTAATTTCTCAAGCTATCTTGGGAAGTAATTTTGATGACCATTTACTCTTTATTATGCTCCGTGATGTTCCTCTGCTATTGCTGAGATTTCCCAATATATAGATTTTTGCCATTTTTATGGATTGACAATTGGCATCATGACACCATATTCCTTATCTAGCCTGAGCTCGAACAAAAATTAGGATATATTCAGATTAATTAATCCATTTCCTTTTTCCACAAATGAGATGGACTAAAAGGCATATTTAAATACTGTTAAAATTAGAGCTGGTTGGAGAATTCATTTTATTTTGCAACAAATTTCAAAACTTGTTTTCATTCTATATTGGAACAAAAAAAAAACCCTTTCAAATGTTTTTCTGAAATGAAATTGTGTCAAAAAGGTCAGGTTTTCTATTTCTCCCTTTCTCTTAGCGACTAGAGAGGCCATTCACCCTGGACCTCAGAAACTTTCCCATGGAACACTTTCTCAAAATTGATATATGTTGAGGAAACAGTGTTATTCATCAAACAAAATGGTTCATCAAAATTTTTCTGACGGGCTCTAATTACAATGTGATCTAGAACAACAAATCCAGGAAACACTAAATTAAGGCTATCACAAAAGTATTCTTTCATGCCAAAAAGGAGAAGACAGCAATGTCCTAAGCTATTATTAGTACAATCATTTATACAGCACCTATCAGAATAATTTTGGTGCAGTTTAGAGAAAAGTATCATACCCAGTACAGGCCCCTATCCTTCAATTTTCTCAATGCTGGTAGACCCTTGCAATCTGCACACAGCAGCTTTAAAAATCAGGGGCCTTAACGTCTCCTAGTTTCTTGGTTTAAATTACATTTCAAAAGGCAGTTGGTCACTATTTATAGTTGCCTTTTTAAAGTGTTTTAATGTCCTCATGAAATCTCAAAAAATGTCATTCCTTACAAATGCAATTATTTTCTTACTTTCCCCATGTGTTTCTGTTATAAATTAACATGATTTTCTATTCAATTCCCTTTTTATTGCACTAGTAGCACCAACACAATGACAGTACAGCTTGCCAGGCCTGAGGAGGTTTTTTTTTTTTTTTTGATAACTTGTGCTCCCTATGTAAACATACCCTCTGTTTGGTCTGCAACAGCAAGACATAAAGCAGTATAGGTCCTACATAAACATTGTTTTTGTCCTCATTTCTTGGCAAAAGAGTAGTACATTTTTCTGGAAAGGACGAGATTAGATAAAATGAAAGAACTATGAATGCTGTCAAGGACCCATGGAGCCAGGTACTAGTCAAAGTAAGTAAGAAACGAGCCCAAAATGTATGTTATATGTCTAAAGGCCAGGCCCCAACATGTTGAGTAGTACCTTACTCAACCAACGGTCCCATTGGCTTCAGAGGGACCACTGGTGGCGCAGGGTGCTATTCAGATTGAATAAGGGTATCTGGCTCTAAACATACATTACACCGTCCCGTTAATATAATTCCAAAATCAGGGTGAGTTTTCTTTTGCTGCTGTTTGGGGTTTTTTAAATGTCACTAGTGGTGGCAGTTTGTTTTTTGTTTTGTTTTAAGGAAGAAAGCCTACCAAAAAAAGTTGAAATAATAACCAAACAATAATCAAATATAAAATGCCATAATTCAGTGTAACAAAGATTGTATTTCACAGGGGAGACCAAGTATAACAAAGAATACAAATTCGCTACAGCACAGTTCACTGCTGCTTCCTGTTAGCTGGAACTCTGCATCACATGCAAGTTCCCTATGGTTCAGTCCTTGAACGATGGGGGAGAGCAAGCAGAAGCAATACATCTGTCAAGAGAAAAATATGTATTTATTCCTCCAAATTAAAAACTGTTTACTCTAACAGCAGCTGGTGAACCACGAAATGCCATAGCAAAGTGAACTCTGCTTCAATAAACTTATGTTCATTAAAGAGGGAGAAAGAGAGGGGGAAAATAGTCAGGGGGAAAATGTTTGGTGGATCCTGAGAATGCAAAAGGAGCTATGGGTAGGAGTGTAACACATGTTCAGGTTAAGCAAATAAATCCCCATTCAGAAGAAGCACGAGGCCAAGAAAAACCAAGTACTCCTTAAGGTTATCTCAGAGAGGTCGGCAAAAATTTAATCCACCTGCTGTCCTTGCACTAAGACCCCCACATTATATACAGATCAAAAAGTCATGTGCCCAACCAATACATTTGTGTTAGAGTAAGAGGCATGGAGCATGCTACCACATAACGTGTTTAAGTGAATTATAGTCATATGTTTCAAAAAACATTCAAGAATGAGAGCAAAATGAATGGTTAGGTCTCCAGCCTCTTTCCTAAGAATGAGTGAGTCTAAGGGACGGGAATATATTTCCCTCCTGAAATGTGCACATAGCTCTCCTCAGAATCTGAAAAAAAAAAAAAAATGTACAAGCATGATCGCGATCTGCTATGATCAGCTTTCATGCTGAGCATATACCCAGGAAATACTTCTCAAGTAAAACCTGGTATAGCCAGAATGCTTTGATATTCCGCGAAGATTACTAAATGCTCTATATAGAATTGCTGCCACATTTTGACACCAGTGCATGTGTTAATTGAGCACTTACTGCTATTTAGCTGCTTAGACAGATTTTCAGAGACATTTGCAGCAATGCTAGAATTTTTCCAATGTGATGAGGATATACAACATGGAGAGGGATTTGGAAAGGAGAGAGGTTCTTCACCCAGAGGAACATTATTTAATGCTGAGGTGCCAACGGTGTGAATCCATAGAATAGCAGAACATTGGTTGCATTGTGTCATCTGCCCACACTCTAAACTATGCTTGAATTGGTAGAACTTTCATCTTTTACATCTCTTCTTAACATTGAATACATGATGTTTCACACAGATATACAATATAGAATGTTTGTTCAGAAATCTGACTTTTCTCCACTAATAAATAAGAGTAGGGTTACACTTGCGGCAGAGTGTAGAGTACAGACATGCCACACCGAGCTAGCAAGAGTATAAACAGCAATGTAGATTGTGAGGCACAGCTTGAGTAGAGACATGACAGAACACTAGAGTCTTTACCCTACATGGCTCCCTACATTCCCAAGCAGTGCCTCCCGTTTCCATCGTGCTATTTTTAGTCATGTAGTGTCCTGCTGTCTCCTTGCTGCCAGAGCCTTTCCATGTTACCTCCTCCCCGGCCAGAGCCTTTCATAGCTGCCTGTAGCTACACACAGCAGTGAGTCTTGACACAACCTGCCTTTCACTGGAGCATGTGGCTAAAAATGCCTTACAAGCCACAAGCACAGACAAGGCCTAAGTGTGGCATAAAATGGGGATGTAAAGGACTGGAGTGTAGGTGGTCTGGCCTAGGGTCTGCACATCAGGGACAGTAGTCGATGAGTAGGACTTGGAGGAATCATAAGAGCCAGGTTTGGTAAGCAAGAGTTAGGGTCAGAGTCAAGCTGGAGTCAGAGACCAGAGACAGTACTGGGCCAGAGTCAGAAAGCAAGAGTTAGAGTCAGGCCAGGATCGGAGACCAGAGATCAGGAGATGGGGTAAAGTCTGGAGTCACAGCAGGCTGAGGCCTGTGTGGTTACCCAGAGAACTTCCTGGGGCAACCCCATGGTTAATATAGGGTGCTTGGCCAGTCAGAGAGCCACAGGGTACTGTCTCTCTGGTTCCCTTGGATGGTACTTTCTGTGGCGCCTATTCTCCATAGTGTTCCCTGGCTGTGGCTCTATCTGGCCTCCTAGTGGCTCTGTGAGAATCATCAGCTGTCCCAAGTTTTGCCAACCCAGGTTCTAGTCCACGGACCCAGACAGGGGAGCACCACAAGTTACTTTTTTAATGCATTCCACATTTAAATACAAGGGGGATATGGCCTACGTGGATGGTGGATTTTAACAGGATCAAAAAATATTCTAAAACTAATGCTCTTACCACCGTAAGGAAACATATCCTTATGCTATACCATTGCGACTTTCACACAAACACACGCACTATCCAGAATGTAATACACTCACTCATTCAGCCATTTTCAACACCATGCAAGGGGAACTAGTCACAGATATCCTGTAAGCAGTTCGAGAAAGAGTTTTTCTCAGTTCGCACACACCATGATGAAGACCTGCTCTTGATAAATACTCTAGAAAGGCAACACAAGCCCAAAGCTAAATCAATTTTCTAAACAGCATTGCTAATTGAGTAAACAGTACTCTGTACTCTCAGTCACTACTAACTCAATGCCAGCCAGTGATGCTAGGGGGCACTTTTGCTGCTAAAGATTCTGCCAGCATATAAGAATCAAACTGAGCTTGTGACTCCTTACTTAAAGATTCCATGGCACTATATATAAAAGAATAATTATGAGGACAGCTGTCATAAGTGTACTGCAGCAATTAAACAGAAGTGCTTAACAGTCTTTCCCTCCCATTATAACATAAGCATGCACTGGTTAGTTAAAAACAAGGAAGAAGGGAGGAAAGGATTATCTAATGTTTTTTCACATCCATCCCAATATATTTAAACCCACTATCAGCAAGAATTCTCTCTCTCTCTCTCTCTCATCCCCTCTACACACTAATAATTGTGGCGGGGCTCCCAGTTACAACATGGTAGCGCCTGCACTTTTTGATCTTAAAGCGTAGAGAGGACTGACCCACATTTTATTCACTGTGCCTCTGAACCATATTAATATAGCAGATGACCAGGTCTGGTATAGTACTGGAGTTTAGCAGGACTATAGCCTGGATCACCTGGATCAATCGGTCTTCAGCTGTCGTTAAGACTGCGCCAATCACAACACGTCCGCCATTCTTCTTGCACTCTTGCCTTTCTTCTCCACGTTCGTCCGAAACATTTAACAATGTCATCTTCCCATCTTCTTGGAGGCCAACCGGGTGGTCTTTTCTGTTCTCGCGGGTACCACTCAGCAATAATTGTGGTCCACCTATTGTCCATGAGCCGTGCTGTGTGGCCTGCCCATCGCATCTTGTTATGTCTGCTTTCCACGATAATATCTTTCACATCGCTACGTTCTCTGATCACCTCATTTGGGATGCAATCCAGAAGGGAAATTCCCAACATAGCTCGTTCCATTGCCCTTTCAGCTACCGACAGCTGCTGTTCTTCTCTCTTTGTCAGTGCCCATGTTTCACTGCCATACAGCATGGCTGGCAGCACTGCTGAATTGAAGATATTTGTACATGTGGTCTTGTCAATTTTTCCTTTCAGGACATTCTTGATGGAATTAAACGCACACCATCCTGTCCAAATCCTTTGCGAGAGTTCTCTGTTCAGGTCTTGGCACATATTAACTTCTTGGCCCAAATATATGTACTGCTCCACTTCTTCGATTTCTTGTCCTGTCACCATTATTCGGGCTTTTCGTAAGACGTCTGATCGCATGTATTTCGTTTTGCAGCGGTTCATTTTCAGGCTGACCTGACTGCTTTTCTTGTCGAGTCTTCATAGCATGCTCTGCAGTTGGTTGGTACTTTCGGCAATTAGTACGATGTTGTCCGCGAATCTGAGATGAGATAATCGTTCTCCATTTATGTGGACACCACTCCTCCAATTGATCTTGTTCATAACCATTTCGAGGCAGGAGGTGAATAGTTTCGACGAAATCATATCTCCTTGCTTTACGCCTTTCTCGATTGGGATGCGGAGAGGAGTTTCAAGGAGAGTAATGTCTGTTGTACATCCAGTATTCGCTTCCTTCAACAAACTGATGCACTGCGTGTTAATGCCCTGCTCTGCGAGCGCCTTTAATATTGCGTTACACTCAACGCTATCGAAGGCCTTTTCATAGTCAACGAAAGCAATGCACAGCGGGAGTTTTAATTCCCTTGCTCTTTCTAGGGGCTGGCTAAAGGTAAATATACGGTCAATCATGCTGAAATTTCTTCGAAACCCTGCCTGCTCTCTTGGCTGTTGTTCATCCAGACTCTGCGAGAGTCGGTTTGTTATCACCTTTGTAAAGAGCTTGTAGATGTGAGAGAGCAGGCATATAGGGTGGTAGTTCTTAAGATTTTCTCGATCGCCCTTCTTGTGCAGCAAGATGGTATTCGACTCCTTCCAGCTTGATGGTATTTTTCCTTCTTCAAGAGATCAACTAAATCTTAACGCGAGGGCCTTCCAAAGTTTTTTGCCTCTTGCATAAATCATTTCTGACGTTACTCCATCTTTGCCTGGGGCTTTTCCCTTCTTCATCTGGTGTAGTGCGCTTCGGACTTCACTGATGATTATTGCGGGAGACGCGTTCTTCTGACTCTCGGAGCATTGGGAGAGGGACATTGATTCTTGATTTGAACAGTTCTATATAGAAGTCCTTGCAGACCTCCTCCATCCCTGCTCTGTCGATTACTGTCTCTCCATCCTTGTTCTTCAGTGCTATTACTCTCAATCTATACTGCATCAATTTCCACTTGCATGTCCTGAGGCTCTTACGTGATTCAGCTGTTTTGAGGAGTTTTTCTTTCCAGAAGTTCTCGAAGTCGTCCTTCAGTTTCCGTATAAGCTTGCACAGAATGGAGTACTCGAGGTTGTTATCCGAGCTCCTTTTCATGTTTCTCTGCTTCTCCAACAAGCTTTTCATTTCATTCAAGATTCTTCTCTTCGTCTTCTTCAGCTTTTCAATTTCAGCTGCTTTTATGCAACATCTCAGTTTGTCAGCAAAGATACTACAGTCCTCACCACACTTTTCCGTCTGGCTCCAGTCAAACCCAGAAATCGCTTTCTTCAGCTTTGCTTCATCGAATGTCTTCGGCCGCTGTTTCCTGTTTGCCATCTGTAACACCTTCTTTTCCACTACTTAGTCGAAAATCAACTTTGCTCTAAGCAGGAGATGGTCACTGCCGGTGTTGAAAGGCTGCACCACAGAGACGTCTTGAATGATGCACCTTTTATTGACTAAAATATAGTCAATTTCATTCTTGCTCTTCATGTTTGGCGCAATCCACATCCACCTACTTGCTGTCTTCTTTTTGTACCAGGTGTTTGCCACGTACAGTTCTTTCATTTCTGCCATCACTACCAGACTTTCTCCTCTTTCATTCCCTTCACCACTGCCATGTCTCCCTATAAACTTTTCGCCAGCTTTCCCTCACCCCTGTAGAACGGTTCCATGATGCGCAGGGAACTAAGACCCATTTACTCGTGTTGTTTTAGCCGTTAACTTCAAGCCATCCCACTGGCTAGACGGGCAGGCATAGGACTATAACATAGGTTGAAAATTTGGTTGTAACCCTTTTCAGTCCAGTCAATGCTATAAAGTCAAATTATACCACAATCTTCGCAGTTGACTACCATTTTGTAATTAAGTCCTTGATGTAGTAGCTGATACAGTGTAAATGGGATTTCTGTCCATACTATCCTTCCTTTTACCATCCATCCCCTTCACATTCACCCCATTCATCTTATGGGGAAGAATATGTCCCAACAATAAATTCTGAATTCTCTTCCTGGAACCCTCGCTTTTCCCCCGTCTTAACCCTTCAGTTTTTGTTGTTGTTTTAAACGTCATCATATGCTCTTACACTCCTCCCACATTGCTCTGTTCCTCCATATACCAACCACCCTTGGTTAAATGGCTGCCACAAAATAAATAAATGCATTACGTAGGAAAAAACAGAATTGTTGGTCATTATGTGTCAAATCCCTGACTTGGCATGTTCATAAATTTACTGTTTTAAAACATAAAATGCAATTGCAGTTTATTTTTATTTTATTGGGGATATCTTGAGTGGTTGTTATATGAAATGCAGACCAACATTTACCAATAAATGACAAAGTACTATAAATTTAAAATAGTTCAGTGGATAATTGCCTGAACATTTGAAACTAGGCATTTTTTCACTTCAGGCCATCGTCGACAGAAAGTTGCTATGATCAGCTAACAGAGTGAATATCCAATCTCCTAGTTTCTGGCACTTCAGGAAGGACTAGAGGAAAGTCTTCCAAGCCACTGTAACTAAGGCTGTGTTACTTTTATACGAGCAGACTCGCCTAACTCCTTTTTAATAAAATTCCTTAATCTCCTTCCTCTCGGCAACAAAATTTAGCTTGTAAAATGTGACAAGCAAAGATGGGGGAAATACACATGTGCCCTTTATTTTTTGGCTTCTTCATGATTTATGGCTAAAACCCAAAACAGATTTCCCTTTCCCAAAAATAACGGGTTGGAGCAGGTTCTCCTTGTTATTGGGGGAGGGGAGGGGATTTGTGGGTTCTTTGTTTTGTTTTAAGAAATTCAGGTCTTGTCTACCCGAGAGGCCTTTTTGGCAACTGGACATTAATGAAATGAGAACATCACAAAAGTCAAGAGACTGAAAGTTGAGCAATCAAGAGAGGATGAGATTTTTAGTCTGGCTGTTTAAAACTATTTTTTGTTAACTCTAGCTCTAATAACTAATGAACATTTTAGTTAAAGGCTGTCTTTGTTCAAGATGCAGTATCCTCATCTCTTCTTCAATTAAGGTATGAAAACACACAATACACATGCTCCGAGACAGCTCCCCTCTGTTCCCTCCCCAAGAGATCCTCCAGCAAAACCAAGTAATTTGATATTCCTGATATTTCTTAGGTACTAAAAGAACAGGAGGAAATACCTAAAAATAAAAACAAACAAAAATACTTGCAAGCTCTTTATACATCATAAAGGAGAAACAGAGAGCTCAAACCCAACTTTTAAAAATTCTTTGCAGGATTCCTTTAATATTAAGAAAGCTGACAAAAATAAATAAATAAAACTGCTCCTCATTCTGTTTTATTAAAAGGTAAAGTTCTCATCCTCTCAAAGGCCCAACCTTCATTTTTCAAAATCCTGTTCTACATCTGTGGAGAGGGTGATCACTTAACAAGAGACATTTGACCTGCAACCAGGCCATCCCAAACTGGCCCTAGAAGAAAAATGTATACATTTTTACCATAATGCTTCAGTCTCAGCACTTTAAGATGCTAACTCTAAATTGAAATGCAGTGGTTAGCAACTGATGGGCTGTTTATCTACCACTGATAAATCACATATTCCATATTCAATGGCTGAGCTTCAGAGGGTTGTAGGGAATACCCTAGTTACTGCAGCACAACTGTACTTCTTTTGAAACTCAAAAGGTAACTCTAGCTGCTCTATAATTCTTTTCAACTAGCTTTCCAACCTTCTGAGAAATGGAACCAGCATGATGGTTCCCAGACTCAGGCACAGAAGCTGTTTTCTCACTACACATTTTTCCTTCACTCAATCTCAGAACTGAAACCAAACCTTTTTGGAGGTTCAAGGAAGCTTGTGTAATCCCCTCCTACCCCTTATTATTTTTTCATTTTCATTTGCCTCTGCATTTCCTGATTCCATTCAGGATTGCCAAATATTGTGAGGAACCACAGGAAATCTGGAGAGAAAGCCTCTCCCCGTGAGGTTTCCAGATTTCTGTGCAGGTGCTTAGATACTTTGGATATAGTTCCGATAATTTTCCAAACTGAACTCAATTACCAAACTTTTAGAGGTTGAATCATCACTGGATTTCATCAGAGGAGAGACAGCTACCCTGAACCCGACACAGTTGCACTGCTATTTACACTGGCATTACAAATGAACTTGCGACATCTGCAGCAATATTTCTTTAAGAACACTGTTCAGAATTTAATGGGTGTTTTAATTCCTTTAATTTTATTTTAGAAAGCAATTGCTGTTTCTGTAGGCTTGGCAGCCATCTCCCTTTACAAAGTCAAAGAGATACATTTCCCATTACCTCTTTTCCGCAGCACTGTTTTGCACATTGCCCTTTTACTTGTTCTGAAATAAAATATCTGCCTTGAAAATGCTATTTTGCTCTCACTGGTTGAAAATGGCTTCAATCTTCAGCAGCTGGTGCAGGAATCTATTGGCCTAGCCCACAGTACCTAGTATTCTTAGGGGATAAAATCAGCTTCTGTACAATATGCTTTTGTCGTAAAGATGCCAAGACTTAATAACGGACTTCCAAGGTCTGTGGAAGCTCGCGATTTTTTTCCTCCCAATTTACTAACTGGATTTTAATGAAGTGAACTTTTCATTAGGAAAAGAGATAAATTATATTTTAAAAGCTGTTGGTATTGTGGGAATGATGGAGGGAAACTTAGGCTAACATTTTCAAACCTGGATCCCTAATGTTATGCACCTATGTCTATATATAAGCACTTAAATAAAAATTTTATTTTCAATTGTGCTGAGCACCTGACTCTCCCATCAATGTCAATGGGATTTATGCATGCTCACCAATAAAAAAAAATACCAGATTTTGTGAAGTATGCTGCAGATATACTGTAGCTGCTTTCAATGGTAGAGGACCCCTGCTTGTTAATCAGTAGTGACCTCATCAGTTGGTGACATTAAAAGTACCATTCAACGTTAATGTAACATTCAACATTAATTTCATGCAAGTTATATGGAAATGGTTCCTAAAAAGTTTTCCAAAAATCAAACAAATGAAAACATCTCTTATGGAAATGCAAAATTAATAATGGGCAATGGATTCTTCCAATTCCCTTCTTTAAAACCTACAATAATATTATCAGTAGATCTCAAAGTGCTTTAGGAAGGAGATAAGCCTCAATCTCGCCATTTTGCAGATAGGAAAACAAGCACAGATTGGGGAAGTGACTTGCCCAAGATCATCAAGCAGGCCAAAGACTGAGCCAAGAACAGAACCCTGATCTCTTAAATCCCATCCAGTACTCTAGCCATTAATCCTCTGAATCACACTGTAAGGGTTCCCTCCCCACTCTGAACTCTGGGGTACAGATGTGGGGACCGCATGAAAGACCCCCAAGCTTATTTCTACCAGCGTAGGTTAAAAACTTCCCCAAGGCACAAATCCTTTCCTTGTCCTTGGACTGTATTGCTGCCACCACCAAGTGATTTTGACAAAAATTCAAGAAAAGGACCACTTGGAGTCCCTATTTCCCCAAAATATCCCCCCAAACCCCTTCACCCCCTTTCCTGGGGAGGCTTGAGAATAATATACCAACCGATTGCCTTTAATATAAGAACAGACCAGACTCTTTATCTTTAGGACACTAAAATCAATAAGGTTCTTAAAAGAAGAACTTTATTATAAAGAAAAAAAGTAAAAGAAGCACCTCTGTAAAATCAGGATGGAAGGTAACTTTACAGGGTGATACAAAGATTTAAAACACAGAGGATTCCCCTCTGACTCTGCTTTTCAGTTACAAAACAGGAATGAAATTACCTCTTAGGATAGGGAAAATTCACAAGCTAAAACAAAGGATAATCTAATGCATTTTCTTGCCCATACTTACAATTTCTGTAATTGTAGATGTATC
Organism: Chelonia mydas; assembly: GCF_015237465.2. Classification (NCBI taxonomy): domain Eukaryota; kingdom Metazoa; phylum Chordata; order Testudines; family Cheloniidae; genus Chelonia; species Chelonia mydas. The sequence goes on from NC_057850.1 coordinate 157,052,439, forward strand.
ATTTCAGGTATGTTTTCAGGAGATGGTTTACCTGCTTGGTCTCTCTCTCCGTCCAGAGAGGGAACAAAACAAAGAGAGCAAAAACAAATACCTCCCCCCCCGATTTGAAAGTATGTTCTTTCCTCATTGGCCCTTTTGGCCAGGGGCCAACTAAGTTATTTGAGCCTCTTACCCCTTATAGGTAAAGATTCAGTACAGCTACCCAGGAGGGATTTTATGCTACCCTCAGCTGTATGTTTATGACACACAGAGTCAGAAAAAAACAGATCTATGGATGGTGAACTGATTATGTATGAACATCTATGTAATTTACAAACCAAGACAGCAATGGTGGGGGACTTACTTTGGATTTTTTAGACATCTTAATTTTCATCGATGCTCATCTGCAGGTTGTAAGAATTAATAACTAGGTACCAGATAGTTGGTGCTCTCTTTCTTCTTCCCCACACCCTTTTTCACTCACATGAGGATGTCTCTACCCTCATACTGAGATTTGTCTGTTTAAATAGCAATAAGTAAAGTCAGATAACTATTTGTGACAGACAATCTCATCTCCGTCATAACTCTCCTAAAGCCAAGGGATTTTCATCAGGGATTAATTTGGTCCAATGTATTTTGGCTTCCTCAGTCCCACTTGTCCACTCAAGAAAGCTGAGAAAGAAGTGGACCTCTGTTTCTGTACTGCCTTATTCAAAGAACTTCCTAGGTGCCTGATCCATAGGCAACTGAAATCAAGGGGAGTCTTTCAGTTGATTTCAATAGGCTTTGAATCTAGCCCTAATTGCATACAATCCCAAATTTGCTCAGAGAAGATGATGTAAATTATGTAGTGCTTATGAAATGATATTAACTTATTAGGTCAACAGCCCCTTATTTTTCCCACATGCACCATTCGGAGTGAGCTATCCCTATTTTCAGTGCTGAACCCAAAAGGATGGACTCTCTTTTACTTTAGCTACCATATCACCTGGCTTTCCCGTATCAGAAGACTGGTAACATGGTCTTAATATTTATGTTCTTCCCATAAAAAAAATACAAGTTTCATTATAAAAATGGTGTGTAAAATAAAGGTATTAACTTATTACTGGGAGTGGGGAGAGGGTATAAGGAAAAGCAGCCCAGTTCACAGGAATAGATAATAATAATAATAATACTGGTGGGTTCTACTGACAGCAAAAATGTCTCATCGCAGCAGAAAGAAATGAGACACATTTACTACTTGAAATTGATTTATGTCAACACAGCCAGAGCTCACAGGGTGACCCACTGAAAACCAGGGACAGACATAAACCAGCTGCAGGAAATATGAATCAAGTTACCTCAGAGTCAACATTTTTTAACTGTAGAAGTGGGTAAGAGTTTATAGTGTGATAAGTGCTTGTTTTGAGTATGGAAACATGGCAAGGAGGAAGAAAAGCTGTTTCACTGCTAAATGCAAAGTCTCGGTCACTGGTCCACATTCAGAAGTTAAGCATGACTTTACAAAACAAAAAGGCTTTCTAACTCTTGCAACTCATATCACTGTGGTGGCATAAACTAGTTTTCATAGGAACAGTAAACCGTTTTAGGAGTCTGGCCACGAGTTCCCACTCGAAGTCTCTGAAGTATACCACATATAACTACATAAAGTGCCTGGAAGCACGATAATAGTAGAGTCGTGGAAAGAGTCAAAAGGAAGGGCCCAGTAAATATTAACATTATTTGCATTATAAATCTCACTTGAAAAATCTTCACTTGTTTTTTTTTTTTTTTACTTCTTTCATCTGAAAGCCTAAAAATAAATAATGACACTTGACATCTAACTGCACATCTAACTGGAATTCAAAAAGAGAGGTGCAACACCACTTTTAACCAGAGTTTGAGAGGTTTCCTTTCTTGTGACAAACAGCTGATACCAAAAAGTTTTATCTCTATGATATTTTACAGTGTCATAAATGAACAAGAGTTGTAAAAATCTACTACACAGCAGCATTAAGTGTCTGCATGTAAAACTAAATCAATAAACCTAACTCAACCCCATCCTCAGAGGCTTCTTCCAGACAACAGATTTATTCTTTTTTTTTTTTTTAATTCTTTCAGATAAGTAATCCTCTCAGGACTTCCCATGAGTTTACCCTCATCAGAATTGCAGAAATATATTTATATTTATTAACTATTTGCATTACCACATGCAAATATGTCTTCAGTAAATGTGCCTGATTTTATAGGAGTTCTTTTTGACAAACGTATTGCAAAACACACCAGTGTTCAATTTTGCTAGCTGGCATATGGCTAGAGATCTCCCATATAAGACGTTTTAATTATTCTTTGAATTAACCCTTTTGTTAAAAATATTAAGGCATACATTCAACAATGTACAGTTAACAATATTACACAGTAATGGGAACATAATTTACAGTAATATTAACAGTATAATCTTAACCTTTATGGTACAGTCTGTGGTGATAATGACTGACTGTATATCATGTACAATCATTGCCCGTTTGGGCAAATTCAGACTGATAGTGTCAGTAGAGACTTATTAGTATTTCTGCTGAACAAACAGATACATTAAGAAGATCAAGTGGAAGAGCCTATCACATATTTATTACACACATATGGAGTGAAAGGACTTATGGCCTGATCTTGCATCAAAGTCAATGGTAGCTTTTCCATTGACTTCAGTAGGTGTAGGCAAAGGACAAAGGTCTCACATAACTATTGTGGAATTACTGATCAAGCCAGCCCTTCTGTTGACATTTCTCTCAGAAGCATGCTCAGATCCCAGTGTATGTGGTCATGTGAGTGGACATTTCTTACAGATTTTTAAAAAAAGGGTTGTCAGAGTGCGTGAGACACAAAAATAACAGCTCTTCCATCTTTTTCTAACAGATTCCTAACCTTTCACTACTGTCCCCCGAGTTTCCTCTATTTCAATAGCAAGACAAAAAGGGACTCTCCCAGTAATACTAAGGGATGTCTGTTCAGACTAGTCCAGACACTGGAATGCGGTGAACTGTCATCAGGCTGTCAGAGTACAATATGCTTAAAAAGCCCAATAAAAGAAAGCATAGACAGTGATTGGTGGTTGGAAAAGTCAGTGAAAAATAGTTCTTCCTTCTCCAAGAAAGGTATGAATGGATGATATCACACAAACCTATTGATAAAATAGACAGGAAGATGAGAGATGTGTGAAGATACCACATACGGGCGACAGGAATCTGATGCTGTTTTGATAGGAAGGCTCACCATTTAGTGGGTAGAGTTAGTGTATTTAATACAAGTCTAAAAACGTCTAACGGTGCCATTTTTTCTCAGGAGTAATCAGGAGTAACTACGCTGAAGTCAATGAGGGTATACTGGTGTAAGATCAGAATCAAGCCCTTAAATCCCAATGTAGTTCAGAACAATGCAAATCTATATCCAATATATGTCAAGTACCATGGTTAAATGGTTGAGATTACAAAGGGGAACTTCACTTCTCTTCATTCCTGTACCAACATATATTAAACCTTTCATATAATTTCAGCAGGAGAGTGATGTATGAACACACCATGCCTGGGGTTTCCCTCAGCTTGGGCTCTTTCTGCATCTAAACATAGAGGGCATCATATTCATTTAAACTCAGATTCCTTTATACCGCTCAGGAACTGTAAAGGGGCCTCAAAGTGAGTGTAATTATGATTTACCACCACCTTAAGGCCCCATCACACTGCCAGAGTGGACTAATGGGGCTTTAGTGCAAGTAAGTACCAGACCCAGAATTATTTTTGGATAAGAAATTGGTTGTACCCGCATGTCAAAATCCAGTTCTTCTATACTTGGTGAGGGCAACCAATGACTGGGAACTCAGGGCCTCTTTTGGATCTCATTTACACTGGATTTATATCTGCAGAACTCCATTAACTTTAATATATATGAACCAATTTACAACAAGTTGAGAGAAGAATCAGGCCCAAGTTAGTAGGGGCCTGATGCAATGCCCATTGGAGTCAATATATAACAACTCCCATTGATTTGAATAGGCTCTGGATCAGGCCTATAATGACTGGAGCTGAATTTGGGTTTTGCATTCCAAAAGGGAAATAACTACATAATGCTCTTAGCCACCAGGCAATTTATAATTTAGCCTTTTTCTGACTACAAGAGTAAATTACAGCCTTCTGGCCACTGATAGTTTCATACTTTATAATGAGATTCTAAGGACCTCAGTTGTAGCAGGACAAAATATATTGCCAAATGTAAAATGATTGTGATCTCATTTCTATAGTGTAAGGTTTTCAATAAGTTAACATTTTCACTTAGCTAAGATTTGAAATGGACTGGCAAAAAAATTATTCAGAGAATTTTTTATAATGTAAAATTGCTCCAGAATTTGATCCTAATTTTAACTATATCATCCTGATTTTCATCAGTAAACGTATGCTGATGATTAGACCTGGGGGATATTTAGGGCCTCAATAAATCTTTCTGGGCCAGTTCAATATCATGATGTCAAATAATATGATTAGGATATGTTAGCTGGGTCACATCAGGATTACATTAATCCTTGTCATGATCACTGTATTGAAACATGATGACACAAGGTATGTGTGACGGGTGTCGGTCGGTCCTCCGAGCCCCTAGGGGCGATGGAGAGCAATGGTCTTTGTAGCAGGCCTCGGCCCCAGCTCCCGGGTGTTGGGGAATTAGCGGGGAGGTGGGCCGGCCGGAGTCAATAGCGCGCCCCCTCGGGCAGGGGAGCGCCGGCAAGAGTCAATAGCGCGCCCCCTCGGGCAGGGGAGCGCCGGCAAGAGTCAATAGCGCGCCCCCTCGGGCAGGGGAGCGCCAGGGTAGGGGAACGCAGGCCCACCCAACTCCACTGCGTTCCAGCCCAGGGCCCTGACAGTGGCGGGAGGCGAAGGTCCCGCCGCTGGGTCAGTGAGCAATCCGCACCCGCTGACCAAACACACCCACCCCACGGTGTAGTTGGGCCCCTGGACTACTTCCCTACCCGGTCTCTCTCAGGCGGGTCGCTCCGGTCCCTCCATCTCCTCCGGATAATCCGCTGCGGGCAGCTCCGGTTCTTCCGGATAATCTGCTGCAGGCAGCCCCGGCTCCTCCGGATAATCTGCTGCAGGCAGCCCCGGCTCCTCCGGATAATCTGCTGCAGGCAGCCCCGGCTCCTCCGGATAATCTGCTGCAGGCAGCCCCGGCTCCTCCGGATAATCTGCTGCAGGCAGCCCTGGTTGCCACAGGCCTTCCCCCCCGGTAAGGCTCCTCCTTGCCCAGGGGTTCGCCTGGGTCAGCAGCAGGCTTGCGAGGGGGCAGCCGGCAGCCTGTGTCTGTCTCCCTCCCTGGTGCTCTCCTCACTGGGCAGAGGGCCCCGCCCTTTGTACTTCCTGTCCCACCCTTCCCCTTCCGGGGATTGGCGGAAGCTCGGCCTGGCCCCGCCCACTCAGGCCCAGAGGGTGGCTCCTTACCCTCTGGTTCGGAGGGGAGCCACACTGGCTCCCTACAGTATGACATTGCCAGTTTATCTCAGAGCTAGCTGTTAAAGTTAGCAACTCACCAGAAAAAGTGGCCTAAAATGAGATCAAATGTTTGTCTCTTTTACCAACAGAAATTGGTATTACCTCACCCACCTTGTCTCTCTAGTATCCTGGGACCAAAATGGCTACACCAACCCTGCAAACAAACATTCTTGTGATATTTTTGGGAAATTTGTCATTGCCTAGCAACCACTTGATAAAGTAAATTATCTAATTTCTATTCAAAAACATTTTTAAACTCAACAATTAAAACCTTTGATCCATAAAACTTTGTTTCAAAGGAAAGAAAACAAAACAACTCCAAACCCACTTTTGTTTAGGAGTATAATAAAAACACAACCACTGATCCCAGTGAATGTCTGACTCCATGTCCTTTTATTGGAAAATGGACATATGGATTTTTAACAATACTTCCCTTTAATCACATTAAGGTCTCAAATGTTAAATTTCAAACGGAAGAGAACTGTATATTGTGGAGTTATAAAATCCACAAAAACTGGACATTGCAACAGAAGTGCCTCACAAGCCCAGCACCACTGAGAACCATTAAACTATGGGATATATTCTTTGGAACCCATTCAGTCTTTATTTTGCAACATACACATCTGTGACTCTGAACCAAAAAACAAATCCTATGTGTAGCAGGTATTGCTATTTGCAAAGCAAATCTAAAATAAAACACAATTCCCACGCTCACCTAAAACAAACTTCAAACTGAGCCCCCTGGCTGCCTCTATATCTGATTCCTGTCACAAGTGAGACAGGAGGAAAAGGAACGTTCTTTTAAAGTTAACACAGATGATGCTTCACGGATTAACAAAGTAGACAGATGACAACCAACCCATGCCCACATACATTCAAGCTCTCCTATTGTGTCTCCACAGATCCTCCACCAACCCAAGTTCTAAAACCCAATGGTCATTGTCAAACTCAAAATTCCCAGCCTGTATTTTAACTAGAGCTGGTTAAAAATGGGAAAAACAAAGGCAAAACCAAGACCCATAAAAAAAAATCAACAAAGGTGAAAGGGACTACTGTATATGGAAGTGTGCTGATTGAGCTGCTGACTGAGAAGAGGTCACCCAGGTTGAAGGAGACTCTGTAATATAATATTCAGCTTGGGCTCCACCAGCTAATTTATATTCTTATATGCACTCTGAGTGTGTTTTTTCTGAAATATACATACTAGCTCAGAATCCCCTTGTGTAAGACCTCTCTTAAGCCTACACTCTTTGCATGAAGAGGTAGAACCCCTTATTTATAAAAGAGAAATTTGAAGAATTAGAACTAGTGGAAGAACATGTGCCCTGGAACTAGAGCACTGTTATTCCACAAGCTCTGTGAGATCTTTGACTTATAACAAAACAAACCACCACATTTCACACCTCATTCCTGGCCTGGTGTCTCCAGTGGAACCACGTCTCCCAAGTTCTGCAGAAATGCAATTATATGGACAGTGTCCATATTTCTCATAAGCAGGATTTGCTACGTGTGAGCTTTGTGTACTGATATACTCAATGAGGTGCCTTATTTACAGAGAGACCATTAACTCAGAAGTGTGACCATTCCCACCGGACTTAGCAGCAATCCTTTCCACTGAAATAAGTGTGTAAGAATAAAATGGAACTCAATTCAATTTCTGGCAAGAAAGTTGTGTTCAAATCTGACTTGGTGTTATATTTCTAACAACTGTGTCCTTTTTCAACACCATACTGAACTACGTTTTTAATCTTTCCAAGATCTGGCTTGCTCGTTAAATTAAAGAGAAAAAATCTTTTTTTTCCTTCTCGCTGTATGCACATTCTAGTGAAGTCTGTGAAATAAAGATGGTTTAAATGGAACTAAATTCCAGTAAATCATAGCTCTGTGGGATTTCTACATGAACATTTAGTTTGCAGCAAGCTGGAGTGTGAATCTTCTGGGCACTAATTATCCGTGTTGACAACCATTCTGTGTGCAGAACTTGCACTGATGTCAATAGGAGTTTTGCATAAATATCATGATCCTGATCCTTTTGAACCTTTCATACATTTGTTCAGACAGAATTTTTTCTTTTCACCTGTCACCTTCCTGCAATGCAAAGGATTTCTGTAGAGTCAGGCCAAGGAAAGGATTAAGAAATTGAAAGTAGTAGGTAACATTCCAGGACCTCTGACCTACAAATTGCTATAACTTGACACCCCACCCTCCAAAGGTTCTTGTTACAGCTAAATATTATGATGGATGGAAACAAAAAAGAGATAATAGAACCAGACTGCCCGTTTTGCTCTCCAAATCTATCAGAACTACAGAATACTTATCAATTAAATAATTACTCAAGGAAGAGAGAGGACATTTTTGCTAAGGCTGACTTCAACTGCCAACAGCATTAATGTACGAACAACCCCGAGCCCATATGTTTTTGTCATGTCAACAGTTTCCAAAGATAATAATTGCTCTTCAGTATCATGCCTGGCATAACTGAGCCTGTGAGCAGGCTGCTAAAATTAAATGGAGTATGTACAAACTCAGAGAGTAATTCTCTAATGATTTCAACCAAGAATCAGTTTAAACAATATTACATTCAGTCCAGCATAACCAAGGGATTTAGAATGGAATGTAGACTATACAATAGCCATTCGTGAACAGAAACTTCAGTGTCACACCAAATGTTGGCAGAGAATGCATAATACTGTATACGAATAGCCCATATAGGAATAATGGATTCTAAGCTAAATCAGCTCCTGCAGACCCAAAAGCCAACCATAACATAATATGATCTTTTACAGAGAATATTTACAGACTTTACTGCCAAAGTCAGGCCACATAAGGGCCTGTATATATGGATTTAGGATCCCAAATTCAGGCTTCTGTTGTTTTTTTTTAAATCTCATTTTAAATACATGCAAAACAAACAAAGTTGAACTGTGCACATACCAGAAACAAACACAATATATATATATATACACACAAGACAAATACGTCAGCAATAACTTTTAAATCTAATTCTAGGTGCAATTAAAGGTTTTGTTATTGAGCTATAAAGCTACAAAGCTATAAAGCTCTGCATGATTTGCTCAGTTTGTCCTCCATCTCCAAGCTCCCCGGGGCGAGTCAGAGAGAATCAACAACCACTCATGTGGCTGAAATCTCCAAACTGAAATTGTGACTGAAATTTAGTCTCTAGTTGCAGGATGCATAGAATTTGCCTTCATGTGCTACTGTGGAGATTCCATGTAGAGATCGCCTTAGCATCCACAACACATGTCACCCTAACAGGGACTATCCCCCATAGGAGAATCTTCAACAAGAACTTCCCCCACAATAAAAGTACAATATATACTGAGTGCCTCCAACCATTCACAACATGCTGCTTTTTTTGGTTCAAGATAATTTCAGATGAGCTAACCGTTGCTTTTAGCTGGGGCTGAAAGTCTAGTGCATTGTTATCTGTTGGGCAAGTGTTATAAAAACAAGCTGCATTCCACTGTGGCATGGCAGAGAATGTGAATTAATAATAAATGCTGCACTTAAAATTGGCAAAAATATTTAAATGATGGGAAAACACATTAGCTGCAAATGAGAATAAGTTATCATCGAAGCCAGAACTGAAGCTTTGCTATCTGACTGGAAATATTGGGTGTTAGCAAATTAAAACGTAACTACTAAAAACAGCAAACCCCAGTGCTGCCAAGTCTCTGGATTTCATTGACAGTATATATCGGGTGGTGATATTTTTAAGCTCCAGCTCCTGGAATCGCATAATTACAAGGGATTTTTTTTTTTTTAGCTGAGCACTGCTAGATCTCATAGTTAATGAAAAGAGCTAGAAATGTGACATAGATGTATTTTAATGGCTCAGAAACCAGAAGGTAAAAAAAAAAAAAAAGACTTTCTAAAGAAAATAATCTCATGATATTTATACCAGTGTCTTGACTCATGGGGCCTGACTTATGGTTTATGTATGCTTGGGGTTGGCAATACTGAAACATACCCCGACCTGCTACATCAGGAAGGCATAAATACTATGTGTCCAATTCTGATCTCACCCTTACACTTGTGTAGCACTACTGGTTTCAAAGGAGTTAGTCCTGATGTACACCAGTGTTACGTGAGAGTAGAAGCAGCTCTGCATACTCCCATGCACCCCACTGTTCACCATGGTGGAAATTAATCTCTGTGCAAAGGGCCTGCATAGGCCTATGCCCAGTTGACATAATATGTAAGCCCATTTCTGAGGGTTTAAGTTGGATTTAAGTGGTGCCTGGCCTTTAAGTGGAGCCCTCTGCAGAGGGGTGAATTTCATCCTATGAGCATTTGTGTTCTTGTGATATTGTGGTCTTTTTGCCAACATTATCATTGTATCTTAAAAACATAATTCTTTGTATATTAAAGCTCTCTCAGGTTTCACTGTACTAAAATCAACTGTTATATTAAATGCAATATATTCAGCAAGCAATGAATCATATGACAGGTTTCAGAATATCAGCCGTGTTAGTCTATATTCGCAAAAAGAAAAGGAGTACTAGTGGCACCTTAGAGACTAACCAATATATTTGAGCATCCGCTTTCATGAGCTACAGCTCACTTCATCGGATGCATTCAGTGGAAAATACCTGTTGGGCAAGTGTATTTTAGTATTTAGTGGTATTTTCCACTAAATGCATCCGATGAAGTGAGCTGTAGCTCACGAAAGCTTATGCTCAAATAAACTGGTTAGTCTCTAAGGTGCCACTAGTACTCCTTTTCTTTTAATGAATCATATGTTATCCCACTTAAAATAAAAGTGCAGCTTTGAAAACCATTATTTTACAATGAAACATCATTTATTCTATGCTGTGGTAATATATACTGACTATATTGCTAAATGCGAATTTCACTTTAGAAATGCACTGGGAAGTTCTGGTGAGATAGAAGCTTTAATGTTTATGTAACCAGAACCACTAAGTTGTATTCACTGGTAAAGCACAAGTTAATTTCTCTCTTTTTAATTTTATATAAATGCATGCAACCTTGCACCAATCACAGTAAAACATTGCAAAAACACCTCTTTTGTCCTTTTATCCTTGTTCTTTCCTTCTCTGGCAGATCTCTGCTCTTTCTTTGTTTCTCTATAGCCCCATAAAACATCAGTCAAAAAGTCTTTTAAAAGCCATCAACAGTTGAAAACTCTTCACTGTATTTCCCAGGTCCTCCCAACCAAAATTAATTGGCGGTAGGATGATGGCTTGCCATGAAAAGAGGGTAGTATTTACGATCACTGACAAGTAACCACTGTTACTTTCCCCATTTCTTCCTGAGAACTACTTACTATGATCTTAGGCATAGAACAGCCGGAAACAACTCTTCAGGAATTAATTTCTTGATAAAAGACACCCATAGTTCTAAGAATTCATTTAAATGGTCCCAGGCTTCTTAAAGGTTCTTGTGAAGGGCTGTTTCATCTACAGACTGAAAAACATGCTCTTCAAAAATGTATGGGCCAAATTCTGCCTTCACATGCATACACATCACTCCCATTCAAGCAAGTCAAGAGGGGCAGAATTGTTCTGTGGTGCAGCTGCACCATTACACAAAACTGAAAATAAGGCCATTCATTTCATTATGTAATTTTTTTTCTACAGGAAAGTTTGTGTGAAATTATATCACAAATCATCATTGGAAACTGTAACAACAAGTAGCATTTTATCACCTTCCTTTCCACTGGGAAAGAGCCAATATCAGAGTTGTCCTCTCTATAATCTGCTGTTAGTAACAGAACCTTTTAAATTCCAAGTAACAACTAATCAAAAAATACAGTACTAGGAAATCTTATTGTGGTAACAATTATAAAACTGTGTCACATACTAGTGACAAATTCTTCACCCTGAATTTAGTGGACAGCGTATTCTTTAGTGGCTATTACCAAACTGCTTCCTATGAGCACTGCGGGGACTATGATTAACAAAATAAAATCTGAATTGATGTAGAAATATAGACTGAAGTGCGAAGAGAATGGAATGAAATAGTCTGAGATTTATTTAAGAGAATAATCCAGAGAACATGAGAAAGGGAAAACATGTTTTAAGATCAGGGAGATGGTATTAAAATCCTGGATTAGTTGAGGATCTATGAACTGCATAGCCTATATGAGAGAACACTTTGTGGAAATTCTATGGAGGAAAAGTGCACAGGGGTTGTTTTGCCCAATAAAATTTAAAAAATTATAATAAAAGGAGAAAGGTGGGAAATGGGTATCCTGTTTCCTTTGATGTCCAGATACAAATACTGCTTATGAAAGATCACCTCACATACATACTTTCCTTTTATGTATGACTTATTCTGGATAAAACTTAAACATGATTCTGGTTCTATAAATTAATAAAACCTTCAAGGTCAAACTAAGGTTTTAACACCAAGTGAATCTGCCTGCAAATAAAACAACAGTGAAGTTCCAAAAATGTGTTGTAATGTGCAAGGTAAAGTGTCTTGAGAAATCTTGAATTAAAAATACACTGCAGGAAGTTTAGACTTGAGAGGCGTGAGAGATATTTTGCACAGGAACAGCTCCTGCTGTAACTTGCAGTCAAGCCAGATTTTTTCAGCCTCAACATAAATCAGGATGAACACAGGAGCAAAACTGTCCAGAGGAACAAGGATAAATCATTTACATGCAGGTCCTCCTACAGAACTCAGTGCTTTATACACCAAATTATAAAGTTCTACAGATGCCTTGATTGTAAAATGTTACAGGGGCATTTGTAAGTCAAATAATCAGCAGTTAGGAGGATATCAGGGGAAATAGTTACCTATTTCCTAAAGTTTTATCAAGACTCCAGAAATGACCAGTGGAACTGCCTATATGCACCATTGTGTCATTTTCATAGCAAGATTTAAATATAAATGGACTTTCTTCCACAACATTTACAGAGAAGACTACAAAAGTGTATCTTGGGCAGCAAATGTATTTGCTAAGTAAGAGAAAAAAGATTTCAATGCTGGTCTTTGACCAAGTGTGCAAAGCTGCAGACAAACATTTACTTATATAACGTACTTTAATTAGTTTTATATTAAGTTTTACTTTTTCTGACAGCTTAACTTAAGAAAAAAAGAAAAAGCCTACACCCTTGTATCTACGCAATTGTTCTTAGTCGGTAATCTTTTCATTTCTAGTACAGTCAGGTCACCACTGATGTGACTCCAACTTTAACAAAGGCAGCAGCACAAAGCCACCACAGCTATTGCTGTTTTCCCACAACTCACTGTGACAGTGGTGGCAAAGGCCTTTCACGCTAGAGCTTCAGAACTCTGAGCCCTTGTTTTACATGTAAATGACATCAAAGATCTTTCAATCACACCTCAAGGATGGAAAATAAAGGGCCTCCACTCACTGGGCTTGCTCTGGAATTCTGCTCAGAGAAAACATCCTTAATCTCTTCAGGATGTTGAGATCTCTAACCATACAAAATGATCTTGGAGATTATTTGAAAGACTTTTAAAAAAATTAAAATAGTGGTGGCAGTGTTAAGGATGGGAAGTTATTTTTCTATAAAAACAGATGCTCTGAAAAACTTAATTTTCATCATCATCTTTGTGAAAGGTCCAATAAATAAACAACCAAATAATATAAAGTAAAGAAAATATGTAATAGAAAGCTAATGTTTCCATCTGAGTTGTGACTCAAGTACGATGACAAATGTCACCTCTTAATCACAGGGCCTGATTCATCACAGTGTCACTTCAGTTTCACGCTGGTGTAACTCCATTTACTTCAGTGGAGTTAACACTGCTGTAAAACTGGTGTACTGCAGCGATGAATCAGACCCATATTTTCTACTTCCTAGACACAGTTAACAACCTATTATATTTAGCAGTGTTCACGGACATAGAAATAACCTGTATTACCCTCTTATTACAAATATGCTCAAAATCTAATAGTTTGTTTTTTCCCCAGCTGAATACAACAGTCTGAGCCCAACATTTTCTAGCTTGGGGGCCCAAAATTGGGCTAATTCCATATTTAAAAATGGCCTGATTTTTAGAGGTGCTACTGACTACTCACAAATTCTGGAGAAGTCAAAAGGTAGTGCAGGTGTGACCTGTTCAGCCCATTTGAAAATTAATCCTCTCTTGTTTAGGTACCAACATATGGAGTTAAGAGCATCACTTTAGATACCCAGGTTTGACATTTTTTTGCCTGAATGTCTCCTGGCTCTAAGAACATATCAAAAGTGAAAGCAGTTTTACTGCAGTTTTACTTGGGTCAATGTTATAATTACTGAAAAAAACACTGATTTTGACTGTACGCCATGACGTCATACAGCACTACTTAGCAATACACAGAAAGCCTCAAACCAACTGTGTATCCGTTATTTCGAATTCAGTTTATATCTAAGTGGGGTGTGAGTGAAACTGAGTCACATCCACAGAATGCAATTTGATTACAAAAGTAGAGTAACACTTATTCACAAAGAAATATTTGAAACATTTTTACTCAAAAATGCTGTGACAGGTAGAAGTATTTTCACATTCCTCTTAAGTACCATCCTAAATGAAAGTGAATGTATCCACTCAGATTTGTACATGCATGACTTTGAAAGTCTGGCCTTCAGCTCACTGTCACTGTCGCTAAACAGCATCCTTAATTAATTTAAACCAGGTCACTAGATATGACCTAGCAAAAATTAAAAAATATAAATTAAACTGCAACAGTGCAGTCATGATTTGCAGATTTACTATTGGGCACTAAGGAAATACAGGAGCCCTCCAGAGGGAGCTCAAATAGATGTCCAAAGGGAGAGATGCATTTATCTGGATTTCAGATCTTTTGAAGGTGAAAAAACTCATTTCCCTTTCTGCTCATTAAAGCTTTACAATTCTCCCTTCCCTTTGTCACTTGCATTAATGCAGGTGGCAAAGGGTAATCACTATTAATGGTCTGAAGGAGCAAAATTTGGATCTAGACCGGGAATGAAAACTTGGCTTATCGTAGTGAATGGCAAAACTCCCCACTGACTTCAGTGGGACCAGGATTTCACTCCTGGATTTCACACTCTCCAGTATCTCAGGTTTTGGATCAAAAACTTTGGGACAGCACATTATAGACACAAGGGCCATTTGGAGCCAGTGACAGGTTCAAATTCTAAATCCCCAGTCCAAAGTTCAGTGGTTTGTGTTCATCTGTACTAAGTGTTCAGGTCCACGCATCTGTACTCACACATGAACACAGTATGAAATTGGCTGTCATAAATTAATTTAATTTCAACCACTTCCACTTTACAACCCCGTACATATAAGTAATGCAGTACACTGAAATATCATGAATTGTATTTAGTTTTATGCAAAGTACTGTTAAGATAGTAACTTTCAGTATCAAAAAGAGAGCAGAATTCCAGGTTTGAGCTATATGATATAAAACATTTATTTTCTCAAATATTCCATACCGCAACCCCCATCCCCCACCACCACCCCTTTTTACATACCAGGATCACACTGAGATCCTCCTCCCATCTAACAAGAACCACCACCACCACCGCCCCCGCCGCATTTCGCAATATGCTAAGGAAAGGGCAGTTGTGACCCCCTGACATCTATTCCCAACCCCAAGTCTGAGAACTCCTGACATACAACAAGGAGAATCAATGGAAAGGATCCTGCAAACTATCAGTCAATCAATCTGCAACAGAACAGGCACGCAGACATGTCTCAGAAGGAAACAGAGAGCCTAAATAGCTCTGCTTAAGCAGAAGCAGCCAAAGTAATAGTAACAAAGCAAGTCTTCTTCCTATTCCCCTTTCTGTTTTTCTTTCCAACAAAATCAGGGCTGAAACAGTTTCTGAAATATGCTCCGTGGATCCAGGCCATGTTACCAGATATATCTACATAATAGCATCTTACAGTCATATCAGAAAATGACCTTTGTAACTAACTACTAGTTTCTTGCTATTATAGCAGTAAAACTAAAATACTCTCAAAATCGGCATCATTTCAATAATAAGCAATATCAGTGGGACAGAAGCATGTATCCCATTTTTGTGCATGCCACAGCTATTACTGAGAGAGACAAGCTTTTGAGCTCTTCTTCAATTCTGTGTAAGCTCAAAAGCCTGTCTCTATCCCCAACAGAAGTTGGTCCAATAAAATATATTACCTCACACACCTTGTCTCTCTAGTATCCTGGGCCCAACATGGCTACAACACTACTGCATACAGCTAATGCTGCCTGTTTCGGTCCGTACCAACATTGTCCCATGTATGTAACCGAATAGTTTGAAATTCTGCATAAGTACATCAGCCCTCCTTCCTTTGACGAGGGAAAATGCACAGCATCCACTGCAAATTAAACAGATACCTTGGTTAGCTAATAAAACTATAGCAGATGGGAGGACTGAAAGTATATGTCACATGTAAGATCGGCCAAGCAGGGAACCGTAAACAAGCAGTACGGACATCAGGGATTCTGCCATCCTGGTTAAATGTTGAAAGTATTGAGAGTACCACTGCCAAGCAGTAGGAGAAAGCAAGAGGAGGGAATGAGGTGGTGAAGTGGGGACCAGATGGCTGAGAAAAGGAGGTCCTTGCAAGTTATGAAAAGAGGGCAGTGTATATGAGAAGAAAGAAAGAATGGACCTTGGAAGCAAAAAGTGAGAGAGAAACAGCACTAAGACACTGCAGTCATGGGTGCTACAGAAAAGAGAAGAAAAATGTATTGGTAAGTTATGGAGTCTTAGAGAATCCATTCAGCTAAACAAGCTACAAGTCTGAGATTTTATTTCTATATATTTATCATTTGTGCATTATTTGTACTTACTGTTCATTGTGTTTCTTTTAGTGGAAATGTAATGGGCAGATTCTTTTTAGTAACATGCATACAAAACCTGAATAACAAAAGGAATCTTGACAACATCTTTGGGATCATTGGTCCTTAAACGAAACCAGCCCACACACAATAGCCTGCCTTCTATACACAGTACACAAGCTTATATTACTGTTTACATCTGACCGATCTACTTGCTCCTCAGTCCAGCAGAACAACCCTATCTTCAAGGTGTGCACTAGGTTACATATGTTCTTAGAGTCCTATTGTGCCCTCCCAACACTCTTACTCTTTATTTGGCTTCATTCTGATTATTGTTTAAGTTACAATTTGTTCGCTGACAGCAGAAGTTGAAGGTCAGTTGTGACGTCTCCATTTACCCTGTGGTTAAAACTCAGAATTAACTCAATGACATGCTGAAGCAAATAACAGCAAAGCGTGAAATCAATCGGACAGCTGTAGGTTGCACTCTTCTCTGTAGAAGCATTGAACTGTCAAGCTCTTCATTAGAACCTGTACTCATATGTGGGCAAGATGTACGAAAAAAGCAAACTAAAAGGTCAACAGCTCAAGGACACTACATGAGCCACTGTGAAATCCCAACGTGAGCATTTTTCCTCTTAGCAAAAAGCACTGCCAGATCATTTCCAGTTCAAAAGAAAGGAGAAAAAAAACCCTAATTCTGCCACACTTACTATCTATCACCTTCCACTGCTGGTCTTCCCTAAAATGGAATTGGAAAGTAGATTATTAGTTGTAAAGACTGGTAAATTAGAGAAGCAGAAACAATCTGGGCTAATAGGGTGTACCTTTTTCTATACTGGCTGACAGGTAACAGTGCGAAAGACAATGGGACATCAATGCTTTCGACGCCAAATTTTCAGTCTCTGCAAAAGAGTCTTACAAAGCATTCAAGAGAAAACCACAGATTAATCAAACAACCATAACAGCAATAATTGAATCAACATTCAAAGTACTTCCAAGCTCTAAAAATATGTTCACAGGCAGATAACAGGGTCACACAATTTTATTCTGTGTCTTGCAGATCAGACAGGAAGAGGTATATTTAGTTAGAGAAAGGTAATTGGGAAAGTTTACTACCAAACCCTGGTAGTGGTCTATCAACTCTTCTGGGTACTGCGCCTTGTATTAGGAGAAGAGCAGGAGTCATCCATCCAAAAGATGACGGTTTATTCAGGTACATGATCACTGAGGTTTTGTCGCAGCAGTGTTCCTGAACGAACTTTTCAGCTGCTCTGAGCACAAGTAGGTGAATGTTCTCTTTCCTCTCTGACAAAGGCCACTTCCTCATGGATATCTGAAAATCCTGAGTTGAAATCCTGGCCTACTGAAGTCAACAGGAGTTGTGGCATGGACTTCAATCTCCTTTTATTTCCTTGAGGCTAGTGTCAGTAGTCACCATCTATCAAACTGATCCTGGTAAGGAGATACCCTTTATTAGGTGACTTTCCCCTAACCAGTAGGTCAGGGAATACTGTTAAGGAGAAACTGTGTTGGTGCAGGGGTTATGAATGTTACAGGGTTTTTGTGTTTCATTTGTGTTCATAAATGTGCAGCAGACAAACATTTTTTCTAAATGAAAATGAGAGTATTTTGGAATGTCACTCATATCCTTCAAAAGCTTTTAACTATCGTAGAATACAGTTCTGCCTAGGAACACTAGACCTGAAGAAAAAGACTGACAAGAAGTTGGAGTGACTCAAGACAGACTGGCAAAGTATAATATTTTTAATTGGAATTATGTTAGCATGTGCCCCAATTAGGAAGCACATTTCTTCCTGGCTTTAAAAAGCAGTACACTTATTCATTTTTTAAAAACAAACAAGTACACAGCATGAGTTCATTTACAAAAATAAAGCTTTTTGCCTTTGTGTCTGCTCCTGATTCCAAGCCACACAGCCCTTCCCCTCTAAGAATCTGATACAGTGTAATTTAATTAACTCATTCACAGCTAAGGCCCTTCAATTTGCTGCAGTTCTGTAAGAATTAGGGACCACAGTCTCAGCTGGTGTATATCAGCATGGCTTCACTGACTGCAATGGAAGTATACCAATGCACACCAGCTAAGTTCTGGCCTCAAGACTTCATTGTTAAAAAGCAAAATATTCAGAAGAATTTTCCTGGGGAGAAAAAGGTCTCGGCAAAGCACCTCTCTTTCGTGATTTATTCTCTTTACTTTCAAGTTAAAATTATAAAAAAAAGATGTGCTTTCCAATATCAACTTAGCATTATAGAAGCTTCCTTGCTTTTTCTAAACTGCTGCTGATGTGATAGGTACATAATTCTGGAAATATACCGAAATCATAGCTGTTCTGGACATTACTGTACATTGGCTAGAATAACCCATTGGTTTATTTGTTACAAGCTTTGTGATTCATAATTCCAAATGTTTAATATATGGCAATTTTAGTATGTCTCCTCTTTTGCTTTAGGCCCCTTTAGAAATGGCCACCAGTAGCAAGACACATGGTAAATACTTAGTTTTATTATTAATAGAATTTCAACATAATATATTTAAAATAAAAACGGATTGTTTTCTAACGAGCAAGCCAAAGGACAGAAGGGAAAGTTCTAAACAGAAGTGCCTTAATTCTGCTGAACAAAAAAATGGTCATAGCAGTTCATGCTGAGGAAAAGAATGTTAGATAATGGGTATTTCAGACAGTTGCCATCTTGGCTAACACTCTGGGACCTCCAGAGCTAAAAGCATAAGCTGCTTCCACAAAAGCTAAAGAGCCAAATCTCCCTACCTGTGAATGTAACATTCATATCCTCTGCAATTGGGAAACAGCAGTACCTCTAATATATACTCACCAGTGAGTTATATGGCATATACGTGTTAGGAAAGAAAACAATGGTAGGATTGTCAAACTCTGCTGTTTAGTCACGCATCATTTATTAATGGTAAATATGATAACTGTTAATGAAAGAAATAGTTTTAAATTGTCAAGAAATAGATGGCTTCATATGAATATGGTTTGAATAATAAATCTTAAGTTAACATAAATAGTCAAATTACAGTAAGAGATTCTGGAGAAAATGGAATGAAAACAATATTGATTTATGATGTCAACAGTATCCCAAAAGGTAATTATATCTTGCAATTTTGAATTCTCTTATTTCATAGCCCACACTGGTGATCCAACTGCATATTTTAATTAATGGAAAACTAAGTTTATTTAAAAGTCAAGGCTCATTTAGTTGAAAAATAAAATGATAATTAAAGCATTAAGTACTATCTCGTGAAAAAATAACAATAATGTCACTTATGAGTCAAAGTAATCTATGCTTTCTACAGCTCTGATACCACCAATCCTGGAACGCTGCATTCAGCTATGGAATCATTATTGAGATAAATAGTTACAAATTGAAGATTCAGAGAAGACACTAAACATGATCCAGGAGCTGGAGGGATTGAATTATAATGAAATTTAAAAAAAACATTGGCTAAGCAACTGCTAAGGAGGGAACAGAACCAAAGTCTCCCCTTTTTGAAGGCAGTAAACACCAACGCAGAATATAAGAGGATATAAGTTGCGTAGTAACAGAATGACATTAAGAAAGGAAAAGTTTATTACAGTCGGAATAGTTTCATAAGAAAAAGGGGTGGAAGCTTCATCACTTGGGACTTTTGAAATGAAAAAATAATAGAAAGGAGACTCTAGGGGCCAATGTAGGATTGTTAAGGCAATGGACTGGATGATCTAATAGGTCTTTTTCGTCTGTAATTACTATGTTTCTCTGTATTGCATGATTAAACACGACAGGAAAAATGAAAAAAAGTAAATGAGAATTTGTATGCAATTCATAAACGTCTCATATCCATGACTAATATTACACACAGGAATTTTATACTTTTCATAGTGTCATGGGGTGGATAATTCCACCCAAAAAGAGTATACCAATTAATTAAATAGGATTTTAGTAAACTTAGTGCTAAGATAGTCTTAAAGGAGAGAAAATAATCTTAACGTTCTATGGATAGTATTGATAACATCATAATGGGGTAATCAAAACAGTCCAATATTGATGAAAATAGAAAAGTTCAAAGAGAGGAACATATACCTCAAAGACACACTCTCCTTAGATGAGAAACAATGAGAAATTAAAGCTATGTACCTGACCCAATGTCCACAGAAGTCAATGGAAAGACTCCCACTGGGGACTAGATCCAAACATAAGACAGTCAAAGACATTAAGACAGGGACAGAGCAAGATGACGTGCATCCAGTTTCCAGTAATCAGAAAAATTAGGGTCACAAACTAGTTGTTAATCACTTTCTTCATTTCTAAGAGTAAAGAAATCACATCTGTTCTGCATTTTTGGCATAGTTATGGTCATATAAAAGTTTCCTCACACTTGGCTTTAGGAAGAGCATCATGGAGCTTGTGTTTTTGTCCGTTTTGTGTGAAGCAAAAATGTTGGCTCACGGACCGTCTTTATGTCTTTTTCAGTTTTCAATTTTGGATAGTCCTGGTTCCTACTACATTTTTACATCTTATTAACAATCTCACCAAAACAATGCAATTGAATAATATTGCAGGCCTACTAATAAACTCACAACAGCAAAGAAATTCAAGGAGTTAAAGAATACATGACTTCACTCATATTCTGTCCAGTTGTAGTTCATATGGAATGTTGATTCACCCAC
The DNA here is from genome assembly GCF_015237465.2 of Chelonia mydas. Taxonomy (NCBI): domain Eukaryota; kingdom Metazoa; phylum Chordata; order Testudines; family Cheloniidae; genus Chelonia; species Chelonia mydas. The sequence goes on from NC_057850.1 coordinate 157,073,396, forward strand.
TAACGCCATGATCTCCTAAAGGACCAAATCAATACAAGATCTAGCAACAACTCTGTTAACAGTTTCAGAGCCTGCTTCTCCTCTATTCTCTCTGCATTTAAACTTGTCTAATTCCACCAAAATCAATGGAGCTACAAGAGTGCCAAACTGAAGTGAGTTCATAATCAGGTCTTCAGTCTTTGGGTTTGGTCAGGTTAGCCAGAATCTCAACTTTACTTTAATATAACTTGTTGTGAATATGAGATATAATGCTGTGCAACCTAGGACTGCCTAAAATTAAAAACTGAAACAGATGTAAAAATACGAGCTTTATACAGAGCAGCAGCAGACGCATTAGTTGGGAAATATCTGGTATGTGTGTTTCCCTTGAAAAACTCCTATTTCAAAAGAGACAGCTTTAGTGTATTACAGAAATTGTTAATATGATACACCCACAAACTCCTTGTTTATAATGCTATATACCAGGTGAAGTGGAACTCTGCATGGTCTTGTGACTATATTTTACACTAACATGTTTGTCACAGGACGGCACAGGTTTCTTCCCCCTTGTCCCTGCGCCCTGTGCTTGAGCTGGCAAAAGAAAGGGTCTCAGACGCCTCTTGCAGGTGCTTCCAGTACTGAATTTACCATGGCGCCATAGCGCCGGGCCCAAGTTCAGAATGGAGCCCATAGCACTCGCTTCCTCCCCTCTCGCAGCACTACAGAAGCAGAGGCTCTGGGCTCCAGCATGGGAGCTGAGAACCCAAGGGGCCCTGGGAACTGTAGCTCCTTGGCCAGCTCCCTGTGTAGAGAGCCAGCCCTGGAGCAGGGACACAACTACATTTCCCAGCATTCCCTTGGCCGGTATCAACAGGAAAGGAAGGGGGAAAGAATGGGAAAGCTGTGACACCCCATGCGCTCCAGCTTGCTGTGAATGGGGAGCTGGCTGCTAGAAGGGGGTAGCACTGTGAATGAGGAACAAGTATGCCCAAGGAGTAGAAGGCTTTGGCCCAGATATCACCCTTAGAAGACTTCCCCACACTGGCTTAGGGATGCTGGTGTGATCTCACCTGGCAGCCCCCAAAGAAGGAACTGGGTGGAATGAATGGACAGTGCACCTCTCTATCTGAAGCGTAGCAGGGGAGGTATGTGGACCCCACCAGGAGAAGTTAAAATGAAAAGTAAGGGAGGGGAGGCTCTACTAGAGGACCTGGGCAACTTTAGATACAGTACCAGGCACGCAGGAAGATTTCCACTTCCGAGCCATGGAAGCAGAAATTGACTTTTCCTTTCCAGATTTATCCAGTATTCAGAAAGGGAATCTAGCGCATGCCTTCCAGATTTGAACACCCTCAAAATTCAGGAGTGCTCAAGCTCAATTTAGGCAGCTGTTACTTCATTTCTCCCAAATCAAATACACTGATCCACTATAATTTGCTGTAGAAAAAGTGGATAAAATTGAGCAACAAATGCTGGGGTCTTCCCAGTGCTAACTAGGACTGGAATAGCTATTTTCAATAGCCATTGCCATTTTTTTTAGTTTTGTTTGTTTAAAAAGAAGACCTTGATATTGCATTGGCAAATTCCCCACAGAAATGAAGAGTGGAAGAAAAGAATAACAAAGGCACCTCAACTTTTCCTCATTTATGTAGGACAGTCTTACAATATGGATCAGATATCCTCCAGCCACACAAGCTGAAAAGTGTTCCACTTGACTGCAGTTCTGTAATCATGTGGGAACCAGTCCTGTCTGTGTTCTGTGCACATCCACAATTCCTGCTGAATTCAGAAGTGCTTTGCTTTTGTAACCATACTTCCTGATATTTTCAGCCCTGGTAAGCTAAGCAGGAGGCTTCTCAGAAAAAGTTAGGTGCTGTAGGAAGTGTTGCTTATTCACTAGGTAATGTGAGACCTTCCTGTTACAATAGTAAACCAGTAGAGCATAGAATGCACTTTGCTCCTAGAGTCTAGAATGGGGTCCTTTGCTTCTATACGCAGCCCATTAAAGACAACGAAAAGACTCCTACTTACTTCAACAGCTTTGGACAGAACTGGTTATCCACAGGGTAATTCCACTGTCTTCACAGGGTCCTGGTCCCACAGCGGAGTGGGGGGGGGCATGTGAGCTTGTTGCAGAGCTGCTGCTCAGGGATGGGAACCTCCTGGCACTCCAGCCTCCAAAATCATTCAGGCTGCACTTTCTGCACGACTATGGGCTAGCTGAGAGATGTGTGGGAATTGGTGGCCTCTGCTGCAGGTGATGGGCATCTCAGGTACTTAAAGTCATGGCCTAGAGGAGGGAAGCACCTAACTCCACAGTCTGCAACTGCCTAGGGCCAGCACTGAGAATTTAGAACCCATAGTGCTGCCATTGCAAGGTTCAAGCATGCTCAGCCTTGGAATTGCCACCCCTCCCTTGCTAGCAGCTGCAGCTACCTAAGGCTGGCCTGTGGCAATTGGCCCCATGGCTGTAGCCAGAGAAGCTGCAGGTGGCTCTGCGACTACTGGGGGTCATTAAGCTAGGAGCGTATAAAGAAACTGGAGTTAACCTCAAGGAACAGAGGTCACCAGTAGGAAAGGAATGTCAAGGGGAGCAGGGAAAGGGGAAGCAGATCAGGCTTGCAGGGGGAGAATAGCCCCAGATGGCTACGGAGCATGTCCAAGGTAGAAGGGAAACAAGCATAGGGAGAGGTGGTGGTGACCAAGTAGTAGACTAGCATGTAGATGGGAGCAGAGGGAGAAAGGCTGGTGACTTCAGGTTCCCAGGGGCTAAGTCCTCACTTTGGGGAAATGGTGTTTGCAAGTGGCTTGCTCAAATGGCAGGATGAGCGCTGAGGGAGGAATTTGTCAGAACAGATCAGGTATCTGCTGGCTGTGAAACCTTATTGAGCTGAGACCAGAACCACATACAGTGACAGGTGACATAGGGTGGTACTGGAGACATGGCTATAGAAGGTCTGAATGAGGAAGGAGATAAATCTGTGGGGAATTTCCCCTGATCACTGTGAAATTACTGCTCACTGTGGACACTGGTAAACCCACATGGATATACAGCTTAATGAGAAAAACTGGGGGCTGAAGGAGCTGTGTATGGTAATGCATATAGTCATGCAGAGGTGTGTGATCAAAATGAAAAATGTCTCTGAGATTCAGTACCGGGTATACTATGGCACCGCCACACCAGGCCCACACTCGGAGCCCACAACGACTACATGGGGGCCCACAAATATCTTTGGCGCCAGGGCCCACAAAAGGTTAATCTGGCCCTGAGTGCTTCACCCGTGTTTCTTTATTTACAGTGGCTGTGCAGTCCCAATTCCCCGCCCAACCCCTCACTGGGTCCTCTGGCCTTTGAGGCTTGTGTCAGCCAGCAGGGATAGAGCCACAACCCTTCTATCTTCCTGCCTGGCTAGCCTCCCCTCACTGAGCTCCTCCCTGGGTTTATATGCCTGCCCAGTCATCACCCCAGCTGGTTCCATTTGGCTTAGCAGATCACCCTGAGCCTACCCTCGTTACCTGCAGCTGGGCTCCCTGCTAAGGGTTTCGGCCACGCCCCCGGACACCCTACAGGGAAGCAGGGGGAAGCCCTGCAACAATGTTATATTTCTTTCATCAGCATCTAGTTGAAGAACACAACTTGTAGCATGAAAGGAGAAAGAGATGAGCATTGCACTGTAAGGGTTGATCTAATAAACTATTCACACCACATTTTAGAACATGGTGATGCAGAAAGTATTGTAATGCATAAATCAGGAAAAGCTAAATATTCTATTTTTTTAAATATTAACTTATATGAAGAGCCCTACCAAATTCACAGTCCGTTTTGGTCAATTTCACGGTCATAGGATTTTTAAAATTCTAAACTTCATTATTTCAGCTATTTAAAACCAAAATTTCATAGTGCTGTAATTGTAGGGATCCTGACCCAAAAAGGAGGTTTTCTGGGGGGGAAGGTCGCACAGTTATTGAGGGAGGGTTGTGGTACTGCTACCCTTACTTCTGCGCTGCGGCTGATGGCAGCGCTGTCTTCAGAGCTGGGCAGTAGGAGAGCAGCGGCTGCTGGCTGGGAGCCCTGCTCTGAAGGCAGAACCACTGCCAGCAGCAGCACAGAAGTAAGGATGGCCTGGTCTGGTGTTGCCACCCTTACTTCTGCGCTGCTGCCTGCAGAGCTGGGCCCTCATTCAGCAGCCGACACTCTCCAGCCACCCAGCTCTTAAGACAGCAAGGCAGAAATAAGGGTGGCATGGGATGGTGTTGCTACCCTTACTTCTGCACTGCTGCTGGTGGGCGCTGCCTTCAGAGCTGGGCACCCAGCCAACAGCTGCTGCTCCCCGGCCACCCGACTCTGAAGGCAGACCAGACGTAAGGGTGGCAATACCGCAACCCCGGTAAAATAACCTTGTGACCCCCCTGTAACTCCCTTTTGAGTCAGGACCCCCAATTTGAGAAATGCTGGTCTCCCCTGTGAAATCTGTATAGTAAAGGCTAAAAGCACACAAAGACCAGATTTCACGGTCTGTGATGCGTTTTTCATGACTGTGAATTTGGTAGGGCCTTACTTACATGTTGCAAACCATGCCAGCTCAGGCCAAAGCAAATAGCTACAAAAATATAAATCTCTCTTAGAAGGTGCTAAATGTTTTTAACATATAATATCCAACAGAGTAAACTTTCTTAGCAACCTGGTAAAAAAACACACTTGTTTAGGTCTTGATCCAAGAAAACACTTAAGCATGTGTATCTTTGAGCACAGTAAGTAGTCTCATTGCAGTCAGACAAACTATTCATATGCTTAAAGATATAAACATGCTTACCCGCTTTGTTGGATTGGGGCCATAGTGAAGATTATTTATAATAATACTGACTGATATGTAAACATTAAATAACAAAATGAGTCTATTTAAATGACACACCTAGTCCACATGACACATCTGAAATTTTCAATCCCTTTCAAGCCAGCTGAACCCTGTCTGCCAGCGAGGTTTCCATCAGAAATCTCTCTGGCTCCCTAACAGGTTGCCTGGTGGGATGCTGAGGCTACAAAGGGTCCATGGCTCCAGGGCAGACCCACCATGCAGGAGCCATGTCCAGGGCCAAGGACTCCAGGGCAGTTCCACTTGCCAAGCTTTCCCTGGAGCTGGACTCCTGAAAACCTGGCTCCACATCTAGGAGTCTGGATATTTGAAGGACTTACAGCACCTCCTCCCAAATCCCTCATCCTGAGGAACCACCTGCCTTGAGAGTCGGGCAGCCTATGGAGTCAACTGGCCCATGAGTCTGGAAGCCCTAGGCTCTGGCCCCAGGACAGTCCATATAGCAGGGATGCTTGGAACCACAGGCGCCAGGAGGCTTCTTGAAGCTGCTGACTGAAATTGACATTCATTCAAGAATGTCTATTTTAGTTGGCAGCTGCTGGTTCTGGGGAGCATATTTCATTTGGGAAACACCATGAGTTGGTGTTTCTGAAACTACTTTTTTTCCCCCCAGGATTTTCAGTTTGCAACAAATTTCAAGAGGTTTGGTTTCAGTGATTCATAATGAAACCAAATTTTGAAATCTCAACATTTCTCGCAAACTGAAAATTCTTAGTTTTGGATGGCTCTAATGATGGCACATACACAGTGTGTAAGAAAAAGAAAGAAACCAAAAACACAGGATGATTTTAATAGTCTGTTTAAGTAAGAATCTTTTGTGGCCTAGCCAAATTTAACCAGATCCGTTAAAGAACATATATTAGCAGCATACATTGCTGTATTGTTACTAAAATCAGCTAGTTAAATTGACTGCTCTTAATCACAACTGGAATTATAGGCAGCTGCATCAGGTTGCTTAATACTATCAAAGACTAGACCACAAATTAGACCAAAGTTTTCATCTACAATCTCATATAACAGACTGAGCGTAGTTGATTTAAGTCCTACTTGATCCTACAATGCTTGCTGGCATATATTACTCATAGGAAAAGTGTCTGCAGAGGGTCTGTGTGCTGATAAGTACTCAGATTCTTTCTGAATAGCACAGTAAGCATGAAGGAAACACTGTGTCTTAAATAAAACCTCATTACATGCATTCACATTTCCACTCATATTGTCTAGTCAGAAAGAATGACTTGCTACCACATCACTAGAAATAATGATCCGCCTTCAAAAGATGTAGCTTTGGCACTAGGCCTAACAGGAGACTAAGGTAAAAAATTAAATGAGTGGGTTTTTACTACACAGAAGTTACAAATAATGGGCCATTATTATAGAATCAGTTTTTTAAGAAGAAGGTTAGTCTTTGCATAAAATGTAACTGTGACTGGCCTGCTGGGTGATTTCAGGCAAGTCACTTCATCTCCCTGTGCAGCAGTTTCCCTACCTGTAAAATATGGATAATAACACCTACTGCCTTGGTAAAGCACTTTGAGATCTAACAAGAGCTAGGTGTTCTTATTATTTTGTAGTAATCCCATACAGTGCTTTTTTGTCCCGGAACAAAAGGGATAATAGTTAGGGGTTTGTTTATCTGTTTGGTTTTCAATTTTGCAAATAAGGGAAGGGCCAGAATGAAGCCAATGGACCACTTGCATACTTAAGTGTTTGTCAGGTGTTTTCCAGCAGGGCCAGATCAGCCATACATCCTTCTGACGCAGGTAAGCTGAGTTTCATGTTGTGAAAGCCTCTGTAATATTATTACACAGGAGCTTAAAATCCAGGGTACTGTCTGCTTTGTAGTTCCATGAAAGATCCCATGGCACTATCCATAAGAATAAAGATTAGTCCCAATGTCCGTGGCCAAAGCTTCTCCTCCCTTCATTGTTGTGCAGAATGTTATGTGTGGTTGGCGGACACCTTGTTATGCCAGAGGTGGCTGCATTTCATGGAAGTTGTATGCAGTCAGTAGTGAAGTGCCTTGGATTGAACAGCACTATATAAATCTAAGCTATTAGAGTATTTACCTTCACCCAACTTCATGTCCTAAAAAAGATTCAAAGGCAGGCAAGCTCTGTTTTCAGTTACATTAAACAGGTACCTTGTTGCACGCAAGATCAACCGATCCGTTTATATTGTGATTTCTTTCATATCTTGGAAAGCAACACAGAAATGAATGAGTCCCTTGGCAATGCTTGTTTCAGCTCTTAACTAGGCCAGTTTCACTTGTCAGTCAAGGAATATGTGAAATAACCAGGATTCATACAAATCCCTACACAGCAGGTGACTTTAATGCAGACAGTTTCACTGGAGGATATGGGTAGACTGAACTCACGTGCAGGGGCTGATCTAGTGTTACTTCACAGGCAGAATTCAACAGGAGCAAAAACTGAGACAGTATCTCATTGGTGAGACACAACAATATAAGTTTCCCCCAAAAATTCAGTCATTCATGACCCTGGAAGCTGAAAACAGAAGAACTTTAAAGACGGGTTGAAATACTGACCCCACTGAAATTAAGGGGAGTTTTGCCATCAACTGCAGTGGAGCTAGGACTTAACCCAGCCTTCTCTTATCCTTGTATTGACATCACAAGTTAATTGATAACAGTATCGTTTTGGCATACTATTAGAAGGTATCTTTGGTTTTAATTCCTTGCCAAATCCCAAATCTAATTACTGGTATATTCTAGCTATCTAAATTCCCCTTTTAGATTCAATTACATAAGTTATCCTTCTTTTCTACCTCTAAAAGTCTTTCATATAATGTGGCAAACACAGAACGCCTTTGCATCCCAACCCGGAAATAACTATTTCACTGATGGATGGAGTGATCCCTGCACATACATGTCGCCAATTTTTCCCCTGGATACAGAGTGCCACAATCCGTACTCTGGAATCCTTCTGAAGAAGAAATCATAATGTTCTCTTCCAACATTAAAATGTATGGTCTGGATCCTCCAGTCTGCTAAGGTCGGAGTGCAGAGTGGAGTTGAAGTCTTCATGTGTCGGGGAATAGTCTACTGGTGGAAATCCGGAGGAGACAGTTCAGCCACCTTCTGTGTCAGCTGCCGCACAGCCCCCAGAACAAGGGGGAAAAGGGGCATTCCAGAGATAGGAGAAGAGGACATGATTGAGCACAATTCTACTATATCTTATCCTATACCTGGCATAAAGATCCTGAGGGCTCTTGCAACAGGGCCATAACTAAGGACTTCCCCTATGCTACCTTAACTTTAGCCATGGTGAGGAAGCCCTGAATAAAGAAGCCACAACTGCCTCCCCATTACCTTCCTACCCCAACACACACACAACTGGAGAATTAATCCACATAATTATATGAAAGTGGCAAAATGAGTGTAAATTGTTTTTTTTCCTGTAACATTGGTTCAGATAATAAATATGAAAACTGTACTAATTAAGAAGTGTCTAGTGGACTACAAACATCACTGATGCTTTCATTTTTGATACATGCCATTATGTTTCCACTCAAAAAGAGTTGCATGCATTTTAATTTTTTTCCCCCAATGAAGGGTTTTTTTGTTTATTTTTTAAAAATAGAGTCACCATTTTGCTTTAAGGTACTGACTTCTTTAAAAAAATATATTTTCATTTCACCCCCAGATTATGGCTGTGTCAGTTTAATAAAATCCGATATTAAAAGGATAAAAATGCATAATGAATCAACTTCAGACTAAATGAAAGGGAGTTCATTACCACAAGTAACCATTCAGAAAGCATTTATAGTTTTCTGATTTGCAACCCTTTAAAAGCAATTATTTGATAGCTGCCACCAAATGCACAGACAGAATTCAGATGTGCACTAAAATCCACTCTGGGATTTACATTACAAATATCTGCAACTTCTTTGAACTGCACACTCACTAGGAATAAGAGAACAGAAACCTGAGCTTAACTTTTGTGCACCCTTGAAAAGATTTCTGACCACACTTTTTAACTACCGCTGCACAAAGATAAACTTTGAAAGGCTACTGTACTGCTCTCGCTATCCAAATATTTGCAAACTGCTCCAAACACCATGTAAACAGCTTGCAGGTTACTGAATAACAATGGCATAATACCACGTGCCCTCTTCTGAGCCTTTCACATTGCCCGCATTGTTGGATTATTTTAAAAATATTTTTTTATATGGAGAATGATCCATTTCCTTGAGTATCAGAGGGGTAGCCATGTTAGTCTGGATCCGTAAAAGCAGCAAAGAGTCCTGTGGCACCTTATAGACTAACTTCCACTACATGCATCCGATGAAGTGAGTATTCACCCACGAAAGCTTATGCTCCAATACGTCTCGTAGTCTATAAGGTGCAACAGGACTCTTTGCCTCGTTTCCTTGAGGATCACAAGGGAGATAAGGCCAATAACTTTCAACTACAATAAAGTCACTCATCACAGCAATCTAGGAAGCAATTTTCTCCTATACAGATATATTAATGAAGATTATTCTTATATAATATGTGGTTCCTGTATTGAAGACTGGTTAAATTGACTGGGAAGCCAACATTCTTAATGATATGAGGAATACTATCAAGTACTAGGTCCCAAATATAGGTTTCTTTTACAAAACACATATGAATGGAAATTAATGAATACCATCTTAAAGATGTAAATCACCCTTTGTTCCATAGGAATGAGATGTTATTACCTTTGTTAACAGTATATTTTTTAAAGTATTTGTGAAAAATTTTGGGAGGGGATCTATACATGACACATCACGGCATATCACTACAATATGGTACCAGTGCATTAGAACCAGAAAATGAAAGAGGCTATTCACCAAGTGAAACTGAGGCATCTAATTTCATTGTCCAAATTGAGTGAAATAAAAAAAGCAAACAGCATGAACTGTGAAAAGTAAATTAGATGTTTAAAGTTCTTTTTGTTTTTTTCTGCTTCTTCATATATGAATTATTTGTAAATACATAACCATTACCCTTGCAATATCCCTTTAAACTTCAAGTGTAGTTTAAACTTCAAACTTATAAACTACACTTACAAGTTTAGCTGGTACTTTTCAAGTATTTTTTGGCAGTGTGGAAGGGGAACAATTCATTGCTTTATATTAGCTATGTGTATGTGTGTATATACACACACACACACTTAATCATTGATTAAGCCGCTTCAAGCATTGCCACATTAAAGGCTAATGCAGAATGTTCTATATTCCTGAAAGACATCACTGTGAAGGGGGATAATAAAGACTGCCATCAAAGCTATATTGTCCACCCATCCATATCTTAATTACTTTACACTTATAAAATTTGAGACATATGATTCCCAGGCTGCAAACACAGGCTCAGCCTTGTATCTCCCAGCTGAGAGTGTCAGCAAGATGCAAATCTGATTACCTACTTTTGAGACCCAAATCCTTGGAATGTTAAAGGTTTCAAAAATCCTAGAGAAAAAAGAGAAAGTATTGTAGCTAACCTGACCGCTCCATCCTGTAAATTCTAATCCAGCAGATATTTCATTAGTGCTCTGAAAATCTAGAAGACAACTCACCAAGTAAGGGGAGCAGTAATTTAGCTGTAACAAGATTCTTTTAAACTTGGCAAATAGAATTAGTAGGTAACTGTGAAGCAACATCAAAACTCATATGCACGCATCTAAAAAACAAAAAATATTTCCCAGAATACTTCAGGAAGTTCTTCAAATTGAGCTTTCCTTGGCACAGATATTGCCTCATTTTGGTGTTGTGTTGGATAGCAGGCACATACAGGGGGCTCAAACTTTGCAAGCAGTATCAAGGTCTCCGCCTCTGTTATTACTAAGTAGGGTGACCAGATGTCCTGACTTTATAAGGACAGTCCTGATTTTGGGGTCTTTTTCTTATATAGGCTCCTATTACTCCCCATCCCCTGTCCCGATTTTTCACATTTGCTGTCTGGTCACCCTAATACTAAGCAACTGTTTAGGAAAAGAGGGCCAGATCCTTATGCAGTCTCGAGTGAGGTCTGTCCCTTGCTTGACTCCAATCTGCTAGCAGCCGGCAACCCGGACAGTTTTCTCACAGACAGGCAAAATATTCCCTTCCCCTCTGGAGCAAGCGCTGCCTTTAGTCCCTGGGCTGCAGGAGTTGGTCTCAACCACATCCAACTCTGGTAGCAGACTGTTTTCCACTGCTGCAGCAGAATTAAAGAGACACTCTCCCCTTTCCACAGCAGTTCCTGAGACATCACTCTTTCCCTGTGGGATTTCAGCACAATATTTCTCTGTGCTGCTGACAGACCCCTTGACAGCCTGAGCTACACTGAAAAAGTCGTTCCCCAATGATAATTGGGTTGGGTTATTGAATACCGCAGCCACCATTAATTCTGCTTTCAAATTCTCAGTTTCCATGTGCACTTTAGCCAAAGGCAGAAGGATTTTGTGACCTCCTACTAACAAAAGCTCTACCATCTATCCTGGCAGTATGTCTTTCTCCTGAACCAGGTCTCTCGTAACCACAGAATCTCCACTCAGGGAATTCCTTACCATTAATTCTGAAAGCCTTTATGTGCTTTCTCCCTGGCTGGTCAGTAGTACTTTTAAAAAACCCTGTATGATAAGTGGCAATCGCCTGAGGTTCCTCTGTGCTCTGGGTAGCAGGATTTCCATGAGTTGTCTGCTGCCTCTTCTCACCCAACACAGGGCATTTATTCCTCAGGTGCTCAGTGGAATTACAATGATAGCACCTTCTGGGCTCTTCTGCTTTTACAGGAGATTTGGGATGAAGACTGGAGGAATTAACTTGGGGAGGGGAACCCTGCTTCCCACCAAACTTAAACCCCTCTGCCTGTGATTTATTTCTAATGGATGCTTGAATTTGATCAAATTCATCAGCAAAAGTGGCAGGTACTTCAAAAGTCTTTACCTTTTTATCCCATAAACACTGTTTTACATCATCATTACACATACTCAAGACATGTTCCTGAGCAACAAGATCACACATTTCTTCAGAGTGTGTAATACCTTTTCCCCAACCCACTTATCCATTAAATCTCTCATCTGGTTTACATGTGCCACATTACTCATTCCAGCACCTCTCTTAAGGCTTCTAAATTTTACTCTATATGTTTCATGTATAATCTGAAACGGTTTAAAAAACCATTTCCTTGAATTTATCATAATCTGCAGCATCACTAATTGGCATCTTATTGAACATATCCAGAGCTCTCCCAGACAATTTTGCAACCAAAGTGGTCATCTTTTGATTCTCAGGAATTGCATGGAGCATACACAGCTGCTCAGAGGTGATGAAATATTCAGCAACGTCCCCTGTCTCGTTGTATGCAGGACACAACCGTTCCCATTTGTGGATTTTTGGAGCGGTGGGATTCCCTGATGGGGGGAGGGTGCTGGTTTCGCCTCTTTATCAAGTCTAGTTCATGCTTCCTCTCTTTTTCCCTCTCCTCCATTTCCTTGGTTCGCAGTTCCAGGGCAGCTTTTTGCCTGGCATTTTCTGCTTTCATCTGCAGATGCTGTAATTCCATCTGTCTTTTGTGTATCTTTTCGTCTCTCCTGCCTGCAACCTGCAGAGCTCTGGCTTCTTACTAGTTTCACTTTCATTCATTTTCCTGCTTTTCTGTCCCTACCTCCCTCGCCCGAAATAAGCAAACAGACAATAACAAACTGGTAACCACTTTGACTGATCTCTAGCCCAAAGCCTTAAAACTCATTTAAAATCACCACCAGTGTCTCAGAGCAACAAGCTGTGCATATGACCCCGCTCGCTGCGCCACTCTCATGGGTTCCCCTCAGGGTACCACTTGGAACTTGTGTACCACTGAGCCCGCCTGATCCACCAGCCTGGGATCCCTTTCACACTGTGTTGCCGTGATAAGTTGCCAAGCTCTCCAAGCTAGCTCTTTCACCAGCATACCCATAGATAGGGACACACCCAGGTGCAGCTTCACACACAGATGCTGAAATCAGCTCTGCATGGGAAGGCTCAGTTACTAAGTTGCTAAATTGCTAAGGCACATCCCCCCAACTGGAATGTAAACCCAAAATGATACCATCTTGCATTGCACAGGGAACTGTACAGCGTAAGTTCATAAAATTCACCCCCTCCCTCAATGTGGAGAGAGATATGCAACAGCTTTCTGCCCCAAGTGATAATTTACACACACACTAGTTTTGGACAAAACAAAACAAGTTTATTAACTACAAAAGATAGATTTTAAGTGATTATAAGAGATAGCAAACAGATCAAAGCAGATTACCTTAGTAAATAAACAAAACTGCAAACTGAGTTTAACACACTAGACAGGTAGGATATAAATTAGCAAATTCTCATCCTGAGTGATAATCAGGCTGGCAGATTCTTAAGACACAAGTTGCCTTGGCTTTCCCAGGTTTTCATGCACAGGCTAAAAATCCATCTAGCCTGGGACCATCACTTCCCCTAGTTCAGTCCTTGCCCCTCAGGTGTTTCCAGATAAGTTGTTGTCGGGAGAGTGGGTACCATCATTATGTCATTTCCCCCCTTTTATATCTTCTTCCAACTTGCTGGAAAGCTCTTTTGCTGTTACTGGGTCAAACAGTTCCCATTGTTTAGTGAGAGGTTTCTATTGTACACAGTTCCTGGGGTAATCCTTGTGCTTGTGTGCATTTCCTCAATCAGCCATTAACATTGTTTGGCCTTTTTACTGTTGTACCTGAAAGGCTGCTTGTGGATGTTTTCAACCTCACAACATGTTTCAGTAGCACATATATAGCCAAACTTCATAACTTCACATGTGATGATAGCACATACAATCCAACGAGATATTAATGTCTAGCAGATCAAGACTTTAGAATGATACCTTACAAGGCATACTTTGTACAAAACATATTCTAATTACATAATAGTGGTGAATATTGGGATCTGAGAATGTCATAGGGATGTTGTTTGTTTACAAGGGAAAAAACCACCCAAACTACCCAATTATAACCCTTTTAAAAAAATCTCAGTTTGCACATGCTCAGTAGAGATTTGTTAGAGTCTGTAGGCTAAATTATCTGAAGATGCCATCTTGCAGAAGGGACTGTGACCACTACAGGAAACTCCTCTCCCAAAGTTTCTCAAGTCTGAACATTCCTCTGCTGTCAGCAAATACAGTGAATATAAAGGTTTCACCCCGGCTCATGAGCCTTAAGGGGGTCAATGTGATTCTACATGATAGAATTTAGGGATAAATTGTTTGTTTTCAGTTTGCTTTAAAAAAAAACTAGTAAATTAGCTCAATTTAATCCCAGGTTTCTTCAGTCAAAAGAGAGCTCTGCTCTTCAGAGGTACTCACCATTCCTAAACAAGGACTGTGATATTTCCCGGGACCACTGTCAATCCTGTGTTAATCTAGCAGGGAAATCAAGATGCTCATTTCAGACATGGATGTGACAGACACCACTTGAATGTGTGTGCACGTCTCTGTGTATATTTCTTTTTCTCAGCCAGCAGAAACTCCTTCAGGGATTAGCAGCAATGTTATACAATTTAAAGTGTGAAATATATCATCTTTGCAAAGTCCTTAGGGTTTTTCGTTGTTGTTGTTATCAGACTGGATCCTCAAGTATATTCCTGAATCCTCATATTTCAGACTCACTGTCAAATAACCTGCTATAACACCAGTAAAAGACTTTGCTTCATTTAACTGTCATTACAGCTGCACCTTCAGAAACTTTCAGGGTCTCCAGCTCCAGCCTTGTAGCAATCCCTTCCACTGTAATTCAGTCAGATCAGGATGATCCTGGGCAGATCCTAAACTGCCCAGGATCATCCAGAAACAAGATCTCAGAAGCTGCAATCAAGGTGGTAATCTGTTTTCTCACAGAAACTTCTGAGTATTTTTTTTTAATAACCAACGTTCAAGCATCATCTGCTACATATGAGATTTAATTTTAAAAAAAAACCTGTACAATGAACTGACATTCAGCAGGAAAGCAATTTTGCAGGAGTCTTGAATGAGAATTTTTGATAACAGAAATGAAGTCTGAATTTTGATCATCAAGACTAATTACTCCCCAGGTCTTGCCCACTATCTTATAAATATTTTTAAGTTCAGTTCATTCTTTAGTTTCACTGTCAAACTCTATACAGGTTCATAATTGTTTTCAATCTAAAAGCTCGGGAAGATAACAGTGAAAAAAGAAACAAATCAAACCCAACATATAGGGGTTTTCATTCCCAAATGAGAGCTATATAAAGCGAAAAGTGATATCCATAATGTGTCAGATCCCCAGCTCCATCGACGTCAGGGAGAGTCAGTTGACATCTGGCCCAACACTTCCAGTCTAGCCCTAACCACAGCAGGTTTCTATTCCAGTGCATAATCAAGTGAAGACTTAATGGGGAAATTCCTTTTTTACTAGCTATGACATAGTAAACATGCTGACTGTAATACAGATCACCGCCACATAATATCAGTTTCCCAAAAGCACATTTTATTTACAACACATTTTTTTCCATAGTCTCAATAAACACACAATAGGCAAGGTTTGGATTAATGTGGAACATACAGGAACCCCACTGTGTTAGAAACCACAGCTAGGGGGGGAAATTCTCAGAGAGCAAAGCTATACTGTGCATCCTGGGTGGCTCCATAATTATGAACCATAAAAGAGATTTGCAGGTTTTATTTTATTTATTTATTTTTGCGGGCTTCCATGACAAATTGACTTTTCCTGTTAATAGGGCATTTCCTGCCCTGCCCCCCAAGGCATCATTTATGGTATTCAAAGATGGCACAGAAGGCCGTGAATATTTTGAACTAGATCAGGCTTGTGTGTACGTACTGTGGTGCTTAGGAGCTGAAATATCATTATGGAAGATTGTAATTACCAAGTAACATGTTCAGAAAGCTTCAAGTCATCAGGAAAATGTGCACTGTGTTAAAGGGATATCATAAATCTAAAAATAGCTTTAAAAAATCACACTCTGCAAACTTTTCTGCTTTTTATTACAAATTAAAAGGGAATGGTGTTTGTGAGTGGGGAACGGGGACTCTGGCTTTTCCCCTCAATTTGTTTCCATTGTGTATTTGTGACTGTGGATAGTCAAATTCACTATTCTTCCTCTACAGTCAGTCATTTAGTCACTTTCCCTTGTTGGGGCAAGTCTTTCCTATAGAAACAAGGGAAAGGGATACAATTACGTTTTGTTTTGTTTCAGAGAATCAAGTAGATAATGACAGGTGATGTAAATTGGATCAGGCATAAAGGTAATAATCAGGAACACCAAGGTAAAAAAGAATCTTGGTGCAAATGGCCATGTGCTGCTGGAATTCACAATATGCGACAGTAGAAAAGTACAGTATTCATCTTTAAAATACCAACAACTGAGAAAATTAAGGACCTGATTTTCAGGCTTGCTAAGCACTCAAATGCCAACAAAAATTAATGAGACTTTTTTCAAATCAGATACTTAGAGAAAGTGTAGACAGAGTCCAAGAAAAAAGAGTAGAGGAATAATGGTATATTTTAATTTATACTCTAAAGTAGGTACAAAGAAAATTGATCCATTTATGAAAGAAAAACTGAATGGTTTTGGATGCCAGCACACTCCTAAGATGCAGTGTCTGTGTGCGCATGCACGTTGCTCTAGTCTCAGTTTTCAAATGTTGTGTTTTTATTTGAAGAATACCATGAGATTTTTAAAAAGAAAAACTTGAAAAGTCCTTTTGCTTGAGGGCTTGTTTGTTTGTTGTACAAATCACTCCTTTCAGGAAACAAATGAGAAAACAACTTTTGGACTTCTCTTTTTAATATTTACACCAATTTCAAGACCATAACATAAACAGTTCATTGTTTTGGTGCTTTGGTAGGTTTGAATTTGGATAACAAATAATTAGTCATTTTTTTTAAATGTTAATTTAGGAGAGAACGTGGTGTAGTGGTTAGAACAGGAGTGGTTAGAATGTAAACATGACGTCCCACATTTGGGATGTCACCTCACAGTATGGTAAAGAGAACTCTACAGTCCCTCTCCCATCTCTGCCACAGACTCATGTTATAGCTGTGGATAAGACACTTTTGTCCCAACACACCTCTTTTGTGATATGGTCCAACTGCAATGCTACAGTTAATTTCCAGGTCAGTATTAACTCTTTTGTGCTTCTGTTTTCCTGCTGTTCACATCCTTCTCAAAGCGGTGCTCTGAGACTTAATCAACTGGCCTTTGCAAGGTGCCCAAATGAGCACTGCATCACTTTTTTAAGATTCCTCAGAACTGGACACTGTGGACTGATTCTATAGAATGATAGAGGGGAATTGTCAGCAATAGGATTTGTGGGCCAGCTTTACTGGTGGAGGATCTGAGGATCTGGTGTGGTATGCATATACCCTCTATAATTGCTTGGATAATTTCCCTTTTCAAATATTATTTTTGATTATAAATAAAATTGAATTATGCAATACTAGGAAAAGGATGACTGTCAAAGAAACAGGAATGATTGCTTCATTCATCCAATTACAAATGATTCTAACCATGGAATCTGATGATACACTAACACTTATAAAAATGGCTTCTGGCATTCTATAGCCTGGGATGTATTGGGGAGAGAGAGGGGAGGACATTTAAAACTTTGCTAGAATATCACAAGTGGAGATGGACAAGGCTGGAGAATGGTGATCTCTAAAGGAGGCTGCAGACCACTGAGACTCACTCTCTGCAGGAGGCTGCAGAAAATTATGTTTTGGCTCCCTTAATTGTACCTCAGTGAGGAAAAGATCAGTTGGAAAAGAAAACATCCCCTTAAGTACAAGCTTCCAGCTACAGGGTGGTAGCACAGGGAAAAAAAGAGAGAAACAGACAGAAATACAGTTACTATTTTAGAGATCCTGATGTGCTTACAGTTTAACATCTGGCTTGTGTTAAGGAAAATTACTGATCATTGCTATTATATCAGTGACACTAATTAAAACGTCTTGGTTTGTGTTCAAACAGTTATACTGAAAAGAACAAAACAAAAAAAAAACAGGTTTTATTTCACCAAAATAGACCACATTATTGGACAAGGATTTGAGGTTCATATTTTTCCCTCGGTATATTTATTATGGATCTAAAAATATCAACTGTGCTGAATGAATAGACAGAGGTATTTGTTGCATTTGTATTAGAATTGGGAAACAGACAGTAGTTGATTAATAACATACACGTTATGACATGCCTACCCTGCTACAATGATCGCAATATTGTTATTTCAGGTTTAGGTGAAGGGGAAAGGGGGAAGGGGGAAAATCCCATGCTTTCTTTGAAATAATTAAACCATTCCTTTCATTTCAGAATGGTTAGACATAGTAGGCCAGATTCAGATCTCAGTTATTCCAGCATAAATCAGTAGTAACTCCACTAGAATCAGTTACACCTAATTTACACTTGTGTTAAATTAAGCTCAGAATCTAACTCATTTTTTTCGGCCCTGTAACGGGGAACTTCACCCCTGAAGTGCCACATGACAGCCCGTTTCCCCTGGTGAGCTTCAGTAAGTCCAGTGAGGCATATGTATATTGAACAGTGCCCCTTCAGGGGGTCTAGTTTATTTAACACATAGGCGGAACATTGTTCAAATAGGCCTCCCCCCACTGGAGGGGGATGGGACTGAGTTAACCTTAGTCCATCAACTCCACTTATGTCCAGGTGCCTTTCCAGAGGGGCCCTCTTGAGCCACAGTCCTCTTCTGGAGCCAGGGCCTCTTGTCATCAGCTGAGGGAAGGGTCCTTTGGGTCAAGATCCCCAGAAGGGTCAAACTTCAATGACCCTTCCTCAAATCAGCATATAATATCTGTGCTCTGGGATTTCTGCTTTTACCTGGGTAAATCCTTCCATGAGGTTCAGATTCTGCTAAGACTTGGCCTTCATAGCTCCTCCCCCCTTGAAGCAGTACTCCTTGGTTTCCTTTGCTGGTGAGCCCTCTCATCAGGTTCCTTCTGAGAAGTCCTCCCCTTGGAAGCTCTCTCAGTGTCCTGGGGACTGTTCCTCTTCCCAGGATCCTCTGTTCTCTTAGCCCTTCCATTGTGCATAGCTTCCTTTTTAATCTTGCTCAGGTACTCCCCTGCCCAATTAACTGCCTCCTGGTAATTCCATGAATGAACTAGTCCCAGGTGAACCCGAGTTTCCTCATTCCCGCTTGTGGAACCTGTCAGAGGTAGGCTGAGCCTCTGACTCCTTCAGAGGGCCAGCTACCTTCTGATAGGTCCTCAAAAAACATTTTCACATATGCCCACTTCTCGCAGGGGGGCTCATGGTATTCCTTAGTAATTCACACCCAAGAAATATTATTTTACAGAATCACCCCAAAGATAAGGCAATCACCTTGACACTTTCTTTTTAGCATGCAAAGTAATGTAAATTCACCCTGCACTTACTTGCTGGCCATATGTGTTCACAGTTCTGTATTTCGTTACAACACAACAGCCAGGCAATTTATCCACAGTTTGAGTACACGGTGTTTACTCAAGGCACTAAAACTGAGTTATTTCCCATTAAATAATTACTTTTTTTTTCCTCATTCATAAACCCACACTGTGGAGTAAAGCAAATTACTATCTTTTATATGGCTGTTAGGATTAGGAAGTGGTTTCAGCCTCTTCCTTTTAGAAAGCCGAGTAGGTTTTAACGTTTTCCCCTTTGCTTTGTTACTGTAGAATGGATATGATGAACCTGTCCTTAATCTTTCTGAAAGAGAGAAGAGCTAATTCAGACAGCTTATGTACCTGCCCTGCACCACATCCCCGGGGGTGTATGTTCTGACTCTGGGGAGAAGTGCCCACCTGCCATCTAACAGTGTCAGCAGCAAGTATTAGTAGGAACACCTTGTGATGGGCACTCCACTCACTGCTGGAAGGGCTCCTCCTCCTGGCTGTTCTGGGGATTAGCTTCACACAGTCAATGCACCATCATTCTCTCCCAGCATTCAGCCCCTCTCTTGCTCTCTGAGTTGCTGCTGCCTCTTTGTGATTCAGCCCTCTGGCTAGGACACTATATGCATTTTCTCCTTCCAGGGTATCAAAGTCTTTCTTCAGCAATCTTGGACAGTCTTCCTATTCACTGCCTCATTGCCACTTCCTCAGTCTTAGGCAGTCTTCCCAATTTCCTGACTTTATAAATCCAGCCCAGCTCATTCCTCCTCAGCTAGGCTCACTCACTCAGCTTGTCTCTCTTACCAATAGACGTTTGTCCAGTAAAAGATATTACTTCACCCACCTTGTCTCTCTAATATCCTGGGACCAACACAGCTACAACAATCCTGCGTAGGCACACTGTGTCCATCTGCTCTACCTGAAGGAGCAGTAAACAATGCTCAGAAGCCATCCTGCCCATGAAATGCAGAATAATTAATGTGTCACATGTTATGTGAGCCTCCTGGATTTGTGGTGGAGGACCAGGGGGGATATGTGGGACTGTGTGGACTAACAAGCAGAAAGCCCTGCAAAGGTGTGTTTCTAAACAGAATGGAAGAGAACTCTTGGAGCACTGGTTATCAACACATGCTCAGTGGAACTAATCCTGTAGCACCAACTTCCTTTATTTACTGCACTGAATTTTTTTTCTCTGGATTTGAATGTGATAGTCAAGGACTATGAACTATGGCATCATAATGTTAATTAGGAAAGAAGAAAGCAGGGTGGTATTGCTAACTTTGAAAATCCAAGGCAAAAACTAACATTTAACACTAAAATACAAAGTAACTTGAGGCTTGGTCATAGTAACAATATTTTATCTTCTAAAGCATCTTTAATCCAACAGTCTCAATGTGCTTCATATATTAAACTTCACAATGACGGAGTGAGGCATACATATTTCATAAATAAGGAAACAAAAGCACAGAGAGATTAAGGACCAGATATTTAAAGATAAGTACTCATGACTGTGCATATGCATTTCCGTTCTCCAAATTTATTATGGGCCTAACACAAAGTCCATTGAATTAATGGAAAGATTACTATCATCTCCAATGGGCTTTGGCTCAGATATAATGAGCCAGATTCTCAAGTGGTATAAATCAGGGTAGCTCCACTGAAGGCAATGTATCTGTGTAAATTTACACCAGCTCAGGATATGGCCCTAAGTGTGCATACATTCAAAGTGCATATTCAAATCAGGTATTCTACCCACAAATGGCCAGATAATAGCCTAATGGCCTATATGAGCAAATACTCAATTTGTGCATGCACTTCAGTTATTTGTGTGCATAAATTATATACACACAAAAGTAAACACACAATTGTGCCTGTCTATCTTTCAAAATCTGGCCCTGTATAGTTTATTGAAGGTCATATAGGAAGACTATGGAAAAAATCAGGGGAAAAGGGGTCTTATTTCCAAACACAGGAACATCTTTCCTCACCGAGACATTGGTTATCCCTCGCAATATACACCACCACTGGACTTAATACAGTATTAGTGAAGTAGAAAAAAAGACTGCATAAAAAATAAAGTGTATCTCATATAAACACAATATACAGAGGGCACTTGTGCAATACCCCAAGAAAGATATCAACAGGTCACTGGAAGTTGTTTTTCTGTCACTACAATATCCTTTAAGGCATATCCACTCTACAATGAAGGCACTGCTGAAGCCTGAAAAACACTATTCTATTATCTATCAATGAGATATTTTGAGTGGAGTGAAGGCTGTTGTGTGCCACAGTGGATGCAAATAAGGTAGTGCGTTTTTAATTGCTTAGAACATATAGCTGCATTGATAATACAGTATTTGATTCCTTAGGAAAATCCAGGTCTGACTGTAGCTTATACAGTGATTTCCTTATTCTAGGAGTGTTTCTCCTAGGGAAAAAAGGAAAAGATACTTCCAGATGGGGTTTTAATGCCAAAGTACAGCTGACCTGACCCTCACAAGGAGAGATGCATTCAGAGCTACAGCTCCCTGATTGTTTGCCATGAATCCAACTGTCAATACACAGCACAGGCACGGACAGGCAGTGGCTGTGTCTGAAAACCCCCAGGTGATGCGGCATCTCAAGAGAAGAATCGGGAAATACATAAGAAAGCAGCAAAAGCAACGGAAAAGATAACAGCTAAAAAAGAGCTGCTCTTCCCTCCGTTAAAAATAACTCAGAAAAAATGGCTGCTGTTCACGCAGCCCTCTGCATACCTAGCAGGCTCCATAATTTATTTAGTTGCTTGCTTCTTTGGGGGTGCAGGGCTAGTTCTTTTGAGAGACAGTGTTTTTGGGAGCTAGAACAAACTTACAGCTTTCTGCTCTGGGTAGTAAAACACGCATTTACAAAGTTACAGAGAGAACCACCCATGCCACAGATTGGTGCTAACTATCAGGAAATGCATATATTTCATCACAATATTTAATAGATATATATGCATGCGCGCACACACACACACACACAGTTGTTTGCCTCCTGCCTAAAAGCACATACATGGGAGAGAAGGACTTGCCTCCTACAAGATCCACAAATGTCAATGTACAGAATTTCTGCCATAATCCCATTGGAATCCTGGCCCAGCAGCAGAGTGAAAGAGGCCAGTTGTGGCCTCCAATAACCAGACAGGTCACAGGTGCCATTGATCCGCGCCTGTCAATACGCAGCACAGGCGCTGACAGGCAGGGCTGTGTCTGAAAACTCCCTCAAGTATCTTATCTTATAATGTGTTTTTCTAATTTGCTATTGCCTTGTTTGGTCATTTGCATCAGCAAAAAGCGGAGGTAAAACACGATCATTCTGAGTTAGCGCAGAGCAACAGTAAATTGGGACCACAATGTCCCTACCTTTGGCCTCCCACTTTGCATCAGCAGCATGATTAGCTCTGATAGACCTTCACGTGATTCCTTCAATGAGAAGACCACAAAGTGAATCTGGGAAGCTAATTCTGCTGTAGGCAGCATTAAGTTCTAAAGCTATTCATGGTATCTGGTACCTCAGTATGAGATGGAAACATGCCACAAAACAGCTTTCCCTTACACCTTCCCCACTCTGGTTAGCCACAAATACTTCCGCGTGTGGTATGTATTTGTGATAGAGAGGGTGCTACGCAGCCATATGGGAGGATATTGGACAACTATTTTTCTTGACCCTTTCCCTTGTCAATTATGTCAGTTTGTTTCCCTCTGCACCATGTATGGGAATGAAATGTATCAGTCAGACACACTGTCCATAAGTAACTCATTACCACAATACTGAATACTTAGGCCTATTTCAGCAGTCAGGAAGTTTGCAATGGCATACATCAATGAAGAAGTTACCACAGTGCAAACTCCACTGCTTGCACTAGTGAAGTTTAATCCAGTACCATACCAAGCTTCTTTAATGTAGACAGGACAGAAGCTACCATGTTTTACCCAACTCTCTGGACAATACCTCCTCTAAAATGTAATGAGGTAAAGGCATCCTCTCATACAGTGAAGTGTATTGCCAGAAATAAGATAAGGATCCAACAATATATCTGTTGTTAAATATAACATAATCCAAACAAGTATGCACACTAGTCGGTCTCTAATGGAGCCTTGAAATAAAATACTATTGGGGCCATTTTCTGTTTTCTAGTAAATAAACATTATTAAAAGAAAATGGAACAAGATAAACATCAAAGCACATGAGAAAGAGTGGGGGTTGTAAATAACATTCTAATTAGTAAGACCAGAACATTTTCTTTTCAGGGGAGTGATTCCAAGTTGGAAGCAATCATGATGGTGATCTTGACATGGTACAAGTAATATATTAGTAACAGGAAAAACAAAAAATGAGGTTTCAAAAGAGAAAAGCTGGAAGCACTACAGCCAGAGGCCTAAGAATCTCAGATGACAAAGTCATATTGAGGCATTCCATAGGCCAGAAATGTTGGCAAAAATACATTGCCATATGCTGAGATTCCAATAATACCCTGTTTATTTCATCTGCTATGGGAAATTTTGGATTGTAGGTATTTTTTTGCGCACACTTCTCAGCTAGGATCTTACCAGTTCCATCTGTCTACAAAGGATGCAATCTACACAACACAGCTATTAAAACACATACAAACTTACAAGAGAACAAAACAGAGAATTAAGTTAAGAGGAAATCATTTCGATTTCATGATGTATTTTCCCATAACTAAAATGAGTCATAGAAAGTAAGCACTTTTAGAATCACTGCATACATTTTAATCTCATAATCAGTTAATTATTCACAGATAGTGGGCCTAATTCATCCCTGTGGAACTTCATGGAAGTTACACCAATGAGTAAATTCACCTGCTGAACACACCAATAACAGAAGAGACTGGGCATATATGGGCAAAATCACTGCGGGGGGGACGGGGATCCAGATTTTTGCAGCATAACTACTCTCAGAGCTTGGTAAAAAGCCATATTCCATGAGTAAAACTGCAGCTATAACTGCTCATCATCCAGGATCCAGACATGCAAAGAAAAGGGACGAAGAGAAAGAGGTATTAATTATTAATAAATATTACTATTATTATTACAGATACATGGGACAAGCTAAACATCAAAGCACATGTGAAGGAGTGGATGTTGTACATAACATTCTGATTTAACATTTTAACTTAATTTCTAAAAGAAGGCTACAGTTTAGGGATCTGGTTCTACAACCTTTACTAACATGAACAGTAGTATTTAGGACAAAACCAACGCTCACAGGTTGTGCTCATCATAATTTGACACTACCTAATGAAAGGTTTTAGTTCCATGTTTGTATGTGTTTGAGGTCCAAGAGGCCGTAGAGACCTTGGAAGTGCAGGACTTTCATCTTCCCCAGTAACTAACACTGAAGGGTCTAACATTACTGTTGTAACGACTTTTTTTGCTACACAAAAAACATAAGAGGTAGGATTATAAAACCAACACAGAAAGACTGACCTCATCCTAGTTTGAGAATACTTAACTATGAAGAGGCACAGGTTTGCAACGAAAACTTTAATTTACATTTTTGTGCACGGGTGGGTCAGTTAGACCCAAAGCATTGGGAGGCTTACAAAAATTTAATTATATAAATACCTTATTATAGATACTGTGCATTTTTCCACTGAACCTTTGTTCATTCATTCTCCATGAAGGAGTCTAGGTAAGACATTCCAAAAGAAATTATTTGGATGTCTTCTGTGTTTATAGTGTCTACATTTTCTCTGAGGCCTATGGAAGGTGGAGGCTCCCTGATTATTACTCCTCCTGACTGTTGGCAATAACACCTTAAAACCACAAGGTAATAACAACGGTTTGAAGGGACACTGCCATCTCTGAAGAACGGAATCCTCGGAAGAATATAGGCCTAATTTTTTGTGCCTGTATTTAAATGAATTAAAATATATAAACAAAGGGCTAACCCCTAAGGTCTTTACTCAGGAAAATTCCCACTATTGACTAACTGGTGTAGTTCTGTCTGTGTGAAAACTGATTAAGGAGCTTGAGATTTGGTACATTAAGAATAAACAACAAAACAGCCACACACCAAATGTAATCGCTGAGATATAAATAGGACAAAAGGCACAGGCCTGTGCTGCTGGTGGTATGCGACTGCATCACCCTCAGGGGAACTCTGGGAGGCATAGTGCCTTGGTTCCCAGAAAACGCGCACGTGTGAGAGAGAGAGAGCGCACATGCATGTACAGGAGGGCAAGTTTTATGGTTCATTGCATGAGCCCTTAGGAGGGTGCAGTGTGTGCTCCCTTCCCTTGCTGGACACTTCCATTCAACCGTTGAGTGGGGCTGCGGCACCTTTTCCTCCCTCCTCCCAGAGAGATGCTAGTGGGGTTCAGGAGAGCGAAGGGATTGCAAGTGAGCTGAGCCTTGGCATAGGAAGTGGAAAGATTTTTGTAGCCCCACACAGAGGACAGGGATGAATCAGACCTAAAATATTTTGAATATGCTGGACATTAATGAACATTCATGTGAACAATATAAGAAACGAGTCATTATCCCAGATTTTAATCAACGAGGTTTATGGTTTCGAGATAGATAGATTAGATACACACACACACACTATGCTGGTCTGTTTGTGCAACCATGGCCATCATATTTTCTTTCGCATGTTCCTTGAGTTTTACATCAAGCACTTTGGTTTAGCCATTAAAGAAAGGGTTACAAGTCCTCTCCTGTATATCTGATGCAGACGCTAGGAACCAGCCTACTTCAAGCATAGAGAGAGATGGAAAAGCAACGACAGCTGGCTGTCATCTTACTGGGATTGTCCTCATCCTCATCTTCTTAGAGCAGCTCATCTGTCCCTCATACCCTGCAAAATAAGCTCTTCTGATACAGAAACACTAAGCTAAGCCTAGGCCCAGGGCAGTGGTGAGAGGGACCTTTAGACCCCTCCTGCACCCATCAAGACAAGAAGCTTTCCACAAGCTGAACTGAAATGCTTCATATGAAACCATACAGGAGCACAGGCCTCGAACAGCACATGATATTAAGAAGGCTTTCAAATGGCCAGCGGGCCTAAATTTAGGAGTATGGAAGGAGTATGGAACTGGTCCAATATTTATGTTTTCCTTCCCAGGGTATCCTCAACTTAATTTGATACGCCAGTTTCAGACACGGCAAAATTACATGGCACTTGTATGGCTGAAGTGTAATCATCCGCTTGCCAATGATGGGAATGGGCAGGCAGCAACCCACTTTTTTTTTTTAAAACATAAGTTTGCAAGTTCTAATAGTAGATACCAGAATGATCATATTAAGTGTCTGAAAGACAGATGGTAACCTGATATGGGTTTTATATGCACAAGACTCAATTTAAATTCTTAACAACAGTATGCAGACTGATGGTTTATGAGCTCCATCTTCCTTAGTACATATGGCAACACATTACTAAGCTACAGTTCAGATCTTTAACTTCTTCTTGCATTTCATTTTAAGGTTATTTTGGCAACTGATCAATTCGCATTACCTTCGCTGGGGTTTCCAGGTAAAATGAAAAGGGACACTCTCAGATTAAAAATAATATAGCCTGTTATGTTTAAACACAAAAACTTTGTTTAGTGACAGCCAGGGTAGCATTTGGACACACATTCAAAATCTTAAAAACCACAAATATTCCCTGTTTATAAAGGAGATTATGTTAATCAACACATGGGGAGCAAAGCAAAGGGTGCAGTGTGTTTTACATTTCTTGCGGTGTGTCCAAAATAAAGGTAAGACAGTCCAGTGAAAACGTCAAAAAAGGGGTCACTTTGGAACTCCTGTTATTCGCTCTGTATCGACTGAATTCTCATAACATTATGATGAAAAGTTAAAACAGTACTAAAAAATATCACTGACAGTGTGCCTGAAAGAGCTATAAAATCCAAGGGACTCCCTAGGTGAGAAAGAAAGAGACGGAAGAAGAGAAAAGGGGCACCAGTATCAATGCCAAAGATTAAGAAACAGAGAACAGTATGCATCATGAAAAACACACAAAGAATGCTTGAGTAATATGTGACTTAACAGTAGTATAGTGTCATATGCAGGCATGGCAAGCTAGAAAATAAAGACAAAATATTTTCAAACTACTGTTTTTTTTAAATATATACTTTTAATAATTTTATTGCACTTCAAAAATATAATCAACAGCATAGAAAGTGGAATACAAACTATTCTAATTGTTAGAATATTACATTTATTATATAGTTCCTCCCACTGGAAGGTCTCAAAGGGCTTAGCAAGCTTTAATGAACTAAGCTACACCACACTGCACTGTACCATTATTATCCCTATTATACATATAGAAACTGAAGTACTAAGGCCCTGATCCTTCAAAAACTTCTTTATGTGCTGAACTTTTCAGTGGGACTACTCAGTGCATAAAGTTAAGTATGTGCTTAAGTTTTTGCAGGATTGGGGACCATGAGTTTATAAAACTTGCTCAAGGTCTCAACAGGAAATCTTTTACTGAGACAAACCCCTCACTACGCCTTTATTTCCTTCTTTCACAATGCAAGTCAGTGGCAAAGCCAAGAATGGAACCCCAGTCACTTCACTCTCACTTCCACATGTCTTCAGTATTAATTCATAGTGTCTCTTCTAGGTGCCTAACTGTGTTTTCTTGATTCATATAACAAGTCTGGCACAGTGAAATTTAAACTAGGCCTAGGCATAAGGCTTCAGAAAAGTAATCTGAAGCCAATACATTTATAGTGATTTGTATTTTCCATATGGAAAATAGGCAGAACACAGGCAGGAAAGTGATCACTCAGCTCTGTTCTAAACATAATGCTAATTCATTTTGGGGATATTTTTAACAGACAACCTTTTTCATTTCCAGTTAGGGGCTTGTTTGTGCTGTGGTTAAAGCTAAAGCGAAATGCGTTTGGTGGTCGTAATCTAGTCCCAGAAGCTTGAAACTGATTTAATTTTGGCACAAAGAGCTATACTTTATAAGCAAACAGAATTAAAAGGGAATTTTTATGAAAAAAGTTTCAACTACGGGCACAAGGTTATGAGAAGTTGCTATGTAGAAGACTGTGATAATTCCTATATTTAATTAAATATAGGAACTTCTTTTATAAATTTCTGGAAGAGCATTAAGTTGAAATAATACCGAGCTACTTAGTAATATTTATTGTATTGTACTGTATTGCAACGGTTTTTGAGGGGTCAAACTAAGTTAGTACACAGGACTACTCAATCCTGGCAATTCTATAGTGGCCACATGAGACTCATCAGAACTTAAATTTCATTTAATATAAAATAAATGAAGCCTTTATATCCTACGTTTGCAAAGAAAACATAAATATAAATCAATGCAGTGTTGTCATAGCTATCTGTAGGCCATAAGCAACTATGGGCACACTTGTGCAACCCCCAGGGTGTACAGTTTCTCAACCTGGGGTGGGGTGGTCACAACCCCCAGAAGATGAGCTAACAGGTGGTTGCAGCCATCATTCCCTTTCCATATTGCTAAGTGGGATGAGCATCCTGGATAGATCCCAGATAGATGGAATGGGAGTGCAGGTGTCAATGTATGGAAAAGTTTGAGAATAAATGCCATAGACTTCAAGGGTGTAGCAGTGGCCATGCTCACCTAGAGCTGAAGGAGATATCAGGCCAGAGCCTCAGCTGGTGTAAACTGTCATAGTCCTTTAAAGTTAACAGAGTTATGCTCCTTTACATCAGCTAAGGATCTGACCCGTCATGCTTGCTTTGGTCACAATCCCTCCCAGGTCTCACACTGAGGGGGTATACTTCCAAATTGCCCCCAGAAGAGAGCTTTGACTTAATAACCAGATTTAAAGCACTCTGAAGTCAGTGGAAAGACTTCCATAGATGACAGTGTAATCAGGACTTTGGAACAGGCCCTATAACTATAACAGAACCCACAATAGGGAAAAAAATTAATTTGTGACAGGCTCTAGCCCGGTTTTATTTATGGGCAAAAGCCTTTTAAACATCTAAGTAAAAACTAATATTTGTTCATAAATACAACAGTTCAAAACAATACTTGTAAGCTCAATAGAAACAATAACTTGTTTTTTAAAAAGAAGGAGAATAAACTACCCACAGTAATAAATACTACAACTCATTAGTAGATATCTGCAGGACCAGATCCTTAGCTTGCTACTTGTTATAAACAGTATGTGTCTGTATATATATGTATATATATTTGTGTATATACAGCTAGGTTGTCTTGTGGGGTTTTTTTGTTTTTTTTTAAAGTATCATCCTGGTTACACTTTTCAAAGATTGAAATTATTATATTAGTCCCTTTAAAAATTACATAGATTTAAGATTTTGTGCTTAGACCAGACAATTGCAACACCAGTCATTTGCATGTGACATCTTAGACATTTTAATTATAGTGCGCCAGTAAGCACAAGACACGCCGATTAATTACTTAATACTTACCTATTTTCATGGGGGTTTTGTGAAACATTATAGCATGAAAAGTGTTTTGAAATCATTGGAATGAAGGCGCTGTAAAAGTGCCAAGCAATACTGGTTTTTCTGTATTTTTTGTTTTTAATCCCCAAAGGGAATTAATGTATAGCTAGATTGCATGTTCAAAAAACAAATTACAAATCTTTGCTAGATTTTTTGTGTGTTCCAGATTACAATAAAATACAATATGACAATAGTTTAAATTGCGTGAAAAAATATCTATATCTAAAACAAGTTTGCAAATGGATAAAAAAAGTGCCCTAATACCCATTTGTCTAGCTTTGCATTGCATTCTGTAGACACATGTGAAGATGACCTGTTGTTTCTTATAAACCTTGTTTTAATGCTCAATGATATTTGCTACTGGTCAAAACTGAGTTTTTCTTGCCTTACAATTTTTGAAGCTGTAATAACAGAAAAATCATTCTGGGAATCAAAATAATTTAAAAATATAGTTAGAGAGATGATAACCTGATTCAGAGAAGTCATGTTGATCACTGCTGTATTTTCAGGCAGAAAAGAAGTAGGACAAATTTTAAATTTTCAGTCACAGCACTCCTTTCAAAATTGGAACAAACCCTCTTAAAACTGGATATGTGCATTACAGCAGCCCACTGCTAATGGAGGCTATGGTTTCTTTTCTCCAAAACTTTCATGGTGCAGCAACTTTAAACTTAGGGCACTACAAGGATGAGGATTTTGAATAGCTTTGCTGAGATAATCACCAGAGATTTCTCTACTTTGTCTAAAATTCTCTCTGGACTAATACAGATTTTTCTTGAGGCAAAACTTGAATATTTTCAAAACAGAAGAAGTAATTTCAAAAGAGAGTAAAGAAGAAGGGGGGGGGGCGCAAAACAGAACTCAGAATGGAATGGTAATTGTAACCATCACCAGGAAGCCATGACTATGGCTCCATAATGCAATGTTCTTTTGCTGAGCATAAGCAAGGTCAATAACAAGTTGGCAGGAAGTGCTGTGATTAATCCAGAAAAGCAGGTTGTCCAAACGTGTTTGCATTTATTTGAACAGGAAAATTTATCACCATTATTTAAGGGAGACCGGTTCTTTAAGCAAAATTATTATTTATATTAATTTATTTTTCTGAAGCAATCTGATCTGGGAACCATTGGACTTAAGAGCATCAGTGTTCCAAAGCCTGGATAAAGTTAATTTAAATAATCCTAAAAAAGCTCAAAAAGGTATTTTTATTGAAGTGCTTTGCAGCCATTTCATGGTTCACACAAATTGAAAAGGCGCTGAATCAGAGATCTCCAATTGTATCTGGAAACAGCCCCAAGATTGTGTATGTGCTGTGCTAATTAGTACTCAAATTACGCCAGTTAGAAAAAAATATCTGACCCTCCCTGTTCCCCCAAAAAACCTGGAACTCCTTTTTTCATCTTTCCTTTTTGTATGATCTCAGTTTACTTGTAATAAACATGCTGTTTTATTATCTTCATTTAAACCACGACTTTCACTAAAATACAGCAGGAGCCATGAGGAGTATATCATGACTGTAAATCAACAATGGACAACCCTCGTGTGGCATCATCATTGTAACCAATTAAGAGTAGAATTCATCTTTTCCTTTCCAGTTATACTGAGAAGATATTTAATAAAGCATTTGCAACTCACCTCTTTTGCAGTTCTGTTACCATCAGCATATGAACTCAAAACCACAGCACTTCTGACAAATTCTCAAGGCACTTCTATTGTTCCCTTTAAATTAAATCCGAATTGGTTGCACGTTTTGCTGAGCTGCTAATGCTCTCCACATGCTCTTTCTTTCAAGATTAAAATGTTTTCCATTAGGTATTTCTAACACTGAACAGAAATCTGTAAAATGCCCCTCAAAGAACCTCTTCTCTTTGAGCTTCTCATTTGGGCCTGTAAATCACAATTCACAGGCCCAAATGAGAGGCTCAAAGAAAAGACCTAAACGTATGTTAAGCCTCCATTATGAAAGGTTTTTATGGGACACTCTGTCTTTCCATATTTTGGAGGGCCCATTATAAATTACGAAAGTTCTCGTTTCCTGGGAGATAATTTGCTAGCCTAAGATCCCATAAATAGGGAAAGCAGTTTCTGAAGATCAGAAGATACTTCATAGGATCTGCAACTATTACCATAGGCCAACTGTCAGAACAGTGTATGTTTACACATTCCAAACAAATTTGTTTGAACATTCAGGTTGCACGGTTAAGCATTCAAAAGTAAGGAAATGCCAACACTGCGGTTACATGCAGAACCTTAACTCTGCCCTCTGAGAGAATGCAATACATATAGTCTTTTACGACATGATCATATATGATTTCTGAAATATATCACTTTTTTTCTATGTTTGTGTAACCTTTTTCTTTCTTGTCTATCTACACTAATTTCTTCGTCATTAGGTACCAGATATCTTTACTGGTTTAAGGATTAGATTTCGTCACTAGGACACCAATCCAGGCACAGCAGAGGGAAAGATCTAAGGTTCAGGCATTCAGTGGGACTATTCACATATATAAAGTTAAACACATGCAAGAATGACTGCAGGATCAGGTTTTAATATATGACAACATATGCAACAAGTGACTATGACCAATAATTGGAAAGAAAAGGAGCAGGCAGGATAAAGATTAGGTATGTGCTCTAACTGGTGGTTCTGAATCACTTTAAGATAAAGATATCCTCCTTGCTCAGCAAGCCCCTCTACTTAATCATTATCAGCTGACAGTTTCCCACAGGCATCACAGTACAGGTAGGTCTTGAAGAGGGACTTATGGACCAATCTGGGGAGAGTATTTCATGCATAAGAAGCATGAATGAAATGAATGAAAAGGAGTTAATGAGGGAACAGGATGGTTGGGGTTAGCATTGCTAGTAAACACAGAGGGTAAAAGGACCAATAAAGTAGAATTTTCAAAAAATTATGAGTGATTGAATTCCTGGGGCTAAAATGGACTCTATTATGCAATTGCTACTGTTCCTGCTATAATATATATAGGGGTGCTATGAGGTTAAATATTTGTAAAAGCTCCATATAAATGTTAAGAATTATTTTTATTATGCACGTAAATAAAAACAATACTTTTCATATATCTATCTATATGTGGATAGATAGATATATGGGAGAGAGTATTTTGGAGGACAAGAACTATAACTACAAATAAAATCAGTATTAACTTTAAAATCATTGTTTTGGCACATTGTAAGTAGATTGTTAATCCTTATTGAATTAGCCTCTTCATTTTGATAGCAATCACGCAGCCAAACAGGATGGCTGATTTAATCACATGTTGCAGTTTCTGTTACATGGAGCACCACTTCAGGCAAAGATTTGCTGTCCATCAAAACTACTATATCTTGGCAGAAAATCATTGGTTGACACACAAATCTAAAGTGATGTAAAGTGATTAGTTTGTTATTATAATAATTATTTATTGAACTGTGATAGTGCTTAGAGGCTCCAATCAGGGACTAGGGCTCCATTGTGCTAGGATTATACACACATATAATGGAAATGATGTCCCTGCACCAAAGAGTTTACAATCTAAGTATATATTGAGAGAAAACAGATAGATAAAACAAGCAGATATGGGGAGCACAAAGTAACAGTGAGATAATTATTAGTGTACTAAGAGCAAACTAAAGGTCAGTTTATACTATGCAATGATACTGAGCACACCACTTTGTGGAGCAGAGACTTGGCCAATGACAGTGGCTAACAAAAAGAGATTGGAGGCTGTCTCTCAGACATGGCTGAGGAAGATACTGCACATAACAGGAAAAGACAAAATAACAAATGGGAGAGTAAGGAAGTGTGACAGAGCAGGACATGTTAGAAAACATAATCAAAGAAAGAAGGCTCAGGTGGTTGTGACATGCACAACATATCGGAGACATGCTAAGCAAGCCCTGAACTGAGTACCTTAGGGAGGAAAGAGAAAGCAAGAAAGGCCAGGGATGAACTGGCAGAAGATAGTGACAGAAGATACTGAATGTACTGCTATCACTTGGAATGTAGTACCACAACTAGCGAGCAACCATAATATACGGAGGAACCGGACTGCCTGATGGGTCAGCGGCACAGGTGGAACTAAGGTCTAAGGTCTGGTATTAAGCAGGGGTCACAGCATACCAGCTGCCTGGCCACTCTCATACAGAAAAAAGTAAAGTGAACGTTCAAGAAATAATGAAGAGTTCCCTTGTTTTGGTCACTGTGTTCTCTTCTTCTATTAATCTGTCACAGAAAAATGTTGGCAGTACGTAATTAACGAGTTAATTGGTGTTGCTAGGGAAAGCCCAGAATTTTGCCCCTGCAATACTGGGCACTAACTAGTCAAAAGCTGCTCTGACTGAAATCTACTGTTTTGCTGGAAAAGGTGAAAGTTCCTAGCACTGTTGATGTTTTAGGCCAAATCTTGGTTTACATAGGAATTTATCAAGTAATCAAGGAATTTATCAAATAATCTTCCATATTTAACACACACGTACAAAAAACAACATTAGGTCACAAACAAATGAAAGCAAGGAAATTTGGATATAAGGCCTGCCAAGACACCAAGTGAGACTTAACCCATCGAGTATTAACTCACTGTCAATGTAATTACACCAAACAAAAATCAAAATTTGATAGAACTGAGAACAAGGCCTCTGAAACCGGGCCAGTTAAGGCCTGCTTCTGCTCCATTTACATCAATTGGTGCAAAACTAAGCCCATCATTTTCACTGGTTTTATGCTCTATAAACAAAAACTGGATTAAGTTACAGCAAAATTTCAGCTCATTCAAGTTTTGTTTTTAAAACTGTTCATTTGTTTGATTATATTAATCATGATATAGTTCAACTGGGATTAAATAAGACACGGGGAAAAATAGAGTTATATTATATGAAAGCTACTTGTTCCTTCTTCCATCAAGTTCTTAATTTGAGCATAATGTTCAAAAGCATAAGGTCCAAAAATGAGAGAGAAAATTTCTTAATGTTAAATTTAAAAGACAGAGAGAGAGGGAGTGTGTAGTGATTAGATATGATAATATGATAATAAATACATTCAATAACTGTTTCAGTGTTCAAAATACTACAAAGCATTCACCTCTTTTCTGCTTCCTGCTTTAAGTTGCTTCCTTTGTCATAAGTTGGAGTAACTACAGTAACTACTACTTCCTAATGCTCACAAAAGATTAGTCAATACATCCTCTGGCACTAATGCCCAGTGAATTGTCAAAAGCTTAGCATCCCTTAATGCAGGGAAATTTATTTTAACATTCTGAACACAAACATTTGTATATTAGACATGAAAAAGAAAAATTTAGGGACAGAAAAAAATGTTGGCACAATTTATTCATGGGAGCTTTTATTAAAAAAAAACTTTTTATTTCAGCCCTAAATGCAAATTACGATTGGGCATGTGGTAGTGATGACAGGCTATGTGACAACAGCCCTGATGCTCTCTAGTAAAACAGCTATAATATGATAGTAATGACTTTAAACACAGTCACATCCTAAGCACAATCCTTTGCAGGCGCAGTGTGAAGAAAGACTATTGTAATTACAGTACAGGTGGGCGGAACCAAAGAAAAGATATGAAGCAAATTTCTTATTCCATAGAACACCAGCTCAAATTGATCTAACGCCTGGCTTCTACCCCCTGCCCCCCCAACAACAACAAAAAAAGTAATACATATTTCAACCTCAGTACCTAATGCTCATATTTGGAAAAAGGCACAGCACACAGCTGATGTGGACAGATATGCAAGATGAAGACAGCTACTCATTGCCAGTGAAACACCCTTCCTAATTTCTGAAAAGTGTAACTGACATACCTTTCTCAGAATGATTCTAACACTAAAAACCATTCAGAGTTCCCTATTATTTCACAGTAGCTTATAAAAAAAAATTAAGAAAACTACATTACCGTCAGACATGGGCTGAAACAACACCTCCAGTCTGAAAACTCCAAAAACTTTGGCAGCAGGCTGGAATCTAAAATCAGATCCAGATCTTCAGTTTGCCCCTTTATCTATAATGCACCTACCCAAAAGTGCAGATCCAAATTAAATTTTAGAGATTTAAAATTCAAGGCATCATCTATGCACAGAACATTATGATAGCCTTTTACACTGAGGGACATATTTTTGAAAACGGAAGTTAAAACGTGTACAGTAAGATACATATGTTCAAGGACATTTGCGCATGTCCATCAGATAACTGCAAATGCAAACCCAATGCTCTGACTCTTTGCACTCTGGCCAAACTAAAAATCTGACATGAGGAAATATTTTTTGTGACTCTAGGAAACATATGAAATTTTCTCTTGTGCTAATGGTCTGTTGAAGAGATACCTTAGCCAGCCAGAACAAGTCTTTCT
The DNA here is from genome assembly GCF_015237465.2 of Chelonia mydas. Taxonomy (NCBI): domain Eukaryota; kingdom Metazoa; phylum Chordata; order Testudines; family Cheloniidae; genus Chelonia; species Chelonia mydas. The sequence continues at coordinate 157,109,451 of NC_057850.1, forward strand.
CCAAACTGTTTTTAATTTAATTCATATTTATACAATCATCCTAGTCTTGGCATCCTTGCTTCTTCTCTAATAGCAAAGCACATATGTTTAATAATGGTCCACTGTTGTTCTTCAATCAGCTAGTATAGAGGAATCTGTTTCTACATGATGCCGTCTAGAGACAGCTCTCAATGGGAGGCATTTGAGGAATTCTGTAGGTTGCTTATGCTCAGTTCAAATTCTTATAAAGGCTGTTTCAGAATGTGTCCCTAGAATAGGAAGAAAGTTTACTTGTATTTAAAGTCTGATTTCATGAACACTCAGACAACACTACAATCTTAGAAATAAAGGGAATCTTTACTCAGCTTTTTTTTTTCTTTAATGAGCCTAAAAACATGTGTCTCTATAGTTCTGTGTTCAGGGTATGAATCCAGACTAGTACAATATGAATGGTTAAAGTGCCAAAGTAACCTACCATAGAAGAGATGAAATGAAGGAGAGAAAAAGGAAGCTATGGAATACATTCTTTTTTATGAACCCAAGCCACTTACAATGTCTTGGTATGACAACATCAGCACACTCTAGCCATTTGTAGTAGCTTCTACCACTAAGGGCCATTTAAATGAGTTTCTGTGCAGCAGATTGGTTTATAAAATTCCCATTGCAATGCACTGACTTCGCCTTAGGCAATGTACCATAGGGTAACTTCATTCAGGCCACATTAGTACTATGTGGACATTTTAAGATACACATTAACTTGTTTCAATTGGCTTTCCTTATGACAGCAATATTCTAACCAGCCTACTTCCAAAATCGTGACGGTGATAATGACAGTCTGCATGGCCAAGATCCCCACTATGCAGAAAAATAAATATTACAGGCTACTAAAATACAGTAAAAAGAAAAGGAGTACTTGTGGCACCTTAGAGACTAACCAATTTATTAGAGCTCACTTCATCCGATGAAGTGAGCTGTAGCTCACGAAAGCTTATGCTCAAATAAATTGGTTAGTCTCTAAGGTGCCACAAGTCCTCCTTTTCTTTTTGCGAATACAGACTAACACGGCTGCTACTCTGAAACCTAAAATACAGTAGTTAGCTGTCAACCAGCAATTTCTCACCTCCCCTTCTCAACCCAGGAAGCATAATCTAGAGGGGGTACGTAGAAATGCTGTGGATACATGGATCATGCAAGCACTTTTAAGTATCCGCACCACAGCTTTAACATCACAGTGTACAACACCAAAATCTCCATTGTGCTTCTTAACAAACTTCTACAGCAGGAGTGTCAAACCCAATTCACCTTCAGGCCAGTGCTAGTCCTCAAATCCTCCCAGCAGGCCAATAATGTCACTGAAGATGGTGTTCAGAAAAGAAAACGTTTATATTGTATTTTTTATTTCAAATTTCTTAGAAATAATAAAACTGTCATACAACTTTATACAATTCTTTGCCTGCCAGAGAGTTTTTAGTGTTTGCCAGACACCTGGCAATGCTTCAGTTCTGTCAGTTTGTTGATGTTTGGCCTCAGTGAGTGAGCAGTTGAAACCTTCAGGATTGCAGCATGGTGAGCATCAGACAGTTGTGTTTGGTATTTTGACTTGTTTATATTCATTGTGGAAAAAAGTGACGCTGCCTCCCTGGCTGACTCTGCTCAGCAACTAATGATGCTGCCTCCATGGCTGACTCTGCCTGGCGACTAATGACGGTATCTCTGTCCCTCTCCTCCAGTCAATGGGAGCTGTGGGGGGCAGTGCCTGCAGCAGACAGAGCCGGCAGCGTGGCTGCATGCATTTCTTCTCCATGGGCCGCAGTGGGGAGGTTCTCGGGCCGCAGATGGCACGTGAGCCAGGACTTTGAGACCCCTGCTCTACACATTAATTCCCCTCAATCACATATGGGCCAAACCTTCTTCATTTTATGTTTGAAACTTTTTTACTGAGGCAAAGTTACAATAAAAGGTTAACATATTACATTGTACATTACCCATTCAGGAACAGGCTAATATTCAAAGAACCTGTGGGGGAGATTTAGGTTGGATATTAGGAAAAACCTTTTCACTAGGAGGATGGTGAAACACTGGAATGCGTTACCTAGGGAGGTGGTGGAATCTCCTTCCTTAGATATTTTTAAGGTCAGGCTTGACAAAGCCCTGGCTGGGATGATTTAATTGGGGATCGGTCCTGCTTTGAGCAGGGGGTTGGACTAGATGACCTCCTGAGGTCCCTTCCAACCCTGATATTCTATGATTCTATGAAAGATTCTGGCTTGCTGGCTGCAGAGCTCTCCTCCTCTGAGTCTGCTAAAAAGGATGACCAAATTTCTAAATACCTGTTCTCTTTTTGGCTCTTCTCTTGCATAGGTACTTGTTTTAAAAACTTTTCCATTACAAGGACAGTCCATATTTCACTATGCCACAATTCCATGGAGGAGAAGTCACAGCTCTCCAATAATGTGCAATACAAAGCCACACAATAAAAAATAAATTAATTTGTCATTCTGTTTAAATTGGCGATCTTTTTTAGTAGAGCACTAAGTAAGCAGATCAGGGAGATCTCTAGGAAGCTGACATTTTGTCATAAGATGAATGTCTTTCATAATTTCCTCCCAAAGCTGTCTAGTTTCTAGACACAACCACCACATGGCTTCTATGTTCCTCTTTCCCCAAACCCCTGCAACAAAGCACCTCCCTAGTAGCAAAAATATGATTGATCTTATCTGGAGTCAAAAGCCATTTATACAGAAATTTATACAAACATTCTTTATGAGCTACACAAATTGAAGATGTATATCTGCCTTGCCATATAGAGACCCTCTAATCCAGATCAATTTATTTGCCCAAATCCCTTTCCCATCTTTCCATCTGGGTTGTTTTCTTATCAACATCTTTTTCAATCAAAATTGCATATAACTTAGAAATTAAACCTTTTGTTCCAGCTTGCTCCTGGGTCAATTCCTCAAATGTGATTAAAGGTTTAGATACAGCCATCCTGTATCCAGAGTTCAAAAGAAAATGTTGGACTTGTACATACTGAAAATACGGGATCTTTATATTAGTAACATTATTACATATCCCTTGGTATGTTTCAAACCAGGATCCAGGAACAGCTGTCCAAATTGAGTAATGTCAGCTCGTATCCACAATGCCTAGTCACTTTGATATTTCCTAGAGATAAATCCCTGATTATTAATGAAAGTAGAACCCTCTTCACTTCACCCATACAACAATCCCACTGCAATCAGTGGGAGGTATTTTTTTCAAGTACAGTGAACAAGATATGGCCTATTCACTTTAACTTTGTAGAAAGCAAGCTTATCTCATCATATTCCTCAAACTCGTTTCCCAGAGTACTCTCTGTTTTGTCATTTAGAACCTCACTTACCAATGCAGGCGTGGACTCTCACTGAGAGCTGGGTCCTCAGAATTATACTGTGCTTCTTGCCCCTCCTGGGAAAAAAGAGGAAAACCTGATGTGAGTATTGAAACCACAAAGAGATCTCTCATCTAATATCACTAGAAATCCCACATTAAAGGAGCTCCAAGCAATGATGCGGGGTTTTTCTCTTCATAAAAATATTCTTTATTATTTGTGTTATTGTAGTTCCCAGGGACCCCATGATTTGAAATGCTGTACTTATGCCTTTTATGGCTGAGCATTAAAAAAGACAATGCTCAATTAAAGATTGCATACACAACCTTAACTCTGTCCATTCCTTCTGCATATGCATTTTGATGAGTCTTTAAGTACATAATCACATTTCTATATCAATACAATGTACCATGTTTCCTACAAGCTTAAGGAGGCCTTCCTCATTCCTTAAGGCCTATGCTGCATCCTTGTCTTACTGACCCAGCACAGGAGTAAGGCTACCCCTCCCCGCATCTGCTGTACTGACTGGACAGATCTATCTGGATCTTCAGTCTGCTCAAAAGCACAGTCCCTGATCTCTGGATACTCTACCTTCCAAGAAAGTGGTGGGGAGTGGGCAAAGCTTTGGCTTTGCACACACACACACACACACACACACACACACACACACACACACACACACACACACACACACACACACACACACACACCCATTCAACAGCCAGAATAGCTGGCCAGATGCAAGGCCGGAAGTAAGTTGTACCCTTTCAAGGCCTAGAGTAAGTTATTCCCTTACCACCACACCACCCCCACATTCCCCCCGGAGAAACAGAAGAGCAGGGGTGGGATGGGACTGTACCTCAACAGGGCATTTGGGGCACAGTGGCTCTCGGGACTTGTTCAGGACTGTACCAGAGGTCACATATTGCAATTTTCAATGGGTCACAACTCAATCGATCAAACCACTTTTCATCAGATGATACAGTGGCTCTGCTCTTCAACAAGGAATACCATCAAGCCACATTTCAACTTCCTTTCCATAGCTGTTTCAGCAAAACAGTTGTGAGTTTTATTTTAAACACGAGTAAAAAAGAATTTTTTTACTCTCCCAGTACAATTTGCCAGACAAAAACCCACATTTAGGCAAATGCCAGGCCTGCAAAAATTAAGAATTATTATGTAAGTGGCTGAAAACTGAGGTTAGAATGGAATTACTTATGTACTAGTAACTGAAGAATTCACTGCCACTCTTACAATAATATGTTTTCTTTTAGGTTTATATCAAACCTTTAAATTACATTGGTTTTCAAATGCTCTCTCTTTACAGTGGTATGAAACAAAATTTCAAAATATAAAAGCTCTTTTAAGACTACTAGATTTGCAGGTCTTTTGAAATTCCAAACACTAACACACTATTCCCTCACATGTATTCTGTATAGTATGGAGATTAACCCCAGTTTTCTGGACAAATTCCAATTTTGGTAATGACAATCTGTGCACCTAAATTACTCCTGAAATTTCAACTGGACACAGTATCCTTCTGCACTTTATGGCCTGTGCTCTGTCTGCAGCTGCCCTTTTCCAGCACAAAAGTGCAATGACTTGTGTGAAATATCTAATTCACAAAGTGCTTTGGGATCCTTTCAGATTAAAAGTGGCAAATAAATGAGAGAGATTCATTTTAGTACCACTCATTGACATATGATTCCATGCACTGGATTTGCACTGTAGTTTTACTACGGTGTGTCCCAGCATGTTGGCTGTTATAAAGGTGAAAAAATGTTTCTTCTGTGCTCTTTCTTCTGCACTATTATTAATATTTTGACATTACGGATGACCTTTCCCTTATGAAGAGAGCAGGATGGGTTGGTGATTCAAGCTTGGGATGTGGAAGTCAGAGGTTCAATTCTCTGCTACACTACAGGTCTCCTTGGTGATCGTGGGCATGTCACGTAGTCTTTCTGTGCCAGAGATCACCACCTGTAAAATAAAGATAATAGCACTGCCCTACCTCACAAGGATGGGGTGACGAGAAATGCATTGAAGACTGTTGGTGAACAGATACTACACTACTGGAGCCAGGTGAGTACTTAAGATAGATGGACAGAAAGGGTAGTCATGAGAACAAAAACAGTGAACTCAGGTAATGAATGCTCAAGATAATCATGGAGATTTATTCTTTCCTTTCTCTGAAACATGCCATTTTAAATCAGGCCAGCTGTAGAATTTATAAGCTTTCTCTGTACACCACGCAGAGGGTCAGAAACCACATCACCAAAAATTAAAAAACTGAAATGTGGTAATAATGCTGCCAGCAAAATGGATTTCTAAACACAAATAGCTTTTTCGCCTTCAATCAGTGGTTAGCCTATTGGATGAAGTTTCAAAAAAGGTCAATTTGCTATTGAAAGGAAACCATAGCTGCCCTTTCTGTTTGTCATGATCTTATTCAACAGGCAGTCACTGGGGTTAAAGGGAAACTGGTCATCAGGTTAATTATTACCAGCCGTGTTGGTGATACCAGTACATGGAGATACTGCTATTTGGTTTTCACTTAAATGCCAGGAAATAATAACAATTTCATTCTTCATTCCACTAATACTGTAAATTAGCAATTAGGAATAGTAAAGGGAGCCTTCTTCCTTTTCTCTCAGTTCTGACATTCCTGATCAGTTCCTTGTCATTGTATCCCCCCCAGTTCTGCCCTTCTCAGGATAAAGACTCTTTTAAAAACCTTTCTAACATATAAATATCACCTAGTTAGTAAACTTCCAGATCACAATGGCATTAAAGAAAACCGACTATGCATAAATGATGCTTTATTAATCATATATTCATAGATTCATAGATATTTAGGTCAGAAGGGACCATTATGATCATCTAGTCGGACCTCCTGCACAACGGAGGCCACAGAATGTCACCCACCACTCCTGCAAAAAACCTCACACCTATATCTGTACTATTGAAGTCCTCAAATCGTAGTTTAAAGACTTCAAGGAGCAGAGAATCCTCCAGCAAGTGACCCATGCCCCATGCTACAGAGGAAGGCGAAAAACCTCCAGGGCCTCTTCCAATCTGCCCTGGAGGAAAATTCCTTCCCGACCCCAAATATGGCGAACAGCTAAACCCTGAGCATATGGGCAAGATTCATCAGCCAGATACTACAGAAAATTCTTTCCTGGGTAACTCAGATCCCACCCTATCTGATATCCCATCACAGGCCATTGGGCCTATTTACCATGAATATTTAATCAAAAGTATCTGTTTATTTTACTGTCAAAAGCAAAACTCCCAGGACTCCCCACACAAGACAGCTACAGAAGAGTGAATGGATTTCAGTCTGAGTAATGCATCATCATCAAAGCCTACTAAGACTTGATTGCAGAATCTTTATAATTGGTGATGATGCATTCAGTAGTCAGACTCTGGTGCGAGTTTGCATGTTAACTCTGACCTGTAAGTTATTAAGAAAAAACAAATATGGACCCCCACAAAGAGAGTTACACTTCAGAGTATAACTTCATTTTAAACAACTAGCTAAGGAACGGGGATAGTTTAGTGAGTGGATCAGCATCATTGGAGGACCTCTGTCAATTCAGTTTTTAATTCTTCTGAGGTTAGACTGAGTAAATGCCATACAGTTCACTAATGATACTACCCTTTTAAAATCACTTCAAGACCTACTTGTACACAGAGCTGTATTATTACTATGTTATGGCAAAATAAAAGCTAAATCATGGCATGGGTCCTGGTTGTTAGGCACAACTTAACCTAATGTCAGAAATGTATACAACTCGCATTTAAAGAAGGGAATTTTTCTAATATTTAATTAGATAAATTTTATCACCCTGCGGTTGTCACAATTATCCTTTTCCTTTTTGCTAATTAATTATTATATTTGTGTTTAATAGATTGTGAAGAAAAGTCATTCAAACTTCTGTACCTAATTGCTCTATTACATGAGCTATTAAGCTCAGTTTTTATTATCACAATCATGTACCAAGAAAAAAAGCATTGCCATAAATACAAGACTGTATTGTTCAGTAGAAGATAAAACAAAGTTTATTCCAGGATAAATAAATGTACTCTGCTAGATGTATATTTTAACAGCAGCAAAAGGAATACATAACATTACAAGCAAACCAAGTGGCTTCTCCCATAAATATTTTCTTTCAAGCAATGTGAAATCTGAGTTCACTAGCTCCAGTAAATGCTTAATGTAAAATATAATTATATATGACGGTATCATATACGAAATATGAAGGTCATTTGAATTCAATACAATAATGAAGACTTACATTTATGGGGCATCTCAAATTACACGTTAACAGTATTCCTTTTGTAGGAACAATATCCTTGAGATGTTGATTTTTTAATGGCTATATGTAAGTGGCTAAAGCAGTAATAAAAGTAGCATTTTATCCAATGAGTACATCATGCTTTGAAGCCAAGAAATATAATGGATGACCTTCCAACTTTCTGCTCTATGATCAAGTATCTATTTCATGACTTTTTTGATCCGTGATGTCCCTCTGTACACACCCAACCCTCATTGGAATCCATGGAAGGCAAAAACACCCCTGAAAAACTCTTCAGGTTTGAGACCTTTGGACAGAAGGTGTAATCTAAGCATGAAGTAGTATTGTTATCCTTTCATTGACAGTCACAGGTCAAGAAAAGAGAAAACTGATACAGTCTGTATTCAATAGAGCTGCTGACCCTTTAACTTAATACTAAGTGTGTATTAATTCAAGGCTGGTAGAAATCCAAATCACCCAGTCATCAAAAGAAAAAAAAAGTACTTTTAAGTAATATAAGCCCCAATCCAGCAAAGCACTTAAGCATAAGCACAACTTTAAATGCATCAGTAGTCCCATACACCTTGATATTTACGTGTCGAAAGCTACACACAGGTTTTGATGCTTTGCTGGATCTGGACCATAGCATAAAAAGAGCGTGAATTGCCAGTGTATGTAACATTCTTAAATCTTTGGTCCATAGGTAACCTTACTATTAAAACTTTAAAAGGTAACAAACAAATAAACACCAGTTATTTCCCTAAAAGGTACGAACAATGTAAAGAAAGAGAACAAAACAAGCAGCCTTCAGGCAGACCAGGTTTCAATATGGCAACTGGTAGTCCATCCTCCAGTATCTCTTTTATATGGGTATTTTAGAAAGACCAAAAGGAGAAATAAAATGAAGAGATGGAGATAAACTGACTTACAAAAGAACAGGTAACACGGCACAAAAGGAACAGCATCATGGGCAAGTTGGAAGGCCGATCAGGGTAAGATCCCCATCCTGCTCCAATCGCTTTATGTCAGGTAGAAGACCTGAAGTGGCATAGAGGGGCCCTAAAAATCTCATTTCCAATTCGGGGTGGATTCTTTTGGTGCAGGAACTGATAGAGACAGATATAAAGGTGTCCTCTGAGGACCCTCTTGCAAACTCTGGCGTAGAGGGCAAGGCTGAGGTCAGGAAAGGCCTGTCTGTTGCATGCAATGCTGCCGAGATTCCAGGCAGCTCAGTGGCCCTTAGGGCAGCTCAAAAAGGCTGCCATAACTCAAGGCTTGTCTACAATGATGGGGTGTAATGTCTAAAGCACACTAACGTGCTGCACATTTATTGGTCCGGGTAAACTCTGCTGCTGCACGCTAAAGGTTCTCTAGTGCACTTCAATGTAGTACTGTTTCAAACAGCACTATGTTAAAGTGCACCAGCAGCAAGGTCTACATAGACCAGGGATTGGCAACCTTTGGCACGTGGCCCGCCAGGGTAAGCCCCGTGGTGGGCCGGGCCAATTTGTTTACCTGCCAGGTCTGCAGGTTCGGCTGATTACAGCTCCCACTGGCCGCAGTTCACCGCTCCAGGCCAATGGGGACTGCTGGAAGCAGCGTGAGCTGAGGGATGTGTTGGCCACTGCTTCCTGCAGCCCCCATTGGCCTGGAGCGACAAACCATGGCCAGTGAGAGCTGCGATCGGCCAAACCTGCGGATGCGGCAGGTAAACAAACTGGCCCAGTTCGCCATAGGCTTACCCTGGTGGGCCACATGCCAAAGGTTGCCAATCCCTGACATAGACCAATTAATGCACAACACATTTAGGAATCACATGCTCGTAGAGCACATAACCAACCCACCATGTAAGACAAGCCCTTAGACAGATCCCCAGGACTGAATAAGTTATGCCAGGAGCCTCTTCAGTTTCCAGAACAGCCCAGGATCAAAGGTCACAAAGGTGGCTTAAAGCCACCATAGTCCCACTTCCTTCTGGACTGAGAGTTCTGGGCTGTACCTTCTAGAGCCACAACATGGAATCTCACCCCAGGCCCATAAGTACAGACTAAATGACAATAACTTTAAAAAAATCAGTTAATATTTTCTCCCCATTTTAGTGTAACACTTGCCTGTACACTGGGAGGTTGGGGGATGTCGACAGAACACACACCTTACAGAAATTTAAGAGGACATTCCATGGGGCGATGTGGTTTAATATCCAAATAAACTTTTTGTGCTTTTCTAACCTTTGAATGAATAAGACTACAAAGCACCTGCCAACATTCATCATCTGTGAGAATTTTGTTCTCAGATAAATAAGAAACTTTTCCAAAGCTCCCACTGATCACCAGGACAAATTGATGGGAGGGGCGGTATGCACATAGAACAACCTCACCACCACTAGTTGTGCAGGAGTATGCCATGACAGATGTCAAAATCAAAACAAAGGAATCTCTACACATTCACTCCTCTGGAGGTGATAACTATTTATTACTTGCATACTACTTCTCTCTTGTTCTTATCAGCCTATCAAACTACTGAATCATAGCTCTGATAACGAGGCAGAATTTGAACTTCAAGGAGAAAACAAAAGAAAAATTTTAAGGAGAAAGCATAAATTAAATGCTGCGTTCTCATATCTTAACAGGACAATATTACATTGGTAGGGGAATGATCAAGCTCTTCCTCTCTAACTTCCACAAATCACATCTGAACACATATATTTGTGAAAACAAGTCTTAAATCTGTACACTACATCTGGGACTTTAAAGGGCATAAGTCACCCAACTCCCTTTGAAAACCAGGCCCTTTACAAATACCAACCTAAATTTTCTTAAAAATCACAAAATACCACTGGGATATCAGCTTTTTCTAACTGGATAGTCATTTTGAAAAGTATATCTTTCTTCACCTTTTGGAAGATTTCAAAAGTTTCACCTTCTTTTTGCCTTGGAGCTAGTAACTATTAAAATCAAAGCCCAGTCTGTGCTTACAGAATTCTGAACTGCCCTATTCCATTCATAATGAATCCAAGGCTGCTATTCTAGTCTATATAGGTTCTTATATTGCCCTCATCACCATAGTATTTGATGGCTATTCAGAAGCGCGCTGAAAATTATTGTGTTTGGTTCCATTTTCAAATAAATCCATATTCACAAACTATAGCCTAGAATCACAAAGTTGTGCAGTAAAGCCACAACCTACTGCATAGGATTTGTTTTACTGTGTTCAAGCAAGTCAGTAGAAAAACTGAACTTCAAACTTTCAAAATCTGACTTATGTTTAGTGAAATCTACCTTAGCGTATATTTAAATCCAGACTTCTTGAGGAGATAGCAGTGAATTCTCCTTGTATGCACAATGTAGCCTGTCAGCCATTGGAAATAAAGTTAATAATGCTGATAAGCTAATGCTTGCTCTCTGATACTTCAGTTTAAGGTAGCCACTTGAAGTGCCATTTTTCAAAGTGTACAGCAATGCATTTTCTGGAAATAAATAAAATCTCAGATTTCCCCCCTTTTTATTTGTAATTGAATAGGGGTCCAAATGTATATAAATATATTACATAAAGAATATATTTGAAAATCCATAGTTAGGATTGAAGATAAGCAGCAATTCATTGTTATACACTGGTTTACATACTGTCAGTATTCGAGGACTCTGCCTGATTGCAGCAGCACAACTGTGGTTCAGGAGTAGAAGCAGGAGCAAGAGGGGGGAAAGAGAGCACCTCTTTTTGTTCTTTCTAACCCAAGAAGAGTTTGATGTTATCCTATTAACAATTATGCCTTATATAAAAGTCAGAAGTTATACCAGAGGAACATGTGAAGGCAGAGGCAAATTACAAGTAGGACACAAGGGGGTTGATTTAGCAAGTGAAGCTGCTGCTCGGCCCCTACTGCAGTCACGAGACAGCGTGGCTTCAGGCTCACGCAGAAAGGGGAGAGTGGAAAGAAGGGAAACTAGCATCCCCCTGCCCCAGGTACTTCCACCCATAAGCAGGCTGGAAGGGTAAATTGGCAAGCGATGCTAGTGCATTGGGAGGAGGAGGGAGGCAAGGGAATTTAGCTGTTTCAGGTTCCGGCCGTGCCGCAAGTGGATGTATGGGCTATCAGGCTGCAATTCTTTCTGGTTGTGAGCAGGTTGCTGTTCAGGTGTCTGTACCTTTGCTGGAAAATGGACAAGCAGAGGCAGCAGCTGCAGCACAGGGCAGTCCCAGTGGAGCCCAGGGGCTGGAAGGGGACCCAAGGGAGTATTGCAGTAGGGGTAGGGGGCTGATAATGCCCAGGGTGGAGTGTTTTATAACCCAAGCCATAACCTAGGGCAGCCCCATGGACTGAAGGAGGGAAATGACTGAGGGGAAGCGTCCATGCATACAGGTGGGTAGGCTGTGTGGATTAATGGGGTAGTCAGCGGAATTGTGCAGCAAATGGCCAGTGAAGTGGTTTCTGAGGTTTTCTCCACAGCACTTCCAAAGGGCACAGCGTCACCTCGAACCAGGATGTTCTGTTCCACTGAACACAAGGGATGGCAGTAATGCTGATCCCTGGGGTGAGTGTGATCTGAACCACACAGGGGCTGGGGGGATGAGTGGCAGAGGTGGTATCCGGCCTTCCAGCCTGGCAAGGGGTGGCAGTTGCAGGGGCCACAGCGAGGTGCAGGGACTGTGCTCAACCAGTCACGCAGTGAGTTCACCTGAGGGGGACAGGAGTGAGCCTATCAGGGTAGTAAATACTCTGGGCCCAGGAGTGGGAGATCCAGAAGCCTGGGCAGACCCGCCCCAGGGGTGGCATCTTCAGTTTGGGCACTGATGGCATTACACAGCTGCTGCAAGCTAATTTGCATTTACTACAGCAGCTTCAGGCAGCTAGGTGTGATGGGTCTGCACAGGGTGACAGGGTAGGCCCAGCATGGGCTCAAGTCTGGGGAGCAGGACAGGGACAGGCCCCCGGCAAAGGTAGCAAAGCCCATGTTGGGAACGAACTCCCTGGGCACATGGGGACTCATCGGCCATCAGGGCATGTAACCTCATGGGACACAGTGAAACTCCCAGGGGGGATCTATGGGGGAGCAGGGCTCTGCGGAACTCCCTCCATTCAGTCCTGAGTACGGTTATGCCGGGGTGGCTGACCTGATGGGAGTTCACTTACTCAGAACAACTAAAGATAAAATCCTGAGAGGCGAATACGTGGATATATATATATTATCCCTGTTGCACAGGGAGCTGTTGACAGACAGTAAACAGGGGCAAGGCAAGCAAAACAGCAAGCTGCCCAAGAGGCCAAGGGTGCCGAGAACATGGGAAAACTGGGAGACTGCCTTCCTCATCTGCGCGGGTGTTACAGTACAGGCCTCCCCAGAGAGGAGCCCTGCCTTGGTTAAGTATATGGACATAATTAGGCGGGCACACAATATGTTTGGGGGCATGTCCTGGTTTAACTAGGATGAGCAGTTTCGATTAAGGGCAGCAACACCAACTGGGTTAAGGTGGGACACACCTCATCACACACTGTGGTTGGAGTGGATGACACCAAGGGCGCCAGGAGTTCACACAGACAGTGGTTTGTTCATACCGCAACTAGCTCAGGAGGGGCCCCAGGCATGTAATAATATTTGCTGGGCAGTTAATGATGGTGGTTGTGTTCGCAACTCCTGTAGATACAGGCATGTTTGCAAGACATGTTTTGGGACCCATTCAGCCCGTTCTTGCAGAGCGGAAAGCGAAGTTCACAGGGAGGAAACAGGAATGGGGGTGGCGCAAGCGTCAACAGCAGGTTTGGCGCAGGTGGAACAGGGTCTGGAACACAGAGCACAAGCTGGGGAGGGGGACAAGCGGGAGGGTGGTGCAATGGGCACGGGCCCCAACGCCAATTAGGCCAGCTGTGTTAAGGGTTATCCTATGGGATTACCCTAACAGGGAAGATGGAGCATATTTGTGGGAGGGGTTTACAGCAGGATTTCAGATCCCTTTTGTGGGAAATAGAATTCATTTGATGTCAGAAAATTTAAAGTCAGTAGCTGGGACAGGACATATTGTTCAAAAAAAGATTGCACAAGAATTAAAGGAGGGCAGCATAGCTGGGCCATTTAATCAATTGCCTATAGCATATTTGAGAGTTTCCCCCCTAGGGTTGGTCCCCAAGAAGGCCCCAGGGACATACCGATTAATTCATCACCTGTCATACCCGCAAGGTGGCTCTGTTAATGATGGGACAAACCCAGCACTATGTTCCTACGCTATTCCTCCATTGATGAAGCCATTTGTATCGTTAGGGCGTGTGGCCCTAAGGCGCTAATGGCTAAATGTGATATCAGGTCTACTTTCTGGCTACTGCCGGTGCACCCATTGGACTTTGACCTGTTGGGTTTCTGTTTTGAGGGGCAATTTTATTTTGACAAGGCTATGCCCATGGGCTGTTCGGTATCCTGTGCAGCTTTTGAGAAATTCAGGACAATGTTACACTGGGCAGTGGTGTGGTTAGCAGGACTAAACCAAGTAGTGCATTATTTGGATGATTTTTTATTCGCAGGGTGAGCTGGGTCAAATGAGTGTGTTCAGCTGTTGGACACATTTCAGGGCTAAAAAGTTGGGGGTACCCCTAGCGGAGGAGAAAACAGAAGTCTCTTCCACTATATTGACCTACCTGGGCATTGGGCTGGACACCAGGGAGGGCGTATCTCAGCTCCCTCAGGATAACCTTCAGGAGCTATCGGGGTTGCTCCAGAGAGCACTGGGGCCTAAAAAACTCAGACTGCAGGAACTGAAATCTATTCTGGGGCACCTGAACTTTGCTTGCAGGGTTGTTGCTCCGGGGTGGGCGTTTTGTGCCCGGCTGGCAGGGGCAACGGCCAGCATAGCCAGGCCACACCATTACATACAAGTCACTAGAGAGATGAAGGAAGACTTGAGGGTTTGGGGAAGTTTTCTGAGTTGATTTAATGGGGTATCATTGTGGAGGGAGGAATGGTTATTACAAAGGGGTTAAAAATCCACTCAGATGTGGCAGAGGATGCAAGTTTTGGGGTGTTTTATGAAGGTAAATGGTGTGTAAAAAAATGGCCCACCTCCTGGACACAAAACAGGTTTGTGCGTGACATGACCTTCTTGGAATTTTTCCCCATTTTAGTTGCGGTGATGATTTAGGGATTGGGGCTGGCTAATAAAAGGGTGTGCTTCTGGTGCGACAACATGGCAGTGGTACAGGTTATCAATCGCCAAACTTCCAGATCGCACAGGGTTACGAAGTTGGTAAGGGCGTTTGTTCTACAATGCTTAAGCTTCAACATCTGTTTTTCTTCCAAGCACGTGCTGGGCATGGATAATGGCGTAGCAGACACCTTGTCTCATTTCCAGTTTGACAGATTTCATGAGCTTGCACCAGGAGGCTAGCAGTGAACCCAAGCAGATGCTGCTGGCTCTCTGGAACCTTGGAATGTGATGTGGTTGGTGGAATGGAGATTTTTGGCTCCAGCTTACAAGTTGTTTATTTTGTTTTCTTTTAAGGAGTCTTGTCAATTCCAGGATCCAGAGAACAGGTCACCTATGTGGCCCTCCATGGAGGGCGGTTGTTGCAGTACTGGGTCAAGGACAATGCAGCTGCTGGTGCCCTTGGCAATCACACATGGGACAATGGGTTCTTTCTCCCCAGTAAGGCTGCTAGACAAGAGGCCATTTGGAAATGTCTGGGAACCCGGAGGGGTTGTGGGGGAGGCAACCAAGCAAACTGTTGGCACCTCCTTGTGGTGGATGCCCAGTGCAGGTACTCCATAGGGAGGGCAGCCAATGACCAGATAAATGGCCTGGTAAAGGACTTAAAAGGAAGTACCGGATAAAGGAACAGAACGAGGGAAGGGTTTGGGGACTTCTCTGATTGGTATGGCAGGGAGCGAACCTTCCCGGCCCCGTTCTCATAGGCCTCCTTAACCCTCTTACAAGGGTGGTGGATGGTAAGGTCCAAGCCATGGGTTGGCTGAGGGACCTGGATGGAAACAAAGTGGGGCTGGTGGAAGCCCTGGAGAACTGATTTGAATAAGCATGTATTTGCCTGCCAGGTAGTCCCTGACATCTATATAATAAAGTTGCAGCCTGATTAAAATCCATAACAAGTCTCCTGTCCTTCTTGCGGTGTACCCAGACAAACGTACATGCTCTTTTTCTACTAAATGCTAATATGACAGCAGCTTCAGGTTCTTCTTTGCCTACTTCTACACAGCAATCTATTTTTAATAAATCCAATGTGGTTGGGATTAATAGTGTTTGGAAGTATTATTTCCAGACTTTTTGCCATGACTGCCAAACATATTTACATTTTCAATGAGATTGGCCACTAGTTTGCACAGTCATTCATAATTTTCCTGGCTTCACAAGTACTGTAATGGGTTCTAGGCAGACAGGTAAGATGTTGCCATTAAATTACAGCATATAGATTTCTGTAAGAAGGTTACTAATATGTCTTTATACTTTATAGATTCACTGGGAATCAGTTTAATCCAGAACTTCAGGTATTCTACTTGGACTGGATTGCCTGCAATTTTTCTTATTTTCTTATATCCTTATCCCAATTAGATTTGTGCTCCTCCATGATGTGTGGGAGATTTCATACATCAAAAAACTCACTGAATGCTTTTATAGTCAAGACAATTTTCTCCTTTGTAATTTTCTTTTTAAATCATTTTGACCAAATAGGGTTCTTGGTAGTTGAGAGTGCTATAACTTGACTGATGCAGGAGAATAAATAATCCAGAATGAATGTGGTTTCCAGAATTTTCTATGTGGTTTGCTAGTAAAAAAATAATTTTGAACAGTTTGGGGGTTTTAATAAATATATTCATAGATTTTTATGGAGAAGAATCCCAAATTATTGCTGGGGGAATAAAATCACACTATTAATCAAGAGTTTTGACTTCCTAAAATTAAAACATACCACATATTGATCACTCTTAAACATGCCATATATAGTTTAAAGAAAAGAGGAAACCAACACAGTGGGCCAGAGTCTCTACTGCTAAAATAGGGCTACAGTGATTCACACCATCTGAGAATCTGGCCCATTACTTTATCAAGTATTAAGTAATGCAAAGTTAATGTTGTTGTGTTGTGACATCTGCTCATCTTTTTCCCCCATGCATTTTGGAGGGGATGAGCTGAGGTTGGGGAGTTAATGGATGTTAATGGGCAATCTATTTGTAGTATGTTGTGCTCTGGGCACCTATCCCAATCATTAAAAATGCACGGGATAGGTGCCCAGAGCACAGAATGGGCACCAATAGGTATTTTAATAAATTCAGAGAAATTTTTAAACATGCAATGGAATACTCAGTAGTTTCACAAAAAGTATTCACCAGTCTAATGAGTTTTCTGAATACATTTTATAAGCCAATGAGGCATAGCCCTAAATACTGGAAAGCATGAGGATTTTTCCTTGAGCATGTGTGTTAAAAAGATGATCCAACTGGACTTTTAAGAAGACTGTGGTTCCAATCTTAACACAAAGAAATTATCATCTAATAAAATATGCATCCTATCAGGAAAACAACTTTGGTCCTTCAATTCACAAAACACAGGCCTCTATCACTTGACATAACAAAAGATCACTGCTAGGTACTACCGTAGAATACCCATAGTTACTTTCTAAACTGCAACCAGTTTTTAAGGGGTACATAGGCAGACAAATATTTTTATTATCAGCTGTGATGGGAATGGACATATATGAAATGTTTATCATCTTTTTATATGATTTTTAATTAAAAATGTTTGCTTGAGTGTGCAAGTAGGTCTTCAAAGTTTGCAAATTAAATTTTTATTCAAGTACACAAAACTACATTTGGGACCCACCTAATACACCACAGACGCAAGATGTTTAGTGAGGCAGTAGCAAAGCCACTATTAGATTTCAAGAGTTTCTGCATCTTAGTCCTGTACTCAGCCTCCCCTCAGCCACACTGAATTTCCAAGGTTTCATAAAGGCAAGGAGGGAGAGTTAACATTGCTGTTGGAACACTAATCCTGGCCTTCATGGGCATTTATGAATCTAAATAACCTTCAAAAAGTATATATAATGCAAAAATTAGATCTGTAGCATGACTTTGGATATACATCCTCCAACACCTATCCAAAAAAAAACCCCAACACATTAAAACTGGGAAGTTACAGAACATTTTATTAACTGACCTCATTTAGAGCCCAATCCAAAGCATCCTGAAATCAAGGGCAGTAGCTCTGTTGACTTCGAAAAGCTTTGGATCCGCCCTTACTTCATGTCTCTAACAGGAAGGAACAGTATACTTTGAGCGGTAGCGAGGGAGTTACAAAGTATGCAACTACATTTGTATTTAAATGTTATCTGTCTATAATGTTTATATCCCTTTACTGAGGAAATAAGGCATAACGGTGGCCAGATTTTTTCCCGTAGTTAACATGCTAGGAAATAAAATGTATTTCATTCTAACAGGACAAATGATGTAAGCTTCCACCTAGTTGTTACATTCACGATCAGCTAGTTGTGAATGAGAGGCACTTATTGAATTATTACATACCCTCAATGATTTATTTCTCAGCTTTCTTTCATTAGGTTATTGATGACTGAATATTACCTGATATTATATGTTCTAACCAATTACCAGGAATATGTGGCACACAACAATGAGCACACAATGTAGAGAAGTTGCGTACATTCTGCTCCTGGAGATTGTTTAAAATATAAAACATACCAGATCTAAAATGACATATGCTTTGTCTCTAAGACACTAGTCTTTTGATTATTGATGGATTTTTCTCTTAGGTGGGGTTGATGAGGCGGAGAGCAAATGTACTGGGTAAATTTATTGTTGAACAAAAGTTAAACTGCTCTGGACTGGCCCTTTTCAAACATTACTGCTCTAAGGAGACGAAACAGAAACTCTTTCCCATTTCTCCCTTTTCCGATTTTACTTATCTAGGAGGGTTTGTGTGTGTCAAGGGGATCAGAGTTCAAAATACTGGTCACTCGGGGCTCTGAAATTTATGTTGAGGTAAAACAAAGGAAATTAAAAGGCTGCAACAGCTCAATGGGCTGAACATTAGCCCTTTGACATTAGAGGACCTCGGTTTGGATCCCAAAGCGGTTGACATGGTCTTTCATCTAACTGGCTGGGGTTAGATAAAATGTTTGCCACACAATATGAGGTTAAAAACGTCCATTGTAGGATTTCGTATAGCACTTTTGGTCTGTGGTATATAGTGACATGCTCTATTATCCAATAAGTTGTGGATAGCTCTCTGTGTGCCTTAATAGTTCGCAGTAGTCCAAAACTACAAATACTCTAGTGAAAAAGCAAAGCCATCTTAGGGTATTAGTCCCAACTGAAAGAATAACCAAAGTGGCAGTCAGTTGTAGAACATCTGTTGAAGTTAACAGCAAGGCCTTGTGCACTCAATCACAAGCGGGGCATAAATTCTGCTGCAATTGTTTGATTCTGAAACGCCCTGGTGTTGCAAACTGGAAATTCTGCAGCATCTTCAATTAAAATATTTTAAATGCAAATAAATAGTAGAATGAGTGCAGCAGCCCCTGTGTTATTTAGTTTGTAACTAAATTCACTTTGTTTTCTCAATCCAAGTCTTCAATGTGCCAAACAATTTTTGCATTAACAGCACATAACTGTATCATAGAAGTTGAAAGAGGAAAGCTGGAGATTTTGGCAGTCAGGCAAGGCACAGTTGGGGATTTTGGCACCTGGATTACCAGGCAAGACCATTTGGGACTGTGGGAAGAGTATATTAGTCTGCTAAAATGTTGACAATGAAATTGTCATATTTAGGTTTCAAAATTAATGACCCATTGTAATGTACCCCTTAGACTGTTTCAGACTATTTGCACCCTGTGGAAAACAAGCACTGGCTTATGCTCACTTCATATTTTTAAGATTAATCTTCATATCCGTGAAGATCAGAAACATTACAAAAATAATAAAGCTTAGTCACTGGAGCACAGTTCTTTGGCAAGGAATATATTGTTCAGTCAGTTCAGCATTCGCACAATCATGGAAGATACAGAGCTCTGGTTACAGGGCCCATGCTCTAGTACTTTCTTGAGTATGGGCTAGAGTATACAATCAGTAATTTTAATGCCATTTTGATAGCGTACAGGAACTGGGGATCAGCCCAGTTTCTCCTCGCCAATAATCTGAGAAGCTGAAAGAAATTGGCTTTGTATTACTGGCTTGACTGGTTTTTCAAAACTGTATCTTGATAAATAGCTTCAGCTGAAACCACTGTTCTTCATACCTCTCCCCTGGCAAAGACCAAAAGAGTGCCAATGGTCTAATCTCTAGCAAAAAACCAAGGCTGTGTAATGGCCACTTCTTTTCCACCTCTGCTCAATATAAATATTATATCTTTTATTAAGTGGGAAATTATTTTCAAAAGAGCATCTATATGGGTCACATTTCTTTGTTCCAATTAGAATAGATCAGTTACAAAAAATCTCATACCCTGCACTGAGGAATTTAAGGGTCATTGCCCAAAACTAAAGGGTTTTAACTCCACTGTCTTGGTTTAATTTAGAGATTTAAAATGAACCTTTGCTATGGGATTCTTCTTTGCATGGACTGAAATGTCACATAAATAACACCACCTTTACTAGTTCACTTAACAAATGCCTTCACACAATACATCATTCTGCACATATTTATTCCCTGTAAGACGTTCAAAATGAGGGACAATAATACCAGTTACAATATTAATGATGACATAATAATGGCAAAAAGCCTTCAGTGAGACAAAAAGATATTTAAATCTACTATCATGTAAAACACTGTTATTCACTAACATTTTCTTTTGATTTACAAATTTAAAACACATACTTGAAAACTGCAAATGATGCATATAGGTGGTCTATGTAACCATGCATTCCTTTTACTACTGTTCTAATCTTCCCTCCCACATCCTCTCTATTGTTTACTACACTCACCTGTTTGTATCTTTTCTTTTAATTAGACTGTAAACTCTTTAGGATAGAGAATTTATTTTATAGGGTATTTGTACAGCACCTAACACAATGGGTCTTTGATCCTGACTGGAGTGTCTAAATACATCTGTAATATAAATAATAAGTATAAACAGTAATAAATCACCTTTGTAAATTTTCAAAGAATTACATTAATTTCAGCTGCACAAGTCTCATTAAAGTCAATGAGCACAGACTTGCTAAAACCAGGGATTAAAAAATCCTCTCAATTCTGGTGAATAGGAATTTTTCCTGGGTGAGAATAGGTCTTTAACTATTGATTGCTCCTGCTTTTAAATTTTCGTGTTAAAAAGAAAATGAAGCTTCTAGCCTTTAATGTTGTGAAATCAACTCTCCAAATGTGAACTGAATGCAAATCTATGCAACGATGTCTTTCTAAGCGTGCAGTCACACAATTCCAGTGTGCCTCCTCTGTTGCTTATAAAACTTTCCCCCACAGCAGCAAAATTACAAGACCCTAGGCACTTTCACTGCTGCTCCTCAGAACTTAATGGGCAGCTATGAAATCATCATACTGCCACTTGCGTAAGCTAAGCAGCAGCCGAGGAAGGTATTGGAGTCATTCACATAGGGTATGCCTATACTGCAACTGGAGGGTGTGAGTGCAACAATTGTACAGATACCCAAGCTAGCTCTGGTAACAAAGCCGTAAAGCCACGGCAGCATGGGCTAGCTGCCTGAAAGTACCCAGGGTCCCCGGAGGGGTTCTACAGCCTATCCTGCAGTAGTTTCACTGCTCTTGGTACGCACACTAGCTAGATCAAAGCTAGGTCAGAAACGTCTACACATGCTGGAATCACACCTCTGATTGCAGTGTAGACATACCTAGGGAAAAAACAACCTCTGTCTTTGCAGCAGCAATGATTGGTAGGGATGAGCAGGCTTCTTCCCAAAGCATTGCTCCTGCACCTAGCCAGTGACGCCACCAGCTCCTGTCCTTCATATCTACCACAGGCTATTACATTTCTAATCATCTTCTTTTAATACCGTCACTAAAACGTTCCAGGATTCTTTGAAAAATTTGAAATTTTTTTCTGTAATAAAACATCTCACATCAATGGGCTCTGCTGAGCTCCTGGGGACTTGGCTTCCCCTTGGTTGGACTCAGACTCAGCATCTAATGCATGGCAACTACCGCAAGTACAGAGGTACATAATAACCTAATAATGATGATGAAAGAAAAAAAAATTGCCCAATACAAAGCTAGTTTGATTGTAAAGCTTCAATAACTTCATGCTCTCCAGAAATAAAAGTATATTACTAAACAAGCTGGTACTTTTATTAAACCGTTTCTCCAAATGTTTTGAGCATTGGCCTGCTAAACCCAGGGTTGTAAGTTCAATCCTTGAGGGGGCCATTTAGGGATCTGGGGCAAAAACTGGAGACTGATCCTGCTTTGAGCAGGGGGTTGGACTAGATGACCTCCCGAGGTCCCTTCCTACCCTGATATTCTATGATTCTATGAATGTTCCCGGCAGACTGGTACCACAGCAGGATGCCCCCTTGTGGCCTGAGGTGGCCCTGCAGGCACCCTGCTTCAGTAACCCTCAGCATTCCCCAGAACTATCCAGCCATAAGAAAAATCTTTGAAACAATATTCCCCATCTCTTCACAGTCTAGTTTATTCAGATTATTCAGTTTCCCTTTTAGTTTCAAGGTTTTACAGCCCACCCTTGCGATCTCTGCATTCCCAGTCCAGGCCTCCCTGGCCTGTATACTCTCCCACTCACGTTCAGGAGTTCCACAGTCCTCTTCCTGTGTGTTCTGCTTTCGGTCCTTGCCTTCCCAGCCTGTAGCTCACTCCTCAAAGTTTAGGGGTTGCAGAGCCCTCCTTCCTGTGGCTGTGTGCTGGCTGGCTTCTTTCCCTCAACAGCTCAATGCAGTAGCTCCCCCCAATAGTGCTTGGAGCCTTCTTTTGAGTCATTCACTCAGTCACCTGAACACTTCCCTAATCCTGCCCAGGCAGGTCTAATAACCCCAATTACCTGTCTGCACTGGCTGGGAAAGAGGGGAGCCTTGTCTTACCCACTCTGCAAGGCTTCTGGTCCCTTAAATGAACAGTGGTCTGTGATGACCCCCATATCTTCCTTCTCCCAGACACGGATTGCTCCCCAGCATCATTTTCCTCTCTCCCAGTGACCACTTCTGTTATTTTGGACATCTGGAATGGGGTAACTGGCCACTTGCACTCCCTTAAAGGACCAGTGCTCTGCTACATTCCCCATGACAGGTAGACAAGTCATGAAAAGGTGCCCATGAGTGGAAACCAAATTCAGCTCTGATAGGAGCCCTGCTTTGTATGATTTTTTTGAGAAGTCTTTGGCTCCTTTTATCAGGGTCTGTGGAAGACCGGTACCAGTGATTGGGGAAAGGGCAGTCTAACCTGGTGGTCAGCCTGGTGTTCAGAAACCAGAGACCAATGGACAGGTCTGAAATCAGCAGCCAGGTGTCAGAGCCAAAAGTTGGAGGCAGGATCCGATGAAAAACAGGCACTGAAGCCAAGGGTTAGCACTGAGTTAAAAGCCAAAGAGCCGTAGAGGAGGGTTGGAGCAGGAGTAATCAGAAACGAGGGTGACATGGTTCAGGGAGCAGAAAACGGCATAGGGCAGGAGTCTGGAAAAGGGCAGGGTCAACGTCAGGAATCAGGGATGAAGCCAGGAGTCAGGTAGCAGACAATAGGGACTGTAGCAGCAGCAAGCCAGGATTCATTCATTGTTCAACAGACAACTTCTTGTCTGTTCTTTTTGGCTTAAATACTGTTCCCAGCACAATCAAGGATGCTGGAGCGCCTCAAATAAGGCCCCTTTGGTCGGTACCATTAGTGGTGTATAAGACCTTAGGGCTCCCAATTCCCCTGTCACTGGTAGATCCATCAGGTGGTATTATGGGTGGATCAGCAGCCCACAGACCCAGGTTCAGGACCAACTATTATTCAGAGTACAAGGGCTTTATCCTACGCTCACTTTAGTTTTTGCAAAATTTAAACAAAGTAGGCCTGCTCTGACCCGTGTTGCCTACCTTAGACTATTTTTGTATATTAAAAGTGCTACTCAAATTCATAAGACTCTTACAAGGCAAAATGCCACCACAGGGTATTTGGTGGTAATAGCTCTTTTGCTGTAAGTAGGTCATTACTACAACCGTATCCATGTCTGTACTTTCTCTCTATATATATTATTTAAAGGTAAATATAACCTCACAGTGGTGCTCAGCATTGACATACTGGACACCTATGTTAGATTCCCATTCCTGGGTTCTTGCTTCCCTGGAAGTCAAAGGCTTGATCACTGAGGGGGCAGTGCACTCAGTCCCTGCTAGGAGGGAATATCTCGCACTGCTCAAGAGTAACCTACTTGGCTAACCATAAGCTAACAACGGGTGATGGGATCTGGTGGGAATCCTTTCTAACTCTCCTTGGCCAACGAGAGGTGATAATGCCTGGCCTTGAAAAAGGAGGAGTTTTAAAAGAATGAGGCTGTTCCTGAGGGTTCCCAAGAGAGACTCTTGGAAAATCCCCTAAATTTATAAAGAAAAATAAATACAAAAACTCAAATTTACACTGATTCAAGAAGTGGAGTATTTGCAGTGTGAGTCAGGAGGTCCTGAATTCTGAACTTGGCTCTGCCACTGACTCACTGCATGGCCTGGGCCAAGTAGCTTGACTCTTCTCTCTCACTTTCCCAGCTATAAAATGGGGATACTCTTTAGTCATCTGCCTCACAGGGGCACTGTGAAGATTTATTAGCTAATATCTGTGGAGCGCTTGCAACATATAAAGCACCACATAAATGCTAAGTATAATTACTGGTACAAAATCAAGGCTTACCTCCTAACTTCCACTCTGACTTAAGCAAAAGAAGCAAGAATTTAAGGGTGTTGTAGTAAAGCCACCTCAATATCTTTGCTTTTGCTAGTTTAAGTCATTATTATAGTGTGGGGTTGTTTTGTTTCCTTTATTCAGTCTTCTGGTCACTATTACCGTTTTGTTTAGGCTCAGTATCTGCTAATCATTCCCAGCCATCCTGGGAATGATGGCTCTGAATCAGGTAACAATATGAGAACAGCCAGGTATCAGTTTAGTTTGAACCGAGCCTCTCTTGGGAGAATCAAATGTGACTTCCATCACCCTTCTAGACCATTGCCAAAGGAAACATGGTGGGTTTCTGAATCAAGCTATCCTCTGGGATACACTAGCAAGAGCCATGACTTTGAAGGGTGTATGTTTAGGAAGAGAAATTACCTATAATTAGGTAATGTGTACAGTATGCAAAGAAAACATTTTTACTACAGGCCACTATACAAAGCCTATTTAATCTGATGACACATCACATGACATTTATGTGTTCATTACTATCTGGTGTGACAATCTAAGTGCCATGGAAACCTATCTAAAACAGACACTACCCTCAGGAAAAAGCATTCAAGGTACACATGCATAGCTCTGCTTTGCATTGTTATGAGAGCCTTTCAGGCCACTCAAGTTTCTCAGTATACACTGCCCTTCTCCTGTAACAATGTTTATTGTTTTGAATGGAAGCTTAATGAAACAGCATCTACTGACAAACCCCATTTTCTAGGGGGATCCACTGGCTCCCAAGAGAGAATATTTTACTCTGTAGGAAATATGAACTGCTGCAACACCCTATTTGAAACAAATTTCTTGCAACAAGATATCAACAGCACATGGAGAGCAGAACATTTGTTCTACGGTACATTCTTTCATGATGCTTAAGTACTGGATTACACATTGTTTAATTTAGAGCTCACAAACCTTATATCCAGGGGCCTTTGCACCACCCATCTAAATGACACTCAAACTTTCAGTAAGTAAAAATGTTGCATTCCATCCAAGGGGAATCTACTCACAATCAGATTAACTTCAGACTCTAGGGTACTTCATGTTGTCAGCAAAAAACTAGCTATTCCCTATTGAGTTTAAAATATGGGAATTTCTGCCAGAGTTCAAGTGCTTGAGGCTATCAAGTGTTCCTTGCAAGAGAGCTGAAAGCCGGCGCACACACAAAAAGGGAAGTGTACCCGAAACCTGCCGTTAATCAGGCAGCATAATCCTAGCCTTTGATTTCAAAGCTGTTAAAGCAATGAATGGTTTGACTGAAGTTCCACAGTAACATGTTTCTCCACTCAATTCTGGATTCAAGAGATGTGATAACACTTCTGATGTTTAATAAAAAAAAACTGTTTTATGAAAGCCAGGCTTTTTTTGGAAGAAGGAGGGAGAGAAAATTAAAAATCTCTTTGCAAAGCCACCAGAAAAATCTTATCAAAACAAGTAACCTTTTTGAAGCTCTTTACAGCTTAGCATATCACAATCCAGCTGTCTCTTTCTCGTTCCTTGCATTTTTGTTCCATAAGGAAACAAAGGAGCTTGAGAAGTCTATTAAGTGCCAAGATTCACCTCCAAGGCTCTGAAGTATATTACAAGCGGATGCCCATTCAGCATCAATGACCTCTTCTGTCTCCTGCTGGCTGTCACGTTCCAAACACATACACTCATCTTTAAATGATTTTAATGAGGCTTTTCTTCCTTATCTAACCTCCTCATCTAAAGGCTTGCAATAGAGATAGTCCTAATATGTCCGTATACTATTCCTGTAACACTCTTGCACCCCACTCATTTAACATAACGTTCCTGGATCACAACGTATCTGCCTTGACAGGAGCAGAAGAGGAGAAAAAAAATCTATCAATACCTCCTGGGAACATGTGTTTTCTGGATCATTTTTTTTTTAAGGCTAATTAGGAAGAAAAGAGATAAATCACTCAGGCAACATCCTACAGTTGCGAAGTGTAAATCATACACTGCAAAGAAAGCAAAGTACCGTAATTTTGATGCATCAGGATATTGTATATAATGGTAAACTGGCAAAAAACCCAAGGTTTAATTAATCAAGTAAGATCTGTACATATTTTTTCCTGCAGAATCTTCAGTGCTGATCACAGTATGATTTGTAGCCCTAATTTAACTTCCCTTTTCTTCAGCATATACAGGTTGCGCAGCAAGCGTTACACATAAGTGGAACTGAAAGCAAAATGACACAGAGTCATACAGAAGAAATACCTTTTTCCTACACATGTAAGTGTCCAACCAAATTTGATTCTATATCACAGCCTCATCCACCGATGTAGAAGCTTACACAGCAGAGAGACTGTCCGTCCCCTCAGACGTACACTGATTGGCTTTTATAACCACCTACTCTTCCAATAATAGCTAGGTCAGGGCTTTCTTCTTTTTAAGGGAGGAGAAAGCAGGGAGGAGAGGAGTGAAGAATTCTAAATGAAGTGTCAAATAAAATGTTAGAAAGTTTCACCAAATATGTTTTGTAATACATAAGCTGCTCTGCTAATTACTCATTATTACTGAATATTGAAGTATTAGTAAAGTTCAACGCAGTCATTTCCATGTTTCACCACAAAGTGATGATTTTTGCCCAAACAGAAGTCGCTTCCTTGTTACATAATATGAAGAATGACACTGAGTTCAAAAAGGTTGGCTATTTGTTGCATTTGTTCTCCGTATGGTGAATTCTGTGAAACAGAAATCTGAGATATGTGCAAGTCTCCCCCCCTCAACCCTCTCCCCAGCCCTGCTTTCTGAATCACCATCATAGCTATTTCTGTGGTTTTTATGGCACAGTTTTCCCACATTAAATAATTACCTTCCAAAAGCCCCCAGAACATTTAAGGATCAGTTGCTGTCTTCACATTCACTCAGTGACTATTTTTAAAAAGTCATACTTTTCATGAGCAGGGACAGCACAAAAAAACTTGTTCCCGGTAGAAAGCTCATGCTGTCATTTTGTAAGCTTTTGAATGAGCCTTCTTTTAACATACTAAAGTTTGCCAACCTAGATTTTTCCCGTTTTAGAAAACAGAAGAATCTTAGAGTTGGGAATGGAGAAGACAGTGATTTTAAAGGTTTTATTTTCACTAAAATATGACCTTAAGAAAAGCACAAACAGGGAAACCTTCCTTCATTGTTCACTGCATGGTGAGACAAACTTCAGACTCTTGCCCAGTACAGATAAGAGATCACTTTCCTTAAATGCTTTCCAGTTTCATAGATTCCAAAGCCAGATGGGACCATTGTGATCATCTAGTTTGATCTCCTGTAGAACAAAAGCCATAGAATTTCCATAAAATAATTCCTACAGCATATGTTTTAGAAAAACATCCAATCTGAAAAACTGTCAGTGACGGCGAATCCACAACTACCCTTGGTAAGTAATTCCAATGGTTAATTACTCTCACGGTTATAAATTTACTAGGGCTGTCAAACAATTAAAAAAAATATTCACAATTAATCGCGAGATAGACAAAAATAGTCACAATTAAGCACAGTTTTAATCACATTGTTAAACAATAATAGAATACCATTTACCTAAATATTTTGGATGTTTTCTACATTTTCAAATATATTGATTTCAAATACAACACAGAATATATAAAGTGTACAGAGCTCACTTTATATTATTTTTGATTAAAAATATTTGCACTGTAAAAAAGATAAACAAAAGATATAGTATTTTTCAATTCACCTCATACAAGTACTGTAGTGCAATCTATCATGTCAATAAAACTTACAAATATAAAACTTTTTTACATAACTGCACTGAAAAATAAAACGTAAAACTTTAGAGCCTTTAAGTCCTCTCAGTCCTATTTCTTTTTCAGCCAATCGCTCAGACAAACAAGTTTGTTTACATTTACGGGAGATAATGTTGCCCACTTCTTATTTACAGACTACAGGACAGGGTCACAATCAATTATTGCAGTGGGGGGGAGGTCTGCTGGAGTCACCACTGGGCGTGGGGTACTGTGGCGGCAGCTCTTTGCTTCATGTCCTCACAGCTGCTGGTGATTGCTCTCACCTCTCCCCTCATGTAAACCAAATCAATAATTAATGCAGAGGGAGGGGGCATGAGACCAGTTCCAAGGAGCTGGGAGGCACTTTGGTAATCTGTGCATCTGGTCTGGATATTACAGTCTCTTTTCCCCGGCCACCTCCTGCTCACTGCCACAGCCAGTGCCTCCCTCCGCCACCACCAAGTCCTGTCTCCAGAGGTTGTGATTAACTCTCATTTAAAAAAAAAAACATGGTAATTTGTTTTGAGTTAATCGCATGTGTTAATTGCGATTGACACCCTAAAATTTACTCATTTCCACTGTGAATTTGTCTAGCTTCAGCTTCCAGCCATTGGATTGTGTTATACCTTTCTCTGCTACACTGAAGAGCCCATTATTAAATATTTGTACTTCTATGTAGATAAGCTGCTAACTACTGCTCTTTGAGGGACAGAAATACTCAGGGTAAAGTTTCACTTATTTTACTCCTCCCATTTTTCTGAGTGAGGCAGTGCCCCATGTGCCCTTATGGCAGCAGTAATGCTTTTGATTTTCTAGGATCCTAAGAGTTGTTTAAAGGCATCAGCAGTTGTTTCAGGCATATGAAAAGAAAGGATTATAATGGAAATCTGCATGTAACATGAACTCTGTAGTGCTGGTTACTGGTCAATGCTTTTGTATAGTAGCTGTAGCAGAAATGCCAACATATATATATGCCAAGTATAAATGCCAAGTATAAATTGTCTAGTAATTATATACCAAGATTACCCCTCAAACAGAACTTAGAATAGAAGAGCCAACGTGAGGTGGGAGAGAAACATTATTAAAGAATACCCCATCATAAAAGAGGTCGTGGCAAACATGGCGCTGAAAGACAACTTCCCATTGCCACCAAAAAAAAAAAAAATCCCAAACAAACCCCCCAAACCAAAATCAAAAACTCCAACTCCCTCCCCCAAAGAAAATCATATTGTCCAAAATAAGGGAGGATTTTTCTGAAGCAATGGTAAATTTGCTTTTTTTTTTTTTTTTTTGGGGGGGGGGGGGGGGGGCAATGGGAAGTTGTCTTTCAGCACCATATTTGCTGTGACCTCTTTTATGATTAGATGGAGTATTCTTTAATAATGCTTCTCTCCCACCTCACGTTGGCTCTTCTATTCTAAGTTCTGTTTGAGGGATAATCTTGGTATATAATTATTAGACAATTTATACTTCATTTAGCATGTACTGAGCAGTAAGCAAACAACAAATAAATAGTTTGTTGCATTGATGTGGATTGGTCCAGTCAATTCCTTCACCAAGTTTACTACTATAATTCAACTCATATGGTCATATTACATGTTAAGGCTCTACAAGTTCAGGTTTTTATTCATACACTGGCAGCGAAGTTACTAGTAAATTTCACTTTCTACAGGTTCACTAGTGGCTTTGTACACAGATTTGAACCAGTTTAACAAAAGGTGTTTTTAGTTACACTGGTGCAAGTTTATGTGTAGACACTTATTTCAGTTAAAGATTAGTTTATTTCAATTTAGCTTAATCCATCTTTTAAAAAAAGCTTTTAAACTCACCTGAAATAAATCACCCGTAAATCACAATAAGAGTGTCTGCAAAAGATTTTGCACTGATTTAACTAAATTGGTTTAAAAATCAATACAAGTTACTGTGTGTGTGTGTGTGTGTGTGTGTGTGTGTGTGTGTGTGTCAGAGAGAGAGAGAGAGAACCGAGGTGCTCCCCACCCTAAGGCATCTCTCAACTGTCCATCAGCAAGTGAGCTGCACACCCTCCTGAACAGTAAGAGGCACAAAGATCAGAACTTTTCCTTAGCTACTTTTCAATACGCCAACAAGAGCAGGATTGCAAGCCCTCCCATAGCACAGAGTTCTAAGTGGCCAGTTAGCTGAAATGTTATACTGGGCCAGATTTGAAGCCTCTGACTCAGTCCCTACAGGATTTTCCCATCTGGCATAGAGTTAAACTTCATGGTGGCTTTAAGAATGCACAAAACCCATGATTCCACACTCAACTTTATATTCATCAATATAGTGTTCAAGTCAACAAAAATAATAAGCTATCACTACATATAAGGGATGTCAGATCTCCTCAGTTTTAGGTGCTCTCTCTTCAAACCAGCAAAATGAAGTGTTTGATCACAAGATTGAACTAGCAAGAGGAAGTGCATCTGCCTTGTGTCCTCTGTGGATGTTGCCTGGTTGGTCTGGAATTTAGATATTGGATTTTACAGAATAGCTTAATTGCCAGACTAGTCAGCTGGTGTTAAGACTGGAAGTACAGATCAGAAACTAAGGCCTTGTTCACAATATCATTTTAAATTAGTTTATTACCAATTATTCACATGGTTGGTTCTGAACACAGTTTACATTCACACACAGTGTGGTTGCTTGATTAATAACTGAGATCAGGTAGTTGTGTTTCACTCCATAAAAGAAACTAAATCCTATCACATGACTGTATTCCTGTCACCAGCTCTGCATTTGTTGTTGTTGTTACTTTTATTGGCATGGGGAGGGAGGAAAGGGATTGGTGATTGTTTTGTGTGTTTGTTTGCTTGCTTGCTTGCTTTGCGTGACTGTTTGCAGCAGAAAAGAAACCATAATCATGTAACTGATCTGGCCAGCAATCTGCTATAGAAACTCATAGAAATGTAGGGCTGGAAGTGACCTCAAGAGGTCACCAAGTCCAGCCCCTGTGCTAAGGCAGGACCAAGTATACATAGACAGTCCCTGATGGATTGTCCAATCTGTTTTTTAAAAACTCCAGTGATGAGGATTCCACTAGCTCCCTTGCAAGCCTATTCCAGAGCTGAACTATTCTTATAGTTAGAAAAAGAGTACCTCCAGGAGAGCTTCATGGAGATGTCCCTGGAGAATTTCCACTCCATCCCCAGGTACGTTAACAGACTTTTCCAGTAGCTGTACTGGCCACGAATGCATCCCAAATCCTCAGGGCTACTTAATCATTAAAAAACGCTTTCTTTTATAACAAGTATTGTATTTAAAAAGGTACACTCACCAGAGGTCCCTTCTCTAGCTTGGTTGGGTTGGGAGGGTATTTCAGTCAGGGTGATAAAAAGATCCTGGCTGTCGGGGAAAACGGTGTGCTGTGTGCTCTCCTCAAGCTCGTCCTCCTCCTCCTCATCTTCCCCGTCCGCAAAATCCTCAGGCATGGCGGAGAGTACCCCATCATCGGAGTCCACGGACAGGGGTGGGATAGTGGTGGCGGCCCCCCTAGAATTGCATGCAGCTCAGCATAGAAGCGGCATATCTGGGGCTCTGTTCCGGAGCGTCCGTTTGATTCTTTGGTTTTCTGGTACGCTTGTCTGAGCTCCTTAAGTTTTACGTGGCACTGTGTTGCGTCCCTGCTGTAGCCTCTGTCCCTCATGGCCTCGGAGATTTTTTGAAATGTTTTGGCATTTCGTCTTTTGGAACTTAGTTCTGATAGCACGGATTCCTCTCCCCATACAGCGATCAGATCCAGTACCTCCCGTTTGGTCCATGCTGGAGCTCTTTTTCGATTCTGGGACTGCATGGTCACTTGTACTGATGAGCTCTGCATGGTCACCTGTGCTGATGAGCTTGCCTGGCCAAACAGGAAATGAGATTCAAAAGTTCCCGGGGCTTCTCCTGTACACCTGGCCAGTGCATCCGAGTTCAGAGTACTGTCCAGAGCGGTCACAATGGTGCACTGTGGGATAGCTCCCGGAGGCCAATACCTTCGAACTGCGTCCACACTAACCCTAATTTGAAACGGCGATGTCGATTTCAGCACTAATCCCCTCGTTGGGGAGGAGTACAGAAATCGGTTTTAAGAGCCCTTTATGTCGAAAAAAATGGCTTCGTTGTGTGGACGGGTGCAGGGTTAATTCAATTTAACGCTGCTAAATCCAACAAACCTGTAGTGTAGACCAGGCCTAACATTTAACTTAAAAGGTCTAACTAAGTACCTATCAACTAACAGCCAAGGACACAGAACAATGGACTGCAAGAACGACCAATGCTCTTGCAATGCAAGACAAGGCACTCCAACCAACCGTCCTGGGCAGTACAAAGGAACTGAGAGCGTAGGGTCAGCAGCACCTAATATACCAAAGCATGAATGCGGCATTCAAGAGAGTGGCACAGCTGACCCTACAGATACCGCTAAGGCAAAAACTCCGATGACTTTGCACATGGACGCACACACACCTAGAATGGAATAGACATGAGCAAGCACTCGAAGAACTGTGACTTACCATACATTCAAATGTTTGGGGGCTTTTTAAAGTATAATTTTAACTTTGCATCTTTGGTTTTCCTAATCCTAATGACAAGTACAACACAGTATAACGTAGAGCACAATTTTGTCCTAAGACTCCAGTATGGTTCAAAGGTCTTGATGCTAGAATGATTTGTCACAAACACCTTAACACAATCTTTCTTTTAAGTAAAAATCTTACAAAGCTATTCCCTGAAGGACTCTCCATCATTTGGAAGAAGCTTTTGTATTCTTTGGTTTAGAATTTTGTATTCTTTGTATTTAGATCTTGTATGCTATCATTAGAGTTTGTTAAGCCATGTTCTTAAAAAGAACTTGGCCCATTATATTCCACTATGAATACATAAACTTCATGAAGCTTCTTGCTTACTATACAATATAGCAAAGTAACAAGGAAAAAATCATTATCTGTCACGGATACTTTTAAGAAATAGCCAATCTAACCCTGTCTCCATGTTATGGATGGTATCTGCTCAAGCAATTGCAAAATAATTGTTAAGAAACAAAAGAAGAAAGTGTGCACAAGTGTGGAACTTGAAAATTTTATCTGACACTCTATATGCCAAGGACTAA
This sequence comes from Chelonia mydas, assembly GCF_015237465.2. Taxonomy (NCBI): domain Eukaryota; kingdom Metazoa; phylum Chordata; order Testudines; family Cheloniidae; genus Chelonia; species Chelonia mydas. The sequence goes on from NC_057850.1 coordinate 157,142,798, forward strand.
GCCCTATTAACCAGGCGAAAAATATCTGTGCCTACAGAGTCTTGCCCCTCTGAGCCAAGCCCTTTATGGTGTAAAAGAATAAACAGTTGCACACTGTTTATTGAATTTCAACACACTGTCAATCAACCTTCTATTTAAAACATTTTAAAAATGTAACTTTGTCTTTCTCTTGTTTTTTGTTAAAACTTCTATTTCCAATCTAGCTTCACTCCACAATTTTTTGCTTTTTTTCTTCTCTATAATAATAAATCATGCTGTATCTTTTCCTGGGTTGTTTTCAGTGACGTGCTTTCCTCTTTTCTTTCTCCCCTCCCCTTTCTCATTCTTTCCCTATACTGTGTACTCTATGTTTTGCCCTATAATCTTTTTGTTCCTCTCACTTCTCCTGAAAACACCCCCACCTCTCTCGCTACCCTACTTCTCTCCCTGCCCACCATGCGACAACTTCTCATTGATTTCTCTCTTTCCACCTCGCCAGATAGCACATGGGAAACCAGTGTGCTATAGACTGACACTCCAGCTTGCTGTGCACTAAATCTTTGTGTAGAGAAATCCTTAATCTCTCTCTCATCCAACTGACTCCTGGCTTCTGTGAAGGTGGTTGAAATGGGTCTTCACTAATCTACTTCCTCAACTAGCATTTTTTTCTGGGTCCTCCTCCACAGTGGATAGTTCCAGTGATTGGCTCTGCTGCTATTCCTAACAATCCCAAGCAGAAATGGTGTGTAAATGACCTAAGATTCTTGCTAGTTTCATAGCTGCCCACAGAGTTCTAAATGGCAACAGTGAAAGCTGCAGATTCCACAAGATAATACTGCATTGATTCACATTCTATTCAAGCTTTTCTTCATAACCCTAAGGGACAAAACTTTAAAATAAAAAAAAAAAAGACTGGATGGATTTTGTACAAGTTGTTGGCATTTACCCAGGAAAGATTTGTATTATACTGTATTCACCATAGGCAATTGGGGTTTGTTTCTTTTTTCAAACCCTGTGTACAAGCATGCATGATTTCTTTCCAAAATAATTTTGATTATGGATGAAGAGATTCACAGAGATTCAAAAGTAAATTGACCATAACTGATATAATCCTTTTTCTTAGAAAACATTATTAATCCTTTCCACTTTGTACGTACCTATCTAAGATATCAAGAGAGAACAAATCACTGCAGTATCTAGGCAACGAAGTACAGTGAAATAAGAAAGGTATATAACTAAAGACTAAAACTGGACTCCACTTTGTCACCTTCCTTGGATTTGGTCCATTGTGCTTTCCTCATCCCACTCCTATCATCATCTCAACTTTTGTTAATGTAGCTAGGCTGTGGTGAAGGAGGGTCTTTTGCACCAGGCTCTGAAGGTAGATAGAGCTTATTTTGATTCCCTCTCTAAGGGGTTCCATAGATTAGGGCCTAGCACCAAAAATGCTTTGATCACCTAGCTCCCGAGTCTTTTATTCTGGGTTTAGCAAGCTTTCATGGGCCTGATGAGCACAGTGGTCCTGAGGGAGAGAGGTGGATCTTGAAGTAGACTACTCTCAGACAATTAAGGTTGCTGAAGCTAAGAACCAGAACCTTGAAATGAACCTGGAACAAATGAAAAACTGAACTCTACAATGTGAGTGAACAAAGGTTTTGCCAGGTCACTGACAATTAGGTTTTTTCAGTAGCAGAGAATTACACAGAGGATAAATTAATGGCAAATTAGTAGTTACAGGGCAACTGAAAGAAACAGTATAGTAAATTTCATTATAACAAAAAAAAAAAAAACCACACTGAATTGCTGTTCAGCCCTAATCAGAACTATACTAATACTTCTTGACTGATGTCAAAGACTCATAGCAACATCAGACTCCTACAATATAACTTTTCTATATTACATAAGAATGGTTCTACTGAATCAGCCCAATAGTCCAACTAGCCCAATATCCTCTCTCTGACAGTGGACAGTGCCAGATGCTTCAGAGGCAAAGAACAGAAGTGGGCAATTTTGAGAGGTCCACCCCATTGTCCAGTCCCAGCTTCTAGCAGTTGGAGGTTTAGGGACACCTGGAGCATGGGGTTATGTTACTGACCATCTTAGCTAACAGCATTGATGGACCCATCCTCCATGAAATTAACTAATTCTTTTTTGAACCCAGTTATACTTTTGGCCTTCACAACATTCCATGGAAATGAGTTCCACAGGTTTACTGCATGTTGTGTGAAGTGTCTGTCCCTATGTTTGTTTTAAACCTGCTGCCTACTAATTTCATTGGGTGACCCCTTATGTGAAGGGGTAAATAACACTTCTCTATCCACTTTCTTCACACCATTCATGATTTTATAGACCACTCTCACATTCCCCCTTAGACGTCTCTTTTCTAAAGTGAACAGTCCAGTCTTTCAATCTCTCCTCATATGGAAGTTGTTCTATACCCCTAATCATTCTTATTTCTCTTCCCTATATATTTTCCAATCCTAATATATCTTTTTTTGAGATGAGGTGACCAGAACTGCCTGCAGCATTCAAGCTGTGAGCATACTATATATATATATATATATATATATATATATACTGGCATTATGATATTTTCTGTATTATCTACCCCTTTCCGAATGATTCTTAACATTGTCAGCTTTTTTGACTGCTGCTGCAGAGCAAATGTGGATGTTTCAGGAAACTATCCACCTTGACTAGAAGATCTCTCTCTTGAGTCTTATAGTCTTCCCAACTGACTTACACATAACAGGTGATATTACCTGAAACTCCCTTGGATGGGCTTGGTACAGATCAGTCAAATTCTGCTTTCATTTATATAGGTATAGATCTGGAGTAACATCTCTGAAGCCAGTGGAGTTACTCCAGGTATACACCTATCTACGAAAGAGAAAAGGCCAGCCATTAGTGTAAATAGTTTCAGAAATATTTTGTTTCTGACGTCTTATTTTGCTACAAATGATAATAATGAAACAGAACACAACCCTCAGCTGGTGTAAATCAGTACACTCCCCTGAAACCAGCTGTGGATCTAGCCCATTACATTATAACCTAATAACCTAGTTAATTGTTTTCACATCTCATCACTATGCAAAATTTTCACACAAAATGTTGTTCTGAAATGTTAATGATAATAGTTTGAACTTATCTAGCACCTTCTATCTACAGATATGAACATGCTTCACACACATTAATTAATTAGGCTCAATGCCCTTTGGCAGTAGACAAGTATTATTATTCCCATTTTCCAAGTAAGGAAAAGAGCAATACCAACAGGAATACCTACAACAGTTGGGCAGTACAAGGCACAGTAGACCAGGATGTTAAGTAGATGTTTTGCAAAGCCTCGCAATTGATAGCAGGTTCTGTTATGTAATAGGAGGTGCTGTAAAAAGCCTAATTTTCTAAATCAAAAAGACATATCAGGCATGTGTCATAAAGGGACATAGTTTGTTCTGAATCTTTTCCCACTACAGCCACTTCTGAAGAGTTTAGTGGATTGATTTACTTTGTCCAAAGCAGGTGGGAAGAAAAACGGGGGTGGAAAGTTGTCGTTCAATTCTGAATGACAAAACTGGCATGAATGCCACTGGCGGGCCTCATACTCATCAAACTACTTATTTGTGCTATCACCAGATACCAGCTGAAATGGAGTTAGGTCAGTAAAAGTACAATGGAGAAGCTAACACAAGGGAAAGAATGCCTGGGAAAAACTGACCTCACAACTTACACAGGAAGAAAACTCCAGTGAAGCCCTAGATAATCTTATATTTTCCTAAAACATGCGTTTCTTCTTTTATGCAATGTAAGTACAACCCTCTTGTTACACACATGATAGTATCTTGGGATAAAGTAAAATGCAGTGAAGAAAGAAATCTCTACAATTTTGAGTGCAACAGCAAATAAACTCTTTTATATCTCAGTCACATAGATAACCAAGTACAGTTTCTAATATTCAATGTTTCTCACCGAGAAATATTTATCATTTATAACATTCTCACATTTTTATGCAAACAGTGCCAAGAAAATTGTTTAAAAAGATAACGTTAATTTGAAATTAGAATTACAATTGAAATTAATGACAGGTTTCAGAGTAGCAGCCGTGTTAGTCTGTATTCGCAAAAAGAAAAGGAGTACTTGTGGCACCTTAGAGACTAACAAATTTATTTAAGCATAAGCTTATGCTCAAATAAATTTGCTAATTGAAATTAAATGTTTATTAGTCGTGTATACAGAGGCGGACAAGCTAGTGACTTTTATCACCCAGAAGTTTACTAATCATTTTACTATGGAATGGATAGGTAGAATATTCCAATTTGTGGGACACACAATAGAGAAAAAAAGAGCCATCTTTCTCAAAATAACAAGGAGCAGCAATAAAGTTCAAAGCAAAGCGTATCTGAACACAGCTTGCTTAAAAAAAATTACATAAACTGAGTTCACTTCCTTCTAGTAATAGGACACCATCTTTACCTGCCAAATAACTATCCTATCTTTTTCATACATAGCAGTTTTTGCATACATATGTAAAATCTTTTATGGTTAAGGAGACCACCATTTATAGACAATGTCCTTTCTTAAGAAACCACCATAAAATATTCCCAAATGTACTGATTAAAATGCTGTTCCACATTTATTAGAAGGTCATATCCATTATGCAACTGATTTTTGTCATTCCTTTGTTTTCACCATACTATAATCAACGAAGATGCAATTTAGATTGGTAAAAAAATATTAAACTACAGAAAGACCATATCCGTAATTCTCTGTATAACATTAAAAAATGGATAGGAAGAAAAATAAAAAAATGAATAAACTAATCAAAGAGCCAAATTTGTCACTGGCAACAAGACATAATCCAGTGGTTCTCAAACTTTTGTACTGGTGACACCTTTCATAATAGCAAGCCTCTGAGAGCGACCCCCATTATAAATTAAAAACACTTTTTTATATATTTAACACTATTATAAATGCTGGAGGAAAAGCGGGATTTGGGGTGGAGGCTGGCAGCTCGTGACCAACGTTCCCTCTAGTTTTTGACAGGCCGTGTGCGCAAAAGATTTCTTCTGTGCAAATTGTTGTGCTTCTGTGCAAATTTTTGTGTGCTCGGTGTTTCACCATGTGTGCGGGGTGTAGGATCTCTGTGCGCGCGCGCATGCACACAGCTTAGAGGGAACAGTGCTCGTGACCCCCTCTGTAATAACCTCACGACCCCCTGACTTAACCAATGTCAACCCTAATTTGTGCCCTTTTGGTACTGCCAATCTAGTGATATATGTGAAGCCTATACTCAAAATGTTAAGGGTCTAAACCTGCCTTTAATTACAAACATGCAAACCTAGTAAAGTACGAAAATGCAACGGGGGCGGAGGGGGAGAAATGGTTTTAAATTGTACATTTTATAACTTGAATAAAAATAAAGATAACTGTCATAAGCAGTCACCTGAAGGTCCAGCAGAAATCAGGCAGACACCAAACTCTACTCATTTATTTACTGATAAACATATGTGATGATCGGTAAGTTTCTTTGTTCTCAGTATCAATTGTTATCAGAAATAGTCAGTTTATTAGGAGCTATATTATAATATTATACTCAATATGCCCCATTGAGCAGTGTTTTGTAAGAGAGAGACACTCTCTCTCTCAAAAATTTTCATAATGGGAATCTTCCCATTGACTTCAATGGGCTCTGGATCAGGCCTATAGTCATAAAAACCAGGTCATTGAAGTCTACATCTCAAACGCCATCATTTGGCAGAGAACTGGTAGCAGATATACAGTAACAGTCAGGGTATAGTGAAGTTCTTGGTGAGGTTACAGAGGAAGCACAAATACTGCTGAGTTCTACATACTAGAACTAGGTACCAATCAGGGTAAGCTACAGAAATTATATAGGACTGTTTGAAAAAAGATCCAGCCTAGAAGATTTCATACACTAAGCAGTCTTTGTTCGGAAAAAGACACAAAAGTGAAGAAAGAATAAAAAAAACCTTTTGCTTCTAGAAATGGAATTGAATGCAACTGCTTGTGAGTAAAGATATGAAGGTTATGCTTTTCTGCTTTCTTATTTGAGTCTCAAAGCACCAGTTTAAGTGCCCACATCTCCATCATTTCAACGTGTCCTGATAAATACGTCTTTCATTTAAATCTGATAAATATTTTACTTACCCAGCATCCTCCTGGAAACCTTCCAATTCATCCCTTTGCTCTGCTAAGGTGGATTCTAAATCCAGATAGGTACCATTATGGGACAGTTGCAGTGTACAGTCATCAAGCTGTAAGGAAAAAAATCAAAATAGTGTAATTATTTGTATTAATAAATTATAAAACACTGCCCTTCTTTTGGATATGCCAATTTTTTTGCCGCAGAAAAAGGGAAATCTTACAGCACATGTTCCTGTTGAAGCACCTTTTTTCCACCATTTTCACTTTTCCACCAAGTCCTGAGGTCCACATTGCACTCACTATTCTTCTAGCAAAGGAGGATCAGACAGCACTCTCTTATTTGGAGACCAATACTAGTTCTTAATTTTCTAAAGGAGCCATTTGAGTTATTAAGCCCTCAAACTCCACCAAAGACTAAGCACACTCTTCCTTCAGTGCTCTCAGCCCTAGCTGGCATAGGCAGCCAAATGTTTGTTAGACACACAGAGATAGATAGATAGATAGATAGATAGACAGACAGACAGATAGATAGATAGATAGATAGATAGATATAGACACACACACATACTTCAGCCCTCCAGCGAATTCGATATCATTGACTCAGGGAGAGATTCAAGGAAAGATGTCTATTGCTCAGATTAAAAAATTATTTTAGGTTATTGCTTGGATCAGGAGGCAAAAGGTATATTTTGATTTATGCCAGAATAACTGAAATCACAGTCTGTCTACAATCATTGTGCTACTACCAAATCTAGGATTTGGAAAATCTGTTCACTTCTGTTTAGATTTTTCGTTGGAAAAAAACAACAACATTGCTTTTACATGAGCTATTCACAGTTATTCCTCTAAATTCTTCTGGGAAGGAGACATTTAAATGGCATGGCACATACAGAAGGCTCAGTTTACTGGAAAGAAAAATGTAAACAAAGTTAACTCTTTGATTCTTAGGGATTAAAAAAAACCTACATTAAGTTCCATAACTAGGGCATGTATCTTTTTGACTAAGAAGGAATATCAATCTACACAAAACTGGAAATACAATCTTTAGAGAAAAAGAAATGAGGCTAAACACTACTCTGGGAACCTTTTTCCCAGTAACCCAGATTATCAACTGAAATGCTAATTTATTCACTGAAATGCCAAAAAGCAAACTACTAATTAGATAAATGTTCTGCTGTCACTATGGGGACTGGGAGATTTGCCCACAATCTCCAATTCTACTGCATAACTAGGAAAAAGGAACGGTGCTTTACTAACATCTGATTACTTTAGTCTATAAAAAGTATGACGAGAACAGGAAGTATCTGATGTGCTAGATACAGGAAAATGGTACATCCTGCCTATTTTCAATTTGCCACCTCAGTTTCAGTTGAACATGGTATTATTCATTTTTGTCCTAAAGCTTTGTACAATGTATCTAATAACTGAGACTATAGTGATGGAGGGTACGCATAAAAGTAACTATTACTCCAGTACTTTAACTATGCTGCATTTCACCAAAAAGTTGGCTCCTTTTCAATGGGGTTGGGGGAGGCAAGATGAGGCAAGAGGGGAGTAAAGTAATACCTACAAAAAGGACCAGGCACTCAGATACCATTGTGAGGAGCCACTATGAAATACTAAGACAGATCAATCACCTCATGCAGATTCACTCTTCCTCCCTTTAGACTCCCCCCCGCACGCACACACAGGCCACACAGGGGACTGGAATCGCTGCAAATTCCCACTGTTGGAGATCCTGCTAATTACTCCATCAGAAGGAGAGGGGAATTACTTCCCCCATATCCGAAATGATATGGGATTATAGCCACAAAACACACAGCATTCCCAAGATTTGTGCATATTTCCAATGCTCGGCCATTTGCCAGGGTTGACTGTACAACGACCATACTCCTCTGCACAGCCTCCTCCTCACTCTCGGCACCAGCAGGTGGTTCACGGAGAGCACAGTAGAGACAGGCTCCCTGTTAGCAGTTCCTGTGCGTGGCCCACAACATCACAGAGCTCCAACTGTAGGGAAAGTCCTGCTCAGGCCCCCGCAGACCCGGGCTCAAACATGCCCAGTGAAGCTGGAATTTTTAGGGAATTTAGCTGAAAATATCTACCAAGTCTCTACAAAGCATGTGCAGGAAGCTTTTGGAAAATTGCAGTTATCTTGACCAAATTTGGGAGGATTTTCACAGAGAGAGCAAAAGGCCACCCCACTGCCAAATTTCAAGTCCCTGTGCCAAAGCCCGGGAGTGCTAGACTTTCTCAAATAAAAGGTTACTAGACATTTTTAACATGGTCAAACAACGTATTTTTCCCTAGCCTCATTCTCAGAAACACCTGAACTGTGTTGGCTGAAATTTTTCAAAAAAATTTCAGCCAGAAGCAAACACCCAGAATGGAAAATTTCAGCCCAAATGGTTAAAGTTTGGCAAAGCTATAAGATTCTTGTAATGAGAAGCTGTGATGGTTTTGAAAATCTGTCTATACAATGTATTAATTCAGTGAACTCTCTGTATGCATCTTTATCAAGCTGCAAACTCCATTTTGAATGTGGAGTCTAGCTGCATTCACTGTGAGCTTCAGTGTCATGTTAGACTGAAATTTCAAAACAGGACCGTTGACTTAACTGCCCAACCCATGATATGCAACAGCACTAGACAAATACAGGCTCCCAACCAGAAGAACTGGTTTATCAGGAGAGAGGTCACATGGCCACTAAGTCATGGTGGTAGGACTCTGTGGTCACCTGTTAAGGCTGACCAGTGAGTTAGACCCATCTACCAGAACAAAGACAGTTCTCCAAGGACTTCCAAGGGAAGGGTGAGCTGAAGAGGGGAAAATCCATATATGATTTACAATTTTCATACAGATCTGTAGGTTTCTTGTGTGTTTAAGTAAAGAGCAACAGCGTTGCAGAACTCTGTGCAAAGTGTGGCTGTTCTATGCTACAACTACCATGTAGCTCTTGAGAGAGTTAAACTGTAACCCAAAAGGCTCACACCTTCAGTGGGATTCCGGAAGAGGGTATGTTTAAGCTACAGCGGGAGTCTGAAGTGTCATCACTATGTTTAGGGACTAGGCAGCTGAGCCACATGGTCACAACTCTCCGGGGTGGGGCCAGAAATGAGGAGTTCAGGGTGCATGAGGGGGCTCTGGGCTGGGGTGGGAGAGTGGGGTGTGGGAGGAGGGACGAGGGTTCTGGCTGGGGGTATGGGCTCTGGGCTGGGGATGAGGAGTTTGGGGTGTAGGAGAGTGTTCTGGGCTGGGACCGAGGGGTTTGGAGGTCAGGAGTGGGATCAGGGCTGGGGCAGAGGGTTGGGGTATGGGAAGGGGTGCAGACTCTGGCTGGGGGGTGGGCTCTGGGGTGGAGCAGGGGATGAGGGGTTTGGGGTACAGGCTCCAGGCGGTGCTTACCTCAAGCAGCTCCCAGAAGCAGCGGCATGTACCTTCTCCGGCTCCTACTTGGAGGTATGGCCAGTCGACTCCGCACGCTGCCCCATCTGCAGGCACCTCGCCTGCAGCTCCCATTGGCCGCGGTTCCCAGCCAATGGGAGCTGCAGGGCGGCACGCAAAGCAGAGCCCCCCGGCTACCCTACACGTAGGAGCCAGAGGGGAGCCATGCCGCTGCTTCCGGGAGCCATGTGGAGCAGCCCCCAACCCTGCTCCCCGGCTGAAGCAGGGCAAGCCCCAGATCCCACTCCCCAGTCGGAGCTCGAGGGCCGGCTTAAAACAGCTGGTGGGCCAGATCCGGCCCACGGGCCGTAGTTTGCCCACACCTGCTATAATACATACACTATAGATGTATAATATACTACCATATTTCTGATTTAAGGTCAGTTCATTTTCATCTATAAAACTGAGATTTTACTGGATTCATGTTTTTCTGGCCTACATAAAAATTAAAGTTGTTTTGTGAACCCAACAAAACAAAGCTTTTTAAATGAGTTTTCTATTTTTCTGTGTGTCAATATATCAATTACGAAAGTTGCCAGATGGACAGCCCTAGATACTGAAACCCTTTGTTTATCCACAGATCAGAGATCGCTCTGCCAATGGTCTCAATTCTAAACTGGAGCAGAGACTCCTGTCTAGTTAATCCATCACTTCTCCACAAAGACGGCCACAAGGTTAACATATAACAACGGTACTAGTCATGTTTTAAGGACCATGGATGGTGTTGATGTTAGTGATGTGGATACCTGTGCATCAGAAAACAGAGAACAACTTGTCTCACTTTGCCCAGCAAGTCATCAAAGGGTAATGATTATTCATATGCAAAATAGATGCATCCATATTTCATCTATGCTGTTAATGAGACAATGATAACATAGTGTGATAGTTCCATGAATAGGATGTTAAGTCTGTTAGAACCATGGATCTCATCAGCAGCAAAGAAAATAGTTTATTCACAGACTCGACATAAGACACCTTCACATTCTGCTTTGGACTTAACTATCTTGAGTAATTCTGTATCGTCTGCAAATTTTGCCACCTCACTGTTTACCCCATTTTCCATATAATTTATGAATACATTGAACAGCACTGATCCCAGGACAGATCCCTCTCTCCATTCTGAAAACTGAACATTTATTCCTACCCTGGGTTTCCTCTCTTTTAACCAGTTACTGATCCATGAGAGAACCTTCCCTCTTATCTTATGTGAAAGGCAACTGAAAAATGTAGTCAAAGAGTTAAAAATTCAAAGCAAAAAGGTATTTTAAAAAACACAATTCCTATTGTTTCTTAACCTAAACCTAGTCTGTCAAAGGGTAAGGACACCCGTGGCCCAAATGTAAACTGAAAGGAGCCATTTTCAGGATCAGGACCCAATTGCTCAGCTGCCACTCCTGTCCCTTGTGATGTCATCGCTTCACTAGTTCTCTGGTCATCACAGAAAGTCTTCCATGGTAAAGAACACCTAAAATTTGAATCTAAATCCAAGCAGACAATGGGTCGGTGGAGGGGAGGGGAATGGAACTCTCATAGGTTCTTTAAATACTATAAGGAAATAAAAAACATGGGATGCCAATGTATTCTTTTTTATTTTGCTGGTCACCTTTAAAAATTAGTTTTGGTTAGATTCCTATTTCTTTGTGCCAAAATGATTTTTACTGCAAGGATACTGAGCTCAATAGGACCCATCAGCATAGCTTTAACAGCAGCACAAAGGCAGTGAAGGTTTCTCAGTTGGTCAGTTCTAAAAAAAAAAAAAAAAAATATGCCCCATTTCTCCTCACAATGTAGCTCTTATTGCTAAGCAACAGAAAAAAGCTCCTAGTTTCCTTAAACTTTGCAGCTCTTTCTAAATGCAGCACTGAAAGGAACAAGGAGCAAGAGGGCAAAAGAACAATAGGAAGGAAAGCAGGCTATTAGCCAGCTACCTGAAGACAATTAAATGCCCAGTGTCCCCTTTCGAAACTACAATGGAAACTTTTTCCGGCTTTGAATAAAACTAAATCTTAGTCTGCCATTTTTTGCTTTTACTGTCTTTAGTTTCTTATTGTCCAAGAGCTAAAACCGAAAGATTGTTGGCAGGGAGGGGGGAAATGGGGCACTTGCCTCTAACACATTAGCCACATGCTTTCAGACTGAATAATGTGAAGTCTGTAGGCACTACAGCCCCTCCCCATCCCTGAGTATGTGCGCGCATACACTTCTTATTCAAAAAGCCTAAAGGGTCAATTAGGCAACATAAATGCAACACGCTTATTGCCATGCCAACTGAAACTTTGGAGAAGCTGTTTTCTTTTTCTCCAGAATGCTTAGCTTGGTTATAGAGCCTGTGTCTGAAGTGGACTTTCCTTGGTTGTTCTAAGTTGTCTGTCCCAGAGTACTGACAGTCAATTTGGCAAGAGCCAAACCTTGGGGCCATGGGACTGTATTTTTCAGCAAGCAACTTATCAAGTGATTTCCCCGCATAGGTTTCTATAGTTATGTTTGCAAAATCCATGCATCTCTAATTATTGTCCTGCACACTCTGAAGTTGGTTACAAGCTGATAGCCAGCAGATGTACAGATCAGAGCAAACCATTTTCAGGGTTTCATCTTCCATTTAAATTAGTCATAGACAACTTCCAAAAGGTTCAGTTCAGATCAGTACTGAAGGTTCAGAACCCGAATTTATACTAGACACAAGCCCACTGATGTTTATGGAGACACAACACAGGTGATTTGTTTCCTGAAGTTTACACAAACTACTTGAACAACTTGACTCTACAAGACAGAACTGGAAATATCACAACAGGCTGTCATCAGATTTCTAGTAGTTCTAGATCAGGGATTCCCAAACTTGGTTCTCAGCTTGTTCAGGGTAAGCCCCTGATGGGCCACAAGACACTTTGTTTACCTGAGAGTCCGGGAACGACGAACCGCAGACACTGGGAGCTGCGCACAGCCATACCTGCAGACGCTCAGGTAAACAAAGCCTCTCGCGGCCCACCAGAGGCCTACCCTGAAAAAGCCGCAAACCAAGTTTGGAAACCCTAGTCTAGATGGAACTGTCAGGACAACTTGTCCTGCTGCATTTTGCCATTTCCAGTCCCACACGTTACTGAGATGAACAAAGATGCTGAATAAAAGGAAGGGGAGGACATTTAATTATTAAAGTTACCTGATAGTTTCAAACATTAGAAAATGTTTGGTTCATACCACTAGTTTTTGGCAAAGGTTCACACAATTCTTATCGCAGCCAGACCTCTCCACTCATCCCTAATTTAAACTATCATTGGATGGCAATTGCTCGTGTTAATTTTGGCATGCTTTTTATCCATTTAAAGAGTGGTTTTCATAGTGGAGAAAAACTGTTGACTGTAACAGACAAAACTAAATTGCTTTGTTGCTCAGTCTTTCTTTTTAAACTTTTTAAGCCTTCTTGATTGTATATATTAAAAGCCTGTCATGTTTGCACACTTCCACTGCTCAGTTTTTCACTATGCTCCTTTCTGGGTCAGTTGTTTCTGCAGTGGAATAACAATCCTATTACTGGGCCCTGTGAAAGCCAAATCTGTCCTTGCCCGAGCCATCTCCTCCTCCACCTGCTTTACTAAACCCCCTCTTGCCAAAGATGGAAGAATGTCCCCAACAACTCAGATTTCATATCTACGTTATTTCAAATTGCAAAGAGGTCTTAGTGATCCACCATAGTATGATTTATTAACAGAATTGTAATAGCCTCTCCAGACTTTAAGGTCAAACTGGTTGTTATCAAAGGGTCAGAACAAAGACTATTTTATTCTGTATTCAGAAAGAACTGTTCTGATCAATAAACTTTCATTAACATTATTACAGTTCATCAGATGTATAGGTTTTCTGCAGCTGCATGTGACTCAGCCTTTAAAATGTGACAGATGATTACTATTGTTATTGATTCTCAGTGGGTAACCTAGATAGAAATAAAAAAGTGTACTACAGTAACTCCTCACTTAACATTGTAGTTATGTTCCTGAAAAATGTGACTTTAAGTGAAACTATGTTAAGCGAATCCAACTTCCCCATAAGAATTTATGTAAATAGTGGGAGTTAGGTTCCAGGGAAATTTTTTTTTTTGCCAGACAAAAGACTATACACGCGCACACACACACACACACACAGAGTATAAATTTTAAACAAACAATTTAATACTGTACACAGCGATGATGATTGTGAAACTTGGTTGAGATGGTGGAGTCAGAGGGTGGATATTTCCCAGGGAATGCCTTACTGCTAAATGATGAACTAGCAATTGGCTGAGCTCTCAAGGGTTAACTCATTGTTGTTAATGTAGCCTCACACTCTACAAGGCAGCAGGAATGGAGGGAGGAGAGACAGCATGGCAGACAGAGACAGAGACACACACCCTACTGCGTGTGAGAGAGAGAGAGATGCACATTTCCCCTTTAAGAAAAGGAGTACTTGTGGCACCTTAGAGACTAACCAATTTATTTGAGCATGAGCTTTCGTGAGCTACAGCTCACTTCATCGGATGCATCCGATGAAGTGAGCTGTAGCTCACGAAAGCTCATGCTCAAATAAATTGGTTAGTCTCTAAGGTGCCACAAGTACTCCTTTTCTTTTTGCGAATACAGACTAACACGGCTATTTCCCCTTTAAGTACCCTGACACCACTCTTAAGTACACTGCCTTGTTAAGTTAATCAGCAAGCTGAGACCGCAGCAGCTGCTGCCAGAAAGCTCCCTCCGTCCTGAGCCCTGTCGTGTGTCCCCCCTGCTCTAGGGAGATGGGGTAAGCGGGGTGCAGGAGCGGGGGAAGGGGGACACCCTAACATTAACCCCCCCTTTCCTCCCCCCCAGCAAGCAGGAGGCTCTGGAGAGCAGCTCCAAGGCAGAGGGCAGGAGCAGCACATGGCAGTGGGGGGAGGGACAACTGAACTGCTGGCAATTGATATCCTGCTGGGCAGCTGCCACACAGGGAACTTAGGGGAGAGGGGAGCTGATAGGGGGGCTGCCAGTCCACCCTAGTTCCAAGCCCCCACCAGCTAGCTGCAATGGGCTCCTCTTCCTGCAAGCAGTGGACAAAGCAGGTGCCTGCCAAAAGACGTTATAAGGAAGCATTGCACAACTTTAAACGAGCATGTTCCTTAACTGATCAGCAACGTAACAACGAAACAACGTTAACCAGAATGACTTTAAGTGAGGAGTTACTGTATTTTATACCAAAGGCGAGTGCCAAAGATTCTGCATATTTCAGCTCTGACACTTGCAGGTCGCATAGCAAATCCCCATTCTTCAATATATAACACATGATGTGCAGAGGATGTGAGAGAGATTCCCACACCTGAGCCATTCTTTTTAGGTGATAAATTTGAGGAACTGTCCCAGATTGATGTTAGAGGAGGTTTTAGAATAAATTGATAAATTAAACAGTAATAAGTCACCAGGACCAGAGTTCTGAAGGAACTTATATATGAAATTGCAGAACTACTAACTGTGGTGCATAACCTATCATTTAAATCAGCTTCTGTACAAGATGACTGGAGGATCACTAACGTGACACCAATTTTTTAAAAAAGGGTCCAGAGGTGATTCCCAATTCCAGGCTAGTAAGCCTAACTTAAGTAACAGGCAAATTCGTTGAAACTATAGTAAAGAACAGATTTATCAGACACATAGGTGAACACGATTTGTTGGGGAAGAATCAACACAGCTTTTGTAAACGGAAATCATGCCTCACCAATCTATTAGAATTCCCTGAAGAGATCAACAAACACGTTGACCAGGGTGATCCAGAGGATATAGTGTAGTTAGACTTTCAGAAAGCCTTTGATAAATTCTCTCAACAAAGGTTCTTAAGCCAAGTAAGACGTCATTGGTTAAGAGGGAAGGTCCCCTCATGGATCACTAACTGGTTAAAAGATAGGAAATGAAGGGTCAGAATAAATGGTCAGTCTTCAGAATAGAGAGTGGTGGTGTCCTCTAAGGGTAAACAGGGAGGTGGCAAAATTTGCAGACGACAGAAAATTACTTGAGATAGTTAAGTCCAAAGCTGACTGCAAAGAGTTACAAAGGGATCTCACAAAACTGGGTGACTGGGCAACAAAATGGCAGATGAAATTCAATGTCGATAAATGCAAAATATTTCACATTGGAAAACATAATCCCAACTATACATACAAAATGATGGGGGTCTAAATTAGCTGTTACCATTCAAGAAAGAGATCTTGGAGTCATTGTGGATAGTTCTCTAAAAACATCCGCTCAATTTGCAGCGGCAGCCAAAAAAGCTAATAGAAACTTGGGAATCATTAGGAAAGGGATTGATAATAAAACAGAAACGAAAATAATGCCTCTATATAAATACATGATATGCCCACATCTTGAATGCTGCGTGCAGATCTGTCACCCCATCTAAAAAAAGATATATTGGAATTGGAAAAGGTACACTGAAGGACAACAAAATTGATTAAGAGTATGGAACAGCTTCCATATGAGGAGAGATTAAAAAGACTTTGACTTTTCAGCTTGGAAAAGAGACAATTAAGAGGTGATATGACAGAGGTCTGTAAAATCTTGACTGGTGTGGTGAAAGTGAATAAGGAAATGTTATTTACATCTTCACAAAACACAAGAACTAGGGGTCACCCAATGAAATTAATATGCAGCAGGTTTAAAACAAACAAAAGGAAGTATTTCTTCATACAACGCACAGTCAACCTGTGGAACTCTTTGCCAAGAGATGTTCTGAAGGCCAAAACTACAACAGGATTCATAAAATAATTAGATAAGTTCATAGAGGATGGGTCCATCAACGGCTACTACCCAGGATGGGCAGGGATACAACACCATGCTCTCAGTGTCCCTCGCTTCTGTTTGCCAGAAGCTGGGAATAGATAACAGGGGACGAATCACTTGATGATTGCCTTTTCTGTTCATTCCCTCTGAAGCACCTGGCATTCGTCACTGTAAGAAGACAGGATATTGGACTAGATGGACCATTGGTCTGACCCAGTATGGCCATACTCATATTCTTATGTGTGTTCTTACGATCATTTCACAACACAGCATCCCAATGTAGGAGAAACTGTTTGGAGAGGGTATTTGATGGTATTTATTTGTACTAACAAAATTTATTTTCAACTCACTTATCTGTTTTTGTTTTTTATGGATTTTTTCTTTGTTTGGTTTGGTTTAATACAGTTTTGTAACTCAGGACCATAAAAGGTTTAAAAACAAACAAACAAAATTTACAAAAACAAGTCTCGCCACAAGGCTCAGGTTGAAAACTAAGACCTGCATCTAACGGTGAGCTCCACAAGAGCAAAACCCTGCACCTACACAAAGCCCCACTGACTTCAGGGTGCATTCACATAGAACTCATTGTAGAATCAGGGCCTACATTTGGAGAAAAATTAAACTTATAAATTTTTTTATTTTGAGGGTGAAATTCACAGTATCTCAGGCAGTGAATTTACATAATGAAACAGCAGGCACAAGAACTGCTTCCATATTTTTAACTACATTTCAATGGTTTTCAACTAAGGTTTTTATGTGTAAATATTATTAGCACTCTAATGCCTACTGAGTTAACTGCTAATAGTCAGGACTTAAACACCTGTTTTCATCCTCAAGATGCTTTACAAACTTTGCAGGAACAGGGCCTTAAATGTGTGCATGGGCTTAATTTTACATCTTGTGACTAGTCCCACTTAAATCACTGGGACTACCCACAGAGTGTAAACTTAACCACAAGTTTAAGTGTTTGCAGGATTCAGCTAAGGTATCAGAGTCAAATTAAATTAAGAGAACTTGCTGCTATGATATGAAGGTTTCTGCTTTGTGACCTCATCCTACATTCCTGGTTGATCTCAGACTCCCATATCACATCCTACCTCCCGCTCTATAGCCTCTACAGCACAAATATCTTTCAATGGTGATGTATCTGAATGTACGAAACATAACATCAATAGCACCTTACATTCAAGGGAACCACTGGCACAATACAATGCCAATAAAATATTCCATTAATTATTTTACTATCATTGAAATAAAGAAATTAAAAACAAAAACAAAAAACTGTTAAACAAATATTATGGATCTGACTTTAAGCAACAAATTGAAGGAAGTCCAGAGTTAAGACTGCAAGTCTTAATATATCCTGTTGCACCTTGCTATTTCAGGGGTCTCTGAAATGGATGTAATTAAATACTGTGAATATACATAGTATATCTGCTGCAATGGTTAGATACAAAGGAGTAAGTCAGTGATTCTACAGTTCTTTCATTCTGTTGATCACTTTATGAGAAAGAGATCCCCTTGTGATGCTTACAGTCCAGGTGCCAGTGCATGCCAGAATCTCAGAACAATTCACTTCTATGTGAATATCAAAGAAGCGTTAATTGTTAGTCTGCATTCAAACTAATTCACTCCTATGGAAATCAAGATCAAAGGAGATATTGACTGTATTGTTTTTGTCTGTCAGTCTCCTGTAGTTTGCTATTATGTTACCTGCACATTATGTATACCCTGTAATTAAATAACCCTAGATCAATGGTGTGTTAATGAAGAGTGTATTCAGGTGTTAGAACTTCATGAAAACTAATGGACTGTTACTTGTATTGTTCTCAATTATCTATTCCTATGTAATGACAGGCGTTCACATTATGTACATCCTTGTAACTAAATAACCCATTAAATGCAGCTGAAGCTTTAGGAAAATGCGAATGAAGAAGAGTGCTAACTTCAAAGTAAGGGCCCTTGTGTATGACAATGGGAGTTCATAGACGCTAAATGTATTCCTCACTCACCATCATCAGAAGAAATGCCCATGTGGGTAGTGAGACTGTCGGCTAGTTGTTTGTGCGAAGAAGCTATAAAATGGATTTCAAGGAATAATCCTGAATCTCTGGACTGTTTGGATTCCAACAGGGTGGAAGTACTGAACAAGTAGACAGAGACCCCTGGAGTTATTCTGGGTACCCTGAGAGACTTTTGGAACTGACAGATTACTATATCTCTGCTATCATTTTGGATTTACAAACTCTGACTCACCTGTTAATGTATTTTACCTGCTTTAACCTCTCAGCAACTCTCATGTCTTTTTTCTTAGGTAATAAATCTTTACTTAGTTTACTAGAGAATTAGTTGCCAGTGTTGTCTTTGGTAAAATTGATCTGGGAGTAAGTGACCGATCCTTTAAATTACTCCCAATCCTAATGCAATGTGAAATTTAGTATAGTGACCATTCTCACAAAATCCAGTTTGCCTGGGTGACAAGATAAACTGGAGAGCCTAAGTGGACTGACTGTGACTCCATGGTAAGACTAATATAGTGATCCAGGAGGTCACATTTGTTATTGACTTGGAGAGATCTAATCATAGAATATAGCACTAGTTTGGGGTGTCTGCCCTATTTTCTGACAGTCTGACCTGAGATTATCACTCACAGCTGTGAGCCACTTTAGACAGCATGGTACCCCTGTTGCGCAAACCACCTCTTTGCCCAACAATCCAGTCCCTTATAGTTTGGCTCTCTAAATGTTTCGTTCTGGAGACCAATGGAAAATCTTCCAAGGACTACAGTCTAGGATCTGGTAGAGTAGGTTTTTATAAGCATGAGAGTTCCAGGATTCTCAGTTGCAAGCACCTTAGCATGATTACAAACAGTATGCTAAGAGGTGGGGAGAGAGGCTCAAAATATTTGCAATGAAACATCAAATTGAATGAAACTAGCCTGGTCATAGGGGCTTTTTCTTGCTGTTTTTTAATATTAACTCACAAAAGCTTAATCTAAATTTCACTAAAATGTGCATCAAACCATGCAAAATAACTAGTTTCGACCTGAAACCACCCAAACTTCAACAGTTTCAATTGAGTTTTGCATTGAGGACTGGGTTCATTCAACCCAAACACCCGAAGCTCAACTTAGGGGACTGAAAGAATGCAGTTAAAAACTTGAACTCCCTGAAAAGTGGAACGGCTGTGTTTTCTGGTGCTTCAGCACTAAACTCAATGTACATTTTCAGTGATTTTTTTCAAGGGTGAGAGTAATGTATCTGTCTTCACATCACAATTTTTTGGCTTGCAGATTGCATACTGCTATGTTTTTCACGCCAGTGCAGCTTTTCCTAACTAAGAGTAATCGGAGTTGGGTCTAGCCGACATTGTTACATGTATTTCTTTGAGTGACCAGAGAGTAAAATAGCTATAAAACCAGAAAACTTTTTTTGGAATTACATATAACTTTTTTCGCTGATGCACCGGGGATGCCTACACCTGACATGTTCACAATACCATTTGGTGAGAATTACTGTGAAGGTATACAGGGAAATGGACATAATTATGTTCTCTAAGAAGGGGATATACCAAGACAGGGAGGGAAGG
The DNA here is from genome assembly GCF_015237465.2 of Chelonia mydas. Taxonomy (NCBI): domain Eukaryota; kingdom Metazoa; phylum Chordata; order Testudines; family Cheloniidae; genus Chelonia; species Chelonia mydas. The sequence continues at coordinate 157,162,747 of NC_057850.1, forward strand.
ATTAGCTTCAGTGGAGTTTGTCATTTTGGGAATCTTTTGTTCTCAGCTTTTTTTTTTTTCTTTGAAGTGAAGGAAAATCTCTAGGATCAAACTACTATAATCATGCTTTTAAAGATAATATGAAACCCAGGAAAAACAAAATCATATATAGTTTGAAAAATGTGATTTCATCTGGCTTTTTTTTTCTTGCTTGTTCTTGAATTTATGATAACCATGGAGCGTTTCCATTTTCCAAATATTTTCTGAAGTGATGTAGAATTATTCTACAACCTGCAATCTCTTCTCCCTAGCGCTCATATTTCCATCAGTCGGTTATTCCATCCATCCTCCACTCTGTTAAAGACTACAGTTAAAAACACGAGGTGTTTGCTGAACTCAGCAGTTACTACTCTTACTTGATTTAGCATATCAATATGTTATTGGAATAAAAAAATTATCTCCTAAAAAGCCAACCAAACTACTATATAATTTATAGCTCCAGCAAATGGAATACAAAGTAATATAGACTACATCCATTTCTAGCACTGGTGTAGGTGCTCATTTAATAGAGTGCTCAAATGTATGCTGGAATCTTTATTGGACAAATAGAAAGATAAAAACAGAGATGGTTAAGGGAAAAAGTGGAAAATAATGTTGGGAGCACTGAATGACAGTGAAAATACTATAGTCTGCATATTTTCTCCTGAATTCTCCCTTCCAGGTTTTCAAACAGTGCACAAGGGATCTTGAGAGGTATTTTTTTCCCCTCCAGAACACACATTAGGCACCAATGCTTAGTCATCATCCACTTTTTTCTTCTGTTTGATTAGCTGCCAAGAGATCTTAATCCTTAGTATAAAAAAAGTTGTTTCCACCCTGTAGAACAGGGTATGAAAGTAAAGAGAACCTCTGTTCTTCTTAGGGCCTCATCTACACTACTAATAATACTGAGTTGGGACCACATGGGTGTTCCCTGACTTGGTTACAAGATAATTCCTACAAACAAAATATATGGATGCTTAAGCAATGAGTAAATAATATAATACTATTATATGATCAATGGTATGCTCTCCCTGTGTCTTCCATTCTGGCTGCCCTCTCTCAAAATGTATGTAACAGAAATAGAGTGGGTTCAGAGAGGAGTGACAAAAATCGTTAGAGGCACAAAAAAATGTCCATACTTGGGGCCTGATCCAGTCCCCACCAAAATAAATAAAAAGGCTCCAACTGACTTCAACTGACGTTGGATCAGGCCTGAAGAAAGACTGAAAAGCCAGAGATCGTTTAGAAAGGAGGTGAATGAGAAGAGATTCGAAGGCCATATACAAAATAATAAACAATACAAAGTAAATCTCCTATTTAACCTCCTTCAAAATACAACTACAAAACTAACTAAAAGGCAATTGTTTTTTACACAATGCACAGGTAGCCTGTGCTCGTTGCCGCTAGACGTTGAATTCAAAACCTTGGGGGTGGGGGAGGGGAGTGCTCAAATAGGATTAGACATGTCTATGGATAATGAGAACATCCACTGTTCCAATAATTAGTTGGGGGGGGGGGGGTTATGAAGAAATAAACATAAACCCTCACATTTAAGGACATCAGCCTATCACCGAGCACTAACTATTTTTCTGTAATTGTCCATTATGGGTTTCTTGGATCTTCCTCTTAAGACTCTACTATTGACGATAACATACTAGTCCGTTACAGTATGACAATTCTTTTGATACATCAGACCTTTCGTTGAGTTTGAGGAATGGGAGCTATCTACACCAGGAAGCTGAAACTTTGGTGTAAACAGGTCAGGAACAGAAGCGGCATATAAAAGACCCTGATTTGACTGTATTTGTAATGAACTAGAGGCTATCTACGTCTGCATATTTTCAACAAGTTTGGCACCAGTCAGCAACAGGGCTGGGTCTACAAATAGTCTGTGTCCACCAGGTGTGGTTGATATGCAGTTAGTGACCACAGCAGCTAACAGTATTTTACCCTTGTAATTGGCCTAGTCTGCATATAATCAACTATTTGCCAACCTATTTCATAGACAGCTGTTTTGCAGTGTAGATGGGACCCCCGAACTGCACCCTGTGACAGTGTGGCTCCTTCCTCTCTGCTTTCTGTGCAACAGGGCATTCCAGAGTTCTTAGCTCTGTGTGCATGTCTTCGGCAGAAGCCATATGGAATAACTGCTCATGTTTTCCCAGAAGGGGCAGACATAACACAGCCTGCAGACCTCCAGACTCGGTTAATATATGGTTATGATTTTAAAAATGCTGCTGTGAAGACACAACTTAACTTTTTTTATAACTGGGTCAGATAGGAGTATTATGTAGTGGCTACATAAATATGGCTGTACTTGTAGTGGGAATTGGACCCTTAGAATTAAAAAGATGACTGCAAATACCGATTTACCATCAGGGAACTAAAGCACAGAGAAATTAAGGGCTTGATCCTGCAAGGTCCTGAATAGCCTGGCCCTTACCCAGCATAGCACTTAAGCATGCATTTAGCTTTAAGCACTGTGTAGTCCCATCAATTGCAGGATCACATCCAAAGTGGCTCACCTAAGATCATACAGCAAGTCTTTGGCACAGTCAAGAATTTAACCCAGTTTTCCTGAGTCCTAGTCTAGTGCCTTAACCACAGATCATCCTTCTTCTAAAAGTAGAGTCTATTAGGGTACATGTTGCTCTTTTAAAGTTACATACCTGGAAAAATATAATATCGGTTTCATTCTAAAGGCAGAATGGAAATAAATATGTACTGATCTATGTTATGTCTATAAAAGCACCTTGTTGGTTAATGATAACTAGTGAATTAAGTAAAAGACTTTCCCTGGGGGGAAAAGGCCTTTTTGATAAATAGTGTTATAATTAGAAGGTCTTCACATTTACTTTACTTAATCACATTTTTACAACCAATCTTTACATTAAAAAAATCTCTTTAAAAAACTAGCTGGTTTATATACAATAAAATTTTCTACTGTGTATCCAGCTATCATGGGATCGGCTTATGAGTGAAGAATGGGAAGGAGAAAACCAGGCATGTCTTTGTCCCTTTTGATAGGCACTCCTCCCAATGCCACCCCTTTTGTCACCTCACTTACTTTAAAAAGTGACATCACAGTGAGTTGACTGTAACAATATACCTATAAGAGGTAAGTTACAATAAGTTAGAAGAGAACTACCAGTACTAACTCTATGGCTCTGCATAGGAATTCTTGGGTATTGTTATGACAATACCACACATTGAAAACCTATTTTTGAAGTATAGGCTTAATCACTAACATCATACCAAAAAAAAAAAATAATAATCACTTAAACTGCACCCTGGAGGTGCAGATCTTCACCATTCCATTTTTATTCATTAAAGGCAAATGGTTCATATGCCTAGCAATAGCAGGAATCTAGCTATAATCAAAATCTCCAAAACAAACATGAAGCATGGGGCTTAGCTTTATTCCATATAACTTCTGGCTGCCAACTAATTTAGAAGCAATTTTAAAAGTCTGGGGATTGTCTGGCAGGAGAAAGCTGCTATCTATTTGTGGATATACTAGACTACTTTCAGAAAAAGAATAAAGGCTAAATATTTAAAAATTCCTTTTACATTTCTTGTCTGCAAAGCACCAATATCTCTGGGCCTGATTCTCATGTTACATAATGTATACACCAAGGTAACTTCATTGACTCCAATGGGACTGCATCATCACCTTCAACAGAACTGCTTCCAGTGTTAAACTGGTATAAAGAAGTAAGCATCAGGTCCTTTGAATCCACAAGAAGGCCCAAATCTTTCATTTATTTCCAGAGTTCAGACCTTCCTGTAGATAAACTTGACATTTTCTTTTTAAAATAACACAAAGAGAAATGAATATTGGGGTTTCATTCAACATGCAGTCATTGAAAGAAAAAAACTTTCCCAACCCTCTTTCCTGTTGTACTTGGGTGATACACAGCCATAGCAACTGTGTGCATTGAGGAGCACTCCTGTAACCATGGAGATGAGCACTTGGGGTGCCTCTCGCTGCTTTGGCTGCATTTGTAATTCCAGGAACAAAAGCAGAAAACTAGTGAGAGCAAAAATTCGAGGGCAAAACGTGCTTTAAGAATGTATGACAATTTAAACAGCAGAACATTTTCTGGTGACTGGAAAGCCATTATAAATTCCGCTTTAAAAAACCCCAGTAACAGTGGGTTGTTCCCTTCTGCCAACCAGGAAAAGCTGAACCAATCACCATAACCAGCCAACTGGGGAAACAAACACACATTACAAAACCGAGAAAACAAGATGTACCCTTTTAATCATGCACGTAGAAAGATGAAAGTGCAAGAGAAAAAAAACAGATCTTTAGGAAGTAACTTTTCCTAAACAAAATTATCTAAAGTATTTCAGTGCAGATGGCTATCTAACTTATGAAGCACTTCTACCCTTCTTTTCAGACTGCTCTTTCCTTATAATCCTGTATGCACTGGAAAGAGATGCTGGCAGGGGTTTCTTTAAAACTTCATCTTCTCTTTTTTATATATATTAGGATTTAAGTACTCACACCTGCACCCTTACAGTAGAAACTATAACATTAGCAGTGCTAACACCCTGATAGCTTTTAAATATGTTTAAACACATGCTTCAAACAGTTTTCAGGTTGTTTGGTTTTAGGTAGAGGAATAAACAGTTCCAGCTGTTTCAGTATGAATGATTTGGCCGAGAAAGTCATTGAACTTCCAGATGTCTTTGGTATACAGTACTACAAATGTATTTTTCCTCCATCACCGCCACAAACATTTCATTTTATCCTTCCAATAAGCTGCCCACACAATCATACTGATGTAACAAGGTTTATGGGCATGAACTGCATGAGCTGGATTTGTGATCACTGAACAGAATGGGTAATGATTAGCTTTTGCTAGTCCTTTATATCCTGTTGGCTTGTGCACCACTGTATGTTTCTTTCAGGATATTATTAAACTGATTAATCACAGGAAAGCAAAATTAGGCAAATCAGGTAGGCATTCATTAAATCTACATTGTCCCATATTTGCAATTCAGTGCAACAGGCTAGAAACAAGTGTTGATGTTTTAATGGCTGCAAAATCACAAGAGCCTATTTTGAAAGGCACCTTGTAAGACTCTGGGAGGATGATTGTAACGGGGCAGCACTGGACAGTGAAACTAATACCACATATTTCTAAACAGAAATGAAGTTCACTTGCCATCCTGGGTGACCAATATAAGATTTGACAGAGTCTTCAGGTTTATTTACAACGTTTATGTTCTCACTGTTCTGGCAGGATTGTCTCATTCCCCTCCCCAGAAATGTAGGCATGGAACTCCCCAGTGAAGTCTCTGGGAATGAGCATGTCCATCTGCAGGACCAGCCACATCTCTGGGCTTGAACATTTCTCACATTACAATGGAAAGTAAGTAGTGCTGTGTCAGTAAGGCAACAGAGCTTTGGCTCAGATACAGAAAACAAAAATGTTACGGTTCCCACCCATATGAGTGAAAGATCTTGTCATAATTGTAATTCATTCTGTTGAGTGCTCACTGTGAGCCCAATTCTGCCCTCAAACCTGCACACACAACTCTTGTTGTCGTTAATAGGAACTATATGGGTGTCTCAGAGAGCAGAACTGAGCCCTAACAGTAAAACTTGGACTAATTTCCTCATAGTGTATTACTCTGTTTGGTTTGAAGGTTATTCTCTGCTCCATTAAATCTCACATTTATCTAGGCAGACACTTAACTGGCTCTATAAAACATGGTAATCTATTATGGAGCTACAATAAACTAACCATATTCTCAAGGAAACCTGAGCTTTAAATTCAACATTAGAAAACTTCAAATTTATAATTATTATTATTTGAACTATTACTGAACTGGCTTCTGCCTGGGTCTTCTGAATTAAATGGATACTTTTGGAATACAAGTATGTGGGATTTTTTGTCCATTAAATATTAAACGAATATTCTCACTGAATGCTGTTTTACAAGCACGAATTGCGCTAACAAGTAATAGGTTTTATACACACAAAGTCCTGTGCACTGACCAAAAAAGTAAATACACATAGTCTGTTTGCCCCAAATACCCTTCCAGAATGATGTGAAAATATGGATCAACAGCCAATAAATGTGTTATTTCCTCTGGCATTATTAAACAGTACAAAGTATAAAGAGTACCAATGGTAGACTCATGATCAATACCTGCTCCACTTTTCAATTAATTGTTATGTTTATGTTTAACTCCACTGACTATGTAAAAAAAAAAAACCCAAAACACCTTAGTATTGAATACAAACAATAGCTATGGCTCATTCATGCAGCATCAATGATAGAAACCAGGAAATGATCCTAAAAATGCAATCTTCTCCACTGAAGCTTAAGCAGAATCTCTGTTAACTGTAATGCTTGGATCTCCATTAGCTGCAGTACTATTTAAATTCCTGTCCTCAAAAGATCAACCACTACAGGAAAGTAGAAAGAAGTGCTGCACACAGACTAGCTACGAGATTACACATCGTCTTCTTTTCTACCCACATTTCAATGGCCTCTTTTCCTCCTAGCTTGAATATAAACCATAATGTGTTCCATCAAAGTTTAAGAACAGTACAGTGGACATAAATGGTAATATAGAAATATACTCAATCTGGACCAGATTCTGTCACTCACACTGGATAAAATCGAGACTGCATTGAGGACAATGTAAGTTTTACCACTGACTTCAGAGGAGAATGGATTCCACTCACTGGGTAGTACCTTTCTCTTTGAGCAGTCCTATTGACTTAATTGAGACTACCTGAGAGGAGTAAGGTACAAGTCAACACAGAATCAGACCCAATTACTGGATATACTGAGATACTTTCTTTTACATAATATAACATTCTGTATTTATTTATACAAAGAGCATACATAAGCATAAAGTTTAGCAGCACAAAGGGTGGGGTTCCATAGTGGCATATCAGAGCAACCTAGCCATATCAATCTAAATGAAACTTGCAGGTCTGCAAGTTCCTGAGCTTTGCCACAGATTTGAAAAATTGTCTCTGATGGAATTCAGTACAAAGATGAACATCTTGCATTTGGGAACAAAGGTATATTTACTACAATGGCTTCCAAGAAGAATTATTCATATTTATTCCAAGCTAGCTGACAGTTCTCATCCCAGGGGTTCCTTTCTTAATTCATTCACATTATGATTCAAAAAGTCTCTATCTTCTAAAGTAGCAGCTTATAATTATTAATTACCTGATAGACAACGATACACAATGCCCACAGGCTGGGAAATTGATCCAGCCTTCACTGTCAACAATACAGCAAGTGTTGAAACATGAAAACGCTGGCTAGTGAAAGGAATCTGTATTCATTATTGGATGTGTTTAAACCTGTACTGGAAGCACTTTTGGTTCACAAACCATTTTGCTGAGTTACTCTTGAAAACCATTAGCTTCACAGGACTCTGTAGCCTTTAGTAACTACTGCTATTTCTCAGAGAGCAGCAGCCCCTGTTCCTTGGAAAGCCCAGAACAATATAAAAAAAAATGTAATGAGCCCTTTTGTAAACCCTTCATGGTTACTAGGTTGTCAGCAACACAAGCCAAAACTAAATTATGGCTCTTTGCAAAACAACCATTTCAATACCAGGTAAAGAAGTACTTTTGAGTAAGTGCTCAAAGTACAACAGTCTTCAGGTAGAACAAACCAGCGGTAAACAAAAATTTAAGGTATTAAGATTAATCAGTACATATATTTGACAGCATGATCAGAGCACACTACAACTAAGGGATGACAGACAACAGAGCATGCAGTCACAAAAAAATGGACAGTTTAGGGTAGCCATTATGCAGATTTAGATCTGTTGTCTATATTTTAGACACATGCATACATTAGGTCTCTGTAAACACACAGTAGATTGTAAGATAATTCAAAACCATATATTTTGTTAGACAATAAAACAGTGCATCATTATGACTATAATTTTTGCTTAGGAGTCTCAGTCATGGACCAGGACCCCATTGTGTGAAGCATTTTCAAACAGAACAAAAAGACTGACTAAATACAGAGGGTCAATTTAATAACCTAGTGGAAGTGCTCTTTGATGCAATGTAGGAGGCTCACAATGGATTTCCTGTCCCAATATGCATGTTCATGGCCACTCAAAGCTCCTAAAACATTCCCTCTCCCTCTCTGACCCACACACTATCAGCATTACTCCAGGGCATTTAAGCAAACATTTTCAGGGGAGAGGTTCCAAGGACCTGGGGAAAGGGCATTCTTGGTAGCAATCCCTTTCCTGTTTAATTCACTCCCATCAGATATAAAGCTAAACCAGTGTCTAGACCTGGGCCCTGGCCACACTCAGAAAGTACAGTAAGATTGCACCTCTCTGTCCAAGCTTTTATCTAATTGCCAAAACAATTACCTTTCCGCGGGAACATTTATGCTGCTTTGGGAGGGACATGGGGTACTGTCTCCTTACATACTGGAAATGTTAACCTTAATTTAAGGCCTGACATACACTTAAGAGGTTTGCTGGCATAGCTATGCCTGTTAGGATAGGCAAATTGGTTGAAACTATAGTAAAGAACAGAATTATCAGACAGATAGATCAACATGATCGTTGGGGAAGAGTCAATGCAGCTTTTGTAAAGGGAAATCATACCTCACCAATGTATTAGAACTCTCTGAGGGAATCTACAAATATGGACAAGGGTGATCCAGTGGATTTAGTGTACTTGGAGTTTCAGAAAATTTTTTATAAGATCCCTCACCAAAGGCTCATAAGCAAAGTAATCAGTCATGGGATAAGAAGGAAGGTTCTCTTATGGATGAGTAACTGGTTAAAAAGACAGGAAACAAAGGATAAGACTAAATGGTCAGTTTTCAGAATGGAGAAGGGTAAAAAATGGTGTCCCCCAGGGATCTGTACTGGGACCAGTGCTGTTCAACATATTTATGAATGGTCTGGAAAATGGAGTAAACAGTGAGGTGGCAAAATTTGCAGAGGATACACAATTACTCAAGATAATTAAGTCTAAAGCAGATGGTGAAGAGCTACAAAGGGATCTCACAAAACTTGGTGAGCGGGCAACAAATTCAATGTTGATAAATGCAAAGTAATGCGTATTGAAAAGCATAATCCCAACTAAACATACACAATGATTAGCTGTTGCCACTCAAGAGTGAGATGTTGGAGTCATTGTGGATAGCTCTCTGAAAACATCCACTCAATGTGCAGCAGCAGTCAAAAAAGCTAAGAGAATGTTAGGAACCAGTAAAAAAGGGATAGATAATAAGACAGTGAATATCATAAGCCACTATATAAATACATGGTACGTCCACACCTTGAATACAGCATGCAGTTCTGCCACCCCATCTCATAAAAGATATATTAGAACTGGAAAAGGTACAAGAGAAGAGCAACAGAAATGATTAGGGATATGGAACAGCTTCCGTATGAGGAGAAATTAAAAAGACTGGAACTGTTCAGCTTGGAAAAGAGATGACTGAGGGGAGATATGATAGAGGTCTATAAAATCATGAATGGTGTAGAGAAAGAAAATAAGGAAGACTTATTTACTACTTCACATAACACAAGAACCAGGGGTCACCCAATGAAATTAATATGCAGCAGGTTTTAAACAAAAGAAAGGACTCTACTTCACACAACGCACAGTCAACCTGTACAACTCATTGCCAGGGATGTTGTGAAGGCCAAAAGCATAACTGGGTTCAAAAAAGAATTAGATACGTTTATGGAGAATAGGTTCATCAACACCTATTAGCCGAGATGATCAAGGATGCAACCACTGTTCCCTCTAAGCTGTGTGCGTGTGCGCGCGCGCGCAGATCCTAAACCCCGCGCACATGGCGAAACACCGTGCACACAAAAATTTGCACAGAAGCATGATAATTTGCACAGAAGAAATTTTTTGCACACATGGCCTGTCAAAAATTAGAGGGAACACTGGCTGCACCGTCATGCTCTGGATGTCCTAAGCCTTTAACTGCCAGAAGCTGGCACTGGATCACTCAATAATTGCCCTGTTCTGTTCATTCCCTCTGAGGCATGTGGTATTGGCCACTGTCAGAAGACAGGGGCTAGATAGACCATTGGTCTGACCCAGCATGGCCAGTTTTATGTTTTTATTGGTGTGAAAAAATAATCATACCCCTACCTGGCATAGCTATGTCAGCAAAAGTTCTTCTGCAGATGCAATTACACAGGCAAAAAAATGCAGGTATAGCTTAGTTTGTTAAGTGAACTGGTATAAACTGTATCAGCAAAAGAACTCTTTTGCTGGTATAAGCTGCATTTCCACTAGGAAGGTTTACCAGTACAGGTACACCAGCAAGCCTTTTCTAGCGTAGGTATGTCCTAAACCTTGTAAAGTGCACCACATACTTTGGTGATGGATGAATGCAGTAGTTCTTGTACAAACATTAAATAACTGAAGAGTACTACCAAATTGGCTGGGGGAGGGAGACAACATCAGTGCCAACAGTTTGTGCACTTCATCTGTGGTATTTTAACTCTCTCTCTAGGTATTTATGTTGCACCCAACATATCATGAATTAAACAAAAAACAAATAAGAAAGACCTGTTCCCTATCTTCCCCATAAACGTTTCCCTCTTCATGAGAATGTTGATGTGATTAGAGGTAACATGTGACATTATCATATAATTAAAATAAACCATTAGTCCCAGCTTGGAACTAGAACCTGCCATGCACAGCTCAGTTCATTCCTTTCATCTTGCCAGTCTGTTATGGATAGTTCCAGATCATCTTCACTACGGATTAAAAAAAGCTAGGTACTTCCAGAATCGTTCAAACCAGCTATAATTCTCAAATAGTGCATGCTGCAGTCTTTGTTGTCATTTGAAATGCAACTCTAGTTGCAAGAAAAATGAACGTATTTGTATACATAACATTATGTCTCCCTACAAAAGAGAGAGAGAGAATGTGAAATAAATAAGATGTCTGCAATATTACGAAGAGTGGGGTGCCAGTTTAATTAGGGCTCTCTATTATCTTCATGTTGACTGCTAAAAACATTTAAGTGCACATCAAATATATTATCTTAAAATAAACAGCTTCCATTCTGAATCAAATGTAAAGTTTTGCTTGTACAATAACCTCCAACATCCCCTTTGGTGCCATGTTCATTCAATTCTCATTAACTCAACACAGCCTGAACCTCTCTACAGGTCACCTCAAGTTGCACAGCAGTGTTAATCACCCTGGCTTGTCACAGACTGGGACAAGGGTGTCTTCTCAGGTCCACTGATTGATGTAGTGTCTGTCTCTGCCAGCTTAGGTTTGGAAGATCCTTTGGATTTGTGCACTCCCTCTGTTTCAGTTCAGGGAGGCAACAAGTGACATTCTCTTCAGGGCAGATCACAGAACCTCATAGCATCGTCAAGTCCAAGTAGACAGTGATCTTTTCTGACTATCCTTACCTCAATTCTAGAAATTCAGATCTGAAAACCACAGAGGTTAGCCTAGTCTCCATCTCAGATGGGATCAGATACTCATCCTGCCAGTTCACAGATCATAAATCTTCCCACAAGATCAGGTGTAGAAGAGTTGATAGCATCCATTCTCTATCCTCTGACAGCTGAAATCTAGCTTCCCTAGATTGTGTTGCATATATGCAACGCTTCTCCATCCTGAATATTTCCCTCAAATTGTAGTTTTTTAGTCATGTCACCACAGACTCCAAACTTTTAGGTAACTTATCAGAGACACATGCATTCTGCAGTGTGGAATATGCCATGAATTCCACTGTTTGCTGAAGAATTGTACTCCCAAATCAAAGCTTTTGTTTTTAAACAAACAAATATTTATTCTAGGCCTCAAAATTGCAGCAACAACCAATGTTGTGTTGTCTCCCTGCGACTGTAGGTATCCTGAAGCAATGGCCATGAGAGATGTAATCTGCCCCATTCATCTCAATTTAATATACCTAGGTAGCAATACAGTCCGCTTGGGTTTGACAACATCTTGATTCAATTGATGCATCCTGTAGCGGGACACCCCGTCGGTAACATGGGTTACTGCAGGCACATCACCCCAGTCTTCCACTCGCTACACTGGCTCCCTAAAAATACCAGGGTGGGTAAATATAATGATTTAATTTTTTTAATTAAAAATTTATTTTCCAAATGTAAATCATGGTTTTTAAATTTACTTTCTAACATTTAAATTAGATTTCTTATTTATATGTTGCTAGTTCTTTACTTTCCTCCCATTTTATAGACTGAAAATTGATAAAGTGGACATTCCGTGTTTGTTTCTTTAATTAGTTTCCTAATGGTTTGTAGAATGTCAAATTTTATAAACAGATTTTTTTCTAACTGAAATTTTACCATTAAAACACTCATCTATGCTGAAAAAGACAAGTCCAGGGCCTCGTCAATATCATTCCTGTAAGACTATCACAAACTCAAACACAAAATTGATACGCAAATAGTCTGTGCTATATTTGCAACAAACATCAGCTTCCATTTCATCAAATTTCTAAAGGTAAAGAAAGATGAAATGTTTTGCTCAAATTATACCATACCATCAATAAGTTGTCATACAGGAAATTCCAATATTCTGAAAAAATTTAGCTCCATTTTGAAACAAAAAATAGATCTTTTGAAATTTCCCATAGAATGGAAAATTAAAAAAAAAGAAGTGTTTAAATGCAATCAAAACATTTTGTTTAGAAAATTTCATACCAAAATTGCTCCTCAGAGCCCAAATGCTGAGGATTTCAGATCAGCCATGGCACCCAGTGCTTCGAGGCTCCTGGCTCCCCATCAGCTAAAACAAGTTTAAACTACAACTTGCCTTGTTTAACATGTTAGATAAGATGTGTTAAAAATACACTATTTTCTCTAGAGAAGACAAGCCCTTAATTGATTGACCCCAGGATATCTAAAATATTGTCGCACAGTTCTGAACCATGACCGTCATCAACAACTCGGCTCCTTCAGCAGAATGAAATGGCAGATGCCAGCTCATTTGTACAAAGCATTCTCCAGGGCCTGGTCCAAGGCTAGAAGCCACTCGATCAAGAACTAAGCACTTCTGCAAACCTTACTACTTTCTATTCCAAATGCAAAGCATGTTTTTTTGACCTGGCGTTCAGTACACTAAGTACTCTAAAAACAAACATACACACACACACACACACAACTATTTTTTCCCCTATGAAAGGAATGGAGAAGGTACTACATATTACAAATGGTAGCATATTGTTTAATGCACTTCTGAAAGGCTCTCAGATACCATGGTAATGGGCCGGTATAAAAACCTAAGTGGAATACTCAGGTGCCAAAACCTCCAATGTCCCTGCTCAGAAAAAAAATTAAGCGTGGTTAAAGTAGGTGAAATGGGAGACTGAAGATTTATTTTTTGACAGGACTGGGAAGGCAAACTTACCTGTGTAACCTTGGACAAGTTAGATCTTGTCTACACTGGGTTTTTTACACCAGTGTAGATACACCAATGTAGATGCATCATACAAACCCCTTGTATAAACAAACCACAGAGGTGCAATTTACCACAATTTCAAATCTAAAGACTCCTCTAAATCATGCCAAGGGACCAGGTCTACACATAGTGATTCCAAAATCAGGGCTTTTATTCAACCTCTGCACATACTTCTAAAACCTGCACTGAGTGTTCCTCAACTGTGACCCAGAATCTAGTTTATGTATCCTTGTCTCTCAGTCTAAGGTTATAATGCATGGCCCAAAACTAGTGATTAACATTAAATTCCATCAGGTTCTTTAGCAAAGAAACTGCCCTATTAGGTGTTTTGCTACCCCAGACTTGGGAATATGCAAGACCACAGTAACACCATTTTCAACCCAGTGATGCTTCAAGGGACTATGAAAATGAATGAACAATTGTACAGCTCTACCATTTCCACATTTTAACATGATACTTCCAATTGACACACAATTGTTTTTTACTTGTAAAACAGTGGCATCTCTCTGGACTAATTTTCCTGCACAATTATCTACAGTGACTGCTGAGATGGGTTGGTGTTGGTTACTGGAGATTTTATATTCCACTGCAGAAGGTATCCATCACTCCGAGTTCATGGGTCAGCAATAACTGTTCATGTAGGAATCACTAATGGCAAAATCTATCTAGTTCCTGAAGGAGACTGACTCATGTTGACCAATTAATCAGCACTGCTTGTAACTGGGGCTGGATTCTCTTGCTATACTGCACGATGCATAGGGCTCTACCAAATTCACGGCCATGAAAAACACGTCACGGACCTTGAAATCTGGTCTCCCTCTGTGAAATCTGGTCTTTTGTGTGCTTTTACCCTATACTATACAGATTTCACAGGGGAGACAAGCATTTCTCAAACTGGGGGTCCTGACCTAAAAGGGAGTTGCAGGGGGGGTCGCAAGGTTATTTTAGGGGGGTCGTGGTATGCCATCCTTACTTCTGCTCCGCTGCCTTCAGGGCTGGGTGGCCAGAGAGTGGCAGCTGTTGGCAAGGTGCCCAGCTGAAGGCAGCGCCCCACCAGCGGCAGCACAGGAGTAAGGGTGGCAATACCATATCATGCCATCCTTACTTCTGCTCTGCTGCTGGAGGCAGCTCTGACTTCAGAACTGGGCTCCCAGCAAGCAGCCACCGCTCTCCAGCTGCCCAGCTCTGAAGGCAGCACCGCCACCTGCAGCAGCACAGAAGTAAGGGTAGCAATACCACAACCCCCCCTACAATAACCTTGCAATCCCCCCACAACTCCTTTTTGGGTCAGGACCCCTACAATTACAACACTGAAATTTCAGATTTAAATAGCTGAAATCATGAAATTTACAATTTTTTAAATCCTATGCCCGTGAAATTGACCAAAATGGACCATGAATTTGGTAGGGCCCTAACAATGCAAAATGAAAAAGAACTGAAAATTAGAGACTGACATCAACTTTATTTTGCTACCAAACACAAGTCTTTAATTGTTGCTTGAGTTCCTTGATATGTTGAATAAACATTCTGCAGCTGGGGATTTCAGTTCCCCTCCCCGCTCTCCCAAACAAAAAAACAAATCAACAAAAGGAAACTAAATAATTAGTTTAGTTGGTGTTTGAACAAATACATTATTTTGCATTTAAATTGCTAATTGGGAATCAGATTGTAGAGTGTTTACTCACAGTGGTGTGTACTTACTCATCTGAGTAGTCTCACTGAAAACAATAGGACTACTAGAGTGAGTAACTGCTCACTAGTCTAAATAATGGCTCCACAATCTGGCCTGAAATACTTTAATTCCACTGAAAACAGTGTATGTGTCAGGTTAAAATAAATATTCTGATAGCAAGGGCACAAGGTTATACCATTTGGCTGTTATGGGCTGTACTGAGAGCAGCCATGCCAGCTAACTCACGCATTTCCCCAACAGCTAATTAAAATCTCTCAAGACAAATCACAGTAATATTTTGCAGAGATGCTTGCAAATATAATGGGTTTGTGGCTTGTCAGAACAGATTCCCCTATGAACTGAATCCCTTGATGGAAATTCCCATTGACACCTATTCATGAAGTCAGGGGTGATAAACTCCAGTGCTGCTGAACTTGGCTAACAATCTACTCACAACTGAATTCCTGTTTTTCAGGCCAATAAAACTTTATAGACCTTTCCCCCCTTTTCCCTCCCCTTAATTTCCCGCCTTCCTATCACCCCTCAGTTCTATGCAGGAATCTTAGCTGCAAGAGTAATGCAAACCAAATGCAGCAGCATCACTAATTACCCCACAGAGAGGTAGCTTTAGATCAGTTACATTTCTCAAAAAAGGAAGAAATTTTAAAAAGAGATGGCTAAAAATGCAGTCTGCTATTAAAATGTGCAGGAACAAATTTAATTCCAATTTTAACTTTCTGTGACTTGTCAAGCAAGAAAAGTTCAACACTGACTTGACTCATTTGGAAGAAATGGTAAAATAAGTACTGAGAGAAAACAGAAGTAGAAATATTTTTGTTATACACACCACACATCTGATGCTTCAAAAATGGGTTCTTTTTACATTAACTGCCATTTGAATTTCACTTTCCATTCCCTGAAATGTAACATGAAAGCTAACTAGATCACAGTCCACACACTGTGCTAGTTCTTTTAGGATTATTCTATGTGGAAATCATGCTCCCATGGCTTTAAACCAGAGTGGAAAATATAGTTAAGAAGATAATTAAGAACAACTTTATCTCAGTATATATCAGAGATTACAGGTTTGTCCACATATAAAGGGGTGAGGGTGTCAAACTGGATTATTTGATGTACATTATTCAACAGGCAGTATGTAAACCACAGTAATAGCGTGCACACAGGAAGCTGCGCCTTTTTTCAGTACACCTTCATGTACATATGCGATGGCTTGCTGTGTACTAAGCATGGGGCATTCTTGGAGGGTATCCCATGATCCTTTGCTTCACTGCTTAGCAGTGTGCATTCTGGGATTTTTCTTGCTCTGTATTATGAGATGTTTGGTGGAAGCCAGGTGGGTTCAAATTTAAAAAAAAGAAATCCCATGTTTTCACGATCTCTACCCTATGCTTTCTTTCGGGGCTGGCTAGTGCAATTTTCAAATTGTTGCCAGTGAGTATGGATCCAACAACGCTTTGTGCCGCTATCCTGGCAACTGCAAATACACAGAGGCTGCTTGGGCTATATTTCAGCCCTCGAAGTCCAGTAAATTTGGACTTCGCCTGCCACACCACCAAGCAGATGATGTGGTAGCAGCTGCAGCTCCTCCAGCAATGCCAGCAGATTCAGAGGAGGCAGATGAAGCAGCACAAGGACAAGAAGGAAGACACCAAGCAAAGGATACTCGAGGAGGAGTTCCTGGAGCAGCTTCACAACATGCAGCACCATTTTCGGGCTCAGAAAACCAGCATGGAATGGGAGGAAAGGATTGTGCTGCACACCTGGGATAACCAGTAGTGGCAAAAGAATTTCAGGGTGGCAAAGGAAACCTTTTTTGAGATATGTGCTCTACTAGCTGTGGACTGCAGCAGCAGCATTCCAACATGCGGTGCCACATACCCATGGAGAAGCAGATCACCATAGCCACCCCCAAATTCTACAAGTCAGAACCCAGCCAATTTGGCTTGTGCAGATCAACTGTTGGGGCCATTGTCATGCAGGAGAATGATACCAAGGACAAGGTACCGCTGCACTAGGTGATAAAACTTGGTAATGCTCAGGAGATTATTGATGGTTTTGAATACACGGGGTTCCCAAACTGTACTGGGGCACTGATAGGTTCCAATTGCCTATCCCCCCTTGACCCCCAGGTGCAGCATTTATAAACAGAAAGGGGATATTTCTCCGTGGTGCTCCAAGGGCTGCTTGAACCCATGGCAAGTTTACACAAAAATGCCAGGTGGTCTGGAAAGGTCCAGGATCTTTTGGAACTCAGCTCTATTTATTAATGCAGAAAGGACAGTCTGACCCCAGGGGATCACAGGGGACATTAATGGTGTGGAGATTGCTCCAGTTATCCTGGGACACTGGCTTATCCTCTGCTTCCCTGGTGAATGAAGCCATTCACAGGCCACCTGGGTAGAAGGAAGGAACCATTTAACTATCACTTCAGTAGCTACAGAATGACACTGAAGTGTGCATTTGGCCATCTGAAAGGAAAATGGTACTGTTTCTGGAATAGGTTCGAAGCAGCAAAAAAAAAAAAATGTACCAAAGATTATAGCAGTACATTGTATTTTGCACAATATTTGTGACAGAAATGGAGAAAGTCTTAACAATAGGTGGGAGGTTGAGGGGCAGAGACTTGCTCAGCAGTTTGAGCAGCAAGCAAGGCGTCCAACACACAATGGAAACAGCCAGGGCAATGCTGTCAGGGATGCCTATTGCTGCTACTTTGATTTGCATGTGTGAAAATGTGCAGCTGCTAACCTGGGGGAGGGAGGATGGATTACAAGGAGTTCAGGGTTGTCTATGAGTGGTAGAAGTGGAATGTTGTGGCAATTCTTATTTTACCTTGTGTCTGTGCCTAGATAATTTTGCAAAACCCTGTGATATATTTAGAATCTATGGATTGTCTGTGTAAAATGCATTGATGACTCTTTATACATGAATTTGAAGTTGTTATTATTAAACAATGTATCATATAGCAAACAGAAATTAGCCTTTAATTAGAACAATAATGAAACCAAAATTCAAAGTGAAACAGTGCAGTGGAGGGGAGACAGAACAAGAGGAGGGAGAATCCAAGTCACAGGCGGGTATATGTCTTGTCTCCAGCTCTTCTTTTTCTTGGGCCTTCTGGTAGTTGAGTGGTGAAGCTTTAAAGTTATTAGGGATTGTTAGGGGCTCTCTGGTGCAGGTGTTCTCGCTGCCCTGGGCTTGGGTCTGGGAAGGAAATGGTGTTTGAGAGTATGGCTGAGGGGAGGAGTTGCTGGTGTTCCCATTACCTCTACTGTCCAAGAGCTGTAGAACATGGCGGGTCCCAATTTGTAGCATTGCATTGCTTGCTGTCCCAATAGCTGCGTGTGCTGCAGCAGAGCACTTGGGCTCTCGATTGCCTCCAGGAGTTACCACTGCATCTCCCTGTCTTTCAACACTGTCTTTTGCCATGGCAGCACTGTCCATGGCGGCTGCAACACTATCTTTGGCCATTCCAAGGAATGGCAACAT
Source organism: Chelonia mydas (assembly GCF_015237465.2). NCBI lineage: Eukaryota > Metazoa > Chordata > Testudines > Cheloniidae > Chelonia > Chelonia mydas. The sequence goes on from NC_057850.1 coordinate 157,181,391, forward strand.
TCCCTTTTCCCCCTCCAACTACAAGTACAATTTCCACCTCTTCATTTTTATTTGGGGTGGAGGGGAAGTCTGCAATGAGGTTGTCATAAATAGAAAGGGAAGGGTAAACACCTTTAAAATCCTCCTGGCCAGAGGAAAAATCCTTTCACCTGTAAAGGGTTAAGAAGCTAGGATAACCTCGCTGGCACCTGACCAAAATGACCAATGAGGAGACAAGATACTTTCAAAAGCTGGGGGGAGGGAAAAAACAAAGCTCTCTCTGTCTGTCTGTGTGATGCTTTTGCCGGGGACAGAACAGGAATGGAGTCTTAGAACTTAGTACCTAATGCGTTAGATTATGATTTCTTTAAATGGCTGAGAAATTAAGCTGTACTGAATAGAATGGATATTCCTGTCTGTGTGTCTTTTTGTAACTTAAGGTTTTGCCTAGAGGGATTCTCTATGTTTTGAATCTAATTACCCTGTAAGGTATTTACCATCCTGATTTTACAGAGGTGATTCTTTTTATTGTTACTTCTATTAAAATTCTTCTTTTCAAGAACTGAATGCTTTTTTCATTGTTCTTAAGATCCAAGGGTTTCGGTCTGTGGTCACCTATGCAAGTTGGTGAGGACTTTTACTAAACCTTCCCCAGGAAGTGCGGTGGAAGGGTTGGGAGGATTTTTTGGGGGGAAAGACATTTCCAAACGGGCTCTTTCCTAATAAAATAAACCCGGATAAAACGTTTGGTGGTGGCAGTGGAAGTCCAAGGGTAAAATAGTTTGTACCTTGGGGAAGTTTTTACCTAAGCTGGTAAAAGTAAGCTTAGGAGGTTTTCATGCAGGTCCCCACATCTGTACCCTAGAGTTCAGAGTGGGGAAGGAACCTTGACAGAGGTATACAAACAATTCATACTGTTTCTTCCATTCCCCCCGCCCCCAGGTTAGCCAGCCCAGCTCCTCAAAAATATGGACAGGTCACATTTCCACTGCTGGACCTTTTCTTGGCATTTCTGGTTTGAATGTACATTTTCCTGAGTGTTTTCTCTCTATACTGTACTATCCACATCCCTGTTGTGGCCCCTCGCAGACATCTGCTTAGCAATGTATGCAAAAAGATCCTTATTACGGTGGCTGGCCACAAGAGCGTTCTGCCCCAATGCTTCTCCCCAGATGGCAATGAGATCCAGGGTCTCAGCATGGCTCCAGAAGTTGCCTGAGGCATGTTGTTCGGCTTCTGGAGTAATATTGCATCAATGCTGATATATTTGAATCCAGGAGCAAATGGGCAAATTCTGGCCCGGTGCCAGTTTTTAAATGCGGGAGGGGACATCTGGATAAGTTGACACCAGAGCTGTGGAGGACTCACAGGTAAAGAGACAGGTCACTAACTGTTGCTGACAAAGCAGAATGGGATAACAGCTGAAGGACTGCCAGAGTAGTGTGCAGCATGAACAACAGACCAAACTAACTCAATTTGCAGTAAACTTAGTTCACTTTGAAAGAGGACTGCAGAGTTCCGGATAAGTATGGAGTTAGTGCACTATAACAAATTGCGTTGTGCACATGCAAGCATTTTCCAACTGGTTTAACTCGACTTAATCCTGTTTAACCCCCCCACACGCACACACACACGTGTAGACAAGCCGTCAGACCACTATTTGTATTTCAAAAGATTTCATCTGGTGGACAAAGAACACAATACTGCAAAATTAATATATCTTGTTATACCTACATTACTGTCTCCTCTGAGACTTGTAAGGATAACATTAGCAGACTACAAGTTACCTGCTCATATCTTGTAAGGACAGGATAGTTTACCATAATTCTGCTATTTGAAGAAGAAATAGCCACCAGCTACAACTATACAAGGGAGATGAGTCTATGGATATGTCCACACTGCAATTAAAAACCCACAGCTGGCCCATGCCAGCTGATTCAGGCTCGCAGGATTCAGGCTCTGGGGCTGTTTATTTGGGGTGTAGACTTCGGACTCAGGGTCTGGGACTCTCCCACCTTGCAGGGTCCTACAGCCCAGGCTCCTGCCAGAGCCCAAACATCTACATCATATTTAAACAGCCCCCTAGCCCGAAACCCACAAGTCCAAGACAGCTGGCACAGGCCTGCGGTGGGTTTTTACTTGCAGTGTAGTCCATACCCTATAACTCCACTTACATTGAATTGAATTTTTTAATCCTACTTTTTGTCACTGAAGTCACATGTAACAATAATTACTCTTAAATCCCACCAACTATCAGCAGTGTCTTTCAAACAGAATCAATATGAATCAAAAGAACTATTCTGAGGCAAGAACACTGTTTCATCAGACAACCAAAACTAATAAAGAATTTAACAAAAAGAGGAACACTGATTTGAAATGTAACTATATTAGTCAAATTTCATCAAGTTAGCCTTTATTTCTGTGTGCATAATAATCACAGAAAGACATTCTCCTTACTACTTTTGTCAACCTTTAATTATGTCATGTTACCAACATCTTGTCAAAGGAGAGAGCAACTGAAAGCATACAGCATGTCTGAGTAAAGGCTATTTTTATCCTGTGATTCAGTCAGCACTCTTACAATGGCTAGGATTAAAGCTACAAGGCAGCCAAGTTACTGTATATAGGCCAATGCAATTACATGTTGAAACATGTTCAGAAAATGTGATTGTATACTGCAATCTTGCAATCCACACTGCGAACAAAAATAACATGTCAAAGACAGCTATCTCTATGCAAATAAACTTGTTAATAAACAGTGTGCAATCCTCTTGTTTCTTTCCTGTTGATTGATAGTTCACTAGCACTTTTATTTCAAGTCCTTTTAACGAGATTTTAATGCTCATGAAAGGTGTCGAGACTGGCAGACCTACAGACTGAGGTCTTCCTTTTACCTACTGAGCAGGTACAGCATAGGCAGGGGCACAGCAGACTTCTTCAGACTGCTCCAGCTTCGATCTTCCCCTGCAATGACTACTCCTAAAGGCAAGAGGGTAATTCAGTCTCCATGCCCAGCCAAACCTTAACCTCTCTGCTGAGACTACCGACAAGAGCTAGTTGTGGTGGTGGTGGTGGTGCTAAGAATGCTTTTTCAGTATTGCCAGCCCCAAACATCAAAACATTGTGACTCGGCCACCTCCAAAATCATGAAATTGGGTGAGATTTTTACAATGTTGGGATCTTTTTATTTGTGTTTCTATCCTTGGGCCTTTAGGGGTCATGTTTTCAACTTTCCTTCTGTGAAGCTGAGGTTAATCACACGACCCCAGGAGCTTGGGCTTTAAGAAACACAGTAAATATTGTCAGACTCACAATGAAAGTGAGAGACTGGCAACACTGTGATGTGGGCACTTATCGACTAGGAAATTGTTTGAGACCATCTACTCACTTTACTTATATCATCAACCAGTCATCAAATTGTAATGACTTTCAGTTACGAGAAGTGGAGCTGGAATTTGACCAATAAACTTCAGTAGAATGGCTCTGTATCTCATTACCAACCTCCCAAGTCTCCAGTCTCTTTCAATTCTTCTTTTTTTTAAATTAAATAGGTAATTTCCTTCTTTCAGCTGATCAGTCTATACCTTTGTTCTGAAAACTGGCAAATGAAGTACTGTAGATTCTCCTGCCCCTTAAGAGGTCTAACCTCCCATTCATGCACAGATGATTTACTCACATAGTAGAAGTTTATTTGTTGTTCACAAAAATGAGCTTAAACCACAAAAACAAACAAACAAACAAAACAAGAGAAATGTTCGAAGGACTTCTGAGTTCACCAGACATGCAAACCAAGGTGTATGCGACTTGTTTACCAGGAGAGAGACATTGGCATGGAAGGATGACAACATCTGCATCTTGGAACAATGCAACGGAACAATACAACTTTCATCAGCCCAAAGAAAACTCTGCTGACTTTGGCTTGTTATTCTTCATAAAGCACTTTTGTGTGTGTTGACTACTCCACTGTGGTAAACTGAATAAAACATCAGAAGCATTCCTTAAAATCACAATAGGAAAAACTATAACTACTCAAAGTGTTCAAAGTTTAAAAAACTGAATGGGTCATCTCAGCTGGAGCCTAATATGACTTTATGTTCATCAGTGTGGATTTTTTTTCCCTCTTTCAAAAGCCCAGAAAGAGTTCATCAAGACTATGGGGAGAGAAGAAACCTAACGACAGCAGCATCCAAACACACAAAGCAAGCTTAGGCCTCGTTGCTCTGCACCCTCCTCTCCCTAAACCTCAGGAATTTTCTCTCTCCTGCATGACCTTCACCTGCCTTAGAAACAACAGCTTCTGTTGCCCTCATTATCCAGGATGCAATCTAAACACAGGAAGAGAAACTTTCTGATAGAAAATAAAATGGCCAGATAAAAGGCAGAATCTAGAAAACCATGGCAAGAGAGCAAACAAAACAACAAAGCGCAATGTCTGAAACGTAACAGATGAGCTGTTAAACTGTTTTGTTAGTTTGATAGAACAGTAACTGCACTTTCCACCTAAGCAATATCCAGTTAGCATCTACAGGACATTCAAATAATAAAAATTAAATGCACTAAGTTTATAGACATGCACTTCAATAATTATACCTGAGCACGGCCCATTCTCCCACTCCAATGTGAGGAAACGGGTGGAAATAAATGTAAAACTAGACATTATAACAAAAAAACAAAACAGACTTTATAAGAATATAAACGTAAAACTTGATATTGTAAAAAAAATGAGCCCTTGACTTGCAAAAGGCAATTATTGTTATGATTTATGCATCATTTAGAATATTTAAGCAGGTTAACTCAATCCTGTCTGGCTGAAATAGAACACCAAATCTTTCATTTCCGCTGTTTTTCACTTGAGAGTAAAGACAGCATACCTCAGTTGTGATCACTGGAGAGTTATGGGTCTTTTGCATTAGTAAAAGAAATTTGATTCTTGTCCTTTAATTAGTAGCCTGATATATTATTGTATCTGAAAACAAGTGAGAAGGAAATGAGGAAACAGAGACTGAAAAGTGCAGAGCATATTTTAATTATGCCCTCTTTCTCTCATGAATATTTTTGTCTGAGTGCCTTTCTTGTTTCTTTTTCTTTTCCTAATATACAGTGTACACGGTTTGAAAAAAAGCTGATCTACCAATAAAGCTATAATTGCCAGCTCTTTTCTAATTCCACACAAGAGCACCAAATTGTAGAATCATAGAATCATAGAATATTAGGGTTGGAAGAGTCCTCAGGAGGTCATCTAGTCCAATCCCCTGCTCAAAGCAGGACCGACACCCACTAAATCATCCCTGCCAGGGCTTTGTCAAGCCAGGCCTTAAAAACCTCTAAGGATGGAGATTTCACCACCTCCCTAGGTAACCCATTCTGGTGCTTCAGCACCCTCCTAGTGAAACAGTGTTTCCTAATATCCAACCTAGACCTCCCCCACTGCAACTTGAAACCATTGCTCCTTGTTCGAACATCTGCCACCACTGAGAACAGCCGAGCTCCATCCTCTTTGGAACCCCCCTTCAGGTAGTTGAAGGCTGCTATCAAATCTCCTCTTACTTTTCTCTTCTGTAGACTAAATAACCACAGTTCCCTCAGCCGCTCCTCATAAGTCATGTGCCCTCTAATCATTTTCATTGCCCTCCGCTAGACTCTCTCCAATTTGTCCACATCCCTTTTGTAGTGGGGGGACCAAAACTGGACACAATACTCCAGGTGTGGCCTCACCAGTGCCAAGTAGAGGGGAATAATCACTTCCCTCGATCTGCTGGCAATGAAGGTCTACTAATACAGCCCAATATGCTATTGGCCTTCTTGGCAACACACACTGCCGACTCATATCCAGCTTCTCGTCCACTGTAATCCCCAGGTCCTTTTCTGAAGAACTGCTGCTAAGGCAGTCAATCCCCAGCCTGTAGCAGTGCATGGGATTCTTCCTTCCTAAGTGCAGGACTCTGCATTTGTCCTTGTTGAACCTCATCAGATTTCTTTTGGCCCAATCCTCCAATTTGTCTAGGTCACTCTGGACCCTATCGCTACCCTCCAGTGTATCTACCTCTCCCCCCAGCTTAGTGTCATCTGCGAACTTGCTGAAGGTTGAACAAAACCAACCCCTGGGGCACTCCGCTTGATATCGGCTCCCAACTAGACACCAAGCCATTGATCACTACCCATTGAGCCCGACAATCTAGACGCTTTCTGTCCACCTTATAGTCTATTCATCCAATCCATACTTTTTTAACTTGCTGGCAAGAATACTGGGGGAGATCCTATCAAAAGTTTTGCTAAAGTCAAAGCTCACAGGAACAAACCTGGAGGAGAGGGCTAACAAATGGGAGGAAAACTCAGCAGTTTTGTGAATTTTTCCTGACTACATTCCCTCAGGTGAAAGGAGCTTGAGGCTTGCAAATTTTTCAAGCCCTCTTCCTCTCAGTCCTGTGGATGTGGAGAAGAGAATCCCTTCCTGTGTGGAGCCAGAAGCCATGCTACCAGGACAGCTGCTGTAACATGGTAATAAACTGAGGGTGTAAAAGTAATAGTTTTGATTTTTCACTTAGAATAACATGTCGTCAATTTCTTCGTGTTCAGAGTCTCTTTTCACCAGCGATGTTCAACTTTTTTTTACTTCAAGAGCAGAACATTTTCTAAAAGGTCACAGGGCCACAATCAATGCTTTGTGGATGATTCTCTGCCCCGTTGTACTCTCTATGTGTCACTCAGGCAACACAAATGGAGTGGAAACCACCCTCATGTCTCCCTGGCACAAGGGAGTTCCCAGCTGGTGAAAAGCTGGGGCAGCCTGCTCCTACGTTTCCTCCCACAGCCATTAGTGCAGAAAGGAATCTCAGGGGTGGGGGAAAGAAATGGCTGCAGTGTGCTGCTTTCCAGCTACCCTCAGTGGGCATATGGCCACCAAAATGACCACTTCCAGCTGGCACAAGTCTACTCTAACTTGCCCCAGGCCTGCAACAGAGAATCAGGAGCTGTAACGGGTTGCTGGTTCTCAGCTTCTCCTCTTTTTCAGTCTCCTGGGCTGCAGTGGGTGGCTCTGTGAGGAAAGGGAGACATCTTTTGTTGGATTCTTTCCTAAACTCAGGCATCTATCCTGCTTTCCCTAAGCTCGTAAGGAAGCAGGCAGTGGAGTAGCCACAACTACTCTTTTCTTTCCCCTGAATGCACCAGGTGGCCCACAAGGGAATTGCTGAGCAGCTGCACCAGGGACGAGACAACAACTGCTCAGTGCTCGCCTGGCTCACACCACAGCATCTCCTGCCACTGAAGGGGAATCAGCCAGAGTAAGTTGGAAAGGTGATGTCCCCAACCGCTCCCCTGTAGCAATGAAGCTGGTTCAACTACTTCAGTTTTAAAATTGCTGGGTGGAGGCTTTAGCACATTTTTTTCAATTCATAGTCAAAAAACAAATTTTCTTCTTCATGCTCTTGTTGTTGAGGGCTGCAAGCTAGAGACTTGAAACCCAGAAGCAGACCCCAGGCCACAAGCTATACATCACTGCCTCAGACCCTTGAAGAAAGATCTTAAAATTCTAAGGCCTGGTCTACACACAGTTTTTGAACTCGGACAATGTCAGTGAGGACTGTGATTTTTTTTTTACTGATAAAGTTATACTGGTACAAGCTCACCTGCGTATAGTTATACTGGTCTAACTTATTCCCCTTCCCATTCAAAAATAAGCTATATGGCTATAAGCACATTTTATACTGGTATAACTGGCTCCAAATCATAGAATCATAGAATATCAGGGTTGGAAGGGACCTCAGGAGGTCATCTAGTCCAACCCCCTGCTCAAAGCAGGACCAATCCCCAACTAAATCATCCCAGCCAGGGCTTTGTCAAGCCTGACCTTAAAAATATCTAAGGAAGGAGATTCCACCACCTCCCTAGGTAACGCATTCCAGTGTTTCACCACCCTCCTAGTGAAAAAGTTTTTCCTAATATCCAACCTAAACCTCCCCCACTAGAGGGAGTTGCATTATTTTAACTATACCAGTATAGTTAAAGCGATACAAATTTTGTATGTAGGCATGGCATCCCTAAGGTGCAGTTCATGATATTTATTTGTACCTTAAAAATATAATCTAAGTTTCAGCCTAAATTCCCATTCAATAACAGATATAAGCATGTGTATCTCATTTGATTTTGGAACTTTTCTTTTCTTTTCATGTGGAGGTTTTTCTTGTCTTTGAGAGGTAAATAACCTATCTTTAACTCATCACAAACAATATAATTTGAGTCCGATTTGTCCCGGTCTTAAAATAGACATACACCTCCGCCTTGAATATATTTCAAAAGTATGACCACAAGGAGATGAAGGTACTTGTTCAGTCATTGCTACTCTAATCTTATTAAACACTGACACGTAAAACGATGATGAATGATGTGACTAAGTGATTACTTTAATATTACTGCCTTATCCCTGTTTAGCAATGACAGACACCCAAGATCAAAATCAGCTGTTGCTCAAGACTCTAGAATTAAAATAAACACCCACTCAGAGCAATCTGAGGGCCAGTCAGTGGTACAATAGAGGCAAGTCATCTTAGTGAAGTTAGAAAAAGCCTAGGGGTGTTTCAAAGCACTTTTTAAAAGCCGGTAACGACAGAATTAACTTATTTTTTTTAATCGTTGGAATGGGAAACTGAAGCGCATTTTTTACTTTAAAATTGTGTTAAGCTGATGACATGCAGATAGTTGAACTTTAAGTCTCATAGTCATCTCCAGCTTAATAATTTTTCAAGCCGATAGTAGCAGATGTTTCTGGGTAGCTGGGCCCACTTGAGAACTTACTGCTACTTTTGCCCAACCCTGTTCCTTCACTAAGAACATTCAACAACATTCCTGGCGATGTTATTAATAAAGTGTAATATAATATAAAGTTAATGTGAATGTAATGCAATCCAGGTGTTGTAGGATGCGGTGATGGTGATTCAATAGGTGGCACTCTTTCCTCCAAGTCAGTACAGAACCAATATCCTTGCATAGTGTTAGAGGCTAAAATGGTGCGGTCTTTCAAATAAGATGTACAACCCCAAGTCTTGATCACTTGTGGTCACTGAAAATCTCATGGCACTTTTCAAAAGAACTGGAGTGTAAACGGAGCTTGGTCAAATTCCAGCATGTGTAATTATGTTCTGCCAACCTCAGTTCCCCTTATGATACTCTTCCATTCCAATCCTAAAGGGCTACGTAGTGTTTCTGTGGACTTTTCAACAGATGTCACATAATCATACAAGCATTTAAATGGTGAGCAAATTGTGTACAACACTTAGGGTATGTCTACACTCTGTGACAAAAGACCTCAGCACAAGCACACCTGCATCAGCTCAGCTGACACAGACTCGCGGGGCTCAAGCTGAGGGGCTATAAAATTGCAGTGTAGACATTTGGGCTCAGGCTGCAGACCAGGCTCTGGGACCCTCCCCGCCTCATGCGGTCTCGCAGCCAAAGCCCAAATGTCTACACTGCAATTTTATTGCACTCCATCTGAGCCTCATGAACCTGAGTCAGCTGACCTGGGCCAGCTGTGGGTCTTTTATTGCAGTGTAGACATACCCTTAAAAATATAATAAAATCAGTTACTTGGCTTGGCCAGATGGGAGAACAAGAGGAAGCAAGAACTCCCTTTGCTCTCTTGCTGAGCCCTGCATAGCTTCGGACTTTGGTTGCAGTAGGTAGAGCCAGGGGCAACTCACCTGATATTCTTCCCTGAAAACAAATGGGAGGGGAGGGAGAGGAGACCTGACTCAACCCCCCTATTCTGGTCATGCAGAGGTAGGAATAAATTGCTTCACAAAAAGATATGAAGAGATTTAGCCCTGGATCCTGAAAGGCATATAGACATCTACTTCATCTGGGACTTAGGCCCAGATCCTCAAAGGTATTTAGGTACCTTTCTCCCTCCCCAGACCAAGGGGGAAAGCACAGGGGGAACTGTGATTCTGAGTCCTATTCATTCTCTGGTCTGCTCCGGCTTACTGAGTGCAGAGTAATTTTTCTGAAAGCACTTTTAGAAGCATCTGGATGAAAGGTGATACATAAATTTAGTTTTGAAAACAGACTGCAGGAATTATAACTGTGCAGACTAGCTGCTTCTTTACTGTCAACTCCCTTATCTTGATTACTGACTCATTTTATGTTTGTATCAGAATGAATTGACAGGTACTGCATATGGATAGATGGCCCCCAATTTGAGAATTTAACACTGCTTTTAAAAACTGGTGGGCTTTGCCCTTGGTTTCACCCTTCTTAAAGCCAGGATCTGCAAGGACTCTAAAGGCTTATTAACAATTAAACTAATGACTGCCTACTTGAGAGAAGCATCAATAAATTACAGTACAGGAAGCATGTACAATCAAAAAAAATGATAACGTACGGGGAATTACTGAAGCTTATTCCTGGCAGTTAATTTAAAATATTCAGTTATATTCCAAGAAGAAAATGGGGAGGGAATATAAAACCTTACATAGACTTTAAGAAACTAAAATTGCCAACTGCAGAATAATACAGAGTGAAAGCCAAAAGAGCTAATAATGAAGATATGCCACATAGCCCCACAGCAAAAGAAAGAAATGTGATATTATGAGACAATGCATGAAAGGATAACAGGATTGGGATTTTAAATGATTTCAACCTTCCCAATTGGGAAATTTTTGAAACATGTGGCACACTGAGATACAAGGGACGGATATAGTAATTGATGGCTGTCTGTACCAATGTGTTAAAAGATCTTTCCAAGAGTAGGACTGCTATTTGTGCACTTAAAGGGATGCTGCCTGCATTTTTAGGCCTTAGAACAAACAAACCAAACTTTCTGTAACTGATGTCTACAGCTTGCAAACATCTTGAAGGCCACATCTAATTTGCATTAAATGGATCATAGTAAGCCCTAGCATTCAATGCTCATTTTTAATTTATATTGCTGGGATCTCTGATCTTTGAGGCCCACATGGCCTTAAAATGAATACCCCCTAACAGCTTTCCCATTTAGCATCTCTTTAATTTCACTCACGCTGACATTCTCCATACAGATCCTTGATGTAACTCAGTTTTGATTTTGTTTTTTAAATTCACTGTTAGGGCCAGATTCTGCTCTCATTTTATACCAATAGCCAGTAACCATACCAGTATCCAGATCAACTTCAGTGACTGCAATTTCATTTTCAGCATGGCATTGTTATAAAATAGGTAAAGAAGGCTGCAGTGCAGAGAAATGGACAACTGATAAAATGTGATATCTCTCTTCAATTTAACGTAAACACCCTTCTCTGAAAATTAAAACAAACACAGCCATTGCCAGGATACCAATCTCATGTTGTTTGTGGTTAAGGATGGGTGAATCTCTTGCCATTTGAGATTTTGCAAGTTTCTGGATTTACTTTGCAAAAGTACTGTGTATCACAAAATGGCTTTAGTTCTGTGAAATCCAGAACACTTGGAAAAAAATTGCAGATGTTGCAGATACTTATGCCCAATTCCCCTGCCAGCCCTGATCTCCTGGTCACCATTACAAGAAGGGTAACGCTTCCTTCCCCCTCTCTTATTCTTCCTATGGGAAGGGCAATGAAAATTCAAGCACTGCATCAGTCCCAGACCATATCCGTCTGCCTCAACAGGTTCTGCCCCCAACATTACCACTAACAGTTTCAAGAGGGCAGCAACTACCATCCTCACTATCATTTTTTGCAGGTGGCAGGCTATGTCCAGGCTGTTGGCCCACTGACCAATCCAAAAATTGCCTCTTGAGGAAGAGAGAGATGACCTACCTGCCCCCATATCCAGCAGTAGCAGAACCAAAAAACACACATCTGACAGTCTCAGTGTACAAACTCTTTCACAGATGCATAGATTCCAAAGCCAGAAGGGACAGTAGTGATCTAGTTTGACCTCCTGTATAACACAGCCCACAGAACTTCCCCAGAATAATCCCTAGAGAATATATTTTAGAACAAAATCAAATCTTGATTTAAAAATTGCCAGAGATTCAGAATCCAAAACAACTCTTGGTAAATTGTTAATTACCTCCAGTGTTGAAAAATTACACCTTATTTCCAGTCTGAATTTGTCTAGCTTCCACTTCCAGCCATTGGATCATATTACACCTTTCTCCTAGACTGAAGAGCCTATTATCAAATATTTGTTTCTCTTGTAGGTACTTATAAACAGTGATCAAGTTATCCTTATCCTTTTCTTTGTTAAACTAATAGAGATTAAGCCTCTTGAGTCTATCATTTTAAGGCATGTTTTCTAATCCTTTAATCATTCTCATGGCTCTTCTCTGAACCGTCTCCAATTTATCAACATCCTTCTTGAACTGCAGACACCAGAACTGGATACAGTATTCCAGCAGCAGTTGCAGCCATGCCAAAAACAGAGGTATAAAGCTCTCCCTACTCCTTCCTGAGATACCCTTTTAATGAATCCAACGATTGTATTAGCCCTTCTGGCCACAGCATTGCAATGGAAATTCATGGTCAGCTGATAATTCACCACAATACCAAATCCCTTTAGAATCAATGCTTCCTGGGATAAAGTCCCTCATCCTGTAAGTATGGCCTACATTTTTTGTTCCTAGATGTATACATTTAGCCATATTAAAATGCATATTGTTTGCTTGCGCCCTGCTTACCAACTTATCCAGATCAGCCTGTACCAGTGAACTATCCTCTTCATTATTTACCACTTCCCCAATTTTGGGGTCATCTGCAAACTATATCAGCCATGATTTTATGTTTTCTTCCAGGTTATTAATAAAAATGTTAAATAGTGTAGGACCAAGAACTGATCCCTGTGGGACTTTACTAGATACACATCCACTCGATAATTATTCCATATTTATAATTACATTTTGAGACGTATAAGTTACTCAGTTTTTAATCAATTTAATGTGTGCCACATTAATTTTAGGGCTGTCAATTAATCACAGTTAACTCACGCAATTAACTCAAAAAAATTAACTGTGATTAAAAAATTAATCACGATTAATCACACTGTTAAACAATAGAACACCAATTTAAATTTATTCAGTATTTTTCTACATTTTCAAATATATTGATTTCTATTACAACACAGAATACAGTCCACAGTGCTCACTTCATATTACTATTTTTATTACAAATATTTGCACTGTAAAAATGATAAAAGAAATAGTATTTTTCAATTCACCTCATATAAGCACTGTTGTGCAATCTCTATCATGAAAATGCAACTTAAGAATGTAGAATTTTTTTTGTTACCTAACTGCACTCAAAAACAAAACAATGTAAAACTTCAGAGCCTACAAGTCCATTCAGTCCTACTTCTTGTTCAGTCAATCTCTAAGACAAACACGTTTGTTTACATTTTCAGGAGATAATACTGCCTTCTTCTTATTTGCAATGTCACCAGAAAGTGAGAATAGGCATTTGCATGACACTTTTGTAGCCGGCATTGCAAGGTATTTATGTGCCAGATATGCTAAACATTTGTATGCCCCTTCATGCTTCGGCAACCATTCCAGAGCACATGCTTCCATGCTGATGATGCTCGTTAAAAAAAGAATGTGTTAATTAAATTTGTGACTGAACTCCTTAAGGGAGAACTGTATGTCTCCTGTTCTGTTTTTGCCTGTATTCTGCTATATATTTCATGTTATAGCAGTCTCGCATGATGACCTAGCACATCTTTGTTTTAAGAGTACTTTCACAGGAGATTTGACAAAACGCAAAGAAGGCACCAATGTAAGATTTCTAAGGATAGATACAGCACTCAACCCAAGGTTTAAGCATGTGAAGTGCCTTCCAAAATCTGAGAAGGACGAGGTGTGGAGATTGCTTTCAGATGTCTTAAAAGAGCAACATTCCGATGCGGAAACTACAGAATCCAAACCACCAAAAAAGAAAATCAACCTTTTGCTGGTGGCATCTGAATCAGATGATGAAAATGAACATGCGTCGGTCTGCTCTGCTTTGGATCGTTATAAAGAAGAACCCATCATCATCATGGACGCATGTCTTCTGGAATGGTGGCTGAAGCATGAAGGGACATATGAATCTTTAGTGCATCTAGCATATAAATATCTTGCGATGCCGGCTACAACAGTGCCATGTGAATGCCTTTTCTCACTTTCAGGTGACGTAAACAAGATGTGGGCAGCATTACCTCCTGCAAATTGTACCTCCTGCAAATTGTAATGAAACTTGTTTGCCTGAGCGATTAGCTGAAGTAGGACTGAGTGGACTTGTAGGTTCTAAAGTCTTACATTGTTTTATTTTTGAATGCAGTTATTTTTTGTACATAATTCTACATTTGTAAGTTCAACTTTCATTATAAAGAGATTGCACTACAGTACTTGTATTAGGTGAAACGAAATATACTATATCTTTTGTTTTTTACAGTGCAAATATTTGTAATAAAAAATAAATATCAAGTGAGCACTGTACATTTTGTATTCTGTGTTGTAACTGAAATCATTATATTTGAAAATGTAGAAAACATCCAAAAATATTTAAATAAAGGGTATTCTATTATTGTTTAACAGTGCGATTAATCGTGTGATTAATCACAATGAATCTTTTTAATCACACGATTAATCATGATTAATTTTAATTGCTTGACAACACTATTAATTTTGTATCGTTCTAGTTTTTTAATCAAAATATCACGCAATATCATGTCAAACACCTTACAGAAGTCTAAGTATTTTACATCAACACTATTACCTTAATCAATCAAAATTGTAGTCTCATTAAGAAAGGTATCAATTTAGTTTCACAGGATCAATTTTCCTTTAAGCCAGGACACTTCATAATACAAGTGGGCTCAGGGGAAACCTTGAGCAGCAACTTTCTGCCCCAGTGTTCCAAGCAGGGTTTCTTAAGTTCAGTGTACTGTGTGTCTCTATTCCATAGTGCTTAAAGAAACAGAGCAGCAAGACAGGGAAGTGTGCTTCCCTGGTCTTCCTGTTGCCTAACAGTGAGTAGCTTGTCCAGACTCAAAAAAAAAATCCTCTCTTTGGACTGGCAGGGGCAGTGGGGCTCCTTGCTACCCACTCTTGAAGTCAGAAGGAAATCTGCCTAGAAGAAGACAGAGGGGAAATGGGGACCCTTCCCTACAGAGGACTTCAATATAAAAAGAAAGGGGTTTATAGTGCCAGTATCTTCACTCCCCTCCTCCTGGAGGAAAGGATAAGCCAAGGATCTTCAGTCTCTCTTCCTCCTTACAAACACCATTGGAGGATGGGACAGCTGAGGAAGAAGGACCAGAATCTTTTTTGCCTCATGCATAGGGGAATCAAAATTCTTCTCTTCCCTGGAAGGAGCAGGGAGCCCAATGTCTGAGTAGGACCAGATGCTCCCAACTTTTTGGCCGCTATAACATATTTCTTACTAACAGTAAACAAAATCAAAAAGTTTGAAGTTCTGGTCCTACTTTTGTGTGGGTTTAAAAAAAAAAGACTAAGGAAGGATGTGTTTACCCAACTCTAATTTTACTATGATAGTAATTTATTTTATTAGCACAGTGTTTGTTTTGTTGTTTACTTTAATACTACAATAGTTACTCACATGTCACACCAATTCCTTAACTTCTTTAGTTGCAGTATTTGAGCTTTTTTCACTGTACAGTACTCTGCCTTTATGATACATTGTGTCTATATTTCTATATACTGAAGGGAGCCCCATCACTCCACATGTCAGCAGCAGGCTGTGAAGGCCTCAAGTGCCCTGACTGGTTAGCCCTGACTTCCTGCTGCCAGTTCTCCTCCCATTAGAGTATGGGGATGCCGCCTGAGAAGAGCGGGCCCATGCTGCTCCTGTTGTAGGGATACAGCAGGCCCTGAGCATGAGCTCAAGGCTGGGAAACAGGCCAAGGGAGCAACCTGGGAGTGTGGCCACTACAAACTGCACTGCAGGCAAGACACAACCATTGTCCAATGGGAAAGAGGAGCCCTAATCTGGGACTGAGTGGTTGAGCCTGGAGGGGCAGTTTGGACTATTTGTTTACTAAGGAAGGTAAGAGTCCCTTTGTTAAGTAAGCATATTGGATTCATTTCATTATACTTGGATTAGCTGCTCCTTTCAGTGACAGGGTGGTTCTGTCTATCCTGATAAATGTGTTGGAAAAGATTTGAACACTGGCATGGCTCCTGGGTGAATTCTTGCCTCCCCAAATGTTGCAAAAGTGTTGTACGAGGCAAGGGGTGGGAGTTTGGATCAATTTATCTTTGAGTTCTGTATACACACACTAATACAATTTTTATTGTATTATTAGTTATTAATTATTATTATCTTCATCATTTGGACAGAAAATTGAATTGAAAATAACTGTACTTTCATACATATTTCACAGTAATATACTTCATAAGGAGCTGCTGTAACACCAAAATGTACAGTGGCAAATGAAGACACAGAATAAGGTAAAATATAGCATGTTGTAATTAAATGAATAAGTAAGATAGATCACTAAAAAAAAATGCCACCTGACATTGGCTATATATATACAGCCACTCGCCTAAATGACTTTAGGTCAGCAAGTCAGAGGTATCAAGTAACTTAAAGCAATTCAAAACCAACAAATCCACAGTACCAAATTAGATTCAAAGAACATTATTAGAGTTGGACCTGAGCCACAAATTTAGATCCACATCTGAATTTTCCCAAGATTCAGGGAAATGTGGAAGAGGGAGGTATGGATCTAGAGGTCCAGCTTGGACCTGTCTCTAGTTAATATTACAGACAGAGACAAAACATATTCAGAAAACTCTAAGCTCCTGGCTTAAGTAGGTATGTAATTTTCTAAAAGGTCAACTCATAAAACCAAGAGATTTACATTTCTAAGGGTCTAGGTCAACCAGAATATAACTGATCTAGCTTTTTCTTTGGGATCAAATTGTAGAATATGCAGATTTTTTTTAAAAAAGAAAAATTTTAACCATGTCAATCTAGAAGTAAATCCTGCTTGATTTATTCACAAATCTGATTAAAATGAGGATTTTGCTACTAACCTTCCTTACAAAACCACTGCATTACATCATGATTAGAAGTCATAAGGGCACAATCCAACACCTACTGAAGTCAAATGGAGTCTTTCTAATGACTTCAGTGAGAATTGGATCAAGCCCAATGTGGCATTATGGTTTATTTAGCAGTATATAACATAGTAAATGATTAGGGACGGCAAACCAGGAGCTCCATCCCTTTTAGAGGACAAGGGAACATTCAATCAAATTAAAGGTGTCAAATTTAAAATTGATGAAAGGAAACAAATACACATCATTAATCTGTGAAACTCATTGTCACAAAATGTGAAGGCCAAGAGCTCAGCAGGTTTAAAAAAAAGGCTTAGAATTTACATGAATAATAAGAGCATCTGTAGTTACATTAGATAAAATAAAAACAAGCTTCAGGAGATAAAATGTTACATTTCAAGGCATAATATGAAACATTTTGTACTCATCAGAGACAGAATACTGAACTAAATGGACCATTAGTCCACTGGAGCATTAATTTTCAAAGTAATTAAAGGATCAAGCCCCAGCTGTATCAAAGACCAAATTTCAACCTACGAACCACCATGACAGCTGCACTTCTCTGTGACTTGACAGACCACAAAGCCCAGGACAAAGCATGCAAGAGCTGGGGATAAAGCTCTCAGTTGAGGGACTCTGACTATGGAACAATCTTCCAGAGGAGATCAAGTTAATTCCAGTCTTTAGGAAAGGATTCAAAGCCTTCCTCTTTGTCAGTCTTTCCACCATAAGTGACACTCACAAAATAAACCTCCTTTCTACCCCCTAATCTCTACCAAACAAAAATAAAACAAAAAACAAACAACCAAAAACAAAAAAAAAACACCCACACAGCCCTACTCCAAGCAGACTTTTGACTTCAAAAAGAGAGAAGTGCCACTGGACTTTGCTATTGCTACTGGTTTTATGTGGAAGGCACTCAAGATACTATGGTGACGGGCAGCAGAATAAAACAGACAGACAGATTTAACTAACCAAAATGGGGGTCCTACCTTCCCAAAGCAACATGGTAAACTTGCAGGTAAATGGTGCTGGTCAGAATTGGGGAACATTAGCAGAAGTGTGCAGATGGACATGCACATCACCTACCTATACTGTGTCTGATTAAAGTCCATGAGCACTAATTTCACTTGCACATTTTAAAAGTAAATGAAAGGTTCATACCTCATTCTGATGGAGCACTTCCAAAGTCCAACATTACCAGGCAGCCTTCTTTTCTTCTACTTGATCTAAGGGCTGATACTCAAATTCAGAACTTTATGTAAACATTTCTGAAGAGAAATTGTTGTTGAAAATAAAAGGCCTGCATTTCAGGAAGGATTCTTTGAAATAAAAGCACATTGCTGTATCTGGCCAGACAAAGAGGTGCCACAAAAAGACAGGCATTGCATTGCTAATGCAGAGAATAAGGTATATATACAGATAATATCCACACACCTATTTCATGTCTAAGTCCCAAAAGGATCCTCAAACCATGTAGACACCAACATTGCCCTATCTACCTTGCCTGCTGGGCCCAATCTGGTAGGCAGAGACGTCCCTGGGGTAGGGCGAATCGGCGCAACCACTCCGGGCCCCACGCTTTGGGGGGCCCCGCAGGCTGGTGTGATTGGCTGGCGAGGTCGGTCCCAGAAGAGACGAATCCGTCACTTCTGCCCTGGGACCCCCTGCTCCAGGCCCCGCACTTTGGGGGCCCCATGGGCCGCTGCAATTGGCTGCCACGGTCGTTCCCAGAAAAGACGAATCCTTCACTTTCACCCCGTGCCCTGCACCCCCACTAGGGATGGCCATTCTGGTAGGCATCCTGTGAACGCACCTAACTCCACACAAATGGCCAGGGGAGGGAGGACATCTCACTTATAATCTTCAGCCCAGTGGTTAGTGTACTCACCCGGCATGTGGGAGTCTCCCGGTGCAACTTCCCCCTCTGCCCGACGATGAGAAGGGATTTGAACAGGGATCTCCCAGATGAGTGCCTAACTACTGGATTAGAGAGACATTCTCAATGTCTCTCTTACATAAGAACAACCATACTGGATCAGACTAGCCCAGTATCCTGTCTTCCAACAGTGGCCAATACCAGGCGCTTCAGAGGGAACGACCAGAACAGAATTATCAAGTGATCCATCCCATCGTCCACTCCCAGTTTTTTGGCAGTTAGAGGCTTAGGACACCCACAGCATGGTGGTGTATCCCTGACCATCTTGGCTAAGAGTCATTGATGGACTAATGCTCCATGAAATTATCTAATTATTTTTTGAACCCAGTTATACTTTTGGTCTTCACAACATCCCCTGGCAATGAGTTCCACAGGTTGACAGAGCGCTGTGCGAAGAAGTACTTCCTTTTGTTTGTTTTAAACCTGCTGTTTATTAATTTAATTGGGTAATCCCTGGTTCTTGTGTTATGTGAAGGGGTAAATAACACATTCACTTTCTTCATATCATTCATGATTTTATAGATGTGTATCATATCCCCCTTAGTTACCTCTTTCCAAGCTAAAATGTCCCAGTCCTTTTAATCGCTCCTCACATGGAAGCTGGTCCATACTCTTAATCATTGTTACTCTTTTCTGCACCTTTTCGAATTCTAATATATCTGTTTTTGAGATGGACGAGCAGAACTGCACGCAGCATTTGAGGTGTGGGCATACCATGAATTTATATAGTGGCAGTAAGATATTTTCTCTTATTATCTATCCCTTTCCTAATGGTTCTTAATATTCTGTTAGTTTTTGACTGCTGCTGCACACTGAGCGGATGTTTTCAGAGAACTATTCACAATGATTCCAAAATCTCTTTCTTGAGCACTCACATTTAATTTAGACCCCATCGTTTTGTATGTATAGTTGGGATTATGTTTTCCAATGTGCATTACTTTGCAGTTATCAACACTGAATTTCATCCGCCATTTTGTTGCCCACTCGCCCGGTTTTGTGAGATCCTTCTGTAGTTCTTCACAGTGTGCTTTGGACTTAACTATCTTGAGTAATTTTGTATCATCTGCAAATTTTGCCACCTCACTGTTTACCCCTTTTTCCAGATCATTTATGAGTACGTTGAACAGCACTGGTCCCAGTACAGATCCCTCTCTCCATTCTGAAAACTGAACGTTTACTCCTACCATTTATTTCCTCTCTTTTAACCAGTTACTGACCCATGAGAGAGCCTTCCTTCTTATTCCATGACAGCTTTTTTGCTTACGAGCCTTTGGTGAGGCCAGAGTTTCAAGCCACATAGAAGAGGCGTATATTGAACCATGATCAAATTTACTGATGACACAAATTATTGGAGAGATAGCAAACAAACAGGAGGAAAAAACTAAAGTGCAGAAATACCTGGAGAGAATAAACCAGTCTGATTAATTCTTTAGTAAGTAGCTAAGAGCATGCCAGGAGACATAACTATAATGTACTGGAAGTAGGTTCTCATACTGCTGAGTTCAATGGGACTACTCACATGAATAAAATTAGCAGATGCATGAGGTGTTTGCGGACTCAGGACCTCACATTATAGGGTCTTTTGGACAGGGCCTATATTTTAATACGTGTTTGTACAGCAACTATGGTGTTTCATATTTTCCACCCAAAATGCCCATGTCTTCTTTAATCAGTTAAATCTCATAAAACCCCTGCGAGAAATGTATTATCTCCATTTTTCAAATGGGTAAACAGATGTGGGGAAGAAAGTCAATGTTCAGAAGTGCCCCTGATTTTGAGTGCTTCAATTTTTGGGAGTCAAGTTTGAGTCATTATGGGCCTGATTTTTAGAAGTGCTAAACAAGCAATTCAAACTGAAGTCAATGGGAGCTGCTGTTGCTCCAAGTAATCTCATTGTGACCCAAGTGATATCAAATTGGGCTTTCCAAATAAACAAAAATCACCCAACCTCAGTGGCCACTTTTGAAAAATAGGCTGCTTACGGCAAGTCAACAGTAAAGTCAGATATAGAACCTTTAAGTACCATCTCCCAGTCCACTGCTCTACACAATTAGGTATCAGAATTTGGCCCTTACTCACACTATTT
The DNA here is from genome assembly GCF_015237465.2 of Chelonia mydas. Lineage (NCBI taxonomy): Eukaryota > Metazoa > Chordata > Testudines > Cheloniidae > Chelonia > Chelonia mydas. The sequence continues at coordinate 157,202,403 of NC_057850.1, forward strand.
TACTCCACAAGTAATCCCAAATGGGACTACTCACAGAATAATGTACTACTCAATGTGACTAAAGTATCTGAATCTGACCCTGAGTTGTAGAAACAGAATATGACCCAGTGCACCTACATTTTTTGTGCATTATGCAGAGCTCTGTCCTCTACAGAGTTTCTGTAACCTTGGCAAGAAAATGTTCTACAAATGTAAAACTTCTGCTGAAAGAGGTTTTCTTTGAACTATTTTTTATTGGTCTTTTTACATCCTTAAAGCTAAGAGCACACACAGCTTTTTTCCATCCTCCAGCAAGCTCCTGAGTGCAGGCCATAACACAACAAATGATGTTAAGAGACTATTTCCCTCCCACTTCATGAAAGAATGGATAAAATGGTCTTTTCCTATTTTGCTTTCTTCACAAAAACACATACCAGTTGTTATTTTTCCTCTGACGTCTTTGCTGAGTTAATTCACAGGCTAGAAGGATTATTAAATAACAAGGTAGAAAATAATAAAAGAAAGTATTTCATAACAACCAACTGTGGTATTGCCTAGAATTCCAAAACCAGGCCTGTGTGTGTGACCATAAGTGAAGAGAGTGACATTTATCAACAGATACATTAAAGTAAATATATAAGAGGTACATAAGTTTTCACAAAGGTTGGGATTTGCATTAGTGGCATACTCAATACTCACCCTTCTGAAGAGCTACAGTATCAATAGTTCCAAGGACAGCAGACTTACAGCTATTTTTAACAAAGCCCTGACTGCAACTGTTTAGCTCATAAAACCTCACAACAGCAATAGCTTAAACCCTGCTCTGCATGAACATGCTCTTAGCCAACCTTCCTAAACAATAAATGGTTTCTCAAAATCCCATGATACTCTGAAGAGGTTACTAACAAGGGGCAGACATGTCAGATTTGTTACAGATTTGGCCTGTTTTCAAGGCTTCCAAAATACAACGGTTACAACTAATGCATCAGCCATGCCTGCCCTGTTGATATTTTTGGAAATGAAAAGTGACATCTCATGAAGGTACAATACTCTGACCTGACGATTCATGAAGACACGAACACATTCTTTCATAAACATGTTCACTTATAAAGATGTAAATGCATGCTGTCCCAGGCAGACCCATGCTGAGACTGACTGATACCCATTCCATTCACTTACAACACACAATTTATTTCTGTCAAGGGATTACTTATTAAGAGTGAACTCTTTGATACACTCACATGAGAAAACAACATTGCTATCAAAGTCCACCACCACCAGTTCTCAAACATCTTCCCCTGCACTTCTTAAAAAGTTTTAAGGTGACTTTATGTATAATGTGGAGAATAAAACTAATTTAAAATATTAGGTATACTTTGTGTTCTATCCATTTAGGAGGAGATTTTCAAAGGCACACAGGAAAATTAGGCATTCAACTTCCATTGATTTTCAATAGGAGTTAGGTGCCTTAATCCCATTTGTGCCTTTGAAAATCTCTCCTTTAGCCTACACATTTAAATACATAATCACAAAGAAATTATTTATTTTTGTAGGCCAGTTATTCTAAAACATCTCATTTCTCGACACTAAGGATAATGATGGTGGTGAGGTCTGGGGTATCTTTTCCTAAACTGGTGAAGTTTAGGGATATTCCTAAATCAAGCGAAGTTAAGGGATATTCCTAAATCAGGCAGAAGGCAAATTTGATTTAGGATGAAAATATCACTCAGTTACAGTCCTGTTGAGTACAAAAATGACAGGTTACTAGGCACAGATCCGTATTTTTTTCATCTTCTGTGTTTCCGATTTGAAAAACTCTTCTCGTACACAGTCAGGATTCAACGCTCCTTTCCACAGGATACCTGTATTCCTCTGACACATAAGGGGTCTGTACTGCTCTTCACTTCCATCACAAGTTTGGGCAATAACTGCTCCATCTATCCTTATGCTACACTATTTGACAGGAAGAGTCACATAACAATTGCATCACTGCAGTGTTTGGGGTATCAACGTAGAATACTATACTATTCTATAATGAGGACACCGGACACTAGCTGAGCCTCTACCTGAGTCCTGCCGCACAATCCCTTCTTTCTGAACGTAGACTTAGGGCAGGTCTACGCTAGAAGCGCTATATTGACACAGCTGCACCGATGCAGCTGCGCCACTGTAGCATCACTGGTGAAGATGCTCTCTCCTGTCGGCATGATAACTCCACCTCCATGAGAGGGGGAAGCTATGTTGCGGGAGAGTGTCTCCTGCTGACATAGCGCCGGTGTGGACAACACTTAGGTCGCTGTAACTTGCATCGCTCAGGGGGCTGTCTTTTCCACAGTTAAGTAAGATCGACTTAAGCGGCAGCGTAGACCTGCTCTGAGTTCCCTCTAGTACAGTGATTTTCAATCTTTTTTCATTTGTGGGCCCCTAAAAAATTTCAAATGGAGGTGCGGACCCGTTTGGAGATCTAAGACATAATCTGAGGACCCCCAATGGTCCGCAGACTACAGGTCGAAGGTTCTATGGTAACAACAACCTTTCGCAGACCCCTGAGTCATAGTCTGTGGACCCTCAGGGGTCTATGGACCACAGATTGAAAACTACTGCTCTAAAAATACCTAAGTCTCCCTCTCCAGCCATACAAAAACACAAAATAACCCCCTACTTCTGCCTAATGTGCAACAGCACTAAAATCAGCACATGTTCCACCACTAGCAACTGTGACAGCAGCAGCACTGACCATGCCTCTGATCCCATCTACAGCTGGTCTGAGTATTTGTGCTACTGATCCCCTCTCGCCCCAGTTCCTTACTTCCCCACCAAGGACCCGCAACAATGGAGGGGTACTTTCAAAGTGCCCCTTTCCCTCCCCAACGCTGAATAGCTTACCCCCACCCCCACCAGTGTAGGGATAGTTTCTAAGTCTCCCCTCCCTCCCCCCAACACTATGGGGTAGGTTTCTCTGTACCAACCCACGCCACCCCCCACAGGGTAGGGATGGTTTCTAACACCGCCCCCACCCCTGTACCTTATGCGGGGCTCGGAGCAGGCGGTGCACCCCGGCCAGCTGGGTGATGAGCGCGATGTCCTCCCTGAAGGTGTAGAGAGGGGGCCGGGTGGGCTCGGGGAAGTTGGTGCTATTGAAGGGGTCGGTGTCATCTAAGAACTGCACCCTGCAGACCAGCGTGGCCATGGTGCATCCATGCAAAACACGGCAGCGGCGGCAGCGGCAAAGCACAGGGTGGGGGAGGCTGGGCAGGAGGCGCCCCCTCCCCCCCGAACAAGAAATAAAAGTTGGAGCCTAGCAGCAGGGCTGCGATCAGCCCGCAGCGGCAGGTTGGCAGAGATCAGGCTCCGCTCCCCGGCGGCCGGGCTGAGCTGCAACCCGAGGGCGGGGGGAAGCAGGAGAAGCACCGGCCGCAGGAGCCACCGCAAGATGCACGCAGCGGAGCCCGACTGCTTCAGAGCCCCCAGCACGCGGGGATCATCGCCCCCTCCCCGCCCGGCTCCACACGGTGCGGGCGTCCTTCAGGCTGACAAAGGGCAGAGCCCCGGGGCGGAGCGGCCGGCGGGCGCGGTGCACGGGCAGCCGGAGAGCAGCGGCGGCAGCTGCTCCCCCATGCTCAGTCAGCCTGAGCCGCTGCAGCGGGCCGGGGCTGCTGCCTGTGGGAAACCCGCGCTGGCTTAGTCCTCAGCCAAGCGCCGCCTGAGCCGCCAGGCAGCAGGCGCCCCCCAGCGGGCACAGGGAGGAGCGTCACCCGGCCGCCACATTCCCCGGCCCGGGACACGGGAGCGGGGCACAGGGACACCCAGTCAGCCAGGAGCTCCCGCCTGCGCGGGAACTGGGGTGGGGTGGAGTGGGGTGGAGGCGGAGATAGCCTGCTAAAATCTTCCGGGGAGGAGGTAGGGAGAGAAGCTCCTCATCCTCGCATCTGCCAGAGGAGAGACAGACATTCCATCCTTCCCCCTCAAAAAAATACTCCTAGATTGGGAGAGATCGAGAGAGTCCACCACGCAGAGACCATGTCTAACAACCCTCAATCTCCAGGGACGGGAAAATCTGGGGGGAGGGGAAGAGAGAGACTCCTACTTGGGGAACCCCACATCCTTCAGGGGAAAGAGACAGAAAGCACTTCACCACACCCAAATCTCCAGGCAGACCCTTGCATTCTCCCGGTCGTCCCGGTCCTGGAACCACCTATCTATAAATTTGCGAGCAAGGCCAGATTAAGGCAATCCAGGGCCCCAGGCACAGTACCACCCATGGCTCTGTTTGGTGTAGTGGTCGGTGCCAGTGCCACACAGGAGCCATCTACTGGGAAACAAATTCTAAACACCCATATTTGCATATAGCTGCATTCTGTTACCTCAAATAGCCTGTGCTTCCTGTTAAAATCTTTCCTGTAATATTTGTTAAATTTAAAGGGAATTTAAAATAAAGTCAGGGATTTGATCCAAACAGAAAGTAATACAAAGGATCAAAGTTTGGCCATCTTTTTTTCTTGTTTATATAAAGCCCATATAATTGTTTGGGTTTTTTGTATGTGTTCGGGGTTTCTCCCCCCAAACAGATGAATCAATGCTATTTTGTTTCCAAACAGAAAAAATAAAAGAGCTCACTCATATATTTCTTTGCCTTTTTCCCTAATACTTAGGCCTCTATTTTCCTCCTCCAGAAAATATCCACAGAAGAGAAAATTTCCATGATGTTGTCAAAGTATAGAAAGGCCCCAGATATGTATGGGATCACCCCCATGTGGATTGCAGAATGTGGACAAAAATGTGCTGTGTTCTTCATTCAAGGGGAGACGGATGGGCCATTTGTTAGGGCAGTAGCATAGAAAGTGGGATGCTTCGGTTTGGTTCCCTGCTCTACCACATGCCATCCCTACCTCTTGTTATGGTACTAGGATGTTCCCAGAGGAAATCTCTGGTTAATGGGGCTCTAGCAACCATATTCCCACCATGCCATGCAAGAGAGAGAGTTTGGCAATATGATGCTGTTGTGTATGTACTGATGCATTACCTCTTTTGATTTTGGAGAGAGTTGTTGAAATACGTGATACATCCAACCTTTAATGTACTTCCATGCATTTGAATGCAATGGGCATTCAGAATCACATTGGGGTCATTGAAAAAGTTAATGATGATGAAAATATCCATGTTGCTGCTATTCAAGCAACAAAGCTTTCTGACAAAGTGTATCTATTGCAGGTTTTGACTACTTGAGAAAGGAACAGCTGGTGGAAGTCTGATGTTTATTAGTAAGGAGACACTCAAATATAAAAGAGCTATGGACGTGTATGAGATGAACATGCATCCTTAGTTGGATTGTGTTACTATCAAATTCTGACAGGTTTCAGATGCAAGGCACTGAATTTAGCCATATGGAGTGGAAATCCATCAACTTCATGATAAAACTCATACAGACTCAGACAGACATCATCTTCGTTTCCAAATGCAAACAGATGGACATCATACCAAAAGGACTAAAGGTAAAAAATCCATTAAAATCTACATATCACACAGACTATGCTGAGAGATTATACCACACACTCTCAAAGAAATTGCAAAACTACCTGATCAACATCCTATACAGAAAACAGGGAAGATTAAGAATGAGCTCTCAAAACTGGATACTCTCACCAAAAACCAACCTTCCACACAAACTTCCTCATGGATAGATTTTACAAAAACTAGACAAGCCATTTACAACACAAACTTTGCTTCACTACAAAAGAAAAAGGATACTAAACTATCTAAACTGCTACATGCCACAAGGAGCCACAACAGTAGTTCCCTGAACCCACCCAACAATATTGTTAATCTTTCCCAGCTATACCTTTAGCCCGGCAGAAGAATCTGGCCTATTCGGGGCCTCTCCTTTTGTCCCTCCAGGCCCACGAACATGATACAGTTCTGCGGTGACCTAGAATCCTACTTTTGACGTCTCCGACTCAAAGAATATTTCGAACACATCTCTGAACAACATACTAACCCACAGAATCCTTTCTACCAACACTACAAAAAGAAGGATTCTGCGTGGACTCCTCCTGAAGGTCGAAACAACAGACTGGACTTGTACATAGTTTGCTTCCGTCAATGTGCACAGGCTGAAATTGTGGAAAAGCAGCATCACTTGCTTCATAACCTCAGTCATGCTGAACACAACACCATCAACAGCCTCAGGAACGACTCTGACATCATAATCAAAAAGGCTGACAAAGGAGGTGCTGTCATCATCATGAATAAGTTGGAATATGAACAAGAGGCTACTAGGCAGCTCTCTAACTCCACCTTCTACAGGCCATTATCCTCTGATCCCACTGAGGATTACCAAAAGAAACTATACCATCTGCTCAAGAAACTCCCCGAAAAAGCACAGGAACAGATCTAGGCAGACACATTCCTAGAACCTCGACCAGTGGTATTCTATTTGCTACCCAAGATCCATAAATCCAGAAATCCTGGACACCCCATCATCTCAGGAATTGGCACCCTAACAGCAGGATTGTTTGGCTATGTGGCCTGTCTCCTCGGGCCCCACACTACCAGCACTCCCAACAATCTTTGAGACACCACTGACTTCCTGAGGAAACTACAATCCATCGGTGATCTTCCAGAAAACACCATCCTGGCCACTATGGATGTAGAAGCCCTCTACACCAACATTCCACACAAAGATGGATTACAAGCTATCAGGAACTGTATCCCTGATAATGTCACAGCAAACCTGGTGGCTGAACTTTGTGACTTTGTCCTCACCCACAACTATTTCACATTTGGGGACAATATATACCTTCAAGTCAGTGGCACTGCTACAGGTACCCACATGGCCCCACAGTATGCCAACATTTTTATGGCTGACTTAGAATAATGCTTCCTTAGCTCTCGTCCCCTAACGCTCCTACTCTACTTGCGCTACATTGACATCTTCATCATCTGGATCCATGGAAAAGAAGCCCTTGAGGAATTCCACCATGATTTCAACAATTTCCATCCCACCATCAACCTCCGCCTAGACCAATCCACACAAGCGGTCCATTTCCTGAACACTACTGTACTAATAAGCGATGGTGAGCTGTAGCTCACGAAAGCTCATGCTCAAATAAACTGGTTAGTCTCTAAGGTGCCACAAGTACTCCTTTTCTTTTTACGAATACAGACTAACACGGCTGTTACTCTGAAACCTGTCATAAACACCACCCTATACCGGAAACCTACTGACCACTATACTTACCTACATGCCTCCAGCTTCCATCCAGGACACACCACATGATCCATTGTCTACAGCCAAGTCCTAAGACACAACCACATTTGCTCCAATCCCTCAGACAGAGACAAACACCTACAAGATCTCTATCAAGCATTCTTAAAACTACAATACCCACCCGCTGAAGTGAAAAAACAGATTGACAAAGCCAGAAGAATACCCAGAAGTCACCTACTACAGGACAGGCCCAACAAAGAAAATAACAGAATGCCACTAGCTGTCACTTTCAGCCCCCAACTAAAACCTCTCCAGCGCATCATCAAAGATCTACAACCTATCCTGAAAAATGATCCCTCACTCTCACAGATCTTGGGAGACAGACCAGTCCTCACTTACAGACAGCCCTCCAACCTGAAGCAAATACTCTCCAGCAACCACACACTGCACAACAAAAACACTAACCCAGGAACCTATCCTTGCAACAAAGCCCAATGCCAACTCTGTCCACATATTTATTCAAGAGACACCATCATAGGACCTAATCACATTAGCCACGCCATCAGGGGCTCGTTCACCTGCACATCTACCAATGGAATATATGCCATCATGTGCCAACAATGCTCCTCTGCCATGTACATTGGCCAAACCTGACAGTCCCTATGCAAAAGAATAAATAGACACAAGTCTGATATCAGGAACCATAACATTCAAAAACTGGTTGGAGAACACTTTAACCTCTCTGGTCACTCAGTAACAGACTTAAAGATGGCAATTTTGCAACAGAAAAACTTCAAAAACAGACTCCAATGAGAAACTGCTGAGCTTGAATTAATATGCAAACTAGATATCATTAACTTGGGTTTGAATAGAGACTGGGAGTGGCTGGGTCATTACACATGTTGAATCTATTCCCCAATGTTAAGAATCCTCACACCTTGTCAACTGTCTAAATGGGCCATCTTGATTATCACTACAAAAGTTTTTTTTTCTCCTGCTGATAATAGCTCATCTTAATTAATTAGCCTCTTACAGTTGGTATGGCGACTTCCACCTTTTCATGTTGTCTGTATGTATATATATTTATATTCTTACTATATGTTCCATTCTATGCATCTGATGAAGTGGGCTGTAGCCCATGAAAGCTTATGCTCAAATACATTTGTTAGTCTCTAAGGTGCCACAAGTACTCCTGTTCTTTTTATCAAGTTCTGGGGTAAGGAGTTCACTGTTGTCCGTGTCTATCATCCTGATGACAGGCTATCTGATAAAGAAAATCTTGTGATAGCATTGGAAAGTGTAGCCAAACAATTATCTATGGAGATTTCAATACCAAAAGTGAAGTTTTGGAGAACAAAACAATTAATTTGAATGGAACTTTGCTATAAGACTTTATTGCTCACAATGATTTAGCTTCAGAGTGGTAGCCGTGTTAGTCTGTATCAGCAAAAAGAACGAGGAGTACTTGTGGCACCTTAGAGACTAACAGATTTATTTGTGCATGATTTAGTTGTTTTGAATAATGGCATTATGACTTATACGTCGATCATATGGCACACAATTAACATTAGATGTAACTCTGGTGAGCAGCAGCATGTCCATGGGCTGTGCATGGAATGTTTTTCAGGATGTTGGAAGTGATCATCGATCGGTAGTCACTTGTTTGAATAGGAAGACAGTGAACTCTCAGTTAAGAGGTGGAACTTTCATAAGGTTGACTCATCCTATTTCACAGACACACTTGAGAATAATATTTCTCAAACACCTATGAAATGTAACTTCGAGGAAGATTTTTTTTTAATCTGCTGCACATCCGCAAAAAAGATCATCTCAAAAAGCAAGAGGAAGAAATGGGTTTCACAGTGAAATGACACTGGCATAAACAATCTTATTAAGGAAGGGTATTGAGTTCAACTGGAGGTTGAACAGAACCTCAGAGATGAAGGAGGCCAGACAAAACAGAACGAAGTCTCAAAAGAGGTAAGGTATTGGGAAGAGACTTGTGAAAGGCTGGATCCTCATAGATGAAAAAGATTTATGGGTGATACTTAAGTGAATTGAGAAAAGATAGCTCAAGGCTTGCAATTTAAAAAACACCAATATCCTGAAAAGTGGAGGTGCAGAGGCATTAGATGATAAAGAGTCTGTGAATATTTGGGTGGAATATTATGCCAAGACTGGTAGGCTCATGTATAATGATGAGGATAGGTCTGTTGAAAAACACACAAGATGGAGTATTCAAGAGGAAAGACAAAGATAATTTAAAAACATACACACAGATCTTACTGAGTGTCTTAGCTTTAGATAGATCTTTCTCACACATGTTAGAAAATGCAGTAGAAAAGCTTGAACACCGCAGGTCCCGTGGGCTGGACCTCATCTACGGTCATATGATAAAGCACTTTGGGAAGAAGGCTAAAGCCAGGTTGTTGGACAAAATGAACTGTGGATAAAAGGGAAGGTACCTAATCAGTGGAAGTTAGCAATTAATGTTCTTAAGACTAGCAAGACCCTCTTCTCGGGGCAGCTATCAGCCTCTAACTTTAAACACCACCTTTTCAAGATAATGGTAGGAATGGTACAATCAAGACTTTCACGGTTTCTTTTATAAGAAGAGAAAATAGAACCTACCCAAATGGCACATAGGCACTTGCATTCAATTACAGACCCATGGGTGACCTTCTGTCAGCCTATTATTGAAAGATTCCAACAAAAGTCATCAACAGGAGTCTCAGTGCCACATTTGATAGAGGTTGGCATGATAAGCTCTTAGTAAACTCAATAAGATGGCAATCTGTGGTCAAATGTACCTTCGGATAAGACAGGTTTCAGAGTAACAGCCATGTTAGTCTGTATTCGCAAAAAGAAAAGGAGTACTTGTGGCACCTTAGAGACTAACCAATTTATTTGAGCATAAGCTTTCGTGAGCTACAGCTCACTTCATCGGATGCATACTGTGGAAAATACAGAAGATGTTATATACACACAAATCATGAAAAAATGGTGTTTATCACTACAACAGGTTTTCTCTCCCCCCACCCCACTCTCCTGCTGGTAATAGCTTATGTAAAGTGATCACTCTCCTTACAATGTGTATGATAATCAAGGTGAGCCATTTCCAGTACAAATCCAGGTTTTCTCTCCCTTCCCCCCACCAAAACAAACCCACTCTCCTGTTGGTAATAGCTTATCTAAAGTGATCACTCTCCTTACAATGTGTATGATAATCAAGGTGGGCCATTTCCAGCACAAATCCAGGGTTTAAGAAGAATGTCTGAGGAACGGAGCGGGGAGGGGGTGTTAGGAAAACAAGGGGAAATAGGTTACCTTGCATAATGACTAAGCCACTACCAGTCTCTATTCAAGCCTAAGTTAATTGTATTCAATTTGCAAATGAATTCCAATTCAGCAGTCTCTTGCTGGAGTCTGGATTTGAAGTTTTTCTGTTGTAATATCGCAACTTTCATGTCTGTAATCGTGTGACCAGAGAGACTGAAGTGTTCTCCGACTGGTTTATGAATGTTATAATTCTTGACATCTGATTTGTGTCCATTTATTCTTTTAGGTAGAGACTGTCCAGTTTGACCAATGTACATGGCAGAAGGGCATTGCTGGCACATGATGGCATATATCACATTGGTAGATGTGCAGGTGAACGAGCCTCTGACAGTGTGGCTGATGTTATTAGGCCCTATGATGGTGTCCCCTGAATAGATAAGTGGGCACAGTTGGCAACGGGCTTTGTTGAAGGATAGGTTCCTGGGTTAGTGGTTCTGTTGTGTGGTATGTGGTTGCTGGTGAGTATTCGCTTCAGGTTGGGGGGCTGTCTGTAGGCAAGGACTGGCCTGTCTCCCAAGATTTGTGAGAGTGATGGGTCATCCTTCAGGATAGGTTGTAGATCCTTGATAATGTGTTGGAGGGGTTTTAGTTGGGGGCTGAAGGTGACGGCTAGTTGCGTTCTGTTATTTTCTTTGTTAGGCCTGTCCTGTAGTAGGTGACTTCTGGGAACTCTTCTGGCTCTGTCAATCTGTTTCTTCACTTCCGCAGGTGGGTATTGTAGTTGTAAGAATGCTTGATAGAGATCTTGTAGGTGTTTGTCTCTGTCTGAGGGGTTGGAGCAAATGCAGTTGTATTGCAGAGCTTGGCTGTAGACAATGGATCGTGTGGTGTGGTCTGGGTGAAAGCTGGAGGCATGTAGGTAGGAATAGCGGTCAGTAGGTTTCCGTATAGGGTGGTGTTTATGTGACCATCGTTTATTAGCACTGCAGTGTCCAGGAAGTGGATCTCTTCTGTGGACTGGACCAGGCTGAGGTTGATGGTGGGATGGAAATTGTTGAAATCATGGTGGAATTCCTCAAGAGCTTCTTTTCCATGGGTCCAGATGATGAAGATGTCATCAATATAGTGCAAGGAGAGTAGGGGCGTTAGGGGACGAGAGCTGAGGAAGCGTTGTTGTAAGTCAGCCATAAAAATGTTGGCATACTGTGGGGCCATGCGGGTACCCATAGCAGTGCCGCTGATTTGAAGGTATACATTGTCCCCAAATGTAAAATAGTTATGGGTAAGGACAAAGTCACAAAGTTCAGCCACCAGGTTAGCCGTGACATTATCGGGAATAGTGTTCTTGATGGCTTGTAGTCCATCTTTGTGTGGAATGTTGGTGTAGAGGGCTTCTACATCCATAGTGGCCAGGATGGTGTTATCAGGAAGATCACCGATGGATTGTAGTTTCCTCAGGAAGTCAGTGGTGTCTCGAAGGTAGCTGGGAGTTCTGGTAGCATAGGGCCTGAGGAGGGAGTCTACATAGCCAGACAATCCTGCTGTCAGGGTGCCAATGCCTGAGATGATGGGGCGCCCACAATTTTATTTTCCACAGTATGCATCCGATGAAGTGAGCTGTAGCTCACAAAAGCTTATGCTCAAATAAATTGGTTCGTCTCTAAGATGCCACAAGTACTCCTTTTCTTTCTTCGGATAAGAGATTTCTTACAGTATTGGAAAATAACTGTAAGATTAAATGGTTCTTTTTCAAAGACAAAGCTTCTTAGGGTGGAAGTTCTCAGGGTTCAGTTTTCAGTCCTCTTCTTTTCCTGCTGTAATCCTCTGGACTGTCAGACCACTTGATGTCATCTGTATACATGTTAGCAGACTATACTGTGCTTCGTATCATGGGTTATGAAATAGATGGACTGGAGAATGAATGGAATGAGGGCTTGGAAATTGTAGCTAAGAAACATAAATTCTGGCTGAATCCAGCAAAAATAAAATCTACCTACCTTACCACAAATTGTAGGAGGTCCAACTAGAGTCCAAAATTGACATTTGATAGAGAAGGCATTCCCACAGAGAGGAACCCAGTACTCCAGAAAGATGGCAGCCAAAGCAAAGAAGAGATTGAATCTTCTACAACGTATTGCTGGTACCAATTGAGATTCATGTGTTAGGACACTGAAAAAAACCATACTGCTCAATAGTTCGTCCAATATTTGAATATGCCTTACCTGTCTGGTCACATACTACTCCCAGTAATGTTGCTAAGATCAACATTGTGCAGTCGTTTGCAGTTCACAGAATAATTGGAGCTATAGGATCCACCCCAATATCAATTTGTGAATGAGAGTCTGATGTTTGACCTCTTGAGAACTGTAAGAAAAGAACAGCTAATTTGGTATGGAAATTGTCTTTGTTCCCTACCTGAATGTCATCACTGCTCAGATCTGTTCAGAAACGGGAAAACCAAATCAAAGCTGAAAAGATTATCGTGTTTTGAAAGGTGTGTAAAGGCTACTGAAGAAACAGAAGCACTTGATGACGTTGGGAAGATAGAGTGCACGAAGATGTTTGTATGCATAGTAATTCCTCCATATAAAGCTGTTTGCTTTAGTAAATGCCTCTCCTTTTTGGAATCTTGTTTGAAGGAACACAAGGCTAAGCTAAGGAAAACTGTAGAAAAGATCAACCAACGGTATCAGTCACAAGGCAAACAGATTCATATGTACACTGAGGTTCATCAGACGAAATCTTGAGGAATGATGGTTGTGGTGTCTTCATCCAGTGGCCTAATGGAGGGAGTACAAGAAAAAGCAATAGGGCTGTCAAGCAATTAAAACAATAATCGTGATTAATTGCATTGTTAAACAATAATAAAATACCGTTTATTTAAATATTTTGGATGTTTTCTACATTTTCCAATATATTGATTTCAATTACAACACACAATACAAAGGGTACAGTGCTCACTTTTTATTTATTTTTGATTACAGATATTTTCACTGTAAAATATAAAATAGTATTTTTCAATTCACCTAATATAAGTACTGTAGTGCAATCTCTTTATCCTGAAAGTTGAACTTACAAATGCAGAATTATGTACAAAAATATAGCTGCATTCAAAAATAAAACAATATAAAACTTTAGAGCCTACAAGTCCACTCAGTCCTATTTCTTGTTCAGTCAATCGCTCAGACAAACAAGTTTGTTGACATTTGCAGGAGAAAATGCTGACTGCTTCCTGTTCACAATGTCACCTGAAAGTGAGAACAGGAGTCCAGCACTATTTTAGCTGACGTTGCAAGATATTTACATGCCAGATGCACTTAAGATTCATATGTCCCTTCATACTTCAACCATCATTCCAGAGGACATGCGTCCATGCTGATAGGTTCTGCTCAATAACAATCCAAAGCACTGCAGACCGACACATGTTCATTTTCATCATCTGATTCAGATGCCACCAGCAGAAGGTTGATTTTCTTTTTTGGTCGTTCAGGTTCTGTAGTTTCTGCATCAGGATGTTGCTCTTTTAAGACTTCTGAAAGCATTCTCCACACCTCATCCCTCTCAGATTTTGGAAGGCACTTCAGATTCTTAAACCTTGGGTCGAGTGCTGTATCTATCCTTAGAAAATCTCATATTGGTGCCTTCTTTGCGTTTTGTCAAATCTGCTGTGAAAGTGTTCTTAAAACAAACATGTACCGAGTCATCATCTGAGACTACTATAACATGAAATATATGGCAGAATGTGGGTAAAACAGAGCCAGAGACATACACTCCTCTGAGTTCAGTCACAAATTTAATTAATGCATTATTTTTTAACAAGCGTCATCAGCATGGAAGCATGTCTTCTGGAATGGTGGCGAAAGCATGAAGGGGCATCCGAATGTTTAGCATATCTGGCACATAAATACCTTGCAATGCTGGGTATAAAAGTCCCATGTGAATGCCTGTTCTCACTTTCTGGTGACATTGTAAATAAGAAGTGGGCAGCATTATATCCTGTAAATGTAAACAAACTTGTTTGTCTTAGCGACTGGCTGAACAAGAAGAAGGACTGAGGGGACTTGTAGGCTTTATATTTTGCATTGTTCTGTTTTTGAGTGCAGCTATGTAAGAAAAAAAATCTACATCTATAAGTTGCTCTTTCAGAATAAAGAAATTGCACTACAGTACTTGTATGAGGTGAATTGAAAAATACTGTTTCTTTTGTTTATTATTGTTATAGTGCAAATATTGGTAATCAAAAACAATAATATAAAGTGAGCAGTCTACACTTTGTATTCTGTGTTGTAATTGAAATCAATATATTTGAAAATGTAGAACATCCAAAAATATTTAATATATTTCAGTTGGTATGCTATTGTTTAATAATGTGATTAAAATGCTTATTAATCGCAATTATTTTTTTTAAATCGTGATTCATTTTTTTGAATTAATCAAGTGAGTTAACTGCGATTAATCTACAGCCCTAAAAAGAACTAATTCAGGATATATTAGGTGAAACTGAAAGCTATTCTCATTGCACTGCAAGAAATAAACAGAGCAGAAATAGAGGCAGAGGTGATGTTCGTTGATTTGCAGGCAGTGATCCTCGGAAGAAAGCAGAACACTATCAACAATGCAATTCATAAGGAGGCTTAGAGGATTGGAAAGTGAGGCAATAAATTGACTTTTCAAAGGATTCTATCACACATTGGTGTATATGGGAGTGAGGTAACTGATGGCCTGGCCAAAACTAGAAGATCAGCTGGCTTGGAATGACAACAACTGCGGATATTGTCACCCTATCAAGGGAAATAATAGCCGAAATAAAAAGTCAAAAGAGAAAAGATCCTCTGATTGATATCAAAGCATCTTGGTAAATAACATGCACTGCTGTGAGATTACGGACAGGGCATATTGCAGGAATAGAAATCATTAGCAATAGGTCCAAGATATATCCACTCTGCAAGATGTCAGGAGCAGGCTTTTAGAGCTGCCTGCATGTGTGAAGCTTTTCAGCTTGGACACTTTGGATCAAGCGCTTACAACCTATATGAGTTGCTGAATTAATTTTCAAACTTCATGGGCTGATATGATTATCATGAGACCACCACCACAGGCTTCCTGTGTGACTTTGAGCAAGTCACATAGACTCTCTGTAACTCAGTTCCCCATCTGTAAAATGGGAATAACAGCACTGCCCGACCTCATAGAGTGTTGTGACAATAAATACCTTAATGATGGTGAAGCGCTTTGAAATCTGCTGATGAAAAACCTTATTTGTGAGATAGGGATTAATGGCCCAGAAGCAGCACCAAGAAAGCAAAACAACGTATGGGCTAAAAATGTCTTGGAGCATGGAGTACCCCAGTGTCTTGGTAATTGTCTGTGTCCAAACTGTGTCATGGCCCATGCACCCCTCTGGCAGCGTAGATGGACTTGCCACACTTTTTGCTGTGGACTACGGCTGCAGATGACACAAGTCAAGCATTGTAATGTAATGCTGAAAGAAACAGCATTAGATTGTGTGGGGGTTCCCACCAGAAACTATGTGGTTTTAACAAGTGAGCATGACATCTAGACCATATTGTTCACCTGGAGGGTCTATTTTCTGCAGAAAGTGGTTACTAGGGACTTCTGTCAGCTCAGGGGCAGAAAGGACCATGCCACATAGGTTCTTCTGCGTTTCTTCCATGATTCTGAGGGCCAGATTTTCATTATTAGTTTACGTTTACTCAATTTCAAAACATGCTGAGGGATGGAGCATTTGACTCAGAGATTATCAAAACTGAAAGAATTCTAAAAGTGTTTTTGTTCACTTCTTGCATTTCACTCAGCTTTAATAATGAAAAGAGACTAATTTGTTTAATTTCCATCTCTATTCTGTCTCACTTTCTGATTCTCATGCTACAATGGGTAATGTTTACAAGGAAACAAAAATTGTTTTCATTTTAATTATTTTAAAAGTAATAAAACATATATATCATACTATTTTTATTAATTAATTTTTAATTAAACAGATTCTAAGTTTGAGGACTAAACTACATAACTATCACTTCAAAGGGACACTGTCAACTTACAATTCATATGATGTAAACAAATATACTTCTTTACCTCTTTTACTACTGATAGATTATAAAAAGTAAGAGAATGTTAAGAATTCAGTTTATTAGTTCCTATTTCTATTCTTATTTACGTTGTGTATTTCTGTCATGGTGTATAATGAAAAATCAAGTCACTTTCACATTTTTTGTCATAGTTTGTTTAATCATTATTTAAATTGGATTTTTTAATTTGTGTTATGTTAGTCTTGCATTTTGTGAAAACTTGTTATACATTTATTTTTAATTTATGGCCATTGTTAGATTTTGCAAGATTGGGCCCCTGGTTATATGAATAATCCTTACACACCACACCCATGTAGTTCCATTGAATAAGGGAATGAAATTAAGGATATACATATTACATAAAGCATACAGAGATGTTTTTATATCCTGGGGGTATTTTTAAACAGATCATGGAAGCCAAACCTTTTTACAAGGCTTAAATGGTAGTATCACCCAGACTATGAGGAAATGAAATTAAGAAAGGAGTGCTGTACTGGGTGTCTCCCTACTCCATCATCAGGAAATCCAATCATTGACTGTGATTTTCGAGATGAAGAGTTAGGGATCTAAATGTAGCACACCTCAACTGAATTTCCAGACACTGAAAATACTGTTTTTCCTGTAAAGAAAGGCAACTATGGAACACAATGTTAGGCAACCCCCTTATTACATCAGGAAACACAAATAGGAAAGAGCACACCAGGCATTCCAGAAATAGACATAAAGTTGTCACACTCTATCTCCTGTCCCAGTCATAATTAGGCCATATAAGACCTCTCATGAGAGAGATGTGATAATATTTTTAAGAACATACAATGGAATCAATACCCAAATCGTGAGCAGCCTCAAAATAACAAACTTTGGACATGATATATAAAAAAAAAACAAAAACAGTTCTCTGTTTCAAGCTACCAAGTTCTTTAGGAATGAAAAATCATTTAAGAGTTTCCATGTAAGACTGATATGTTCTTCTTAACTCATCTCATTGTGGATCTTTATAAAATGCATTATTGTGTGAGTTAGGATGGTGTATCAAGCTTGACTTTGAATTTCATTATTGTTGAAATCTGAATGTTAAAATAACAGTTTTTTGTCTTTAATTTAGTCTTTTTTATTAAAAAATAATTGATGGAAAGTTACTTAGAAGCATATTGTTTAACCAAAGTACCACCCAGACTCCACTTAAATATGTATTTAAGCAGTTTTTTGAAAAACAGCTATTAGATATCTGAGCAATTGGAATAGCTCCATAGGAATATTAGTTTTTCCAGTATATCATGTCAATCCATATCTAGAATGCAAGGTCAGCCTAGTAAAAATCCTCATAAAGTTATAGTATAAGTATGTAAAATGGCCATTTCTTTTAACCTTTTATCTCCATCTTATTCATACAAATTAATTGGACAAATTACAAATAAACTGCATGCCAGATTAAATGTTTCGACTTGAAGCCAATTTCGTTATAGGAGGACAAAAGCAACTTAAACTGCCATGTTTTATTTACTTAACATTAATATAGCTAAAAATAACAATCCATTCTTTATTAAAAAGATAATAAAAATGGGCTTGTAAACCACTGGAAATAGTGCATTATAATGAAAGTGCTGACAGATCCTTTACAGTAGTGATGGGAACTGTATTCCTGTCTTACCTACACTTTAATCTGTAAATAAAACTTTAATCTCATTTAGTAAAGTGAGGACAATGATTTAATGGTATAGTTAATGTGGAGTTGTAATGGGGTCTACAAACCCCATACTAAACATAGACAGCAGGGGGAGGAGAGTTTCTCCTGATTACAAGCAAGCAGCTTGACCACAACCCCACACAGCTGCCAGAGGGGGCCATCATGGAGGCAGGCATCCACAGTTGCAAACAATAGAGGAAAAATGGCATGCTATAAAGGGGAGAACATGGGAAAGGAAAGGGAGGCAGAAAGTCCTGGAATAGCAAGGGTGACAGCCGTGCACCAGGCTGCCTCCAAGAAAACAGCTAGGAGACTGAAAGAGACTGCAAGCCCAAAAAGCAAAGGGCTGACAGGCTTAAGTGAAGGTGAGGGTCCAAGAACTGACCTGACTGAGAGTAAACTAAGGAGGGTCAGTTATGAGAGAGCACACCAAGAGATGGTGACAGCAGTGCACAGGCAAATAAAGTAAAAGACTTTCCCTACTATAAAAAGAAAAAAAGAAAAGGAGTACTTGTGGCACCTTAGAGACTAACCAGTTTATTAGTCTCTAAGGTGCCACAAGTACTCCTTTTCTTTTTTCTTTTTACGAATACAGACTAACACGGCAGTTACTCTGAAACCTTTCCCTACTATGAGTCTAAGTGAAATTTGGCTGTCACAAGACCAAGAATAATCACAGAATCATAGAAATATTGTGCTGGAAGGGACCTTGAGAGGTCATCTAGTCCATCCCTCATGCTGAGGGAGGACCGTGTATAGCTAGACCATCCCTGACAGGTCCAAACTGTTTCTATGGTTTCTACTACCTCCCTCAATAACCAATTCCAGTACTTAATTATCCTTTTGGTTAGAAAGATTGTCCTGATATGTACCTTAAATCTCCACTGCTGCAGATTAAGACCACTACTTCTTGTCCTACCTTCAGTGGTGAGGGAAAACAATTGATCATGGTCCTCTTTAGAGACTGTCATTAACCCCCCCCCCCCCCACCGGCCCCAGTCTTCTTTTCTCAAGACTAAATGTGCCTTTTTTTTTTATCATTTCTTCATAGGTCAGGTTTTCTAAACATTTTATCATTTTTGTTGCTCTTTCCTGGATTCTCTCCAGTTTGTCCACATCTTTCTTAACGCACTCTAAACGGAACAGAATACTCCAGCTGAGATCTCATCACCTGAGTAGAGCAGAACAATTACCTCCTGTGTCTTACATATGACACTCCTATTAATACACCCTAGAATATTAGCCTTTTTTGTGACTGCATCATATTGTTGTTCTATATTCAATTTGTAATCCACTATAGTCCCCAGATCCTATTCACCACTACTGTTTGCCTAGCCAGTTATTCTCCATTTTGTATTTGTGCATTTAATTTTTACTTCCTAAATGTAGTACTTGACTTTGCATTTGTCTTTACTGAATTTCATCTTGTTGATTTCAGACCAATTTTCCAATTTACCAATGTCATTTTGAATTCTGATCCTGTCCTCTAAACACTTTGCACTTGTATAGTACCTTCCATCCAAGGATCTCAAAACACTTTGCAAACGTTAATTAATTTATCCTGATTATTCCCATTTTACATATGGGGAAACTGAAGAACAGGGTTAAGTATCTGTACCAGCTTCCACTGAAGTCAGTGGGAGCCTATCCTTTAACTTCACTGGGAGTTGGATTGGGTCCAATATGATATGGCCATGGTAAAAGGGGAGAGGATGTGGAACTACATGTCAAAAATGGCATTACTGCTTCTAAATCACTGACCACTCTGAAGCAAAGTTGGGCACCTAGAAAATGAGGAACAAAATTAATGGCCACCTCTAAAAAGTTTGATTTAAGTGACTTGCTTGGCATCATACAGGATCTCTGCAGCAGAAGTAGAGATAGAATCCAATTTTCCAGGGTAGCATTCAACTGTCTTAACTGAGAAGACCACCCTTTCTCTTCCTGAGTCATTCACTATATACCTTCCAACTTTTGCAACAAATGAGGCAGAGGTTCAACAGACAAGAGACTCCTTTACTACATAGCCCTAATTCATCCCCATAGCTGGTCTGTGCTGTGCACCGAATGAGGAAGAATCCTGTGTAAAAATTTCATGTGATCACATACTTTGGGATTGTATTATAATTCATACTCACAAGGGGCCATATTTCTAATTTTCTTTTAACATAGTTTATTTTGGTGACATTTCTTAGGCTTTTTAAAAAAGCAAACTGAAAAAACAGCACTAGAGGGAGATGAGATACACACTTTGCCCTTGGGTTTCACAGATACTTGCTGACAGTAGAGGAATGGTGAGACTCAGAAATATTGGATTTCATTCCAGGCTCTACTAGGTACAGACTACTCTGAACGTTTCTCCCAACCTTGATCTCTTCTGCTCCCTTCCCACCAACGTGTCCCAGTCCTGTCTCTTCCCCACCCTAGGCTTCTTGCCCCAGCCCCATTCTCCCACCCAGTACCAGTCCCCACTCCTCAGGCTCCTCAGCCCAGTCCTGGTCTCCTTGTCCTACCAGCCCCAGTCTTGCCCCTGTCTCCAGCTCCTTATCTGATTTCAGTGTTCTCCCCAAGCCAATTGGCTCCAGTCGCCCTGTAAAGGGAAGGGTTACCACCTTTCTGTATACCGTGCTTAAAATCCCCCCTGGTCAGAGGCAAAACCCTTTTGCCTGTAAAGGGTTAAGAAGCTAAGATAACGTCGCTGGCACCTGACCAAAATGACCAATAAGGAGACAAGATACTTTCAAAGCTGGAGGGGGGGGGGCGAGGAACAAAGGGTCTGTTTGTGTGTGTGATGCTTTTGCCAGGAACAGATCAGGAATGCAGCTCAGAACTTCTGTAGAAAGTTAGTAAGTAATCTAGCTAGAAATGTGTTAGATTTCCTTTTGTTTAATGGCTGGTAAAATAGGCTGTGCTGAATGGAATGTATATTTCTGTTTTTTGTGTCTTTTTGTAACTTAAGGTTTTGCCTAGAGGGATTCTCTATGTTTTGAATCTGATTACCCTGTAAGGTATTTACCATCCTGATTTTACAGAGGTGATTCTTTTACTTTTTCTTTAATTAAAATTCTTCTTTTAAGAACCTGATTGTTTTTCATTGTTCTTAAGATCCAAGGGTTTGGGTCTGTGTTCATCTGTACAAATTGGTGAGGATTTTTATCAAGCCTTCCCCAGGAAAGGGGGTGTAGGGCTTGGGGGGATATTTTGGGGGGAAGACATCTCCAAGTGGGTTCTTTTACTGTTCTTTGTTTAACACGCCTGGTGGTGGCAGCATAGGGTTCAAGGACAGGGCAAAGTTTTTACCATGAGGAAGTTTTAACCTAAGCTGGTAAGAATAAGCTTAGGGGGTCTTTCATGCAGGTCCCCACATCTGTATCCTAGAGTTCAGAGTGGGGAAGGAACCTTGACACGCTCCCATACCTGTTTCTCTCAGTGGCTCCTACTGTCAGTTTCCCCATCACCCCATCTCTCCTTGCCCAACCAGTCTCCCACTCCAACTCCTAGCCACAATTTATTTCTCTGTCTCCAGTCCTAGTTTCACCAGACTCCTTATCCCAACTCCTTTTCCTTCTCCAGTTCTGATTTTTTTTATCCCCTCTGCATTCAAATCAGATAGCTTCTTCCTCCATCTGGGCACTAGCCAGGGGGTCACTGAACACACAAGAGAGACAGATCCAGTGCTCATCTCTACCCTGACCCAGAGCAGCCATTACAGGGAAAATGTTTCTGAGCACCCATAGCTTTGAGATGGAGCATGCTCAGTTGCTCTGGGGGGATGATGCACATACAGTCTGGTTAGCACTATGAGCTGTGAGGGGATGGAATGTGCTCAATGACGACAGAATTGTCACATATTTTTAGCAGCTACAGATGTCTGTGAACTGAAGCGTCTAAGCTGGCCAAATTTGGGTAGCATTTCATGATAATTGCAAAAGGCACAACCCTGACACAAAGGCTACCTCCCCCCAGATTTCAAGTCCCGGGTACAAGGCATGAAAGCACTAGATCAGTTTTTTTTTTTAAAAAGGGGGCACCAGAATTTTTTATCATGGGCCAACAACATACTGTGCCCTAGTTTCATTCTCAGAAACAGCTGAAATGTTTTGGATGAAATCTTCCAAAATAATTCCACCAGAGGCAGAGAAGTGCTAGGCAACTTTACTAATAGGTAGTGCTACCAGCCCTGTCTATAATTTCTAATATGGTAATATGATCCACTCTTCTGGATCAGTTTTAACATGGTATAAAACAGTTTAGGGAAAGGATGCAATTCAGGCCTCAGGAACTCCAATGTAACATTCACTCAGACTGGGATTGGTGGAGACAACATATTCCTGTGCATCATGGAGTTAGGCTACACACCATCTCCACATAGCCCAGGAAAGTTTAGGAATAGGTCTGCAGAAAGGGAGGGGGAGTGGCCATAGGGTCCATGGGTATGCAGATCTAGTGGCAACAAAGCCCCATGTTAAGGATGGAGGTGGGGGAATACCAAAGAAGCCTGCCATAGTAGCATTTAACCTCAAAAAGGGGAACTATACAAATGAGGAAGCTAGTTAAATGGAAGTTAAAAGGGCCAGTCACAAGAATGAAATGTCTGCAAGCTGCATGGAAACTTTTTAAAAACACCAAAATAGAGACTCAAAGTAAAGGTACACCTCCTACTGGTATGGTCAACAGTGGTGTCTGGTGCAAGGAGTGAGGTGAGATGGATCATGACCCGCCTCCCCATTAGTGCTGGAACAATTTTTATAATGGGGGTGCTAAAGGCAGAAATCATTTTTGTGGATTGTTATTACTACTTCAAGCCAGGGGGTGCGGAAGCATCCCTAGTTCCAGCATCTATGCAAATCCTACTGAAGAAAATAGAAAGGAGCATAAACTCTGGCAAGTCCAGTGTAAAAGTGCAACTAGCAAAAGACCACAAAAATTACCAGCAATTTTGCTTAACTATATCGGAAAGAGGAAGCCTGCCAAACAATCAGTGGGGCCCCTGGACAATCATGGTGCAAAACAAGCACTCAAGGAAAACAAGACTGTTGCTGAGAAGCTAAATGAATTCTTTCCAGAGGAAGATTCTCAGACCTGAGCGATTCTTTTTAGGTGACAAATCTGGGGATCTGTCCCAGATTGAGGTGTCATAGTTTGATGGTCTCCTCATCTCAAAAAAGATATACTGGCATTAGAAAAGGTTCAGAGAAGGGAAACTAAAATGGTTAGGGGTTTGGAATGGGTCCCATATGAGGAGAGATTAAAGAGGCTAGGACTTTTCAGCTTGGAAAAGAGGAGAGTAAGGTGGGATATGATAGAGGTATATAAAATCATGAGTGGTGTGGAGAAAGTAAATAAGGAAAAGTTATATAAGAAGTAGAGGCCACCAAATGAAATTCCCATAATATAAGAACTAGGGGCCACCAAATGAAATTAATGGGCAGCAGGTTTAAAACAAATAAAATGAAGTTCTTCTTCACACAGTACACAGTCAACCTATGGAACTCCTTGTCTGAGGAGGTTGTGAAGGCTAGGACTGTAACAGGGTTTAAAAGAGAACTAGATAAATTCATGGAGGTCAAGTCCATTAATGGCTATTAGCCAGGATGGGTAAGGAATGGTGTCCTAGCCTCTGTTTGTCAGAGGGTAGAGATGGATTGCAGGAGAAAGATTATTACCTGTTAGGTTCACTCCTTCTGGGGCACCTGGCATTGGCCACTGTCGGCAGACAGGATACTGGCTGGCTTGAGCTTTGGTCTGACCCAGTATGGCCATTCTTATGTTCTTATGTTATGTTCAGATTCCATCTTGTTGCTGTTATTTTACACAGTAGGAACAATGGAATTCCCTTCACATGGTAGAAGCTATAAAAGGCCCTGGAAACACCTCTATTTTGTCTTCAATCCTGCTTTTTACCTCTGGAGGGACTTTGCTACAAACTGAAGCTCTGAACAAAGGCCTGAATGACCCATCCAAGCTGTGGATGTATTCCAAACACTTGACTTAAGCCAGCAGTTTATTCCATCACTGCTACAAGCCTGAGCCAAGAACTTTGCAATTACTGTATGTATTGGATTCTTTTAACCAATTTTAACTCTCATCTTTCTTTTTCTTTGACTAAACCTTTAGATTTTAGATACTAAAGGATTGGCATCAGTGTGATTTTTGGGTATGATTTAAGTTATATATTGACCTTTGTGTGTGGCTGGTCCTTTGGGGTCAGAAGAACCTTTCATTTGATGAGACTGGTTGTAAAGAACCACTCATCTCTGAATCCAGTGTTTTTGGTGGTGATATAAGAACAGGAATGCCCATGGAAACTGCTTTTATGACTTCTTGTTAGCCAGTGCGGTGAAACAGGAGTTTACTTTTGTTGCTGGTTTGATATATCTTATGAAAGAATAACCACCAGTTTGTCCTGAATTTGGCATCCTCAGTTGTGACCCACAGAGGCATGGTTACAATTATTAATAACAAATTTTGTATTTAAACTATATTTTACTATGAACAAGCCTTTCCTTGTGAAAATAGCTAGCTTTCGTGTGAAATTCAAGTATGTGAAATTCTCTCTAATTTATATTTTCTATCAAAACTAACTTACTGAATTAATAAACCTTGCTTTCATATTACATTATTACCTTGACCACAACAAGCCATAATAATACTGAACTTTGCCTTTGTGACATGTATTTTCAACTTCACTGCGGAAGAGATAAAAACCTTGTAATGTGATAATGGATTTCCACTTTGCATTGTATATAATACCCATGTGCAAATTGAGCTCGAAAATATGCCAATTAAAACAAACATTTTCAAACTGATAACTTTTTATGGAGACGAGTGGAAGAAAGAGGCTCAAACATTGCTTTTAATTACATTTGTCATGGCTGAATGAGTTTCTGTGAACATTTAGGGCTTGTTTTCACTGCACTTTTGTGCCTCAAGTTAATTGTCTGCCAATTGACACAAAGTACTTAACATGTTTTTAAAAGCGAGCGTGGACAATTCCAACGTTTGTTCCAGACTCGACTAAAAAATAAATGTTTGTAATCTGGAACAAACATGTTGGAAGTAACCACACTAGCCTTTAAACTTGTTAAGCAACTCTCGTTAATTGGCTATCAGCTAACTTGAGGTACAAAAGACTAGTGTAGATATACATACTCTCAGTGCAAAACTGCTAGGGATTTATTGTCAAAACACAAGAACACAGAAATTCACTCAGGCCAATGGCACATCAACTGTCTCTAATAGTGGCCTGTATCACTTGCTTCAGAGGAAAATACAAGGAAACCTGCTGAAAGCAGTAATGGGACAACCTGTCCCCAAGAAAAATTTCTTATTAATCCCCAGTATTTACAAATTGTCTTAAGCCCTGAAACAAGAATATTCATGTCCCTTGCAAATCCTGGTTTATATTTTAATATTCACTGCTATAACTCTAGCTGTTCTTAAAATAGCCAATCCTTTTTTGAATCCTGCTAAGCTCTTGGTCTCAGTGACATATTGTAGCAATCAGTTCCACAGGTTAAATGAACATTTTGTAAAAAAATAAAAATAAAAAATATCCTTTTTTCAATTTGGAATTATCTAACTTTGTTTCCTTAAACTGAAAGTTGGATAACGGCTCTTGCATTATGGGAAAATTACAGGGGCACTATCCTTCTCCTCTTTACAACATTCATTATTTTGAATATTTTTATCAGGTCCCTCTTATTCACATCCTTTCTAACATGTTCAGTATTTTTTTTTCTCTTCACATGGAAAGTTTTCCATGTCTCTCCATTTGAGCTGCCTCTATTTCTGTCTTTTTTTTTTTTTGTCTTTTTTTTTTTTTAGATGGAAGGACTGTCAAAATGGGAAACAAATGAGGGCATACATGTCATGTACAGAATGCCACTGTAATATTTTCTGTATTATTCTCCATCCTATCCCTTATGCATCCTAACATTTTGTTTGTGTTTTGGACCACTGATGTATACGGAGCAGAGGCTCCATTTAGCTGTCCACAAAAATACCAAGATCTTTTTCCTGAGCTGATACAGTTAATTCAGAATCCAGGAAGTAAGTACAACAGATGCACACTGATTCCTCGAATACACGGCAGATCATTTCAAATATGCAGTGTTCCTGTATAAATCATCTGAGAGACAACTTACATCATCTCTATTGTGTAAATCAATAAACATGTAAATCCCATCACAAATACCTGCATGCATAGGCAAAAAAGGAATTTGGACATAATTATGCTTGTGGGAGCAGTAAAGATGTCTCTCTCCTGGCCTCCAGGAGGCTGTTTTGAATTCTGAGCAGTCCTTATTAGGATTCATGGTTGAAATCTCAGACTCCAGAGCTGAGTGGGATGACAGTCCTTTTGTCTTTGGGCCAACCAGTTCTTTTCCTTTGCTCTTTCCCACGTAGTTGATTCTTTATGCATTGAAATTGGGTTACATTTCTGGGTAGCCCAGTGAGTGCTTGAGCTCTGAGAAGACTTCCTTGTTTCTTTTTCTTTGGGCAAAGCAGAAAAGAGACACTCCAGGGGCTCTATGAATGCCTGTGTGAGGCAGCCTGTTTCACTTGCTATAGTCTTTGGGTCTGATCCTTGGAGCTATGCTGATTTACTTCTCAGCTTGCTGATCATGAAGCTGATTTTTGATTCATTTTTGGTCCTTTCGATTTGGTGCTCACTAAACAGTGGAGGAATCAGTACAGACCTTGCATAGAAATATTCCTGTTGCTCCAATTGAACTTTATCAGATAAAAGGAAAGGACGAAAAAGTTCACATCTCTCCCCTTCTTTCTTCTAAAACTCCTCCAGTGCCAGAGGGACAGAACAAATGGGCTGTTCTGAACCAATACATTTTTCAGCTTTTACCTATAGCAGGAAACTACACAAAGTCAACTTAACTATTTTCTCAATCCTGAGCCCAGATACAGAGCCAAAAAGCTTTGTGATATGCCCACAAAAATAATGATCTAGACCAGAGGTAGGCAAACTACGGCCTGCGGGCCACATCCGGCCCATGGGACCCTCCTGCCCGGCCCCTGAGCTCCTGGCCCAGGAGGCTCACCCCCAGCCCCTCGCCTGCTCTTCCCCTTTCCCTGCAGCCTCAGCTCGCTGCGCCGCTGGCGCAATGCTTTGGGTGGTGGGGCTGTGAGTTCCTGGGGCAGCGCCGCTGCAGAGCCTGGCCTGACCTGGTGCTCTGTGCTGCGCGGCTGTAGCGCCACCAGCCACCGGTGCTCCAGGCAGCGCAGTAAGAGAGCAGGGAGGGTTGGATAGAGGGCAGGGGAGTTTGGGGTGGTGGTCAGGGTGTGGGGGTGTGGCTAGGGGTCTGGGTGGTCAGAGGGCAGGGAACAGGGGGGTTGAATTGGGCAGGGGCCCTGGGGGGGCACTCAGGAAGGAGAAGAGGGGTTGGATGGGGTGGCAGGGGGCAGTTGGGGCAGGGAACAGTGGTGGGTTGATGGGGTAGGAGTCCCGGGGGGGCCGTCAGGGGGCGAGAAGCCGGGGGGGGGTCAGATAGGGGTTGGGCACCGGGCCACTCCTGGCTGTTTGGGGAGGCACAGCCTCCCCTAACCGGCCCTCCATACAATTTTGGAAACCCAGTGTGGCCCTCAGGCCTGAAAGTTTGCCCGCCCCGATCTAGACCCCAAACCTACACTGCGGACATTTTGTTCACATCAGAAGTCCCATTGACTTTAATGGGACAACCATGTGCTAAGCATGTGGATAAGTGTTTTCAGATTGGGCCTTAATGATTCCAAGATTTGTCTCCTTACAAGAAAAAGTGACCTCAAGAAATAATAAATGTAAGATGTTGGCCGTACAATATTCATCCACACAGGAGAAGATCTCCGTTTTGGAAGAAACAGCTAGTGATTATTCTACTGCAGTAGTAGTTTAACCAAGGCAAATCAAACCCTCAAAGAAGACTTATTGTAGAAATATTGTAAGATTCCTAGAAATACCTCTGGGTATAGGATGGAATAATAATAATAATAATAATATAGAAATGGCCATTAAGTTATTAGATCAAGAGGCCCTATCATCCCTTTTCCAGTTTGATGCTGTTTCCTCTTTCCCAATTTACAAAACAAAAAGTCAGAAAGTTTTATTTACAATTCTGTTGAGCTATACCTAACTACAAGAATCTATTTAGCATGAGATCTAAGACAAGCTGCAGAAATAATCTGATCATAATTTAGAATGATTCAGTGAGAGTTTTCCTCTTTCCTGGTGAAAAGACACAGAGCCTTTATTGATTTTAAAAAAAGTTTTCGACCAGAGTGTTGTTTGTATCAGCATGCTGCCCTCTACTAGTTAGACCCTGATTGTACAACAAAGCTACCTCTTGTTATTATCTATATGAAAAGTTGTATGCTTATTTTGTTTTCCTCACTGGTGTCCAGTGCTGGAGGAGAATAGGTAATTAGCACATGACTGCTGAGATTAGGCATAGGGGATTTATCTTCAAGGTCATTTAGTTCAAACAAATCTGGAGGTCCCAGCAAAATCATTTGATCAAGATTCAGTGCATGACCTTCTCCTAACCCTTGCTTCAAACTCTGACCCCATGTAAACTGTGTGGTGGGGCTGTTGGGTCCTTCTGGAGCTGCAGGTGAAATAAGTAATGTGTACAGATTGGGGCTTTTGGATTATGGAAGAGAACAATGGAAAGAATTTTGCTGTTACAGAGGAAGATGATGGAATTTGCAATGAGTTCCTGTCAGAGACCAAGTCATGGTTAGGTTGGCCTAATGGTGGGAGCAAGTGACCAGCCTACCACTTACAGCTGAATCCAGACAGGATGGGTCCAAGACTGAAGCCAAGGGTCACAGCTGGGTGCCAGAAACCAAAGCCTAAAACAGAGGGTTAACCAGAGTTGCAGTCAGAGAGGAGGAGGGCATAACTGAGGGTGTGAGCTGGGAATCAGAAGTCAGGAAGCAGCTGGAGACTGGAGCAGGAGCAAGGGTAGGTACAGGCCGGGGCTGGAGCAAGGCTAGAGACAGTGGCATTACTTTATCCACAATGACCCACATGCCATATGCAGCTCGCAGTGGTGCGAGCACTGTCTTACCTGGCCCTGCCTGTTCTGGAAGGGTAGTGTTGGTTGCTGTACTCCCCCAGATGGTGGAAATATGACCCTTCCACAATGTACAGTTTAAAATGAATGACTACTTTGTCCTGAGGCAAAGTACTGGATGGGTCAGATGATTGATAAAAGACCATCTGGTATTCAAGGGCTCAAATTGCAGCCTGACTGACAGTTCTGTTCAGCTCCCTGAACAAGACTGCATAAAAGGTATATTACTCTAATGCTACTCTTTCATTAAATGATGCCTCAGTCAGCACACACATCCTACAGCTTTCTCTCTGTCTGTTTCTTCCAGTGCTACTCTGGGGCTACCCCTTAACCAGAAGGGGCTATAATAAAAGAGACATGCATTCTCTTCTCCAGGCCAAATATGGGGTCCTGGTCCCAATATAGTGCCTGGGTAAAATATAAATTTCACTTAGAGGTGAGATCTATTCTGCGCTGATTAGGCCTCAAATTAAGTATTGTGTCCAGTTCTGGGCACCACATTTCAGAAAAGATGTGGACAAATTGGAGAAAGTCCAGAGAACAGCAACAAAAATTATTAAAGGTCTAGAAAACATGACCTATGAGGGAAGATTGAAAAAACTGGGTTTGTTTAGTCTGGAGAAGAGATAACTGAGAGGGGACGTGATGATAGTTTTCAAGTACATAAAAGGTTGTTACAAGGAGGGAGAAAAATTGTTCTCCTTGGCCTCTGAGGATAGGAAAAGAAGCAATGGGCTTAAATTGCAGCAAGAGTGGTTTAGGTTGGACATTAGGAAAAATGTCTTGTCAGGATAGTTAAGCACTGGAATAAATTGCCTAGGGAGTTTGTGGAATCTCCATTACAGGTGATTTTTTAAGAGCAGTTTAGACAAACTCACCTGTCAGGAATGGTCTAGATAATGCTTAATCCTCCCATGTGTGCAGGGAACTGGACTAGATGACCTCTCGAGGTCTTCCAGTCCTACAATTCTATGACTGATATTTGGAGCACATGTATTGTTAAGAGGGTAACTATTTTCTTTTGTGGCATCCAGACTCAAATGCAATAGATTACTCCCTCTGATGAGTTTAACAGTTAGAGTTGACTTTGAATGGTTTCCCTGGTCCAATCATACTTCTTCCAAATGTGAAGATGACTGGAAAAGTCTGAAACAATATGATTTTGTAATTCTAGTATAACTTCCCTATATAGGAGTCCACTCTTAATTCTATTGAAGTCAGTGGGAATTTTGCAGTTGGAGTTCATTTGAAATCTAAGGGGGAGTTTCTACAAATTTGCTACCTGTACTAGTGTGTCTTCTCTAAACCTTCTAACAAAATTAAGTAAAACAATATCTTGGGTTAAATGACCACGTAGAAAGGCAGCATCGAATGTGAATGTGCAGTGATTTTTTTCTGAGACAGAGTACTAGGTTCATGATTTACAAGCTGCATTTTTATTCACATGCTAGCACCATCTGCTATTTCTTAAAAGTAAAACTTTAGCTAAAAATCAGCAGCTGATAATTCCCATGACAGAGAGAAACAGTAAATATCTTTTATGTTCGACTGTATTTAAAACTATGGCATAAAACACAACATACTGAAACAATTTGGTACATCCATTGGGTTTAATTATAAAGAGTTGCTCTATATCTGAGTTCATGATCAGTGAGTGCCATTGTAGTAGTTGTAAAATTGCATGGCAAGCAATATAGCCTAAGGTGCTTTACAATTAATAAAGGACACTACAAAATGTTAATCCCTTATTAATCAGGATTAACAACAAAAAACTAATTGATTTTAACCCTGGCATTATAATCAAAGGGCCTAATCCTGAGCCTCCTTATATGTGCAGTGGAAATACTGTGCAGTGGAAATACTGTGTTTTTTCAGTGGCACAGGACAAAGCAGAAGTCTGCTCATGCCAGGGGATGGTATCACTCCTGCATATTGCAGAGGAGTGGTGTTTGCACTGTAATACAGGATGGAGGGGATATGGGTGGTGGGGGTCACACACAATGAATGCATAAAGGCCAAAATCACCATAGGAGGAGACTAGCAGGTCATAGAGTTACTTCATGCCCAGTAGTTGCCAGACAGACATGGCCCTGAAGCATGTGATGGGTTGAAGATCCCTTTCACATATTCTTGTCATAGAAAAGCCATTTTTTCCAGACTTTTCCACTTTTTACAGGTTCAGGCTTATCAGTCATATCTGTATCTAGACTAAACAAGGAAAAGTTCCAGAGCCAAGGGTATGACAATATTTAGCTTGTGACTAAGAGTCACCAGATTTAACAGACTGCAAGAATTTATGGCCTGCATTGATACTTAAGGAATCAGAAGATCCCCAAGATGCATCAGACTGACAGTTTTCAATGACAGTCTTAAGTATCAACAAAGCAATTGTACATGTAATATGGAATTCAATAGGAAACCAATGTGAAGACTGTAAAATCAGAGAAATTATTTGAATGTGCAAGAATCCTGGCAGTAGAGCTGGTTGGAAACTTTCTGTGCATTTTTTCAACAACATAGGGTGTTTCATTGACACAAACATTTCACAAAGATATATCAATTTCAACCAAGGTTTCAATGGGACGGTTTGTCAGGTCCTGGGTGGATTTTCCAGAGAGAGGGTGAGACTGAAAATTTTGATTCGAAAAAGGATGTTTAGACACAATTCCTCTTTCTGAAAACCCTGTACATGTTTTGTTTCTGTTACAATGTGAAACAGAAACAAATACTCAAAACCGCAAAAGTTGCCACAAAATGGAATTGTTGTTCTCTGTATGCAGTGTGGTTGTAACCCTGTCAGTCCCAGGATCTTAGAGAGACAAGGTGGGTGAGTTAATATCTTTTATTGGACCAACTTCTGTTGGTGAGAGAGACAAGCTCCGTGTAGCTCAAAAGCTGTCTCACTCTCCAACAGAAGTTGGTCCAATAAAAGATATTACCTCACACATCTTGTTGTCCTCTGTACAGCTCTACTTGGCAGTAACAGTATGCACAAACGGAAGCCTATGGAGTATATTATCTGCTAGTCCACAAACAACGAGTTACAAGAAAACAGCTAGAACTTACCATCTCTTTGTCAGAAACAAAGGTCAAACATCTGCTAATATTCCTCAGGTGGTAAAAGCAGGTTCTGGTTAGAGCAGATTGACACTTGTAGGAGAAAAAAAAATGAAGGATAACAACCAGCAGATTTTTTTCAAAAATAAATAATGAGTACCTGGAATAAAATTGGTATCTGTACTAGCAATGACACTTAAAGTATACAGAGGCAACCCACCCCCACCCCCGGCCCAAATAAAAAACAAAACAAACAATACCCGCTTCCCTCTGCCTCCCCGCCACCCCCCTCACCCCCCCCAAAAAATCAGGAGCCAAAAGTTATGTTCCTAAGTCCATATTTAGGCAACTCAATAGTTGGTGTGATTTTCAAAAGTCCTGAGCACCCACCTGCTCCAGTTGACTTCAATATTTAGGGAACTCATTGGGAGTTACTGGGTGCTCAGCATTTTTGAGAAAAAATCACACCACCTATTAAGGTGCCTAAATATGGATTTAGGAGCATAATTTAAGGCTTTTGTTTTTGAAAATCTTGGCCTGGGAGTTAACTGTTATGAACTCAGTCGTTACAACTTAAACAAGTATTTGAAATCCAGTTCTGGACCTCTAGGAGACAGGACACTAACAGCAGGACAACTCAATTCCATCTGTAGAAAGAGAAAGCTAGAGCTGAATATGATCAACAAAATAATAATTCAGACTTGACTGATAAATTGAAGCATGAGAAAAACTACTGAGTTATAATTTGGCAATTAAAATTGATGCCAAGCTGAAATATGGCATCCCAGGATCCAGAAGAAGTGCTTCTTAATAACTTATTTTAATTGGCTGAGTCATGTTTAAGTTATAAGAGTGCAAACATTTAAATGTATTTGAGGCATAGCTTGAATGCAGAGAATCTTGGAGATTTTTTTTATACTGGACAGATATTTTTGCCCTTCATTGTTAACTTCACTTTATTCTATTGGAGACTAAAGGTTAAAATATTTGGAAAACAGATTGTGGAAGTGATTTTAATACCTAAAATAAATTAGGCCTTGTCTATTCTTACAAGTTTTATTGGTAAAACTATTTTGGGTAAGGATGTGATTTTTTTTTTTAAACTGAAATTGTTCTATTAGTACAAGCCCTAGTGTGGCCACAGATATGCTGATATAAAGGTGACTTATACTGGCATAGTTATTCCCTTTCTTGTACAAGAAAATAGCTACCAGTATAAAGTGCCTTTATACCAATATAAATGCAGCCACAGTGGGGTGGTGTGGTGGCATTGCATCACTTTAACTACTCCGGTATAGTTAAAACTATACCACTTTTGTGTTTAGATAAGCCCCCAGACACCAGTAACTTTTTGCATGTGTTACCAGATGTCCTCTTGCAAATAAGAATTAGCATCCCTCATTCTTGGAGTAATAACTAAACCAATAATAATTAATGATTTGCTTATACTTTGGGATCCCAATGCACACTGTAAATATAAATAGTATATAAAAACTTTACAGAGATCACTTTATTCACCACTGAAATGTAGCCACCTTTGGAGTGAAACATAAAAACGCTAATCATACAACATTGCACAACAGTTGAGTGAACACTTGAAAGTTCTTTAGGGAACCTTAAAAGAAGCAATCACAAAAAGAGAAAACTGATATAACAGATGCACTGCTCTGTCAGACAAAGTCAGCAGGCATAGGTGTTGGAACTAGGGGTGCTGCAACATCCCCTGGCTTAAAGTAGATTCCATTATATACAGAGTTTACAGGTTGGTTCAATTGCTCTCAGCACCCCCCCTATAAAAATTGTTCCAGCACCCCTGTCAGCAGAATGTGACTGTAATGACTGGGGAACACTTTTTTCACTCTTGCATAAATGAAAACTGATGATACATTACAATTTAAGAACAATTTCAATTGAGTTTTCTTTTCTCTTTATTCATCAAGAGTTGGCCCAGGACACTGACAAACTGATAGAAAACACAAGGCAGCCAAGATCACAAAGATTGTTGCTATTGTAAAGCATTAGATATGGTACAATTCACTCTTTCATAAAGATGCAGTTAATTTGCATATCACTCATTTGTATAATGTTACTTATTTGCATACTGATCATAAGTCTGCTCCAGATCCAGGACAGAATAACTTTTGTTTATTACATCTGAGAACATTATAACTCGGGCAAGTAGCTACTAAAAATGCATTTTCACTTAGGGACAGTTGTAGGACTGTTCTATTCAATGTTCTCGCTACTGATCTCCAGTTGCTAATTTCTCCTATTGTATGTACCATTTATTTAAATGCAAACTATGTGAGTCACTCAATCAGAAGACAGTACTCCAATGCTGCTGTTGTGTGACTATTATGAATATAATTTGCAGTGATGTTGTAGCTACTCTGCTTCCTTCCCCAGACCTAAAGAAGAACTCTGTGTAGCTCAAAAGCTGGTACCTTCCACCAACAGAAATTGGTTCAATAAAAGAAATTACCTTACCTACCTTGTCTCTTTACTATGAATATGTCCAGACTTGAGTTTGTGGTCTTGTTTTACCTAGAGGTAACTGCTTGCCAATTAACTCAAATTAACTAACAGAACTGTAAATGCCAGTCTAGATACTCCACATACATTTGTTCCAGGACAGGCTGAGCCCTGGGGTAAACCACAAACATTTGTGTATTGGAACATTTTCTAGCATTTATTAACACAGACTAGCATTTACAGTCATGTTGGTTAACTCAGGTGAATAGGTAACGAATTAACTTGAGTTAAAACAGGACCAAAAATTCTAGCCTAGACATATCCTAATTGAATTTGGAGTTCTGGCATGCAATTGCCAAAGAATTACAACTACTCTCATGTTATTGGCAGTTTAGTACCATTAGAAGCACCTGAATTTATGGAACTCAAAGTGAAAGTCTACGGTAAATGTATGTGTGTTGGGTAAAATAAACATAGCTACAAAAATATTAGTATTTTATTTACTTCTTAATGTAATTTGGATACATTGTCTAAAGTATTACTGGTGTAGTCATGTTACATCTTTCCTAGGGTATGTTAATTAGTTGAAACCCAACAGTCAGAAACCACCAGGAATGTAATAAAGAAAACCAGCATTTGCTTTACTACCTTTTCCCATACTTTGACATTTTATACAAGTTTAACTTAATTTTTTTTTATATTCTTCTGCTTTTCCTGTCTTAATTTTTCCCCTTTGTCTTAAGTCTCCATTCTTCACAAGTGGGAACAAGCAATTCCACCTTTCAACCAGTTCCAATTAAATTGATGTAAAAATCAGTTTACAACATATTCTTTCCTGCCCCACTCCCTTTGGAACAAAATGTTGAGATCAAATGATTAGCTAGTTCTTGGCACAGGTTGAGTACATTTGCATTATTAGTTGTATTCTATAACTTTACAGTTGCTGGCTTCCCCACCACCCCCAAGTGAGCTCAAAATGGTTTTATGGTCTTTGGAGTTTGAAACCTAGGAAAAGCTTTTCCATCTTTTTGTCTAGGGATATTATGCAAATAATCTGTAGATATCTATAACTTTTCAAATATCTACCTCATGGCTGGTGTTCTTAAAGCAGTCTGAAAAAAGGGGAGGGGATTTTCATAATCTGAGAGTAGCAGGTTTGGTAAGAAGAGTGCTTAAACTGTGCCTCTCAGTGACCCAGCTCAATTAAAAAAAATATTTTTTCCAGGTCTGCGATCACTAATGATCCCCTTCTACCTAACTTTAAGCACTGCATGGCTGAGCTAAATCTACATAGGAGTAAGAATAAATATAGAAGTTGGTTACATGTGGTATAAGAGCTTTCATGTTGTATTTTCAAGGAGCAAGGAGTCTCAGTTTTCAATGAAATGCTTGTATTTAACAATTACATTACCAAGGTGGATGAAACTGGATTCAGTATTTTATTCAGCAAATCCCTAAACTTAGCCTGTCTCCTGTGTCTCTCTCTAGTTTGATTCCAGTTAGAAAAGTGCAGGGTTTACAAGGCGGCATGATGTCACATGTAGCTTGCTCAGTAATCAGCGGAGACCTGCAGGGGAGGCAGCAGGACTGCATGCAGAACTGGTGAGCTGCTAACCTTCATGACCTCCATCACAGTAAAATACTGGCTACTAAGGAGAAATAAATTACAGTCTGTCTCTCTACTTAGCTACCGACTATCCTGCTTGGAATGGATGCACAATCCTGCCATTTTAACTTTTTCATTTCTTTTACCGGAGCTCATTGTTATATTTCTCTAAATTTAGAGGGAAATTTTTACTAAGTAAACACAAGGAAAATAATCTGACACCATGATATAAATTCAAGGTGTACTGCTGGCACATGGGCTAATACTTTAACATTTTAAGGAAAGAATCATGAAGATATTGCCATAAATTATCACATTGTTTACTCAGTGCTGCTTATGTGTATTAACATTTTCAGATTCCTGATACAAATGTTTGAAAGCTGTAGCCATATGGACCAACTTGCTCTTTTGTCCCTAGAACTCAATTTGAGCTTATATCACCTTTTTAAGGACTGCAGATCATGTACATTTTACAGTAAAGGAAAATCTCCAGTTCCTTCAAGTCCACTGTGGCCATACTGACCATTATCTTCTATGACACTTTTATATAGTAAGACAATAAGATGCGGACACCTTCAGGTACTTTCCCTCAGACATGTCTTCTAAGTGAATTTTTCATTAAGCTGTTGAGAATCAGGTATGTCCTCTATATGTCCATGTCTGACTTCAAAAAGGGTGATGGGACCTCACACCCATTGGGTTGACAACCGTTAGCCTTCTTCTATCATCTGTTCCTATTCTGCACAAGAGTTCGACAGTGTCATGTGAAAGCCACACAGATTGGATAATGTTCCTCACATAAAAACTACGTGTAGTGTTTATTCTGCACACAGATCTCTTACACTGTGAAGTACACTAAGCCCGAGGTTCCCAGACTGCGGTCCATAGACCATTGGTTGCTCGCAGAGCACAGGTGGATGGTCTGTGGAGAGCTAGCCAGTTAGATGGTGATGGCTATCCTGCTTATTTCCTGTTCCTAAATTAGAGTAAAAGTAGCTGAAAATATTTTATATGTATGCAACTGCTGTAGTTGCTGCAGGGATGTTTTTTGATCATCAGTGGGAAGGGAAGCAGCCCACGAGACAATCTTCTACTTCCTGAAGGTGTTTTCCCTTTTTTTTAACATTGTTTCTCTCTTATCTGGACTTAGCTTTACTTAAGTTCATTTCATCCATAAAATGACATAAAGCAGTCTGCTGATAAAAATAGATGCAGCTAATTATGAATCAGCCACTCCTTTGGGTTATGCCAGGGGTCACATCCAAAATGGCAATATTACATAGACTCTGTTCACTTCTATTATTAATAATCATGTTTATTATGATAGCGTGTAGGGACCAACTGAGAATGGGGCCCCACTGGGCTAGGTGCTGTACAAACACAGTCCCTGGCCCAATGAGTTTACAATCCAATAGACAAGATGAACAGAGGGTAGGGAAAGGGATATAACACACAGAAGACACACTTTCTCCCCTTAGTATAGGAAAGGTGAAATAATAATAATACACATGTGGAGAAATATCCAAGGATCAGTATGTTTTGGGGGGGATTTAGGGCTGCTCCCCAAGACACAGTTTCAAATATAGAAGTTACAGTTTTATTGATTTGACTCCAGGTGAATAGCCTGGGTCATGCAGTACGGAGTGTATTACTGCAGATTAGTAAATTGTACAATATATTGTTTTTTGTGGAAAGGATATGATGGATTCTTTTTTGTTGTGGATAAGCTGCATTGTTTATTAGTTTGTCCATTTTATTTTTTAAAACAAGTTACATGATGTTACCACACTGGGAAGAGAACTGTCTGTAAGTTGAATTCCTACTACTTCATTGCTGATGACTGATTTCATTAGTGGACATATAGTGCCACCTTCAGTATCAAACTGAAAGTGAATTACAATTTAAAAAAAAAATCAAAAATCAACCCAACCATAACAAAACACGGTATATTAAATTCTGCCATTTAAATACCACGACTGAGTTCACACCCTTGTAAAAAGTTGTCCCATCTTTTTCCCCATAAAATTAATAATTGAGAATGAAAAACCCAAAATGTAAGGAGCCTGCAGAAGCCTGCTACCCTTTTACTTCAGGGATGATTAAGAAACCAGCCAAGAATCAAAATAAATAAATTACACATGATAGTGAATAGTTAAAAAGAAAATAATGTGGTTTATTTCCCTCAAATGTTCATCTGGAATAAATATATTGTGACAGGGTTGGGCCAGATGGCTATAGGAGAGAATTTTTTTTTTTGAACCAAAAGATGTTTTTATTTGCATAACACACTTACAAAGTAAAAACAGCAGCATATGCAATGTGTAACACAGCAACCAATCACAATTGTTTTCTCATTAGCTTCAGGGGAGGGAAGTGTTCAAGCTTGCCTGGGCCCAGAGCAGGGGGCTTCCTCGACTCTCATGGTCTTCCACCCCCTCGAGTTACCTGGCGCCACGCCCGAGTGTCACCAACAATTCCCTCCTCTGAAAGCACCCAACAAGAGGGGCAGGCTGTGGGGTGGACAATCCGGGAGGGGGGCACGTGCACCCACGTGTGAAAGGACCCCTCTAAGGTGGTGGTGTCCGCAGCAGCAATGGCTGGGGCTGGGGTCCCTTACTCTCTCACCCAATCAAAGGGTCAGACAAAGGGACCCGGACGGGGACACCAAGCAGAGAATCTTGGACAGTGCCCACCGCTCCTCAAAAGCATCAAGGGAGTTGGTGGACGCCACCCAGAGGAACTTCGCCCGGATACATGAACGGACCGAGGATCGGAAAACAGCCCCACAGTCACAGGAAACTCCATCGGCCAACCTCCTCTCTCTGGTTTTATAGATGGCCATTTTAGGCAGGGCCAGGAGGAGGTTAACTAGGAGATCCCGTGACTTTGTGAGGCCATGGATGGGGAGTGCATAAATAAACAGGTGAGGGGGAAAATGCAACCAAAAACGTAATAGGAGATTTGTGAGGAGCTGGAACAGGGGCTGCAGCCTGGCGCACTCCAAATATACGTGCGCCAGGGTTTCCCTCACACCACAAAAGGGACAAATATCTGGGATGGGGGTGAACCACGCCAAGTACGTACCCGTGCTCACAGCTCCATGAAGGAGCCACCAACTGATGTCCCCGATGGGCCTCGGAACCAAGGTGGAATATAGGCTGGCCCACCGGGGCTGCTCACCCTCCAAAGGTGGCAGAAGGTCTCGCCACTTTGTGTCAGGGCAGGACACTAGGGTGAGGGCGTGAAGGGTGTGGAGCGCGAGCATGTATAGATGTTTCCTTGGCATGGTTTGGAAGCATACCGGCTGCAGTTCATGCAGCTGGCTCGCAGTGAAGGGGTGAGGGGGTCGATTGGGTCTGCAGGGCAGGGGTCCAATTAAAAGGTCTGGTGGGCCTGGGGTAGAGGGTGGGCGGGGCGTGCCCTCGAGCAGCACCCAGTCAAGGTAAGCTTGAGCAGCGGGCGGCAAAGCGGCCTTCGCCTCCTGAAGTACGCGCCTGGGGGGTGCAAAGTCTGGAGAGCCCCATGCGCCGGGCGAGTGTCAGGGGATCCAGCCTGTCTCCCCGGTCATAGTCCAGGAGGTCTCCAACTCTCGTGACTTCTGCCAGGATCAAGCTCTGGCGCACCGAGCGGGACTCCGCCACCTGCACACGGAGCTGGGGGTTGTGTAGCAGGGGCTCCGCGAGGAGATCTACCCCCTCGGTGGCTGTCACGGACCTGGTCGTTAAAAACAGTTTCCAAGTCCGGAGGAGGTCCTGGTAGAAGACCGGCAGCCCCGAGAGGTCTCGTGGAAGACCTCCCGGATGGAGATAAAAGAGCTGCAGGGTCATATCGGAGCACTCGGATGCGGCGCAGAATGGCGTGCGCCAGTGTGCTCCACGCCGAACTGCCTGCACCATAGAGGAGCCTCTGTAGGGCATGGAGGCGGAAGACACGGACCTGAGTGTGTAGACACTTCAGGCCCTGTCCTCCTTCCTTTGGGGTAGATGAAGAACCCCTACAGGGGCCCAATGCATTCCTGACCAAAAGAACCCCAGAATCGATGTCCGGAGGTTGGTCAGGAAACCTGGGGCCGGGACCAGGGTGTTGAGCTGGTACCAGAGCATGGACAGGACTAGTTGATTAAGCACCAGTGCTCTCCCTCGAAGGGAGAGACATCGGAGTAGTCCCGTCCATTTCCGGAGCTGCTCTATCACCCCGCCCTCTAAATTTTCCCAGTTTTCCGGTGGAGAGGGATGCGTGGCAGAAAGGTAAACGCCGAGGTAGAGCAGTGGACCTGTGCTCCACCGGATGGTCTGAAGCGCGGGTGGGAGGGAGCTCGCCTGCCGCCAGTCTCCTACCGCCAAGCCAGAGCTCTTGACCTCCCGGGCGGAGGAGGCTGCCGAATAGATGGCCTGGCAAGCCTCCACCTGCGCCAAGTCGCCGGGGTCCTGGATCACGAGGAGCACATCATCAGCGTACGCCGACAGGACCAGCTGCAGCTTCGGCTCCTGTAGCACCAACCCTGTCAACCTCCTGTGGAGGAGACAGAGGAAGGGCTCGATCGCCAGAGCGTACAGCTGGCCCGAGAGGGGGCATCCCTGCCGTACTCCTCGCCTGAAGCTGACCGGTTTGGTCAGGGTCCAGTTGAGCTTAACCAGACACCCTGCGGAAGTGTACAGCACCCGGAGAAAACTCACAAACTGGGGTGTGAAGCCAAATGCCTGCAGAGTGCTCAGGAGGTACCCGTGGTCCACCCTATCAAACGCCTTCTCCTGATCTAGGGACAGGAGGGCGAATGACAGACCGTCTCTACGCCCGAGTTCCAAAAGGTCCCGAACCATAAATAGGTTATCAAAGATACTGCGGTCTGGGATGGTGTAGGTCTGGTCTGGGTGGATCACGTCCGCCAGCACAGACCATAGCCGCAGAGAAATTGCTTTCGCTACGATTTTGTAGTCCGTGCTGAGGAGCGAGATGGGACGCCAATTTCGTAAATCGCGGAGGTCCCCCTTCTTCAGCAATAAGGCGAGCATAGCTCGCCTGCACGAAAGAGGGAGGACCCCGCTCTGCAGAGTCTCGGCCCAGACAGTGACTAGGTCTGGGCCGAGGACGTCCCAGAACACGAATTGAACTCCACAGTCAGCCCGTCCATGCCTGGAGACTTATTAGTGGGCATATGACGGAGGGCTTCTGAGAACTCGGCCAGAGTGAGAGGCAACTCTAGCCGGTCTCGGTCGCTCGTGCTGACCGTAGGGAGCTCCTCCCAAAGCACTCTGCAAGCGCTAGGGTTGGTCGGATCCGGGGAGAAAAGACTTGCATAGAAGGCTCGGGCCCTCCTGCACATTTCCGCCAGTTCCGTGAGGGGGGTGCCGTCTTCTGCCAGGAGGCAGGTGATGTGTTTCTTGGCCCCCCTCGTTTTCTCCAGGGCATAGAAGAAGCGGGAGCCGCGATCCATCTCCCGAAGGAGGCAGATGCGGGATCGAACAAAGGCGCCCCGGGCCCGATGGCAGAGGAGCAGGTCTTCGGGGCTAGCGGCCAGACGCCTCTCCAGCTCTAAGACCTCCCGTTCCAACTGCTCTATCACCGCATTTCTCCGTCGGCTGGTGCCCCGGGTGTAGTCGCGGCAGAAAAGCCTGGCGCGCACCTTCCCCAGGTCCCACCATCGCTGTGCCGACGGAAAGGCACGCCGCTGCCCTCGCCAGGCCAGCCAG
The DNA here is from genome assembly GCF_015237465.2 of Chelonia mydas. Classification (NCBI taxonomy): domain Eukaryota; kingdom Metazoa; phylum Chordata; order Testudines; family Cheloniidae; genus Chelonia; species Chelonia mydas. Next base: position 157,244,535 of record NC_057850.1, read on the forward strand.
AATTCCCGGAAGGACGTCACGAAGACCTCATCCTCCAACAGGCTGTTGTTAAAATGCCAGTAGGCCGGCCCCGGCCTCTCCGCACAGAGGGAGGCTGTCACGGTGGCTAGGTGATGGTCAGAAAATGGGGCCAGCTGAATGCTGGAGGAGTGGGCTCATGAGAGATGGAAGAGTGATAAATAAATGCGGTCCAACCGGGAGTGGCTCGACCGATGGGCTTCCACCCGGACAAAGGTGAACGTGGAAGTGTCATCCGGGTGGTGGTCGCGCCAGATGTCCACTAGGGAGTGATGTTCAACTATCTCCCGGAGGGTGTCCGCGGCGGCCGGGCTCTGCTCAGTCCCCGAGCGGTCTCGCTCCTCGAGGGTGGTATTAAAATCCCCTCCCAGGATCAGACACTCGTGAGAATCTAAGGTGCCGAGGAAAGCGGACGCCTGCTGATAGAATTGCAGCCGCTCCGGGCCCGATGTCGGGGCATAGACATTAACGAGGTTAACCACGAGCCCCTCTATACGGACCTGGAGATGCATCAAGCGACCCGGTACGGCCTCGGTGACCCCTAGCACCTCGGGCCGTAGGTCAGGGGAGAACAGTGTCGCCACTCCAGCCTGCCGAATCGTGGAATGGCTAAAGTAGACCCTGTCCCCCCACGCCAGCCGCCAACTGTCTTTGGTGGTTGGATCCGTATGGGTCTCCTGCAGGAAAATCACAGAGTACCCTCCCCCCCCCGAAGGAAGGAGAGCACCTGGGACCTGCGGAGAGCCATCCTACAACCCCGGATGTTCAACGTTGCGATGGTGAGAGGTGTCATGGGGGGGGTCGAGGGGGATCCTCACTGGCAGGGACGCTAGCATCCCCCAGCGGGCTGTGCAACAGTCCTTGATCCATCCCGTAGGTGAGTAATTGGTCACGGAAGACGCTGACCCGCCAGTAGGCCGCAGCATCCTGCTTCCCCGTCCCTTTACCTTCCCCCATGAGGGCCCTTGTGGCCCGGAGGTTTTGAAAAAAATCCTCCCATCGCTGGAGAGCAAGCTGTACCTTGTTGCGAGAGCCACGGACATCCTCTAAAAACTTCCGCAGCTCTCCTCTCAGCTCATGGGGGGGTGGGGTTACTGTTTCCCGGTTGTTCCCCGGCGGGGCCCTTGATGCAGCCCTGTGGTCCACTAAAACGGACAAGCAGGGGTGCGGATCCCCGACGGGGTGCCTGATGGGCTGGAGCTTCTAGGCCCACCTCAAGCTCTGGGGCGATAGTGGGTGGTGGAGGGAAGATAGCAGCTCCTAATGGGTCGGGGCAGGAGAACACAAAGGCTGCTCCCTGGGGGTCATCAGTTGGGAAAGGGAAGGAGACAGCCCTGGAGGCGGCAATGACATTGTAGGAGGTAAATTGGATAGGGGCAGGGGCAGGGGCAGAGGCAAGGTTCTGGGTTTCAGGAGGCAAGGAGCTGGATGGTGGCACCTCCTGATCAGACTCGAGGGTTAAGGGGGTGGGGAGTGAGCTCTCAGTGATACCGAGCATGGGCTTTATGGTGGATTTAGCGGCCACAGCATCAGGAGGTGGATTATCTTCTTTTGGACCCCCGCCCGGGAAGGAAATCGATTGCTCCGCACCAACAGGGGGTGCCCCTGGCAACTCATGGGACGCACTCATGGGCAAAGCGGAAGGTTCGGCATCGGTGCCCCCCCTTCCTGGTCTTGCGGGGGCCTCCGCCTCGGGTAGATGAGGCGGAGCTCGAGCCTTCTGCTTGCCTCGCTTCCCCTGGACTAGGGCCCAGCCCTCCATGGCATCATCTGGGGGCTGGTTAGCAGGGGTCGTGTCAGGAGGTAAAGGCGATGGCTCAGGGACTTCGGGGGGGGCAGTGGGGCAGCATAAGGGAGGGAGGATTCTCCCTGGGGCAGGCTCTCTCCCATGCCTGGTGGTATCTCTGCCACACCCTCCTCCATAGGCCCTGCCAGATTGTCAGCAGTGAGGGCGGGGCTCTCCTGCTCGTCTGGGCGTTGTAGGGGAGGTGCCCCTTGGGCCTGAGCGGGAGAAGTGGTGGTCCGAATAGGAGTGGGAGGGCGGGTTCGGGTATCGGGCAGCTAGGGGCGTCAGCAATGACGGGGCTGATGTCCTGCCGGGTCTCGGAGATCCCAGGTGCCCCTCCTTGTCGGGCTAAGGGGCAGTCCCTCCGGACATGCCCTGACGCCCGGCAGAGGTAGCACCGGGCTTCCCCCGTGGAGAAATACACCCAGTACCGGCCCCCCTAGTGGGGGACTAGGAAGGACCCCTCGAGCACCTCTCCGTCATGCGCCGCCGACGGCAGTAGAAGCTGCACTTGCTGGCGGAAGGAAAAGATGTGATGGAGGGTGGTGTCCTTGCAGCCCAACAGGAGAGGGCTGAAAACAGAAACAGGTTTCCCCAGGGTGGAAAGGGCGGGTAGCAGGGCAGCATTGGGGAGAAAAGGAGGGACAGAGGTCAGGACCAGGCGGACGCTCAGGTCCTCTAGCGGCAATAAGAGGACAAACACCCCCCCCCACACCGCCAGGCCCCTCACCACCGCTTCCTGGGCGGCAGCCTCCGATGCTAAGAAGAAAACGACCTTCCCGTACATTTTGGAGGCAGCCACAATGGCCGAGGGCCCCACCACCCTCGCCAACGCCCGCACGTCGGTCTTCACATGGGGCGAGGCGGGCACCAGGAGGCATCGGACACCGTGCTTCCTTGTCATGGTGGGGAAGGGGCCCTGGCCACTGTTGATGGTGGCGGAGGCGGTGGGCGGAAGAGATGACGAGGCGGCAGACGAGGGGTCTGCCGCCGCCCGGGCATGCATCCTGGGGGGTGAGGGAGGGACACCTGAAGAGCTGGTGAAGGAGGCAGCGGGGAGGGACGCTGTAGTCGGTGGCAGGGCCGCAGCAGTGGGGGTGGCCCCTGCCATGGAGGGCCTGGTGGTTTTAGCGGGGCCCTTCCCCTTCTTCTTGCCCTGGCCTTTCCCGCTGGCTGGGGGGGCTCCCTAGAGTCTGGGGAGGCGGTGGGCATGCCAGCGGTGGAGGTCACACCGGTGCCCTCCATTGCTGATGCCCCAGCGGGGGCGGTGGCAGGTGGTTAACAGGAGTTGGGGTCAGGTAAAATGGGACAGGCTGTGGGATGGGCAGTTCAGGGGGCGGGGGGCACATGAACCACCGTATGCTTGTCCAGAGAGTCCTGTTTGGTTGGCTGGTGCTTCTGGCCCACACGGTGGAAGCAGGGCGAGCAGCTAAATCCATAGGCAGATGTTAAACAGCCAGCAATGATGGTGGAGGAGGCAGTTGTGAAGATCATAGTGTGGGGGTTGGGAGGACACAGATGGATCGGGGGGCAGCTCTGTGCCACACCCCCTGTGTCCCTACAAACACAGTCACGACACAGTCAAGGCCTCCCCCCACACGAGAGCACAGTTCAAAAGTTACTCAGTCTTGGGCCCCCTCCACGGCGATTTGTAAGTTCCCCAGGTGGTGTTCCTCTGGTAGACGGCCGTTTCTCTGTCTGTTCCGGGTTTTCCTTTTTGCATTCCAGAAATGCCGGAGCAAGTGATAAGATTCCTCTCAACCAGAGACGGGTCCGCAGACAAACAGCAAGTGGCTGGGTCTGGGGGCTGCATCCTTCCACTTCCCCCCTCCGGGGAAGTGGGCTGGCCGGCCCCCCCTCTCTCGCGGGGGGGGGGGGGGGTTCAGCTAGAGCGGCAGCAGCGTCTGAGGGCGGGTGGGGGGCGGCTAACAGCTGGCCGGCAGCCGGCCAGCACTCTAGCAACAGCAGAGAAAGAAAAAAAACAACAGAAAGAAAAGAAAGTGGGGAGATTGTCTGGCCCGGTCTGGGGGGAAGCCGAAAGCAGGGGCAAAAAGCAAGGAAAGCCCAGGCCAGAGGGCAGCAGCAGGAGAGCAGGCTAAGGAGGTTCCTTTTCCCTGGGTAAGGTAACAGGGAATGTTCCAGAACAATCAGGAACCTTCTGCAGACAATTAAGACAGGCTGATTAGAACACCTACAGCCAATCAAGAAGCTGCTAGAATCAATTAAGGCAGGCTAATCAGGGCACCTGGGTTTAAACAGGAGCTCACTTCAGTTTGTGGTGCGCGTGTGAGGAGCTGGGAGCAAGAGGCATTAGGAGCTGAGAGTGAGAACACGGACTGTTGGAGGACTGAGGAGTACAAGCATTATCAGACACCAGGAGGAAGGTCCTATAGTGAGGATAAAGAAGGTGTTGGGAGGAGGCCACGGGGAAGTAGCCCAGGGAGTTGTAGCTGTCACACAGCTGTTCCAGGAGGCACTCTAGACAGCTGCATTCCACAGGGCCCTGGGCTGGAACCCGGAGTAGAGGGCGGGCCCGGGTTCCCCCCAAATCCTCCCAACTTCTGGTCAGACACAGGAGGAGTCGACCTGGTCTGTGGGTTCAGAAAAATGGCCAAGCTGAGGGCTGCCGTGAAGCTCCAAGGCGAGCAAATCCGCCAATAAGCGCAAGACCCAGCAAGGCAGAGCGGGAACTTTGTCACAATATGAAATGGTTCATAAATGTCAAATGCAATTAGAGATGGGCCCAAACCCAAACTCTGGATTGTAATACCCAACTCTTGAGGGAAATTTGGATCTGGATTATTATTTTTAGGCATATCTATGCCACTCACAACTATAGTTTCTGACTACCTCACAAATGAGTTAAACTGGATCTGAACTTTGCAGCAGGCCCTTCTTTGTATTACAACAACCAAAACCTTGTATTTGTAAATTCCTGAAATTTACAGAATTTCACAGCCAGAGTTAATCCAAACTTTTCAGGCCCAACTCATCTCTAATAGTTACATACTACTTAGTTTGTGGAGACATCCCAATAAAGATACTTGAAAGTAAAATACTATACTGAGGAGAATTTTATAAACATCATGCAGTTGATAAAATCTCTATCATATACGAATCAGCTCTTCAGGAAATCCAGGTAACAAAACATTGAAGCAATCTGATATAACTATAGATTCTGTAATGGAAAAGAATGAAAATATAACTTTTGTGGTGCTGGTACTTTTCATAAGACTAGGCTATCCTTGCCAAAATCAATGTCTCTAGCTGCTAGTGAAGGGCCAGTATGGTGACAGATATAATATTATTTCATGCATTTCTAGAGTGTCCATGCATGCTAGTCAGACCATGGTACCACTGAAGGACACAAACAATAACTTTTTTCAAAAAGCCCTTAAGTGGATTGCGTCTTTTTTAAAAAGGGAAAACTGAGGCCGAAGTAAATGAACAGTTTTATTTAAATATGCCATTCAGAGGTAGTGGGTGGCTCAGGTGATTAGAAATGATATATAGGACAGCCCTTTCTCTCTATGCCACCAGTTTAAGTCACTATTTTAAATCGGACCTGAGTTGGATTTGAAGTGATGTTTCTTGAAGAGTTGATTCACAGATGAAGAAGATTATCAACTGCATGGTGTTTATAAAATTCCCCTCACTATGGTATTTTAGTTTCAAGTACCTGTATTGGGATGTTTCCAAAAACTAAGTAATGTGTTCTGTAGCCTGTGTGAAATCAATTTAGTGGTTCCATTCTGGTTCCTGGTGGTGTCCATATCAAATACTACCAACACAATTTGACAGTCTCAGCAGACTTCAGTGGGACTCCTGAAGTGTTGTCTCTAAATTAGGAGCTAGACACTTTATTAAGCCAATGTGGAGAAACTTCCACTGCTAGTATCCATGCCATACTATTTATGTGGATCAACAGAGCAGTTGTCATCCTAAGACTGACTCAGGATGACTTTATAGGCAAGGATGTGCAGTGTTGCCTTATGTCCAGGAGAGGGAACCAATATACACAATTTCTGAGCATAATCATTCAAGCACATTGATTATGATGAGGTTGTGGAAACTGCTCTAAGCAATTTCTGTTTATTTACTACCAACTTAAATAGGAGATAATTTAATTTAAACTTCCTTAGGTATATCATCACTCTTCAAGGACAAAGGAAAGAAGGTAAAGAAGGTATTTCAGGGATAAATTAATTTATGATTTTACTTCTTCAGAGAAAAACCACTCATTTGCTACTGGAGTCTGTGTTTGTACGACTAATTTCTGAAGCAAGGATATAATAAAAAAAGTATTCAAAGCTTTTTTAATTGTACAGGGACATATTGCAGTTGCTAAAGTCGAGGGTGCAACTTCATATCCTGCATAAGACATCTATTGTCACTCATTCATTAGGCTCATATTCAGCAATAGTCCTCTCTTCCCTTCCCCAAATATCTTTTGCTGAATTTTGGGGGTGAAAAGAAATAAAGTGAAAACCCACGTTAAAATGGCCCCCACAGGCTTCTGAGTTTTGGTCAAAGGTCAGAGAAGAAGTATTACAACTTCAAACTTGCCAGTGGAATAGTGGAAGTGCAATTACTCCTGGTACTAACTGCATTATGCACAGCTTGAGAACAAGACAAGATGACAAATGGCAGGTGATGTTTCTTTTGTCTGGAAGTCTAATTTTGCAATCACAGCAAAGAGTACAGATAATTGAAAATAAGGGATAATAGAAAACAAAATCCAGTAAGTAAACAAATATTTTGACATGTAGGGGAATTTAAGATCCTATTTCCTGAATTTCTTAACCTCTACATTGGCCACATTCCATAGCCATATTTTTCCTTGCTATTTGCTTATCAATATCAAACTAGATTTACTCATACTCCTGACAGTTTACTCTAAATAGGTGTAGTAATATAAAATATTAGAATCATTTTTGAGCTTAATTGGCTAAATGCACAAAATTAGGGCCCTAGGCCTGTTGTAATAATTGGGCCTAAAAATTTTGCTAATTGTGAGCTGAGCTGTGAAACTGTGCGAAAGTTTGTAAAATGTCATAATAACCTAAGATAACAAATCAGCAATGTGATGCTGTTGCAAAAAAAGCAAATACAATTTTAGGTTGCATTAACAGAGGCATAGCATGCAAGTCATGGGAGTCTACTCAGTGCTGGTTGGCCTCAGCTGCAGTACTGTGTTCAATTTTGGTCGCCAATGTATAGAAAGGATGTAGGGAAACTGGAAAGGATCCAGAGATGAGCTACAAAGATGATCAAAGGGATGGAATGCAAGCTATATGAGCAAAGGCTGAAGGAACTGGGGTATGTTTAGTTTGGAAAAGAGGAGATTAAGGGGGGACATGATAGCAGTTTTCAAATACTTGAAAGGCTGTCATAAAAAAGATGGAGAAAAGTTGTTTTCTCCTGCCACAGAGGGCAGGACAAGAGGCAATGGGTTCAAACTACAGCACAGCACATTTAGATTAAATCTCAGGAAAAACTTCCTAACTGTAAAAACAGTAGGTCAAAGGAACAGACTGCCTAGGGAGGTTGTGGAAGCTTCTTCAGTGGAGGTTTTCAAAAGAAAGCTGGATAGCCATCTGTCTTGGATGGTTTAGGCACAACAAATCCTGCATCTTGGCAGGGGGTTGGACTAGAAGACTCTTGCGGTCCCTTCTAGCCCTATGATTTTATGATTCTATGTTGATGTGGAAAAGTGGAAAGAAGAGACACATTGATTTAATCCAAACTAAAAGGCCTAGCAATACAATTCAAGGCCTGTATTAAGATCATGCCTTGTAAACAAAAACATATTCGATAGGAAATCAATGAACCAAAATTGGTGTGTGGGAAATTAGGTCTAATTGGTGGAGAAAATAATGAGGGGATGGGTTATCCCACCCATAACTCCCTTTTGGGGTCCTTAAAGAAAGAGCCTTTTGGAGTAAAACTGGCTACTGGAGTGAGCTTCACCATCTTGTCTGCCATGCCCACCAGTCTCCTGGGGCTGTGTGCCTTTGTCACTCTGATCCTGAGAGATGTCCTGACCTGACTGTGCCAGAGAGAGGGACCTAGATGACATCAGTGTTTCTTCTGGCTCTGGTTAATCCTGAACACTACGTGGGATGTGAGACTTTGACTTCCCCTCCATATGTCCTTTACTTTTCCTACCTTATTTCTTTTCCTTCAAATCTCTCTCCTTTTTCCTTCCATCCAAAGAGAGTCTCTCTTAGCTGGCCAAAACTGCATATTTTGGAACTCTGCTGTAAGCCACTGACCAGAAAGGCAGCTAAATACAATGCCCTAAACAGCCTGATGCTGGTATGAGTTTGCCAGGTCTTGGAATGGCTGATAAGACTGTGTGCCAAGCCTGTGTTTTTCCAGCAGCAAGGTTGCAAGTGAGACTCTACACCAGAGACAGAAGCTGCATTTTCTTTCTTTCTTTTCTGTTCTTTGTGTGTATTTGTTTCATTTTGCCTTCCAAGTAACAGGATCAGACTTTAACAATAGTAGCAATAATAGCGCCAGCCCATCTTAACTTCTCTTTTCCTCAAAAGGACCATTATTACTATCTTTAATACCATCTAAGAGACTGTCAGACAAGGAGGTTTTTTCCCCTTCTAAAGACTCTCTACAGTTACAGAGAAATGAAACAAGGGATACTGTTAAAATGAAATCCTTACTTAATACTTTACATTTCAAATGCTTTAACTGCTTCTCTTCCTCTTCTGTATCTTTAATAGAAAAGTTAAAAGGATTTTTAATGGGGTGTTTGACATGGTACCAGGCAGGCAAAAGTCTCTGTATACCAAATCCCAAAACTTGCTTAACACCAGTTATTGTTGGATACTTTCAGGATCATGTTAATATCTTTGACTCTTTGGTCCCATTTATTCCACCTGAACCAATACAACAGGACCCTCCCTGATTTGAGGGAATTAAAATCGTAAAAGAGAATTTCAGTTTTCATTTAAAAAAAAAAGTTCCCACCACTTTTGTGAAGGCAGCTTTGAAATCATAGGACCAGATCCTCAGCTAGTATAAACCAGCTTAGTACCTTGAACTTTTAACCTTTTTTCAAGTGAAGATGGGTTTACAATGAGAAAAAATTTCACATTTTCCCATGTTTTCAATACAAAAACCAAGTGTCAAAAGTTTTGCATAAACCATATTGGAGAGAATGCAAATTCTGCAAACTGCAACGGCAAACATCTCTGTGTGAAATCCCATGAAAGAAGATGTTGAATTTCACACAGTTCACAAATAGTGCTGATAAAGAAAAAATAAAAGGCAAACTAGACTTTGTAGCTTTTAGAGGCTCATTCAAAAGGCCTTTTTGCTCCCTATAGCAGTTTTGACCATCCTGTCAGGAATAAGGACCCGCAGCTATCCTGCTTATCTGCTAGCTTAACTGCCAGGCAATCTAATGAGCACAGCTGGGCCCCAGTTGAGCCCCCGATTGGACCAACCACAAGTTGGATGGGGACGGGGTGGGGATCAGCAGACCTGCTCTTAAAACCAACATCAGGGCACTAGTTGCTCAAAACATTTGCCTGTGGCTGAATTAGCTTCTACTTCTGCCTTGTTCCAGCCTCACTTCTGCCTGAGGCCTAACCCTGCTCCTACCTTCCTTGACTCCAGGTAAGCTGATTCTGACCCTCAGTTCTGATTCCTGGATCTGACTCTGGCTTGCCCTTTAGCACTGACTGCCATGGTGCTGACCAGCACAGCTCTGACGGCCCCCATCTGGGTCCCTAACACATCCTGTCTAAGGCCCAGGGCCATCAAAACATTTAAGTATGTGCTTAATTTTAAGCCCATTAGTAGTTCAATTGAAACCAATGAGACTAGACTCAGGTTTAAAGTTAAGGATGTTCTTAAATGCTTTTCTGGATTGGGGACTGTGGCCCCAATTCAGCAAGGTACTTAAACATGTCTTGAAGTACATGCATTGTTCCATTTCAGGAGTGAAAGCCCCTGTGGCATGATGTGATGGAGTGTGACTCACCACTGTGGCATCTTCTACTAGCTGTTGTGGGAATTAGCTCTGTGCCCTCTTCTGGTGGTATCTTGAGCATTGTCACCTCTGCTCCTGGACCCATGTCACTCTGAGGACCGCAGCATCCTCTTCAGGACACAGCCCTCCAGCTGTGTCACCCTCTGTTCTCCCCCATTCTGGGGGACCTGCAATCTCTGCCAAGCCACTCCCTCAGTGGCAACTACAGTCCATTTTCCCAGGGCCGCTTCCCATGCAGCTCCAGCACCCTCTTCTGCCCTTACCTCAGGGCCTCAGCCTGAAAGCCCTAGCAGCCAGCCAGGAGCTCTGTCTAGCAAGCCCGGTCCCTGCTTTCAGCACTGCTCTGTCGCAGGTGCTGGCACTCCTTCTTTCTGCTAGGAGCGTGGTCTTTCCTCTCAAGCTCCAGTCAGCTACTGCTCTCTGCTCTGCTTTGCAGCCCTTCTTATATGAGCCTGCTGGATCTTGGCTGCTCTTCTCAGTCCCTTTCTAATTGACTGCCTCTGGCACAGCCTCCCTAGGGCTGCTTTTAACCCCTTTTCTGCCAGTGAGGGGCAGCCGCCCCATCACACATGGGGACAGGAAATTGGACTAAAATAGAGGAGAGTACATAAAAAAGAAATATTAATGAGACTGCATGATATTTAAGAGTGCAAATTGTTAAGGTCATAGAAAGGAGGGCAAAGAAGTAGTAGCTACAGATTTACCACAAGTGAAAGTGAAAGTTACTGTAACCTAAGAAAATATGAAATATGCAGCTTAATGGTGACTGTAACACAAGAATCATTCCTTCAAACAAACAAAGATTATCACATCAAATAAAGCTTCTTAGCTGGCTTTAATATGATGCCAATCCATTTTCAATGGCTGGTTCGTGAGTATTATTGAAAATGATAGCCAAGAGAAGATACTCAATAATGCTACTGTAAAACTAAGCATTGTTAAACACAAGTGAGAATTACAACTACAAAATTACAATCACCACCAAAATATTCTGTCAAGTTTCCACATCAGTTCTTGAGAGCAGAATTTAACCAAAAAACAGCATTAACTTATATTGCTGTCCCAACAGTTACTTAAGCTTCTCCTAAACACATACACACATGCTATATATATATATACACCTAGATACACTTTTAAAAATGCATATTTACTATCAAGAAATTCAGCGGTTACTGATGACCTAAAAAGGAATGCTATTTATGTGCATGAGGTCTTTTTATTTGACTGGAAGGAAGGATCATGACTTTGATGTGTTCTGCTAATGACCCATTGTGACACTACCCTGGTGTTATCTGGACTGGAAAAGAATGTGAACCAGTCACTCCTTGATCTGCACAAGCTGTCAACTGACAAGAATGACCCTCATTTGTGTGACTTCATTGAGACTGGTGATCTGCTAGGACACTGCAATCCTTGACTCTGGGAGCTAGCCTTACCCTGCTCTGCTGTGAGAACCCCCACTTCTGGGATGTTCACACACAGCCTCTCGCATGTAAGCTGCTTGGATTGTGCAACCAAATGATGCTAGCCAATATCTCCGGTCCCAGATACAACCCTAGGAATCTCCATCTTGCAGTGTCAGTTATGCCTGCTGGACGCTGCAAGCTTATATGAGTTTGTTAGTTTAACAAATAAATTGATATGCACCAGGCTTGTTATACCAAGGGGAGTCTCTGACACACTTCAAACCAAATGCATTGCTTCAGGTAGAATAAGCAAACAAATTTATTAACTACAAAAGATTTTAAGTGATTATAAGTCAAAGCACAACAAGTTGGATTTGGTCAAATGAAATAAAAGCTAAATGCATTCGAAGCGTATCTTAACACTTTCAATGCAGTTACAAACTTAGATGCTTCTCACCACGGCCTGGCTGGTTGCCCTTCAGCCAGGCTCTCCCCTTTGATCAGCGCTTCAGTCGCTTGGTGGTGATATCTACAGATGGAGGTGGAAGAGATAGAACATGATAAAAGGGAGAGATATTTGCCATGCTTTCTTTCTTTCTTCCCTCTTGGCTTTCCCCCCTCCCCCAATTCAGGGTCAGGTGGGCATTACCTCATCGTAGTCCCTGACTGACCAAGGGAATGGGGGGTGACTCACTCGAGAGTCCAACAGATCCTTTGTTGCTGCCTAGGCCAGTGTCCTTTGTTCCCGTGAGGCTGGGCTGGGTTTGTCCCATACATGCCCTAATGAGGTGTGAACTTCCCCTCTGTTCCTGGAGAGTTTTGCCTGGCCTTGTTTTAAGCCATGAGGACATATTTTCAGCCTCATAACTATATACATGAAATTACAACCTATAACATTACTATAACAACAATGCTCAGTGCATCATTAGCCTTCCAAAGACACCTGACATGACAAATTTTGCATTGGATACCACACAATCATTTTGTAAGGATGAACATAGGGGTACAGGGGGTTCCCCTGAGGCACAGAGTGTCACACCCATCATGCTTTATTTTCTTATCTCAGAAACTTGGAAAACACCCAGCTTCCTTTAAGGGTTCTGGGCAAAGTAGCCCATGATAGTTTTGGCTAATCCCTAAATGAAGTAGTCTTATAGTTAGAATTTCCACTAACAGGCACTCAAATAAGTATGAAGATATTACTACATTAGAAGCACATATATTGGAGATGGTTCTACTATAATTTATATTGGGTGTAATTTATTTTCTACAATGTTGCCTAAGCCTAGTTCAGTTGTATAAATCAAGGACAATGTGCTAAGACTGGTTTACTAAGCAGTAGCTACTGTAGTATCTTTAGATTTGGGGGGATTAGATTTTTATTGGTAAATGTCAGTAAACACATATTTCACTGAACATTCACAAACGGATGAAAAAATATTTCCATCGATAAAAATCAAAATGTACATCTAAGCAAGGTAAGAAAAATGCTGCTTGAGAACTTATCCAAATTCGATTTCAAGATATTTATTTTGCATATTTTGACATATAATGTTGCTAGTTTGCGTTTTAATGGTTATAAAGCTTTAACTTTTTGAACCTCAGCGTCAAATTTCATTACACTACTTTTGTCTGTCCCCCCATAATTTCCTGCAGTTGTGAACATTTAAAATCAATAAAAATTAAAAATCTTAAAAATAAACATTGATATTATCAGTTGAAACGATAAAATAAAAATTGAAGTCTATCAAATCTAAGTATCTTTATGATGAACAGGCTGGTTTAAAGATAAACACTTTATTATGAACAGGAACTATGTATAGAAATAAAGCATCCTCCTATCTGTAGCTGCACTCCGTGACTGTCCTAACCTGGGCTTCTTTGTTTCTGCCCCAGCAGGAAGTGTTATAGGAAACCAAAGTCTGCATCAAGAGAGTACAGGAAGTGTACTCCATAGCACATCTTCCCTTTTTTAGATCCCCTTTTAAAATTTCCTGACTTAAATAAGATACCATTACAAATACAGTAATTAACTTAACCCTGGTTGCTTAAACACAAGCCTATCATGTCTTGATCAGTCTCTTAGGGTGTTTCAGTAATCTTCCAGATATGCTGTAAGGCAAACCCTTTAAAAAAATCCTTGTCAGTAAAAGACTGTTCAGTCACACAGTCAGTACCAGGGTAGGTTTGTGCGTGGTTTTCAACTTGCATGTCTGCTGTCATTTCACTTGTCTCAACCAAAGTTGACAGGTATCTTGAACTGATGCTTAAAATTCCTTTGTAAGATTTTGCCTTTATCTGTGATCACTGAGTCTGAGCAAGGTGACTCTTCTTTGATCACTATAGCTTTGACTGGCCAGTGCCCATCATACTAGATTCTCAATGAGTCTTTACTTTTTAACAGTGTGAGAGGTTTTTCTCCTTTATTGTAATATTTTGTCTGATTGTACTTTCCCAGTCTCTTTCTCAGTATCACAGACTATTCAGTCATCTTGTGTTTTTGTCCCATATAGGGTAGTTGAGTATTTATATGTCTGTTGTAGAGGAGTTCAGCAGGTGACTTCCCACAATGCAGTGGTGTGACTCTATAGTTGTATACTGCTAAATATGGATCTTCTTTTGCATCCATTGCTTTTTTGAGCAAGTTCTCTCTCTCTCTCTAGAATCATTCAACTAATCCATTGGCATGAGGATACCTGGGACTAGATGTCTCATGACGAAAGTTGGACATTTTTACAAAGTTCCCTATTCTTCTACTGTGGTCCGTTGTCAGTTATTACTGTTCTTGGAATTCCATGATGTACAAATACAGATTTAATGTGCCTGAGAACTCTTGCTGCTGTGGTATCTTCAAGTGTGATTACTTCTGGGAAACTGGTAAAGTAGTCCATTATAACCAGGGGATCATGTCTCCACACACTGAACATGTCACTTCCAACTTTGTCCCATGAAATTGCAAGCTGTTCATGAGATGTCAGTTCATCTTTCTGCTGGGAATTTCCGTACTTCTGACGTGTTTCACACCGACTCACCATTTCTTCAATGTCGCTGTTCATCTGTGGCCAGCACATAGGCACTGACTCCATGGGTGCTCCAGCCCTGAAGCACCCACGGAAAAAAATTAGTGGGTGCTTAGCACCCACTGGCAGTCAGTTCACCCACTCCCCACAGCGCCTCTCACCCAGCGGTGGCCCCACTAATTAACTCCTCTCCCTCCCTCCTGCATGCCATGGAACAGCTGTTCCATGGTGTGCAGAAGGCGCTGGGAGGGAGGGGCAGGAATGGGGACGGGGCACACTCAGGGGAGGGGAAGGGAAGAGGCAGGGCAGGGTCGGAGCAGGGGCTGGAAGAGGCAGAGCGGGGTGGGGACTTGGTGGAAAGGTTGGAGTGGGGGCAGGGCCTGGGGCAGAGTGGGGGTGGGAAGAGGTGGGGTGGGGCAGGGGTGGGAGCTTGAAGGAAGGGGCGAAGTGAGGGCGGGCCTGTGGCAGAGGTGGGGGGTTGAGCACCTGCTGGGTAGAGAGGAAGTCCGGCGCCCGTGGGCCAGCTTACAACTTCTCTAGTTTGCCTTTTTGATTTGATCATTCCGAAGTGCCCTTTGTGTATTTATTCGAATATTCTTCTTCTCATCACTATGGGAGGCACAATCTGTCTCCCCTTCAAAAGCACTTCAGAGATCATTGAAAGCTCATTTTTATAGTGGGACTATGCAAATGAGAAGTGGTGGTTTTTTTCTTCATTACTTATAGCTTGTATCATTGCTTGCGGTATTTTGTCTTTAGCTGTTTCTGTCTAAATTCATCCCATAGGCCCAGAGTTATAGCACATGATGCTTTTATTATGATCACGTATGTTTACTGCTTGTTCCAGATCATCAGTCTGAGTACTGGCAGTGGGTCTGCCATTACTAAATGACGTCCAGGTCGGAATTTCCAGGTCAAAACATATTTCTGTATTTTCAAAAGTAGTCACTGTATCCCTGGTGGTGCTTCTCCAAGTCGCTTTTTGTATATTGCAATCAGCGGTTTGTGATCAGTTTCTGCTTTGAAGCTAAAACCATAGAGAAAGTCGTGAAATCTTGTACATCCATACACCAGGCCTAAGGTCTCTTTTTCAATTTGTGCATAAGTTGTGCTGTATCATAGCACTAAACACCCTCGCAAGAACATGTGCTCCTTCTGTCAATCTGGAGGTCCAAAACTGGTTGCTTGCATCACGTACCACCACAAACTCTTGTTTTATCATTTTCCCTTTGTATTTAGGTGTCAGTGTGCATTCTCCTAACACTGGAATTGTTTCTCTGTTATAGTATTTTACAGACACTTTTTACTCGTTCATCTTTATATGCTCTTTACATCTCTCTTTCAGTTTCTGTTATTATCATAGAATCATAGAATATCAGGGTTGGAAGGGACCTCAGGAGATCATATAGTCCAACCCCCTGCTCAAAGCAGGACCAATCCCCAGTTTTTGCCCTAAATGGCCCCCTCAGGGATTGAATTCACAACACTGGGTTTAGCAGGCCATTGCTCAAACCACTGAGCTATCCCTCCCAGAAGTAAAGTATTATATTTACTTCTGCCCCATGTCTATTTTGTATGTCACATGTGCCATTTGTGAATGTTTCATTTTAATTAGCCAGTCTTTTGAGTTTTCAGCCTCCTCCATTACTGTGCTTAACAGCTCTTGCTCTTCATGTGAGGAATCCATTTCTGCACTTTAAACATGTTTTTCCCCTGTTTCTCTGCACATTTTCTCATAATGGTTGTGTTAATACAGTTTCTAGATAATTGCCTGAATGCTGGGCATTTCCGACATTCAGGCTGGTTGCCACATCGCTGGCACTGTTTCTTGTTGTCCATGTTTCTGTATTTAATTTAATTTAATTTTGGTGAACTTTTCCCTTGCTGTTTAGCTGTGGCACTCACAGTCATAAGCTCTTTGCCTCTCTTTATGTTTTTTATTTGTTTCTGTTTGTTCTGCTGCTTGGTGCAACCTATTGCCCTTTCTAGTAATTGTTCATGGGCTTTTTTATTGTTATACCCCAGGACAATCTGGTCTTTAATGAGAGGGTCTTTAATATTCCATATTCACGGGGCTGAACTAGTTTTACTTTTAAATCTATGGAAAACTCCTCTATTGTCTCCCCTTCATTCTGTGTTCTCATCCTGAACACACATCTTTCATAAGTAACACTTTTTCCTAGGGACACAGTGATTTTCAAATCTTTTTATTATATCTGCACATCTTTCCTTTCTCTCTATCACTATCTAACTGGAATGCATATACACATCTAGGACTTCTGTGGTTGCCACTGGTCAGAGCAGAGCAATTTTTTGCTCACCCTTCATCTTATGTAGTGACTTATGTATACAGTTCACATTACTGTTTGAACCATTTCTCCTGATTCTCAGGGCTAGTGGGGAAGTTACTTGCAGTTGTACAGGCTCTGTAGCAGCTATTTCAATGTTACCTCACACTAGGTCCTCACAAGGTCCGCCAGCATGCTATGCCTTCCACTCCTGGTACCATGTCACTTACAAGCAGACCGGTGACCAGATGAACCCTTTATTATGAACAGAAACTATATACAGAAGTGAGGTAACCAGATTGCCTACTACTCTATGTAGCAACACTCTGCCACTGTCCTGGCCTGTGCAACCTTGTTTCTACCCCAGCAGAAAACCAAGGACTGTATAAAGAACATACAGCAACTGTGGCATCTGTACCCGGCTTAGAGGACTTAATAGCACAACTACCATAATCTGCATTATGGGAAATATACTCTTGCTGACTGTGGCAGGGTTCTGGTTGAGAAGCCCTTAATCAGCTCCTGCTGCTCCAGCCCCAATCACGGGGAATGGATTGGGGCTGTGCCTGTGCCTGGTAACTGGCCCTGTGCCTGCCCTGTGCCTGCCTGGTAACTGGCCGCACCTGCCAGTCTTATTAGCCCGGAGCTATAAAGGCTGAGGGGAAGGGGTGGGAAAGAGAAAGGTCAGGGACAGAAGGAAGTGGGAGCTGCCTAGTCAGTTGCTGATCAGGCCTGTTGTAGGCAAAGTAGCTGTGAAGCCTGTATATAGTTGGGGACTGGTGGTGGGAAACCTTTCGAGAATAAAGAGCATGGTGTTGGACCAGACTGAAGTGTCCCTGACTCATTGAAGAGGGAGGCACAGGGGCTGAATACCCAGGGGCATAGTGTGAACCCTGTTACACTAACCTTATTCACACACTGCTTTATATTCTTATTTAGTGTCTGAACCAGCAGAACAGAGAGACGATGCATGATAAGAAGGAATATTCATATCATGGTGATAGACACTTGATAGGAACTTAGGCCTGACCCAGTAAAGGATTTAAACACCTTAATATTATACATGTAAGAAGTTCCATTGAAGTCAATGTGTTTACTTATATAATCAAAGTTCAGCACATGCTTAAGTGCTTTGCTGGAGTGGCACCCTAGATAGATAGATAGGAATGTGGTGTTATGTGGTCAGTTCTAGTACTGGAGGCAAGGTTGGGAAGACAAGGACCATTGGAGGAAAGGGGAAAAAAAGAGGTGGAAAGAAGAGAAGAGAAAAGGCGGCAAAAACAAACAAAAAATACCAATAACCCAAAACCACAACACTGAAGAAATAACAGGAAGAAACACCAGAGAGAGCAAGAAGGAAATACGTGACAAAGATAGATCTTTCAAGAAACTCTGCCTGTTTTTGGTTGCAGAGAGGAAATATCTTGAGTTGTGCCAGTTCAAGCATCTGAAAGTGCAACAATAATATAGAGTGAGATAAATCGCCTGACCAAATGGAGGACAAGTGAAAATAAAAAAGAAGAGAGAAATATGGAAGTGATCTGTACTTTTGGCATTAAAATGTTTCCAGATTGCACCCATATATCCAATGTTTTTCAAGAGACAGACTCCTCATTTGCATGAAGACTTTCAATTCAAAATCACCACAAAAGTTACTTTAACTTGCTATTTCTTTTTTCACTTAGCCCTTTTGTTGAATCTTTGCTCTGTACACAATATTAGGAATATGAGGAAGCCACATAGACACTAATGGGTTCCACATAACTCTGTTTCCTAACTATATATAAACTTACAAAGCTTATCTGTGTATACACACTGCTGCTCTCTTAGGGTTTTGATGGCTTCTGCAACAGAAGACAGGGAGGCCCATTTTTGGGCTCAAAAACTCACTACCCAATTCCTCTACACCAGTGGTTTCAATGTGTGGGCTGCAGACCCCTGGGTTTCCGCAGACTATGTCTAAGGGGCCCATGAAAGGTTGTTGTTACCATAGAACAGTGGTTTTCCACCTGTGGCCCATGGACCCCTGGGGGTCCACAAATGAAAAAAGGTTGAAAACCACTGCTCTACGCTACACTTCCCCATTACATTCAGTTGTAGTATCAGAAAGCTCCTGTCAGATATTGCTCCTAGATCTTTTTCTGTGCCTAAGTGGCCTCTAACACTCCCATTCTTCTGACTGGATCCTTTTTACTTCTTTGTTATTTATTAAGTAGGTGGGCCTAAGAGGTTCTGCTGACTATGGAGGTGTGACTCAAGCCAAAGTAATTATTTGTTTAGTGAGTTTCATTCTCAGATGGTCCCTCTTGCCAAGAAATTCCCTAAGCCTCAAGCATTATTACCTAAAAAAACATTAGAACAAGAAAAGTCTGCAAAAATGATTGTGTTTTAAAAAGGCTAACATACTAGTTGATGCTCACAAATTCTGTGTGCAGAGAAACTGTTTGTATATTTATGAAAGTGTTATACAGTTGTATAAGCCACCAAGATTGTCCCAACAGAAAATGGTTTTATTAATACAGTTAATATTTTCATAATATATCACACACATACTGCATGTGGAAGTTATATCCATGTGATAAATTGCAGAGCCATTTGATAAATTACTTTCTCATGCACCATTCACCTCCTCACCTTTTCTTTGTCTTCGCTTCCATCACTTGTGTGTCTTCACCCTAACACTCCAGACCCCAGAGCAGCTTCAAACAGTGACCATTTAATGTTTTTAATCAGCCTGCCACATAAGTGTTTCCTTCTCCTCCAAACTGTGGAAGACTCCTGCAAACCCAAATTTACCCCTGCCTGAAGCCTAAGATGGGGAAGATTCATTCCTGGATCAGATACAGATTTTTCTCTACACAAAATGTCACAGTTGTAAAGTAGGTTTCAGAGTAACAGCCGTGTTAGTCTGTATTTGCAAAAAGAAAAGGAGTACTTGTGGCACCTTAGCGACTAACCAATTTATCTCAAGGCCTCACAGAGCTAGGAACAGGATCTAGGTTCCAGCTTCTTAATGGGATCTGGCACTTGCTTCTAGTCCTGGCAGCGATGAGTTAATATACTTTAAAATCAAAATACTTTTGTTTATGGGAAAGTTATGAAAGGTCATTTTTATAAGTTTATTGATCCCTCTAAGCTCCGTACAGTTGGAATCACTCTATAGTAACTTAGACACCTGAATTTATAGGGGAAGGGATAAAAAAATAGACCCAAAAAAATAGTTCCAATAAAAGACATTAAGCATAAGATCATGCAGACATTTACACAAATGCTCACCTTTACAAAGGTGAGCAGGCCAAGAATTAAGTTAAACACACGCATGAATGTTTGCATAATCAAAGTCTAAAATATTTCTAAAAGAGTTATCTGCATTAGGTGAGTAATTCACTCATGACTTTTTTATTAATGAATAATGCACCCATCCCAAATTCATGCTGATGAACCCTTTATACCACACTACATCTTAATGGGTACAATTTTCAAAAGTGCTTATATCTCATTTTCAAAATATGTTGTAGACACATAGACTCTGATCGTGCAAACACTTAAGCATGCACCTGGTTTTACTACATGAATAATCCCAACTGAAGTCAATGAGATTAAGGCCCAGATCCACAAATAGATTTAGGCACCTAAATCTGGGGTTTAGGAGCCACTGAAATCCATGAAATTCCCTGGGCCTGAAGATATCTAAACTCACTCAGTGCCTACATTTTCAAACAAGAGTTCTCCAGGTGCCTATGTTTTTTGCCCCTGGGCATGCACACTGCTGCATACCTCTGCCTGTCTGGACACCTGTCTCCTGCTGAAGCCCAGAGCGATCAATGAACCAGGGGAAGATAGGTGCTCATCTTCCTAATTCATGTGCAGGGCCAAACTGGTAAGAGTGCCTACTGGATTCGGTGCTATTTAAAAGCCGCTGCTGATGGTTCTGCCACTTACCATATCACCTTATCACATTTAAGAGTCATCGAGAAAGAGAGAGAGAGAGAGAGAATGATTCTACAGTTCAGTGATTAGAGCACCCACCTAGGTGGTGGAAGATATCCATGGTCCAGTTCTCTTGATCCAATGACTCTTTAGTTATTTCTACGCAGTACAATAGCTTCTTCAAAGCCTATGCTGAGGCTGCATTACAGGCCCAGAGAACATTCCTATCAGGTTTCTCTGAGGGTGCCAAATCCTTCCCGAAGGAGTGATCTAGGGTGGTAAATTGCTTCACAATCCAGAGTGCCTACCACCTGGATCACAACCAAGCACAGAGAAGAACTATCATCCTACTTTGCTGAAAAGATCATACATTCAGGAAGCCTTCTCAAAAAGCATAGATCTGCTCCGCCTGCCCCCACCAACCAGCAGTGCACCTGTATTCCCAGAGTTCAGTTCATTCACTCATTCAGAAGTTCTGGACACTCTAAAGACACCCAAGACTTGTGAAGCCAACCTATACCCTTCCTGGCTTGTGAAAGAGTCATGAATAACTGGTACCACTCCTGACCAAAATAGCCAACATCTCATTCTGAGAAAGAATCTTCCCTTCTGCCTTCAAACATGCAATAGTCCAACCAACACTGAAGAAACCCATCCAGGATACTTCACTTCTACCCAACTGTCTCCCAGTATCCAACCTGGCATTTCTGAGCAAGCTTATAGAGAAGCTAGCTAAAGGCAGACTACAAGCTCAACTAACTGAACAAAACATTTGAGAAGTGCCACAGTCTGGATTTAGGTCAGGACATGGAACTGAAACTGCTTCAGTGGCGCTGATGTCTGATCATATCCTGTCAATGAATAGAGAAGAGACATCCATTCTCATCCTCTTGTACCTCTGGGGTGCTCCCCATTTTATGAGGTACCTCACCACCACCTGCCCTTAGCGTAAGGGAACCTTGTCTATTCCTGCTGTGAATCAGCTCCCTAAAACCACCAGTCTCTGACAACACAAGCACTACCTTCCAGGCCTCGTCTCTCTGTGCAGGTTAGCAATAGACACGCACCAACGCAAGTCCTCCGGGCGTCCTTCTGGAATGCTCAGCCCCTATTCACTGAACACTCTTAGAACTCTTAGATCCACTATTCCCAAAGGAACAGTATATACCAGCTTATAAGATTCAGCTCAGGATCACCACTTTGCTTAACATACAGCATTTAGATATATATAGTGAAAACAAAAAAATTATCAGAGAACAAAAATTGAAGTGATAGAGCATAAATTTAACTGACAAGGCATCCCCCTATTTCCTACAAGATAGCTTACCCCAAGTTCTTTCCTGAGCATTTCCACTGGCAGCTTGCTTTCACAGATTGAAGGAATACCTAGGGCTTCATCTGTACCCCAGATGTAGTTTCTAAAGTTCACCACATATGACCACACCACTACCATGAAGATGGCTTGGATGAGATCAGCTCATGGATGAAGAACAGTTGGGTGAAGCTGAACCTGAGCGAAAAAGAACAGAGGTGATGCTGGTGGGCAGAGGAAAGTATTTTTAAGGCATTTGAAGCCACAGGGTTGTCTCCTTTGATTGAAGGTTTGCATCCAGAATTGATCAGTCTGTAGTATACTTGTGCTCTTGGATTCCTTGCTGACACTGCATTGTCACATTCCAAAGGCTGCAAGGGTTTCTACAATCTCTGGGTGGTGAGGAGACTCCATCACATCCTGGCAGAAGAATACCTGGCCTCAGTTATTCATGCCTTTGTCACCTCTTGGATAAACTACAGCAATGTGATATCCCTGAGCATGAGAACTTCAGCACTTAGGAAACTCCAACTAGCACAAAACACTACAGTGCATCTCCTCAGTAACACAGTCTACCATGAGCATGTCCTCTGCTCTCTACACTGGCTTCCCATAGAATTTTGAATTATGTTTAAGGTCTTGGTCTTTGTCTTCAAAGCTTTGTCTTCTCTATGGCCTGGGCCAGAATACCTTAAAAACATTTAAAGTCTTTTAAAGACTGTGGTTGACAGCTTCAGTCCTCTGGCACAATGGAGCTCTCAAGAAAAGGAGTAAAGCTCATCTGTGCAAGAGTCAGCACCTTCTCTAAGGTGGTCTGAGACTGTGCCATGAACTCACCCAGGAACTAAGGACCATCACAAACCTCACCACTTTCCACTCCAAGTGCAAGGTACATTTCTTTAACCTTGCCTTGTCTAATATAAACACATAGCAACAGGTATATTTAAGAACAACAACAACAAAATCCCCACCAACCTACCAAAATAAGACTCTTCATGCACTTTTCCCTCTTTGAGAGAGAGAACAAATATGTAGCCATGTTGCTTAATGCACTACTGGAAGATGCTCAGATACTACAATGATCAGCGTGGTATAACAACTTATATAGATTAGAAGAGGAGATTACTGAAGGAGCCATATCCCATAGCTCAGTGGTTAGAGTACAGTCCTGGGAATTGGGAGACCCTTATTCACATCCTTTCTCCTCTTCCTCCTGATGGGGGAATTGAACTTGAGGACTCCCACATACCAGATAAGTGCTCTGATCACTGGACTAAAAATGATAAGATGGGCACACTGCCACCACCTCTCATTCCTTCCCCAACCCCCAGTTCTGTGCAGAGTGAGGCAGCTGCCTAACACATTCTCACTTAGGCACCGAAGCTGCCTGACTCCAGGGGAGTGGTTCCCATTTGTGGATCACTAGCAAAGACAGGTGCCTATTTCTGTAAGAGGGGTGAGGCTGAGGACACACCCCTCTCAGCATCTTCCAGTGGCTAGCTAAGGTGAGAAGCCGTTTAGCATGCTTGGCTTTTGTGGATCGTATTCCAAGGAATCTCTCTTTCCCCATTCATTGTGTAGGGAGCCTCAGTGCCTAACTCAGGCTTTGTGGGTTGCACTATGATCCCTGTGATTTTTCTAAGGGCTAAAAAGTGAGGTGTTGAGATGCTGAGCATTGCAATGCCTAAATCTATTTGTGAATCTGGGCCTAAATGTCTCAGTCATTCCTGAAAATGTGACAGGCACTTTTGAAAATGTTACCCAAATATGTATATACAGACCTGCCCCAGCCGTGACCCCGCCCCTGCCCCTCCTCTTTCCCCTGAGGGCCTGCCCCCAGCCAAACCAGAAGCAAGAGTGGGCTGTGAGCCGCAGACCCGCCCTCTGCCCCCCCATTCCAGCGCCCCTGTATACAGACATTAAAAAAGTCACAATAGTGTAAAATATTTGTACATTACATAATATTGCAATTTTTAGTTATTTGCAAGCTGTACACTGAGAAAATCTAAAACAGGGAATAACAGAGTTCAATTCCAAAAGAAAGTGGGCCCAGGCTGCAAAATCCAGATTTGGAATTGAGTTTCCTTTCAGTTCAGATCTGAAGCTGGATCTGTATTTCACCAAAGCTTAGGGATGGGGTTAATTCAAAGCATTTATTTTTTATTAAAAAACAACCAAACTCAACACACACTTCTGAAAAGCTTCTGCTTGTAAACGGCCATTTTCTGATGTGCCACAAATGAAAACAAACAGTTGAACAGCAAGCCAAACCCAATTCCTGGAATGACTGTAGATGGCACTGTCATCTCAGAAAACCTGTTTCATATTTTTTCCTCTGTCTGGGAATTCCTTTTTTAAAGAGAAAAAACACTGCTCCTTTGTGGAGTGCATCAAGATTCAGAAGTCAAGGCTGTTACCAGCTTTCATTTGTGGTTAATTTTCTTTCCATTTTTCTTCTCATCATCTTGTGGATTGGTCTGCAGATGTTACATTGGGGGATGACCTTGATTGTCTGCTGTTATAACATACAATTCATTAGAAAGTCAACAACAAAGAGAAAAAAATATTTTAAGACTGGTTAGGTCTATAAGCAGAATTCTGAATACTGAGCTGGAGTGGGGAGTGTTATTCAACTTTAAATCTAGTCAATTGTTTAACAAATGAGTTAAAAGTGGTTTCAGGTGTTACACCTATCCAGGAGTTTCTCTGACAGTTGTATGGTTTTACATTTCCCTAGTTTTTAAAAACATTTCTCTCCCCTGTTACTGCCTGAAAGAGCCACACAGAGGAAACTGACTAGAGAGGAAACAATGAAATATGTTATACACCAAGTGCTGTCAAATACACAAAGTAAACAAAAATACAGAAATATAGAGAGAACTATTTCCTTCTAGTATCTTGCAGCTATAACTTTTCGAGAGGGAAGTATGATTGACAGGAAAAAAAATTCTCAGACTCTCAAATCTTACCCCAACCTTAATATTTAGGAGTCGTTTATCTTTTAAAAATCTGAGTATTTCCCTTCATCCTCCTTTGCTTCCTTCCCTGCCAAAGATCTACATAGCGCTTCACCAGCCAAGGCCCTTACACTGTAAGACTAACATTTTCAAAATTAGATGTGTGATGCCCAATGGGTCTGATTTTGGCTCCTGAATATGGAATTTTGATATTCTTTTAGTTAGAAGCTAAGGTAATGATACAGTGAAATAGCTCACATTTGAATTGTGTCTCCTTACATTAAACTCTAACCAAGGCCTGATATTAGGCCACTTTATCTACAAGAGAATCCTGAGATGTTTTAAATGGTTTTGTTATCCTTTTTTCTACATCCTGAGTGGAAGAGACCTTTCCAGCTCTATGAATGTTCTCTTGTCACCTCCAAAAGAACTATGTGGTTGTAAGGGAAGGAATAGACAGAGGCCTTTTAATGTCCTCACACATTCGAGTCCTATGGGTATGTCTATACAGCGATTAAACACCCATAGCTGGCCCGTGTCAGCTGACTTGGGCTCATGCTCAGGGAGCTATAAAATTGTGGTGTAGACATCTGGGCTCAGGCTGGAGCCCATGGTCTGGAACCCCACAATGTGGGAGGGTCCCTGAGCCCAGGCTCCAGCCCAACATCTACACTGCAAGTTTACAGCCCTGCATCTTGAGCCCTGTGATCCTGAGTCAGCTGACACTGGCATTTAATTGTTGTGTAGATATGCAATGTAAGCCCAGGGTTAGTGGAACTCAAGTCAGTTGACTCTGGGTTAGAGAACCCAGGGCTAGAGCATCTATATTGATTGTTAACCTTATGTTAAGAATTTTCTAATCTGGGCTTGTACCCAGGGCTCGGCCCTCTACACTGCAGCACACAGTCCTGAGTCAAACCAACCATATACCAGGCTCCCTAGCACCCTGCTGAAATGTGGCCAGTCTAGCCCTTTGACTGTAGTGCAGCCTGGGAGAACTTGACGGTCCACCTTGCAGGTTACAAGATGTTCAAACAGTCCACCAAAACATGCTGCCTTGCAGTCATTTTGGTCTGTACACTCCCAGCTACCACAGCCAGCAACATGGAAGATGCACCTTTTGAACAACTTCTCATGCTTGCCTTTTCACTCCTGTGTCAGGAAACAGGCAAACTTCTGTGATACTCTGGTGGACATTTTGGTAGCATTTTATGATCCACTACAGGTGCCTGACAGAGCTTAGGATGGAGGAGGAGTTCCTAGGGATGGCAGAGTTATACTGGCTGATGCTGTTCATGACACGTGGCACAGCCGCTGATGCTCTCTATGTAGACTGGTGCTTCTGGAGCAGGGTCACAAGCACAGACTGGTGGGACCACATCATCTTGCAGGCCTGGAATGACCAGCAGTGAATCCAGAACTTTTGCATGAAGAAAGCTACATTTCTGGAGCTTTGTGAACAGCTTGCCACAACCCCCCAACATAAAGATACACCCGAGGCCGGACTTGCTTGTCCGGAAGAGGGTTGCAATAACCATCTGGAAGCTGGCGACCCCATTCATTGCTACAGGTTCATTGCCACCCACTTTGGTCTTGGAAAGTCAACTGTGGGTAAAGTGGTGGCCCAGGTTTCTAAGGCAATCAGGCACGTGGTTTACTCCCAGGGTGGTGTGCATAAAAGATATTTATGCAGTAATTGCTGACTTGGAGAGAATGAGGTTTTCAGACTGTACCAGGACCATTGATGGAACTCATGTGCCTCTAGTTTGCCCTCTTCAAGGAGCACATAAACTGCAAAGGGCACTATTCCACTGCTATGCACGCCCTTGTGGACCACACTGGTCGATTTATAAATGTCAACATGGGCTGTACTGGGAAAAGTCATGATGCCAGTGCTTTGTGCTGAGTGGGAGTCTACATTCATGGACAGGCTGGAACACTATTCCCATCAAATGACATTGGCATAAACAGATTTACTATCCTTACCATTATTCTGGGGACCCCATGTAGCCCCTTTGCCTTGGCTTATGAAACCGTACCCTGATTTATGAGGCCCTGGAAAAAGACTGCTTAATTACACTCTCAGCAGGTGCAGAATGGTTGCTGAATGGGCTATTGGCAGACTGGAATACTATTGGAGATGTCTATGGACCCATTTGGATGCCAGAGTCATCAGTGCTGTTTGTGTTACTATAGCTTGCTGTGCTCTTCACAATCATTGTGAAGGCAGAGGTGAGCCATTTCCCCCTGAATGGACATATGACAGCGAGGGGCCACTGAATGCATCCGATGAAGTGAGCTGTAGCTCACGAAAGCTTATGCTCAAATAAATTTGTTAGTCTCTAAGGTGCCACAAGTCCTCCTTTTCTTTTTGTGAATCAGTACATTCAGCCGGAAAGCGCCCCTACCACAGCTGGAACTGGAAGCACCCGGGCAACAGAAGTCAGGGAGGCTTTGTGCTCCTACCTTATGGACTTGCATGGCCAAAAGAAAAAGGGTGATTAGTACCTTTATCAATGTGCTTGGTGGTTTCATTGATTATGGTGGTTTTCAGTGCCATACGATGTGTTCATGAATGACATGACTACTTATCAAATGAGGGGTTGGGTTGATTCACAGTATGGATCGATTGTAGCTACCTGTGCTGAGATACAGTGTTTGCATACTGATTTCTAGTTGTACCAGATCATGTGTTTACCTTTATTATTTTAAATACACATTGTATGATGTGATGCAGTGATACCAATAAACTTGATAAAATAAAAAGCTTTATTTATAAACACGTATTAGAGAAGTACAAGATTAACCCATTGCCAGGCAGGCCACACCAGTAACAACATAACCATAAAAGAAAAAAAAGCGCACTTTCTCCTGTTCTTCTTTACACTTTGCCACACACTGGGTGCAGGTGGAGGGATATGGTGGCATCCATGGGGAAGGAGTCAATCTGGAGGGCTGCATGGGCCAAAGTTGCCCTGCCCAGCCTCTCCTGGGGCCCAATTGCATAGGCCACCTAGCCATGGAGTTTTCCAAGCTATTTCTGGACTGAATCCCAGGGTACTACGCAGGGGACTCGGGCCATAGTGTGGGTGGTACAGCAGGAACTGGTACTCTGGTGGCCATTAGTGATATCAGCCATTCAAACAGTTCTTCCTGCTGAGCTCTATCCTCCTCCCTTAGCCACTATTCCTGTTTCAGGAACTGTGAATCAAGGGCCCACTCTAGTGCTGAAACCCTGTCCTCAAGCTCTGCAGCCAGCCTGAGCCTTTCCTCTTGGCTCTCCCCAGGCCTTTCCTCTAGCTGTAAGTCCCTCTGCATTTGGTACTGGACCTGCTTGTTGATCCTGTCCAGAACTTCAACACAAGTTCATTACGGAAATGCTTCCTTTCGGAACAGTCCACAAAGGTACATTGACCCAGGCTTCTGCTGCAATGTGGGTGAGCTATGGAAGTGCTGCAGGCTGCAGAGGTCGAGGGACCTGGAATAGGACAAAACACAGAGGGGGATTATTTCAAACAGCTCAGTGCAGGAGCACAGAAAAAATCCTTGTGGAATTTCGAGGACATAAAATGTTACATTTCCAAACTGAACTTCAGTATATTGTGAGAGGGATGCTTCAGACCACAGAAGCTCCCTGGATACCACCTGGTTAATTGCAGGGAAAGAATTGCAGAGCCGCTGGTAAATTAAAATGTCAAAACTGTTTTTTTTCTCCTAAAAATTGCAGAACAACATGGGGTTGGAGCATGAGTGGCCAAGATACAAAAGCTTTTTCTATCATTTCAGGCCTTCCAGATTTTGGAAGATAACGCTATTCTTATGGTGCCCAGTTGGGAAAAGGAGATGTTATTCCAAGCTGCCAGCGAGAAACCTGCAGTTTCTGCAACCAGAATATTCAAACGTAGAGTGACAGAACAGCACATCTGAGTGGAGTGGGCTGGTCAGTTACCAAGGTGGCCCTGGAAAATATGCCCTTCCCCCAAATGTGACTACCTATCTAGAGTTCTTGCTTTAGGAAAAGCTTGCACTATGAGTACCTAGGATTGGGCCCGAATTCATGAGGGAATCAACAGGATGAGGTGTTGGCTTCCACATGGCTTAGCCTGTTATAGCTGCATTCAAACACACAAAACTCCACAGCCATCTTCCTTATCCCTCGTTCCCGGGCATATTTCTGGACAAAATTTCAACTCCCATGTTGAATTTGGGACAAATGATTTTGTCACCAATGGACCACCTTTACTGGTTTGTTACACTATTGATTGGTTACAGAGCAGTTTACTTATAGGCACAGCAATGTAAGGTTATTATTTTTAAGAAACAGGAATGCCCTAGGAAAAATCTGTGCTTTCTAGTAAAAAATCACTTTCAAAGCATTTTTACTGCTTGCATTTCCTGGTTGTCATTTTGAACTCCATGTGGAAGGGATGAGGGTGAGGAGCCAAGCCGCCAGTGTACAATCTGGCATTACCAAACTGCTGGCTGGGGCTTCTAATAACTTTTGCAGTGGTTCATAGAATGGAAATCCCTCCAATTCCGATATTAACAAACTTTAAAACAGAGCTGGAAACTTACAAGACTCTGGGGCAGCTTCTGTCTTGTGTGTGTCTGCTGCAGGTGCCATGGTGGGCTGTTCCTCAAGGGGGTGTCAGAAAAGCTCCTCTGAGTACAGGGCCAGGACATGCTGCTCCTGTGGCAAAACCTCCTCTGGGACCGGTTTCAGCACAAAAAGCCACTTCATTGTCCTCACTCTGCACCTGCTGCTGGCTCCCAGTCCTTATGCTGGATTCTAGGGCCAGCAGGGCACCACCCTGGGTGATGAGGTCATCATGCACCACTGTTGGCTCTGTGCTTGGCGCAGTGCCACATGAAATTCCTCATAAAATGGGCATGATGTTGGCAAGTTGCCAGAGGTGTGGTTCTGGTTCCTAGTTTTCCTGTACTCAGTCTTGACATGTTTAATCTGCTCCCTGCACTGGTCACTGGTCTGGTATATTTGCAGTGCTGCCAACTTCTTTGCTATTTTCTGGTATGTATCATCATTCCTGGTACTCTTGCTAAAGTCCGCTGTTTAGTTGGCCTTGCACCAGAGATTTACCAAAATCTGGCTGTGCTCCTGTGACCATGAAGCTTTGCAAAAACTTTTTCTGTTCAGTCTCCATTGCACACATAGAAGAGTCTGTTATGGTCTGTTTGTAGCTCTGTGATCAGAAGACAAAGGAAGGTTTAAACATTGACTCACTGAGCTGCTGCACTACACCAAGGGGAGTTGCTTCCATTTTCACTGGAGTTGACTAGAGATTCTTGGTTTAGAGAGGACAAAGGAAATTGGCCCATGGGATTGTGGAATACCTTTGGTGGACTCCCAGGACCTGATTTGGGGTGGACTGCATCTGCATTGCAAAGTAATAGGGTTCAAACCCTGGATCCCAGCTTGACCCAGGCTCGAATACTCTACCACCACAGGGCCCTAGGACCGTAGGTCCGAGACCACGTCAGAGATTTGTGTGTAGATGGAAGGGGGTGGAGGGGTCGGGCTCAATCCTGAGTGTGAGCCCAGGCTTACATTGCAATGTAGACATACCCTACAAGGGTGACCTGTCTTCCCTTGTCCCAACCTCCTTCATCTAGATTTGTATTTAACACTTTGAATAACCTGTATTAAACTGAAAGAGTAACCTCAGAAATGAGACCTTTTAGTGTGTTAAATCTTGAGATACTTAATATCAAAACAGACATTTCAATAAATCTTCTAATAAGCGACACAAGAAACGTATGCAAAAGGAGCTAAAATTTGTTTTCTTTGCATCAGTGCAGGCTCTATCTCCTTGCTAAAGACTATTAAGATACCACATAAATAAACTATAAAATTAACACAGACAAAAAGTGAGACCATAAACCAGAGTGTCCCTAAAACATTTACAAAATTGTTTTGGAGATATTTGTTTCTCATTTTTAAGCAAACTAGATGGATCCATCACAACTATTAATGCATCACTTGGCAATGCGCAAAAGAATAAATTAATTTAATAAGTAATTTCACAACATTCTCAAATTCATAAAAAGAAAAACAAACAACAAATATTTTTGCATCCTGAGAAACATGGAACTATTGAGAACAAAGGAATGAATGTATGATCTTGTCTATTGATTTTCAAGGTTACAACATTGAATTCCTTTCTTGTAAAAAATCTCCAATTTGCCTGAATGTATATAGTTAAAAGTGTAAACTTTTATATTTGTAGCTGACTATTTTACTAGTTTAGGAATAAGGCTGAAGTACTGGTATCATGTTAATATGGAAATGTATGTTCACCTACTGATGTAGAAATGTTATATGAAGGAATTGGTACTTTTAATTGTGAATATATTAGACTATGAGAAGTAGAATCTGTTTATTTTATTAATGTTTTGAAGTGTCTCGGGCAACGCTTAAAAATAAGATAGAATATTCTAACCATTTGGAGTTAAGATATTGATTTTATAATGAACCTGGAAGTTGTTTAAAATTAAAGTCAAATTGGGGAAAACTATTCCCACTCTTATGAGAACAATGAGATAAACTCTACCAACATTAAAGTTAAGAGTAAGAAGAAAGAAGAATAAAGCTTTCATAAGATAATATCCAAGTTACAACGAAATAAGAAAGTTTTTATTCTGTTCCTCAAGGGTTCATGAAGTTGCAACTGAAAACGGATCCAAAAGACTTTAATTAAAATATATACTAATAGAACTGTTTAAAGTGCTACAGAAGAAATTAAGGAATTCCAAAGAGAGGCTGGAAGCCCTTGGCAAGGAACATTTGTGAAGCTTGAATGCCACCTGCTGGATGGGCAGAAAACTTGACATGACACTTGACTGGTCAAGTTGATAAATTTACAACTTGCAACCAGATCTTAATTACATCCCCAAATCTTGGACTGCCAATGAAAGATGATTGAAGAAATTAACTGTTCCTTCTTTGGAATTGGGCCAATCCCTCAATACAACTAAATGAAAAATAACTGCATAAAAATTGGTACAAAATCCCAGGTCATTGTCCTCTCTTCACATGAGATAGCTAGTCTTCATCTATAGGTCCAGAGATCCTGAACACTAAGACATTCCAATCCTGACCCAAGAAGAGCACTCTTATTTATTTAAGCAATGTTCAGTGATTTTGTTCTGCCAATAGAGAGTTTCTTGTAACGAAGAGTCCTTTACTGAGAAGCACCTGGGTTTTGAAGACTTCGAGATCCAAAGTCTCAAAAATAAACAACCTCAGGAAAGAATGTGCTTTCCTGAAGATCACAGATACAAAGAAGAAATCACCAGCAAACCATCAGACTCCCTAGACAACAAAAGGAAGGGTGAGATAAATCCCACTTTGCTTTGAAGCACAGAGAGATTTAAAAGTCAGTATTGACTGCTAAAATTCCATAGGGAATTTCTGTGTGTCAAGGTTCCTTCCCCACTCTGAACTCTAGGGTACAGATGTGGGGACCTGCATGAAAGACCCCCTAAGCTTATTCTTACCAGCTTAGGTTAAAAACTTCCTCAGGGTACAAACTTTGCCTTGTCCTTGAACCCTATGCTGCCACCACCAAGCGTGTTAAACAAAGAACAGGGAAAGAGCCCACTTGGAGAAGTCTTCCCCACAAAATATCCCCCCCAAGCTCTACCCCCCCTTTCCTGGGGAAGGTTTGATAAAAATCCTCACCAGTTTGTACAGGTGAACACAGACCCAAACCCTTGGATCTTAAGAACAATGAAAAAGCAATCAGGTTCTTAAAAGAAGAATCTTAATTAAAGAAAAAGTAAAAGAATCACCTCTGTAAAATCAGGATGGTAAATACCTTACAGGGTAATCAGATTCAAAACATAGAGAATCCCTCTAGGCAAAACCTTAAGTTACAAAAAGACACAAAACCAGGAATATACATTTCATTCAGCACAGCCTATTTTACCAGCCATTTAACAAAAGAAAATCTAATGCATTTCTAGCTAGATTACTTACTGACTTAACAGAAGTTCAGAGGAGTTATGAAGAGCATTCCTGATCTGTTCCCGGCAATAGCATCACACAGACAGACAGAGCCTTTGTCCCCCTGTTCCCCCCACCCCAGCTTTGAAAGTATCTTGTCTCCTCATTGGTCATTTTATTCAGGTGCCAGTGAGGTTATCTTAGCTTCTTAACCCTTTACAGGCGAAAGGGTTTTGCCTCTGGCCAGGAGGGATTTTATAGTTCTGTATACAGAAAGGTGGTTACCCTTCCCTTTATATTTATGACACTGTGCTTTGAAGGAAGCCAGAATATTGCTGGGGAATGTAAAAATACTGCCTTTCTAGAATCTGAATCCTCCCTTGTAAAAGAACTAACCTTAAAAATCTTTGGTTTCAGTACATAACTAAATGTATGTCTACACTGCACACTCCTTTTGGCAGCTTGTAGAGTACATACACTGCACACCCCATCACAGGTAGAAATAGAGTGTAGCTAGTGAGGCACAGCTTAGGCAAGCAGAGTAAAAACATGCCAGAACTTTATTGTATATACCCTATGTTGCCTCTCCTTGTCCAGTCAGTGCCTCCTCACCATCTTCAATGCTATTTTTAGCTGCACTGGAAAAAGGCCCCAGCAGTGAGGAGCTGTGCTGGAGACTTTCACCGCCACAGTGCAAGACCCCAGCAGCAGGGAAAGGTAATGCTGGCAGGGAAAGGAGTAACTGCACCCCACATTGTGAATACAACCTGCTTTTTCACTGTGCCCTGTAACTACACCTACTCTACACACTGGTGCAAGTGGTGTGCAGCATAGATGTAGTCTTAAACTCAGCTGGATTTATTGTGTTATCTTTGTGAAAATTCACTGTTTGAGGGCTAATTTTGTTATCTTTTTTCAACTCAGTTCCTGAGAACTAGTTACTAAGAACTACCAGCTTCCTTAAATCACTGTTCTGCTCTGCCCTGTATCTTACACACATACCTCCTGCAGCTGTGCTGTCTTTGCATGTGAGAGTGAGAATTACCTGCTGGTGAGATAAGCATCCTCAGATCTCTCTCCCTTGCAACATTATACTGAGTGTGAGAGGAGAAAAGCTACCTTCTAATTTCAAAACCTCACCTCAATCTATATTGGTGTATGTTATGAACTTTAGAATACTTTTACACTGGCTTTAATTGCACTGCATGTTTCTAACTGCACAATTACCTTCTGTGTTAACACGTTACACTTCCCAAACCTATTCTCATTAAGTAGTCACTCCTTTCCTTTGTCTGTTTTAAATACCAAAAGCAGTGAACTTTGTCACATTTCTCTTTCTGTATTTGACATTACAATGTTTACCCATTGGTGTATGGCAGTGGTTTTCAACTTGTGGTCTGTGGATTCCTGGGGGTCCATAGATTCTGTCTAAGTGGTGCATGAAAGGTTGTCATTATCATAGAACAGTGGTTTTCAACCTGTGGTTCACGGATCCCTGAGGGTCAGCAGACTATGTCTAAGATTTCCAAAGGGGACCACCCTGACATTCAAAATTTTGTAGGGGTCCACAAATGAAAAAAGGTTGAAAACCACTGGGGTGTGGTATTACCTTTAATCACCTGAGAGCTGTCTTTTTGTATGCTCATTAACTCACACACTAGTATCTCTCTGTCTACCTATTCGCCCTCTAAGAACACTCTCAGAACCTGCTTGATTTAATTTGAACACCTTGATTAACCAAACTGCCTTCTGAACTTTCACAGTTGTAAAATTGTCTGTTGACTCCACCTTCAATCTGCACTGCTATTGTAACAGTCACAGTGTATGTAGCTTTGCTTTCCATGTTATCATAATACTGCTCTTCTGCTAGGCACCTGTATCTAAACACTGCTTAATGGTGACCTGTAGTGATTGTATGACTGTGAATTTGTCTTAAGAATCATGCTTAGCCCTCAGAATCTATTTTCTTAAGACAGAAGTAAAAGTAATAGTAATGGTTTTGCTAGCTTTTAAGTATTTTTGTCAAAGGGTTAGAAAGATACCTTGCAGCAGGGGTCGACACTTTCAGAAGTGGTGTGCCGAGTCTTCATTTATTCACTTTAATTTAAGGTTTCGCGTGCCAGTAACACATTTTAACATTTTTTAGAAGGTCTCTCCTTATAAGTGTATATATTATATAACTAAACTATTGTCATATGTAAAGTAAACAAGGTTTTCAAAATGTTTAAGAAGCTTCATTTAAAATTAAATTAAAATTCTGATCTTACGCCGCCGGCCCACTCAGCCCGCTGCCAGCCTGATGTTTCATTCACCTAGGCCGGCAGCAGGCTGAGCAGGGCCTGCGGCTGGGACCTTGGCTGGCAAGGGGCCGGCAGCCAGAACCCCAGACTGGCAGTGGGCTGAGCGGCTCAGCCCACTGCCACTCAGCTCGCTGCTGGTCTGGGGTTCCATCCGCTGGCTCCTGCCAGCTAGGATCCCGGCTGCCGGCCCCGCTCAGCCCGCTGCTGGTCTGGGATCCCGGCCCTGCCCACATACAGTGGGTACCTACCTTCTCCCTGGTTCTAGCCTATTCTCTTCCTCTCTCTCTGCA
Source organism: Chelonia mydas (assembly GCF_015237465.2). Taxonomy (NCBI): domain Eukaryota; kingdom Metazoa; phylum Chordata; order Testudines; family Cheloniidae; genus Chelonia; species Chelonia mydas. The sequence continues at coordinate 157,279,819 of NC_057850.1, forward strand.
CTGAGCTGAGGGTGGGAGTGCACTGAGCACAGGGCTGGAGGTGAAGGAGCAGGCTGGGGGTTGGGGTTCAGGGTCTGGCTAGGAGCTAGAATGAGGGAGGGGGCTCAGGGTTGGGGCAGAAAGTTTGGGTGTGGAGTGCTTACCTTGGCAGCTCCCATTTGGTGTGAGGGGTGCAGGTGGGAACTGGGGGGTGGGGGGGTTCAGGAGTTCCCGTTTGGTGCTCAGGGTGGGGGGGGAATGTGGGGGGTGCAAGAGTCAGGGCAGGGGCCTGGGGGCATGTGAGGGGGTTCAGGAGTCAGGGGATGGGATGTGGGGGGTGCTGGAGTCAGGGCTGGGGTGGTGGGGGTGCTCCCAGCCCCCTGCCCAGAGCGGCTAACGACAGGGGGAGGGAGGGGATATGCCCTGATTCCACCCCCCTTCCCCAAATCCCCATCCCCATCTCTTCTCCGCCTCCTCCCCAGAGCAGCGAGTGAGCTGTGGCTCCGCTTCTCGCCCTCCTGCGCAAGGGCCATCAGGTGATTGGCAGCAGGGAGGGAGAGGAGGAGGGGCAGGAACCCAGCACGCTGGGGGAAGAGGCAGGGGAAGGGGGAGTTCGCCTGCTGTACAACGGCAGCTGGCAGGACCAAGCTTCTTCACCCTGCCCCCATGGGGGGGGGCGGAGAAGAGCAGGCCGGGGTGGGCAGGATTTTTAATGGCACGCTGCTGCCTTCCGGGGTCCCAGCCTGGGTTCGGCAGTGGGCTGAGCGGGGCTGGTGGCTGGGACCCGGCAGGCAGCAGCGTGCCATTAAAAATCGGCTCACGTGCCGTCTTTGGCACGCGTGCCATAGGTTGTCGACCCCTGCCTTACAGTGATAGACTCAAAGAGCTCAACCTATCTAGGTTAGCAAAGAGACAGTTAAGAGGTGACGTGATCACAGTCTATAAATATCGACACAGGGAACAAATATTTAATAATGGGCTGTTCAATCTAGCAGGGAAAGGTATAACAAGATCCAATGGCTGGAAGTTGAAGCTAGACAAATTCAGAGTGGAAATAAGGTGTAATTTTTAATAGCAACAGTATTTAGCCATCAGAACAACTTACCGAGGGTTGTGGTGGATTTTCCATCACTGGAAATTTTAAAATCAAGATTGCATTTTTTTCTAAAAGATATGCTCTAGGAATTATTGTGGGGAATTTCTGTTACTTGTTGTACAGGAGGTCAGACTAGATGATCACTTCTGGCCTTGAAATCTATGAATCTGTGAAGTTGCCACTACTTTCAACAATACTGTCCTATCTAGTTTCCTTCTAAATCATTGTTTAGTTCAAAAGCTTTTGATATCAAGTTGAATTATAGTTGTAATCTCGTGGTTTCATTAAGCTTATACTTGGTTATATGATACTATTTCCAAAAGTTTAGCAGTGAAATTTTGTTAATAATGATTAACTATTAGTTAATTTTAATTATGGTGAACAACCTGTTAATGCAGTTAATATCCCAAATAATGAAATAAATACCCTTGTGGTTGATGCTCATAGCTTTTTGAATTTTATACTCAGTTTTATAATAGTTCATTCAATATGGTTAACCAGCTTTGTTTTATTTATTTTAGAATTTCATGTCTAGTTAAGAGGTTGTTTTAAAAATATTGTTATATTGTATCATGCATTTTGCTCATATTTCTAGCTGGTGTATCTCATTTGCATAATGCTTGTTGATTTAATTGTTTATTGGTTTCTTTTATTACCTACATGCTTGTTTTCTTTATTTCAAAGTCAAGTTCAATTGTTTATTTTGGGGTATCCCTTAGGGTAGAATTCACAAAGGGACTTAGGCATCACAATGCTGAGCCTCACGGTGCCTAACTTTTATGCACCTAGAAAGTCACAGGAACACCACCACGACCCACAGAGCCTGAGATAGTTGCCTAAGCTTCCTATGTAATGAGTGGGGAGAGAGCAGCCCTTTATACTGCAATCCAGAAAAGCTAGCCCGTTAGCCAAACCTAGCCACTGGAAGATCCCAACAAGAGTGGTGTCTGCTACCTCCTGCCCCGTCCTTATCATAAAGATAGGCACCTGAGTCCAGGCTTCAGGGAGGTGCCTATCTTTGCTCTCCACAAATGGAAACCTGGCTCCTGGAGTCAGGTGGTTTAGGTGCCTAAGGTGTTCCTTGTGGGAAGGAGTTAGGCAGGTTAGGGTTTCCAGGTGTCCGTTTTTTGACCGGAACACCCAGTCAAAAAGGGTTAGCTTTGGAACTGGGCTGTTAAAAGTCTGGTCAGAGGCACAGCGGGGCTCAAACAGGCTCCCTGACTGTCATGGTGCCGTGTGACTCCCGGAAGCACCGGCATTTCCTCACTCCGGCTCCTACGCAGGGGGCATCCAGGGGGTCTGCAAGCTGCCCCCGCCCCAAGCACTGGCTCTGCATCTCCCATTGGTTGGGAACCATGACTAATGGGAGCTGCGGGGGCGGCACCTGCGGACAGGGAAGTGTGCAGAGCCAGCTGGCTGTGCCTCCATGTAGGAGCCGGAGAAGGGCCATGCCGCTGCTTCTGGGAGCTGACTGAGGTAAGTGCTTCCCGGAGCCTGCACCCAACCCCCTGCCCTAGCCCTGATCCCCCTCCTGCCCTCTGAACCCCTTGGTCCCAACCCGGAGCACCCTACTGCACCCTGAACCCCTCATCCCCACCCCAGAGCCCACACCCCCAGCCAGAGCCTGCCCCTCCATGCCCCAACCCTCTTCTCCAGCCCTGGTCCCCCTCCTGCCCTCCAAACCCCTTGGTCCCAGCCTGCAGCACCATCCTACAGCCCAAACCCCTCACCCCCAGCCAGAGCCCTCACAACCCCCCGTACTCCAATCCCCTGCCTGAGCCCAGAGCCCCCTCCCATACTCTGAACCTCTTGGCTCCACCCAAGCCCCCTCCTGCACCCCAAACCCCTCATCCCTGGGCCCCATCCCAGAGCCTACAAGTTGTTTGTTCTGTAATTATGAAGCAGTATTACATTACTAGGCTAAAAATACAGGAGAGAAACAGAAGTTAATGGGGGTAGGGAGAGGAAAGGGCCTTTAAAATGTAAGTGCCAGACCCTTTGATGGAGCTACACCAATTTACACCAGCTGAGGAGGTTAATTCCAAATGCCTTCCCTCCCCCAATATTGGCCTAGTGCTCAGGCCAATATTACCACATTCTGCATGACACTTCCTGTTTGCATCCCTCTGCATTACCTTTAGATAGTCATCTGCTTTTTCTTTTCACATTGTTTGAAATGATCTTCACTGTGTTTGCCAACCCTGGCCTGGAACAGTGCCAGCCCATTTAAAAAGCTTTATATAAATATTACTTATTGTACTTTCCTTTCTGAGACGAAGGCTGATTCTCTCTGAAAAACCTAACCGCTCCATACCTAAGGCTGCATTTAGATGTGCATTAAAGCAGAGCTAAAAATCCCTCTATTTCATACGTTAGTATTTGTATTTAGTTTTAAATGTAATACTGAAATTCTTCATGTCATCAAGAGCCAACTGAATTGTCCTTAATAGTTTTAGCCTAATATTTACCAACTTAGCTGAATCTACAACACTGGACTGGAAATTTTATAAGAATTTTCTTATGCTGCTAGTACTTCTGGGTAAAGTTTTAAAAGTGCCTAAGGGCTTGTCTACACTTAGAAGTTTTGCCACTTTCACTATACTACAGTAACTCCTCGCTTAACGCTGTAGTTATGTTCCTGAAAAATATGACTTTAAGTGAAACGATGTTAAACGAATCCAATTTCCCCATAAGAATGAATGTAAATGGGGGGTTTAGGTTCCAGGGAAATGTTTTTCACCAGACAAAAGACTATAGATATATATTACACAGACACACACACACACAGTATAAGTTTTAAACAAACAATTTCATACTGGTACACAGCGATGGTGATTGTGAAGGTTGGTTGAGGTGGTGAAGTCAGAATGTGGGATATTCCCTAGAGAATGCCTTACTGCTAAATGATGAACTAGCAATCAGCTGAGCCTTCAAGGGTTAATCTATTGTTGTTAATGTAGCCTCACACTCTACAAGGCAGCACAAATGGAGGGAGGGGAGACAGCATGGCAGACAGAGACAGAGACACACACCATGTGTAAGAGAGAGAGAGAGAGATGTGCATTGCCCCTTTAAGTACTCTGACCCCACTCTAAGTACACTGCCTTTTTAAGTAGATCAGCAAGTGGAGACAGAAGCTGTGGCCAGGAAGCTCCCTCCCTCCTGAGCTCTGTCATATGTCCCGCCTGCTCTATGGAAATGGGGTAAGCGGGGTGAAGAAGCAGGGGGGAAGGTGACACCCTGACATTAGCCCCCTTCTTCTGCCCCTCCCACCCCCACACAGCAAGCAGGAGGCTCTGGGGAGCAGCTCCAAGGCAGAGGGCAGGAGCAGCACATGGCAGTGGGGGGAGGGACACTGACCCTGCTGGGCGGCTGCTACACAGGGAACTTAGGGGAGTGGGGAACTGATGGGGGGCTGCTGGTCCACCCTGGTTCCACGCCCCCACCAGCTTGCTCCAACGGGCTGCTTTTCCTGCAAGCAGTGGACAAAGCAGGTGGCTGCCAAACGATGTTATAAGGGAGCATTGCACAACTTTAAACAAGCATGTTCCCTAATTGATCAGCAACGTAACAACGAAACAACATTAACCGGGATGACTTTAAGTGAGGAGTTACTGTAATATAGTAACTATAAATGGCTTTTCCATTTATGACTATCTAATTACATTCTCAGAACAGGTTAGAAGTATACTAAGTAGTTAAATCTGGAAGCCAACTCCCTGCCCCCCCCAGTCCTTAAATATACACTGAACTTAAATTTCCCAAGGAACTACAATGAGAATTAAAGAACAGAGACATTTCTTCTTCTTCTCTCTTTCAAGTGGTAGGTCAGTTTCACACACCTTTTCTACCCACTACCCACTCTCAAGACCATATGGCCCCCTTTTGTTTGTAAAACCACATTAGGATGTAATCGTGGTCCAGAAAATGCTTTTTTAATAGCAGAGTGCAAAATATACTGTAGTGGTTTCTACTTGGGATCTGACATTTTGTTTTTGTTGGGTTGCCTTTAAAAAGAGATCCTATATTTATAGCAAATAAAAACGTGATCAAAACAAAAGGTACTAGGCCTCCAGCACACTACCCTAAGCAAGCAACATTCCCACTCCCAGTTGCTCCATTCTCATATGCAGAGCTGGAAAGGAGCACTTGATTACTTTCTTCTGCAGTTCTAAATTACTCCCTCACTCCTTCCTTTTGCTTTGGGAGAATACTTTGGAAGGGACATATATGGTGCAACAGGTTTGGCACTTTATTTTTGGAATAAAATTTATTTTTGGCACCCATTTTTGTAACAGAACGCACAAGAAGAAAGTAATTCACATGGTTTGCTTTTTACTTCTTACAATCTTAAGAACGGCACAGCAGCACAGGTGTTTTTCAGTCTTATATCCAAACCAGCGGAAAAGAGGGTAACTTGCTAACTGTCTTTCTAATACGGGAGTGGCCAACCTGAGCCTGAGAAGGAGCTAGAATTTACCAGTGTACATTGCCAAAGAGCCGCAGTAATACGTCAGCAGCCCCCCATCAGCTCCCCCCAGCACCTCCCGCCCACCAGCAGCCCCGCTGATGATCAGCGCCTCCCTGCACCTCCTGATCAGCTGTTTCGTGGTGTGCAGGAGGCTCGGGGGGGGGGGGGGGGGAGGGAGCAAGGGCATGGCAGGCTCAGGGGAGGGGGAGGGAAGTGGGGTAGTGGGGGAAGGGCCTGTGGCAGAGCCAGGGGTTGAGCAGTGAGCACACACACACCCCGGCACATTGGAAAGTCGGCGCCTGTAGCTCCAGCCCCGGAGTCAGTGCATATACAAGGAGCCGCATATTAACTTCTGAAGAGCCGCATGTGGCTCCGGAGCCACAGGTTGGTCCCCCCTGTTCTAATACATGACATACTTCTGACAGCAGCTACAGCAGGGGTGGGTTGGGGTGTAGGAGGGATGCGGGGTGCGACAGGGGGCTCAGGGCAGGGAGTTGGGGTGCAGGGTGCAGCAGGGGGCTCAGGGCAGGGAGTTGGGATGCAGGAGGGGTGCGAGGTGCAGGCAGGGACGTGGTGCTGGCCGCTTCTGAGAGCGGCGCGGGGCCTGCAGCACCAAGGGGGGCAGTCCCGTGGGCCAGATCCAAAGCCCTGAGGGGCCAGATTCGGCCCTCAGGCCATAGTTTGCCCACCCCTGAGCTAGAGGCTGGTGCCCTGTTCCTCCAGCCCTAGGAGGACACTATCATACCCTCAGCTCTTTCAGGCTAACGTTTTTCTTCAACATAATCAATACAAAGCAGTCAATACAAAGCAGTTCCTCTACCAACCGTAGGCCTCAGATCCCACAAACTTTTCTCTTTGTTTCAATGTTGAATGGAGAACAAACTCTTCCCTTCACTCCCTGTGCGCTGGGACCTACTACAGAATCCCATATCCCTCGGCAATATCTTCTCAAGTGCGCCAAGTGCTGGCTTTTATAATCACATATTCCTTTCCCAGCTAGGTCTGATAATTGAACAGCTCTGGATGGTACCTGGCCCCCTGCTCCTTAAAGAGGCAGACCACCCTGTTACACCCTCATTCTCTAATAAGCCTACTAAACATATTCCAAGGTCACATATGATAGCCTCTTATATACATGCAGATACTAGAGAAGCAATTTCTTGAAATCCTAGACAGTTGTTTCTCAGAACAGAATGTTTAGAGAACTCCAGAAGGGAGGCTATTCTTGAATTACTTCTAAGCTACCAACAGAAGTTGTTTCCTGGAGTAAATCCAGCAGTCATTAAATAATAGTGAGTATATATAGTACAATATAAAAGTTCAACATCCACAGGGGAGGAAAGATACTGAAAACTTGCTCTTTATTCTGTTTGTTAAATGATTTTAATTTCCTTACTGTAAACACGGCTCTCAATTCTTCAAGAATAAGTCTCCCAGTAGGATTTGCCCGTGCCTTCCAAACAGCCACTCTCAGAGCCTTCCTCTGAGTACCCGTGGAAAGGAAAAGGAAAGTTCAGTTGGAATTAACTACCTGTTCACTGTGGGGGGGAGAGAGCAGTTAGTACCCTGGCATCCCATTAAATTGGGAGGAGAATTAATGATAAGAGGCAATGCCTTTCACCATGCAACAACACAATATAAAATTGAAAGGAATTAGTGTATTATTGTGTCATCAGCAAGAAAAGTATCTGTTTCTGCCTCTTACTGTGGATAATGTTCCCGGTGCATCTGAAGTACAAACATACCATCTTTATGCAAGGCACTTGATGCTAACATAAAATTTTTAGGCTTCTAAACCCAGTAAGTAAGTTGCCAACATGCACTACTCTTCCTAAAAAGAACAGAGTTTGGAGTTCATGGGAATATAGTTGGGCTATCAGTGTGCTGATAGTGGCATGTTTTCAAAGAGGCATGTTTTGGGAGTTTTATTTATCTGCTTCTTTCATGGAAGCAATTGTTACAAATCAGGAGTCTTGTGAGAACAAAAGAGGAGAAAAAAGTCCTCTCTTCGGTAACAGAGTGAGGGAAATCCTCCAAAGCAAAAGAAAAAGGAACACTGGAAAGCAAAGCCTTCTACATACACCTCTGGCCCTCTGTGATGCTTTCGGCAGAAATGTCTATGGATGGACATCCACTGATTGTACTTCGTCTTGTTCATCTTTGCCCTCCCCTGAATTATTTTGGATGTAGAAATAAAATAAAGGACCTTCATTTTGCATATAAATACAGCTAATATAGCTTTTTTAGCTGGAATTGTGTTGTGGTAGTGTTTATTTTTTTTGCGGGGGGGGGGGTATCTCATCTTTTATTAAGTGGTCAACTTTTAATGGGACTAATTCTACTCTCTCACCAGTTTTACACTAGTGTAAGTCCATCAATTTTAATAGAGCTACTCTTGGTTTACTCCAACTGGAATCTGCATGTAGAGGTTTGTTTCCAGTGTCCTACCATTGTCACTTCCTCTCCTGTGTAGTTCATTTCTTTGGAGTGATACAGCCTCCTATTGATGCTTTATTGCATTCAGACACTCAGCTGTACCATAGTTGAAGGCATGGTTATTTGAGCACATTGCGCATAAAGAGTATATTATATCAAGGCTTTTATAGAGATTCAGCTTCACTAGTGATGGGACAAGCACATTTAATTCCATTCATTTAAGCACCTAAAAGACTGGATGTTTATCTAAAATTATGCAGCCTTGTGCAGGAGTGGACTGTAAAAGGGTGACTGTATATTCATTTTTATACATGTTTGCTGCAAGGCAGCAGTCTAGATTTTCACTCATTTTGTCCATTTTTTTCTCACTCCACTTTGACAGTAGTGGGATGAGTGGTTTAACTGTTATTAATGGTGCTTCTTTAGCACTGTTTTCTCATGTGCCAGTCAAAGGTTTTAAAGAAGATAGCCAGTGACATGTATTTCAGCTGAGATCATTACATGCAAATGTGTGCATGTTTTTTTTTTAATGAACATCTTTTTTTTCTGACATGTAAATGTTTCCAATCCCTCGGTGTTACCTGCTTTTAAATATGTCATGATGAACTCCTCCCATAGCAACACAATCTGCTGGAGGAAGTGGAGAATGTACTAGAAGTTTCCAGCAGAGTAAAGGGGAACAGAAAACAGAGAGTCTGTGTGTCTAGGCAAAGTCAGTACCAAGAAAACTGGACAACGGCAGTGACTAATGGAGACCAAACTCCCTTCAAAATACTTTGATGCTGGAGAGCTGTGTAAAAGTACATTCGAGGGGTTTTGCAAATGTTACAACCACCATATGGCCTATTGTCGGGTGTACTTGTGAACTCACCTTGCCTAGGACGCTGAACTCAGTTACATATACAAACTGAGCTGGGGTTCCCCATGCCATATGGAACTCATCCTGCAAATTGTACATGTACCCAGTCACTCCAATGTTACACACCCCATAGTTCTTTTCAAGCGTATGTAGCAGCTGGTCTTTATTTGAGGAGCATGTGTCTGCAGTGCATACCCTGGCCATTCCATATATACCTGGCCAGAAATAATAAGTGACCTCTGTTTGACCACAGCTGTTCCAAGTAAATGGATGATGAGCTGCCTGGCCAGGCATGTGTTGTGTGCAGTCAACTGCATGTGCTGCCTAAGGGGGTCTTCTTCCACAGTCAGCATAATGATTGCTCTGTCCTTAGCCCCCATCTTCTAAATGCTTCAATAATGGTGTCTAGCTGGAGATGCTCCTCTATGCCTCTTGTAAGTGGCTGTGAACTTTGCCTTGCTTCTGGAGATAGGTCAATGGGTGCTACAGCATCCAATAACTAGAAGTTTGTAAATCCTAAGGTTTTCTACCATGTGGCTACTTGAACTCTACTCTGTTTGTTTGGTTTTGGCTATGAGACAATACAAACACGCCCCTCGCTGCATGCACTTTTTGTAAAGGCTACCTGCTTCTCAGGGGTGGCGAGTTATATCTCCATGTGGTGCCTTAGCACCAGGAATATTCAGAGCCCAGGGGCCCAGCCCCACCAATATTTGGGGCCGTGTGTCTCCCCCAGCCCCACCTGCCGCCCCCCCCGTACCTCCCCGTAGTCTCCCCCAGCCCTCTCCTGCTGCCCCTGGCCTGCCTTGTGCCTCCCCTGGGCCCTGGAGCAGAACATCCCTGCCTCTGCCTCTGTCCCGCAGGTCCATGCTGCCTCCCTGCAGCAACTGCTGCCACAGGGTCCCAGTGCCCCCATCTCGACTGCCAGGGGAGACTGACTGAGCCTGCCTTTCCATCTCAGACCCTTTCCTTTTCCGGCGGGACCCTCCACCAGCACAGGGGCTGCCCCGCCCGCAGTCACCGCTCCTGCCCCATGCTGGGCAAGGAGGCAGCCCCATCCCTCACCCCCAGTGAGGCTACAGTCAGGGGCAACAGCAGGGGAGGAGGCGCATGCAGCACCCCCCTGGCACCCACCACGGGGGAGGCGAGGGAGATTCCTGGACCTGAGAGGGGCCCTAGGAGCACGTGCAGTGACAGTGGTGGGGTGAGTGTGCTGCTCGGGGGGCAGGAAAGGGGGGCTCCTCCCCCAGAGCTCGCTGCTGCTGGCAGGGAAAGGGCTGGCGGAGTCCTCCCCTCTGTCCCCTGCCCGGAGCAGCCTGCCTGTACCTCAAACTCATCCCCAGCCCTGCCCCACCCCAGAGCCCACACCCCCAGCCAGAACTTTCACCCCCCCACCACACCCTCAACCCCCTGCCTTAGCCCTGAGCCCCTCCAGCACCCCAAACACCTTATCCCCAGTCCCAACCAGAGCCCTAATCCCCCTGCACTCCAACCCTCTGCCTTAGCCCTAAGCCTTTCTAACACCACAAAGCCCTCATCTCCAGCCCCAGACAGAGCCCTTACCCCCTACACCCCTACTCTTGCCCTGAGCCCCTCCCATACCCCAAACCCCTCATCTGCAGCCACACCCCCAGCCCTCTCCCACAGCCCTCACCCCTGCACCCCCTCTCATCCCCGAACTCCCTCCCAGAGCCTTGGGCAGGTGTGGGGGGTGGAGTTTGGGGAACAGAGTTTGGGCGGGGGCGGGTTCTGGGCACCAACAAAATTTCTACAAACCTGCCACCCCTGCTTCTTCTCCCTTTTTACAGCCTTTCAGTCCTGGGACTGTCCAAGAGGTTATTCAGCCCATCATGCAACTTGGAGAAGCCTTAGGGCTATTCTACACTGCATCCAGCTCCAAGGGGCCATTCGTTTCAGCGGCTGGAGAATGGCAGAGCACAGTCATGCTCCAGCTATGCCTCAATGGGCCTTCCACTCCAAGGCCGGGGGTGGGGGGCAAAGCCCATTATGCCAATTTTGTGGCCTGTGTGTCTGATGCAGAGCTTGTTGGCTAATAGAAGCACATGTTATAATATTGCCAACTCTCAGGGTTAATGCAATTTTTGGCCTTTGATGCAGGTAGTCTCACACTAAATTATGTCCCATCACCTGATTTCAAGGAAGCAAAGTTAAAGCAAGATTTATTCAAATGCAATGTCTTCTAGTCTAGTGGAAGATGCACTAAACTGTAAGCCCTGGGACCACAAGTTCAAAGCCTAGCACCTTCCACCAAATGCTCTTAATAATTCTGTGCCCTTCATAATCCTTATTATTAAACAGGACTTCATAGTGCTACTATGTGGGACTGCTATTGGGGGTTGGAGAGGGACTCACCAGTGGTACACTCCCTTGAGCCAGGGTTATTTTATTCTGACAACCCCCATTTTTTGTCATTCTGGCTCCATAGTGGTCTGAAGCTTACATGACAGCCCTTCAGGCTAGGCACCTTTCAGACTCAGTCCCCTTCAAGTGTAACAGAAGTCCAACCAAAACTTTCAAACAAGAGATTCTTCTACACTGCTTCTTCTGCTTGGCCTACTATTCAGCCCCTCTTCTAGGCTATCTTCCCTGCTGTTACAGGGCATGGACTCCCAAGCTACATTCACTGGAGTCCCACTCAGAGTTTCCCCCGCATCTAACCAGCATTCCCTGATCTTCACCCCACCTCCCGAGCCCTGCAGAGTTCTCCTCTGCTCTTTTAACTGAGCATTGCGTCCCAAGTCTTTCTTCTTAGAGACTCTTTTCCCTAGCAGATTAACAACTACCCCCCTCCCCGCTTCCTACACACCTTGCCTCCCCCAGGAGCCTAAACTACTTCCTGCAGTTCCCCCTCTGAGTCCTCTCAGCCCTTTTTATAAAGCTTAGGGGTTCTCTGGCTAACACCTGATCCCATTAGTTCCATCCTCTCAGGCTGGGAGGCAGCTAATTATGGCACAGATGTGACTGGAAAGCATTTGCACTAGATTATAAATGCTTCTGGACAAGGGCCATCTCTTACTATGTGTTACAGTGAATAACAGGGTCCCTGATCTCAGTGGGGTCCTCCAGCAAGAACTTCTGCTGTGGGGGGCCAAAGTCAACTTTCTATAAATTTGTGAGAGTTGGCAAGACTAATGATCTCTCACAGTGGGCATAGGCATGGGAGTTCAAAAATGAAGAATGACCAGAACCATGATTTTAAATTAAAAAATGTCACAATTTTGGGGTGAATCACGATTGTTGACTCTGACTCCTGATTTTTGAATTTTGGGGTTAACGATATCATGCATATCCTAAAAAGTCAACATGGTGAGTTCACTCTGCTTTGTTTATGTGGGTTCACATTATTTGTTATTTGTTAATATTTAGATGGCCACCTGTTTATTTGTGAAAATGTTTATAAATCCTGAATGTTTCACAAACTTTAGTACAGACACTGTAAGATTAATATCAGAAGTGCATTTGTTATACATTATTTGCCACTCTTCATTCTCTTGCTGTAAAGAGTTTTAGGCTGTTCCTACAATATGGAACCTATGCTGGCACTATCCTTCTAGTGTAGATGGAGTGTACACCCACAGAAGTTTGTAGAAAGAAGCACTCCCCCACTGCATAACTATGTCTACACTGGGATTTTGTCAGCATAACTGTGTTGGTCAGGGATGTGGTTTTTCACGCCCCTGACTGACATACTATGTTGATTTTAGTTTTAAGTTTAGACCAAGCCTCTGTCATCCTATGGTACTTTTATGAATAAAAGCACTAAGTTAGATTTGCTATTATATGTAGCCTTATATTATTCATGAGCATTCTGGCATCCACTGGGTGTTCATGGACATATTCCTAGATTTCAAAATTTTCATGAATTTTAGCACGCATCATTTTTTCAAAAAATCATACAGGAAGTGAGCTATTTGTTATTCGCTACTCATTTTATACTTTAAAAGTAAGTTGTGCAATTGAAGAATAAAACCAATAGTATATGATCTGGATGACTAATCACATCACAATAACTAATAATAAATAGCAAATAGAAGTTTACAGAAAAGACAGAAAGTTGTTCTTAATCAATCAGTGCATTCTTGTGAATACATTTCAACAAAGTAGGATAAGTTTGGGAATAATTTTTAGAGGGGGGAAAAAGGGTTAATTTAGATCTTGTAATTCAGACAGCTCTAAATATTTATCTTGAAGGCTTTGGCATGATAGGAGTAGAAATGGGATTTTCAGACTTCCCATTCCTATTCAAATCAGCCTGATAGCAACAAAAGAGGAAACATGAGCACTATACCAAGAGGATAAAACTTCTTATGTGAGGAAGCCTGTGAGATTCACTAGGGCTTCAATTCAGCAAAGCATTGTGCTTTAACTTCAATGGGGCTTAAGCACTTGCTTACGTGCTTTGCTGAGTAAAGATGGATTTAAGCATGTGCTTAAATTCTTTTCTGCACTGGGGCCTCAGGATAAAAATCACTGAAGCCAAGAGTCCTCTGTGTGTTTTTAAAAATAGCCTGGGCAATTTTTTCTACTAAATAGAAAATTATATAGGGAATAAATGGAAATAAATTCAACAGAAAAGTGACAGCACTCTCTGGGAGCAAAGGGGATTTTGTTGTTGCTGTTTCTTGAGACACTAACCACCCTCATCCCCCTTCTCTTCTTGCCTTTTAAATCTTTGTGATGGTGTCATTGCTTGTCTTTTTTTTAGAGGCTAATTCAAGATCTGTGAGCTGGCTTTCTTTGTATAAGGGAGAGTGCCCTTCTGGACTTCTGTTCTAACTATAAATATATACCATACACCGTAATTATGGGGAAGCTTCCTTCCTGGCAAGGGCATCGGTAGTTAAAGGGGGAGCTTTCAGGCTTGCCTCTTCCAGCTGAACTGAAGTGTACTTAAGCATGCAGAAAATTCTAGCTGAAAAGATTTTTAAGGGAAGGCAGAGAATGTAACTGGCCTGTGTCCAAATCTCTAGCAAACAATCAGATGTGGCCATTATATGAGACATTTGTTTGTTTTCTTTCTTATTTACATCAGAAAGTGATTCAGACTGTCATCAGTTGAATACCCCCATATTCAGTATGTGCCCTTCAGCTTGAGCACCTTCTTTTAGTGGCTTTCAGTAGATGTTCTCATTTACTTTCCACACATTTTTTAAAATCATTTTTGATTTTCAAACAACAGAAAGGAATGCCAGATAAATAGACTCATTCTCCACTGCCTTGCATCTGGTGTGCCCATCTCCACCTATGCAAAGGAAGTGTAGTGTGTATGTGAACAATATTAAATCACAATTCTCCATAGCCTTGACACCCACTCAGTGCTCACTTTTGAAGGTACAAGGCAGTGGAGAATCAGGCTCGCTGTATTTAGCATCACGCTAATGATCAGATGCTAACCCCATGGAGTTGTTTCAGAGTCTGAGAAATGACATGTTTCTGATAATACTACATAGCTGGCTTCTGGCTGGGGTGCCAATTTGATTGCACTTTTCCCCTCTCGGGGGAAAGTTTACATCCTACTGACTGTTTATGGCATGACAGATTAGAAATGCCAGAGCCTGGAAATTGGACCAAATGTGCCATTCATGGAGTTACAAATGTGAATCATTTAAAGCTCAGAACACTGACTGCTTTCCCCCTCCTTTCTCCTTTAAAGGTCAAACTATTTGTAGAAACATTAAGCCAGATGTAGAAGGGTTGCAAGACCATTAAAAAAAGTCTACACTGTGATGTGATTTTATATCCTACCCTAATAGGCAATGTCAGTCATAATGATCAGTATACATGCATTCTTAGCTGGGATGCGGGCTTCACATGACATGGGACTAAACTGTGTATAGTACTGCTCTTGTGGTTCTGTGGTTTCAATTAACAGCTTCAAGGATGAAAATCCACAGTGAGATGATGGCTGAGGTCAAGGAGGTTATCCTTTTATACCAGCTGCCATCCTAAGGGAGAAAATAAAAACGAGGGACATTTGAATGACCTGACCCAGGACATTGCTTCCACGAATAACAGGTCAGCAGTGCTGAAATCTGCCAGCGGGACTCAGGAGAAAAAGTGTGGTCAGACCAATATATCTCCAGTTCATGACCTTAATCTTTGCTTTACACTTCCTAATCCTGAATGGATACACTAATTATGCCCAGTTAGATTCAGTAATAGCCTGACTCTGTTGTATTCATGAAGTGTGTGAGCACGCGTTATTGCTGGGCTGGCTAGCCTTACTTTCTCTTAAAAGATGCTCATTATTTGAAGCAAAGCACAGTGATGTCCACACATGAAACAAATATTGCATATTCCGAACCACAAACAGCAATTTACCATACAGTTTCAAGTAAATGACCCTTGCTGGTTTTCTTTTTAACATCTTCCAAATTCAAGCACTAGAGAAGCTATTCAAAAGGCTCTTATTTTTAATAATAACCTGCATATATTCTTCTCCCCAATCATGACTGCATTTTATCCTGTTAAAAATTAAACCTATTGTAAATTCTTCTTAAGGGAAAACACCTATGGAGCATGCTAAAGATTGACTGGAATGACCTTATTTAGAAATGATCAAGATTTTACTTTTTTCTTTGTTGCATTTTTGTTTTTCCAGATCTTATGGCCAACTAAAGACCTGATCCTGCATACTAATCCACACAGTTAGACCTTTTAAGCCCATAGGGAAAGCCAATGGGCTTTCACTGAAGTCAATAAGATCCCTACAGGCACAGGAGTCTGCCCACAGAACAACCTGCAGGACTGGATATGCTAATATGACTTGCTGGAGGGACCTAGAAACCCTGCCATGCCCCATTCCAGTGGGTCCCTGAAGAGGAGGTGCTACTATATCAGACAATAGCCTGTGGTTTCAGGCTTAAGATCCATCCCAGGTTCAGAGCCTGCTAGGAGATAATTAGGTGCAGCTGACATATTCAAGCTCAACACTTTAAAGGTAGGAGTGGTTCCTTCAGAAGAAGGAAAAGCTGAAAGGAGGTGGGAGGCTGTACTGGTTAGAAGTCAATGCAGGGAGTGCTGAGGAAACAGTGGTGCTACTTTATATGGTCTGTACTTTTTATATTTGAGTTTACTGCTTGTAGAACTGCCTGGAAGGAAATGTAGCTAGAGATTTTTATTAACTTGGTGTCAATTTGAGTTAAAGCAGAATCTATATAATAACACTGTACTTAGGGTATTTGAATCTGAGCCATTAGTGAACTTATTTTCCTGGCCTGCTATAGTCCAGCCTAGCAATGGGTGGCATTAATTCTCTGAACTTGCAAACACTCAGGAATGTGTATAATTTTACTCTGGGATTTATCCCCTGTAGTAATGAGGAGTAGCAGCAGCAGCTGGGAGTACTCCCCTGAGTAAAGGTACATGCATCAGTGTCCCCAGGATTGGGGACTAAAACTGCTATTGGTATCATTGTACCCTCAAAGCTAAGCAAATAATTGGCAACAAAAATGAGCTTAGTCTCTCTGCTCATGGAATATCTGCAAGTAGACTGGAATTTTTAATTCTTTTACTTGGATAATACACCTGGTTTGATCAGAAATAGTTCTGTGGGTGTCTGCTAGTCAGACTGTGTGGTAAGTTCTAACTGGTTAGATAAGTTCTATTGTATTGTTTCTGCTATTTGTTAGAATGAACATGCAAATACTTTGTGTGCATTTGGAAGCACTTGAATTGTAAATTTATTTATATATTCATATATTCATGCTACTCAGGCATTCAAAAGTTCATGGCAAATGAACATAAAAGGGCTGCACACCATAGGATTAAATTCATGTGTGTTCAAAAATATTGTAATCATTACTTCTCACTCAAGAAAACCTGGATTTGTGCTGGAAATGGCCCACCTTGATTATCATGCACATTGTAGGGAGGGTGGTCACTTTGGATAAGCTATTACCAGCAGGAGAGTGAGTTTGTGTGTGTGGTTTTTAGAGGGGGGTGGGGGGGGTGAGAACCTGGATTTGTGCTGGAAATGGCCCACCTTGATTATCATACACATTGTAAAGAGAGTGGTCACTTTGGATGGGCTATTACCAGCAGGAGAGTGAGTTTGTGGGGGGGAAAACCTGGATTTGTGCTGGAAATGGCCCAACTTGATGATCACTTTAGATAAGCTATTACCAGCAGGAGAGTGGGGTGGGAGGAGGTATTGTTTCATGGTGTCTGTGTATATAATGTCTTCTGCAATTTCCACAGTATGCATCTGATGAAGTGAGCTGTAGCTCACGAAAGCTCATGCTTAAATAAATTGGTTAGTCTCTAAGGTGCCACAAGTACTCCTTTTCTTTTTACAACTACTACTACTCCCATGGATAGTCAAACCTCTAGAGGTACCAGTGGTCTTCCAGGGGTACCATAACTTGGAGGCCAACACTGAAGGTGCTTCAGATGCTAGGTTACTAGCTGTAGTGTGTTGTGATAATAATTTGACCTTGTGGCTAAATAGAGGAATATTTTACCAGGGCTTGTCCTCCAATACAGTGGCTTAAACAGCTGCAATTTAAGGTGAAATAATAACTGTCCCTATTGTGGGATGAGTGAGGGGTCTGCTATAGTGTTAGGGCTCCTAGGGTTGGGGTGCATCTCCAGATCAGCCTAGTCTCTTGGGCCTGGAATCTCCTCTAATCAGTTAGTGGTGTGTCTTGTTGTACTGACTCTCTTCCCAGTCTATGCTGCTCTCGCAGAGTTTCTGCATGGACCTAACCCTAGTTGCTATGGCTGGCAGCCATAGCCTGTTCACACACAGTTCACTGCTTCCCGGGTATTTTCCCCTGCATTCAGCTTCCCTGTTGCTCTTCCAGAATGAGCTCACTCTTTGGGTGAGGGTCTTTCTCCAAGAGTTTTTTTTCTTCCCCCTACTGAGCAGAAGATGTATGTGTCTGCCTCTCCATCTTGGAGGGTCATAGGTTAGTGAGGAGGGAGTTGATGGGAATGATTGTGCCCCACTCTAGAAATCACTACTCCTTTGTAGATCAAATGTTAAAAATTAACAGTCCCCCTTCCCCCCCCGCCCCCCAAAAAAACCCCACCCAGAGCTCCCCAAACCAAAAATAAACTCAAATCCCTGGACCTCCCGAAATACTACCAGCACATTAACCAAACGCTAAACTCAATAAATTACCCTTACCATCTTCCCCTACCATTGACTCCGGAGAGTTTTGCCCTTGGAGATTTCAGCAGGAAACTTTCAGCTGATTAAACTGCACAAAGGGAGAGGGCTACAAGCTCAGATATCAAACTATTCAGGTACTTAATATTTTATTAAGTTTCACCCACAAGTGACTAGGAATCTCGAGCAGTATTTGAATTCTTAGTATTATGTACTCATACTATGAATTGTGCTGTGGCAGTCTGCTATGTTCTAGTTGGAGCCTCCTGGGTTAGCCTTAAGTGGAATGTGGTGATGTAATTTAGTTCGTTTTGTGACCAAGGTGTAGATTGCCTGCACAAGGCTTCCCTCTGACCGTAGCATATAAACACTCCACGGGCTGCAGACGAGTCATAACTACTAGAGAAAATGTGAACACACTCCTAGAGTGGCCAGGTCTTTTCACTCCAAAAGTAGACATCTAGCTCTTGATATCTTTGATCCAGTGTGAATGTACAGGGTCTCCAGATGAAAGTCCTGTGGAATAGCAAGATTTGCATTGAGCCTTTCCCACAAACTCTGCTCCCCTGATGGGATGATGGAGGAGAAGAAAGCTCTCAGAGTGGGTCCCTGAGGAGATTTGCTCCCCAGTTCCTCCCTGTGGGCTTTAACATTAGAGGGAGTGATCAGGCCCACTATAAACATGAATTACCTTCCACTCAGGAAAGTAAGACATGATAAAACACGGCAAAAAGAAATGGGGTAAAATTGGCTTAAGGAACAGTGACTATTTTAATGAAACCACTCTTAAACAGATCTGAAATATTTTTAGAAAGCTAAAAATAAATGACTTTTCTGGTACATTTGCAAAAGAATTGAGTCAAATATTTCCAAGCAGACAACATAATGACCCATTCAAGAAACACAATGTCAGTTGTAGGTGGCTGGAAGATGGTGCTGTCGCTATACATTTTTGTAAACTGAAAGGATGGGATTTCACTGAAATGTTTCCAAGCTGAGCAGAGACATCAGTAGTGTTAGAGAGGAATTGTTCACAATGATCTCCCTTTGTGCTTTATTCCAAATCCAGAGCTGACCATTTGTGTTATATTAGTAAAGTGTGAGTAAATAGAAAACCCAGCATGATGACCTGTGAGGGTCTAAATATTTTGGATCATTTTATATCTGTAATCATAAATACTCTTACTGACCCTTTTGGAAAAAATTTCTGTGAAAACTGTTTTCCAATTCATAGGTAATCCAGTGGACAGGAGAGGAGTATTTGTAGGACTGTAATGACTGCACCATACACACAACAACTGAGAGTGAAGTTACTTTGAAAAATGTGTCAGCTGAACATGCCCAGTACTAAGCTTTCTGAGCCAGCAAAGCATTTAAAGCATATACTTTAGGCATCTGTGTTCAGTGGGATGAGTCATCTGCTACTAGTTATGCATGTGTTGTGGTAGATGAAGGCCTAAAATAGGAAACCTAAAGAGGGATCACACACAAAAATGGGTCTGTAAGAATGTAAATGTAACACGTACTCAGTTTTAGTGATTTTTAGAATGATTTGAAAGATTGAAGGGGCGGGGAAGCTAAGACATGGGGTCAAGTTCCTCCATATTCTCCTATTCCCAGTTCTTGTTATAAAATTCTTGGTGATCAAAGTATCACTTCTTGTCCGGAAATTCTGATCATTTGCCTTACTTTAAATTATTATTTATTACATCAGAGAAATTTACCCAATATGCAAAATATTGAATAAATAGGGAACACTTGCAGAAATCCTCATAAAGCAGTAGAAACAATAGGAATGGCAAATACCACCTGGAAAACTATCAACAGATTACAGAGAAAAGAGAACTCAAATTGTGATTCACTCACACGCACTATTAGTTAAGGAGATTAACGTGAAATTCCTATCAACATAATCCCTAAATATCAATGAAATCACTATTTTAAGGAACACTGACACCCAGTTCACATGCCTTACCCCTCACACATCATAAGATCCAATGCACCCAGAGCACCATTGTGTGGACAGAAAATCCCCTTACTTCCAGCATCGTCACCAACAGTGCACACAATCCACTCCTCTAAATCACAGGCACTACCTTCACTCCAACTCTTAAGTCTATCAACAGGATATTAATATTTCATCTCAAACATATGGAGCCCCCTACTACACTTAGCAATGTTGGGCCAGATCCCCAAATGTGTCTCAGCTGTGTGTGTGCAAGACCCAGGTATGGGGAGAAATTAGCTCTAAGTTACTTTTCTGTTACCCTAGTCCCCCAAATCTTGGAGCCAGCCATGAGGCAAAAGGGCTCACAGTATAACTCAGAGCAGCCTTAGAGCTGCTCTAAATTATGCTACATACAGCAGTCCCTTAGAAATCTCTTTGCTTGTCAATCATCATGGGAGAGCTTTATTCTCTGACTCTGTGCTGCCATGTCCCTTATATCCAGGTCATAGAGAACTCACTATGATGGCTTTATTTTTGTTTTAATAAATATGTTAAGTCAAGTATTGGATTGAAATAGTAATCTTGTGTGACTATCACAGGCCCCAGAACATAACCTTTAAGTCTATATTATGTTTCTGTTATATATGCCCGTATAGGTATAATTACAAAAACGAATGAGGAACTTTTCAAAATAACTGTGTATTAGTTTCTGGCACATGGCAAAATGTTCTTTTTGGCAGTTTTTTATTTTGTGTTCTGTTACTATCCAAAAAAATCACAGGCAGTTTGACAAAACTGTACAACATGATCAGCAAGGTGCGAACTTCCACACACAGCAGAAGATGGCAAAACCACTAACAACACCAGCAGAAATGAAACACTTGGCATCGGTGGCTCAGTTTCCTAACAGTGATGGAAACCTCTGCATGTCAATGCCTTTCCAGTAGTCTGCTGTGGTTGATACTGGATTAAAAAGTGGAAGGAGAAAGGAATCTCCTCTTGACAGTGCTATGGCTGAGCTTGTAAAACAACTAGGTTAGTGTGCAGTAAAATCCTATAGCAAGGTCTTTCGAAGTGGTGAGATACAAGGGGATGCCCAGAAAACTGATGGAAATTGAGCCCTATGTCCTTACGTTAAAAAAGGAGACCTAGGATGCAAAACACAACCCTCCTCATTAATCTGACCTATGGATAAGGGATAGTACACCTCACCATTTTAGAGAATATTTAGCATAAGACTCAGAAGTTGTTGTCTACAAAGCAGAACTTAAGATGAGGAGAACATGGTGGTTTTTAGTAGAAATAGTTTGATGGAGAAAGCAATTATTTCACATGTACAACCAGCTTGTTTTCATCTCTGAATACTCTACGTAGATATGGATGGTAATATTTGATATGAGTTTTCCAAGTCATTTAATACAAAACTTCTAATGTTAAATAGAAGTTCTATCACAACTAATATTTCCTACTCTGAAATACTCCCAGGACTTTTACAAAAGGTGACTGATAGAACTATATATTTTATGCATTTAATGGGCTCAAGCTGTTAATCATTCACCTTGAAACTTGGGGTTTAAATGCTTCAGAATAATCCCCTCCCAATCTGACCCTGGCCTTACAATTTTGGATCACAGCTCCAAAACCAGAATCATTCAGTTTTCTGGATACAATACATTCAAGCTGTAAGTGGGTAGCCTTGTAGTGAGAACAGATGGTCTGGCAAGCATTCAAATTGGTGAAAATATTGTGGACTAAACTGATCTTGTGAGATTATGTGGCCGAAGCTATTTTTGAGTTAAACCTTGAATGTGAACTCCTAAAGTGATTCTTGATCTGAACTTTGCAGCAATGTGAATATTGCAGCGTAGTTCTAAGGTCGAAGAAGTTAGACACCTACTTCTATATTTAATCACTTAGATAAAAGTGGCCTGATTTGCAGAGATGGGGACCACCGGATAAAGTCAATCTGCATGCTTAGCACATCTGAAAATCAAGTGCCTAATTAAAGCTTTTAAATTTTAGCCATTGTGCAGGTCAATAACAATGAAGCCAATGATATAGTTTTATTTAGTTCATTATTACAGAAGTGCTAGAAAGGGTGCCTATCGCCATATGATCTAGATGTCCCAGCATAAGGTAAAAATACAACTGCAGCAATTTTCAGATAGCCTACCACAAATCTGCTTCCCACTTAAACAGTTCTCCACCCCGACAATTAAAATCCTTCCTCCAACCTCTCCCCAACTTTCAAACAAAAATGGTAAGGAGAATTAAGTTTTCAGTGAACCCTGAAGATCATGAGGTTTGGGCAATATCTGTTAGCCCAAATTGTGAGAAGTACCATCTATTTATAAGTCTGCTGGAATGTTCCAAACACCAAGGTCATAACTGATAGATGATAGAGAACCATTATATCCTTCTGAGTGACATCTGAAATTGGTTACGTTGGTCATTTAGGCTCTGTGACAAAGAAATGTGATAGCTGTCAGGTACTCTTTAGGAGGCTGGCCAGTCAGTCATCGATGACATTGACATTTGAAGATCATCTGGAGCATTTTCATTGTTAGGGAGCATGAACTTTCTTCATTTTGATTGGTAAATAGCCCATTTGCCTTTGGAACAAATGAGGTATGGTAGTGTATAGATTGGGATGGCTTTAAATTTGGGTATTCTGTTAAATATTATGGGGGGCCAGCCCAGAGAAGGGGTCATCTGAATGGTGGACAATGGCTATATACCAACTTACTTACCCCTAAGTGGTTCTTTTAGAGTAAAATTGATAAATGTTTGTAAAATACTTTGAGATCTTCAGATGAAAGGGACTATCTGAAATGCATAGCATTATTGTGTTAGTGCCTACCAGAGGCAGGAAAATGAACTTTTCAAAGGCTAGTGAGGGCTACAATTCCTGCTGAAAGACAAGAGTGCATTTTAATCAAAGACAAAACTTGGCCCAATCTACAGTTCACTAATAGAGAGAGAGTGCAGCCGCAAAACTAGTGGAACAGATGCGCCTGTCTTGTAAACTGGTTATAATTCAATAACAATTTAAGGAAGCCAGGTAAATGAAGCACCCTTGTTTAATATTCATGAGCAAAATGTAAATATTTGCCTAATCTGTATGGTGTTTGCACATTATACCCCTAATTCCTTTCCTGGCTACATTAATGCCAGAAAGGCACAGCCAACTTCATAGCTCTGAACTGAACCATGAACTTCTCTGACTGTGGGGTTTTTTTTTTTTTTTTGTTTAATAAAACATCTCAACAGTAATCAGATGTCTACATTTTGATCAGAAAGGTAACCACCTAAGCAAGGTGGCTTTGCGATCTGTCTGATTCACAGCATTTGCTTTCCATTATCAACAAATGTTATAAAGGGTAAAAGTGTAAAATTTTCACAAGCATAAGCATCAGAGTCTGCAGATTACGTTTTCCTTCAGATAATTAACTTAAAAATACTTGGAAAATCTATCTTTTTTTATTTGGTTAGACAAAGTTAATAACAGTGCACTCTTGTATTTCTTATTGTTACTTCCAAGTTAACAAATCATTAACTTAAAATATGAATAATACTTGATATTTTCTTATTATTCCTGTCACATTTTCCCCCAGCTCTACTTTCTGCATTTTTTTTAAATGATACTCTTATAATTTATGAAATCATAGTTCCCTCTGGAAACTAGAGATTGAACTGTTTCCATACTGATTTTTTTTCTCCCTCTTCTCCCCACCCCCAATATATGCACCTAGTTTCTATCCTACCATTGCTCATATGTGCTAGGTGGCAGATGTTTATTTAGTTTGCTGTGGAAGTAAAAACACTGTTTAGTCAAATATATTAAAAACATGACTGACTTTCATTACACACATACGGAGTCAATGTAGGTCAAATCTGGGGGTCTGATATGTTTGACACAATATCCCTCGCAAAATGTAAGGGCATTAAATGCTCTTGTGCATTATAGATATTATTCTCTGTTGTGCATGGTAGCTATATCTGTCTCCTCACTGCATGCAAGTCCTATTCAAAAACAGGAGCAGTGTGTGTTGTGTTTTTTTGTTTGTTTGTTTGTTTGTTTTTTACTATGAAGCTTCTCCACAATCCAGCTGTGGTGGCCATAGACTTTTTGCTAGATTGTTGTTTCATACATTTCTCTGTTCATAACAAAGCTGACTTATTCGTCGTCATCATGATGAAGCTCAAACATACCCCCTTTCATTTCAAGGGGGCTGAAAGTCAATTGTAGGAGAAAATCAAAGATGCATCCTTGCAGGCACAAGAAACAGAGGTTAGCTGGTTTCATATTCTGTAGTCTCCAAGGGGTGTCATACCAGATGTCTGATTGTTCATTTCCAATACTATGAACTTTTGTTATGGATCTGTGACACTAAATGGTGCCTATGGCAGTTGTAGATCTTTCACTGCATGTTCATGCATTAAGTTTTATGTATTGTTAGAGGAGAAATGGTGTCATTGTCAGCACTCTTCCCTTCCGGTGTATCAGACGTGTACCATTCTGGAAAACAAGAAAGAAGAGTGAGCATTTGAAAAAGGATACAGAATTTGGGCTATGCTTACAAAACCTGAACTGAGCATTAAAAGAAAAAACAAACTCTCTTTAGTCTGGCTAGGGCTTGAGAAGAGTTCTTCTATTTGCATTGCATTCCTTATTTTGTAACATGGATCTCATGTAAATTACGCAATTCAGGCTGATGAATCTGTAAATCCGGAACATAAACTGTCGGTTAGCTGTGGTTTTTGGAGAAGGCAGGCATGCAGAGTCACCAGGTGGATTACCAGAGGTTATTACTACACTCTTGAGATCTGGTTCCCTGCTTTATCAAAGCTTCATCTATGTTGCAGATGGGTACTCGTTAATTTAAAGAGGAAGGGAAGGGTGGGGGCAACACAACAGACAAAATAGCTCCGTGGCTTCTGGAAGCAAACAGATTTGTATAAATCTCATAAACTGCTCAGTTACCAGCATAAAGTCTTACGGAAAGGGTTATTCTATTCCTGGTTACAGACATCTGTTCACATTTCCTGCTGGGAATTCTGGGATTTAGACAGCCATCTGCTGCTGCTTACTGTAGCAGCTCAACAACAAAGGGAATTTTCTCAACTAACAAAGTCTTTGACTAATAAAAAAAGATATTGCTATAGGCATATGCTATTTTTTCCTTTTAATTTTAGTCAATGTCTTTTTAAATCTAGATTATATTAACAAAACAAAAAATGAAATAGAAGGCAAGTTGCTGAAAAATACTTGTGCATGAGTTTTCTCAATGAAATTCAAACTAAATAAACAAGCAGGTGTTGTCCTGCATTTCTAGGTAAGTATTCTGCACCAACCTGCTGCAACGTAAAGAAAAAACATCTTCAGTTTGTAGGACTACAGCTGTATTTGTTTATGTAAAACATAAACAAAACAATATTACTTTCAGCTTTACGCACCTTTAGTGATCCAATTACCTGTGATGGGGGATTTATTATCTAAATAAATTAATGTACTACAGGGAACAAGCCTGCAGTATTAAGGGATGGACAAGATGACCAACTAGTATAGTAGGCCTTCTGTATCATTTATTTGAATCCAATCTGTGTGGTATATATTCTTTACTAGATAATATTTCCTCCCTCTTCTCTGCTTTTGTCTTCAGGGGAAAATCTTTGTGCCTTTTTGTTTTAAAATGCAGATACTAATTGCAAAGGAACTCTCCCTTTAAAATCCTCCATTCCATCCTGTTGCTCAAGATGATCCCTGTAAACATCTTTGGCCTATAATACTTCTGTGACCGGGGTGTGGAAATACATCTGTAGCCAACTGTGAGCTCCATTTTGTTTTGTGACCTTAATTTTTACACCCTGTCTGCCATTTTGTGTTCTTCATTGAAAAGCCAGCCCGACCTTGACAAAGCCAGTCTATTCCAGACACTATCCTGCCAGGGAGGAGTAGGACACTTTAGAGAGGGATATAATTGAGAAACCCAACAAAGCCCATCAACTTTGAATGACTGTCAGTGACCGTCCCATCTCAGGAGATAATGGTCCATCACCACATGCCAGAAGATTGGGAAGAAGAGAAAAGGAAGACAGGAGGGACCGTACTTTGCTAGAAATGGTGACCAAACCTCTGATTTGCAGGAGTGAGATCAACACTTTAGGATGGGGTGGGGGTGTTTTGCAAAGATTTGTATCTCTAGTGCTTTCTTAAGAGTAAAAGTGATTGTGGTCTGTGACTTGGGCTCCTAGGCATTATGGTAATGCAAATAATAAATCTTCACTTGCCTGTCACTTTTTTTCCCCTGAAAGTTAATCAAGAAGCCATCTCTTGAGACACTGCAGTTCTGCCTGTTTTTCTGGCACTGTGTGGAACTGGAAGCATTTCATAGAATGCTACCATTCAGGTCCTGGACTTTAATCTCTTAGCTTGGAGGCCAAATTTAGGCTGATAAGTATCTCCCCTACCTTTTTCCTATATCATTGGTACCTTCATGTATCACACCACCAGCTGCTCCATAGCACTGCAAATACATCTGTCTAGATGTCATGTGAGATTGTCAGGAGTAAGGCTCTCAGCTGTGACTGCTCAGTACTTCTGATGCCCTAGTGAGCCAGCTAGGCTGTCTGATGGACCACACTGTCTGATTGCCTGAGGAAACCAGCAGGCTGGTTCTTAAACCTAGCAAAAACAGTGGCTCACTGGCTGCTCAACACACATGCCCAGGGACTTTCTGCCTCCCTGTGCTTGTCTCTCCAAGCCCTGCTCCTCCATAGCTCCTGCCCAGATCCTGCTTTGCACCCAGCCTAGGTCCCATCCTGTTCCATCCCGGCTCCTGCCTCAGAACCATCCCGGCTCCTGCCTCAGAACCATCCCGGCTCCTGCCTTCCCTGACTCCTAGTAATCTGGTTCTTACCTTTGGCTCTGACTCCAACTCAGTTTCAACTCTTAGTTTCAGTATTTGGACTCGGACCTCGGTCCTGGCTCCTGACTCTCTCTGTCTCAACTCTTGTTTCTGGCATTCAGACTCTGACTACTAGGCTTGGCCACCTATAACAGAGATCTGCAAACTTTGCACCTTGTGGGCAATTTACCATGACGTTCTTCCCGTGGTTAAGGGGCTGGATATTACAGGGGGATGCTTGGAGAACTCGGAGATTGGAGTGCACCTACTGCTAGCCCGCTTATGGGCAGCGTTGCCCACATTGGCTGAGAGGGGATTGCTAAGTGTTGCCTGTGGCTGAGAGTGTGAGGGACTGACCCCTGACAATTACGCACAAAGCACCCTAATGCTAAGGGCAAGTGGTAACAAACTGCTCACAATCCTGAGTCCCTTCGGAAAGGGTCCCAGTCCATAAGAAATTTCCCAAGCGATTGCATTCCAAAGGTGGGAGCCCTCACCTGAAAGAGCTCTGCCACCAATTATTCCTGCACATGCTTCCCTTAACCTAGACCACCAAGCGTCTCTTCCAGTTTATTTTTAGTATTTTCTATTGCTGCTCAGATACAGCAGCCCCTGAAAATGACACAGATACGCTATTCTTACATACACTACACTTCATACACTGTTCTTCAGGCAGGTGGAATGGCCAAGACTTTTAAAAGTAGCTAGTAAACCTTGAATGCTTCAGTTTTTGGGTGCCCAGAGTGAGACCTTCAAGAGACCTGGAGTTCAGCACATCCTGAAAATCAGTCCCCCTTCAGGGTGTCTCGAGTTGGGCACTCAAAAGTCACTAGTTACTCTGGAAAATCTTGGCCAACAGTGTCTCTAACCTTTTCCCTTGCTGGAAGGTGTTCTCTCTAACTCCATTAGTCTTTTAGCATTGAATTGAGGTTACCCTCTCTGACTGAGGAGGGCTGGAGACCATTTCTTCCAGAGTTAGTCAATACCAGTCAATACATTGGCCAGTGGTCTTGTAAACTCTGAGTGTGAGAGCAAGAGAGAGATCCTCTTTGACTGAACAAGAGAGTTGTTTGAGTCCCAAGTTTAACGTGTGCAAAGTGACCTGTTTACTGTATAGGCAACAAAATATGCAAAGATATTTAGTGTGGTTATAGCAGTGACTATTTTATAAATTGTCTCTCACCGTATTGTGGAACCCTGCTATGGAATCGCCAAAAGAATAAGCAAATTCTCATCTCAAGTAGCATAAATCATGCTGATAGCTCTTCGAAATGAATCTATAGTAGAGAGAAGAGAGCGTGTGGGATAAATTATTCTCAGGAGTATTGAGTAATGGTGACTGTGGGAGTGCCCAATAACCCATGCATTCACTGGAGTGAATATCTTGTACTTGTCCTTAACTGGCCTGTGTGACAGAATAATTACACAATAGCTTGAGTTAGGAACAAAGCTAAGAACAGAGTAAGCTAGTCTGCCTTCACTCTGGTAGTCCTGATTGTAGGTTTGACTCAACTTATGTTAGAGTAATGGTAACGGTTTGTGTAGTTACTTTAATTCCTCTATACCTTCTGAATTTTACTAAACCTTTTATTTGTGAAGTGAAAAATTTTGTGCATCACTTTTTCTATTTAAAAAAACAAAATTAAAGCAAGAGGTAGAAAATCCATAAAGTAGAAGAGGCTAATGGGCCCACTGTACATCAACACAAACACTGGCATAGGATTCAGTGTGTTTATTTCAGAGCCAATAAATTTGCCTGTGGGAATTAATATTTAATATACTGTGATCCATCTTAAACCCGCAAACAAGATAATTTTGATATGCCTAATCAAAAGGAGACAGAGTGGATTTTTAAAGGGACAAATTTTTATTGATTTCACAGGGAGTTTGCCCGAGAAAGGATTGAGAAGCACTCTAGCATCTAGCCCAAAATAAGAAAACAATAAGCAAATAAGGGCTAAAATCTTTTTCAAAGTCCAAATTAATTGTGGTAAGGGGTTCTTCTTAATCCACTATCTTGTTGAAATGGTCTATTGAGCCTGATTGAGAGCCCACTAAAATGAATGGGTGTCTTTCCCTGGACTCTTCAGATCACACCTTCACGGAGGAATGCTTTTCTTTTACAAAGGCTGTTGTTCTGTCCGTATCATGTCCTTGTGTTCATCTAGGTGTCTCATTTAACTATTGCGTTAACCAACTCATATATATGAATATTGATTAAAAATATATATTTTTAATCAAAATAAGGCTCACTGGTCTCTATTTCCAAGGATTACTCCTAACACTTTTTTTTTTTAAGTTAGGTGCAACATTAGTTATCTTCTAGCCCTCCAATATAGCAGTTGATTTCAATGAGATTGTACATTTTTCATGGTAGCTTAGCCACTCTGTTCTTAGATTCTTTCAGAACTCTAGGATGTGTACTCTGGTTCTAGTAGTACTCCTGCTACTCTTAAATTTATCATTTTTGTCCAATATTTCTTGTTTACACCTGTCTGTCTCTGACAGGAATGCATTTTACCTACCCCAAACATATTCTTTTCAAGCAGTTATCTCTCTCAAATCCTTGCAATTCCTTTTGCCTACATTAAGGACTAGATTTGTTCTAGGAAACAAAGTACTAATTTTGCAAAACTTCAAAAAAGGAAATTAACGCAAAATTATGGGCTAATGGATGGCAAAACATATTTGAGTTATAGAAGCATGAAACATGTCCCTGTTTAAAAAAATTTATTTCACGTGCAACAATGTAAAGCGTTGTCAGTAAATTTAAATATGACCGTTAGTCCAACAGTTTCCTTTAAGCTTAAAACAAGAAAACTAATTGTTCAGAATTTTCATGTCCTCTTCTGTTTCTACTAATGTCAATGACAAAACTCCCATTGACTTCAGTAGGAGCAGAACTGGACCCTTAGTTAGCAAGACTAATGTGGTCCATTAGGCTGAACTTTTATTGATCCTATTAAGATACAGTACTTCATGAATATTTATGCCAGCAAGAAAGCTATTTACTTAGTTGACTCAGCTGGCTTTCAAGTTATATTAAACTAGATTTAGTTTAGTGATTCACAGGCAGCAATATGGCATATTTAAAAACCATACATTGACTTTAAATAAGTCTCCAGATAAATACGCAGTGGTATGTTTTTGCATCTTTCCAGTTCTATCTTCAGCTATGTAGGTTGCATTAAATTGGACTCACTGAGGCCTGCACTTCAGTCAAATTCCACCTTGCTTACTAAAATATCCATGCTCATTTACAGTTCTCTTCTGGGAATCTCTAAGATAAAGATGAGATGAAGACCCCAAAAATCTCAGAAAGGAGCAAGATATTGGGTGCTG
Organism: Chelonia mydas; assembly: GCF_015237465.2. NCBI lineage: Eukaryota > Metazoa > Chordata > Testudines > Cheloniidae > Chelonia > Chelonia mydas. The sequence goes on from NC_057850.1 coordinate 157,309,991, forward strand.
CTATGTTGATTGCTTCATAGCAGGGTTGCTAAACTCTGCCATTCTCTTTCTCTGGTACAGCAGATGGGCCAAATTCTTCTCAGGTTTAACTGCACTGATCTTCATAGAATTAAAGCTGAGATGAATCTGGCTGTCTGTTTCCCCCAACCCTTCTTTGTGTGAAAAGAGTGGCAGACAATGTTTGTATAAAATTCCAGGTGCAATCCAGGGATGAGATCTGCAGATTTTTACACTTGCAAAACACTAGATGGGTGAACAGAAAGTAGGGATTTGTCTTTACATGTGTACAAACCTGACTTGAGTGGGATGCTATGTGCTAAACTCATGTTCTGGCACACCCTTTAATTGACTCCCTATTTCCTCATGTTGAGCTCCTCCTGGAAATGACCCCAGCAATTATCACCACCTGTTACTGTGCACCAAGTTTGAAGACTTATATCCCTTCCATTTTTTAAATACTTGCTTACTATTAAAATTATGGATATTCTTTTTATCCCTATAAAAGTCCGATCCTTTTTTCAAATCCTGCTATTCTCTGACCTCTGTATCTCATGGTACTGAATTCCCCATTCTATTTATTCATTGTGAGGGGAAAAAGGTATTTTATCAGGTTTGAATTTGCCACCTTTCAATTTCATTGAATGTCCCCTTATCCTTGTCTTATGAGAGAGTGAATGTAAGATCCCTATTTGTCTTCTCTACACCATTCACTATTTTTATTACAATACTTTTATCAAGTCCCCTCTTTGTTTCCTTTCTATTGAAAATACCTCCAATCTTTCTTCATATGAGAATTTTTCAAGGCCACTAATCACTACCATTGCCCGACTCTGAACCTTCTCTGTTTCTGACAAAGTCTTCATTTGTTATGGTAATCTAACTTTTGCCATGTTTCTCACACAATCATTAACTATTCTGTCTCCTTCAGATCAATCTAGGGACTTCATAGGTTATAGTCTGAAGACTGTTTATTTTAAAACAGTTCTTATTTTTTTTTCTTGTGTTAAAAGATTTGAAAAGACATTGGGTTTGAATCTCTCTAAGCCAGCATGCTTGTATTATGTTGATATATTTCTAATGACTTCAACTGAGCAATGGAGTTACACCAGCATAAAACTGTTAGAACAGAGTGGAGAATCAGGCCAATCCTATTTTTAGGCTAATGATAACACAGCAATTCAAAGGAGATACTCTTAGACTTTACAGGTTTCAGTGTCCTCTGATGAAGTATACAAAGAAGCAAAATCTAAAAATGTAACTAAACTGAAGTTTCACAAGAGCTCCACCTAACAACTTATCAATGAAGTTAAGAGGACATGGAAGAGAGAACAATTTGTATTATGTTTTTAAATTGGTCTACAGAAAATTTAGACCAACAAGTAGCAGTAATTGTAGGAAAAACAATACAATTATAACATGTAAAGTATCTTATGCAACTTGTAATGTTCACACAAGCCAGAAGTACAGATATAATTTTTAATTAGCATTCAGGAAGGTCTAGTCTGGTACAGACATCCCATCTCAAAGGGATTCCATCACCAATACCACAGTGATTGCCAATTAAAATAATCATTTATTGTGTCACAAAAGATGAGATACCTCATGTCGTGTCCTGAGTACAGAACAATGCAGCAGTGCCTCAGACACCACTGGGCTGTCAAATCAAGAGGTGTAGGGAAAAGACCCCTTCTAGGCCATAGGGAACCTAGCATAGAGAAGTAACTGTACACGGGGCAACAAAAATTGCAATGTTCCATCCTGGAGAAAGGAATAACTTGATGGAATCCAATGCAATGCGTTCACATTTATTGGGGGAGAAGATGTGACAGGTAAAGATAGATTGATGACAATTAAAAAGGGGCAGGTTGACTATACCTATTGTACAATATGTATTTATAATCTATGAATTGACTTTTTTTTTCTGGTGTATGGGGAACTTTTGAACCGAGCCATTTCTTCTCAGGAGATTGGGAACTACTTGTCATTCCCAAAAGACTGCCTATTGAAAGTTAATGTGAAAGTGACTTTTGTCAGTGAGGAGGGGAAATATTAGGTAAATATGTAAAGTCACTGTTTTTAATCATTCAGCTGCTGCTGGATGATCAGAATAGTATGTGATCCCAAGGTATGATGGATTATTCCTCACTCCTCTCCTAACAGGGAAACACTGTCAGACTCCATGGGAATGGGGTGAGAAACAGCTGGAAAGGCAGCAGCAGCAACCTATCTCAAAGACCTACTGGAGGAATATCTCTACTTGCTAGAGTCAGACTCTTTTCATAGGAACAAGTGATACAGTAAATGATCAAAGGCCAAATGCAGAGTTGCATCTATGATGATGTAGGTAGATCTTGGTTCTGCCCATCTTCTGTTTTAATTCCAATCTGCTCTGGTGCAGTTTTGAGAGTTTATTTTCTTAGGAATCACTGAAGCTACATAATTCCTGAAAGCCTAAAGGAAAACCTATTGTGGTGAAGTTTTTGGATCCAGATATGTGGTGTGAGAAAAATCAGATTGTAGGGAGGGAGAGAAGGGTTTAGGACTAAGTGGTTTTCTTGAAAAATTGCTTGCAGGGATTCTTAAATTAGATGTACAAAATGGTCCAATTTATGTGAAATGTGGCTTCTGTGTAGATTTGAGGCTAGCCAGCCTGTCCCTGAGCTCCCCGAGCAATACTGGTCACACTGTTTGTTTGATCTCTTAGAGACAGAGAATTACAAGCATCTAGGAAAATGTGTCAGTCGGAACATAAAGGTTGACTAGATTTTATTTATTCCTGAACTGGGAAATGCAATGAGGTAGCAGAAAAGAGCATTTCATCCTACAAAGGAGAGACTTAGCACTGCACTTGAAATTCCTTTTTCTGGCAAAACTAAACTTTGCACTTGCAAAAAATTAATGTTCTATAGTTCCTGGGCAAGATTCATCCAGTTTTATACAAGCGTAACTCAATTGATTTTCAGTGGACTTCCTCTATTGTAAAATTGGAATAGCACAGTAGTGAATCAGGCCCATTATTATATTATATTTTTTTAAAATCTATATTAACACAATGTTAAGGTTTCAAAGTCAAGCACACACAAGTTAGGAAATACCAAAATATGAAATTAAGATTCTGTGTGATCTTAATTCTCTCCCCCCCCCCCCCCATGAATATTCATAGAATAACAGAGTTGTAAGGGACCTCTGGAGGCCATCTAGTCCACTCCCCTGCCCAGAGCAGGACCAATCCCAACTAAATCATCCCAGCCAGGGCTTTGTCAAGCCTGAACAAATTCGTTATGGTACAGCCTTTAATTACATGATCACATTCTATTTTTTCCAAAGGATACCTGCCTCATTTAGTGTACTGGATGGAAATTACTTACTCAATGGGTAGTGTGATGGGGCAAGGCCAGATGGCTATAGAAAAGTAGTGGGAGATAGATATATTAGCTCCAGGCTAAACAAATCCCTGGTACCAGGTTAAGTGAAATGGAAGCTGCTCCAGTTCAATTAAGACACCTGGGGCCAATTAAGAACTTTCCAGAAGGCAGGGAGAATGCTAGGTTGATTGGGACACCTGAAGCCAATCAGGGGCTGCCTGAAACTAGTTAAAAGCCTCCCAGTCAGGTGGGTGTGCATGTCAGGAGCTGTGGAAGGAAGTTGCGCTGTTGGAGAAGCTGAGTAGTACACACTATATCAGGCATAAGGAAGGAGGCCCTGAGGTAAGGGTGAAGTGGAGCTTGAGGAAGTGAGGGCTGTTGTGGGGGAAGTAGCCCAGGGAATTGTACATGTCATGTTTCAGCTATGGTAGCTGACCTTTTAGGTACTATTAGGGTCCCTGGGCTGGAGCCCAGAGTAGAGGGTGGGCCTGGGGTCCCCGCCCCCCACCTTTGCCCCCTGATTAATCACTGAGACTGGGAGACAACAGAGACTGTGTGAGGGAGGATAACTTCTCCTCACCTCCCTTGCTGGCTTATGATGAAAATGGCTCAGTAGACTGTGACCCTTGTCTCTAGAGAAAGAAGGGTTACGTGGAGGGTCACAGTGAGCCTCTGAGGCTAGCGAAATCTGCCAGGAAACGCGGGACCCACGGAGGCAAGAACAGAGCTTTGTCACAGTAGCTTTTCAGTGTTTCTTTTGTGAGGCACATAGGCCTATATAAAAATCCAAACTCCAAAACGGTGATTTGAGGAGGAAAGGACTTTTGCTCTGATTTTGGGTGTCAAAAACGCTGTTCAAAGTTGAGCAGCTCGGGGGTATTACATAGAAGGGGGTGTTATAAGCATCTGTCTGTAGAATAGGAATACCTAAAGGATAAGGAACCTGTGTCAGGTGGTTCACCCCACACTAGCCTAAGAAGAGTTAGTGAGCCTGAAAAGAGGCCAACTAAGCAGATAGGCAGCCTAAATTACCCTGGGCTGACAGAGCCCAGTTGAGAAGGAATAGGTGGGGCTAGTATACAGCCAGGAAGTTGGCAGCAGAAAAGGGCTGCAATGAGGAAGCTGGCAGCCACTCTCTAGATGTGAGAAAAGGAAAGAAGGAAACCTAGTGGGAGAGTAGAAATTCCAGGGATCCAGACAGGGCTGCTCAGAACATTTTGACACCTGAGGCGGGGAGCTCAAATGATGCCCCCATACCCCCTCGCTTGGGCCAAAACTTTGAAAGGTCTTAATTCTGCCTTCTTCCTGTTCTACTCCTCTCATGGTACTGCTCTGCTACCTACCCCAATAAAGGAGAACTAACCACTTAAAATGCCTTGTTCAAAAATTTTAAGTAACACTTACATTTGCTGTTCAGGCGTCTGAAAGTTAACTTTTCTTGTCTGCATAGTAAACATTGGCATTTTTATCTGTTTGAATAATCAAGGTGTGGTGCCTTCCGTGCCTTCTTGGTTGCAAAGATTAGAACTGCTTCCTGCTGAAGGTCCACAGTCTGGGCCGGCTCATGCTCTATTAGGATGGTTGCAAGGCCGACTAGCCTCTCCTGTGTCATTGTGGAGCGTAGATGTGTTTTTTATGAACTTCAGCGTGGAGAAGCTGTGTTCTCCACTGGCAACTGTTACAGGAAGTGTTAGAAGTATGCGCAGAGCAACAAAAGCATTTGAAAAGAGGGTGGTCATCTTATTTGTGCACATATATTCCAGAGCAGCCTTTGGAGTTGATCCTGCTGAAATCTGTCTTGAAAGGGCTTTCAGTTCATCACCTAAATCACTCACATCAATATCGCACATGTCATCATGTATCAGCACTGTCTCTAGTGCCCTGCATTGCTGGTGTAGGCCTTCTTCAGGTATAGTGAGGAGTTTTGGAATATCATACAACATCCCAAATACACTGCTGTGTTCCTTGAACTGCATGAAACCTTCTTCAACTGACTGTATTTGCACAATCTAGCACCTGGTTAAAGAATTCAACTTTGAATGTTGTTTGGGGTCTCTTATGGGATTATCTCGTGCCTCGTAATCAATGTTGTCTTCTTCAATGACTCCTGTATTCTTGAATGGGTGGGAAAATAGCTTCAGTGTGAAGTTCCTCTGCCAACTTCTGTGCACTCTTCAGAATGTTTTGAAATCCCTCATCTGACCAGTAAGACTGTAGGTATGACTTTGCTTTCTCCAGTTGTTCCATTGCTCCAGATATATCAAGGTCAACACCTTGGAGTCTCTTGCTTACAACATTCATTTCAAACAGTATGTCATGCCACAACACTAAGCCACACAGAAATTTGAAGTTATGTATGTTTCTGGTGATTCCATTTCCCTCTGCCACTGTTTTCCCATGAACAGTTCCTGTCATAGCATTATCCTCCATAATGGCAACTATGGCATCATCTATCTTCCCAATTTGGTGTGTGTTAGGCTGTCGCCTCCATTCAACTTACCTATCCTGTTGCACTCAGTGGTTTCAGCGTCAGAGAGGATGTTCCCAGATGTTGCTTCAAAATTTGCCATCGAGTTCATGCAGAGAAAAATACAAAGATGCTTTGAATTACATTAAAAAAATTTCACAAAAAGAAAAGGAGTACTTGTGGCACCTTAGAGACTAACTTAGAGACTAATTTATATGAGCATAAGCTTTCGTGAGCTATAGCTCACTTCATCAGATGCATACTGTGGAAAATACAGAAGATGTTTTTATACACACAAACCATGAAAAAATGGGTGTTTATCACTACAAAAGGTTTTCTCTCCCCCTCCCCACTCTCCTGCTGGTAATAGCTTATCTAAAGTGATCACTCTCCTTACAATGTGTACGATAATCAAGGTGGTGGGCCATTTTCAGCACAGATTCAGCAGCCTCACTAGAAGCTGATGTTGCATCACTGACCACCGAGTTAAATGAATGAGAACTGCATGGGACAAAAAAAGCTTGAGGGTTTAACTCTCGGATCCATGTCTGCACTCCTCTGTTCTTTCCTCTCATGTTGGCACCATTATCGTAGCCCTGACCTCTCATGTCAGCTATCGCAATTCCCATATCTTCCAGCTTTTTAAGAAGCACATTTGTCATACCAGCTCCTGTAGTATCGTCAAATTCTAGAAAATGTTCTGACAGTCACCATTGCAGGGACATTTTCACTAGGTTCTTTTACAAAACACACCATTAAAGTCATTTGTTCTGTATGGCTGATGTCAGGTTTGCAGTCCAGAATAACAGAGTAATATCTTGCTGACTTGAGATCTTCCACAATCTTCTGTTTGACTTTTTTGTTGCCAGTAACTGTGTGATCTCATTTTGAATTGTTTTTCCAAGGTAGTGGTTTGTGTATGTTTTTTGGGTGGTGACTCTTCTTAGATGCTCCTGGAGTACAGCATCAAACTCAGCCATCAGCTCTGCAATTTTAAGGACGTTTCCAGACAGCTGATCTGAAGTGCCACGCAGTGCAGGTTTTGGGTAGCAAGCATTCTCACAATGGCAATGAGCCTTTTCAGAACATTTTGCCAGTGAAGAGACTCTGATGCAATCTTCTCTTGATGCTGATCATCTATGGTGGCCTTTAACCTTAGTCTCATCTCAAGCTCTTTCCACCTATGGAATTCTCTGTTGATTTGCTGCCTTCTTGTGGCATGCCAGATTTCTAGCCAGATTTTTCCAGTCCTTTGTTCCTGTAGAACCCAATGTGGCTGGAACATTAGACTGGAAGAGTTTGCAACAAAAACAGTATGCAGCATTTTGGGTTTTTGCGTACATAAGCTATGGCCTCTCCACTTTGTCACCATTGGGGATTTCACGCCAGTAATGTGTTGGATGGAAACTTCTCTTTTCATTGTCTTTGCGGAACATGAAGTTTTTCGCTTGCTGTGGCCCATGCAGTACAAGGAAGTCCCTCAGGCTACTGCTCAAGTGGGACACAGTCCTGGATCATCTAGACTTAAGGAACTAAACTCAGCAGCAGCCATTTCTTGCACCTCCACGATGTTCTTCTCTGATCTACACTTTTTCTTCAGGAATGTGTGTGGTTACATCTATTTGAGATGGAGATATGGATACTGCAGTAGCTGCCAGGTCACCTGTTCTCTGACTAACTGGAAGATCAGGCATCTCCTCACCACTCAGCCTCACTGGGGCCAGAAGGCTCACTGTGAACATTTATGTCTATGTATCTCAGGAGAGCTCCTTCCTGCTTAGATAGAAAAGCTTCCTTTGCTTTCTTTTTCTGAATGCTGCCCCAGAGGGGTATTTTCTTCTTTCACTCATGACTGCTGTTCTGTGCCAGCTATAGTGGCTCTCAACACTCAATTGAAGGGGACAAATAAGCAGGCTGGTGGCAGGGCCTGAGTGAGGGAAGATATCAGCATCTTAAGGGCCTAACTGGCTCCTACTAGTTCAGTTGACTGCCTATTCTCCTCAAGTGGGTTCAGGGAAGCAGAGGGAAACAGGAAGATCCCTGAGAAGCTGGTGTTAATCAGTGCAGGCTGGTCTGGGGACCAGACCAGCAGACTGCCCTGGCCACCTTGAAACAAGGTTTGACTAGTGCTCCCGCCCTGGCTTATCCTGACCCTGCCCTGCCCTTTGATTCAATTGGTCTCCTCAGAGACCAGAATCAGAGCTACTCCCAACCAAAGGCAATGCGACAAGCTTAGAGTCATCGCGTAAGCCTCCAGGCTCCTGGATCAAACCGAGCAAGGCTTTAGCCCATGAAAAGGAGTGTCTTGCGTTGGTCTAGAGCCTCACGCATTGGGGAATTTATTATTGGAGGGTCGAAGGTCATTGTTCAGACTGGGCATTCCCCACTCAAGTACATAATATCGGGGAAAATACAGGAAGGCCAGGTCTCTAACCCCCGCATTGCCCAATGGACCCTCACCCTAGTAAACTGAGGAGTCGAGTTTAAAAAAGAGCAAGCCGTTTCATCAGCCCCGGATGGGCTAATTATAGAAGGAGAGGAGCATACCTACTCCCTCCCCTGGTAAAACACCTTGAGTGGCCAGTCAAGGGAGCTTGAGGCTTGCAGATGCTAAACAGAAGGGTTTTGCAATTTGCTTTACAGATGGCTCAAGTTTCTTCCATACGGGTCATCCCCGAAGAAGGCATGGGGCCATCCATGTAAACGACGGAGAGATGTTCAAAGGACTAGCTCGTCCCCATTCTGCCTCCACCTTGGCTGCTTGGGCAGTTAGAACTGTCTTAGCTTATGAATCTCGGGACACTTCTGTTACTATTAACGCTGACTCAGACTGGACAGCCAGAGCAATCACTGTGTGGCTCCCCCTTTGACTAGAGAAATGGTAGCCGCAGATGAGCACTCCATTTCTCATTCAGACAAAAGAGAACTTGCAAATCTGATCAAGGAAAGAACTCGAGACACCTATTTTCACCTAAATTTGTCATTTGAATTTTAAATGTAACAAGCTGCCTCATCTCAAATTGTACTGGAATGTTTCATGTAACTCCATGTTGGTGGGAAGGAAGAGATTGTTCCCTAACCACCAATAATTTGGGCAGGCTGCCTGAATTGGCATGAGTGCTGTAGACTCAACATTGGCTTCAACCTCTGAGTGATTTGACCCTCTCTGGATCAGCCATCTGGTTGGAATATTAATATATCCATTAGCATTGAGATTGATGTCTTATTACTTTGGGGCTGATAGAGAAACAAGATTTTGGTGCCTTCCCAAATTATTAGCTAACACTTATAAAGAGGAATTTAATCAACAATGATAACTAGATGGGTTTTGATTTGCTATTAGCACACTTTTTTTATTTTAATTTGATCTTGTATGTATTCTACTTCATTTTATGTCTTTGTTTAGTTATTTAGTGAGTAAATTGTATACTGGTAAACTGGTGTGGTTTGGATGTTTCTTTCCCAGACATCAAGGTTCAGGACCTGAGGATGGCCATGGTAGATAATGTCGTCTGCTCTGTGACTCACTTAGTGGTGGTCCATAGAACTGTGGTATAGTCCTCACATAGATGCCTGAACAGGATCTCTATTAACATTTGAAGGAAATTTGAATTGTGGTGTTCATTTATTTCAATAGGCTATGTGAGTCCAGAAACATGGAGGGACTGGAATGGTTATAAGCTGGCCAACCTAAATACTGACCAATTTCCCATATTCAGGCTATGTTCCTCAACCTTTTTTATCCTCATCAACCAGTCTGTAGCCTGACACTTTATTTACTGCATACCATCCAAGCCCTGCACTGAATACAAAATTATTAATTTCCTCATGGGCTCTTCTATGGTGTTCACCACTATAGCATCTGAGTACTTCACCAACATAAATGAACTTATCTTTACAACAACCCCGTGAAAAGAGTAGTATTGTCCACATTTTACAGATGAGGAATTCAGGCACAGGAAGAGTAAGGGAGTTGAAATTGTCAAGTGTCCACTAATTTTAGATGCTCCACTTGAGATGTCTAGGGCCTGATTTTTTTTTTTTTTTTCTAGGGCTGCTGTAAAAAATTTGGTTTGACCTGCCTACACATAGGAACTTGCATCACACAGGAGCTCTGGATGGAGGCTGGGATAGAATCCAGTTGTCCAAGGCAGCATTCAGCTACCTTAACCACAAGGTCATTCTTTCTCTTCCTGCAATCAGCAACAACTGAGGCAGGGGCCCTACAGACCACAGCCTCCTTCACTACACAATCTTGATTCATCCCCAAACAGGTCTATTCTGTGCACTGAATGAGACAGAGGTCCTATGGAAAAAACAGTATGTGATCATGGAATTAAAGAGCATATGCATAAGGGGCTGAATTAAGGTTACCCAGGCAACCTTAATTATTGCATTTCTTAATTGTTGATTGCTTGACTTTGTAATCTTAATGTTCTTTAACTGAAATGTTTTTGCGTGTGATTTCCCAAGTTTTTAAAAAGCAAACTGAAAAAACAAAACCAGAAAATCCATCCTGGGGGATTATACTGACTCCAGCCTAGGCCATCAGCAGATATGGGACCATTAGATCTACAGCTCTGACTTCTGCTGCTTGAGCTAATGAAATAACTGTTATCTGTTTTCTATGTGGACCAGCCACATAATCTACCCCGTTCCTCCCTCTGCACTAAATCAGGCTGCTTCTTCCTACTGTCTGTTGGTTGTGTGCCACCAGCTGGAAGAGCATTGAGGGACCATCTTGCTCTGTTATGGTACCTGGAGCCACAGTGGCCCCTGACAGGTGAGAGGAGCAATGGCAGGGAAAGTCCTGTTAAACCCCTGCAGCCCTGGAACTGAGCATGTTCAATTACCCTGTGGGGATGGCACATGTGCCATCTGATCAGTATATGGAAGCTGTGTGGAGACAGAGCATGCTCATCCAGGGAGCCTAATCTTTCAAGTTGCTGAGCATCCTCAATTTCTGTTGAAGGTGTTCAGCACTTTATAGAATCAAGATTTTTATGTCCGCTTATGTAATACAGAGAATTTCTATTGTGGAAAACAAAATACATCTGTCTTTTTTTAAATTTCTTTTCATTGTCTGTAGCCCTGATGACATAACCAACACATCCCAGCCTAGGGAAATCTCTTGCAAATGGCAAGCAATACTGTGGGACTCTGGGAGGTATCATGTAAGAAATGTAGGTGGCTTCTCTCCTACTGTGAGAGTTTAGCCCCTCATCCAGTGCTTCTTCGGCTATCCCTCCATGCGAGGATGATTTCTGCCAAGGCGGCTTTTTGGTGGGTTTTTAAGTGGCTGAGGAGCCCAATTCGTGCCCTGCAGATATTCCCACAGAAGTGACAGGTGTAATCTTGGAGACATAGATGTTGGCTGGAGTGTTGTGCCCTTTCTTATCTCCTTTGTCGCTTCTCTATCTCATGAGCATGTCTGTTCTCCTCAAAGTGGGCTGTGGCTTGGTGTATGGGTGGCACTACTGGGCTCTGTTCCTCACAGAGTCCTCCCAGTTTGTTGGGTTGATGCCTCCCTTTTTAAGGTATATTTCCAATGTCTTTGAAGCTCTTCTGCCCTTTGCAAGCCTTTCTTCCTTGACTTAGCTGAGAGAAGAGTACTTGCTTCGGGAGGCAAGTGTCAGGCCTAAGTACACACTGGCCAGCCCAGCAGAACTGGTGTTTCATGACGTGTGCTTCTATACTGCTGATGTTAGTGTGTTGGTCTTCCCAGGTGATCCTGAGGCAGTGCAGCTGAAATCACTCCAGCCCTTGAGATGTCATCTATAGGTTACCCAGGTCTCTCACCCATCGAGAAGGTTGGGGATGACAACTGCCCTGTAAACCAGGATCTTGGTGCCTGTCTGTAGATCCCTATGATTGAAGACTCGTTTGAGTAGTCTTCCAAAGGATGTGCTGGCACAGCAGATCCTGTATTCAATTTCTCCAAAAGAAAAGGAGTACTTGTGGCACCTTAGAGACTAACCAATTTATTTGAGCATAAGCTTTCGTGAGCTACAGCTCATCCGATGAAGTGAGCTGTAGCTCACGAAAGCTTATGCTCAAATTGGTTAGTCTCTAAGGTGCCACAAGTACTCCTTTTTCTTTTTGCGAATACAGACTAATACAGCTGCTACTCTGAAACCTATTCAATTTCTGTGTAAATGCTGGCTATTTGGGAGAGGTGGCTGCCAAGGTATGGAAATTGGTTCACATTTTCCAGGGGTTCTCCGCTGATGGTGATTTGTGGAGTACAAAAAGTAGTTTGTGCAGGTGAGGGTTGAAAGAGTACCTTGGTTTTCCCAACGTTGAGAGACTCAGGCTATGATAGGCATCTGCAAAAAAAGATTTAGGGTAGTTTTCAGGTCAGCCTCTACGTGTGTGAGAGTGACCGTCATCTGCATACTGAAGGTCAGTGATGCCAATTCTTGTGATATTAGATTTTGCTTGGAGACTGAGGAGTTGACCATCCGTACGATACTCAATCCCTATTCCATCAGGAAGGGGTCGCAGATGAGAATCAGGATCATGGCAAGGTAAATGGAGAAGTGTTGGAGCAATGACACAGCCCTGTTTGGCACCCGTGCGAATGACACCAGTGCACTAAATGCTCCAATAACTATGTGGGTGAAACCAGACAGTGCTCTTGAACTCCCACAGGAAAATGATGAATGACAAACACCCTGTCACCTGTGGGTGAACACTTTTTTTTTTTTTTTTCCCACAAACAATCACTTTATATCTTGCCTCGCAGTCCTTCTCAAAGGGAACCTTCAAAAGATGAGCCTGGGAGCTTAAATTCATAACTTTATTAGACACTAAAAGTCATGGACTGAATAGAGACCCTGATTTATGGTCTATAACCCACTTACAATCCCCCTCTAGCTCCCTCCCCCCCTTTCCCTGCTATGAGGGGAGGGGTGCTTAACAGGCTACTTCACCATGAATAGTTCCTTGAAATATGTGCTAAATACTTATGTCACCTTGTATTTAGCTGTGACACTTTGAGTATGTGTTTCTCAGACCTGAAGAAGAGCTCTCTAGAAGCTCAAAAGTTTGTTTCTCTCACTAACAGAAGTTGATCCAATAAAATATATTCTCTCGTTTAGCCCTGCCTGTCAATCATTAGAGAACGGGTGCAATGCAGTTGGAGGGGGCTTGACAATGGTTGGCTGTTAATATTATCTTTTCAAGATGAAAATCTACTGGATAGAAAGAAAAGGAGTACTTGTGGCACCTTAGAGGCTAACCAATTTATTTGAGCATAAGCTTTCGTGAGCTACTTCATCAGATGCATACTGTGGAAAATACAGAAGATGTGTTTATACACACAGACCATGAAAAAATGGGCGTTTATCACTACGAAAGGTTTTCTCTCCCCCCACCCTACTCTCCTGCTGGTAATAGCTTATCTAAAGTGATTACTCTCCTTACAATGTGTATGATAATCAAGGTGGGCCATTTTCCAGCACAAATCCAGGGTTTAACAAGAACGTCTGAGGAACAGTGTGGGGGGGGGGGGGGAGTAGGAATAAACAAGGAGAAATAGGTTACTTTTTATAATGAATCAACCATTCCCAGTCTCTATTCAAGTCTAAGTTAATTGTATCCAATTTGCAAATTAATTCCAATTCAGCAGTCTCTCGTTGAAGTCTGTTTTAGAAGTTTTTTTGTTGAAGGATAGTCACTTTGAGATCAGAAATCGAGTGACCAGAGAGATTGAAGTGTTCTCTGACTGGTTTATGAATGTTATAATTCTCGACATCTGATTTGTGTCCATTTATTCTTTTACGTAGAGACTGTCCAGTTTGCCCAATGTGCATGGTAGAGGGGCATTGCTGGCACATGATGGCATATATCACATTGGTAGATGTACAGGTGAACGAGCCTCTGATAGTGTGGTTGATGTGATTAGGCCCTTTGATGTCCCCGAATAGATATGTGGGCACAGTTGGCAACAGGCTTTGTTGCAAGGATAGGTTCCTGGGTTAGTGGTTCTGTTATGTGGTATGTGGTTGCTGGTGAGTATTCGCTTCAGGTTGGGGGGCTGTCTGTAGGCAAGGACTGGCCTGTCTCCCAAGATTTGTGAGAGTGTTGAGTCGTCCTTCAGGATAGGTTGTAGATCCTTGATTTTTAGTTGGGGGCTGAAGGTGACGGCTAGTGGCATTCTGTTATTTTCTTTGTTAGGCCTGTCCTGTAGTAGGTGACTTCTGGGTACTCTTCTGGCTCTATCAATGTGTTTCTTCACTTCCGCAGGTGGGTATTGTAGTTGTAAGAATGCTTGATAGTTTTTAAAGGAGTACTTGTGGCACCTTAGAGACTAACCAATTGATAGAAGTGAGCTAATGGTGGTTGAGGAATCATCATCCTTTGATACTACTAACTAATATATAATATGGATAGGATCTACATCTAACCAGGATTTTAGCTTTGCTCTCAAGAAGACCCAAGCTGTTCTTTCCTCAGAAAGCTTACACTGTCACCCAAATTATTACCAGGGATAATTAAACTAAATGATGGATTACACTTTAATGGCAACCATATATCTGTCATGAAGAGCTCCCTTCAGACATCTTAGGTATGTTGCATGCTTTTTAATACCCTCAGTCTGTTCTCCTTCTTTAACAATGTATTACACACTTCACAGCACAATAATCTCATTATTGAGTCTAGTCATTATTGTGTAATTTGTGCAATTAATGGGGTAATACAATTAATGGGTAATTGTTGATTCACTAGTTTGTTAAAATAAAGCCTGGATAATGTGTGTTTTCTTTAGGAGTAGCAGGTTTTCTGATAGCAATCTTACAATGTGCTGTTTCTGATTACATCTGGATGTTGTTGGTAATGAGGCTTGGTAAGGAAGCCAGCAAAATATAAATAAATATTTTTTTTTTCCTCTGCTGCAGTCTTCATAAGGTATCTGTTTCATTGTACATCACCAGAAACTATAACTGCTAATGTAATCTTCGCTGTTTTTAATAATTTTTCAGGAAGGCAGTGCTGTCTTGAGGATAGAACACTGGACAGAGACTCCAATCTAGACTAATTTATCATCTCTCCTACTGGGTGACCTAGAACAAGCCATGGTGCCTCAGTTTCCCCATCTTTAAAATAGAGGTAATAACACTGATCTTTTTGTAAAGTATTTTGAAATCTGCAGATGAAAAGCTAGGTAGTATTTTATACATCAATTAACCATTTTCTGCTAGGCTTCCATTCCTCAATGATGTCTGCCATATTTCAGTAGAACGTACATGATAACTCATGTCCTGGTCAACAATGGGTTAGCTAATTTTAAAACAGATTGGGTAGTCTATTCTAGTAAATAGGATGACATTTATTGTGTGTGTTGTGATAGTCTCCTTTTGAGTGTAAATTACTTTTGGCTAATCGAAACCTGAAGGGAACTAATAAATCCTGTTATAGGATTTCATTCTTTCAAACTGATGCACAATTACATTTCTGGTTATAGTCACCAACTTTATTTGGGACCTTCTGGTGTGAAAATGGCTGTTTCATGATGCATGTTAATGTAAAATGCAGCAGAAAGTCCATACTCCTTAGATGGCTTGATCTTTTCTGCTACAGTCATTTTGTTTCTGTATTACTATCAAGTGCTGAACAATGTCACAGAAATATGCACATTACAAAAGGGGTAAAAAGAGCCTTTTAAAGTCTTTGTTCGTTGGGAACATTTAAAAATTAATCTCTAAAAACTAGACAAATTATCCAAAAATTTAATCTATTTGCCGACATCAGCAGTCTCTGGACATCTAACTGGAAACGATATATGTTCCATTACCGACAAATGTATCGTACAGAAATCCTGCATCTCTGCTCCTGTGATTCAAAGCCCTTTGAAATCCATGGGAGTCTTTCATTGACTTCAATGGGCTTTGGATCAGATATATAGTAACTTACGTGTGCTCCAAAGATTTCAAGGTTACATTTGAGACTCTCAGCCCCAAACATTTATAGGTCACGATAAAATTCCACATTTGATCTCTGAAGGAGAATTTGCAACCAGCCACTTACAGTTCTTTGCTCTAAGCAGACTAATCCTAGTATGATTATTTTTGGATCTGTGTGAACATATGGCATGCTGGCTTATAGCCAAGAAAATGTGACAGATCAACCTACCTGTACAATACTTCGCTCTATGGATTGAGCTGTTAGTGCAGTTGTCTTAGAAATCAAAATTGAAAGTTCATCTCTCGGTACTGAATATACAGTACATTGTTGGCTGGTGACATGAATGTGCATATGTGTACAGCTTTAAAACAGAGCTGGTTAAGGAATGTTTGTCTCAAACATCTATGAATGGCTGACACAGGAAATGAGCTCTAAAAGCAAGGTTTTACTATGAAACTTTAAAAATGGCATCAGATGCTTCCATGTTTGTTCCGTCTCTATGCTTGATTTACAAATAAAATGTGAGGGGAAAAAATATATCTATCAGCCCTGAAGACTTTCTCAGGGACCTGACAGTCAAGCTGAATATTTCCTTCTCATACATAATCACGAATCCTCTACAACTCTATCTACAAATTCAACTTTCAGCTGTGCGGAATGTGTGGATGGTTTTTATTATTACTTGTATTTAGTGTACTGTATCTCCACATTTCTAGAAACTTGATGTCAGTAGCTTCAGGTAGTCATTGTGAGGCAGAGGTCAGTAAAGGATGTCAGAGGAGACATATGCTGTGCTCTCACATGGAGACTTTACTTTCTGTTTTTATCTTGTTTTGCCTATAACAATGAAGGGGTGGAAAGGAGTTTCCACAGGTGGATGGCTTTCTGGCTGAGTTCCTGTTGAACTGATTACTTGAATGCTGGGATTTCATTATATTTATTGCATTGTTCATGATTTGTTCTTTGTAAAGAGATAACATCCCTTCCATTAACTTATCTAGTTCCTTTTTGAGCCCTGTTATAGTCTTGGCCTTCACAACATCCTCTGGCAAAGAGTTCCACAGGTTGGCTGTGGGATGATCACTTGATGTTGACAGGGGATGGATCACTTGATGATTACCTGTTCTGTTCATTCCCTCTGTCATTGGCCACTGTTGGAAGACAGGATACTGGGCTAAATGGATCATTGGTCTCACCCAGTATGTTAACATCTTGGAGCCCTAGTCAAGGACCAGGACCATGTGCTGGGTGCTGTACACACAAAGAACAAAAAGAGGGTCCCAGCTGCAAAGAGCTTACAATCTAAGTATAATTTGTTAGAACCCTAGAGCCCTGGATATATCTTTTTATTATATTAAATCTAAATAAATTAATATCTTTCCTTTAGTCTAAGATAAGTCATCCAGGCCGTATTTGTTTGCTCTTTATGTATGAAGAAAAAATGGAAGGTAGAGCTATGCCTTTCTATTTTGTAAGTATGTTCTGTTACCCAGAAACCTCCCAGTGGCAAGGGAGGTGACAAGAATACCCTGATCTTGGTATGTTGATTTTGCCTCAGCAAAGAATGGGATGTGAGATCTTAAATGGGAAGCCAGGGTCATATTGGTCATTTAATACCACTGTGAAATCTGTGCACAGACACTGTGTAAGGAGTTATGTATGTATCCTGAAAATGTGTGTTAAAGCCTTTATCAAGACAGGGTTGATAAACCGGTTTTCTGTCAAACAAAAGAGGTTTACTCACTTGCCTCTCTGTCGACATGTCAATTAAGCACTGTAAACCAACACAGTGGCTGCACCATCTATGCGTGAAGTCGGCAGAGGGAGGTGAAATCCAAAAGGAAAGAAGCAGGACACAGAAAAAAGCAATGGGGCCATTTACTGTCTCTGCATACAGACAATGAACTTTGGGGATATGCCAAAACATACCCCCATATCCTGCACCTAGGAAGTAAATGGACAGCATCTGTAAAGTCATGAAAATAGGCGCTCTGCCTATCTTGATGTAAGATGTTGCAAGAGACTTTGGGTGAGATGAAAACCTATTTAGACAGGATCATAGCCTGTTAAGTTTAGTCTCTAGAAAGCCTGTTTTGATTTTGTTTGCTATGTAACCATTTTGTTTTTATTAGCCTTATTCACTGTCTCTTGAATCTTTGAAAATGAACTTATTTCTGTTTACTCTATAAATATATCTCAGTGCTGTGGTATTGGACAAGGTGCTGATCCTGAGTCAAATCATACAAGCTTGTGTGTACGCTGTCCCTTTTTGGACAGCAGACCTGTTATTTCTGTGAGTGTTCAATTGAGAACTGAGGACTAAGGTATATTGTTAATCGGCATGGCAAAGTCAGGGCTGGCATAGCCCAGAGGAGATAGTTTGGGTGGCTAACAGGCTGATGGTGTCAGGGGAGCTGACACCCAGTTGAACACAAACAAACCATTTCCTCATTGGAGGTGGCAGTACTGGGGGAGTAACTCAGTCTTGGATACTTCAAGAACGTTCACACTGTTATACCTGTGCAACCCCATTATGGGCAAAGAAGTTGCACAGATATATCTAATTATCTTGCATTGTGTTGCACAGTCATTTGGCTCTGAAATAGGAATTGAAGCAACACTTTTATTGATATGTCTGAGTATGAAAAAAGTCCAGTTTCCTTGTCCATATCTGTATTGGCTTTGCAGTGCTAACAGGAGTTAGATGGAGAGTTAAACTTCAGTCAGTCAAGTCAGCACAGATGATGCTGAATATTCTCTGGAAACTGATCTTTGGAGTAAGAAGATGCCAATTTAGCTTAGTGCAATCACTTTTCAGAACAGAATAGCACTTTAACTTGAAAGCCTATCTGATCCATCCTCTAATGGTAATGTGGTAGGCCAGCTCATGTGTGTAACAATCTTATTGAGCTGCTGTTCTAGCTCACTAGGTAGAGTGAATTAGCTTTCTGAGCAGTTTCTAAATGTGAGTTGAGCTACTGGAAGCATGTAGTTTGTTGGTGAGTGAGTATGTGTAGAGGCTTACCAGTGGGGACTCGTGATTTTACACCAGTGTAACTCCATTGGCTATAATGGAGTTACTCCCAATTTACACCAGTGGAAGGCCTTGATCCAGGAAAACACTTAGATATGTATCTAACATGAAGCATAGAAGTACTCCCTTTGACTTCAATTGTCAACTCATCACATGTTTAAAGCTAGACACAGACTTAAATGCTTTGCTCAGAATTAGGCCCCTATGGCCAGAAGCTCTGTCTTGGAGCCGCCTTTAGAGGAGCCTGATTGCCTGAATTCTTAGTTGAAGGAAGGTGCTTAATGTATTTTCATATGCAAGAGAATAAAGATGAGATAAGTGGAAGTAAAATTTGTGGCTCAAAATTAAGGAGCAAGTAAAAGTGTGACATGTGGAAGGGACATAGTAATTATTGTATTAAGAAGTATTTTAAGAAGAATGATCACTACTTATCTATCCTATCATGATTTTCAGGACTGCTACCTGCCTTGTAGATTTCAGACTGACAGGCATTCACCTTTTGACACTTTGAATGAATGCTCCGATCACTTCCCATAATATATTAGAAACAAGCTGGCAATATCAGTCTTTGTTTCAGTTTAATTTATGTGCCTATCTGGGAACTATACACCAATAATATCTCTACAAAAATGTTCTAGCTGCTTTAAAATGCCCTTGTCTTCAAATGCAGCCTCTAAATCTGCGCATCCAAATTTCTGAGTGACCCACTGCCATTTGTTTACATAAATGAAATAGACATCTATGAAAGCCATGACCACTGTTTGCACCTGCAAATCTAAACTTTTCTGTGTTATAGTATATTGTTTGAATACTTCACACAAACAAACTTCAATCTATGAGATGCTTGTGAACTGTTCTTTGTGAGTATACATTTGGGGTTCACTTGTGCATTAGGATTCCACTCTACTTCCAGTTCACATTAGTGAAGGTCTTTTTTGACTTGGATGGGAGTTGGATCAAGTCCTATTAGAACTATGTGATTGGTAACTAAATTTGCAGGATATTGGTTTCTCCCTGCCTGGATGAACATATAGTATTTGGCATGAATATGTACTCTTGCAGAGCACCCATATCTGTGTCTGGAAATGCACATTTCTGTGTGAACAAATGTATTAAAAATTAACAAGTATATTATTAGGTAAACAAGCATATTAGTTCCCCTCCCCCAAACATTTATTTGATCAAAATCTTGCCTGTCCAAAATTCAGATAGAGCCTTGCAAATGCTCTCAAATCAAATTCATTGGTGTTATTTGCATGAATATTTCTGAATGCTTTTTTGCTGTAGCTACTAATCATCACCCTCACCTTGTTCAGTGTTCAAATAAAATTATTTTAGCACATTTCCTTCCTCCTTGAAGATGTTTCTATTTCCCCATCAGAATCTTGACTCCCCAGTCTTCTCCCCAATCCAGCCTGGGATGGTACACAGACAAGCCCTCTTCAGCTGTGCCTTTTTGAAGAAGAAGAAATATATACAAGCAGATTACATTACATTAAAGTGCAATTCTACTGAGAAGCAGGATTGTGCAGTTCCACGTCTATTGTGTCTGAATGACTTCCATATCAGATCTTCTACCACAGACTTCCTGTGGGACTTTGGGAAAGTTACTTATAGTGGGATTTTCAAAAGAACCTAAGAAGATTAGGTGCCTAGTTCCTAGTGAAATCTATGGGACTTAGACACTTAACCCACGTAGGAGCCTCTGAAAATTCCAAAGTTAGTGTCTCTCTGTACTTCAGTTCTCTATCTGTGAAATGGGGTTAAGAGCACTTCCCTGGCTCACATGGGTGTGGTAAGGACAAAGACCTAAGCCCTGCCCCTCCTGGGACTTAGGCACCTACCTTTGCTTGGGACCCAAAGCTGTGAACCCTGTCCTGAAGTTGAGCAGCTAAACCCATTTTTTTGGCAAGAAATGCTGGAGGAGGAAGCAGTGGTACCTCCCTCATAACTTTAGCCCTATACTTAGGATATTCACCCAGAATGTGAGGGTTTGATCCTCCCCTCTGCCTCCTAGGAGAAATGCCAGAGCATATCTACTAGATTTGCCCCCCGCCCCGCCCCCCCGGCTCGATTTACACCTTATGTGCTGCTAGGCACAGCATCTTCAGCGACCCCCCACCTACAGCTGACATTTGTATTTTCCATAAAAATGAAACTTTTAGCCCACTTTTTTAACTTTTGGGCCCCCCTAGAATGCCAGTGTCCCTAAGCACGTGCCTACTGTGCCTAATTGGAAATCTGGGCCCGGCCCCACAAGCAAGGTAGGCAGGGGAACACCAAACTTCACCTGGCTTGAAGATCTTGCTGCAGCTCAGGTATGTGATAGATGTCTGGATGCCTAGAGTGAGGCATTGTGTACATGCCCAGATGCAGAAACCCAGGAACCTGGGAGACTTTTAGGGTGGGAAATTTAGGCATTTACAGGATTAGGTAGCAGACAAGCAGGAATTTTGAGATGCTCAGTGGCACCTAAATTTTATACTAGCAACAGCTAGTTTATTAGTAACATATTGAGAATGGACCAAACATTTTGTGTGCTGATATACATTTATAGTGACAACAGTCTAACACAAAGGACTAAAAACTTGAGCTTTGTTTCTGACCCCATTCAAATGACCTGTGTCATGCTTACAAACATAGCTATCTTCCAACACGTGGTGGTCAATAAAAATCCATTGCTTTCAGTGGCTGCTGTCACATTTATCATCCTCTTCTATTTACGTAGCTCTTTGACCTTATTGTAGTAGTGTAGTGGACTTCTTTTCAGCTTAAATAAAGGTTAGCTCAAGACACAAAATTCAGATCTGGATCAAAATTTTGAACACCTCAGATTTGGGGGTTTGGCTTGGTCTTTTTTAAAGCTAGAGGGTTTAACAGGTCAGCCTAAGTGAGTTGAAGCAAATCTGAGAATCTAGAGAGAGTGCAAGTTGGTATACTTCCAACTGCTTCCATCCAGATCAACCTGAAAGGAGCATATAAATTGATGTAAGACTGCATAGAGTGATTTATATGGACTCACACCCACTTGCCAGCATGTAACTGACACATGCCATATCCACTCTGCATTTAGCCACTGACTCAGTCTTAGGGAATCTAAGCTAGAGTGATTCATACACTGAGGAGCCAGAAGAGAGAAGCGGAGAAAGCAAAATGACTAAAAGGAGGGAGCAAGAATATCAAATTTGAATATCCCATTCAACTTTAAATGCTTCTTTAATACACTTTCAAGCTCCCCAGCATGCAAGTTTCACTACTTTAACACTGTGAGTAAGGCTCTTGGTCTGAGTGTAAGGGACTATATTGTCAGGGAGTCTAACGTTTTCTGAGTTTAGTTGAGTGCTGACAGATGTTTCTGTTTGTTTACTTTGGTGGGGAGGGATTGAAAACAGTGTGTTCGGTTCTAGGATTGTGGAATGAATCCCTGCCAACCTTTAACTTACCAAGTCAGCATGGGTGGCAGCTATAAGAGGCCAGGCCTCCCCAAACAGGATGTGGCGCACCTCCCGTTGGAGGCGCACCAGCCTGCTGCCTTTGGAGCACCACCACCCAAAGGGCACCTGAGCCACGGCGCCACCCTCACGCCACACTGAGTTCCCGCTCATCATCTTCCCCTGCAGCAGCGTCCATGCTACTCCTCTTCCCGCCCCTGCTCTGCCTTTTTCCCCCGCAGCCCTGCCCTTGTCCCGCCTCTTCCATTCCCACTCTGCCTCTTCCCCAGAGGCCCGCTCTGCCTGCTGCTTGCATCTCTCCGCCTCCTCCCCTGAAGGCCTCCCCACCTGCTGGGGGCAGAGAAGTGTGAGCAGCAGGCAGGTGGGGGGCCTAATGGGAGGAGGCGGAAAGGTGTGAGTGATGGGTGGGGGAGCTTTGGGGGAAGGGTTGGAGAGGAAGGGTCCTGAGAGGGAGCAGGCCTCAGGGTGGAGTAAGGGGTGAGGCCACAGTCTGAGTGCTAGTGCGCCCCCTGTTTCTAGGGAGCTTCTGGCACTTGTGCCCAGTCTCTCAAAATGCAGGAGTCCTGCACCACCCATGTAAGCAAGTCTGAAGAGTTTCAGCCTTGTTTTTACAAATGTATGTATTTGTGAATAGAAAGTGATATAAATAGGAGTGAATTGTTAGGAATATGTAGAGAGCAGAAGTAATTTTCTAAAACAAATGTAAAACCAGCTGAAGGATCTATAACCAAATGAAAACAAATCTTTAGGTAAAGATCTGTTATCTAATTTAACCATGTGCAGCTGTTGCCCAGCATAAAAGAAAACTATTGAAAGTAATTCATAAACAATCTAGTATGTGGAAGAGAATGAATGTATCATCATAGTGCCTTCAGCAGCCACAGATAAATACCCCTTTCAGAGTGTCTTTTGGATGCACAGAGAGAGTGATTGATAGCATTGATTTTCAACCAGTGTAGATGATGAAGATTGATAGAAATAAGCATGGGGAGAAGGACAGTCCTCCATGTTGGAAACCACCTTAACTATACTACTGTAATTATGCAAATAAGACTAAACAGTCTTTTGAATGCAGCTGCAATGTATCCTTGTTCCCTAGACCCAAACTCATTTGCAAACCACCAAAACAGCCCAAGGCTAACCTTCAAAGAGTTCTCCCTCTCTCTAACTCCCACCTCCTACTTTTCCTTTACTAGAGGAGTTGATTGGAACACTGACTGGATGGGAAAGTTTGATTAACGTTTACATAAGTTATTGCAAGACATATAGGCAGCATAAAAAGAGCCAAACTCTGTTTGTCAGAATGTTACCTGTTTGAACAGATAATATAAATAATACCTTACACAGCTGTACCTGTTGCTTTTGAAAGAAAGGTGGTATAGTCTGAAGTGAAGTCAATACACAGAACACAGCTGATTTTATTGTCCTATTCATGGAATGCTTCTGGCCTTAACTAATTTTCTTGTTTCATTAACATTATGTCTTAAGTATTTCTTAACTGAAATAGTTTTGTTTGGAAGAGAAAGCAGTTTAGTTTAGGTATTTATCAGAGGTAAATAGGACTCTCATGAAGCTTACTTGGCGTGGGGAAGCACAGGCTTTAGTGGCAAGCTATAGGGTAAGCCATATTCTGTTCTACTCAGCACTGGTGAGGCCTCAGCTGGAGTCCCAGTGTCCAGTTCTGAGCACCACACTTTAGGAAAGATGTGGACAAACTGGAGGGAGCCCAGAGCGGAGCGACAAAAATGATAAAAGGTTTAGGAAATCTGATTTATGAGGAAAGATTAAAAAAACTAGGGCATGTATAGTCTCGAAAAAAGATGGCAGGCTTTGATAATGGTCTTCAGATATGTTAAGGGCTGTTACAAAAAGAACAGGGATCCATTGTTCTCCATGTGCACTGAAGGCAGGAGAAGAAGAATCAGCTTAATCAGCATCTAGGGAGACTTAGGTTAGATATTAGGAGAAATTTTCTAATAGTTAAATACTGGACTAGGCTTCCAAGGGAGGCTGTGGAATCCCTCCCATTGGAGGTTTTGAAGAGCAGGTTGGACAAACAGCAGTCAGGGATGGTTGACATATACTTGGTCTTGCATCCGTGTGGGGGGAGTAAACTAGATCAGCGTTTCTCAGACTGGATCCGCAAAACCCTGGAGGTCCCCGAGGGGACTCCAGGGGGTCTGCAGGCCCCGCTGAGAAACTTCTCCCCCTCCCTCCCAGGCACGCTTCCAGCATGTTGGGGAACACGCTTACCTGTCTTGGCTCTCTGCCACTTCCGGAAGTGGCAGGCATATCCCTGTGGCCCCTGGGGTGGGGGGGCCAGGAGTCCTCACCAATTTATAATTTCCTTTGCTCCACAGGGAAACCAAGACACACGGATTAGAGGTTAAGGTTCAAGTTTTCAAAGTTGGGTGCCTAAAGTTAAACCCGTAAATAAGTTTCTTCGCTTTCATAGGTACCAAACGTGCACGCCCATTGATTTCACTGGTAGTTTGGACTGAGTAAAGACTTCAGGATCCAGTCCTGTCAACACTTAGGCATATGCTTAATTTCATGCTTGTGAATACCGGTATTGCCAAACTGAAGTGTTAAAAAATCATGAGTCACGTCCCCCCAAGACCAAGAAACTAACTTTAAAATAAGTTTTTAAAAATAGTAAATTTTGGGGGTTTTAGTTGCCTTCTGGGTTTTGAGCCTTTAGGGTTCAAGCTTTTCTCTGCATCCATAATAATACCTCGCTCTTATATTGCTTTTCATCAGCAGTAGATCTCAAAGTGCTGGGCAGAAGAGGTCAGTACCATTACCCCCATTTTACAGATGGGAAAACTGAGGCAGATAGTGGTTAAGTGACTTGCCCAGGTCATCCAGCAGGCCAGTAGCAGAGCTGGGAATAGAATGCAGTGCTCTAGCCACTAGGCCACAAACATATTTTAAATTAAAGTTGAGACTGTCCGATTACAGTATGATTCCAGAAGCTGGAGCCAAAACACCAAACATCAGAAGACTTGGGATAAAATCGCAAGAGTTGGCAACACTGGGAATGTTGTCCCATTGTCATCATTGAGTTTACTCATATGCATAGAGGGCTCAGTCCTGTTCTCACTGAAATCAACAGCAAAACTTACTTCAATTTGGTACAGGATCGGGCTTAAAAATTAAGCTTGTTCCTAAGTGTTCACAGCATTGGGGCTAAATCAAACTCATATTCTTAAATTTACCTCTAGATACTCAGGGTAATGGTATTTCTTACATACGCATTTGATATTATTGGAGAGAAGACTTTTACCTTCTATAGAACTTGATTCAGCCCTGGGTTATGCCTAGAGTACAAAAGGCCCTGGTGATGGCAAGTCCAGCTAGAGACGTTTATTGAGCTGTAAGGAGCTGTTACAATCCCCATTGTAAGTGTTTGTGCAGCTGGCAAAGGTGAGTGGCACTGGTTAGGGAGGTGTAATTGCACGGATGCAGGTCTCTCCCAAATATCCCTCTGATATTGCATAATCCGGATAATCGCAAAGAGTGGACCCAAATTTAGTGGTTTTATGTAAGATGGGAATTACACATTGGTAAGTGGACGTGAATACCAGCATGCACCAAAGTACTGCACTGTAACTCTCCCATGTGAATGCTTTGGGCATGAAATAAAAGGTTCCTAGTTTGTTCCTACTTCACATTAATGCAATCTTCTTCATACAGGATTATATTATTGTGAATTAGGAACCTTTTAGTTCATGCCTGCAGTGTCCACACAGGGGCGTTACAGCACAGCATTTGGGTGAGTACTTCTGTAGTCCAAATTGAGGGGCAGTATAGACATAGCATCTATTGATGCACCTTACAACTTGAGGAGGCTGGAAGAAGGTATAGGTTATACTATCTTACACTCATCAGCCTGATGAACTAGATTCACTTAAGAATTTAGCTAATTTAGATTCTTTAGTTAATTATTAACAAAAACAGAACCTAGAGGCTATGTTCATGTTTATTTTAGACTTACGTTTATAGGACAATCTCGGCCTCTAGCAACAGAGAGTCTAGAATGTTGACTCCACTCTGAGCTCATGTCCTCTATCTACTGGCATAATGTAATGCAACTGTCCAATTCATTAACCAAAAAGAAAGCATTTCAAGCACCCTGCTGTATAGACTCATCTTGCAGGCAACCACTTAATCTTTCTGACGAATAGATTACAACTTGCTTTGGTAATAAACACATCTTTTTGACATAAGTCTTGCAGGTCACCTTTAAAATTCCAAATCCTTAAATGAATGCATCTGAAAACCTAAATGTTAGAAAGAAGGATAAAATATGAAGCAACATTTCCAGGGAGATTTTGGGTGAATAGGGGAAAGGGACTTAAGGGGTCTGTCTACATGGATCCAGGGCTGTTCTGGAAGCAGTGGGCACTGAATGCATAGGCCCTCCCATGGATCTTGGCAGCATGGGGTCTGATCCTATGGCATTTTGTGCAGGGAAAGGAAACTCTGCCTTCCCGGTGGGATGAAATGGCCAGGAGAGATGATATGGCAAGGGGTCCTCAGGGATTTGCTCCTCCCAGTGTCTATTCTACAGTCTTTGCTGTGGGAAGGGATGATATTGGCTTCTGTGCTCTAAGATGCTGTATAGGTCACTCTGCAGCTTCTGGGTGACTACAAATACCATGGAATAGTTCTGTCCTGATGGGAGAAATTACCATGTTAAAAGTACCTTGTGCAGAATTTGACCCAGCTGGCATGAGGAACCACTCGGGTACCTGTGCCAGTGCAACACCTAACTGCTGATGTGCTGGTCTTTGATCTGAGGTCCTTATGGAAAGAGCTAGCACAGTTAGATGAAGCATCTATAGCTCATTATCAACCAGTCATATCTTTGGCACAGTCATCAACTTATTGTGTGAGGGATACCACTGGCTATCATTGATTTCTATCTGTTTACTAACCCTATCAGGGTCACTCTGTTTATTGGCAGCTGGTCTGCAGCTGAGCACCACCGAATACTGATTATTCTTCCCTATGTATGTTGCTTGTCATATAGGTGGATTAGCTGAGAGTCAATGCCATAGGTGTTTGTGCTCACTGTTTCAGTGTGGCATATATAGTTTCAGGATGATACACATGGGAATTTGCCTTGAATTACTGTGATCAGAACCACTGATTTATGCATCAGTTTAGGGGCTCTGGGATAGCCCTGTGTTCCTTTATAATGTTCCTATTGGTTGAAAAGCATGGTCCACGCCCAATTAGCAAACTTAACCAATTTTAAAGATTTATTGAGAAATTGTTTAGTACAATATATCACCACCGTAATCAAGCATAAAGCATAAGTAAAACAGAGCAGGATAGGTAAGCTGGGGCACAGGTAAGCTGTTTCTGTTATCAGGTCCATGCCAGTTTGACTGTGCAGACTCTGTGTTGCTCTGTTTTGAGGTCAGTAATTAACAGTCCTTTATACCCTGTTCATTGGGCACAAGCTGTCCTTGCTTTTACATGTATTATGTAACTGAACATTCATTGCTCTCGCCCACATTCAGTATATTTCATGCTTTTTACATGCTACCTTTCCAAAATCACACGCTACACTCTTTTCCTCTGACTGGTTTATATTTTCTTCGCATACCCTAATAACACATCTCTCTGCTCATATTATTATCTACATGGCTCACCTCTTTAGCCTAGGTGTTTTCCTGTTTTTTTTATCAGTTTTAATGTTTCTTGTGGTCCTGTTTTTTATCCTCATCGGTTTTGTGCATGGTGTAATGATCCTTCCTGTTTTTTCACAGTAGTAAGCCTATTTATGCAATGTCTGTTCAGTTTTTACCTTTCCATGACCCTCTAGCTTTCGTGAGCTACAGCCGATGAAGTGAGCTGTAGCTCACGAAAGCTTATGCTCAAATAAATTGGTTAGTCTCTAAGGTGCCACAAGTACTCCTTTTCTTTTTGCGAATACAGACTAACACGGCTGTTACTCTGAAACTTCATTTTTATGTATTCCTGAGTCTAAACCCATTATGGTCATCACCCAGCACATGTGTATCCTCTATTACCGATGCAGTGAGAACATTGTTGTCATCTTGCACTTTAGTTCAGGCGTAGGCTCAGTTTCCATAGCTGATTTGATAATTGCATAGCTGATACGGGCCTGCAGGGGTGTGTGGAGGCTCCTTGTCATGACCCCTTGTGTTGGGCTTGATACCATTGTGAGACACTTGGCTGAGAAGCTGTAGGGCCAGTTATGTTCTCTCCCCCTGCCCCCAAACATTTAATGAGATTGCAGGTAAATCTCACCTTCCCATGCTGAGGCAGTTCAGTGTATTTTACTGCATTGAAACTTCTGCTTGATTTTTAATGCAGCTCTCTGCTGCTTGTGAACAGCATACTTTTGTGCATGATGACATCCTAGGGAACCATGTTTTCCCCAAGTAAATGGCTACTACAAAGTGTTCTGTCTGGGGGATAATTTGGGGCCCAGAACAATTGGATGATCCTATTAGGTAGCTCTCATTGAATATATCTATTTCTATATAAAGGGTGAGGTTTAAAGGTACCTTTGCACCCTTCTGATCCTAAGCTGCTCTAGTGGCTAGAGAGGCTTCTAGCATAACTTAGATAGCCCTGCTGGCCTGTCTAAATTGCAGCAACCTCCCTATGGGTCAATGAGCCATTGCACTGCCTGGAATCCCAGCTGCATCTCCAACCTGCCCCTCCCTACGCTAGGGCTTCCTAGTGGGTCCTTTTGGCTGGTCTCCACGGTGCCTGTGCTAGGGGAATCCTCACCCCACCCAAGCTGGATATGGGCTTTAAGGCCCCTTTATGAGTTCTGGTCTTTATGCGCTGTAAAGGGGCCAGAGTGGGAGTGACAATCTCACCCTAAATTGCTATTGTTGCCTTTAATCTAATGTGTACAGTACAGCATGGTCCTTGTGTAATCCCAGCACTGAGGCGTGACTGCAGCTTTCTCCCTTTTCTTCTCAGGGGTATGATTCCTGGGTTCACCTGCGAAGGTGCTTGGTGCCTCCACCTCAGGAAACACCTCCTAGTGCAGAGATCATAGAGGGCCCGTCCTTTGGGGAAATATTCAACCCCTAATATCATACAGAGGAGCACAGTTAAAGCACAGAAAAATAGAATTGGGAATTGTGATTAGCTAAGTAATAAAACAGTAACTGGGGCTTTATTAGGTCTGGGGAACCTAGGACCGGGGACAATGGAAAAGGTGATCAGGATAATAGACAAGAACATCAACACACAAATTCTACTGCTCCCAACTCTTACAGCCAATACAAACCACCCTGTGCTCCCTCCCAGCACCTACCTAGGTAAATAGTGAGTTTAGGCTCAGTCTTTGATGGGTGGTACAGCACTGAACTCGGTGTTCAAAATAAATAAACGTGGGTGTTCTTACCAAGTATCCACACCAAAGCTGGTAAGATCTTCTTTGTGTCTCTCTGGCCTGGATACAAATGTACGCTTAGGCTGGCTCTTGATAGCCTGATCGTGACTCTCTCCTCAGCTTCCTGATTTCTAGTCTCTGAGATGAAACTGTCCAGTGTCCCAGAAATCCCAAAAGGGCTAAAATCTTCCCTTGGGCAGGAACGTGGAAGGTCGAAGGGGCCTCTCTGGCTGTGATGCTTCTCTCCCGTCTATGCTCCAAAAGCAGCCGTAACCGAAAGTAAAATCAAACCTGTTGTCTCTGACTTCTGGCTTATGCTTGGTTCTGGTAGTGTTGCTAGTCAGTTCTATCTCCACCCTGGGCAACTGGGGAAACGGAGTCCTGAGCCTTTGTAGACCAGGGGTGAGTCCCCTGGAGTCCCTCTAAAGAGGTTACACTTGGTTTGGCAGCTAAGTAAAGAAGATACGGATTTTCAAAATTTTTGTATTTCAAAGTGTCCTGACTGTAAAATGACTACATCTTTTGGTATTTGTCTTCATAAATTCTCTCAGCAATTTGGGGTCTTATGAAGTTTTTAGATTTACGTTAGAGATTTGCAATTATTTAAAGAAATACTCTGTATATTGTGTATAGGGTGCTTCATAGAATGTTTACAAAAGCATTGTAAAGTAAATGGACTGTCCACGTAAGGGCACTAGTATCCTGAGAGGCCAGTGTTGTACAGCACAGAAATAATGAATTCAGTTAAAGTGCCTCCTTGTTGACTCTTTGTGTTTGCTGAGTTCAATAGTGCACTTTTTTAGGTCTTAATTTTTCAAAGTTAATGGCTGTGGATTGCAGTGATTAGCACTGACCTTGGTGAGTAGTAAGGTTAAAATTACATAAAATGTTTTGGAACACAAACTCTGTCACAGTCCTCATTATGTGAAATACCACGGTGTAAGTCAACCAAGGACACCTTGATTAGTCTGTAATGTCCTTCTATTAACAGTTTTTTCCAGTGATAGATATTTATTAACACTAAGTATCTAATGAAGATTTATTCCTTCTAGAGTGCTATCTACGTGCTCTTGTAATTTTGATTATATTGCAAGTTTTGAACCAATGGTAAAAGACTAATGATTTAATCAGAGAAAGTGTGCAGAGACACAAAACTTTGCCAATTCTGAAAGCAGCATATCCTGTTCCATGCCTATCATGGTGCTTTAAATATAGATTCTGTGAGATTAGTTTTCTTTATATATAATAATTGTGAATATCTCAAATCTATTTGGTGTGTGGGTCACGAGCTAGTAGATCGTACATTTTAAAATAGAGACAGAGTAGTGTTATGAGTAATGAAATCACTGACATTTATTGTTTGTCTCACTTTACTTCCTCATTTTATAACAGTCTGTTTCTGCCCCCTTTCATTTTAAAAGCTTGACATTGTGTTTTGGAAGGAAACTTAAAAGCATGTTTATTCCTAAGGGTATAATCTGGTATTCCTGTACAAGCAAAACAACTTTGAATTTTAAGAGCAGTTTTGGGTGCACAGAGAATTCAGAATAGGGTAAGGCATTATATTTCCTTTCTGTCTATTGTTCTGGGCAATGAATATGCTTACCATGAAGAATAACCAAGGTAACAAAAATATCACACTTCATAATTTTTCTCAAATGAAGTATTAAAGATGACATTTTCCAGAAGTTTACCTGAATGTTTTCATACTCCTCAGTTCAGAGGGAATATGAAAATGGGATACCATCCATACTCACATCATAAGTGGTCAACACATTATTGGTCATCATAAGAGAGGTCCATCAATGGCTATAAGCCAAGATGTTCAGGGATGCATGCTATGTGAGTCCATAAGCCTCTGACTGCCAGATGCTGGACTGGTCGACAGGGGATGGATGACTCCATAATTGCCCTATTCTGTTCATGCCCTCTGAAGCACATGACGTTGGGCACTGTCCAAAGACCGTATACTGGGGTAGATGGACCACTGGTCTGACCCAATATGGCCGCTGTCATGTTTCTTCATCACTGACCATGTATTAAATTGCATGAACCAAAAAGGAAGATCACTGCCTACTGACACACTACCCTCTGAGAGAGAACTGCATAAGAAACCAAGGGATCAAAATGTAACATCTTGATTCTGGCTTATGTCTTACTTGCTTTTGTTTCTGTAATGAACGCTTATGTATACCCTCTTGCAGTCTTTCTTTTTGGAGCCTCACTTCTCTGTGACCTTCCTGTATGTCTTTATATGGCTCTGTGACAGTACAGACAATTCCTTCTGGATATCTATAAACTCTTAGGGAGTGTTGTACTTCTATCAAACCTTTCCTGTTACCCAAACTTGGATGTGTGGTGTACCTGTTTCCATGTCTACACAACTGTCCCTCCTTACCCACTGCCACAGAGATCAACTGACTCAACTCTGTATTATAGGAACTCATTTGTGTTGTTTTACCTTCTACGCTTACTATCAAGTGGCCATTGAAGGCGTGAAGCTGCTGCAGCTGAACATCAGATAGGACCTCCAAGGCAGGCCACACCAATTTCATCAATACAGGTGCCCTTCCTACTCCTATGTCCTCCCCAAGGTCAGCCTACTGGGGCAAAATACCTTGCTTCATTTTAAAATGAGTCAAACAGGTTCAGATACTTCCTAAAATAGAGGAGAAGCTATGTATGTAGCTTATGTGTATGTACCTCCAAAATCAGAAGTATGCCACTTCTGCCTTTCATATTGTCATTCTTGGAAATCATGTCATTCGCACATGCACTGCTTAGCACTGGTGTGTTAAGGCAGGAATGACCTCACAGAAGGAGTCTTGACATACATTTCTTTGTAAAATGTTTTTTCAAGATCCTACATGAAAAGATGGCTACCCCTACCAGTCTAGAACATGTATGCCTGAATAAGACATTTGGAGGATATGTAGGAGCATCCAGATGAGTCAGATGTTTCTATGTTGGGTCCATTTCTATCTTGTCTTTGGTATATACACTGACTGGTTTCAACCTTTAAAAGCTGCCATTTAATAATCACACTTTCTGAAATTTGAATGTCTTAAAATAGATTCATGTCAAATTTTAGTTGCAAAGAAAGAAAATTGATACATTATTTATCAGATGGGTCCTGCCTGTAATAACTCAGTAAGGTTGGAGCTCTATTAGGAAAGGATGCCTTGTTTACTGGGCCACACCAATTCCCAGTCCCTAATCATTTTCTGTACTTCCACATGTTTTGTTCCATCTTACTGCAGTTCCTGAAACTGCTAAATAGAAGAGATGCTGAGAAATAACCTATCTACTCCAAACCCTGAGACAGGATTTTCCTCACTCTACTGAATTAAATATTTATACGTAAGAGAAAATATTGAAAAATATTCAGAGAAAGATTCAGTTGCTGATATCTCTAGGGAACCTGTAATGTAGTAATGAGTCACTTATTTAATAATAAAGGGGGATTGCCAGAGCAATCTTATTCCCAAACAACTCATCTACATGCACTTAATCCCCAGTTCAAGTAAAATAACAGTGGCAACAACACATCCGTTGTAAACAAAGTCTTCCATTTTCAGCTTTAATCTGTTTTGCAAGTTATTGAACGATTGGTTCATCCCCCTTGTCCAGCTGTAGCTCCTGAACACCCCTACTGGAGTTCAATGAACACAGGGGCCTGAATGTCACTGTGGAGGGTCATGAGCAGTATTCACTTTGTTGTATATGTAACAACCACCACCAATATGTTAACTGCTGGGATGGTCTCCTGTAATGGTTTTCATAAGAAACTATAAACTTTGGGCCCTCCATATGGCTCAGAACTATGACCCCCTCTCTCTGCAATCTACAAAGATTTATCATAACTTTGCAAGTTCTGTCTTCATCCTAGGTGTAATATCCCCAACCACGGAAACTCTGCTCCAAAGTCCTCCATCACCTCCTAAAATCTCCTTTTCTCTCCCCTTGCCTTCTCCTACTTCATCACAACAAATTAGTGCACTGTGTACTTGTGTAAGTGCTGGAGCAGTGGGGACGCAGCCCAGGTAGAGTAAGATAGACTTCCTTTGCCTTGTGCTGAATCAGGAGCTCACTGCTTTGCTTTTCTCACTGCAATAATACTCTTCTTTTTGCTCTTTTTCTGCTCCTAGGACCTTGAGAGGAAACCCCAGCTGTAACACAGCAAAACTAGAAATAAGACCAATGCTCCCTAAACTTTAGCAAAACTCCATAGAAAAACATGCAGGAAATCAGCTTGCTGGATAGGCTTGAGGAGGCAGCTGTTTGTGGCATTGAACTGAACCCAATTCTGCTTTGAGATCTCAAACACACCAATGACATTGTCTTGCCGACTCAGTTTGGTGAATTGCTGCAAAGGATGGATAATCTGGTCAGGCAAGAAGCAACCCATGTTTATCTGGTTATTAATCTGGATAAAACTAAATCCTTGGCCACAACATACAAGCAGTCTCTAGCTCCAGATGACATCCAGCTCAGCATTAACCTGTCTGGATGGGATGTCGAGCAAATGGCAACTGTCAAATACTTGGGCATTTGTCACAGACAGCGCTGGAGGATGTTCAGCAGATGTGAACACTTGTATAGGAGCAACTGCTGCCATGTTTTGGGCCCTTCAGTGAATTCTGTGGTGTCATCATGACATCAAATTTTCTGTGAAGCTACAGATCTGTAGAACCACAGCTAACAGAACTCTCTTGTAGAGAGTTCAACATGGGCACGGAGGAAGTCCTGAAAAACATCAGACTGACGTTTTGAGTCTCATTGTCTTAATCAGAGGCTTCATATCAAGTAGCAGGACAAGATTAGAAATACTTGAAGCTGATTCCAGCAACTGCCTCCATCAGCACTGGTTCAGCTTTCGTGGCTTTCTTTTTCTAGGCATTAGAATGGAAGGCCAACTAATTCTGAAGTGTGAGTGCCAAAAAGCTTTGGTTGTGTGATAGACATAAATTGCATACCCAGCCAGACCACCTTTAAGGACCTAGCCAGAGGTTGAGCTGGGTGGCACTTGATATGCCAGGAAGTCATGTCCCTTTGGGATTTGCCATGATGATGGTAGAACAGTGTGTGTATGAGTAACACTTTTTTTGGTTATCTTCACTGCAAAACTTAGGTGTGTTCTCGATGTAAAATGGAGACAAGCACTGGTAGTTTTTACCTCCTGTGTAGGTAGTCACAGTGAACCCTATGTCCCACACCCAGAGTTGACCTTGACTTACTGAATCAAGACAGTGCCATGTTTCCACTAGTATTTTATATTGAGAATATTTATTTCTTTTTGCAGTGACAACATAGACTATGATACTTGGGTTCTCCCTTCCTAAGGAAATGCTTTTCCAGCAGCTGCGTGGCTTTAAGCAAGATTGCTACCCCAAATTCTCTACATTGTACTATATTTTTCCACATGACAACAGGGGATGGGATCACTTGATTGCCTATTCTGATCATTCTCTCTGAAGCACCTGGCATTGGCCACTGTTGGAGGATAGGATACTGGGCTAGATGGACCATTGTTCTGACCCAGTATGGCTGTTATGTTTTTTGCCACTGCTGCCAATCCTCTGTAGTTTAATAATAATTTCAATGTAAGTTTTCTACTTGATGGAGTTTTAGATTTTTGTTCACAAAAACAAATTTAAAGCCTCACTGGCACAGGCCAACTCCAGTTAAATGATGTTGGGGAGAGGAAAAATATTTTTGATTGTGATGGTTCATAAATGTTGTATAGTTAGTTAATTCTGCAGCACACAAGTGCCCCCATATGCGATATTTCCTGCTGTGGCTGGAGCAGAATCCTGAGGACATCTCAGGTGCAGTGCTGAGGGATAATTTATTAGATGCTTTCAGATCTGAGTTTTATAGGCTACAGCAAAGGAGGGATGCACCAAAATACTCCTCTGAGTATAATCAAAGATTTTGCTGAAGATTTTGCTATTAAGATTGCCAGGTAATGCTGCTTGCTCAGGTAGGGAAACATCCCTTTGATGTTTAGTTTCATTTCAAATAAGAAAACTTAATGGAGTGAAATTTACATTCATTTGTGTATATATAAACGACATTGAGTCTGTAGAACTTCCCTTCCATCTCACAAATCACATTTTAATGCAAGCTCAAACTACCATAAGTGCTGTGGGTTGCAAATAATCTTGGCTTCCATGTCTTTGAAGAGATTTTTAGCTCTGGACTGAATACATACATTGCAGTTGCTTCACTAAGATCAAAATTCTGAACAAACTTTACACACTGGGTGTGGTTTGTTTTTGTTTGACCGGAACACATTCATTTGAAAGCCATACTATCCGATTCCATTTATGAATGCTTACATTTTATAAAGATAATGGGAGTAGGAGCTGTAGCAACTGCTACAGCTCCAAGTGGCATAATGGTTTTTATTCTAAGTCTGTCTTTCAGATTCTCATTACTTTCCAAAATGTTCACTTTCCAAGCTGAAATTTCCCAAGCATGGTCTCTGCTTGAAGGTGAAATATTTTCAAAAGTTTGAACAAAAAGAGTTGTATCATTTTTGAGAATGAGGAGTGTGGGGGGAAAATTACTTTCCTCAATTAAAAATAAATCTTGACTTTTCTCCAAAAAAAAAAGGGGGTAAAATTTTCAAGTGCCTAAATCACTTGACACACTAAGCCTCACAGAGTTCCTAAGTGACTTAAGGAGTTTTGAAAATAAACATAGGCTTCTAGTCACTTAGGTCCAGCCAATAGGAATTAGGTGCCTAAATATTTGTGAAGACCTGAGCCTTTGTAATTTTTGAAAATTTTACCTGAAATGAGTGTAGGCAGAAAATTTACATTTTCTGGATGAGGAGAAACACCTGTGAATGTTCAAGTGAAAACTGGCAGCAAGGCAAAAGCAATCTGGGATGGAGATGCATTTCCTATTGCGTAGGTCCTAGGGAGATTACTACAGCTGTCATGCTGAACTAGCTGTGACATACTATACTTTGGGGAAGCATCTTGCAACCCCCATATTCCTCATTTTCATATAATTGTGATCTTACATATAAAGCATGCCTTGTAAGGTATCAGGGGAAAGGTTATGACCTGCTGAAAGTCATTTCTCTAGCCATCTATGTATATCATTAATACATACAAAGTTATGAGAATTGTGTTTTAGTGACCACCACACATTCTGTAAGTTGGGGAATCAGCCAGATATTAGCTCTCCAGAGGCAACAGCAAGGAAAGTAAGTGACTCCCGGGCAGGGTTTCAAACAATTGTCCAGCAAGGGAGTTACAATTCAATGACTCACCTGCATGAGGCCACATCAGGGGAATTGCTCAACCTTGCCTGGATACTTGGCAATGCCTCCAGACATGCTTGGACCTGTGTTCCCCAAGCACGTGGGACTGAGGTTATAAAAATGAACACAGTGGCCATATGTGGGGCCTTTCTCCTTCACCCACCTATGCTGCAAGCAACAAGGACACTCTGTAGACCCCAACTGAGGGGACTGGCCTAGATTTCAAGGATGAAATCTGTGTACTATGAACTGCAGTATCCAGTGGGGTGAGAGAAACTGCTTAGTCTAATTGTTGCCCAGTCGAATAGGATTGAGTGTTTACACTGCATGCTTGTATTTTATTTCTTTTGGTAACTAACTCTGACTTTTTGCCTATCTTTTGCAGTCAATAAATGTTTTACTGTTTATCTTTAAGAGTGAGTTTGCATGAAGTGTGTGGCAAATCTGCACAGGTTTTGCAAAGGCTGGTGTATATCCACTTTCCATTGATGAAGTGGAGAACCAATTAATAAATCTGCACTGCCCATCTTGAGCAGTGGAAGACAGTATATTCCTGAGGTACAGTGCTGGTAAGTAGGGGGATTAGGCTGGTGCCTTTCTCTGTGTGATTCATGAGCGGCTCTGGGAGCATTCACGCAATCTAGCTGGGTGTGTGGGGCTCCACATGCTGTTGTGCTGAGTGATAACAGCACCTGGAGGGGTTTGCTGCTGGTCACTAGCAAAGCATTGTGCCCAGGCTGGAGATCCCATCACACTAGCTTCCACAGAATTGTTGTGCAGCAGACACTCCACAGACTCTCCCACTTACCCCACACATTTGCCCAAGGCCTATTCATGCTAAAAAAAAAGAGCTGATCTCAGAATTTGAAACTTGTTGATTAAATGCTAACCACCCTCCTCTGACTAGAGTTGGGCAAATAACTTTTTTTTTTTTTTGGTTCTCTGGAAGTTCTGAAAAATAGAAAACAATCATTTAGGTTGAACTGAATCAGAACATTTTTAAGAATTTTGGCCAATTGGAAGAACCAGTTTTAGTTTGAAGGACTGGTTTTTGTTTGGGGCAGTTTTAATGTGCCATAATCACAAAGGAGCCTGAAAAAGTGGTTGATTAGTAGCTACCTTATAATGTTTAGCCCAGTGGCTAAAATACTCAGCTAAGAGATGGGAGATTTAAGTTCAATTCCCTCCTCTGCATGTTACAGTAGAGAGACTTGCTTCACCAACATGTGAGGTGAACGTTTCAGCTACCAGGCTATGGAATCCTTCTCAGTCCCTGGCCCAATGTCGATTCTTTTTCATTCAGTCAGGAAACAAACACGAAGGACTCTATAGCTTGGTGGTTAAGGTATCCACTTTGGTGGTAGGAGAGCCTAGTTGAAATCCTTGCTCCAATGACTATTTAATTAGCTATACAAAGTGGAACAACTTCAACAGGAGAGCTTGAACAATGTATACCTATAGGCCAGTGGTTATGCCACTGTTCTGACAGGAGGAAACCTGAATTCAGCTCCCTTTTTCACATCACACAGAGGGAGGAAATTGAACCCAAGTATCCCACATCCCTGGTTAGTAGTCTAACCACCAGGCTAAAGCTTATAAGGGAGGCCTCCACCTCTAACTGTTTTGTGAATGACATCTAAGTCCCCCAAACCCTTTTTTGGCCTAAACTGTTAGGTAAATTTATGAATAGTTTAAGATAGACCAAAACTACATTTTTCAGCAAATAAACTATTGCTCTGAAAAAATTTGCCTAGCTCTCTCTCTGACATAGTCCCTGCCATTAAACTAGTTTACCGAAATACCTCAGGAAAGTAAAGGGAAAAAAGATGTGAACACTGTCAAAGTGAATTTGTTTCAAAATGTCATTGAATTTTTTTGTAGTATTCACCCAGTTCTAGCGGGGCAGCTTGCACTGAAGTTGCCTGGTGTGTGCCCTTGTTTCTTGGAGAAATAGAGGACTTCTGTCTCCATGGCTGCCAGCATAGCATCTTTCACAAAAAACTAAGTTCATGTACAAAAACAGTAAATGTAGTCACTGGGATTTATTCACATCTCAAAATGTAGGCATTTACAGGGGTAATTCCTATTATCAGTAAGGGGAAAATACTGGGGTCTGTTGCTCCTTTAAGCCCAGAGGAGGAAGAATTGGGGGCCAGGCTATCCCATTCCAAGAGTCCCATGCAGACAGAGACCCAGGGAAGGGCAGAGGTGGCTGCTGAGAGCAAGTGGTCCTAAGGTAATGCTCTGTGGCCAGGAAAACCCCCAGAGCGTTAGTGTTCAGATTAGCAGCCAAAGAGCCTTGTAATGTAGGGTGGGGTCAGACTCTCCTCTCTCTCTGCCAATCAGGGCAAGTTGTGGGAAGGAGTGCAATATATAAGCAGGTTTTTCCTCTCATAATGGAGAGAAGTTAGTAGGAAGAGGAGTGCTTTATTTGCTTAGCTAGTAAGCGTACAAGCTGTTTGTACTCTGTCTTCAGGCTCTGAGGAAGTGTTAGAGGAACATCTTGTTCTTCCCCTCTCCAAACCTTTCATCCTTTCTGCCAGCAGCAATGCCTGGGAAGGCAGGGTCATCTTGTGAAGATATAATTCCAGTTTTGTTGATTTCTCAGGCTTTGTTGCCTGTCCTGGGTGGAGGTAATTTAAAGAACCTGTTGGGTGTGGCTGGCTCAGAATTGCAGCCTCCCACAAGATCCTATGTACATAAAATCCCCTGAATATGGAGAGAATAGACCTCTGTACACTTTTTAAATTACTTTTACTTTGCAAACTTTATACAGTGATTATTTTATAGAATGTTAGTTATCCTGTTGGGATTACAAGCCACAAATTTACTAGGCCCAGAACCAACAATGACTGAAGCATTTAGGTGTGTGAGTAGTTCCCATGAGACTACTCATATGCTTAAAATGTCAGATGTGCTTTGCTGGATTGGGGTTTTAAAGAAGGTTCTTGACTAAAGATGGGCTTGGAGAAAGTTAGCGAAGCCCTGTGGATGTGCATTAGAACTCTGAAGCTCTGGTACATCACTAACAGTTGCTTAGTACCCACTGATTGTCTTTGAAGTTTTTGTAGTTTGATTTTTCTCCATTTGATGTGTATTATGCAGACATAACACTGAAGAATTTATTTTTACTGTCTGTCACCATACTTTAAACATCATCTCTTTATGAAGTATAATAGCTAGCCAAGACAAAATGTTACAAACCAGACATGAGGTTATCTGAAGTTTCATTCTGTGCCTGAAAGAAAAATGCTAATGCAGTACACAGGGTTACAGCTAATTTGCCATCAACTGGGTTTTTTTTAGGACTAAAAGGATGACTGTCATGTTGCTTATTTAGCTATGAAAAGACTGATCTTTGTTCTCCATTTATTGCATTGTCCAGCTGTTTCATGTTGGCTGTTATGCTATTGCATTTTGAAAGGTTACAGCAGAAATAAAATGACAATCTTCTTACAGGAACCCTTGGCAAAGAATTTATTAGTTAAAAGCATATATTGGTGCTGTGCTATTAAAAGGAAAAGTACAAAGCCCTACAGACAACATTATGAAAATGAGAGAAGCACATTTTTCTTAAATCAATGGCTTATATATATTTTCCATTTGGAACAAAACTGTTGTAATATATAAAAAAATAAAATACAAACAGGTTGGGGGGAAGTAGTTGTAGGAGGGTATAAATCTTAGTTTTTGGTAAGGGGTTAGAGTATATAGTCTTTCTGTCTCTTGTGTATGCATAAAAGTGCTGGAAAATGCTTTCTTCTAAGGCAGTGAAATAACTCTACTTTCAGCATCCTGCTTTGAGTGGGATTCTGAATGCTCCATGCATTTCTTTGTTTTGGGCTTCTGTGTTTCCTTATCAAATCGATTGATTTTTTTGTTTGTTTGTTTGTTCACAGCAGCCATGGTGATTCTATTCCCCTCCATGTAAAGCCAGGAGGGCAGGTCTACTCCAAAATAGCACTTTCAATTTACACAAGCTGCTCTTGAAGTGAGGAAAGGATCCATGTTGAAGCCTCCAGACAATGGGCTATTGACTGCACTACACAACAACCCAAGGAGTAAAGGTCCCAATGGTTGCTAAATCTGGGTCTCCTACTGATGGTAAGTACCTTATACTGACTATCAATCCATTGCTTGATATGTCTAGTTCCATGAAGTTCTTTTTGTGTAGGTGGTTAAATGGAATGTTTTTCTTCCAGAACATTCCTCTGTCACTTTGTGATGTTATAGTTCAGTGCATGACATAGTGTTCTCAAGAATGTTTTGTTCCTATCATTACACTTAACAATCGACCTAAATGGGGGAACATTCTGCCCAGTTTAAATCAATTAAAATATTTCCTTTGACTCCAGTGGGGCCAGAATTTCACCCATGGTTTAGGATTCTAGCACATGCATCAAAATAATGGGAATTAAAATGTTCCCCAGGAGCTGAAAAGCTAGAAGATATGGCCAATAAAAGGTTGGCTATTTCAGGAAGAGATCATCAATGTTTGAGGTTGTGCATGTGAACCAAATAAAAACAGGTCTACCTTTAAATGTGAAGCTTGATGAAAAGGCAAATGTGAATAATGCTGTTTAAAGACCAAAATCATTAATGAGAGTCACAAAAAAAATGATGGAATCAAAGTGGGGGGGTGGGGGGAGAGAGAGAATCAAACCCTGGTATGGGCAGGATTCCAAAACACAGGATTGGCTATCATGATGTCAAGGGGTATTGTTTCTGGTCCTTGCTTGGAGGAGAATAACTCTTAGGATCAGATTCCCAGCAGGGATATTTGTATTCGAGTTCAAAATTTGCTTTCTGTGAATTTTCTTTATTACTTATGTACATCTAGATGTTTCCAGTAACATTCCTGCCATTCAACATGTTCACTAGAATATTTGCGGAAAGTGAAAGCACAGGAGCATGAAAACCGCCATCATGGACACATTTTATTCATGCACATATTAATTTTGTGAAGAATTCATGCAGCTCTACCTTACATCTTTCAAGGTACTAATACAAATATGGAATAGGCACATTTTTCTAAACTCAGTGAGAATTCTACAAACCCTATATAACCTCTCATAGATCAAGGCCAGATCCTCAACTAGTATAAATCACTGTAGCTCAGTTGACTTCAAGCAAGCAACCCTGATTTGCAGTAGCTGAAGATATAGCCCAGGGTCCACTATCTGTTTTTATCGGCTTCCTTCCATTAGGGCAAAGTGTATGGAGGTACATATTATTTCATAGGGTTTTTGTATAAGTCTTTGTACAATATACTAATGTCTAAATAGTTGTTATCGCCACTTGTACTACTTAAACGAATCCCTGATGAGCACAAGCAAAATATTGACACCATGTTTTTACTACAGAGCTCAAGTTTGTGAGGCACAAATGGCTAAGGCCCAGATTTTCAAAGGTTGCGGTGCTCAGTGTTCCAATGCCTGTGCAGGTCGATGGGATTTAGATTCCCAAGTGCCTAAATCCCCTTTGAAAATGAGTCTTAGGTTCTTAAATCAGTTTAGTGTTGGAACACTGAAATACCTAAATACCTTTAAAACTCTGGGTCTAAGGCTCCACTGCACCCATGAGATGCCTCTAACCCACAACAAGGTTTTTGTTTTGTTTTGGTGTATGTGTTTTGAGAGAGAAACTTCCAGTGTCAAATTCACAATCTGTTGGGTATGCTCTGTGATAGCAGGGGCAAAGCTGTTATCTCACAGCTGAACTTATTTACCCCAATAACACCACTTGTCCACAGACTACTGTTTGAGAGCTATGTGAAGCATTGCTAGCTGGTCTGCTCCTCTCTCTGTGATGAAGTATGTGTCAGGTTACAAACAGTATCACTTCCTGCTAGTTGTAGCTACCTCCAGGACCCCTTGAGGGTTTCCAGAGGCTTTTTTGGCCAGCGAAAAGGGACTTAGGGGTGTGTATGTGGGGAAGATGACATTAAAATGAGAAGCATATGTCTTGGAGGGGAGTATGCATGGTGTTATAAGTGACTCTAGGGCAGCGGCTCTCAACTGTTCCAGACTACGTACCCCTTTCAGGCATCTGATGTGTCTTGTGAACCCCCAAGTTTCACCTAATTTAAAAACTACTTGCTCACAAAATCAGACATAAAAATACAAAAGGGCAACAGCACACTATTACTGAAAAATTGCTTATTTTTACTATATAATCAATTGGAATATAAATATTGTACTTACATTTCAGTGTATAGACTATAGAGCAGTATAAACATGTCATGGTCTGTATAAAATTTTAGTTTGTACTGATATCGCTAGTTCTTTTTAAGTAGCCTGTTGTAAAATTAGGCAAATATCTAGATGAGTTGATGTACCCACTGGAAGACCTTTGCGTACCGCCAGGTTGAGAACCACTGCCCTAGGGAATGGAAACGAGAGAGTGGAACATGCCTGAGTCTGGCTTAGCAAAAGGGGGCCAGAGATGTGTGCGTCAGCCCACCCCAAAGGGAGCTGGTGATCCCTGGATTCAGAATCTATAGGAAAGAGAGGCTAGCTCACAGGGAGTTGTACTACACATGATTTAACAGGAGTCTCCTGGAGCTAGCATATTGGTTGCAGGCTGTTTATGTGTTAGAGGCAGAAAGCCAGATAAGCGGTTGTGAGCATGACCCAGAGAGGCAGCAGAGAAAAAGAGCTTCTTGGGCACAGAACTCGTAGTGGAAATCTTGATGATTTCTGAGCAATAACTGCCTGCTGGTGTTTCCCTGAACACAGTAGAAAAAAGAACTTTGTGTACATTTTTGTAAATAAACAAGGTTACGCTCAGAATATACCTAATCATATAACTGATTTCTCATCCTAATGGAAAAAACCTGTAAGGCCCTGAATGTGGCTAACAACTGAAACCAGAGGGGCAAGAGTGCATTCAGAGTAGGGTGACCAGATGTCCCAGATTTATAGGGACAGTTCTGATATTTGAGGCTTTGTCTTATATAGGTGCCTAGTACTCCCCTACCGCTCCCTTCCTGATTTTTCACATTTGTTGTCTGGTCACCCTAATTCAGAGGGACAACTCCATATCTGGGGTGGTTAATCAGTGATGGGCTGGGTGGGGCTTCTGAGCTGCCCTTTGCAAGGTGAACCTTCCCAGTCATGTCTGGGAGGATCAAGTGAGAAAGTAAGATTACACATGAAATACTGTGCTGATTGGTGGAATATTAAGCTCCTCTGGTTTTTATTTTCATGGCTATAAGTTGAACTCATATCTAAATGTCTCCAAAGCTCTGATTTTATTAAATTGACACTTTCATTTCCCTTACTCACAAGAAGCTGATGTCCCTATTTAAAAGTCTAATCCTCATGCACTATAGCGTTCAGGATGGTTGCTTAGATTCAGTTTATTAGCTATGGGATTCTCTGATGCCAAAAGCCAGTCACTTTGGAAAGTCTACTTAAGGTCTGACAAATGGTGCAGTGCTCCCCTCTTTGAAGACTCAGACCTATGTCCTCCTGCATGTGCATTTGCCTCATAACCTGGACAATGCCAGTATTCTAAAGGAACAGATTTCACTTTTGACTTATACATATTCAAACACGGTTTATGTTAAGTGACTGAATTTGTGTCTCAGTATTGTTCCTAGTGGATCATTATACCCCTCATAAATCTACAAAATAATCTGGGACAACAC
The DNA here is from genome assembly GCF_015237465.2 of Chelonia mydas. NCBI lineage: Eukaryota > Metazoa > Chordata > Testudines > Cheloniidae > Chelonia > Chelonia mydas. Next base: position 157,354,532 of record NC_057850.1, read on the forward strand.
AACTCGCTTGTACTCTACACTTGGGCAAAGCATGCTACTTGATTTGCAGAAACTGCAGGTCTGGTGGACATGCAATGCAACCTATTCTTCAGAGTTCTTTTAAGGCATTTCCCTTCATTTTGGTTGGGTCTAGCAGATATGCGGAGAGCAAACAGGAAATCCCAAGGTTGCACTCGGAGGAAAATTGTATTGTAAGAAATATTACTCTACTTCTATCAAAAGGCAACTTTCTGCAAGGGCTTCCTCTGTAAAGAACAGTCAAGATCATCTTGTACATGATCATGAAGTCCTAATGCACAGGAGCCTTGCTTGCATAAAGTCTGCAGGACTGGGGAGCTCATGAATAAGACTATTGAAGGTAGCGAGCACTTAAAACAATAGCGTTTGCAGAATTGGGCCCCAATCTAATGCTTGCTAAAGTTTACATTTTGTTCTATATTCTTGTGACTGTGGAAATGCTCCTCTTGACTCTCTAGCAATCTTGCTAGTTTGAAGAGGCAGATAGGATTTTATCAGAGCTATAAAATCAGAATTTAAACACTAAATGTCCCAGGATGATAAATAATGGTTCATGATTATATCTGAAAATGGTGTGCAAAAGATGTAAACAAGTCTTTGAAACTTGTTGGTATGGCAAAATGAAGCCACTTTTCTTTGGGATGGAAGCTAAATTTTGAGCTCTCAATTTATAATCTAGAACTTTTCAAAACATTCTGTTTCATCAAACAAAAGTGTAAGCATGGGGAGAAAAGAATCCTTCTTTGATGGCAAATGACTTTAAAATGTAGTGAAATGTGTATCTGTAATGAAATTGTTAATACTTAACACAGAAGCATAAACACATACCCAATTCTGAACCTCACGGCCCGACAGGCCTAGGTGCTTTTTGCATACTAGACTCCTGTAATATTCTGTGACTGTATCTCTCTTCCAGTGCCCCTGCTATTTATTTTATGTAATGGGATAGGATCATGACATCCATATCTCATTTTTGTGAGGGCCCAGAGGGATAGCATTCAAGCAATCTTAGAGCAGCAAACTGTAGTTTAACAGAAAACAATGTAGTGCAGGATACTTGGCCTAGAGTAGCAGACTACAGTGAGCTATCACAATTCATACTTTCTTTATACTCACAAAACTTGAAGTTTTTCTTAAAAACCAGACAATGTTAGTGCTAATTTTAATAAAATAACTACTAATAATCCATTTCATTAGGCATCACCCTTTCATCTGGGTGTCTCAAAGTGCTCTTCAAATATTAATGAATTAAGCCTCATAACACATCTCTCTCGGTCTCACAAGAGTGTCATCACCACAGGGGAAAGTTGAGAGAGAAGTTAAGGTTAATGTTTTCAACTTGGATGCCTGAAGTTAGGCATCTGTATCTATAGTTAATTCTCCGACTAGCACCTTTGCAAATCAAGCCACTTTTATTTAAGACCCTAAATATGGATACAGGTCCCCAGCTTAAGGCATCAAGTTGAAAAATGTTGTCCCAAATGAAATGCTGGGGACACTCGGACCTTCCAGTCCAATGCTTTAACAACTAGACATTTCCACTTATTCTTCTTACTTACCTCTTCCCCTCACTATTGTGCAGAGTGCTTTGTGATGGCTGGCCTTCTAACTACTATCTTTCCACCCCAGGGCTGTCTGCATTTCTGTGGGGATGTCTGTATATAGGAGCCAATTCTGACATCTTCTTCTAGATGGGCAAAACTCCCATTAAGGTCTCTGGGAATTTTGTCTAAGGACTGCTAGATAGGCCACAATCTAGCCCTTTGTGACCCATCCTCTGCGCTGGAGTTAGACACCCTGTTATCCCCTCATACCATACTGTTTTCAATGCATGGGGAGTAGAAGGCTTCACTGGCACAGCATTCCCTCACCCCTACCCTTTGTGCAAGTTGATGGGAAGCCTTCACCTTCCTAACATGCCCAGTGGTGTAGCTTGGTCAAACTATAAACTAAATGAAGCTCCACTCTTCATAGAATTCTGGGGAGATCTCATTGGGGTTGACCTTGGCACATTGAAGCACCTGTACATTTTGATATATCGGTAGATTCTTATAGCTTTTCATCAGTGACAGAATCCTCTGGCTTTCAAAACCTATACTGTAGCAGTCGGTATGTTATGTAATATCTCTATATGTCCACACCACCTAGCATTTCAGACCAAAATTCACACAGGCTGCTGAAAAAAGGAGATGTTGGAGTCCACCACCAGACAGAGGTAGTGTTCTGTAAAATGTGGCAATTGTATCACAATTACCACAAAAACACCTGCTGCTATTTCAATATTAAACTAATTCTCTTCCTATCATCACGGTCTGACCTCTGTCAATCCAACTCCATAAAGCACCATGCCTGCTGAGTAGTCAGGTGTGGCATGAAACTTTAGTAGAATTCAGAGGTCCACAGGGCCACAAAGTTATCACCCATCTGCAAGTGTTTCTGGAAGTCGATAGGGCACGGAGGTGGTGGGTTTTTTTTTAAAAATTGTATTAAAATGGACTTAAAGAATTACAGTAGGACCTTAGGGTTATGAACACCAGAATTTTGTACCGACTGGTCAACCACCAACCTCATTTGGAATCGCAACTACATAATCAGGCAGCAGCAGAGACCAAACAAAAACAAATACATTACAGTACTGTGTTAAACATAAACTACTAAAACAATAAAGGGAAAGTTTGAAATTTTTTTTGACAAGGTCAGGAAACTATTTGTGTTTGCTTTATTTAAATTAAGATGGTTAAAAGCAGCATTTTTCTTCTGCACAGTAAAGTTTCAAAGCTGTATTAAGTCAACGTTCAGTTGTAAAGTTTTGAAAGACCAACCGTAACATTCTGTTCAGAGTTACGAACGTTTCAGAGTTATGAACAACCTCCATTCCTGAGGTGTTCGTAACTCTGAGGTTCTACTGCATTTTCAATAGTAACTGAACAAAAATTGATATTAACAAAAATGTGGCAATATAGAAATTGTCATTCTACCATATGGGCACCTGGTGCTCTGAGAGCCATTATAACTGGGTTAATCTTCCTCCTCTTCCATGCGTGGAGGCTCTTTGTTTAAATCTTGCTAGCTTCACAGTACAGTGCCAACAAATAGGTCTCTGAACAGCTTTGACTGCCTTTCTGGGTATCCTTACACAGTGAGTGGCAGCCTGTGGCAGTAAATCTCAGATGCTGGGTCAACAGGATTAGGCTCGCAGGACTCATGCTACAGCATTTAAAAATAGCTGCATAGCTGTTGTCTTTGGCTCTGAAGCCCACCCCTCTAGGCTTCAAAGTCTGAGCTCCATCCTGAACTGCAATGTCTACCCAAAAACAATGAGGAGTCCTTGTGGCACCTTGGAGATGAACACATTTATTTGGGCATATTTTTCCTCCCTTGGTATCCTACTGTTAATTGAATTGTCTCTTTAGGCTGACCTCACAGTTGGTAAGGCAACTCCCATCTTTTCAGGTATTTATACCTGCTCCTGTATTTTCCACTCCATGTATTTGATGAAGTGGGTTCTAGCCTATGAAAGCTTATGCCCAAATAAATTTGTTAGTCTCTAAGGTGCCACAAGGACTCCTTGTTGTTTTTGGTGATACAGACTAACACGGCTACCACTCTGAAGCCTGTATTGAGGATGTCACCCAACTATGCATCATCAGCAAATATCATTAGTGCACTCCTACATTTTCTCCCAAGGTGTGATGAAGTGTGAATTTTTCTTAATATTTTGTACGACTACTGTGTGTGCCTCAGTTTTCCCTATGCGCTACATGGTTAACTAGGTGGTGGGAAAAGGTGGGTTATTCTTTGCAGCAATGCAGGTGCGATTGATACCTGGCTGTCCGGGGCCCTATGCCCATGATGAACCCAGAAGACAATGGCTTGGACTTTGGTGCTTAGCAATGAATGAGTAGGGACTGCTGACTCCCTCTCTGTTGGAATCCAGCCGGTTTTGGCCAGCGGGAAAACAAAGAGCTAGGGAGGATGACCAGGTGACCTGTTTTTCCCTGGAATCAGAACAAAGGATGGAGGAGGGGCCCTTGGGTATAGTGTGGGTTGCTGGAAGCAGGTCACTCACTTCTGGACTGGGGAGAAAGAGGAGGCTCTGGGTTCAGGATTGCCCCAGGTGGACTATGCTGTAACTTTATATGGAAAAGTACCATATAATCTTCATCCTTGTAACTTTGCAGATGTTCAGTTAAAGTTATTCAAGTGAAAGCAGTCTCAAAATTAAAACATTGTAATCTGACATTACTTTGCAATGTGGATGTTTCACTTTCTGGTTGGTCCCTGGCTGAAAAAAGTGACACAGTGGTACTTTACATTTGTTTGGATAATAAAATTTAAAATGCATTGCAGGTCTCCAGGGTTCCTAAAGCAATTAATTCAATTGACACTTGAAACCTTGTCATGCGAGAACTGAAAATTGATTGTATTCCTAAACTGTAAAAGCACTTATTGTAACGTGGGTATTGATTTACAAAATCAATACTGATTTCTGTGTGATATGGAGGTACTTTGCTAATATGGGGGATCTCTTTTTATAAGTTACTTTGGAAAGACTGCAGACCTCTGGGGTTCCTGAAGACATTCAGATCACAGACAGCGTGTTTTTAGATTTAAAGGGACAAAAACTACACAATAAATAGCTACTTTGCTCCTAGTCAATACCTTTCAAAATGCCCCCACGTTGCATCATTAGCTTAACATGTAGGTCCTCTAAGGGAAGCTGGAGTTTGTTTGGAAAAATGTCAAGCTCAGCAGAGAAAATCAATGCTTTAAACATTAATTATTATTGCTGTTTAAACAAGCAACTTTCTTGATGACCTAAGGCTATGTAGGCTGGGTCCAGGGAGGTGGTTGCAATGTCTTGAGAAGGCTCTTCACTTCCACAGACGTTACTGGAAGTTGAAGGTGCTCTGTGCTTCCCAAGAATCTCTTTACACCTTGAAGGATCAAGGCCTATGATAACAGCTTCCTATAAGAAAGGGAAAATGAGAAGCAAGAGGGAATACAGTAGTTTAGTGTTTAAAAGGTAGAGGCACATTTGTTGTGTACTGTATAGCATTCCTGGATGATATGACTTTGCAATTCAACATGGATAAGTATCAGATTTAAGTAGAATCATACCTTCCCCAGCCACTTGCATCCCCCCCAAGCCTTTCATATAGGCTCTGCACTTGCAAAAATTCTTTGGAGTCATTGTAGGAAGATACTGGTGTACTGCAGGCACTAGCATTTACCAAAAAAATCAAATAAGATGCTAAAAGGCATTTAAAATAAAAAAGGATAGTACTTATAGTGACCTATCATGCTGTCATTTGGCACATTTTGTCAAACATTGGTTGTGCTCACCTTGACGAATATAACCAAGATTGAAAAGGCCTAGAGAAGAGTAACAAAGATGCTTAGCAATAGCAGGATTTCTATGTAAGGAAAAATTACAAATGTCAGGTGCTTTAGCCTGGAATAGAGTCAGAAGGGACTTGAATTAGATATTTACGAATATGAAGGGTATATAGTAAAAGTTTTTTTTTTCCCCTCCTCAATCTTATGTTGTTCTATATTTATATGGTACATGAACACGACAATTGGTTACACTGACAGCACTTACATTTATCAGAAATAAAAGGAAATGCTTCACAAATGGGTATATGTAGTCTTTATGGAAAAGTCATATTGAACTTAGTAGTGAATGTAACCTATCCTGGAGAAATCTTAAACTGACCTAATATGTCCTACTGTAGGGAAAACAATTGTCTGTTTAAATTCTATAGGTTAGGTTTTTTCAAGTCACTTCTATCAAATGCTATTGGTTTCTTCCTCTTTAAACTCTCTCTAGGACACTTTTATGTGGAAGCCTTTGTAATGCACTGCTAGAAGATGTGTATTTCACTCTGACCAGATGGATTTTAAAAGAGCTGGGTAACTTTCTGAGAACATTTGTAGTCATGCAAGCTAAAGGTAATAAACAATTTGTGCTTCAGGGGGTAAGATCACTAATGCCAGTGGAAACCTGCTATCCTGAAACATTCCCCTTTCCACAATAAGCACCTCTGTATAATTGACTATGGGGCTTAAGCCTTCCATCATTCTTCACTCTCCAAGAGACACACAGGTACAGATCATCAGCTGGTGTAAACTGTCATATTTCAATTGACTTCAGTAAAGCTATAACAGTTTTCACAAGTTGAGGATCTGCTCCATAGTGTGCTGTGTGTGTGCACATTGTAGCAATGTTGCAGAGCAGAATAGGGGACTTCATAATGAAGATGAGAGGTAGTGGGGTGTGTCCTATATTGCACTCTGGAGACTCTGAAGGGAGAACTATTGATATTTCCCATCAAGAACTGTCATTTAGCTTTCCTGGATTTGAATCCAAGGCTGTTTCACCTGCAGCTTTTGTGGGCTGTCAGTTGTGGAGGCTGACTACTACTGAAAGGACAACAGTTACCTTACTGATGATGCACAAGGACAATACTCTTCTATGGAGACAAATCCTGTACAACATGGGTGAAACTGGTCAGATTCTTAGAAATGACTCATAAAAGCTGCAGACTATCATTTCCTATCAAACTTTTAAATAGGTTTTTGAACTATTCTACAGAATTCTGTAATAGGGATATAGTTTTTTTTTAAATTAAATTCTGTGGGATGCTTAAAAATATAGAAAGGTAATGTTCTATAGTATTTTTCCAAACATATAGGTTATTTCTGGAGATGTTTTCTGTAGACTGAACATAGATAATGAAGACACATTTTTGGCAGTGAAGCTACTGGGTCACTGACTATCACTGGTAAAGTTTTGTGTGAAATGTTTGCAGCTGGGGTGCTACATTCTGCTTTTCCTGGTGGCAGGACAAAGAGCAGTGGTTCAAATTGGTATCTATGAAACATCTCCAGATATTTGACAAATACGGTCATATACCTAGAGGTCATAATCTGCCTATCTATAAAATCTTACGTCTGTTATGATAATATGGAATTTGTTCATAGCATTCAATCGCTGTTTCTTACATATCTGTTCTGTAACTTATGAAGGAGATGGCAAAGGGGTGACTTGATTAGTCCAATTATCTGCACGGGGGACAGAAATTTGATACTAGAAGGCTCTTCAATCTTGCAGAGAAAGGTATAAAAAAATCAGTGGCTGGAAGTTGTTGCTAGACAAATTCAGACTTGAAACAAGGTGCAAATTTTTAACAGTAAGGGTAATTAACCACTGGAACAATTCACCAGGCATTGTGGTGGACTCTTCATTTTAAATCATCGTTGGATATTTTTCTGAAAAATATGCTGTAGTTCAAACAAAAATTCATTCAGGGAAATTCTGTGGCCTGTGTTATGCAGGAGGTCAGACTAGACGATCACAGTGATCCCTTCTGGTTTTATAAATGATGATCTGTGAATCTGTAAGGACTTTGGATAGAGAGAGAGTCTGTTCATGTGGCTGAGACTGGGATTCAGGAGATTCATAGCTCTACCAACAGAGAGCAGGAGGAGAAGAAAGCATGAAGGAGGCAAGAAAACATGGCATGATTCTTCATAGTGGATCACCAGAGGCTACTACTCTTATCCTTACCAGCTCACAGGTGAGAGGGGGGATGCTAATTGAGAGATGAGGTGGCCCATTGGCTCCCATTTATACCACTGTATTTCTTCAATAATTGATGTTTGCTATCGTCACTAGCTAAAGAATGCTCACTACAGTGCATGGAACTTTAGTAAATCTTGTCGCCAGAATGGGGGCTGCTCAGCTGTTTTGGCTGGAACTCCAGAGAATGTTTTAAACGCCATTTACTTGCCGTTCTATTAACAGTCCTCTGAAGAACAGCCTGATATAAAATCATTTATTTTATATAAATGGATTGTTTTTTCACCATTTTTAATCCACAAAATATATAAAGAAATCTTGTATATGAGAAAGGCGGACATAATAATGCCATTCTGTTTTATGGCCTCACCTGAACATCCTCTCTTTTGGATTCAGATACAGTAGTTCCGTTATACACGTGCTGCAGAAAGTTTTTCCACTGGACCTAATGCTAAGAATTTGAGATGGAAAAACTGACCTCTTTATGAGACACTGTCATTTGTATTTCTTTAATATGCCTGTCACAGGACACCTCTATCATTACTCAGTATACCTCACTGCTTGGCCAGTATATGTGGCCTCACAGTCACCAAGGGAGCTGTAGCTCACGAAAGCTTATGCTCAAATAAATTGGTTAGTCTCTAAGGTGCCACAAGTACTCCTTTTCTTTTTGCAAATACAGACTAACACAGCTAATACTCTGAAACCAACACCAGGTTGTTATCCTTTCACCATATGTGTATTTGTTCTTTCCTTACAAAGTAGAACAGTGTACTGCGGGCTTACAGAAAATAGAGGCTTCCATACAGCTTTCACGCTTCCACCCAGGCGCCCCCTCTGGGCTCCTCCTCAGCACTTTGTTCCTTCCCCTTCAAGCCTCCCAGTTATTGAGCCAATTGCCCAGTTAGGCCAGCAATCACCACCCAAATGTCAGTAATCCCCAAGGGAAATTGATTAATTGGCTTCAATTAAGCCTGTTCTCTTCCCAGTGCAGCCGCCGCCTCAGTGTTACTAATCATGCCCTGTCACCGTAGTATATTTAATCTCAAATCTAGTTGTAAATTTGTAATGCATTGGTGATAACTGTGTGAACCTACATTTTATTTTATAGGGTAGATGTCTAAATCCCTAGCCTTTAAACTATGGCTTTGAGGTTAAATACTTTCTGGTGCCTGTTGTGTTGTGATATGAACTTAATACTGCTCCTGATAGTTTAGGTAAATGTGAAGAAAAATTTTAGCAGTGTGGGCCTTATTTTCAGTTATTGATATTAAAGTAACACCTAGAAACCACAATCAAGTTTGGGGTCCTCTAGTGTTAAATTCTGCCAACCAACCAACCCAAACCCCAACCAACCAAACCATAGTGAGAGACATCCTCCACCCCGGATACTTTACAGTCGAACAAAACAAGAGAAGAAAAGGATGGGAGGGGAAGTAGAGGCACAGAGGTGGATTGACTAGTCCATGGTCACACAGCAGGTCAGTGGCAGTGCAAGGAATAGAAGCCAGGGCTTTTGACTCCCAGACCAGGCACTGTCTGCTAGGTTTTACTGTCTCAGATCAGTTGCTCCATTCTTGCAATTACTGCAGGATAAGAAGCAGGGTGCCTTAAGATACCTTTGTGCTTCATGTACTGTTGAGGTAGCTGAAGATTTCTTTGGTCCCTGGGGTAAACTGAAGCAGGCCTGAGGCTTCTATTGGCAGCCAAGAATAGTGGGAGTGCAGAGTGCTCTGGCCATGCCCTCTGGGCCAAGAGCAGCAAGCGGGCTGGTGTTGAGCTAGTCTGACAGTTCAGCACCAGCCCAGGAACCTGCCCTTACACAGGAGTATTTCCTGGGATTGTTTCTGCCCTGTTATGGTCTCTTTTGCACCAGAGTGGCATGAGAAGCTGCAACACTATAGAGAATTAGGCCCTGGGACTTAAAACTAGGTAAATGTATTCAAGTGTACGTATTTTCCTTCTTTAAATCCCAACAATTTACATGTAGTTGAGAACTTTGTAAGACTGCTTACAAAACCTCTTTGGCTAGATCCTACTAGCATAATTCTGATTTGCCATTTCCTAAAGTTAACAAATGCTAGCATAAAAATTTCCTCATTCTCTGGGGCTTCATAATATTTGCTGAACCACTAGGAGCAGAAGTCTTTTGGAAGGGGAGAGACGTCTTTCCAAGCTGTCCGGTCCAGTCTTTGGTAGCACATCACCTTTTACTGAAAGGCACTCCGTCACAAACTGGGACTATGGTCTAAGATGGTCAGTATTTTTAGTAAGCATGAGTTCTCTCTCTCTCTCTTTTTGAAGGTTTACAGTAGATTGAAATCCTCATACGTTAGGCATAAAACAACTGTCTGCTTCTCCTAATATTGAAGCTAAGATAATATTGAAGCAAAGTTGTTTGCTCTTAGGAGAGGGTCCTGAGGAGAGGAGTAAAAATGATGAAAGGTTTAAAAAATCCGACCCATGAGGAAAGGTTAAAAAACGGGGCATATTTAGTCTGGGAAAAAGAAGACTGAGAGGGCACCAGATAGCAGTCTCTAAATCTGTTGAGGGCTGTTTATAAAGAGGACGGTGATGAATTCTTCTCCATGACCACTGGAGGCAGGAGAAGTAGTAATGGGCTTAATCTGCAGCAAGGGAAATTTAGGTTAGATAGTAGGAAAAACTTCCTAACTATAAGGATAGCTAAGTACTGGAATTGGTTACCAAGGTGACTTTGGAATCTCCATCACTGGAAGATTTTAAGAACTGTTGGCACGAACTCCTGCCAGGGCTAGTCTAGATATACTTGGTCCTGCCCCAACGCTGGGCAGGGGGCCTGGACTAGATAACCTCAGGAGGTCCCTTCCAGCCCCACGTTTCTATGTTTCTTATGCTTCTGTAATTTTCTCTAATTCTTTCATATATAAATATATAAGTATACATAGTAGGGTAGCCAAGATAGCACCAGTAGCAGCGGCAATGGTATGGCTTAACCATTCTGAGTATGTACCTATGGGGTTCAGGTGGGTTTGTACTTGGCATGGCTAAGATATGCATCCACTGCTGCTGGCCATGTTCTCATGGCTACACTACTATTTATCCTTGAGCTAGCATGAGACATGCTTGGAATCATGCCACTAGCTCAGACGTGGGCAAACTATGGCCTGTGGGCCACATCCAGCCTGGCCCCTGACCCTCCTGCCTGGCCCCTGAGCTCCTGGCCCAGGAAGCTAGCCCCCGGCCCCTCCCCCACAGCCTCATCATGCTGCACCACCGGCTCAATGCTCTGGGCAGTGCAGTTGCAGAGCCGTGGCCTCACCCGGAGCTCTGTGCTGCGCAGTGGCATGGTTGGCGCGGCTGCTTATCCTGGGGCTCTGGGTGGCGCGGTTGTAGCATGGTAAGGGGGCAGGGGCGGGTTGGATAGAGGGCAGGGGAGTTCGGGAGGGGGCTGTCAGGGGCTGGGGGGCTGGATAGGGGTCGGGGTGGTCAGAGGGCGGGGAACAGGGGGGTTGAATGGGGGCAGGGTTCCAAGGGGGCAGTCAGGATGGAGAATGGTGGTTGGATGGGGCGGCGGGGGGCAGTCAGGGTCAAGGGTTCCAGGGGTAGTCAGGGGACAGGGAGAAGGGGTGGTTGGATGGGGCAGGGGTCCCAGGGGGCAAGTGAAAAATGAGAGGGTGGGTTGGATGGGGTGGCAGGGAGCAGGGGGTGGTGGATGGGGTAGGAGTCCCGGGGGGGCCGTCAGGGGAATGCGGGGGGTTGGATGGGGCAGAAGTCCTGGGAGAGCTGTGAGGGGGCAAGAAGTGAAGGCCGGGGCGGATAGGAGGTGGGGGCCGGGCCATTTCTGGCTGTTTGGGGAGACACAGCCTCCTCTAACTGGCCTGCCATACAATTTTGGAAACCCAATGTGGCCCTCAGGACAAAAAGTTTGCCCGCCCCTGAACTAGCTCATAGTTTACACGTAGCTTGAGAAAGTTATTGCTATGTGAAAACAATGAGTTATAATAAACTGTTTTTGGTGTCACCTTAAGAAACTCCTACCAGTTATGTTCAAATTTTCTAGTATTTGATAAAATTCCAAAACGGGCTGATTAAAGCGTTCACAGCAGCTTCTAACCACATCAGTTCTATTGTTTCTCAAAAGTAACAGGGTCATGAATACTTCATACTGCCTCTCAAAGAATCTGCAACAATAAAACAGTGTATAACAAGAGAATGATTCAGAAATATAATTATATATATATATATACAAATGCGAGGCCGCGCATCTAAGAACAAAAAATGTAGGTAACAGTTACAGGATGGGGAAATGTATCCTGGAAAGCAGCAACTTTGAATAGAACTAGGGATAACTGGTGGAGAACCAACAAAACACAAGCTCCCAATGTGATGTGACTAAATATGGTATATGTGATCCTTGGACTTATTAAACAGGTGAATATCGAGGAGGAGTAGAAAGGGAATATTAACTCTGTGTATATGGGATTGGTGACACCATTACTCAAGTACTGTGTCCAGTCCTAGAGTCAACACTTCAAGTAGGATGCGGAAAAACAGGAAAGGGTTCAGAAGAGAGTGACAGGAATGATTCTGGGCCTGGAAACCTGCCTTACAATGGGAGCTATAAGAAGCTTAATGTATTTAGTATATGAAAGAGAAGGTTGAGGTAGCTTGTATTTCACAGGCTTTATAAAATAAAAGTAATTGGTGATCTCATCTGAATTCAGGAGGCAAGTGTTTTTTGGCAAGTAAGATATTGACCCTTGAGATAAGACATTGTCTTCAGGAACCACTGTGTATAGATCTTGCATCTTTTGTTTCTTGAACTAGACTGAACTACAGTTCTAGCCACTTTATTCCAATTTCACATGAATGATGAAATCTAGGCCTCCTTTGCCGTAAGACATTTAAGGTCTGATCCTGCACCCATTAAATTGAACAGGAGTTTTGCCACTAACTGCAATTGGAACTGACTCTGAATGATGATGCTGCGGTTCTGTTGCAGAATCCTAGATATGGCCAATCTTGAAATAGAAATAGGACTATATTGGAAAAATACCCCAGTGGTGTTACTTTCAGAGTTAAGCGGGAATGTACATCTGTACGGCAATACAGATTCTTACCTGTCTGGTAGTCCACCTTCTGAATACCTCTTAGTAAACATGTCAGTTTATACTTATACTTCATAAGCAAAACAGTCTTAAATAAGCAGGCTCATCACTGTTTCAGAGGCCGTTACCAGCGGACCAAATTCGGTGATGAATCCTGGTCACGTGCCACCTGAAGCATGTTGCACGTGTGCTAAGAAGAAGACCAGAGTCTTCAGGCAACACAGCACAGGACTGAAAAATGAACTAATCTAGATATTCATTCACCTTATGGAAGTCCTGTCTTCCTTCTTCTCTGTGAGATCTCCCCATTAGGCGGAACTAAAAGTGCACTTATACTCAATGTGTACTTGGTACCAAGAGACCACGCAATAATTCAGTGCCTTAAAAGTGGGCCAAACGCTGTGATTCTTTTTTAGTAGCCCTTACTATGAAGAAAAACTCTTAATGATTGCCATAGCAATTTTGTCTGAATAGAGAGAGAGTGAAAATTAAGGAAGGAGTTTTCAATTTGGCCTTATAACTCTGAACAGTATGTGTGCTAGAAACACATCTGCATTAACATTTAACATTATTACTGCCCCACATATCAATTTCATGGTCAGCGCAATTTGCCATATGTTGTCTGCTGACATTTTCATAGGAAACAGTATTGCATGATTGTGGGAACTCTATAATGGTATCGTATTATCTCCTGATGATAGCACCATTACTTATGTCACCGTGTAACTTCATTTACAGTCTGGACGCATTTCCTCAGTGGGTAAAGTGATCAGTTGAAGACCATTTGAGACCTAAAAGGGGACTTCATGTTTTGCTTTTGTGTGCCAATAGGAGTATAAAGAGTGATCTTAGATATATTTGATTGTTGGAAGTGTACCTGATACCTCTGGTAATTCCTTAAATGAAGATACCAGAAATGAAATGTTGTTCCCAAGGAAGTTGGGTGCCTAACCTAACGTCCTTAGGAAATCCTACCTTTCTCTGTCTTGCATAAAAACCAATTATTCAAAATGATTTTGAGGATCAGTTGCTAGTTAGGAAATGGCTGTTAACTATACAACGTAATCGGAAGAAAATGGTCAAACTAAAGAGAGATTTGCTTGTATAGCAGTGGTGGTGGTTGTCCCTGTGCTGTACAGATATTGAAATGGCAGTCTCAAACCCTAGCTGATGAAATTAACAAATGTTCACAGACTAACCAAATCATAAACAGCATAAAAGAGGTTGTAGTTGAGCCTCAATAACTAGGTTTCTAATAACCCAGTTTGGCTTTATTAATGCACTATATTGATCTGTAATACAAGCTATTGAAACCTTAATTTGAGATGGTAGGCCTTCCTGCATTTAGAAAAAATATTTTGGGGAGCTTGATGAGAGAGGATGATTAACAGAGATTCAACCAGGGAAAGTTAATATTAGTCTGACATCTGCCCCCCTGCATGCATCCTCGGTTCTCAGCCCCAAAACACTGAAAGCTTTACTCTGGGGTTTTTTCATGGCTGAAATGGAAGATTGACTCCAAGTGACAGCTTTTGGGCAGACTGTAAGCCACTGAGTGACTTGCAAAGGGAAGGATACATCTTTTATTGGTGTTTGGAGAGCAGGAGTATCCTCCTTATGGAAAAGGTTTTGAAAATACATACCATTCTGGTGCATTCCAAGAGCAGGTAGGCTCTGCTAGCAGGTTGGGTAGCAGTCGCCAGAGAAGAGGACGAGCATAATCCTGAGTGCGCGCTCTCTGTTAGAATGCGTGTGCACACATACACAAATGTGTCTCTCTTTACGATACTTAACACAGTGGTATCTGGGAACACAACAGTACTTCCTGGAAAGCTGTAAACATGGCTTGCTTCCTCCTTATTCTGAGACTAGTTAGGCTGGACCCCAGCGTCACCCATTCTGATTCTTATTGGAATGAATACAGGGAGGGGATAGAACTGAGATCAGGCTAGCACATAGCCCCATAGCGTCCCCTTCTTCTACAAAGAAGAGGAGCAGGCAGAGCTGGATGCTGGCCTCTCTGTCCTCAGTATAGCTGGCAGCCAGTTTCCCATGTTTACAGATCTCTGATAGCACAGTTGGCCGTAGTTCTGCAAAACCCAAGTAAATTCTCCTACCTGTTTAATATTTGCCTGCACTGACTGTCAGCTCTTCTCCCCCCACTAAATGCTTCAAACACTGAAATCCTCCTTCTGTAACTTTCTAACTTGTGTAATAAAACTTTGGAAGGTTTAGCCTGGAAATGTCACTTTTCTGCTTGACAAACCTTCTTTAGGAAAATCCTACTCCAGTGCATAACAGAAGGATTTATGCCTGATGACAGAGGTGGCTACTGAGGCATGGAAAAGCACCTTTACTTAAAAATTCATCAGTTTTTCCATGTAAAGAAAAGAAATATTGGGAGGAAATGGAGTGAACACTTTTTATGAATCAGGTGTGATTTAAAGAATTGAATTTCTGACTCAGCAGCTTGAATCACTGCAAGTGTTTCTATATTAAGTGAATGTCATGGATGCCCTTGTAGAGATTAAGTCTTAACTCAGTTTTTGTACCAATATGACTATGCTATTTAGGGGTGTGAGGAAGGTTGGTTTAAAAAAAAATAACAAAACAAAAACAACCAAACAGGTATACTGGTACAGCACCTAGTCTGGGCACAATTATTCTAGTATAAAGATTCCTTATACCAGTATTACTTATTCCTCTTTCCATATGGGAATAACTGTACTGCTATAAAGCACCTTTATAATGATTTATCCGTGCCCACACTGGTGTAAGCAAGGTCTAAATGAATGCTTCCATGACAGCTAGCTGGGAGGTGAAGAGACTATGTATGTGTTTATGTAAATACAGTTTGCTCCTTCTCTGTTTACATATTCATCATCATTTACAGCTGTGTCAAAGGATCAACTTGGGCTTGTGTTGGGTACAAATGACCTCACCACTGAATGCAGGGGTAGTGAAATATGGGTACCAATGTTGTAATTATTGTAGCAACACAGGAAAGAAGGACTTGGCTTAACCTGTCCCAAATTAGTGAAAGTTGAAAGAACATCATTAAGCAGGGGCTCGAATGTCACAGCCCTGTGAAAATAAGAGGGGTGGGGACAGGAGTCCTGGTCAGGAAGCTGCACAACACCCACCCCACCTGCCCCCGGGTCCTCTCTAGGCTGGCTCAACCTATTCTTCCCCACTGTTCTAAGAATAGAGCTAAATAGGCTTAATGAGGAGTGTCTTTTGTTGTTTTAATTGCTCAGTCAGAGCTGAAACCAGTTGTAGTAGGACTGTGTTTCTGCCCTGCCTGCTAAGAGCTAAAATCACTGAGAGCTGAAATCACTTGAGATGGGGCAGTGTTTCTGCCCAGGCTGCAAAAGAGCTGAAAATCACTGAGAGACTGATGTGCAGAGGTCACAGCAGAGAGGCAGAAGGTGACTCACAGCCAGCAGGGTGACGGTGAAGGTGAAGAGGAGTGATGAGTGGCCAGCAAGGCAGCAGCGGAGTGGCTAGCAGGATGGCTGGTGGAGGGGCGCGGTAAGAGTCAGCCGAGAGTGGTGAGCAGGTGGCCAGTGAGTGGCCAGCTGAGTAAGTAAGATGCCTCTTTACCCCCTCCCCCCCCGCCCACCTAGGGGGGAGCTGAGCTCTGCAGTTGCACCTCTGAACTCTGGGTCTGCACTGACTAAGGACAGCAACTGTGAGTAGGGTGCAGAGAAGCATGTGAAAGGGACTTGTGGGTTGCTGGACTTAAGAACCTGAGGGGGGAAAAGGGCACTGCCCAACCTACTTGGGGTGGGTCTTCTACTCATGGTTTATGTTTATGGACCCTGTTTGCGGTGTTTTCCCAAATTAGCTTGGAGTTACTTCCCTCCTTTTAATAAGTTTCCTTTCTACACTCGGACTCTGTGCTTGCGAGTGGGGAAGTATTGCCTCAGAGGTACCTGGGCTGGTGTGTAATTTTCCGAGGTTACTTGGTGGGGGCTCAAGCTGGTTCTGTGTTGTATCAATGGAAATGAACCCTTTAATATTGAACCTGGCCCTGGTTGCTGCTGGGTCCACCCGGCAGAAGGGTTACACTAGGCTTTGTACCACTTTAATGGTGCCAGTATATTTAAAGCAGAACAACATCGTGTGGAGACAAGAACAAAAAAACATCTTATTGATGCATGTGGGTCATAAGATGTTTGCAATGCATATTATTGCCTGTCCTCAGGAGTAATGCCATCTCCCTTCCTGCCACTTCAAAAGGCAGTACCTTCTACTATTCCATAGGGTAGTACCAACACTGCCAACTTCAAGTTAAAACATCATGAGTTTGTTTCCACCTTATTCCCCCCCAAAATCATGAGACTGACTTTAAAAACAAAACTAAGGAAAACTGTACTTGAGAAATTAATCTAAGACTCAGTTCTATGAGGAGTTGAACACCTTGCGCCAGATGCAGCGTTCTGTGTGTGCACTGCCTCTTGAATGGTCTGTCTTTGTCTTCCACGAATGTCTGTCAAGATGTATCCAGCCCTTTGTAGGATAAGGGACTTAATGAGTGAAAAAGGGAAAAACAAACCAAAATAAGTTGCGGGGGGGGGGAGGGCAGGGGGCTGTGAATGGTGACTAGATAGTCCTTCTCCCACAAATAGCTCCTTTTACTCTACTCCCAAGATGGGTACACTGACCCTCCTGAAAATAAGTGCAGTCTTCACCACACTGCTCCCTGCTTCCCCACTCCTATCTGAAACAAACCCTGGGCCTCCACCTGATCAGCTGCCTATCTTACTTGCCTCCTTACCAGATGCCCCCCTGCTCCCTCTATCATCCCTCTTCAGTAGGTCACAGGCTTCACTTTTCCACTGCCCCTTACTGGGTCACAGGCTCCCTCTGCTCCTGAGTGCTCTAGTGAGTTACAGGCACCTGCTTTCTGCCTTCTTTCAAAAGAAACTACACCATTTGCTAAAAAAAACTCCCTGAAAAAGCACAGGAACAAATCTGCACAGGCCAGGGGTATTCTATCTGCTACCCAAGATCCATAAACCTGGAAATCCTGGACGTCCCATAATCTCAGGGATTGGCACCCTGACAGCAGGATTGTCTGGTTATGTAGACTCTCTCTCCTCAGGCCCTATTCTACCAGCACTCTTAGCTATCTTCGAGACACCACTGACTTCCTGAGGAAACTACGATCCATTGGTGATCTTCCAGAAAACACCATCCTGGCCACGATGGATGTAGAAGCCCTCTACACCAACATTCCACACAAAGATGGACTACAAGCTGTCAGGAACAGTATCCCCAATAATGTCATGGCAAACCTGGTGGCTGAACTTTGTGACTTTGTCCTCGCCCACAACTCTTGGACACTATGGGTACTGCTATGGGTATCTGCATGGCCCCACAGTATGCCAACATTTTAAAGGCTGACTTAGAACACAGCTCTCGTCCCCTAACACTCCTACTCTACTTGTGCTACATTGATGACACCTTCATCATCTGGACCCATAGAAAAGAAGCCATTAAGGAATTTCACCATGATTTCAACAATTTCCATTCCTCCATCAACCTCAGCCTGGACCAGTCCACACGAGATCTACTTCCTGGACACTACGGTGCTAATAAGCGATGGTCACATAAACACCACCCTATACCGGAAACCTGCTGACCGCTATTCCTACCTACATGCCTCCCAGCTTTCACCCTGACCACACCACACGATCCATCGTCTACAGCCAAGCTCTGCGATACAACCGCATTTGCTCCAACCCCTGAGACAAACACCTACAAGATCTCTATCAAGCATTCTTACAACTACAATACCTACTTGCTGAAGTGAAGAAACAGATTGACAGAGCCAGAAGAATACCCAGAAGTCACCTACTACAGGACAGGCCCAACAAAGAAAGTAACAGAATGCCTCTAGCTGTCACCTTCAGCCCCCAACTAAAACCTCTCCAGTGCGTCATCAAGGATCTACAATCTATCCTGAAGGACTATCCCTCACTCTCGCAGATGTTGGGAGACAGGACAGTCCTTGCTTACAGACAGCCCCCCAACCTGAAGCAATACTCACCAGCAACCACATACCACACAACAGAACCACTAACCCAGGAACCTATCCTTGCAACAAAGCCCGTTGCCAACTGTGTCCACATATCTATTCAAGGAACACCATCATTGGACCTAATCACATCAGCCACACCATCAGAGGCTCGTTCACCTGCACAACTACCAATGTGATATATGCCATCATGTGTCCGCAATGCCCCTCTGCCATGTACATTGGCCAAACCGGACAGTCTCTATGCAAAAGAACAAATGGACACAAATCAGATGTCAAGAATTATAACCTTCAAAAACCAGTTGGAGAACACATCAACCTCCCTGGTCACTCAATTACAGACCTAAAAGTCGCAATTCTTCAACAAAAAAAATTTCAAAAACAGACTCCAACGAGAAACTGCAGAACTGGAATTAATTTGCAAACTGGACACCACTAAATTAGGCTTGAATAAAGACTGGGAGTGGATGGGTCATTATACAAAGTAAAAACTATTTTCCCATGCTAATTTTCCCCCTACTGTTACTCTCACCTTCTTGTCAACTGTTTGAAATGAGCCACCCTGATTATCACAAATTTTTTTTCTCCTGCAGATAATAGCCCACCTTGATTGATTGATTGATCTCATTAGAGTTGGTATGGCAACACCCATTTTTCATGTTCTCTGTGTATGGGTATGTATATGTGTGTGTGTGTGTGTGTGTGTGTGTATATATATATCTATCTTCCTACTGTATTTTCCACTGCATGCATCTGATGAAGTGGGCTTTAGCCCACGGAAGCTTATGCCCAAATAAATTTGGTAGTCTCTAAGGTGCCACAAGTACTCCTCATTCTTTTTGCTGATACAGACTAACACGGCTATCACTCTGAAACCAGTTATTTTCATCTGAGTACAAAATTGTCTGTGAATCATTGATTTGCCTAAAAATTGCTGAGTAGTTCCTGAACCTTAACAGTCTTATCCATACCTGACTTTTATTATATCCAGGCATGTGGGGGATAGAGCCCTGTCTCTTTTCCAAGGCTCATATAATCTCCAGGTCCACTGCATTATCACAGCAGTTTCATTCCAGCCACTTAGTACACTTCAGGAACCCTTAATACCATAACCGGAATCAATAGCTGTCATTCTGCCATACTCGGAAAGGATTTGAACAAATTGGTTCACCGTAGATGTATCTGTGGGGTAATTAATCTGCTTGGCACTTGTATTGGGGAAGAGGGAATGTGAGAAGGGAAAAGAGGAAAATGTCCATGGGGGATAAAAAGGGGGAAGGCCTTCATTTCTGCAAAGTGTCAAACACCTTTTGGCCCCTCAAATTCTGAAGCTGACAATAGCTTTGTGTCTAAATATAAGAAAATGGATGCTTAACCTCTATTCTCACCTACAGAATGTTAGGCAATCAGAATTTAATACTGCTTGGTTATCAGGATATACAGGTATACTTGGCCCAGCCAGCACAACCCACATGAACACTGATATGTGGGGGGGCGGGGGGGGGCGGAATGATTTCTTTCAATCAGTACATTCTAAATCCTTTGGGTTCCCCCATCTAAAAAAAAAATTCATTATTTCTCAAATCATTTGAATTGCTGTGTGGATCAATAACTCATTGCTCTTACGTTCTTGGTGCACTCACCCTTCTGTTCCTGGGAGATCAATATCCCAGGTAAGAATGCAAAATCTGAATGGAAATTATGATTGCTGAATTTTCCAGATGTCAGGTTGGTAGAGAGGATTTTGATAATAAGTGTCATTTCCCAGTGAGAGGAGAAACCTTGGCTGAGCCTTCCCCAAATTATGTGAGCTGAATGCATACTACAGATTCCTGCATTTGATAGCCAAGCAGAAGAAACTTACTGCTGTTTTACTTTCTTCTTGCCCAGCAGATTGACATACATTGATTGTGCTGATGAAAAACTAAAGAAGAACTTGGTTAGAAATATATAGTTTAACCTTGATCTTTGGTAGTTAAAAAGTTAAGACAAAGTTTTCTTTTATAACAGTACTGTTATAAGATGGTAGTCCCATTAATTATAAACTGCACTATGCTAATTTTACAGGCAAGACAATATTTAAACAATATTTAAAAAGGTAAATTTCAGAAAGTGTACATTGAAAAACCTTAGAAGAACATAAGTGAGTTCAGGGGAAAATGAATCACTTTAACCTCTTCTGAAAACTAATTCTTATGGATTCCGCTATACTGTGTATGTATAGAGAATAGCCTGAGTCACAAAGTTTGGATATCCTGATATTCAGGAGGACTTAGGCCGTGAGTTTTATTCTTTAAAAATATGATATTCCTTCCCTCATCAACAGCAAAAAAACAGCTTCTTCTACAGGATCAACTTCCTTTGTTGCTCGCCAATCCTCACTCTGTACTGCCTATTTATATTTCGGGGATTGGCCCTTTAAATTTGGGAAAGATCTAAAACAGCCTCAGTCTGGGTTGTGTTAAGACATAAACACGATGACTGATATCCTCAAAAGTATTAAGGCTCCCAACTCCCATTCAGATCATTGGGAGTTGGGTTCCTGAATGCCTTGGAGGATCTGGGTCTAGGGTCCTGACTTCTAGTGTGGCTATAACTGAATCTGAGTTTACTGTTGTGTGTTGTTTTTTTAAATGAAAGTTTCTAGCTATCACGGTTGGGAAGAAAAGTTTGAAAACGTGGCCTGGGTAAAATTGATGTACTAATGTCTGTCTGAATCTGCAGCCAGTTTTCAATCCAGGGGGTTAGACACATCCAAACTGATATTAACTAATTCTGAGAGTAAAAATTTCATGAACATGTTTTTTTAGCAGCCAATGCATTTATTATTTAAAGATCAGTCTTTGCTCAAAGTTTCCATGAACATCATCAATGAGGCTGCAGGATTTGAATCAGAATGGTAGATTTAGGACATGTCTATATTAGAAAACTTGCCCCACTGTAACTAAATTCAGTTACTTATGCTGATCCAATCCCTAATGTAGATTCACTTAAACCAGTTTAAATGGTGCTTATGCTGTTTTTGTTTCGTCTGGTAGATTACAGGATTTTCCAAATTGGTTTAAGCACAATCACGACGGCAAACCCCAAGCATTGAAAAATCATCAGTCAGGCCTCAAAATATCATGAGATAAATAAATAAAAAAAAAAAAGGGTGGGAGGGGGCGATTCCTTCTGGTGTCTGAGGCCTTAGAAAGTGTACTTTGGTCAGGTATTCAATCTTCTGGCTGCCACCATGAGGGCTAGAAACTTTTTTATTTTTAAGTGAAATCTAAGATTCTCATGTAACCACTTGACTGTATCACCTTGGATGTTAAGAAAAAACAAATACTTAGACAGAGAGCGTCACTGTGCAATTTTACTTTGGTTTAAGCACATCCATGTTAGGGGTGTGAACCAGCATAACTAAAGTGATGATTGTTACCCTGATAGAAGAAAGCCATATGTAGACTGACCAGCCTTTAGAAAAACAAAACTATGTGGGCCCCCCCCAGTATAGAAACTGGTGTAGGTGCATATGTAACGCCGACAGACCCCAGTCACTGGTGGGCGGGATCGAACCTGGGACCTCTGGAGCTTAGCGCATGAGCCTCTACCGCATGAGCTAAAAGGCAACTGGCTGTAGAACAGACTCATTTAACTCTCTCTCTAAGTGGTCTCGGTGCCACTAGATGGGATAGAACACCACACCCAGGACGTGTGTTGGCTACATACTTCCCCTAGCTGAGGAAGTGCGTTCAGAGTTTCCAAGACTTCCCAGTTGAAATCCCGGATGAGCCCCCAGTTGTAATGCTGAAAGACCCCGGTCATCAGCAGGTGGGATCAAACCAGGGACCTCTGGAGCTAAGTGCATGAGCCTCTACTGCATGAGCTAAAAGCCAACTACCTGTTAGCTAAGGCTGTAGAGCAGACTCATTTTATCTCTCTCTCTAAGTGGTCTAGATGGGACAGAACACCAAACCCAGGAGGTGAGTGGGTTACATATATTTTCAATAAAGTGAGATCCTGAGAGGAGTTTGGTAGCTACCCACCTCCTCGGAACTTGCCATAGGGGGACATGATGGTGGGGTTAGAAGTGAGCTGTAGCTCACGAAAGCTTATGCGCAAATAAATTTGTTAGTCTCTAAGGTGCCACAAGTACTCCTTTTCTTTTTACTATGATTGGTATTACCCAAAGATTCTGCTGGTGCTCTTGCTACTTTTGTCATGGTGCCAGTCCACAGGAAAAACTATAGAGCTAGACAGATAATTTGTAATGAATAACTTACTGGGTGAATTTTGCCTTTCCTTTTTTACAAATTAATTGAAATATAGCTGTTCGTACTATTCTTGTAGCTGTGGTGGTTTCAGGATATGAGGGAGACAAGGTGGTCATATTTTTTATTGGACCAGTTTTTGTTGGTGGAAATGCCAAGCTTTTGAGCTTCACATAGCTCTTCAGATCTGGGAAAGGTAACCAGAGTGTTACAGCTAAATAAAAGGTGACACAGATTGTCAAGCATAAGGCATTAACACCATGTTGCAAGAAACCACTTAAAATGAAGTGGGCAATTAACAGCTCTGTAGTCATGTGACAAAGGAGGGTTAACAGACTACAAATTGTGGTAATGAGCCATATAACCAACCTCACTGTTGAAACCATGATTTTTAGTGTCCAGCAGAGTTGTGAATTTAAGTTCCCAGGCTTGTCTTTTCAAGGTGTTCTGTGGGTTTCCTTTGAGAACCAGGACTGAGAGGTCAGATATAAAGTTAATCGCTTTTTGAAATGTTTGTCCATGGGTGATATGGTGGTTTTGGCTTTTATCATTTTTCTGTGTGAGTTCACTCAAAAGCATAGTGATTGTCTGGCTTCACTCATATAGGTGTTACTGGGGCATTTGATGCACTGGATGAGGTACATGGCATGTTGTGACAGACGTGTAGAACCCATGGATTTTGAATGATGAGTTGCGGGAAGTATTGATCTTTGTATCAGTGCAGATATGTGCACATGTTTTACATCTGTTGTTCTGGCAGGGTCTGTGCTGCTTTGAGTTGGTTTGGCTTGGTCTGTGGGGAGCTTGCTTCTGATGATGAAGTTGGCAAGATTGGAGGACTGGAGGGGGTTTGGGAAAGATATTTTTTCAGGATGTGACCCTGAACAGGATGTGTTGAAATTGCTTGGTGGTACCTGTATGGGTATCAGTGTGGGATGGTAGGTGACAACTAGGGTGTGTATGGGTGGTGGGTATTCCTCCCTCCCCCCCATATTGAAGCAGGTGTTCTCGGGGTATTTGGTGGCCCATTCCATAATGTGATCTACTTCACTGGTGGAGTGTTTTTCTCTGGTGAAAGTGGTCTTAAATGTATTAAGGTGTGTCCCAGACTCTCTCTGTAGAGCATATTCTGTGATATCAGTGCCTGGTGGTAGATAACCGATTTCTTGGGGTGGTTACTGGATCAGTGGAGGTAAGTGTGGTGATCTGTGGGTTTTTTCGGTATTGATGTCTATAGGATTCCACTGTTGAAGCTGATTGTGGTGTCCAGGAAGTTGATGCTGGAGTGGGAGTGTTCTAAAGAGAGTTTGGTGTATGGGTAGTGATGAAGTTAAGGTAGATATATGAGGGGGTTTAGCTGTCAGCCAGCAAGGAAGGGGTCCTAACAGTCAGAGGCTGAGGACAATTGGGGTCAAGGTGAGCAGCAAAGTTCTCCAACACCACCTGTTATGTGTGTTTCTTTCCCTGCCCAAGGGCATGTTGCTCTATGGACTTGTGTGAGGAAGAGGCAGGCCAGGATCAGTAAGACTCAGTGCAAGGAATGGATTTTCATGAGTTCCCTAACCTCTTCTGTGACTTAGTGCGTCAGTACTGTGCTGCTCTTCTCATATACTGGACTATCTATTCTCAGGATCAGGCAGGCCACCTTGGAGTTCTGCCCCACTGAATTAGGAAGTCTGTGTGTAGTTTCTAAGATTTGTCCTGAAATAAGAGCAATCTTGGGGCGTGTGTTTTGTTTATCGTGAGGATTAATAACTGGCTTGAGGCTTCAAATCTTTTCAGCTTGACACTAATCTGCAGGAAATACATAGCATCTCAATTTGTTACTACCTATTTTCCTGTACAACTAAGACAAGGTAATATTTATGTGACTTTTAAATCTCTCAATGCTTTTGAGTGTATTTTGGAGATAGAACCATACCCCAGGAATACTTCTGTCTCCATCTACACATTTTGTTTCAGTTTTCATACATAAGTATAGTCTTTAGATTTGTGTGTGTTTTTCATTGGTTAAAGAACTAGATGGTAGTTAAATTTCTTATTTCTTTTTTCTCTGTTAGAGTAGATTAGCTCCTTCTATGTAGTGCTAGTTGAATAATTCATAATGAACAATATTCATTTTGAATTTAGTACTTTTCTAGTCACAAAGCAATCCTGATTTCAATATCTATTTGTTGTCGGTAGGTGTTCATGAAATAACTTAGGTGGAAATTATTAATCAATTTATGTTTTCAAACAGTGCTCTTTTAATATTCTACAAGCTGTTAATATTGTATTATTATTGATTTTCTTTAAAAATAGGAGGATGATGTACCCTTGGGCTGAATTTGAGAATGAATACGCATTCATTCTAAAATTTGTGAAACTTTGGGGTTAGCAACATTTTTATGAATATCTTGTTATTACTACTCCTGAATAATAAATATAAATAACCCCACGAATCACTGCAAAAAAGTGTCGAGTTCTGTTTGTCACAATGTCCATGAGTCAGACTTTTTTTTACTACTGCTACTACTGTCTTATATTGTGCTTTTCCTCAGTAGATCTCAAAGCGCTTTACAGCAGAGGTCAGTATCATTATCCCCATCTTATAGATGGGAAACTGAGGCACAGAGGTGAAATTACTTGCCTTAGGTCATTTGGCAGACCAGTGACAGGAATCAGAACCAGGTCTTCTGAGTTCCAGTCCAGTGCTCTATCCACAAGGCAATACTGCTATAGACCTTGCTCTAGCTCTGTACATCTGTCAGACGACATAATCTAGGTAGTAGAAGCTACTGTTGTGCTCTGTGTGTGACTGATTTTTGGCCGTGCTAGCACCACTTAATACCTTCACGATGTTGTGACCCATCAGTGCCGTTGAAAAAAATTGCATAATTTATGTTAATAGTACATAGATCTTTTCAGACAGTTTATTGAAAAGTATTAAGATTTTATTTTGGGTCCAGAACCTGAATATTTTTGAGTGGTCTTCCCCATTCCTCACTCGTACAATTATGAAGAACGTGATCTAGATGGCTGTTGTGAATGAAAACAAACACTTCATGCCTGCTTAAAGCATTTCAGTGATAACTAACCACACTAATGCAAGCAAATCTGGATCACGTTTTAAAACAGTAAATTCGTCATCTTGACTGCAGGGCCCAAGGTTCAGTGTGTGACCTCCCCTTCCCAGCTTACACCAAATTGCAATGCTATTTGAGCTGGGAGAAGAGGGTCATTTCTACATAGCTGGGGAGAATAAGGGAGAAGACCAGAACTGACAGGTATGTTTGTGGAGGGCATGAGGGGAAAAATAGTAGATGGCGATGTCCCATTAAAGAGGAGGGGAAAACTTGGCTGGGGCACATCACATGGCTGAGATAAGAGGGAGACATCTTGATCCTCCTGGGGGTTCAAGCGATCACTGCAGAGCTGTCTGCAGGAAGCTGCATGTAGACCACCCCATCCTGCAATAGACAATCGAGCATTTCAACATGTCTTTGTTAGGGTAGGATCCCCATGAGTCTGGAGCCACCTAAGGCTTGGCAGCATTCTCTGAACTGGCCCTGCTTCATCTATGGCAGAGGCAGAAATGTGGCACCCATGTTTTGTGGTGACAATTAAAATGTCGCTATTGTTGTGGAAGGCTTGACAGATACGAGAGATTTCATCTTCATACAGGGATTGAAAGTGCCTTTGCTACAAGCCCTGAAGAAGGTGCAGCCTGCAGCTGTGCTGCCCCAGTAGCAGACTAGGAACCAAACCGTGACTCGCAATTTGGTCCTTGGTTTCCATGAGCTCAAGATGAAGTGGGAATGAAAGGAAGTAAATAGTCCCAGCCGCCCACGCAGAGAGTAAGCGTGCCTCTATAGCCTAGTCACTGGGCACTCACCTGGAAGGGGGCCACTGGGGTTCCAATCCCTGCCCCAATGAATATTTCATTATTTTATACAAACTGGAACCACTTTAACAGACAAGATTGAGAGACCTGCCCCTGCATAGCCTGCTGGTTAGGGCACTTTTCAGGGATGTGGCAAACCTGGGTTAAAGTCCCTGCTCCAGAGTGGACCTGGGAGCCTGAGTCTCCCACATCCCAGGTGAGTGTTTGAACGAGTGGGCTGTGGGGTAACCAGGGGGCACCTCCTCCTCCTCCCATGTTTTGTGAGTCTTGCACTTCATTTCCAAATTTCCTTTGCTTTTATTTAAAAAATGGTTAAAAATGCCTGAAACAAAACCAAAATGTTTTGCTTGAAAAGTTTCCCAACTTTTTTTTTTGTATTTGCTGAAAATTCTGGAACCCAAAATGATTTTGTTTTTCAAAACTGCCAAGCAACTGAAAAACCAGTGATTTGTACAGCAGAAGTCACAGATTACTTAGCCAGCTGTGCCAGCCAGCCCTTTTGGGATCCTCCCACTGCCTGCCTAAAAGTACAGGAAGAGGAGTAGTGAGTGGTGACACTACAGAGGCTGCTCTCCTGCAATGCCATTACCCACAATACAGGCAGTAGTTAGCACAGGGGAGTGAAGGGGTGTCCTTATACCCCCTTACCCACTTCATAGTCATGTAGAAGGTCACAATCTGGCCTGTAATGCAGAATACTGGTAGAACAGGTAAAAACTTTCAGTCTGATAGAATCTTTGAAAGCATTTGTGTAGCTCTCTCTCTCTGCATGCTATAGTTCAAACGACTCTGCACATTTTAAATAGATCAAACGTTGGAAAAGTATGAAAGGGTTGTGTAGCAAACAAGTTCTGAACAGAGTTCACCATAGCTTTTTCTTTCTAAGATTGCCACGCTGCAGGGTTGCACGGTCTCTCTGACTTTAAGGAATGGACATTGCACCTTTTGTTCTTTTGGCAACTAAAAAAACCCTTTTTATTAATTGCTGATTCTTTATTCCTGAACTACTTCTGTGGTCAAACAGATTCCAAGTTGAAACTGGATGGTGTATTCTTGGGAGCTTATTATCATGTGGTTATGATACTGACTACAGTTCTTTCACTAGTTTTATAAAGTTAACTGTCACTGGTGCTGGTTGAATTACCTGTGCAGCAATACTCTGCAGTATTCAGTGTGACCTTGTAAATAAATATGACTATTTCCAGTTTGTTTATCCTGAGAAATTGCACAAGTGAATGTTCGTTAATTTTGCCCAGTGGCTCTGTCAGACAGCTAGTGTTTGGACAGCTAGTGTTTGGAAAGCAGTTCATATATTACAGATTACTTATGTGCAGAACAAGAGACTATCCAGAATGCTTTTATATTTAGAGGCAGGTTTTATACAGATTAGATAAATAACATATAGAGATAGGAAGACGAATGAAGAAATCAGAAAAATTACTGGACAATGCACCCTCACAAATAATCTACAAAAGAAGGCATCAGTGTCTGGGACATGTGCTGAGAATGGAAAAAGAATGCTTATCAAATACCACTCTTGAATGGAAGCCAGAAAATGCAAGAAGAAAGAGAGGAAGACCACGAATAACATGGAAACAAACAGTTCTCAATGACATCAAACACCTCAATGTGAAAGGGGAGATTTGGAGAGAAGGGCAGTTGACGAGCAAGGATGGCGAATGTGGGTAGCCCAATGTGCAGCAAAGCACGGGATGGACTAAGTGACTAAGTTTATTTACATTTCATATCAGACCCAGTCAATAACTCAGCTGGCGTATTTCCATTCAAAAAATTGTTTTACAGGAGAACCCCAATTTTATGAAAACCAGTCTTACAAATAACCCGTTATATGAATCATTTTTCCCAACAGGGGAAATCACATAACAAAAAATCAGATAACAAAAGTGACAGGTTTCAGAGTAACAGCTGTGTTAGTCTGTATTCGCAAAAAGAAAAGGAGTACTTGTGGCACCTTAGAGACTAACCAATTTATTTGAGCATAAGCTTTCGTGAGCTACAGCTCACTTCATCGGATGCACCGATGAAGTGAGCTGTAGCTCACGAAAGCTTATGCTCAAATAAATTGGTTAGTCTCTAAGGTGCCACAAGTACTCCTTTTCTTATAACAAAAGTGATGTCAATGAAGAAAAAGTCAACATCCCTTCATATTCCAAAGCCTTCAATACACTGGACGTTGTTTTGTGGTGGTTTGATGGGCAAGAAGGTGGTGCTACAATGCACCACAGAGAAATTTATGCACTGTACGTATGGTAATTGTGAGATGTTCAATCCCCAATTAGCTCATAAAACAGGGGTTCTTCTGTATTTTTCTCAAATCAGCAGGGTACAAATCAACATTTTAAAGAGACATTTTCGAGATGAAAAAACAGTAACAGTAGCGACCAAATATTTCTGTTTTAAATATGCTGTGTGCCTAACACATCCTATTTCGGGAGATGGGGGTAGAACGGAGAAGACAAGATATATCTTGTACTGTGCACGTGCACTTGCATACATCAGCTGTGAAATTACTCATGATATTCAACTCAACTGGTCTTCGAGACTCATTTCCTTTACGCTTGCAAAATTATAAAGCATTGTTGGTGATACAGTTTGCCTCTAACTGAATGTTCTTTTGATTTGATAAAGAGAATGACAGGGTTTAACTGTTTTGAGGATAGTTGTAATGAAACACAGTGTGGAACTGCCATTACGTAATCACCATCAGCATGGTGATAAGGAAAGATCTTGTAATGCTAATCATGGCCTGCACAGCACAGCACCTTTACTAAGTCAAGTTAACTTGGACGACACATCTGAAATTCATTAAAAGGGTTAAGGGTAATGTTGTAACTGTGGGCCCACTTGCAATGTTAGTTGAACTGTAGACAGGCAGCATCATGTTTGTGAGATCGGATGAAAAAAGCCCAAACATAAGAGAGAACCAAAGCCCCTAAAAATGTGTTTGGTAGCTTTACAGGGAGAATTTTGGTGATTATGTCAGTGAATTTTCCGTCCCTAAGGCCATTTGCAATTGTAATGACGTTCAGACTTCAGCTGTTCAGTCACAAATGTAACATAAGGGGAGAATTCAGAGTGTTAAGTGACACTGCTCTTGGTCCTTCTATGTGCTCTGGGCTGCCAATGGGCCAGCCACAATTGCTGTTACTGTGCACCTGTGAGTGCAGGGATTGTTCCTTCCATCATGTGCTCTTGGGGTGGTTACAGTGTGCCAGGGAGAGGCAGGAAAGATACTAGTTTATGGCCCCATGCCAGTGGCTGGCTGAGTGGGTCAGCTGCACTGCACCCTCTGTACAGCAGGGTATTCTGAACTCCCACTTGGACTGATGATGCAGCTGCTCCCCGCTCCCTAACAAAGGGCTCTGCCCAGGCATGATCCAGCCCCTCTGTGTGTTTCACCCAAACGTTATATCCTCTCTCCTGTTGTTTTCCAGTCCTTTGATCTAAAATGACCAGAGCTGGTTACTTTACCCATCCTGAGTTGAAAATATTTTGGTTATCAGAGACTGCAGAACATACCGCCCTTTCCCTTCCCTTTCTTGCTGGAGAAATACATAGGGGCTCTGGGGAGATGTGCTGGACACACCCATGTGATGATGCTGTCAAGATGTTGCTAGCGAAGCAGCTGCTCTGCCACACTAAATCTGCAGCAGGAAACCTGGAATTTGACTCCAGCTGCCTTTGTGTTGTAATAGGATGATGTCTCTTCCATGGCCAGTTGCTCTGACTCCGGTTCTGCTGCCAATGCCACTTTCTGGGAGGAGTTTGTGGACAGAAATTTATGGGCCCCACACACAATTTAACGTGTTTCTGCATTATATCTTGTAAGTTATAAGTCGTACATTGGCAGGTATATTGGCGACAGGATTGACTTATCTATGTTTAGTTATATAAAAGCTTCAGATGCTGTTTTTAAGTGTATAAACAGTGGCACTTATAAATGCAAACAAGGACAAGACTCTCCAATTTATAAACACAAGAAGAGGTGAAAAAACCTTCCTCCCTCGCACTACCATCTCAAATAATCACATGGAAAATAGACTGAATTTGCAATGCAGTTCCGAGACATCCAGCCCTCCAGAATGTTTGCCTCACACGCTTGGGACTGAAAGGTAGGCCTACCCCATGTCCTGGCCTATTTTGCTCCAGACCTTTGAGCACCAAGAAGCCACACAAAAGTGGGAAGACTGAGTTGACAGCTAAATTCCAGGTTGGCGGAACCATCCTCAAACCCTTCTGTGAAAGTTGGATGAGGAGTTTTGCAGCCAATAAGGCCTGGAGTTGAAAAGTCATGGTGGCATGAAGGAGTTTAAGATTAATTCTGTTCCCTTCTGGTGAGAAGACACAGCTGCATTAAGGGTAGAGGATAGGAAAAGGACAGAAGGTAGTAAAACATGAACAGGACAGATGGGGTTACAAGGACAAAGGGAGCAGGGAAAAAAATTAACACCCTGTGTAAAACAGTGCAAAATGAACAAGAGAGTAAATATTTAGGGATGTAAGGCATAGTTTATTTTATTAGAAAATTCAGGAAGCAAGATATACTTAGTGGGAAATAATTTATTCTGTATCATCCCCAGAAGTGGTTATAAATTATAAGAAGGATAAGAACAAATGCATAGCATTCAGCATAGCAGCCGTGCACCTACCATCTCAACTCTTCTGTATATACCTCCAGCTGGTCAAGAATTTCAGACTCTCTCCAGCTTTCTCTAGTATTTTTGTAAAAAGGACTTGCCTCTGTCACATGTAAATTCAGCATTCCAAATTACTGAAATGTCAGCGCATGACCCTGGGGCAAGCAAGACAGTTAGCTTGACAGTAGATAGCTTGGAGCTTCCTCTCCCCCTTCCCTGTAATCTGCACATTGATACGTTTATGAGAGGGATGGTATAATGAGACTACCCACAATGGCATATACCCACTGCTAGTAGCAAATATCTCCAACAGCTGGTGATAGGCCACTAGATGGGGGAGGGCTCTGAATTACTAGAGAATTCTTTCTTAGGTGTCCGGTTGCTGGGTCTTGCCCATATCTCAGGGTCTAACTGATGACCATATTGGAGTCAGAAAGGAATTTTCCCCCAGGCCAGATTGGCAGAGACCTTGGGTTTTTTCCCCCACCTTCCTCTGCAGTCTGGGGCATGGGTCATTTGCAGGTTTAAACTAATGTAAATGGTGGATTCTCTGTAACTTTAAGTATTTAAATAATGATTTGAGGACTTCAGTAACTCAGCCAGTGGTTAGGGGTCTATTACAGGAGTGGGTGGATGAGGTTCTGTGGCCTGCAATGTGCAGGAGGTCATACTAGTTGATCATGATGGTCCCTTTTGACCTGACAGTCTGGGTCTATACAAAGACCAC
This sequence comes from Chelonia mydas, assembly GCF_015237465.2. NCBI lineage: Eukaryota > Metazoa > Chordata > Testudines > Cheloniidae > Chelonia > Chelonia mydas. Next base: position 157,386,792 of record NC_057850.1, read on the forward strand.
CACATAGAATAGGGATTAAATTCATAATACTCTTCTAGTAGGTAGCTTGTGAGTAAGATCTTGTTTTGGCCAAGCAAGTTTCAGGAGGTGAAAAATAAATTTGTGGTAACCATATGCCTGCTAATGGTTTCTCTTTGAAGATTTCAGGGCTATCATGTTTATCTTGGGGCTCTAATTCACACCAAACTCATGAATATCAAGATTTTTCTCCATCTGACTTCTGATTCAACTAAGGCTCCTGGGTCCATTTCAGAAACCTCTTTGTGTACATTAGTATATGAATTAATCAGTTTGTTCTCCACATCCTAAATACCGGGAAATCTTAAATTCAGTGCATCAAAGGATCTTTATTAGGACGATAAATCAACATTGTAACAACTTTGTGACTGATTTTTTTTAAAGCCCTCAATATATTTCTCACATTGTGCCAGACTTTTTGCTTATTTGATCCCAACGCACTGTCCATTTTGTGATAAAAGGAGCCCTTGTTAGAACTCTGGCACAGTGAAATTGTAAAGAGGGTTGATATTTCTCTGCCTCTCTTTGGCCCCTGCTAAATCATCCCTGCAACTGATGGCTTACCCCTCAGGCTCATGGATACTTCTGAAGAGCAAATATTTTGATTTTGGAATGGGCGAGGTTGCTCCAAATGTTAGGTGTTTAAAAATGTAATGCCCCAAGAGATGAAAGGTCCTGTCACCCATTTTCAATTATACAAGCTGAACACAGTGTTGACCTATGCATATATTCAATGTATTTTTCAGGAACAAGTTCTGAACATTTCCAGTAATGTGCAACTTAATAAATTTGTTTGCCAAATGCTACTGCCTTTTCTGTGTGAAAGGTATGAGAAAGCATTTGTTTTAATGAGAAAATGAATGCATAGATCCATAGGACCCTGCCCTTCCTCTCTGAGAGTGCCTGTTATACAGGCTAAGGGGATGGCACTGTGGGACACACTTGTCAAAGTATTGGCAGCTCATAACTGGGCAAGCTTCCTTATATTAAGTGGGATGGAATTATGAATCTATTCAAGAAAATCCACAGTTCAAAAGGCTCATCTTTAATCAGACATTTGTGCCAATATAACACATGCAGTAAAAGATGGTGGTTTTGGTTTTACATCACTGAAGCTCACTTATGAGTGATCAGTATCTCTTCCTGAATATTGGGCAGAATATGGAATCATTAACAGGCAAGAAGTGATTACAAAGACAATTAATAAAACAAGACCTCCAGGCAGCCATTTTATTATATCCATTCCTCTTCTCTCATCCTCAGTTAAGAAATTATTTTTCTTCTTTCTCTCAAGTTTCTAGATACATTTTTTTTTTTTTTAGCCATTGTGCTTAGCTCTACATGTGACATTAGTTTTTCATCCAGTTCCTGGCAGTCATACCGTAGGCAATTTCTTGAAGTTGCCATGTACCAAATAGATCATGTTATCTGGATTACCTGCAGATTCTTGGCAGTATTGACTCCATTCACATCCATAGATGAGGTATACTTTATTAGGTAAACTCCTACCTCTAGTGAAGCTTTTAACTTGCTAGGAAGGAATGCTTGTGATTTTTAGCTAGTCCACTACTTGTGAAGGCATAGCTCAAACCAATGGGCAAGCAATCATAACCAACAGTAACACCTATATATTATTGAAAGAGTCAAGGTCTTTTAATTTCCGAACTCAATATATGGAAATGGAAGACCAGAACAAATTAGGAAATACTTGTATCCCACTGAGAAGATTTGGATAATAGCTTAAATAAAGTCACAGCACGGAGTAGAAAAGGAAAGTATTTGGTTGGAAAATGACACTGTTAGCTACTTGAAAATAAAAATAAAAATTCTATTTGGTAAGTAGCTGAGTCTCTTCCAAAAAGGACCAACAGATGAGGACACTCTTAAATTAAGTGTATTGCATTGTTCGATATTGCATGACATTTGAGGTCTTTCTATAATGATCACTGACAATAAAGTATGAGGCATTGGTATTATGCTACACTGACAGTCACATTCTCTTGCCAGCTGGGGAATTATGTAGCTTATTTGTAAAAGTTGTTACTTCCATGGTTACAGTACTCTGGTGATCTTCCTGTGACCCTAGCTCTGTGCAGACCAGACAAAAGGAGATGCACATTTTTTCTGCACATCCTCTCTGGTTAGTGTTCGTTTTGAAATTCAGGACCCTGGCTCTACAAAATCTGCACGGATGTGTTGCTGACTTGTAGTAAAATGAAGATGTGGCTGTACGTTTGGAAGATGGGTGGAAGGAATGGTTTCTCTGACTATATAAAGTATAATCTTTAGAAATAGCAAGGGACAATGAGGTGAACATAAACATTAGATTTGGCAAAGTAGCTAAAACGTTGTTTTAAAAACATCAAACAGAATGCCACCCAACGGTAACCTGTTCTGGCAACAGTGAAATGGGAGGACGAAAGTCTCCAAACTGAGCAAACTCGAATTCAGAGAAGTCTAACTAACCAATGGCAGTTTCAACAAAGTGCCCTGAAAGGCCATCACGATACCAATACCTAGCAAAGGCCTGTGGCCCTGAGCCACACTAAAACCTCTAATCCCATCAGATGACACCCAATCCCTGTTGCCAGGACAAATTATCCAACATTACAGTTCTCTGAAAGTAACAAATGAGAAAGTAATGTAACCATTACATCATTTATTAAGTAGTTCATGTCCATGCAAAGTCACCTGCACCTGTTCTGTCCACAGCCATTGTCTTTAATGAGACTTTTTTGTAACTTAGACGTGGCCCTTCGGTACATTTTAATTGTCAGAACCTGAGGGTTATTCAACAAGAGGAATAGAAAGAAAGCCAACCTTAGGGTATCAGTCATTTCCTAACACTGCCCTTAGTATGTGAGGTACCTGACAAGGTGAAGAAATTAAATGTTCTCTCTCTCTCTCTCTCATGATTGATATTATATGTTTTCAATATTTTTCACATTTTATTTATTTTAATTCAATTTCTTTTCTCACTCAGCTCCTCTTTTACTGTCCTTTCTCTGAATATGGTCAGCTGTAGTATCTGGGAACATTGGGCACTCATAATACTGATTAGAATCACTTGGTGGTGGATCATTTTGTAAAGACTCTGAAATGTCTAATGTTGCATGGCCACATTTCTTTTGGGTTGATTTAGCCTATCTCCCCCAAACTGCAAAATAAAATCTGATGGAGCAAATGTCAACAGTAGTGATCTTCTCTAAGAGTGGGGCAGTTACTTCTTTATGTAAACATAGTGCATGACTGGCACAGAGGGAGATCTCTCACTTAACACATTTTCCATGCCACTGATGTTGGCTCATACTATGTTAGGGGAAAAGCTTCAGATCAACAATAAGATACCATTGTTCCGATTAAGGAAGAGAATAAATTTTCATGAAATAATTATTTTTGTAAAATTAACATAAATAATTCATGTAGGCTTGGGAAACTCTGCTAAGAGAGAAATGAATAATTTTATTAAAATGATTACTAGGGTACAAGGTTCAGTTTGTAACCTCCACACCCCCTCTATTTGATATGTACTGGTAACAGCACTGACCACTGAAAAGCACAATATCCCTAGGGGGCATGAATGAGAGATTACAATAAGAGTTTCCCATTGAGTTCAATAAGAGCATTTCAATCTCCTTCTCACCTCTGAGGGAGCACTTTACCTTTCAGTGGTCAGGAATGTATAATACATGGGGATTTTCGTATTCATTATTCTGGAAAAAAAGTTCTGTGCTGGAGTTTTCCAGGGAAGTTTGGGCAACATCATCACATGGGTTAGGTAAGAATATTTTAGCCGAGTTTCTGAAAAACTATCTTTTCAGAAAAACACAATTCTGCATTGAGGGTATGTTGTCTTATGTGGGAGTCAAGCAGATCTTACTACATAATTAAGAGATTTTTATTTAGACTATTAAGTGTGGGAAGTGCCTCCTTCTGCAAAAAGAAATACAGGAGATGGCATTGGATGTGACATTCTCCAGCGTTCGTTTTGTGCAGTTTCTATCGATCATTTGCTTCTTGGGTGCCATGAGGTCAGTATATCCCATCCTAGCATCTGGATGTGCATGCCTTGGTTTGCCCTCTGACTCTCCAAGGAACGCCCCCCAGATGTGTTTGTAATATGACTCCCCTTCTTGGGGTCTAGTTTATTGAAACAGAATGCAAACTACAGAGTTTTCTTGGCCGTATGCTAAGGTGCAAACAGTTCCATCTATGGGGAGCAATCCAGTCCATTTGTGTAGCTTGCCAGTCTTAATTCTTGATATTCCTGGGGCACCGGTGCTTGGTTTGAAGATTTCTTCCCCTATTTCTGACACAACATTGTGCAGTCCTTGCCTTACACAGTCCTTGCCTTGTATTCCAGCCAGAGCCCTCCTCAGCACTTCCTGTTCCTTGCAGGTTCTCATTGTTTGAACAACCAGACCCTTTTATAGGTGAAACTTTTCTGGGGTTGCTGTTTCATGAGTCTTGGGCACCTGACTCAGTCTCAAGGCACTGCCTGAGTCATAACCCAGCTCACCCTGTGACAGGAAGTTTATTCCACCTATCCCCTTGAGCATCAGCAGCAATTTGTATCTTGAATCTGGAGGCTGCAGGAAAATTTGCTACTGGTGCACAGTCATCTCTTTGGAGGCCTTGTGTGTGTATACAAGGTCCCCAGGCATCCTCTCTGCCTGCCAGGCTGGAGCGGGAGGGCTGTCCAGCATGAAATATTCTTGACGTCTGATTTGTGTCCATTTATTCTTTTATGTAGAGATTGTCCAGTTTGACCAATGTACATGGCAGAGGGGCATTGGTGGTACATGATGGCATATATCATATTGGTAGATGTGCAGGTGAACGAGCCTCTGATAGTGTGGCTGATGTGATTAGGCCCTATGATGATGTCCCCTGAATAGATATGTGGACAGAGTTGGCAACGGGCTTTGTTGCAAGGAGAGGTTCCTGGGTTAGTGGTTCTGTGGTGTGGTAAAAGAAATAAATGGACACAAATCAGATGTCAAGAATTATAACATTCATAAACCAGTCAGAGAACACTTCAGTCTCTCTGGTCACTCGATCTCTGACCTAAAAGTCACAATATTACAACAAAAAGACTTCAAAAACAGACTCCAACGAGACACTGCTGAATTGGAATTAATTTGCAAACTGGATATAATTAACTCAGGCTTGAATAGAGACTGGGAGTGGATGAGTCATTACACAAAGTAAAACTATTTCCCCATGTTTATTTCCCCCCTCCTCCCCCCCCCCCGTTCCTCAGACATTCTTGTTAAGTGCTGGACGTGGCCCACCTTGATTATCACTACAAAAGGTTTTCTCCCCCCGCTCTCCTGCTGGTAATAGCTCATCTTAAGTGATCACTCTCCTTACAGTGTGTATGATAACACTCATTTTTTCATGTTCTGTGTGTATATAAATCTCCTCACTGTATTTTCCACTGAATGCATCCGATGAAGTGAGCTGTAGCTCACGAAAGCTTATGCTCAAATTGGTTAGTCTCTAAGGTGCCACAAGTCCTCCTTTTCTTTTTGCGAATACAGACTAACACGGCTGCTACTCTGAAACTTGTCTGAGGAGAGTAAGGATAAAATGCAAACATGGTTGATATTAATTCTGTTGTGCTTTGAAATGCTAAGGAAAGTACAAGAAAAGTGTAACCAATGAAGTGTTATTCCAAACTTATCCTCCCAGTGAGCCTACAGCATACACAGCTTTGAATGGCAAGCTTATGAATGTTTTTAGAGAAAACATCAAATCTATACAGGAAGTCTGTGTGCACTGCATAGGAGTATTGGATTTCAATTCAACTTTTTTCTTGAATGTACAGGGGGCTCTTTTCCCCTTGGTGAGTGCACCTAACTTCAATTAACATTAATGGAAGTTACAAAACCATCAAGAGTAGAATTGATCCTTTGGTTTACAGCTTTTTAATTCCTTTCAGTCGGCAATACTTGCAGTCTGTCCTTGATCTGTGGTTAACAGGTATTCAGAAATAGTGAAAGATAGTTTGCCCTTGGCACAAAATTTGATTTGAGTTGTTCCACCATATTAGTACAGCTAAAACAGCTGCTGAAGGCTGGAGATGTATCATTTTTCAACTTTGTTACTCCTCTTCTAGAATAATATAACTTGTGTGTGCATAACAGGGATATTCGGTTTGTATGAGAAAGGGGAAGGGACAAGGGGAATTTTTATGAACCTCAAGAAAACATAGTCTTTGTATGAAATGTGTAATTTTTTTGGGCTGAGAACTGATTGAAGGATTCTTAAACTAAGGGTAAAGATGAATGTACTGAGCTGGTAGCACACATGGTGTATATTCATTAACTGTATACTTTTGAAATCTGCAGCTGATACTAAAAGGGAAATTGTTGAAAACATCAGTGAAATACCAAAGGGTCCAGAACAATTAGAAATATGGGCAGGAAATAATAATGAGTTTTGAACTGGGAAAAATGCAAGATGACATATCCAGAACAAAACCCAGATTCAGTGAGGGGGTGATTTGTGGAGAGCAGGAATGTCAAAATAGCCCTAACGTAGGAGTTTTAGTGAACAGCAAATTGTATAGGAGCTTGTAATGTGATCCGGCAGCAAATAAAGCCAATGCAACTTTGGACTGCTGAATGCTCACCTGTATTTCCCCATCCAAGTTGGTGCAAGGATATTTATTCATGCAACACTGTTGAGTATGCAATGGGAAATATCACTAAACTGGGGGCATTTAGAGAAGAGGATAAAAATAATGAAAGTGTTGAAGGAATTGATGTGGGATCAAAGACTAAAAAACCCACACCTTTTAAATACATTAAATAACTTGGCCAAACAGAAAGTAAGAGCTATTTGATAACTGTCTGCCTGAAAGGTGTAAACTGTTCACCATTTGAAGTCTGGTTAATAAGTGGTTTTGTTTGGTACATAGGTTTTAGGTAGGACTGATGAGATGAAACCAAGCAGAGGGGAATACAGAGTAAATTTTCGTAAGAGTGAGATGCATTAACTATGGAATATTTCTCAAAAGAAAGTATTGGTGGAATTTGCTTGTCATTTTAAAATAAATAACTGGACTGGTCAAAGCACTTGAGGGTATTCATTGGGAACAGTCCTTCACAATCAAGGGCATGTTCTAAGGTGAAAATATCTCCTACACAGATGGCCAATACAAAGCGTATCAATATAGGGGTTCAGTTGCACTTAATATATAGCAGGGGTGGCCAACTTGAGCCTGAGAAGGAGTCAGAATTTACTAATGTACGTTACCAAAGAGCCACAGTAATATGTCAGCAGCCCCCCATCAGCTCTCCCAGCACCTCCCCCTCCCTCCCCGCACCTCCCAATCAGCTGTTTTTTTGGCGTGCAGGAGGCTTGGGGGGGGGGGGGGGAAGGGAAGGAGCGAGGGCACTGCAGGCTCGGGGGGGGGGGAGGGCTGGAGTGGGGGCAGGGCCTGTGGCAGAGCCAGGGGTTGAGCAGTGATCACCCCTCAGCACATTGCAAAGTTGGCGCCTGTAGCTTCAGCCCTGGAGTCGGTGCCTATACAAGGAGCCGCATATTAACTTCCGAAGAGCCGCATGTGGCTCCAGAGCCACAGGTTGGCCACCCTGATATACTATCTTCGCAGGGACCTTCTGGTTATGGATGAATTTCACCCTAACTGAACTACTGGGGTTCACATTGTCTGCCTGCCTCTACATTTTTATCAGTCTTCCTTTGATGCATGCAGTTGCTGCTGCAATGCAGTGAGAAATCCTCTTTCACTGTAGATTATGCAAGAAGCTCTGCACTAGTTTTGTACGACTGGAAATTTTTATGCTGGGTATGGTAGATGCAGCAAGGACCAAAGTACTTGAAGAAAAATTGCATCCTGCTAATACTATAATTTTAAAAGGAAAACCTGAATCTCCCCTAAGAAGTCTGACATACTGTTGAGAGCCTCCCCCTTATTTACTAAGATGTAGCTTCTGGAAATTAAAATAGACCCAATGCAATTAAAATTTTTACCATTAAGTGTTAGTACTAGATCATGATTTTCTAGGTATCTGAGTCATAAACAGCACCATTTTGACCCAATTACCAATTAATCAGGCAATAAAAGCGCCTAAATAAAGAATAAGAGTCTCATAGGGGACAGCAGTCTTTTCTAGATAAAGTTAGAAGAGGACAGGAAGAATATAATGCCTCATTGGTGGGTATTCCAGTTCATGCTAATATTTTAATTAGTGTTATTGATAAAGTGCATTGCAGTTGTGCCAGGGCCTAATTTAACTTGCAATTAACATGAGCAGGGGAACTCTTTGAAAGGGATTTTAACCCAAAAGTGCCTGATTCTCCAAGCTCCTACTTGTGTGAATATGTCACCAGGGCTACAAGTAGGTAAAGTTCTGCATGATCAGGCACAGAGAGAGCATGTCCCTGTTGGGAATAAAGGTATTTTTATCCTTTGTTTCCCTTGTGTGTTGCACTCACCTGTTGTGTCTCACTTCATAATTAGAGTTTAAGCTCTGTCAGGGCAGGAACTATCTTTTTGTTATGTATTTTAACAATGTCTGTCACAATCCCTAATTGGGGCCCATAAGTGCTACTATAATCCAAATAAAAAATAACTTCATTTAAAATGATGCTGGATGCATTTGACTTTCTTCTTTTTTTTTTTTTTTAAGAGAGTTCTTAGGATCTGAATTATCTAAACATTTTAGTCAGGATAAATAGTGCATATAATTTATTCCCTTACAGAAAACAAACATAAAAGGGAAGATCCTCAGCTGGTGTGAGTTGTCATAGCGCCATTGAAGCCAATGGAGCTATGACAAATTATACGAGCTGAGGAACTCCAAATTTCCACTGAAATATGTGTAAGATAAGCATATTACCAGAGTGCTTCTCTGACTGGGTGTGTATGTAATACACCAAATCTGTCTATCTGGATTAAATGATAGCCTGGTATAGAGGGTCAGTTTGTTATTGGCATAGAATGCCTGCATCACGCCTAAGGGGTGGTTAACAGGTCATCCCAAGTGAGTGTGGATAAAGCCTTTATGCCACACCACACTGCCATGTATGCTATATGTTTTTATAGACAAAATATTTTAGAAGTGTTTTTAGAGAGCTTTAAAATTTTATTGGTACTGTATTTTTTATCCCTTTGATATGAGTCCAGTCCATTGGCATTGAATTTAGCAGCTAAATTACCCAACACTAGATGTTAAGAGCTTTAAACTACTCTGCTATTTGACAAGGACCAAACCCTTTCAGAAATCAACCCAGTTGCCCATAATTTTTATAGAGGGGGCCAAGTAGGGTGTGCCTATGGCCCTATTAGCTACTGCTCTTCAGAGTTCCCCAGTGCATGGTCTTAGACCCGTGCTGTGGATTTGCTGGGGCAATGTAATCTGAACTCCAGTGACTGATAGGTAACCTTTCTTCTTAATCTGAAATTATACTGTCCAGACTGATGCTCATCACAATTAGCATCTATATTTTTGAGGACTGGTTGGCTTAGAAGAAGCAGCAGCACTGTGGTTTGACATTTTTATGACCACAACAATTTGAGTATAGTTGTAAAAGTTCTACTTGATGAAATTTACATTTTAATTTAAGTAGGCTGCCCAAATCGATTTCTGTGACAGTATCTGACCAGGAAATATCAAGATGAAACCCCCTAACTTAGTCCTGTCTAAAATAAATAGAGTATATTGGTATTGCAGTACCCAGGGCATTTGACTTTCAGTGGAGTTCTATTCTGATCTTAAACCATTTGAGAAAATGGAGAGGAAAAAGCCTTTTAACAGATTTCACACATTTGCATATCCACCTCAACATTAATAAGGCTGCCATTTGCAGACACTGAGCTCTCCCCTTGTAGAATAAGTAGGCTCTAGCTGAGAGCAGTTACATAATAGAAAAACAAAGGGAAAAGCTACACAGAGTCAACGTGGACTAGTGTTCAGATCTGTAATTCAAAAGCTTCCAAGCCCAAGGTTCTGTTGTATTTCTTTTAAACCTGATATTCCTAAACAAAGTAAGTGGGCTAGTATGCTCCATGATCACTAAGTCATTAGCAGCCAGAAAAAGGAAAACCCACTTGGCATGTCTTTAATCCTGTTGGATGGTTACAATAAAATCAAGTAGGTATGTGAAGAAAAATAAAAATGATGCATTTTCAAGTTAAGAATTTTTTTATCAAGGGAAAGATGGTTCAGATGCCACAGGAAAGCTAAACTCAGTGGGGCCGTGGGTTTTAAATTAACACACTGTAAAGCTTGCCAACTGGAGCCTGAAATTCCGTAGGAAATTCAATTTGCCCTATGTTTTCCCTCTAGCATTTCTAGGGAGGTGCTGTTGTTGCAGAATTTATTCTGCAAATTGATGATGGGTAAAGTGTCGAATACTAGCTGGGCAGCATAGATAGATTTGTGTCTTAATTTAAGCAAGTACATGACAATTCATCTCTGAACTCTACTAAGGCAATCCACAGTACAATTACTTGCCTGTTGTAAACAAATAGGGGCTCAGGGAGAATGTGTTTCTATTTTAAACTTAGTCTCTAGACTACTATACTCTATGGTAGCTGGAGAAATTGGCCAGCTCACACACATCAGGAATCTGTCATTTATTGAGATGGGTTGATGTTTGAGAATATAATGAAATGTAAAGTTTGAGGTTTGATAAAGCCTTCTGATTTAAACATCTGTCTTTGTTCCACAGTCTCCAAGGGAAACAAAACACATGAAATGTATAACTATTTAGGTGAAACAGCAAGAAGCTATCAGTACTTGAAACCAATTCACTAAGCATGGAAAATGGTATTCTGATTTCTATCCCTGAGACATAAAATATATCACATTGTTTGCCTCTAGGAGACTAGACCATAAAATCAAGAATCTTAATCTTTCCCTTGTAATGCATGTCATCATTAACAGGCATCAGTCCCTGAATTAGCAAACTTTTATTGCTAAAGAATATTCCTTTCCACTTTGAAATGTTAAAATATTAAATTTCTTATTCTGTCTCACAATCTGAAAATCATTGCAACCAGAACTACTACTTTCCTACTCACCCCTTGTCTGATGCTCTTACTGGCCGTCTTGAATTTGCATAATATTTTAACTTCTGAATTAGAAAAAAGAGTGGTAGTGCTAGTCTTTCCTTCTGGTCATTGCTCTGCTCATAAGCCACTCATGAATTCATATTCATAGGACAAGGACCACCCTTTGTCACCATCTCTCAACAGCATATAATTATTTTAACAATAAGACAGCGGAAAGTCAAAGAAACTTGACAAGACAATCCTTGAAGCAGATGTGGGTTCCTGTGGTTTGGTAAGGAAGGGGAAAGACAAACTGGGAGCTGATGGCAGATTGTATGAAAGACAGACTGAAAGAGAAGCAGCACTGTTTGGGGTGCCAGTAGAGAGAACACGAGAATAAAGGTTAAGAGTAGAATTTTAAGGTTCAAAACTGCACCAGGAGTCAAATTATTCACTGTAAACATATAGTGTTTTAAATCTGGAAATGCTAATCTGATGCCATCCAGTGTGATTTCCCTAGTAGCTTCCAGAGGCAGGGTTAATGGAAATGGGATGGCTTGCAGTGAAGCTGTGAGGCTCTGTCAGTATGAGAATTAGCTTTGTAGAGACGCACCAGAATACAAATCCATGAGACAAAGTGATTTCCATAAATGGTGTTAATAGGATGTAGAATGCTGAAAGACAGTGTAGAGCTGTCAACGGTTCATGTAAAGTTATGCAAGAATGAAGGATTTAAAACATTTTTAGGTCATTTGAGTACGCTAACAGTGACTGAACAAGCATATGATCTTGAATTAAGAAGATAATGCTATGGAAGCCAGCCAGCCATATCACAACTCTGCAACAACATGGCACTGTTTTCTATGCTGCTAGCCAAGACTTGCAACATAAAGAAGGCAAAAAATATAAATTAGAAGTCTGAGTATAAACTGGAATAATTCTGTTTAAAATTAGAAAAGAGTAAAAGTATTTACTCCAGGTTTATTGTTGTGCACATTCCCACACTCTGTACTATTTAAAAAAATACTAAAGGAATATTATTCGGTCAGGCACCAATCCGCCAAACCACTTAAATGCATACTTAATGTTAAGCATCTGACTTGTTCTAATGAAATCCCTTTCAGAGATTACATACTATGCTTTGTCCTGTGTTTAAATACTGTTAGAGGACTCACTCACTAATCTTAGCTCATCCATTATATTGTGGATATGATATATTCGATGATATGATATTATGATATCCTGAAAAGAGAATCATCATGGGGTAAAGAAATAACTGGAGAGCTGATCCTGGAGAAGAGATGCTGGTATACTTATCGGTATGACTATAAAATAAAATTATATAAGAGATACTTGACTCAAGAGGCTGTACATATAATTTACAGACATTTGGAAGCGTAGCAACAACCTTCACATAGCACTTCTACTTTCTGACCTATCAGCTGTGGTTTCCAATGACATAGATTTAATTCCATGGCAAACCCAAGTTATATCCTTTGGTGTAGCCTCTTGTCTCCTAATTTCCTTAGTTTAGGAGCTACTAAGGGGGTGTGTATGGAGATCTTAATGAAATTGCCAGAAACTCATTCCCAACAGAAGAATCTTTATATTACTGTTCAATCTGCCTGACCCCCATTAGTGACACACAGAGGGTAAAGAAATCTACTACATGCAGCATTGCCATAGATTCACTCCCTACTTCTTGTCCTGCTAATGGGAATCAGGCATGAGGGAAGCTGGGTTCTCTTCCCAATTCTTTAACTGATCTGAAGGATGGATTTGAGAAAATCTCTCAAGCTATCCATTCCTCAAATGCTTTTTGTGAGGCACGTTTTTTCTTACTCTACCTGGTGTCTTTCCTCCAAGGATATCAAAGTTATTTATTTTCCTGCTGAGGGGAGATGAGAAGGCTGAAGCAAGCAAAAGAAGCTTTTAATAAATATATTCAAAAAGCAAGTTTAGATCTAAGGTAGGGGTATGTGTGTGTGTAATCTTAAATCCTAAATCCATCCCTAGTCAAGACAGCATTTAAATGTGTGCTTAATTTAAAATGAAGCATATGATTAAGTGCTGTCTTGAACATAGGGATGCTTTCTTGAAGTGGGGCCCAAGTTCTTACTAATAATAGAGTAGATCATGTTGTTCTGATCTTGAAATCTCTTTACTGATTGCAAATGAAAATCCATATTGATCTAAACCTATTCCTTCCTGTTTGTTTATTATGGCACCGATTCAGGAAAATATACCTAATCAAAAAGCATGTGCTTATAGCATCAAAGCACGCTTAAAGCTAAGCATGTGCTTAAGTGCTTTCCTGAATCTGGGCCTATAGTATTAAGTTAATAATCCTGGCCTAGAGTGGGTCTCTGATTTGGTCTCTCCCTTTTACTACTTGTTCTTTTATGTCTGCCTCTGCAAATCCATTGGTTTGACTGAAATATAATCTGGAAACCTTGCTGATGGAGTCCATTGTATCTGTGCAGCACAGTTATGGAATCCGCTTCCAAATTGTATTTATTTAGGAAATCCAGCATTTTTGTTTTAAAATCATAATTCAGAAAATGTCCTTGTAGTTGCTTTTAATATGCTAAGTTGCCATGGGACTCTCTTTGAAGTGTATAGTATGTTTTTTGTAAATGTGTTATATATTTGTTATGAGAGCTGAGTGAATAGTCCAGATATTCAAAAAATTAGTTTGAATTTGAAAATGGAATTCACTTTGACCCATTCATCACTAGAACTGGTGTATAGTGAAAAGAATTATTCAATTAGTTCAATATACAGTATTTATAATATTCTTTCACCCAGCTCTGGTTGCTGTTGGCCCAAACCAAAGCTCAGCACCTTAGTATCCCTAAACTTTAGGCAGGGAATCATATTAGAAGTCTAAAATTCAGCTCAAACCCCAAATTTGGAATTGGCCCACAACTGTATAAATATGTTAAAGCAAAAACCCAGTTCCAAACATCCTAAAACTAATGATTATTCAAAATCTGGATTTGACTTTTATGGCTTGAACCCTTTATTTCTTATGAGTGCAAAAATGCAATATACTAAAAGCTAAGAAGTGTAGAGGCTACCTTGTTTGTTCTAACATTCTGATGCATTGTGACAGTTTGGAGACATGAGACTATTTCTGATTGTCCAGGTTGAAGGTCAGACTGTGCCTATGTCTTACTATGACTAATGCGGTAGATTGCATTCAGTGTTTCATAATGTGCCCTTAGGGACTATGAAGTGCCATTTCCTTTAGTCTTTCAAAATTTGGGATGAATGCATGCTGTCTGCTAGTGAGACTATATTTGTTTATTTCCTTTGTTTTCAAATATTTTGAACAAGGATGTTGAATACCACCTGTCTCTCTTCATTGTTGCTCCTGAATTGGAGCACTGCAAATTACTGCTGTGCTTTACCCACATCTAATGCAAATCAATGGCCTAGGATTTGTCACAGAGTTGTAAAAGTCAAACAAAACATGCATACACTAAACTCTTAATGTTAAAGATGGATCAGGAACAGGTTTGGCGCATACCACATTTAAAGGGAAGAATAACAAAATCAATTCTTTTCATCTAACAAGCTTCAGTGGGCATAATTCTGAGAAATTCAGTAATAGCCAACAGCTTCAAACTGGCGTTCCAAAAGTCAGGCACCCAGATCTGTATGGAAGCAATTAAAAACTGATTGGATTTTGAGACGTTAAGCTCCCACAGTTGTCACTGACTTCAAAGGGAGTGGATTAGTTGTTTTTGTTGTTGTTGTTGTTGTTGAAGCATGTAAGCTGTTTAGGCCTTAATTTGTATTTGTATAGCACTTAGCACTATGCTGAAAATAATTGCTGCTGTTCTGGTTGTCTGTCTGGTCTAAATACAGGCAGAGGACAATGAAAGTACATTTACATATAAGGTAAAGAGCCATCAAGCTAATAAGCAGCAGAGGAGACAACATACGGACCACAGTGGGGAACAGAGTCTGCACTCCAGGGAGCCTGCTTGGCTCTTCAGGCAGAGACAATGAACATTGGGTAATATAAGGGGAGCACATTTGAGTTATCCATCACTGAGGGGACATCGGGTTCTGTACCCTTTGAGCCTATGAAAGTTATCTCCTGGCCTGGTAACTTGATGTCAAACAAACAAAAACCTACTTAGGCAAAGACTGTAACTCGCTAAAATTAAGTTTAATCACTAGAAAGTGTTTTGTTTTGTTTGTAACTGTATCTGTCTTTATCTCTTGCTTAGTATCACATACATTTTGTTTCTTTATTAATAAACCTATTCTTGTTTATTACAAATTAAAAGTCTGAGTTTTCAGCTGACCTAACAGTTGGATGAATGCTCTGTCTCTTTGGAAGCAGCAAATTTAATAATTTCTCTGAGTGTCACAGTGATAGGGACTGGATGTTGCAGAGAGATATCATTGAGGAACTTGGGTTCACTGATTGTTACCTGCAAGGCAAGATTTAGACGTAGAGTCCTGAGGAGTTTGCTGATGAGGTCGACAGGCTGGTTTTGGCAGGGAGCTAAGGACATAGTCTAATCACCAGCAAAGCGCACTCTTGCTGAGGCAGGGAGGTAACACAGTGGCTTGTGGTTCTGGATGTCTTGAGCAGAATGTCACAAGACTCAATTTGTCCAACTGTACATTTGTAATGTAATTACCTTCAATGGTAGACCTTTTAGTATATAGTAACAGCATGGGAGAGAAAAGTGGACCTTCTGCTGCTCTCATAATCCTGTGCTGCAGGTCACAATGAATTTGTGAGGATAATTACTAACACTCCAGATCTTTAGATAACAAGATCATAATAAAATTAGTAATACTTAACACCTCCTGTACCTAGCCATTTTTAATTAAAAATTACTGGTAAGCATTATTGCTGGGTGAAATCTTGGTTTTGCTAAACTCAGTGGGAGTTTTGCCATCGACTTTAATGGGACCAAGATTTTATTAATTTTACAGATAAAGAATAGACAGGCAGGGAGGTTGTCACTTGGTCAAATCACAGGGTATGTCAATGGTGAAGCAGGGAATAAGACTCAATATTACTGATTCCCTGTCCTGGGCATTAATCAGAAAATTATCCTTTCTTCACCTTTTGTAAAATAGTTTTTTCTCCATGTGCTGAAGCCTGCTGCATCTTATCACCAAAATCTATCAAGCTCAGGATGCTGTGCCAGGTCAGAGTACACTGCTAGCTTCTCATTGGCACAGGAGTTTTTACAATAAATTATGTTTTAAAAAAGAAAAAGCGTGGTGTGGAGCAAGATCCATGAACACCCTACGAGACCAAAAATGTCATAATGGAAAGTGAACGTAAGGGGAAAGTGGTATTCTCCAGGCTCCCAGGAAAGCTGAATGTTTAGTAATTAATGCTGATGAATATCAATTTTGTTTAAATTATGTCACAGAAATGTGGTAATTTTTATGTTATTTATTAGAAATTGGGCATATATATCTCATTAGGGCACTGCATAGAGTAGTTACAGGCTGGGTTGTTATGCTACAGCTATCCTGGTGGAATTTTTTTTTTTTTTTAAGGTGACACCTTTCTGGTGGATGCAGTTCTGAGTAATTTCTTTGGAATGAACAAGTTTTAAATTCAACCATGTCTCAGAGGTAAAATACATGGTTTTCAGGGAGAAAAAGACCTTTATAATTTAAATCTAGTAACATAGAAATGCAGATATTCCTCAATCTATTGATGCTTGTGTTAAATTCAACAGCAGTATAGCATAAGATGTAAACCATTATCTACTTCTCTGTACACACACACCAGCATGGAAAGATTGCATTATATGAACTCCATTTACCAAATTGAAAAAGTAACAGAATAATCCTCCCTAATACTCAGAAACAGAGACTCCATTCTCTGTGGAACAAATTCACAAAAATATAGCACTTAGGTTAATGATATTTTAGAATTAGCTGGCGGAATGGTCTATTAAAATAATATGTTGCACTAAAAACTGTAAATGCTAAATGTCCATTAAGTAATCAAATATTAATATGTCTCATTGCTGCTCAAGGTGAGGGTCAAAAATGAATATAGGAGCATATCAAGAATAAGGCAAATTGACAGGCCAGAAATACAGTAGCACATATTGTTTTAATGTGTATTGGCCAACACAGAGATATAGCAAACCAGAAAAAAAAAAAAAGGTAATCTGCCAGGTCATGTAGCTATTTACTGGAATCTTCTTAACAGATAGCTATCAACAATTCAAAAGATGAAACTTTTTGTCAAGTATGAGTACAGACAGCTTCACTGAAGACTGCCTTCAGGAAAAGAGATTTATTTTGTTTAGGGATGTCAAGCGATTAAAAAAAATGATCATGATTAATCACGCTGTTAATAGAATCCCATTTATTTATATATTGTTGGATGTTTTCTACATTTTCAAATATATTGACTTCAATTACAACACAGAATGCAAATTGTACAGTGCTCACTTTATATTTATTTTTGATTACAAATATTTGCACTGTAAAAAAGAAACACAAGAAACAGTATTTAAATTCACCTAATACAAGAACTATGGTGTAATCTCCTTATCATGAAAGCTGAATTTACAATTGTAGGATTGTGTACAAAAAATAACTGCACTCTAAAATAAAACAATATAAAACTTTAGAGCCTACAAGTCCACTTAGTCCTACTTCTTTTTCAGTCAATAGCTAAGACAAACAAGTTTGTTTACATTTATGGGAGATAATGCTGCCTGCTTCTTGTTTACAATGTCACTTGAAAGAGAGAACAGATGTTCACATTGAACTGTTGTAGTTGGTGTCACAAGATATTTACATGCCAGATGTGCTAAAGATTCATATGTCCCTTCATGCTTCGACCACAATTCCAGAGGAAATGCGTTCAGCTGATGACGGGTTCTCGATAACCATCCAAAGCAGCGCAGACCGACATATGTTCATTTTCATTATCTGAGTCAGATGCCACCAGCAGAAGGTTGGTTTTCTTTTTTGGTGGTTCAGGTTCTGTAGTTTCCACATCTGAGTGTTGCTCTTTTAAGATTTCTGAAAGCATGCTTCACACCTCATGCCTCTCAGATTTTGGAAAGGACTTCAGATTCTTAAATCTTGGGTCGAGTGCTTTTAGCTGTTTTTAGAAATCTCACATTGGTACCTTCTTTGCGTTTTGTCAAATCTGCAGTGAAAGTGTTCTTAAAATGAACAACATGTGTTGGGTCATCATCTGAGACTGCTATAACACGAAATATAAGGCAGAAGGTGAGTAAAAACAAAGAGCAGGAGACATACAATTCTCCCCCAAGGAGTTCGGTCACAAATTTCATTAATGCATCATTTTTTTTTTTTAAACTACCGTCATCAGCATGGAAGCATGTCCTCTGGAATGGTTGCCGAAGTATGAAGGGGCATACAAATGTTTAGCATATCTGGTCTGTAAATACCGTGCAATGCCGGCTACAAAAGTGCCATGTGAACACCTGTTTTCACCTTCTGGTGACATTTTAAATAAGAAACAGGCAGCATTATCTCCTGTAAATGTAAACGAACTTGTTTCTCTTAGCGATTGGCTGAACAGGAAGTAGGACTGAGTGGATTTGTAGGCTCGAATGTTTTACATTGTTTGTTTCTGAGTGCAGTTATGCAACATAAAAACAATCTACGTTTGTAAGTTGCACTTTGACGATAAAGAGATTGCACTACAGTACTTGTCTGAGGTGAATTGAAAAATACCATTTCATTTGTTTCACTTTTACAGTGCATATATTTGTAATACAAATAATAATAATATAAAGTGAGCACTGTACACTTTGTATTCAGTGTTGTAATTGAAATAAATATATTTGAAAATGTAGAAAAATATCCAAAAATACGTAATACATTTCAATTGGTATTCTATCATTGTTTAACAGTGCGATTAAAACTGTGATTAATCTTGATTAATTTTGAGTTAATCATGTGAGTTAACTGCGATTAATTGACAGCCCTAAATCTGTTCTTTCGCACACTAGAAGTTACAGTGTGTATTCACAGAATAGAAGAGACTACTAGGTCAATTAGCTCATTCTCTGGTGAGTTCAAGGTTGTTCCCTGCACTACATTCTTCTAGTTGTTGCCCACTACAGTCCTAAATATCCCAAGGAATGGGAGTCCCATACTCTAATGGAGCAGTTGGTCGGGAAAATTCTGGTAGTCAGTTTAACCTTTTCCTTTCTAAATTTTATCATCTTGAAATATATAAACAGAAGCACAGCCTCCTGGGGCATTGGATCAGGACTGGCTCAGAGGAAAGAGTGCTGCAAAGCCTATAGAATAAATGGCTCCTTGTAGTTCCTGGGAAGTTCCTCATCCAAGCACTGACATGGCTCCGCCCAGTGTAGTTTGTAATAACTGAGAATATATCCACACAAAGTGGCATGGCTGTGGTGAGCTGCCTCCAAATTTTTCTTTATAAAGATTCAGTGTAAGTCAATGGGATGCCAATTCAAAATGACCAATGCATCTCTTTTGCGAAGAACAGATGAGTACACAAATAACGATCACGTAATCTGTCAGTATGTAGATTACTACTCTTGGCTTGCCACAACATATGCATTTTTGTAAAGATGGGAGGATACGGTTTACTGAGAGTGGGCTTATTTGGACAGCTGTGTGCTCTTATTATATTTTCCCACTCTTACAACCTATCTCAAAACCCATAGCTGACACAACACCTCATATAGAGACAGCATGCCCTGTACCTTTCCTCTCATACCTGCAACAGGTATTGTCAATAGAGTGGGAGAATTGCTAAACACAACCATGTTTTCCATATGAAATAGAAAACAGTGCACTAAACAATCACCACTAATTTTGTGAGCCAAAAGCAAAGCAGCAGCTCTCTGAACTCCTCCAAATGTTTGCAAGGGTCCCCTTCTGCCATCTACTCTTATACCACAGGGATGGCAGGTTTGCATGGTCTTTAGGAGTGAGTGAGAGGGGACTGCTCACTCTGGCATTCTTCAGCACACCTAATAGAGTCATAGGTAGATACCTTTCTGCCCTCCAAATGCTGCAAAAGAACAGTAATGGTTAGAGCTAGTTTAAAATTTGGGAAACTTTTCATTTTTTGTGTGTGAAAAATTTGTCCCCCTCTTTTCATTGAAAAATGTTGCAATCTGAATGTTTTTGATCTGCTTTCGTAACTGCACTTGGCAGGAGAGCTGGGGGAATTGGGAGCATTGGTTGCAGGATTAACTATAGCTTACAAATAGAAACAACCTCAGAAGTACCAATTGCAAAAAACTTGTGAGAGAGGCACATCCCCATCCACCTAACCACTGAAATCATTTTAACTGGCACAAAAAGGTTTGCAGGCTCTTGAGAGTGGATTGAGATACTATCACACATAGCAGTAATGAGCAGTGTCTTCAGACTCAGCACCCAGGTGACCGGTTTCCCTGGAGATCTTGAACACAAACCTTGTTTTGCCAAGTCCTGAAGTGGGGCTCTTTGTGTAAATGCTTTGCTACTGTTCTTGCTGTGCTAAGCATATTGGTTCCAAATAAAACATTGACTGTGAATAAATCTGTACCTACTTACTTGTCCCACAAAGAGGAATTAACCGAATGCTGGTGTTTTCTTGACCATTCCAAAGCTGGAGCAATAGAAAATAGGAAAAAAATGAGTGCCTGTATAACCAAGTTGTTTGCAGGCCTGTTGTAGCCCTGTTGGCCCCAGGATTAGAGACATGAAGTGGGTGAGGGAATATATTTTATTGGACCAACTTCTGTTGAGACAAGCTTTCCAGCTACACAGAGCTCTTCCAATAAAAGATATTCCCTCACCCTCCTTGTCTCTGTATATCAAAATGACTTTCAGCATTCTTCTGTTATAACATTTTCATATACTATTTTACATTCAAATACTTCTCTAATATCTAATAGCTAAGTCCACCCATCACTACCAAAATAACTAACTTTGAGTTTGGTTAAAATATGATCACAGAAATAATTTATATATATGTACGTGTTCTTTATCCCACCCTTGGTCTTGTCTACTTAAGGCTGGATTCTGAAAATAGCTGTGTGTGGCTAGACCCCCATGCTTGTACAGAGTCCCACTGACTTCAGCGGGTTCTGCATGGGTGGAGTGGTGCCCCCATGCGCAGTGAATTGCAGAACAGATTGATCCTGCAATGGGACTACTCACAGCGCGTAAAGTTAAGTATACAGTAGAACCTCAGAGTTACGAACTGACCGGTCAAACACACACCTCAATGGGAACCAGAAGTATGCAATCAGGCAGCAGCAGAGACTGAAAAAAAAGAAAAAAAAAAGCGCAAACACAGTACAGTACATTCTTAAATGTAAACTACTAAAAAAAAAAAAGGGAAAGTTTCAAAAAAAAGATTTGACAAGGTAAGGAAGCTGTTTCTGTGCTTGTTTCATTTAAATTAAGATGGTTAAAAGCAGCATTTTCTTCTGCGTAGTAAAGTTTGAAAGCTGTATTAAGTCAATGTTCAGTTGTAAACTTTTAAAAGAACAACCATAACGTTTTGTTTGTTTAAACATTTAGGCCATGTCTAAGCTACCTGCTGGATCGGCGGGTAGTGATCTATCGGGGAACAATTTATCACGTCTAGTGTAGATCCCCGGTCACTCTGCCGTCGACTCCGGAACTCCACCAGGGCAAGAGGCGGAAGCGGAGTCGACGGGGGAGTGGCGGCCGTCGATCCCGTGCTGCGAGGATGCAAAGTAAGTGATTCTAAGTCGGTCTAAGATACGTCGACTTCAGCTACACTATTCTCGTAGCTGAAGTAGCGTATCTTAGATCAATCCCCACACCCCCCCCAGTGTAGACCAGGCCTTAGAGTTACAAACAACCTCGATTCCTGAGGTGTTCATAACTCTGAGATTCTACTGAACGTGTAAATTATTACAAGATTGGGGCCTTAGATTATAAACTCTTGGGGGCAGGGACTACTCTCCAAGGAATTTTGTAATATAAATATAAATCATTAGGGTTGAGATATTTGAAAAGCAAAAGATAACTTCTCTTGTCTCCGTAGACTCTCATCTGTGTCTTTCACTTCTTTATTCCCCCTTCTGGCTTGGACCCTGACCGCATGCAGAACTCCATTCTGTTCGGGGGCACAGATCCATATTAGTGGATCCTCATGCAGGATTGGGTCTAATTTTTAGCTGCCTTGTGCTTCAGTTTCCCCGTCAGTAAAATGATAATACTTTTAGTTATCCACCTCTATAATGAATGAAAGGTGTTACAGAAGTGCAAAGTATTGTTGTTAAATATCTTAAAGGTAGACTTGTCATTATCTGTGTTGTTGAAAATAATGGATGAAATTGTATGTAAAATTACTTAATAGATATCATTTATAAAAGAAAGTAAAAAAAGGGACATGGAGAGATCGGAAAAGTGAGTAGGGAGGTGGAATCCCTGATGAGGATGTGGAAGAAAGAGTTCAGTTGAATAGTTTTGCTTTAGGGTGTAATTACATGAAATTACAATCCCATTGTGCATACTTAGGGGTGTATTATTTTTCCTTTTTAGGAGGAGACAATACAGCAATGTTGACAGATATAAAAAATTAATCATACTAAATAACAATACTGCAGTCTTCATCAGGAGCAATAAATGAAAAGCGGTGCTGCAGCAGTATGTTGCATGCTGCTAAAATGTGAATTTTCACAGTTTGTTGCCACTGGGCTTGCCCAGCATTCTGAGAACCTTGCAGATGTCAATTTACCTGTGTAATCATAATTTAGTGCAATTAGCATGTGAAATGTTTCACTATCTCTGTGTGGCTACCTCATAATTATAAAGTAAATGTGTACTTATCAAGATGTTGCTGTGCTCAGAGAGGTCATGTAATGATGCTCTCTACCTTGTCAGGGTACTGTGTTAGGGGTGCCACAGGAGCCTTAACTGAAAATGTTGATAAATGCAAAGTAACATATAATAGAAGGAAAATGCAAACTACTCACATACCTCAGCGTGTTCTAAATTAGCACTATTAACTCAGGAAAAGGACCTGAACTTCACTATGGACAGCTCACTGAAGGCTTCTGCTCAAGGTGGAGCAGACAAACCAAAATACTAGTACGTGTAAGGAATAGCATGAAGAATAATACAGAAAATATAATCAGTGTGTCGGCCTAATCTGGAATACTGTGTACAGAACTGGTTCCACTATCTCAGAAAGATTATTGCAGAATTGGAGTGAGTGACAAGAATGATCAAGGTGCTGGAAATGCTGTCATGGGAAAAGAGATTGAAAAGATTGGGGTTGTTTACCTTAGAAACAAGAAAAATAAGAGGGAACATAATAAAAATATATAATGAATGGTGCAGAAAAGAGAGCAGAATCTTATGTTTTCCCTTTTTCATTGTGCTGCAACAAGGGGACATTCAATAAAACTGAAATTAAAAACTGATAAGGAAATACTTTTCGTATTCGGTGTGTAATTGCACTGTGGAACTCATTGCCATAGGACAGCCTCGAAGCTAAAAACATAACCAGGTTCAAAGAGGAATTGGATGTTTATATGGATATTAAGAATATCCAGAGTTGTCATAAATACTAAAAATGAATTTTAGATGGGATAAAAATATCATGCTTCCAGGAGACTTCAGAGAGCTGATTATCTTACTCCTGCCTACTTTGAGGTTTCCTGCACCTTTTTCTGAAGCATCTGGTGGTGGTTGCTGTCAGATACTCAAGATTCCATATTAGATGGATCACAAGTTTTTTCCTAAAATTACTGACCTTTCAAGAGTCTAATTCTTGTATAGAAACAAATAACTTTTGTGCTGTGAGGATTATTTTTCCATCTCATCTTTGCCTTACAGTGGCTGCATTTCATTAATTGGCTTAATATAAACCACTATATATTTTTATTAATTCAGCAGATACTCATGTTTTCATTAATATTTTTCATTTTTATAGCAACTTTCAACCCAAAGGATCCAAAAGCCCATTACAAGTTGGATATGCATATTAGGACTAAAATTCAGCCACTTTTGAGAGAGGGGGCATATTGTGGTTTGGCTGTGTGCTCTGGGCCGGCAGTACCACCTAATGGTGATACTCTGGCGTGTAACACCTAATGGTGAGAGTCCAAGAGTCGATTTACCTAGAAGTTATAGTTTGGGAAGTGTTAACCAGCGTTAGGAGTCCAAAAGCCTCTTTACCTAGTGGCTATAGCTTGGGAAGTGTTGAGATGGGGGTGGGGGGATAAGGGGAAAATGGGACCACTTCACTCCAGTGGGTTCCAACCCAGGGCCCTTTGAAACTGTACAAGGTCTAGGGTCTGATAGCCCTACGTGCACTCCCTGGGTCACTTTCTACCCTTATGCTGGTCTCTCTGATGTCCTGGGTTGGACTTCGGGTCCCTCCTGTGTTCCCCTCTGATCTGTCTCCAGAGTCTCTTCCATTGGCAATAGTGAGTCATCACCTTCAGCTCCCATGGTCAATAGGTTTCCAGTGGCTTGGCATCCTGGCGGCTTCCTGTCAGGAGGCTTCTGCCCCAACTGCTCTCCTCCTCCAGAGTGAGCTGAGCTGCTTCCTTTTGAATAAGGAGCATGCCCAGCAGAGGCGAGGGGGTATGGCTTCCTGCATCAAGAGAAGCTCCTTAACACTTGCCTTGCTGGTGTGGGGTTGATACACCCTGTCACAGAGCACCATCCATTCAATGCACAACACTCTGTACACAATAGGTAGGAGGAGGCATTTTTGTCATGAAGACCAGTGAAAATCCTTACTGTTATGGCAAGTGCGATAGGAGCAACAGCCATTCCCTTTTGGGCCAGAGGTGGGGAATGAATTCCAGAATCAAGGACCCCTCAAAGAAAATATTTTGCCACTAGCCCTCAGACATTTATATCTGGGGTCAGTTACCTTGAGAACTTCAGCTGTTACCTGCAAGTGTTGGGACAGAACAGGAGTAAGGTGGTTTCCAATGTAACCGCCACCCAGCTGTAAAGGTTTTCATAGGTCAAAACCAGCACTTTGTCAGCCAGTGCAGACTATGAAGAAGATATGTGTCAGTGGTCAGTCTTATTCTGTACTACTTGAAGCTTCTGAGTGGTTTCCAGGTGTTGCCCCAAGTAAAGCACATGACAGAAACCAAGTCTGCAGGTGATGGAGGCAAGGATAGCTATGATGAAGTGTCTGCATTTGAGAAAAAATGCCCAAAGTAGATGTTAAAAAAGCATGATAGCTTATTGATCTCACTTGACCACCTAAAAGCATCTGGGGAGCTAAGAAGACACTTAGATTATGCACCTTGCTAAGAAAAGGTGGACAACTTGTGGAGTAGATCTGTGGGAAGTATTTGCTTTAAGTCACAAAGTCAATTGAATATCACCTTGGGTTCAAGCTTCAAAACTTTGCAAAAATGAGCTAGTGTTCCATGCAGATAATTTAATCTGGTGTTAGTAACACTGGACAGAAATGTTTCCTTATGTTTGATCCCTGTTTCTATTCAGAAACACTCCTGCTGAGGAGAGTCTTCACCACTGCTAGCCTGGCTGAGCCATCACAGTGCGGAGGTGTAGTCCACATGCAGTCCAGTAAAGGTACATTTATTAAAAACCGTTTATAAAGGGTTAATGTGATTTAAGATGACTGTGTCCACTGAAGCTTTTATAATTGAATGAGCTATACCATTGACATCTACCTTTCAAAGACCATCCTATCAATCCTTACTCAGGGCAAGCCATGTAGAAAACTGGTTTCTCTAGCACTGTCCCCCCCTGATTATAGTTTTAAAGTCATAGTTGCCATTTCTGAGAATAGCCAAACAAAAACCTCACTATTGTAGTCAGTGTACTGGCAAGCAGTTCTGGCTACTAGAAATGACCAGCAGGAAGTTCCTCAGCTCTTTCAGTGAAAGTTACACATGTGGGAGTGGAGAGAGAGCACACTAAATTAACATGTATGTAAAGGAACAAGCCTCTTGGAGGCTCCAGAATTATTGGAGTATCAGTGCTCTAGGGCCTCATTATAGTATTTTGGTGCAGGGTCTGTAATGCCTGCTGTTCCCTTTCCCACCTGAAGCATTCCCTTTCTCATTCTCAGCTGGCAGTTCCTTCCCACCTGAAACTCAGTGATCATCTATTTGACACATCTGGCTGTCATTCAGGACAGGTACTGTATACCTGCCATTAGGAATCTTTTTTTACCCATCATAGAGGAGCAGCTTTGTTTTGAGGAAGGATTGTGGTTTATTTCCATGTTGTACTAAAAGGGTTGGGGAGTATAGGAGGGAGGGTCTGCTTTTGGCTTTGACCAATGTATGGAAGGAGGTACTGCTTCCAGTGAATCCAGCAGAGAGCATCTGGCAAACCCAGTTGGATTGGATTGCTCTGCCCAGATGAAGTAGTTTACACTTTGGCAAGGTCTGCTGCATTATTCAGTTGAGGCTGTAGGGATTTGCAACAGTTTTGTTATTTATAGCGGTATGTTGCAGGACTTTCAAGCCTTACAAAGATTGTGCACTCTGCAAGTGTCACACAAGTGGTGCAGGATCAGTTTATGGTGAGATTAGAAATTTGCAAAGAGAGGTGGGGAGAGTTAGGTGATCTTCCCTAAAAATCTTTGCCGTTTTTTGATGAAAGCTTCTGCACAGATGAAAAAGCAATGTGGTTTTTGTTTTGTTTTGTTAATGATGACATTGGATTCTATAATGAAGCCCAGCAGGTAGGAAGATCCTGCACAGATTTCAAAAGCAAATGCTCATCTGTGCAATAAAGTATATTTTTACATAAAGCTGCTGCTTTACTAATTATTCCAGAAGTGGTGGGGCATTGGGATAAGTTTTTAATATGATAAAAGGAATGCCAATTTTAAAGAATTATGAATAATGGACCATACATGAAAACAAAGAACAAGCACGTAATTCCCCACAAAGTATAAACCATAATAAACATTTTAATGTGAAATGAAATCATATAGAAATGAATTCAGTGTGTCTAAACATCACCGTTTTGCTCCAGAATTTTTTATATCTTGGTAAGCCAATAATAATTAGCTTTTAGCTGGTGTAGGGATATTGCCCCTGACCAAGCCAGAGCGGCAACCATAAGTCCCAACACAGTGAGATAAGTTTATCAGCATAGCAAGCAAATGAGTTATAGTAGCAATAGCAAAGCTGAATATTTGATGCCCAAGACAAGTATGGAGCTAAATGTCTTCCACAATTCTAGCTTGCAAAGTAGACAGTTAAGAAGTCAGTGCACCTTAAAGCACTAGCCAGACCTTTTATTGCGTTTGCAGAACATTAAATCCTTCTCTAAAACAAGTCTCACACTGAATGGACTTTGAGAGGGAAGAATGCATTCAAGCCAGTGAAAGAAACAAACTGTGATTCCAGTAGACAAATGTTTCTCAGCAAGATTCTTGGCTAAATATCATAATAGCTATTCAGGTTCTGTCAGCGAGGTGCACTTGCAGTAATTTAGAAAGCAATTCGTACAGTTTAATTGGGAAGACAAACTAAAAAAGAACCCAACCTCATTTTGTAGTACGAACGCTGAACAGAAAGTGCAAAAGCTGGAGAAAAGAAACTCTTAAGTCATTGTATCACTGTGATAGTCTTTGGTGGTTTTTCCCTTAAGGAATGGGCCAACCTGACCACACCAAGTTATCTACGTTGGGTGGTCACAAGACAAGCCCCACTTTCCTACTGTTCGCAAGGGAGCTCTGCCCTTTTTTGGGCCACCTTAAGGTCTCTGTGTTTGGATTATCAACATGAAAGTCACAAAACCTCACACATTCAGGGATACTCCCTTCCTGTGGTTCTAGCAAAGGAGGAGGGGGTGGTGAATCTACAGCAGTTGTTCTCAACCAGGAGTACATGTAGCCCTGGGGGCACACAGAGGTCTTCCAGTGGATACATCAACTCATCTAGATGTTTGCCTAGTTGTACAACAGGCTACATAAAAACCACTAGCAAAGTCAGTACAAACTAAAATTTCGTACAGACAACGACTTGTTTATGCTGCTCTATAGTCTACACACTGAAATGTAAGTACAATATTTATATTCCAATTGATTTATTTTATAATTACATGGTAAAAATGAGAAAGTAAGCAATTTTTCAGTTATAGTGTGCTGTGACACTTCTGTATTTTTATGTCTGAGTTTGTAAGTAAGTAGTTTTTGAGTGAGGTGAAACGTGGGGTACGCAAGACAAATGAGACTCCTGAAAGGGGTACAGTAGTCTGGAAAGGTTGAGAGTCACCGGTCTACAGTGCTGCCAAACATACAGTCCCAGCTCAATGGGTTTGGGGAGATTGCTCTGGATGAGAATCCATGGCAGGCTCCGCCTGTCTGTCCGTCTATCTTACCCTGCTGTACTCTCCCCAGGGTTGGGATGAAGGTCTCCTGCGCAGGAGTTGCTTCTGTAGTCTACTGTTTAAGGCAATCCTGCTCCTTTCTCCCCAGTTGACTTCAATATTTTTTAAAGACCTCCTGCCTATGTTGCATGATTGACAGGGCCAGAGGAGTGGGACTAGCCTGACTGCCAGGTGATGCCTATATACCCCATCACAATCACATTCTGCTGTTTCAGCCTACATCAATAGATGAAAGCTCAACAACATAGAGTTTGACTTCAGTGAGGCTACACAATTGAAACAGAGAGGAATTTTGCCCAATTTTAATAACGTTTTAAATACAATTTTTAAAAAAAGATGATCAATGGCCAGTTCTTATTTACACAACTTCATCTTATCTCTTCTACCATCTCCTTCCTGGAGGCCACATCATCCCTAATATAGTCGTTGCCATTCTTTCTGCACCCCCCAACCTTGTTCCTCCTTGTTATGTTCACAGAATATATGCAGAGAAGTTAGATAAAAACATCAGATACTCTTTCCCCATTCTTAAAGCAATGTTAACACTACTTTTATTCTTAGAATCTGGATAACACCACCCAGGAACCAAAAACAGAGAGAAAGCACGTTGCTCCATAAGGCTGAGAGTCACAACTCTCACTCTACCTTGTTTTAGATTGATTCTTTCCAGACTGACTCTGATCTCAGGGTTCTTAGCAGAGCCCCCTAGCTTGCAAGCAAGGCCAGGAGATCTCCCTCCACACCCATTCTTAAAGTGATAGCTTGCAATTTCAACACAGTCTTCAATACTCTCAGTCCTTCACTCTTTCTTTTCTCCTGTTCCCTCTGGAATGCCTGTGCCATCTCTGACATGGCCAGACTCTCTTTCTAGTGGTCTGTCTGTTCCCTATGCCCTTACTGAAACCTTGGTATCTCCCTTCACCTCTTTGGCTTCTCCTTCTTTTGGTAGAATCTCCTTCCAACCCCCTCATCCATTAGACCATGTCAGTATCAGACTCCTCATTTCTTCCTCTTGCCACTTCCCGCCTATTCTTCCTCCTCCTCTGCCCTCCAAATGCACACAGTTGGCATCTCACTCTTTGCATGGCTGTCATTTGCCCTTCCCCCGGATTCTATTTTGAGCGTTGCCTCCTTTGGTCTCTGACTCTGTTCCTCTCTGACTCTACTACCACCAAGATCTGTGCCTGCGGTGGCTCCACCTGGGCCTAGGCTTCAAGGTGCACCACAGCGGCCCTCCTACTCATCACAGCATAGCCCCCTTGGCACTCATTGTTGGCGACAGCTGGGTATGAGCCTGGCGCTCCAGTGCCATTCATTTTGAGGACTAGTTGATTTGGCAGGTGAGCTGTTACACACTTGTTAGCGGATTCCAACTTCCATGGCCACCGTCCTGCTGTCTATATCAACCAACACCTTTTCTGGGGTCTGATGAGCGTCGGCATTGGGCGCCTTAACTCAGCCTTCAGTTCATCCTGCAGCGCCAGTTCTGCTTACCAAAAGTGGCCCACTAGGCACTCGCATTCCACGCCCATCTCCACACCAGGGAGCTGGGCTTCTTACCCATTTGAGAATTCCTCCACTCAATGTCTTGGTCACTCTCATGACCTGATCTTAAAATCACTGTTATCTCTCTGTCCTTTTATTTCACTGTTTCCACTTGGCACTTACTGCATTTTCTCCTGGCTACCCAATCTCCTCTCTCTGTCACTCACTTCTTCCATGACATTTAGTCAGCAAGCCAGACTCAATTGTTTAAATAATTTGAAGCTACAAGACAATGTTGCTACTTGCCCAAATAACTATAGTTTCATCCCTAGGACATAGGTGTCCAGAAGAAGTCTTTGGCTATCCCAGTAAGCAGCTGAAGACTCCAGTAGATCAAAATAGGTAACAAAATGTAATCTCGTGGCTTGAGAACTAATCCACTCTCTCACTCTGTCATGCTGTTATAAGCACTTTTGTTTCTGGAGGATTTTCTTTGGCCTTGGGTCTCTCAAGGCAGCTGTGTTCTGGACACTGCCATTTTGAGTATGCAGAGGGGCTTAGTTCTTGTCCAGATAACAGATGCACTTGCCATCGAAGGTGGTGGGAGTTGTGCTTCTGTAACCTAGGGAAAAGTCAAATTCAGAGATGTGATATCGGGAAACCAATGCATCAATCATTTCCCTTCTACAGGGCCAAAAAAATCTTTGGGAACCTGAAGGCTGTATGCTGTGTTTCAAAAAAGCTGCAAAATTTGTGCGCCAAATATTGTCACTCAATTTTTTTGCTTTTTACTTTGCAGCTGAACCCTTTGTTTTGATTGACTATATTTTTAAGGTCTTCCAGACCTGGATCTTGTTTTATCACATGACTTTAAAGCACTTAGCTTGTGCTGGGTGCTGTATGAATAATGATACTCTTAGGACAGCTCATAACTTAGGCTGTTCATGGGAAACCACTTGGAATTACTTCAAGCATTTTTTATTTTTGTTTATTTAGAGGAACAAACTATCAGAATAGCCTCAACCCAGCTGAAATTTGTCCATGCACAATTCTAGGTGTGTACATCATTTAGCTGCAATTTTTGCTCATGATGACTCGTGCGCCCAAACAATACAGTTTACATGGGCCAAGCTTATCTTCTCTTAATTTGTAATCAAAACTGAGCTTTTTTTTTTTTTGAGGAGGGTGGAGACTGAGATCACTTATACATTAAAAATATGTGGAGAAAGAGAATATATAAACATACATATAACCCCTGCTAACATTAGCATGGCTCTCTGTCTCCCACGAGTGGCTGGACCAAGTATAAATGCTATTGCCTGTGAGCAAATGGACCTAATTCTTCAACTAAAGCTCAGAAAGGGGCACTGTTCTTCTGCGTGTGTGTGTGTGTGTGTGTGTGTGTGTGAGTGAGTGAGAGAGAGAGACTATTTTCTTCAGATGGAAAAACATAATGAATTTATCACAAACATGCTTTTAACAACGATTCACAGGACAGGAATTTCCATTATTCATGCAGAACATTTCAGTAGCAAACATTCTGAAGCAGCATGACCAGAATTTCAAAGATATTAAATATAGTGATCATTTCCCAAAGCCCCTCAGTTTCTTCAAGTCACCAACCTATACCATCTGAGCACTTGCTCTATTCCAAAGGTATTTTCCAACATATGTATAAAGAAGTTTAAAGAACACTGCAAAACCAAGAGAAGACTACTTAAATATTTACATTCAATGTGGGGTTCCATGTGCAGTTTTTACAGAGAAGGTGAATTATGGGCATAACCGCTACTTAAATTTATTTTCTTGCTGCTGGAACTAATATATTTTAAAACTTGAAACTTCAGTCGAACAGCTGCCAAGAAAAGTCCAAAATGAAGGTACTACAGATGAAAAACTGAGAACAAAGATAAAATTGGGGGAAAGGAAGGGTTAAAGCAGGAAATAAGATCAAGTCAACATTGCTATTGGTCTACCTCTATCTCACCCTCATTACTACTGCAACCCCTCAGCTGTCCAGCTTCATTCTCCTTACCCATTAAATGTCTTATCCTCTTTTTGTACCTTCTCCCCTCTACATTTCTCCTCCTTCTGTTGTCCTCTCAGTTTACTTCCCCCTTCTCTTACTCCCAGAATTCTTTCTCACCATTCCTCACGCTCTACTTCAACTCCAATGAGAGACCCCAAAAGAAACCAACCTCTAGAACTGTGCCCTGTTAACATTTAAAAAATGAAGTTCAGCTAGATGATCATAATAATCCCTTCTGGTCTTAAAATCTGTGAAATGTAGGCCCCACAAAACCACAAAGTGAAAGAAAGGCAGTAGCAAGACATATGTTTCTTATTGCCTGGCCAGGTCGCACATGTGTATGAATCTCCCAGCTTGACTGACGCAACAGATTGGGGCCAAGATATGGGGCATGGAAAGAGGTTCCACAGTTGTATCTTGCCCACTAGAATAGCTGTGGCCGGGAGCTCCAGCTTCGTTGAACCAGCCATGGGGGCAGCCAAATGAAAACACCATTTAGTCACTTTTTATTAAGTGTTGTTAAAAAACCAGCACCTGCCCCCCAGCAGTCCTGTGTTAGTGTCTCTCTAATCAAAAAGAAAAGGAGGACTTGTGGCACCTTAGATACTAACAAATTTATTTGAGCATAAGCTTTCATGTAATTCACAAAAGCTTATGCTCAATTAAATTTGTTAGTCTCTAAGGTGCCACAAGTCCTCCTTTTCTTTTTGCGGATACAGACTAACACGGTTGCTACTCTGAAACATCTCTAATTAAAGTTGATTAGCAACCTGCCAGTAGGGTTAATAGCTTTGCCAATGTCCATGTGTTGCTCATGATATCTGCAGTTGTACAGATTTGAGAGTTGCATCAAATGTTCTAGTCCATTCAGTAATCAACAGTGCTAGCGGACTCCGACGTACTCCTGGCAGACCTCACTGCATGCCGAAGTGAGCATGCCATCAGACATGCTGCATAATGGATAACAGCAACAGCAACTACTAGATCATATATAGGTAGCACAGGCACAAAATGTGCGTGTAACGGGGCAAAATGGTAAATGTAAAATATATTTAGCATTTATAGATGATATTTTGAGTTATTTAATGTCATAGTTCTTTCTCTTTGTGTTTAAGTGTCAGTTATCATATAGCCCTGTGATAGGGTGAAGCCCACATGATGGGCAAGAAAGGGTCTAGTTAGGCACATTTACTTCACCTGGGTGGTAATTTGGCAGTTACTTGTCAGACAGGGAGGGAGGGAGGGACTAAAAGGATCAGGCAACTCAACAGACACCTTGGACTTATAAATACTGAGAGAGATCAGTCAAGGGGAAGAAAAGCCAGAGGAAGCCAACAGGTAGGTTTGCCAGGCGTCTGGTTTTCAGCTGGAATGCCTGGTCAAAAAGGGACTCTGGCAGCTCTGGTCAGAACCGCTGACGGGGCCGTTAAAATCCAGTCGGCAGCGCAGTAGGGTTAAGGCAGGCTCCCTGGCTCCCGTAAGCGGCCGGCACGTCTGGCTCATAGGCATAGGGTGGCAAAAGGGGCTCTGCACACTGCCCCTGCCCTGAGCGCCGGCTCCGCAGCTCCCATTGGCCAGGAGCCATGGCCTATGGTAGCTGCCTGGCCGTGCCTCTGTGTAGGGAGTTGGACATACCGCCGCTTCTGGGAGCTATGCAGAGCAAGGGCAGGTAGGAAGCTTGCCTTAGCCCTGCTGTGCAGCTGACTGAGCCGCCTGAGGTAAGCACCGCCTGGCTGGAGCCCACACCCCTGCCCCAGGTCAGAACTCCCTTCCAGAGCCTGCACCCCTGCCCCAAGCCCCCTCCTGGACCCAAACTCCCTCCTGGAACCTGTACCCCAAGCCCCTGCCCCGAGCCCCCTCCTGCACCCCAAACCCCTCATCCCTGGCCCCACTCCAGAGCCTGCACTCCCAGCCAGAGCCCTTACCCCCTCCCATACCTCAACCCCGTGCCCCAGCCCTTAGCCCCCTCCTGCACCCCAAACCCCTCATCCCCAGCCCTGAGCCCCCTCCCACACCCTCAACCCCTCATTTCTGGCCTCACCCCAGAACCTGCACCCCCTTCCACACCCCAACCCCTTGCCCCAGCCCAATGAAAACGAGTGAGGGTGCGGGGAGAGTGAGCAACAGAGGGAGGAGGAATTGAGTGAGTGGGGCAGGGGGCTTCAGAGGAGGGGCGGGGTGGGGCCTCAGGAAAGAACGTTCAGTTTTGTGTGATTAGAAAGTCAGCAACCCTACCAGCAGGTGGGCTGGCTCCTGTGAGGGGCTGAAGCACCAGAGACTATTGGGGTGTGCGGGGCAGGTGGGAGTGAGCTTTCCAGCCCAGAAAGATAGATTTTCACTAGCAGGGTCAAGCTAGAGTATTAAAAATATCAGTGCGGATTTTGGGCTTTCAATCCCACCCAACCCCCTAAGCCTGAGAGCCCAAGCTGCCATATCCACACTGCTATTTTTGGTGCACTAGCTGGAGTCTGTCTACCTGGGCTGGAAAGTTCGCTACCAGCAGCAGTGTAGACATACCATGGGAGGCTAGTGGCCTCAGAAAGACTTAGGCAGGACAGTAGTTGATATCAAGGCTGGGGAAAGGCAGCCAGCATGGAATCCCGGGGCAGGGTGGAGCACAGGGCCCAGAGGATAGGTTGATTCTTGGGACTTAGGACTGAACCTGGACAATTTGTTACCTTGGGAAGTAATAAAAGGATATTGGACTAGCTGCCTCTCAGCCAGAGGGCTGAATGGTGTGCAAATACTGATGGCCTGCAGGGGGTATCAGAGATGAAACCCCCTGCAACATCTCACACTGACACAAGGGGGCACATTGGTGGTTAAGGTGCTTCATTACAGGCTCTCCTTATTAACAGATACTGCTGACGAGCTGCACTGGCAGTAAGAACATATGCTGATTGAGCACTTGCTGGAATGTCAGCAAAATGTGAAATATGTTAACATATTTTTTTTAGCAGTCTTGTAACTTAAGCATTTCTTCAAATGACAAACCTGTAGGGTCTCTTTTGTGCTCCCTGTATTCTGAAGCTGTGCAAGGCTGCACCCAGCTGGGTGTACTTCAGAGCAGCTCTGAGATTTCTCTAACTTACTCTGCTTACCGTAGTCCGTTATGGACTCTAGGAGGCAGAGAATAGCTATAGCACAGCGTATCACTGCTCTGCACCCTGTACTGGGGTTTGGGTTCAGGGCTGGTGAATTAGCCTGGTATATTAGCCAGGGATGCCCTGTACACAGAGGTATCGGGAGATGTTTACACCCACTTTATGATGATCTGGCTATGTGAAAGTGATCTTCTTGTATCTGGTATTCAGGCTGTAGCAGAGCGCAGCTGGCCCTCCTGGCTCCTGCCTCTGCTAGGCTCAGATAAAGTCACTCAGAGACCCTTGGGTTCAGGAACCTGAGGTTCCTTTATTTACAAGTTCCTGCTCCCACCACCTTCTCACCATACAGCATACACAGCTCTGGGTTCCTTGTGTCTGAACCCAGGGGGGAAGGGCTTTCTTCATGCCTGCACACACTC
Source organism: Chelonia mydas (assembly GCF_015237465.2). NCBI lineage: Eukaryota > Metazoa > Chordata > Testudines > Cheloniidae > Chelonia > Chelonia mydas. The sequence continues at coordinate 157,422,213 of NC_057850.1, forward strand.
ACTCTTCTCTGTGCCAGTCTCCCCCGCCTGTCTTCCCAGTCTCTTATATAGTCCTGGGTTAATTGGGCTGGCAGCTGGCTCTCATTCCCCTCAATTTGGGCAGGTTCTTTCCAGCCAGCTTTCCAGCCATTTATTCACCTAAATGGGGCTGGAGTGGCAGGGGGCTGATTCTGCAGTCTTTCTGCTCAGCACCCTGTCACAAGTCCCTATGATTCTCTTCTCTGGGTTGCCACTGGTAGTATCTGATATAGATCTTCTGGTACCTTCTCCCTTCTGCATTTGAAGGGTAACTGTATTTATGCTCATAAATCAAATGAGAGCTATGGTAAGTGATTAGTGATATCAAGAACTTGAAGATGAGAATAACTTGATGGTGGTCTGTTTGTAGCCAATTTGAGAAGACAGAAACCACAAGAAGGAAGTATTGTGTTTACTTTCTGGATTCCTCTGTCATTTATACCAGCAAAGATGCCAAGTAACTCAATGAAGTTTCAGGATTTGCAGTGGTGTAACTGAGCAGAATTTGGTCCAATGTATCTGTGTACTGCTTAAGAACGTGTCTTGAATGCTGAGTGTATCCAGGGTTTAGTCCTTGCTTTAATCTGAGAAAATAATTGGATGGCTAATTCTGCGGAGGAGTGAAAATATTGTCTCGCAGCACTTACTGAAGCAACACGGGCTAGATGGCTTTAATCAGATTTTAGAAGTACAGCCTTATTTTTAACACCTGTAGGTGGAGCTCCAAACTCATCTTCTACTTCCGCACAGCATAAGGACCAGTAGAAAAGAAATCCATGTCTAAATACAGTATTCAAATTGTAAAATTTTACAGAAGAAGCTTCTTAAAATTTTATAACAGAATGCTTTCACTATGAGAAATAATGAGAACTGATATGATTTTCTAACTATAAAACTGCTATTTTTTATTTCCCTTAGATACTCAATCTTATCAGTAGAAGTAATTTCCTAGTTTTCAAGCACCTTATTTTGTCTTATAAAATTTTAAATCTAACTTAGAAAAAGATACAATAGATATTTTCTTTTTTAATGGTTGTTATAGAATGTTTAGCATCTCTGACATGCTGCTATTCCTTACTTCCTACTAAAGGAACTGTACAGGATGTGAAACTGTTCTGTCTGCATTTTTTAGACTAGTCACTTTCTTTTGTGCTGTGAAAGATTAAGGGTCTAGCTGGTGTGAAAGCCTTGATTGTCAGTTTACATAGAGTCCAGCATGGCACAAGGATTAATTGCAGGGCCAGTATTCTCTGTCTCACGCTGCACTGAGAACTACCGCAGCTTTAGCCTGCAGGACCAAATTCTATTGTGAGAAGTGGTAATACACCCACATTGCTGGCTGGCTATTGCATGTCTCTCTTCAATCGAGCCCACCTGACTATTCAGTTATTGGAAAATCTGGAATATTATCACTTTGAGTCTCAGACAATTGAGTTTGTTCCATAAAATAGGACTGTTCAGATGCATGCTCAGTTGCACAAGACAGATACTTAGTGAACACTTCCATATCCCCCATTTCTTTGTCATGCTTAATCTGAGGAAATAAAAAGAATTCTCTTCCTAGTGAATGTTTGCAGCAAAGCTGTAATTTTACATGGTGTGCTTTACAGCTGCAACAATCATTTCCCCAAATCTAGGGAGACATATAATGCAGATGAAAGGAATGCTTCCTTCCATCCCCCATTGCATTCCTCCACCCCCCCCCCCCCCCCCCCCCCCCGAAAAAAGCAGTTTTATGTGTGCATGGAAAAATGCAGATGAAGAATAATTCACCAGTGTTCATAAAAGGAGAGCGATGGAATGTCCAAGAGATTAAAATCGACAATCCAGGAATAGTCCAGGAAGATATATTGGTGGTGGCTCCCTTGTATTGCACTATCAAGGTACTGCCATCCTATAGTACAGAGATCTGCAGAAACGAATTTGCACTCGAAAAACAGGGTTGGTTTCTTAAGGCCGAACACAGAATAGATTTTTAAGCAATTAAGCATGAATGTAGAGTGCCTTATGGTGTGTTGGTATAGTCTACTAAAGACTGAATTAAGACAACAAAATACATGCCACATGGGGTTTGTTTATTTCTAATTCTTTACACCAATGCTCTCACATTATGGTGGTGTATTTTCTCACCCATCCCTTGTATCAGCTGGGTTGTAGGACTACTTGTGGGGCTGGTGGCAACAGAATGTGCTGCCCATTGGGACCTGTAATCTGGCAAGGACCAGTGTGAGAAGAATGAGATTAAAGATACAAAGGGTGCAGGGTAAAAACAGGGAAAGCAGCAGTAGCAAGGACTAGAATAGCTAAAACAGAAGAGGTCTTTGGAAACAGACTTGAAGCTCCATGAGGTCTTCAAGGGGAGGAAGGAGAGACTGAGTACTAGTGTGATTTTTTTTTTTTTTTTTTTTTTTTTTTTTTACTATACAAAGTTTGCTAACCTAACCTAAGGAGAGAGGTCATTTTGATCCATGACTTGCATATAAAATGAGTATTAGACATTTGGGCAATAAGCAATAATGACATAAAGGAGCCATTAGAGCTGATCATCTCAGTGGAATTGTTTCCATTCAAAGTATTAAGCATTGAGATTATAAACGTTAGCTGCGTCATAGGACCCATTTTCATTATTGTGACAATGAGATTGTTTCAAGTCAGTGGAATTGTTGTGTATCAAGTAAGGATGGATGAACCAGCTGGAATTAAATAAGAACCCTCCTCCTGCTGCATGCCCTTGCTCTACTTCTAAATTGAATAATTTTGAAGGTCCAAAAAGTTTCATTAAAAGCTTCCGATCATTCAACATTCCTTGAATCTCCTGTAGCCAGGATCCGTTAACCCCGTCACTGGAAATGGCACCAAAACCTGATGCCATTTTAAAATGCTAGTGGTACTAGAATTCTCCATGATTTGTGTCACAGATTAAATCATGGGTTTACAAAGTCTTGCGTCTCACAAGATACTTACCTTCCCAAGAAATTAATGGCAAGTGTGGGCTGAGAAAGGGAGAGGATACTTCAGTCCTGCAATGCACTTGGTGGCATAAATTGCACTTAAACCTTAGGCTGCTTCTATTGTATGTTTCAGCATGGTAAAGGAGCAGGATCCCCACAGAAAAGCTATTAGGAATTTTTCAGTTAGCAATAATTGCACATCAGATAGACCCCATTAGTGAACATATTGGACAGTGTTAACAGGTCTTGTGGCACAACATCAGAAAGGGACTCTTTCATGAAGAGTCCTCCTTTCAGAAGAAATGAAGTGTGCCTCCTGTCCATCCCACACACCTTATTTTTCAAGCGGATAATAAAGCAGGTAGTGAGACTTGAAGCCTGATGGGAGAATGAGGTTGTGGGGAACTCTTGCCATAAGTTCAGATACTCCGAAAAACTTCAGCTCAGCCTGTTTGGATCCTTATCCCAATGATAACCTTTTGCGGTTTTCCCATTGTGGGGCATCTCAACAGAATTGAACCACTGATGCATTAGAACCATAGAATTGTAGGACTGCAAGGGACCTTGAGAAGATTTCTAGTCCAGTCCCCTGCACTTAAGGCAGGACTAAATATTATCTAGACCACCTCGACAGGTGACTGTTTAACCTGCTCTTAGAAACTTCCAATGACAGAGATTCCACAACCTCCCTAGCCAATGTATTCCAGTGCTTAACCACCCTGACAATTAGGAAGTTTTTCCTATATCCTTCCTAAACCTCCCTTGCTGCAATTTAAGCCCATTGTTTCTTGTCCTATTCTCAGAGGTTAATGAGAACATTTTTTTCTGCCTCTTTATTGTAGCAACCTTTTATGTACTTGAAAATTATGTTCCCCCTCAGTCTTCTCTTCTCCAGACTAAACAAATCAATTTTTTTCAATCTTTCCTCAGGTTTTCTGACCTTTAATAATTTTTCATGCTCTTCGCTGGAGTTTTCTCCAGTTTGTCCACATCTTTCCTGAAATGTGGCACCCAGAACTGGACACAATACTCCCGTTGAGGCCATATCTGTGTGGAGTACAGTGGAAGAATTATGTCTCTTGTCTTGCTTACAATACTCCTGCTAATACATCCCAGAATGATGTTTGCTTTTTTTTGCAACAGTGGTACACTGTTGACTCATATTTAGTTTGTGATCCCCTATGACACCCAGTTCCCTTTCCACAGTACTACTTCCTAGGCAGTCATTTCCCATTTTGTATGTGTTCAACTGATTGTTCCTTCTTACGTGGAGTACTTTGCATTTGTCCTTTTTTAATTTCATCCTATTTACTTCAGACCATTTATCCAGATCATTTTGAATTTTAATCTAATCCTCCAAAGCATTTGCAATCCCTCCCAGCTTGGTGTCATCTGCAAAGTTTAGAAGTGTACTCCCTATGCCATGATTGGAACTCCACTTTAGTCAAGCCCTTGCAGCTTGACTGTGATTCTTTAGAAATGGTTTTCCAACCAGATATGCACCCATCTTACAGCAGCTCCACGTAGGTTCTATTTTCCTAGTTTGTTTATGAGAATAATATTATGGATAGAAATTGCACACACGGAACACTGATCTCATGAACATTTTTATTTATGTTTTAAATGAGTTTGTAAGCAAGTTACAGTAACCAAAGCTTATTTAAATCAAAAGCTAATAAAAATGCATAAGACTTGTATTGCACTTTTCACCTGGAGATCTGAACATCCTGTGAAGGTTAAGTATTACTAACCCCATTTTAGAGATGGCGAAATTGAGGCACAGAGAGGTGAAGTGACTTACCCAAGATTCCACAGTAGGTCAGCAGCAGAGCCTCGAATGACTCCACAGCCAGTGCCCTAGCCACTGGACCATGATGCCTAGCTTAGTTGACAATGTTGTTGGCTGTTCTCATGGTGCTGATTCCACATTTCTGGCCACTAAAATACTTGTAAAGGCAGCTAAAACTACATGAAATACAAAGGAAAGTGGTGGAACTGGTTCGGGCTGATATTTCCCCTGCCAGGTATCTGCCTTGGGCTGAATGTTCTTGAAAAATACCAGCCAAAAGGATTTAGCCATTTCCAAGAATGAATCTGGGGGGGAAAGACATTGTTTTGCCATGTTTAAGGGTCACCAGAATTGTTTTTTTATTTGAGAAGTTCTAGCACCCCATGCTTTGGATCAGGGACTTGAAGTTTGCTAGGGGATGGCCTTTATGTTAGGGATGTGCCTTTTGTAGTCCTGGTGAAAAATCCTTCCAAATTTGGCCAAAGGTTTGTGTATGCAACCTTAATTTTCTCCCCTTGTGCATGCACATTATGATACAATCTTGGATTAAATGATCATGTATTATTTTTTCCACAGGACCTCTGCTTCATTCAGTGCACAGGAGGGACCCTGCTCCGGGGATGAATCAGGGTTGTGTGGTGAAAGAGGCTGTTGTCTATAGGATACATGCTTTGTTTGTTGCAGAAGATGGAGAGTGTAAAATGGAAGAGGAGGGGGACTGTAAGAAGAGAAAGGATAGTTAATACCACTCTAAACAATTGGATTCTGTCCTGGCCTTTGCCATAGAGTTCCCATGTGATGCTAGGCAAATCACTTAAACCAAACTTTTCATAGGTGGGTCGCTAATTGTGTGTTCCTCATTTTCCGGGTGTCCAATGATTAGGACCCTACCAAATTCACAGTCCATTTTTGTAAATTTCATGGTCATAGCATTTTAAAAATCTTGAATTTCATGGTTTCAGGTATTTAAAGCTTAAATGTCGCAGTGTTGTAACAAAGCATGAATATGTATTTTAAAACAGCAAAATATAAACATGTAAAGCCCTTAAGTCAGCATTTTTCAAACGGGGTTCTGACAAGGCTACCGTAGGGGGGTCATAGTATTGCCACCGGTGCTTCTGTACTGCCTTCAGAGCTGGACAGCTGGAGAGCACCTGCCCAGACGCCCAGCTCTCAAGGCAGCGCTGCCACCAACAGCAGCGCAGACGTAAGGGTGGTAATACACCGTACCATGCCACTCTTGCTTCTGCACTGCTGCTGAGGGCTGCGCTGCCTTCAGAGCTGGACGCCTGGCCAGCAGTTTCTGCCCTCCGGCCACCCAACTCTGAAGGCAGTGCAGAAGTAAAGGTGTCCATATGATGACCCCCCTACAATAACCTTGAAGTCTCTTTTGGGTCAGGATCCCCAATTTGAGAAACACTGTGTACTTTTTTATACTTTTACCCTATATACTTTTAGTATAGTATATGGTCTTTTGTGTACTTTTATCCAATTTCACAGGGGAGACCAGGTTTCACGGTCCGTGACGTGTTTTTCATGGCTGTGAATTTGGTAGGGCCCTACCAATGATTTTCAGAAGCATCTGAAGTCAATAAGAGTTGTGTTCCGAACGTATAAAGTGCTATGTACTGTTAAGTACCCACCAAAATCAGGTCCTAGATATCTCAAATTGGTTGTTTAAAATTAGTGGATACTTTTCATCTTAATTTCTCTGTGCCATGGTTTCTCTTGTGTACAAATCTGATTAATACCACCCCTTTACCTCACAGAAGTGCTCAGAAGATAAATTAATTTAATGTCTGTGATACACTCAGATACTATAGTAATGAGCACCATAGAAAAGGCCACAAGGAAATGAATGTCTGGCTTCAGAATAAATAAATAAGGCCTAGCGCCATAAATTGAACAGAGACCAAAATACTCATTAAGTGAGCACCTATTCGTTGAATGAGGCAGGGATCCGATGGAAAAAAATAGTATGTGATCATGTGTACCCATGGGGATTGAATGGGGAGTTAAGTGACCTATGAGAAAATCTCTCTATTTAAAGGTGTTTCTCACTGTAAATAGTTTCTGAACCCAAATCTCAGCATGCATTAACTGTGTGTCCTCAAACACTTTTACATGTTGTTTGCTGCTTTAGGTTAATTTATTTCCATGTATCTCTCAGCCTTCCAAGCTTCCAGTCTTATGGGTATAATTATTTAGTCAACTAGAAAGGTAACTAAAACCTGCTGGCAAAGAAACAGTGGAAGAAAAGATCCTGGTTATTGGGAAGAAATGTCTCTCATTCTATTAATAAAACTGTTTTGGGAGGGGAGTGGTGGTGTAACCTTTTGATTGTGAAAAGAAAAGGTCAAGTCTTTAAAGGTGAATTACAAAGCAAAAAAAGAGTACCTTTTTCTACCGCTTTATAACATAGGAATATGGCCTCACGACGTTTTCTTTCTTTCACCCCAATTATTCCATGCTTTGGCTTTTTACATTAGAAAGAGAAGGAATATCACATCCTGACCTTCCCTCTCTTTCCTGGAAGGCCCTTGCACACAGAAACTGAGCTATAGCTGTCCCAAATGATGGGGAAGGGATCTGAGTCTTAGATTTATTAAAACTCAGCCTTCCCCAGTGCTCTTGGTTTGGACCAGGGACCACAACAGATACTTGCATCTTACCTTCCACGAGTCACACATCACCTTGCCCCACTCATCACCCTCCTGTTGTCTGGAGATGACATTCTACTCTATTAAGCTGCTTGATATTGGTCAGAGACTCTACCCTCCAGATACAAGGCAGAGAGTCACTTTCTCCCTAAACATCCAGTCCACAGACCCTATTTTCTCCCCCCTCCTCAGCTGTATCCTACACACTTTTGCATCACAGGCTTGGGAAGACTGGCCCGGTAGGTGCAGGTTATATCACCATACATTAAAAGACACAGAGTTGTCATTTATATATGTAGCGATAAAAACTCTTAGGTAGCAACTTGTGGGGATAACTTGTCAAAAGATGGCAGGACTGGAGAAGTAGAGTTAAAGTAGACGGTGTAGAATGAGGATTTCCAGTGATTTGATGTCTAATATATTTGATCTAAACGTGTTTTAATGAGGTTCTTTTAGTTTAATGCATATATTTATAACCATAACCCTGCCTTCATGTAATTTTTGTATGGTAATTGGAAAATATACACATTTACCACCTTAATTCTGTCACATTATGCACAGTATAAACTGGGGCTGGTTGCCAGAATCAGACAGACTACAACAGCTAAAGACTCAGACTGCTAAAGACCTAGGGGGCTTGACTTTCAAAAGAGCTCAGCATCAATCGTTCTCATTTAGGCATCTAAATAAGTAGCCACATTTCCCATGGGAACTGAAGGCTCCTGAGCTCTGTTGAGAATCTAGTCCTAGATTAATAGTGCCTCATTCTCCATTGCCTTGCACCTTGGGCTGACACAGCTTTGCAAAGTAGGACTGACCTGTTACCCTGTCAGCTTGGTGGTGTTTTACACCCACTTTTCCATCACATAGCCTGGGTGCAAATGAGGGAACAAAGGACAAGGCAGTGGATAATCAGGCCCATGGAACTGACTGCTAAGATATTACACTGCTAGTTTTATCCTGCCCCTTAAAGACGGATGTCTGGTTCTATAGTGTTCTGGCACTTTGCAGAATAGATGGACTAATATAGATATCGGATGATCTATGAAAATATATCAGAGTTTTGGAACTCTTGCTCAAATTAAAAATTAAAAGAAATCCTGGAAAAAGAAATGTAACTTCTAATGAGATGTGTCAAGAGAATATTGAATATATTCTGGTTCCTGACATGAATCAGATCTTCCTGTATCCTCACTGGGAATTTGTGCAGGGCTTAAATTCAAAATATGCATTAGAGATCCACACTTCAGGTATGAGAACTTCATTTCAGATTTTACCTTTGCTCAAAAGCAATAACAAAAATGAAAGTTCTGTGCATAGTTAGTTTGTCATTTTCAATTGCTTACATCCAGTTCAGCAAAGTGGCATATTGGAGATATCCTGCACTTCTTTTATAAGAATAAGAGTATAGATTAAAGTGGTTTTGACTGAGGATTATTAGTCATGGTGAAATAATAGAAAGTGAAGTTTTGTGCCAGTTTAACCTTTAATAATTAAAAGAGCCATGGCACATTATTATTGATTTGGAACAAGGTGAATTTTGAATATTGATTTGATGTGTTTTGAATAGCATACTTCATTTTGGTTATTGCTTGTGTCAATTTGCTTTAGTGCTTGGCAGATAGCAATGCCATACAAAAGAAGAGTGAAAACAATAATAGCAAAACAATTAAGGGCCTGATCCATAGCCTGTAGAAGTCAATGGAAAGACTCCAAAGAGTTTAGTTGTTTTCTTTAGATTACACCCTAAAAGAAGGAAAAAAGACCATTATGTACAAAAACTTAAACACACACAATTGCCTTTAAACGTCCTCAGTTGATGACATGAACTGTCCTTTATGAAAAAGTCCTATAACATTTAGCATATAATTGTTCCTTTCTATGGTTTGTGAAACATCCTTCTGTAGCAAGGATATTTTAGTCACTATTAAATCCTACTGCCTGTAAAGACCCCTATTAGTTTGAGTGCTATTAAATTCTATGTGTGGTAATCTTAACAAGAGGTGATTGGTGACTTCTACTGATATCTTCATGCTAAACGTTGTGGCCATAGACCATTGTTTCCTAAGGACAAAGGTAATTAATGCTAAAGCATGTTAATGGCTGTGTTATCAGAAAATGTCTTCATTAATGCATAGCTGTACTCTGAAATAAATTTATCATTTGAGCTGCCAGTGCAGTAAATGCCTAAGTTTCTCTTCCCTGTAAACTGTCAACTGCTCAAGTTCATTAACTGCATAAAACTCAGTCCTATGTATATGATAGTGATGCTACTTTACCCATTCTTCTGTAATCCAGTTCTGTATTTCTCATGAACCTGAAACGCTCTGTGATGTCAATTTCAGTTTTGAGCACCCTCTGCCCTATTGCATTGAAGTGAGATGGCACTGAACGGGGAATCCCTTCCACCTCCCCAGAGGCATTTGGATATGGGAAGGTGCTGGAATTTGAATTCAGAATCAGATCTGAATGTTGTGGCTGCACCTCTCTCTGTAATAGTCTGAACCAAACCCCTGGATCCTAGACACCTAAATGCTTAAGTGAGGAGGGAGGCTAAAATCTGGTTGCGGGGCTTAAATGTTCCAGTTTGGAACCATTTATAGTATTTTTGAAAGTGGAACATACATGTCCAGTTCTGTATAGATGTCAGTGGCACTGGTATGAGGGGTGTGTGTGTGTGTGGGGGGGTGCCTGTGTGTATAAAATAGTATAACACTGACTGTGTTCACGGTGCAAATATTTTTCATAGACTCTAAGGCCAGAAGAGACCATTGTAATCATCTAGTCTGATCTCCTGTAGAGCACAGGCCATAGAACTTGCCCAAAATAATCCCTAGATCTAATTTTCTAATATCTTTTAGAAAAACATCCAATCTAGATTTTAAAAGTGTTAGTGGTGGAGAATCTACCATACCCCTTGGTAAATTGTTCCAATGGTTAATTACCCTCACTGTTAAAAATTTATGCTGTATTTCCATTCTGAATGTGTCTAGATTCAACTTCCAGCCATTATATTATACCTTTCTCTGCTAGACTGAAGAGCCCATGCAAGAAATAGACTGTAATTAAATAATCTCTTTCTTTATTAAGCTAAATAGATCGAGCTCTTTGGTTGGTCTGCACAGCAGTGTAAGGCCAGGGTTCAAACTCAAGATCAACTCTAAATCCCATTCTGTCTACACACAAATTGCGCTAACCCAGAACTCAGACCTAGGGTCCCAGGACCCCATGGGAGTGGATTGTCCAAGCTTGAGTCAAGTTGGACTCAAGGTTCAAGCCCTGTTGTTTTGCAGTGTAGATGAAACCCCACTGGACTTGTGCTCTGGGAGTCCACCAAAAGTACTCCACAGTCCCACAGGCCAACCTTCTTTGTCCCCTGGACAGTCAAGTTTGGTGCTCAATCAAGTTTTCCCATATTGCACCATGAACAAAGGGCTAGAGCAGACACATGTGGGCAGGAAGTCTGGGATATAGGTGGTTGGACTCAGGCCTGCATAATGCAGTGTGGATGCTGGAGGTTCAATAATTCCTAATCTGGATTGAATGTAGAAATGAATGAATGTAGAAGCTTCAAGGACTAGGTTAACAAACTCAGGGTCTGCTAATTTGAGTTCTACTAACCCCGGGCTTACATTGCAGTGCAGACATACCCTATGTGTCTATCAGTCACGACATGTATTCTAATCCTTTAATCATTCTTCCAACTCTTCTCTGAAATTCTCCAATTTATCAACATCTTCTTGAATTGTGGGCACCAGAACTGTATGCCAGCAGCGGTCACACCGATACCAAATACAGAGGTAAAATAACCTCTCTACTACTATTTGAGACTTCCCTGTTTATGCATCCCAGGATCACACTAGCTCTTTTGGACACAGCATCATGTTGGGAGTTCATGTTCAGCTGATTATTCAGATTCACAAGATTCACATTGGTGAAAGTTAAGCAGTCCTGTGTGTAAAAAAACAAAAAACAACCGAGGAGTACTTGTGGCACCTTATAGACTAACAAATTTATTTGGGCATAAGCTTTCATGGGCTAAAACCCACTTCATTTAGCCCATGAAAGCTTATGCTCAAATAAATTTGCTAGTTTCTAAGGTGCCACAAGTACTCCTTGTTTTGTTTTTTTTTGCTGATACAGACTAACAGGGTGACCACTCTGAAACCAGTCCTGTCTGCGTTTGTGATAGTTAAATTACAGTAACTCCTCACTTAAAGTTGTCCTTGTTAACATTTCGTTGTTATGTTGCTGATCAGTTAGGGAAAATGCTCGTTTAAAGTTGCTCCTTTATAACATCATTTGGCAGCCACTTGCTTTGTCCACTGCTTGCAGGAAGAGCAGCCGGTTGGAGCGAGCTGGTGGGGGCTTGGAACCAGGGTGGACCGGCAGCCCCAAATCAGCTCCCCGCTCCCCTAAGTTCCCTGTGCAGCAACTGCCCAGCAGGCTGTCAATTGCCAGCAGTTCAGTTGTCCCTCCCCCCACTGCCATGTGCTGCTCCTGCCCTCTGCCTTGGAGCGGCTCCCCGAGCCTTCTGCTTGCCGGGCAGGGGGCGGGGGAAAGAGTGGGGAAATATCAGGGTGTCGCCCTCCCCCTTGCTCCCGCTTACCCCATCTTCCATAGAGCAGGGGGTCTCATGACGGGCTCAGGATGGAGGGAGCTTCTTGGCAGCAGCTGTGGTCTTAACAAGGCAGTGTACTTGAGAATGGGGTCAGAGTACCTCAAGGGGCAATGAGCATCTCTCTCTCACACATGGTGTGTGTCTGTCTGCCATGCTGTCTCCCCTCCCTCCATTCATGCTGCCTTGTAGAGTGTGAGGCTACATTAACAACGAGTTAACCCTTGAGAGCTCAGCCGATTGCTAGTTCATCATTTAGCAGTAAGCCATTCCCTGGGAAATATCCCACCCTCTGACTTCACCACCTCAACCAAGCTTCACAATCATCATCACTGTGTACAGTATTAAATTGTTCGTTTAAAACTTATACTGTGTGTGTGTGTGTGTGTGTGTGTGTGTGTATATATATATATATATATATATATATATATATATATATATATAAAAATTTCCATGGAACCTAACCCGCCCCCCCATTTACATTAATTCTTATGGGGAAATTGGATACATTTAACATTGTTTTGCTTAAAGTCGCATTTTTTAGGAACATAACTACAACGTTAAGTGAGGAGTTACTGTAGCTGAACTGTGACAGAGGCGCCTTGTCACAGCATGCAAGAAAAAAAGACAACCCTTTAGCTCCTCACTCCCTCCTACTTTCAGAGCATCCCATGGGAGATTGTGATATTCCAGGGGAATCATTTAAGGAGGAGCAAACTGTAATTCCTCTTTAATCCCTTCAGCATCTCAGTTTCAGTTTGCCTTATATAAAGAGAAGAACAGGTATACTTTAAAGATGTGGTACTGTCTCATGCCCTTGTACACTTTTCTGAGGCTGCACCCCTTCTTATTTCTTCAAAATAGAGTGAGTGAGTCCAACAGATGGAAAAGCTTGCCAGGAACAACATATACGTGTGAAACACCATATCATATTTTTTCCAGCAGGAGCATCTGTTGACTTGGCTAGTTCCCCTGCGAGTTAGATGAAGAGCTGTTAAGTAGCCTCTAGCTCTGGAACTGAATGCTAGGATTTGTCCTTCTGGGTCCTGCATTATGTTCCTTTGACTAACCCTTTAAAAGAAAGTATAAATAACAGCTAAAAATATCCATATGTCTTTAATATACATCTTCTGCTATACTTAACATTACTTGGCACGTCATAAGCGTCGGTACTGGTATCCTCATATGGGTATTTTTTAATTAAATAAGTATGTGTTCATTATCACTACACCTTTTAAAATGAGTAATTCTCTTCATTAATTAGCACTTGTAAAGAGCTTTGAACATGTAAAATTAGTGCTAGGTATTACTGTTAGTTTTGAGATTCAGTAGTAGATAAGGTACAGGATTTCACTTTTCTGATAAAATTTGGAAAAATAAATTGTGCCTATGTTAATCCTTCACGAATGCAGTCCACTGACTTCCAATAATATATAATTAGAGCTGGGTGAAATATTCAAAACAAATTATTTTTCCACCCTGACCAATTTTATGGATTTTTGTTTGCAATACTTCTGTGAAACTTCCATATTTTTGCATACAATTAGAAGGATGCACATTCTGACAAGAAGAAATAGAGTGAATATTTGAGAACAGCAACATTTCTGCAAGGAGGAGGAAGAAACTTCTTGAAGGAATGAACACAAGGCTTTGAGCACAGAACTCCAAATCCTATTCCCACCTCTGCCACAGACTGGCTATAATACATTGTACTTTAATAGCATTTTATTGGCTGAGCTTCCAGTGTCTTACATTCAACTTGATGACATTTGTTTGGATGTAACATAACGATATTTGAATGCCACATCTGATCAATTCCAAAACGTGTGTGAATTTATCTGAATGGGGTGAAGTGTGGGATAGGTGAAGCCCCTACCATCCCTTTAGCAGAGCCACAGCTTCAAGCACCTCTGTAATTGTCTATAGATCAAAGAAGTTGATGGCACTTGACACTTTCCAGCATAACAATACCTCATCCCATCTTTTCTTGTCCTCCCAGTAGCGTTTAACCTATTGACACCCTATGGGTATGTCTACGCTCGAGTTAACCCAGGTTCTTACTTGGGCTTTAGCCCAGCCCACTGAAGTCCATACAGAAAAACCTTTAACCTGGGTCTGGAGATGCTTTGCTGACCTAGCTAGGGGTGTATATTGAGTTCTGCTTTAAGTCAACCTTGCAGTGAGGATGCAGGCAAAAAAAATCACCCAAGTATTGGTACTGCCCTAATGCCTTCCCACAATTCCCCCCAAAGGACAGACAGGTTCTCCCCCAGTTCACAGAATTAACAGGGGAAAGTATCCTACAGTGTCTCAGCACAAAAAACCATGGAATATGCCCCAGATACACAAGGGCGAGTGCAGAAACAGTGGGGATGCGGTAACTCAGGTAGGGCTTTGCAGGTGGGACACTCACACTGGGGCTGAGAACTTACACAGTTGCTCAGACCCGGGTGCCAATCATCCAGGCTAACTGCACAGTGAAGGCATACCCTGAATGATTTACCTCCCAGACAGAAAGAAGAGAAATTACAGTGGAGTGTGACAGGGTGTGCATGCACCACACTGGGACTGCAGGGGTTAATTCCTCTCTTTGTGATGAGGAGAACATGCCCCCTCGACCCTGCTGGGCTCCAGCTGGAGGCCAGGTATAAAAGGGAGCAGTCTGGTTCATTTGGGGCTGTCCACCGGAGAGGATGGAGGTGTGCTGCAGACTCCTGCTAAAGGACTGCGGCACTTCATGGCGTGGAGGTCAGCCAGACAGCAACAACCCATGAGCCCCAAGCTCTGGAAACCACAGAGAGAGGAGAGACGGGGGAACCACGAGACCATGAAACTGTGGAGAAGCAGGTAGGAAGTAACTGCTCCTGAGGGAATTCTACACCAAAAATTTAAAAATTCTGCAAGAAAAAATTTAAAAATTCTGCACACAATATTTTAAAAATCTGCAAAATTCTGCATATTTTATTTGTCAAAATAACAGAATATAATCACATCAGTTTCAATTATTTTTGGTCATTTTATTTCAAAATACCTACCACCAAGTATGTCTGTAACAATACAGACAACAAAAAAGATTCAGAAAATGTTTTTTGACAAATAGATTCCTTACTAGGCATATTAAAGTAGAACTCTGAGTAATAATTTAAACTACAAAACAGAACCGTATTTCTTGCACCCCCTCAGAAACAGTGCACAGGCTAGGGGGGGAGTCAGGGGTAAGGAAAGAGCTGAGGGAGAGGGAAGTAATTGCTGGGAAAGAGCCTGGATGCCAACTTGGAGGATTGTTGGGTGTGGGTGGGAAAACTATGGAACAGTTTTTTTTTTTTTTTAGGGTAGTGGGAAGGGACTGTAAGGGAGCTTCCTGCTTTCAGACCCTGGCTTAACCCTAGCCTCTCCCATCCAGTCAGGCACCTGTGTACCTCCACTCCCACTCAGGCACCCATTCCCCCCATTCCCATGTGGCCCTGCACCCTACACCATCCCCATTTGTCTCTGTGCCCCACCCAGCCACTCCCCTGTCCCTATGTGTCCCTGTACCCCCTCCCCCGTCCTCATTTTTCTCTGTACTCTACCCAGCCATTCTCTTGTCCCTGTGTAGCTCTGCACCTTCTCCCGCATCACCATGTGGCTCTGCACCTCCCTCCCCCCTGTGGCCCTATGCCTCCACTCCCATTCAGCCCCTGCCCCAGTCTTTTCTCCCCCACTAGCCCTTAGGAGCCCCTGTCTGACCTGCCCCAGCACCCCATGCTGTCTGTCTTCACATAGCCCCTGTGTCCTGACCTGGCCCACTACCTGGCAGGCAGGCCTCTTTCTCTTTCCTCGCTGGCGGGGAGCTGCTGCTCTGTTCTATCACCACATCACCCTCTGGTGGGTAAAAGTAGAATTGCAGAAGTTATTTTCTGCTGAGAGTTGCTGCTGTTCTTGCACCACAGCGCTCTCTGGTGGGCAAAAGCAGAAGTGCAGCAACATTTCAACAGAAGCTTTTTTTCTGCACAAAAACATTAAAAATATGCTGGGCTCATTAATTATGCATGCATGCAGTCATGCAGAATTCCCCCAGGAGTAAAATAACCCAGGGAGTCTTTGTGGGGAGGTTGTTGGAAAACCGGAGACTAGCTCGGCGTTTTTTGGATGGATCCCTGCTGAGCTGGTGGTGGGAAACCCCACAACTGGCAGGGCCCTGGGATGAAACCTGGTGGAGACAGAAGGCCTGGTTCCCCTATCTTGGCTACCGCCCACCCTGGGTGGTGGCCTTCCTCGCCAGCTCTATTGAGTCTGGCCACTAGGCCACACAGTCCTGGTTGTGAGGGCAGCCTTACTGACTCCAGTCACTAGGCTGCACAGGCCTGATTGAGAGGGCAAGTAGATTGACTTGAGCTGTTAGGCCGCATTGCTCCAAGACCCAGAGGAGTCACACACATTTGACTGCGGGCCTATAACGACTCATGCCCCATCCCAAAAGGGGATGTGGGATGCATGACATGCAACACGGAGGAAAGGGAGGGATGAGTGGCATATACACAGAGCCCCTGGCATAGGCATGAATGGGGAGAAAGGAGAATGGCGGACAATGGTATGGGGGGAGGGTGGTGTGGGGAGAGGTCACACACAGTCTCTGCCATATGGCAGAGAGGAGAATGTGGAGTTGGGGGCTCACAGAACCTCTGCCATCGTGGGTAATGTGAAAATAGGGGACATGGGGGAAATGAAGGGGCACACATATCCCCTGTAATGCTGAGGAAGATTTTTCATTCAAAATTTCTTGTGGGAAAATCTTCAGTTTTCCTATCAGCTCCAGTGAACAGTTTAGAAAAAGTTGGCCTTTCTGTCTCATTTTCTCCAGCTGTCCAATAAGGATAATATTTATTTACCTGCAATTGGCTGATGACTAAGTGCTGAATATTTTCAGGTTCAACTTATAGTAACGAAACTGAAACCCATATACGTGAAATAATTCACCTGGGATACGATGCAGTCTTGTGGATGAGCCATACAGTCAAAAGGAGCAGAAAACTATGTCTGATTATCAATTTCCCATCTATACAGTGGTGATAATAATATTTATCTACTTCTTAAGGGTGTTGTGACACCTAAGTGATGTTTTTAGGTGCAAAACATCATTAAGCTAAAAGTAGAAGAGTCATACTAGAATTTAAGAATTCTGGGATTCCACCTCTGTATTCACTGCTCTAGGTCATGTAACCTCCTTGAAGGTGGTGGCAGCTGCTGTGAGGGTAAATTTATTACTGTATCCAAATAGGAGGGGCTGGGATAGCAGAGATGTTTGTTTCATGTGAAGCAGAGAGCGAGTAACTTTAGGGATAATACTTGTTTTTGCTTATGCTGCTAAGATTCTTGTTCAGTGTTGGAAGAAAGTCACTGTTCGTGCTTCACCTTTATAATATGGCACCTGCTGTTCTGCCGTTCTCCTTAAAAATTTGCAGTGCTGCTGTTCGTGAAACTTCTGCATGAGAGGGGCTTTTTTGGTTGTAAGTTGCATGAATTCTGGTAAGATTTCCCATTTGAGTGTAGCTTTTAGGCCCATTACTTCATCTATAGATCATTCCTCTGCTCATTGAAATCAATGGAAAAACTCCATTGTCTTCAGTGGGAACAGGATTGTTCCCCTAAAGGGAATTTTGGACCAGAAAATGGTTGTGGCACTTAAAACATCAGAAAAGATCTGTATTGCATATTCAGAGTAAGAATTGTTCTCCAGAATGTCCAGAAAAATTATATAATCCTTCGTGAAAACAAAGGAACACATGAGAAAAAAAAGTTTGTTGAATCAGAGTTAGGAGAGTCAGAATGGCCTCAATAACTAAAAAGCATTTTTTACAATGAATGTATTTACCTTAATTCCCCCCTCCTCCTTCCCCAGCATTTCAAGATTCCCCTCCCGCCCCTCTGTATCTATTATGTTTGGGTGAAAAACAGAGAAAAATTGCCTTCTGCATTGCATCAATTCTGTCATTTGAAAGATTCTCTTTCTTTTGACTGAAACAAAGCATTCTTTATAGTATCATGTACTGCTGTGCTGTTTTTTAAATTCTTCATATGGCAAAGACTAAGTCTTCCCATTAAAAGCTGTTAGGGTTCCCTCCCCACTCTGAACTCTAGGGTACAGACGTGGGGGCCTGAATGAAAGACCCCCCCCTAAGCTTATTTCTACCAGCTTAGGATAAAAACTCCCCAGGCACAAATTTTCCCTTGTACCTTGGGTTTAAGTAACACTGCCACCACCAAGTGATTTAACAAAGAACCGGGGAAAAGGATCACTTGGAGTTCCTCTTCCCCCAGCAATCCCCCCCAAGCCCTTACACCCCCTTTCCTGGGGAGGCTTGAGAATGATATCCTAACCAATTGTTTACAAAATGATCAAAGACCCAAACCCCATGGTCTTGGAACAATGGAAAAATCAATCAGGTTCTTAAAAGAAGGATTTTATTTTAAAAAAAGAAAGGTAAAAATCATCTTTGTAAAATCAGGATGGAAAATACTTTACAGGGTATTCAGATTCAAAACACAGAGGACTTCCCTCTGGGCAAAACCTTAAAGTTACAGAAAACAGGAATAAACCTCCCTCTTGGCACAGGGCAAATTCACAAGAAAAGCAAAAGATAAACTAATCCGCCTTGCCTGGTTTACCTAAACTGGTTGCAATATTGGAGACTTGGATTGGGATGGTCTGGAGAAGATGGATTTCTGTCTGGCCCCTCTCAGTCCCAAGAGAGAACCCCCACACAAAACAAAGAGCATAAATAAAACCTTCCCCGCTCCCAAGATTTGAAAGTATCTTCTTTCCCCATTGGTCCTGCTGGTCAGGTGCCAACTAGGCTATTTGAGCTTCTTAACCCCTTATAGGTAAGGAAGAATTCTAGGCTACCCTTAGCTGTATGTTTATGACAAAAGCCTATCACTTCAGTTATTCTTAATCGTTCACTGGCATTTGGGCTGAACCTGGCTCCATTGTTGCATATGGACTGAGCAAACAGAACAGTTTGTAGCTCTCTCTGAAATCAGCCTAGTCTTTTTTTAAGGTCCTACAGGATAAATGCTAAAATATTCATATATTTTATGCTTTCCTTAGTAGAGGTTTGCTGGGATTCTCTTTTAACTCCAGTAGAATGGATTACATATTTAAGCGAGAAGAAGTTTGTGAACCTGGGGAAAGAAACCACTAAAGGCTTGTGTACACCATGTATTCTGGAATAATTTGAAAGTGGATTAAACTAATTTGGTATAAGGCATTCTTATTTTGGAATAAGTGCCCACATGTGGAGCTATTCCATGGCAGCTACCTGCTTTAAATTCACACCCTACTTTATTCTGGAATAGCTTTCATGTGTAGACAAGCCCTAAGACAACTTATCTTCTCTACTACTTTATTTTGGATTTTCCAGGATTACAAAAGTGTAGAGTGGAGTTGGTCAAATTATTCACTGCAAACAATTTATCTGCTGGATTTAGGCCTGGTTGGTTTTGAAACATTCTTTTTTACCGATTTGTTCAGTATTTGTTGGAGGGGGTAATTTTGGTGAACATAAAGGGAGAAATCCAGGTCCTACTGAAATCAATGGGAGTTTTTCATTGACTTTATTAGGGCTGGGAATTTACCCAGAGTATTTGAGCCCATGAGTTATTTACAAGAACATCTTCAAGTATTAATAATTCATGATTCACTATTCCACATGCATGGTTAGTCACCTAAATCAATGGTGTGTTTTCTGTTTTCTGAACAGATGACCTAACCTTTATAAGCAGGAGGAGGAGCACCAGAAGACATCACTGATGTTGAATCTCTCCAAAAGCATATGGGTGAGGCTCAAACAAACCTGGTAAATTTTAGGACTCTTTTAAATTTGTTCTTGTTATCTGCACAAGAAAGAAAACTATTTGGCAATATGTGTAGATTGCAGATTTAAAAACAGCTGGGTTTCTTCCTGCCTGAGCAAGAAAGATATAACCCAAAGTGATTGGCTGTTCAGCGGAATTCACATATCAGTTCTCTCTTGTCAGAGAGAACCCTTCTAATTGGGAAGATTATGGGCAGATCTTTGTCCAGTTCCTTTAATTGTCTGAGATCCAGAGTTCTGGTCAGGGGGTTAGGTGTCTATTTCTCTCAAACCATATTCCCCAGTGCCATAAAGAACCACACACTTTCGAATGTAACTGCCAAATGCATGAGTTAAATCCATGGGTCTCAATTTTATGTTGCTCTACCATTTTATATTGCACTAGCAATTCTCAATGCTAAACACACAACCATTTAAGGTGGTTGGGCAATGGAGCATAAATATACTTTTTTAAAATGTATTTTTGTGGTTTTTATGTAAAATACAAACACAATACAAAATAAAACATATATAAATGCATGCACAAGATGGAAATACCATATAAATAACAAAAATCAATGTTCATTATTTGTAAAACCTCGGAAAAAACAATCTCCCCCCCCCCCCAAACCTGTAGCAGTAATGCAAGGCGTCAATTATTATAAAGTGACTAAATACATAAATAACAAGCACATAACCTATGAGTAATGGAGACTAATATATATTAAATTGCAAAAGTAAGCAATAGTTTTGTGTGTGACCAGACATCCTCATATTTTTCCAGGTGTTTCTATTGAACACAGTCATTTTTTCCAGTAATGAAGTAGTAGAGCGCTCACTAAGCCAGTCTGTGCATAAGGGAGGAATTGTGGATTTAAATTTTCTCAAAATAACTCTTTTGGCCATTAGAATTACTTACTGCAGTCCATTTCTTAATGTTGACTGGTAATATCAACAGCACCCCTAAAATATACAAGTGTGGAGCAGGAAAGATAGCAACACTTAAAGTTTTTGAAAGAGCACTGAATATGGTGTTCCAAAACACATGAATTTTTGACAGGTATGGAAGATGTGTGAAAGGTTGGCATGTGGCTGTTTGCATCTCACACTCTCTTTGTGTTGCCAGTCTAGCCTTAAACAAATAGTCTGGAATCCAGTATTACCTGTTTGATATCTTGTTCTGGAAGAATCGCAAAGATAAAGAACTTGATGTATCTTTCACATTAAGCCAGATATCCTCCCAGGTTTTTGTTGTGATAGTAAGGCTAAGTTCTTTCCCCCATTTTTATTTGAGACTGAGATTGGGAGGTTAATGCAAAGCATTAAGACACCAATAAGTAATTCCTACAAATTTCAGAGTAGCAGCCGTGTTAGTCTGTATCCGCAAAAAGAACAGGACTACTTGTGGCACCTTAGAGACTAACATATTTATTTGAGCACAAGCTTTTGTGGACATCTGATGAAGTGAGCTATAGCCCACGAAAGCTTATGCTCAAATAAATTTGTTAGTCTCTAAGGTGCCACAAATACTCCTGTTCTAATTCCTACAAGTGAGTTTTGTTTCCATATTTCTTAATATGTTGTCCTAGAGGTGAGAGAATTGAAACAGACCAATTGTTCCCTATCCTTTCATGAATCCTGGAGTTTAGCTGCCGAAAAAAGGAACTCTGAGACAGCGGTAACTGATATATGTTATACACATAAGGGCACTCTATAATCCTGAATAATATGTTTAATTTTTGTTAATCCTTTTTCTATGCAAATTGTCTTAAAGGAGGGGTTGGCCTTGATCCTGAGGCATGGGTAATCCCACAGTGGTACAAGAAGAGAATTAGTAAGATCAGATGTTGTAATCATCTTAATGTGTTGTAGGATACCCCATGTAGATACGAAGACTGGAATTTTCCTCTAGGGTGTAGGTAGCCTCTTAAGGTATATAAAAGAAGAGAGGGAACCAAATGACATAGCTAAGCTTTTTTTGATCTCAAACCAGGCCAGTGTGAATACAGAGCTACTATGGGGGCATCACCTCACAGGAGGACACATTTGGAATGCTAGAAAATATAGATACATATCTGGCAACCCCTTCCAGTTGCCCAGGATATTTTAATGTGATAAGCAAGGCTGTTTGTTAGCCCATAAAAATTGCATGATACACCTATTTATTTGAGCAAAGGAGAGACCTAGAAAGGCAATAGGCTAATGATATAAGTCATTCTTGGGCAGATATTCATTTTGGCTATTTCTGTTCTCCCCAGTAAGGACACAGGGAGGAGACACCACATCTCTACATCTCTGGAAATTTCTTTTATTATATAGTCCATATTTATACAAACAATTATGGGAAGATCAGGACAAATTTTAACACCTAAATAAGTTATTTCCTTGCACATTTGAAATGAAAAATACTGAAATTCAGAAGGATCTAGTCTTTTGGTTATATCCATTGCTTGTGATTTATTCCAGTTAATGCGAAAACCAGAGATCTTTCAAAAAATATCAAGTACATTCAATAATGAGGGGATTGATGAGGATGGATTCTTCAATAGTACAGAAATGTCATCAGCATACAAACTGATTTTTGTGTACTTTCCTGTTTATCGACACACCTTCAATGGCTAAGTGCTGATGTATTTACATTGCCACTGGTTCAAGAGATACATTAAAAAAGGAGGGGCAAGAGGGGACAGCCCTGTCACTTCCCTCTTTCTAGTTGAAAAGTTGGAGAAATAATGCTATTAGTTGATAGTAAAGCAAGGGAGAGTTGTATGATACACTGACCCAATTCAGGAATATTGGTTCAAATCTGATTTTTTAGGGCAGCAATTAGAGAAGGCCATTTAACCCTATCTAAAGCTTTCTCTGCATCTAGATATGGAGGGAACATCTGACCTCTGAGCTTGCCTGATGAAGTAAGTAATTTTTCTCATATTATCAGCAGCCAATCTTTCTTAATGAAACCAACCTGTGTGTATAACTGACAAGATGATGGTGTTCAGTTGTGTCACTAACATTTTTTCAATTACTTTGCAGTCTGTGTTCAATAGAGAGATGGGGCGGGGCGCAAATCGCCTCAGTTGCAACCATCTTTGTTCTTTAATATTAAAGTAATTAAAGCAGTTCTAATGTCATGAGACATAGTTTCTTTTTAAAATGTCAGTGAAGACCTTTGAAAGAATAAAAGATAGCTGATTACAAAATGTTTTGTGGTAGTCTGAAGAAAGCCATCCATCCCAGGGATCTTGTCAGAATTCATATTTTTTAGATCCTCTTCGATTTCTTGTGTTGCGGTAGCTTTGTCCGTAAACACTGGTTCTGAAGTTAGGGTATTAAAAGGTAGGTCTTCAATTAAATGATCAAATTTATCAGAGTCAAACTGGTTGTCTGATTTTTATAAAGCTTGATAGAACTGCTTAAATTGATTGTTTATATCTATTGGTTCAAAGATGCCACTCATCTTGTAAAGAAGAAGAAATGTTGTTGTTGGCTAGTTCCATCTTAAATCTTCGGACAAGTAGTTTATCTGTTTTATCTCCCCATTCATAATATCTTTGTTTCACCCTGTTGAGTGCAATTTCAACTTGGTTGGATAAGCATTCATTATATTTATATTTGGCATTGATTAGAGAACATAGGAGGCTTTCATTATTTGGGTCAGTCTTGTGGATCATCTGCAACTCATCAATTTCCTTGTCCAGAGAGTCTAGTAACTTGAGTATTTCTCCGTTCTTTTGGGAGAGATACTTTATGCATTTACCCCTTACAATAGTTCTCAGAGCTTCCCAAAAGATGGTAGCTGAGGTAACCGAGTGGTTAAGCCAAGGTGGTCTCTTGACATACTTCCTATCTTTCCTATGCAGTGGGATAGTTTGCTCTTGTGCCCTTAATAATGTCTCTTTGAAAAGCTGCAACTGCCAATCCGTTCCGAAGACACAAGAAAATGTTAAATTCTGGAATAAGATGAATGTACTGTAGTGAAATATGTATTGTCAAGCTCCTTGGGGTATCTCAGTATTCATATATGTCTTTTAAATCAAATTAATTCATTCATAATGAGGGTTGGCCTATTGTGCTTTGAGAGCTGGGTCTTCTGTAATTGGATTTGTCCAGATGTCTGTCTGGTGTAGTATTCCAGTCACCTCCCAGTATTATAGAAATGTCTTTTCTATTAAAAGGAAAGTCAGTGATGTCTTTGAAAAATTCAGAACTACATCCACTTGGATTGTAAATGCTTCTGCAAATTAACTTTTTTGAGTTGAATCACCCTCAGGAAGAATGTATCTTCCTTCGGGATTAGACCAAGACTGTACAACCTGCTCTTAGAATTCAGTGATGAATGATACTCAACACCTACCCACATCACTTTGATTCTATCATCATCTATTTCTGCTAGATGAGTTTCTTGCAATAAAGGTAATTGGCATGTATTTGATCTGAGGTGACTCAGGATTTTAAATCGTTTGGCACATTAAGTCCCCTCACATTCCAGAAGCATACTCTAAGAAAATTCATGGCAAAGTTTTAAGATATATTAAGATATATAACCTTATCCTAAAGATACATATTTCCCCATTGAGGTTGTAAAACCACATCTCTAGGATATAGTCTGTATTTATACATATTGGATACTGGTTAGTTTTGAATGTATTTATGGCTTCAGTTGAGCCTCAGTGTCAGTTACACAAAAAGATCTATAGTTAAATATCATGTGTCTTCCAAAGTATATTTTGTAACAGAAAACAAACAAACAAAATATATTTGTGTTTAGAGATGTTTAGATTATTATTAGATAATATAGGGCAGGGAGGAGGGGATAGAGGTGAAGACATCAGGGATCTGAATGTGCTCACACTAGCTTGTTTTAAATCTTTTGTTTAAGTTAAATATTACCCTGTACATATCACTGGATATTCTGGAATTCATATAATATATTCCTACCTACAGAAGATTTCATGTCTACATATATGCACATATGTATATACATAGACATGTATACAGACTCATCACACATAAATTTACACTTTATTTGGTAAATCAAATATAAATTTAGTAAAAAATCTAAATAATAAAAATATAACTTTATATATAATCATATTCCTAGTATGTAAAATTCCCTGCACAAATTGACTATCTAGTCCTATTTAAGATTTAGGTTATAATCTGCTTTACATGTCAGCAGTATTGACTGTTCCATGGGTTGTGGTTACATAGTATGATCCTTCAGAGATAAGTTTATCCTTAGTTCTGCTCTATGTATTGCAGTGCTACCCAGTTGTTATTGCTCAGTTCCAAAGGAGATCAACAGAAGCGTTCAGTCTAGCTGGTTATCTGCTAGGGGCGGGAAGGTTGCATAAATCAGAGTTATCGTATCTACAAGGATACACAAGAAAACAAACTGGTATTTAAACTTGTTGCGGTATGCTTTATATGATAAAAACCTTCTTCTATTTTTGGTTAAATCTGGTTTCTCTGTCTTTGAAGTATCACCCAAGCTTCAGAGGAGGTTTTGCAAAGTCTTGTGGAGCCTGCTAAATCCATAGTGGAGATGGATAGGTACTTGATATTGTATCTAATGTTGGTCCATTCAGGATTTGCTTTATGCCCACTGAATGCAGCCCTCTTTTTGTTAAGCTCAGCTGAGAAGTCAGGCCTTTGTGGCCTTTGTACATCAGGGTTTCAGCTTTTCTGGCAGCATTCATTAACATTACTTTATCACTGAACTTCAGCAGCTTGAAGATGCTGGGTCTAGGCTTGCCAGACTCCTGCCTTCTAATACCAGGCATTGGATAAGCCCTTTCAATATCTAATGAGGACAGTGGTGGGTTCAGTTATGTATGTCAGCAGCTTCTGAAGAAAGCTGATAATATCCTTCCCCTCTATACCCACAGCAATGCCCAAGAGGTGAAGCTTGTTCTTTAATATCTGTTTTCTAAGTCATCCTGTTTTTCTTCCAGTTTGTCTAGCCTAAGCTTTAAGAAGGCTGTTTCTTCTTTAATTTCCCTGGTTCCAATGGCAGTCTTTTGTAGCTCGTTTTCCAAGTGAGCCATTCAGAATTTTATATCCCATACATCTTGAGAGGGGCCATGAATATCTTTTGAGATTGAATCCAGTCTGCCTGTGATGAATTCTTTCAGCACCACGATATCCCAGGCAAGATTCTGATGTGACATTCCAGTTTCCTCCTTCAGCTGCCAGATTCAGGTTTGGTCTTTTGTTGCCTCTCATTTTTTCATGCCAATCCATATTCAACAGTTTGAAGTTTATCTGGTTGATTAATTTAAACATTTATGACATGTCAAGGTTCCTTCCCCACTCTGAACTCTAGGGTACAGATGTGGGGACCGGCATGAAAGACCCCCTAAGCTTATTCTTACCAGCTCAGGTTAAATACTTCCTCAAGGTACAAACTTTGCCTTGTCCTTGAACCGTATCCTGCCACCACCAAGCATGTTAAACAAAGAACAGGGAAAGAACCCACTTTGAGATGTCTTCCCCCCAAGCCCTACACCCCTTTCCTGGGGAAGGCTTGATAAAAATCCTCACCAATTTGTACAGGAGAACACAGACCCAAACCCTTGGATCTTAAGAACAATGAAAAACAATCAGGTTCTTAAAAGAAGAATTTTAATTAAAGAAAAAAAGTAAAAGAATCACCTCTGTAAAATCAGGATGGTAAATACCTTACAGGGTAATCACATTCAAAACATAGAGAATCCCTCTAGGCGAAACCTTAAGTTACAAAAAGACACAAAACCAGGAATATACATTCCATTCAGCACAGCTTATTTACCAGCCATTTAAACAAAAGGAAATCTAATGCATTTCTAGCTAGATTACTTACTAACAAGTTCTAATACTCCGTTCCTGTTCTGTTCCCGGCAAAAGCATCACACAGACGGACAGACACCCTTTGTTCCCCTACCCCTCCAGCTTTGAAATAATCTTGTCTCCTCATTGGTCATTTTGGTCAGGTGCCAGTGAGGTTATCTTAACTTCTTAACCCTTTACAGGTGAAAGGGTTTTTCCTCTGGCCAGGAGGGATTTTATAGTTCTGTATCCAGCAAGGTGGTTACCCTTCCCTTTATATTTATGACAATCAAGTTGATTAATGTAAACATTTATGACAGAAACTTATCGCTAATTTGCTAGGAAAGTAATTATTAGTCAAATTGATATGTGAGGAGTGAGGGGGTCCGGGACTAGACAGCCTCACAGGTACCATGTGACCATGGATATACTACTTTGTATGTGAATACACGTGTTAGAACAAGTATTTTCATACATAAAACCTCATTGCTAAGCTAGATACAAATAAAGACTGGTTACACAAATCGTCATGCACAAGAGAGCAAAAAAGAATTTGAACACAGTTGGACTGAACTGCTATTTGTAGTTTGCTAATATGTTCAGGAATATTTTTTCCCACTATTCGTCAGCTCTAGGGCAATTCAAAGACTAGCAATGGCAAATAAGATCTTCTGTCTACTGCCAAGTTATTTTCAGCTGTGTATTGTAGCACAAGTGAAAATACTACATAGTTGTGCTTATATAAAAGCAACACTAATTGAGTGCAGTCTGCCCTTAAGAAAAAGGCAGCTTTCAGTGTTGGTGACTGTGACATGCTAATCTGCTTTAGACATTTTCTTTGCTAAAATTTGATAAAATAGCTCCTTCAGAGCCTCATGCTGAAAACCCCTACCCCTTAATAGGCCTTATTCTAAACTTTTTAAGTCAATGGAAATACTCTTATTGATTTATGTGGAGCTGATTCATGATCAATACGCATTTAAAGACATTTGAATAAAATACATTTGGTTAAAACGTGACCTCTTGGCAACGGTTGATGGACAGGTAAAATTATAAATTTGGAATTTTGTTTTGGCCTCCCACAGTGGATAAGTGCTCAAAATTCCAAGATTTTAGTTCCACAGGAACATGGAAATTAATTCTATGAGTTAAGACAGTGTGCTCCAATGGATAGGTCACTGGACTGTGAGTCAGGAGACCTGGGATCTGTTCTCGGCTCTCAGACTGACTTGCCATGTGATCTTGGGAAGTTTTATTTCACCTCTCTGTGCCTCAGTTTCCTCTCACCCTTTGCCTGCTTTGTTGCGATGCCTGGCTCAACACACCCAGAACTATAAGCCACTGTGTTACCTCTCTGCCTCAGCACGTGGGAGAGCTTTGCCACTGCTAAACTGTGTGTCTGCTCCCAAGCACACCAGTCTCTCAGAGTTGCCAGCACACTCTTCAAGATTCTGCCAGTCTAAAACTTGCCTTGCAGGTAACAGTCAGTAAACCCCAGTTACCGAGTTCCCCAGAGACACCCATCTTCAAGTTCTCTGCCTCCATAGAGACAGAGCATACATCAGCCTGTCAAATTAACTGAAAACTAAAACTTCACTTAAATACACAGCACTGAGATGGTTTTGTAATAAAACAAGAATAAGTTTATTAACAGAGAATAGAGATTTAAGGGAGACTAAGCAAGAGAAATAGAGACAGGTTTGACTACAAACAAGACAAAATAAAAAATGCTTTCTAGTGACTAAAACATACTCTTAGCAAGTTACAATCTTTGCCTAAGCAGTTTCTTACTCACATCAAGTTAGACAGAATCCAAGGTACCTGTTCCTTTGTTTCTTAAGTGATGGGCAATTAAGGAGTTTTCTCCCCTTCTTTTCACAGTCCAGTAAACCTTTGAAATGTATTCTTTTGAAGTGTATCCCAAGATAGTTTTTCTCCCCTGCTGTTTGTCTCTTCTTGTTGACTTCTCTTCCCCCTGTTGACTTGTACATAAATGGATCTTCCATTGTCTTGGTTCCCCGGTTATTAATTTACTTTAGGGACAGGGAAAGAGCTGCCTTCCTTCCAGTTTGGAGGGGGTGGGGGGGAAACCTCTTCCTTCCTTTGTTTGGCCACAGACTTTAAAGCATAATATCAGTAAGTATCCATAATTCCTTGTTCTACTAAAGATATATCACACCAGACCAACCTGATATCATTCTTTGAGAAGATAACCAATTTTCTAGACAAAAGACACGCAGTAGATCTAATCTACCTGGATTTCAGTAAAGCACTTGATACAGTTACATATGGGAAATTATTAGTTAAATTAGAGAAAATGGGGATTAATATGAAATTCAAAAGTTGGGAACTGGTTAGAGGAGAGACTATATAATGGGTCATGGTAAAAGGTGAACTGTCAGGCTGGAGAGAGGTTACTAGTGGAATTCCTCAGTGATCAGTCTTGGGACCAATCTCACTTAACATTTTCAATTAATGACCTTGGTATAAAAACTGGGAGTTTTCTAATACAATCTGTGGATGATACAAAGTTGGGAGATATTGCCAATATGGAGGAGGTCCAGAATATCACACAGGATGATCTAGAGGACCTTGAAAACTGGGTACTACAAAAAAGGATGAAATTTGATAGTGAAAAGTGCAAGATCATGTACTTAGGGACTAAGAACAAGAATTTTTGCTATAAACTGGGGACTTCCCAGTTGAAAATGACAGAGGAGGAGAAAGACCTGGGTATATTGGTTGATTAAAGGATGACTATGAGCCACTAATGTGATGTGCCTGTGAAAAAGGCTAATGCAATAGTAGGATGCATCAATCAAAGTATTTCCAGTAGAGAGAGGGAAGTGTTATCATCATACAAGACACTGGTTAGACCTCATCTGGAATGCAGTGTACAATGGTAGTCTCCCATGTTTAAGAAAGATGAATTCAAACTGGAGCAGGTGCAGAGAAGAACTACTAGGATCATCAGAGGAATGGATACCTACCTTACGAGAGGAGACGTGAGGTGCTTGGCTTGTTTAGACTAACAAAGTGAAGATTGAGGGGAGATATGATTGTTCTCTACAAATATATCAGAGGGATAAAAACCAGGGAGGGAGAGGAATTCTTTAAGTTAAGTGCCAGTGTTTGCATAAGAATAAATGGATATAAACTGGTCATCAACAGCTTTCGTCTTGAAATTAGATGAAGGTTTCTAACCATCAGAGGAGTGAAATTCTGGAACAGCCTTCCAAGGGATGTAGTGGGGGCAAAAATCTAACTGGTTTCAAGACTTAACTTGATAGGTTTATGGAGGAGATGATATGAAGAGGTTGCCTTCCCTGGCATACAGTCCATCGGCAACTGGTATCAGCAAATATCTCCAGTGGCTGTACATGGGACATTAGAAGGGGAGGGCACTGAGATATTACAGAGAATTCTTTCCCGTGTGTCTGGCTGGTGGGTCTCACACATAGGTCAGGGTCTAACTGTTCACCACATTTGAGAACAGGAAGGAATTTTCCACCATGTCAGATTGCCAGAGACCCTGGGGGTTTTTAGACTTCTTCTGCAGCATGAGGCATGGGTCACTTACTGGTTTGAACTAGAGAAAAGGGTAGATTCTCTGTAACTTGAATACTTAAATCAAGATTTAAGGACTTCAGTAACTCAGCCAGAGATTAGGGGTCTATTATAGAAGTGGGTGGGTGAGGTTCTGTGGCCTGCGATGTGCAGAAGGTCAGACTAAGTCGTCATGATGGTAATTTCTAGCTTCACAGACTGAGTCCATGAAATCCCATCACTTGCAAAAAATTGCAAGAATTGATAACACTGGGCCTAGCATAATAGGGCCTTAGTCTCTGCTGAGGCCGGTATGTTCTAGTGCAATATAAAAATGTATGCTAAACAAAGAGTAACGTGTGAAAAGTGCCTTTATGTTGTATCTAGATGGAACATGTGTATACATACATGTATGAATAAATACACACACAACCACTGTGTGTAAGTTTTTGTTGTCAGACAGTTCATTATTTTCTTTTTTCACATTCAAATGTTTTACACACGAAAGCAATATTGTCAATATACATAATTCTTTCAGGTTTCAGAGTAGCAGCCCTGTTAGTCTGTATTCGCAAAAAGAACAGGAGTACTTGTGGCACCTTAGAGACTAACCAATTTATTAGAGCATAAGCTTTTGTGGGCTACTACCTACTTCATCAGATGCATAGAATGGAACATATAGTAAGAAGATTATGTATATACATATGCACACATACAGAGAAGTTGGAAGTTGCCATACAAACTGTAAGAGGCTAATTAGTTAAGATGCGCTCTTATCAGCAGGAAGAAAAAAACTTTTGTAGTGATAATCAGGATGGCCCATTTAGACAGTTGACAAGAACATGTGAGGATACTTAACTTAGGGAAATAGATTCAATATGTGTAATGACCCAGCCACTCCCAGTCTCTATTCAAACCCAAGTTAATGGTATCTAGTTTGCATATTAATTCAAGCTCAGCAGTTTCTTGTTGGAGTCTGTTTTTGAAGCTTTTTGCAAAATTGCCACCCTTAAATCTTTTACTGAGTGGCCAGAGAGGTTAAAGTGGTCTCTAACCAGTTTTTGAATGTTGATTCCTAATGTCAGACTTGTGTCCATTTATTCTTTTGCATAGAGACTGTCGGGTTTGACCAATGTACATGGCAGAGGGGCATTGCTGGCACATGATGGCATATATCCCATTGGTAGATGTGCAGGTGAACAAGCCCCTGATGGCGTGGCTAATGTGATTAGGTCCTATGATGGTGTCATTTGAATAAATATGTGGACAGAGTTGGCATCGGGCTTTGTTGCAAGGATAGGTTCCTGGGTTAGTGTTTTTGTTGTGCAGTGTGTGGTTGCTGGAGAGTATTTGCTTCAGGTTGGGGGGCTGTCTGTAAGCGAGGACTGGTCTGTCTCCCAAGATCTGTGAGAGTGAGGGATCATTTTTCAGGAGAGGTTGTAAATCTTTTATGATGCGCTGGAGAGGTTTTAGTTGGTGGCTGAAGGTGACAGCTAGTGGTGTTCATAATTCTTTCAATAACATGTCAAGGGAACTGTGCCACATACACAAACTCACCATGTAGCATAGTTAACTTCTTTGTAAGTCATGCAGCACTACCAACAATTGGCATAGGTCTGCATGGAATCCTCTGTAATCAGGAATCATGCACAGTATTTTACAAACCTGCACTTCCATGTGAATATCGCTGGTTGACCGGACCAGATACATGAGTGAAACACTAATGGCTACACAAGTGGTGTGTGTGCTTCAACATACAAGATACCATCCTCCTTTTGACCAGATCAGTGAAGATCGAAGCGTGCCTTTCTTCGTCACTGTAATGTATATACACAAATAAAAGGACAGAGGTGCTACAGAAAACAAGGCCTCGTCTTCCTCATCTGTTTAGGAGATGCTATTACCCTGTGAAAATGCAGATAACTTGCACTTTTTCCTAGTAAGTGAAGAGTCTTCTACTGCTATCATCGGAGTTGTTTTATACAGTAGTTACCAGTATAAAATACGGCAGATTATTCCTTAGCCTGGGTGTCTATGTCAGCTGCTGGCAGGGAGTGACATGCAGTCCTCATGATTAAGATGGATAAGTCTCTCAGGAACCTCTAAGGCAAGTTGATAATATATAGAAAAAGCAAGTTAGTAGCATTAATCAGACTTAAAGGGCATGAAATCAAGAAGAGAAACATGACAACTTTGAGATGAGAAAGTGATCCAGCAACAGATAAATACTTGCAGCTAATCCTGTAATGGACAACATGACAGGAAAGACTACATGATGGTTTTCTGTGTGTACAACCCCTCTGCTTACCAACAAGTTCCACATTTTATGCTTCACTGTTGTACCACATCCAACACTCTAGAGCCTTTGTTAGACTGCCAGACAGGGAGTCACTGTGGATTTATCTTTATTTGCAGCTTGACATTTAAATATGTTTAAATAACTCTTTTTTCAAGCTCCTAGCTGAATTCCAAAATGCTAGTAAAAATTTGACATTAGTATATAGTTGCATTTACTTGGCATTTTAGAGAACCATGTCTGTTTTTTCTTGCTTTTCTAGACTAGAACAGATTGTTAGTGCTTTGTTAATCAAATGTTCAAGGTGTGAGTACTTCTGAATAGCTCTCAAAACCTGGCTTTTTACTATATATTTTCATTAGTGCTTAATAAGCAGAGTAGACATAATCATTGCAAGCTGAAACCCTAATTATGTTCAAAGATGGGACATTGCTTTTTAGACAAGGAACGAAGCATGTAGGCCATGTTTTGCAGCTGAGGTGGAAAAAAAGATGTAAATTAAGCCAATGTGGTTAATTTAGAGTAGATGACCTGATAAGTACTACTCAGCAAGAGGATGGCTTGGGCCCTATATTATTAAGGATGTTGTAAGATGGATGCTCCCATCGATTGGAAAGAATGCTACAACTTTACTTGAATACAGCAATAATAACCAATGCTGGGAAAACAAAGGATAGATCCTGCAGCAAGGGGAGGCTGCAGAAAGTCATAGTCTCTCTCGCTGGTTTCCTGTTCCTCTGGGGCAAGTATACATTGTGCTGGATCTATACGCTGTGCAGTGTACACTGCCTGATGTGATTGTGCAGTTAGGATGCTGGGCACAGGGTGGAGGGGAGTGGAATATTAGGGGAGACATAGTGGCTCTGTGCAGCCTGCTTCTCTTTCTGTACTCATGATGTGGCTAGCCAGCACAAGCAATATTGCCAACCCCAAATGCTCAAAAATCATGAGTCAGGCTCAGCAAAAATCATGAGATTGGCCTAAAAAATCATAAGATTATATAAAAATATTAGATTTGGTGTTTTTTATTTGCCTTCTGCTGTTTGAGCCTTTTGCATGCATTGGTGTCACATTTTGAAGCTTTCTCCACAGCCATGCGGACTAGAAACTTACTTTTTTCCTTAACAATGAAGGATGAAATCATCCCATATCCACTTGACTCCAGGAGCTGGGGCTTTAAGGAAGACAATAATTATCATGAGACTCATGACAAAATCATGAGGGTTGGGGCAAGACTGCACAAAGGAGGTAGGGGACTTTTTGTGGCACTGCGCAACCTGGGCCATGATTTGGTCCTTAAACTGCTACATGATCTTTTTGTTGTTGCCCTCATTTCCCCTTCCCTTTTAGTCCACATCTCAGGTTTTGTCACCTCCCTTTGTTTTTTATAAAAGGTTAAAATAAAAGACCTATCCAACCCTGTCAGAGTCAACTGCAAAATTCCCATGGACTTCAACAGAATCAAGTATTCACCCCTCAGCTGGTTTGAAAAGCAACAGGCACATTTATGGTGCCATAGAAACAATGAATAATATTAGTAAGTCATCTGGTGAAACTGTGTTTCAGGACATGGGACTGAAAAAGAAGACCTTCTTGCAATGGAGCATGCTGTTATAGTGTTCCTCAGTCCCACAGAGATTCAAAAAAGGGGATAGGTATTCAACTAAACCAAAAATCTGGAAGGAGTATCTTTAAGAAGGGTAAAGGATGGATGAACTACGTTAACCTGAGGCAAATGTACATGTTGGAAGAATGAGTTTTTTTTTCTGGTGCTGTATTAATGAAAATAGTGTTAAGACTATTAGTGATCAATGGCTCCATGTCTAGTTGGCAGCCGGTGTCAAGTGGAGTGCCCCAGGGGTCGGTCCTGGGGCCGGTTTTGTTCAATATCTTCATAAATGATCTGGAGGATGGTGTGGATTGCACTCTCAGCAAATTTGCGGATGATACTAAACTGGGAGGAGTGGTAGATACGCTGGAGGGCAGGGATAGGATACAGAGGGACCTAGACAAATTGGAGGATTGGGCCAAAAGAAACCTGATGAGGTTCAATAAGGATAAGTGCAGGGTCCTGCACTTAGGACGGAAGAACCCAATGCACAGCTACAGACTAGGGACCGAATGGCTAGGCAGCAGTTTTGCGGAAAAGGACCTAGGGGTTACAGTGGACGAGAAGCTGGATATGAGTCAGCAGTGTGCCCTTGTTGCCAAGAAGGCCAATGGCATTTTGGGATGTATAAGTAGGGGCATAGCGAGCAGATCGAGGGACGTGATCATTCCCCTCTATTCGACATTGGTGAGGCCTCATCTGGAGTACTGTGTCCAGTTTTGGGCCCCACACTACAAGAAGGACGTGGATAAATTGGAGAGAGTCCAGCGAAGGGCAACAAAAATGATTAGGGGTCTGGAACACATGACTTATGAGGAGAGGCTGAGGGAACTGGGATTGTTTAGTCTGCAGAAGAGAAGAATGAGGGGGGATTTGATAGCTGCTTTCAACTACCTGAGAGGTGGTTCCAGAGAGGATGGTTCTAGACTATTCTCAGTGGTAGAAGAGGACAGGACAAGGAGTAATGGTCTCAAGTTGCAGTGGGGGAGGTTTAGGTTGGATATTAGGAAAAACTTTTTCACTAGGAGGGTGGTGAAACACTGGAATGCGTTACCTAGGGAGGTGGTAGAATCTCATTCCTTAGAAGTTTTTCAGGTCAGGCTTGACAAAGCCCTGGCTGGGATGATTTGATTGGGGATTGGTCCTGCTTTGAGCAGGGGGTTGGACTAGATGACCTCCTGAGGTCCCTTCCAACCCTGATATTCTATGATTCTATGATAAGACTAAGTTTTCATTTTTGTGAGACGATGATTATTTGTAGTTTGTGTGTGTGTGTGTGTGTGTGTGTGTGCACGCGCTGTTTCTCGGTTTTTAAATACAGTTTCTAGAGTATATCCACCTTTTTCTTTTCCTTACACCTTGTTCATAGTTTTATAAGTACAAACAGGTTACTGGGGTGAAATACCTTTAGTCCTAAGGAGGAGATAAAAAAGCAAATAAGCAGACTACATTGAACTTTTTATGCTTGAAATCATACTAACATTAAATGACTCAAGTGCAGGGTGTCAGGCATCTTGTTGAATTAATTTATTTTTGTGGCCTGTGGCAGATTCAGAATCTCTGCTTTCTTTAAGGGGGTGAGAGGAAAGTTTTTTAGCCTTAATGGATGGTTTGAAAGATAATCTTCCAGCCATGAACTAAATAAAAAAGAAGGTCGGTGTTGTCTTCCTGGGTCTGCAGACAACCTGGGACAATGGCACAGAGCAGTGTGAACTCTCCCATTTTGTCCCCTGTTAGGATATAGATATTCAGGCCTGTCTGTAAAGTCTAAGAATTTAGGTGTATTCTTATCACATAGCTAGGTATAGAGGTATAAAAGGAAGAAAGAATCAAAATCACTGTCTGCCAGTGTAAGGGCTT
This sequence comes from Chelonia mydas, assembly GCF_015237465.2. Classification (NCBI taxonomy): domain Eukaryota; kingdom Metazoa; phylum Chordata; order Testudines; family Cheloniidae; genus Chelonia; species Chelonia mydas. The sequence continues at coordinate 157,458,202 of NC_057850.1, forward strand.
CTCTTACCATGACAGTCTGAGGCTCTGTGCTTAGGCTAAGGCCTTTGGCTAAGCAACAGAGGCAGCCATAAGCTGGGAAGCGACCGGTCACATCCTCACATTCCAAACTAGTCACATTGAAATAAGGTGCTATTGGGCTGTTAGGAATACAATCCTGTCCTGATAATGCCTATCGCCTCCAGAGAAAGGGAAGTGCTTTGAAGATGTAAAAGGAAACTTAATTTGATAGCATCCTGTCTGGCAAGAACTCACTTATCAATAGCTGGGATGTGAAATCCCCATTTCTGTGTTTGTTCTATCACTGTAGTCCCCATTTCCCCATTGTTTGTCTGTATAATCTCTGTCTGGTTCTGTGATTGTTTCTGTCTGCTGTATAATTAATTTTGCTGGGTGTAAACTAATTAAGGTGGTGGGATATAATTGGTTAAATAATCATGTTACAATATGTTAAGATTGGTTAGTTAAATTTCAGTAAAATGATTGGTTAAGGTATAGCTAAGCAGAACTCAAGTTTTACTATATAGTCTGCAGTCAATCAGGAAGTGAGTGGGTGTGGGTGGGGGAAATGGGAACAGGGAATGGGGGTGCGGAAATTGGAATCCTGTTTGGCTAAGGGCAGGAATGGGAACAGGTACACAGGTGTAAGGCTCTGTGGTGTCCGAGCTGGGAAGGAGGACACTAAGGAAGGAAACTGGAATCATGCTTGCTGGAAGTTCACCCCAATAAACATTGAATTGTTTGCACCTTTGGACTTTGAGTATTGTTGCTCTCTGTTCATGTGAGAAGGACCAGGGAAGTAAGTGGGTGAAGGAATAAGCCCCCTAACATCCCCCCCTTTCATCTCACTGAGGGAAATTAACTCTAAAGTCTAATTAACCCATTTTCACTTGTTCTAGTTCACAACCTTGTCTCCAGTATGATTATTATTAGTTCTTATTCATCTGCACTTTAAGTCAATACGACATACATGCATGCAAATAAGGCAAGGTCCCTGCACCAAAGAGCTCACTCAAGACAGATGGAGGGAGGTAAATGTCTGAACAACTTCAAAGTAAGTGGATTGTGAAGAGGAATTTGAAAGAGGAGATGGAGAGTACTTGTTATACAAGGAGGATGTTCCAAGTCTATTGGTCACCATGTTAGGAGAAGAAAAAGGAAGCGATTAGCCAATAATTTTAGGAGGAAGATAAAGGAATGAGGATGGAGTAGATGGAGAGGAGAGGCATAGGCAAAAGTGGCATTGTGCAGATTCCTGAAGGTGAGGATGGATATTATCTTGAATTATTTGATACATCGACCCAGAGAAGGGATGTATTTTTTCACATGACAGAATGAAGATTTTTCTTCACTTTCTAGCTTTCTTAATTACTTTTTTTAGAGAATGGTGAACCCTCATTTCCCCATACCCATGTCCCTTAATATACATAGGTGTCTCCTCTTCTACAGGGACCTTCTTTATTACCACCTGTCATAAATATAAAGGGAAGGGTAAACACCTTTAAAATCCCTCCTGGCCAGAGGAAAAACCCTTTCACTTGTAAAGGGTTAAGAAGCTAGGATAACCTCGCTGGCACATGACCAAAATGACCAAAGAGGAGAAAAGATTATTTCAAAGCTGGAGGGGCGGGGGAACAAAGGGTGTCTGTCCGTCTGTGTGATGCTTTTGCCGGGAACAGAACAGGAACGGAGTATTAGAACTTGTTAGTAAGTAATCTAGCTAGAAATGCATTAGATTTCCTTTTGTTTAAATGGCTGGTAAATAAGCTGTGCTGAATGGAATGTATATTCCTGTTTTTGTGTCTTTTTGTAACTTAAGGTTTCGCCTAGAGGGATTCTCTGTTTTGAATGTGATTACCCTGTAAGGTATTTACCTTCCTGATTTTACAGAGGTGATCCTTTTACTTTTTTTCTTCAATTAAAATTCTTCTTTTAAGAACCTGATTGCTTTTTCATTGTTCTTGAGATCCAAGGGTTTGGGTCTGTGTTCACCTATGCAAATTGGTGAGGATTTTTATCAAGCCTTCCCCAGGAAAGGGGGTTTAGGGTTTGGGGAGGATTTTGGGGGGGAAAGACGTTTCCAAGCGGGCTCTTTCCTGGTTATATATCTGTTAGACGCTTGGTGGTGGCAGCAATAAAGTCCAAGGGAAAAAGGAAAATAGTTTGTACCTTGGGGAAGGTTTAACCTTAGCTGGAAAAAATAAGCTTAGGGGGTTTTCATGCAAGTCCCCACATCTGTACCCTAGAGTTCAGAGTGGGGAAGGAACCTTGACACCACCATACCTGTGAATCTGTATAACGTCACAGGCATGAACTTTATTCCTGAGATCTGAAGAAATATTTACCCAAAGCCCTCATGCTTAAGTTTTCTTCACATCAGCTCCCTTTACATTTGGTACTCTGTCTCACCAGTCAGGCTGTCTTTACGTTACATTTACAACAGTGCTCTGTTATAAACATGTGGATGTACAGGGAGCTGATATTCACTCTTTTTGTCTAATTCCTTTGTTTTCATATAAAGGACTGTAGATGCTTTCGTGACTGCTGTTAAACAGTCCACATTTGTCAACAGTTTCCCTGTATCATCAGAATTTCTTTCTGCTCTGTGAATATCACGTAGTTTGGGGAATGGAGATGAGAATGGTGGGTGTTATATTACAGAAGAAAACTACAGTAAAACTGGATTCTTTTTACCTTCTCAGTCATCTTTTTATATGTTGAAATAAACAATCCCAGTATCAGCCCTGGAAGAAAGATCTCCTTAATGGATCCACCTTGCAGTATACAGTTTAATATTCTCTCCATATGGTTACATTATTGTAGTGACACTGGGTTTTCTGCATGAATGCTGAGATATCATTCTATTTCAGAGAAATTATACCGCAGGAGTGGAACAAGTGCCTGAGTGGAAGAAACTGGAGGTGTTTTGCCTGAAGAGGTCCAGAGTAGGCATAATGCATCTAGAAAGTGCTGGTGGAAAAGTGTTCACAAGAGTGGGACAGCTCAGTGGTTTGAGCATTGGCCTGCTAAACCCAGGGTTGTGAGTTCAATCCTTGAGGGGGCTGTTAAGTTGATCTGGGGCAAAAAATGGGGATTGATCCTGCTTTGAGCAGGGGGTTGGACTAAATGATCTCCTGAGGTCCCTTCCAACCCTGATATTCTGTGAAACGGACAAAGTCTTGCTACACGTGGTCAGCCAATATAGAATGCACTGACTATGACATAGCCTTGTGCGCTGGCGTGCTTTGGGGAGGAGGTAGTGCCAATGCAATGACTCTACGCACCTAGGCACATCTCATCTTTGGCAGCAAGCACTACTGCTAACACAGATTGTGTTCAGGGAGCACGAGTTACCAAACTATGGCTGCTTTCTGTGCTACAGCAACAGGGAAGGAGGGGGCTTTCTGTGCTCTCTGCCCCATTGTGTGCACTCCTGCTAGGGGCTGGGATAATGTACACCTAGTGGTATTCATTTTACACCAGTCAGGGGCGACGAAAGCTCCTTAAAAGTGTGAGGGGGACACCAGTGCCCAAAATGGGGCCCTGCCCCCGCCAAGCTGCTCCTTCCCTTTAGCCCCCCCACATCCCCTCTTCCCTGAGGGGCCCCCACACCACCTCCTCCCCGAGGCCCTGCTCCTGTGTCACCTCTTCCCCCCAAGACTCCACCCCCCGCTCGCTCCTCTTTGCCCCCTCCCCCCTGTCTCCCACCCTTACAGCTGGTAAAAAGTGAGGGGACATGGTCCCTGGCCCCCCATTTCGGCACCCCTGACACTAGTAGCAATTTTTTTTTCAGTGAGTGACAGAGATGTTGGGACAGATTCACTGAAGCTTCCTTTAGAGGGGATCCACCCTTTCTTGCAGATTTCCTGTGATTGTTCTTCTCCTTGACACATCCCGTCCACTGCATCAGTGACATTTGGCATCAGGTCCATCTCACTATGCCTTGGCAATATGTGATTTTCACTAAGGAATTTCCTCTGGCCCATATTTTCCTTTGACTTAAAATGTTCTTAATGGTTTAATTACCTTCTCCTTCATGCTCAGCAGGTTTTCTTTATTCTTCTATGGGGGAATATTTAATTGGCTACCTTCAAAGCAATACACACACACTCACACTCTCCATCTCTGAATTGTTTGTTCACACCACAGCATGGCAATAATTGCAGCCTCGGTATTTCATTAAATATTGTGAAATTGAACTCAAAATCACATCAAGCCAATTACAAACAAGCTGGTAACTGCTGAATTCCCGGTAGACAAACTTTTGGTGGAATTTGGTTCACTGCCTTCCTGATGTGGCACATTTTTTACATGAAGTAATGACTTTCCAAGCATTACATAGCAGAATATGATTCTCTCTTTCAGTGTCTCCACAGTTATCTGACTTGGTTTAGCTTTGTAGTTAATGTGTAACTTTCAGAGTGCTGCATTAATAATTTTACTAGGTATTAAAATGTTCATACACATTTAGAACTTATTTTTATCAAGTTCCCATTATAAACATTATGATCAAGGGCCTACAGGTTTGCACCAGCTGCAATTCAAATTTGTCTCTGCAACACGTTTTATGGGAACAAATTTTATATTCTTCTAGCCTTGCTTTTTTCTCCCTTTGATTTTTAAGCTCACTGAGGAAATATTTTGAAGTGATGCTTTAGCCAAAGGTTATGGTTTTACTATACCATTTATTTATGAATTTATTTTATTTCTTTAGATTTGATATTAAAAAAGAAAGACCATGCAAAGCTCTAAGCTGCCTGACCATAATTAAACTTACAATAATCACCTAGCAGAATAAATGCAAATAAATTAATGCTCCCTGCCAGCAGCCTTTAATAGTGAAATGGAGATAATACTTACCCTAGTAGTTTGCAGTATTGGAGCTGTGTTGGTCTCAGCATCTGAGAAATACAAGGTGGGTGAGGTAATATCTTGTACTGGACTAACCTCTGTTTGTGGAAGAGTCAAGCTTTTGAACTTCACAGAGGTCTTGTTCAGGTCTGGAAAAAGTAACCAGATTGGTAAGCATACGGGGTTAACACATGTTGCAGGAGACTACTTAAAGTGAAGTGGGCAATTAATATCTTTGCAGTCATAGGACAAAGGAGGTTAGTAGGTTACAAATTTTTGTAATGATCCATAAAACCGGTACAGCAGAATCTCAGAGTTACAAACACCAGAGTAACGAACTCACAAGTCAGCCACACATCTCACTAGGGAGGCGGGAAGGGGAGAGGAGGAGAAAGCAAATACAAGTACTGTTAAATGTAAACTACTATTTAAAAAAAAAAAGGGAAAGCAGCATGTTTCTTCTGCATAGTAAAGTTTTAAAGATGTATTAAGTCAATGTTCAATTGCAAATTTTTGAAAGAACAACCATAATATTTTGTTCAGAGTTACTAACATTTCAGATTTCAGAGTAACAGCTGTGTTAGTCTGTATTCGCAAAAAGAAAAGGAGTACTTGTGGCACCTTAGAGACTAACCAATTTATTTGAGCATAAGCTTTCGTGAGCAACAGCTCACTTCATTGGATGCATACCACGGTATGCATCCAATGAAGTGAGCTGTTGCTCACGAAAGCTTAACATTTCAGGTGTTATGGTCAGGCAGCTCCATTACCAAGGTGTTCGTAACTCTGAGGTTCTACTGTATTTCTGACTCCATGATTTTTAGTATCTAGCAGAGTTATGAATTTAAGCACCCAGGCTTGTCTTTTGAAGATATTGTACAGGTTTCTTCTGGGGATGAGGAATGATAGGTCAGATATAAAGTGATCTTTTTGTGAAAAGTGTTCACCCACAGGTGATAAGGGTGTTTTTGTCTTTTATCATTTTTCTGTTCATTAGAGAGAATAGCAATTGTCTGGTTCACTCACACAGTTGTTGTTGGGGCATTTGATGCCCTGGATGAAGTACGCCACGTGTTGTGATGGGCATGTGCAGGACCTATGGATCTTGAAGGGTGTGTTGTGGGGGATGTTGATCATCATTGTAGTAGAGATACGTCTGGAGGTTTTGCATCTGTTATTCTGGCAGTGTCTGGTACTGCAGTGAGTTAATGTGTCCTGGTTTGTTGGGAGCTTGCTTCTGATGATGAGCTTGGAGAGGTGTGTGTGTGGGGGCGGGGGATTGTTTGAAGACTAGAAGAGGGAGTTTCAGAAAGATTTCTTTCAGGATGTGGACCCCATCAAGTACAGGTTGTAGTTGTTGTTTGATGATACCGCATATGAGTTCCACTGTGGGGTGGTAGGTGAAATGTTTTTTTTTTTTTTTTATTGGAGTAGGTTCTCTTGGGGTATTTGGATGGTCCATTCCATAGCTAAACTATCAGTCCTCATCCTCCAAGGACACCTGCAAAACACTTTCAAAAGATGAGCCTAGGAATTTAAATTCATAACTGCTAGACACTAAAAATCATGGGCTCAACAGAGACACTGGTTTAATGGCTCATTAACACAATTTGTAAGCTATTAATCCTATAGTCCTATTGTTGTATGACTCCAGAGGCGTTAATTGCCTACATCATTTTAAGTGTTTTCCTGCAACATGTGTTAACCCTTTTACACTTAACAAGCTGGCTTACCTCTAACACTCTGGTTACCTTTTCCAGACCTGAAGAAGAGCTTTTTGATGCATGAATGGTTGTCTCTTCCACCAGCTGAAGTTGGTCCAATCAAAGATCTTACCTCACCCACATCGTCTCTCTGTTAATCTAATAAGCAAACAATAAAAAAGAAGAAAATGTAGAAAAACTGATTCCCTAAATCATATCCAGGAAGGCTGATCCAATGGTTAGGGCACAAACCTCAGACTTGGGTTCAGTTCCCTGTGCCTCTACAGACTTTCTGCGTGAGCTTGGGCAAGTACTTAGCTCCATATGTCTCAGTTACCAGGCTGTAAAAATGAGCATTTAGGTCATCCTAGTTGGAGACTTCGAAGTCAGAGTCATTGAACTCCAGTAGGAGCAGGAGGTCCTGCTCTCGCTGTGACCGCCATCCCTGCCCAGCGCCGTGGCCACTCAATGGCCCTTCTGGATTCCCTGGGCCTGTCATCAAACTGAGGGGCAGAGGCATGGGTCTAGACCAGCATCAGTGGTCTCTGCGTTCTTCGGACCTCCCCACACTCCTTTGGTACTGGAGATGTCAGTACCGATGTCAATGTCCCAGCACCAACCAAGGCATTGACGATGGCGCACCAGCACCGACTGTGGCACCGGCTCCATCGGTGGCACCGACTGTGCCCCTGAGACTAACTGTGCCTGTGGCACTGGCTGCAGCATTGATTGTGGCACTGGAGATCCTTGGGACCCCAGGGGACCGGAGGGCAGAGAGCAGGATCCGGTACCCACCACCCTATCATCCTCCGGACGAGTCAGTGGTTGGCTCGGCAACCGTTCCAGTGTTGGAGGACAGCAGGGTCCTACAGCAGCTGCTGAGATGGATGGCACAGAGCCTGAACATTAAACCAGAGGAGGTGGTGGAAGAGGCCAACAAGATGGTCAGTATCCTTTCCCCTCCTGGCCCATCCCATATCGCGTTGCCACTGATTAAAAACATCAGTGATGCCACTAAGACCCTGTGGCAGACCCCATCCTTGCTGCCTCCTACCGCCAAAAGATATGAGCAGAGATACTTCATCCCCTCAAAGGGGTATGAACATCTGTAGATGCATCCCCTGCCAGACTCCCTGGTAGTGAACAGGGGCCCTCCCCCAAAGAATCAAGAGGCCAAAAGATTGGACCTCTTTGGGAGGAAGAAAGATATATTTGGTGGGGGATCTGCAGCTCCGTATTGCTAACCATCAGGCGGTGGTTAGCAGGTATAATTTTAACACCTGGGGGATCATGAGAGTTTTCCAAACTCCTGCCCATGGACTCTCGAGCGGAGTTTTCTCCTCTAGTAGAGGAGGGCAAACTGATTTCTCATGCTTCCCTGCAGGCACCCTTGGACGCAGCAGACATGGCGTCCCTCACCATAGCGACTGGGGTGGCTATGAGAAGGAGTTCCTGGCTGCAGATCTCTGGCCTTCCACACAAGGTCCAGCAGACAATCCAGGACCTCCCGTTTGAGGGCCAGACTTTATACTTGGAGAAGACTGACTCTTGCTTACACAGTCTCAAGGACTCTAGGGCCACCCTGAGATCCATTGGCCTCCACACCCCTGCCTACCAATGGAGACATCTTAGACATCAGCTTCCACTGAGGAATTATTATCCTCAGTGTAGGCAGGAGGGGTCTTGCAGGAGGACCAGGAACTCAAGAAAGAGACCTCATCCTTTCTCTGGCCAGTCTAAACCCACCTCAGGGCCAAAACTCGGCTTTTTTGAAGGTGCGCATGAGGATGGCTTACCAGTACAAAGACTGGATCCACCCTGCCTTACCTTTTCATCCCAACTATTCTCTTTCTACCCTGTGTGGGCCCATATTACATCGGACCGCTGGGTGATCTGCATGGTAGAGAGGGGATACTCCCGCCAATTCTCTGCCCTCCCACCCTTCCACCGTCCTTCCCCGTCCCTCTTCAGGGATCCTTCTCATGAGCAACTCCTTATACAGGAGGTGCAATCGATCTTCTCGCTGGGGGCAGTGGAAGAGGTTCCTCAGGAACTGAAGGGCTAGGGTTTCTATTCCCGGTATTTCCTAATACCGAAAGCCAAAGGTGAGCTCAGGCCCATTCCAGACCTGTGAGAGCTCAACAAGTTCATGAAGAAACTCAAGTTCTGCATGGTCTCTTTGGCCTCCTTCATTCTTTACTTGGATCCAGGGGACTGGTATGCCACTCTTGACTTGAAGGACGTGTACTTTCATATAGCAATCACACCATCCCACAGAAAATACCTCAGGTTTGTGGTGACCAACGGCCACTACCAGTTCACTGTCCTCCATTTGGTCTGTCAGCAGCACCTCAAGTTTTTACCAAGTGCATGGCGGTCGTGGCCGCGTTGCTGCGCAGATGACAGGTATAGGTATTCCCGTACCTTGATGACTGGCTGATCAAGGGCCACTCCAGGGTTCAACTGGAGGTGCAAGTCGACTTCATAAGAAAGACGTTCAATGAATTGGGCCTTCTCCTGAACATGGGGAAATCGACTCTGTCTCCTGTCCAGCAGATAGAATTCATAGGGGTGGTACTGGACTTGACACAGGCCAGGGCACACCTCCTGGAAGCGAGGTTCCGGGCCTTGGGTGACACCATTCAAAGTCTAAGGCAGTTTCCTACCATCACAGCAAGGAATTGCCTGAAACTTCTTGGGCACATGGCCGCTTGTACCTTTGTGGTGCAACATACCAGACTCAGACTCCAGCCTCTCCAATCATGGCTAGCCTTGGTGTATTGGCCAGATCGGGACAGTTTGGACAGGGTCGTGACTCTGCCTTGCATGGTCCTTGACTCCGTCCTGTGGTGGGCTGACCCACAGGTAGTGTCTGCAGGGGTCCCCTTCACTGGTCCTCAGCCATCCCTGTTGCTGGTGACAGATGCATCAGCCTTGGCCTGGGGAGCACATATGGGAGACCTCGGGACACAAGACCTCTCCTGTGTGGACCCGGTTAAACATGTCGTCCTTGGCAGTAGGAAACCCTACACCAGGGCTACCTACCTGGCCAAGTGGAAGACGATTTTCAGTCTGGTCAGCGCAACACTGTCTGACTCTGAAGCTCACCTCCATACCGCTTATATTGGACTACCTTCTCCATCTTAAGCATCAGGGGCTGTCCATGTTGTCAGTAAACATTTGTAAAATGTAAAATGTTGTAAAATAAAAATGTTGTCACTTCGGCCTTCCATCCAGGCACAAAGGGCCAGTTGGTCTTTGCCAACCCTGTGGTCAGCCATTTCCTGAAAGGTCTCAACAGGCTATACCCATGTGTCCAACAGCCAGTCCTGACCTGGGACTTCAATCTAGTCCTTTCCAAATTGATGGGTCCACCCTTCAAACTGCTAGCGACTTGTTCCCTGCTTTGCCTGTTGTACCAGGTGGCTTTTCTGATAGTGATAACCTCAGTCAGGAGGTGGCTGAGCTCAAGGCCCTAACAGCAGAGCCTCCTTACACGGTGTTCTATAAGGACAAGGGTCAGCTCAGGTCACATCCTGCATTCCTCTTGAAGTTTGTCTCCCAGTTTCATATCAACCAGGACATCTTCCTCCCAGAGTTCTATCCTAAGCCACACGTAAGCGGCAGGGAGCAGAGGCTTCATTCATTGGACGTCCGCAGAGTGTTAGCTTTTTACATAGAACGAAAACGTTCAGGAAGTCCATTCAGCTGTTTGTGGCCATGGCAGACAGGATGAAAGGTCTTCCAGTCTCCTCTCAATTAATTTCATTGTGGATCACGTCCTGCATCTGTGAGTGCTATAACCTGGTGGAGGTGCCGGCCCCACCGCTCACAGCACACTCCACAACACCACAGGGCAGAGCGGTGACATGGTCCTCAATACATACTTTTATGTCGCATTATGCTATCGCTCAGCAGGCCAGAGATGAGGTGGCCTTTGGCAGAGCAATGCTCCAATCAGTGGACATCTGAACTCTGACCCCACCTCCAGAGCTTAGATTTGGCAGTCACCTGATTGGAATGGACATGAACAAGCACTTGACGAAAAAAACAGTTACTCACCTTTTTGTAACTGTTGTTCTTTGAGATATGTTGTTCATGTCCATTCCATTATCCACCCATTGACCCCTCTGTCAGAGTAGCCAACAAGAAGGAACCAAGGGGGTGGTGTGTCGGTAGGGCCTATATTGGGCGCCATGAAGTATCCGTCTGGTGCCCAGACTGACCGGACGGATGCTGCTAGGGGAAAAACCTTCCAGCTGCTATGCACGCATGTGCATACACATCTGATTGGAATGGACATGAACAGCACATTTCGAAGAACAACAGTTACAAGAAGGTGAGTAACTGTGTTTTTTTTTTCCCGTGTGTAAGATGTTCACTACATTTGGGGTTCTTTGGACCAAGGGAAGGGAAAGAGAGTCCTAGGGCTCTCTCTGAGACTATCCTGCTGTCATCATCCTCTTTCATTAATAAGAAAGGGGATGCAGCTTAAGTGCCTCTGATGATTGCAATTGTGACAGTGTATCAGAGGGAAAGAGGCAGTCTCAGGTAAGCAGAGCCCAGGCCATTTTGGGATTTAAGATCATAACCAATACCTTAAACTCCACCTGGAGACCAATAGGCAGCCAGTGCAGATTCCAAAGTACCACTTTGTGGTATGGTGACTATTTGTGAACTTTTCTTCTCCATTTGCATTGCTAATGCTATTTCAAAGCAAGACTGGTCAGTAAAATCTTTTTTTTCTGATAACATTTTATGGATTTCATAATATACAAACCATGCATAATGGGGAAAAAACCCTGCTAAAATGAAGAGTAAATTTGATTGATAAACTTGAGGAAATTGCAGTCTGATCATGGCCAGTGGACACTACTTTGAGCATGAGAGTCTATACTAATTGAGGCGATATTAGATATGAATTATTTGCTCAGCTCTATGGCTAAGAATCCACCATGCTTTATTTTTCACTTTTTAAAACAGATAGACACTTCTTCCTGTTAAGAATTTGGGATAGTGTAGTCTAACTGGTATTTCCTGTACAAAGGAATACCATCACTAGAACTATCACTAGGGGGCATTTAAAACCCAATGGCACCCATCCCTGAAACTCTTAAACACAGGAATAGTCCCATTGAACTCAGTAATTCGCTTACTCATCTACATGTTTGCGGAAGAAGGCTTAACCACCTCAGTCCTGCAAGATGCTCCATGCAGGTGGACTCCTATATCCAAAGAGACACTAATGAAGTCAATGAGGGTATGGGAAGATGTAATGGTCCATCTGAATGAAAAGAACTGTAAGATCTGGCCCTAAACATGCATAGTAATACATTGCAAAGTATCTGTATTGTAAAGCAAACAATAGATGAGCTCTGCGATTAACTGATAAATGGGGGCTGAGAAAACTTTGTGTGGAATTTAATGTTATTTAGTTTAGAAACATTCTATCTTTTTATAGAAAGATCACATCACTAAGTCAGATGTAAACAGTGACATGGGTCAAGTACCTTCTCATTGACAGACCTTCTGTGTGATTTCCTTTGGAATTTTTAGAGTAGTTTGGAACCATGTAGCTGCTGAAAATGATAGCCTTGGTCAGAATAAACTGTGTGAAAAGATGGGTGAAGTAATATCTTATGTTGGACAAACTTATTAGGGATGATGTTTTATTTCTTGCATTTGCTCAGGAAGTCAATGTTGCTGTTAAGTTTTGCTTCCTTTTTCTTTGTGGTGGAGTTTCCATTTCAGCTGGCAATATTCAATGTCTTCCATTGTTGTATGCAGTGTTAGAGCTGTGCTGATCCCAGGATATTAGAGAGACAAGGTGGGTGAAGTAATATCTTTTATTGGACCAATAAGAGATATTACCTCCTTCACCTTGTCTCTTTAATGTCCTGGGACCAACACAACTATAACACTGCATATAACTATGGTGAAGTGTGTCAGTTTTATTGCATTATCATCTGATAACAGTATATTTTACATGTCCCTGCTGCAGAAGAAACAAATTGATAAATAAGTCACTTTAGGTCAAATCACACAATGTAGTTATACCAGCCCATGGCGACTTCAAATTACTTAAACATATTTTCCTAAATCTACTTAGTGGAGACATACACAATCGACTGTATGTCCCCACTGAGCTCATTAAGTCGGTGGAGTGCGTCCTCAATACCATGGCTAGGATCGACTTACAGAGAGGTGCACTGTGGGTAGCTATCCCACAGTTCCCACAGTCTCCACTGCCCATTGGAATTCTGGGTTAAGCTCTCAATGCCTGATGGGGCAAAAAATTGTTGAGGGTGGTTTTGGGTACATGTCATCAGTCTCCCCTCCCTTCCTCCCTCCATGAAAGCAACGGCAGACAATCGTTTCACACCTTTTTTTCCTGGGTTACCCGTGCAGATGCCATACCATGGCAAGCATGGAGCCCGCTCAGCTCACCGCTGCTGTTGAAAGCATTGTAAACACCTCACGCATTATCCTGGAGTACGTGCAGAACTGGGCTGAGAGACGCCAGCATGAGGACAATTGTGATGAGGACATGGACACAGACGTTCCTGACAGCATGGGCTGTGGCAATTGGGACATCATGGCAGCAGTGGGGCTGGTTGATACAGTGGAATGCCGATTCTGGGCCCGGCAAACAAGCACAGACTGTTGGGACCACATAGTGTGCAAGTATGGGATGATTCACAGTGGCTGCGAAACTTTCGCATGCATAAGGCCACTTTCCTTGAACTTTGAGTTGCTTTCCCCTGCCCTGAAGCGCAAGAATACCAAGATGAGAGCTGCCGTGACAGTTGAGAAGCGAGTGGCGATAGCCCTGTGGAAGCTTGCAATGCCTGACTGCTGCCAGTCAGTCGGGAATCAGTTTGGAGTGGGCAAGTCTACTGTGGGGACTGCTGTGATCCAAGTAGCCAATGCAATCACTAATGTTCTGCTATCAAGGGTAGTGACTCTGGGAAATGTACAGGTCTGCAATGGGGTTCCCTAACTGTGGTGGGGCAATAGACGGAATGCGTATCCCTATCTTGGCACCGGACCACCTTGCCAACCAGTACGTAAACCTCAAGGGGTACTTCTCAATGGTGCTGCAAGCATTGGTGGATCACAAGGGATGTTTCACCGACATCAACGTGGGATGGCCGGGAAAGGTGCATGACCTCTCGCATCTTTAGGAACTCAGGGCTGCTCAAGCAGTTACAAGAAGGGACTTACTTCCCAGACCAGAAAATTACCGTTGGGGATGTTGAAATGCCAATAGTTATCCTTGGGGACCCAGCCTACCCCTTGCTCCCATGGCTCATGAAGCAGTACACAGACAACCCAGACAGTAGTAAGGAGCAGTTCAACTATAGTCTCAGTAACTGTGCAGAATTGTGGTAGAATGTGCCTTTGGACGTTTAAAAGCTTGCTGGTGCTGTTTGCTGACTGGGTTAGACCTCAGCGCAACCAACATTCCCATTGTTATTGCTACTTGCTGTGAGCTCCATAATATCTGTGAGAGTAAGGGGGAGATGTTTATGGTGGGATGGGAGGTTAAGGCAAATCGCCTCGTGGCCGATTTTGAGCAGCCAGACACCAGGGCGATTAGAAGAGCACAGGTAGGTGCGCTAAAAAGAAAAGGAGTACTTGTGGCACCTTAGAGACTAACCAGTTTATTTGAGCATGAGCTTTCGTGAGCTACAGCTCACTTCATCGGATGCATAGTAGGTGCGCTGCGCATCAGAGAGGCTTTGAAAACCAGTTTCATGACTGGCCAGGCTATGGTGTGACAGTTGTGTGCATTTCTCCTTGTTGCAAACCTGCCCCCTTTGTTGATTTTAATTCCCTGTAAGCCAACCACCCTCCCCCCTTCGATCACAGCTGGCAAAGGAAATAAAGTCACTATTGTTTTGAAACCATGCATTCTTTCTTTATTAATTAAAAAAAAGTGAGATAACTGACAAGGTAGCCCGGTGGAGTGGGGTGCAGGAGGAGGGAAGGACAAGGCCACATTGCTTGTTGCAGCCACACTACAAATCAAAACTTCTTTGAATGACAGCCTTCTGTTGCTTGGGCCATACTCTGGAGTGGAGTGGCTGGGTGCCCGAAGCCTCTGCCCCTGCGTTCTTGGGTGTCTGGGTGAGGAGGATATGGAACTTGGTGAGGAGAGCAGGCGGCTATACAATGGATGCATCGCAGGTCTGTGCTCTTGTTGGCTTTCCTGCAGCTCCAACAGATGTTTCATCATGTCCGTTTGCTCCCCCATTAGCCTCAGCATTGCCTCCTGCCTCTACTCTTCACTCTCACTTAACGCTTTCTTTGCCTCTGCCATTGAATGCCTCCATGCATTAAGCTGTGCCCTATCAGTGCGGGAGGACTGCATGACCTCGGAAAACATGTCATCATGAGTGTATTTTTTTCGGCTTCTAATATGCGATAACCTCAGGGACAGAGATGATAGGGGGAGCATAGAAACATTTGAACATGGGGGGAGATAAAAAGAGAGTGTAAAATTTAAGATGTTACATTTCTGAGAACAAAAGGGAGACTCTTTCACAGTGAATCAAGCAATTCACAGCAGACAGCACATGTGCTTTAGGTACAAGGTCGCATTTTGCCTTTTATATTGATCACCTGCTGGCATGGTGACACATCACACAGGGCTGGGCAACAGAATTCGGTTTCCAGGCCGCCATGGTAAGCCAAAGGGTACGCAGGGTTGACTTCTTACGCCTTCATTACATGTGGGAATGGTTTCAAACTGCAGCGCCATCCTTTCTCATAGCAAGCAATGCCGATTGGGTTTCACTGGAGAGGCTGCGGTTTTTGGGTGGATGTGCAGCACACGCCTCTTCCCACCCCACCATCTGAGTATTCTCTGGGATAATCCCTTCACCCCTCCCCCCACTGCATAGCTATTCTCTGGGATGAATCCTTTTAGCTAAGTGCAAACAACCCAGCATGAATAGATTCCTTTTACTGTTCCCTTACAAAAATTCCTCTATTTCAACCAGGTGACCAAGAATGATATCACTCTCCTGAGGCTAACACAAAAAGATAAAGACCGAATATTGCTTGAATGCTACCAAAACCCAGGACCATTCGCTTCCATGCTTTGTGCTGCAATGATTCCAGACTACTTGCTACTGGCTTGGCGTGGTAAAATGTCCTACCGTGGAGGACGAAATAAGGCAGCCCTCCTCAGAAAACTTCTGCAAAGGCTTTCAGAGTACCTCCAGGAGAGCTTCATGGAGATGTCCCTGGAGGATTCCCGCTCCATCTCCAGACATGTTAACAGACTTTTGCAGTAGTTGTACTGGCCGTGAATGCATCCCAATTCTTCAGGGCAAATCAAACTTTAAACACTATTGCTTTTAAACCCTGTACTCTAGTTACAAATGTGCACTCACCAGAGGTGCCATCTTCGGCTTCAGGGTCGGGGATCCCACCTTGGGAGGGTATTGGCTCCAGGGTGATGAAAAGATCCTAGCTGCTGGAGAGAATGGATTCACCGCTTGCCTGCTGCGCATTCTTCTCCTCTTCCTCATCCACAAAATCCTCCTCCCTGTTGCGTGAGACTCCCCCATTGTAGGTGTCCATGGACAGTAGGGGGGTAGTGGTAGGGTCCCCCCTAGAATGCCATGCAGCTGATCACAGAAGCAGCGTTTATGGGGCTCTGACCTGGAGTGACCGTTTTCCTCCTTTGTCTTTTTGTAGGCTTGCCTGAGCTCCTTAACTTTCATGTGGCACTGCTGTGTGTCCTTGTTGTAGCCTCTCTCCATGATGCCCTGTGTGATTTTGGCATATATATTAGCATTTCTTCTTTTTGATCAGAGTTTTGCCTACACAGATTCTTCTCCCCGCACAGCAGTGAGATCCAGTGTTTCCCTTTCGGTCTATGCTGGAGTTGGTTTGTGATTTTCGGGGGACTGCATGGTCACCTGTGCTGCTGAGCTTGCCACACCGACCAAACAGGAAATGAAATTCAAAAGTTCCCGGGGCTTTTCCTGTGTACCTGGCTAGTGCATTGGAGTTCAAAGTGCTGTCCAAAGCGGTCACACTGGAGCACTCTGGGATAGCTCCCAGAGGCCAATACCGTCAAATTGCATCTGCACTACCCCAAGTTCGACCCAGCAAGGTGGATTTTAGTGAAACTCCCCTCGCTGGGGAGGAGTACAGATTTTAAGAGACCTTTTGGTCGACGGAACGGGGTTGGTTGTGTAGATGCGTTCATTTTTTAAAATCGACCTAATGTGGCTAAATTCAACCTAACCCCGTAGTGTAGACCAGGGCTTTGTTTCTAAAAGATTAGTGTATAGCAAACAAAATGTCTGTGGTAATGATTCTCCCAAAGAATGAGAAATTCTTGTATGAGTCTGTTTCTTTTGGAGCATACTGTGTTTGTTGCTTTGTTTAAATATATAAAAATTGGGTGATCACCAATGACTTCTATAATTGTTGGGCTCTTGGTGGGGGAGGGAGGGTGGGGAGAGAGGGAAATCAAACTGCCTTTATTACTGCGGTGACAGGAAGTTGTTCCTGCCTATCGGACAGAAGTATTTCTTTTTCTTCCCAACCCGAAGTGTTTCCCCTTAAAGAAAGCACATTTTTATAATTTTCTCTACTTCAGAACTAGTACAAGTGGGAAAGTAACTACTGTTAGAGAGATATTTACTTCCTCTTTTTGATCAATGCAGTGTTTGCTCTTCACTCTTATTTTTCCTTTATTGAATGCCATGTGGCTTATTGCTCCAGATATCCAGTCACTGCAGGTAATAACAGCAGTGACCTCTGGCATAAAAACAAGTGTCTGTAAAAAAGGGGAAAAGCACAGTGGGAGTAATCACCCCCCTGGACTAATTTACCACAGAATAAAATACACTATAATAAGGCTCATAAAGGCAGGATTTGGCAGTGTTTTTGGAACATAAGGAACAGCTGGCAACTCAGTCTAAAACAAACCATGTAAGCATCTGTTGTCCGAAGCAAATATTCCATTGCACTTCTTTTAAAGAAGCGATATGAAAAAGAGTGTGTCAGGCAAACAGACCCTGATTCAGAGATGTCCTGGAAAAGGCCCTAATAATATCTTTTTTATTATGGTTTGAAAGATAGATTTAAAGCACAGTTTTTTAGGTTTCATTGATTTAGATCTTGTTTAAATTTATATATGGATGCAACCCACTGCCTTCTGTTATCACCATGGAGACTATGGGCCATAGCCTGGTCTTACATTAAATTGCCTCCAAAACAGGCTGATGTTTCTGGAACACTCTGTTTGCCTGTGTTATGTCCATCAGCAGCCCCATGCAGAGGGCACAGGATTAGGGATGATCTGAGTGTGGATTGGGTTGACTGGTTTTGTTTGATTTATGAGTGTGTGTGTGTGTGTGTGTGTGTGTGTGTACAACCAATGTAGGGCTCATTACTGGGCCCTGAAGCATATATTCAGAAATATGTGCATCATGTTCCCTGACTTCTATAAATTCCCTACACAAATCTGGCTATAGAAGACCAGAGTGGAGTGCTATTGCTGCTGGTTAGGAGGAGATCAACAATCAAGACTCTAAAGCATTCTAGGCTATACATGTACTTCTACACTAAAAACACAAAACAAAACTGGCAGTCAATCTCAGAACCCAGGTCAATTTATTTGAGCTTGCGGAGCTCATGCAACGGGGCTAAAAACAACAGTTCTTGCTCAGTCTGGAGCCTGATCTCTGAGACCCACCACCTTTCTGGGTTTCATCCTTTTTACAAAACTATGATAAATCTTGTACAAAGTATACCTGGTGAGGTATAATTTGAAAATTCATTATTTGCTGATCATTAGTGTCCTGGTCAAATGTGTGTAGCAAGATTGTATATAAAGTTGTAAGATGTTACTGTATGACACTGCTGAGACATGCTCAAAGTTTAGAAAAGCAGACACAAACCAGTTCCTCAGAGACACAGGCAAACTGATGCCTCAGCCAGGTGTTGTCAAAATCAAATAGACTATCACCTGATTAAGTGGCCATTCTTTGGCAGGAAGAAGGGTGTGAGAGAGAAATTTACATCCCGGGTAAACAGACCTGCTGTTGCCTGAACCCCAGTGGAAGAGAATTTTCAAAGAAGAGAAATGCTATAAGAAGGGAGAACAGAAGATACAAATCACCTCTCCCTCTCTCTCTCTCCTCATCTCTACTCTCGACATCAACAACAATTGAAAGACAAAAGAAGCATCATTGAACTGGGGGACTGGCCCTGTCTGAAATAATCCAACTAGACTTTGGGGGAGGGATAGCTCAGTGGTTTGAGCATTGGCCTGCTAAACTCAGGGTTCTGAGCTCAATCCTTCAGGGGGCCATTTAGGGATCTGGGGCAAAAATTGGGGATTGGTCCTGCTTTGAGCAGAGTTGGACTAGATGACCTCCTGAGGTCCCTTCCAACCCTGATATTCTATGATTCTAAGCATGTGGTGAGCAAAACCTTTTGCTTCAAACTCACTGAGCTTGTTAAGATAGCTATTAGTGTGTGTTTTAATTTTATTTACTTGTACTCACTTATTACTTGTACTCACTTTTGGGGGGAGGGGTAGCTCAGTGGTTTGAGCATTGGCCTGTTAAACCCAGCGTTGAGTTCAAACCTTGAGGGGGCCGTTTAGGGCAAAAATTGGGGATTGGTCCTGCTTTGAGCAGGGGGTTGGACAAGATGACCTGAGGTCCCTTCCAACCCTGATACTCTATGAAAATCTATCTTTCAAAAGTCAATAAACTTATTTTATTGTTTTATCTAAACCAGTGTGTTTTTGGATTGAAATGTTTGGGAAACTTCATTTGAGATAACAGGATCTGTGCATATCATTTTCTATTCATGTGTAGTGATGGACTTTCTGTGAGCTTGTATTTTCCAGAAGGCAGTAGAAGACACACATTTTTGGGGGAATGAATCTGGGACTAGGAAATTGCTAGTGTCACTCTGCAATATAATTCAGGAGTGGCTGGTTAGAAGCACTCATGTAATTCAGCTGGGAGTGATTTTGCATGCTAGAAGCTTGTATGTGAACAGAACAGGAGTGGTTGTTCTGACAGCGAAGCAGTGTAAAAGGCACCCCAATTGGGGAATTGAGGGGACACAGATGTTCAACCATCCAGATTGCACCCTGGGGAATGTCACACATGGGCTCTGAGACTTGCTGATGAGGTGTTTTTGTTTGTTTGTTTGTTTTTCCAGAATGGAGGCACCAGTTTCCAACTTCTCTGGTGTTCACCTGTGCTATGTGCAGTTGTAAGGCAGACATTGGTCCTATACGTTTTGTGCAATGGCATCATACAAGAAAAATCCGGGGTTAAACATTTTAGTCTATTTAGATTATTTTTCATAATAAAGCTGTATTTGCTGCACATGCCACAGTAAAAAAACAAACAAAAATGAACCCAAGATGTTAATAAAAAAAAAAGGACAAAAATACTGATTTTTGGAAACTTCTGACTGGGCTGTGGTGTTAGGTACCTGCACACTTTCTATACTCTTTGAGCTGCAAAGTCTCAAATATATTTTCAAAAGAAATATCTTCAGAGCGCTCAGTCGCTATCGAATGCCAATGAAGCATTAGAAAAGGGGAATTTTAAAAGCTCATGCAGTTTGATGAATGCATAATATTCATCTTTCAAATACTTATCAAATAGTCTGAATTCAGCCTTTCAATCCAATTTGCAGGAATCAGAAATCCTGACGTTTGTTCAATATATAAAGCCCATTTGAAAATTTGTATGCTTGAACTGGGTGCCCAATAATTTACACTTTAGGTTCACAGTTTTGCATACTAGGGTCAGAGTGTTTTGTTACTAAAAGCTGAATTCCCATTTTAATGCTTCTGCTACTCAACAAAAGTAAACAGTATAGAACTCAAGTAATGTATCAGAGTTATCATGCTGAATGGGTGAGTGGGTGTTTCTTGGAACATACACGGAGACAGATAGCTTCCAATGAATGACATCTTTCCATATGAGGAGGACCATTGCGCAGGAAATAATTCTCAGAAGAAGTTCATGGCTGTAGCTGCCTCTTGGAGAGGGAAACTGTGATTTTAACACCTGCACCAGAAGCAGGTAAGCTGCCTATGGCCTCTCTTCTGGTAATAAGCAGACGAGGTTCTTTGGTCTGATGAACTGGTGCCTGCTTTCATTACTCTGGAGATTGTTCCTGCTTTTACTAGCTTCAGAATGGAAAACTCTCATGATTTTATCACCAGTCTCAAGATAATTTTTAAAGGTTGGTCATAATTTCCTGATATCTGACTTGAAGTTCATGGTGTTTTGCTCTTCTCCGTAATTGTTACCATCTCCCATTAGTGTCAGTAGGGTTGACTAAAGCCAGAGGTTGCCCTCAGCCAAGATGATCTTTAACAGGAAAAAAAATGAGGCTGCCTCTTCTAAAGATGGCTGCCACTTCCCATTGGAAATAATGGGGCTAAGGCCAGGCTGCCCTTGTGGAAGATGACAGCCCTTTTCCACCATGTGTGAGCCTGAAGGGCCAGAGGAGTGTGAGGGCAGGAGATGGGACTATGTGAGATGGGGAGAAGGAGGGAGGATATGGAGGGGGCTAAGGAACGTTAGAAGAGCAGGAAGGGGAAGTGTGGATGATGCAGTGAGAGGAATGGTGGTGGGGGGACTAGAAAGAATAATATTCCAGTTTCTGGCATCAAACCTGCCACCATATACCAATACTTAAAATGGGATTTGAAGCCTCAGGCTGCCCTCAGGCAAG
Organism: Chelonia mydas; assembly: GCF_015237465.2. Lineage (NCBI taxonomy): Eukaryota > Metazoa > Chordata > Testudines > Cheloniidae > Chelonia > Chelonia mydas. The sequence continues at coordinate 157,479,495 of NC_057850.1, forward strand.
ATGACCACCATTTTGCTACAGATTTTCCTTATGGGAATGATCATAGAGAAAACAGCTACCATTCCTTATTGTTCACATTGATACTGAAGCTGGTATTCCTTCAGGAAATCTGCCGCTCTTTGCCATCTCTCTTCAGGCTCTAAGTTTAGGAAGCTGAAAACAGTGGAGTGTGATGTGTTGGGGGTGGGGAAAGGTTTGGTGGGACGGGGATATGAGATGTAGGAGGACATTGAGTTGGGATGGAAATGTAGGGAATGTGGGGATGTAATGTAGGGATACTAGATGGATTGGATATTAATTAGCAGTTTCTCACCCTGGCTGGTGATACAAGCAGTCTACCAGGTTTCCATACACAGATGAGGAATCCCTTTAGCCTGGGACCAGCACTTCCCCCAGTTTCAGTCTTTGTTCCTCAGGTGTTTCCAGGAATTCTCTTGTGTGGAGAGTGAGGACACTAGATGATGTCATGACACCTTCTTATATATCTTTAACATATAGCAGGAACCCTTTGTTCCAAAAACAGTTCTTAGCCCAGTCTGTGGAAAAAATACAGCTACCCAGAATGGAGTTCAGTATCATGTGATCTGGTCACATGCCCTTGCTTAGTCATAGCAGCCATTACTTACAGGCTGGCTGGAATGTTTACAGGAAGGCTAAGCTATTCCACAGCCAATCATTGTCTTTGTTCATCAGCTATTAGCAATGCCTAGCTTCACCATTGTTGTACCTGAAAGGCTGGCTGTGGGTGTTTTCCAGAGTAAGCACATTTGAAATACAGATCCATAGTCAATATTCATAACTTCAGATACAAAAATGATACATGCATACAAATAGGATAATCATATCCCAGCAAATCATAACTTTTCCAATAACACCTCACATGACCCGTCTTATACAAAATGCATCATAATTATGCCATAAGCATATCATAATAATATCACGACGATGGGGTGTAGTGTCACAATGTGAGGCATGGGAGAAGACTATAAGGGTCAGGGAAATGGTGTAGTGAAATTGGAACATGGAGCACAGGAGTAGATGGAGGAGGAATCTTGAAGGACTGGAGAATGTGGTGTGCAGGAGGCTGGAAGACAAGATAATATGGAGGAGCGGGAAGGAGACTAAGGTTTGCATGAAGTGGGGTGTGGTCAAGAGAGACACAGAGAATAAAATATGGGACTGATGAATTTCGGGGTCATGTGGAAGACAGGAGACTGTGGGAGCAGAAAAGGAGAATGTGAGTGAGGCAGGAGTTTGGATGAGGGAGGTAGACAGGATAGTGATAAAGGCCGGGGGGGGGGAATGGAGAAGGACAGAATGATCGCTCAGGGGGCAAGAAAGCGTAAGTGGTGGAGTCACCATCTGAGAAGGCATAGTAGAGGCCTGCATTTTTGAGTGTATTTTTAAGTATCTTCCTTCTTGGTTATTTATAGAAGAAATCTGCTCTAGACTCCAGCTTAGTGTCCCCATTCTCGTGCCCACATTTTATATAGAACAGGTTGTAAGCCTGACACAAAGACTCCTGTGAGATTAGAGCTCAGTTGGTCAGTTCCTCTGAAGCTCATGTCCACAGTGGTCTGTTAAGCTGTGTTCCAAAGAAATGCCTACTTGGTTGGGCAGTAGTGATTATCTTGCAATCAGACAAGTAACAGGATTCTACTCTTTCTGAATGTTTTACCTTTGTTTTGAGAAACATATCAACTTGAGTATGAATCCCAATTCTCCCTCCTTAGAGAGACCCCTTTATGAATTGCTGCATATCACATACTTTCTGCCTTCTATCAAAGGAAGCTGTGCTCTTCAAGGCCACTCAATCTTTCCACTGACTACTTTTGCAACTCATAAGAGACGCCATATTCCCCACTCTACTCTTGACCTCAGAGAACTCTGAGTTCCAATCGCTTTTGGGAATCACTCAGCTTTCAGATAAAACCCTAATTATATGAGGTGATGGATATGACGGTTCCCATGATTTCACTCTGTAAAACAGAAGATTTTTGTCCTTGTGTCCTTTGTCAAAATTTCTGACTGTTAAACAGCATGTTATTTAGATTGTATTCCTGCCTACTGCCTTATCACCCCAGAGGTAGATGAGTAATTCATCTTTGAACAATTTGCAGTGTTTTGAGATCCTTTGGGAGGAAAAAAGGCATGGTGCAAATGGAAGATATTATTATTACTTCCCACACAAAGGCCCACAGCTGGGGAGCTATTGGAGGAATATTTTCAGATCTCCACATTCCCAGAAGTTTAATTTAGGAACTCAAAGAAGAAAGAAGAATATCTAGACTCAAAGCAGCGGTCAATATTAGAAATGCTTGTTGATGTTAATCCCAAATTTTCTTTTGGTTGATTCCATCTTGTTACCCTCATAAATTCCTCTCCTTGCTTAGCATTTACACTCTGGAAATACTTGTAGTTGGATTTTGTAGTGAAATTTACTTTTTCCTCCCATAATGTATGGCTGCAACTTCAACAAAATATATAAATTAAACTAATCACATAAATTTCAAGATACATTCACTTTATGCAGCCTTGAATTTCACATTTTCTGGGGTCATAAAACTCTTGTTCCAAATTTGTCAGATGAAGCATAAATAAAGAATTCTTAATATTAAAGAACAAAGCACATACATTAAGAAATTAAATGATAAAATAACAAACAGATTTAATCATTTCTTATATTACCCAATAACAGTCATGTACATTATAAGTCCATGATACAACTGAAGGAGAGCTCTCCTACTATTCTAAATAGGCTAAAATTTCATTTAGTTTCATTTTAAATTGACTGTCCATTCTTTCCGTTCTCTTCTTCCACAGAACCTGAGGATGTTCAGCTATGTCATTTCAGAGGGTAGTCCACACAGCTTTAAAGTTCCTTATTTTGAATATTGAACTTCTTACATCAGATCCTGGAAACTTTTTGGCTAGCATTCCAGAACTCTATGATCTATATATTAGAATGACTGAAATCACATCTTACTTTCTCAAGATTTTGTCATTTTTCACTTCCCCAAGAACTATCTTGTGAACTTTCAAGCTCATGTTGGGAGAAAGAGACTTAGATGTTACAATATCCTTTTTTCTTCCTCTTTATCCCCAGTTTCTAACAACTCATTGTGAGGACCTTAACTTTCTGACCTGAGTGTGTGTTTGTGCTGGGCTAAAGTGCTTTAGATGTTGGAAGAATTTTTTATTCCAAATTTTAATATTTTTCAACACTGCAGGACTGGATTGTTATTTTTCTCTTGTATATAAAGGTGTTTTGTTCCTTTGCTTTTGAGTTAAACTGACTCTGGTGTTGGAATATCTTTTTTGATTCCTAATTAAGAATGCAAGAAAGGCCAAATTGGGTCAGACCAATGGTCCATCTAGCCTAGTATCCTGTCCTCCAACAAAGACCAATGGCAGGTGCTTCAGAGGGAATGCACAGAACAGACAATCATCAAGTGATCCATCCCCTGTCATCCGCTCCCAGTTTCTGGTAGTAAGAGGCTAGGAACACCCAGAGCATGGGGTTGCATCCCTGACCATCTTGGCTAAAGCTATTCATGGACCCATCCTTCATGAACTTACCTAATTTTTCTTGAACCCAGTTATAGTTTTGGCTTTTAAAACATCCCTGGCAATGAGTTCCACTGGTTGACTGTGTATTGTGTGAAGAAGTACTTCCTTTTGTTTGTTTAAACTTGCTACCTATTAATTTCATTAGGTGACCCCTGGTTCTTATGTTACGTGAAGGAGTAAATAACACTTCCTTATTCACTTTCTCCACACAATTCATGATTTTATAGACCTCTGTCATATCCCGCCTGAGTCATCTCTTTTCCAAGCTGAAAAGTCCCAGTCTTTTTAATCTCTCCTCATACGGAAGCTGTTCCATACCCTTAATCCTTTTCCATTTCTATTATATCTTTTCTGAGATGGGATGAACAGAATTGTACTCAGTATTCATGGTGTGGGCATACTATGGATTTATATAGTGGCATTATGATATTTTCTATCTTATTATCTATCTTTTTCCTAAGGTTTCTTAACATACTGTTAGCTCTTCTGACTACTGCTGCACATTGAGTGGATGTTTTCAGAGAACTATCCACAATGACTCCAAAATCTCGCTCTTGAGCAGTAACAGCGATCGACCCCACATTCTATACTTTTGTGTTTTTTGGTATGGATAAAGAGACTCTAGGGAACAAGAATATCTTTTCTCCTTCCTATTTAACACCAATTGCTATAAAGTCTGTCTCAGGGCTGCATCTTTCAGACCTGTGCGTGTTTGGGTTGGGCTAAAGTGGTTTGAATATTGGAAAAAATCTTCTTTTATTCTCAGTTACATCACTTCTTCAGTATAGAGGGACAGGAGGGTTGACTGTAAGTGTGTTCTTGTCCTTTTCTGTTGGGTTAAACTGATGGTTGTTGGAATATCCTATTCCATTGTTAATGACACTAGTTTTTTTTTCCAGTTTGTTACTTGGACCCAAGGTTTTTTTCCTCGTTTCTGTCTTTGATGGGGAAAAGAGACTGAGATATTGCAGTTCTTTCTCTTTCCCCTTTATCCAGTGTTGAGCTGCCAAAATCTTAACAGCGGCTTCTCTCCTCACCCCATGAGGGGGTCATTGCCCACCCCTGACCCCCGGGACTCCTGCCCCATCCAACCCCCCTGCGTTCCTTGATGCCCTCCCAGGACTCTTGCCCCATCCAACCCCCTCCCCTGTCCCCTGACTGCCCCCAGAACCGGGCAGGAGGGTCTCATGGGCCACCGTAGTGGGTGACCACCCCGCCCCTAAGAGCCAGAGGGACCTGCCAGGGGGCGAGGTGGGGAGTCCCGGAGGTGCTTACCTGGGGCAGCTCCCAGGAAGCATCCGGCAGGTCCCTCTGGTTCCTAGGGGCAAGGGAGTATAGGTGGGGGGGGAGCAGGGGGAGTGGCCGCTCTCCCACTGATCACATCAAAAGTGGCGCCTTAGGCGCCGACTCCCTGGGTGCTCTGGGGCTGGAGCACCCATGGGAAAAATTTGATGGATGCAGGGCACCCACCGGCAGTTCTCCACCCAAAGCCCGGCCCCAGATCACCTCACCTCCGCTCTGCCTCCTCCGCTGAACGCACTGCCCAGCTCTGCTTCTCCGCCCCCTCCCCTGGCTTCCAGCGAATCAGCTGTTTGGCGGGAAGCCTGGGAGGGCTAAGAAGCAGGCGGCAGCTTCACATTCAGGCAGAGGGTGGCGGAGGTGACCTGGGGCGGGGAGCGGTTCCCCTGCATGCGCCCCCCCCCCCCCCCCGGGTTAGCTGCTGCTGCGCGGGTGGCCCTCCTCACGCCCCCCCGCCCCAGATCTCCTCTGCCTCCGTAGGCCTGAGCAGGAAGCCACGGCCTGCTTCTCAGCCTGCCCCAGCTTCCTGCATGAACAGCTGATTCGCAGGAAGCCGAGGGGGAGGGAGGGGCGCAGAGAAGTGGAGCGGGGCAGCGTGTTCAGGGGAGGAGACGGAGCGGAGGTGAGCTGGGGCCAGGGGTGGGGCGGGGAGCTGCCGGTGGGTGCTCTGCACTCTCCAAATTTTCCCCTTGGGTGTTCCAGGGCTGGAGCACCCATGGAGTCGGCTCCTAAGGCGCCACTTTTGGCCGGTTAAATTTATAAGCCCTTTTAGAACTGGTTGTCCCTCATGGAACAACCGGTTCTAAAAGGGCTTCTAAATTTAACCACTGATCCTAGCGAACTGGTATGAACCGGCTCCAGCTCACCACTGCCTTTATCCCAATTTCTAAAAAGTTTATGAGAGGATCTCAGCTTTTTCACCTGCGTGTGTTTGTGTAGGGCTAAATTGCTTTGGATGATGGAAAATCCTCTTTTATTCCCATTCCCAACACTTTAAAATCAGAGGGGACTGGAAGCTTATTCGTCTGTTGTATATAAGTGTGTTTTGGTCATTTTTGTTGGGCTAAACTGACTCAGTTGTTGGAATAGCATCTTTCATTCCTAATTACAACAGTTTTTCCCAGTCTGTAAGTGGGACCCCATATTTTGTACTTTTTGTTTATTTTAGATGGGATAAAGAAACAGGATTTTCCAAACCATCATTCTCCTTCCTATTTAATCCCAATTTTTAAAAAGTCTTAAACTTGCTTCAGCTTTTAGACCGGTGTCCATGTTTGTGTTGGGCTAAATTGCTGTGGATGTTCAAAAATCCTTTTTTATTCCCAATAAACCATTTTTTCACCTCAGAGGGACTTGAGAGAGAGTTTTCTGTTGTGTGTGTGTGTGTGTGTGTGTTCTGGTCTTTTTTTGTTGGGTTAAACTGACTTGGGTGTTGCAATATCATTTTTCATGCCTAATTAAATGAGTTTTTCCTCTGTCTGTAAGTGGGGCACATGATTTTGTACTTTTTTGTTTGTTTGTGATAAAGGGACATCGATGTTGGAATATCCTTTTTCCTTCATCTTTATCCCCAATTTCTAACAAGTCTGTGTGAGGACTTTAACTTTCTGACCTGTTTGTTTTTGGTCTAAAATGTTTTTCAAGTTAGAAAATCCTCTTTTATTCCTAATTGCACCATTTTTTCTTCTAATCTGAGATGATTTATTTGTCTGCTGTGTGTAAGTGTGTTTTTCTTTGTGATTGTTGGCGTAAACTGATTTTGGAATATCCTGTATGTTTTTCATAACTATTATGTCACTTCTCCACTTGTGTGCATCTGGGTGCTAATATGAACCTGCATCTCCAATTTTCAGTTTTGAGCTGAGTTTTTGCCACAACTATTCTATCTCCATTCCTAAGTACTGTAAGTATTAAGAGTTAATTTTAAAAGAAATATTTTCCTCTGTGTTTTATTTTGAGGTCTAGTTTGATTAGCTGGTGATTCCAGCAGTTGATTTCACATGAAAGTTACACTGAGAGATGATCTATATGAGGAGTGTTGGGACAGGAGTGGTAGTTGGCTGTGCCACTTCTATCTCTGCACCTTCCAGGGGAAGTTTTGTGGGAACAATGGAATGATGTGGAACTGAGCAACAAAGTTGTGCTGAGTGTATATGTCTTTTTCTTAAACTTCATTGTATATTGGAAAATTCTGCCTATTTCCCACATTTTTAATTAGTTTGAGACTGTTTGAGACTAGTTCCCATTATTGTTTGTGTATGTTTGTTGTCTTAAACTGACTCGGGGGTGGGAATATCTACTTTCATCCTTGATTACACTAGTTTTTCATCAGTCTGTGACTTTGACTCAGCATTGTGTGTGTGTGTTTTCAGGTTGAACTGACCCAAATATGGGAATCTCCTTTCAGTTACCCTTGTTTTTCAGTAGTTATTTTTTGAGGGAACTGAGTTCCAGAGATTTGCAATCTGTGCTCTTGTTTGGTCATCCAAGACTCCAATAGACACAGCATGAATGTGATATGTTCAATAGGGACTATAGCACAAAATTCAGCCCTTAGTTAGTAAACTGAACATGGTTGTATTATGATAGGGGTGGGATAAACATTGGTCTTAGCTACATGACTTTCCTATACTTATACCTATTACATAATCACTTTAAGTGCTTGAGCAGTTATTTGCTTTAACTGTGGCCACCTTTCATTTTGTGTTGAATTTGTGTGTGTTGTGCACTAACTATATACATATAATGGCGTTTGCACTGAATGTGCGGGGAGTCATTGGAGTTCTGGGATAATCACTAGTGACACAGATTTATTGGCTGAGCTGTACATTCATGAGAAACTCCACAGCCTTCATGCTGGGAGTTGAGACCTGAATTGTCTACCAGAGAATCTCTACAGTGACATTATTTTAACCCTGGAGGAACCACACACACAAACTTTTCTGGCTGTGCGCTTCATGCAAGGTAAAAGGTGGGGGAGGAAGCTGGGGAGATAAATTGACTTGTTCAGATAATGACCCTGACTTTATGATGAGTTGCCTGTCCATCTCATCTAGATAAGGTGAGAGTAGGAGGCAGTTTTACATGTAATTTATATGCCTAAATCCCTACCCACATACACATACAAAACAGTCTATCTCAGTGGAGTTCAACCTTTTCAGCCTGAAGGCCAAACATAATTTCAAAAAGACTGAGGGGCCATAGTCAGTACTTTGGGGCAGATTATCTGCCCTGTTCCACTCCCTTTATGACACTAGGGCATGGGCAAGAGAAAAGAAACAACCTGCATGGCCTCTGAATGGGGAGAGTGGGAGGGGCTGTATAACTTAACCTGCACCAGGCTAGGTCAGAGAAACAGTAGCTGTAACTGGTTACTGGCTCTCAACTACACATCTTTACCCTCTCCTGTGCTGCCCTGGGTGGCTGTGATGGGGGAGGGGAGCCATCCTTTGCAAGATGCTGCCTTAGGGCTTGTCTCCACTTACTAGGGTATCGACACGTGGTGATAGATCCACCGGGTTGAATTAGTGGGTCTAGTGAAGATCAGCTAAATCAACCACCAATCACTCTCCCATAGACTCTGGTACTCCACCGGAACAAGAAACATTAGGTAAGTCAATGGGAGAGTTTCTCCCGTCAACCTAGCATGGTGTAGATTCCACAAAAGGTCGACCTAAGCTACGTCGACTCCAGCTATGTTACACTCTGTACCCCGGGGGATCACCCTGCACAACCATGTTCATTCTTATAATATGATTGTGTGGTATCCGATGCAAAGTTTGTCATGCCGGATGTCTTTGGAAGGCTCACGATGCACTGAACATTGTTATAGTGATGTTATAGTAATTGTTGTTACAGCAATGTTATAGTAATGTTATAGGTTATAATTTAATGTATATAGTTATAAGGCTGAAAATGTGTCCACATGACTTGAAACAAGCCCAGGCAAAACTCTCCAGGAACAGAGGGGCAATTCACACCTCAACAGGGCATGTATGGGACAAACCCAGCCCAGCCTCACAGGAACAAAGGACACTGGCCTAGGCAGCAACAAAGGATCTGTTGGGCTCTCGAGTGAGTCACCCCCCTTCCTTTGGTCAGTTTGAGACTGCGATGAGGTAATGCTAACCTGACCCTGAAGCATGGGGGGGCGGGGGGGGGGGAAGCCAAGAAGGAAGAAAGAACATGTTAAAAGGGAGAGGCATTTGCCATGCTCTTTCTTTCTCTTCCACCTCCATCTACAGACAACACCACCAAGTGACTGAAGTGCGATCGAAGGGGAGAGCCTGGCTGAACAGCAACCAGCCAGCCTGTGGTGAGAAGCATCCAAGTTTGCAAGGGCACTGAAAGTGTTAAGATCATCTTAGAATGTGTTTTGCTTTTATTTCATTTGAACAAATCTGACTTCTTGTGCTTTGACTTATAATCACTTAAAATCTATCTTTTGTAGTTAATAAATTTGTTTGTTTGTTCTACCTGAAGCAGTGCATTTGGTCTGAAGCATGTCAGAGCCTTCCCTTGGGATAACAAGCCTGGTGCATGTCAATTTCTTTGTTAAATTGACAAACTCATATAAGCTTGCAGCATTCAGCGGGCATAACTGGACACTGCAAGATGGAGGTTCCCAGAGTTGTGTCTGGGACTAGAGATATTGGCTAGCATCACTTGGTTGCACAATCCAAGCAGTTTACATACCAGAGGCTGTGTGTGAACAGCCCAGGAGTGGGGTTCTCACAGCAGAGCAGGGTAAGGCTGGCTCCCAGAGTCGGGGACTGGAGTGACCTAGCAGATCACCGGTCTAGATAACACCAGAGGAATGTCACAGTGTGTTTGTGTTCTGGATGACTGAGAACTGTGAATGTCCCAAGTAACTCATTTTTTCACCATTTATTGCACATAGAGGAATTCATTTTCTCAAATTTGCAAGCTGAGTCCCAGTTTGCACAACCAGCGACATCAGCACTGGACTCACTCTCAAGCATGGCTATACTGGATCAAACGAAAGGTCCATCCTCCCCAGTATTCTGGCTTCCAACAGTGGCCAATGCCAGGTGCCCCAGAGGGAATGAACAGAACAGGTAATCATCAAGTGAGCCATCCCCTGTCGCCCATTCCCAGGTTCTTGCAAAGAAAGGCTAGGGCATCCCTGCTCATCCTGACTAATAGCCATTGATGGACCTATCCTCCATTAATTTATCTAGTTCTTTTTTGAACCCTGTTATAGCCCTCTCAAAGGGTTGGAATGTTTTTGGAAAACTGGGATAGGAGTGTTGGCTACATGCCATGTGGAAACTCCTAGACTCACACTCAGCTAAATTTACACAACAACATTTGTATGAACTTTGAAGGGAATTTACTTGAAACCTGGGTCCCATCTGTTTTGGGGTGTGTCAAGGTTCCTCCCCCACTCTGAACTCTAGGGTACAGATGTGGGGACCTGCAAGAAAAACCTCCTAAGCTTATCTTTACCAGCTTAGGTCAAAACTTCCCCAAGGTACAAAATATTCCACCCTTTGTCCTTGGATTGGCCGCTACCACCACCAAACTAATACTGGTTACTGGGGAAGAGCTGTTTGGACACGTCTTTCCCCCCAAAATACTTCCCAAAACCTTGCACCCCACTTCCTGGACAAGGTTTGGTAAAAAGCCTCACCAATTTGCCTAGGTGACTACAGACCCAGACCCTTGGATCTTAAGAACAATGAACAATCCTCCCAACACTTGCACCCCCCCTTTCCTGGGAAATGTTGGATAAAAAGCCTCACCAATTTGCATAGGTGACCACAGACCCAAACCCTTGGATCTGAGAACAATGAAAAAGCATTCAGTTTTCTTACAAGAAGACTTTTAATAAAAATAGAAGTAAATAGAAATAAAGAAATCCCCCCTGTAAAATCAGGATGGTAGATACCTTACAGGGTAATTAGATTCAAAACATAGAGAACCCCTCTAGGCAAAACCTTAAGTTACAAAAAAGATACACAGACAGAAATAGTTATTCTATTCAGCACAGTTCTTTTCTCAGCCATTTAAAGAAATCATAATCTAACACGTACCTAGCTAGATTACTTACTAAAAGTTCTAAGACTCCATTCCTGGTCTATCCCCGGCAAAGACAGAATATAGACAGACACACAGACCCTTTGTTTCTCTCCCTCCTCCCAGCTTTTGGAAGTATCTTGTCTCCTCATTGGTCATTTTGGTCAGGTGCCAGCGAGGTTACCTTTAGCTTCTTAACCCTTTACAGGTGAGAGGAACTTTCCCCTGGCCAGGAGGGATTTCAAAGGGGTTTACCCTTCCCTTTATATTTATGACAGGATGTGTGTTTTTTTCAGCATGACTGAGGTTGAGGAAATATATTTTTGATGGATAGACGTAATACATTCCCTGCCCACCCTCCACCAGCTTCATGGTTTATGTGGAAATCTAGAAAGTTAATTGCTAGTTAGGAATAGAGATAAGCACAATGTGTGCTAACAGTCAAACCCTTCAGAGATCACATTTTAGTACTATCTCTGATTCTCATTCAGTTCACATCAGACATTCTGGTTTCTCACTAACACCGGCGCCAGATAGGAAGGATGCCAGTAACCATGAGTTAAGCTATGAATTGGAAATCCCTCTCACCTCAGCTTGAGCTTCATGTGCTGCTTCAGGGCCGTTAGGTCAGTTGGATCAACAAGCAAAGGTCTGGAAGAATCTTAAAGGCAAGTTTGTACCTTAGTGCAAGTGTTAATCTGCATTTTATTCACGTGATTAATCGCACTGTTAATAATAGAATGCCATTTATTTATATATTTTTGGATGTTTACATTTTCAAATATATTGATTTCAATTACAACACAGAATACAAAGTGTACAGTGCTCACTTTATATTTATTTTTGATTACAAGTATTTGCACTGTAAAAAAACCCCCCAAAAAACAGTATTTTTCAGTTCACCTAATACAATTACCGTAGTGCAATCTCTTTATCATGAAAGTTGAACTTACAAATGTAGAATTATCTACAAAAAAACCTGCGTTAAAAAATAAAACAATGTAAAATGTTGGAGCCTGAAAGTCCACTCCATCCTACTTCTTGTTCAACCAATTGCCCAGCCAAACAAGTTTACATTTGCAGGAGATAATGCTGCCCACTTATTGTTTACAATGTCACCTGAAAGTGAGAACAGGTGTTCTCATGTCACTGTTGTAGCCGGCGTCGCAAGATATTTACATGCCAGATGCTCTAAAGATTCATATGTTCCTTCATGCTTCAACCACCATTCCTGGGAACATGCATCCATGCTGATGATGGGTTCTGCTCGACAACAATTCAAAGCAGTGCGGATAGACGAATGTTCATTTTCATTATCTGAGTCAGATGCCACCAGCAGAAGGTTGATTTTATTTTTTAGTGGTTCAGGTTCTATAGTTTCCTCATCAGAATGTTGCTCTTTTAAGACTTCTGAAAGCATGCTCCACACCTCGTCCCTCTCAGATTTTGGAACGCACTTTAGATTCTTCAGCCTTGGGTCGAGTGCTGTAGCTATCTTTAGAAATCTCACATTGGTACCTTTTTTGCTTTTTGTCAAATCTGCAGTGAAAGTGTTAAAATGAACATGTGCTGGGTCATCATCTGAAAATACTATAAAATGAAATATATGGCAGAATGTGGGTAAAACAGAGCAGGGGACATACAATTCTCCCCAGGAATTCAGTCACAAATTTAATTAATGCATTTTTTTAACAAGCATCATCAGCATGGAAGCATGTCCTCTGAAATGGTTGCCGAAGCATGAGGGGGCATACAAATGTTTAGCATATCTGGCACATAAATACCTTGCAATGCCGGTGACAAAAGTGTCCTGCAAATGCCTATTCTCACTTTCTGGTGACATTGCAAATAAGAAGGCAGTATTTTCTCCTGAAAATGTAAACAAACGTGTCTGTCTTAGAGATTGACTGAACAAGAAGTAGGACTGAGTGGACTTGTAGGCTATGAAGTTTTACATTCTTTTGTTTTTGAGTGCAGTTATATAATAAAAAAATCTACATTTGTAAGTTGCACTTTCACAACAAAAGATTGCACAACAGTGCTTATATGAGGTGAATTGAAAAATACTATTTCTTTTATCATTGTTGAAGTGCAAATATTTGTAAATAAAAGTAATATACATTTTGATTTCAATTACAACACAGAATACAATATATATGAAAATGTAGAAAAACATACAAAATGTTTAATACATTTCAATTGGTATTCTATTGCTTAACAGTGTGATTAAAGCTGAGATTAATTGTGATTAATTTTGTTAAGTTAATCACGTGAGTTAACTGCGATTAATTGACAGCCCTAGTTTAGATGCTTTTTCAAAATAGTGTGTCCTGAGCCAGCCTGTTCAACGTATCACAGTGCTGCTCTGCTCTGCACTGTGACGTCAATGACCTATTTTCAAGTTTTCTTCCCTCTCTGTAATCCTCTGAACTGGAAAGATTGAAGAGTGCTATGAAAGCAGCACAATCAACTCCAGACTCAACTATGGGTGTTGCCTTCATTCTCTGGTCATGGATGGGAGGTAATATGGAGTTTCATAATGGATAAATGAGTCCCAGAGTCCTTCACACCTCTCCTCTGGTTACATAGCATTTATCACTTCATACAGACCCTCCTCATTTTAAAATTAAAGAACAGTAGTAAATCTAACGTGTACTAACATGCTGTTCTGCAGTTTTAGTCATAATAGTATGGAATGCAAGAATACTAATAAAAATGATGTTCTTACCTTTACCTGTTAAGGCACAGCCAGAGACAGGTTAGGATTTTCAGTGCTTCACGCATACTATTAACTACTTCAGAATCACAAATCCCTACCCCCTCTCATCAGAGCCAGCTCACACCCAGCAAAGATGCAGATACTCCTAAAAAACTCAACTCACAACAGAGGCAATTGTTTGAAAGCTACTATTCTGTTGTCACACAATTTCACCCATGCAGTCATCACTTGTTGTCTGATGCTATAACAGTTACTGTCAGGAACAAATGCCCCTGTTACACAAATGTTTAGAGATGTGCCACTATTTTAAATTTAACATTAAACTGATGATTTTAAATGTATCCCTCCTACAATAAATTTGTGGGGGATGGGGGGAAATCTATGGGTTTTTTTAAAACAAATGTTTGCAGAAATAATAACTTCAACTTTATTGTATTACCTTAAATCTGCCAACCTGTCTCTTTAAGCCTTTGTAAGAAAATAACTTGTACTGCCAACAGTTTTGTTTCTCTTTTTAATAAAGATGGTTAATAATTAAATATGAGCCCCGATGAGTTCAAGTTAGAGAGTTAGGGACCCAAGTGCTAGACTCAAGTGTGAGAAGACACTTTAAAGTATGGAATATGGTGGCAGAGGTGGGATGATAAATGATATTGAGAAAGTCAGATGCATTTTAATGCAGCCATGACTGCCTCCTGTCCTACTGCTTCTGACATGTTCCTCAGTGCTATGTCTACACTACAAAATTAGGTCAAATTTATAGAAGTTGATTTTTTAGAAATCGATTTTATACAGGCAATTGTGTATGTCCCCACTTAAGACCATTAAGTCAGCGGAGTGCGTCCACAGTACTGAGGCTAACATCCACTTCCGGAGCATTGCACTGTGGGTAGCTATCCCACAGTTCCTGCAGTCTCCGCTGCCCATTGGAATTCTGGGTTGAGATCTCAATGCCTGATGGGGCAAAAAACATTGTCACGGGTGGTTCTGGGTACATGTCGTCAGACCCACCCCCCTCAGTGAAAGCAACAGCAGACAATCGTTTCGTGCCTTTTTTCTGGGGTTACCCATGCAGATGTCATACCACGGCAAGCATGGAGCCTGCTCAGCTCACCGTTACTGTACGTCTCCTGGGTGCTGGCAGAGACAGGACTGCATTGCTACCCAGCAGCAGCTCATTGCCTTGTGGCGGCAGATGGTGCATTACAACTGGTAGCCATCCTCGTCGTCTCCTGGGTGCTCTTGGCTGGCCTCGGTGAAGTCGGTCAGGGAGCCTGGGCAGACATGGGAGTGACTCAGGTCATTCTCTTCTTTAAGTTTTGTCGAATGGAGATTCAGTCCTGCCTGGAATATTGGCAGAGGGATAGCTCAGTGGTTTGAGCATTGGCCTGCTGAACCCAGGGTTGTGAGTTCAATCCTTGAGGGGGCCATTCTGCCTCAGGCTGCTTTCCCAGCCAGCAGCACCACGAGCACTCAGGAGATGACGACAGCTAGCAGTTCTACTGCACCGTCTGCTGCCAGCCTACCCCTTGCTCCCCCGTCCCTCTCTGACAGCAACAGCCGACCATCGTTTCGTGCCTTTTTCCGTGTGGGCACCATATTGCTGTCAGCATAGTCATCCACCCACTGCTTCCGCTGCCACTATGTTCTCCTGCAGACGCCCTACCACGGCAAGCATGGAGCCTGCTCAGATCACCACGGCAGTTATGACCGTTCTAAACACCACACGCATTATCCAGCAGTATGTGCAGAACCAGAACCTGCAAAAGCAGGCGAGCAGGCGACGGCAGCGCGGTGAGGAGAGTGGTGAGGACATGGACGCAGACTTCTCTCAAAGTATGGGTCTCGGCAATGTGGACATCACGGTGGTAATGGGGCAGGTTCATGCTGTGGCATGCTGATTCTGGGCCCGGGAAACAAGCACAGACTGGTGGGACTGCATTGTGTTGTAGGCCTGGGATGATTCCTAATGGCTGCAAAACTTTTGCATGCATAAGGGCATTTTCATGGAACTTTGTGACTTGCTTTCCCCTGCCCTGAAGTGCCAGAATACCAAGATGAGAGCAGCCCTCACAGTTCACAAGCGAGTGGCGATAGCCCTGTGGAAGCTTGCAATGCCAGACAGCTACCGGTCAGTCGGGAATCAATTTGGAGTGGGCAAGTCTACTGTGGGGGCTGCTGTGATCCAAGTAGCCAACACAATCAAAGATCTGCTGATATCCAGGGTAGTGACTCTGGGAAATGTGCAGGTCATAGTGGATGGCTTTGCTACGATGGGATTCCCTAACTGTGGTGGGGCGATAGAACCCATATCCCTATCTTGAGACCGGAGCACCAAGGCAGCGAGTACATAAACTGAAAGGGGTTCTTTTCAATGGTGCTTCAAGCACTGGTGGATCACAAGGGACATTTCACCAACATCAACGTGGGATGGCCAGGAACGGTGCATGATGCTCTCATCTTCGGGAACTCTGGTCTGTTTCAACAGCTGCAGCAAGGGACTTTCTTCCCAGACCAGAAAATAACCAGTGGGGATGTTGAAATGCCTATAGTTATCCTTGGGGACCCAGCCTAGCCCTTAATGCCATGGCTCATGAAGCCATACACAGGCACCATGGACAGTAGTCAGGAGCTGTTCAACTATAGGCTGAGCAAGTGCAGAATGGTGGTAGAATGTGCATTTGGACATTTAAAAGCACACTGGTGCAGTTTACTGACTCAGTTAGACCTCAGAGAAACCAATATTACCATTGTTATTACTGCTAGCTGTGTGCTCCACGATATCTGTGAGACTAATGGGGAGACGTTTATGGCGGGGTGGGAGGTTGAGGCAAATTGCCTGGCCACTGATTATGTGCGGCTAGACACCAGGGCGATTTGAAGAGTACAGGAGGGCATGGTGCGCATCAGAGAAGCTTTGAAAACCAGTTTCATGACTGGCTGGGCTACGGTGTGAAAGTTCTGTTTGTTTCTCCTTGATGAAAACTCCCGCCCCTTGGTTCACTCTCCTTCACTGTGAGCTAACCACCCTCCATACCCCCCTTCGATCACCGCTTGCAGAGGCAATAAAGTCATTGTTGCTTTAAATTCATGCATTCTTTATTAATTCATCACACAAATAGGGGGATAACTGCCAAGGTAGCCCGGGAGGGGTGGGGGAGGAGGGAAGGATAAGGCCACACTGCACTTTAAAACTTATTGACTGCCAGCTTTCTGTTGCTTGGGCAGTCCTCTGGGGTGGAGTGTTTGCGTGCCCGGAGGCTCCCCCCTGCCCGTGTTCTTGGGCGTCTGGGTGAGGAGGCTATGGAACTTGGGGAGAAGGGTGTTTGGTTACACAGGGGCTGTAGCGGGGGTCTGTGCTCCTGCTGTCTTTCCTGCACCTCAACCATACGCCGGAGCATATCAGTTTTATCCTCCAGTAGCCTCAGCATTGACTCCTGCCTTCTGTCAGCAAGTTGTGCCACCTGTCATCTTCAACCAGCCACTTACGATCTTCAACCCACGACCTGTCCTTGTGTTCATATTGTGCTTTCCTGGACTCTAACATTGTCTGCTTCCACGTATTCTGCTGGGCTCTTTCAGTGTGGGAGGACTGCATGAGCTCAGAGAACATTTCATCGCGAGTGCGTTTTTTTCACCACCTTATCTTTGCTAGCCTCTGGGACGGAGATGATAGGGGGAGCATTGAAACATTTGCAGCTGAGGAACAGGAAAAAAAATGGAGAGTAGTAGTTAAAAAGACATATTTTAGAGAACAATGGGTTGACCCTTTCAGAGTGAACCTTGCTGTTAACATTACATAGCACATGTGCATTCGTTACAAGGTTGCATTTTGCCTCTTATATTGAGGGTCTGCTGGTTTGGTGTGAGAGATCATACATGCAGGGCCGGCGGGCAACAGAATTCGGCTTGCAAGCAGTCATGGTAAGCCACTGTCTTTTGGCTTCTTTAACCTTCATAACATGTGGGAATGGTTTCAAACAGCAGCACCTTCATTTCCGATACCAAACAGCCGTTGGGTTGGCCATTTAAAATGGGCTGGCAATTTACAAGGAGGGGCTGCGGTTTTTGGGTTAATGTGCAGCACAAACCCAACTAACCCCCCCCCCACACACCCAATTCTTTGGGATGATCACTTCATCCCTCTCCCCACAGCATGGCTAACAGCAGGGAAGATTTCTGTTCAGCCACAGGCAAACAGCCCAGCAGGAATGGCCACCTCTGAATGTCCCCTTAATAAAATTCCCCTATTTCAACCAGGTGACCATGAATGATATCACTCTCCTGAGGATAACACAGAGAGATAAAGAACGGATGTTGCTTGAATGCCAGCAAATATTGGGACCATACACTGCCATGCTTTGTTATGCAATAACTCCAGACCACGTGCTACTGGCCTAGCATGGTAAAGTGTCCTACCATGGAGGACGGAATAAGGCTACCCTCCCCAGAAAGCTTTTGCAAAGGCTTTGAGAATACATCCAGGAGAGCTTTATGGAGATGTTCCTGGAGGATTTCCGTTCCATCCCCAAACACGTTAACAGACTTTTCTAGTAGATGTACTGGCCGCAAATTAATCATCAAACATGCTTGCTTTTAAACCATGTATTATATTTACAAAGGTACACTCAACAGAGGTCCCTTGTCTGCCTGGCGGCTCCGGGAGCCTGCCTTGAGTGGGTTCGGAGGGTACTGGCTCCAGGTCCAGGGTGAAAAACAGTTCCTGGCTCTCGGGGAAAACAGTTTCTCTGCTTGCTTGCTGTGCGCTATCTTCAACCTCCTCCTCCTCCTCGTCTTCCTCGTCCACAAAATGCGCATCCCTGTTGCTTGATAATCCATTGACGGAGTCTGTCAAGGTTCCTCCCCCACTCTGAACTCTAGGGTACAGATGTGGGGACCTGCATGAAAACCTCCTAAGCTTACTTTCACCAGCTTAGGTTAAAACTTCCCCAAGGTACAGATTAATTTTATCCTTTGTCCCTGGATCTCCACTGCCACCACCAAACTCTAACTGGGTTTACTGGGAAACGTAGTTTGGACACGTCTTTCCCCCCAAAATCCTCCCAACCCTTGCACCCCACTTCCTGGGAAAGGTTTGGTAAAAATCCTCACCAATTTGCATAGGTGACCACAGACCCAAACCGTTGGATCTGAGAACAATGAAAAAGCATTCAGTTTTCTTACAAGAAGACTTTTAATAGAAGTAAAGAAATCCCCTCTGTAAAATCAGGATGGTAGATACCTTACAGAGTAATTAGATTCAAAACATAGAGAATCCCTCTAGGCAAAACCTTAAGTTACAAAAAAGACACACAGACAGGAATAGTCATTCTATTCAGCTCAGTTCCTTTCTCAGCCATTTAAAGAAATCATAATCTAACACATACCTAGCTAGATTACTTACTAAAATTTCTAAGACTCCATTCCTGTTCTATCCCCGGCAAAAGCAGCATACAGACAGACACAGACCCTTTGTTTCTCTGCCTCCTCCCAGCTTTTGAAAGTATCTTGTCTCCTCATTGGTTATTTTGGTCAGGTGCCAGCGAGGTTACCTTTAGCTTCTTAACCCTTTACAGGTGAGAGGATTTTTCCTCTGGCCAGGAGGAATTTTAAAGGGGTTTACCCTTCCCTTTCTATTTATGACAGAGTCAAAGCACAGGGGTGGGGTACTTGTGGCTGCACCCCCTAGAATGGCATGCAGCTCATCATAGAAGCAGCATGTCTGGGGCTCTGACCCTGAGCGGCCATTTGCTGCTCTGTTTTTTTGGTGGGCTTGCCTGAGCTCCTTAAGTTTCACGTGGCACTGCTGCGGGTCCTTGTTATTGACTCTGTCCTTCATGCCCTTGGAGATTTTTTCAAATGTTTGGGCATTTCGTCTTTTGGAATCGAGTTCTAATAGCACAGATTTGTCTCCCCATACAGCAATCAGATTCAGTACCTCTTGTTCGGTCCATGCTGGAGCTCTTTTGTGATTCTGCGACTCCATCATGGTCACCTCTGCTGATGAGCTCTGCGCTCATCTGCAGCTTGCCATGCTGGCCAAACAGGAAATGAGATTCAAAAGTTCGCGGGCCTTTTCCTGTACACCTGGCCAGTGCATCTGAGTTGAGAGCGCTGTCCAGAGCGGTCACAATGGAGCCCTCTGGGTTAGCTCCCGGAGGCCAATACCATCGAATTGCGACCATGCTACCACAAATTTGACCCAGCAAGGTCGATTTCAGCTCTAATCCCCTTGTCGGGGGAGGAGTACAGAAATCGATTTTAAGAGACCTTTAAGTCAAAGTAAATGGCTTTGTTGTGTGGATGGGTGCAGGGTTAAATCGATCTAATGCTGCTAAATTTGACCTAAACTCGTAGTGTAGACCAGGGCTTAGGATCTTTAGCTGAATTCAACAGGCGTTAGTTCCCAAATTTTAAGAAATTAGGTGCACAATCACATGCACATTATTGCATGCACACTTGTTTATAAAAGCCCCCCAAAGAGAAGTTATTAGTGTACCATGTTAATAATTTACTTGTACCAAACTACTGCAGGAAACATGCAGGTAATAAAAAAAATTCAAAAGTCAGCAGAGATTTTAACAGTTGTCACAGCTGGCATATAAATACAAATAATATGCTGAAGTGTTATTTGCATCTGGTAGCTGTGAGTACTATAAAAATAGGCATTGAAGGTGTTAGGCTCATTTATGGGTCTTTTGATTACACTTTGTACAAAATTCTAGAGGAAGATTGCTATGTGTAAAAAGTAACTTGCCTGAATCAAGTCTATCTGGCTCACCTTGTCTCTCACTTTGTTTCCCCTGCCCTCCACTCACCTAGCAGTGGCTTCCCTTCCCTCTCTCCACACACTCTAACAATTGCTGATTTGAGAAAGAACAGCCCTCTTGTATTTTTCTGCCTCACTGACTCTCCACTGTAGTTCACACTTCATCTGTTACCTAGAGCTCAGCAAAATGTTCATGATGAAACACATCCAGTTTCAGTGACAGGTTCACAGAGGTTCACAAAACGGGGCTAAATTTGAGTAGTTATCCCCACTCTGCAGTTACTTTAGTAGTGTGTACCACAGCTTGATCAGATTTACCTCACAGAATTAAAAAAAAAAAAAAGGTTTTGTACAACTTGTTTCTAAAAATTTCCTTTCTAGGTTACTTATTTTAATTTTACCCTTTTGGGAAATTTAAACCTTTTGGGAAATTGTTGGTATGAAAAGTACTAATTTTGTTTTCTTCCAAATCACTGATAACATATTAAATAGTCGAGGGCCAAGAACCGATCCCTGAAGGATGCCACTGAAAACAGACCTCCCCTCAATGATTTCCTGTTTACTTACATTTTGACACCTATCAATTACCCAGTTTTTAATCCATTTAATGTGTGCCATGTGAATTTTATATTGTTTTAGTTGTAATCAAAATGTTGTCTGGTACCAAGACAAACTCCTTACAGAAGTCTAATATAACATCACAATTACATGTATCAGCCAAACTTATAAAGTTAGTTTGAGAGGATCTCTTTTTCATAAACTCATTTTGGTTTGCACTAATTACATCACCCTCCTTTAGTTCTTTATTAATTGAGTACCATATCACATTTTCAGCATTATTATTGATAATGCAGTTGCGTGGTGTACATGAGTGCAGAATTATGGGTCTAATCCAAAGCCAATTGAATTCAATAGAAAGACTCCAACTGACTTCAGTGGGCTTTGGATCAGGATTTTAGTCCAAGATTTCCATAGAGCCTTGATTCTTGGGTCCAGCCAAGCAGTACTTGGCAGAGGACAGGTAGCAAGATGGTTTCCTGTCATTTTTACAGCTGCCCAATTTTGGGACTGGTTAGAGGACTGCTAAGGCCCCAGAATAAATTAGAACAGCCTCATGGGTGGCCTGACCCAGGTCTGGTGTCTTTTCTTTGCAAAGAGGGGGATAGTCTTTTTGAAAGCCTACTTCTATCCTGCTCTCCTTCTTCTGACTTTGGTGCTCAGTATGTCAAATTCAGAACCCTTCTTCAGTAGTAAGAAGTGCATCCAGTAGGAGACTGCTATCTCCATAGTAATGTAAGAAAGGAAACTTGTATTGAAGCACGGATTAGATGCATTCAATAAATACCAAGGCGAGCAGGAGAAATGGTCTTGGATGGTGCTTGATGGCTTCTCTTCCCCTGCTATGAAAAGGTTAACAATATTCCAATAAAAATTACAGGAATGGTGCAAACAAGTGCAGTTAACGCTATTGCAAAGAGTAGTGCATTAGTTTGTTACTGTAGTAACCCCCTAGAGGAACTCTTAGATGGTGATTCTTCTGTTCTGCATGTCGTTCAAACCCTACCCAGGCTACCTGATGTTTGTAAGCGTGGAACGTGTCTGAAGCATCTGGTTACATGTGGATGACCACACTTGCAGCTGGGGTGGAATGCTGCTGCTAGCTAACCTTTGAATGTTATTGTCCCAGTGCTGTGGGTGCCTACCACCTGTCAGTCACAGATCAGGAAAACAATATATTATTTCACACTTCTGGTAGCAGCTTTCATATGAAAACCTGAAAGTATTTTATTAATGTTAATGAGTTCTAACTTACAGGGGTGTATTGAGGTTTGCAATAAGAAAGAAAGCATGGCTTTGGTAAATGGAAAGGCCTAAAATATACTGTTCATTAAGTGACATTCTATAATACCTATATCCTTTTTTCACATGCACTATTAAATTTGATTTTGTAACATCCAAGGTAAAAACTGCTTCACTCGAGACACATTGCTTTGTTTTTAGGTTTTTTTTACATTTACATTCCATATTAATCGTAGATATATCCATTAAATTCTCACATAAAAGCCATTAAAATGTTATGCTCTATATATGCACCAAAATATACATTATCTCTATTAATATAAACTTATCTAACTATAAAGGTAGAAATATTATGAAGTTGATAAAAGGCATGCAATATGTTAACATTTTTAATATATACCAGTATTCAGCAGATAGAATTTTAAAGCCATAAGGAGCACGGGTTTCTCTACATGAACATTTAGTTCACAGCAAGCTGTGATGTGCATCTACCCTGCACTAGTCTGCCATGGACTAACTGTCCCTGAGGGCCCTGCTGACGTGCATTAACAGTTCGTTAATGCATTTTGATCTTTGAAACAGGACTAGATCAATGTGCGTTAACGAAATGTTAATGTGCCTCAGCTGGCTCCACATGAACAGCTAGGCATTGTCTACAACAAAGCTGCCTTTTGCCCACAAAACAGGGGAGGTGTACACACTGCAAAGCTACTTTTGGCAGCAGAACCAAATCACCTCAGCGAGAGGCATAAAGCTTTTTGCGGCTAAGTTAAAGCAGCGAAGCGTCAGCGTAGACAGTGCTGTGTGTTTTGTCGACATAACTGGCTTCCACCAGTATCCCACAACGCCTGCCATGACCACTCCGCTCACTGTTTTGATCTCTGCTGCCCTGCAGGATGCACCCTTCCCCTTCAGAGCTCCAGGGAGTATCTGACTGCTGCTTGCGCTGCTCCTTTGGGGAACAAAGAGCAAATCACTAACGTGGAACGCTCCTGTTCTGCCCTGCGCTGGGAACACAGCAGCAGGAAGACTGCTGGTGTGGGGCCAGGGGGTGGGACTGCTTTGACATTCCTCAGCACGGAGAGCTCACACCTCACAGAGCTGCTCAGGATGCCGCGCCCTACAGCTGAGGCGGCTGTGCGAGAACTCGGAGGGAATCACAGAACCACAGGCAGGCAGGCAGAGCAGGCTGCTTCCAGAGAGACTGCTGTGCGGAGCAGAGCCAGGGCCCTGAAGTGGCGGGGTGGGGTTGGGGTGTCCCTCTCCACCTGCCTCAGCATAGGTCGGTCTGTGGTCTGTCTCCCCCGCCCCAGACACACCACTCTCCGCTCCCTCCCCCCACACACTTCAGTTAAAAAAGGGGCTGACAATCTACTAGGATGCCCCTGGAATGATGGGATTGAGAAACCTGCATCATGGGATGCTGTACATTCCCCATGAGGCATTGCAAACCCTTCCCAAAGCACCCTGCAGCCAGTTGCACAGTGGGATAGACAGTGCACTGCTCTCTGTGTTGATGCAAGAGCTGTTAGTGTGGATGCGCTTTGCTGACACAAGGAGCTAGTGTGGACATGCAACAGCGGTTTTAATTAAAGCGCTTTAATTAATGTGGCATAACTTTTGCCGACAAAACTTTGTAGTGTAGACAAGGCCTTAGTCTGCAGCAGACCAGTGCTGCATAGATTCACACCCCAGCTGACTGTGAACTAATTGTTTGTGTAGACAAGCCCTAAGCATTTTACAAGTTTATATTGTTTTTCTTTTATTGAATGGCACATCACACACAGTATAGTACAGTAGTTTTAGTGGGCTAGTTAATCCAGTTAGTCCAGTTGTTTCAAGAACTTGCTCTTCTCAAGATGTGTCTACAGTACCCACTTCTTTCAGTAGTGTGTACAGTACATGCCTCTGTATCTCCCTGCCTCTCCCCAGAAAAGTATAAATAGCAGTATAATCTGTGTGGCACAGCTTAGGCCTCTCTTTGAGAGGCAACAAATGTTGGTCAGACCATCAACTTGTAAGAAGAATCATGTTGCTACATTTCTCACCAAAGTGCCCCAGAAGATGCTTCAAATCACCAAAGAAGATAAATGTGGCTGCCAAGAAAGACTCCAACAAACAAGCAAACTTGGAACACACAGTGGAGACTGCATTAGCTGAGGTCCCAGATAACTCCACAAACTTTGAGGCAACCTGGCAGAAGCTCAGAGATGCCACATATAATATGGCATATAATATGTTCTTGCCTTTGTAAGGTATAACCTCCAGCTCAATGATATTCACCCACACTAGCTCTGATTTAGCTGGCATGCTAAAAATTGAGTGTAGCCACCATGGCATGAGTGGCAGGAGAAGGAGCTGCCCCGAGTACATACCCACTCCTCGGATGGGCACCTACTTGCTTTGACTAGCCACTCCCACTGCTGCAGCTGCATTCTGTTTTTAGCACACTGGTTCGATTGTCCCTGAGATAACTGGTCACTGTTTTGTTGTTTTCTTGTTTGATTCTCAAGTTTTATTCTGTTACCCTGGCCTGAGGTAAGAGTAAGAGACTAAAGGACATCTAGGATTAGAAAAGAAAGAAAAGTGACTTTTTTATAGAATGCTATTGGGTGTTTTTATGGGATTGTTCAGGAAACTGTCATTTTCTTATTTCCCTGCTGACACATTGGCTTTTGTGATTTGTCACAAGGGTTGTGTCTGTCATATTATGTGACATAATACAATGAAGCCGAGAAAATGTGATGTGACAAGCTATCTAATGCACTGAGTCAGTAGGGAAATTTAAAAAGCAGTACATATCTTAAAAAGAGAAAAAGAGTCATTGTTTCATTGTTTTGAATGGCTTCTCAGCAAAATGGTTGGGGTCAGCTGTTCGTTCACTAGTTGTATTTGAGCAGTCAATTCCCTAACAGAATTGCCTGTAAGAAACAAGTATTTCTTACTACAGTGAGTAGTGGCAAGCAGTTGTATTTTAGTTCTGCCCAGACTCTAAAATCATGTGAACAACAGACTCTTCTTGAAGTGAATAATTAAATTTAATGACATTAGCTACCAAGAAAAAAGTGATAGTCTAATATAACCTCTCAGGTGTTTGTTAGGAAACACTACTTTGTAGTAAATGTTACCATGGAGAAAATAGCAGCATCTGAGCTGGAAGTAGTGATACTGTAGTATTTTTTGGCAATAGTTTGTTGCAAAAGCAATCTGCCTTATGAAGATAAAAAGAGGTCGTTCTTCAAGTGGTAGTCCTCATACATATCCCACACTAGGTGAATGTGTGCCCAGGGCACAAGCATTTTGATGGCTGCTCCCTCTGCCTCACCAGTCTTCTCATGGAAATGAGATCCCTCAAAGATTCCAGAGCAGCCTTCAGGGCTCCAGGGATATAAACTCCAGCCTACAAGAGAAAGCACTTTAAGCCTCAACCCTACCAATGTCAGTCATTCTTCCAATACTGGTCACTTGAGCCTCCTGCCGGCAGGCACAGGTCCTCGAGATGAAAACCCGCTGGGTGGTTCTCCTGCCAGTCACTCCCTCCTTACATGAACACCTGCCAGGCAGCACATTTGCCTCTGTGCCTGAGGACAGCAAACCTTTCATCTTGTTTTCTTTGCCTTGAGGTGACTCTTACTGAGCCAGTGTGCTAAAAACAGAGTGCAGCCGCAGCAGTGGGAGTGGCTAGTCACCGCAAGTAGGTGCCCATCCGAGGCAGTACTCAGGGCAGCTCCCTCTTCCTGCCACTCATGCTGTGGCGGCTACACTCTATTTTTAGCATGCCAGCTAAATCAGAGCTACTGTGGGTAAATATCATTGAGCTGAATGTTACACCCCCAACTCAAAGTGTAGACATACCCTTGGAGTGTACGCACACTAGGGGAAAAAGAGTTTTTCTAACTAATGTTAGCTAAGATGTATCTTAGTGTAGACAAAACAAGTTGTCGTTTTAACACGTGTTAGCTGGTTAAAATGCTCCCAAGGCTCTCCAGTAGGGTTGACTCCAACTAGTTAACACCTGTAGAACAAACTAATTCCAATTGACCTATCTATGTTAAGGTTTTAACACGCATTAAACACCTTTTTAACCTAGTGAAGACAAAGCCACTGGGGGAGTGCAATTGTCTAGGTGTTCCTTTGCAGGCTTTAAAAATGTTGCCAATACCCATCAGCATCAAATGTCACAAAATTCATCTATCTGTGCTGTTAGCCACTCCCACACATCCTGTGATGACTTCCCATTTAATTAACATTGCTTGTAGGCTATCGACAGCTCTGTGAGAAGATGATGATGTACTTAGTGTTTTTTCCAGTTCTTTGAGAACAATTACTACTTCCGCAGCATCAGAAGACTCCCCAGGTGAAGTGTATTCTTTGTTGATCCTGCTACTAGCCGTAAATCAAGGGCATTCTAAAGTTTGTTGGCATCTAACCTCAATCTAAAATATGAAATAATCAAAGCAATGTTATCAATGAGTTAAGAGTACAAAAAATAAGTTTCCTTCACAAGTAAAATTCAGTTTGCTTTAACACTGTACAGGTAGAAGCATGGTGTGGAATGAAAAGAACAAAAATTTTCAAACTTGGGTGCATTAAGTTATGCTGCTTAATTATATTTAGGCATAAAAGTGGCCTGGTTTTCAAAGGTGCTGGTTATCTACAGCTTCCACTGACTTCAATGGGATTTGTGTGTGTTCAGCACCTTAAATACTTTTAAATTTTAGTTACGATCTTCACTAGTTTATGAAAAAACTTAATTTTAAGTCTATAAATCTTGTATTTCTGTTTATTACATTTTTAATAAGTTATTTCGGAGGCACAACAATAGGTACCAGGTTGTTATATGTACATTTGTTTTAAGAGGACACTGCATTTTTTATTGTGCTTTGTAACACACAGGTAGTATTTATATTCTATAATAAAAGATTCGATAATATATTTTTATTTATAATATCCATTTTTTAGCTTTTTTATATATAGAAGGAATGTTCTTAATATAGTATAAAATCATAAGATAAGTTATTGAGTAAAATACAGACTGAAAAGATAGAGATACTGGAATATTGTCAATACAGGCTAGAGTTTATAAAGACCTTGTACCTGGCCCTCTCTTACAAACAATAATAATAATATACTTCCATGTTCATAAAACACACTTTAAAAAAATGTCTAACACCTGTGTGTGTCTGTGTGCAATTTGAACAGTCCAATACCTGCCTTCATGCAATGTTAGAACTTGCATATGCAAGAACTAAGAAATTTGCGGGTATGAATGTTAGAACTTGCACGTACACATCTATGTTCTAAACCACAGACAGTTCATGTGCAGAAGGTGGAGTACACACAGGTTTTTGCTTTGTTTTCAGTTTTGATCGCATACAAACGAAGGGAAGCCTTTGAAAAATTACCCAGAAATTACTATCCTTAGAGGTTGGTAGAAAAACATTGGATAATGTGAGGATAAGTACATACCACACACACATTGTTGTTGATTTCATTTCTTTTGTTTGGGAGGGGGGTGCAATTTATATTACAGCATGGGAATACTGTATTGTGCTAAATAAATAAAAGATGTGGGAAGTCACCATATCTTTCTCACTTCCATAGCAATCGCACATATTCCTTACTGTAAACTATAGAAAGCGTGTAGGCCATTGACATTTCCCTGCATTTCAGTTGTAGCTGTTAAACTCCTCCCTCAATGTAAGTAGCCTTTTCAGCACTTCATTTCTGTTCTGAAGATGAAATCTCAGTTTTTACTGGCTGATATTTTAAAAATGATCATATAAATGATATATAATGATTATTAGTAGCGCACATGTTGGTGAATGCTATCTTGCTTTTCGTCAGTTTGGCTATTATGCTGCAAAGAGGACAGAACAACGAGGGTTTTTGTTTTTGCAGTTGCTCTGGAGTAGCTTAAAAATTTGTGACTTGATTCTAGAGAGTTGAATGCAGATGTTGATTCCAGGTCTCCACTGGAGTTAAGAGGCTCTGGCATATCTTGTATTAAATCAGCAACATTGTCAGCTACTTTCTGTTTGGACTCCCACTTCCCGATACTGTCATGCAGTTGCATGTAGTTTACCTTGAATTTAGTCTTTTCTAATTTCCACACACTCAGAAGCTCGGTGAGGGAGCTTGTCATTTAGAGCTTATTTTTCTCAGTTTGGAACCACAGTATTACAATAGTGGTATTACTGTCCCTGGTCTTATTGCTTGTAGCATAATGCCATTCCATAATGATAATACTGGGACGTATCTGAAGAGAACTGCTGCAGTTCAGTAATATAATGTAGGTCTGGAGGAGAATTTACATTTGCCTGATCATCTGTTTCCAAGCTATGTGAAGGAATTGATTTAACAAAAGGTGAATTTCTGTAAATTGATTTTTGTTTATTCTCAAATCAGCATTTTCTTGTCAAATCCAAGAATGTTTTTAGAGAAGGATATCTGTTGTTTTTGGACATACTGCCTTACCTCAGTTATTATGTCTTCCCACTATCTGGTAAGATATGCTGTACTGTTAATCATTTCACTGCTTTCCCACAATGTTTTTCCATTTTGTAATAATGAAACAACATGCAAAAAAACCAACCCCCAGTGCTATCACCTTTATTTTAGCTATATGTCAACATGCTATTTTTTATCATTTGTGCCACACAAATGTGTAAGGTTGTAAAGTCTGTTGGACTTCTCACTCTACATTTCAAAAGAGGTATTGAGATAACTTATAGGAGACATCTCGCTGAAAATCTCTGGAAAGTAGCATGAATTAAAGCCCAACTAAAGTCACATTCCACTTTTTGTGGTCTGAACCAATGATTCTAAGAGTATCTCAAGAAATTAAGTCCTGCCAACATTAAATTGTTTGAGTGCTTTGGTCAGCTGTCAGCATCTCCACTACTGGTAGTATGTTTGCTGAGTTTGATGAGCACATAAAAAGTAATACAATGTTTACATGATGGAGGTCTCTTGACAACTGATCCTGTGGCATCAAGACAGGAGTCTCGTATACCCACTCTTTGAAGCTCCAACATTAGAGCAACCAAGCCTCCAGTACATATTGAAGGAACACAAAATGGACACTGTGTAGAATCAAGCATGTGGGTTTATTATGCACCGTGCTGGTGGACTGTCACCTCGCTTATTAGGCTCAGAGACACCGCCAATCAATAGATTACAGTGGATTATCCATGGGTGGAGGAAAATGACCTGGCAGGTAGTCCCAAACCCCTGGATAGGTCTAGCAGCAAGACAAGATAAGCACAGTAGCCAGTAGTCAAAGATTACATAATGTCTCCGCCCATGGTTTCAGGTTAACAGTAACATACAATTAGTACACAGGTGTTTTTCTTTAAACAATGTATAAAGTGTGCTAGTATAAAATATATATGTTGAATTCTGATTTGGGGTCCATAGGAATGAAGTAGCTCCTCTGATTGTCCAACAGGTACATACCTGGGGGTTAAAGAAGAAAAACATTGAAAAGTATATGGCAATAGAAATTGTCTTTCAAGTTGCTCATTTGTGTTTCTAAAGGCAGACACTGGTATCTGGAGAGGGGAGGAGGATTCCATATCTCATACTGACATGCTTGAACCTCTTCTATAAACTCAAGGTTGGTGTGTGGGGACAGCATCGTTACCTCCTTTGCAGAGGAGGATGCACAGACTCAGACACAGGGCCTCTTTCATTCCTCTGGTCTGTTTGCAGCTTCAGATAAGAGTGTCAATTACTGCTCCCCATCTGGCATTTTGCTGACCATACATATCTTAGTAAAAGCAATGTTGTCTTTTGTTTGTTCTGCTTCTCTTAGCTAATATTATCCACTATTTGCTAGGCCTCTGGCCTCTTGACCAGACTCTGGACTTTGGGCCTGTAAAAAGAGCTGACATAGTCTATATCAGGTTGTTAAATAACAGAATATGGATTTTGGCACTTCAGTATGCATTGTGGAAGGTGAAATAGCAATGTACTGCAAATAGGAATGTGTTGTTTTATATGCTATTATTTCAGAGACATCTTTTTTTTCATGGATGTTAATTCAATTTCGGTAAATGTTGCAGCCAGTTTTTCCTTCAAGATTACCTTCTCTACCTTTTTTTCTGGTTTTCTCTTAATAAAGATACTAGGTATTAGTACAGGGTCAAATTGACAAATCAACTTATTCCTCATTTGATTTGGTCTTTTGGCCTTGAGTTTTCTTAATTCTCTCCTTTTTGGCAACCTGTGTGCCATTTGAGGTCCTTGCCAATGCTGTGTTTAATTTCTCTGTTAATTTTGACAATTATTTTCACATTGTGATTGTACTTTTTTTGGTCTTTCTTTAATAGTCATTGTGATGGGATGTCCACCCACAAAAGGCAGGGTAGATTAAATTAGGATAATTAACCTGACAGGCTGCTGGGGAAGAGCCAGGGATTGAAGGCCGGATTGAACATGGAACCCAGTGGGGAGGAACAGGAGGAGCTGGTATAAAGCCAGGGAGATGGCAGTTGAAAGGGGCTGGAGGGGAAGTAGTCTGCAGTCACTCCCTGGGAGGAGGGAGTTTGAGTTGGTACACATGGTGAGGGGGAACCAGAAGCTGTAGAAAGGAGTCCAGGGAAAGAGCAACAGGGTCTGAGGGAAAGCAGAGCACAGTTGCCAGATATTGGGTCCCTGGACTGGAACCCAGAGTAGCGGGAAGCCTGGATTCCTCTACCATCTGCTGGGAAAGCAGCTCTGGACCTGGTCTTGGACTGGATGGCTGACTGGTACGACAAGCAGGCCACTGATCCAGCATGACTTGATATCCTGGAAGGGGGAAAATACACAGTGACCTGGTTGAAGGGTCAAACCATGAAGACAGAGCACCTTGAGTCACAGAGAGTGAGAGAGAGCGCAGCGGCAGGGCAAACAGTCAGCTGCACTGACAGTGCAGAAGCAAGTGGCAATTGCACTGTCAAAACTTTCAACGCTGGATTGCAGCCAGTCACTGGAAAAACATTTTTAAATTAGCAAAAGCATTGTGTGGGCTGTTGTCATGCAAGTGTGCAGGGCCATTAAACTTCTCCTGCTAAGTAGGACTGTGACTCTTTGCAATGTGCAGGACATAATGGATGGTTTTTCAGCCATGGGGTTCCTGAACTGGGGTGGAGTGATAGATGGCACTCAGACCCCCACTTTGGCACCAGACCACCTTGCCCCAGAGTATATCAATAGAAAGGGCTACTCTTCTATGATTATGCATGCATGGTGGATAATCAGAGATACTTCACCGACATCCGGGTTGGCTGGTCAGAGAAGGTGCATGATGCTCATAAGTTTAAAAACACAGGACTGTTCAGAAAGCGACAAGCAGGGACTTTCTTTCCCAACCAGCAGATTACCAGTGATGATAATGAAATGTCAATAGTGATCATGGGGGGGGTGGTGTCTCAGCCCACTCGTTGCTCCCCCAGCTCATAAAGCCATATACCAGCCACCTCGACAGCCCCAAGGAAAGATTCAACTACTGGCTCAGCAGATACAGACTGACAGTTGATTGTCCTTTTGGTAGATTGGAGGGATGCTGGCATTGTTTACTCACAATACTGGATCTCTGTGAGAGAAATATGCCAATAGTTATAGCTGCCTCCCATGTCCTGCATAATGTCTGTGAGGCAAAGGCGGGAAAGTTGCTGGGGGTAGAGATGGAGCGGCTGTTGGCTGAGTTTCAATAGCCAGACACAGTGGCTATCAGAAGAGCTCAGTGCAGTTATACAGCTCAATGAGGTATTGAAAGAGCACTTCAACAGCAAGCCACAGTAATGCATTGTGGGGGACTGTGCTGTACTTAGCCCTGCCGTTTTGGGGCCTGTTAGGGAAAATCTGGTGCTTGCTGTATATCTCTGAATATAATACTTTGTTTGTACTGATCATATTCATTATGTCACACTGTACAGTAAGTAAGTGGGTGCTTTCAGTACTGCTAGGCATTCTGCAGCATATGTTGTGAACTAATACAGATGAATTATTTTCCAAAGAATAGAATTTTATTGAGTAACAAAACCAGTACAGATAAAAGTCTGTACAATTTAAAAGCAAATACATTAAAAACTTAATAAATTAATGGAATGGAAAGAACATTCATGTCCATTTTCTCTACGTATATACAACCACTCACCACCTCCCTCATACTGGACACCAAATTAAACCTGGAACAAAATAACACCAAAATAAATGTGATTTAATTTTATACCAGTTTATATTACTAACCAGTTTATATTACTGTATTTATTTAATAATTATTCAGCTAAGGAACTAGACTGTGACTGGTTCTAATGAAAAAATACTTCTTGGGTCACACCGAGTTATCATTTATTATTTGTATTACCATGGTACCTAGGGCCCTAGTCACAAACAAGGACCCCATTGAGTTAGGTGTGACCTATCGCTGTGATTGTTAATTAGCTGGGACATGTCATTCGCTTGACCCAGTGCTTTATTCTTGTGTGACATGTTGTCACATGTCACCACCCCCACCCCAACCACCTTCCACTTTGCAAAGGGAACATCTATAAGGAACAGAGTTTTGGCTGGTTGTAAGTGACAAATGCGCCTTGAGTAAACCGAAATGGTATGTTGCCATGAACATTAGATTGTTCTGAAGTAGCTGTGAAATGTCTCTCCTTGACCAAAACTTTTTTCTTTGCAAAAAGGGGTGGCCCATGTCATCAATCCCACCACCCCAAAACACACACACAGTTGTATTTTGTAAATTATCCTTGGGTAAGGAACCTGGGTTTCCACCCCCATAAATGACAAAATGCTTCTTAGGTCACCCAAAAATTACAAGTGTTTTAACTGTTAGACTGTTCTAAAGGAACAACCCCACTACAGACTCTTATTAGGGCCCCATAAGATTGATGGGTGATCTCTGGTAAGTTGTTAGCATACATACAGGAACTTTTTTTGTGTTTTTATGTTTCTCTGTAATGTTTTTACCCTAAGAATAAATGTATTTGGCTTTGTGAAGGCTTGTTGGTAACTGGTACACATTGTTGTAGTCCCTGGAGAAAGTTTAACCACAAGTTCTAGACCCTGGTCAGATCTAATGGGGAAATCACAGTGAAACACAGAGGGACTGCGAGCCTAAACCCCAGTCTGGAGAGAGAGGAAGAGATGGGTCTTCACCTGAGAGAGGTGATGGCTAGGAAGCCTGAAATCTTTAGGAGAGAGCCCTCAAGGAGGGTCCATGTGTGTGTGAGAGGGGGTTGTGGCAGAGTAAACTGCCCTTATGTCATTTTGTTCCAAGTTTAAGTTGGTGTCATCCAGGACTTCATAATAAATTGGGGTTTTTTTAATACTTTTTTTTTACTTTGTGTTTTCTGTGTGGTGATATACCCTATAACTTTTATTATTAATTTCCATGGAAATCCCTTCTTGGAACCATTAACTTGTGCTATTATATCAGATTTCATTCACCAAGCAGGCTTGGGTTGGGTCACAACTTGGGCCCTGATCCTGCAAACACTTATTCATGTCCTTAACTTCACTTCTGTGAGTAGTCCCATTGATTTCAATGGGCCTACTGTTTGCATGATTGGGACCTTGGAGAGGAGATAGCACATTTCCATCTTGGTTATGAACCAGTGCCCCATGATGGGATTAGGAAGCATTCTCTGCCTATAGAAGAGCTGTCTTTTGTATGAGGTTAAAACGGAGGTCTTAACGGGCCTAGGCTACAACTCAAGCTACATTGAACTGGAAGGTGTTACTCTACATCTGCGCTAGGGAAAAGTTCTAGTTTACATCTGTCTTAATTAGCACATGTTGGCTAAGCCCAGCCTAAACTTATCCACTTTCTTTATTGAAGAAAAAGCCTGTGGATTGGAAAGGGCAGTGTTCCTAGCAAGTTGTAAAACCCTTGTGTGTCTGCACAAGGAAGAATTTTACATACAGCAAATTGAGGGAATCTGCATACTTAGGTGAATAAAATATTGCTCTCATAGATTAGTTGTATCCCCATGATTAGAGTTAGTCAAATACCATACAGTAAATATACTGTACCAAATTTTGGTCCACTAATTTACTTGAAGGTTAGTTTTCAGATGAATTTGAGCAGCTCTATAATGGTGTAAATACTATTTATTGAATAATTTATTAAGCAACTTTATATTTTAAGTTTTCAACCAGCTTTACCAATGAGTGTGTTAAGTTTGGCTCTATAATGAATAAAGGATGGTTGAGTTTCCTAATGAAATTTTAGTACATCCTCATTTTGAGTGCACTTCTCAGTAAGAGTCTCAGTGGGATGTTGCCAGTTTTATCCTCTCTGTTCTCTATAAAAAGAGTTTAAGGAATGTATTATGCAAACTCCTATGTGCACGTGCATAAGGGAAGAAAGCTCACAGAGTATGTAAATGTGACCTATCCAGAGTACCCAGCGCACAAAGGTAGGGGGACAGACAGCATTGGTTGTGACATTGATGGACTCCAGAGGAGGCATTTCTGGGCTGAACATAGGTGTGGTTATTTTCTTTCCCAACCCATCAGGGATACCCATGCTTTGAGGAAGGCTTACTACTCCTTTTTTGACATGTCATGTACCACTGTATTGCATTCTGCAGTTATTCACTTGTTACTATTGTATATAGACACACCTACCATATTGTGGAAGATTTGTACATGGTCCTTACGAGGGCAAAAAGAAGAGCCTGCTTTAGCTACCTAGAGGGATCAGCCAGGGACTTGGAGAAAATTACAAGACTCTGTATTGGAATAATGTATTGCTTTATTTGAAGCCAGTTCTAGATGTGTGTGATCACACAGAATACAGTGGAAAATCCACTTATTTTCTGTAATAGGCCTTTTCCACCTGAGTAATCTTTGACTCTGTATTTTCTCTTTTTTACATCTCTAGTACTTTAAAAATATTACAACATTTCTTGTGTGCAATGAAAAATATAAAGAGTTCCCAACCAGTGTTGTTGTTATAATTGGCTTAGATTCAGCAGCACCGTTTGCTCAGACTGCACCCATCAGCAACATCAGTTGTAGTTAGTGTTATGCTTTTCATCTGGTATATTTAAATTAATGTCAGAAGCTGGATCATAATAGAAACAAGTTCTTTTAAAAATTTCAGAAGTTGAACAGCAGAAGGCACTTCAGCAAATTCTTTGCCAGTAGGACTCCCTATGCCCAACTAAGGTTAATATTTCAGACCTCATTCTAAACTTTTTTTTTAAAATAAAAACATAAATCTTTATTCCCTCCTCTTGCCCCCTCCCCAAAAGTTAAAGCAGCAATAGGTTCTTTTATGACTGTATTAGCTGATACTAAGGGTGTTTGCTGAATACACACTGAGGGAGTGGAAGGACATGTGAGCCTGCTTATCCCATTGACTTCAGTTGAGGCTACTGGTGCACTTAGAAAAATCAGACCCTGTAGGTGTTTGGAGGCTGGTTCTCAAGCACTCAGCCATGCACCAGTATTGATATTTCATGCTTTTCAGCATAGGGACTTATCAGGTCATCTCTCCATTTTCCTGTTCATTTCCATAATGATGGGTTTAAGAACTTGCCACAGTTGTGTCCCAGCACACCCCTGAAGACTTGCTTTCCATTTAGTGCTTACCTCCAATGGAGCTGGGACACTCCAAATCCCTTGGTGTGTTGGATCATGCCCAGCTGGAGCACCCTAAACTGGGCTGCTGAATGGGAGATGGGCAATAGTAGTGGATGGGGGTTTCATACAGATGGTGGACCCCAAGTTAACCACTAAGACAGAGTGGTTGCTGGTTTGAAAGGAAGCGAGGAATCTGTTGCCTGCAGAGGAAGACTGGAGAGGAGGCAGGCAAGGTGATACAGGCAAGGTCTTTGGTAGATACATAGTTTTTAATTCAACAACTGAAATGTTAGTTATGACCAGGGTTCCTAGAAATCTATTTGCCAAGAAAAAACATGGAAAACCACAGAATTTGTGTTTTTACAGATAATCTTTAGTTTTTACATTTAGTGAAAAAATAAAAACATATGCAGTAGAACCCCATTTATCCAAGCCTCCATTGTCTGGCTCTCCATATTAACCAAATCACCAGCTGCCTGGGGCTGACAGAGGTGGTCAGCCCTAGGTGGCTGGTGGTTCAGTTAATACAAAGTGCTGGATAAACCGGGTTCCACTGTATAACAATAAAACGTTGCGTTCAACTGATACCTATATATATTGTGGCTAGGAAAAGTAAAGTTCAGCATTTCATTGTAATTGAGGAAAAACATGGATTTTTATGTTATTTTAACCACAGAATTTTGGTTTTTTATCACTGAAAACTAGGATCCCTGCTTATGACACAGTGTATGCACATAGGCTAATCTGAGTTTTTCAGTGAACTACTTTGTAGCTAGAAAAGTGTCTAGAAGTGTCTGGAGTCAAATAAAGGTCAAACATATGCATCTGAATTTGAAGCTCAGTTCTGGGGCTGTGTCTATTAGACTGAATGAATCTGACTATCTCTGAGCAGCAGAAAAAGCTGCCTGGAAGCTGTGTACTAGATGGCTGTTTTGCTCTCTATAACTCTTTGTAAACCGTTCCTTTGTTTAGTAAACATTAAGCATTTTTTAACGCTTGTTTAAAATGTTAATGTGTTTAAAATGTTGCTGTATTTTTTATATATTTATTTTGCTGGTCACATTTTCTCCACGTTCTTACTGGCTATCGGAACTGCCCAAACTCTGGGTCCTGGGCCCACACCCAGAACTGGTATTAGGCACAGTCTGCATGGGTGACTGTGAAGGTCTCTGATTTGGTAGCAGTGCCTCCAGCCTGACCATCCCTACGCTTCGTCATCTGGAAGCTGCACCAGTGCAGGTCCAGCTTTGGTAATTTAAGGGCATCTCCTCGTTACAGCAGCAGTGGTTGGGAGCTGTTATACCAGCACAGCTCTGACCTGGCTGGCCACTTCCCAGCACAATCTTTGGAATAGATGTGTCTTTTTTTAAGGGAACACTATCCTTCCTCCCCTCCTTCCATATACAGGCCCCAGCAGCAGCCAGAAGCCATCAAAACAGCAGGATTCAGGGCTGTTTGCCTTCAAAAACTTGAACACAGGTGCCGAAAGTGGAAAATCTCTAGTACTTCCCTGGCCTTATTGGAAAAACCTGGGAGGTGGGCGGGCACAAGCCCGCCCACTTCTAAAGGCCCCTCCCCCAGCCTAGCGGGAGGGACCACTGGACCCATGTTCCAACTGAGTACTTGGGACAACTAATGAGAAAACAGGGGTCGGAGTGATGGTCACAGGTTCAAAACAAGGGTACCGGATAGGGACACTGAGCAGAGGATCCCGGATTACCCTGGCTTGGCCAGCACCCCACTGACTCTGGCTTTTCTGTCAGTGGTCAAAGATAGGTTTTTGTGTGAGTCGTTCCCCTCATGCCTTTAGAGGTCACTATCTCCTCTGGCTGCTGAAGAAGGCTGGCTGAAAGGCTCCTTCAGTCCCTCCACTGGCCCATCCCTTCAACTGGGAGTGAGTGTGTTAGGTGTTGATTGAGGAAGGCACGGAGCCGCGATCTTGGGGAGTGGGATGGAACAGTTGAGGGGGAGGGGAGAATGGGAGCGGCAGGAGATTTTTAGGGGTTAAAATGAGAGTAGGTGAGGGTTGGTACAGAAATGAGAGAAGTCAAGAGTGAGACTGACAGGAAACACTGAGGAAGAGGAGGAAGTAATTCACAGCTGCAGATAGTGTGTTAAGCTGCCCTGATTTGCTTCAGAAGAGGTGGAAATTAAAAAGGAAAGAAATCAATTGCCAATAGTTGTTGATATGCAAATATATTCAAATAAGCACAGAATTTTATGCAAATTGGAATGCGAGCTTTTGAGGGCCTAGTGTAGGCTGCTGCCTACACATTTAGTTAAAAAGAATAGATAAGATCTGGGAGATGGGCCAGATGGCAACAGACAGTGAATTTACTTGTTGATCTTTTAATGTTTTCTCTGTAATACTTCGATCCTAAGAATAAATATGCTTCCATAGGAAGTGCTGTGTGGTAACTTATAACTGTTGGCAATTACTCTGTTACTACTCTCTGAAGAGAAGCCTGCTTGGGCAGCCTGTCTTTTGCTGGGAATAATAGAGTGAAGGCAGAGAACAGTTCAGCCTGGAAATACCCTGGTCAGGAGAGAGAGAAAGAGAGAGAGAGATGTATGTTTTACACCAAGAGAGGTGACGGCTAGGGGAGTGGGAAGCCTGAGGGTGCCCTTGCTAAACTAATAAGGGGAAATACAGGAGCAGTTGCCTGGAACTATCACAAGTATCTCCAAGACTTTGAAGGAGGATGTAGAGAAATTTTGAAATGCTTCCAGCTCTGTAGGGAGGTGGGGGAACAACTTCAAAAATATGTTGATGATTTCTCCCAAGCAAAACTCCCGAGAGATAGATAAATAGAGGTTTGACTTTCAGAGGTCTGGAGGTAGACGCCTTAACAATATCTTTGTTTTGATTTTTTAAACATTTCTTTTGGCTTTTTGAATAGAAAAGATCACATCAGTCTTTCCCAACAGAATACCTGGCTTGGCTAGAAATGCATCTCTTGTACAGTAGATCTCTTAGAAAGTGTAAATTAAACAAACAAAAAATTATGAAATACAAGAATCACCTTTTTAAGTTGGTTTTAATTAAAAAAAAATCCAGTTCGTGATGGAACAGTCTGTAAAAATATG
Organism: Chelonia mydas; assembly: GCF_015237465.2. Taxonomy (NCBI): domain Eukaryota; kingdom Metazoa; phylum Chordata; order Testudines; family Cheloniidae; genus Chelonia; species Chelonia mydas. The sequence continues at coordinate 157,518,365 of NC_057850.1, forward strand.
TTCTGAATTAAAAAAATAAACTTTACATTTTCTTAGAAATATTTAAGTGTTTTCTTGTGTTATGGTTAATTCATAGAAGGGAGAAACTAACTGACTGGCTTGAAATAGTAAAAATAACTGCACACAAGGTGTGTCAAAGATATCTGCTAAATTAGAAAAAAAAGAGAATTGTTTTTGCTAATGTCTTTCACTTTAAAAAAAATCTTAGGCATTACTTGTAATTATAATAGGTTCAAAAGGTTCTGACAAATGTGAATTTCAAGTTGTCTGTCCCTATAAATCAAATATTTAACTTGTTAGTTACTTTAACCTTTTCTATGCACTCTTTTTGGGGAGGACCCTATTCAATGAGAGGCCAGCAGGAGTTCTGTCTGAGTGAGAGTTAGAAATCTGAATCATTGCTTGAGTGGGTGAATAGAGATGGGTAAGTCGCAGAGGTGGGAGTAAATAAAATAATCAGTGACTTTGTTGTGCTTGATGGTTTGCTATATTTGCTTATTTATTCTTGGTAGATTATATTTTCCTTCAGTATCTCTTTGCACAGAAAAAAGGCAGTCTTGCTATGAAGACTAAATGTTGCTTTACTCACTTTAATTGAGGACTTCTTTGGGTTCCACACTCCCTACTGCTTCTACAATGGAAGGGAAGTCGGTACTTGAGGGTCCCACCAGACAGAATGCAGAGTGCCATTTTCCCTTTATCTGAGCCATAGAAGCTTTTCCATAGGGTTCCAGTATTGCAGGTGTGGGATGGTCAAGATAGGGGCGTGAACACACTCTGCCACACTATTTTCTCCCCAGTCTGTAGAGCAAAGACTTCTCAAGTTACATACAAGTTACAACACCTGCAGTTTCTTAAATGGCTTTCTCCCCGTATTGTGAAATCCCTTCCTCTTTCAGAGGTATTTGCAGGCATGGGAGACAAATGATACCTGGCTCCTGATGGGAGACTTGAAATGAAACTGGGGCAGATCCCCAGCTGGTTTTTATGGAGCTATGACCATTTGTGCCACTTGGGGATCTTCCCATTTGGGTGAAAACTCCATGGAGTTTTAACACCCTGAAATGACTGTTCCTGTTTATGTGACCTCTGGACTTCTTGTTTGGACACCCAGTGAGTGATTCATTCACATCAGTGGAATCATCAGCAACAGCACATAATCAGAAGAAGGGTTTCCACTTAATTTTTCCAAATATTTTCTTTCAAATAAGAATAAACTAACATTCAAGCATAATATAATCCAAAAGAATTCACTTCTATATAGAAGAAAATCATACAAAAATGAAAAGAATACTTTCCTTAGCTCACAAGGGGATTGTGAGATTAAATTTAGTAAGATTTGTGAGGCGCCTAAATACTATAGTGCTGAGAACCATAGAAATGCCTATGAATAACAAAAATAATAAGTATTGAACTGGATAATATATACACCTAATTTAATCAGACTGACTCTTGATTATGGCATATATAGTAGAAATTCTAAGGTTGATATTGAGCGGAACAATTCAATTCTCTTGAAGTACTGACATGCACTTTAAAGACAGTGATGATTAAGCAGAAGATTGCAAATCTAAAAAAATTACTAATTACAAAAATGGAAGACTCCTCGGTTTCCTTTATAATATAACATTGCTCACTTGATATTTCTGAAATACCTGATTAAGTTACTGGAAATTAAAGATGAATTTGTCACCACTTTATTTATTGTCTCTCAAGGAGTAAAACAATTGGAAACTTCAGTGTAATCTGAGATCTTTCAAGTGAGCAGCACAAATGTAGGGCTGGAAGGCCCCTGTCTGCACAAAGCAGGACCAAGTATACCTAGACAATTTCTGACAGATGTTTGTCTAACCTGTTATTAAAAACCTCCAGTGACAGGGTCCACAACCTCTCTTGGTTACCTATTCAAATACATAACCATCCTTATAGTTAGAAAGTTTTTTCTAATATCTAACCTAAATCTTCCATGCCACAAATTAAGCCCATTACTTCTTGTCCTACCTTCAGTGGACATGGATAGTAAATAAAATAGCACACACATGCTGGGTGAATAAAAGATGGTTTAGTTAGCTGGCAATCTCCCCCCTCTTCCCCCCCTCCCCAAAAAAGGAAAAATAAATTCATTTTGGGTTGAACCAAAAATGATTTATTTTTTTGGCAGATTGAAACATTGAAAATAAAATTCATTTAGGGTCAAATGAAACATTGTTTGTCCTGAAATGAAATGTTTCATTTAAATTTCAAGCATTTTTACATGTTTCTAAATTAAAAACTACCCCCTAAAGGCAATTTCAAAAATAAGTTGTTTTGAATTGAAATGTTTCATTTTGAAAATGTTGAAACAAAACATTGATTTTTTTTTCATTTGTTCCCCCCAAAATGAAGAATTTGGCAAAATTGTCACAAACTCAATGTCACCAAGTCTGTATTTTTTGCAAACAAACAAAAAGTTTGTCAAAAATGTTACCGAGTTGTATTCATATCTACCTCTGTACAGTGCCAGAACCATGGGACCTTGGTCCTGATCAAGACCTGTGAGGGCTACTATAATATAAATATGACATAATAACCTGGAAGAGTGCAGTAGTGTGTTCACCCAGAGGCCGTCTCTGTTAACAGCTGAATTTAAAACAAAACTTCCAGCTGAGTCACATTTTCTGGGTTATGTATTTATTTTAATATAATTTTAATGGTAACTGATGATTTTCTTTCCATTGTTATTCCAACTCAACCCTCCATCCCTTGATATGTAGAGATGACAAAATGTATCTATCACCTTTTACTCTGACCACTGTCTGATCATTATTTGAGCAAACCCCATCTCATCAAGGAAACCTTTATGCAGCACGCACAAAACAGAGCCATAACTGAAGTAACCCGTGGATTGCTGACAGTAAGATTCCTGTCTGTAAAAGAGTGGAGAGAGAGGAGAATTGCAGTGTAATCCTCTGAAAGTGGCAGATTTATGTTGTGTGTTGTTGCATTTTGCATAACATTGCAAATGCACAGAGGGGTCTCCATGGAGATGAAAAGGGTGGAGAATGAAAATGTAAGCCAATGGTATGTTGAAACTAACCTTGAAAATACATGCACCACATGCTACTGGGGGAAAGAACACAATGTACAACTCAGAAAAATGATGCTGTGGACTTGACTAAAATAACTAGTATTAAACACACTTATTCAATGCAGCCAAAATATGTAATACAACAGAGACATAAATTCACCTAATATCCTTGTGAGTTAATTTTATAGTATGAACTGCAATGAACAAATGTTTACTTTGAGCAGAACTATCTCTCATAAAAAACCCTATGCAAAAATCTTTATTTTTTAAGCTTTCATTAGTATGGCCAGGAAACAGCCTGGTTACTAAAGTATTATATGTCATATCGAAGGTGTCTGCATTTTCCTGGTCTTAGCATCCTAGGATTACTAAAGCCAGAAGAGAGCCTCTTGTGCATTATTTGCATGCATCAGAGTGATAGTGATTAATTCATTTGAGCTTTGAAACTATATTAATTTTTCCTCTGCAAATTTATTTCTAAAGTCTCCATTTCATCATGAGTGGTTGAAAGCAAATTCTGGCTATCCGTGCATACAGACTTGCCCTAGCCTGTTCTTTTCTTTCATGCACCACTGATAAGATTTTCTCATTCCTCTTGCTACAGAGGCAGTAACGATTTTTAAACATGAAAAGATAGAACTGTACTATTTTCCTGTTCATTATGCATTTTAGTAGCAAATTACTAGAGTTTTTTATCATCAATCTTCAGCCCCTATTTGCTTGGCCCAAATGGCACAGTGAATTTTGAACTTCACTGTGCTCTTGATGAAGATGCACACTGGTGATTTTAAAAAAAACCCACCTCGGAATCCATCTCTTGCTTTATTAGTATCCTTGTAAACATGGTGCATGCCCCTGTTAATTGCTTGCGGTACCCTGGACCTTGCAGTAGATTTGGTGGCCTTTCAGAACAAGCCTGGATTTGTTCTTCATTAAAAAATTAGAGAACTGTAGAGCATTCCTTCTCAGCATGCTGCCCCATTTGACTCCAAACTCAATTCCACACACATATATTTGGAAGATGAAACTTGCCCATTCAGTCAAATACAAAGTGAATATTTTTCACTTTCACATTTGTTACTTAAGAATATAAGAATACAAGAACGGCCATACTGGGTCAGACCAAAAGTCCATCTATCCCAGTATCCTGTCTTCCAACAATGGCCAATGCCAGGTCCTTCAGAGGGTAGGAACAGAAGAGGTAATCATAAAGTGATCCATCCTCTGTCACCCATTCCCAGCTTCTGGCAAACAGAACCATCCCAGCTAATAGCCATTGATGGACCCTATCCTTCATGAATGTATCTAGTTTTTTTGAATGCTGTTATAGTCTTCGCCTTCACAAAATCCTCTGGCAAGGAGTTCCACGGGTTGTCTGTGCGTGGTGAGAAGAAATCTTTCTTTTTGTTTGTTTTAAACCTGCTGCCTATTAATTGCCTAATAAACTAGTTGCCACTGTGTTAGATGAGTGATTTTTTCATTTTAAATGAAAAATGAATAAGAGAGAACTTAAGCCCAGCATATATGAAACACCACTTTAACACACAAGAAAGAGAAAGCAAAAAGGTGGTGGGACAAAAGCAATATATTTCAGTATGGACTCCTCCCTTGACTGAGGACCGGTTGGTGCAGAAAATTAGTAGTGGGTTATGGTGTGTTCATCTCTGTCACTAGTCAGAACTAGCTAAGATTGGTAATGGATAAAAGTTTCTACCATGTGGGTGTCTTATGGGGTGTGAATTGCTGCTTATAGTCTGTGTGTCTATATCATAAAAATTGGCACCAAATGACAGTTGGTGCTCTCATCAGAGTCTGAACTAGGGCAAAGTATCTTAGCAGGCCTAAGAACTCATTTATAGGTGTTACTTTATCATGTGGCCATCACTTACATTGAAAATTGTCTACTTTACAATGACATGTTGTAACTTCGGTTTGCGAGCTTTTTAAAGTCATGAACACACAGCAGGAATAACAGCCATCGTTCCTCTCAGTTGGTGCTGTACAGCATTTTAGTTCATTGCTTAATAGCTTTCTTTCCTCTTTAACAGTTGGCTTTGCTCATGATTACGTGGTTAGTAGGTTTGTGATTATGACCCCTTTGTTTTGCTTTTATCGCAATTGTTCAGTCACTTGTCCTTCAAACAAATCATCTTCCATGCGAGTTGCTGCTTCACTCAATATAGCAAGTTCTGTCTCAGTAAACACATGTTTTCACAGTCAGACAATCAGCCCTGGATAATCACCATAGTCAGCATCTCTGGGAAAGAAGTGACATTATATCTGGTACAAATAAAACAAAGAAGCAAGAATTCATTGCCATATCTGACTCTCAGATCTCATCCAAAATTGAGAGGCTAAGCATTCCTACAAACAAAATCAGGGGCAGCAGTTAAGTCAGTCTACAGGAATTAAAACTAAAAAAAAAAAAAGCTGAGCAACAAAAAAAAAAAAAAAATTGCTTCTGGACCAAAATGAACAAAACAATCATAAACCCATTCATCCCACTGCAACACAGTAGCATTACAATGATGGTGACAGTACAGTCACAAATACAGATAGAGACCTGAACGAAGGTCTGATTCCAGCTAGCAATAGTGAATTCAGAGTGTGGAACCTAACTGACCTCCCATGGTGAAACAGTGAACTGACCATCAGTGAAAGAAGAGAGAGAAGCAAATATAGGGCATGAACAAAAACCTGTTGGATGAAAAGACTCCTACTGACCTCAGTGGGTTTTGGATCAGGCGTGTAGAAACAAAACAAAACATAAAAGAGAGAGCGCATCCTATAAAGCAGTGAGCGACACAGCAAAGAAAACGCGCACATGCTCAGACACATACTAAAACAATGCAGGCAAGATCTCAAGGAAATGAGGGGTAATTAGTGACTTCACATCACACAAGGACCTGGTTAATATTTGTAGCCTCACAAAACAGCACCTGCAGGCGTTGAACATGAAAGCTGAAATAAATTATGAGCAGCGGCTGATCTCTAAAAGGGAGCAAAATTGTCCCTTCAGTTCAGAAAATCTGGTAAATTGAGCCAATTGAGAGCAAATCTGTTCTATAGAAAACTAATTTTTCACATATACAGATTTAGATTAATGTTCTGTCAAGTTAAACAGAATGTACTGGATTTTTATAATCTAATCTTTGAATTTAATATGGTAGTGCTTGCTAGGATGTTTGCTGGCAATAGAAGGAGGGAAGCTGAATATGCCAGAAATTATATAACCCAATTGGATTCCGGTATACTAGAAATAATTTGAAAGCCGTCAATAATGTTAATAGATTGTAATGGTCATATGTGATTGAGACAAGAGTAGGTCTCATAAGATTCTGGGTATATTTCCTGAAATTTATCTTTCTTTGTGTGCTTTAAGAGTTGCAAAACCTGATTTTTAGTTGCTGAGTACATGCATTATTTGCCTAAAATTTGGTGGTTCTTTTCATAAAATTATTTAGTGAAAATGTGTCAAATAACAAGCATAAATAAAACATACATATGATATATATCCATGTCTGACAGGAAAAATGTAATTCTGATTTGTGATCAGAAAAAATACAGTAATATGCAAGGACAGTTCATGATCTGCCATAAGATACTATAAATAATATATTTTCCCTTAAACTTGTTTTCATTTATTTAGGGTAGCACCCGCAATATATTAGGCAATTTCCAAACATTCAAGAAGCAGGGACAGTTTTTGCCCTGAGTATCCTACAAGAAAACAGAACTTTGTGGAAGGGGAACAAGAAGTAATCTCTGGGATATAAAACTCCACTTCTGCTTTGATAGTGCTCAAACTTATATGAATTCTCCCACTCTGAACAGAAAGTTTTTTGTTTGTTTGTTTACTTTTGTGCAAAACCTCGTCTTGGAAAACCAAAGTAATTGGTACCATAATAGAACTCTGAGTAAATTATTTACTGGAAATAGCAAAAGGTAATTTAAAGTCTTTTACATAAACAAACAATATTTGCCAGTAGCCAGATATGGTAGCTCTTTGCACGTGGACTAGAGGACCCCACTGTGTTGTCACAACAGTTCTGAGTCATTACCGAAATAGACTGATTACTTAAATCACACCTCATTCAAATAATGCTCTGTAATATAGTCTACTCTGGGTATGAGTCAGCCAGCCTACAAAAGTTTCAAACCCTGGCATGTCTTTGGTGTGACTTTTTCTGTTTCTTTTTTCCATTTCTATTTTTCTAAACTTCTCTTTTTTGATTTCCTCATCTAAGATTTTTGCTGTTTCCTATTGTTATCATTCAAGCATTTCATACTGACTTTTCAAAGCAATGTAATCAATTCAGAATAACATTAAAATAAGGCACTGTATAATTAACTTCAGGTCTTTCTGATACTTGCTTTTTGTAGGGTATGCAAAGTTATTTCCTGTATGAATTTCAATAAGTTGACATTCTATAGAGCTTAATAAAATTTTATCCCTGAAATGATGATTCCTCTACACAGTGGCAAAATTGCAGAAGCAGCTTCTCCCGTGGAAGATATTTAAAAAGGGAAAAGGCAACAAATGGTCAATATGGTAAATGTAACTTGTTCCATTCCCAGATGTCTCAGAGAAAGTGTTGTACTAGACACAGCCTCTTCCCAAACACAGATAGTGACTAAAGATTGTCCCTTTGCACCAGTCAGAACATGCATCCATCATTCCCATTTGGGAGAAGAATTTAACTCATACTCCTTTAAACACGAGCATCTGGGACTGGCCGAGGTTCTATCTTCCATTCTTTTTAAAAGATGTTATTGATAGAAGACAAAATGTTGGAATTAGTTGCGGTGCCTAGGATGAATTCACCCAGGCTGGTATAAAAAGGAGTAAATTACATGTCCCTGCAACAGCTGTTCCCACTGTTGACCCTAAAAGAGAGCAGGTGTATTGCTACTGCCTGCTCTCCTTCAGTTTTCCCACCAGAAAGAGAAGTCATGGCCAGGACTCCATAGAAACTGATCAGCAGATGCACTTTGGGGCTATGCTGTCCCCAAGCAGAGGGGAGGTTAATGCTGCTTCCATAGACCATGGCTATACATTTCCTTCCTGGCAAGATTTCTGCTACAGGGGTCCTACCTATGATTTACAGAAACAGAAGCTGCCGTAGACTGATAGTGAATCTGGGCTACTGAGTTCATCCCCACTATACGAGGAAAGATGGTGCAGCCAACACTAAAAATGTCCCTCGACCCCCATAGCCTCAGAGATGTGGAGGTCTTGTCTGGGTCAGCAGGAGAAAGAAAACTCTTGCCATTTAAGGATAAGGCCCTCATGCCCCCCCTCTTTGTGGGATTGAAGAGGAGAGGAGAAGAGCTCTGTGGTTGACTTGTTGGACAGAAGCGAGTAGCATAAGCCTATTGGCTCCTGAACATCCATGGGGAGGGTTATAAGATCTTCCCTATGCCTGAGGGCACCATTTTGGTCAAGAAGTAAAGGGTCTTGCTGTGGGCCTCATGCTAAATGCCTACTTGGAGCTGGGGAGGGATTTTTCTGTCACTGCCAGATTGGTCAGGGCTGTGTGGGGTTTTTTGCCTTCTCTTCAGCACCCCAGGAATCCAGTGGGAAGAGTAATTTCTAAAGTTCATTTTGTTGCAGCTTGACCGGTGCCCCAGTGAAGGCAATCTTTCAATATGGGTCTAGCTCCCAGGATTAGGGGAGGCATCTCCTAAAGAAGGTGAGGAATGGGGTTGTATGGAGTATATATCCTAAAGAAGGTGAGGAATGGGAATGTATATCATGGAGTAAACCCCTTTTTGCGAGTCCCTTAACTCACAGATGGGAATGGGGGGCAATAGGGCCTCAGTAATAATGCTGGGACCACATTAACAGGCTGGGGGGCTGATGGCAGCCACTCTGCCAGGTGGTATGGATTATAAAGGAGGGATTACCAGAACGGGACAAGTTATTGCTGGATAGTTCTCAAATGTATTGCCTAATAAAGTTGCCGCCTAGTTAAACCATATTCCTGGTTAAACCATATTCTTTTCTTTCTTCCTGTCATATCTGGGGCAATGGTATATTATTGCCACTCAACACACATACACCATTTAAAAAATAACAAAATCTACCTAACTAAAAGAGAAGGAAAAGAAGAGGGAAACGGTAAAGAGAAACAATGGGAAAGATATAGAGAGGAATTCTAATCTTCTGTACCATGCAGTCTACACATCCCAAAATGAATTCAGAGATTTCATATACTTGTAGTCCAGAAAAAGTTACTCTGTTTTATTAAATCTTCTAGGATACTGTTTTACTATAAAGTCAACCCTCTCCAAAGCAGCTACATTTGATGTCAGTGGTCCATTCTTTTTAGCACTGCGGGACCGTAATCTTTCCATTGCCTAAATATGTGTTCCTCTTTAAAATTTTAATTCTCATTATCCCCCATGTGAAAGTATAAAGGCTATAGGTGTGTGTAGCATCAGATTTATTTTTTCCCACAACTTTGATCCAAAACCATGAATGATTATTTATTTATTATTCTCATTAATTGGAGTGTGACAGCGTACTCAGCACTGCAAAATAAAGGAAGCTATTAGAAGATGAACCATACTGCCATTATTCTTTGTAGGTGAACCAAACTTTGGGCTTAAATTGAAGTTTAGCTGAACCTAATATGTTATCAATAATGAATTGTGTGTCCTCTACCTCTGACCCCTTGACCCATAGGAAATGTGTTGAAATAGGCAGGAAGAGAATACTTTTGACTGATGGAGGGCAGATGTTTTCTGTGATTGATAATGACCTATTGAGAGATGCTTTTAGCTTATCAGGAACTACTTGTTGTTACAGATGTTTTCTGCCATAAGATAGCTTTATGTTTTCAGTTAAGTTAATCAATATACTATAATAAGGGCTTCACTGGTGACTCTATAATTTTCTTTGTCTCTTTTCTGTAATCACACATGATATACAAGAAGATGCCTTTCTGAAAGGTAATTGGGAATGAGTTAGGCTGCAGGACCACTTCTCCAGATCAGTTTGGTGATGTATGGTCCTTTCTTCCTGTTTTGTGCTCTTTTGACCTTTGATTAATTTTTTTTTAGTAACAGCTGATTGAGCCTGTTTGTCTGACCTCTTATTAATAACGGAATCGGACCTTCCTAGAACAGCTCTAACAATTTTTAAAAAGAGAGGTAATACAATTTGGATATAAAAGGCATTGGATGAAATTTTCTCCCTTTGAAATCCAGGACAGTTTTACTATTTACTTCAATGGGAGCAAAGCTAAGACAATGCTTTTCTTATTATTTAAAGAGGTTTAACATAAAAATTGTATTTTAAGCATGGATATAAATGGCATGGGAACTGTGATGTAGCAATGGGGGCAATTTTAAATTTTTGGGTGACAAGTAATTTTATTTTTAAAATTGCTAAATACACGTAGTCTAGAGAAACAAGAAATGGTAGGCCACCTCTTACTAATTGTTTCTCTTCCTGCCAAATCAGAGAAAACCCAAATCAAAAATGGAATTATTGATACCAGCTACTACTGAGTTTATCTTGGGAGCTGTAACTCCCACTAATTATGTCGTGGGGTTCTTTTATGGACCTTATAGGACACTATAATCAAGACCAAGCAAAATAATCACAATATTATCCCTGACAGGATACAAGTGGTTAATAAATAGTTATAATTTAATATAATTATATATGTGTATAATAATAAATAAATTAATAAACTGGTTACTTTTGTTACACTCTCTTCTGTATGTCACTCAGTGAAGCTCTTTAGCAAATATTACACCTCTGAGAGTGAACTGCCTTTGGGGTGTTCTTCATTTGATAAATTAAGACCAAAGTGTATTGCTCCCCAAAATTATTGTGAATCCAATCTTAGAATCTTATTTGCTACTTAAAAACGGCTTATGATTGTGCAAAAGAATTTGTATAGGGATAGTGGGATCCTGTTTGATTATTAATAATAAACTAGACAGTTTATAATTGGGCAACGTAAGTATTTTTAACTAAATCCTATGAAATCGAAGACAATATTTAAACCAGTGATTTAGAAGAAGCCATTTAAGGAGCAAGTAAGAAGAGAAATCCACTATTTCTCTGTTTACTAATGTTTAGCCACTTCCAAGAATACGTAGTCTACTCGGTTGGTGATTAACAGGAGAAACTATTAGTATTTTAGGGTACAACAGCAATTTCATCTCCTAGTAACATCATTACAAGAGTTTAAATCCAATTCTTTGGCAGTGTCTTAGTTAACTTTCTGTCACCAATTCACAGTAAAGTCTTGGGGAGGATTTTCCGTAGGTTGTTTTCTCTTGATCCTGCTCTCTCTCTTTCTTTCTCTCTCTCTCTTTTTTAAATCCACCTGTGGCAGCTTGCTTGTAGAGATTGACAGGATCAGTTGCTCAGTACTTGCAGTTTGGGCAGGGTAGCAGAAGGTATGTGTGAGGCATACTCACTTAGGAGGTTTTTATGCCACTCTCCTTCCTATTTCTATCAAGTTATAGGAAAACAAACCTCCTTCAGACTTGTCTAGATGCAGAACTGGTTGCTGTCACTGTTTCATTGGCTCCATGGCTTCAGGATTGGCTTAGGTGACATCTTCAGCTCCAGAATATATGGTCTACCTAGTATATATGCAACATTTCTAATCGCCTTTGTGAGGAGGGGAAGCGTCAGATAAAGTTTAAAGTTTATTTTAACTTTTCCTTTTTGTTCAGTCCTTTTTCCGAGACGTTCCTTCAATTATATTAGAGTTTAACAGGAAATTAAATACTATTTTCAAAAAGTCCAAACATTTTATAGTTAAAGTTTTTAGTTCTTAAAATAATCTTTTAAATTAAATAACCCTTAGAAAATCCTGAGCTTAAATAGTTATTAAAGCAGTTACTGGCTCTTTATAACAATTTTTGAGAGATGTTTTTTGTCTCCCTGAGAGGGGTGAGAGTTGCTTAAGCACTGCCAGTAATTAATTAATTTTCCCATTTACATAAATATTCTTTACTTAAATGGCTTCTTACATTACTAACTAGTTTAACAAGTTGATTAGATTCTATGTTGGTATATAAAACATTTTATAATAGCAATGATATTGGGAGGCACGCATTTAAATAACATATTTGCAAGTATGCATTTCACAATGGGATTTGCCATGTCAACATTTAAGAAATAAAGAAAAGTTTAAAACATTTTTAAATACACATGTTTTTTTCTCTAAAGCTTTAAGAACACAAGCAGAAGCTTTTTTAAAAAAGACATTGGGACAGCCCCCTCTAAAATCTAGAGTTATTGCTCTGATAACACACCCTACATTCCATTTTATTATTAGGTCTCTTTCTAAACCATGAATGCTATACATGGATTTTATGTCCAAGGAGGTTATAATCCTGACATTTGCTTGTCCTTGGAAGGCAGAAGCAGAAACCTTCTGAAATTTCTTTGATTAGCTTAAATGATTTGTAACATAACTAGCTAAACATATGTATTGTTATATTTCAAAGCATCCTGGCTATAACATTCTTGTAGCTCTATCTTAATATTCAGTAAAGGCACAAACAGGTTTGTAACAACCAAATATTAAAATAAGTTATAAGAAATATATTAATATCATTTTTGCATTAATATTGAATTCTTTCTCCTACCGCATGGCCATTTCCGTCACCCGCCAGTCACCCAAGTTAACTGCAGTGAAGACATACCCTAAAGGAGATACAGAAGAAATGGCTGGAGAATTTGGAAGAGAAGCAGAAAGCAAGTGAAGGGAGACATGAACGCAGAAATAGGAAGAGATATAGGACTGTGTATTGACTTTGTCAAAAGCATAAGATAGATCATGGAGAATGAACACAGAGACAGCAAAACCTGAACATCCTTATATATTTTTAATTAATCATCTACAGTTTGACTACCACGTGTGACAGGTTTTCTCACTGGAAAGAAATATTGATGATTTTATGCAAATCACTTGACCACAAGATTCCTTGTTGAAGCAAAGCCATAGAGATCATGCAAGTTGTACATAACCATCAGAGTTTTCATTGACTTAAGTGAAATTTATTGTGTGAGTAAGGAAAACAGGACTTGACCCTTAAGCATGAATGCACATTCCCCTGAACATAAAACAGAACATTTATTTAATATTTTTCTTTGCTGTTATTTAAAAGTATTTGTCTTTTAATAAGGGTGTCATCCTATAAGCTTTTGTATAGACCTGTACAATCTTCTGTTCATGAGTTTCATCTATCAATAAAATCACAGTCTTGTGTATATGAGACAAATCAGACAATTGAAAATGCATTGTCATAATTTCAACATTATTCCACTACAGCATCAAATAGCAGGAGATGGGGCTATGAGGGAGCAAATTCTTCGTTAACATGAATAGCTTTGGTAATGAGAAAACACAGTAAGAATTTTTTGAAAAACATGTGAAAGAGGGATGGATTTACTTTTACATCAAATATATTATAAACTTTTTCCCAGCATGGAAAAACCTTTGAAGGCACATCAGGATTTTGTTTTTATAGATATCCCATAACTCCCTTAAGTACATTTTCAAACCGCATCTTAAAAATCCTGGACTGTTAATCACTTCTCTAATTATGTGTTTCAATACTTTGATTAATATTTGACTAATTATCAACAGTTTCTTCTATTTGTATTTTCTTGATCTGTTCTTACTTGAATGTGATGAAGTCTGGATGTTCCCCAACAGCCATGATGCTTCAGATTCAAATCCTCCTTTCTCCCACAAAGGAATTCTCCTGAAGTGAATGGGACTTACTTATGTGAGGTAGGCGAGCAAACTTTGCTGCAGAATAGATAATACCTCCGGATGTAGAAGCAAAAATGACAGTCAAATTAAATCATTTGAAGTAAATGGAAGTTCCACATGCGGATGGCTTGCAGGAGCTCACTCCTAAATAATATATAATTTTATGGGTGGCAGATTGAGATGATGGGAATGAGGACTAAAAATAAAAAACTAATACATATCTAACACAACATGAGGGTTTGTCCTGGTTTCATATTAAACACTCATCAGTTTATACATTCATACTCTCTAAAAAGGAGAATAATAACTGTAATGGGTGAAATAACCTATTACTAAAAGGTCCAATAGTTGGTCTATAACATAATAGGTCAACAGATAGTAATTCAACAGGAAATTTTATCAACATTGCCTTATATGTTATCACATCAACCTTTAAATATATGCACATATTTAAAGAAACACATTTCTGAAGAACCTACAAGAGCATCTAATCTGCACTGGAATGTAAACTGTTTTTCACATCTATTATAAAACATTGTTTTCAAGTTGTTTCTGATCCAAATTTGAATTGATATTCCTGGTTCCATTATTTATGAAATCTTTCTAGCAAACCAGGATGAATATAATCAACACTGTGTTTTTCCAAGTCTAGATAAGAATGTTTTTTGTTAAAACCAATTTGTGATTTTAGTATAATTCCACTAGAGAAATATGGATGGCATAACTTGAAGAACTGCAGATTTTACAATATGCTAAGATTGGCAATTATTTTAGCATCAAACCCACATAAATATGATGAAAATCAATGCTGCTGCTTCCTAAGAACATTTCTATTAAAAATAAATGTTTCAATTACCGTTAAAAAAAATAAACTCCAAAACACTGTCTCTAAATGATCTAGCGATGGTCTAGTAGTTCTAATCAATTAAATAAAAAGTTAAAAAAAGATGCTCTGGGAAGATGGATTTATTTCACTGTCACAAGAATTAAAAATTAAATAGCTTTGACAAAGACCCTGAGACTCAAAACAGTGGTCCATTTTTTATTCTCCCTTCCTCCAACCAGGTATGTAAACTTGACTTTTGAAGTGATTGATTGACTGACTGTTCTGAGCATTCACTCGTGATTTTTAGAGTAGAGGTATTTTTTTATTTTTGTTTCATGAAAAATATCATCCTTGTATACTAGTAAATCATATCTTGTGCTCACTAGGACCTTGACTCAGCAAAACGTTTAAACTCATATTTAAATCTATCCCTATTCAGCAAAGGACTTCAGCACATGCTTAACTTTATACTCGTACCCCCATCCCACTGACGGCAGTGAGGTGCATAGCTGGGCATCTCAGCACAGAATAAAGGCCAAAGGGAACAGCAATATTTTTCCAATATTTTAATTTTGCATAATGATTCTTTGGTTACATTAAATTACTTCCCTTCTCACGTACTGTAGTGTAGTCATCTATCTACAATGGGACAATATTTCTGATATATATCTCAGTCATGCAATTTGTATTTGTAGGGGCTTTGTGCTGGGAGAGAAGCTGAGCCCTGATTAGGGGGCGGAGCTTCTCTGAGTAGGAGTCCGATAAAGGTAGCCAGCCAGTCGTGCAGCGGCATTTGAATTGCTAACATAGTTCCTATTTTTAAGAAAGGGAAAACAAGTGATCCGGATAACTACAGGCCTCTTAATTTGACATCTGTAGTATGCAAGGTCTTGGAAAAAATTTTGAAGGAGAAAGTAGTTAAGGACATTGAGGTCAATGGTAATTGGGACAAAATACAATATGGTTTTACAAAAGGTAGATCATGCCAAACCAACCTGATCTCCTTCTTTGAGAGAGTAACAGATTTTTTAGACAAAGAAAAGGCAGTGGATCGAATTTACCTAGATTTCAGTAGGGCGTTTGATACAGTGTCACATGGGGAATTATTAGTTACATTAGAAAAGATGGGGATCAATACGAAAATTGAAAGGTGGATAAGGAATTGGTTAAAGGGGAGACTACAGCGGGTCATACTGAAAGGTGAACTGTCAGGCTGGAGGGAGGTTACCAGTGGTGTTCCTCAGGGATCGGTTTTGGGACCAATCTTATTTAATCTTTTTATTACTGACCTCATGATTTTGGCAATTAATTGGTCTTTAACTATTCATGGTAAATAGGCCCAATGGCCTGTGATGGAATGTTAGATGGGATGGGATCTGAGTTACCTCAGATAATTCTTTCCTGGGTGTCTGGCTGGTGAATCTTGCCCACATGCTCAGGGTTCAGCTGATCGCCATATTTGGGGTCGGGAAGAAATTTTCCTCCAGGGCAGATTGGAAGAGGTCCTGGGGGTTTCTTGCCTTCCTCTGTCGCATGGGGCACGGGTCACTTGCTGGAGGATTCTCTGCACCTTGAAGTCTTTAAACCATGATTTGAGGACTTCTATAGCTCAGACATAGGTGAGAGGTTTATTGCAGGAGTGGGTGGGTGAGATTCAGTGGCCTGCATTGTGCAGGAGGTCAGACTAGATGATCATAATGGTCCCTTCTGACCTTAATATCTATGAATCTATGAATAACTTTACGATTGTGAGTAAGGCATTTTACTGTTTGTGGTCTAAACGAGAGGAAACTAATTTTAAAAAAGATTTTCTTTCTTCTCCTCTCGTGTTGTTAACTAAGGGCAAGGTTAAAATTTATTTGTGAGCCCCAGCTGTGGATTTCCATACATTAATTTGTCTGGAAGTTAAACCTTAGCTCTGAATTCTCTGGTTTTATAATGCTTGCTTTTGGAATAATTGCAACATTCTTGTAGTGTTTTTACTCTTAAATTACTGAGATGCACTCTTAACCAGCTTAGTGTAGTTGTACTTTTACTCCAGCATGGCATACGTTTTTATCTTGAAATATACAGTAAATATAAAAATATTATAAAATCCATAGTGTTAAAAATATACAGAATATTTTAAATGTTTCTTTAAAATCAGAAATATGTGCAGTTACAGAACATAACTTTTCTCTCCACTGAAATATATTGCTGCACAATCTCACAATACTGGTATTAGCAAGGGTTAATGGAACAAGAATATCCATGTTAAAACCTATTGTACACTGGATATAAACACAAACCTTGTGCTGATATAGAAATTATTATAGAACAGATGGTGAGCAGAAGAAATCAAAGAAATGAAAATGTCTGAAAGAAGTCAGCAGAATACTCAAAGGGTGGAAATAATGTATCTCTACTGTGGATGTTAATCTTGTCACATTTTCTGATAGCATTGCCATTTCCATCATATAGACATTTTGAATGCTGGCAAAGAGATTAAACAAAGTGTTTGGACGCTCTCATTCTGCACCTTTTGCAATCACTGACAGTGGCTGTCAGGGTTCCTTCTCCACTCTGAACTCTGGGGTATAGATGCGGGGACCCGCATGCAAGACCCCCTAAGCTTAGTCCCAAGAGCGAACGAACACAGAAACAAAGAACGCAAAACAAAGCCTCTCCCCCCCACCCATTTGAAAGTATCTTTTGTCCCCATTGGTTCCTTTGGTCAAGTGCCAACCAGGTTATTTGCGCCCTTGCAGGTAAGGAGGAATTTTAGGTTACCCTTATGGTTATGACAGTGGCATATTAGATCACCCTTTGGAACAAGATTCAAACACCTTGTGGCAGTTGGTTCATAATGAAGAAAGGATCTTCAATCAAATACAAAGTCTGGCAATTGCTGTCATCAAAGGTAACTTGGTGGTTCTATCAAAAGTTTAGTGTTTCTGTTGACGTAAAATGATAGGTGGTTCATTATCTATTTTAATTATTATTAACAAATGTGTCAGAACTTAATCCCTGCCCACAGATCTTACAGTCTCTCAGTTACTCAAATGTAGCCCCTGACCTTGCAATTCACTGTATTTGGGTGCACTGCAGCATCCACATGGACCTCAGTGAAGTCAGGCTCTGCATGGGTTGAGGTGTTTGCCCTTCAGTTCTCTTGCAGGTGCAAACACACACAACATGAATATACATAAAGAAAGGAGTAGGGAAAGGAGGCAGAAGTATTAAAATAAATAAAAATAAAGTGAGTAATATTACATAAGGAACAAGTCATTATACTAAAAGGACAAGAGAGTCCAGGAAATATTGAATAGGGTCTATAAGTAAGAGTGGACATAAAATTAGATATGGCAGCCAAGAAGAGCTAAGGTATTTTGGGCTGTATATACAGCACAGAGGAATCAGGTTAGAAAGCAAGCCCGTTGAGTAACAGATCCTTACTGTATTGCTTAGATGTGATTACTCCTGGAATTCTGTGTTCGATTTTAGGTAGTGTGTTACCAGAAAGTATGCTGAGTAACATAGAAATTGATTCTGAAAACCACCCCTGAACAGTCTGGGGTGGGTGGAAGAGGGATTGCATCTGGGAATGAAGAAAGAAAGAAATCAAATTTTAACAGTGTCAGAAAGTTTTTGTCTCTAGTCTGGGATGGAATAACACCAGATAATTCAAAGGGACGCAGTACAAAACATTCTGCTCCATAGCTACGTTTAGTGGTTTTGCACGGGGCTAAATACTTTTTAGTTTCAATATGTGAAGTAGGTCACTGAACCTAGCAAGTAGTAAATGTTTATTATTATCTCTCTCGAATGATAATTGTTTGTATTTTGACATTTGATTTCCCCCCAATTTACAGATATTACAGTCACTACTAACATTGACTGACCCTCAAACAAATATTCCTTAGAAACTAAAATGACCTTTTGTTAACACAGTTTTCCTTTCTGTATTGTTTTTCTTCAAAAATGAGCATTCCAAGTTTTTCCTCTTAACAGTAGCAATTCCTCCATCCCGAGGTAATGCCCCCGGCCGTCCAAAGCAAACAATGTAGACCCTGTTTCTGTACACATTGTGGCGCCAGTATTGTTAAGCGACATCCACACATGTAATGTTAGTGTGAGTGGTCACACACAGTTACTTTACATCGAATTTTTTGCTTGTAAATTGCAACTGGCTTATGCTAAAAAAGTACCATGGTGAAATTAAAGTAGTAGTCAACAGGAGTGGAGTGTGTTTAATGTTCCCATACTTTACCCTTTGCAGTATGGAGGCCAGTTCTTTGGCTCTAGAATTGAAGTGATATCTCAGAGTGTGGATGCATGTGTTTGTATTAACTGGCTCAAGCTAATGTTCCCAGGTCCAAAACCAAATACCAGCTGGGAACTCTATGATATGAAAAGCGTGAAAAATTGCATGGCTCCAGATGAAATGGCCAGCCAGGTGCATACTGTTGGCTCACCTCGTGCATTGGCTGCTTATTAAGCAAGAGGAGCCTTGCTCGATTCTTGGCTACAGCAATAGTCAAGACAGAGAAAGAGTTTGCAGGGAGCTTGCTAATTGATTTTAAGCTACTTGTGGTGTTTGTCCAGCTGGAAGGTGTAAAAGGAATTTGGAGGTCGGGGCTGAAGACATGGTGAAAGGTTGGGACTAAACAGCCGCCAAGAGGTAGGTATATAAAAGAGAGCAGAGCATGTAGGCTTCTAGAGCAGTGTGTGGGCATGATAATGTTACCATACTTGTCTATATAATCCAGAAAGTAAACAGTAGCAGAAGTTTAGCAAACAAGCAACTAAATTATAGCTGGGTTTAAATTCTGTGCATACCCAGGATTATTAGAGAGAGGGGGAAAAATTAAAACAATGATCTTGGAGGAGATTACCAAAGGCACATTTTTTGTACATTTGAAAATGTCCCTCTTTAAAAATAAAGATGATTTAACTCTGACTCCTTTTAATGGGCTCAGTCTTGTAGGCTGCTGAGCACTCAGCTCCCCTTTTATAGCTGAGGGCACTCTACCCTGCCCAGACGGTGCTCAACATCTGTCAGGATTGAGGTTACTATCAGCAGAATAATCCGTCCTCTCCACTTTGTAATAACTTTGGCCCCAGTCCTGCTTTTAGTTTTGCATGGGTGCAAGGCTCTACCGGAGCAGAGCTCATTGCAGGATTGAGGCCATACACAATAAAAGTCAGATAGCTACAGAAACCGCAAAACCAGGGATTGCAGTCTTATTTTAAGATGTTACAGCAGCTGCAAGGCTGGTATCTGAATGCACTAGAGATCTCAGGTGGTAGATCAGTTGGGACCAAAGGGTTTTTACAGTGCTTGCTGTTTTTTCGATATTAGATGGGGATTATACTATACGTTTATACTGGAATGTATTTAATATGGATAATGAAATTAATTCACTTTCGGTCTGATTGAAAAGCCATTGAAGTCAACAAGAAGCTCTCCATTGACTTCAATCAGCACTAAAATTCAGCCCTTCACTAGCAAATACCAAATGCACTATCAAGGCAGTACGTATTTACCAATCATATATAATTTATTTAATATTTTGCTGGTTTATTGAAAACTGCTGTCCCTTTTGCACCATGACCCAAATAAGTACCACAGTATTTTAGAATAACATATTTCCATTCTTTGAAGGTTTTAGGTCTCTCATATTTGTGCTTCTGAAAGTTGCTTTTCAACTTTCTGGGCAAGCCTTAGAATTCTGCAGGAGTATTCAAAGATTCAGCAAAAGTGGCTGGATTTTTTTTTAATCAATTTTGTGTGTTCAGATTTAAAACAGTGAGGGGGGGGCAGAAGAGACCATCCTGTAGCAATGAAACCTTACTTATTTAAAGATGATAAATCCGTATTAATTCCTTTGATTTCAACAGGTGTAACAGAGAGCAGAACTTGGACCCTGTGACCCAGGGACCTTTTGATGCATTCTGGCGGAGAGCACAGGGGATGCATAAAGTTTTACAGGGAACCCCTGGATCTGGTGTATGTATACTATTTCACCAAAGGGTGGCATGTGAAATCTCTCCTGAGAGTCAGTAGCCTAGTGGTCATCATAATCCTTTTGAAATGTATGTATTGATAATATTTAAAGCAGGGGTTCTCAAACTGAGGGTCGGGACCCTGCAGGGGGTTGAGGTTATTACATGGGGGTCGCGAGCTGTCAGCTTCCACCCCAAACCCTGCTTTGCCTCCAGCATTTATAATGGTGTTAAATATATAAACAAGTGTTTTTAATTTGTAAGGGGGGTCGCATTCAGAGGCTTGCTATCTGAAAGGGATCACCAGTAAAATAGTTTGAGATGTATCTGTGTTGGAAATTATGTTCTCAAGGCCTTGGCGTGTATCCGTGTTGGAAATTATCTTTCTCAAGTCCTTGATGTTAAGGCAGGTTAAACGGGAACCTCAGGTGGGTTCCTTCCAGGCTTGTCCAGAGTTATCATAATTTATTATGATAATTTTTGAAAAGAACATTAAATATCACATTTTAAGTTTTAACTTAATTTCTAACTATTGTGCATCAGGATGAGATCTATGGTGGGGGGCAGATTATCCCATGCCCACCTACTGTGTGGGTTTTAAACCTTCCCATTAAGCATCTAATACTGGCCACAGTCAGAGACAAGATACAGGACTAGACAGACTTAAGATCTGATTCAATATGGAAATTCCCATGTTCCTACAGATGTTTGTAACAGTCACTGGATATTTAGAAAATACATTTTAACTATCCTGATTCTTTTGACATTTTATCATTTCCAAGCTCACAATTATATGTTAATGAAGACATGATTATTAAGAATTATCAAACATATAGTTATTAAGGATTAATGGATGTATTATTGTTACATAGGCCCTGATCCTTCAAACACCAAGGCAACTTATTAGTTACTAAGGTATGTGAATAATTTCAATGGGGCCTACTCCCATAAGCAAAGATACTCGTATCCATAAATCTATACAAAATCAGGCCATAAAACCTTTAGATGGTTTGATTTTCTTTCTTTCTTTCTTTCTTTCTTTCTTTCTTTCTTTCTTTCTTTCTTTCTTTCTTTCTTTCTTAATTATATAATAGCATTAAGAACAAATTTAAAAATATTGATTGAAATCTTAGTACCACTGAAGTCAATCTGAATGTTTTGACATTGATTTCAGTGTGGCCAGGATTTCAGCCATAATCCATTACCATAAAGAAAAATACAGGTCATATAATGCAAAAGAGCCATATTTAGCATTTATGAATGTTATTATTTGTAGACTGTCTTTTGTGACATTAACTCTTGCGTGCACTGATGTGCGCTATGTTATTTTCATGACATGGGTTTGCTTAGCGTGTACTGGGTACCAGTACTGGGTATGTTTTCAAAGTGAAAATATAGTAAATATTTTAAATCATAGGGCATCTGTGAACAGGGGTGCCCCAATCCAGACAGTAGCTCCCAGATGCATCATGCACATAACTGACATGTTGACTCTTGGAGCACCTATGGTCCTGATTCATAGCCCATTGAATTCAATTGAAAGATTCCTTTTGAAACAGTGGCTTCTGGATCAGCTCCTATCGTAGCTCACACTGCAATGGTTACTTGCTAAACTCTTTAAAAACGTGCACTTACCCCATTCCCTGTGCCCATGCAGCTCTGCTGGCCAGTGTATATGTGAGGGGAGATAGGAGGCCATGACCTCATCTGCATCCCAAACCACCACATTTGGGATTCCGCTTGTATTTTCAGTTCATTTTCTAGTTTCTAAAAATTGTATAAAATCATATATTTTGGTGGACTTTTAAAAATAATGTATTTTAAATTTTAAAAAAATATACAAAGTGATGTCTGCCACATCAAAAATTCTGTAAGTCAGTCATTAGGGCTGTTAGTTATTAAAGCATCGTGGTTTCACGTATATAAAAGGTTATTATCTCCTGAGCTCATGCAGAGATTAGAGAAGTACAGTGTAATCCACGGGCTATTTGTATGGTCTCTTAAGATCTTTCTATCATGTATTGCCAGACTGGCTTAGGAGCTTGTTTTATGTTTTCCAAAAGTGATGGCAAGATTTAATTGACTGAAAATGTATATTGAATTAATAACCAGAAAAGCAATCTGTTATCCCATTTTCTCCATCATTTACAATGGCTAAATTGTTTTTGAAGGGAATTTACACCAATCTGAAAGAAATAATGCACCCTGTTTGTAATATAACCTGCTTCTGTTGTTAACACTACTTTGAAGTCTATATCTTTGAACACTTTAACCAAAATATGGTTATTCTGCAATTTTAGTACCATATAATTGAGAAAATAAATGATACATTTCTAGATTTGGGGTCTGCTCCTGATCCCATTTACATGCATGGCTAAACTCCCACTAACTTCAATGCATGTAGGACTTGGCAGTAAATTAGGGATCCTATACTATCAGTATTGTCTTCTGATTAATGCGTGAATGTTAAATATTTTTGATTCCAACAGGGGAAGGATCACTTGATGATTATCTGTTCTGTTCATTCCCTCTGAACCACCTGGCATTAGCCACTGTCAGAAGACAGGATACTGGGCTAGATGGACCTTTGGTTTGACCCAGTATGGCCATTCTTATTTTCTTATTTCTACATGTACAGTTTCACTAAGTATCAACTCTATCAATTTTTACTACTTACAAAAAGAAGAAACAGAATCCGAACAATGCTATTGGTCCATTACTAGATGGAAATGGTAAAATTATCAGTAATAATGCAGAAAAGGCAGATGTGTTCAATATATTTGGTGTATGGGGAAATGTCACTTAATGTTTCATAAAGCAATATATTATCTTGATCCTTATCATCCTGTCTGCAGTTTGAATAGGGAATGTATAAAATAATATCTGATGGTAACAATTTTGGATTGGTTGAAGGGGGGATACTGAAATGTGGCTTGATATGCTAACTGGTTTTCAGCCACAGGCAATCATTGTAATTGTTGCTGCATTAAGGTTAAAAGATATCACAGGATTTGTGAGGTTTTGTTGTTGTTGTTTTTTTTTTCCAGGAGAGCAATCTAAATGCAAATTCTACATCTGAATAAAATCCAAGAAGCATGTATAAATGACACTCAGTGAAAAAGTTCAGTGGTAATGACACGCAATAAATTAGTCTGTTGGAAACTTTGATTGTGAAACCATGTCATTGTTTTTTTCCGTTAAAGTCCCTTTATGTTTATAAAGCAATGGTACAGAATGGGTTCTTTATGCCATAATAATCTAAATGTATATACATAGTCTGAACTAAAATCAGAAAAAAGATCTTACCTGATGTCAGTTATCAATGACTTCTGAATCAAGTCTTCAATTTATTTCATTCAAGGTAGCATTGCAAAACACATGAATAATTGGAGTCATAATAAAGACTGTGGCTGCAGGAAGCAGCAGCCAGCACATCCCTTGGCCCACACCGCTTCCTGCAGCCCCCATTGGCCTGGAACGGCGAACCGCGACCTGTGGGAGCTGTGATCGGCCAAACCTACGGACGCTGCAGGTAAACAAACTGTCCCAGCCCGCCAGCGGATTTCCCTGATGGGCTGCATGCCAAACGTTGCCGATCCCTGTTGTAGTAGAAGGTCTAGAATCCAGCTCCCTCTCTGTTAGCTGTGTTGGCTCTGGACGACTAAAAAAATCAAATAAAAATAAAATCTTATTTTTGTCACTGAAGTGAAATGTGACATACATTCAAAAACAACCTTAATGCTTCCCTGTATTCCTGCCACCCCTCAAATTATAATTCAGAAAACTTTACACCTATCCACTTAATGTCATATGTATTTTCAATATGAGCTACAAACACTCACAAAGCCACCTCATTTCCACAACACATACCCAGTATGCAGACCCAGCTGTAGAAGCGCCTCCATTTCACTGCATTATAGAGGCCAGAGACACCAGTATTTTATCTATGATCCGCTGTGTAAAACCCAGAGACACAATCATCTCCCATTCCAAATTCCCACTAGGTTCAAGAGACCGTACATATATTTTGGATGCCCAGGTAACAAGAGCAGCCAAGAGTGCTTTTTTCATCCCTCACTGGGAGTTTGTGACCTGATCCTTTGTACACAGTTATCCATGTTTTTTCACCTCAACATTGGACTATTGTAATGCAACCTACATGAGGGAAAACCCGAAGACTATTTTGAGGAACAGCATTGAATTTAGCATCTCTGGGGCTCCAAGATCTCTGCTGACTGCCAATACGTTTAAGTGCAGTTTAAGATGTCCATTTTTTTTAAGAGCTGGTAGTAAAGCAGCTGAGCTTTCTAACTAGATCTCTTTTAAATCAGAATCCTAAACAGTTTGGATCCTGCCTGCCAGAGAGATCCTGTCTTTGTTTGTTAAAGACCACAGCTGTTCTGTTTAAGTTTCAGTATCCATCTAGTTTAGGGCCTGATCCAAAGCCCATTGTAATTAATTTCAGTAGTTTTGGATTAAGCTTTTATGTTGTCCCCACTACCTCAATGTCTGTGTGCATCACGAAACTGTGAAGTGTACAGATTAACATCTCTCACACTGTCTACTGACCTGCTGTGACTTGGCTCCATAGTTGGTTTTTTTTCCCCTTCATTAATTGGTGTGCATTTCCTTTTTTTGTTGCTGTTATTATGGGAAGGGTTAGGTCAAAGAAGTGGGTTTTAAGGCAGATGAAATTAGCTGATGTCCAAATTGACAAGCCCTGTCATTTAACCATGAAGGGGCTGCATGCAAAATGTTTTCAATGAATCCCTCTCAACTTTGAAACCAGCTTCCCACCTTCATCTGGCAGAGCCCAGATCTCTTGGCTTTCTGGGAATACTGAAAAGCCCATCTGCTTTCCCAGGCTTTTGACAACACCAAAAAAGGTATGTGGAGGAATTTGGGTGTTGGTGTTTTATTACTATTGGAAGTTCAATGTGGAAGGAGAATCTATAATTTCTCATTTATAAATTAGTTCTTGTGTGTGGTTTACTGTGTGTACAACTAGAGTGCTGTCTGGGCACATTTTTTTTTATAAAACCTCATTGTCATGGCTCGAGGATGAACTGTTCACCCCTTAAGTGACAAGTTTGTCTTTCTACACTTCACTCTGCGTGAAACCCTGCGATCCATCCACTCTTAGACTGGATCCCTGGGCTGCAACCCCTTGGTCCCTGCCCATATTAATGACATAGGCCCAACTTGGCTTATCACCTGTAAAAGTTTCCGTTGGGTAGCCTGTGACCACAACTTTTGCAGTGACACAGAAACAACTTCTTCAAAACAAAGTATTATTTATTCATTCCTCAAACATGCAAAACACATAGAGTAAAGGGTAAAAATAATCAAAGGTCTACACACGTGAACATTACTTACACCTTCGTACATTTTCCTTGGCCGAGCTAACTCCATATCTGGCAGGAAAAAACAGACACCCCGCTGCAATTTCTACTTCTTCCCCTCTGTGTGTTTGCTGAACTTTTTCACTGAAACACGCCGGGCAGCCTCTCCTAGCTCACCCAACCCTGCACCCCTTTTCTAGGAACTTTGAGGGTTAGGATCTTCTTTGATGCCAGGCTATAGCCTTGGGAAGAGTAAACCATTCTAGCCTGGATGGAGCCAGACAGGCAATTGTTTCCATATTGATGGCCCAGCCATTGTAACCTCAAGGAGTTTTATCTTTGCCATTGTTGAATTTCCTATGGGTTTCTCCCTTAACACCCTCCTTTCATTTAACTCCTGTGGGTCAAGCAGGTTACTATCACACAGGTAACCTAAGGGGCATATGATATTTATAAAAATAATACACATAACTTCCTCATTCTCCACACTCATGGCATGTTTTTCTGGTTTTCATTGATCATGTTCATCAAAGAATCTCAGTAATTAAGAAAAGACTTATGAAAACCATGATGAGCAGTTACCATCTTTTTTTGTTATCAAGTTAACTGATAGTGCTTGCAGCTAGCACTCTTAATTACTATTTAGCAGTTCTTCAATGGTTCTGTCCAATAGGAACTGGCAGGCCATGTGCCCTCATCTATCTCAGCTTGTTATTGGCTAATGCAAATACTCATGTTTTATCACCATGTTTGTGATCAATGACTTTGAAGAGAAGTTTTACAGAAAGTTAATTGCACATGAAGGGAAAGAAGTATCATATAACACAATACCTTCTCTGAATTATTTCTCAGTGACTAAACATGGCAGTCCATTTGCTCATTGTAAAGTCTACCTAATCAACTTGTTGCATGCCTTAACTTTTCTCCACCTTCACTTGCAGTATATCCCAACTTGCAGAGCCTCACAGTACTAGGTGGTAATTGACTGACTGGCAATCATAGGATGTACAGGGACTTTGTTTTAATTAAATTATCCAAGCTTTTAAATGGCACAAAATGATTTTAGCCTTTCAATCATTAGATACTTTAGCTTAATCCTAAATTTAATAAACATTTTCACGAATATCTAGTCATATCTGACAGTTGTGCGTTTCAGCAAAATGCACCCTATGGCTATAATAACACATCATAATTTAAATAGCTTTTTCTATACATTTTGTCATTTGAGATTTATAACTAAGTAATCATCTGTTCTCTTACTCAATCAGAATAGGAGTGAATGCAGCAAAATATTTGATTCCCACTTCAAGAGATCTGTCATAAGAAACTGTCTGAAATTAAAATGCTCAGTTGTCTTTGCACCTTTGAAACCTGCAGTGCTGGTGAAACCAAAATACCTGAACATATCATACTGGACACAAAATTTGGAAAGAAAACCAGCTGAAAGATAGATCCAGGAGTAGATCCAGTAGAAGATGATATACCTAAAGCTTTCTGCTCCTGATGAGAACCTCTAATAGCATAAAGAAAGAGTTCGGTTTCCTGGACCTGTTCTGTGAGAGATAGGACTGAAGCCCCTATTTACTTAAAGGGGATTGCAGGACCACAGCTGCCAGCTCTGAATAAGCTGCCCTTGTTCCTTTAGCTAATTGGAGCTTCTCTGCATCTTCCTTTTATTGACACAGATTGATGTCATGTAACTTAAGACAACTTCTTTCATCTGAGAAGGTTTTGTTCTTACATGACAAGGAAAATACTAGTACAGTATGCAGATTTTACTGTAGATAGACTCACTGTGCTTATCAATAAATGTAATTTTAATGAAGCCATGAGAAAAGCAATACTTAGAGTTGTACTTTCCAAGCGAACATATAAATGTTAACTGTCAAGGAAAATTGGCAGACTTTTGTTTCCCTGAGGGAGCACTATTGGAGAAGGATAATTCCCCCCATACAAGTAATAACATACATTCGTATAATGGACTTTTAAAAATCTGTCTATGTCATTTTCAAGGTACTCACTACCATGGTATGCAAGCACAATAAAATATTAGGGGGTGAACTGGAAAACATTTATTGCTGACTGTAAGAACATAAAAGCTACCATACTATGTCAGCCTAATGGTCTATCTATCCCAATATCCTGTCTCCAATAGTGGCCAGTACCAGAGCTTCAGGGGGAATGTACAGAACAGGGCAATTTTGGAGAGATCCATCCTTGTCTTCTTTGCCTGGCTTCTGGCAATCAGAGGTTTAGGGTAGCCCCAAGCATGGGGTTACGCCCCTGACCATCTAGGCTAATAGCCATTAATTAATCTAGTTCTTTTTTAACCCATTTATACTTTTGGCCATCACGACATCCCAGGGCAGTGAGTTCCTCAGGTTAAGTGTGTTTTGTGAAAAAGTACTTCCTCTTGTTTGTATTAAACCTACTAAGCTTATTAATTTCATTGGGGGACCCCTGGTTCTTGTATTGTGGGAAAGTGTAAATAACATTTCTATGTTCCTGTTTTCCACACCATTCATGATTTTAGAGACCTCTATCATATCCCCTTTAATTGTTTCTCTCTACACTGAACAGCCCTAATCTTTTTAGTCTCTCCTCATATGGAAACTGTTCCATACTGTTGATCATCTTTGTTCCCTTTCCTGAACCTTTTCACGTTCCACTATGTCCTTTTTGAGATGTGGCCACCATCTCAAAAGTTGCCATTGGCCAGAGCCATTGGCCATGTGGCCACCATGCTGCTGGAGGACTGAGGAGTACAAACACTATCTGGCATCAGGAGGAATGTCCTGTGGTGAGGATAAAGAAGGTGTTGGGAGGAGGCCATGGGGAAGTAGCCCAGGGAGTTGTAGCTGTCACACAGGTGTTACACGAAACACTGTAGACCACTGTGATCCACAGGGCCCTGGGCTGGAACCTGGAGTAGAGGGCGGGCCTGGGTTCCCCCAATCCCCGCAACTCCCTGTTGGATACAGGAGGAGTTGACCTGGACTGTGGGTCCCCCGAGAGGGGAAGGTCCCTGGTCTGTCCCCTGACCCACTATGTGGACCAGCAGAGACTGTGGGGATTGTTCTCTTTCCTTTTCCCCATGCTGGCCAGTGATGAGGTTAGCTAAGTGAATGACAGGTTTGAGTCACTAACAAAAGTGGCCAAACTGAGGGCTGCCGTGAATCTCTGAGGCAAGCAAATCTGCCAATAGGCACAGGACCCACCAAGGCAGAGGAGGAACTTTGTCACAGTCCCATTAAGCAGTTTGAGATTTATTTCCACTTTGGATATGGTAATTACTACTTCCATATCCCTGTTTCCATTAGCCACCCTGCCACTACCCCTAAGCTCCTTATTACCCTTATTAAAAACAGAGGCAAAACATTCATTTAGGACATGGCTACTTTATCTTCAATCTCTACCCCATCCCTGGTGCTTGGTGCTTAGTGCTTCCACTTCTTTCCTCGTTTTATTTTTATTCGTATGGCTATAGAACTTTTACTGTTGGTTTTAATTTCCCTTGCAAGGTTCAACTCTTCTTGGCTTTTGGCAGTTTTAACTTTCCCTCTACACTTTCTGACGTCCAAGAGTTAGTTTCCTCTGCTGATCTTTCCCATCTTCTGTTCCTTGTAGGCTTTCTACTTTCTCTTAATAATCTGTTTGAGATGCCTGCTTACTCAGTTTGGTCTGAAGCCCTTCCCTACAAATTTTTTCCCTTGCTTGGGATGCAGGCTTCAGAAAGGTTCTGCAGCTTTGACTGACAGTAATTTCAAGTCTCCACATTCAGATCCTTGAGTTCTTCAGTTTACTCCATTTTCGTAACTAATTCCCTTAA
Organism: Chelonia mydas; assembly: GCF_015237465.2. Taxonomy (NCBI): domain Eukaryota; kingdom Metazoa; phylum Chordata; order Testudines; family Cheloniidae; genus Chelonia; species Chelonia mydas. The sequence continues at coordinate 157,548,168 of NC_057850.1, forward strand.
TTGTTTAAAGATTGCTCTTTTGAAATCAAGGGTCCTAGTTTCAGAACTATTTTTGTTTATCCTTCCATTTAGTTTAAACTGAATTAGCTCATGAACCAAGGCTGTCCTCTACAACCAGTCCTTCTATGAGGTCCTTGCTATTCATCAATACTAAATCTAAAATGGCATCACCTTTTGTTGGTTCAGTGACTATTTGATGAAGAAATCTGTCAACTATCACATCCAGGAATATCTGGGCCCTACAATTATTAGTAGGGAAATGTATACCTGGAAAATTAAAGTCTCCCATAAACACACATTTCCCAATAGTGTTTGTTTAATTAAAAGTATTACAGAAATCTCTATCTATATCCAAATCAGATCCTGGGGTCTGTAGTAGACCCCAAGAACAATCTCAATGGAGCCTCTGTTACGTTTCTTCCCCAAAAGGGATATTGACCCAAACATTTATCCATTCTGATTTATCCATTCCATTACTTCTAATTTATTTGTGGTCTACCTCATCATTAATATACAATGTTACTTCACCACTTTTACCTTTATTTCTCTCCTTCCTAAACAACACATATCCTTCAGTACCTATGCTCCAGTCATGACTACTATTCCACCACATTTCTGTTACCCCTTATAATATCTGGTTTCACTTCTTGCATCAGTAGTACTAGTTCCTTGATTTTGTTCCTTGCATCAGTGTACAGGCATCATAATTGTTTCTGCTCAGCTTCACTGAAATTCCTCACCCAATTAGGTATAGTCATTCTACTGCAAATATTGTATACCTGACTGTTACTGTCATGGAAATCAACAAATGGCTATGCAGGTGGTGTCAGAGAGAAGGCTTTGGATTCTTTGACCATGGGATGGTGTTCCAGAAGGAGGAGTGCTAGGCAGAGACGGGCTCCACCTAACGAAGAGGGGGAAGAGATTCTTCGCAAGCAGGCTGGCTAACCTAGTGAGGAAGGTTTTAAACTAGGTTCACCGGGGGAAGGAGACCAAAGCCCTGAGGTAAGTGGGGACGTGGGATACCAGGAGGAAGCATGAGCAGGAGAGCACAAGAGGGGAGGGCTCCTGCCTCATACTGAGAAAGAGGGACAATCAGCGAGTTATCTTAAGTGCTTATACACAAATGCAAGAAGCGTGGGAAACAAGCAGGGACAACTGGAAGTCCTGGCACAGTCAAGGAATTATGATTGATTGGAATAACAGAGACTTGGTGGGATAACTCACATGACTGGAGTACTGTCATGGATGGATATAAACTGTTCAGGAAGGACAGGCAAGGCAGAAAAGGTGGGGGAGATGCATTGTATGTAAGAGAGCAGTATGACTGCTCAGGGCTCCAGTATGAAACTGCGGAAAAACCTGAGAGTCTCTGGATTAAGTTTAGAAGTGTGAGCAACAAGGGTGATGTCGTGGTGGGAGTCTGCTATAGACCACCAGACCAGGGGGATGAGGTGGACGAGGCTTTCTTCTGGCAACTAATGGAAGTTACTAGATCGCAGGCCCTAGTTCTCCTGGGAGACTTCTATCACCCTGATATCTGCTGGGAGAGCAATACAGCAGTGCACAGACAATCCAGGAAGTTTTTGGAAAGTGTAGCGGACAATTTCCTGGTGCAAGTGCTGGAGGAATCAACTAGGGGCAGAGCTCTTCTTGACCTGCTGCTCACAAACCAGGACGAATTAATAGGGGAAGCAAAAGTGGGTGGGAACCTGAGAGGCAGTGACCATGAGATGGTCGAGTTCAGGATCCTGACACAAGGAAGAAAGGAGAGCAGCAGAATACGGACCCTGGACTTCAGAAAAGCAGACTTTGACTCCCTCAGGGAACTGATGGGCAGGATCCCCTGGGAGAATAATATGAGGGGGAAAGGAATTCAGGAGAGCTGGCTGTATTTTAAAGAATCCTTTTTGAGGTTACAGGGACAAAACATCCCGATGTGTAGAAAGAATAGTAAAAATGGCAGGTGACCAGCTTGGCTTAACAGTGAAATTCTTGCTGATCTTAAACACAAAAAAGAAGCTTACAAGAAGTGGAAGATTGGACAAATGACCAGGGAGGAGTATAAAAATATTGCTCGGGCATGCAGAAGTGAAATCAGGAAGGCCAAATCACACCTGGAGTTGCAGCTAGCAAGAGATGTTAAGAGTAACAAGAAGGGTTTCTTCAGGTATGTTAGCAACAAGAAGAAAGTCAAAGAAAGTGTGGGCCCCTTACAGAATGAGGGAGGCAACCTAGTGACAGAGGATGTGGAAAAAGCTAATGTACTCAATGCTTTTTTTGCCTCTGTCTTCACGAAGAAGGACAGCTCCCAGACTACTGCACTGGGCAGCACTGCATGGGGAGGAGGTGACCAGCCCTCTGTGCAGAAAGAAGTGGTTTGGGACTATTTAGAAAAGCTGGACGTGCACAAGTCCATGGGGCCGAATGCACTGCATCCGAGAGTGCTAAAGGAGTTGGTGGATGTGATTGCAGAGCCATTGGCCATTATCTTTGAAAACTCATGGCGATCGGGGGAGGTCCTGGATGACTGGAAAAAGGCTAATGTAGTGCCCATCTTTAAAAAAGAGAAGGAGGAGGATCCGGGGAACTACAGGCCAGTCAGCCTAACCTCAATCCCTGGAAAAATCATGGAGCAGGTCCTCAAGGAATCTGAAGCACTTAGAGGAGAGGAAAGTGATCCGGAACAGTCAGCATGGATTCACCAAGGGCAAGTCATGCCTGACTAATCTAATTGCCTTCTATGACGAGATAACTGGCCCTGTGGATGAGGGGAAAGCAGTGGATGTGTTATTCCTTGACTTTCGCAAAGCTTTTGACACGGTCTCCCACAGTATTCCTGCCAGCAAGTTAAAGAAATATGGGCTGGATGAATGGACTATAAGGTGGATAGAAAGCTGGCTAGATTGTCGGGCTCAACGGGTAGTGATCAACGCTCCATGTTTAGTTGGCAGCCGGTATCAAGTGGAGTGCCCCAAGGGTCGGTCCTCAGGCCAGTTTTGTTCAGTATCTTCATTAATGACCTGGAGGATGGCGTGGATTGCACCCTCAGCAAGTTTGTAGATGACAATAAACTGGGAGGAGAGGTGGAAACACTGGAGGGTAGGGATAGGATACAGAGGGCCCCAGACAAATTTGAGGATTGGGCTAAAAGAAAACTGATGAGGTTCAACAAGGACAAGTGCAGAGTCCTGCACTTAGGACGGAAGAATCCCATGCACCACTACAGACTAGGGACCGAACGGCTAGGCAGCAGTTCTGCAGAAAAGGACCTCAGGGTTACAGTGGACAAGAAGCTGGATGAGAGTAAACAGTGTGTCGTTGTTGCCAAGAAGGCCAATGGCATTTTGGGATGTATAAGTAGGGGCATTGCCAGCAGATCGAGGGACGTGATCGTTCCCCTCTATTCGACATTGGTGAGGCCTCATCTGGAGTATGTGTCCAGTTTTGGGCCCCACACGACAATAAGGATGTGAAAAAATTGGAAAGCGTCCAGCAGAGGGCAACAAAAATGATTAGGGGACTGGAACACATGATTTATGAGGAGAGGCTGAGGAAAATGGGATTGTTTAGTCTGTGGAAGAGAAGAATGAGGGGGGATTTGATAGTTGCTTTCAACTACCTGAAAGGGGCTTCCAAAGAGGATGGATCTAGACTGTTCTCAGTGGTAGCAGATGACAGAATGAGGAGTAATGGTCTCAAGTTGCAGTGGGAGAGGTTAGGTTGGATATTAGGAAAAACTTTTTCACTAGGAGGGTGATGAAACACTGGAATGCGTTACCTAGGGAGGTGGTGGAATCTCCTTCCTTAGAAGTTTTTCAGGTCAGGCTTGACAAAGCCGTGGCTGGAATGCTTTGGTTGGGGATTGGTCCTACTTTGAGCAGGGGGTTGGACTAGATGACCCGCTGAGGTCCCTTCCAACCTTGATATTCTATGATTCTATGATTGGTGTTGGTGTAACGTTTGGGTAGGCTAGAGTTTACTTCATTGCTCTTCTCCAGTACCTTAAAAAAAAAAACAACTCCCATAGAGAAGCACCTGGAGACCCAGAATTCAGTCAGAGGATTTTCTGCAAGGATTACACAGGGTCAGTCTTCCCACGATCAAGTCTAAAAGAACAAAAGGAATTAACTTAATTCTTAAGTACAAACTTTATAAAATCTTATAATAAAGAAACATAATTAATAATCACTTAATTTGTACAACATGACAAGGCTACTTTAAAACAACATTTTCCCTCTGCTTGCTTATAGAAATTTTCAGCTGTAATCATGAAGACTCTTCCTCCTCCTTGGCTGAAAATCACTCAATTAGCTAGTCAGCTAACTAATTAACCAACCACTCACTTAAGTACATAGATTTTTTTTTTAAATCCTGTTACAAGAAAATGCAAAAATGAGAATAGCAAAACATTATCATATTTAAATAAGAGAAAAGTTGGTGAATTGTACTAGTTGAGACAATTTAACTAAAACAGTTTGGCTAAAATCAAACATTCACAGTATAGAATTAAAATAGAAGGAATTATTTTCCCTCCCAATTTTCCCTTTCTACAATTAACACTGCCAGGGCTTTCATGTTAGAGGGTTACCAATATCACTAACCTGCTTCAAAATGCTTCAGAGTTAGGGAAAACAGCCTGCTTTCTGCTACTGGGCTCAGCTTCTCCCAACCCACACAGTGCACATTGACCGTCTGCAAAGCAACTGCCGTGACTACTTGCCTTCATGGAGTCTGAGTCCAGCAACAGGCAACCTATTGAGCATACCCTAACTACCACACACAATTCCAGAAACTTTTGGATGTGGTATAGTAATTATGCATCTGCCTAGCATCAATGAACCAGACACAACTCATTCCTACCCACCCCGCATACATGTCTTAAAGAGATATCTCCCTATTAGGCATATAGTTTACACTGGCCCTATCTTTGCTCTTGTTATCCATTCTCCATTGCTGTATCCTCTCTTACTTGATTTTCCTCCTGCTCAGTGTTAGAATCAGGCATGGAGATTCCATGAGCATCTCCCAACCATCTCCCTTGAATTCCTAGTTTAAAGCTCTTTTAATCAGTTGTGCCAACCTCCACTACAGAAGTCTTTTTCACTCCCTATTCAGATGGAGTCCATCCCATGAGAACAGGCGTCTATCTGTGAATGCCTCCCAGTGGTTAAACAACCCAGAGTCCTCCTTATAGCACCACTGACTAAACCATCTGTTGATCATCATAATCTTGTCTCGCCTTCACTCTCTTCCACTAGGAACAGGTAGAATCCCACTGAAGATAACCTGAGCTTCCATTTCTTTAAGCATCGTCCTCAGCCTGGCATAGTCTCCCTTAATGTGTCCAGCAAGAATCTAGCTGTATCATTTGCTTCCACATGAAGGACAATCAGTGGATTCTTTCCAGCTCTCATTAGGATTCTCCTCAGCCTCAGGTACACTTCCCATACGTGAGCTTTCAGCAGACACCCTTTTGTTCTCTGGATCAGCTCTGGTGACAGGCCTGTCTGTTTTTAGTAGGGAGTCCCCAGTCACATAGACCTGCCTCTTCCTGATGTTGCTTTGAATCTCCAGCCTTCCCCCGTCTGTTCTTTCAGGTTGCAAGTCCTCTTATCTTTAGTTCTCACTTGCAATCTTCTGCCTGTCATCCTTTATCCTCCTAGGGCTCCAAATTCTGGTTATCTCCATTGACTCTTCCCTCTTCTTGTAGGACTAGCCACTGCTCTATTCTTCTTTGCCCTCCCACCTTTTGTTACTTCCTGCTGTGCCCCTTCTTCATTTTCCATCTCAGCAAACCTGTTCCTGAGCTCTGTTTCTCCTTCACTAACTGGTCTTTTCCTCTGACTCAAAAATGTATATCTTTTCTATCCTATTTCTAAGATGCTTGTTGTCACAGTTCAGGCTAACTGCACCTCTGTTTCCACCTTCTGGTTCAGCAAGGGTACTGTGTTGCTTCCTTGGGGGTGCCAGGACTATGAGTCTCTTTGTTAACCCCCTGCCTCCAGCGAGAGGAAGATTTGTTTGTGCTTAACTGGGTATCAGCTCCCTAACACCACTAGTCTGTTAGCGACCCTAACAGTTTCTGCCAGCCGTTACTTTGTTTTGTAGGTTAACGAAAGGTGCACCTTAATTCCTGAGCCCCCTTGAAGTGTTCTTCTGCAGTGTTCAGCCCTTAGCCACTGGATACTCACAGAAATGACCAGGTATGTTGTCCCCACAGGAGCAGTGTACACACCAGCTTGTTTGATTCAACTGAGCATCAGCTCCGATAGAGCATCACAACACTGATATATAATTATATAATTCTCAAAGGCTAAGAGTTAAGAAACAGTGAATCAGGATAATGATGGAATTAGGAATGATTACATATAAAACAAGAAGAATATCATACTTCTTAGAGTCTAAGTTTAACTTTAACAGGCCAAAACCCTTATCTAAAGTAGTTTCTCTCATTTAAAGAAATCTCCCAGCACCTCCAACCAACATGGTTGGGATCCCTCTTTCACAAATTCCAAAAGCACTGTCTTTTTTGCTTCATCAGTGAAAGATCAAAAAGGTGTCCTTTTACCTTCTTTTTATATCCCCCAAGTTCATTATTTTGTCCCCAGAATTCATATGAGCTCTGTGGTTTATTCCCTGGTGGGCTGGTTTCATGTTGCCTTCACATCCTCATGTTGATGTCATATGCAAATTGACTTCCATTATGTTAGCTTACAGTGTTTATTTTACATGCGAACCAAGGCAGAGAGGTGAATAAACATCCTTTGTCTAGTCAAAACCTGCTTGTCAACCCTGCTTTGACTGAGACTTTAAAACATAATTTCGAGTATATGCACATAGCTCCTTAAATATAATCCATCATACATCTCACAATGATTATGAAGATCAGTATGACATAAGCTTTTGTTAGGTATCTCACTTAATCTCTTTCAATAAATACTATGAAAGCAATGTGTTGGATGGAGTAAGTTTGTCGGGCCTGTCAGGAGTCACTGTTACAGACCAATGAACTCTTTGCCAGTCGGCACTGAGGGGTTCATAGGTTACAGGCACCTACTCTAGGCTCCTGGCTCCTTAGCCATAACATCTCTTGGGCATAAACAAGCATCTCTCTCCCTCCTGAGATGAATTTTTCCAGGCTGCCCAGTTCCCAACCTATACTGTGAGTTCCCCAGCAAGTCACACTGCCTAAACAGGGCTGCTTTGCTTTCTCTCCAGAGACTGTAAACAGCATGATTGCCCACAGTTAAATTACCACACAGCATTCTAAGCACGTACATATATATTATGGTGAAAGCATTACAGAGAAAACATTAAAACAATAAACACACATACTGATAACGTTAAATACAATTTGGAAACCATCAAAATACAACACCAAAGCCAAACTCAAGATTTATCAGAGTTGTGTACTTTCAACACTACTTTACATTGCAGAATGCTGGGGAATGACAAAGTATGACATGTCCAAACTGTCTTCCTTCCATACAGTCTGCTTTAGAAAAATCCTCTGTATCTTTTATCTCAGAACAATCTCAAACCAAAACCTATTTACACAGTGCAGCCACGAAAAATATGAGAACCATCATTAGCAGGAGGTGCCTGGAGATGGATTGGCCATGTGCTTTGGATGGAAACTGATTCCATCACTAGACTAGCACTGAGATGGACACCTGAAGGCAAGTGAAAATGAGGTCACCCAAAAACAATATGGAAAAGAGCTGTGGAAGCTGAGATGAAAAACCTGGGGCACAGCTGGGGAACCATTGAAAGACTTGCCAGAAACAGGAGTGGAGGAGCTTCATCGCTGCCCTAAATGCCAGAGGTGTAATGGATACTAACTAATTAACTAACTGATAAGTTTACCAGAAATAATCCCAACTCCAACAAAGGCTCTGGCAGGTGATCAATCCTTCAAACACAAGTCACAAGTTCATTACAGCTGTTAGCTCAGACCAAGCACACCCATGAATCGAAGAGTCACTCCTTTATATAATTTGGGAATCTGATTATGTCCTCATGTAACAGGTAATAAGCAGACAAAAGTCCCCTCCTTAGGGTGAAACTTCAAAGGGCTGAGTTCTTGCATAACTGGGAGGGATACATCTGCATACACCTTCCCCTAGAGATTTCCTAGGAAACCCGCTTAACACTGAAAGTTCGTTCTTGTCTGGCACATTGCTTCAAATAGTCCTCTGAAGTTCATAACACTTCCCAGAGTTTACATTAATTACATCTTCCCCATTTCAAAGATGCATACAATCCCACAATAATACATAAACTTTGCATTTATAGTACAATGGACTCTCAAGCTATTAAAACTTCATTCAGTAAGGATTAACTTAATTCAATAATGTTTGTCCAGTATATTGCAGAAAATTGTCATATCTGTCACATGCTTGTCATGTGAGTATATACTCATTATGGAAAATTGAGGCCTGACACTGCAAACACTAATGAACATGCCATGTGCAATCCTACTGCAGTTACAGAGTTTGATAATGTGCATTTAGGGAAGGTTGGGGGAATGTATGAAGAAGTGGCATCCATCATACCTTTTTGGAATGGTGATGTGCCCTCTCTCGGTGCCCACTCTATTGCACGAGCTGGTGGAAGAAGGAGGCAGGGTCATTGTCCCCATCTTGCTATTGCTGAGAATTTACCGTCACTGGCAGTAATAAACACTCTTTTGGTCCTTCTTATTCTACTACCATAACTCAACCAAAGTACCATTATAATATGTAAAGGATGACGATCACTAAAGAGACAATGGAGATTGTACATCAAAATGAATGTTGATGTGGTTTTATTAAGGTATGGGCAGCTTGTGTGTAATAACTACCTTATCTCTATTTAAACATCTACGTAACTAGCACAATAGCAACCAGAATCATTGAATCATAGAATATCAGGGTTGGAAGGGACCTCAGGAGGTCATCTAGTCCAACCCCCTGCTCAAAGCAGGACCAATCCCCAATTAAATCATCCCAGCCAGGGCTTTGTCAAGCCTGACCTGAAAAACTTCTAAGGAAGGAGATTCTACCACCTCCCTAGGTAACGCATTCCAGTGTTTCACCACCCTCCTAGTGAAAAAGTTTTTCCTAATATCCAACCTAAACCTCCCCCACTGCAACTTGAGACCATTACTCCTTGTCCTGTCCTCTTCTACCACTGAGAATAGTCTAGAACCATCCTCTCTGGAACCACCTCTCAGGTAGTTGAAAGCAGCTATCAAATCCCCCCTCATTCTTCTCTTCTGCAGACTAAACAATCCCAGTTCCCTCAGCCTCTCCTCATAAGTCATGTGTTCCAGACCCCTAATCATTTTTGTTGCCCTTCTCAGGACTCTCTCCAATTTATCCACATCCTTCTTGTAGTGTGGGGCCCAAAACTCGACACAGTACTCCAGAGGAGGCCTCACCAATGTCAAATAGAGGGGAACGATCACGTCCCTCGATCTGCTCGCTATGCCCCTACTTATACATCCCAAAATGCCATTGGCCTTCTTGGCAACAAGGGCACACTGCTGACTCATATCCAGCTTCTCGTCCACTGTCACCCCTAGGTCCTTTTCCGCAGAACTGCTGCCTAGCCATTCGGTCCTTAGTCTGTAGCTGTGCATTGGGTTCTTCCGTCCTAAGTGCAGGACCCTGCACTTATCCTTATTGAACCTCATCAGATTTCTTTTGGCCCAATCCTCCAATTTGTCTAGGTCCCTCTGTATCCTATCCCTGCCCTCCAGCGTATCTACCACTCCTCCCAGTTTAGTATCATCCACAAATTTGCTGAGAGTGCAATCCACACCATCCTCCAGATCATTTATGAAGATATTGAACAAAACCGGCCCCAGGACCGACCCCTGGGGCACTCCACTTGATACCGGCTGCCAACTAGACATGGAGCCATTGATCACTACCCGTTGAGCCCAACAATCTAGCCAACTTTCTACCCACCTTATAGTGCATTCATCCAGCCCATACTTCTTTAACTTGCTGACAAGAATACTGTGGGAGACCATGTCAAAAGCTTTGCTAAAGTCAAGAAACAATACACCCTCTGCTTTCCCTTCATCCACAGAACCAGTAATCTCATTATAGAAGGCGATTAGATTAGTCAGGCATGACCTACCCTTGGTGAATCCATGCTGACTGTTCCGGATCACTTTCCTGTCCTCTAAGTGCTTCAGGATTGATTCTTTGAGGACCTGCTCCATGATTTTTCTGGGGACTGAGGTGAGGCTGACTGGCCTGTAGTTCCCAGGATCCTCCTTCTTCCCTTTTTTAAAGATTGGCACTACATTAGCCTTTTTCCAGTCATCTGGGACTTCCCTCGCCACGAGTTTTCAAAGATAATGGCCAATGGCTCTGCAATCACAGCCGCCAATTCCTTTAGCACTCTCGGATGCAACTCGTCCGGCCCCATGGACTTGTGCACGTCCAGCTTTTCTAAATAGTCCCTAACCACCTCTTTCTCCACAGAGGGCTGGCCATCTACTCCCCATGTTGTGATGCCCAGCGCAGCAGTCTGGGAGCTGTCCTTGTTAGTGAAGACAGAGGCAAAAAAAGCATTGAGCACATTAGCTTTTTCCACATCCTCTGTCACTAGGTTGCCTCCCTCATTCAGTAAGGGGCCCACACTTTCCTTGGCTTTCTTCTTGTTGCCAACATACCTGAAGAAACCCTTCTTGTTTCTCTTGACATCTCTTGCTAGCTGCAGCTCCAGGTGTGATTTGGCCCTCCTGATTTCATTCCTACATGCCCGAGCAATATTTTTATACTCTTCCCTGGTCATATGTCCAACCTTCCACTTCTTGTAAGCTTCTTTTTTATGCTTAAGATCCGCTAGGATTTCACCGTTAAGCCAAGCTGGTCGCCTGCCATATTTACTATTCTTTCAACTCATTGGGATGGTTTGTCCCTGTAACCTCAACAGGGATTCCTTGAAATACAGCCAGCTCTCCTGGACTCCTTTCCCCTTCATGTTAGTCCCCCAGGGGATCCTACCCATCCGCTCCCTGAGGGAGTCGAAGTCTGCTTTCCTGAAGTCCAGGGTCCGTATCCTGCTGCTTACCTTTCTTCACTGTGTCAGGATCCTGAACTCAACCAACTCATGGTCACTGCCTCCCAGATTCCCGTCCACTTTTGCTTCCCCCACTAATTCTTCCCTGTTTGTGAGCAGCAGGTCAAGAAAAGCTCCCCCACTAGTTGGCTCGTCTAGCACTTGCACCAGGAAATTGTCCCCTACGCTTTCCAAAAACTTCCTGGATTGTCTATGCACCGCTGTATTGCTCTCCCAGCAAATATCAGGGTGATAGAAGTCTCCCACGAGAACCAGGGCGTGCGATCTAGTAGCTTCTGCGAGTTGCCAGAAGAAAGCCTCATCCACCTCATCCCCCTGGTCCGGTGGTCTATAGCAGACTCCCACCACTACATCACTCTTGTTGCTCACACTTCTAAACTTAATCCAGAGACACTCAGGTTTTTCTGCGGTTTCGTACCGGAGCTCTGAGCAGTCATACTGCTCCCTTACATACAGTGCTACTCCCCCACCTTTTCTGCCCTGCCTGTCCTTCCTGAACAGTTTATAACCATCCATGACAGTACTCCAGTCATGTGAGTTATCTCACCAAGTCTCTGTTATTCCAATCACACCATAATTCCTTGACATCATCAGGACCTCCAGTTCTCCCTGCTTGTTTCCAAGGCTTTGTGCATTCGTATATAAGCACTTGAGATAACCTGCTGATTGCCCCTCATTCTCAGTATGAGGCAGGAGCCCTCCCCTCACAGACGTTCCTGCCTGTGCTTCCTCCCGGTATCCTGCTTTCCCACTTACCTCAGGGCTTTGGTCTCCTTCCCCCGGTGAACCTAGTTTAAAGCCCTCCTCACTAGGTTAGCCAGCCTGCTCGCAAAGATGCTCTTCCCTCTCTTCATAAGATGGAGCCCATCTCTGCCCAGCACTCCTCCTTCATGAAACACCATCCCATGGTCAAAGAATCCAAAGCCTTCTCTCCGACACCACCTGCGTAGCCATTCGTTGACTTCCGCCATTCGACGGTCCCTGCCCCGGCCTTTTCCTTCCACGGGAGGATGGACGAGAACACCACTAGCGCCTCAAACTCCTTTATCCTTCTTCCCAGAGCCACGTAGTCCGCAGTGATCCGCTCAAGGTCATTCTTGGCAGTATCATTGGCGCCCACGTGGAGAAGCAGGAAGGGGTAGCGATCCGAGGGCTTGATGAGTCTCGGCAGTCTCTCCGTCACATCGCGAATCTTAGCCCCTGGCAAGCAGCAGACTTCTCGGTTTTCCCGGTCAGGGCGGCAGATAGATGACTCAGTCCGCCGTAGGAGAGAGTCCCCGACCACCACCACCCGCCTCCTTCTCTTGGGAGTGGTGGTTGTGGAACCCCCCATCTCAGGACAGTGCATCTCATGCCTTCCAACCAGCGGAGTCTCCTTCTGCTTTCTCCCCCCAGACATATCATCTGGTCCATTCTCCGCAAAGGTACCTGTGGAGAGAACATGAAAGCGGTTAGTTACCTGTGTCCACGTTGCTGGAACCCGGACATTCCCCCTTCTTCTTCTGGAGGTCACATGTTGCCAAGCTTCTTCACTGGCCTCTTGGCTCTGCTGTGCACCCTGCTCTAAATCTTTAGAGCTTTGTGCCCGTAGAAGCATATCCTGACTTTTGTCCAGAAAATCCTCAGTTTCTCGTATGCAACGCAGGGTCGTTATCTGTTGCTCCAGACCTTCAATCTTCTCTTCCAATATGGAGACCAGCTTGCACTTTGTACAGACAAAGTCGCTTCTGTCGTGTGGAAGAAAGACAAACATGGCACATCCAGTGCAGGTCACAACAGCTGAACTCCCCCCTTCCATATCACCTAGAATTGAATGAGAATCTAGAACCCCCCCTTCCATATCACCTAGAATTGAATGCGAATCTAGAATTGAATGAGGCCTGCAACTCACTGCAATCCAGAGCCCTTCCAAAATGACATTTGACCTTTGATCTCTACATCTCACATCACATGCTCCTATAATAAAATGTTACTTCACACACGTCTGAGAATTTTGTAAATTGGTGGTTGCCAATAGTTTCTGTGCATAATACTAAAATTGTTGAGATGTGCCTTGCAAAATTTCTGAAAAGTTATGTTTGTGATCACTTATTTTTGTGACCAAAATAAATTATAAATAAATTAACAGATCCCTATCATCAAAATAAGCCACTATTTCAGTTCCAGAGAAGTCAAAATGAAAATTGTGCTTTAACCTTAACTATTGAGCCAATATCACTGTTTCCATAACACAGATCCTATTACAAATTCCATGGCTCATCTAATTCTAAAGGCCCAAACTAGAAAATTAGAGAATTGGTAGGTGTTTACTGATACTGTGCATCACAAAACCAACAACTTGTGTGGAAAAGGCAATTTTACCAGGCATAATATATGCAGACCTTACATTGAATGTATTAAATGAAATGAAATTAACAAATTCCCTAAGTCTCAGACCTGTTTGATTCACTAATTAATCTGTGAACAGCTACACCAGTTATATTTAAATTTTCCAGAGTAATAATCTATTTCAGAGTTCTACTGCTTCACATTTGGATGATCAAATAAAACATCACAGCCTGACAGGAATTGATCTAAAATTCCTGTATAAACCTAGCATGATGACATACCAGACATATTTTGAGAAATATGGGGCCAGTGTATATTCTTTACTAACATATTGGGCCAAATTTTCTCCAGAGTTATATATGTGCAAAACCACTGACTCCATGGATTTGCCTGGGTCTAACCAGCACAGAATTTAGGCTATGGTGGGGAAGCTGAAGAAATTTCCAGAGCCTGAGCCAATGCCTATTCAAGAGAGTGGCAAGATTTTCCATTGACTTTGAGTGGGCACTGAATCAGTCCCTAAGGGTATGTCTACACAGCAAAGAAAAACTCATGTCTGGCCTGTGCCAGCCTACTTGGGCTTGCGGGGCTCAGGCTATGTGACTCTTTCATTGCTGTGTAGACTTTCACACTGAGGCTAGAGCCCAGGCTCTAGGACCCTGCAGGGTGGGAGGTTCTCAGAGCTCAGGCTCCAGCTTGAGCCTGGAAGTCTACACAGCAATAAAACAGCCCTTCAGCCTGAGCCCTTCAAGCCCAAGTTCTAGCTGCAGGTTTTTCTTTGCTGCGTAGACATACCCAATAAGTCCTTGGCCTCGTTGCGTAGCAATTTCTGCAGTGTGTTCCTGTTCAATGATGAGCAATATCATTACCTGTCTGTCAGCCTGCTTATGCTGTATTCCTCTAGGAACAGAAGAAAGAAATTCCACTTTTAAAATGGGGTTAGGAAAAGAGTTAGCACAATGCAGAACAGAACTGGATAGGAGAGAGAGATGACTATGTAGACTATTCCAGCAAAAGAGACATTTACTAAGAAACAGCGTGGCTTTTTGACTGGTTGATGAGATTATATAAGGGTCCCACTTGTACAATTGACAGTGAGCAGGTGGACTTCTGCACCCACAATAGACATCAATGGGGCTGTGCATCCACCCCATACACTGTCAGTTGCGGGATTAGGACCTCAAACAGTATGAGATTTATCCTCCAGCCTTACTCAGTTGAATACTCTCACTGAGGATAGTGGGACTATTCCACAGAGTGAGGGCTGCAGGACTGGGCAATAGAATAGTATATTATTGTTGTTTAATATTTATATTATGGTGACATCCTGTAGAAGATGCACAACCACCAACAGTGCTGCCTAGTGGACATGCACTGATTGACAGTTCATCCCCACCATTGTAAGCACATCCCTCTCCTTGAGCACCCCCTCCCCCAGGGTTTCCAGTCCTCCCCTTTAGCACACGGAAATTTTTTTGAGGGGTAGGAGCTGAGCCATTGAACACTTGAGGTCTTTTCCAGCTGGCTTCTCATCCAAAGGTGAAGGCTTCTGGTGCTGTAATGCCTCTTGAAGTGAGTAGGGTAGTCTGGCCTGCCCTCTCCACCAGGCTCATGTCCATGGCCCTATTGTGGGCAGCTACACTTGACACATTGGGGTGCTAAGCCACTGTTTCCCACCCCCCCCACCCCCCCGGCCCTGACCACTTCCTGCCATGGTCTCCTTTAGCTTCACAGAGTAAATCACATCAATCAAGTCACACTCAGTCACCTGCCTCTCCTGTGTAGGTTTGCACAGGTCTGTGTTGTCAGGTCTCAGAGAGTGAGCTCCTGGGCAGTACTTTCTCCTCAGAGCAGTCATTTGCTCCCTTTCACTGCCTGCCTCTGATCTGCTCTGCGCCCCTTGGTAAAGCCCTGCCTCCAGCTTGTCCAGGCTTTGCAGAGTGGCTGGGTGGGGCCACCTGGGCCCAGAGCTTTTCCTTAAACCCTTGCTCTCCAGTGTGGGGTTTTTATGCCCCATCACAATCTCACAGACCCTGTTCATGATCGGTGTTCTGTTGTGCCTGCACTCTACAAATTTGGAGGTAGACATACACTAATGAGTTTACAATCTAGATTAGGGTCAACAAAAGGAGCGGAATTAGGCCTCTAAAACCAGGTATTTTCATTTAGGAACATGGCTACAACATTAATAATAATAATTATTGCAATCTGTAGTCAAGTGTGGCATCATAATCTTTTTGCTCCTATCTGTTCTGGAGCAAGTAGGCATAGATCTATCAGTATCATGGTTTCTCTTTTCAAACAGATCTTTAAAATGGAGCTCATAAAAGGGATTTGGATTTGCTCAGTCTATATTTTCTAAATTCCTTTAGAGTGGTGTCAGTAAGAAAAATATTTTCAATTTAATGCTTTATCTCTTTGTGGTAAACACATAAGATCTATTATTTCTATTATGACTCAAGGAACACATTGATAGTAGACAGTCGTAATAAAAGAATGAATATAAGTTAAACATAATACATGCTATTATTTTGTAGCTCTAGCTAAGACAAATTAACATTTAATACACAGTTAAATAGTACATCAGCTCCTTTTATACTGAATTAAATTGTTAAGAAGAAAAAATCTTATTCCCCATAAGGCAAGGGTAGGCAAGTGGATAGATAAACAGATGAGAAACTGCATTGCTTCACTGGCTGTCTGACATACTCTGAATCATAAAGTGGGGTAAGAAGTATATAGAAATGTATGCATGCTGCATCACTCATGATTCGGGGCTCTGTTTCTATATCCCCAGTTTTCATTAAAAAAAAGAAAGATGAAAAGAAAAGAAAATGACATGACACTGTGGAGGAAGGGGGACAATGAGGAGAGAACCCAAACTATTAGTAGAATTAATGAACAATATATTTTTGCCAGATTTTTTTGTTATTTTTTGGGGGGGAGTGCAAATCCTTCAGTTTTTTCATTCCTAATTTTTGGTTACTATCAAAAGCTGTTTTTCATTCCTTTCTCCTCTTTCTTTTAAGTGTTAGTAAAGTTGTCAAATGTTAGACTCAAAATAATAAATTTTGATTTTGCTCTAGTTCTTGATGGGTAAGTGAAAGGGGAACTGATTCTCAATCTCACTTTTTGTATATATAAAATAGTATGTGTGTGTGGTTATGAGGTAATGGTTAGCCCTTAGGAAACTAGACAGTTTGACTAACTTCCCAAGGTTAAGAGCTATACTGTGGAGTTACGTGCAAGGATGAGGAAAAGCCAGTGGCTACTGAGAGGTGACAAGAGCAAATCATGCCCAGTCCTGATTCGTCACATTGGCAACCACTTTTCCCCCTTGCTCTGGGTTACTAACATAACTCACCTTCTCTTGCTTAAGGTTTCAGATTTGTGTATCAGACTGGTAACTAGCAAGACGAGTGAAAGATCTTGTTGGAAGTGGAGTTCAAAGGTGGAGGAGCTAGCATTGAGCCAGGTAAGGCTGGCATTCAAGAGAAGGTGGGTAAAGGAGCTAAGCACTATCAGTCTATAGGTAGAGGTGGGTATTGTGAGATAGATGGGGATGACAAGGGAGTAGGGTGTCCACTGATGCATGCCCAAATACAGGACAGGGGCCCTTGGTTGTCTTCACCAGCTCCTGGTAACCCCTCCCCCAATCCACCGGCTGCTCCGCAAAATGGCTTCCTCCATGTGTGGTCCAGGACGAAACTACATCTGGTTTTACATCAGTACTGGACAGGGGACAAACCAGACAGACAAAAATAGGACTGTTCAGCTTAAGCCTTGGCAAATGACTTGCCCACAAGGCAGTGATATGGAGGTTGGGAGCGGGACCAGAAAAGGGGAGAAAATTCTTGTTCCCTGAGTTTCATTTCAGAGAAAAAGTTGACTGAGAAGGGATTGATGATGAATATAATCATCCTTGTCCTTGGAATTTAAGTATCATAATGACACAAAATGGAGGCAGCACAATGAATGGCAGGTGAATGATTCATGCGTGCAGTTGAATTGATAGAACTACTGTAAATCACACTGTCTATGTCACTGTTTTCCATCAATGACATACCTAACTGCAAGATTTTAAAATGTATTCTAGAGCTGTGTAAATAATCTATTTTGGGGAGTTCACTGGCCAAACAGGAAAAAAAAATATATATTTTTAATTTACGAGAAAAAACATGTTTTTTGTTTTCTCAGCAAAACAAAAAAATGGAAAAAGTGTTTAATTTCCGGTTGAATGAAACATTTGTTTTTCCTGAAATGAAATGTTTTGTTTTGATTTCAGGCATTGTAATGACTTTTTTTATAAAAAGGACAAGAAATTTGGAATTACCATTCCGAGGAGGATAAGGAGGTCGCCCCCCTCCTCCTTATTTCCCTTGTGATTAGAGCACTCACCTGGGATGCAGGAGATCTGGGTTTAAGTCCCCACTCTGATTCAGAGCAGGGCTTTGAACATGGGACATTGCAGGGAAGTGCCCTACCAATGGCTATGTTGTACTCTAGCATAGCTTTCTCTCAATCCTTCCTGCTGAAGCTGTTCACTTTTTATAAATAATTCACTGGAGCAGGGATTGGAACTCAGGTGTTCCTCTTTCCAAGTTAGAGCCCTAAGCAATTAGGCTATAGAGTCATTCTGACCCTCTGACTCAATGAATATTTAATTATTTACACAAAGAGGAAGAATTTCAATAGGCGAGATTCAGAGTGACCTGTCCCAGAATAGCCAATAGCCCAGTATATGGGAGACCTCTGGAGCAGGGACTTGAACTCAGGTCTCATAGAATCATAGAATATCAGGGTTGGAAGGGACCTCAGCAGGTCATCTAGTCCAACCCCCTGCTCAAAGCAGGACCAATCCCCAACCAAAGCATCCCAGCCAGGGCTTTGTCAAGCCTGACCTGAAAAACTTCTAAGGAAGGAGATTCCACCACATCCCTAGGTAACGCATTCCAGTGTTTCATCACCTGCCTAGTGAAAAAGTTTTTCCTAATATCCAACCTAAACCTCCCCACTGCAACTTGAGACCATTACTCCTCATTCTGTCATCTGCTACCACTGAGAACAGTCTAGATCCATCCTCTTTGGAAGCCCCTTTCAGGTAGTTGAAAGCAACTATCAAATCCCCCCTCATTCTTCTCTTCCACAGATTAAACAATTCCAGTTCCCTCAGCCTCTCCTCATAAGTCATGTGTTCCAGACCCCTAATCATTTTTGTTGCCCTCCCCTGGACGTTTTCCAATTTTTCCACATCCTCCTTGTAGTGTGGGGCCCAAAACTGGTCACAGTAATCCAGATGAGGCCTCACCAATGTCAAATAGAGGGGAACAATCACGTCCCTCGATCTGCTGGCAATGCCCCTACTTATACATCCCAAAATGCCATTGGCCTTCTTGGCAACAACGGCACAATGTTGACTCACATCCAGCTTCTTGTCCACTGTAACCCCGAGGTCCTTTTCTGCAGAACTGCTGCCGAGCCATTCGATCCCTAGTATGCAGCGGTGCATGGGATTCTTCTGTCCTAAGTCCAGGTCTCTGCACTTGTCCTTGTTGAACCTCATCAGTTTTCTTTTGGCCCAATCCTCCAATTTGTCTAGGTCCCTCTGTATCCTATCCCTACCCTCCAGCATATCCACCTCTCCTCCCAGTTTAGTGTCATCTGCAAACTTGCTGAGGGTGCAATCCACGCCATCCTCCAGATCATTAATGAAGATATTGAACAAAACCGGCCTGAGGACCGACCCTTGGGGCACTCCACTTGATACCAGCTGCCAGCTAGACATGGAGCCATTGATCACTACCCATTGAGCCCGACAATCTAGCCAGCTTTCTATTCACCTTATAGTCCATTCATCCAGACCATACTTCTTTAACTTGCTGGCAAGAATACTGTGGGAGACCGTATCAAAAGCTTTGCTAAAGTCAAGGAACAACATGTCCACTGCTTCCCCCTCATCCACAGAGCCAGTTATCTCATCATAGAAGGCAATTAGATTAGTCAGGCATGACTTGGCCTTGGTGAATCCATGCTGACTGTTCCTGATCACTTTCCTCTCCTCTAAGTGCTTCAGAATTGATTCCTTGAGGACCTGCTCCATGATTTCTCCAGGGACTGAGGTGAGGCTGACTGGCCTGTAGTTCCCCGGATCCTCCTCCTTCTCTTTTTTAAAGATGGGCACTACATTAGCCTTTTTTCAGTTGTCCGGGACCTCCCCTGATCGCCATGAGTTTTCAAAGATGATGGCCAATGGCTCTGCAATCACATCCACCAACTCCTTTAGCACTCTCGGATGCAGCGCATCTGGCCCCATGGACTTGTGCTCGTCCAGCTTTTCTAAATAGTCCCGAACCACTTCTTTCTCCACAGGGAGCTGGTCACCTCTCCCACTTCCCAGGTGAATAATGGAATGCTTCCCAGGGTTGTGATGCACTTCATTACAACCTACCTTTAGTGTTAGGAAGCCTTTTCTTCTGCCTGATTTGGGTCAGCTCTTCATCTCCACCAGGCACAGGCAACACAAACACTCCCCTCCAGGCCTTGCTGTCACACTTCAGATCAGCAATTGGCACACCTCAGTCCTCTAGCATCTTCATAGAGTGTCCAGCCCCTGTTCCACTAGACACTCATAGTATTCATAGGTTTGCTGCTTCCAAAGAAACAGTACACCTCAGCTTACTGGGTTCCACCTCAGATCACTGTTCACCTAACACATAGCACTTAGCTATGTTTACCATGAAACAAAATATAAGTTTATTTAACAAAGAATTCAAATAGTAGCAAGTTGAAGTACAAGAAACAAATAATTACATATAAAATAAAATCATAACATACTTTCTACAGATTAGACTTAATTGACTAGACTTCTCTCACGTTTTGTAGAGTAATGCTCACCCCAGATTCTTGCAGCACTTTACACCTAGGATGGCTGTGATCCTCCTTTCATGAGACAGACACTCTGTCAGCTTGCCCCCAGGGAAGAATTCAGTGTGTCTTTTTGCTGCCCAAGATAGATCAGTCCCATCTTTTGTCTTTATTCATAAAACAGGACAGATTTCTTTTTTGTAGATTTTGCAACCTCTCATTTCACAGCTGACTTAGTATGCAAATAGGCATACATTGTGAGACATGCAATACACCAGTGCTTCTCAACCAGGGGTATGCATATCCCTGGGTATTCAGAGGTCTTCCAGGGGTACATCAACTCATATAGATATTTGCCTAGTTTTACAACAGGCTACATAAAAACCACTAGCAAAGTCAGCACAAACTAACATTTCATACAATGACTTGTTTGTACTGCACTATATACTATACATTGAACTGTAAGTACACTGTTTATATTCCAATTGATTTATTTTGTAATTATATGTTAAAATGAGAAAGTAAGGAATTTCTCAGTAATAGTGTGCTGTGACAGTTTTTTGTATTTTTATGTCTGATTTTGTAGGCAAGTAATTTTTAAGTGAGATGAAAGTTGGTGGTAGGCAAGACAAATCAGACTCCTGAAAGGGGTATAGTAGTCTGGAAAGGTTGAGAGCCACTGCAATACACAGTACACAAATGGCCAGATAGGGATTTAGGTGTCTGTTACCTCATGCCTGAAAGGAACATTTCAGAGGCATGTCACCTTCTGGTGACCTGCCTTAACATCAAGACCTTAAGAAGATAATTTGCAGTATAGATACATAAGTGCTTATGATTATCATGACTGGCTCTCAGTAGAGATCTCACATGCTACCATTTGGTGAATTACTATTAATCTATTTCACACCAGAGATCCCTGTAAAGTCTTATACACCTCCTGCCCATTGGCATCAAGGAATACCTGGGCTACAAGG
This sequence comes from Chelonia mydas, assembly GCF_015237465.2. Taxonomy (NCBI): domain Eukaryota; kingdom Metazoa; phylum Chordata; order Testudines; family Cheloniidae; genus Chelonia; species Chelonia mydas. Next base: position 157,569,419 of record NC_057850.1, read on the forward strand.
GCCCTAACCACTAGGTCAGGGATTGGCAACCTCTGGTACGTGGCCCATCAAGGAAATCCGCTGGTGGGCCAGGCTGGTTTGTTTACCTGAAGTGTCCACAGGTTCGGCTGATCGCAGCTCCCACTGGCTGCGGTTCACTGTTCCAGGCCAATGGAGGCTGCAGGAAGCGGCATGAGCCGAGGCAAGTGCTGGCCGCTGATTCCCAGAGTCCCCATTGGCCTGGAATGGTGAACCGTGGCCACTGGGACCTGCGATCGGCCGAACCTGTGGATGCTGCAGGTAAACAAACCAGCCCGGCCTGCCAGCGGCTTTCCCTGATGGGCAGCGTGCCAGAGGTTGCTGATCCCTGCACTAGGCTATTGGGTATTAAAGGTTGTGGGGCACCACTTTCTTTTTTCATGATGCTTTTGTGAATGGCATCTAAATCCCCTTGTGAATCTAGCTCAAAAAATTCTGGGGCCAAAACTATTCAACCAATTCATATTGAATTTGAAAGTAGTTTTAGGTTGGCTGAAACTGTCTTTTTTGGCAAATAAAATATTTGTCTGAAAAAAGTGCCCAGTTCTACTGTGCACAGACATGGATGTAGAGATCGGTCTGGACCCATTCTGGAAAAATTGAAAGGGGATCACAACAAGCCCCTTTCATTTTTAGACATAACAAAATTGAAGCAAGAAGAAATCAGGCAGGATTTTCCACTTTAAGTGCTCTTTATTTGAAGCACTGAATAAAGAACAGATATAGATGAAGAATGGAACCACCATTAGGAATGCAGTGTAGGGAACTGCAAAAAAGAAGGTAAAATAAGCTTGCAAAAGAGACCTTGAAAATGAATAAAAAATGAAAAGCTATTCAGAACCCCTGAAACAAAAAGATAACATTGCAAAGGCCAGTGATTGACTGAAACAGCATTATAAAGCAATAGATAAGGAAACCAAAAGATAAGAGAACTGGATCAATAAACAGATAGAACAACTAGGAACTTCAGCAGCTAAAAGGTATGCAGAATATAAGCATGCAAAAGAGTGGCTGGAAACTTTGAAGGCAATTTTAGTGGCTGAAGATAGGAATGGATAGAAAATGAGAATGGAAAAGAGAAAACATATAGAAAATTGTTAACCAAAGTAGTTGAATTCTCAGAGAAATTGCCAATGATTTTGAGATGTTATTCAATGATACAGCCTTCCTCCATTTTAAGTATAGGGAATCTCATTCAAAATCTTTCAGAATGGAAGAAACTTTTAAGTGCAACTCCTTTTCCCCAGTGGCCCCAGTCATCACAATATCTGGGTTTCTTTATTATCTAAGTATCCATGTTGCTGATGATGACATCCAAAATGCAAAGTTGAAGACAAGGAAGTCCATATGATTTACTAAATGAAAATAAATTGAACAGTAGAGAGCACTTCTCAGGTGTGATTGTCCTAAACTTCAGATATGTGTCTTCAGGTGCTCAGAGCAATAATTGAATCTTGAAGGGAAAGAAGAAATATCTAATATACTCCTGTAAGCAGAGTCAGGATGAGCTCCACCCTGACATCTGGTGGTGAGTTGTGGCAAGTTGTGGAAAAGAACTTCAGGGGCTGATCTCATTTGCATAGGCACACCCACCCTGCCTAGCATGAGCCAATAGCTGCCCAAATGGTCACTTTGGCTGCTGTGGGATTCCCAGTTTCTCTGTTATTGGGGCAGGAAGAATAAATTGTTATTATCCTGATTATGTGAATCAAGGACAGTGGAACTGTACTTGGCCTTTTGTTATGATGGAGGGACTCGCCATCACCTAAGTAGCACTTGCTAAGCAAGGGACATAGGCTCCAAAAGTCAGTGAATTGAGAGAGGCTGAGGACAGGTATTAATATCTGGTGGTATGGGCCCCCTGATGAGGGCCTTACATGCTAATTTCACTTCCTCCTTTCTCCATGGTGGAATATCAGAGCTAATTTTGATTCTATTCGGAGTCTAGTTATAGGCTGCTGAGCTGAACTGAATTTGGGCCAATGGTGCACCAGCACTGAGGTTCCCCTGCTACAAGCTGAAATCACAAAAGACTTAAACTTACTAGGAGTTGAAATCATTGAGTGTTGTGTTAAGTAGTGGGGGAGTGTGAAGATATATTGCGGAGCAGTTTGCGGGATGGCTGGCAGAGCAGAGCGGCTCTTGGAGCAGAGTGGTTCGCGGGACGGCTGGAGTGGCTCATGGGACGGCTGGCAGAGCAGAGCAATTCGTGGCACGGCTGGTGGAACAGAGTGGAGCCCCATGGAGAGGTTGGGGCAATCGGCTTTGGACCATGTAAGGTGCTCCTTAACGCCCCCTTCCCATCTCCACCCAGGTTGGGAGGTAAAACTCTGCAGATAAACTTTCTAACTCTGGTGCTGCACTGACCAGGGACAGAGACTTTGGGTTGTTGGACTTTTGGGACTTTGGGTGACTTTGGGTTCTGGACTCAAGAACCAAAGGGAAAGGTCACACCCCAATTTGCTTGGGATGGGATTTTTTTTTGGTCATGGGTTGTATTATGAATCCTGTTGGTGGTGTTTCCCCAACATAATGCCACATTGTTTCTCTCTGTTATTAAAAGGCTTTTGCTACACTCAGACTCTGTGCTTGCGAGAGGGGAAGTATTGCCTCTTGGAGGCGCCCAGCGGGGGTGGTATATATTTGTCCCAGGTCACTGGGTGGGGGTTCGAGCCAGTTTTGCATTGTGTTATTGGAATGAAACCCCTAGATACTGAACCCAGCCCTTGTTGCTGCCAATTCTGATGGGCAGAAGGGTTACAGTCCTATGTCATATTTTGAAAGTGGAGACATTCTTCCACAACCAACTTCAGGGTCATGGTTGGCTGACTGAAAAAATATCCTCATGCCCATAATGTTCTTTTATTATTATTATTATTAAGAGAATATGTTTTAGAGACCCTTTCTATTTCTTTCTCTGTTTGTTTATTACCCATTTAATATAATAAGTTTAAGAAGGGATTTTCTTTTCTCAAATGTTACAGGCTTTAACTGCAAAGGCCTGTAACTTCCCCCATGCATAGCCCCACCATTGCTTTCTCCACATACTTATCTCTCTGAGCCCTTCTCTCCCCTCTGTGTGGCCTTGTGCCATCTTCCCACTAAACTTGGAATTAGGAGCCTTAATGCATTTCTTAGTTCAGCTTACTATATTTAGGGCCACTTCATGAAACCGAGGTCTTGTTTGCATGAATGTCTTTATTCATGTAGATCTGTGTGGTTGTATACAAGTATGTCTTTATGTGCAACATGTACTTGCGCTGGAATTATCGATGGAACCCTGCACTGAAATGATCAGATAAGACAGAAAATTATGTGAGCCCACACCCTTTCAAATAAGATTTTGCATTTACACACAAACTCAAATTACTTTGTGTGAATATGATGAGAGACTGAATGTAAAGTTTACTGTAAATAGCCAATAAATCTTGGTTTAGGGCTTTCTCTCTCCCTCAGACACAGAGGAACTCAGCTATTTTAAAAGCTGAGGATGACTGTATAGACTGTATAGCCAGAATGTAATGCTTGTGTGGAAAATAAGCAAAGGAAATGGTTTAAAGTTTCCTAACCTGCTTTTCTCCTGATACCTTTGCGTACTCTTGGTGCTCTGTCTGAGATAATCAAAGCTCTGGTGAGCTTATTCAAACCTTCATCTATTATTAAATTTACAGTCATTCAGTCAACAGAAGCAATCTCTTTAATTTAGGTGATGAATCAAGTTGCTTGAATATCAAATTATGTACAACAAATATTCACAGTGAAAACTTTCAAGAAATATATCAGCTAACATATAGTATAACTAAATATGAATTGATTGAAACAACAAATGCATTGTGGAAATCATGAGCTGGTTTACAGATAATTTGTGAATAGAAAAAAGAATGAATTGGTTTTTTTTCAAAAATTCAGGACAACTGCACCTGTATTCCCCCTCTATAAGAGCACCCACTCTAGGCTTCTGGCCCCTCAGCCACCATCTCTCTTGGACCAAAACCAATGTCTCTCTTCTCCTAAACAGATTTCCTCCCTCCACCCCCAGGCTGCACAGTTCCCTGCACACTCTGTGATATTCCCAGCAAGCCAGACTACCTTACTAGGCCAGCACCTGTACTTCACTTTCTCTCCAGATGTTATGTACAGTGTATTCGCCTGAAGTTATGAGTGACCACACAGGTCTTTATTAGCAAGAACAGTTATTCATAAGATGAAACATTACAGACAAAACATTAAAAAAAATAAAAGAACCTATATGCACACTAAAAATCTTACCAGATGTCACCCCAACTCCAGTCTTGGACTCTGGTAGGTGTCATTCCTTCACAACACAAAACTGGGTTTTCTCTGTGCTTACAGTTCATAACTGCCACAGATTCAGGACCAGAACCACAGTGAATAATTCAGTCTTTCCTTTATACAGCATGCACCTTTGATCAGGTGATAAGTAGACATCAGCTCACATCTCATGTCAAACCACCAAAAGGCTGGGTTTTGCCATAATTGAAGGTGGGAAATGCACTTCCCCCCCCCCCCCAATATTCCTCAGTAAAATCACTTAACATTTTTTGTTATAAAAGTCCATTCTTGTCTGGTACATTGTTCAATATAGTCCTTTGAACCCCAAGGTCTCCCACAGTCACATCCCCTCCCAGTGAGGTTACCTTCAATCCCAGCCCACAATCATACATAAACCATTCATTTAATATGATGGATCCCACAGATATTTAAACTGAATTCAGTAAGGGTCTCACAAGGATGTTGCAGGAAATTGTTATATCTGTCACAGTTTATATGACTAATCCATTTGGTACTGATTGTAAATATACTTGTACATTTTTTTCTTTCCTTAACTTTCAGGTACTCTACAAGGGAGAGACCACAATGAGGGGAAAAGCGAATGATGCCAACTACTAGCTCTTCTTCTGCCTGCATCTGAGGGGGGTCCCTGCGAGACAAGCACCCTGACCCTGGAGGCTTCTACCCAGGCCTGGGTCTTTACTTTCTGGGAATGTGGCCTGCATATCCCTGCTGATGAAAGCCAGTCATGGGAGAATGATCTGGTGTAAGAGATGTCTGTTGGTGGAGTCCTTCAGGAAGCAAGTAAGAGCTGCAGGAGGAGGTGGCTCATCTGTGTAGGATCTGGGAGCACAAGCACTTCATCAACAGGACACATATGGAAATATCTGGGATGTAGGATGATAGCTGACTACAGATGACTATGTTGACATCAGAAGAGAAAGGAGGGCCAGCTGCTCTTCAGGTAGGAGACTGGCTGCTGGCCTCCTTGGACAGTAAACAATGCCCTACACAACACCCAAGTCCATTGCAGTCAAGAACCAGTATTCTGTGCTGGCAACAGGAGGAGAGGAGCAGACACAATAGCCATCCCCCCACAAGGCTGGGAGGCTCATGGTCATCACACCAAAGAGGAAGAGGTGTAGAGTACTGGTGGTCAAGGACTCCCTTTTGAGGGGGATGGAGGCATTCATCTGCCAACCTAACATGATGCTCTGGAGGTGTGCTGCCTACCCGGAGCTGATGTCTGAGATGTTACAGAAAGATGGCCAATGCTCATCATGGGCATTAATGATACTGCCAGGTATGACCCTAAGCAGATAAGAAGTGACTATAGGGGTCTGGGAGGAAGGGTGAAGGAGTTGGGGACACAGGTTGTGTTCTCATCCATCCTCCCTGTTGAAGGTAAGGGCCCAGGCAGGGATATGTGTATCTTGGAGATGAAAGCATGGCTGCACAGATATTGTCAATGGGAGGGTTTTTGCTTCTTCAACCATGGGATGCTGTTCTTGGAAAGGCAGACCCCATTTTTTCTCACAAGTGGAAGAACATCTTTGTGCACCAACTCACCAACCTAGTGAGTAAGGTTTTAAACTAAGTTCAAAGGGGGCAAGTGAGAAAAGCCCACAGGTAAGCATAAAAAAGGCAACCTTAACAGAGGGGTAGATGTAAAATTACAATCTGATCATAGAGGCAACAAGAAGGAATCAGTGCGGGAATCTGCTCTACACCTTAGGTGTCTATACACAAATGCAAGGAGTATGGGGAATAAACAGAGAAATGAGCTAACACAGGACTAAATTGGCATAACAGACTTGGTGGGATAAATCTCATCACTAGAATAATGATATGGATGCATATAGCTTATTCAGGAAGGACAGGCAGTGAAAAAATGTGGGAGGTGTTGCATTATACATCAATATCTTGTTTTGAGGTCCAGAAGGAGGAGAGAGGCAGATCCGTTGAAAGTCTCTGAATACAGATAAGAGAGGGAAAATAGTGATGGTGTCATGGTAGGGGTTAAAGTAGACCTCAAAATCAGGAAGAGGAGGCATTTCTAGAACGAATAAAAGAAATATCCAAAACACAAGAGCTAGTAGTTATGGGGGACTTTAACTACCCAGACATCTGTTGGAAAAGTAACGTGGCAAAACACAAAATTTCCCAAAAGTTCTTGCAATGTATTGGGGCTAACTTTTTGTTTCAGAAAACGGAGGAAGTAACCAGAAGGACAAGCTATTTCAGACTTGATTCTAACCAACAAGGAGGAACTGGTTTTGAATCTGAAAATGGAAGACAATTTGAATGAAAGTGATGATGAAACTGTAAATTTCAAGACTCTAAGGAAAGGAAGGAAGGAGACAGCAGAATAAGGACAATGGACTTAAAAAAAAGCAGACTTGAACAAACTCAGAGAATTGTTAGGTTACATCCCACAAGAAGATAATATAAGGGATAAAGGAATTCAGGAGAGGGAGCAGTTTCTTAAGGAGACAATATTAAAGGCACAACTGCAAACTATCCTAAAGTGAAGGGAAGATGGGAAGAATAGTAAGAGGCTGATATGGCTCCATCAGGAGCTCTTTAATAACCTGAAAGTCAAAAAGGAATCCTACAAAATATAGAAACAGGGACTAAGTGCTAAGGAGGAATAAAAACATATAGCACAAGCATGTAGGAACAAAATCAGAAAGGCTGAGGCACAAAATGAGTTACACTTAGCAAGGGACATAAAAGGCAGTAGGAAAAGATTCATTAGGAGGAAGGAAAGTGTAGGTCCTCTGCTTAGCAGGAAAGAAGAGATGATAGCTAACAACAACAAGAAGGCTGAGGTGTTTAATGCCTCCTTTGCTTCAGTCTACAAAATTAATATTATCAACAAAGGGGAAGGGGCATAAGACAAAATAGGGAAATAATGGGTTAAAGAATATTGAATTAAGTTAGATGTATTCAAGTTGGCAGGACTTGATCAAATTCATCCTTGGGTACTTCAGGGACAGTCTGAAGCTATCTGGGAAACATTAGTGATGATCTCAGAGAACTTCTGGAGGATGGGTGAGGTCCCAGAGGACTGGAGAACAGCAAACGTAGTACTTATCCTTAAAAGGGGGGAATAAAGAGGACCAGGGAATTATAGACCAGTCACAACCTGACTTTGATACCTGGAAAGATATTGGGACGAAATGTTTAAAAAGTCAGTTTGTGAGCAGCTAGAGGATAATGGTGTTATGAACTAATACCCAGCATAGATTTATCATAAACAAATAATGCCACACCATCCTAATTTTATTTGACAGGGTTTCTGGCTTACTGAATGGGGGAAGCGGTAGATATGATGTAACTTGGTTTTAGTAAGGCTTTTGACACAATCAGACATGACATTCTCCTAAGCAGACTAGGGAAATGTGGTTTAGATGAAATTACTATAAGATGGGTGCACAACTGATCTAAAGACCATACTCGAAGTGTAGTTATCAGTGGTTTTCTGTCAAACTGGGCAGGCTTATCTAGTGGGGTCCCACAGGGGTTAGTCCTGGATCTGGTACTATTCCATGTTTTCATTAATGACTTGGATAATGAACTGGAGAGTATGTTTATAAAATTGGTGGATGACACCAAGGTGGGAGGGATTGAAAGGACTTCGGTGGACATGATTAGGATTCAGGACAACCTTGACATATTGGAAAATCTGTCTGAAATCAACAAGATGTAATTCAATAAAGACAATGTACAAAGTATTCTATTTAGGAAGGAAAAATTGAATGCCCAACTATAAAATGAGGAATAACTGGCTAGGCGGTAGTACTTTTGAAAAAGATCTGCAGGAAAGGGGGTTGTGGAACACAAATTGAATGAGTCAATAATGTGAAACGATGGCAAAAAAGGCTAATATCATTCTAGGGTGTATTAACAGGAGTGTCGTATATAAGACACAGGAGGTAATTGTTCCGCTCTAGTTGGCACTGGAGAGGCCACAGCTGGAGTACTGTGTCCAGTTCTGGGCCCCACGCTTTAGGAAAGTTGCAAAGAATCCAGAAGAAAGCAACAAAAATGATAAAAGGTTTAGAAAACCTGACCTATGAGGGAAGTTTAACAAAACTGGACATGTTTAGTCCTGAGAAAAGAAGACAAAGGAGGGACCTGAAGACAGTCTTCAAATATGTTAAGGGCTGTTATAAAGAAGATGGAGATCTATTGTTCTCCATGTCACTGAAGGAAGGACAAGAAGTAATGGACTTAATCTGTAGCAAGGGAGATGTAGGTTAGATTATAGGAAAAAAATTCTAACTATTAGGGTAGTTAAATTTTTGTATAGGCTTCCAAAGGAAGTTGTGGAATCCCCATCATTTGGAGGTTTTTAATAACAGGCTAGATAAACATCTATCAGGGATGGTCTTGGTATACTTGATTCTGCCTCAGCACAGTGGTCTGGACTTGATGACATCTGGAAGTCCTTTCCAGCTCTACATTTCTATGATTCTCTGATTAAAGATTGTGAAACGCTTTGAGATCTGCTGATGGAAAAACCCTATATAAGAAAGAGGTATTGTTGTCATTTTCACTGTAATCAGTAGAGGTATGAGGAAATGGGAAATAGGACTGTGTGAACCCAGTGAAGTTCAATTAACAAAGGGGCTCATGAACAGCATTTTGCAATTTGGTTTGCGGCCTTGGAAACTAAGTACTGCAGATTTGCCTGAAGGTTCAGATTAAATTTACCTAAAACCTCCTGAGAGAGAAACACTGACAGCTGATCCCCTTCCTATCTCACTTTCTTTTCCTCAGCAAGTGCTGGGATTTCCTCCACCTTTGGGAAGAGTGTTTGGGGCAGGGACAGCTTCTGGTGCAGAGCAAGGGAAGCTGGAAGATACATTGTCAGGCTTCCTATCTGTGCCATCAGCCTCAATCCATATTCACTAAACTTTCTCAAGCATTGTGTAAGGCTTGTGAATACATTAAACCTTGGATCCAAAACTCAGTTTGAGCGGGTTTGCAGCTAGATGTGAATAATTCATACTGTGCCTAGGTTAAATAAGCAGAAGAGATTCCAGTGCACTCTGATAATGCTTACAAGATGCATATGAGGCAATATTCTTTGCTACCATGCTGAGACCATAAGTCTATGTTCGTTCATCAGTACATCTGTCATAGTTCCCTGATTTTCATATCACTTCCTTGACCACATACTACATGAATATATATTTGTTTTTCCTAGATTGACAGAGACTGCCTGAGATTTTTCTAGTGGTTATTATCCAGCAGAGCTAAAATAACCTGCATTTGTTAGCCCTGCTACAATTTTGTATCTTCATTGCTAATGCATTTATGCTAGAATCCTTAGACAGATTTTGAGGATCATTTGTCTGTATAGCAACATTTTCCTTTCTTATCCATTACCTAAAATACTCTAAAAAGTTTCAGGTTTTTACAACAGTAGCCTATGAAGACTTCACAGATGGAATTTCAATCAAAGTAAAATCATGAGATTTCTCACATCATTGATTTAAACAGCATTTTATATAGGTTACACAGCCATCAGTGGTATGACCCCCAGCTGTCTCATAGCTATTAGAATAAAGTGGTACTGCATGTTAACTCTTGTTAGAGAAAATAGAATTGTTGAAACTCCATGACCTGCATAGAACAACTAAATCCAGACATAATCTTGATGCATTCTTAAACAGATGACGACTAGCTATACAGGTAAGTTCCTGCATTTTTATGCTATCGGTAATGATTTTTGAGATTTCATTGTAAATCAGTCCAGGAAACAATCCTTAAGCATGATGCACATCAGGGGTTTGATTACTCATGACTCCTACACATTTCTGAGCAAGCAGTGGAGTTGGTGGTGCTGCATAAGGATTAATAAATCTGCTGAGGAAATATATAGATGTAAATATCAAGAGTTGATTAACCTTAGTCAAATAATTCACCTGAACCAAATCCTATTTGTTCATATACTTGAGATCAAGAACCAAAGGAAGAACACTTCTTTCAGGTTCAGGGTGGTGTGTCTGTTTTGTTAAGCAGCTCTCATCAAAGTTAAATATGTAACTTCACTGCATTTTGATTTGATATTGTCCACTGCTGTGAAGAACGTAATAGGCAGCTTACATTTTTAGCCATTGCCCCATTATAATACTTTGTGTCTCCTAGCCTTTCCATTATTAGTTCTACTACATTTCTTTATTTTTCTTCTGTTTTCATTATGACATTTATTATGTATAGTTTTAGCATCCTAAACCCATTGAAGGATTTTGTCAGTTTCACCTTTATCTACAGCTCTAAAACACTTTTTTCACGCTAGTCCCTACTGCCACAAAGCTTTAAAATGTCATAACAGACATGCACTATAATATTTACTTATGTTTAAACAGAGATTATTTGCACATGAATAATCTGTGTATAACAGGACAGTTAACTTTTGCATCCAGTCATCAGTACAACAGTTCAAAATATAAGACTCACTATTTAGCATGAATAAATTATAAAATATAAATGTACAATAACTGGGAATCTTTTGAGATGTTAGCCCATAAGAGGTAACCCAGCAGGAACCATGCTGCCAAGACTCCTCTAACCCATAGCTTCCTCTATTCAAGAGAAGAGCAGCATGTTTCTGAAGACTCTGCAGTACTGAGGAACAGAATCCAGCTGTTCTACTTTATCCTCTCCCCTTCCTCTTTTGCCCTGTCCAAAGCCAGAACCTCATGAAGCTTCTTCGATCTAAGATGGGATCCAGAGATGAAGGCTTCCCTCTGTGCGTGTGTGCATAGGAGAGCATGAGGGCCCAAGTTAGGTAGTTGGTTATCAGAATTCCAGGTAATATGTTGACTAGTGCACCGTTTTGTGTCTGGCAGTAGAGCATGTAAAAAATATGCTTAAACACTGACCATAAGCCAATTCTGTTCTCATTTACACTGATATAAATCTGGAGTAACTTGATGGAGGTGGATATCCGTAAAGCAACAGTTACTTCTGACTGACCCCAGAGTAACTGAGAGCAGATTCTGTCCCAGCTCTGAAGGATATTTTCTGTGGGGCAGTGCTCAGAGTGAGGCAGGTTCAGACTGGGAAAGGGTTAGGTCATAGGATCAACCATTACAAAGATCCTTCAATCCTTTGGTCTGTGCTTACACAAGCATACATGTTGTGGTTTCAGTAGCCAGAAGGAAAGGATTCCGACTAGCCCACCCCACCTTTTTTGAGGCGGGGGGGGGGGGGACCAAAATTGGGGCCCATTATCTAGCCCCAAAGATCAGTCTTGTGCTGAACCTGAGCACTTGTGCAAAGTAACATCCATGCTCCTTCCTCACCCTCCTCAGACTGTGGTAACTCACTCTCTCACATGGATTAAACATGCTAGAGAATCCTATCCATACTGTTAAATCAGACAGGATTACACATAGGATCCATTCAAACAGCTGGGATCAACTAGAATGGTTATTATGGGCTAGATTGGAACAAGTCCAGCATACAAGAAGCTATGGACAATCTTGAAAACTGGAGTAATAGAAACAGAATGAAATTTAATAGTTCAAAGTGAAAGCTCATGCATTTAGGGACTAACACTAAAATTTCTTGCTATAAGACAGGGATTTATTAGTTGGAAGCGACAGAGGAGGAGAAAAGATCTAGGAGTATTGGTCAATCACAGGATGACTATGTGATGAGGCAGTGAAAAAGGCTAACACAATCCTAGGATGCATCAGGTGAGGTATTTCCAGTAGACAGAAGGATGTGTCATTACCATCATTCAAGACACTGGTGAGATGTCATCTGGAATACTGTGTGCAGTTCTGGTCTCCCATGTTTAGGAAAGATGAATTCAAACTGGAACAAGTGCAGAGAAGGGCTGCTAGGATGATTAGAGGAATGGAAAACCTACCATATGAGAGGAGACTTAACAAGCTTGGCTTGTGGGGAGATATGATTGCTCTCTATGAATACATTAGAAGGGTAAACTCCAGGGAGGGATAGGAATGATCTAAGTTAAGGGCCAATGCTGGCACACTAAAAAATGGATATAAACTGGCCATCAATGAGTTTAGACTTGAAATTAGATGAAGATTTCTAACCATCAGAAGAGTGAAGTTCTGGAACAGACTTCCAAGGAAAGTAATGGGGGCAAAAAACCTAACTTCTTCCAAGACTGAGTGTCACTGTCTTAGTGTGGTCTCTAAAGGGGCCTCAGCTTCTCCTAAATGACCCTCCTTTGTTTTTTCTCAGTCAGGCGAGTTCCTGGACCTCATCTCCAGTTAAGTCTGTTGGCCCTTCACTTTTTGGGCTTGCAGTCTCCAGGCTGTTTTCTTGGAGACAGCCTTGTACAGCGATGTCACCCCTTCACCATCCTAGACCTTCCTGCCTCCCTTTCCTTCTCTGCACTCTCCCTGTTATAGCAAGCCTTTTTCCTGTATGGTTGCAGCTGTGAGCGCCTGCCTCCATGATTGGCACCTGTGTGGATTTGTGATCAAGCTGCTTGTTTGTAAATAGGAGACTCTCCTCCCCTCATGTCTATGCTCAGTATAGGGTTTTTAGACCCCATTACACTGAGCTTGATATGTTTATGGCATAATGAGATTGCTTACGTTGGCATATTGCCTACCTGCAACTGCTATTAGCAAATATCTGCAATGGCCAGAGATAGAATGCTAGAGGGGGACGGCTTTGTGTTATTAGAGAATTCTTTTCCAGAGTGTCTGACTGGTGGGTCTCACTCAGATGTTCAGGGTCTAACTGATCACCATATTTGAATTTGAGAATGTATTTTTGCTGAAGTCAGATTGGCAGAGACCCTGAGGGGTTTTCACGTTCCTCTGTGATGTGAAGTGCAAGTCACTTGCTGGTTTGAAGGAGTCACTTGAAGTCCTTTAATCAAGATTGGAGGGGTTCAGTAACTCAGCCAGCGGTTAGGGGTCTATTACAGGAGCAGGGAGGGGAGGTTCTGTGGCCTGTGATATGCAGGAGGTCAGACTAGATGATCATGGTGGTCCCTTCTGGGCTTAAACTCTATGGCCATCTGAAAAGGAGTAAAGTTCCCCTCCCACTCCCATCCTGCACAGTTGCATTAGGGTTGTGTTTGTTGGCTCCCTAATCTGTTTCTCCCTGTGAGCAAGTGGGTAGAGAGATGGGACAGGGGCTGGGAATGATCAGCTGCTGGTTTCATCTTCCTAATGTGCTTGTCAGTGGCACTGGCTGGGCATGAGGAACGAGGTAAGATTGCAGCCTTTTCAAGGTTGCAGTAACTTGCTTTCCTTTAGCCCTCCAATATACTGCCATACAAAAACACTTGGAGAGCATGGGAGGAATTGTGACATCCTGAGTCACAAAACAAAGTATTTTCCACTGAATGCATCCGATGAAGTGAGCTGTAGCTCACGAAAGCTTATGCTCAAATAAATTGGTTAGTCTCTAAGGTGCCACAAGTACTCCTTTTCTTTTTGCGAATACAGACTAACACAGCTGCTACTCTAAAACAAAGTGTGATGAATAGCATTTGTTATGCCCAAAGAACCATATTCCACTGCCTTTCTCTCCAGTTTTTCAGACCACAACTTTATGGAGTTAGCAGACAATGCTGACCATTTCAAGTAGGCATCCACATTTTTCTCATATTCCTCCAAAAATTAAGACAACTGATGTCATGAAAGGCTTTTTCTGGGTCAGTAAAATGCAATATTGTAAAGTTTGCCCATTTGTTCCAAGCGTTTTCCTTTAATTGCCAAGCATAAACAATTACATCAATAGCACTGCATTGTGATTGAAAACTGCACTGTAACTCTGGGATTACTATATCCTGTTGCATTGTCCAGCAGTCACTTGAGAAAACCAGGTCAATATTTTGCCAGCAGTTGACAGTGAAAAGATATCTCTAAAATTGCCACAGTCCCATGTAGGAAATGATTAGGTTGGCATCTTTTATCTGTTCAAGTAGTGTTTCTTGTTCCTGGAGTCTGTAGATAAATAAAGTTATATAATCAGTTAGTGCATCAAATTGATATATTAAGCCCCATTAGGTTAATGAGTGTTACCATTTTTCAGTGTGGTCATTGCTTCGAAAATATCACCCGAAGTAGACAGTAAGCTAAGGGTATTCTGTGTCACTTTCTGTTTCTTGCCATGGTCTAGTGAAATCTCTGTGATGATACATTTTATGATTAAGGAAGTTGATGAAATTTGTGTCGTGGACACATGACAGGTGTTGGATAATTTCTCGGTAAACAATTCATTTCCATCCACCATACACAAAAGTGTAGTTAGCATTCTTGGTGGATTGACAGTTTTAAGTGCTTGACAGAACATGTTTTTCTGATTGGTCTCCATGTGACTGTAGTTCATCTACTTTATTATTCATCGAGTTTACTGCATATGCGTTCTTTCTTCAAAGTTCTCTAGAGTTCCCTACTTATCTGCGATTGTTTGTTATCCAGGATAAATTTGCATGCCTTGAAGCTTTCTAATGGCCAAATCATTTTCATCAAACCATGTTCAGATTTTGGTGCTGCTTGAAGCAAAGTGTATGAATTCAGTCTATTCCGACTCAGCCAGGAGAATATTGCTTGCCAAAATGCTTTTTTGTCCTGGCACATGTAACATTAAGAAGAAATGTATTCACCACAGGGTTTTTAATGGATTCCATGTTTATTCACAAGTTGGCTATAGTATCTTCAGTATTTGACTTGTAGATCTTTAAGATCTCATTATTAGATCTGCATGTAATTTAGCATATATTACTGTTTAGAACATGGTTATCACCACTGTATTGTATAATTGTCCTGTAAAGCTCATCAGGAAATAAGGGGGGAGTGAAAGTTTTCAAACATATTTTTTTTTGTTTTTCATTGAAATCCCACTTTTCTTGAAATTTTCTAACTAGCTTCAATGTACTGTTGCTGAAATAATGTATTTTTATTTCTAAACTATGTACTGCATGTTTTGCAAATATTTGGTAAAAATCTGCCGGGATACTGACTGCCAACTGTAAGGTGCCCAATTCCATTATTTCCAGGCTGGTATGGTGACCAACTTATACATTAAAATCATATAGGATGAACCTGTGGAAACATTTCACAGAGAAGTTTCTCTAATTCTTTATAAAACTGTCCTTAAGGCCTGGTCTGTACTGCAAGGTGGGAGGGGCAAGCTAAGTCAGTCTAAGTTACGCAACTTCAGCTATGAAAATAGCACAGCTGAAGTCGACGTACTTAGAGCTACTTACCGCAGTATCTTCACTCTGGTAGGTCGATTGCTGATGCTCCCCCATCAACTCCACCTACGCTTCTCACTCTGATGGGGTACCGGAGTCAACAGGAGAGTGCTCGGCGGCTGATTTAACGCGTCTTCACTAGAAGGGATAAATTGACCCCTGCTGGATCGATCGCTCTGGAAGTAAGTGTAGACCTGCCCTTAGTCTCATTGCTGTCCATCTCTTTATAGGTGTATATTTTTGCAAATGCTACATAGCCTTTGTTCTTAAGTGGTGTCTGAACAACCATTAACTGCTTCCTTTATACCGATCAATCAGTAGATTTACAGTTTTATTGTTTGTGAATTTTAGGAAGTAATAGTGATCCTGACCTCATGTCTCCTTTTGGCTTAATGCCTTTTCCAAAAGGAAAAGTAACTAGAAAAATCTTCAGTGACTTGGTCCTTATTTGCTAAATACGAAGTACATTTCACTAAAGGCTTTCTTTCCTGTGGTTTCCACTATTCTGGGGGTATTTTTATACAAAGTTATGATAGACACAATGTGGCACCAGAAACTAGTTAGTAGCTGCCCTCACTTGGTTTCACCTACCAGTGGAGACAGTTTACCTGGCCTTTGTCACATGCAAGCAAGTACTTGGAGACAAGTGAGAAGTGAGCAATTCAACAACAGCCACATGTACTGTATATTGAATGGCACCAGTTATATGCAAAGGTTACCTCATTGGACCAGATCCTGGTCCACCCTACATTTAATGTGCACTGACCTGGTTGTGCAAAGCAGATTTAAAGCTGGGCTAAGTGGCCATTTGTTCGGGTTTTCTCAACTTGCAGCCCGTTGAGTAGGGAGTATACTGAGGGTATTGTGAAGGAGGGAGGGATAGCTCAGCGGTTTGAGCATTGGCCTGCTAAACCCAGGGTTGTGAGTTCAATCCTTGAGGGGGCCATTTAGGGATCTGGGGCAGAAATTGGGGACTGGTCCTCCTTGAGCAGGAGTTTGGACTAGATGACCTCCTGAGGTCCCTTCCAACACTGATATTCTATGATTCTATGAAGGGCTGGACTACCATTGCACCCCAGCAATCCTGGTTTGTCGCAACTGGCTGTAGGTTAGAAAATCCCTGAGGGAAATTTAATATGTGCTGGGAGTCAAAATGGCCTTTTTCAGCTTTCTGGATCAGAAAGCACCACAGTGATAGAATGCCACCTTTCCCTTTCCTTGGGTCCTGGAATATAGAATAGAAGAATTACCAATATTCCCATTGAATATGGGAGAGACTGTTAGATTTCAAACAGAAATTAGCTGGCCACTTGCCAAGGTAATAGATATATCATCTGAACAAAGTGCATGCACCATAATCACTCCTGAGGATCGTTCCTGGAGGAGGAACAGAGAACATCTAAACAAAGCCAAGGGGAGGACACTGGCTGTCTGTTTCTTGAGGTCATTCACAATGCTACTGACAGAAGTAACCCATACTCACTCGGTCACTGGCAATGAAAAACACTAAGTGTAGCAATCAGAGGCTCCAAGTGGTGAAACCATGTCAATGGCTGAGGAAGGCATAGCAGGAGGAACTGTCCTGAAAAGTTGCATTGGTGTCATCAAAAAGCCATCAAGGTTCACAGATGGCAGCTATTACTGACAGCTGTCCGATATCACTTCCAACCCAGACGTTTCTACAGAGGTTAACAACTGCTACCTTTTGATAGAGGTTCTTTTATAATCCTGACCCCAGACATGATTATCGGACTTAAAAGTGACTTTCTCCCTGAAAATGATTCCATTTACTTCTCAGCAAAATCAAGACCACCATGAAATGACATTTAGCTGAGCAAAACTGAACCTTAAATTACCTCGTTTCATTTGGTGTATAGAAGAACAGGACTTAATGTACTCAAGCAATACACTTTTCTGTTGGCAGCCAACAGACACTCCAGGCCAAGGGCTTAGATGCACAGATATTACGTTGTAAAGTATCATAAAGACGAGGTGTCTTTTCATTATGTTTGTCTTCTGGCTGGCTCGAGGAAGGCATTTTTAATTGTCAAAATGAAAACAAATTGTTTATTGTTACTTGTATTAGCACAGTCAGCAGGAGCAGATACAGAAACTCAACATGAGACTATTGTAATAAGTGTGTGACACGCAGGATTTCTGATAAGTCTGAGCATCCCATATAATAAATGTGTACAACATATTTTACAAGAAAGATGAATATTACAGAAAGCTGAAGCACTATGTGATTGGGTGTAGAATATGTATGAACAATTCCTGTGTGAGACACCTGTAATTAGCGAGACGAGAATAAGGTCAATCTTGTGTCCTTTGAAACAGTTGAACTTTGGTGGTGGAAAAGGTTTTAGCAATAGAATTCCTGCCAATTTACCTTGGATTAACAGTGCAAGAGGCATAATCCTTAAGTAGTATTTTTTATACCGCTTCCAAATCTAAAGCTATTTCTCCAGATGTCCTACTTTCATATAAACAACAAGGAGTCCAGTGGCACCTTAAAGGCTAACAGATTTATTTGGGCATAAGCTTTCATAGGTAAAGAAGTGGGTTTTTTACCCATGAAAGCTTATGCCTGAATAAATCTGGACTCCTTGTTGTTTTTGTGGATACAGACTAACATGGCTACCCCCTGATACTTTCATATATGCATTTCAGGAAAGATTATTTTTCCCCTTCTTCCTTTAGCTGAAGCAATGTTAATACATGTTTTAAAATCTAATTTATATACATGGTAGCCTAAAGAAAGGGCTAAACTGGTTTTGAGCTCTGCTTGTGCAATTAAAACAAGTACAAAGGAAGTCCATTTGAATTGCTTTTGTTTTTACCAGAGATCACTTCAAGAGATGAAACTGGAGGGGTTAAAACAATACCAAGTCTAGCTGCCAGATCCTCTCATGAGAATGTCAAAATCCAGTCCCTGCAGATGGCTTTTGGTTAAAAAAAAAAAGGGTACTATTGCTATCTTGCACCGATGCTGGATTAACTATAAAAAAACCAAAAAAAAACCCAAAAACAAAACTCACCATCACTCCTTGCCCCAAATTAGACTGGATTGTTTATTTTGGTAAACTGGGCTTTAACCCTCAGTTTGCAGGGGATAGAAAATACTTTTGCTAGGAAATGACTTGATATGTTTAAGTTTGCTAAAGAAGCCTGCTTCCTCCTGCTCTATGGGCGGGAGCTCAGAAGCTCAGTCACGAAAGCAGAAGTACAGAACATGGACTTTTTAATAATTTTATCACAAAGATAAGCTGAGCGATTTGAGACCCTACCCTCAGCTTGATAGCTTTTCTCCATTTGTCTCAACAACTTTGGAATACCAGATCCAAATAATACTGGTATTTCAGAGAATGTTCTAGGCATCCCTGTGCAGAATCCTATAGATTTTGGGGAAAACTCGAAAGGGGAAATGGGGCATATAAAGAGTTCCTCATGTCTGTTTAGCAACTTTAACCAGTTCTGTAACTGTCGATAGATTTAAGAACTGGTTGATGGCACCCATTAACACATTCCAGCATAACAACACCCCCTATCTCAGTTTTGACCTTGTCCCAGTGGAGTTTTGCTGAATGTTGACACACACAATCCCTGGTATGGGGAGAGGTTAGAATGTCTGGTACTGGAGGTAAAGGAGAAATTGAGGGACACACAGATACCATGCTATGAGGTAGGGAATGTGTAAAATGAATGGAAAATACTCCTACTTTAAACATATGGGTTATTCAATACTCCTTTCTACAGGTGTCATGGAATTTGAAAGACATGGTGGGTGAGGTAATACTTTTTATTGGACCAATTTCTGTTGGTGAGAGAGACAAGCTTTTGAGCCACACAGAGCTTTTCTTCAGATCTGGGAAAGATACTTTGAACATCACAGCTAAATGCAACGTGGAACAGATTGGTTAGCATAAGTGGTTAGCACATATTGTAAGGCAGCGGTTTTCAACCTTTTTTCATTTGCAGACCCCTAAACAATTTTGAATGGAGGTGTGGACTGTTTTGGAAATCTTAGAGATAGTCTGCAGACCCCCAAGTGTCCATGAACCACAGGTTGAAAACCACTGTTCTAAGGGACTATTCAAGGTAGAGTGGCCCAGACATGAAAAAGAGTTCTGTGTGGCTTGAAAGTTTGTCTCTCTCACCAACAGAAGTTGGTCCAATAAAAGATATTACCTCACCCAGCTTGTCTCTCTAATATCCTGGGACTGACATCACTACATCTACACTGCATATAACAATGGACTTCGAAGTAAGTTCGTAGCTATATTTGTCATATGCAGGTGTACTATAGTATGTTTTAGAAATAAAACTGTCAAACTGCTAAGGGCTATACTCCAACCATAGAATTCACAGATTCTCATTGTATATGTTAGTTTTGAAAAAAAATCTTAACAGATTTTTGCTCTGAAAAAGATGGATAACATACAGGGCTCAGCCTACATGAGCAACAAAGTGGGAAAGGTGCATGGAGGGTTGCAAGGAGTTCCTGGTGTGTGTAATGAGCTCAACCTACAGAAGCAACAGAATGTGTCATCCTCTAGTATATGGACTGTAGATATGTAAGTTTAGTCATTCTCCCCTCCACTACTCAGTACAGGCATGGCATGGTTGCACAAGGCCAGAAGACTGTGCAAGGAGCCATTCACACTGTGCAAAGACAGGTACAGTCACGATCCCTGTGCTGTCTTGAATACAGGAACTCTTCCCTGCTAGTACTTCCTGGGAAAGTAGCCAGATAACATGGGGAGGAAGTAAACAGGGCCACGGCCCCACCTCCTGCCAGGAAGATCATGCCACATCACTCTAAGGAATGGTATGGAGACGTGCACACTGCTGTGCATCTGGGTGTTCCGGGAGGTCTGTTTCTTAATGGCACAATCAGAGCCTGTGTCTCTGCTTCAATTTATACTAAGAAAGTTTTTCCCAGCAAGATCCAGTTTTTTTCCAAAGAAAAAGTTTAAACCAAAATGGATAGAAGCGTCTGCAAAAAAGTGCAGAAAAGAGGGGATGGTCATTGAGGTTACTTTTATGTTCATTCTGGTTAGAGTAAATCACTTTTTCAATAGGAAGCTATTTCCCCAAGCAAAACCTGCAGGAGAATCTGCTTTCTTCCATTTTGAAGAATTCCCTCTTTTTTTCCTCCACCATTAATGGCAGTTAGGGTTGCCAACTTTCTATTGTCTGAAAACTGGACACTACAGCAGGAGTGCAGGAACCTACCCCTACCCCAGGCTCTGCCTTTTCCCCTGAGAACCTGCCCACTTCCATGCCTCCATCCCCGCTCCACCTATTCCCAGGCACTACCCCCTGCTCATTCCTCTCCTTCCCCATCGCTCACTGCTCTCCCTCCTCCCCCTTCCTCATCGCTGGATCATTTACAGTTCCCCACCCCCCCATCTGGGCCCCCTTTGCTACAGCGCTGGGATGGGTCCTGCAGCCCCTGACAGAGCCTGCCTGCCCTTCAGATGCAAGTAGGAGGAGGTGTCCCTGGATGAGCAGGGGCTGGTATGGGTTGATGACTGGTGTCTCCCACCCTGCCCACGGTAACCAGACTTTTGGTGTCCAGTAAGCACATCTGACCACACACTGCACAGATCCCCTTTTGACCAGACTTTCTGGTTGAAAACTGGACACCTGGAAACCCTAATGGTAGTTTGTATGTTTTTAACAAAACTTATCTGTAGCTCTGAGTTCTCACCTAAAATAACTAAAGCTGATATTTGAGGTTGCTATGTCATCATTGCTAACTAGAGTCCTTTGGGAATTTTCCAGCAAATCTTTTTTCCACCTAAAAATGCTGATTCGTCTAAATCAGAACTTTTGTGAAACAGGGTCAGTTTTGACAAATCTCCCAACTTGAAAAAAGTTTAGATGTTGTCAAAGTTTCATTTTGACATTTTCAAACAAAAAAAATCCAGTTTTTGAGTTTGAAATGAATTTTTGTTTAGCAATCTAAGCTAGTTGGACTGGAAATAAAAGGTTAAAAACACAGAGGGGTGGAGAGGTTAAAATCAAAACTTTTTGGAATGATCTAAATGAAACATTACATCTGGAGCTCAGTGGAACTACTATAAGTTGGGTGCATAACTGGTTGGAAAACCGTTCCCAGAGAGTAGTTATCAGTGGTTTACAGTCATGCTGGAAGGTCATAATGAGTGGGATCACGCAGAGATCAGTTCTGGGTCTGGTTCTATTCACTAGCTTCGTCAATGATTTAGAGAATCGTCAAGCATAGAGAGTACACTTATAAAGTTTGTGGATGATAGCAAGCTGGGAGGGGTTGCAAGTGCTTTGAAGGATAGGATTATAATTCAAAATGATCTGAGAAATGATCTGAAGTAAATAGGATGAAACTCAATACAGACAAAAGCAAATTACTCCACTTAGGAGGGAACAATCAGTTGCTCACATACAGAATGAGAAATGACTGCCTAGGAAAGAGTACTGCAGAAAGGGATCTGGTGGGCATAGTGGACCACAAGCTGAATATGAGTCAACGGTGTAACACCGTTGCAAAAAAAGTGAACAGCGTTCTGGGATGTATTATCAGGAGTGTTGTAAGCAAGAAGTAATTCTTCTGATCTACTCCATGCTGATTAGGCCTCAACTGAAGTATTGTGTGCAGTTCTCGGCGCCGCATTTCAGGAAAGATGTGGACAAATTGGAGAAAGTCCAGAGAAGAGCAACAAAAATGATTAAAGATCTAGAAAACATGACCTATGAGGGAAGATTGAAAAAAATTGGGTTTGTTTAGTCTGGAAAAGAGAAGACTGAGTGGGGGCATGGTAACAGTTTTCTAGTACATAAAAGATTGTTACAAGGAGGAAGGAGGTTGTAAGGAGGTTCTTGTTAACCTCCGAGGATAGGACAAGAGGCAGTGGGCTTAAATTGCAGCACAGGAGGTTTAGGTTGGACATTAGGAAAAACTTCCTAACTGTCAGGGTGGTTAAACACTGGAATAAATTGCCTAGGGAGGTTGTGGAATCTCCATCACTGGAGATTTTTAAGAGCAGATTAGACAAACATCTGTCAGGGATGGTCTAGATAATACTTAGTCCTGCCATGAGTGCAGGGAACTGGATAGATAACCTGTTGAGTTCCCTTCCAGTCCTATGATTCTATCATTCTATCACCTGAACCAAAAACATTTTTTAGGTTTTCAATTCTTGAACATTTTCATTCCAATTTGGGACAGTGAAAAATTTCAGACTCTTGAAAATATTCACATGATGGCAAGACAAGCTCTGTTGCTAACTATAAATATGGTATTTTTATTATTTGTGGTTTGCAGAATGTGAAAGAATCTCTTTTTTTATATTTTGTGATGGACAATTTGATTTCCTGAACCACCTGGAAATAGATTCACCTTTTTAAAATAAAGTGGGAACCTGCTCTTTCCTTAAGTCAGGGGAAGTCTAAAGTACTGCTCTTGGATCCATACAGAAGATGAAACATGCCTTTTCTCAGCAGCTTGCAAAATTTACATGGGCATAGTGTAGGAAGCAATAAAAGTTTAATAAGGCTGGCATGCAAGGAAGCAATATAACTTTTATCAGTTTGTGTGATTGTGTGATTAAAAAGCCCAAATATTGGTTGGGCTGTATCCTTAGGCCTAGGAAAATGTGTAATATTCTTTGTTAATTAAAGATCCTATCAAAATAATACACTTTATTCCATCTAACTTGGTTCTGAAAGTTTAAATTGGCAAGACAGTGTTTTAATGAATGTTTGGAGCAAAATAAAGTCACACTAGGCATAAAAGCAAGCAGGTGTAGGGACTTGATGGCTCAGAGGATACAGAACCTTTCACATCTAGGTTGCTAATTCAAATATGGCTCAAGGACTGTTTGTGCTCTGTATGAGATTGTTTATCGTCTCTGTCCAGTGCCTAGTGGACAAATATCCACTTCACAGAAAACACTACTAATATTGCCACTAAGTAACACCCTTATTGTTGGCTGCAATAGATAAAATAAGGAGTGAATGGACACTCTTACTTATAGATGTGAATCTGTTACTATAGGGCTAAATGGAAGAAGTTTTCACTACTACTAGCTGTTCTGTATGTCAAACCTTGCTGCTTTTTCCCTGGACTACTTCCTACTTCACATCTATCAGGCTCCTTCTCCACCATCTTCTGGATACATGGTTCCCTCAGAGCCAGGCTCCCTGAGCTACTATTCTCCCACTGGGTTTCCTCCTTTCTTTCTCAGCCAAGAGAGTGACTGCATGCCTTCTCTATTGCAGCCCCCATCAGACTCTCTACTCTCTAATTTTAGCTTAGACTGCCTTTTGCCCAGCTGGGCTTCATCATCAATTAAATGCTATTCAAACTTGACTCTCCTCCAGGTGCAGCCTATTAGATTAATTGGCCCTTTCTCACTATTCTGACCTTGTGGGGTGTAGGCACCTGGTCACATAGTACAACTTAGCATTTGACATAAGCATATAGGATTGCCAGGTGTCTGGTTCTCGACTGGAACACATGGTCGAAAAGGTACCCTGGCAGCTCCAGTTAGCACTGCTGTCCAGGCCATTAGAAGTCCGGCTGGCGCAGGGCTGGCGGCTCCCTACCCAGCTCCACACAACTCCTGGGAAGCAGCTACATGTTGCTTTGGCTCCTTGGCATAGGGGCGGCCACAGGGGCTCTGCATGCTGCCCCCTCCCTGAGCGCAGGCTCTGCAGATCCCATTGGCTGGGAACCATGCCAAGGGGCTGTGGGGGTGATGCCTGTGGGCATGATGCAGAGCCCCGTGGCCCACTTTCCACCTAGGAGCTGGAGGGACATGCTAGCTGGTTCCTGGGAGCCATTTGAGGTAAGCGCTTTCTGAAGCCTGCCCCCCTCACCCCTCTCAGATCCCCAACCCCCTGACCCAGCCTGGAGCCCCTCCTGCACTCTGAACCCCTCATCCACAGCCTTACCCCAGAGCCCATACCCCAAGCTGGAGCCCTCACCCCCCCAAACCCCAACCCTCTGCCCCAGCCCAGAGCCCCCTCCTACATTCTGAACCCCTCGGCCCCAACCCCCCATCCTGCACCCAAAATCCTTCATCCCCAGCCCCACCCCAGAGCCTGCACTGCCAGCCAGAGCCTTCACCCCTTCCACACCCCAACCTCCTGCCCCAGCCCGGTGAAAATGAGCAAATGGGTGAGGGTGGGGGAAAGCAAGCAACAGAGGATGGAGGGGGGCATGGAGTGAGAAGGGGCAGGGCCTGGAAGAAGGGGCAGGGCACAGCTGTTTGGCTTTCTGCAATTAGAAAGTTGGCATCAGGGCTGTCCCTAGCTATTCTGGGGCCCTATGCAGCCATCCTGCAGATGTGTGTGTGGGGCCCCAGGCCTCCATGGGGGGGCAGGACTGGACTGGGGGTCAGGGGGGAACCACCCCCCAGCACTCACCGGCAGTGTGGCTGGGGCCAGGCCGCTGCACTTCCCACCGCTGGTGAGTGCAGGCCCAGCCCTGCTACACTCCTCAGGGGAGTGGGGGTGGGGCTAGGGCAGAGCAGGGGCGGAAAGAGGTGGGGCTAGGGCGGAGCAGGGGCGGAAAGAGGTGGGGCTGGGGTGGAGCAGGGGCGGGGGCCATGGGGAAGAGGTAGAGCAGGGGCTGGAGCATCACGCAGCTGCTCACGGTACTAGGAAATTTGGTGCCCCAAATATCTGGTGCCCTAAGCAGCTGTGTACTTTGCGTATGCGTAAGGGCGGCCCTGGTTGGCATCCCTAATATAGGAAACTTTTCAAAATCAAGATCCATTCTAGTTCTTAATACAAGTTAGCGAGGTACCTTCAAGGACCAGCACCTGGGATGCTAGTATTTAGAACAAAGATAAGGAAAATAAAGGTACAGAACTACAAGTTAAGCAACTGGGACAAACTGATGGATTAGTATTTAGTTATGTGTAAACAATTTTGTAATTTGTAAAATCATCCTGTAACTACTCCGAGCTGAAATCTGTAACTACGGGAGCACACCTTCTGTGTAAGGTGAGGTAAAAATGCTGCTTGAGGTGGCTTTCCGGTATCATATTGAACCTTTTCCCTGTACTATGTTGTTGTTGGCTTTTTGTAATAATACTGACTGATATTGATCATTTGGTCTGTTGACTATATTTCATAATGAACTAACGTGTGGTTAACCAATTGACTACACAGTTTATCAATAACAGTTATTGTCTGTCTAGACTTTGATTAAGGGTATATCAGTTATATTTAATTGTAACTAAGGGCCTAATTATACCTTGGTTAGAGAGCTGGAAAGACTGGATTCCACTGAAAGATTATAGGTGTTAAATATAGGCTGGCTAAGTAACAAAAGTAACATATTTGAATGGTTAAACACCAACCAAGGAAAGGAATTATTTACGAAAATGGAAAATAGGTAAGAATAATGAGATGCAGTTAAGAAAGGGAATATTTAGACTGTCAAGAAAATTATTTGAAGCATGAGAGCTATTAAGATGTGGAATTAGCAATGGGAAGTGGTGGAAGCCCCATCATTTGACACATTTAAAACTAGAATGTACAAAACACTTTAAAACGTATTAGAGAACTATCCTGCCCTGGCACAGAGATGAACTAGATGACCTTATGGGTCTTTTTCCTTTCTTGATTCTGTAACTCTGTTACATATGTTTTGGAAAGATATTTGATTTGAAAAAGTGTCCCAGACTCTACAGGGCGTGGGAAAAGATAAGAGATCAGAAAATTGATAATCTGTCTTCCAGACTAATTTAGGCCATCTGTATAAGCAGATTGATATAACAATGAATGAAATATATATATATCTCTGAGGAGCCAGAGCCTAAAGATCTATATTTACCTGTAAGGTCAGTCACTTGGAGGGGAGATGTTATTTGGCAGTAAATATTCTCTTCATATAAATATTGTTGTTGTTATAGCTATTTATACGGAAATGCCTATGGACCCCAAATGAGATTGTAGCTCTACTGAGCTATGTGGGTATACAGAAAAATAGTAATGGACATTCTTTGGCCCCAAAAGCTTACAATCTAAATAGACAAGTCAGAGGAAGGATGGAAGGGTAAACTGGCACAGAGCGATGAAGTAACTTTCCCAAAGTCATACTGTAGGTCAGTGGTAGGTGGTTGTTCTTTCGTTTTTCTCATTAGTGCATTATTAAATCTAGACATTTTCTATGATGGGCACAAAGCAGGTTAAGATATGACTGCCTTTATTTGGGGTGATATTTCATGCATGTGGAATTTTTTTTTTAATGGCTCATACTCAGTCTGTGAGGCAGCTACGCAACTTCAGTGCCCAAACGACACAATTCTGATTTTCACTGAATAGAACCTGCAGTCGTTTTCATTTTAAACAAATGGGCAGCAAAACATGAAATAAATCACTGTAAATAGGGAGTGAATACAAACTATAGATCAATACTGTCTGTTAGGGGAGTAGTCTTTTATTTTAAAATTTTATTCATACTGAAGTTTTATTATAAACAGATCACACGTCTTGTTAGTCAGGAACAACATAGGTTGAATCTCATAAATAGTTAACAGTTACATCTTAAAGAGATTTTACTTGTCTCTGATATAAAATTACATATTAATTTGGCACTCAATTTTTTTTATAGATTGGCAACTTGCAACCCTGAAGGAAATGCATGTGTAAAGTGTCAACAATTGTTTCAGTTATCAACATGCATAATCACCACAGAAAACTGAATTGTGTAGAGCTCTGCCATGCCACCACACTAGGTATTACATTCAGGAAGAAAATATGGCTCATTGAAAGTTAATATTGATTCACGCCAAAGGTACAGTGCTTTGAGTTTCAGTAAACAATAAAGTAATGTAAGTGCAAATATTTCAGTGCTGGAGAACAGTCGTCTTAGAATATTCAAGGACCATGTTAGGAACTGGGGCATAGGTGGACAGAGTAGATTCAGTTGTTGGCTGGAGTCAGGGGAGCAAGGATGATACTCCAGGCTGGCTGTAGAAGCTGCAGGGCTGGACAGAGTAGTTGCTGGAAGGGACCACAGGAGCAAGGAAGATGCTTCTGGCTGGCAGCAGGGACTCAAAAAACACTTCAGCCCTGGGGTAATGGTGAAGGTGAAGGTGCTGGGGCTGCAGGAAAGTGGCCCAGGGAACAGTAGAAGCAGAAACAGAGTAAAAGGGCCCCTGGGTTGGGACCCAGAGTAGTGTGTGGTGGCTGAAGCCCCAAGCAAGAGAGTAGCCCAGAGAAGGGTCTGAAGACCCAGAAGAGGGTCAGCATGTGTTGGACTTTGATACCTCCCGGAAGGGGAATGAACTGAACTGTAAAGAGTGACTCAGCTGGAGAGCTGGGGTGAGTTGAGTCTCACCAGGAGACAAAGAGTCTCCAGGGAGGAAGTCTTGGAGTGATTGGTGCATTCCAGAGCAGGGACCATTTGAGAGCTACCCCAGAAGGTACTGAGGACTAAGCCCAGGGAGGGCTACAGGAAGAGACAACCGAGGATACTGTAATAGGCCCTGTTGGCCTTATACCCTGGAAGGGATCTGTTTTGTTCACATACAGACTGTATATGACTCAGATGAGTTGCCAAAGATACACCTGATGAGAGCAGTAGCTGGCGAGAGGCACCAGAAGCAATGCAAAAACTGAAGAAAGAGCAGGCGAGCTTGTGAGAGAAGAGTGGCCTTGTCACACAGAGACTTACACTTAGCATCAAAAAGACAGTTTCCAGCTACTACTACCCATACTACACAAAGGCCAACAAACAACTCAACCTTTTCCTGAATGGACACAGACTAGACCATGACCCAAAGCCTGTGTACCTAGGTGTTACACTGGACCTTACTGGGACTTTCAAGGAACACCTTACCAAGACCATGCTGAAAATAAATACAACAAGCAATCAGATCAGCACATTAGCTGGTTCTACAAGGGGAGTCATCTGACCCAATGGGAAGCATGGAAGGCTTCAGCTTCAAGAGGGGGCCTGGGACAGGGACAGGGCTCGGATTATGATCTCCTGTGACTGCATGAGAAGGCTTCATAATTCAGTGGCAAACAGGCCTTGTGGATCACCCTGTCCTGAGAAAGGCCCCAACTTTCAAGCTGCCAGAGGCCAGAAGGCCCCACACAGTCCAGGTTGGGAACTGGACTATTTATTGTTCCATGTCTCTCCCGCTCATTTTTTGTGTGTGCTGAAGAATATGCAGGGCGCTGAGGTAATGGCTACATACTGAACTGGGCTTGGCTGATTGTTTGTCCCAGGCTGGTGACTGGATCCACCAGCCTACAGTGGCTTTTTTCAACATTATTTAAAGATTGACAAATTATAGATATGTTATGTGGGCATTGCTGTGGAATCCATGGGGCATACAGAAATTGGGCAATCCAGTGTCCTACTTAATTATTATAATTGGTCTATAACAGCCTCCATGGAATTTCTAAAATTTAAATTTGTTTCCTGTGCAGCTGTTCTCCACCATGCATATTAAAATAAAACTCCGAAAGCTTGATAATGTGCGTCTCACCATGCAAAGATGAATGAATACCCCAGGGAATAAATTCTAAATCAATTTATCAGCGCTCCCTAATAATGAGGCAGTTAATTTAGTACAGAAAAAGATGTCACATGCCATTCAGAGTTGACAAGTTGTATTCCAGTTCGTCACCCCTCAGTTCTGCCTTTCTTTCCTTTGCCAAAGCTAAGCTTTTACTCACAGCACTGTATGTCAGACTCACCATCTGTCAGAGGCCTACCACTGCCTGAAGAGACGTTACACAAATGTACGTACACAAGTAGATAAGTTAGAACAGGTTGCATGCAAAACATTGACAGGTTTCAGAGTAGCAGCCCTCCACCCCACTCTCCTGCTGGTAATAGCTCATCTTAAGTGATCACTCTCCTTACAATGCGTATGATAAACACCCATTTTTTCATGGTCTGTGTGTATATAAATCTCCTCACTGTATTTTCCACTTTATGCATCCGATGAACTGAGCTGTAGCTCATGAAAGCTTATGCTCAAATAAATTGGTTAGTCTCTAAGGTGCCACAAGTCCTCCTTTTCTTTATGCAAAACATTGTTATAACTGTATTCAAATCTGTTTGCATTTTATGGTATACCTTTTCCAAAGTAATAGTGACTTGTGGGGAATAAAAAACAACAAACAAGCAAACACAGCAAAAAAAAAAAATCACCCAAGCAGCGTGGTCTCAGCATACATTACAGTTCTGAGAAAAGCCAAGAAAATATATAAGCAAATTTGATTATATAATTTAGGTGGTAATGAGATCATTGTTTTTTCAAAGATTACAGTATGATAACATATAAAGCCAATGACTAAACTCTACAAATAAGATGTGATAAGTGAGTATAAAATGAGGGTGTGAAGAATTAGCACTAATCTGGGCAAATAAAAAACCACTGCATGTAGAAGTGTATTGCGTAGTCAATGTAGTAAAGCCTGCTATGTCTGCAGGATAGTGCTAAATTCAAGCAGTGATATACTTTCAGAGCCAGATTATCAAAAGTGGCTGTCTACAGGGGACCTGAGAAATCTGCTCTTGCACCCTCAAAACACACAAATTCAATATTTTCATCAGTAGACTGAGAACTGCTCATTCAAATGGGTCAACTGCTGTTGAGGATGCTGAGTATCTCACAAGAGGCATCTGGCACTTCTCAGGATCAGACCTTTCCAGCAGAACTCCCATTAAAGCCAATGGGATTTTGGCTTAAGGATTGCAATATTTGCCTCCAAGTATATTTGCACTCTGTGGAACTCTTCTTCCGCTAGTTCTTTTTTCTAAGCTCCATGTTCTCATTTATTTTCATCTTTTATTTCTAATCTTTTTAGCCCTTCAAGCATTTCATACTCTTGAGCGCTCTCCAAAGGGGTATTAGTTATACAATAAAATGTAATGTATGTGTTGTTATATAGGCTCATCTTTTCATTTGTATGTAACTGTTGCTTGTACCGTTTAAAAAGTGTTTGTAATGCTGTAAGATATGGTAATGTAATTTTATTTTTCACTTTAAAAAATACTGAGTAGCTGATACAATTAAATCACTCCCAATAGTAATGGTTTCTAGAGAAATAGTTCTTAAAAAATCACAGCTTCACAGTCCTAATTCCAACTCTGTAGATAGGTATGGGAATTTGTCATCATTTTTGTCAGCATTTTAATACTTGTCAGTTACATAGAGTCAACTAATACAAATTTCTCTGTGTAATGGCAGAAACTATGGAGAATTGTAGAAATCCTTAGAAGGATTTGCTGCTGATTCTTTTTTGCCTGTAGAGGAAAATAGGCACCAAATAACTGGGTTCTTAGAAGCGATACGCTCTGTAGCTAGGTTTCAGAGTAGTAATGTATAAAAATTTAAGATATGGAATGGACAAACATATTCAGCTGGGAACCCACTATTACTTTCCACAGTACTGTATGTTGGCCTTCCTTGCTGAACTGAAGCTATGAACAAGGGCTAATTGAAAGTGTTTCTGACAAACAGCCTCTGAATGTTCCCAGATCAATAGAGATACAGCCCTTCGCCAGTTGGAAGCCACATGAAAGGTAACATCTTTGGAGATCTTTGTTGAAAAGGAGGAAAACTGCCTAGGTTTAGTTAATTAACATTCAGCGAAAAAAGGCCATTAAGAATCAGACTGTGATCAGTATTTGTGCAGCTGCACAGGAAGTATGAGGATGCAAGAAAATTCCTACTCACTGCATGGCCTATTCAAAGGTCAATCTCAATAGCTGACCCTATGAGCAGGGACTGCTTACTCTATCTCCTGCACAGTGAGCAAGCTGCCCGAAATAAGTTACATAGGAAGTGGGGCCATGGCCCTGGTCCCTCCCCACTGGCCCATGGAGTTGGGCTGGTGCAATACAGCCAGAAATTTGGGCCATCCTAAGGGATGGTGCAGATTGATCAGCCCCCATGAGAGTGATCGGGTCTACTAAGTCACTGTCTCCCAATTCTCCCTCTGGGGCAGCACAGTCTTCTACACAGAGCTGTTTGCAAATTGCTTGATTTAGCCCTTATTGAGTACCAGAGTCTTACCTGCTGTTGTAGCAAACTACAAACAAATGCTTTGTCTACACTACACAGTTTTGTTGACAAAAGTCAGCTTCTGTTGCCAAAACAGTGGAGGTGTATACACTGAAATGCTCCTCCTGCCGATGTAACTCCCCTGCTACGCCGACATAATAAAACCACATCTACAAGAGGCACAGGGCTTTTTGCGAGGTAGTTAGAGTGATGCAGCATCAGTGTAGACACTGCGCTTGATTATGTCACCCTAATTGGCCTCCAGGAGGTGTCCCACAATGCCCATTATGACCGCTCTGGTCAGCAGTTTGAACTCCGCTACCCTGAAGGTACTCAGGTATGCGCCCCTCCCCCATTTAATGGCCTGGGAATTTTTGAAATTCCTGTTCCTCTTTTGCTCAGTGTGCACAGTTCACACAGCATCTTCCCAGCTGACCATGCCGGCTTTCCACAGTAGACGTGCTCCCGCATGGAGTACACTGGAGCTCTTGAATCTGCTGGGTCTGTTGGGAGAGGAGGTTGTGCAGTCAGAGCTTTGCTCCAGCCATAGGAACTTTGATACCTACAGGCTGATCGCTAGTGGCATGCAGGAGAAGGAGCACAACAGGGACATGCAGCAGTACCATGCTAAGATCAAGGAGTTGAGGCAGGTGCACCAAAAGGCAAGGGAAGCCAATCATTGCTCTGGTGCGGCACCAATGACATGCCGCTTCTACAAGGAGCTGCACACCATCCTCAGCGGTGACCCCACCTCCACTGCCAACAGTCCTGTGCATACTTCAAGGGGGTCTGGAGGCAGCAGCCAGCAGACTCAATCCCGATGACAAAGCGGTAGAGGAGGATGTGGAGCTGGCAGACAATGTACAGCACTCAACAGGGTCCTTTGGTGGCGTGGCGAGTCAAGACCTCTTTTTGAATCCAGAGGGGGCTAGCCAGTCCCAGCATTCTTCTCTGGTGCACATGATGCAGGAGAGGGGAGCTCCAGTACGTGCTCCTTTTTGCTTTGATCCTGCATGGTGTGTGGAGATTGAGCTCTCATTTACTTTGTTATATGGTAGGGGAGGGATAAAGGATGGAAATTAACAACAGACCCTGTGTGTCTACTCAGTGGGGGTCTGGCAGAAAAGTTTGTTAATGTACACCGGAATGTCCTGGGAATCCTCCATAGAGATCTCTAGGAAACTTCCCTGTAGGGAAACCTCTGCTGAATGTTCCTTGGCAGAGCTGCCTTGTTTCTCCCCCTGCTGTAGGAAACTTTGCTGCACCACCAGGCAATTATTTCTGAAGCAGCACACAGGTGAGCAGCATATGGAGCCGATCTAAAGCCACATGCATGCAGGAGATACACCCTTGCATCCTGTGTTACCCTTAGGAATGAGATATTGGATTTCATTACCCTAGCCTGTGGAAAAGGGCACCAATATTCAGAATAGTCTCTCTAGGCACTCGTAATAACCCCCTTCACAAACCATTGAGATCCTTTGTCCTTTCTTGCCAATCCCCCCTTCCCCACCCCTTGGTGAACTCATCATATTCATGGGCCATGAGAGCTAGGGGTAGGTGAGGTCTCCCAGGATCACTAGGGGCATTTCCACATCCCCCATTGGAATCTTCTGATCTGGAAAGAAAGTCCCAGCATGCAGCTTTCCATACAGTCCAGTGTTCCAAAAGATGCATGCATCATGCACCTTACCTGACCATCCTGCACTGATGTCAGTGAAACGGTCCTGGAGATCCACCAGAACCTGCAAGACCATGGAGAAGTAGCCCTTTTGGTGATGTACTCCGTCACAAGATGGTCGGGGCCACAATAGGTATATGTGTTCCATCAATCTCCCCGCCTCAGTTAGGGAATTCCATTGCCTCAAAGCCATCAATTATTCCGTGCACATTACTGAGAGTAACAGTCCTTTGTAGCAGGAGGTGATTAATGGCCCTGCACACTTGCATCACCGGAATCCCCACAGTGGACTTTCCAACTCCAAACTTATTTGCGACTTACCGGTAGCAGTCTGGAGTTGCAGGTTTCCACACAGTGATTGCTACTCACTTTTCCATAGTGAAAGCAGCTCTCATTCTGGTGTCCTTGTGCCACAGTGCTGGGGTGAGCTCTGCACACAGTTCCAGGAAGATAGATTTGCACATCCAAAAGTTCTTCAGCCACTGCTTGTCATCCCATATGTGCATCACAATGTGATCCCACCACTCAGTGCTTGTTTCCTGAGCCCAGTATTGACAGTCTACCATGTGCAGTTGTTCCATGAATGCCGGCAGCAATCTTGACTTATTTGTTTCTTTGGCGGACAGCAGGGCAGGCACCACCAATTCACTCTCTGTTTAGCAGCTCATGAAATACTGAAGGACCAACCGCATTGTGTTCATCATGCTCATCACCAGACTGGTCAGCAGTTCAGGATCCATGCTATCAAGCAGAGATGGTGGGTGCACTGTTTATACAAGGTGTTGGGAAAAAAAAGCACAAAATGAAGTAGGAAGCCCATGGAATCATGGGACAGAAAGAACTGCATCACGGGATGGAGAGCACACCCACCATGATGCACCACGATCTATTCCAAAAGCGCCCCGTGGCAGAGGGTGACAGAGGGTGGCAAGTTGCACCATGGGATAGCTATCCAGAATGTAAGTCTCTCTCTGTCAAGGCACGAGCAACAACTATGGACGTGTTCTGCTGACACAAGAAACTTTGTGTGGACATGCACAACCAATGTAATTACAGTGGCTTATGATTGTCAATGTAACTCAAATCAACTTAACTCTGTAGTGTAGACATGGCCTAAATAATAAGTAGTGGGATGGATACCTTGAAAATGAAATGTTACTCGATGTGCAGGTAATATAAAGCTCTCTAGGCAAGAGAAAATTCTACTTTGTGCATACTGAGGGAGAAAACACTTCCACATAAAATGATGCTACCTTGATTAAGGCCACCTTTTCTCTGGAATGGGAGAGTTCAGAAACAGATGAGCAATGAGACACTGAGTCAGCAAAAGAGAGGGCATCCAGTCACAGTTAAGGAGAGACAGCTAGGTTGCTGTCTGGGGGCAGCACCTGTAGAAGTTTAATTTCAGGTCTATACATAAGTGGCAGTTAGGGGAGGTTGGGGGAGGCTGAACCTCCCCAAACAGCCAGATGTGGCCCCGCCCACACTCCGCTCCCAGAGCCCCACTTCGGCAGAGTCATGCAGCCTGCCTTCCCAGGGCACTGAACATTCTCCCTCCGGGAGCACAGGGGCTAGGGGAGGCTGCAGCGCTGCACCCGCCACCGCGCACTCTCTCTCCTGGCACTCCGGGGTTGGGGGCACTAGCCAGCCTGGAGCGGAGGCCAGCAGTCGTGGTAGGGGTTCTGGGTTCCTGGGGTGTGGAAGGGGTGGGGCTGGGGGCTAGCCTTCCCCAGCCAGCAGTTCACGTGCCGCCCATGTGTCTATAGTACTTGAAAGTAAACAGTCCTGAGTTTTTTTTGGTTGAATGGAGTGAATGTCTGACTCTTAGAGGTTGCATTTATAACAGTAACAGTTGCAGAGATTACAGAGACCCTGGATGCCATGATCAGGGTGAATGCAAAAATGTTATTTTTTCCTGTTTACACAGACTCTTACCTCCTTGCTATATGCCTCGTAGTGGCCATTCTGAATAGTGGCTCTAAACATTCACAATTAGCCACATAATGTCAAGCTCCAGAAGCAGGAAAAAGGTTGTGTGTTCTCGATAGGTTTAAGCAGCACTGAGTGACAGATAATTCTAAAGATGCTCCATATATATGTCAATGAAGTTCCTAAAATACAGTAATTAGTGTAATCATGAATTTCTTAATTTCTCCTCAGTGAGGATTCATTCCTAATTTGACTGTCTTGAATAGGATGGGGGAAGGGACAAAAAAGAACTTGACAGTCATTTAAAGGTATACAGCTATGTTCAAAATCATAAACTAAAATAGAAGTTACTTATCCATATTACAAATAATAGCTTTAGCCTATAAGACTAATAAA
The DNA here is from genome assembly GCF_015237465.2 of Chelonia mydas. Taxonomy (NCBI): domain Eukaryota; kingdom Metazoa; phylum Chordata; order Testudines; family Cheloniidae; genus Chelonia; species Chelonia mydas. The sequence continues at coordinate 157,604,970 of NC_057850.1, forward strand.
ATCTTATGTATGTTACACATCTCAGCTTGCACAATAGGACCAAAAAAAAAAAAAAAAACAGATAGAGAGAGAGAGAAAGAAAGACAGAAAAAGCCTTCTCAATTACACATTGTTTATCGTTTATTTCCAGTCAATTTCAGTTGTTTCTCATGTAACAGTGCAATGCTGCAATCGTAGAATCATAGAATATCAGGGTTGGAAGGGACCTCATGAGAGCAATATTTAATTTGCAAACACTGAAGGGAAACTGTTGTTATAATTTTTAAACGGTTTCCAGTGGAATTTTTAAAAAAGGAAGTGAAACATTTATTATTTGTAGGTTTTGGAAAAATGAACTCATCAGGACAGGAACTCATCAGTGTTTGTACAACACTGAGCATGCAAGGGTTTTGGTCTTGAGGGAGTCTTGGAGCGCTAATATAAATAATTTTAGATATTTTTTCCCAAAATCTAAATGTTGGGCCAAATGTGTCCATTTAATATGAGATTTATGGATTTGTATATATTAGAAGAGGAATTGAGTAGCAAATTTTTCTTTTAGTACCAAATGCTCTGTAAATTTGGAGGTATTCAGATTAGAGGTTTTCTTTCAGTCCATTAAAAAAATTGGGACCTTTACCATACAAGTTTCAATAGAACAAAGAGTGTCCTTTACAATACATTCTGTACCCTTTATTGTGTGATTCTAACCTGAAAAATGACTTTATAATATGAAATTGATAAGGTATTCTTTTTCTTTCCAAAAATTCAATATCAGATTTGTTCTGCTTGCAAGTTCAGAGATTTTTTTCCCCTAATTTCCAGCCCTGGAACCTCAGCCAGGGGTCTGGGAGTTGGAAGGGGGGGGGTTCTTTCCATCTCCTGCATTATCACCAGTAATAGAGGTTCTGATCTTATTTTTCACCTGTGTAAACTTTAGTATGTCCTTCCTTAGGGTGTATCTACAGTTCAAGCTGGAGGTGTAACTACCAGCTTGAGGAAACATACCTGTGCTAGCTTTGATCATGCTAGCTTGCTAAAAATAGAGTGTAGTTGCAGTGGTGGGAATGGCTAGCCACTCCAAGTACATGCCCATCCAAGACACTAGGCTCATATTCAGACTGGCTAGTTCCTCCCACTGCTCACTCCATTGTAGCCACACCCTGTTTTAAGCATGCTAACTTGATCAGAACTAGCAGGGTATGTTTCCTTAAGCTGGGAGTTACATCTCCAACTCAAAGTGTAGATATACTCTTAGAGACATTTGTGCAACCTCTTTGTCTTCATATTCAGCCCATCAAAATATCATTGGACAACTCACTTAATTTGCCTTGTGCCTCAGTCCCCATCTGTAAAATGGGGATCATACTTCCTTACCCCACATGGGTGTTGTGATTAATGGTTGAGAGACACTCAGATTCTGTGGTGATGAGGACCATAGGTAGATAGGTGGATATTAAAGAGAAAAATCAGATGAGGTCCTCATACTGTGCTTGTCTGAATCCTTGAGAGACACCACAGAGAGGGAGGTAGCTTTGGGGTTTGGGAGGAAAGGGGAACTAGATTGACTTTATATGACTGAGGGAGGCTAATCTGATTGAGGAGAAAAAAGGCCAACAGAGACAAAACATCCCTAGTAGGCTGTTTTAATTCTGCAAATATGACAAGAACTTTTTTAGTCCCAGGAAGGAATTTAATGTCTTTGGGTGTGCTGGATCTATTCCAACTCTTGTTGCTGGCTATCTTTAGCCCCAAAGATGACTTTTTTCATATTTTAAACATAAGATGCCAGTACAGTTTTTCTTCAATAATCTGACCTTCATTGGGGGCATATTTCTATGGCAAGCAGACTCTCTGTTGGGAAACCAAACCAAACTTAAAAACACAAACAATCAAAAACTGTCAAATAACTTGTGAGGACTTTCATGTCTCAGCAGAGCTTAATTAGAGCTGATTGCTGTTATTTTACGATATGCCAGCTCCTGATTTAGTACTAGTTTGAGAGGGTTCCACTCTTATCTGTCTCTTCAACAGCTGTGTCGAATTCAAATCCTATGAACTTTAAAAATGAACTTAAACTTTGCAAAAACACTTAACTTAGACATAACCCAGTGACTGCACCAAAGTGCCACTCCTGGTAAGATTGAACTTGATTCTGTGCCAGTTGAAGTCAGTGTCATAGCTCCCATTTCCTTCCATGGGTAAAGAATCAGAGCCATAGACTGCACAGCATTCCAGGCATGGGTGGTGGTGGGTGGAGCCCCCCTTTGGGGAGGCTAGCCCCCCCAACCCCTCCCTTCTGTCCAAGCCCCCTCCTCTTTCTCCCACTGCCAGAGGAGCCCTGGGCCAGCCAGAGCCCCCCCAGCTACGCTGCACCTCCCCTCCCCCCCGAGACCCCAAGCCGCTCCATGGGAAAAGCTCCTGTCTTTTCCAGAAGAACCTCAGCTTTTTATATGCCCCATGCAGGTTCTGGGGTGGCTGAGGAGGCAGCATGTGCTACTCAGCTTTCCTGGGTTCATAACTAACCTCCCTGGACTCCAGGGAAATTACGGATGAACCCAGGAAGCTGAGTAACACATGCTGCCTCCTCAGCCATCCCAGAACCTGTCTGGCGCATAATAATAACCAAAAACTTCCTGGGATCCGTGGCCAGCCGCTGTAGCTACGCCAGGGGAGGCTTAGCCTGCTCTAGCTTATTATACCAGGTCTTGACAGTGACTGGCTGATGTTGAGAAATAGATGAAGAACTATTAATAATGATAATAGACTGACAGGCTCAGGAGAGGTGGAGGAAGAGGAAAGCTGAGTGGACAAAAAGGGATCAAAAGTAAGAAAGCAGTTGAGTTACATTGGCCAAAGCTGAGAGAAAAATCATCAAAAGCAGAGTCCTCCGGAGACATTAGGTGTATTTATTAATGATTTGGGGAGGGTAGAGGACATCAAGGTGGTGACATTTCCTGCTGACATACAGTCATCTAGGTTACTAAGACATTTCTTTTAAAATTGTAAAAAGCTTCAGACAAATCTAAATCAAAGTGGCTGATGAATTTTGTGGCCTGTGCCCACTTCTCTTCCTCCTCTGATTTTCCTAATACTTTTGCCAGTAGCAGCTGCTGCCACAGCATCCTGCATATGTTAGAGCTGCTGGTTTAGGACCTGGTCCAAAGCCGATTGAAATTAATGGAAAAACTCTCATTTACTTCAGTGAGATTTGCATCAGGCCCTTAAAGGATTCCTGGCAGGAAAAATACCAAAAAAGACATCGCTGAACAATGCAGGGCACTAGGCTATGAGATGCCAGTTTCAGTTTACTTTATGAATGACAGTAAATCCCCCATGAAGCTGGGGAAATATCATGAACTCAGTTGCAACTGGGACGCTTGCAACTGGGACGCTGAGAAATGATGAGACTGCATGCATAACAGAAAACTGGGAAGTATGATAGACTTAAATGTTGGGCAGGAAATTCATTTCTGTTCTCACATATGGACCAAGGGGGCTTCTGAAAACTGCCAGAAGCTCCATGATGGCAGGTACCAAATTATTTTGTATTTTTTCCTGATGATATTACTGGAGCTTTCAAAGCAATTAAAGCAGCAAACAGTCTATTGTGCATGACAATATCGAAAAAAACTATAGTGTGGCTACTAGGCTTCAATTTTCACATCTGGCTGTTGGCCCTTGGTCACAATGTCTCTTTTGGAGACAGGTCTCTCTTCTGTATATACAACAATAACCTCTGCCCCTGCTGCTACTTCTTCAGGACCCTTTTGCTGTATGTAGAATTGCTCGGATGCTTCACTAAAACAAAACTACGGAATGATCTTTGTTAGGGTGCTGTTTTTCAAACATAAATCTGTAAAGAATATGTGTAGTTAGGAGGATTTAACAGGGTTATGTTGTAAATATACAAGTGCAGGCCACAAACTGACTGCAATTTATCCACTTACCTAGCTGCTTAAATCAGGAGGTTTAAATATGACAGTAAACACCAGTCACTTCTGTGGCTGAGTACTGAAGGGGAGACTAAACAAGGCAGTGATGTAAACACACACTATTTTCATTTATGATTTAGATCTTGATCATATAACAGAGACATTAGGTCCGTAACAGTGACACAGGCACCATGGAACAGATCCTCCATTGCCCTTTGGATGTAGTATTTCTATCATTTGGTTAAAGTAATTTAAAATAATGGCAAATAAAGGAATAAACAACTGATTTCCATGTTGTATATGTTAAGGTATTACCTTGATGATTGTGGATCTCTCTGATCTTTCTTAGACCATGGTCTGCCTGTGTTCTCCTTTTGTAACATTGGAAGTAATCACACTTGCAGACCTGTGGATTTTCAAACCAGTACTGGTAACACTAATTATATGGTGTGGAAATGGCATATTATCATGGTATTCTTAGCAGACAGAAATCACACTGCTCTACCTGACTGGCAGCAAGCTGCTGACCCTCAGTCAACCAGGGATATTTATTTATTTATTTATTTATTTTTGTACAGGGAAAATCTTATACATACTGCTCCATTTTCACAGAATCCCAATTGATTATATGAATAAGGGGCACACTTAAAATGTTTGTTCTTTCAATTTCGTGGCTAACATTTCACACAGCTTTGCTTTGGCAGTATCTTAGCATCTATTGTATTTGATCTCCGGTTGTAGGGGCCCAAAAATCTGAGGTGTGGGTGCTCTGGGTTTTGTTTGTAGGCTTTTTTACAGTATTACAGTTAACGAAGGACCTAATCCTCTAAGGTATCCTCCACAATACTGTGCTCAGTACGTGAAAATGATGATCAGCAACTTGGTAGGTTCAAGTCCACACTGCAGAATGGCTCCTCTTCTCACCCTTTTTATCAGTACTACTTCTCCCTATTAGAAAGAGGCCCACGCAGCTCTGAAATGTAATGAAATTAGAAATATAATCCTAATCCAAATTTTACAGTATCTCATATTAATTTCAAGAGGATTGAAATATCCCCCAGCTATTGTGCCTTCGGTTGAGTTTAGTGAGCTAAGTCTTTAAAGTACAAAACTTATTAAATACCTATTTGTTCATGGTAAATCCCCATATCATTTATTCAGACGCAGAGCAAGAATGCATTGAAACATACAGGATGAAATCCTAGACTAACTTCATGGTATTTTCTATCATAAAAATGACACATTCTTGCCAGCTCAGACTAAATAATACCTTGTTCCTAAAAGCTTTTCCACATTAGACTATTACACTCTAATGAGTATAGCTATACTTTACATACAAATATTGTCATAATTTAGCAGTGAAGGAATAAGTCAGGCATACACAGAGTTGGAACTAGTTCCAGCTTTTGAAAAACAACAATTTAGAAGCTTATTCACTCATTTTGCACAAAAAATGAGTCATCTTTTGCAACAGCATTTCTTTGAATGAGGTAAGATAATAGGCGTTTAATATATTGGGCAACCCATCGTTTAAGTATTGGGGAGAATCCTGCATGCTTTTGTATACATTGTGGCCATATGGTAGTCTCTTCTTGCACTAGGTGATAATCAGCCAAACATCTCATGCATAATAACATGGTGTGTTTGTGTAATGGAGCAGAATGAAATAGTTTTGTTTAAATGCGTGGTTTTGCCTTGTTATTGAAATTCACCTTGCTGTTAATATGGCTGCATATTTTAGAAATGCATTTGTGGCGCTTCGAACATGATAGAAGCTTTCCAGCTTCTGAGGTCAGTTCTGAGGTAGGCAGTATACTGAAAGAAATGAAATTACTATGACTGCCTGGGGAGGAGTACTGTGGAAAAGAATCTGGGAGTCACACTGGATCGCAAAGTAAATATGAGCCAACAATGTAACACTGTTGCAAGAAAAGCAAACATCATTCTAGGATGTATTAATGGGAGTGTTATTAGCAAGACACGAGAAGTAATTCTTCTACTCTACTCAGCACCGATCAGGTCTCAGGTGGAGTATTGAGTCGTGTTCTGGGCACTACACTTTGGGAAAGATGTGGACAAATTGGAGAAAGTTCAGAGAAGAGCAACAAAAATGAATAAAGGTCTAGAAAACATTACCTATGACAAAAGATTGAAAAAACTGGATTTGTTTAGTCTGGAGAAGAGAAGACTGAGGGGAGACATGATAACGGTCTTCAAGTATGTAAAAGGTTGTTAGAAAGTGGATGGTGATAAATTGTTCACATCACCCACTGAGGACAGGAGATCAAATAATAGACTTAAATTGCTGCAAGAGAGATGTAGGTTATGCATTAGGAAAATTTCCTAACTGTAAGGGTAGTTAAGCACTGGAACAAATCACCTAGGGAGATTGCAGAATCTCTGTCCTTGGAGTTTTTTAAGAACAGGTTAGTCAAACACCTGTCACAGATGGTCTCTAGTTGATAATTAGTCCTTCGTCAGTGCCGGGGACTGGAATCGATGACCAGCTGAGCTCCCTCCATTTTCCCCTGACATCTAGTCACGATTCAAATTGAGGGAGAAGACTTCAGGAGCAGACTGTATTTTCATAGACACACCTATTCTGCCTAGGTGTTTAGCAAACAGAGGGTCTTTGCAAAAGTGATTGATTTTGGCTGGTTTCAGGTTACAGTTCACCTTAGTATTGAATGTAAGGGAAATGAAATTTTATCACATGGTTTCCCTGCCTCTGATAGAATTCACCCCTCTCTGTATATTGTCAAATCATCCTTACCTGAGATGATTTATCCCTGGCGCTGATAAAAATACTTCTCAAGAGTGTTTTTCTTTGCCTTTGGATTGAACCAGATTCCATAAAATGTTAGGTATTAAATAAAAAAAAAAGTTCCCTGTCTGAAGATAGATCTATGCATTTTTTACACACACCCACACCCCGTCCCCGCAAATAACACAACCTGAACATTAGCCTATGTTGCACTGTACTCAGTGCATTTTTCAGAAACAAAGAATGATTTTGTCTAGCACGTTTGCTTGGTATTAGTTTGGTTGCCAAATTATGCTATCGTCTTCCTGGGTTATTGTTTTGGAAAGTGTTTTTGCTGAAATGGGAAAACAAACAAATTCTCCAGTCTGTTGCCCCTTCCTATCTTTTAGCAAGTGCTCCCTTCGTTACTTTGTGATGTTTACCTCAGACAACAGGGGGAGATTTCTGTGGGACACTCTTGTTAAAATATTCTTGCATCACGTCACTGAGAGTATGTCTACACGACAGCTGCTACAGTGGCACAGCTATGGTGCTGCAGCTATGCCACTGTAATGCTGTAGTGTAGATTCCCCCTACAATGACAGAAAGGGGTTTTCTGTTAGTGTAATTAATCTACTTCTCTGAGAGGTGGTAACTAGGTTGATACAAGAATTCTTCCATTGATTTAGCTTAATCTACACTGGAGGTTAGATCAGCCTAAGGATGGTAGGTAGGGTGTGACATTTTTCACAACCCTAAGTGACATAGTTAGGTTGATCTAATTTTTAACCCCAGGCCTAGGTGATAGAAGGTATCAGATGATGAGGGAAAGGGAAGCTTTGAAGGGCTGATCCAAAGCTCGCTGAAGTCACTGGGAGTTTTGATTGGGCCCTGAGGGAAGGGAATGGGAAGGAGAATCTAGCTGTGCATGTGACATGGCAGCATTGGTGAATGGATTTAAGATGGTTATAATATTTTTTTAGCAATCGATAATGTGGTGATTCTTGATTGTTTGTTTGTTTTTTCCCCATGGGAATTAAAAATTACAATTTTTAAAAAGTGATCATTAAAAAAGCGGGACCTGGGGCTGGTTTTGTTCAATATCTTCATTAATGATGTGGAGGATGGTGTGGATTGCACCCTCAGCAAGTTTGCAGATGACACTAAACTGGGAGAAGTGATAGATATGCTGGGGAGTAGGGACAGGATACAGAGGGACCTAGACAAAGTAGAGGTTTGGGCCAAAAGAAATCTGATGAGTTCAACAAGGACAAGTGCAGAGTCCTGCACTTAGGATGGAAGAATCCCATGCACCACTACAGACTGGGGACCGAATGGCTAGGCAGCAGTTCTACAGAAAAGGACCTAGGGGTTACAGTGGATGAGAAGCTGGATATGAGTCAACAGTGTGCCCTTGTTCCCAAGAAGGCTAATGGCATTTTGGGCTGTATAAGTAGGAGCATTGCCAGCAGATTGAGGGATGTGGTCGTTCCCCTCTATTCGGCATTGGTGAGGCCTCATCTGGAGTACTGTGTCCAGTTTTGGGCCCCACACTACAAGAAGAATGTGGAAAAATTGGAAAGAGTCCAGTGGAGGGCAACAAAAATGATTAGGAGGCTGGAGCACATAATTTATGAGGAGAGGCTGAGGGAACTGGGATTATTTAGTCTGTGGAAGAGAAGAATGAGGGGGGATTTGATAGCTGCTTTCAACTACCTGAAAGGGGGTTCAAAAGAGGATGGATCTAGACTGTTCTCAGTGGTAGCTGATGACAGGACGAGGAGTAATGGTCTCAAGTTGCAGTGGGGAGGTTTAGGTTGGGTATTAGGAAAAAACTTTTTCACTAGGATGGGGGTGAAGCACTGGAGTGGGTTACCTAGGGAGGTGGTGAAATCTCCTTCCTTAGAAGTTTTTAAGGTCAGGCTTGACAAAGCCCTGGCTGGGATGATTTAGTTGGGGATTGGTCCTGCTTTGAGCAGGGGGTTGCACTAATGACCTCCTGAGGTCCCTTCCAACCCTGTGATTCTATAACTCTATGATCAGAACTAATGTGTGTTAAAATAATGAGGTTTCACTCACTTCAAATACCCATGGATCAAAGCGAAGTGATGATGGGTGGGGCTGAGATCTCCTTGCCTCCAAAGGAGTCCAACCTCTTACCTAAGTGTTGCTAATTCTTCTCAGTGAGGGTGACTTTAGTTCCTGACTCACAAGTATACTTTTGAAGAGTGTTGTTGTTTGAAATGCACCAGAATTCACCAAATGGGGGCATTTTGAAAGCATTTTCCTCTGATACCACCAGACCCTACTGCGACATCTGTCTCTCAAGGAAGAGGGAGGAGGTTGGATAATATAATTGCAGGTGATACACAAATTTCAAAATGGTGATTCACCCTTGCCCAGAGCTGTATACAGTGGTTAGGTGCAGCCTTACCAGTGCCATATAGTGTTTCCTATCTGTATCTTGATCTTTGTTGTGATGCCTTGACATACACAGCCCCAAATCATAGTCTGGGTTTTTTACAGCCATATAGCAGTGCAAGCTGAGAAATCATGTGCTGTACACTAGGTATGACTATGGGTATGTCTACTTTAGAAATTCTACAGTGGAGCAGCTGCACCACTATAGCGCTGTAGCATAGAGACTTATTACAGCGATGGAAGGGGTTCTTCCATTGCTTTAGTAAATCCACCTCTCGGAGAGGCAGTAGCTATGTCGACAGAAGAAGTCTTTTGTCAACCTAGCGCTGGTTACACTGAGGCTTGGGTCAGTTTAATTAGATCTCTCAGGGGTGTGAATTTTTAGTTGTAGGTATAACCCAGGCATATGATTGTGGCTTGTGCTACATGTTGGCATGAGGCAATGAAAACACCCCTTATATCTCTGCATGGACTGCACACTTACTCTCCCCTGGAACTGGTGAGTTTGTAGAGGTGAGAAGAAAGTTGGGACTTGTGCCCTACAGTGTGCCGGGAATGCAAATGGACCAGAGTGAGGGGTTATACTTTCCTGGTATTATAGACCAGCAGCAAACTATCACCCCCATCCCATAAGAGCAAGGGGAATGCAGATAAGTAATTGCATCTCAGAGAGGTGTCTCTAAGACACAGCTAGTCCTGGGGTGGTGTGGCTTATGTACCATTGCTTACTCAGGGCTTTGCCTAACAGCACAATCTAGCCTCATCACTTCTAGGTCTCATCATACAATTGCTTTCCAAGTATGTCTTCACCATTGTTTGTTTTGTGTTATTTTTGCCTAGATGTATTGCCTTGTATTTTTCCAGTTCTTTACCTTCATCTTGACCCTTGTGTTATCCATGAATTGCTTCCTCCATTTCAATACATTATTAGTTATCACTAAGCACCCATACATCGAAAGTCAACTTGATTTTTATCCAGGTACAATTTTGTGAGACTTGATAAAGAAATAAATATTAGTTTTTTATTCAGCTGCTGGCAGTAATGACCAAATAAGGAATTCTGTCTAAAATGTATTTTCAGGATTCGTTTGATAGGATTTAAATCCAGTGGGCCAGGTTCTTGGTCATGCCTTCATCTACTCTGTGCCATCTCAGCAGTGCAAACGAGAAAGAAAGTGGCCCTTAAAGGGTTAGCTGGGGATCCCCTAATAAAGGGGGCATTCCTCTGGTAGCAGAAAGCTGGCTTATCCAGCACTATGTCATCTGCTCTGTCTTTTCCACATTTGGGGTCGGTTTCGGGGGGGTGAGGAGGAGGCATGCCAGGGGCAAGAGAAGGCAGGGCAGAACTCGGGATACTCTGTCTCTTTCCCGGTCCACTTCTCAGATTTGCCAAGAGCAGGAGAAAAATCTGTCCCTACCTGTTGTTTGTAGATGTACTCCTCTGTTTCTGTCAGGTAGCCCCCCAGAGGTGTGAGGAGGGAGGTTCTTCCCCCCGCCCCCTTGCTTTCCTGAAGGAACATATAGCTCAAGTCGCATCTAGGCCACAGAGAGAAAAATATGGTTGACGCAGAATAGCTTTTTGTCTTTATTTAGGTTCTGTGAGGAGAAATTCTGTCAAGTCAGGAAGGAGTTATATTTCCTCATTGGGTAATAAGTAAAGCTTAAAGGACTCGGCAAAGTTACCTGGCACTACACAATGTGCAGGGAATGAATAATGTGTACATGTTTCCCTGTCTTCATTATATTTGAATTCCTATGGTTGGTTATTCGTAGGACATTATCATTGGTGAAGATGTTCCTTTGAGATTTAAATAGCGGGGGAACGGAGGATTCAGGTCAGTTTTGTGTTTGTCCAGTAAAAATGGAAGATAGCCACAGACAAATGAAAATGTACTTAAGGAAAAGGGGCCTCCTGACCTACAGTTTCATTTCTCTGTCTCTGACTATGAACAGGTTGCTTAGCAACACAACAGGCAAATTTTAGATGCTAGTCAACTGAAGGTGGTGGTGGGAGGATCCTTCTCTGAGCTCTCCAATATGATGAGGGGGGCAGGGATAGCTCAGTGGTTTGAGCATTGGCCTACTAAACCCAGGGTTGTAATTTCAATCCTTAAGGGGGCCATTTAGGGATCTGGGGCAAAAATTGGGGATTGATCCTGCTTTGAGCAGGGGGTTGGACTAGATGACCGCGTGAGGTCCCTTCCAACCCTGAGATTCTATGATATTTTACAATTATCTTTTCTGGACATATCTTAAAGAAAAGAACTTACAGGATCTTTTGAGGAAGCAAGTTCCTATGCAAATACCACTGAACTGCTTCCCCTGAATCTGCTTGTGATTCCTGATGGGAAAATGGCATCTTTTCTGAGCATCTAAAGCTGCACAAATCATTTCCAATAAATAGTTCATTTGATGTATTTTGTCTCTTTTATAATGCCAAGTTTCCCCACAAGATTCCCAGCTTCTAGTCAGATGTTAATATTTCAAGAAAAGCCTCTCTGAGGTATTTTCATATTTTCTTTTGGTCTCAAGCAGACCCAGGAAGTGTGAGATGCACGCAAATATTAGGGGAAGTGGGAAAGAAAGTGGAAGTGAAGCTGAAATATTTTCAGCTTCATATCAAGGTTTGAAATGGTTGTTATTGTATCTGAACTGGGTTTTCCCTGGTTACCATTTTCTGGTTTATACCTCTCAAGGTAATAGATGTGAGTGAGCTGCAAAAGGAATCTGAGGATTAATGTATATTCCATAATGAAAGGGACCAAAGACTGGGACCTGTTGTTATACTCAAGATATCTTCTCCTAGTTCTCTGGTTAAATGAACTCGGGGCAGAAATATTTGCATTTCACTAATATAATCAGTTGTTTTTAGGAGAAAATTGGGTCTAGTTGATTATTTAAAATAATAAAAAGTAGGTAGCAAATACCTTATTTGCATAGCAAGAAGCAGAGACAGTACATGTGGCATATCAGAGTGCACAATATTTCACGTGATTGATGACGTATAAATATGCTATGTTTTCCCATATCTAACTGGAATTATTTGTTTGTTGGGCAATGCACAGGTATACACTACCTGTAAAGGGAGATAGTAAGAAAACATTGTCTGGGCATATATAAAACTGTGAATCACACTTAGGCTGGTTTTTTTTTCTCCTTTTGAGCCTAAGCCAAAGCATTTTTTGATGAGGCACTGACTGATATTCATACCTGCTGAGAAAATTAGAGCTGCGGAAGAATTCAGAGTGATTGCATTTTGCACAGCAAGTACTTTCTCACACACCTAACAGCTAAAATGTGCTGTTGTAGGCACAAGGTTCAGATCTTGCCAGCACGGCTGCACTACAGGTCACAATATTTTTTGACATGAAGCTTTGTGTTTGGCTTTGATCCCAAATGTGTATATCTAAGCAAAATGTGGTGCTTTTGTTTGTTCTAGAATTAGAGGTACCAGACTGACTATGAATTATGTCATTTAATCATGCTTTAGTTTGCAGTTACACAATCTTGCAACAGATACCTTATTCCCCTGTAATTTAATGTTTTGATTTTTCCTTTCCTGTTCATTATTTTTATTCTTTTTAGAGCTGATTGGGAATTTTCCATTGGAATGATTTTTTTCCCCCCTCTGTAGGCTTCAGAGTCCAAGCTCCCAACCTGAGCTGCAACTTCAAATTGCTGTCTGTACAGCTATCTTTAGAATGCAAGTGTAAGCCCTGCTAACGTGAGCCTGTTGACCCAGGTTGGGAGGCTTGCTCATGCTCGTGCCAAAATACTTAATAACAGCCTGGCTGTACACAGGAAACATAAGAAATGCCAAACTGGAACAGACCAGTGATCCATCTAGTCAAGTACGCTAACTGTAGCACACACCTGATTCTTCAGAGGAAGGTGCAGGCATTAGATGGATATGGGATAATCAGATTTTCAGATTAAGTTTTCTTCTAAAACCTCGAGACTGGTTTAAACATGGAAGCATTGGCAAGGAGTGAACTATCCCTTTAAGGATGAGCCAGGAGCTCATATAATCAAGAAGACGTCTTGTTCCGCTATAGGACTGACCTATTTAAACAGGAAGCTAGCTGAGCAGGAGAGAGGAGACTAGAAGTTGTCCAGTTTGCCAGGTGGTGGGGGAGGCGTGTGTGTGTGATCCTTCTCCAGCTCTGGAAGGTTAGCCTGATAAGGGCAAACACTCTGTTTTGGACTTTAAGTTTGGGAGCTCTGGTCTGGGGTCCTGAGGTAAGGGCCTGTGAACCGTTATTTCGAATGCAGGGTACACTCCTTTAAAAGTGTGCAGTTCAGTATATCTTCCAAATTCAAATTAGCATTACATTAGCATTAAATATAATAATTCTGAATTTTCTTCATATCCATAAGACCATAAGAACATAAGACTGGAGCTACTGAGTCAGACCAAAGGTCCATCTAGTCCAGTATCCTGTCTTCCAACAGTGGACAGAGCCAGATGCCCAGAGGGAATGAACAGAACAGGTAATCATCAAGTGATCCATCCCCTGTCGCTCATTCCCAGCTTCTGGCAGACAGGGGCCAGGGTCACCATTCCTGCCCATCCTGGCTAATAGCCATTGTGGACCTATCCTCCATGAATTTATCTAGTTCTTTTTTGAACCCTGTTATGGTCTTGGCCTTCACAACATCCTCTGGCAAGGAGTTTCACAGGTTGACTGTTGTGTGAAAAAATACTTTCTTTTATTTGTTTTAAACCTGCTGACTATTAATTTCATTTGGTGACCCCTAGTTCTTGTGTTATGAGACGTAATAAACAATACTTCCTCTTCTACTTTCTCTACAGAAGTCATGATTTTGTAGACCTCAATCATAGCTCCCCTTAGCTATCTCTTTTCCAAGCTGAAAAGCCCCAGTCTTATTAATCTCTCCTCATATGGAAGCTGTTCCATAGCCCTAATAATTCTTGTTGCCCTTTTCTGAACCTTTTCCAATTCCAATATATCTTTTTTGAGATGGGGCAACCACATCTGCACACAGTATTCAAGTTGTGGGCATACCATGGATTTATATAGAGGCAACATGATATTTTCTGTCCTATTATCTATCCCTTTCTTAATTATTCCCAGCATTCTGTTCTCTTTTTTGACTATCACTGCACATTGAGTGGATGTTTTCAGAGAACTATCCACAATGACTCCAAGATGTCTTTTTTGAGTGGTAACAGCTAATTTAGACCCCATCATTTTATATATATAGTTGGGATTATGCTTTTCAATGTGCATTACTTTGCATTTATCAACATAAAATTTAATCAGCCATTTTGTTGTCCAGTCACCCAGTTTTGAGAGATCCTTTTGTAGCTCTTTGCAGTTTGCCTGGGTCTTAACTATCTTTAGTCATTTTGTGTCATCTGCAGATTTTGTCACCTCACTGTTTACCCCTTTTTCCAGATCATTTATGAATATGTTGAATAGGACTTGTCCCAGAACAGACCTCTGGGGGACACCACTATTTGCCTCTCTCCATTCTGAAAACTGACCATTTATACCTACCTTTTGTTTCCTATCTTTTAACCAGTTACCAATCCATGAGAGCACCTTCCCTCTTATCCCTTGGCAGCTTACTTTGCGTAAGAGCCTTTGGTGAGGGACGTTGTCAAAGGCTTTCTGAAAATCTAAGTACACTATATCCACATCTGAAGAAGTGGTTTTTTACCCACAAGAGCTTATGCCCAAATAAATCTGTTAGTCTTTAAGGTGCCACCGGACTCCTTGTTGATTTGGGGATACAGACTAACACGGCTACCCCCCTGATACTTGACTATATCGACTGGATCCCCTTGGTCCATATGCTTGTTGACCCGCTCAAAGAATTCTAGTAGATTGGTGAGGCATGATTTCCCTTTACTAAAACCATTTTGACTCTTCCTCAACAAATTATATTCATCTGTATGTCTGACAATATTGTTCTTTATTATAGTTTCAACCAGTTTGCCCGGTACTGAAGTCAGGCTTACAAGACTGTAATTGCCGGGATCACCTCTGGAGCCTTTTTTTAAAATTGGCATCACATTAGTTATCCTCTAGTCATCTGGTACAGAAGCTGATTTAAATGATAGGTTACAGACTACAGTTAGTCGTTCTGCAATTTCACATTTGAGTTCCTTCAGAACTCTTGGGTGAATACCATCTGGTCCTGGTGACTTATTGCTGTTTTATTTATCAATTTGTTCCAAAACCAATGATACCTCAGTCTGGGACAGTTCCTCAGATCTGTCCATGTCCAATCTTGTTTTGAATCTTGCTAAATTCTTAAAGACAACCATGTGGCGCTCATTGCCACAGGAATGTGCAAAAAGGATTTCTTATCAAATTTGGAACTTCCCCCTTCTTAATTTTATTGCATGTCCTCTTGTTCTTGTGTTATGAGAAAGATGGGCAAGCAGAAGCTGCCAATATCTTCCTGATGCCATTCATTATATACTTTATCATGTGTCCTATTATTTGTCTCTTTTCTAAGGTAAACAATCCTCATCCTTTCAATCTCTCTTCATATGAGAGTTTTTCCTGCATCATACTCATAAGCTTTGGGTGGGAGGGCAGGATCTTTGTGCACCTCCTTTTGAAAGTTGGGAGAAAGGAGTGTGGTCTGGGGGCTCCACCCCCTCAAATGTACCTGCAAGCATAGCTGAGCCAGAGTTGATGAGAAAAATGCTGGAACTCCTGTGTTGCTTTCTTCTGAATGATCATGTTTTATTGATGATGGCCGCGGGTGCACGCTGGGGTAATGTACACTTTCTTCTTGTGCCCTCAGTCTGAATGTGAGGGTTTTAAGACAAGAGTCTTTCATCATTAAGTTAGGGCTTGGAGAGCTTTAGGGAAGAAGGCAAGAAGAGGTGCACCATGAGCTGGAAGAAGCTTGTGATCAGAGCACTACTGTCATATAATGAGAGTAAACACAGTCTTCTTTTACCAGATTAATGAGGCTAAGATGACCCATCACTTTTTTTTTGTCTGAATGCATAGTAACACTACTTTTAGGTAGGACAGGTGTTGCCTTTGAACAGGAAACAGATGCTAGCTGGAATTGTCAGGTGTTTCCATAAGGAAAACTCACCTACTGTTGGCCTATTTGATAACTAAATTTCATTGTCGATCCAGTCAGATACAGTTGAATAACACTTGTGTGACAGTGACAAGCATGCCTGTTAATGAAAACAGTTTGATGATTATTTAGAGTAGTTCACACATCTCTGCTGATCCCAAGGAAGATACACAAGCCATCACACTCTATCATTACTGTGGTACATACTGAAAGTAAAGGAAATAACTTACAGTAGTTTACTGCAATACAGATAAAAAAAATCCTGTTTTTTTTTACAAGGCTAAAGTGACAATTTACTACAGTGGGGAAAGCAGCAGTGAAATCTTGTGTAACCTTAATTCAAGGACCTGAAAAGAATTCAGGTAATAAAATCAAATTTATGTTTGAACAGATATAAAAATTCTATAGATGATTTTACATTTAAGGAAAATGATCCAGTGTGAGGACTTCTCATTAGTTTTCAAGGGCCATTTGGCAGATAATAGAACTCATCCACTAGAAACATTTATTTTTCCTGCCTTACAGGAACATCTCTGCTTATCTCTGAACAACAAGATCCACTGTAGGACGAAAAAGATTGCTCTGCAGCAGAGATGCAAGTGCCAGGAGGGAAAACAGCAGAGAGAGAGAGAGAGAGGAGAAAAAAAAAACTTACCCAACAAAATAATAAAGAATGGAAACTCCTTAAGGTTTGGATTTTTTTCAAGAAAAAGTCCACTGAGATGCAAATCCAAACTGAAACCCTGGCTTTACAAAGCTGAATTACAGCAAAGCCTGTGGTGACATTCAGCTAGATTTTGTGCAAGGCTGTGGAAACCCCACAATTGTTGAATTTTTCAGGGCTCCCACAGTCTGCAGTTGTGGCAGAGCCAAATGTGTGGCTTACGAAGTCTGACATTTACTGACTGGAAAACTTTTCAAAGCCAACCAGATTTTCTTCCCTTCCAGGCAATTTCACCAATTTGAAACTTACTAGAATGCTCAAGTTTAAACCAGTGACTGCCTACAGTGCATCCATCTAACTCTGATTAATGTTAAAGGGGGTTGATGGGAGGGGAAAGTACGTGCCCCTCAGATTTTTGAAAATACAAATAACCCTGCAAGTTGGGACCACCTTTTCTAAAAAAAATAAGGAACTCCACACAGTAGCAAAACAAAACTGTCTACATTTTGAATATTAATATCAATTTAAATCTTCTTGGCATTAAAAACAAAATCCTCCCCTTCCTTTGAAAAAGAAAAGTGGATAACAAAGGCTCCCAGAGAAAGTATTCAGATATTTATTTTTAAATTTCCCACTGGTTTCATTACCATGGTTTCAAATTCAGGAGTGATGTACAAGGTTGTGAAAAGAGATCTAATTTTCACCAACTTAAGTTTAAGTTGGACTCCCATAGACCTACTTGTACCCAATGTACCAGGAAGTCCAAGATACTTTAGGTTACTCACCAACGAGCCAGAGAAAGATGTAAGATGATGTAGGTTCAAGTTTCACAGATATCATCAGCATTTTGATATAGCTGATTTGAGTCTGTGCTTGAGGCAGAGTTGCTTCTTGGGCTCTGGTGATTGTGACCCAGGGAGTCCCTCAATGCCAACTTGCTGAGGGCACACCATACCATAACTCACATCAGGCCTGACACATTCATTGCCCTGAGTCACTGTTGTCATAACACTGTCTACACACTATCTTGTAAGGTATCATATGCAAACTGGTAACACTGAAGTCATTAACATTATTGGGTGATGTATAAGGAATTATAGATGTGTACTGGAAATATGTTCTGAAATGTGTTTGGCAAGCAGTGCATAAACTCTACCTGTCCCAGACAAAGAATTATTGATTCACCTGCTTGACTGTGTCTCCAGTGTAAATTGAGCAAGGCAAAGCCAGAAACAGTGGAAGTACATGTACACAGAAGGTAAACAAAGCTCCCAAACAAGTAAGTGGGGGAGATGTCCACTTAACAATGACAACGGGGATGGAGGGATGAAGTCTTTTTGGCTCTTGGAACAAAGACAATGGACTTCAGAAAATATAATCAGAAACAGAAAGCCATTTCGGCATCCAACACTGAGGAACACACGAGGCCAGAGCTCTTGATATCTGAGACAGGTGGATCCTTCAACCAAGGGGGTTGATGTCTTTGGGAACTGACTATATGTGTGAAACCTTCTTGGGCAAAAATTGTAATTTGAGACTGTGATGGATACCTCTGAGAAGTCCGAGCCACAGGCCTCTGGTATGACCAGGGAGTACAAGGAGAGGACATGGCTGGGGGGATCCAGCTATGTCTTAAGCCAGGATGTGTTTGAGACTCCACCATGGTCCAGTCAATCATAACAGTCGAACACGGGTGAGCCCGATGCTGGGGAGGGAACCTTGGGCAAGTCTGTAATTTTATTTCCCATTACAATGATGTACAATGACACCCCCAAATTAACATTTTTAGTTAATTTACTTGTATTAGAAGAGGTAGTGGTACAACAAAGAGAGGTAGCATTGTTATCTACTTTTCATTTCCCTGTAGTTAGGTGGTGCGGGGGAGGGGACTATTCAGAGTAGTTTGTTTATGTACACAGGTATGACCCTTGAATCCTCCTGCGAGATCTCAATGAAACTTTAACGGAAGTACTCTGAAATTCTCTCGCATAGCTTTCTAGGGATGGCAGCTTTATTTCTTCCTCTGCAGCGGGACACTTTCACACACCAGTCAGCGATAACTTCAGCAGGAGCCATTGCAGCATACAGACTACCCACATAGGGGCCTGGGCAGCTTCAGGATGCCAGCAGCAGCCATGGTCTCTGTGCCTTTGTTATCCATAGCAGCAAGATACCAGCCAAAATCACCACTGCCAGTATTCAGTGCCATTGCCCTATACTCATAGTTTCATGTAACCAAGCAATTCTGTCTTCATTTCCCTTAACCCTGGTGGGTCATACTCACTGTGGCTTGTGCTGTGAGAGGTGTTGTACAAGCACATACTGAAACAGAAGTGTCAAAAGGCATGTCTTGTTTAAAACTTTAGGGGAGGAAGGGAAAGGAGTTCTGAACCTTAATTTTCACTTTCAATTGTGACTGTATTGACAACGGTACCTCTGTGTGTTTTATCTGTAGTTGCTGCCATTGCAGCCTTGAGGGGTTCCCTCTCCACACCTGTGGTAAGCCTAAACCAGATTAGAAGGAGAAAGAAGAGGACTTTGGATGACATGCTCAGTGAGATCCTGCAAGCCAGTGCTAAATCAGACCATGAGCAGAAGGGTCTGGAGTATGGATATTGCAGACTGTATGGAGAGGAACAGATAGGAAAAAGATTCAGGAAAAGGAGAGGGAGATGCAATAGGACAAAATGGGGCTTCTCTTGCAGCAAGCACAGATGCTGCAAGACTCTTGTGGACTTCCAGGTTCAAGAGTTCATGGCTCACTTCCCCTTGCAGTCCATGGAGAACTCCACTGCAGCATCTCTCTATGCCCCTCCTTAACATTCCACTTGGCATCATGGGCTGCATCCCTACCCCTGCCTCTCCACACCAGCGGACATTAAAGACATCTACAGCTTCACATATACTGACCTGGAAGAGCCGTAGTTGATGTGTGTATAACGAAAATGGACAAAAATGTTCCATCCCCTTCTTTAAACTCTGTCCCATAAATTGGTTGAATTTTTAATGTATTTGCTTTTAACTTGCACATAATTTTGTGAAGTGTTTTCGTTACTGAATAAAACTCTGTTAGGAAAATAATTAATCTTTATTCATTCCCGGTATAGGCTTCAGAATACCTGGCAATAGTGAAAGCACCCACTTACTTTTTATTGTACACTGTGATGCCACTCACAGGATTAGTGACCAACACAGTGTAATAATCATAAATGTACAGCAAGCCCCACAGCATTAATAGGTACATTGTCAGTGTTCTATTCATTGATGTGCATCAAGTTCCTAACAGGTCGCCAAACTGCAGGGCCAGGTAAAGCACAATCCATCACAAAGCATTACTGTGGCTCGCTGTTAAAGTGCTTATTCAAAACCTCCCTGAGCTGTATCATTCCACGCTGAGCTCTTCTGATGCAGCCTTGTGTCTGGCTGTTCAGACTCTTCCCTTCATCGCAGCAGCAACTTTTCCTTCTCTCCTTCACAGACATTATGCAGGACACAGCAGACAGCTATAACCACTGGGATTTTTTCTCACTGAGATACAATCTTGTGAGTAAAGAATGACAGCGTCCCGTCAATCTACCCAAAATAAGTTCAGCTGTCATTCTGCACCTGCTGAGCTGGTAGCTGAATCTTTCCTTGGTGCTGTCAAGGTGGCTGGTGTACCTCTTTATGAGCCAGAAGAATAAAGGGTAGGCTGGGTCCCCTGGGATCACTGTTGGCATTTTAATATCACCAATGATCATCGTCAGAAGGGAGAGAAAGTCCCTGCTTGTAGCTTTCTGAACAGTCCAGTGTTCTTAAAGATGTGAGTGTCATGCGCCTTCCCTGACCAGCTAACACTGATATCAGTGAAGCATCCTTGGTGATCCACCAGTGCTTTTATAACAATAGAAAGGTAGCACTTTCTGTTGATGTATTCTGTGGCAATGTAGTCTGGTGCCAAAGTAGGGATATGAGTGACATCTATTGCTCCACCACAATTCAGGAACCCCATTGCTGAAGATCCATCCATTATGTCCTGCACATTGCTGAGAGTCACAGAGCTACACAGCAGGAGATGATTAATGGATCTGCACACTTGTATGACAACAACCCCTACAGTGGATTTTCCAACTCCAGAATGATTTCCCACTGACTGGTAGCAATCCAGTGTTGCACATTTCCATAGTGCAATTGCCACTCTCTTCTCCCACTGTCAGTGAGGCTCTCATTCTGGTGTCCCTGCGCTGTAGGGCTGGGGCAAACTCAGCACACAGATCGAGGAATGTGGCTTTGCACATCTGAAAGTTCTGCAGCCACGGCTCATCATTCCAAGCGTGCATTACGATAGGATTCTATCAGTCAGTGCTAGTTTCTCAGGTCCAGACCTAGCGCTCCACCATCTGTAGCTGCTCTGTGAATGCTACCAACAATCCTGAACTGATTCTTGCTATGTCTCACAGCAATCTGCCCTCCAGGAAATTGTGTTCCCTGTGGCTGTTCTTGTGGATCTGCAAATACTGGAGGATTGCTTGCAATGCTCATGACAATCGTGCAGAGCTATGCAGGACCCATGATTCTGTCAGAGATGGTGGACAGTGACAAGTCTCACATGGCTCTGTGGCATTTCAAAATAGGCATGAAAATTATGGGACAGAATTGACATTACAAACGTAGCATGATTGGAACCTGACCCTGCAGTCCCAGTCACCCCTGCATGACTTGTTTCTACCCCACATCATTGCCAAAACTTCCTAAAAGACAACATGCTGTACGGTGGTGAGTTGCACACTGGGATACCTACTCATGGTGTACTGCACTATGCATTGAAACAAGCACTTTTGGTGAGTACATTCAGGATTGATGCAAGGAGCCAAGTGTGCATTTACAGAAGCAATATACTAATTGTGATGGTTTTATTCTAAAGTAACTTGTGTCTGCAAAAGTTTGTAATGTAGACATGCCCTGAGGCACAAAAGGTGCTGTAAATAGAGGCAATGTACAGTAATGGGAAAAAATCATGCTTTATCACATTCAAAACAGAGGTGGCGAAACCTACCTTAAAGTCCTTTATTGTGCCTCTAGAAGTAATCTGATCCTATTACTCTGCTAAGTCCAGAGAAAGATTTTATTCAGGAACTTTGTGGAACACCTTACTTGCTTACCAGATTAGACAGTGAAATTCTAGGCTCTCTTTGTTAAGCACCCACAAACTCTCCCTTGCTGCCTTTGATTTTGAAGAACCAAAGGATTTATTCTTATTATTGAACTTCAGAGCTTATATGATTTGGAGCTTGTATGTCTTTAATTTTTTTTTTCAATTCTTCATGTGGTTTTCGCACTCTCAGAATGGAATTTGCATGATGAACATAATGTGTATATCAAAATTGCAGCAATTTCCTGAACTTTCATTTTTGTTTGAGGGAACTGTTTTAAGCTGTTTCCAATCAGAGTCCTACTAGACACCAACCCACTGATAAAAAATTATAGTATTTATCAAAGAGTAGTCCACGAATTAGCTTTGCCCTTTTATTTATTTTGAATTCCATAATTCAATGCTTCTGACTCCCAGTGTTTTTTTTAAAACAACTATATAGCATGTGTAATATTTTCCTTCCTCTCTGTATTTGCTTATTAATGTTTACACTGTGTTAGAGATCTTTGGCTGTAATTTATTTCTGTTCCTTTGATTACAAAATAAGTAGCACTTCACATTGCTCATCGTTACTTTGAATGTCACGTATGTTCTTGTTGTTAGCAATGTGCATTTGTTCCTCCCCAGACCCAAAAGATTTCCAAGTCCTACTAAGTTTTTTTGGCAAGATAGGAAGCAAACTATTATTTAATATATTGCTCCACTGAATTGTATCCATCTTATGTTTTACTCCCCAAATGAAATCTTACAATCTCTTGTTAATTGTACTGTTGTTGTAATCGTGTTGGTCCCAGGATATGAGAGAGACAAGGCGGGTAAGGTCATATCTTTTACTGGAGCAACTGCTGTTGCTGAAGAAGAGCCCCGTGGATCTCACAAGCTTGTTTCTTTCACGAGTAGAAGTTGGTCCAATAAAGATATTACCTTATCCACCTTGTCTCTATCAATGCCGTGGTTAGTCCTGATCCAAAGCCCATTGAAGTCAATGTATGTCTTTCGATGATCTTCAGTGGGTTTTGGATCAAGCCCTTGTGTTGCGGGGTGGTCACCCCACTCCAGCTCAGAAGGGATTAAAAGCCAGCCCTTGGAGAGGGCTGGGGCTGAGAGAAAAAGTTAGGCTGATTGGGGAAGCAGCAACAGCTGGGGCCATGCCCCAATCAGGCCACAGTGGCCCTATAAAAGGGCTGTGAGCTAGGCGCTCAGATAGTCTCTCTCTAGTTGTAGAGAGAGAAGGACATGGCTGTGGGAGCTGAGCAGGATACTTAGAGTGGAACAGGGCTGGGGAAGGCCAGAGGCGCTGGGGAGCTCCAGCCTGGAAAATCCCCAGGCTGCAGGCCCTGCTAAAGGCCAGGAAAGGTACTGGGGCTACAGAGGTATAGCCTGGGAATAGGCAGAGGCAGCTGGTCCAACCCCCTTGCCGATGATGAGTGGTTTACAGGCTGCCCCAATGAGCGGGGGCTAGAGGGTGACTGGCAGTAGCCACTGAGGCAAGGTGGGGATAGAGGGTTGGGGATTTCCCTGGGTGGGGAGACCCAGATTGTGGGTTACTGCTGGGGGCAGAACCCTGATGTAGAGGGGCACCGGAGTCTGGGAGGGACACGGGGGGCCAGTGGCAGGTGAGACACCAGCCTGCAGAGGGTGCTCTGAGCTGGAAGAGCTAATTCCCAGGATGACCAGCAGGAGGCACCACACCAGTGAGTCCTTGCTTCGCTACACCTTGAAATATAGGTATCTGATCCTGCAAAACACTTACGAACGTGCATAGCCTTCCTTTCATGGGTAATTTCCAAAGCCTAATTTGGGACATCACTCAACATGAATTGTGCATTTGTCTCAGGAAAAACTAGAACTTTTAATCAAATTATCAGACTATACCAATGGCTATATGACAAGACTAGAGAAGCACATTGTGTGGGAATTTCAAACTTTCTATTGACTATTACAAGCCAAATTCTGCCCTCAGTTGCATAGGCTATTCAGTCATGTTGTTATTGGCTGTCATGTCTTTCAGTGAGCCTAATAAATAGTTCAAAGTGAATAACTTATTCAACAAATTGCTCCCCTTTTTTCTTTTTTTGTAAAATGGTTAGTGAACAGAAATATATTTTATTCACAGTAGTTCATTCTGGCCTAATGAGGATTTGATTACTTATACAAAATGGAACCGCTCCAACAGGAGAGACTGAGAGAGATTGACTCTATACTACTGGCAATTCCGGGGGCACTCTAAATCTCAAGTTTTTGTGCACAAAAAGAATTCAAAATCTGTCTTTTTTTCCACATTGGAATGAAAAGAAATCCCAAACTTCAAATTTTTTCATCAAGTGGGATTCTTGTTTCCCAGCCAGCCCTAGTTGTAAATAGTTATTTGAACTTTAAATTTGTACATCTTGTTGGTTAGTTTTCTGATTATGTAAGTCATGTGATAGTATTTCTGTTCCCTGATTGGAAGATGGATGAAGCTAATCAACACAATATGTATCTGGAATATTAGCATAGACTGTACACTCTGAACTTTGCCTTCAGCAGATGTTGAAGCATTTAAATCTCAAATGAGTTTGATTTGAGTTTATTCTGTTCAGTGTATTATGTTGTGTGTATCATGTAACAGCAAAGTCACAGAAAGAGACTACAAAAGGTTTGTAAACAGGATTGCATCTAAATCTGTTTTCAGGGGTAGAATTATACAGTTGGTTGAGGAGGGGAAAGAAAATCTAAATAGGACAACAGATTAGGAAATAATTTCTTACAATTTTTTAGAACCATAAATGTATTTAAAAGAATAATTGAGTAAAATGTTACAAAAGTTCAGTAATCGGCTGTGAGGGGAGTGAGCAGAA
This sequence comes from Chelonia mydas, assembly GCF_015237465.2. Lineage (NCBI taxonomy): Eukaryota > Metazoa > Chordata > Testudines > Cheloniidae > Chelonia > Chelonia mydas. The sequence goes on from NC_057850.1 coordinate 157,629,757, forward strand.
GCAAATCTTGCAAGATTTTGGGGGAAAACAATTATATACACATTATAAACAAATATAAATATTTCCATGACACTGTTTTTTATGTAAATAAGATGAATTTTATGTAGATCTCTTCTGGTATTTTCTGATGTATTTTTACTCAGAACATCTAGCTGATGTGAGATTGTATGAGCATGGTATGGACAGGTTGATGTAGTTTGAAAATCTTCTCCACAATTTATACCCAATATTGTTATCCTAATGTTCATCCTGGCATCATCTGAAATCACTAAGCTATGACGCCAGAATAAGCATATGATATAAAAACATTAAGTAGTGATTTGAGAATGTACATAAAAGCACCATGAAAAAATGCAGTCCTCTGCTATCTACACACTTCCCCAATATTGCTGCTTAATCCTGTCCTGGATTATTGTAATTACTGTCTGTTGTCACAGTTTAATGATTTCTGATGAGGTCTTAGACTACAAAGTAGCATGATGAGTTAGTAAGGAGGGGAATTATAGTCTGCTTGTGTCTTTGATTTGGATTTTGAGAGAGTAGCATTTCCAAGGGAGACAGCTGAAAAGTTCCTGATTATGGTACTAGACTGAATTGCTTTGAATCAGGCCATTTTGTGCTATAATCGGGGAAAAAAAAGAGCCAGAGGTTGGCAGAATTTATTTAGATGAAGTTCTGGTGGTCTATTGGAATAAGCAAATTTAAAGTGCAGTTTGAGTCCATGTATTTTACCATAAACTTCAAGACTATAACTAATGCCGCTGGATGATTCGAACACACTTGTTATGGAGGTTGCCAGGAACTCCCTTAACCACTAAAATTCCAACTGGCATATGAAGGAAAAACAAACCAAATTCTTCTGAAATCCCCAAGATTCTAGGGGCATTCTCCATAAAGATTTTTAGTATAGCAATACAATAGGCTACACTGTGTCATTTTTTTTCAGCAAGAATGAAGAACCGTTCCACACCCAGCCTTCTTGTCATCCCAGCTATTTCTACCTATTTGGTTTTCCCTCTTTATTCCTGGAAATATAACAAAAGAATCAGTGGCAAATAATTTAATTTTATGCACCTGGCTACTATGCATGCTGTTAGTACGTTATCTGAACTTTCTGGCTCGGGCAAGCTAACCATTTTCTATTTATTTATTGGCCAGAAATTTTTTTTGGCAGATGCAAAAAGTTTTGTGTGAAATTCCTGATATCTTTTTAAAAAATCAGCAAAACCTGAAAAGTTGGGTTTGGGCTGTAAACTGAAGTTTTCTGTTTCAAGTTTTCAACAACAAAGTAGAAATTTTTCACAGAAAGCCCTACGGATTAGGACTAGTGAAAACAGTGACAAATAGAGACATCTTAAAGGGTCCTGATTTTCAGAAAGTGGTGAGCCCTCACTTTCTGAAAATCTCACCACTATAAGGAGTCAAGAGTTGAGCCCCCATAATTGAGGCATCAAAAATCATTAGACTCTTGAAAGTCATTGACTTCAATTTTTGTAAACCACGAGCTTTGTGCTGGAGGGGCCATTCTTTAGGGTTGAAAGAGCAATTCAGCCTTTGCCCTCTGCTCAAATTCCTAATAAGGTTGCTCTGTAGTGGTGGCTTAGTGATGTGGACATTTGCTCATTAGAAAATGGACAGAGATGTCTATCCTTCTGATGGTGTGCAGAGTACATACACTACATGCCTCCCAAGCAAGGGTATAAATATTAGCAGTGTAGCTGGTGAGATACTACTTAGGCAAGTAGAGTAAAGGCATACCAGAACCTAATACTATGTACCCTGCAGGGCTATCTACACACCCAAGCAATGCCTTCTGTGTTTACACCTCTATTTTCAGCAATCTCGTGTCCTGTTGCCAGACCCTTTCCCTGCTGCCTGCCTTCTGCTGGAGCCATTCACAGCCACATATAGCTACCCACCACAGCATGGATGCAGACCGCTTTTCACTGTAGCGGGTAGTTAGACTTAGGGCATGGCTACACTTGCAGATGTAGAGTGCTGGAAGTTAAACCAGTCCTCAGAGACAGCAACAGAGAAAGCACTGCTGTGCGTTTACACTGTCAGCTGCAAGCGCAGTGGCGGGGCCACATTAGCAGCTCTTGCAATGCCACAGGGAGCAGTGCATTGTGGTAGCTATCCCAGTATGCAAATGGCTGCAATGTGCTTTTCAAATGAGGGGGTGGGGATGGGGTGTGACAGGGAGTGTGCTGTGTGTATGTGGGGGGAGAGACTGTGTTTTTGGGGGCAGAGTGTGTCAGCATGCTGTCTTGTAAATTCAGACAGCAGCAGGGGGAAACCCTGACATTAGTGCCCCCCCCCCACGCACAAATGTTTGCTGCTGCAGCAGCGGCATTCCACAGTAATGGTTTGCTTTGTCCCGGAGCAGATAACCATGCCGGCTGTCAGAAACTGAGCTTTGGAAGGGGATATCCCCCATGCCTGCAGCTGAGGTCAAAACAATGACAAAAGTGGCCACTTGACTTCAAGAGATTCTGGAACATTTCCGGAGGCCAATCACAATGCAGTAATGTCGTTCACACTGACACCCCTGCTCTCCAGCCAGAGCGCAGAAGCTCTATGCTTCTCGTGGAGGTGGATTACTAGGGGTGCTCCAGCTGCAGAGTCCAGGCGCTCTAAGTGCCTTGCCATTGTGGACACCTCAGGAGTTAGGGTGCCTGGGGCTGATTTAATGCAAGTGTAGCCAAGGCCTTACTCTACACGCTGTCACCAGTGTAGACATGGCCTGTCAGATTAATTAAAAAATGTCAGTGGACAGCCATCACATAAAAATTCAACCTATCTACGTTCTTATATCATGGCCATAAGCACGGTATAAGAACTATAAACTAGAGGTAAAAGACTATTACTAATCCAGTCACTTGTAAGTAGCAGTCTTGGCAAACTATGTCACAATGTACATCCTGATTCATATTATCTCCAGGTGTTTTTTGTATTTTTGTCCCCTCACTGTCAGCATACTGACATACATCCTGCAGTTTAGTATGATCTGACTATCCCCTTGCTTTTCTGTCAAAATGGGAAACACATAACAGGATGACCATTCACTGGGCCAAAAGGAGGAGGTAAAGCGAAGGCTCCATCTGCTTTCCACCCAGGGTCCTTCCTGTTAGTTATGTTTATGAAAAGACATTTGAAAAGGATGTGGGGGTAAAATCAATTTATAATGATGCTTAGACGATGTAAAGGGAGTAGAGATTCTAGTTTCTCGGTGGTATTTTTCAGGTCTTGTTTGTAATACACATTCAGCAAGAGAATTGTACTGTGTGCGCTTTAAGTGATGGTTATTTTTAACACCTGTATTTTTGTGTTTTCACTAAAAAAATTACTGTTCACCTGGGAACTGTTTGACATTCCAATTTCTTTCCTCACTCCATCTAACCCTTTTCATTTCTCTCCTTTCCCCTACACCCTCTGCAATCCAAAATGTCACTAGCCCACCAACAGATGAGACAATACCAAATCATTGTTCTCATTATGTATTTTCATCCAGTTATATTTCACCTGTCATTCTCTTGCCCAATACCATAATGTATTTAAATTCAGTCTCAATCCTCCATAGATATGACAAGGTGTGAATTATGCTACAATGTAATGCACATCTTATTTCTTATGAGGTACAAGGCCACATGTCAAGTACCATTATATGCACACATTATGAATGATTACCCCATGACTCACACATTGAAGTGTCTTGTTGGGTTTAAACAATAGCTCCATGCAAATATTATTTAAAAATATAATGAAAGAAAAAGGTTTGGAGTAAATTGTTTTCAAAAGCAGTAAATGCCAAGTGAGTTCCATACTTTTAATTCAGTAATATAAAACATACAATAAAATTAAACAGTAGTGCATTCACATAAATATGTAAGTTTCTGCACTATTTAAAATGAGCCTAAAAAAAATCTCCTAGAGCAGAAGTTCTCAACCAGGGGTACACGTACCCTTGGGAGTATGCAGAGGTCTTCCAGGGATACATCAACTCATCTAGGTATTTGCCTAGTTTTAGAACAGGCTACATAAGAAGCACTAGCAAAGTCAGTACAAACTAAAATTTCATACAATTATTTGTTTATACTGCTCTATATAGAGTAAAAGCTGTGTTATCTGGCACTTTATCAACCGGAAAGCTCTAGAAACCAGCATTTTGGGGTGCTGGATCCAGGCAGCGCTCACCTCGGGCGGCTCCCTACAAGAAGTGACATGTCCCTGCTGCTCCTAGGTGGAAGATTGGCCATGGGGGCTCTGTGCATTGCTCCGCGGCTCCCATTGGCCGGGGATAGTGCACAGAGCCACCTGGCCGTGCCTCTTCCTAAGAGCAACATGGACATCTCACTGCTTGCAGGGAGACTCCTGAGGAGAGCGCTGCTCAGATCTGGCACCCCAAAACCCCTCCCATGCCCCAACCCCCTGCCCAGAGCCCCCTCCCACACCTAAATTCCCTCCCTCCATTGGTAAATATAACTCTTAGTCGACTGGAATTTTTGGCTAACTGGCAGCCCCCGTTCCTCCAACATACCGGATAACACAACTTTTACTGTACTATACACTGAAATGGAAGTACAATATTTATATTGTAAAAATGAGAACATAAGCAATTTTCAGTAATAGCGTGTTGTGACACTTTTGTATTGTTAAGTGTGGGTACGCAAGACAAATCAGACTCCTGAAATGGGTACAATAGTCTGCAAAGGTTGAGAGCCACTACGCTAGAGTCTTTAGCAGCAAAACCAAGTTAGGCCTCAATTTTTAACAGTAACTAGTGATTTTGAGTGATGCACGTTTTGCTAAACTCTCTCTAAACTGCTACTTTTTCCCCCAAGAGATTACGCCCTACATTTTCAAAAGTGATTAGGGATTTAGGTGCCCAATTTGAGTCATAGTCTATTGCTCATCTGTGGTACATCTGGTCCAGTATCCTTTCTCTGACGGTGTCCAATACCAGACGCTTCAGAAGAAGGGTCAAGAAACCACATGACAGGGATATGTGAGGTAATTTCCCTCCCTTGACCGTCTCATCCTGATCTCTTATACCTGGATTCTGGTTTTAGCCCTGAAACATGAGGTTTTATCTCCCTTCCAATACTTGTTAGCATTAATGATTATAATTCTGGATATTCTTTTTATCCATATAAACATCCAGTCTGTCTTTGGATCTTGCTATGATGTTGCCCACAATGCCATCCCATGACAATGAGTTTCCTAGTCTAATTACATGTTGTAACTGTTAGAGAGCTTATTCCTTCACTCTCCCACTTCCCTGGTCCTTTTTCGCATGAACAGAGAGCAACAATACCCAAAGTCCGAAGGTGCAAAACAATTCAATGTTTATTGGGGTGAACTTCCAGCAAGCTTAAATACAAGTTCCTTTTTTCTTATTTTCAAATCCCAACTTACTTCCTGTTTGCCCCTAATTTATATAGTAATATTCTTAGCTATACCTTAACCAATCATTCTACTGAAATTTAACTAACCAATCCTAACATATTGTAACATGATTAGCTAACCAATTATATCCCACCACCTTAATTAGTTTACACCCAGCAAAATTAATTATACAGCAGACAGAAACAATCACAGAACCAGACAGAGACCATGCCAATAAACAATAGCAAAGTGGGGAACTATAATGACAAAACAATACAGAAGTGAGGATTTCACAACTACATCTATAAAGACATAAGAGTTTCCCAGCTGTGTCTATTGATAAGTGAGTTCTTAGCAGACAGAAAACTATCAACCTCAATTTCCTTTTACATCTTCTAGGCACTTCCCTTTCTCTGGAGGTAATAGGCACTATCAGGACAGGATTGTATTCCTAATACTCCTTCTTTCAATAGCACCTTCTTTCAATGTGACTACTTTGGAATGTGAGGATGTGACCGGTCGCTTCCCAGCTTATGGCTGCCTCTGTCGCTTAGCCAAAGGCCTTAGCCTAAGAACAGGGCCTCAGACTGTCACAGTAAGAGAAGGACCTTACACTGGCAGACAGTGATTTTGATTCTTTCTTTTATACCTCTGACTAGCCAAGTGATAAGAATACACCTAAATTCTTAAAGTACAGGCCTTTGCAGACAGGCCTGAATATCTATATCCTAAGAGTAACCTTGAAAGGTAAAGTGCTGAGCATTCACCCTCTGAAAATCAGGCCACTTTAAGGTGTCTCAGGTTGTGCACCTAAAATCCCTAGTCAATTTTGAAAATGTAGGCCTTAAATTCTGTACTAATTCCCTTCTCCCCCCGCCCCACCAATATCTCCCCCTGGCTTGATCGTCATACTTAACGGTGCTCTTGAAATGGTTTGTCTGCTGACATTTACTTGTTTGGATGCTTGCAAAGTAGTTTCTCATGTGAAAGTGAAATATTGTAATAAAACAGAAGTCATTTTTGAAGGACTGTAGGCTATGGTCTATGGTGGCCAGATTGGAGCAGCAATGTAGAGTTTTTCCTTTGACATTTCTCAAAGCATGAAGTGTTGGTGACTGCAAGCATCCAAACGTCAGAGGGCTTTCTACACTTCTCCCTTACCTACACACCCCATGTTGCAGCACTACAAAAGCAGCTTGTCCACTGTCAAGTTAATAGCAAATATAATAAGGCCTTGAAAATAATAGGTTCAAAAGCTAGAAGAAATGTGGCATCATCTAGCAAGACAAGCTTTGGGAAGATGCTAAGCTTGGAACATGGCTAATTAGATGGTAACAAACTGGTTCTAGTATCAAAACAAAGTTGTGATAAACTGGTAATAACCTTTCACAAATCAGTGTTATCTTACAATTTTATAGTATGTGTAAGAAAGGGATCAATCTAAACCGGTAAAACAGTAACAGTTAATATGACCTCGCTTGTATGATGCGCAGTATAAAAGAACCAGGCTTGCTAGGGGTATTTGTCAGATCCTATCTGACCATGCTGGAGCAAGTCAAGATGAGAGGGTTATACCTAGAATTGATTCTTTTGTGAGTATTCTGATCAAATGTTTATGACTGTTACTGTGGGTGTAGTAATTGCTTATTCCTTAAGCTTTCAGACATGTTTAGAGCAACTGTATTTATTAAATCCAAAGGCCAAATTATATTAAGGTATTTATGATTAATTTAATGTCTGGTGGTATCCTGCATACACAATGATGTCAACAAACTTCCAACCGCTTGGCATCAGGGTTCACATGGAGACTTAATGTGCACCAGGCTACAGTGCTGTAGACTTACATGCTAGCTTTCCTCACACTAAATTGCTGTATAGACAAGCCCCAAGTGGCTTGGGTGCCTAAGGCCCATTTTGAAAAGTGAGTTATGTAGTTAGGAGCCTAAGTCCTGTTGACTTTCCATGAGACTGAGGCTCCTACGTGCATATATAGCTTTTGAAAGTGGGAGTTGAGTACCTAAATCATTTAAGTGCTTTTGCAAATTTTACCTGAAGCGACTTGCTAAAGCTGCACTGTGAGTATGTAGCAGTGCCAGGAGCAGAACCCTCTGCTTTCTCTCTCCTGCTCTTGTGTCTTAACCACCAGCACAGCCAATCTCCTTATGAGCAGGTGGCTTTCCCACTGATCTAAGGCATCCTGCATAAAGTCAAACTCACTTCCTTTCATTACAGATAAATGAACACTAAGAAAACAAAGCTCAGGTTTGGCTGCTCTCAACGTTGCATGTTTGGGGTTGCTGGACACCCTACGTCTTCTCTCCCTCTGCCATAAGATCCCTTTGTTAGGCCATCCCAGCTCTGAAGCCTGCTTCCTCCCTTTCTAAGATGGTAGTTTTGGTTTTATTAAGATCTCCAGTCACATTCCCTATAAGCCAATCAATGCACTTCCCAGCCCTGTCCATTTTATAAGATAATATCAAGTGCAAAAATTGTACTCTTGTGTACCCACCCTCTTCTCATAACCCTCTGATCCCACCAAAAAATTCAACAAAAACAAAGTGCACTTGTCAAACATTTTCGATAAGTTCCCAGTGCACCTCTCCCAGTCACTGACATTAAATAGCTGTCAGAATCGTTATTAAGGGTCAAAAAACAATTTCTCTGTGTGTCTGAAGGAGAGAAATCTCTATTTTGATCTTTTCTTCATTCCAGGGAAAAAAAAACAATCCAAGCCTATTAAACTCCCTTAGGGGTGGTAATAGCCATGATTCATTTTTATGAAGTTGCTCTGTGAATTTGAAATGTTTAAGTTCTGTTTAAATAGTAGTATCGTTCCTTTGCTGGCATTTGGATTTGGATGAAAATGGTTCCTGAGCTCTTCCTGCAGCTGCTTGTCAAGTGCTCGGAGTATAGAAATAATGGAGTGTTGTCACATTAGATCTAATGCTTCTGTTCTTGCATGCCAAATTGTGACAAGGTCAATGCGCATCACCAAGCTCTGAAGATACCATTTAAAACTGGGTATTGTAAATTTCTGAATACAGTTGTTTGAATTCTAAACAAATGTAGGAAAATAATTTTATCATGAGATAATATTGGCTACTCAGGGAGTAGTCCTCAAGCTCTCCCCTGCACCTGGCCAAATCTTGACAGGTGCTTGGCATCTGAAGCTCCCATGGAATCTAATGGGAATTTCAAATGCTCATAGATGTTCATAACCTCTTAAGATTTGATTTATAGTGTTTAATGTTATTATGGATGCACTGTATAGTCTAGCAAGCTCATTAAGTGGCAAAGGAATAATATAGTTTATATGGAGGGCTTTTGTGCTACTGTTATGACAAGTATTCATAACCTGGCTTTCAAAAGTTGAGGATACAATAAATGTTAGAATTTTTGAATCGCTTGGTTTTTGGCTGCTCAAAAATCTTTGTTGCCCATGTAACTGCAGTGGTACCTGCAAATGAGGTAAGACTAGTGTCAAGATTCCTTCCCCACTCTGAACTCTAGGGTACAGATGTGGGGACCTGCATGAAAACCTCCGAAGCTTACTTTTACCAGCTTAAATTAAAACTTCCCCAAGGTTCAAACTATTTTACCTTTTGCCCTTGGACTTTCGCTGCCACCAGCAAACATCTAACTGGGTTTTTTATTGGGAAAGAGCCATTTGGAAACATCTTTCCCCCCAAAATCCTCCCAAATCTTACCCCATTTTTTCTGGGGATGGTTTGATAAAAATCCTCACCAATTTGCATAGGTGACCACAGACCCAAATCCTTGGATCTTAAGAACAATGAAAAAACAATCAGTTTCTTAGAAGAATTTTAATTAAAGAAAAAGTAAAAAAGAATCACCTCTGTAAAATCAGGATGGTAAATACCTTACAGCGTAATTAGATTCAAAACATAGAGAATCCCTCCAGGCAAAACATTAAGTTACAAAAAAAAATAAAAACAAGATTATCCATTCCATTCAGCACAGCTTATTTTCTCAGCCATTTAAAGAAATCCTAATCTAACGCACATCTAGCTAGATTACTTACTAAATTCTAAGACTCCATTCCTGTTCTGTTCCAGGCAAAAGCATCACACAGACAGACCCAGACCCTTTGTTTTTCCCCCCTCCAGCTTTGAAAGTATCTTGTCTCCTCATTGGTCATTGTGGTCAGGTGCTAGCGAGGTTATCCTAGCTTCTTAACCCTTTACAGGTGAAAGGGTATTTCCTCTGGCCAGGAGGGATTTTAAAGGTGTTTACCCTTCCCTTTATATTTATGACAACTAGCTACCTCATTTGTGAGTGCAAATGCAATTGTACTGTCAGCTCTGGAACTGAGGGTCAAAGAGTAAATAAGGGCCAGATCTTCAAAAGTATTTAGGTAATGAGTGATGCAGATAGGCACCTAGTGGGATTTTGCAAAGTGCCTAAAGAAGTTGGGTTCATAACTTGCACTGTTTCAATAGGAGTTAGGTGCCTAATTTGTTTAGGATCTTTTGAAAATATCATTGTGGCTATCTGCTTTTTTTTAGGCTCCTAAATATTTTTGCAAAGCTGCCTCTAAGCGACTGGTCTGGGAATTGTAGTGATCTAGAGGATTACGTACAAGATAGGGTGCAAAAATACCCCAGTTCTGATGCTGACTTCTTGTGACTTTGGACATCTAGTTTATATTTCTCAGTTTAATCATGTGTGGAAATTAAGGAAATGAAATCTAAGGGATTGGAAGTGTCCACAACTGCTGATATGTAAATATTTACTAACCACATTTTGCAGATCATTAAACAGTCAGATATTGTGGGATAGTGGATTAAGCATCCACCTGGAAAGCAGAAGATCTGGGTTTTAATCATGCTGCTGATAATGACCTGCTATGTACCTTGGACTTCTCATATTGTTAGTTCTCTGATATGTAAAATGGAGATAACACCTACCTGTACCTAACTGAATAATGTTTGAAAACTGTTAGATAAGTACATGGTATTCATTGACAGAAACAGTTCAAGATCCGTTAGTTCTTGTCCTGTTCTTAGTCTACTTCACTATAGAGCCTTTGCATACAAGAAAAGTAACATGTAACATTTTGCCAATACAATGTTCAACACTTGTAACTGCACAGCACACACCTACCACTTGGTGTACTTTACCAATGGTGTAACTGAGTATGATCCTGGATATTCTCTCCTTTGTCATCATACAGACAATAGAACAAGTCGTAGTGAGCAATGTACGTTTTGACTATAATTTTGGCCTGAAAAAGTCTCCTCCAGTAAATAGAGTTTTAACCAAAGAGATGCTACATACTTTGATTCAAAAATCTTCTACCTTTATATCTTCAGCTGCTGATGGCAATGAACACAACACTGTTGGGAGATGAACACATGGTGCATGTTCTTCAACTGCCAAATTAATAATCATACTTATTCCCCCAGGTGTAATGAATTACTGTTAGAAATGAGCAAATAACATTCCCAGTTGTTCCATGGCACTAACCCTAAATGAAATACCTTACTCTATTCTATCATGCTGTAAGAATGAAATTAAGGACTGACATTTCAAAATTGTACTCTCAAACACATGCATAAATGCATTTATGCACATTTTAAACACATAATTTGCTTTTGTATTGCTCTGTAATTGCATTTGCAATTGGCCAGTTAGACATGTAACTAGTCAATAGAGTGGGAATCATTTCCCGTGCAATGTCCTGCTCTGGCATTTGAGTTTGCAAATTAGATACACAGATTTGTGTGTGCCTGTTTGCACATGAATCTCTTGTGTGTGGGGGGGTCAATGTATGCACTGGGTTTCACGCATGGAAAGCCATGGAGTGGGATAGATGCCCCTAAAGCTCCAATGCTGCAAACACTCTCACGCATGCTTTTCTTCATGCATGTGAACAGTCCCCTTTACTTCAATATGGGCCTATTCATGTGAATAACATTAAGCATGCATGTGAATGTTTGCAGATAAGGGCCTAAATCACAAATGTCCTTCCACAAATGTACCTGCTGAATAAAGGGAGAGAGCTATGATGGTCATTTGACATTGAAAATAAACCTTTTGATATCTTATGTACTAGAAAAAAGCTATCCTGGAATTGTTCATTTTTATGCAAATATTGTTCTTGTAGTACCATGAGAATTAGTGAGACCGGCTACTGTGATATGCTGAATAAGTTTTGGTTAATGAACCTAAAGCATTATGGAATTTTAAAATCTTTCAAACCAGTTTAGGGATAGACATTTCCTTTCTCTTTTTTTACCGTCCAGTAAGTCAGGGCACAATTTGGCTCTTAATGTGCACTTTAGGTACTGTAAAATAAAGCAATGTCAGCAGAAATCTGAGCTGATTTACAGCCTGTACAAGCCCATTGTCATAAACAATGGCGTGTCAAATCAGCATAGGATCTAATCTTTTGACTTTTAACAGAAATAGATCACCATATAAAATATTGTATAGACCAAGCCAAAATGGAGAAATACATTCAACTACATACTGTCAGGACAATTTCTGCAGTATGTGGCTACTTTTCCTTGATATCACAAACAGTAATCCAGGAAGACTAGGCTATATGTTTTGAATTTTCAACTCAAAGGGAGTTTTATCATTTACTCCAATGAGAACAAAGTTAGGTGATATACTGAGCACTTCTGAAAATCCCACTCTATATAGTCTTTAGATTGAATTAGTTTTTACTTCTAATTTAAGGGAACGTCAGACCTACATGAATTGGAGAATCAGTCACAGATTGGAGAGAGGCAAAATTCACCCAAATGTAGTTTTGTCAGTGGTGTGCCATGTGTGTACGCAATGCATGCACTGCCTGCCTGAGGACTTGCTGTACCTGTGCCATTTTGTATGCAACTGTAAAATTGCATGCCTGACTAAAAACGTCATGGTACACCACTGGGTTTTGTGATTATCCCACAACTAATTTGCAGATACCTGAAAGTTCTATTTTCTGAATCTTGCTGTTTGGAAAATTCCAACATTTTAAAAGTTTTCATTCTCATAAACTAGGGAAATATGACCTAGAGGGAGTTACTATAACATGGGTGCATAACTGGTAGGAAAACTGTTCCCAAAGAGTAGTTATCAGTGGTTCAAAGACAAGGTGGAAAGCAATATCACATGGGGTCCTGCAGGGATCAGGTCTAGTTCTGGTTCTGTTCCATATATTCATCAATGATTTAGATAATGACATAGAGAGTACACTTATAAAGTTTGTGGATGACACCAAGCTGAGTGGGCTTAACAAGTACTTTGGAGGACAGGATTAAAACTCAGAATGATCTGGACAAACTGGAGAAATGGTCTGAAATAAATAGGATTAAATTCAATAAGGAAAAATGCAAAGTACTCCACTTAGGAAGGGGCAATCAGTTGCACACATACAAAATGGGAAATAACTGCCTAGGAAGGAGTATTGTGGAAAGGGATCTGGGGGTCATAGTGGATCACAAGCTACATATGACTCAACGATGTAACACTGTTGTGTGTTTTTTTTTTTTTAAAAAAAAGCAAACATAATTCTGGGATGTATTAGCAGGAATGTTGTAAGCGAGACACAAGAAGTAATTCTTCTCCTCTACTCCATGCTGATTAGGCCTCAACTGGAGTATTGTGTTCTGTTCTGGGCACCACACTTTGGGAAAGATCTGGAGAAAGTCCAGAGAAGAGCAACAAACATGATGAAAGGTCTAAAAAACATGACCTATGAGGGAAGATTGTGTTTAAACAAATCCTTTTTTTTTTTTTCTTTTTCATCTGGAGAAGAGAAGACTGAGGGGGGGGACATAAAAGGTTACAAGGAGGAGGGCAAAAAATTGTTCTCTTTAACTTCTGAGGATAAGACAAAACACAGTGGACTTAAATTGCAGCAAAGGCAGTTTAGGTTGGACTGTAGGAAAATCTTCCTAACTGTGAGGGTGATTAAGCACTGGAATAAATTGCCCAGAGAGGTTGTGGAATTTCTGTCATTGGAGATTTTAAAGAACAGGTTAGACAATCATTTGTCAGGGATGATCTAAATAATATTTAGTCCTGCCTTGAGTGCAGGGGACTGGACTAGAAGACCTCTTGAGGTCCCTTCCAGCCCTGTGATTCTATAACTTGGAACAAAAACTTGACATTTCAAAATTTCCCACAGAAAGGAAATTCAGAAATTTTTCATTTTGCCTGGACCCTGGAAAATGTGTCTACCCAGCATGTGAGCTAACAGGAAACCAGGCAAGTTCCCTGAATGTCAGATCCTTGAATGTGTTTTGGCCAAAGTTTGTTTGAAAAAAAGAACGTTTCAATACAATACTTCAATTTCAACAAATCAGTATTATCCAAAGAAAAAAACTTTTTGTTGGAAAATTCCTGACCAGGTATAGATTGGGTAACTTTCTTAACTCGAGATCTCCAGTCAAACCTACATGCTGAGCTATTTGGTGTTTACCCAGTTCAGTCTCTCTTGGCGGCACAAAAAGGATTACACTGCCTGTAAAATTGTTTACATCGCTTCGCTTAAGTAAACAAATTATCAAATCCATACTCATTTAGAAAGTAAATTATATTGGCTTTGAAGATGTGTCCAGCATCTAAAGGAGCTTTAATTATATAAGGCACAAATGCAGTTCAATAGCATGAAACATTGGTCTGGATCAATAACATTTCTTAGAATTTGAGTGATGCCATTTAGGAGCCGGTTCAGTTTTCCCACAAAGCAAACATTATGATAAACTAATTAATAACATAGCATAATAAAAGTGCATACAACAGTATGCACTACATCTTATGTCTTCATTTACATTATAACAGGGAGTTTTGCTTTAATCAATTTCACTTACATCTGTATCTTAAGCAGTAAAATGAAGAATGACTTAGAGTGGCCATCATTTAAAAGACAATATTTTTTAATCAGGCAGTTGCAGAGTGGCTACAATTTACCCCTACTCTGTGCTGTAAGGAATAAAAGCTATCAATCAGTCTAAGTTCCCTCTAAGTTGCACGGCCAGGCGGCCACCCAGAAGGCTAACAAGTGTAGTGCACTTCAGGTGTCCCTCCCTCCCACTGCTGCGCTGCTCCTGCCCTCTGCCTTGGAGCCCCTGACTAGCTGCTCCCAGGAGCCTCCTGCTTGCTGTGCACACTGGAGTGGGTGGAAAAGGGTGCTGATGTCAGGGTGTCCCTCTCCTCTGTACCCCATCTCCACAGAGTGTATGTGGGGGGGGGGGTATGACAGGGCTCAGGATGGAGGGAGCTTGCTGGCAGCTGTTGCTGTGTGTGAACAATCAGGCTTCAGACTATTCAGTGCTAATCTACTTCAAAGTACTTAACGGTGCAGCTCGTGTCTCTCTCTCTCTCTCTCTCTCTCTCATTGTCTTTCGCTGTCTTTCACACTCACCTCCCAATACATACTTGCATTATTGTTGTTGTTACTTGATACTTCTTTCAAAGTGGTTTGTTTTAGTTTTTTGACTGGTCTATGTATTTTATAATTTTTACTTCTCTTACGCTTGAATTTAATTCTTTGAGTAGTGAGTTCTAAAATGCCTAACCTGTCCTGGCTGGAGTAATTATCCCTATGGTAACTGTCATAAATATAAAGGAAAGGGTACCCACCCTTCTGTATACAGTGCGATAAAATCCCTACTGGCCAGAGGCAAAACCCTTTCAGCTGTAAAGGGTTAAAAAGCTAAGATAACCTCACTGCACCTGACCCAAAATGACCAATGAGGAGACAAGATACTTTCAAAGCTGGAGATGGCGGGGGGGGGACAAAGGGTGTCTGTTTGTCTGTGTGATGCTTTTGCCAGGAACAGATCAGGAATGCAGCTCAGAACTCCTTTAAAAAGTTAGGAAGTAATCTAGTTAGAAATGTGTTAGATTTCCTTTTGTTTAATGGCTGGTCAAATAGACTGTGCTGAATGGAATGTATATTCCTGTTTGTGTCTTTTTGTAACTTAAGGTTTTGCCTAGAGGGATTTTCTATGTTTTGAATCTGATTACCCTGTAAGGTATTTACCATCCTGATTTTACAGAGGTGATTCTTTTACTCTTTCTTTAATTAAAATTCTTCTTTTAAGAATCTGATTGCTTTTTCATTGTTCTTAAGGTCCAAGGGTTTGGGTCTGTGTTCACCTGTGCACATTGGTGAGGATTTTTATCAAGCCTTCCCCAGGAAAGGGAGTGTAGGGCTTGTGGGGATATTTTGTGGGGAAGACGTCTCCAAGTGGGCTCTTTCCCTGTTCTTTGTTTAACACGCTTGGTGGTAGCAGCACAGGGTTCGAGGACAAGGCAAAGTTTGTACCTTGAGGAAGCTTTTAACCTAAGCTGGAAAGAATAAGCTTAGGGGGTCTTTCATGCAGGTCCCCACATCTGTACCCTAGAGTTCAGAGTGGGGAAGGAACCTTGACAGTAACTTTTTACAAATATATATTATATCTAGATTTTTTGTTTCTACTGGTGGCGCACATCCACACATTACCTCAATATGGTGCACATAACAAAATTCATTCCACACATGGAATGGAAAACATTAGAGGGAACACTGCTATCAGCATTCACTGTATGGCATTTTTTAGTAAATGTTGACCCTTAAATGGCTTTCACTGTAATGATGATTTTAAAGTGTGATTCTACTCTGAAAAGTGACTGTAAAAAGAGGTGCCATCTTTGTGAGCAGATCTGCTCCCTGTGAGTATTGAGAGTCACAGCTGTTTGCTTTAATGACAAAATGTATTTGTATTGCTTTTTCTTCCAGCTACAGTAAAAGGATGATCCAGTGGTTAGGGCAAAAATCTGGGACTTGTGATAGCTGGGGTCAGTTTTCTTCTCTGCCACAGATTTTATTGTGCCACCTTGAGCCAGTCAGTTTAGTATTTAATATTTAGGATTGAGAAGTAGGGGCAGGGTTGCCCCTGAATGGTTCTTAAGCAGCTTGCCCAATTTTTGCACTGCCTTGCTTGTTAAAAGATTTAAAATGACATTTCTGATTGTTTGTTTGTTTTTCACTTGGGACACATTAAAGTGCTTGTGACAGAGTGCTGAGGCCTAATAGAAGGCTCAGAACTCTGATCACGATTCTCTCAATTAGCTTCCCCAGCAACCCCTAACTGAGGAATTTCTTAATCAGGGAGGGAGGCTGGGTGAGTTAAGGAACTAACTGGCCCATCAGCTGACTATATTTTGATAAAAAGAAAGTGTTAGCAGGGGGAGGGGCACAGGGCTAGCTGAGTTCAAACTGAAGGAATGGAGTTCCTTTCCTCCTAGGGCCATAATGAACAAGGGCTGAAGATAATAGGGTCATAGGAGCTAGAATGGTTACATTGCACTATCCAGGTGTTGGATAAGTGACTCGAATAAATTATATGGAGTGGACACTAAAAGAAGAGAGTCTGAGCAGTTTTTATGGTGACCGAGGTGACCAGTGCTCTACAATTCATACCCCTGGTAGTCTGAACTGTGGTGCTGTGTTAGATTAAGATAAGAACAACTATAAAATAAAAATACGTGTGTGGAATGTATGTGTAAAATGGTTGTCTAATTTAGTAATAACTATCTATAATTGCCACTAGGACCCTTTTTGTTGGTGGTGGGGGTTGAGAGGTGGCCAGTGGTCAGTTTCGCTGTACTTCAAAGGTGGCAACCCTAGGTAGGGGACAGAAAATGTCAGGGAGGAAATATCCTGTGGTCTCCCTCCAATTGTTAGGTATTTGTATGGTGGTCCTTAGTTTAGTACCTGATCTGCCCATCTGAAATCTGCAGTAGTATGATTATCAGAGAAAAAATTCCTGTGTAAATAATAATCTTTATCAAGTTTCATCCATAAATATCACACCTAAAATATCCTCATGGGAGTCAGAATGGGTGATGCAGTAGTAGCTCATTAATGCTCTCCACATGGTCTTACTCAACATGAAGAGCTAATTGCAAAGCTTGTGTTGATGTTAGATAACATAGTCTAGTGGCTAGGGCTCTGGACTGGTAGTTAAGGAGACCAGGGGTCTCTTTCTAGTTCTGTCCTTAAGCTGCTGTGTGAAGCCACTTTATCTCTTTGTGCCTCTGTCTCTTATCCTTTTGGATTTTAAGCTTTTCAGAGCAAGGACTTTCTCTCAGAGGTTAGAATCCCAATCTGACCTGAGGCCTGTAGGTGCTACCGTAAAACAAATACTAAAAATGTCAGAATGACCTCCAGGGTATAGATAACTCTGGAAATGAATCATGCAGATATTGAATCTTATAACCAACAACAATAAATTAAACTGCAAACCGTAAATCAAGCTGGGGTATTCAGTACAGGGGGCAGAATGTTGTGGCAAGCATTGTATGCAGTGCAGCGGTAGCCATGTCAGTCCTAGGATATTAGAAAGACAAGGTGGGTGAGGTAATATTTTTTTTATTGGATCACTTCAGAAAGAGCTCTGTGTGGCTCAAAAGCTTGTCCCTTGCCAACTGTCCAATGAAAGATATTACCTCAACCACCACGGCAGCATTGTCAGCTAAGGGGTCAGGTGAGCACAAGAATGAGAGGCTTAAATTTTGAAGATGCAAATCGAGCTTGCATGGAAACATATTTCATTGTTTAGCTAATGGTTAACTAGCTTTCTTTCTTTAATTAAACCAGCAGGTTACAAACCTGGTTTTATCTGAATACTGATGTTTCCTACAAAAGAGTCTCGGGCTATATGAGTGGGAGAATCCCAAGAAGGGAGAATCCCAACCCAATACGACAATAGGTTAAAAGACTGCTTGCATAGGTGGTGGTGTAGTGCAGCAAAGCGCCTTGGTGGCATACGTGGTTGTAACAGGAGTAACTGCTTATTTAATAGCAGTAATAACTAAAAACTGGCAACAAAAACCGTGAGGACTTTTCATTAAAAGCTGCTGAACTGATTAGCTCTGTCAGGTGGCTTAAAAACAACAGCAACTTTTTTTTTTCCTGAATTTTTTAAAAATATTTTCCCCAGCTCTAGTACTAACCCAAATGATGCACAAGAATAAGCACTACCGCTGGGTGTATTAGGCGGGACCTACCATGTTGTCACTTTGTACATTTCTTTCCAGCACACGTCCCTTTTACTATCAGAAATATCTTTCCCAAATTATGACCATTTACACTTTTGAAGCGCTCACCTGACAACATCAATTAATATTGAAAAATCCAAAGTGCAATTATTAACTTTATATTGAGGGCAGAGTAGATGACCTGGAACTCTCCCTCTGCTAAAAGGATTATTTTGTTTTATATTCATCTCACTCTTTATTCAGCTTCTTTCTTTCTTCCTTTCTGCTTTTGGCTTGTCCTTTTACATTGTCTGGCTATTCCAGAAGGACAGGAGACACTGGATGTGGTTTAATTAGACGGCAACTTTATTCCTAAATGTCAGGGAGTACCTGAGAGATAAGTGTCTAGTTCAGATAATTCCATAATCATTTACATATATGTGGGGAAGCTGCCGTCAGCCCTTTCTGTTTACCCATCCTGGCCCCCAGCCACCCCACTGCTGGGACCTTACCACCCTTCCCCTCAAATT
Source organism: Chelonia mydas (assembly GCF_015237465.2). Lineage (NCBI taxonomy): Eukaryota > Metazoa > Chordata > Testudines > Cheloniidae > Chelonia > Chelonia mydas. Next base: position 157,648,659 of record NC_057850.1, read on the forward strand.
AAGATAATGGTGGGGGGGCATCGGGGGAGGCTATAAAAGATGGGGAGGGGTTGGCTCCCTTCCATAGGAGCCCCAAACCCTCCTATTTCTGATCTTTTAAAGAATACTTCCTTTAAATCCTTCCCCTATCCATTTTATCTGATTACTGTGTCCCTTTCCTATGGAATAGCTGCACTGAACATCCACCCCATGCTTACTTCATGAGTTGTGACATAGCCTAACCACCATTTCATGTTTGCCCCAACCCTCCCACCTCACCTTGGCCTATCTGGCAGTGAGGGAAAAATGTTCCTTCCCAGCCCCCTGAGAATGGAGTGACTAGGGTAATGCCCACACCAGAGCATGACAAAATCTGGTATTTAATTATTTCCATGGGTGGGTGCTGCTCTGCCTGGTCCAGGCAAAATAAAGCTTTTCCTGCACTAGTGTGGCCCTGAGTAGTTTCCCTTCGCTTCTGGTCACTAGAGTGTGGGGATGGGTCAGCATCTGCACACTGACCTGGTCTGAAGCCACCACAGCAAGTCATTCTCACACTCAGCAGTCTATCCAGCCCTTAAATGGGCCTCACACCTTTTCCTACAAGCCAGACAACAGCCCCCACTGCTCAATGTGTGGTGAAGTAAGTTTTCTTCTTGGATGTAGACTGGTTTTTGGGCCTGTTATGCTTGACCTTTTCCACTTTCCTCTTGGCTATACATTTGGCCATTTTTCTTATAATCTCTAATCTTCACCTTTCTCTTCACTTTGGCTTTAGACTGGCTTTCTTATCTTTTATTTTGTTTAAGTGCTTTGCACATCTTTTCATTCAGGGTATGCCTTCCCAATTTGTAGAATCTTGACCAAGGTGCCCCAGACAGGCCATCTTCTATGTCATCAAGTCCATTGTACAAATAGCTCAATGGTAGCTTATTACATCCTTAGCCATGTACTATGTCAGATCTTGGTCTATGGAAAGAAAATTCATTTTTCTCGCCTCACCAACAGCAGTTGACTAGCTCTCGACTTCTTAATACCTGATTGAGACTAATATCTTGACTGGTAGATGCCAATGTGCATCAAGTCAATCCAGCCAATGAGTCCTGTGCAGTCTTTAAAACCTTATCTTTAAGAGAGAAGAACTAATGTAATTTCTTGCATTCTCATAAACTGGACTGTGTTAGGGTTATGCTGTATCAATTCCAACAGTGTCATTTTATGGAAGCTGATTTTGCATTGACAACACTTCTGTAAACATCTATTGTTTAAAAAAAAATCTTAGCAAATAGCTTAGAGGGAAACTGGAATTTTATTTAGGTTATTAGTGGTATGAGCCATAAACTATCAAGCTGTATTCATGGATCAATGACCCCTCATGTTTGCAGGTGTATGAAAGTCTGCTGAGTTCATCACATCCAATGCTAGTGATAACATCCTTCAGTTGTTTTTGAGAGGTAAGAGATTTCTATTTCCCAACCATTGCCTTACTATTTTTAAAGCTAGATTTCTGAGTTGCACTTTTTTTGTCCTTGTATTTTCATAGATTCTAAGGCCAGAAAGGACCATTGTGATCATCTAGTCTGACCTCCATATAACACAGGCCATAGAACTTTTCCAAAATAATTCTTGCTGATAGGGATCTGTGTGAAAGCAGATATCCCAAATGGTATAATGAGAATCAGCAGTCTTGATTTCTACTTCTAACTCTGCCAGAGACTATGGGCCAGATCCTCAGCTGATGCAAATCGGCTTGGCTCCATTTAAGTCCATGGAACCATGCTAAATTACTGGATCTGGCCTCTCTTTGTATGTGAATTTGGTTAAATCAACTACGCCAAAATTTTTAAAAAATGCGTATTAATTTTGGGTCCTTCTATTTTGAGTTATCCAGTTTGACATAGTAATAGCTTTGGGCAACCAAAAAGTCAGGCACCCAAAATTAGAGGACATTTCTTAAAAATTGAGCTTAAACCTCTTTGTGCCCCATTATAATAAATAATATTATGCACCACAAGGTTGCTGTGAGGCTACAATATTTGTTAAAGGTATCAATGTCCTCATATGTAAAATACAGAATACTGTGTTAATATAATAATGGACTTAAATTTGTAGAAATATACCAAACTACGAGGGACAAATACAAGATATGTCTGAATAACCTCAGACTGACTTCAACATAGATGCTAATATATAAAATTATACACACCATTTCTGTGTTCAGAACAAAATAATGTTAATGTCAGTAGTTTCAGTGGAGAAACTAAACAGATGTCTTCTTTCTATACTCATGACCTTTTTTTTTTTTTGCATATGATAGTATTGTAAAATTATGGACTCAAACATTTTCCCCAAGTTGCTGTGTTTTTTGTGCATGTGTGCATGTACACACAAGTATTTAACACTGTGCATGGATAATTATTTTCAAATTGCACATCACCGGTCATACACATGCCCACTCTTCTATTTAGAAGGCCATGTATTGTCTAGTTATTATGGTGATTAGGACTATATCTCTTGTGCAGTGTTAGTTTTATTTCTTCATTCTGTATCAATAACAGGAGTCTAACTAAAATATATCTGCAGAAATCTTTTTGAGATAACTTGTTACGTATGCTGAATTTCAAAATAGTCTTCCAATTACTACCCCTGGTAAAAAGCTTTATTTTACACTGAGCTGTTGTTAGTTTGCTTTAACAGCTGTTTTGACATCATGCAATAGACAAAGAGATTGTGCTAAGACATCTGTCACCATGTTGCTAAGTTTGTTTTACTTATTTCTGTAGAATATTTGTTCCCAGACTAAGTACCAACTTCTGGAAGGGTTAAATGGAGTACCAACTGGGTAGCAACATAATACAATTATTGTTGTTTTCCTTTATTGAGGGATCGTCTCAATGAGCTCTATTCTTTCTTTCATTTGCAAGTTACACATTCATCTCTACTTCACTGAATAGTGGGCTGAATCTTCAGAAGTGACTAGTGAATTTGATTAACTAAGTTGAAAAAGGCCTGACTCTCTTACAAAGTGCTAACCACTGAGAAACCATGCTTATTTAAGCTGTTTCAGGTTCAAGGTACTGAAAGGGAGGCATTCAGATCACTAGTAGATTTTGAAAATGTAGGCTTATATATATGTATATGTAAGCAGAGTCAGGATGAACTCTACCCTGACATCTGGTGGTGAGTTGTGGCTGGTTGTGGAAAAGAACTTCAGGGGCTGATCTCATTTGCATAGGCACACCCATCCCACCTAGATGGTCACTTTGGCTGCGGTGGGATCCCCAGTTTCTCTGTTATTGGGGCAGGAAGAATAAAGTGGTGTTATCCTGATTATGTGAATCAAGGACAGTGAAACTGCACTTGGCTTTTTGTTATGATGGAGGGACTCGCCATCAACTAAGTAGCACTCGCCAGGCAAGGGGCATGGGTTCCAAAACTCAGTGAAGGGAGAGAGGCTGGGGACAGGCATTTGTACCTTGTGGTATGGGCCCCTTCTGAGGGCCCTAAATGCTAACTGTGCCTTCTCCACTGTGTAATAGCAGAGCTAATTTTGATTCCATTAGGAGTCTGGTTACAGATTGCAGAGCTGACTTCACTTTGGGCTAATAGTGCGCCAGCACTGGGGCTCCCCTACGAGGAGCTGAAATCACTGAGTACTGTGTTAAGTAGTATGGGGCCTGAAGATATATTAGTGAGCAGCTTACAGGATGGCTACTGGGGAGGAGCAGCCGGTGGAGCGGCTCGCTAGATGACTACTGGAGAGGAGCGGCTGGTGGTGAAGGCTGCAGCAGAACCCATGGAGAGGGGGGCAGTCGGCCATTGGAGCATGTAAGGTGCTCCTTTACTCTCCTCCCCATTTCCACGCAGGCTGGGGGGGTTAAAACTCTGCAGATGAACTTTTTGAACTCTGGAGTCACCAAGGACAGAGATGGACTTTGGGGTTGCTGGACTTTGGGGTTGCTGGACTTTGGGTGACTTTTGGGTTGCTGGAATCAAGAACCAAAGGGAAAGGACATGGACCAATTTGCTTGGGGTGGGTTTTTGCTCATTGTATGTATTCTGAATCCTGTTGGTGGTGTTTCCCCAACATAATGCCACATTGTTTCTCTGTTATTAAAAGGCTTTTGCTACACTCAGACTCTGTGCTTGCGAGAGGGGAAGTATTGCCTCTTAGAGGCGCCCGGGGGGGGGGGGGGTGGTATGTATTTGTCCCAGGTCACTGGGTGGGGGCTCGAGCCGGTTTTGCATTGTGTTATTGGAACGGAACCCCTAGATACTGAACCCAGCCCTCGTTGCTTCCAACTCTGATGGGCAGAAGGGTTGTTATATATATATACATGTGTGTGTGTAATTTCACACATTCTATATTTTATCTGGCTTTAGATGCACACGTAGGATGGACCCAGATGGACACATCCAGCTCCTATTGTTGAGAAGTATTGCATGCATGCACACTCATCTAAGGGCTAGCTGGATATAGCTCTAATGCAATGCTGACTGATTTCCATGGAAAGATTCCCACTGACTTTTATCAAACCTGTGATGATGGTAACATAGGGGAAGTTTATCTGATTTTGTGTTAGTGTGGCTTGTGAGTATTGCAAAGAGACCAAGAGCATTTTAGGTGGGTGCTTTGCTTTTGAGGTCTGGTTAAAACAAAATATCTATTCTATCGATGATGCATCAATATATTGTCCACAGGATGTTATAACAATTGATCCCGACTCACATGCAAATTATTCAATATTCAAATAATTAGAGGTATCAGAAATTTTGACAAATAGGACTTTTGTTGGAACTTACCCACTTGTTGAAATTGAAATATTTTTGTGGAGATATTTTAATTTTGATGCTTTTTATGAAGAAAATCCCAAATGAGTATTTTATTTCATTTTGACTTTACTATTTTGCTTTGTCCCAACTTTAAAATTTTGTTTTGTTCTGAGTTTTCCATTTTGTTTTGACTTGATGTTGAAAGATTCCATTTCAGTACAGTGATTTCATTATAGAAGCCATTTCCTGGGCTGTGGCTCTGTGCTCCCCCTTGTTCCTGAGGTGTGAGCCTGCAGCTCCTCCCTCTTTTATCTACTCAGGTGAGCAGCTTGGTCACCTGCTACCGCTTGGCTCCAAGACTCCCTCCGTCTGTGTACGTGGCACTTCACGGTGGTGGTAGACAGCCACATTTGGCTGCCCTGCCATCATGACAAAGGGCTTCCATGTCATGGACTATCGCCTTATGAAGTGGCAAGGGGCTCCCTCCTCTTGCTGCTGCTTTCCCCCCGACTCCTCCACTCTGTCCCACATTGAGCCTCTGCCACCTCATCTGTCATTTGGAGTTTAATAATTCATTTTTTCATGTTAGTCACTGGTATTCCTAACCACCACCCTCTTGCCCTTCTCTCTCCTGGTTAAATAATGCAGTGAAAATTCCAACTAAAATTGCCACTAGGGGATTTGCTGTTCCAGAAAAATCAAAACATTTTGTTTCAAGATTTCAATATGATGTGTTGAAATTATGGAAATGGACTGTTTTGATGTTTCTAAGGGGATTTTTTATTTTTTTTTGTGTGTGGAGAATTGTTTAATTTTTGTTTTAGTTTTGAATCAGAACAAAGACAAACTCTGAAATCTCAAAATTTGAATCAGAACAAAAACAAACTTTGAAATTTCAAAATTTTCTGTAAAACGGAATTACTGTTTTCCATCCATCTCTGTAAATCTTCTGAAGCACTATAAGATTTTAAGAGTTTTTTTTACTGTATGGGCCATTTCTCAATGCATTTACCATCCTTCACCCTGTGCCCTTTCAAAGAGTGTAAGCCTAGAAGGACCACCATGTAATCTAATCTTATTTTCTGTATATCACAGGCCACCAGCACACTAAACCCAAGAACCAAAATTAGACCAAAATATTGCAGCACACAGGAAATTAGACGATGTGGAATGGGCAGAGAATTAGAAAGACTGAGGTGCACCAATGTCAGAGGCCTCCACAATGGTAGGATTAAGTGAGATGTAATCCTGGCAAGTGACCCACACTCAGATGATGAAGGCAATCCTTCCCACCCCCAAGGTCATTGCCAATCAGACCTGAGGGAAAATTCCTTCCTGACCCCACATACAGTGATTAGTTAGACCCTGAGCATGTAAGGAAGAACGAGCCAGCCAAGCACCAGAGAGAGAGAGAGCTCCGTGCCACCTCAGAGCCCTGGCCCTCCTAGCCAATGTCCCATGGCCATCCTTGATGCTTCAGAGGAAAGAGATTTTTAAGAAAAAAATGCTGCGTGAGGGAAATCCCTTCCAAACCTCTTCCATTGGCCAGTTGAAATCCTGAAGCTTGAACTTTTAGTAACATAATGCATTGGGAGGCTGTTCCACAACCTCATTCCTCTGATGGAACTTCTAATTTCCAGCCCGAATTTGTTCATGACCCATTCATATCCATTTGTTCTTGTACCAACATTGTTGTTTAGCTTTAAATAGCTCTTCTCTTTCCCTGCTATTTACCTCCCGAATGTATTTATAGAGAACAATCATCTCCCCTTTCAGCCTTCTTTTTATGATACTAAACAAGCCAAGCTCTTCCAATTTCCTTTCAGACATAGGCCCTCCATCTCCCTGATCATCCTAGTAGCTCTTCCCTGCATGCATTCCAGTTAAAATTAATCTTTTTTGAACATGGGTGACTGGAATTGTACACAGTATACCAGGGTCTTGTACAGTGGTATCAACACTTCTCTCTCTCTACTAGAAATACATCCTAGTAGTATATTTGACTATTTCACAGCCACATCACGGTGGTGGCTTATAGTCATCCTGTGATTGACCCACACACCCGGGTCTCTCTTCTCTTCTGATCTTCTCTTCTCTCTTATAACTTCCAACTGATAAGCCCCCAGCTTGAATGAGAAATTCTTATTGGACCCTTAGTATATGATCTTGCACTTTGTGCTATTGAATTTCCTCCCATTTCTATCACTCCAGTCTTCAAGGTCATCTAGTTCTTTCAGTATAATATGCTGATTATCCTCTGTATTGACAATGTCTCCCAACTTTGTATCATCAGGAAACTTCATTGGCACACTCCTACTTTTTGTGCCAACATCATTAATAAAAATATTGACTAAGATGAGTCCTAAGGCCCATCCTTGAACTCCACTAGTAACCTCCTTCCAGTCCAAAAATTCACCTTTCATCACAACCCATTGCCTTCTCCCTTTTGCTAGTTCCTTATCTACCTTTCAATTCTTGTACTAATTCGCCATCTCCCTCAACCTAACTAGTTTCCCAGGTGGTACCGTGTCAAATTCTTTACTGAAGTCCAAGTATATTAGATATACTGCACTTCCCTTATCTAACAAATGAATTATTTTCTCAAAGAAGGAAATCAGGTTAATCTGCCATGATCTACCTTTGGTAAACCCATGTTGCATTCCTTTCATGAATTTAATTATTCTTTTTTCCACAATTTATTGTGAGATCAGACTAACGGGTCTGTAACTGTCTGGATCACTCTCCCCCTCTCTTCTTAAATATATGTGCATTCTCTGTAGAATGTGAACAAACCGGATATTAAAAAGGTTTCTTTTCCTTCACAGAGATGCTCTCTTTGTTGTAAATGTCTTACTCACAGGGGCACCTTGTTGGCAGCAAAAGAGCTATAACTGCATATGCAGATAATCAGCACACACAAAAAATCAATTAAAAACTATCACTAGATTATCCTTAATGGTTCATTTAAGGAGTAAATAAACGGCAGTGATGCTGCTACTGCTATCCTAATTATTATGTGCTGGTCATATTTACCTTATGGGAGCCAACTGGCACATCAATAAATCGTTTCACTGTAATTCCAAATTGGGAACAATATTGTCCTAAATACTAGTGAAGAGTTAAACCACAGAAAATGCTTTGGATACTGTGCTTCAATATTTTTCCCTTTCAAAGCCAGTTTTAAAACCATGCAGAGTCAGCCAATTACTTAGTAATACATCAGTTCCATTATCACTTTCCAGTTAGTGTACCTTGATTAGAGGTGAATTGGCAGTAAATAAGGACAGGCCTCTTTTTACTGAATACTAATTGAAAAAAATATATTTAGAAGCATCTATATCATGAAGCATCATTTTAAAAAAAATAAAGGTAGCCTTGTGGTTGAAGCATAGAGCTGGGCACCAGGAGATGTGGGTTCATTCTCTTCTTTTGCCAGAAACTTCCTGTGGGCAACCTATTGTCAGCAACTCAAATTCAGTTTCTCCCATCTGTAAATAGGGATAATTTTCCTATTTCATTTAGGGATTGTGAAACACAAAGCAATAGATACCTTTGCAGAAGTGATGCTAAGAAACTCAGGAGTAAGATCAATGCAATAGCAATCAGTAAGAAGTGAGATCAATGACCAAATCCACTGAAGAACAGGAAAAACAAAGGCATTAACTGCTACTGTGAGAAAAAAACTAAGACTGGGAGCTCATTGCATCACTGAAGTTGTCTTTTGTGAAATCAGTATCTTTAGTGAGATACTAGCTATTAATAAATGGTAAGCAGAAATGTGGGCACTAGATCTTAAGGAAATTTGAGATTGTGTTTTACCATGAAGTTTCAGTCTTGGAGAGAGTTCATGAATCTCTTGCACACTTCTTCCCCAGCTTTGTAAACTTGTGAATGCCTCTTCAGTGTGCTTTCTCTTGGTCTGTGGCTCCTTCTGTCACATATGTTAGGGTAGGAAGCAAGGATGTTGGAGACTCAGGGCTAGATCCTCAGCTTACACAAGGGGATGTAGAGCTACTGAAGTTAATAAAGCTATGCCAGTTTACCTCCGCTGAGGATCTGGCTTTCCTGCTATTGTGCTGCATGTAATCAGAATCTCACCCCGCGAAAAGTTAACCAAGTTTCCTGACACTGATAGGAATTCTTGTAGAGGACCTTGACCCTAATCCAACAGGGGTGTCACTCTGAGCATGATTAGTCCACTTGGAATGTTATGCACATGATTAAGAGTTTAGTTGAACTGAAGTCCTTATAAGGCAATTATTCAAGCTTTCCTTCGAGTGTTGTTGTGTTAACATATTTCAGTGTTACATTAAAAATAGGATCTGAACAAATTTATGCTGGAATAATTTATAAAGTGACAGACAGTTTAGTTTTCCATCCATGAGCCATAAATGACGTTCATATTCTGCTTAAATTCAGGTTTACCAATAATTTTAATGCCAGAAGGGGCCATTATGATTATCTTGCCTAATCTCCTGTGTGACACAGCCCATGTAATTTCACTGGGTGAAGCCTGTTAATGTCATTCACTAAAGAGCTCACAGATTTCTGTTTTGGTAACTACTGTATATAAATTACAGAATTATTCAATGTAAAGAAAGATAGCACTCAAAATAAGATAATTTATCAGGTTGAAAAAGGTCTGGTAGATGCATAGACTGAAACTGTCTGGTTTAATTGTGTCTGGTAAGAATTATAATTATTTTAACTGTGCTCAACTCTGTCATTTGAGCAGTCTACATTAACCTTTGGAAGAGGAAGTCACAAGCCTACCTGATGGTCCAGAATAATATGGAGATCCAGGCTGTGGCAAAGCCCAACATAGGTCCTAGAAGACTGTCTAGTATCTGTTGGTTTTCTTGTTGTAGGAATGGAATAACTACATAGTAAAGATCTATATGGAAATCTCAAAATAAGTCCATTGCCAAATCATGGATAATCACTAATTTGTGGATAAACAGATGTGATTTCATTATCTATTTTGCTGTAGTGCCTCAGTGGTCCAGTCATAGACCAATATTACATTATGATGAGCAGTACACAAACATATTATAAAAAGATGGTCCCTGCCCCAAAAATTTACAATCTGCCTGCACTGGAATTACTGTGAAGCTCTGTGAGTAGCAAACTCTAATCTTTTAAAAAAAGGAGTACTTGTGGCACCTTAGAGACTAACAAATTTATTTGAGCATAAGTTTTGTGAGCTACAGCTCACTTCATCGGATGCTGTAGCTCACAAAAGCTTATGCTCAAATAAATTGGTTAGTCGCTAAGGTGCCACAAGTACTCCTTTTCTTTTTGCGAATACAGACTAACACGGCTGCTACTCTGAAATCTAATCTTTTATGAAATAATGTGTTCATTATTTGAGATAAGTGACTCAGTCAATGGGTCAGACCCCCAACTGGCCTAAATTGATATAGCTCTATCAAAGGAGCAACACCAATTTACACCAGCTGAGGATCTGGCCCAGGATCTCCTTGCAGTAGCTTGACTGGTAATAAGATATAGAACCTTGCAACTCTTAAGCTCTGTGTTCATTACAAGCTAGAGGTGTGAATTTCCCCCCACACTGCTGTACACACATGCACACTGGCTCTCACTGAGCTACCATGAGTATAAATAGCAGTGTAGCCACGATAGCATGGGTAGTTGCTTAGCTGTGGTTTGTCAAGTGGAAAAGCTAAACCATGTTGTTGCTGCTGCTACCTATACTACTGTATCTACTCTATTGATATTCAAGCTAGCTTGAGGAGTGCTAATGTGAGTATGTGTACACAAGCAGGGGAATCACAGCCCTTGCTTGTAGGATAGGCATAGCCTCCGTTTTTGTTTTTTTTTCTAATCCAGCTCAGATTCATGCTGAATAAAAAGATATCACATTGACTATCCATCACTTGGTATCATGAAATAAGTTTGTGCCCTCAGTCTAGTTCCTAGGGGACAGATGTTTACACCATAAATAGCACACTTGCTGCTAGTCTCATCAAAGAGGACAAGATCTGAATTACTCTTTGATCCTTAGAGAGAGTGTCCCTTCAGGACAGCATGAGGACGCTTGCACTGCCATTGCTTATGCTGTCCTCATTCTGGGGATAAATACATGACTCCAGTCTGCAAGTCTCTCAATCCAGCACGAAAGGTCAAATCTTCAGTCTTTACTTAGGCAAAACTTCCAGTGAACTCTATGATAGTTTTGTCTGAGTAAAGACGGTAGGGTTTGGTTCATGTTCATGTGCTGCAACAGCTTTAGGAGGATTAAAAATGATCTGCACATAACTGCATTGCCTATCACAATATCAAGTTAATTCATTTTAGGTTAAGGGATGTCATGTAGTATGTGATGTGACAGCAGCATAATGGGATTGATAGAATTCATCTTGACAGGACACACATCAACGGGTCAAATAAGGATGTTTTTCTCTGTTGCTTTAAAAGTTTGTTGCCCCGTTTCTTTTCTATTCAAGACATAAGGGCTGCTTCTCTAAGAAATAATGCAAGCAGGGATTGAAACTTTGGGTATTTGTCAGGATGGGAAAGAAGGTATGTTTGTTCTTATTAATGACATGGGCTAGTCTATCCATTGATGAGAAATCTTAAGGTCACAGCCTTAGCATTATGAAAATGTACTTTTGTGTGTGCTGTTAATCTCATTTGACTTCTCTGAAGCCCTTTTTAGTATAGAAAAAGCCCACTTTATGTTGGGTCAATTGTCACTTTTTGTCCTGCACTATTACATTTAATAATGTCTCTTTCACATAAACACTGTTTGGTTATCTTAATTTACAATAATGAACTAAACTGAAAGCTTGATTATATCTAGTCTTTTCTATAAAACTATTCTTAACACAATTGAAAAATGTTTTATAAAGAAAATACAACCAAGACAAACAATATATTGTGGCTATTGCAACCTTGTGCTGGCACATAAGTGTTTGGGTTTTTTTCTGATCACCTTACTGCACCTTTTCTAGATATTCATTGTCTAATAGCCACACTATTGTTCTTTTTGATGGGTGGGTAGAATTTTCAGCAGCATCTTTCTTTGTTTTGTAGTATTATTTATTGGTATAATTACATGGATTCTTAAAGTGGCCATCACAGTATCTGGACTAGGTTTTGGTGAGTACAGCGAGCGTGTGTGTGTAATTATATATTAAACAAGTATTCTTGCAAATAAAAATCTGATGATTCACTTGGCTGATAATCACAATGCTTTTTATTTGCTTATTCATGAACATTCAGGTGAGTGAGTTTATTTCTAAATGATCTCTGTGGCAAGCAGAAGCACATTCACACCAGCAGTGCTCGTATGGCCATTTTGTGAAACTCTTTTTATTAGATTCCTCCAGCAATTACAAATTGCAGACTTTGTCTCCGAAAGTCAAAGCCCAACACATGATACTGCTTGTGGCATTTGTTGCTGCCTGCCAGTGTAAGGTGATCAACATGGAAAAGTCAGCATTTGCCAAAGGATATTGCAAAATAGCCACAGTTAATTGTTTCCTGTTTTAAATACAAAGGAAAAAAAGGGTAGAAGTTTTCCCATACTATGGTGGTAACTGTTTAGATGCTGATTTAAAAAATAAAAAAGTTGACCAACGTTACCTCTATTATAAAGGCTCTGATCCAACCAAGCACTTAAGCACATGCTTAATTTTAGACACATGAACAGCCCCATAGAAATGAAAGGGATTACTTAGATACTTAACATTAACAGCATCTGAAGAAGTGGGGTTTTTACCCACGAAAGCTTATGCTCAAATAAATCTGTTAGTCTTTAAGGTGTCACCGGAGTCCTTGTTATTAACAGCTTTGTTGCCTTGATGTGGTTGGAACATTGAGAAATGGAAATCTTGAAGTGTGAGTGGGGGAAGAAGGGAAGAGAGAGATAAACAAAACATAATGTCATTATATTGCATTGAATAGAATTGGTGAAATAGTAAACATTAAATCCTCATTTGTGACTAAAATCTCCATAAGGATTTCACAAAAGTATGTGTGTCTGTGTTGGGGGGGGGGGGGGTCGTTTATTATTTGTAACTGGATGACTGATTTGTATTAAAATATTCAGGAGTCTGAAAGTTAAGAATAGTTGTCATTAATTGGTATTGATTTTTTCCTCCCTGTTTTAAAAAGCTAGTCAACCAATCAGAGCATTAACAATACCATGTGACTTGGAAGGCCAATCATATTATACAAATGAATAACTAGTTGAAGTGAGCAATTCACCATAACCATTACCTGAAAACTATTTGAAGAATAACAATTTGTAGAAATCAGTATTGATTCATTAAATAGTTGCATGGTATAATCTGAGAAATATTGTGACCCTACTTCCCATATGTACGATAGCACCCATTACTTACAAGATGCCACAAATTTGTACATAAAGTTTTTTACTTAATTGAAATTAGTAGTATTTGAAAACACTCTGTGGTTATGTAATAAGACACTCAATTATAATGTATGTCTAAAAGAAGGTGGAGTTAATAAATCATTAATTTTGCCATTTCCTGACTCTTGAGCACTTTACTTTGCAACATTAATGTTCTTTTAATGTAGTTTTTACTATTGAATGTTTAATTAGCTTTTACATTTTCAATTTTTCTCTTTCTATCCTCCTTTCATATTTTCCTTTCCTCAGAATATTTTTTTCTTTAACTTTTTTTTTTTAATTCTCATCTTCCTCTCCCCTCCCACCCCCATTCTCTCAACATGTCTTCCCTGCACTCTACCAAAACTTGTTGGAGCAGATGGAGGCTTTGGGTCATGATCTAAAGCCCATGGAAGTCAATGAGCATCTTTCCATTGAATTCAATAGACTTTGGATCAGGCCCATGATACTCACAAGAGAACCAGAAAATAATCAAATAATGGGTTTTGTGCTTTGAACAAGAGATATATCTCAGATTTCATATTGTTGCTATATTTTTATAATTATAAAATCTATAGTTTAATTGTATAGTAGCATGTTTGAAATAATGTAATCCACTACATCTAATAATTTTAGATCTTTCTTGTGTTAAGTATGTTTAGATGAGAAGCAGTAGGGTTGCGAGCTAAATTGATTGCATGACAAATTATCTTGCTCCTATGCATTAGCTTGTTTATATAACCATGCAAAATAACTTTTGCATTGTTTTGTGGGAAAAGCTTGCTAGCTTCTAATATTTTGAAATGTACTAGCCTAATTTATTTAGTACTGAATGTTTGTAAATATTATAGTATGAAAGAGAGCATTGTTTTGACATTTCACAACCATGAAACTTGCTGATTCATGAGACTACCTAGAAATGACTGCAAAAGTAAAGTCCAGTCATTTCCAACCCAATCCATGTCTGAGTTACTCCATTCTCTGCAGTAGACTGATTCTGGGCATTAATGGTTCAGCATTGCTGAGATGTGCACGTTCATTCATAAATTATCTAGGAGGTCACTGGCCAGAAGACTTGTTGCCAGGGTTCCAAGTGAACACAGGGTTTGTAATGGGCAGGTGGAGGATGATTGAAGCTTCCTGAATATGGTGATATAGAAGTGTTGAGGGATGAAATTAATATGTAGAGGGCCAACTTGGGAGTCTATTGACTTCAGTGAGCTTTGGACCAGGTCGTAAGTCTGAAATAACTATTGATTTCAATAGAGTTACTCCATATTTAGATCAGTGAAACTGAGTGCACAATTTGTTCCCATGTGATGAGCATCTTAACACTTCAATGAGATAAATGGAGTGAATTCATACCTTTCTTAGGGGGGGAAATCTTGGCCTCTTTTTTTCCTATAGCCTGGTAGTATAATCAGTGTCATGAATCAGCTGGGGAAAAGAGTAGAAATGTAATGACCATTTGTGCATTGCACATACTAAACAAAATTTTGAAATTGACAATATAAATTAGGGTGGGGTGAAGCTGTGACTGTGTGGAAGTTCGGCTAAGCACCTGAAAGCTGGACACTTCATAAGAAGTGTCTCTAGGTCTTGTGTCAGTATAATTGGGCTGGAAATATCTCAAAGATATCTAATTTGTGTTCCTAAGATTTCAGTGCTTTCTGTTTCAAGTCCAGACCAAAATATCTCGGGGCGGGGGGGACAGGAGCCTTTCTTATAGCCCTATGGTACCTCTTCTTCCAATTCTGGGTATAAGCTGGACATATAGAATATAAAGAAAGTAAAAAATGACAACTAAAAAAAGTGAACCAACCTTTCTTAAACCTCAAAAATGGCCAACATTCAAACCTGGTCATATTTTAGGAAAATATGCAGGGAGAGTCTTTCTTCCAAAATGTTTTGACCAGCTCTAATTCGTGGTTATTATTGAAAACAGCTCATATAAATATATGGCATTATAATAAAAACTGTACTGCAAAGATATGCTCACATTTGCTTATGGATTGCATTCGAACATACACCCTTATGAGCATACTGAATATGTAGCATATAGGGCCTGGTTCTCCTCTATCAATAGTTGTACACCAGAGTAATTCCAGTGAACTTACTCCAGACTTACATTGAAGTAAGAGGAGAAATTGCATTCATAAACTTTGTCCGTAAAATCAGTCACTTATTCTGTTGTGGACAATTTATTTCATTTGAAAAATCTGAGAGAAATGTGCTGCCTTGACAGATACTGTCTTTTGCAATTTTTTAAATGGAGGCATATGATGATAGGTTTAATGGGACTGAAATGGAATAATATCCCTGAGCAGCTGAACATTTTATCATTTATTAAGTGGTTATCTAAAATCAAAACTGCAGCCTTGATGTGCTACAAATTTCCATGAACTTCATTGAAATGTGGTCTCAGAATCAAATCCTGATGTGTGAAGTAAGGCTTGGGTAAAAACTGGCTTTGCTTTGAGGAAAGAACTCTGAAGAACAGTAGGACTGAGGGAAACGTTGCTCAGCATCCAGGTATCCCTCATGACCTTTAAACCCCAAATACTTCAGGGTATGGTGAAGGAGGGAGGAAAAAGTGCATGTGGCTCTCTGTTCCCCTCCCCTGTAGTAGTTGGTTTGATAACTTTACTTTGAAATGGTGAAACAAAGTGAAATGGAGAATGGGAAGGAAATGAAGGTAGAAGTTGGGGAATATATGGGAAATTAAGGAGAGGTTTTAACTGTCCAGTAACTCCAGGCAATGCAGTGTTGCCTAGCTGCTGGAGCACTCGACTGGGACTCAGGCAACCTGGTTCCTAGTCTCAGCTCAGCCACTGGCCTGCTGGTTGACCATGGTCAAGTCATTCACCTCTCTGTATCTCAGTTTCCCCATCTGTACAAAGGTTTAGTGATACTGATTTCCTTTGTAAAGTGCTTTCAGATCTAAAGATGGAAAAGTGTTATTTAAAAGCTAGGTATTACTACTACTGTTATTAGAGGAATTAACATGATTGGATATACTTGGGTGAGTAAGAGCAGACCCCAGGAGGAGAAAACAGGAGTGAAATCAAGTGAGATGGAAAGAACACGCCAGAGGATTGGAAATAATGGACAGAGGGCAGAAGTTGGAAGTGGAGTATTCACCTAATACAAGTACTAAGGTGCAGGCTCTTTATTGTGAAAGCTGAATGTACAAAAACTGCATTCAAAATGAAAACAGTGTCCCATGCTGATGACTGGTTCTGCTCGATAACAATCTAAAGCAGTGCAGACCGACGCATGTTCACTTTCATTATCTGAGTCAGATGCCACAGCAGAAGATTGCAAGAGGTAGCAGGATCGATGTCCGCATTCTCCACCAAAAACGTGGCAGATTTCTGTTACAAATCTGTCTGGGGCTTCAGGTGAACAGGCTGAGGACACAGGATCTTTAGGGGAGGAGATGAAAGAGCACATCAAGTGACTAAGTTTAAAGCTTAGTTAGCCAAATAACAGCGGTGAGTGCTGAGCATGCCCCATGTCACTCAGAGGGAGGAAGAAAGCGTTAGTGCCCAAGCCTAACCCACTTTCATACTTACACACGCACAACCCAAGGCTGGCCAAGCCTGGGTGTAATGTAAGAAGGAGTGGGGGAGGGTAGATGAGATTTCTGCCCTGTGCACAGGTCGTCAAGGGGCAGCTGTAAATCTCCAACTTGCTTCAGCTTTCAGGAGGGTTTTAAGCCCTGGTTTCTTCCAAGGGGGTTTTCATCCAGGGACCCTTGTCCCCCATCCCCCAGTCCAAACCGGCCTTCCACAGCTCCCTTAGTTTCCCCAAAACACACAGGTTTCAGGGTTACAAGACTGTTTTTCACCTCATGGACCTTTGCAATCTTACTAGTTTTGCAACCCCTTCAGTTCTGTCTGGCTCAATTCTCCTTTCTCATGGCTGGTTGGGGTTGAGATACAGGCTTCTGGCTGTTTGGCAGCAGAGCACTTGTTTGTGTGCACTGGCCTTGGGCTGCAGTTTCATTTCTTATCTTTGGGCCTAGCTGGATCATTGAGTTAACCCATTCTTTTCTCTCTTCCTCCCCCTTCAGCCTCTTGTAACCTGCAAAGGAATCTTCCATTCCACACTCATACCTTCAACCCTTCAAGGTACTTTCCAATGCATATAAAGGCATTAGCAATATACAATGCTGGTGTGGACCCTGGGGACCCCATGGAAGGTGGACCTTTTATTGTGACAGTTTGGGTTCTGTAGTTTCCTCATGAGAGTGTTGCTCTTAAGAATTCTGAAAGCATGTTCCACACCCTTGTCTAAGACTTTGGAAGGCACTTCAGATGCCTAAACCTTGGGTCGAGTGTTGTAGCTATCTTTAGAAAGCTCACATTGGTACCTTTTTAGTGTTTTGTGAAGTCTGCAGTGAAAGGGTTCTTAAAATGAACAACATGTGCTTGATCATCCTAGACTGCTAGGACATGAAGTATATGGCAGAATGTGGGTAAAGAGCACAGGCGATACAATTCTCTCCCAAGGAATTCAGTCAAATTTAATTAACACTTTTTTTAACGAGCATCAGCAGCATGGACACGTCCTCTGGAATGGTGGCCGAAGCATGAAGGGGCATATGAATGTTTAGCATATCTGGCATGTAAATACCATGCAATGCTGACTACAAAAGTGCCATGCAAATGCCTGTTTTCACTTTCTGCTGACATTGTAAATAAGAAGAGGGCAGCATTATCTCCTGAAAATATAAACAAATGTGTTTGTCTTAGCGATTGGCTGAAGTAGGACTGAGTGGACTTGTAGGCTCTAAAGTTTTCACACTGTGGGTTTTTTTTAGTGCTGTTATGTAACAAAAAAAAAAATCTATATTTGTAAGTTTCACTGACAATAGAATCAAAGAATATCAGGGTTGGAAGGGACCTCAGCAGGTCATCTAGTCCAACCCCCTGCTCAAAGCAGGACCAATCCCCAACTAAATCATCCCAGACAGGGCTTTGTCAAGCCTGACCTGAAAAACTTCTAAGGAAGGAGATTCCACCACCTCCCTAGGTAATGCATTCCAGTGTTTTACCACCCTCCTAGTGAAAGTTTTTCCTTATATCCGACCTAACCTTCCCCCATTGCAAATTGAGACCATTACTCCTCATTCTGTCATCTGCTACCACTGAGAACAGTCTAGATCCATCCTTTTTGGAACCCCCTTTCAGGTAGTTGAAAGCAACTATCAAATGCCCCCTCATTTTTCTCTTCCACAGACTAAACAATCCCAGTTCCCTCAGCCTCTCCTCATAAGTTATGTGTTCTAGTCCCCTAAATGTGTTGCCTTCTGCTGGACATTTTCCAATTTTTCCACATCCTTCTTGTAGTTTGGGGCTCAAAACTGGACACAGTACTCCAGATGAGGCCTCACCAATGTTGAATAGAGGGGAACGATCACGTCCCTCGATCTGCTGGGAATGCCCCTAATTATATATCCCAAAATGCCATTGGCCTTCTTGGCAACAACAACACACTGACTCATATCCAGCTTCTCATCCACTGTAACCCCTAGGTCCTTTTCTGCAGAACTGCTGCCTACCCATTCGGTCCCTAGTCTGTAGCGATGCATGGATTCTTCTGTCCTAAGTGCAGGACTCTGCACTTGTCCTTGTTGAACCTCAGATTTCTTTTGGCCCAATCCTCCAATTTATTTAGGTCCCTCTGTATCCTATCCCTACCCTCCAGTGTATCCACCTCTCCTCCCA
Source organism: Chelonia mydas (assembly GCF_015237465.2). Classification (NCBI taxonomy): domain Eukaryota; kingdom Metazoa; phylum Chordata; order Testudines; family Cheloniidae; genus Chelonia; species Chelonia mydas. Next base: position 157,667,517 of record NC_057850.1, read on the forward strand.
GTTTAGGGTCATCTGCAAACTTGCTGAGGGTGCAATCCACACCATCCTCCAGATCATTAATGAAGATATTGAACAAAACCAGCCCCAGGACCGACCCTTGGGGCACTCCACTTGATACCAGCTGCCAACTAGACATGAAGCCATTGATCACTATCTGCTGAGCCTGACAATCTAGCCAACTTTCTATCCACCTTATAGTCCATTCATCCAGCCCATACTTCAACTTGCTGACAAGAATACTGTGGGAGACCGTGTCAAAAGCTTTGCTAAAGTCAAGGAACACATCCACTGCTTTCCCCTCATCCACAGGGGCACTTATCTTGTCATAGAAGGCAATTAGATTAGTCAGGCATGACTTGCCCTTGGTGAATCCATGCTGACTGTTCTGGATCACCTTCCTCTCCTCTAAGTGCTTCAGAATTGATTCCTGGAGGACCTGCTCCATGATTTTTCCAGGGACTGAGGTGAGGCTGACTGGCCTGTAGTTCCCAGGATCCTCCTCCTTCCCTTTTTTAAAGATGGACACTATATTAGACTTTTTCCAGTCGTCTGGGACCTCCCCCGATCGCCATGAGTTTTCAAAGATAATGGCCAATGGCTCTGCAATCACATCCGCCAACTCCTTTAGCACTCTCAGATGCAGCGCATCCAGCCCCATCGACTTGTGCTCGTCCAGCTTTTCTAAATAGTTGCAAACCACTTCTTTCTTCACAGAGGGCTGGTCACCTCCCCTCCCCATGCTGTGCTGCCCAGTGCAGCAGTCTGGGAGCTGACCTTGTTTGTGAAGATAGAGGCAAAAAAAGCATTGAGTACATTAGCTTTTTCCACATCCTCTGTCACTAGGTTGCCTCCCTCATTCAGTAAGGGGCCCACACTTTCCTTGACTTTCTTCTTGTTGCTAACATACCTGAAGAAACCCTTCTTGTTACTCTTAACATCTCTTGCTAGCTGCAACTCCAAGTGTGATTGGGCCTTCCTGATTTCACTCCTGCATGCCTGAGCAATATTTTTATACTCTTCCCTGGTCATTTGTCCAATCTTCCACTTCTTGTAAGCTTTTTTGTGTTTAAGATCAGCAAGGATTTCACTGTTAAGCCAAGCTGGTCACCTGCCATATTTACTATTCTTTCTACACATCGGGATGGTTTGTCCCTGTAATCTCAATAAGGATTCTTTAAAATACAGCCAGCTCTCCTGGACTCCTTTCCCCCTCATGTTATTCTCCCAGGGGATCCTGCCCATCAGTTCCCTGAGGGAGTGCTTTTCTGAAGTCCAGGGTCCGTATTCTGCTGCTCTCCTTTCTTCCTTGTGTCAGGATCCTGAACTCTACCATCTCATGGTCACTGCCTCCCAGGTTCCCATCCACTTTTGCTTCCCCTACTAATTCTTCCTGGTTTGTGAGCAGCAGGTCAAGAAGAGCTCTGCCCCTAGTTGGTTCCCCCAGCACTTGCACCAGGAAATTGTCCCCTACTCTTTGCAAAAACTTCCTGAATTGTCTGTGCACTGCTGTATTGCTCTCCCAGCAGATATCAGGGTGATTGAAGAGATTGCACTACAGTACTGTATGAGCTGAATTGAAAAACTATCATTTTTACAGTGCCAATATTTGTAATCAAAAATATACACTTTGATTTCAATTACAGCACAGAATTCAATATATGAAAATGTAGAAAAACATCCAATATATGTAATAGATTTTAATTGGTGTTCTATTTTTTAAAGTGTGATTAAAACTGATTAATTTTTAAATCGTGGTTAATTTTTTGAGTTAATCTTGTGAGTTAACTGATTAATCTACAGCCCATATTATTTACAAATAAACGAACAATTAAACATAAAATCCAAGCCAAGCCTTCTCTGTGACTCTGTTCTAAGGTTTCTAGCTTAGTGTTGCTCAGCCCATCCCTTCATCCTTTGTCTCAGACCCAAGACCCCTCTCTAACAACATTGTTGGTCTGAAGCTCACTTCCTTCCTTTTTTTGTTCCCTCCACCTGGTGAGTTCTTTGGACTTGATATGGCTGATAAGTGTTATGGAACAAGTCCAGCTTCATACTCTGTTTAAGACAGACCAGGAACCTTTTCTACACTAGCTCAATGTGGGGTTTGTTAATTTCTTCACAGGACCCCACTTCTGCAGTAACCTTCCTGGAGACTGTCCATATATTTTTATGTTCCTACAATCTAATGCAGCCCAGAACTTTCTCTCACTGATACTAGATGTTTGGACCAGCAGCCTGCTCTCTAGTTTTCTGAGAAAGATTCTGGGCAGTTTCAGGCCTCTCGCCTAAAGTACTGCCTCTAAAAGTGGCAGTAACTTAGGCTATGTTTACACTATGAGCTAGGGGTGTGATTCCCCTGCTTGTTGTGCTAGCTCAGTGAGAGCTAGCATGAGGATCAACAGCAGTGTGGCCATAGCAGTACAGGCAGCAGTAACAGAGGCATGGCTGAGCTGTGCCAAGTACAAACCCGCCTCAAAAGGGCTCAGCCATGCCTTTTCCCATATTACCACAACTACAGTACTGTTTATTTTCCACTTTCATTTCCACAGAAAACTTAAAAGCATTTAATTCAGTGTTAACAATTACAGTACAAGGATACAAGTCGACCATCAGTAGATCTACTACCCATGTCCACTCCTTTAGTGAATTCATTTAAATGGGTCATGCATCTAATTGCTTTAATATCAAATTAAATATGGAACGAATGATGCATGCATGAACACAAGTCTCTGCATTAGGTCTTCATGCCCTTGTAGGTAAGTGCAGTAGTAAGTACAATTATACTAAGAAATCAATATGTCTGAAATTGCAATGACTTAGCTTTTAGCAAAGTTCTCAATACCACTTCAAACAAATGCAACGTGTTCAATCGACAATGGATTTAAGTTTTACATTTTCTTAAGCTTCTCTTCAGGCAAATGCCTGACAGTTTAATAATCATGGGATATTATTTAATGTTCTGCATTCATATTTTTAATGCCTGTCTTTTCTTATTTCTCCATGAAAAGCTTTCCTGGAAAAACTGCCAGGTAAAGTTTTTTTTTTTTTATTTTTTCTTCCTCTCCTGCTAACCAGATTTACAAAAATAAAGAGGCTTTTTTAAATCTTTCAATACAAACACTTAGCTTACTCCAGAATTGTAGAGTAAAATTAGGTGACTTTTTCTTAATCACTAGAACACCCTTTCCCCTCCCCACCCCCCTTACCTCATTAGCACTACTCCAAGAGAGGACACTGGAATTTTTTTCCACCACTTCAATTCATTTTGTTGGTTTGTTATTGACTAAGACAGTGTCATCCTAAGGTATGGACATTTTCCTCTTTGTTCAGAATTCATTGTGTGGAAATTCAGGAAGAGTAGTCAGTAAAATGCTTGAGTAAGAATGCTGCTTTTAGAATCAATACTTCATACACACGTTATTCCCTAGTCCCACTTCACTCAGAGCTATGTCCTGGAGGACAATACCAGCTGATAAGTAGTTAAGGCCTTTGGCGGAGGACATTAGTGCCATTCAACAAGGGATTTGCATGAGAAGCCTCCACAAAGGATAGATCCTCTGCATTGTACACACAGTCCTGCCATGAAGATGGGAAACCTGTCCCTGCTGAGTGTAACAATCCTGAGCCACTAAAAAGCACATTTTCCATGCATTGCATGGAGATTAAAGCTATGCAAATCTCATTAGTGTTAATGAAAGTAGTGCATCTAAATCCCTGTGCATTTTCCTAAAACTGTGTCCAACTGTCTGTTATCTTAGTGCAGGAAGCGATAAGAAAAGAACATCTGTGAATGCTTTAAAATGTCACTCAGCTACCTCCATGTCATTAAAGTCAACCTATATGAGCTATGCCCTCAGCAACTACGTGCGGTTCCCCCAAACACTATCAGATGAATTCACAAAACATCATTGTAGAGCACCTTATGTATTAAAACATGGGTCAGAGATATGACTGGATGCTTTGAATTCTACAGGGAGACAACAGTAAACTTCATGCAACTGGACAGAACAGATGCAAATAGGATATTCCATGGAGAATAGATGAAGTCAGAGCTGAAGCTGTGTTAAGTAATCCATAAAATGTATTTTCAAGATAGAGCCTTTGGGATATTTTTTGTGTCTATATACACCCACATCCAGCTCTAAAAATATACTTACAAGCTTGAAACTTGTTTTAAAAACAATTCTCATTTCCACTGTGGTCTCTTTACACTTCAAGAGAATCAGACCAATTTTATTGAATGTTCATCCATTCTCCACTCACACAGGCTGGCTAAATGGGTCTCATCTGTGAGTCCTCTCTTTCCTTAGCTTTCATTTTAGGTTGTGCCCTAATTATGCAGTTCTCCCTCCACAACACTTCTAAAATCTGTCTCTATTTTCTGCAAAACTCTCATCCCGGCCCTTTTCTCCCATATCTTGACTGCTGCAAAATGCTTCTCTATGAGCCTTTATGATACCAGCATTGTTTCTCTCTGATCACCAGATTCCCATTTCTCTCACAAGAGTTGCCCCTCTGCCAAGCTGTAGCAAATGTCTGGTTAAGAGAAAACAGTGATGTGGAATATGCCAAGCGTAACTTGTTTTATTTACCCATATATACCGATCCTGGAAGAGAGGTGATCACAATCATCATGCAGAGCTATCTTTTCTTTCAGGAATCTCAGTCCAAAACTAGTACAGTTTCCAGGAAACAGCTCTGCCTCAAGAATTGATTCTAGTAAGACCCCCCAAGACAGACTGCAAACTCTCTGGCTGCTAGCACATGTCCCTCTGCCTCCACACCAAACGTTTTCATAACAAAAACTCAGGGGGTAGCCATGTTAGTCTGTATCCACAAAAACAACGAGGAGTCCGGTGGCACCTTAAAGACTAACAGATTTATCTGGGCATCAGCTTTCGTGGGTAAAAATCCCACTTATTCAGATGCATGCAGTGAAAATTAGAGATGCAGGCATTATTATACATGAAGAGAAGAGAGTTGTAAGGCTCCAAAAGCTAACACCACCACAGCATGTCTTCTCAAGTCTGACCATTTGCTCTCTCACTAAGAGACTCAGGTGGCACCTGCCATAAAAAGCTGAGTGGTGATTTTTGCCTAAATATTGGACTTAAGTACATAAAGTAGCTGGTGCATAAATTCCTTTGTGAATCTACACCTTAGATTGTAAGCTTTTGGGGACAAAGACTCTGGCCAACATTTTTAAACCTGGGTACCTAAAGTTAGGCACAATTCTGTAGGCAGAAGAAAGGCATGCAGGATTGGACCAAAATGTTTCCTCTGTTAAGGGCACTTTGAAAAAGTTTTTTTTTCTTTATTTGATTTAATGAGAAATCAGTGATGTTCTAGAGCTAACATCCATTTATTTTTAATTTGTATGACCACATACAGCATATTCAAGTGATCTGCACTAAAATAATTACAAGTAGATTGCAGGCATACAAAGTATTGTAAGAACAAGCACATGAAATCTTCAAAGAACAGAAATAAATTAAAAAGTTACACAGAGACAAAATAAGCTGTCTCTTTTTAAGGTAACTTTTTTTTGTTACTCAAGGCAAAGGTGAAAATCTCAGACTAGATTTTACATGAGAATGCCTCACTTGCAGAAACAATGAATAGCCTGGCTCAAGTGATGAGCAGGACACTTGTGCTCTGCTGACAGCTTATTAAATGCTCTTTAAATTAACTTCACTGCATTAATTTAACTGCAATCGGCTAATACTCTTCAAAAAAACTAGTTCCAGTTTAACCTCTTGGTGCTGCAAGGTGGAATATTTCAAGCTTGAAGAGTAGGGCAAGTATACAAAGATTTCAGTATGAATGTTGATGAAGTGCAATGTTTAAGTTTATTTTTAAGCTTGTGTCCTTGTATTAGTTAAGTGCCTGTTTATAAATTGAAAAATAATTAATTTACCTCTAAAGCTGGCAGCATTATTCTAATCGGTCAACCCATTTGCCACTGAAGAGGGTTTATGCTGATCGCTAACATACTTGCCCTATAGCTCAGCAGAGCTAATAGGGGGTGTCACGGGGCAAGGACTCACCAGTGTGGTGCCTCCTGTCGGTTGTCCTGGAAATTAGCTCTTCTGGCCAGGAACACCCTCTGCAGGCCAGGTGTCTCGCCTGCCGCTGGCCCCCATGTCCCTCCCAGACCCTGGTGCCCGCTCTACATCTGAGTTCTGCCCCCAGAAACAACCCACAGTCAGGGTCTCCCCACACAGGGGAACACCCAATCCTCTATCCCCACCTTGCCTCAATGTGGCTACTGCTAACCACTAGCCCCCACTCACTGGGGCAGACTGCAGTCAGTAAACCCACTCATCGTTGGCAAGGGGGTTGGACCAGCTCCCTCTGCTGCCCCAGTACCTTTTGTAGGCCTTTAATTAGGCCTGAAGCCTGGGGTTTTACTAGGCTGGAGCTCCCTAGCTCCCTCTGCCCTTCCCCAGCACTGCTCCACCCTAGGTACCCTTCTCAGCTCCTCAGCAGCCAGGTCCTTCTCTCTCAAGAAGCTAGAGAGAGTGTGTCAGTCCTTCTGGCCCACCACCCTCTTATAAGGGCCGGCTGGGCCCTGATTGCACTGGCTACAGCTGGGGCTGCTTTCCCCATCTGCCCCACTTTTCTCCACCACAGCCGCTACAGGGTTTTTTTGTTGGATTTCTTTTTTTTTAGCCATCTACACTGATCTGTCCACCAGGACATTCCCTTGTATGTATCAGGATGCAATATGCTTGAAATCATACTGTGTGTTTAAAGCATGGAAATCCGAGATAACAAAATGTAGCACACTGACATGTCAATTTCCTCTGGAATACTCCACATTTCAATAGACCCTTTGGATATTCCACTGCTCACTAGAGCCATAGCTCAGTAGATCACAGAAAAGGCCAAAACTTATTCTCATTTTGGCTTTAAAAATTTTGGCCTTTTCTATGACCTGTTGACCTATGGGTCTCATGAGAAGTGGAATATCTACAAAGGATGAAAAACTTCTGCTACAAGCTACCTTAGCCTCCCTTTGCTTCCCAGGTTACTTGGGAGTAGACAACATTCACCTGTGTGGCTGGGCACCTTATACACCTTAGATGAGAATTAATGCACCTTTACTTAACAAAGAACAATATAATATATTGAGACTAATTAAAATGTCACATCCACTCTGTCAGTTGGGGGCACTTCAGTAAATCAATTAACAAATGCAGTTGACAGTAGTAAATAAAACTTAACCAACGTACATTTACCCTACCCCTGGGTGTACACTCCTCTTAATTTCAGAGTTCTAGACACTTGCTTGTGTCACCCACACACCTTCTGGGTGTGGTGTTCTGTCCCATCTAGTGGCACCGAGACCACTTAAAGAGAGAGTTAAATGAGTCTGATCTACAGCCTTAGCTAATAGCCAGTTGGCTTTTAGCTCCTGCGGTAGAGACTCATGCACTAAGCTCCAGAAGCCCCAGGTTTGATCCTGCCCACTGACGACCGAGGTTTGTTGGTGTTACACTTGTATGGGCGTGCTTGACGTCTGGGGCAGTACTCTGTTGGTCCAGTAAAGTCGTTCAGCCAAGGCAACAAGGGGAAGAGTGATTCTAATTTGGGATCATTCAAACTACACAACCCCTCTGAACATTGGTGGTGTTTTGACAAGAGTTCAGGAATCCTGGATCCTGGTTAGGTAATAAGACCAATTCTCAAACTGAAGGAAACCCTTCGAAGGCTCTTTGCTGTGCCTCTTCCCTAGAAAGCACTTTCCCTAACGAAAAGGATGTGGTTACTCACTGACTTTACTACATGCCAACCTCAGTCAATTCTAGCCATTTCAACAGTTGCTGCCCTGGCTCCACTGAAGCCCAGCAATAGCCTCCTTGGCTCCCTGTTTGATCAAACCTCCAGGAGTTTCTCAGTGGCAGCTTCTGGCTTTCTAGCAGTAGTTTAGCAGCAGTTCCTGGCTTGGACAGAGCTCCACAAAGTAATCTCCCAGCCCCGACCAGGGGACTAGTAATAGAGTCTCAGCTCCCCTCAGAGTGGAGGCCACATCCGCACATCGTACTGTGTGTTTAAAGCATGGAAATCCGAGATAACAAAATGTTATCCGAGATAACAGAATCACATAACTGATTCAAAGAAAGCACGGCCTTTCAGAGCGGGTTAAGCATGAATTTTTCTCCCAAATGTCATCACAGAGAGGAACTGCATTAGATCTGATACATTTTTAGGTGTTGGCATTCAAGACATGGCTTTAGCTGTTTCCGGATCTGATCTTCAATCCCTCCACCCTCCTTCATCAGTCACATATCCAAGAACCATAGTTTGGTTTACCATACCATACATTTTTCCCTATTCGATTTCATCCCAGCGGCCTACATTGTTCACTGAATGCATTGTAACCTAAGTTATGCTCTTCCTCTGACTTCTCAAACTAAAATGTCAGCCATATACGTTTTTACTTCTTCCAGGCTGTGTAAAATCTTACTTGTTTTGCTTTGGAAGATTTCTGAGTTGCTTGTGTGGCCAAACTGGGTCTGACAATAAAACTATTGTCTGAATAACAGTATGAAAGTTAAATATCGGGGCTAGCCGTGTTAGTCTGTATCCACAAGAACAACACGGAGTCTGGTGGCACCTTAAAGACTAACTGATTTATTTGGGCATAAGCTTTCACGGGTAAAACACCCACCTTTTTAGATGCATGGAGTGCAAATTACAGATGCAGGCATTATATAATGACACATAGAGACAAGGGAGTTACCTCACAAGTGGAGAACCAGTGTTGACAGGGCCAATTCAATCAGGGTGGATGTTGTCCACTCCCAATAATAGATGAGGAGGTCTCAATTCTAGGAGAGGCAAAGCTGCTTTTGCAAATTTAACACCATTAATTTGGGCTTGAATAGGGACTGGGAGTGGCTGGCTCATTACAAAAGCAGCTTTGCCTCTCCTGGAAATGTACTGTTAGATAAAAAGATATGCTGCCAAAGTTGTTGTTTGATACAATGCAAGCTAAATACATAACCTACTATAGTTTAGGATAGCTGAAATGATGTATTAAAATCTACATATTCTAGTTGGTTACCAAGACTCTGACAGTGCTTAGACTAACGCAAGAACTAGGGGTCAACAAATAACATTAATAGGCAGCAGGTTTAAAACAAACACAAGGAAGTATTTTTTTTCACACAACATACAATCATACAATGTGGAACTCTATGCCAGAGGATGATGTGAAGGCCAAGGCTATAACAGGATTCAAAAAAGAACAAGATAAGTTCATAAAGGATAGGTCCATCAATGGCTATTAGCCAGAATGGGCAGGGATGGTGTCCCTAGTTTCTGTTTGTCAGAAGCTGGGAATGGGCGATAGGGGATGGATCACTTGCTGATTACCTGTTCTGTTCATTCCCTCTGGGGCACCTGGCATCGGCCACTTTTGGAAGACAGGATACTGGGCTAGATTGACCTTTGGGCTAGCATGGCCATTCTTATGTTCTTCAGTTTGTAACTGTGTGTGTTGATGTTTCCTTTTGAAGTCAGTGGAACTACTCATGTGCTGTTATGCATTTACTTACGTCTTTGTAGCATTGGAGAAATCCTGCTATCACTGAAGTCAATGGGGCCAAGATTTCACTCCTACATAGAGCTGAGCAGGAATTTTGTGATTAAATATTTTTTCATTGGAAAATGGTGATTTATTGAAAGAAAAACTTTTTGCAGGAACAGTGATTACAGTATCTTATTTGGTTTAAGTATCTAAATTACAAAGCAGATGAAGTTTAGATACTTAAACCAAATAAGGACTTATCAGATTCAGCATCTTATAGACCATTTCTTCATCAAATATACATAGTAAGATTTTAACTAAAATCCTGATTTTAATCTTCTGATTAGAGACAATGGCTAAATTAGTGCACGAATGCCAAACTGGCTTTATAAAAGGAAGAAGCCCCTTAAATAACATTAGGAAACTCCTCCATATGGCAAAACATCCCCAGAGTGCTAATAAAGATGCCTGCATTCTGACTATGGACGCAGAAAAGACTTCCAACTGAGTAGAACGCCCCTTGTTATTTAGAATGTTGGAGAAAATTTGATTTTGAGGAACACTTTCAGAAGTTGATTAAAATGATCTAGTAAAATCCTATGGCATGTATTTAAGGAAATATCACAAAGATGGAGCCAATACCATTATACAGAAGAAAAAGACCAGGGTGTCATTTATCATCCTTATTTAATTTAATTATTGAACCATTAACACAAAAGATCAGGGACACTGAAGGAAGTCAGGGAATAAATGCATTGGGAAAAGAAAATATAGTTTATATGCTGATGACCTTATGCTTTTTATATAAGATATAAATAAAAGGTGTCCAGTAGTATAAGAAATAATTGAAGCTTTTGTCAGGAATCGGGGGACAGAGTAAGTATCAGAGATTCTAAGCCTTGGCTCCAAAAGATACCCAATAAATGCCCACTAAAATTAGTGCATAATACAATTAAATATTGAGCAATTAATGAAAATTATTTACAATGACCTAGAAAGGTGGGCATTATTACCATTGACTTTGATTAATAGAATTCATGCATTTAAAATGAATGTCCTGCCCATGGACTTGTATCCCTTTTCCACGATCCCATTTACACCTTCCAAAACCAAGAAATTTAAAAAGCTACTCAGAAGTTCCCATGATCAAATCAGAAGCCAAGAATCAAAGTGGAATATAGGGAGTGTTCAGTTAAGATGGAAGGCCTGGCAATACCAGCTTTCAAGAGATAAGATAGGGTGACACAAATTGCACCGGTACTTGAATGGATGGATGTCTAATAAAGAAAATCCATCATGGATACAGATAGAACAGAAACTGGCAAACCCAGGCTCATTATATAATTGTGTGCTGGACTTGTATCCCAAAATTCCAGCACCCATGAAATATCACCAACTAGTTCAAAGTACAATTACTAACCTGGGAAATGTGAAGCACTTGAGCAAACGAAAAAGAGCAGATCTGGGAAATATAACTAATCAAAAGTAATAGTGTTTTCAAACTCAGGCTGAATAAGGAAGATTTTAGTTTGGGCAAATATCAGTATGATAAGTGAAAGGATTTCTTTAGCCATGGACAGCCTTTAAGACAAACACATGTAGCTGATCCATTTAAAAAAAAGAATATGCCATATGAGTTTATATAGGCTGCTGAAATTTCAAGCCCACGTATAAGATTTCCTAGTACAGATAATTGTGTTGCTTTTTTTACTATCTGAAAGTGTTTTTAATAAAGTTAGCAATCAAGATTGTGTCTAGAATGTATAATCTCATGACTATGTTTTTAAAGGATAAACCACATACAACTATTATGTCATGGAGTACAGACTGTAAATAAGAAATAACAGGAAAAGAATGGAATGCTATGATGCAGACAATAAATATTGACTCTAGTACTAACCAAGTAGTGCAAACTGAGTACTTTTAAATTTACATAATGTATGATTCTCCATATCTATATAATAAAATACATAATGTTACCCCAGATATCTGATGAAATGCAAAACAGCCAGGCTCTTTTTCATACATAGGACATGGGACTGCTGGATAGTAAAAAAGAATTTTGGAAAACCATGCTGAAATAAATCAAATAAATAGAACTTGAACGGGAATTAAAGACGTGTATTGGGAGTTGGCCTGTTGAAAAGATTCAAATTGGGAATAAGAATGCTATTCCTATTCTTAAAAAAAGAACAGGAGTACTTGTGGCACCTTAGAGACTAACAAATTTATTTGAGCATAAGCTTTCATGGGCTACAGCCCACTTCATCAGATGCATAAAATGGAACATATAGTAAGAAGATACATATATATATATATATATATATATATATATATATATATATATATATATATATACACACATACAGAGAACCTGAAAAGGTGGAGTAAGAGTCTAATTAATTAAGATGAGCTATTCTTTCTTCCAAAAAATAAAAAAAATCTTAAATTTTTGGACCTAGGCAATGATTCCTACTGTAGATCACTGGAGGAAAAAACATTAATAGAATATCTCATAATAGAAATAACAAATTTTGTGAAAACAATGCCAGACAAATATACAAAAAATGGATAAAAGTAATAGTATACCTTGCACAGGACAACAATACAATAGAAATACTGAAACCATTGAAAAAAAGAAAAGGAGTACTTGTGGCACCTTAGAGACTAACACATTTATTTGAGCATAAGCTTCCGTGAGCTCAAATAAATGTGTTAGTCTCTAAGGTGCCACAAGTACTCCTTTTCTTTTTGAGAATACAGACTAACACAGCTGCTACTCTGAATCCTGAAATCATTGAGATGCTTTGATGTAGAAACAGTAATCCTATACTAAGGATAGTCAAGAAGAATATACAAAAGGATAATAATTGAATTACATCCTCTCTCCCGCCGCCTTTTATATTTTCTTTCTTTCTTTCTTTTTCTTTTCTTCTATTCTCTTGATACTTCCTCCTTCCCGCCCCCAAAAAACATTCAGCTCACTCTCAAAAAAAAAAAATATGAATGGTTTTTTATATATATATATATATACACACACATATATACACACACACACAGGTGTTCCATTTTGTGTTTGTTTGTTTTGTTTTTTATTGGAAAAGGGACACATATTAATGATATAGCAAGATATGGTCAATATGTTGTTTAATCTTTCTAATTCTCTCTTAACATATGTACCTATATGTGTCAAGACTACGTAACTGTAATGCCTTAGTGTTAATGATTTAAAATATCATATTTGTAGCCTCTTTCTCAAGTTAGAGTTCTGATATATTCAGGAGATGGAAGGTATGACCCAAAAATAAGTTAATCTGAGGTAAAGATCAATGAAACCCAGAACGTCTAAGCTTGAACCACTTAGAATTTTGAGCTGGGGGAAAGAGATATCTTGAAATGAAAATGCAAAATGACCCTATAATTTTGATTCTGGGGTTGATCAAAAGAGGCCTATTTTACGGTTTTGCTACAATCTATTAGAAAACAGAGCCCAAACATTTCACATAGTATGTACCAATATAATAAATTTATGACCTCATTTCTCTCTATCAATGCTTGATTCCTCCATTCTACCAACTTTCGCCTACTCTTAGTCCCCCAACTTCACCGCTTTTGCAGAAAAGCAGCCAGTTGCTACTGCTGTGCCAGCTCTCTGGAACATTGCTCACTTTCTTTCACTTTGCTGACTCTTCATCAGTGTATAAAATGTTCATCTCTCTACAGACAAAAAATGTTGACCAGTTATTGAGGTTGATTATTCCTTTCCATTTTCCCCCTTATCTGATCTCCCTACTTACCCTCATACCTAGGACTGCATGGGGATTGGAATTTCTGTTCAACAGAAAATGTCACATTTCTGAATTTTTTTCATTCCAAATTGGAAAAAAAAAAGTCAGAAATGCAACATTTTCCATAGAATTGAATTTTTAAAAAAATATTATAGCAGATAACTGAGCGGGCAGCCAGCAGTCTGGGATCCCTGGGAGCTGGGTAGCTTGCCAGGCAGGCCACTGGGGATCCTGGGAAGAAAGGCAATCCACCCACCAACCTGCCTGGTTTTCATCAAAACTTTTGATGGAATCAACACATTCCCATGGAATGTTTGGTTTATGACAAATCAGCTATATTCACATCTGCTTATTGTAATGATTCCATTGTAGTAACTGCTGTTAGAGACTGGTACTTGCATGACTTGGAAGAAATTAGTTGCATTGTAATACTGTGAGAAATTGGTGCATGTTTGTTTCGGATGTTTTGATGTTCATGCTACCTTTAACCCAAGCATATGTCTATGGAGAAAGGCAGATCAGTCTGGCAAATGAAGATCTGAGGTGAAATACGAACAAGTTAGCAAATCAGGAAGTTGAAAGATTAACTCAAGCTGTTCCAATGCTCTCATTTATTAGACAGAGAAAGGGAAAACAACACACAGTATATTGTTCACACAGCTTGAACATTCTAATCAATGATTTCCTTTGTGATAACTGTGCTAATGCAAATATATTGTAGATGACCCAAACAATCTGGAAATATTATCCTGTGTGCATAGGCCAGATAAATTCTAACCTAGTTCAAGGAATGAATACAATTTATTGGAACAGCAGATGTGACTGTATGGGGAAAAAATATTTCCCTGGTGAAAGTTCCAAACCTATCAGTAAATGTCTTCTGCTCAGAAGTGAGAAGCTGGCTGTTGAGAACTGACAAATCTCCATGTTGTCCAAATGACTTGCCTAGTACCCAGCATGTACTCAAAGTGCATCCTCAGTGCTACTGGTGGCATGGCTTCAGGCAGAATGAGCCTTCTTAACACAGTGAGCGCCTCATTATTTTAAAAGATTAATCTGGAAACCTTCCCAGATTATACATCTATCTGTGTAATTTACACCTTAGAGGCCAAGGGAAGCAAAAAGATTGAGTAGGTTTTTGAATGTTACCTTGTCTGTTTTTCCTTGCTATCTAAAACAGCTGGGAGTAATCTTGATGCGCTGTCTTCCCCCCCGAAACAATTTGGCTGATGGCTTGCTAGCTGTTACACACAAGATACGATAGCTGTAAAATAACCATGCACAGATGAACTCTATGTGCCACCAATGACCCATCTGCAGAACCAGTTGTTTGATTTAGTGTGGGTCGGCAAGGGATCCATTGGAGAAAGAGAGAGGCTGCAACTTGTATTTAGCAAGAATTTATTTCTGCCTCCACTCTTTGTTTTTCCCTCTTCTTATTTAACATTTAAATTTTTTCTCTTCCATGCTCTCAATGCTGAGGAGACCACCATACTTTTTGCCTGAGTCATTTCAAGGTATCCTCAAGATATCAATCAAGTTTTCTGAGTAAGCTATGGATATTGACACAGTAAATATGAGATCTGGATGGTTCAAGCAGCCTGCTCATACACCCTAGCTGGGTGGCTGCTCCTGATAATAGATTGGATTGTGCACAGTCTGTGCAGTCCCTGTATACATCTGTCTGTAAATCAGAAAAGGGTTGCTCATCACAAAGCCATTTTGCATTCACTTCATCTCTAGGCCCTAATGCAGTTACTTATGATGGTATGAAGTTGGGGATGCAATGTGTATCTCTCTCTATGGTACCAGTGCTGTTCATTGCATCTCCCAGATGTGGACCTCCATTCTAATCCATCAGAATGGGGTTCCCAGGTTGAGCTGAAGACCCCAAACAATGCGGGTTTGTTCCACAACAAACATGGCCCCATTGTTTCAACAGCTGCTGATGTCTCTGTTTTGTCTTTTTTGCTCTTTACACAACAAAACAATATGAAGAAACCACATGAGCACAGTTGGGTCCAAAATAATGATATTTCCTAAATTATATGCAAACATGTGAGGTCTTGCTATATGCATATTGCTTCCATGACTGGTTTCTGGTCATTTCTGAAACATAGAAAATAGTAAAAACAACGAGGAGTCCTTGTGGCACCTTAGAGACTAAGAAATTTATTTGGGCATAAGCTTTCATGGGCTAAAACCCACTTCATCAGATGCATGGAGTGAAAAATACAGTAGGCAGGTATAAATATACAGCACATGAAAAGATGGGAGTTGCCTTACTGAGTGGGGAGGCAGTGCTAATGAGGCCAATTCAATCAGGGTGGATGTGGCCCATTCCCAACAGTAATAGTAAGTACTTCTAGAGGGCTTACAAACACCTTAAAGGGACAGTAGCCTGTTCCTATGAACTATTGGAAGATGCTCATATATTATGGTGGTGAAGGTGCTTTAAAAACATAGACTAGCTGTTGAAGAAGGGTATATTTAGCAAACAGACATTTCTTATTCAATTACAGCAGATTATTCAGATAGTCTTTATCATACATGAACTGTATCGAAAGTCTGTAATTGTAACCCTAATAATAGCGTAAATGCAGTATATAGTGGAATCTCCTTATAAGTGTTTCTCCACATTTACCTCCTGTGGAAGGAATGGGTTTTATTTGCTTTGTATTGCTGACTACCACACAGTGAGAAGTCACTGCATGCACTTGGTACTCAATGTCATTTAACTGACCATCATAACTGTCCTACAGTGCAAACACAGGTGCTAAGCATATGGTAGTCTGCCACTAATGAAAGAAAGTATTTTGGTTAATAGCTATATTTTCCAGTATGTTGCCCAACTTATCTGATTTGTTTTCACTGAAATTCCAAAGTTTATTTTGTAGCCATTTCGTAAAAACAATAGTTTTGCAACCTCTTGGCCTGTTTTGGGTTCTGCCAGTCTCCTTTGGGGGTGCTACTCCCTCAGACAGGCCCAGGGCTGACCATGTAACTGCCACTTAAATATATAGACCTGAATTCTCAGGGGCTTTAAAGTGGATGTAAATGGAATTTACAGAGTGGTATAAAGGGCTCATAGTGTAAATGAGGATCAGTTCATAATTCTGACATCAGTGGGCAATGGAGGGGCCAACCACCTCACAAGATCAGATCCCAGGTCTCACAGTCTGTGCAGCTTTCCATAAAGCTCAGTAACATTACTGTGCCCTTGTATCTGCTCCTGTTGTCTTCATGCACTTTTATTTTTGGAGCTCACCAGTTTAAACAAAAAAGAGCTTTGATCTTGAAGACCCTGAGCAACCAAAAGGCCCTTTTAAATCAAGGAAAATTCTGGGTGTACAAGGAATGCTAGCCTCTAAGTAATGTGCTGAATGCCTTCTGCAAGTCACTTGGCATCATCAGTTCCTGTTGAGTTCAAACAGGGAAGAAGATATTCATCACAGAACCTGAGGTCCCAATCCTGCAAACATTTCTGCATGTTCTTAACTTTAACACTGACTTCAAGTGTCTGCAGCTTTGAGGACCTGATCCAAAGCCCACTGAAGTCAGCGGAGAAGCTCTCATTCACTTTTAGGGGAACAGGCCCTATGTTTGTAAGGCTGGAGATAGCTTGTTTACTGTTAGTTGCAACGCTTTCTCTAAACTTCTGCCGCTTCCTAATTCCAGGACTATGTTTCAATTAACAACTTCTTGTAAGTTATTGTCAAATTCTTCATTGTTTTACAGCTTGTTTTTGTCATCAATACATGATCTATTCTCTTACAGAAAATAAATTGCTTCCAAATTAAACATGAATAAATGGACACATCTGACATTAGGAATCATAACATTCAAAAACCGGTAGGAGAACACTTCAACCTCTCTGGCCCACTCAGTAACAGACTTAAAGGTGGCAATTTTGCAACAGAAAAGCTTCAAAAACAGAAGCAAACGAGAAACTGCTGAGCTTTAATTAATATGCAAACTAGATACCATTAACTTGCGTTTGAATAGAGACTGGGAGTGGCTGGGTCATTACACATATTGAATCTATTTCCCTATGTTAAGTATCCTCACACCTTCTTGTCAACTGTCTAAATGGGCCATCTTGATTATCATGACAAAAGTTTTTTTCTCCTGCTGATAATACCTCATCTTAATTAATTAATCTCTTACTCCACTTTTTCAGGTTGTCTGTATGTATGTATATATATATATATATATATCTTCTTACTATATGTTCCATTCTATGCATCCAATGGAGTGGGCTGTAGCCCACAAAAGCTTGTACTCAAATAAATTTGTTAGTCTCGAAGGGGCCACAAGTCCTCCTGTTCTTTTTTCTGAATAAATTATACTTTCATAGTTATGAAAATATATATGGCCTCAAGTACGAGCAATTTTTCAGTACCTTACTAACAAAAAGCAACACTGAAAATGATACCCACAAAAATAATCATTCATATTAAAATGATACTTTAACAGTATTTTCAATTGTAATTGATTTACCCATGTGGCGACCTAAAGAATACTGTGAATTCACCATTTCCCCATAACTGTACTAGAACAAAAACACATGAAACAAAATTTGTCGACTAGGGCTATAAATACTGTTAAAAAGACAGTTTCACCTACATAGCAGCCATGCTGCTGAACAAAACCCCTCAACGAGAGTGACTAGACTCTCCAAACACAGTGGTGGGTGGGTCAGTTGCATTTGGCCAATAGGAAAATTAAATAACTACCTGCAGATTATGGTTTGGGAAGAAGATTGTGTATAACAAGAGAGAAGGTGTCTGAGCAGTTATAACAGAAAATGATTCCAAATGTTCTCTCTGAAGACATCAAATTGTATCATCAGGAACTGAAATTGAAGATAATTTATTCATCTTAGTGGAGCTTGAGAGTCAGTAAAGATCAGATTTTGTGAACTATCACCCAGAACTCTCGTGTCCCTCATTTTGAGGAATGCCACTTTGTTTTGCTTCTCAGACTCATTCTGTCCCACCCAACTTGGTGTCCTTGAATGTTGTTGCTAAAAGATATTTGCATCAAAAATAAAAAAATCATAAAACTGGGGTTATAGAACAAGTTATTTACACTGAAAGAATGACTCCAATGGCACTTTAAAATTCCTGTTTGAGTAATATTTGTGACCCAACTATTTGTGACCCTATTCACACACTTTATCGCACATGGGGTCACTGGCAAGTTGAGAGGTGTGCCTTTATATCCATAACTCTGTATCTTGCAGGTGCTGCTCCACACCTTCCATGACTGGGTCAAAAATTAGAAAGCAAATAAAAGAATGTGTTGATCAGTTACTGTACTCTCAGTTGTGATTTCCCTCCTCCCCCCCATAATAAGACACTTTTTTTAAAAAAGAGCGTGAGACAGAAATAAAGGAATTGCTATTTGTGTTCTGGGCAATGATTCATCAAGTCTTTTATATAGCTAGTGCCAGATGCCTGAGAGAAAGGTGTGGATAATTAAGTAATAATATGTCTATGTTGGCCCTTTAGGCAGTTCTAATAGTATATATTGTAGAATGCATAGCCTATAGCTCTTGCTAAGGTACCTGAAATACATTTAGGAGTAGTCAAAGCACCATTAATTGCCAGTTTGTTTCCAAGTGCAGCTAAGAAAATTAAAAGTAGCTTTGAACTGGGGATCCCAGAACCAAAAGTGAGTCAAGAGGAGGCTTCCTTTTCCTCCCTGATGGAGCAATAGCTATTAGTATCTCTCTCATAAAATTAAACCACAATCATAGTTACCGAGTTACTGTTAAGACTGTTTTCAGAGTAGCAGCCGTGTTAGTCTGTATTCGCGAAAAAAACCTTAGGCTTGAATAAAGACTGGGAGTGGATGGGTCATTACACAAAGTAAAACTATTTCCCCATGTTTATTCCCCCCGCCCCACCCCCACTGTTCCTCAGACGTTCTTGTCAACTGCTGGAAATGGCCCACCTTGATTATCACTACAAAAGGTTTTTCCCCACCCTGCTTTCCTGCTGGTAATAGCTCACCTTAAGTGATCACTCTCTTTACAGTGTGTATGGTAACACCCATTGTTTCATGTTCTCTATGTATATAAATCTCCCCACTGTATTTTCCACTGAATGCATCCGACGAATTGAGCTGTAGCTCACGAAAGCTTATGCTCAAATAAATGTGTTAGTCTCTAAGGTGCCACAAGTCCTCCTTTTCTTTTTGTTAAGACTGTGGAATCTTGGTTCTACATTAAGAGCTTTCAGCCTCACCCAACACCACAGAGCAGTTACCACTTGGTTAAATGTCTGTCTGTCTAAACGATGCACTCTAGTTCAACACAAGTTTATGGCCTCTGTTATGCAGGATGTCAGATTAGATTATCATAATGATCCCTTCTCTCTTTGAAGGCTATGTATCAGTTAATCCCTTTATTTGCATGTAGTGGGTATAGACCATCTGGGGTTTCTGACTGATGGAAAATTGAAGAATACTTGACAGAGACAGATGTATTATGTGAAGTGTAAAGGAACCTGAGGAAACTCTAAAGAAGCTGTAAAGGGAACTTGTTTTTTGGCTCTGTTACCAACATATTAAATTTTGTTTAGGGTAGCTAGATATTAGAGTGATGGGTTTATTATAAATCTATTAAATATATAGAACATCATTTAAACTTCCTACTAAATATCATTAAGATGAGGAACTTGCTTTGTGAAAAATACATGGGACTTTCCCCTACTGGCTCTCTCTTGACTTGTCTGCTTTTAAATTCTGAACTCCTTGGGGCATGGATTATGTTTGGTAGGCATCCAGCACACTATGGAAACTTCCAGCAAAAAAAGATAATAAATAATTACTAATTAACTTCGTAGCAACTTTGAAACATTCTTTTGTTTTGTTTCTGGCTTGATCATTATAACTCTTCATATGCAGTTGTTCGTGACTAAATTTCAGCTAGAATGCAGCTAACAGAGAACACTGCTGCTCACCATTAAATTATGCATTGGCTTCCAGACGTTATTACTTACCTTTCAGAAGCATAATGGTTGTGGTGAAATATATCTGACCGATCACTTCTCCATGTGTTCCTGGTCATTTGCTGAAGTCATAATGAACAATCTGTTTAGTTTTGCTCCAATCATATACTTTAATTTCTCCTTGATTTTGAGGTGCTCTATCTTTTTTTTCCTTTAAAACTTAAATAAGTGTTTTATGCTCCTTCTTTTAATATCTAGATACATTCATATTAGTATTGTAAAGTACCCTGCGATGCTAAAATAAAAGGTGCTATACCAATGCCTGATGTGGTCATAATATAATCAGCTTTTTTTGCACTCAACGGTGTACACTGGCCATCATTGAAAAGTGAACAAATGTGAACAGTTGCTGCTCAGTAGTGTTTTATTTAAAAAGTATGCCCGTATAATTAAGATAAGAAATAACTGTGGTAACTATGTCGGTATCTGCAGACAAATGTTCCCTTTTTAATTAGGATCTCTGTGTATAACAAGTAACAAAACAAAGAAGATATATAACAATTAGTTCGCTAACCTGCAAACTAACCATTTATAAGAAACAAAGAAAAGATATAACAAGGATAAAGAAGACTTTTTATTTTTTTTAAAACAGATATGGGCTAAATTTTCTGTATACAGGGGAAAAAAATCTGTATACACGTGCAATAGCATTGCACCCATTTACGTCTGCAGAGAATTTAGCCCAATATGTGCACACAAAATAATTGCATCAAGTATCGTTAGTGTGGTGGCACCTATCCAATGTTATGCTCTATAATTCTTGTTCCATCACATGCAATAACATTTACACAATAACATTTACAGTCTTTCAGAACACAGTGACAGAGTCTGTGGGGTTTTTTTGGATGCCCATCTGATTAAAAGCTATTCACAATTCACTCCCATTTAATCAATGTAATAATGGGTAGTTGTCTGTAAGGATCAAGTGTCAAAGCAATGCATTATATTGATATAGTAAAAGATGAGGGCCATCAATAAACGAGGTGCTTTAATATTTTGGAACGATTGACAAGTCAAGGGTGATGTCTGCAGGAAGCCTCAAGCTTCCGTACAAGTAATGCTTGAGGGAAACCTGAAGAACTGCAATAGGCAAAAAAATCAGTTGCCATTTTCTGAAATCTGCTCCATTTATTTTAGAGATTTCCTGCATTGTTGCAAATATTCTGATTCTGGATATAAATACTTAGAGTGGTTTTGAATTGCTACATTTATGTATTGCTACTTAACCCACTCAGTGTGGTGCTCTAGCTCCTGCTAGTGGGGGCTGGGCCACAGATAGGAGATGGATGAACCTGCTACAGCGTAAGTTAACATACACAGTAGAGGCTTATGTATTAAGATCCTGAGGTCCCAGTGTCAAGTGACCCAATGAGAGGTGCAGCGTAGCACTGGCAGATATGAAAGTAGAAAATATATGTGTACCTGGGCAGGCGTTTTAAGGGGCAGGAGGTCTTGAGCCAGTCAGCCCTGGTTGGTTAGCCCCGCACTCTTACCCTTGTGGTAGGGGTTGGTCTAAACAGGAAGGAAGCCCTGCAGTGGAGTGCTGGCTGGAGAGGAAAGCAGCAGGCTGAGGGGAGCCAGAGGAGAGCACAAGGCAGGCAAAGGCCTGTGGAAGACTCCAGTGAGATAGGCTAGGGAGTGGCTGCTCAGGAACGATCAGGGAGCAACCCAAGGAGGCCAGAAGAGGGTGAGGGAAGAGATAAAGACGAGGCTGGGAAGGGAAAAGCTGAGCCCAGAGGGTGGGCATAAGAGTGTTTAAATCAGAGGAGAGAAGACAGACCCCCTTGAGAAGGAGGAGCTGGGCCCAGATTGAGACTGGGGCAGAGACTTTTTTTTTCTTTGTTTGGGACAAATGTGAGACAAATGAAGGGATGGCTTCTTTTCATGACTTACCCACTGCAGCAAGTTGCCTCTACAGCTGGAGTAGACAAGATCTTTTCCTGGAAGCTGAGGCAGACCACCACAAGGCTGGGTCTAGCTCTGAGGGGGTGTTCCAAGATGGTGAGTTTTGTAACAATGTACATTAAGCCAGAAAAGATAAAAAAAAAGTCATGATTTGAATCTAATGTCATGCGGGCAAGGGCAGAATGGGTAACTTAGCAATAGCATTTTGTCTCTACTATTCCAACACCATTTACAGGTCATGGGTCTAAAATCCAAAGTCTCAGGATTCAGTCCTTATTTAAGCAACTGCCTTCCCCACCCATAATTAAATCAATAAACTTCTCCCTGAGAAAGGACTTCAGGACTGGGGTCTGCAGAGACATAGTGCCATTGAAGTGCTATCTGGTGCCTTGGATAGAGGCAGCAAGTGACCAATACCTAGCACAGAGCACAACAGTGGGTTTATGGGACATTTTGAGCCAAGGAAAAGCTCAGTTTTGTGAAAACAGACATGAGATCCCCAATATCCATGCACAATATCTAAGACCTATGCTTTTTAGGTATCATTGTAAATACTGCAACAGAGAGCCGGTTGAGACAGGCCCTTGCATGGGTGTGCAGAGGCAGATCAAAGTGAACTTTTGTTCACCCCACCTGTTGCATGGCACATACCAGGTCAAGTCACATTTGCAGTCACATCAACAAATGGGTCAAGGACGAAGCAAGGTCATGGGTCTTCCCCCATGCACTGGGCTGGAGAGTGAGCTGGGAACACTGAAGTAGCATATGCAGTTTATACAGTGGCGCTTGGTAAAGGCACAGTTTGGCCCTCAGGAAACTGCATGGAACTCAGTACTTCTAATTCAGAAGGATGAAGGGCTTGTCAACCTATTGGGATTTGAACTTGTGGGTCTGGGGAGCTTAAATGTTTTGTCAGGAAAAATAAGAGTTAGCTCATGGCTTTTTAAATGATTAGGCATTTGTTGATGGCACCAGCCGGAATAAGTATTGTACAGTTGAATTAGAAAGATAACATTTGAATGCTTCTGGTCATATTGAATTGGAAAGATGCATAATAAACCCCAAATTGTGCAGTTTCATCATTGTAATATCGAAAAAGACATGGTTCAATTAGAGCAGGGCTTGAAGTAAGACCATGGATGAAAGTGCCCTCAAACTTTGTGGCTCAGGTCTCTCTGGAATATACTGAGACTCTGCAGCTGTTGGCACTTCTAATGCAAGGTGCAGGACAAGAATAAAAAGACGAAAGAAGAAGAGACTGGAAGGGAGAGCCATGGTCTGCAACTCTAAGGAAATGCAAAAGTAGCCCATTCTTTCAATGTTTCCTTAGTGAAGAAGGATAATGACATTGGAATGGATGTGCCTGTAAACAAATTGTCTCCCTCAGACAATGCATTCTCTTAAGCGTAAGGCAAATGCTAGGAGGTGAATCATTTGCTTGGTATTAAAAGGCTTCCTTCAGATCTCATTATTAGTGAGGTGTCTCTTCAGCATTGCTTGGACAAGTTTTTTCTGTGGTGATACATACATCTAGCTGACATTTTCATTTTCCTTCAAATGACACTGTAAGCAATAGCCAACTTACTGGTTCTTTAGTTTACTTTCTGTGCCATCATAACAAATAAGCATCATACAGCATAGCACACTTCAGCCTGACCTCAGATTTTTCAATACATTGTCACCCTAAAGTGTGCCACCTGGTGGTTAAAACAGGGATGTGTGGTTTTTGTATGTTCTGTAAAGCCTAGAACAGGTTTTTGTGAAAATAATTGTGAGAATAATGCACACATGTTTTAAACCACCTTTCATATCCAAAGCATCCCAAATCATTTTGAAAGCAATGGATTAGATATTGTTAGTGCAGTGACTGAGTGATGGCTCAGAGACATGTTATCTCATTCACAGGCTAGAAAATTAGAACTTTTTTATTGAAAAATGGAATAAATAAATAGACTTTAGACACATGTATAGTTTTCCAGGTTGCATCTGCAATATGTGCACATGTTAATTAAATAGACCTCAATTTTGAGATGCTGAATGAGATAATGCAGAAAATGAAAGTTATGTTTCCTGAAGCAGTCTTAGTTCTATTCCTTATGTCATCACATAATGGCTTAAGAACCAGGAGGGACAGATTCTGCCATGCTCCCTCACACTGGCTTTATCTACAGTATGACATTACATTATATTGGGAAACATGTTAATTCAGGGGGTCTTCATGTTGAGCAATTGCATTTGGGGCCTGATTCAAAAGCCCATTCAAGAGTTCAATGGGCTTTGGTTACAGGCCTTTTGAGACTGTTAATGAAAAAAACAGTTTGACTCTAGCTACATTTCTTAGTCAGGTAAAATCCTAAATGGCACTTGCCCTCTTATCACATAAATGAGAGAAGTAGATGTTTCACCAGTGGCTATATTGGTGGTATGCAGTAAAATGAACACTGAGTCTAACCTCTCCAGCACAGGCTTAAGTAGATGTGCCTCTCTCTGTTCTTGATAAGCGATTCCTAAGTGTCATTCGCATCCGTGACCATGTCAGCATGTAAAACATAGGGCAGCATATGGTTCTTAATGTGTCTAGCAAATACATAGGGCCTAATCAATTATGCAGTAACTTCATAAAGGGTTGGATTAAGCCCTGTGAATATGCTGGACACATTAAGGACCATATGCTGACCTATTTCCATACATGTTTTTCCCACAGATGATTTGATGTGGATGGAAGTTGAACGCACAGATCTGGGGAAACATATGGTCCACAATGTTAAATCAAAAAGTACTCAGGGGTGTACGGCATATTTGAAATACATTGCACAATTGTGGAGATTAAAATGAGGAGGGAAGGCAAACAATAGTATATTTCCAGGTAGTTGTGTTTAATTACCAATAAAAGGTTCTTTTTGCAAAGATTTAGCCATGCAACTCTCATGAATATAATTAGGAGCTGCATGTTTGTATCCTGACATGATCCTATGAAACTATTCCGCGATGCTAAAGAGGAAAACTCCTAGGAACTGGATATTTTTTACACGCCTGCTGAGATTTAAAATCCTCTCATGAACAGCTGAAGGGGGGGAAATTATCCTTCCATTTAATTGTGAGGATTTAGAAGTCATGTCAGGTTTGACTAAAATGATACATTCTCTAATTTCCCTCTCAGCCACTGCACTTGTCTTCCACATGTTTGTCACTTATTCATAATCAAGGTCACTTAACTACTTGCGGTTGCCCATGTTAAGCTGCCAGAGTGAAACAGCCAATATGATAAACTCTTTTTAAAAAAACCCACAATTGCATCTTGCAAGAAAGGAAGTGTTGCTCTCTACCATCTTTGCAAAACATTGAGTCCTAACTGGCCTTTTAAAATCACTTTGTTCATATATAAACTTCATTGCACCTCAGACTACCTTTAAGTTGAAAGAACTTTTGCTTCCCCTCCCTCCAACATTTAAATCATTCTAATTTATCTCTGGGTATTTATGCATCTTTTGTAGCTAATATTAATCCCTTGGAGCTGAGAACTGGGATTTCTTAATGTAACACGCTAATGCCAGTATAATAGCACTAACAATGGGGAGCCTGGATTCATGAGCTCATAGGGATTAACAAGGATTTGAAGTATATTTTCTAGAGAGAGATAATTATTACTATTTTCAATGCTCTTTTACATCTTAATTGTTTATCAAAGGATCTTAGTTACCACACAGGCACCAAGTAATTGTGGTGAATCCTCAAAAATGCCTCAAACAAGACCGTTCTTGAGACACACTCTCTACCTCATCTGCATCCCGTTGAGTACATAAACCAGAAATCTATTTCCACATTGGTGACCAGCTCTTCCTATCTCTCTGGTAGTTTAACTAAACACAAGATAATATCCCAAAGAAATCTGATAGAAACAAACATAAATATCTATTAGACTATTATTTACACGTGTGCACCTCCCAAGATCTCCAATAACCAGCCCCACCTCTCTCTTGTCCTCTCCTTGCCAGGCCCCCTCCTGCCTCCTTGTGTGTTAGTTCACAGCGGGCTTCTATGGAGATAAACGTTTCACTGGTCCCTGGTACACACATCTTTTACCATACCCCTTAACTACAGTGTTTCCCCAACTCCCGTTATATAGGGGAGCTACATCACTTCCCCTGCTCTGGAGCCCTTTGCAGCCACAAAAGTGAGGGCTGTTTTTTGTCCCTTAATGAAATTTTGTTCACAGTTATACCAAACCATCTCTCTCAGAGATCTTTGTCAACCTATTTTTCAGCATGCTTAAAGGATGCAGCTTGAAACAAATGTTCAAGTTCCTACATGTTTGTGTTTATGCAAGTAGAAATCACGTACACTGGATTTGTGTTTTAATCTGCAACTAAATACAGTAAGTATTTGTATTTTTAAGTGTTGTTTATGATGTTTATTTTTAGTTCTCATTCATTTTCCCATTAGGCTACGTTCTCATCAAACTGAGATTATCTCTTTAACTTTTGGAAACCCTATTAGTTGGTGAAACACACATAGGGTCAAATTGTACCCTTCAGGAAGCACAGAACTCCAGGAGGAATTTAGTGGTGGACTGGGAGAGGGATGAACGTTTAGGCCCCAATCTAGGAAAGTTGAGTGTGTGAGTATTCCCATTCATATCAAAGGGACTACTCCTACGCCTACATGTACATAAGTACTTTGCTGTTTCAGGGCCTTAGGGCCAGGTAACTTGTTGGGTAGGTTGGAGGTTTCCTCTCTCTGACCTTCACTGCCCGCTTTGAAGAGATGTGTGCACCCTAACCGATACATGAAGGAGAGACAGCAGTTGTGGCTGATTGCAAAGGCAAGTCACAGTATGGCCCATATTGTCCAGGTACTCTATTGAGGGACAGGTGTGCTTTAATTATCTGGCAAAGTTACACCCATCTGTACATACTTGATGGGTATTTATTTTATTTCTTATGTGCAACTTCAAGTTTTGCAATGGTGTAATGTAATTTAAATGAGCTTCCATTTATAATTCTAGATGTGCAATGCCAGTGTTGCTAAGGGTTCAGAAATCATGATTCAGCCCCATAAAATCATGACATTGGCTTAAAAATCACGAGATTTAAAAATAAACATTTGCCTTCTTGTTTCTGAGACTTCATGTTTGCAAGTTTTTCTCTGCAATTATGAGGGCTAGAAATTTACTTCCTTTTTTAAATGAAGCTGAGATTCTCACGCAATCTAATAATTTCAACAGCTGGGGCTTTAAGAAAAACACCAAATATAAGACTCCAAATAAAATTATGAGAGTTGGCAACACTGAATAACTGTGACAGGCGTTTAGAAAAACCCATGGATTTTTATTAACACTCACTAGTTTCTTCTGTGAAATATATAGCTTTTCTGTTGCTGGATATTGTCTAACTACAAAGCTGTAGCATTTATTTTCCCCAGTTAAGATGTTGTGATGCTTAGCCATTAATATTTATCTTCCAACAGCTCAGATTCTCACACAGAATATTAGAATAACAGAAAGCACAAGAAATTGAGAAAGAGAACTAAATTGCTTGTACAATCATAGCAAGAAACTGAACATATACTTAACTATACAATAATTCCACTTTTGCAATATTGTTTTTTCCCCCCCAAGCTAACCAGTATGTGCCTGCTTTCTTGAAATATCACATTGACTGGTATTTGAAAGATAAGCCACTGATCAAGTCACATGTGTTTAGGGAGGAATTTTCAACAGCACCTAATGGATTTTGAAGCACAAATTCTATTGAGAGTCGTGACAGTTTGTGCACCTAAATCCCACATAATGCACAGAGAGAGAGAGTATCTTGGAATATCATGCAGCACTGGAAACCATCTTGGAATACTTCTCATTGTTTCTTGTCTTCTTTTACCCACTAGTTCAAACTCATATAAGGATACATATTTCTGTATCCTTTCAAAGGTGCTTTGTTTGTGCCTCATAGCTCTTAAGGGACATCAAGGGCTGCAACCCATTGTTTTCCTTGGATGGTTCTATACCATTTGCCACATGTAACTGTGTTAGTACATCACAGCTCTTTCAAGACAAGGACACACACGCCCTTTAAATTTGAATCAGAACATATGGACTAAACGCTCAAATATTGTGCAGCATTGGAAATGTATGCCCTGAATCAGAGGTTTGTAAAGGATGCCACTTGTGCAGTATAAATGGAAATAGAAAACCAGTAAAGAAACTACTAGTCTGGGGGCCCAGGCTGGTAATTTTTGGCAATGTAGCCTCCATATGGAGAACAACAACTACATTAGTATGATAGAAGTGTCCTTTACATATTTATCTAGGGTGGATGTGGTGTTGTAAACTGGTAGCAAGATATGCCAATGCAAGGTATTTGTATCCATGGCCAAACAATCTTTGCACAAGTGAAATGGCCACAAAAATGTACTTAAGTTGTCCAGACATGTTTGAAAGAAAAAATAACCAATAACATGGGATTTAAACAATTTATTTTAAAAGTCAAAAACAAATTTGTAATGCAAAAGCTTTCTTTCACACAAATTAACACTACTTTATTTTAAAAGACAAAAACAAATTCTACTTATACAAATGGTTACTTTGATACAAATTATTAACAAGCTTCCATTACTTCGAGAATGTTGGCTTTGAGCCTGTATTGAGAAACACACAGATTATTCATTGACACAAAAGTTTTAAATAACATATTCATTATAATAGAAGCTAAGTATACTACTGCAAACTATGGTGCTAGCAAGACCCTAATTGCCAATGGACTCCCTCTCAGCGATGGACAATATGATGATATATATGTGTGTCTAGCTGTTTTCAGTATATTTGAAATATGCTACATGTCTGTGTCTTAACAATCTGTTGTCTCAGTCTGATTTGGATCCATACTGGCAACTTTGAGGCTTCTAAGAGTCCTCATCATCAGTACATAGCAAGCCTGCGTGCATGTCATGCTCTGTCTTGAATTGCAGCTGTGCTCACACTTGGTTTTTTTACTCCCCCATGTACTGAGTTCCAGGAGTGCTTCAGGGGCAAGTGTCTGTCTCATTAGCGCTGGAGAAATATGTCCATCTCTGTTGTGATGCCAACCATTTCCAGTTGGGCAAGGCATGTCAGGATGAGCCTCTTGGTTCCAGATAGGGGTCTGGCAATTTGCATGCTGGGTACGTTGCAGAAGACTATCATAACTTTGGGGAAGGGCCTCATTACAGGGCTACTTGTGACAGAAAAAGCTTATATCACCCACTATTTACATCTGCTGAGTTAGCCGTTGAGAAGGGTTATCAGAAGTTCTACTGATTTCAACTGTGAAGGAGGTATACCCACTATACCACCAAAATTGGCAAGGCTTCTACATTTCTGTGGATTCTTTCTGACAAACTTCAATGCTTTTTGTTTGCCCACCCTTGTCAGACTGGTGGTTGCATCACAGCCAGTCAATGTGTGTACGTGGGCAACATTCTGCATAATTATTGGCCAAGTTCAGCTGTTATGATGTGGGTTGGTATGAACCTTTTTTGATCTTTCATACCAGTGTGAAACCAAAGTTCTTGTTGTTTACAACTTGTGAATAAAATGTACACAGAGAACTGCGACATCAGTGTCTGGAGACCACACCACTACATGTGGGTAGTCTTGTGAAGCATGTGCAACATGAAGCAGGAACCAAGTATCTGCTTCTTTGTGTGATGAGAATAGATCTTCTTGGTCTACAACTCCATCTGAAGTGGCCATGTGAGCATTTTTGATTCACCTGCGATAATCATTTTCTGAACTGGGCCAAGTAAATTTTCTGCCAAATCACACTATAATTATGACAAAAAAATTACCAGATGTAATTTCTTTCTGGGACTTCCAATGAAGTTACTCTACTGCATTGGGCTTGTTGTTTTGGGACCATGGGTTCTGATTTCATTGCTTTGTGAGGATTGCCTTCATGAACACTCAAAAACTTTAATTGAATCTTTGACATCATATTGATCACAGAAGATACCTACTCTTTTGCAGCTCTCAGAACCCCGTAGAGGCTGGCATGCTTTTCCGAGTACAGTTCAACAAGTTCTGAAAAAATAGCTGCCCTTCCTTGTATGTGACCATTCATTAACAGCTGTGCCATTCATTAGCCAACTTGTGGGCATGTTGGATGCTGGCAGTTGATACAGTGACTGAGTTTCTTTCTCAAATTCACACAATAGCTTATTTTTTGCAGTTTTGTTCAGGGTACCATCTGAGTGTGCTAGCGCATATGGAACTGTGGAAAGCTCAGGCGTGAAAACTTTCTTCAGATCAATCTCTTGTTTGTGCAGCTACCACAAGATGGCTAAACAACTCCTGGGGTCTGCACAAATAGTCACTGTCTTATCACTATTAACTTCCAATATGATCTTCTTGCTTACAGAGACAAATGTCTTGATGCTGAACTTGTTTGGTGCTTCAAAGAATACAGTGTATTTGAATTTAAGCTGTTTTCCACAAGCTGTTTTATTGGTTTGATTCCTGTATCATTCACAGTAAGAAGCTTGCTGGCAACCTCTGTGGGTGCAGCAATGCTAGCAGCAGTGTTGGTGTGTGCTATCAAGTCAGCATTCAGATGAAATGGGTTTGTCATGGAGTTGGTGATGACATGAACAACCTTATTTAAATCTCCTTCTTCATGTTGCAGGTGACATGGCACAGCTTTCTTGTGTTTTCGCTGTGAAACATCTGAGTCTATCATATTATACATTACCTTCATGGAATTTGTGATAGCTGAATGCTCATGAGCAGTGATGTACCATCTAGCGAAGGCTCCTGGTTTCAAAGTGAAACCCACTATATCCCCTCCCCCAGCCTTTTTTTTTTATTTTACTATCACAGTTTACTGTGTATTCAAGTGCCAGGTCTGTTCAGATTTTACTGTTTATTTCTAGCCTGAGGCACAGCATGATTTCTCATGAAATTTGTCAGAAACTCATATTACTGATGGACACAGATATTTAGTGACATAGCCGGTGTGGTCAAAGGGAAAAAATTAGTGGTGGCACTTCTCCAACCACCTAAGATGGAGGTCCCAGTTACTTTCACAATCTGCTATAATGAAACACATTAGGATGTTAACCATTTTCATTAGTACATCATTTGTCTTGTAAAATTGTATCTGGATAAAAATAAAAACACCCTTTGTCCATGTTTTATAGCTGTAAACCATATTGGAAAAAAGCTATTTTTTAAGAAAGTACGTTGTGTAAGCAGATCATAAATTAAACGTAAAAACAAAACAAGAAGCAGAAAACATATTTAAAGTAAATTTTCCATAATGAAATTGTACAGCATGAAATCACTGTTTAATTATACATGTGTTAAAGGAGAGTCATTACTTTGACTTTTAAAAAAAATTCATAAAGGTAATTTGACATGATTTACAAAAGCATCCATAATTTTCAAAATTACTACTGCATAATACCACATTCCTTCCTCCAAAAAACTCTCTTGGGGGTCAAGCTCTTCACAAAAATGTGTTAAACCTTTTCTGTATGGGGGTGATGCTTCAAACTTCAAATTTCAAATTTAGGCAAGGTTTTCCATTTGGGCCCCCAAACTACACATACCAGAGTTTGATTCCCTTCAAAGTTAAGGGGCCTATTTCACAAGACCCAGTGGCTGCTACTTCACAGTTGTAGTATAGATTACAAATAATCCATGATCTTTAGGAAATATCACAGTGATTTTTCAATCCTGTGTGTTTAGGAACTCATATAATGCCATCACGACAGTATTTGAGGACTACATGAACTGTAATGAAAGTAACCCTCCTGGCACCCCTGTGAGGTGGAGAAGTACTTGTATCTTCATTCTCCAATAAGTACCAGAGGCACAGGGAGATAGGACACACAACCTATGATCATACTGGAAGTCTGGAAATGGAATTCACATCTCCTTAAACTTCGTCCAATGCCTGAACTGCAATATTATCCTTCCATATTAGCAGTATTTGTCTTTTCAAAACTACCTCTACCAGGACAGTTAATGGAAAATGTACCTTTTTAAGAAAGAAAAGTTGAGGTTATCTTTCATATCTAGATGTTCAGAAAACTGGGTTGGCTAGGGGCTATGAATTCTATTTCTTACTGGGTATTACTATCCAGAATGGGGCATTGGTTTGTTTTGCAGTTGTGGGGGGCGAGGGCATAGATTTCCTTCAGGGCATTCAACACCTCGGCTTTTGCAAATGGACCATGCTTTGTTGAGGAAGTTGGCGCAATTGCTACTTCTACCTTAGACGTGGCTTCCTTGGAGCTGGTGAGATTGGCTTAAGTTTGGTTCAGCGTAGGTTTTTTTCTGCAAAGCAGGATAAGATCCTCACAGTAGATTCATACCACCACAGAGGCCAACTTCCTTAGTCTAATGTTTAAATTCCCCTAGCGAGATAAGCTTCAATGGAGAGCCTGAATTATTCAGTAGGTATCTATTTTTGTTAAGTACTACATGAATAGTTCTTGATATAAATTTGTGACTATATTGTGTGGGTTTAATGAAAACCATGGCTATTTGCTGGGATAATTTTAAATAATTTCCCTGCATTTTGTAAAGCACATCACAGAAAATTCTAAAAGCCCATACTTAGACACTGTGTTAATGATAATGTAAGAAGAATTAGCTCCGGAGCGAATGTTTTTATTCATCTTACTGTAGCATGCTGTGTCCTGTCACAGAGTGCACAGTGTCTTGTCCATTTAAAACCTTGTTAAACACTCCATTAGTAACAAATGAAAACATCTGTGCCAGTAACTATCACTGATTCTTGTGAAATCCCTGGTGGCTGTGGTGTTAAATTGATAATATTACTCCATTTACTTTTAGAGAAAACAATACCATGCAAATAATGATAAAAAGAAAATGATCTGCTTTTTGAGTGGGGGAGAGAGGAGTCTCCATTTTATGACTGTATTCAACTGTTAACTAGGAAGAGAGCAAGAAATTAAATGGAAAATACCTGACAATAACCACAGAACAATACTGGATAAAATCCACAGATGCCAAGTGAAGAGTTAGGGCTCATCTTTGAAACTTGATAGGTAAATAGTTATAAAGTCATATACATTCAAAGTATGTACATTGCATTGTGGGCATGTTGCATAGAAAGCAGTTTCAAAATTATGCTATTATATTATCTGTAGATTTCCGTTTGTTGTGCAGTGTCATATAGCACCACTCTTTTTAATCTGACCTAGCCATGATCCAAACCCTAAAACCTCTTTATGTGGTTCAAACCCAATATGGATAATGCTACATATACACTTCCCCTCTTACAAGCACACATGGTATGTTAGTGTTAACCCTCCTATCTACCTTACCCACAACGTCATCTTTGATTCCATCCCATGCCCACCCCTACCCACACTAAAAATGCCTCTTTGTTTTCAAATAGTCACAGCAGTAAAACCACATAAACCAACACAAGAAGTTGCAGGATGAGAAAGGCCCCTATAGATTTTGAAAAAAATATATATATTTATGTTTATAGGGAATTTGTAGGTATGGTTTTAGGTATGTTACTAGGTA
Organism: Chelonia mydas; assembly: GCF_015237465.2. Taxonomy (NCBI): domain Eukaryota; kingdom Metazoa; phylum Chordata; order Testudines; family Cheloniidae; genus Chelonia; species Chelonia mydas. The sequence goes on from NC_057850.1 coordinate 157,701,294, forward strand.
CATGTAAGGACAGGTACTTGATTATGCCTTTTTAAATGCTAGTATATACAGATGAATATGGTGCAATATGGTTACACTGATAAAAGTAATTGGGATGGGTTTTTTATACACTGGTATTTACCAAAGTAGAGATACTCTTGATGCAGAAATTCAGATCTAAAGTGCTAGAACTTTGGAGTATTTAAAATCCAGATTTAAATTTTGTGCATTGAACATTTCTGTAGTGGATTCAGAGGTATTTGGTGCAGAATCATTATACTTGTGAAGATATGCACATGTTACTTAGTGGTTGTTCATATTGATATAGAATTCTCAGCCAAAGTACGGGATGCTGACTAGGTATATGTATGAACAGGACTTAAATTCAGCTGGAACCATCCAGGGCAGAGCGCTGGTAAATATTTTCAAGCCTTTGGAAGCCCTGGTGCCTCCCATGGGGCTGGAGTCCTGAGCCTTGGCATGCCCTGTAGGGCTGGAGCCCTCAGCCCTGGGGTCTCCTGTGGGGCAGAAGCCTTGAACCTGGTACTCCCCTGTGGGACTGAAGCTCCAAGTCCCCTGCAAATGAAGCCTGGAGCCCTGAATAGGGAGGGAAAAGGGGACTCTGGGAAATAATCTCTGAGAATTTAAGACTAGTGTACCAATGTATGGCTGTATAGTTTTTTCTCACTTAAGTTGTTCTCCCCACTTTTGTAGAGGAGTGTAAATCCAGGACCCACCAACCTCACTGGTGGTTTTCTCTGTTCTGCCACATTCAAGTATAATGACATGCTGGAGCACGTGATCTGGGTTGCAACAGGGTCTTTATGAAATCTGAAGTATTCATGATGTTTCTGTTCTTCCATTGCTGTAAGAACTGTTACTTGAGAAACTGAGCCACAGAAAGGGCACCTCAACTGTATAGGGGATTTGGGCCGCATAGTTAGCTAAAACTGGACACCAGGAAAGAAGGCAACATAATATATAGATGGAAATGGAGCCTGTTGGCAGGTAAGTTATAGGACTTGGGGGAAGGCCTCATAAGTACAAATATTTCAGAAACCTTTCAGATAAACATCTAAAAGTTTGGATGCTTACCTTAACCTAACCTTGGAGGTTTGCCTTATTACAAACAACACAGCTAGGAAGACTGGAATCTATTTTGTTGTTTTGCAAAGAGAATCATGAAGAAAATAAGACACGGTGTTCTTTGCAGGAGAGAACTACCCAAGAGAGCAATAACTCTGAGAAAAGAGGGGGAAATCATGTTTCATCCTCAGATGAAAGTAGTTCAGTGGTCCTGGCCTCGCGCCGATTGTTACCCCATTGTATCAGAGGGGAGTGTGAACTCCTGTTGAGATACGGCAGTTGTGCACTGTCCTGAGGGACTCTGTGCAGCACATGTTATTAGAGGGTAAAAGAATAAAGCAGGACTTGGGAAGTGAAACCGTTCTGTTGCAGCCTCTGTGAGTTACAGCTCTGTCCTCTTCTATATCCATCTATCTACACACACAGGAAATTTTAAGATGGTCTAGAAGTCAATAGTTAACAAAAATATTCAACCTGAAATCGATTCTTTCTTCTAAGTCTTACTTTATTTATTAATTTGTATGTACGTTGAAATAGCTAAGTTAGTAAAGGGACACTTAGAAAAGCCTTCACAATTAACAGTTCTTATTTTATTTGCTAATCCATTCATAGCTAATATAAGTCGACGTGAGAACTATGTGTCTGGTGTGGACATGTAAAATAGATTGTGGTCTCTCTGAGGCATAGACCACCTTTCTTTTATATGCTTGTGTAATGCCTACCACAGTGGGGCCTTGATCTTTGATTTGCACAGTAGGCATTACTGTAATACAAGTAATAATTAATAAATGCTTCTCTGTCATTATTTTTCCATGAATTTGCCCCAGGGGTACTATGGAATCATGAGTTGGAGGGGGTGTCTCCAGGAGTTGCACTCTCTATTAAGATTTGTTCCACATTCTGGCAAGTGGGAAATCCTAGGAGATATAAATATCACATATTTTTTCTATTATATGCAGAAGTCTATATTTTCCAAACTGCATGTAGCGTATCCATGCAAACATTTACACAAAATACTAATATTATCTGTTCTTTTTCAGCATTATTCATTCATAGACTGACATCCTATCTGGAAGTGTTTTTATTAAAGAAATTCACTCATTGATTTTACAGCAACAAATGACAGAGTGATATTACTCTTTAGACAAGTCCAGGCAGTTGGTTCAAAGCCAAAGCCCATTTCCTTTCTCTCTTATAACTGATTCATTCATAGATCATCCTGGGATGAATCGGGATATTTTTCTTTCTTAATGCTGAAACTTCTTTTGCATAATTCTTTCTTTTAAAAATCAAGAATTACTAAAATTAATCACTTGCAAGGAAAAAGTAGAGGAGGGAGGGTCAGAAACAGGAGATTTACTTCACAGTCCATGAATCTCGAAAAGCACTGAATCCAGTTGAGAGACCAAATTCCAGGAGGTTTGCAAATCCAAAGGCTATAGTAACTACCCTTCACTTTGCAAGATACCTCTCCAGGTCAAAGTTTACAGTGCATTAGCTGAGATACATGGGGGGAAAAATAGTTGTCACCTTCTTAACTCATGAATGAATACATCTGTCCTATGGTAAATATTTCATTTTCAATAGGTAATAAATTCAGCGCACACATACAAAACATTAAATGAAGGGCAAAACAAAAGCCTACTCAGAATTCTAGGCTATGTAAAGACAAGGTCAGACACTGTGAAGCCCTGTGTTCAGTCAATGAGTTCACAAATTTCTCTGCATTAAGGAATATCCTGCAGGGAGGGCTGGGTTAGAATAATGCAGGCTGATCACTCTTCCTGCTGACTGAGACTGAACATTATTTCCTTTTGTAGTCATTGCTAAGAAACCAGTGTAATTTGTGTAAGATAGAGTGTGTGTGCAACTCTGTGACATTGTACCCATAGCTGATAAATATCAGAGAATTTCATAGGAAAGGCTTGGGTTTGAAAAAGATTCTAATTCTGTAATTTCATACATCTTCTTTAAGGAGTGAGAAGCTTCTTTCCCTCACTGTCAAGGAATTGCACCCCTTCCTTACCAACTACATTCCACCACTACACTGTTTTTTTGTTTTGTTTTGTTTTTTCTCTCACTCTAGTCCCTATGGTTTTGTCCATGATGTTCCACATGTCCGGAATTCTTTCCCTTTCCCTTTTCACAAGGAATCTTCCCTCTTTCAAGTCAAATATTTCCAGAAGATTCACTTCTTCCCTGAGGCCCACACCATGGTGTCAGCACACCATTACATAATACAAATAACATGCTAAGCTGGGGCCATCCTTTGGGTCCATCAGTGCATGCTCATGGTGCCTATCTATTTAGAATGTAAGTGTCTCAGGAGAAAGGAACATATCTCCTTTTAGGTCTCATATAGGCACACACAGGACCAGTATTAAGGGGGAACCATTCCTGCAAACCTTACTCAGGCAAGACTTTCTTTGATATCATTGACTCCTAACGGAGCTGAGATACAATGGGGAGTTCTCCTTTTCTCCCTCTCCCACTCATAGACTCAGACTTTGAGGCCAGAAGGGACCATCATGATCATCGTGTCTGGCCTCGTGCACCCACTCCTGTAATAGACCCACAACCTCTGGCTGAGTTACTGAAGTCCTCAGATCATGATTAAAAGACTTCAAGTTACAGAGAACCCACAAATTACATTCATTTAAACCTGCAAGTGACCCATGCCCCATGGTGCTCAGGAAGGCAAAAAAACAAACAAACCAGGGTCTCTGACCTGGGGGAAAATTCCTTTCCAACCTCAAATACTGCAGTCAGTTAGATGCTGAGCATGTGGACAAAACCTACTAGTCAGATACTTGGAAAAGAATTCACTCATTTTCTTGCAGCCCCATGGTATTTCTCTAGGCTCAGGGGATGACTAGCACTCCCAGCTATCTTGTGAGCACATTCTCCTTGCTTGTTCCATGGGGGATGAGGGAGAATGAAAGGTGATTTGTCAGAAACTCAGCAAGATGAAACTAGTGGAGTTTCCATTCCCTTCCATGGCTATTTTGTACAGAGGGGATAATTTAGCCCTAATCACGGGCAGCTGGATTGAGATTTTGGGACTTGGTCATTCAGTTGGCGGTTAAGTGGAGTTAAGTGGAGTGTGGTGTGGAGTGTGGTGTACATTTTCATTAACTTGTAGGAGAACTGTTGGGTGTTCAGCAGTTTTGAAAATCAGGCCATGCATGTAGATGCCTCAGTATGAAGTTAGGCTCCCGCTTCTGGAAATCTTTGCTCTCAGCTGTTCTTTGAGTTGTAGCACCTAGAATAAATAGGAATTTGATATAGATTCAAATTTTTATTATATATAGCTGGGAAAAATATTGACATAGGAGCAGGATGGAAAGCACAACATGAATGCAATGTTCATTCATCACTCACATTAATACGTACAGCGTGATGCTTATAAACAGACTTCCAAAATTAGGAAATTCTGTCTTATACAGATATAAAATAAGAAATATTTTTCAATATGTGCTTTCAGCTAATTTCTTTCAGTAATTTATACTATTTTTTGTCAAACAAATGGTGACAAATTCAATATATCATATAGATATGGGAGATTTCCAGGTTTAAACAGCTTCATAAATCAGCAGTTGATCAATAGCAATAATAAATGGCCTTTAATTCTATACAGGTGACAAACAGGGTTTGCCATTAAAAGCATGCTTTATGTATTAGCTGTGTCCACTTTCTCTTTATAAGACGATGCTTTAGCACTTAAAACTGTGACATAGAGTAACTGTTATTGCTCTGGAAGTATTAGGTCATAACCTCTTTCAGCAGAATTTAGCTCTTTAAGGTCAAATATTTCTTGGGTTGGGCAAAAAATAAACATTATGGAAACAAGCATTTCAGAAAATGGTACACTCCCTTTTAGTGAACAGAGATTTTATCTACCATGGAAAGTCATTTGATACACCTACTATGGATGAAGTGAGCTGTAGCTCACAAAAGCTTATGCTCAAATAAATTTATTAGTCTCTAAGGTGCCACAAGTACTCCTTTTCTTTTTGCGGATTCAGACTAACACGGCTGCTACTCTGAAACCTACTATGGATGTGTTCCTGTTCTAGTGGGTTCATATGATGGCTAATCTATAGGACTGTGAAGCTATTAAAAACATTAATCATGATTAATCCCGCAATTAATCATGCTGTTAAATAACAATAGAATACCATTTATTTTAAATATATTTGGATGTTTACTACATTTTCAAATATATTAATTTCAGTTACAACACAGAATACCAAGTGTACAAGGCTCAGTTTATATTTATTTTTATTACAACTATTTGCACTGTAAAAAACCCCCAAAATTATTTTTCAATACACCTTGAGTTCTGTGGTGCAATCTCTTTATCATGAAACTTGAACTTACATGTGTAGAATTATGTACAAAAAAACTGCATTCAAAAATAAAACAATGTAAAACTTTAGAGCCTACAAGTCCACTCAGTCCTACTTCTTATTGTGCCAATCGCTAAGACAAACAAGTTTGTTGACATTGATGGGAGATACTGCTGCCTGCTTCTTATTTACAATGTCACTTGAGAGTGAGAACAGGCATTCACATGGTACTGTTTTGCTGGTGTTGCAAGATATTTACGTGCCAGATGCGCTAAAGATTCATATGTCCCTTCATGCTGCAACCACCATTCCAGAGTACGTGCTTCCATGCTGATGATGAGTTCTGCTTGATAATGATCCAAAGCTGTGCGGACTGATGCAAGTTTATTTTCATCATCTGAGTCAGATGCCACCACCAGAAGGTTGATTTTCTTTTTGGCTGGTTTGGATTCTGTAGTTTCCGCATCAGAGTGTTGCTCTTTTGACTTCTAAAAGCATGCTCCACACCTCGTCCCTCTCAGATTTTGGACGGCACTTCAGATACTTAAACCTTGGGTCGAGTGCTTTCGCTATTTTTAGAAATCTCACATTGGTGCCTTCTTTACGTTTTGTCAAATTTGCTGTGAAAGTTTTCTTAAAACAAACATGTACTGGGTCATCATCTGAGAATGTTATCAGAGCAAGACATACAATTCTCCCCCCAAGGAGTACAGTCACAAATTTAATTGACACTTCATTTTTTTAACACGCATCATCAGCATGGAAGCATATCCTCTCGACCGGTGGCTGAAGCATGAAGGGGCATGTAAATGTTTAGCATATCTGACACGTAAATACCTTGCAACACCAGCTACAACACTGCTATGCAAATGGCTGTTCTTACTTTCAGGTGACATTGTAAATAAGAAGCAGTCAGCAGTATTTCCCGTAAATGTAAACAAACTTGTTTGTCTTAGCGATTGGCACAATAAGAAGTAGGACTGAGTGGACTTGTAGGCTCTAAAGTTTTACCTTGTTTTGTTTTTGAATGCAGTTATCGACATTTGTAAATTGCAATTTCTCGACAAAGAGTTTGCACTAGAGTACTTGTATGAGGTGAATTGAAAAATGCTATTTCTTTTGTTTATCATTTTTACAATACATATATTTGTAATAAAAATAAATACTATAAAGAGAGCTCTCTGCACTATTCTGTGTTGTAATTGAAATAAATATTGAAAATGTAGAAAAATATCCAAAAATATTTAATAAATTTCAATTGCAATTGTATTGTTATAAGTGCGATTAATCACGATTATTTTTTTTAATCATGATTAATTTTTTTTAGTTAATCGCATGAGTTTACTGTGATTAATTGACAGCCTACTAATCTAATTGAGATTGAAAGACAATTTGTATTATAATCCCATGGTTCCAGTGGGCCATAAGGTTCTGAAACATTCACCTTTTGAACTGAAATGTTTATATACTTGGCTATGCTGAAAGGGTTTTTGTTGAGTTTTAAATTCCACTGTGAGAGGGCAGTGAAAGAGAAAAAAAATCTACCACCTTCTTTATTTTCACAACCTTATAAATGAAATCATTGGTGTTTGGAAGTTGCAACTGAGCATGGAAAAATTCTTTCTAGAGGAGCAGTGTGTGGCTTTTTTCCCCCAGAAGAAAATGGTTTTGATTCAGCCATATTATAAGGCTTTGACAATCATGTACTGAGCATACACAGTAATTTTTTTCTAAGCACATTAAGTGCACACCTAAGGCATTATTGCATGTGCATATGTAGCTAACATAAGTGAATGGTGCACTACTTAATCTGCCAAATGGCTTTCCAGCAGCCTGCATACACATCTCAAATATTGTGGGAGACCTAGGATTTGGCAAAAGAGTTTCCGTCTGTTAAGGGGTAAGCACAAAGGCTTAGGAGCCAGGCAGCCCCCCGTTTAGTTGGTATGACTTCCAGTGACTGACCTTAGTTCTTTTACTTCATAATATGACATGGTCCTCCTGCACCCAGGTGTGTCAAATATCTCTACCCCATTTTGCAAACAGCGTAACAAAGTTTGACAAATCTTGAACCAGAACCTTTATTTCTGAGGCTATGCACCCATCTCTGATCCTTTTACACCAAATTGCTTCACTTTCTGGGGATTATTTAGTGCTTATAATGCTTACCCATCATTGCAAAAAAAACCTCCAAAACTGTGAGATCTGCCAATGAAGAATTGCTATGTAAGTGAAAATGATTATCTACATTTCATTAGAAGGGGTAACAAAGGCAGATAGAGGAGAAGAGATTTTGGTGAGAGGCAATGTGGCCTACCAAGTGAGGCATTTGGTTTGTAGAAGAGGGCCTGCTGCCTGCTTGTTGTGTGAGCTTTGAACAGTCACTTCAACTGTGGTATTCAACTCAGATTTGTGCAAAAAATATATATGGAATTGTGGGTTTTCTGATAAAAGCATGAAATTTGCCATAGTCTTCGGACATGATCTAATAAAAATGTTCAGATATGGGGCCATTGGCAACTCAGGCCATGCTGGATGTGGCAACCATTTTAACAACGTCATAATCAGCCAATAATGCTGTTTTACAGTTAGATATACAAGAAATGTATTCTTGGTTTTGCTTAAGCATGACCTTAAAGTTGGTGTAAGGACATATTTTGTATTAATTTTGATTGTTAATATGGTCTTAGAAGAATTTATTCAAATTTCTCCTTATTTTTCTTGCAGAAGCTACCTTGGTTGTGTGACAAGTTGCTTGGTGACTGGGTAATATTAACTGTACACAGTAGAGAAAGGTATTCAATTACTTCTGGCTATTATGAGTGCTTCAGACATGTTAAAAATACAATTCTGTTAAAGAGCCAGGTCCATCAATGGAGACTGACAATTCCTCTTCTGACATGGGGGCAGTGTGTGCTTTTTCAGGCTTACAGGTGTAGAATTGATTACTCCAGCAGAATCAAAAAGAGACCACATTGTGTCTGGCTATCAAACACTATAGCAGATGTTTCAATGAGCTGAGTGCCCTTCCCATAGACATAGAAATATGTAGAATAGATTATGGTGATGGTATTGAAAAGACTTTGAACAAGAACAATGGATGATGGCACAAATCCTGCTATATCAGGTTTAACAGGACCAGACTGAAAAGGGCTGGATAAAAAAAACACCCGCAAAAACTGTGGGTCACCCTGACAAACTGTGACCAACACAAAAAACCGTCGGCAAAAGAAGGGTGCTTTATTTGTCAAATGAACATACCATCAGAAGGCCTCCATGAATCTACCACCATTGGCATTTATAGTTGAGTCCACAAGCATGCACTATTGCTGCAAGATCAGCACTTGTTTGCAAAACTAAGTGCAGGGGGCATAGTGGCCCAACAGGCAAAGCATCATGCAAAATGTTTGGTGTTTCTCTACAACAAAGTCAAGGAGAAGAAAATTGAAATGTTGCATGAGATTGCCTTTGCTGAACTGATAGCATACACTGAAGAGACAAGACTGAATGAAGTGTGGCTCCAGTCTTTAAACTCGCAGACATTGCAAGGTGCTGTACAGCTAGACTAGAACAGCCGTGGGTGACACTGGCTAAGTGCATTCACAGCACTGAACTAAAATCCCACATCCTTTCACACATTCCAGATCTCCAATTACACAAAGAAGTGTGCTCCTTTCCTTCAACCAGGATATTGGACACGCCCTCCGAAAGGCACACGAGGAAGACTGTGACAAAGAAACACTTCATCTACCCCAAACAGTAAAAATTATTCAAAGGTACCTGTTTCAAATGAAAACAGGATTATTTGACCCAGGATGCCAAGGAAAATCTGTGTCTGACTCACTACTGACACTGATGTCCATGATATTGGGAGATCCAAATGTTCAGTCAGGACAAGTTTCCATTCATCCAGATACACTACTCTGGCACAGCTGTTGCACTACTACAGCAGTATCCATTTCTGTGAAGGAACAGAAAGTTTGTACCACAACACAGCTCAAGAAACACCTTTACCAGTCTATGCTGGTTTGACTCTTCATGCACAAAGAAGTGAGCTAGTAGATACCTTCTTGGATTGTCCATCTCTTATGACAGAGTGTTGACCATCTCTACCAGCATGGCAAACAGCACATATCAACACTTCAAGGATGAGAATGTAGTCTGTCCTCTAAACTTGTGGTGGACTGTTCACTACTGCAGCCATAGACAATACACCACAAGCCCAGCTCTACTGCGGCAGTAGACTCCTTCCATGGAACTGGGATAGCACTTTTTTCAGAATTTCGAGTAGAGGGAGTTGTTCATGGAATTCCCACCCTGGACTCTGGGACTGCAGTATCAGTGAAGAAGACTATATTATCACTTTGTGAGTGTTATACAATTGTCCCTCCACTGATCCTGAAGCAAACCAATCCCTGCTGCAAATGTTGAGATCTAGACAGACTGCCAAATGATTATCCAAGCCATGTAAGAAGAATGCAGGGGGTTGGAACAAGTAAGTCAAGCAGGAAGTCTGGATACCTTCAATGGAGATGAAGACACTTCCTGGGCACGTTATTATTCCAGCAAACAGCCAATGCCAAACTTCAGCATAGCCATCACTATGCTTCTTTCCCTCTTTCCAGATGACTCCAAATCTGTGGCAATGATTCATCATTCCATGGATGTGATAAGGAATGCTGTACACCACCCAAACCCATGCCAAGTGCTAGTGATCACTGTAGATCAGTTCCTTTTCACCATAACTAAACAGATACAGTGGACCTGGCCTGCTGGATATGAAGAGGACAAATTTGTCATTATGCTGCATGGTCTTCATCTGGAAATGGCAAGTGTAAAGATGATTGGAGATTGGCTAGAAGATAGTGGATGGATAGAAGCCTTTGTTCAGGCCAAAGTGGCCTCCCCAAGAATGGATGACTCCTTTGTGAAAGTATCTCATGTCACGTGTTAGGAGTGCCCACCACATAACTTCCAGCAGTCTGTACATTTTGCTCCAAAATGCATAAACACAGTGTACTAAAGATCACAGAGATGATGAGGCCTCCATGGGTATGATAAATGGTGCAGAAAGTGAAAACTAGAAAACCCAATGTTCCAATTCTGATATACCACACTTCATATGGAGCTTCTTGTATTGACCTATGTGCTGTCAATCCACCATGCAAATTTTGGTCTCTCTATATTGAATGCCTTGGAAAGGGGTCACCTGGTTTCTTTGTGTTAGCTCATACTAATTATGCTCATTGGGTGCCAGTTCACCTCTGAGATATGGTAAGCCTTCACACAGTGCACCCAGACACAGATAGAGGGTTCCTAAAGGAGAACTTCACACTTCATAAGACATAGCAAAATAATGCCATAATCCAAGGGGATGGTGGAGCTGTTGGTCTAACACAAACTCCAGAAGCCCTTCCGCACTGAATGATAGCAGCACCAGGGGTGGACAGGTCAATAGGAGAATCTGAAGCTTCAGCAGAAAAAGAAACCACCGTAAATAGGGTCTAACACAAAGCACTATGAACAAGTAAAAGATATCCAGGCTTCTTTTGCATGACATGTCAAGGCACTTGTTGAGACCAGAGTAGACATGGGCAACCCCTTCTCAGAAGAGAGTGTAGCCTTATTTATACTGGACACCAACAGCATTGCAGACCTTGCTGTGATTGACTCCGTTAGGGAGGTTGAGAAGATTGGGCAGCGGCAGTACCCATGATTATAACAGAGATATTGCAAGACAAAACCATGCCATTAGCAGAGCCTATCAATCGAAATAAACTTCTCTTGTTCAGCAGACCTTTTGCAAGGGAGATCTCCAAGATCAAATTGCAGCTCTCCTCCTCGAAAAAGGGTGAGGAATGTAATTTTTCAATATATTGAAGATTGAAAGATTTTCTTGTTTCTTAATTTGTTTTAGGCTGCGTGTTTTTGTAAGCTGCCTTTTCAATCTTTGAGACACACCAATGTCCTGTTATGCATAGATCAATATGAAATATCGTTATTAGCAAAAAGAAATGCAACTTTCTGTTCATGAAAGGAAACTTGCAAACTTATTATTTTTCTATATAATTAATATTTTTGTAAATACTCCCTGGTGATATGCTACTGAGCATGTTAATTCTTAATATTTCTGTATAATCTCAAACCATCACAATTAATTGCTTTAGTTTTTAGGACACCTAACACAATAGGAATATAATGTGCAAAAATAAAAACCCACTGGGATGGTTTAATACCATAAGCAATCAGTATCAGAAAAATCTCTGTAGAAAGGATGCATTCAGACTTTTAAATATCTGTCACAGCCAACATGGCATGAGTTGGCGATGGCCCCATATCTGAAAATTTTTATTAGGTCACGTTCTAAGACTCTGGCAAGTTTCATGACTTTATCATAAAACCCACAATTCTTTTTCATAAACGTGATCAGCTACTAGATATGTCTTCAATTTGTATTCTGCTTGAACAATATTGTGAAGATTCAAGTTGTCTGGTCAGTGTAAACTGTGTTCCACTTCATGTCAACTCATCGTGAATAAATCTGGCTGGTTTCACCTTACTGAATCATTGTTCTCTGCACATGGCATCAAGAACAAATGCTTATTTTGAAAGGGCAGTGAAATCAGTGTTTGAATAGCAGGAGTCCTCAGCCCACCCCCTCTAATGTGGTCAGCACTAAATAGAGATTCTCAAGATAGAGAGGAATTGAGAAATTGAGAGGTTGTATCTACAGTCTGTGGAATGTATGGTTCTAGGGAATTGTGCATGACCCTTAATTAGCCTTCATACAACACTGGGCTAGGTATAATGGATTTTGTGGAGGCAACACACTTGGAGACAAACAGTCACTGTTGGCAAGCAAACACTTGTCATAAATGTTTGGGGTTACAGAGTTAGAAGTTTTGAATTCCAAATGATGACCATTTAAAAATTCCTCCAGCTTTTTCTCAGTTTCTTTCTAACTACCTGTTCCTGAAGTCCAGAGGAAGAAAAGTTGATATCTGTTGAATTGGATTTTGTATGCAGAATCAGGTTGAGCAATTTTCTTTAAAATAGAATAAGAATGGATTCAAGCCAAATATGTAAAGTCCATTGGGGACTGGACTCATTAATACTGTACATGGTGAAGATGCAAATAGTGCGCTGTATTGTTTTGAAAGCAAAAGGGAATCATATTTCCAGAAGGACTCACTGAAAATGTTATACATTTTAATATAACGTCCCAAAGAATTATACCAGTACTCTAAAATATATGGTTCAATAAATGCAGCAATGTACAATTAAGGTACTTTGTAATAGCTTCTGTAGTTTAACACTGAAAAAAATCTCTTATTTTAAAACAAGAATGGGTATAGGTTAAGGATGTGAACCAACTCAGATAAAATATAAACCAACCTGTGCTTTACCCAACATTTGAACCAAATCCCAAAGAAGACTCCTAAAGAAGCCTGGATAACTTTTTTCATTATTTTTTTCCATTATCTTGGCTCAATGAAAATGGCAGAATAATGTTAGAGGCCTTCTTTTGACATTTCTGTCCCATTTTTACAAACACGCTTGGACTGGATATTTGGGAGAAAGTCAGGCTGCATAATCATCCAAACTTTTGGGTGCTCATCTTCATTACTCACAGACTTCTGGAACTCTTGAAGTTCACTGGTAGAAAAGCCTGGCATTTCTAGGCAGTCACCAAAAATGAGTTTTCTGACTCATTTGTTTCTCTCTCACCTTTTGTCATTCAGTGCATCCATGCTTCTCAATATGGAGGCTATAAGCCTCTCCCCGGTGGGTTGAGGATCATAAACATGTTCCTTTAGGGGCTCCCCACCACTCCCTTCCCATCCCTTTTTTTATGGCTAGATGGGAGAGGGATCACAAAATGTTCTTCTGCTAGATCATGATGTGATAGTATGGAAAAGTTTGACAAGCAAGGCATTACACCATCTATTATAAATTCTTCACACAGATATCTTGCTGTATTTTTTACCCCCTTATTATTTTGTGGGTGTCTGATGTCTTTCATATAATATTATTTGTACTGTGAAGGAAAGGGTTATCCATCCACTTGTACCCACTTTTCTTCCTAGTTTTTTTCACAGAGTTGGACTAGCTTATCATACTGGTCATGTCTGGCTTTAAAATCTACAAATACATACTCTAATTGATGGTCATTAATGCAGCAACACTTGTCTCTCTTGTTCTAAACATTCAATGTCTCCAGTTCTTGATGGCAGTGTTATTTTAAAGTGCATCAAGCACTTATGAATAGCAACTCTGCTCCTACTGAAAAAACAATCACCCTGGTTCAAGGAAGTTCAAGGCCTCACAGAAAAAAAAATGGATCAAATATTTATTAAAAAACCCAACATCTCCTGATGACAAATAGTTTCACAAGATAGGTCATTCCCCTTATCAAAAAGGTAAATGTTCAGTTATGGTCCAGGACAATACTCAACAATTTTAATGTATTTAATAGGAACCATCAGTAACACTCCCTCCGATGGATGGTAGTTAATATAATATGCTCATGAACATTCACATACATTACAGTTTCTATTACTGCTCCTTGTTCCTGGCTTCCAGCTATATAATTAATTTGATAATATAAAATTTGGCATGTGGATTTAATTTTCTAGACCACTGAGAGAGAGACATGAGCTTACAGTCAGGGAATACAAATATCACTGAGGTGTTTATTTTACTGTGATTTTTTTTTGTTTAGTTTTCTTGCAAGTGTATGAGGGTTTTTTTATTGGCCAGGAATAAATAGATACAGGGGACTTAGGCTTTTATTTTGTCGGGGTCAGGGTGTCTGATCATTAGGATAAGAGAATGTTTTCAAAAGGATCATTTTCTCCTGCTCTATAATACCTTCTTATTTTTCAAAGAAAATGATTTTTTAAAGGGGCAAGTGCCAAACTGAAATGTTTTTTGATGCAAGGCAAGAATCACGTGAGTTGGGGGGATCTTCATTTTAATAGCTTTTCTGTTATATAATATATAAAATGGGTGGGGAACTATTTTTAAACAGATATAATAAATAGTGTAACATTATAGAAACATTAACACTTGGGAAAAAATTGCTATTCCCTTTCCACCCAATATAATGTCAAAGCTGTTGATTGTTATCCTAGAGTACAGAATGTAGCTCATGGCACCAAAAGGGGAAAACTCACCTCGCCCTCAATCATTCATGGACATCATCCTCATAACACCCCATGTGAGAGAAGGATGTATTTTCTCCTTTTTACAGATGGGAAACTGAGGCACTGGGGAGAATAGTTGACTTGCCCAAGGTCGCACAGAAGGTCTTTGTCTGAACCCTTTTGGTGTGAAATTTTCTACTGCCTCCTTCCATGTTCCTTGTGGTTATGGGATAATTCCTGCAATGGACTCCACATAAGCAAAGCCCTATAAAGTATCACCATATTAAGTGGTTAGGGTCAGCTGATAAATCAGGGCTTAGATAGCTGGTTGTGAGTTGCAAATGTACAATATGTGTATCAAAAGTGAAGAAAAAATCCCCAATAAATAAAACTGACACTCTTTCAAAGAAACAACCATAATAATGCTTAGAATTTACTTTAGCACTGAGGCTATACGAGGATCTATGACATGTGTGACCTGTCTCCCACAGGAACAGTAGTCAATGTTAATGCACTGGTAAAGTCTTTCATTGTTAACATCTTGGGAAGTGTTATCTATTTGTATAATTCGTAAATAAGTCCAGTGAGGTCTGTCTCTGCCAAAGACAATTTTGACTTCAATAGCATCCATATGAAAAAGTCTTAGAAAATGTAACCTTTCTATAGGTTTGTTTTGATTTTATTTATTTATTTTTAAATGCCTAACTGAATATAATATCCCTGCTATGGAACTATATTCTTCTCTATTTCATTATATAGGGGTTTTTGTCCAAGTCTGAGAGAAACTTATTAGATCAATTCCTCTTCACTTCTGTGTGACTTTTCCATAAATACAGTTGTGGATGCTTGGCACCTCTGAAAACCAGGGCAAATATTAAGGTGCTTAAATGTGGATTGACATGACTAATGTTAGGCAGCCAAGTTGGAAAATTCTGGCCACAGGATGTAAATGGAAAACAAACAAAATGTGATGGCCTTGTTTTCTGCTATGAGGTGATGTAGCGGGGCGGTCACCTGAAAGGGTTAAAAGCCAGCCCTTGGAGAGGGCTTGGGCAGAGCCAATAAGGAGTGAGAAGGGCCTAGCTGCCTGGGAGCACAGGGTACCAGAAGCAGAGCAAGTGATGGGGAAGGGCAAGAGGAGCTGGGGAGATCTAGCCTAGTAGCTCCCCAGCCTGAGGCCTTGTTAAAGGCCTAAAGAGGTACAGGGGCTGCAGAGATGTAGCCCAGGGATAGGCAGAGGCAGCTGGTCCAACCCCCTTGCCAATAATGAGTGGCCATTACAGACTGCAGTCTGCCCCAGTGAGCGGGGGCTAGATGACGACTGGCAGTAGCCACTGAGGCAAGGTGGAGCTAGAGGAAGGGGAGACCCAGAGCAGGGGTACTTCTCCGGGGCAGAACCCCAAGGTAAAGGGCACCGTGGTCCGGGAGGGACACGAGGGCCTGAGGCCGGTGAGACACCGGCCGGCAGGGGGCGCTCCAAGGGCTGGAAAAGAGCTAATTCCCAGACGACCAGCAGGAGGTGTTGCGGCGGTGAGTCAGTGATATGCTACAGGTGAGATACAGAAAACAGAATGCTGCAGCAAGGCCAAGCAGAGAGCGATAAGGAATAGTAGGTACGTTTTATTTAAACTTGAACCATATCACATTTGCACATACATCCCCTGTTCATGTGCTTTATCATAAGGTAAATGGAACAAACCTGTGGAAACTTGTTAAAATACGGCAGCACATCAGCTCCTCCTTTTCCTAACTGTGTCTTCCTATGGTCTGAGAGGACAAAATTGCAGACTGAAACACATTGATCAGTGAGTCTGCAAAAACCGCTTCTCATTCGTATCTGAATGCCTTTTCAGCTCTTAATACAACGGCATATTTTTGGATTCATCTAACCCCCCTGGTTATGTTAAAGAAATGACTTTATGAAACGACTTCTTAACAGTTTCTCTTTTACAGAGAGATTGTCTGTCTTTTCAACCTGCCCTAGTTGAAAAATTGTGGGCATTTTAATTTACAGCCGCCAAAGCTTGGCCAGGATTTTAGTCAGAGTTTATCAGTGACCTGGATTTGTAACATCAGGGATGAATTTAACCCTTTTCAGGAAATATTCTCCTTTATAGGAACCATTAAATGGTTGTGGGAGGCTGTGACTCATCATTTGGGTTTTCTGCTACATTGGAGTCCCAGAATAACTCTATTTCCTGACTGACAGGGAGAATGTTATTCTGAATAAGAGATGACCCAAGAAGCTGATCTGTGAGTGAAGAGCTGAGAATAAACTACTTCTCCAGGAGTCTGCAGCAGGTGAAGGGATCTAGTTCGAGAAGAAAGAGTCCTGGTAAAGCCCACTTGCAGCCATTGAAGCTTTTCCAGCTGAGGAAAGAGACTGAGCCTTGCCTATCATGCATCCTGCCTTTCTGAGGTAAAGGCAGATGGATGAATGACTGAGTGACATCCAAGAGTAGGCAGCTGGATGAATGAGTGCTGCATGAGTAAACCAAGGCAGCCTTATTCCTCTGCTAGAACAAAATGGGATGGGGCTGGCTATAGCAGAGATCTATTCCAGTGAGAGCCAGCAATGACAGCACAGAGAGAAAGTGAAGCTAATAAAGGCTCTAAAGTCTGTTTGGCCTACCCCTGGCAAGAGAAGCCAGTTCATTCATTTGGCTAAGCCATCAGCTCTTGGGCAGATGAAGAGCTGAGTTCAGCAGAAGTAGACAGAGGAAAGTTGGCTGGCAAATGTCACATTCAGTAATGCTTTGGCTCTCCTAAGCATTGCTAATAAGCTGTGATTTCTGTTAAGGAAATTTAGTTAGCTCTTTGGGACTGGGGCCATATCTTTATTCTGTCTACCTAGATACCGAAGGTATTTAGGGCACTATTTAAATGTTAAATAATAACTAATGCAAATTCAGCTTGTCCATTGTCCCAGATAATGGGTCTGATGGATAAGTAAAACATAAGTAATTAATTAATGGTATTTCTTAATCTTATTAATATTAATACTATCTTAGTCAGCTAGATTTTTTTTAACCTAGGCTGGTACATTTTCCTGACACTTGTGCAAGGCTGAATTAACTATCTGCAGAAGAGCAACCAGTGAGAGAGTACAGACCCAGAGGGATTCAGACAGCTCTAGATAGCATCAAGCATTCACATCTGGAACTTGGCTACTCGTGAAATATTTGGGAAGTGGGAGAAGTTTTGATCCTAATTTAAGGGTTAATAAGGGCTGGGAATAATTAAAATCTTGAACTCACTGCAGCACATCTGTAGCAAAGGCAACGTTAAAGGGTGAATAGCCGACTTTATTCTCTAGAAATGCTAACACATCAAGGAGTCCATTGGGAGCCTTGTTATGCACTTGTACAAAGGAGTAAAGGAGTGGAAGGTGTCCAAGCTACCCAGAGAGATAGGAAGCACAGCCTCTGTGGGGACTCTGAGCAGGCAGATGGCAGCAGAGCTTTCACACGACGTTTCCCTGCCCTCTGCTCAATGTGTGAGCAAGTGCAGCTGAGCCATTGCAGAGGGGAAAGTAATTCATGCCAAATATAAGGATAAGGAAGATTATTTCCCCCTGGACCAAGTGTGGTCCATGTCTGCTCTCGGGACAAAGCAAATCCATGTTGCTCCTTGGGCTTTTAGTAAACACCACAATCTAGCACTATTTTTTTTTTTTTTATGTTTTACATTCCCTATTTTCCCTTTAAACTAGTCAGGAAAGATAAAGCAAAGAGAAAGAACACATGAGTGATTTTTCAGAATGGAAGAAGATAAGGAGTAGAGCTGTTCAGTGTATTTATTAATACTCTAGCATATGGGGTAAGTAGTGAGGAGGTGGAATTTTCTGACAATACAACATTTATTTAGCCTAATAAAAACTTTGGAGGACTTAGAGAAATTCTGGAGATATAGTATCACTGGGTAGCTAAGCAACAAGAGAGCAGGTAAAATTCCATTTAGGAAAGTGGAAAGATGAAACCAATGCTCCTGTTGAGCTGTACTTGCTGATTTTTGTATGGTGCTTTCTGAAGGCTTTTGTGCTCTTTCTTCTTCTCCCTAATAGGTTTATCGCTTTTTTATGCCCTATTCGTTTGGTTGGGATCACATTTCCCTCAATCTGACTTGTACATTTTGCATATCACAGATCTTTAACCTCCTCTACAACAAAAAAGAAAAGGCTTTTTTATAGTTGATATCATACAGCTTCATGCTGCAAGAACCTGTGATCAAGTGCTCTTATAATATATATATATTATTTTCCCTTCTGTGATTCTACAACCTGCTATGATCTCCTGTTGTGAAAGTAGTGGACTTCTGATGGCCCCAGATCTATACTCAGATCAATTCTAAATTACTCAGCCAAGCTGTATTTCAGTTTGAATTTTGTCTTCAGCCCTACTGTGATCCACATGCTTCCTTCTCAGGAAGGGGGGAAAAAAAGCCTTTTATAATTTAAGGATATTGACAGTTTTCACCGGATGAAAACATTAATTTTGCAGCTTAATAATTGGAATTACTCCCATGGTAAAAATGGATTTTGTCTGTTTCCCCTCTGTTGTTGGTATCCTTTATTAAAATCAGCCAGCAGGAGGCTGTCACATGGAGAACGACTGGCATCCTTTCCCCAAAACAGTCTCAGGGTCAAATCCTGGCCCCACTGAAATCAACAGTAGCTTTGTCATTGACTTAATGGAGACAAGATTCCATTCAGTATCTTCCTCTGCGAGTTTCATGAGCTCCATCAGCCAAGGCCATACCTATTCTCTTCGGCAGATGTTGCACTGCATTGCTGCATTCAGTAGGTACTGCGCTTACACAGAATGCTGTTGTTTGTAGTGACCCAGTCGTGTTCTTTATAGGTAGAAGGGGATAGCTGTGCTTTAATATTTAGATAACCAATATATACTGTAAAGTTGGGAAAAAGCTGAAGGATAAAGAAGGGGTGTGCTTCTGTAGTGTGTTGTATATGATGGCTGTGCGGCTGTCTATGTGAAATAATGGAGTCTGTCCAGTTGTTCTTGATGGATATCAGTATTCCAAAAACAACCCTCACCTTTGACCTGTTTCAGCAGAGATGGAGAAAGGAATAGACATGGAGCTAGAACCTATATCACCTTAAAAGAGATCATGATGGAGGCATATCCACAGGTGGTGTGAGGAAGCTTGTCTTATATTACTGCCTTTTCTTTGGTTAAATATAAACACAGAACTTCAGTTTTTAGGGCTGTGTTTCAGGTGGTTTCAACAAGTATAGAAAGAAGAGGTCACTGGTTCTCAGATTTTAAGCAGAAAATCAATAGCTGGAAATTTAATAAAATGTACCAGAAAGGAAAAATAATGAAATGAGTGATTTTCAATAATTAGGAATTGCAGGATTTCCTGGGAATAGCAACAATGGCATAGTTTCCATTAACACATAGCATGGACTGATTCCAGTAGGCCTCTAGACAGTGAAAAAATTCAGAAATCCCAGCTGTGAAAAACATGCTCACATTCAATTTGCACCTAAAAGCACTAAGCATGTGTAATATATTTAATTAAACTAATTGTAAAGTACAATTCTGATAAATTACTGAGTATAAAAGCAATCAGTTAATCACAAGGTATATTGATAGTTTTATAACATGATCATAAGTCTCATTCAGGTAATTCAGAGGGGCTAAGACACTATTAATCACTTAATGTTAATGTTGCAGTCTCTTGATATGAACAGGTCTTATGAATACTATAAAAACTTGTGTCTCTTTTCATTAAAATGAATGTTTATTTCACATCTCCTTAGATTGGTAGATGCTATACAATTTAAAGACTAGTTACCTATCATTCTAGGCATATTAAAAACTAATGTGTACGTATTTGAAAAAAAATTAGTTGAGGAGATACATGCTAGAGTTATAAAAAACTTTAAAAAGTCTGCTTCACAGAGGACATTTCTCTAACTCCAGATCAAATTAAAAAGAGTAGAATCACAATGAAACAAACACAAAGCTATAACAGAATAGTCTAATTGAGTTATAAAAAAACAACCAAATGTTCAAGTGTGCAAAACACTTATTTTCATAGTGAAACTTATATGCAAGGAATCAGCAAAGCTGAATTATTCTCTTTCGCTTCATATCCTTCATAAGGACATTAATAGATACATTTATCTTAATGGAACTCCTAATCAACATAGCCTGAAATTCTGATTTTGTCTGATAACAATCTTTTCATGTATTCTGTGAAACAATTATACTGGGATGTCAGGGCAACAACATCCTTAATTTGAATTGCATATATGTGGCTTAAAAACATAAAGGAAAATTTGCAATGATGTAAAATATAGCAACATTCTATAATTATATAACCTCCTATTTTAAAATTAAATCTACAGAGACTACTACTCCATCTGTACTAAAAAATCTGCCTCTATTTTTGAAATTTGCAATAGCAAATGTTTTTCAAATGACAACATATTTTCACAAAGTCTTCCATGAAGTAGTTTCTGCTGTCTGGATTGCTGTGAGAACATGGGTGCAGCTTGTAAGTATATATTTTCCTTAGAAGAAGCAAGGGCTAGTTGTATAATAATATTATACCTAGGTTTTATGTAGCACTCCTCATCAGTAGATCTCAAAAGCTCTTCACAAGGGGGAAGGTGTCAATATCATTACCTCCATGTTACAGATGGGGAAACTGAGGCACAGAGGGGGAGAATTCTGAGCTTGCTCAAGGTTATCCAGCAGCAGAGCTAGGAATAGAACTCAGGTCTCCTGAGCCCCAGTCCAGTGAACAATCTATTAGGTCAGTGGTGCTCTACATACCCCTGGGGGTATGTAGTGGTCTTCCGGTTGTACATCAATTCATCTACACATTTGTATAGTTTTACAACAGGCTACATAAAAAGCACTAGCGAAGTCAGCACGAACTAAAATTTCATACAGACAATGACTTCTATATACTATACACTGAAATGTAAGTACAATATTTATATTCCAATCAATTTTATAGGTAAAAATGAGAAAGTCAGCAATTTGTCAGTAATAGTGTGCTGTGACACTTTTGTATTTTTACATCTGATTTTGTAAGCAAGTAGTTAAATGAGGTGAAACTTGGGGTATGCAAGACAAATCAGCCTCCTGAAAGGGGTACAGTAGCCTGGAAAGGTTGAAAGCCACTGTATGAGGTCAGACTGCGTTCCAAAGAGCAGAAAGCTAGGAACCAGACAAACTGAGGGTTGTTTTTTTCTGACCTGTGCCATTGATGGGCCATAGCAATACACACTACAAACACCATGTGTTCTTCTGCTGGATGTGTCTCTATTTCAGTGGGTGTTAAATATTTTTAGTATCTGTCTATATTGGTTGCAACTCCTGATTTGTTGCAATACATAACCCTGAGCAAGTCACTTGATCTTTATGGTCTATGACAGTGGTGGGCAACCTGCGGCCCATCAGGGTAATCCTCTGGCAGGCCACGAGACATTTTGCGGATGTTGACCGTCCGCTAGCATAGCCGACCGCAGCTCCCAGTGGCTGTGGTTTGCTGTTCCCGACCAATGGGAGCTGTGGGAAGCGACGTAGGCCGGTGGGATGTAAACAAACTGTCTTGTGGCCCGAAAGCAGATTACCTTGACGGGCCATGTGGAGCCCGCATGTGGGCCACAAGTTGCCCACCATTGGTCTATGACATTATTCCTGTTACCCGAAATTGGGCCAGCTAGTAAGCTTAGGGAGGACTAATGACCCACCAGAGTTTGTCAGAAAGCAGCACATTTATTATACTGACAGCTAAGCTCAAAAGAAAAGTGGGGGGTGTCACACTCACACTCGCATACTCACGTTCCCAGGACAGGCACGGCACTGGAGATGTCAGGATTTTTCAGGGTAAGTGTATGAAGGTAAGTCTTCCCAAGGCACAATGAAATGCAATGTGGCAAACCACTGGCCAGGCGGTCTGGGCAGAGGGACTTCACGGGAGGTTCAAGCTTGTGAGTGCACTCCTGAGCATATGGCCCCTTTCCCTTTTAAGGACGTGCTCCTCATGGCCTGCGACTAGAGATGACTTGGCCGCATCTGGTTGGTTATACTCCACCTTGGACAGTATCCCTGCATTGGGGGTGTGAGCGCTGCCTAATTAGAGTCCCAGACACCTTGTCTACCTGGGAGCTCTTCTGATCTTCCCAGCTGTTCAACCAGCCCATTCATCCCACAAGCATTCCAGGAAGGAGGGGGAGGGAAAAAGCCACTTCACAGATATTCAAAGAGGGAGAGGAGACAAAAGCGGGAAGCAGGGGGGGTGGAGGGGAGAAAGTGCAACAGACCTTTTGAGCATACAGGTTATACATAGCATAGTCATACAGAGCATACAGATCACTGCTGCTCCTACAACAGTTCCCATCTGTAAAATTAGGACATTGATATATATTACCTATGTTGTATGTGTGTGTTGTAAGGCTTAACTAAACGTTTGTAAAGTCCTAAGTAAGTGCAAAATATAGTGGCAGTGGTGATAATAGGAGTTTCTGGCTCCCAGCCCTGTATTCAGCTCACTAGCACTCTCTGTCTCTACAAGAGATATGCACTCCAAAAGCAACTCATTGCATACTTCAGTTTGTGATATTTCTTGTTTCTCAAAATACCATAAAAAATTACATTGTAATGTCCATTGACTGAGTTTTTAATGCCTTGCTTATAGCATTTACTTCGAAGAGGATATCGTGCCAAACCACAGTTGAGACCAGAAATTTGAAGTCAATAATCTAGTATGCCAGACCTGGCACCTTGTGTCATATTCTGGCCTCGGCTTTACTTGACTGTGCCAGTTCCATTGGGGCATTGTAAACCTCAGTCACTTGATACCTCACCGGACTTATGCTGTAAATGAGCCTCTCCCAGCAAGTGTCACTTTGTGGCTTCATGGGCAGATTTGTAAAATTGTCCATGAGGATCTTTCGTCTGATCATTGGTGCTGAAAACAGGACGTAGATCCTTTGCAGTACTCTAAAGAGAGATACTGAATATAATGAGGATGATGCTGCATCTGACACAATCGGGTAGAGGGAATGGCAGCCACAAGGCACAAAGAAAGCTCTTGGATTCAGCGAAAGGATCCTTGCCTGTATGTCACCGTTTCTTGCTTTCATGTTCGGACTACTGTTGTAGCCTTGGTCACTACAGTCCTGAAGCTTTATTTTATTTTTATTAAAAACATTCATAAACAGTTCTGGTCGGCATTTTCCAGTAGAGTTATCCACAAACCAGAAAAAGATAACGTGTTCCTTTACTTAGTGTGACAAAGTTCCTGCTCTACCTTGGTGGGTCTTGCACTTATTGGCAGATTTGCTCGCCTTGGAGCTTCACGGCAGCCCTCAGCTTGACCGTTTTTCTGAACCCACAGTCCAGGTAGACTCCTCCTGTGTCTGACCAGGAGTTGGGAGGATTTTGGGGGGGACCTGGGCCCGCACTCTACTTCGGGTTCCAGCCCAGGGCCCTGTGGAATGCAGCTGTCTAGAGTGCCTCCTGGAACAGCTGTGCGACAGCTACAACTCCCAGGGCTCCTTCCCCATGGCCTCCTCCCAACACCTTCTTTATCCTCACCATAGGACCTTCCTCCTGGTGTCTGATAATGCTTGTACACCTCAGTCCTCCAACAGTCCGTGTTCTCACTCTCAGCTCCTAGTGCCTCTTGCTCCCAGCTCCTCACATGCACACCAAAAACTGAAGTGAGCTCCATTTTAAGACCCAGGTGCCCTGATTAGCCTGCCTTAATTGATTCTAGGAGCTTCTTGATTGGCTGCAGGTGTTCTAATCAGCTTGTCTTAATTGTCTGCAGAAGGTTCCTGATTGTTCTGGAACCTTCCTTGTTACCTTACCCAGGGAAAAGGAACCTACTTAGCCTGGGGCTAATATATCTGCCTTCTATTACTCTCCTATAGCCATCTGGCCCGACCCTGTCACATATCTCCTCCCTCCACTCAACACTACGGGATTGGGCAACTTGGGACGTCTGGCAGTGTACTCATGACAAGCCATCTGCATTGCCATGGTGGCTTCCAGCCCAGTGTTGTATGGTGAATTGGAAAGGTTGTAGGGACAGGAACCATCTGGTCACCCTTGCGTTCTTCTCTTTATTTCGTTGCATCCGCTGGAGGGGTTCATGGTCGGTCACAAGGGTAAACAGTCATCCCAGAAGGTAATAACATAGTGTTTCCATGGCCCATTTCACAGCTAGGCACTCTCTTTCAACCACAGCATACTTCTGCTCTCTCGGGAGGAGTTTCCTGCTGAAGTAGAGGATTGGATGTTCTTCATCTCCGACCATCTGCGATAGGACAGCTCCCAATCCTACTTCAGATGCATCTGTTTGTAAAATGAATTCTTTGTTGAAGTCTGGGACTATACGCATGGGGTTACTGCAGAGGGCTGTCCGTAGATCCATGAATGCTTTCTCTGCGGCATCTGTCTACTTCACCATGTCTGGACCCTGGGCTTTTATCAGGTCTGTCAGGGGACTCGCTCTGGTAGCAAAATGGGGAATAAATCTTCGGTAGTACCCTACCACACCCAGGAATGCCCGGACTTGCTTTTTCCGATTCAGCTGGGGCCAATTTTGGATAGCCTCGAGTTTGTTTAGTTGGGGCTTGACCATGCCCCTTCCTACAATGTAGCCAAGGTATTTAGCCTCGGCTAGCCTGATAGCACACTTGGCTGGGTTGGCTGTGAGGCCAGCCTGTCTTAGCATGTCCAGAACCGCTTCCACCTTTCCTAAGTGGGTTTCCCAGTTGGGGGTGTGAATAATCACATCATCCAGGTATGCCGCTGCATAATTGGTATGGGGCCGTAGGAACTTGTCCATAAGATGCTGGAAGGTGGCAGGTGCCCCATGCAGTCCAAAAGGAAGAACAGTATATTGAAACAGACCCTCTGCTGTAGAGAATGCCATCTTTTCTTTTGCATCTTTGGCAAGGGGAATCTGCCAGTGTCCCTTTGTTAAATCAAGGGTGGTCAAAAATCAGGCATTGCCCAGGCAGTCAACTGACTCATCGATACGGGGTATAGGGTATGCATCGAATTTGGATATCTCATTCAGCCAGCAAAAGTCATTACAAAACCTAGTGGTGCCATCAGGTTTGGGCACCAACACAATCGGGCTTGACCACTTACTGTGGGACTCTTTGATGACTCCCAGCTCCAACATCCTTTATACCTCTGCCTTGATCTCCTCCCTTTTTGCCTCTGGGACCCGATAGGGCCTTAAAGTTACCTTTGCCCCAGGGTCTGTGATAATGTGGTGATATGCTTCGGTGGTCCAGCCTGGTTTGGTTGAAAACACGTCCTGGTATCAGTTGATCATCTCAGTTACCTCCTTCTTCTGGTTTGATGTCAGATCAGTGGATATCCTGATCTGCTCCTGCATATTATTTCCCTGGATCGGGGTCTCTTGGGCCACTACACACACCTCTCGTTGGTGCCAAGGCTTTAAGAGGTTAATGTGATAACTTTGTTCTTCTTTCCGGCGTCCTGGCTGCCGCACCTTGTAGTTTACTTCCCCCACAGGTTCAACCACCTTATAGGGCCCCTGCTATTGGGCCAAAAGCTTGCTTTCTGCCATGGGTACCAACACCATCACGCGATCCCCTGGTTGGAACTGTCGGACTTTTGCCTGGCAATTGTAATGGGTTCGCTGGGTCTCCTGCACCTTTTCCAAATGTCCCCATACAATAGGGGTGACCCAGCTATCCGTTCTCGCATCTGCAACACATGGTCAATTATATTTCTCCCCTCATTGGGTTCCTCTTCCCAGATTTCTTTTGCGATATCTAGTATGCCACGGGGCTGGCGTCCATATAATAATTCAAAGGGGGAAAACCCAGTTGAGGCCTGAGGTACCTCCTGGATTGCAAACATAAGGTAGGGTAGTAGGGTGTCCCAATCCTTCCCGTCTCGACTTACCACTTTCCTTATCATTGCCTTGAGGGTTTGGTTAAACCTTTCTACCAGCCCATCGGTTTGCAGATGATAGACTGAAGTTCTCAGGGTATGTATATGGAGCCTTGTACAGAGGTCCCTCATTAGCTTCGACATAAATGGGGTTCCTTGGTCTGTTAATATCTCCTTTGGTAGCCCCACTCGGGCAAAGATCCCCACCAATTCTTTAGCTATCATTTTAGAGGCCGTGTTCCGCAGGGGGTTGGCTTCTCGGTAGCGAGTAGCATAATCCAGAACGAAAAGTATATATTGGTGGTCTCAGGCTGTCTTCTACAGGGGTCCCACTAGATCCATGGCTATTCGCTCAAAGGGGACCTCTATGATGGGAAGGGGTACTAAAGGTGCCCTCCAGTGGGGACGGGAACTGTGCAGCTGTCTCTCCGGGCAGGACACACAGTACCTCCGCACTTCTTCATATACTCTGGGCCAGAAGAATCATCACAGGACCCGTGCCAGGGTCTTCTCTACCCCCAAATGCCCCCCCAAAAGATGACTATGGGCCAGACTTAATACAGCATTCTGGTGTTTTTGACGTACTAGGATCTGCTGTACCTTCTTCCCCTGTACTGGTGCAACCCGGTATAAGAGATTCTTCTTCATTATGAAATAGGGTCCTGGTCCCTGGGTTTTCCCTTCCACAGGGACCCCATCTATTTCGGTCACCTCCTTCCTAATGTTGTCGTACCTTGGATCTTCAGCCTTGATCTTTGGTTCAGTCCAAAATTTCCTCTCTCGGGGCTAATCTGCCTGAGATCTAGGGGGCCAGTCTCTGTTGCCTCTACTGGTTCAGAGGTGTTAGGGTGTGGGTCAGACTCGGATGCTTCTCCTTCCTGGGTGGCCTCCTTTTCAGCTGCTCGGGTCCACCTACCTACGAGAGCAACCCTCTGGCTTTGGGCCAGTATTCGGGTTCCCAAGGCCTTAGCTGCCCTTCTTTCCCTTTTCATCTTCCTACGCTGTCTGGGAGTGGGGAACAAATCTGGGGATATTTCAGAGAAGGTTGGGGGTTGACAGTCTACTGTGGATGCCTCACTACTTTCAGGGCTTCCCCCTTTCTCCAATTCCCCTACCGGGAGTAAGTCTCCAAACGCTTTGGAAGTCCCTCCCTATGAGCACCGGTTATGGGAGTTTAGGGACTACACCTGCTGCTACCTCAGTAGTGTTCCCCTGAATCTCGATATTTACTGGGATGGAGGGGTAATAACCAACTGTCCCATGGACGCATGTTATCCCCGTATGCTTAACCCACAGCAGCTGACTACGCTTCACGAGCTTGCCCAAGACAAGCGTGATAGCACTCCCTGAATCAACCAGTGCTGTGGTCTCTACACCATTTAGCTTCACTGGTCTAGTGTACGTATTTGGGGTTAATGAGACCCCCACAAGGTGGATTAGGGAGCATGGGTCTTCCCAATTCCCCAGGTGACACTGCATAGGATTCTCGGCATTGGGACACTGTGCAGCTATGTGTCCCTACTCCCCACAGGAGTAACATCTGTATGGAGCCCTAGGCATTCCCCAGTCTCTTGGTTTGGGTAGTCTAACATTACGATCCTCTTCCCCCGCAGTGCTCCGACTCTTTGTGGCTTCTGGCGGGCCTTCAGCCCCTCTCTTTTTCCGCTTGGGTTCTCCTGGTGGCCCAGTCACCCGAGCTCTAGGGCTTGGTGCTGCTAGTTTAACCCTGGGTGCTTCTTCCTTAACTGGTTGGGTCAGCTCCCTCGCCATCCTTCACCTTTCTACCAGCGCGACAACCTCGTCGTAGGTGGAGGGTTCGTTCTGGCTTACCCAAGCGCGACGGTCTGGCGGTAGTCCTCTCATGTACCGGTTGATGACCAGAACCTCTAGTATCTCCTCTGGACTCTGGGACTCAGTTCGTAACCACTTTTGTGCAAGATGGATATGGTCATATAATTGGGACCGCGGGGTTTTGTTTTCCTGGTATCTCCACCCGTGATATCGCTGGGCCCGCACTGCGGTCGTTACCCCAGATCTGGCCAGGATCTCTGCTTTCAGCTGGGGGTAGTCTGCCACAGCCTCTTCAGGCAAACCATAGTAGGCCTTCTGAGCCTCCCCACACAGGAATGGAGCGAGGATGCCAGACTACTGTTCTCGGGGCCAAGCCTCCTGCAGGGCTGTCCTCTCAAAAGCCAGGAGATATGACTCTACATCATCCTTCCGCGTCATTTTCTGCAGCCAATTGCTGGCCCGCATAATCTGCGTCCCATCATGGCCGCGGTTCAGCTCTGTAAGGGCCTTTACCTGGTTTACCAGTTCCCACAACATAGCCTGGTCTTGAGCAGCCTGGTCCATCAGCAGGCGATTAGTCTCTTGCTGCAGCCGCCCTGCTTCCTGTTGGGCGGCTGCCTGGACATGAGTAGCCTCCTGCTGGGCAGCCATGGCTTGTATCAGTGCCTGCACTACCTCCTCCATTGTGGTGAAAAAAATAAAAATAGACCCTCTTCCCCCTTTTTTTTTTCCCCTTCGCTCCAAACATCCTCCTTCTTCTGCCGCACTGTAGACACCAGATCCCACTTCCGAAACCAGTTGTGACAAAGTTCCTGCTCTACCTTGGTGGGTCTTGCGCTTATTGGCAGATTTGCTCGCCTTGGAGCTTCACGGCAGCCCTTGGCTTGTCCGTTTTTCTGAACCCACAGTCCAGGTCAACTCCTCCTGTGTCTGACCAGGAGTTGGGAGGATTTTGGGGGGGACCTGGCCCCGCCCTCTACTCTGGGTTCCAGCCCAGGGCCGTGTGGAATGTCGCTGTCTAGAGTGCCTCCTGGAACAGCTGTGCGACAGCTACAACTCCCTGGGCTACTTCCCCATGACCTCCTCCCAACACCTTCTTTATCTTTACCATAGGACCTTCCTCCTGGTGTCTGTTAATGCTTGTACACCTCAGTCCTCCAACAGTCCGCGTTCTCACTCTCAGCTCCTAGTGCCTCTTGCTCCCAGCTCCTCACATGCACACCACAAACTGAAGTGAGCTCCTTTTTAAAACCCAGGTGCCCTGATTAGCCTGCCTTAATTGATTCTAGCAGCTTCTTAATTGGCTGCAGGTGTTCTAATCAGCCTCTCTTAATTGTCTGCAGAAGGTTCCTGATTGTTCTGGAACCTTCCCTGTTACCTTACCCAGGGAAAAGGAACCTACTTAGCCTGGGGCTAATATATCTGCCTTCTATTACTCTCCTATAGCCATCTGGCCCGACCCTGTCACATTAGATACAGCCATCCTCGTCGTCAGCACATCTTACTGTAAATGACATCTTTTTACTGTGACTAATGTTGTGTGTGCCGTCCATTATTACGGTGTAGTACTTCGCTTTGCCAAGCTGCATCAATATGTTGTCAAGCACCTTCCTTGCCATAAGGTCAATCTATTTGTTTGGAATTGTTTTGCTGCAGTAATGGTCCATAGCTTCTTTACGAACTACTCAATGCATGTGCTCACGCAAGTCATCATCCTATTTCCCAAGGAGATCTACCAAACCGAGGAAATTACTGTTATGTTCACTGAACAATGTATCCAACGAGCCCTGGAAAGCCAAATTATTCTTTGCAAGGGAGAGGGTAATTGAGATCAGTGAACAAACACGTTCCTCCAATGCTGGTTTTCTACATTAGTAATTCACTTGTTTTCTGCATCTCTGCATTTGTTCAGCTTGAGTTTGGACTCGACCTCCATCCATTTGGAGTAAGCCATAAAATGGCCAGGTGACTTTTCATGTTGCTTCAGAGCATCAGCTAAGTTATGCCAGTAATTGTACCCAGAAAGTGCAAGCAATGATGTGGCATTTTTGTCAATTATTTTGCCACAAAACGAGAACACTTTGTCAGTTGATTTTTAGAAACCTAGCCAATGCCAAAACAGTTTCTCACCATTCTCGAGCACTCTTTCACAGTGTGACTTTGAAAAGTGTCACTTCTGCTCAGTTACTGGAAATGTATAGCCTCGATTTTTCTTGACCTATTCAAATTTGTACAATCAATATTGGCAGAGCTTAGGATCACCAGCCATAAAGCAGGATCTGATGTATCAATTTGTGGTGTGCAATTTAACTCATTGCTGTTTCTGTCATCATGCAAGGCTGATTCTTCTTTATCATTTCTCTCCTTTTCATGTAAACCAGATTTTTCTTTATCTTCACTGTCCTTTAAGCTGCCAGGAAAACTGGATGATTCTCCATCACTTTCCTCACATTTATATTCCTTGAATATAGCTATGTGTTTAAATCTGAAAATAAGGAATAGAAATCTGCTAATTTCTGAGGAATAGGACTTCTATCATGTATGCTTTGCTCCTCAATTTCTTCTGCACTGGGATGATTGCTACTGCCTAAAGCCCGGTCTACATTGTTCTGTTTCAGATATGTTCCCAACAAATTTGCCCCTTGCTGCAAACTAGATTGCAATTGAGCTTTGCACTTCCTATACTGAGCTCCTGAAGGCTTCTTTGGGACCATCTTTTATTTTCTAAATAAAACAGGGAAAACAGACAATATTAGGGAGAGCAAAAGTCTATGTTCTGCAGTCTTGAAAAGTCATCAAACATTATGTGTTAAGCATGTCAAAAGTAATAAAAATATTTATTTTATATTGTTGCGTAGATAGGAGTTCAATAGATATCTCATGTCTCATTAAATATGTTCTTTATTAGTTACTACTTACACTCTTCAAGTCTTAAAACACAAGTACACTTTCACAATTACACAATAAAACAAGGTTCACAATATCACAGCTGGGCTCTCACTTCACTTCATTCTTATGTCTCATTGACTGACGCCCCACCCCTTATATATGCATGAGGGCATGGCTGACAACATTCTAGGAGATTCAAGGAAAATGTAGTTCTCAGAAAGTCTGAAAGGTTCCACAAGATTCTACAAAGGTCCAGATCATTCTAGGATGTTAGGGAAAAATGAATCCACATACAAAATACCTGGAACATTTTACTTCAAACATTCTATTTTCCCTTTTGTCACTAACAACAAAAGCAGCACCCAAACCCCAGGCAGTTGTCTGGTTTGCCTGCCCCTAAATCCAGCTCTGTTCTAAGCCACTATGACTTTATGAAATACACCTGTGTGGTGTTCAGCTACAGTAATGCATGCTTGTCAAGAGTCCTAAACCATTGTGATATCAGATGTAACTCAACCAATCATCATCCTTACTCTGCAGCTAATTTGCATGCAACAACTTCATTGGTTGTAAGAGGTGGACTGTGCAGATGGTAGACTGCTTGGCCCAACTGCCATACCCGTTTGACAGCAGGGCTTTCAGCTATTAGTAAATAAATAAATATTGACGAGATGGTAGAGTCCAATTAAAAAGCACCTGCTCAAATGCATTATCTGTGAACTAAACTGTTATGTTCATGGTCATGGTATACACACAGAATTAGGTACTCTTGCTGGAAAGTTTAACACAACATTACTTTGTTTCTTAGAGTTCAGAACGATAACACACAAGAACCCAAAAAGAGAGGGAGAAACAGCAGGCTGAAACAGAGGAGGTACAACTCACTCCACCTTATTTTAGGCTAGCTATCAGCCCATTGACTCTAGTCTCATGCTTCCCTATAGAGCCCTCTAGCCAACAAGTGAAACCAGGAAACCCTTTGTATTTAAAGTGATGGTTTGCAATTCTAACTCAGTTTTCAATACACCACATAAGCCGCTTTCTCATAACATGAGTTTTACTTCAGTGTAACTCCATTCACTTCAGTTGACTTACTCCTGCTTTAAACTGGTTTTAGTGAGAAGAGAATCTAGCCCAAAGCATATAGAAACACAGCGAAGATCCCATTAATGAATGCCTAAATAGGGAATTAAATTGGTGAAAGCACTATGGCTGGAATTTTCAAAGGAGCTCAAATGAATAGTGTGCCTAACTTCCTCTAAAATTTAATAGGATTTATGTACCTAATTCTCATAGGCTCCTTTAGAAATCCCAGTCTCAGTTTCTAGGCTGAAATTCTGTTTCTACTCAAGTTAATGGCAAAGTTCTCATTGACTTCAGTAGGGTCAGAATTTCAACCCTAGTGTACCCCCCTCCCCAACGATACAAAATTGAACCGATAAAAGACTAGATTAACTCAATGGAGCTATGTGTTTAAAAATACATACAAACAGAAGAATAGTCCTGAATTAATACCTATAAAAGGAATAGCCTTGTTCCTCCAAAATTCTGTTACTTCAACAAGATTATCTGTTTAGCAAGTTTCTACTGAAATTTGAAAAATCAGTGTCACAATATCTGGTGCTGCTTCCATTTACCTCTTTGCTGCTCTTCTTCCCTCCAGTTCCAATTTGTATTAAAAAACTGAAAGAGAATAATCAGTTTCCTGTGCTGTTCTTTTGCATTGCATTTTGTTGCTTCATATTGCATTCTGATATATTAAAAATGCATTGTATCTAACGCCAACAACAACTTTCAAATTGATACTGAAAAAGGTTTCAATTTGTCTGTTGGGACTTTGATCCCACTGTTCAAAATAGAGGTAAGGCTTTGTGGTCCTTTGCAATCGCATTAGGGATTAGGATAATGAACACTAGCATCACATACTATAAAAATGTGCCAGTTTTGACTATAATAATGGAAATGGAAAAAACAAATTAATTAGCAGATGGAGTAATTTCTAACATTCTAAACCACAAATTAACTACTCAAAAATGCTTATTTTTTCTGATTAATTCTAACAAGGATACAAATCCCTACTTTACTTAAATAAATAGAAATGTGCTTTAGAAACAATCAAGGGCTAGCCTGTCATTTTTCTTCTGCTACTGGGTAACTTCTAGCTTCATTATACCCAGATCATACCAGGGAAGGAACTGTCACTTTCCAAATCAAAATTCCTTCCCCGTCTACCTCCCTCACCTTTGTTTCAGGGGAAAATAATCTGCACCAGCACTTTACATATTACGTCTCCCCCATGTCAGCTCAGCTGAACTGACTGTGACATTGGACAGGGCAAAGTCAAAGCTCCATTCTTTCCTCCCTTATCTTATGCACCCGCCAGCCACCTGTGCAGGATGGAGAGTAGAGGCTCACAGAACATGTTTCCTTTCCCACACTGTTATCAGTGATGAGGGTAGTTGCCCATATGCAGGTGACAATCTTGTCTTACTTGTGCTGATAGATATTACTCCAGAGGAGTTTCTAAAATAGAAGAAGAAAACAAAGGGGAAGAGCAGGGAAGGGGGAATATCTACATGCTCAGCTTCTCATTCTGCAAGTTTTCCTAGGAACACATCCTACTTTAGACTAATTCCTATTTACTTTTTCTTCCTTCCCAAGTTATTGCATGAGCCTTGTTCATTTGCTTCAGAAACATCAGATCTCTGGTTTCCTGTTCGTGACTCCCAGCCCAAACAATTGAAAGACTGAACCATTTGACAGCTTCTAGCCATTGCTAGGCCCCAAATGACACTAACTCGCAAAGAAGCAGAAAGGGCAATGGGAATAAAGGAGAGAATATTTATAGGGAAGGGTAGGAGAAGGCTACTCTCTCTAAATGCTTCCACCAAAATTACCTTGCCAGGTTGTGCAAGGGACCACAACAATAAGCTCAAACAAAAAAAATGAATACATTTACCACAAAAAGATTTTCTGTGAATGTTAGTGCGTGACACCTGAGTCATTGCTTAGAAATCTACTTTTGCTAGGACTTTATTATTCCTGTATTTCTAATTCATTTTTGCTTATGTTAAAGAAAATAACCCAAACATTGACAGATGTCAGCAGAAAAACAATGACTGTTCTCCACACATCTCTTGTGAATTGTCTCATGTCCAAATCTATAATAGCAGCAACAGGGTTTTATCTTCTAGAAGCCTATCTTGGTTGGATACTGCTGGGTATCATTATGGAGGAAGAGGGGTAGGAATCTTGTTACCCAGTTCTGTGCTCTAGCCATTATAATGTTTTCCCTCCCAAATGAAAAAGAGTAGATAAGATCTTGGTAGAGTGGAGCAAGCAGCCATTCCTATAGTTATTCTTCAGCTATACAAAACACAAGCAAGATCAAATACATACACATATATAATGGCTCTGCTCTCTAGCTGCAACTGAGGAATAGCACAGCTCTGAAGCAGAGTGCAAATAGCAGGGAGAGCTAGGGGGCAGGGAAGTCCTGATCATGTCATCGTTTTCCAGGCCACTTTCACTACGCTGGGAGGAGTGGATGACATAGGAGCAGTTCATGCCAGTTCTATACCCCCACTGTACCTACCTACAATGGCTTTAAGACTACTTCGCTCCACAGTGCCGTGTGAAGCAAAGTGGCTGCAAATAAAGAAAAAAAATCTGACCCAGTATTCTGGCCACTGTAATATAAGGAGCACATCACTGAGTACGAGCAGGGACAGATGAGAGCAACAGAATTCTTCTGGAGGTGTGAAGGATGTTATGCATCTTGATTGCTGTAGCTTAGCAAAAGTCCGATAGGAAAGGCAGGCTGGTGTCAGATATAAAAACAAGAAAAGGAAGTACTGGACTGATGCAGTCGAGATGCATGATTACTTCAGTGGAGCTACACGGACGTACACCTGCTGAGGAGCTGGAACCTGATGTTAATACTATTCTGAAGTGTTGCAATCATGGTCTGAAGTTGGGGGATTTCAGGAACTAGAGAATAAACAAATAAAAATATATATTCTCTCTTTCTGTTACACACATGTGCATGCGCAAACAACCACAGAAATTTTAACAAAAGTACCCAGTGGTGTAAATCACTTTAAGTAGGAGTGGTTCACGTTTTTGGAAAAGGAAACAGCACAGTCACTAACTGAATTTTAGGGATTAAAAGGGTGAGATCCCTGGATTGATATTTCTCAGGTTCCTAAAAGAAGACATTGCTGGTGTTCCCCCTGCAGTTTGTTTCTTTGTTCTGGGTGTCAAATGCCACACTGAGTTCCTAGTGCAAATCTTGAAGTCCTTACTCATTTTTATTCAAGCAAAGTTCCTAAGTTTTGCCTGAGTAAGAAGTTGAGGTTTAGGCCATTTCTGGTTTTCCCCTGCGTAGATAGTTCAAAACAACCATCTTGGATCATACTGAAGTGTTCATTTTAGTCTTTTATCCTTCCAAGATAAAAGTACTACAAATAATCATCTCAACAGTACTTATTTGCTTGTTGTGCACCAAACTGGTAGAGAAATAACACTCAGCAACAGTGGAATATGAATCATGCTCAAGTCTGTGAAGAAAACCCCCGTGCTTTAGGGTTTATGTGAAAATCACTCGCTCAGAGTCTGGAGTCAGAGATTCTTTTGAGTGGTCTTTGAATGAATTTTAGTTATTGAGGAGCTGTGAAAGCAGAACAGAAGATGCAGTGAGGAAAGCTAAGAAACTTAGAGGCGATCCTGGAATGAAAAAGCAAGAATGGGATCCCTTAAAGTTAAAAAATCCTATGTGAAGCTAATCCAAAGCAGAATTCTTAAATGAAAGCCTTCACATACCTAGCCTCCTGCTTCCCTTACTGTGATTTCTTCAAGTCTATTTATTTTATCTCATTGGCCTTTCTAACTATAGTGAATGGAAAAAAATAGATTTCAGATTAGTCAACTTCATCATTAGCTGCTTACCTGAACAGTAGATGGGCTGCTGCTGTTATAGTATATAATGAGGACATGGTTTGAGTGTCTGGATAATCTCTAGAGGTCTCTGGGAGGAACATGTGACCTTATTTGCATGTTCTTCCTGAGTATTTATCAGCATTTTCACCGGCTATTGGGAGACTACAAAAAACACCTGAAAACTTGAATTCCAGTTTAGTAAGGGATTCTTTTTCCTCTTGTCAGGCTGACCTGCTCAAGATGATTAATAATAATATTGGCTTCCAGCAGTTATGCACTCAGATAACACCATGCAAGCCTCTCTGCTGAGATATGCTACCTTGGGTGACAGTGGTAGGAACCGAGGCAGGAAGGTTTGCTTCTGATACCTCCTAAAACAACTTTTTTTAAAAAAAATTTCATATATAAATTACTTAGAATAGAGCCCTCAAGTTTGGAAAGCTTTCCTAGATGATCTATGAGCTTAGTGAGAAATATGAGCATCTCAAGGTTGTGCTATTATAATGTCGATGATGCTGCCCATTTTTATTCTGAAAGCCATCTGAGCTGTTAATCATTAATCATCTCCACTTATGCAACAAACATTGTATTCACCCTCTCATCATCTAACCTGTAAGGGAATTAATGACTATGTAATTCACAATTTATAGAAGTTTCAGCTGCAGCAGTTTACACCTGAGCTTTGGGGGATATTCAGCTTACTCAGCTGAAAAGAAAATTTCTAATATTCATGGCTAACCAATTTAATTGAGGCTGAACCTGTTCTTATTCAGTGATTAATGACTTTACATACCTCCCCCATTCCCTATTCCCAAAGACTCTCTACCAGCAATCCCATTCAGCAGTCTTCTCTACCTGATCTTTGAAACAATATGTATTTTCCAGCAGAAAATTTAGCTGCAACTTTTGAGAGCACCACACAGAGATCTCCATTTATTAGCGGGGGGCATGGGGCCCCTTTCTAAGTCATCAGTTTCAGCTGGGGAGCCAAAATTCACATCACTGCAAAGCCAAACATTTTCAAAAAAATTGTAAGGAAAAGAATTAGCATAAATTTGCTTGATTCATGAAATGGTTCATATGCTGGAGTTCAATACTTTGAAATTCATTAACACTTAATTCAAACCCTCTGCTGATGGTAGACCACAAAGCATGGTATACTAAAATAAAGAAAATGCTGTTAATAATTAAA
Organism: Chelonia mydas; assembly: GCF_015237465.2. Classification (NCBI taxonomy): domain Eukaryota; kingdom Metazoa; phylum Chordata; order Testudines; family Cheloniidae; genus Chelonia; species Chelonia mydas. The sequence goes on from NC_057850.1 coordinate 157,738,585, forward strand.
ATGACCTATAAATTGATACTTTTACATATTAAACATAGTAACCACATTTGACTCAGGAGAGCTAATTAGTAAATGTAGTTTTATAGCCTTTGGTTATTGCAAGCCTAACCTGCCTATGTATTTACATGAACTACTGATTTCAAAATTCTGGCATACTTCCATAGACTCCCCCCATTCCCCCAGACATAATTATTTCAATACCCTACTGATACTGAGTAGAAAAAGACAGTATGTTCACATAACATATTTACCATGAAAAAACCAAAATCAAAGGTAAAAAGATAAATCACCAAAATGTAGCTATTGATTTCATCGTAGATGAGCAGTGGGGTTTTCTTTTAGTGTGGTCTAGTGGTTAGATAACTGCAAGTCCGCAGTTAACCTCAGATAACTGAAAGTCCGCACTCCTGGGTTTTATTCCTCACTTTGCCACTGAGTTGGGGCCTGACACGAGTCCCACTGAAGTCAGTGGAAAGACTGCCACTGATTTCAATGGGCATTGAATCAGGTTCTTAATGTGTGACTTTGGGCAATTCACATGACGCTATCTGTAAAAGAGGCAAACAAATACTTACATCATAAGCCTTATACAAGGCTTGATTAAAGTTTATGCTTGGAAATCTTCTAATGCAAGCTGCTATATAACTGCAGAGTATTAGTATTTAACTAACTTCAGGACTAAACAGCCTAACATACCACCAACAATATCATACTCCTAACATTTGTATTGTCTGTAACATCCTTCCCTGTACATGTATGGATCTATCTCAGCCCAAGGGACCTTTGTACAGTGAAGTCACTCTTAAGGTATGAAAGCCTCTCTGCCCTCCCCCAAAACTTTTGTTGTTGTTGTTATTAATGCATTATTTGTATTATCACAGTGCCTAGGAGTCACAGTCATAGACCAAGACCCCATTGTAGTAGGTGTTGTACAGACACAGAACAAAAAAAAATAGTCACTCATCCAAGGGATACAGACAGAGACTGATGGAAAACAATGAGGAAATATTGGTCAGCATGACAGGCTGTGGTCTCAGAACACCAGCAGCCTAGCTATTGTTAAGTTATTGTAGGGTTCATGGCAAAGGAGAGTTTAAAGGAAGATAATCATTTCATTTAGTGGATGGTTACGGGGAGCTCTGCCCAAGCATGAAGGGCAACATGGAAGAAAGCATGAAGGACCCTGTTTGAAAAATTAATAATTTGGTGATGGAGGCTGGCATTATAGGCTGATCAGAGGCAGACATCAACCTTTCAGTACTGAATGGAAGACAATAGGTACAGTGGGAATAAGGGTCATGAAGGGCCTTGAAAGTAAAGACAAGTAGCTTATGGAAGGGAGCCAGTGGAGGGATGCAAAGAGAAAGGTGACTTGGTCTAAGTGAGAGGCTTGGAAAATTACGTTTTCAGCAGCATAGATATGCACTTCTGCCTGTGAGAAGGTCTCATCCACTACAGGAGTGGTTTGTCATAGGCTATTACTTAAACATACCATGTTCAGAAAACTAGAGGGTTCATCTTGTAAGATGATGAGCACCTTTGACTCCCACAGAAATTAAGGAGAGTTGAGGGCACTCACTGCTGCACAGTAAGTGTTCATACCTCTCTCGGTCAAAACTTCTAAGCATTTTTGTATATCTGGCTAAGTGCTCTATTTACCTGTTTCCCCATTCTGATAAATAAGTGATCCCCATCCAGTCAGAATAATCCAGATGATTCCACCACAGTAGTCTCCCGTTCAGTTACAAAACCTCTTTGAACTGTGAGACATTTAGCTTGTGTTTTTCAAAGGGGCTTAAGGGAGTTGGGTGCTTTGAAAATAATCACAGTAGTCCTACTGGAGATTCTTCTGTTTATGCATCCAAGGATTGCATTAGCTCTTTTGGCCACGGTGTGACATTGGGACCACATATTCTCAGATTTGTATTTCTTAATGACAGAATATGTGCTGTGACCAATGTATCATTGGGAAAACTTTCCAAACCATGGAGTTATTTTCATAGAATTTGTTATCAGTATACTTATGCTCATCAGCTAATCCTTTTTAAGAACTGATTGGAAATGCTAGTAGAGACATATACAAGTCATTATTCATAATATTTGTCATTTGTGAATATTTTCGGGAATATCTATAACTTCTCACAGAACAAATGTGTCAACATCACAAAACATGTTTGGAACAGATAGTGGTAACATCTCTACATAATATTGCCCTTAAACCTGAATGGGACCTCTAGATGGTATTCTAAAAATGTCACTCATCTGACAAAGGAGCCACTCACTCCTTGACAGAGCTTTCTCTATGTGTTAGATTGTCAATGTTCAATGCTTTCTCATTTGACCCATTAAAGTGGTTTGGATTCAGCTTTCATTTCAATAGGTCTTCTTCCATGAAACTGATGCTTACCTCCAAACTCTTTATGATTCAGTGTATGACTAGGCCAGGAACTTCCTGGTGTACACATTTTTTTAAATATTTGTAGGTATGAGTTGTAACTACAAAGTGTGTGATACCCCAACAATATTCAGCATCCCCAGTGGAATATTGCATACTTAGGGCCACCAACTAGAGCGGGCCCCACCTAACATTTCATACTCAACACAGAACTAACTTCTCTAAAGGAATACCTCTGGGAATGTATTAGCTATTTTGCCTTAAATACATAGTAGGATACATGCTGAATCTCAACAACTGTGAGAAAGTACATAATTTTGGATCATGTTCTTTACATCTTGGATTATTAGTGCTGAATACCTCCCATTTCCACCGTAGACTGCATTCATAGATCCTCACAAGGAATATAGAAGATTGTTAACTGCAGTGTAATTTTCACTTTTGAGCTATATGCACTAAAAGTGACAGTGTTGAATTTTAAATTGTGTTGGAGAAAGTATTAGTGTGTTGGTTTGATGGAGTTTTCTGATGTTTGAAGTTTAATATTATCATGGTGTGCTCTTAACTTATAACCTTGTGGGGGGGTTCGTGTTTGTGTTACAATAAAATATACTTGAGCAACCTTAAATGAAATTAACAACTTTTTTGTGTGGGGACACACGTGTAAATGCATATTATATATTAAATATTATATGTTGCATACAATGAAAAAAATAGGGATTGAGTTGCACTGGTTCAAAAATTTTCCTCAAAATATTCAATGGAAAATGCCTTTTTAACCAAGAAAAAAACTTTTTGCAAAAATAATTAAATAAATATATTTAGTAGAAATTTTACATTTGACCAAAACAAACAAAAAAACCCTTTTGTTTTATTTTGCAAAAAATTCTTTCAAAAACATTGTTCACCAACCCCCACTTTTACCATTTTTACTTTTTTCCCCACTGGTGCAGGCAGTAAAGGTTTAGAAAAAAGTAAGAGAAAGTGAGGAAAAATAAAAATTTGTTTTAAAAAAATCAAAATTTTCAAGTGAAACAAAAGCAGATATCGTGATTTAAAATTTTTCAGCAAAAACAAAAAACAAACAAGAAATCTGAAAAAAGCTTCAAACTAAACAAACATTTTTCTTCCCTCCACATAATTTTTTTGGTAAAATATTCTTAACATTTCTTGACAGGTTTCAGAGTAATAGCCGTGTAAGTCTGTATTCGCAAAAAGAAAAGGAGTACTGGTGGCACCTTAGAGACTAACCAATTTATTTGAGCATGAGCTTTCGTGAGCTACAGCTCACTTCATCGGATGCATCCGATGAAGTGAGCCGTAGCTCACGAAAGCTCATGCTCAAATAAATTGGTTAGTCTCTAAGGTGCCACCAGTACTCCTTTTCTTTTAACATTTCTTGAAGAGCTCTAATATTGAAGAGGAAGAGATTGTGTTTAGTCATAGTGAAAAGTCAATGTGCATTCCATTGTGGGTATTCTCAAGAAAAATAAACATTTCTTATATACCAAAACTATTGAAAATGAATGGTGAATAATATTAGGACTGTTGTTTTTTTCCAACGAGTCTTTCCCATTTTGTTAGCTATTGCAGAAAATTATCAGATGTCTTGGATATACAGTTATAATGCCAAGAGTCTAATAATAATAAACATACACAGAATAATTAATTTTCAGTATGTGAAGCTGTAACTTACTGACCACAACCACAGATGTTTGAAACCAAAAAAAAACAGTGTTGCCAAGGAACAAGCATTTCATCTTCCAAGCAATCAGTTTTGCTAGTGATCAACTGCAGGCTATCTGTTTAACAGGGACAATACATTGCATCTCTTTTCAACTAAGGCAGGAGCTATCAGTCCACAAAGCCCACAACCTTCAGCCAGCCAGCAGTTATTTTTAAACAAAGATGCTCCAACTCCTGTGTGGCTTTACTCCTGTCTTTACTCTGCCTCAGACACATTCAAATCTTTTAGGAGCATGTCCCTTGGATTGCCACTCAAAATCACCCTCTTCAGGAGCCTGGCAGCCAGAGTAAATGGATTTCACAAAAAGTTGGAAAGATGTATCGGTCTCAATTTTCCAGATGTTTTGCAACACAAGGGAACGTATTTGAATGTAATGAGCATCCCTCAAACACAAGTGGCCTGGTTTTCAGAGGGGGGCTGCAGGTGCTCAGCATCTCTGAAAATGAGAGTCTAGTGTAATTGCTGATGTTCTGCTTGAAGCTGAGCTAGATTTCTTAACATAGCCGACAAACTCCTTCTGCAGGTTCCCTTTCCCTGCTCCAGTATACATTACAGCAACCAGAGTATGCTCTTATCTTTGCTCCTTTTGCTACATAATTATTCTTTTACCCAAAATTGGGAACTGTCTAATTTTAATTTTATGAAAAGTTGTTTGATACAATTATTGGTGTTTGGGGACTGTTTTCCCCTCCTGCTTCCTACTCTGGGATAGATGGACTTTTCTGCCCCAGAGACAACCTCACTGAGATCTGGCACAAATCTGCATAATTTTGAATCCTAATGTTAGTAGTCTCAGGCCCGGGTAGTTAAGGATAGGTTAAGCTGGTTCCTTTCTGCAGTGCACTGTGTTACTCAAACCTCTGCCTTCCTCTCTGTAACTCAGTGAGAAGAACAGGGCTTTGTCTATTCTGTGAATTCATGACCACAACATTAAGAAGACTTGCTTAAATCAAGATAATGAAGAATTTTAATGAATTTGCTCTGGTGTTCATGGGTCATTAGCTAAAAGAACCAGGTTAAACAACTGGAGAAAACTACAACTAGCTTTTTGTTCAAGACCCAATCTTACGTCCCTTGCAAACCCCAAACTCACATTAGCTTCATTGTGAATTTTGGATGCATGGTGGGCCCCCAGTGCAAAGCATAACAGAGGCATTTACCCTTAAGGCCATTAGGGCATAAACTTCGGTGTAGTTACATTATTCTTTACATATTATCCCAACACACCATGATTATGAACATTGGTAAGTTGCAGGCTTTCAACAGAGATCTTACATGTTACCCTTTATGGACAAATACCTTGAAAGCAATGTATTTGATATAGTGTTTGTCAGGCCTGAGACAAGAGTTTGCAAAAAAACAGGGGACTCTTTGCCAAAAGGCCTTTATGTCACTGTACCCTAGTAACTTTTAGTACTCATTTGCTGTGTGTGTGTGTGTGTGTGTGTGTGTGTGTGTGTGTGTGTGTGTGTGAGAATTAATTTAATTCTAATGCTGGTAAAAGATGCTAAACTAACAGACCTGAAGTCACCTATTTAGCTGCAGAATAGGAACATGATGGGTAACTGAAGTGTAACTTTTCCTATAATGCCCTGTTCATGGAATTCCTCCTGGACCTGGAGGGAACCACTTTACAGGGGCAAGAGGTTAGGTAAGGTTCTGTGGCCTTGAATCTGTAATGTACATGAGCATCAGCCTTATTTTAAGCATGTGATTAATCTCATTGACTTACATGTTTGAAGTTAGACACATGCTTAAGTACCTTGTTAATTTGTTCACAAGTAAATTAAATGATAGACCTCGACTTTGAAGGGTGTTGGCCTTAGAATTACATTTATGAAAGTAAGGGGATGACTGTGATCATCTAGTTTGACCTCCAGCATAACTGAGACCATAGAACTTCCCTGAATTAATTCTTGCTTCAACGAGAAGTAGAGCTCTTGACCTTCATGCTGAGACAGGCAAAATGTGGCTAAATAGTGTCAAAAGTGATGACTTGTGGTGCGAGTGGATTCTGATTCATTGGGAACTATGCTGAAAACAACAAACTCATTTCACTGAGGCCACTGCACAGACCTTGGGGAAGGTAGGAGGAGTTAGAGCTTTTGCTTGTTAGTTGGTAAAATGAAACATTTGTGCTAAATTCCTGTATTTGTACCATTGCATCTTTTCACTGTACTTCATTATAAGGCCCTCACCTCATCATAGACTGAAATATCGCCAGCCCATAAAGTATCCTATTATCACACCTTTTAGTGCTTCAATTTATTGAGAGTAAATACTCAGTCAAGCAAAAGAGATTATAGAAATTACAATTGATACTGATGACAGAACATTGCATAATATCTTCTACTCCTATTACTTCTAATTCACTCCTTCCCTGTATTTATTGCCTTTGACAATCTTTTTTTCATTTTTCATTTTATTTATTTTTGAGCAGAAATACAGTTCTAAATTAATCTTAGGTGCTAGAGGAAAATTATTGCTCTGTCTAAGGCCCTCTGTCTAACAGATTCATAGATTTCCAGACCAGAAAGGATCTTTGTGATCATCTAGACTGACCTCCTGTATAACACAGGCCATAGAACTTCCTCAAAATAATTCACATAACATATCTTTTAGAAAAAAAAATTACAAATTTAAAAAATGCTAGTCATGGCCTTTAATAAAATTCTTCCAGTGGTTAATTATCCCTGTTTACCTTTTTTAATATTGACACAACATTAGCTTTCTTCCAATATTCTGGATCTCCCCCACTGTTCCAAGACTTTTTGAAAATCAGTATTAACAGTCCAGTAGGCTCTTCAGCCAGTTCTTTTCAAACAGTTTTCCAGACCTGCTAATTTAAAATGGTCTAACTTCAGTAGCTTCCGTTTCACTTACTCCTGAGATACTAGTGGAATAGGAACTGTGTTATAATATAATATGACTATGTCATCTTTCCTCAAATACAGAGCAGAAATATTTATTGAACATTTCTGCCTTTTTCTGCTTTATAAATAATAATTCTGCTATTTCCATCTAGTAATGGACCAATACAACTGATAGGATTCATTTTTCCCCACTATACTTAACTTCCTCCATACCTCTTCTTGTCCATAACTCTGCTGGCCGTAGATTTCTCCTTGTGTCCCTTTGCTTCCCTTATCAATTTTCTACAATTCATAGCTTCTGATTTATATTAATTACTATCTACTTCCCCATTCTAATTTATGCATATAATACATATATCTTGATAGTGCCAGCTTCCCCAAACAGTCCTGCTCATATGCCTCAACCTTGACATGAAGAAATCACCTCTAGGTGTGGCAAGGTAGCTCATTCTCAATACCAACACTCAAATACTATGATAATAGGTGAATACCTAAACTAGAAATCCATTCATTCCTTGGCTTCTCTGCTGAGACTGGAAATTCTGATTAAAGAATATTTAGATAAGTTATATGTACTGAAGTTGACAGGGCCTGATGAAATTCATTCTTGCGTACTTAAGGAACTAGCTGAAGCAATCTTGGAACCATAAGTAATTATCTTCGAGAGCTCAGGTAGGACAGGTGAGGTCCCAGGGGATTGGAGAAGAGCAAACATAATACCTATCTTTAAGGCGGGAAACAAAGAGAACCCTGGGAATTATAGCCAGTCAGCCTAACTTTGATATATGGATAGATACTGGAACAAAATATTAAACAATCATTTTGTAAGCAGCTAGAAGACAATAGGGTTCCAGACCAGACAATAGGGTTCTGATACTATTCACCATTTTTGTTAGTGTCTTGGATAATGGAGTGGAGAGTATGTTTATAAAATTTTGCATATGACACCAGGATATCTAGCACTTTGGAAGATGGGATTAGAATTCAAAATGACCTTGACAAATTGGAGGATTGGTCTGAAATCGACAAGATGAAATTCAGTAAAGACAAGTGCACATTGCTACATTTAGGAAGAAAAACAAAATAAAACATAAACAAACCAAAAGCACAACTACAAAATGGAGAATAACTGATTAGATGGTTGTACTGCTGAAAAAGATCTAGGGGTTATATGGACTACAAATTCAATTTGAGATGAAAATATGATACAGTTGTGAAAAAGGCTAATATCATTTTGGGGTGTAATAAGAGGAGTGTTGTATGTAAGGCACGGGAGGTAAGTGTCTCACTCTACTTGGCAGTGGTGAGGCCTCAGCTGGAGTCCTGTGTCCAGTTCTGGGGAAAGTTGTGGACAAACTAGAGAGGATCCAGAGGAGAGCAACAAAAATGAAACAAACAAACAAAAAAAACACCCCCTTTTTGAAAGCCAGACCTATTAGGAAAGATTGGGGAGGGGGGAAACAACCCCAACAACCCTGGGTATATTTAGTCTCGAGAAAAGAAGACTGAGGGTTGGGGGGAAACCTGATAATTTTCAAATGTGTTAAGGGCTCTTATAAAGAGGATTGTGATCAATTATTCTTCATGCCTACTGGAGTAGGGCAAGAAATAATAGGTTTAATCTGTATTGAGGGAGATTTAGGTTAGATATTAGGAATAATTTTCTAATTACAAGCATAGTTAAGCTCTGGAATACGTTTCCAAGGGAGGTTGTGGAATCCCCATTCCTATTATTATTATTATTTATTATTTATTTTATTAACAGTTTAGATAGACACCTGTCAGGGATTGTGTGGGTTTAGTTGGTCCTGCCTCAGAGCAAGGGGCCGGAGTTCATGAATTCTCTAGGCCCCTTCCAGCCCTGCATTTCTGTAATTCTATCATTTTTGTGTAGAAACAAAAACAAACAAAGCACATTACAACAAAGTTTAAACTTGTTCTTCATCATAATTTTAAAAACAACACTAGCTGCCTATTTAATTTTAAAAACAGCAAAAAATATCCAGCTCCCTTTCCATTTCTTATAAGGAGTCTTGAAGTTTAAATCTCCTAAATGTGATAGATATGCTTGCTTTGATCTGCTTAGCTCTTGGAAGTCCAGGGGCTCCGGGCTGCTGGCCATGCACTGCCCGGGGTCCCTAGGGACAGTTCTGTCCGCCATTAGGGATTTTTTTCCCAAGAACCCCCTGTAATATTTCGCAAACCCCCATTTGGGTCCCACTGAAGTAGAGCAAGGGAAACACAGGGACATAAGAAATGTCATACTGGGGGTCAAACCTGAAGTCCATCTAATTTTCTGTCTCTGACAACAGAAGAACCAGATGCTTCAGAGAACAGTTCTCAAAACCCTGAAGTTGGTACTTCCTCTTCCCGCTATTGAAAGGCTCATTTAGTTCTCATGGCTATTTCTCTGAAGAAAGCCTCAAAACAAAACAAAAAAACACAACAAACCAGACTAACAAGCCAATGTCCTCTCTCCCCTTCCTGCCACACACACACACAAACAAAAGAGAGGAAAGAGAAAACGTGGCATATTTTCACAAAAGCAAAAGCCAAATTAATCTCATGAATTTTTACTTCATCAGGTTAGGTAACAGATGTAATGGCTTGTAAATTAGCAGGTAGGGTTTTTTCTTGATTGTTGCTTATACCATAGTGTGTACCTTCCCTCCCCTAGATCTCTGCAGACAAGATTTTTAACTTAGAACTTTGGGGGTGGGGGAAAGAATTCTTGGTTGGGAGCAAGTATCCTCATAATTTATGACACCTGTCAAAATGTCAGGCACGGCAGTTTTAAGACTTTCCGGCTAAAACTTCTATATACTGTAAAATCTGACCTTGTATGAGTTGTGCAATACAATTTTGGGAGCTTTGCTTCTCGGCCTGCAGTGTATTACAAATCAGAGGCTTCTGAACATAATAAGAGGCTATGATAGCTTTGCTAAAGAGACTGTGACATCAGGTTGGGCCTTTTACGGATACATTTCTGTTTGTCATAAAGTGTCAGACATAATCAAATGCCAGACAGTAAATATTTTGGTGCAGTCAGCTTGCATATTAAGAAGTTGAACTGTTTTACTGAACATATTTCTTTTTCTTTTCTTTGGAATATGAATTTACTTTTACGGCCAGATTGTTCCTGGCTCTTGCATGGGCACACAGGACATGGGGAGGGCACAAGGAACCTCTCCTTCCTTGCATGTCTCACACAAAGAGAAGTTGCAGGGTCAACTGCAATTACTGTGCCTAGATGAACAATAAGACTGTTGCCACCATGCATCTCTATGGGAACAAATTGATTCAAAGAGGATGGGTAGGAGGTGGATCCCTCAATTTCACCACATTTTGCATTGACCAATTAAACGGGAGAGATAATGAAGATTGAGCAGTTGGTATTTTGCTAAAAGACACTGCAACTTGCACATACCTCTTACATCTTGATGAGTTGGTGGGTGATTGTTCATTGCTAGTTTACAACAGTGCTGTAGTTCAAACCACCAGCCACAAAGCCTGGATAGGACTTTGAGTTCAATGGGGAATTCACCCCACTTTTACTATAAAAAGTGAAACACAAAGTTGTTTAGGTTCATACATTCCTTGTTTCTGGCTTTCAGAGCCCAAGATCCCAGGTTCACATCTTGGCAGCATTAGTTGTAGCTAATTTAGCTACAACTAATCAGGAGAAAGATCTTGGAGTCATCGTGTATAGTTCTCCGAAGACGTCCACGCAGTGTGCAGCAGCAGTCAAAAAAGCAAACGGGATGTTGGGAATCATTAAAAAAGGGACAGAGAATAAGATGGAGAATATCTTATTGCCCTTATATAAATCCATGGTATGCCCACATCCTGAATACTACGTACAGATGTGGTCCTCTCATCTCAAAGACTGGCATTAGAAAAGGTTCAGAAAAGGGCAACTAAAATGATTAGGGGTTTGGAACTGGTCCCATATGAGGAGAGATTAAAGAAGCTAAGACTTTGCAGCTTGGAAAAGAGGAGACTAAGGGGGGATATGTTAGAGGAATATAAAATCATGAGTGGTGTGGAGAAAGTGAATTAGGAAAAGTTATTTACTTGTTCCCATAATATAAGAACGAGGGGCCACCAAATGAAATTAATGGGTAGCAGGTTTTAAACAACTAAAAGGAAGTTGTTCTTCACTCTGCGTACAGTCAACCTGTGGAACTCCTTGCCTGAGGAGTTTGTGAAGGCTAGGACTATAACAGGTGTGACAGGATCAGGCCAGATGGCTATGGGAGAGAAATAGAAGGCAGATATATTAGCCCCAGGCTAAGTAGATCCCTTTTCCCTGGGTAAGGTAACAGGGAAGGTTCCAGAACAATCAGGAACCTCCTGGAGACAATTAAGACAGGCTGATTAGAACACCCTGCAGCGAATCAAGAAGCTGCTAGAATCAATTAAGGCAGGCTAATCAGGGCACCTGGGTTTTAAAAAGGAGCTCAGTTCTGTTTGTGGTGTGTGTGTGAGGAGCTGGGAGCAAGAGGCACTAGGAGCTGAGAGTGAGAACATGGACTGTTGGAGGACTGAGGTGTACAAGCATTATCAGACACCAAGAGGAAGGTCCTGTGGTGAGGATAAAGAAAATGTTGGGAGGAGGCCACGGGGAAGTAGCCCAGGGAGTTGTAGCTGTCGCACAGCTGTTCCAGGAGGTACTCTGGACAGCTGCATTCCACAGGACCCTGGACTGGAACCTGGAGTAGAGGGCAGGCCCGGATTCCCTCCAAATCATCCCAACTCCTGGTTAGACACAGGAGGAGTTGACCTGGTCTGTAGGTTCAGAAAAACGGCCAAGCTGAGGGCTGCTGTGAAGCTCCAAGGTGAGCAAATCTGCCAATTAGCACAAGACCCACCAAGGTAGAGCAGGAACGTTGTCACAACTGGTGTCGGAAATGGGATCTGGTGTCCACAGCGCAGCAGAAGAAGGAGGGTGTTTGGAAGGAAGGAAAAAAAAAAGGGAAGAGGGTCTATTTTTATTTTTTTTCGCCACAATGGAGGAGGTGGTGCAGGCACTGATACAAGCCATGGCTGCCCAGCAGGAGGCTCCTCGTGTCCAAATTCGATGCATACCCCATACCCCGTATCAATGAGTTAGTTGACCACCTGGGCAATGCCCAATTTTTGACAACCCTTGATTTAACAAAGGGATACTGGCAGATTCCCCTTGCCAAAGATGCAAAAGAAAAGACGGCATTCTCTACAGCAGAGGGTCTGTTTCAATATACTGTTCTTCCTTTTGGACTGCATGGGGCACCTGCCACCTTCCAGCGTCTTATGGACAAGTTCCTATGGCCCCATACCAGTTATGCAGCGGCATACCTGGATGATGTGATTATTCACACCCCCAACTGGGAAACCCACTTAGGAAAGATGGAAGCGGTTCTGGACATGCTAAGACAGGCTGGCCTCACAGCCAACCCAGCCAAGTGTGCTATCGGGCTAGCCAAGGCTAAATACCTTGGCTACATTGTAGGAAGGGGCATGGTCAAGCCCCAATTAAACAAACTAGAGGCTATCCAAAATTGGCCCCGGCCGAATCGGAAAAAGCAAGTCCGGGCATTCCTGGGTGTGGTAGGGTACTACCGAAGATTTATTCCCCATTTTGCTACCAGAGCGAGTCCCCTGACAGACCTGATAAAAGCCCAGGGTCCAGACATGGTTAAGTGGACAGATGCTGCAGAGAAAGCATTCATGGATCTACGGACAGCCCTTTGCAGTAATCCCATGCTTATAGCCCCAGACTTCAACAAAGTATTCATTTTACAAACAGATGCATCTGAAGTAGGATTGGGAGCTGTCCTATCGCAGATGGTCGGAGATGAAGAACACCCAATCCTCTACTTCAGCAGGAAACTCCTCCTGAGAAAGCAGAAATATGCTGTGGTTGAAAGAGAGTGCCTAGCTGTGAAATGGGCCATGGAAACACTACGTTATTACCTTCTGGGACGACTGTTTACCCTTGTGACCGACCATGCGCCCCTCCAGTGGATGCAATGAAATAAAGAGAAGAACGCAAGGGTGACCAGATGGTTCCTGTCCCTACAACCTTTCCAATTCGCCATACAACACCGGGCTGGAAGCCACCATGGCAATGCAGATGGCTTGTCACGAGTACACTGCTTGATGTCCCAAGTTGTCCAACCCCGTAGTGTTGAGCAGAGGGCGGGGATATGTGACAGGGTCGGGCCAGATGGCTGTAGGAGAGAAATAGAAGGCAGATATATTAGCCCCAGGCTAAGTAGGTTCCTTTTCCCTGGGTAAGGTAACAAGGAAGGTTCCAGAACAATCAGGAACCTTCTGCAGACAATTAAGACAAGCTGATTAGAACACCTGCAGCCAGTCAAGAAGCTGTTAGAATCAATTAAGGCAGGCTAATCAGGGCACCTGGGTTTTAAAAAGGAGCTCAGTTCTGTTTGTGGTGTGTGTGTGAGGAGCTGGGAGCAAGAGGCACTAGGAGCTGAGAGTGAGAACGCGGACTGTTGGAGGACTGAGGTGTACAAGCATTATCAGACACCGAGAGGAAGGTCCTGTGATGAGGATAAAGAAGGTGTTGGGAGGAGGCCACGGGGAAGTAGCCCAGGGAGTTGTAGCTGTCGCACAGCTGTTCCAGGACGCACTCTAGACAGCTGCATTCCACAGGGCCCTGGGCTGGAACCTGGAGTAGAGGGCGGGTCCGGGTTCCCCCCAAACCTCCCAACTCCTGGTTAGACACAGGAGGAGTCGACCTGGACTGTGGGTTCAGAAAAACGGCCAAGCTGAGGGCTGCCGTGAAGCTCCAAGGTGAGCAAATCCGCCAATAAGCGCAAGACCCACCAAGGTAGAGCAGGAACTTTGTCACACAGGGTTTAAAAGAGGATGAATTCATGGAGGTTAAGTCCATTAATGGCTATTATCCAGGATGGGTAAGGAATGGTGTCCCTAGCCTCTGTTTGTCAGAGGGTGGAGATGGATGGCAGGAGAGAGATCACTAGATCATTACCTGTTAGGTTCACTCCCTCTGGGGCATCTGGGGTTGGCCCTTGTCGGTAGACTGGATACTGGGCTGGATGGACCTTTGGTCTGACCCAGTATGGCCATTCTTATGTATTCAATCCTATACCATTCCACTAAGGAATATATATTAAGTTCAGTGCAGTTTACTATCTGGTCTTTCAGATCAGATTTGTAAAAAAACCAAACCCCTACTTTTAATGTAGACATTGAAAAGGTGGAATTGCATTTCTTGTAAGAGTATGAAGTAGGCCTGATATACTTGCCAACAGTATCTCTTGTTACCAAGATGTTGATGTTCCAAGAGATGGCCAAATAGCAGTCCACTTAAAAATTCAGTGTTGTAAGCAGGAATCCTAGAAATCTATTTGCCACGGAAAAACTCTGAATTTGTGTTTTTACAGAGAATCTTTCATTTTTACATTTTGTAAAACAATAAAAACATACAGTAGAATGCCGTGTAACTGAGCCTCCTTTATCCAGCTCTCTGTATAAATCAAACCAGGGTTGGCAGGCCAAGCTCCAGATGATGGGGCTTGGGCTGGCAGCCCCAGGCACCTTGATTCAGGCTTCAGATGATCTGGCCCCAGGCCCAATTACATCGGATAAACTGGGGTTGCCATGTGTTCAGTTTTCAACCGGAACACCCAGTTGAAAATGGACCCTGGTGGCTCTGGTCAGCACCATCAACCGGGATGTTAAATGTCCGGTCGGCGGTGCTGCGGGTCTAAGGCAGGCTAGTCCCTATCTGTCCTGGCACCGCGCTGCACCCTGAAAGCGGTCAGCAGGTTGTGCTCCTAGGCAGGGGTCCACGGGGCTCCACATGCTTCCCCCACCCCGAGCACTGGCTCCACACTCCCCTTGGCTGGGAACCAGGGCCAATGGGAGCTGGGGGGCGATGCCTGCGGGTGAGAGCAGTGCGTGGAGCTTCCTGCTCCCCCCCCCCCCGCCCCAGGAGCAAGACCTACTGTCCGCTTCCAGGGCTCAGCACAGAGCCAGAACAAGCAGGGAGCCGGTCTTAGCCCCGCTGCACCGCTGATGGGGAGCCGCCCAAGGTAAGCCTCAGCCCCAAACTCCTGCCCCAGCCCTGAGCCCCCGCAACTCGGAGCCCCCTGCTGCACCCCAAACCCCTCATCCCCAGCCCAGAGCCCTCACCCCCTCCCACATCCCAACCTCTTGCCTCAACCCGCAGCCCCGTCCCACACTCTAAATCCCTTGGCCCCATCCCCCAGTATGGAGCCCCCTCCTGCACTCCAAACCCCTCATCTCCAGCCACATCCCAGAGCCTGCACCCCCATCTGGAGCGCTCACCACCTCCTGCACCCCAACTCCCTGCCCTAGCCTGGAGCCACCTCCCACACCTTGAAGAACCCCTCATTTGTGACCCCAGCCCAAAGCCCCCTCCTGCATCCTCACCCCCTGCCCCAGCACAGTGAAAGTGAGTGAGGGTGGTGGAGAGCGAGCCACCGAGAGAGGGGAAATGTAGTGAGAAGGGGGCGGGGCCTCCGGAAATGGTCAGGGCAGGGGTGGGGCCTCAAAGAAGGGGAGGGGCTAGGGTGTTCAGTTTTGTGTGATTAGAAAGTTGGCAACCCTAGGAAAAACTGGGTTCCACTGTATAGGATACAGACATAGACGTATTTGATATATGTAAGAAATACAAATTGCAATTCTATTGTATTGTATTATAATGATTGATGGCACTGGTAGGCTTGGAACTTGCTTAAATTTTTTAAATATTTCAATAAAACATTTCAATAAAACATGTTCAACTGATATCTCTCTCTATATATTGTGGCTATGGAAATTAAAGCTCAGCATTTCATTTTAAGCATGGGTTAGGGTTAGGGTTTTGGGGTTTTTTCATCACAGAAAACTGGGATCCCTGATTGTAAGGCACTTTGGCCCTGATTGAGGAAAGCACTTAAGCAGATGATTTCTGAATTGGGGCCTTTCAGATGAAAAGTACTCTCTCTCTCTCTAAAATATTACATCTTAATTTGCATAACTGATATCCCTAAGAAGCAATAATCTGTTAAATCTTTTGGATGGAATGTACAATTATGGATTCTGAACTGAGAAAATAGGATAGAATTGTACATTTTCCCCATGTGATACTGAAATTATTTCTGTGCTGGACTAACAACTTCACTGAGACCCTTATGGCCGAATGCACAGATCAGCTTCACCCAGGCATAAGAGTTAGTAGGAAAAGATATGACTTCCAGACACTGAAGCTCCTGTAAGTGTCGAGCTACTGAGGAGTGATTTGAGTGCCTGATCTGTGTGAAGTAATGCTTTAATTTGCAGTTGAATGACAAAAATAATGAGGAGTACTTGTGGCACCTTAGAGACTAACAAATTTATTTGAGCATAAGCTTTCATGGGCTAAAGCCCACTTCATCAGATGCATCCCATGAGTAACTGAAGAGAGACTTTGCAGTGTAACAACTCATTATAACTCTTCTCTGTCATTTCCCCCTACCCCCCTCCATGATTGTTGCTTAGCACTGAGCTGCAGATACACACACACACACACACACACAGGTTATGTGCTTGTAGTTTCAGATAAAGCTGGTGATTATGAAGCATACTCGTACACTAGTCTCAGTAATTCCAAGACACATTGCTGCTATTGATCTTTTATATTTTATAATGACATCTGTTGAACTGTGGTCACAAAATTACATATCACTTGATTCCAAGAGTTACTTTTTTTATTGTACATGCCAGAGGAAAAGATCATTTTTTTACGGTGGCTGTTGCAAGGAGAAGATAATCTAATGAAGTAATTAGAACAGGTTAAGATAAAATAAAATCTTGGATCTGAACTTTTGAAACGGGGTGCATCTAGTATTTCCCACACCTCTTTACGTGCCCCCCTCGTTCCATGCGTATAACAGGGTACACTCATCGCTGTGGCGCCTCCTTATGGCTATGTCTGGGGAATAACTCCGCCCAGTCTGACACCTGTCTTTCATTCACGCTACAACCGCTCTGATGCGCCAGAAGTTGCCGTGCTCCCTCTTCATGGCCTTGCCTGGCCTCCAGCCAGGTTACTAGATTTTCTCTGCCAGGTAATCAAAGTTTTGCCCGATGACCTATCTCAGGTAATCTTCCAATGCATTGCCCAGACTGTGCCACTTCCCCAGTGGCTGGTACAGGAACCTGGGCCTGCCCACTACTCCAGGTTCCAGCTCAGGGACCCTCAAATCAGTAGCCCAGTGCTGCACTGTCCCAAACCTTGCTGTCTTTTTTCTCTAAGCCTTTTCCTATTCCACCTCTATCAGGCTTCCTTCTCCACCACCATCTCCCTGGGTCTGGCCTTCTCTCAGGGCCAGGATCCTAGGGCTTCCACTCACCCCATGGGTTTCTCTGTCTTTCCTCTCTGAGCTCAGAGAGTGACCACAGGCTTTCACACTGTAGTCCCTTTCAGTTGCACACTTCCTGACTTTATATCAGCCCTGCCTGCTCCTGTGTAGCTGGGCTCCATCCTCAATCAGCAGTTGCCCATCAAGGCCTAATTAACACCTTCTGAGACACATTCGTGTTTTCTGAACTAGTGTGGGGTGAACACCCCATCACAATGTAAAATGTTGTTTTTGAGCCATTTCTGTCCTGTTAGAAATTGAGAAGTGCTGGAAATCTTACAAGAAAGAAGTCTCTCATTTCTGGGAAGTAGATGGAAAATAGCTGTTCTCTGAGTCTTTCATCTGCAATATGTAAATTAGGAGCTGTCTGAACAGATGCCTGGCAGCTCAAACTGTATCAGAATCAGACATATATGGACAACCACATTATGGGCAGCATTCACCAATATATTCTGGATGCCTTGTGCAACTCTAGTTATGCAAAGTAGGATTTCTGACTGCTTTGCATTACCAGCATGGCACATAGAAAAGCAGCAATGAATCTGGCCCTGTATGTTATATATGATAGCTCCAATTTATCACATGGCTTTGCAATTTACCACCCAGATATGGCATAGAATAAATAACCAGATCAATGGAGAATGAGGAGAAAAGAAGAGGCTAATGAGCAACAGCTCTAGGCAGGTGATCAGCACCCTCAGCTCCTATTCACTTGACAGGGAGTTGAGGGTACGCACAGCTCAGCACTTCTTGAGTCTGAGCCTAAAGAAATGTGTCTCATGGGATGAAATTACATAAGAGACACAATAGTCACATTGCCAGTAGACGTACAGGACCAATTCTGTATTAATCCTCTGGGGATCATGAAATGGGAGATGAAATGTAGAGGGAACCTTCCATTGGTTGAACGCGTCATGGCCACTTTGCACAGCTGGAACACTAGGAAACAGCTGCAAGTGCAGCTAACAAACTGAGCTAGTAGATATCCAGCAACCATCTCTTCAAAAACAAGCAGGGTGTCCTGAGTTCTTCATCTGGATGAAAAGCATGCCTGGTGCTATCTATTCCACTGAAATTTTGGGAAGAGATTATGGACCGGATCTATATAAGGGCTTGTCATAAATATAAAGGGAAGGGTAAACCCCTGTAAAATCCCTCCTGGCCAGAGGAAATCTCCTCTCACCTGTAAAGGGTTAAGAAGCTAAAGGTAACCTCGCTGGCACCTGACCAAAATGACCAATGAGGAGACAAGATAATTTCAAAAGCTGGGAGGAGGGAGAGAAACAAAGGGTATGTGTGTCTGTCTATATTTTGTCTTTGCCGGGGATAGACCAGGAATGAAGCCTTAGAACTTTTAGTAAGTAATCTAGCTAGGTACGTGTTAGATTATGATTTCTTTAAATGGCTGAGAAAAGAATTGTGCTGAATAGAATAACTATTTCTGTCTGTGTATCTTTTTTGTAACTTAAGGTTTTGCCTAGAGGGGTTCTCTATGTTTTGAATCTAATTACCCTGTAAAGTATTTACCATCCTGATTTTACAGGGGGGATTTTTTTTTATTTCTATTTACTTCTATTTCTATTAAAAGTCTTCTTGTAAGAAAACTGAATGCTTTTTCATTGTTCTCAGATCCAAGGGTTTGGGTCTGTGGTCACCTATGCAAATTGGTGAGGCTTTTTATCCAACATTTCCCTGGAAAGGGGGGGTGCAAGTGTTGGGAGGATTGTTCATTGTTCTTAAGATCCAAGGGTCTGGGTCTGTAGTCACCTAGGCAAATTGGTGAGGCTTTTTACCAAACCTTGTCCAGGAAGTGGGGTGCAAGGTTTTGGGAAGTATTTTGGGGGGAAAGACGTGTCCAAACAGCTCTTCCCCAGTAACCAGTATTTGTTTGGTGGTGGTAGCGGCCAATCCAAGGACAAAGGGTGGAATATTTTGTACCTTGGGGAAGTTTTGACCTAAGCTGGTAAAGATAAGCTTAGGAGGTTTTTTTCATGCAGGTCCCCACATCTGTACCCTAGAGTTCAGAGTGGGGGAGGAACCTTGACATGGTGGCAGAGTGGTGGGATTAACCTGAAATCATTTTGAGATCCAGTTGAGATTTTGTTGAACTAGAAATACAGATTTTTAAAAAGGAAGTCCAGAAGCAGCTGAAACTGAAAGCAGCTTGTTTTTTTTTCTCTGCTTTGTGGCCAAGCAGAGACAAAAGGGGATTATCTTTGTGAATTGCAGGTTTTCTTTGCCTGGAGGCAGGGTACTTAACTCCTGCAGGGAAATTCACAGTCTTCCAACCCAGAGTTTTTTTTTCCCTAAAAGTAAGTAGAAGGGGGGGTGTTCTACCCATTTGCCTGGAGACAAAAGTGGCAAGGGTTTTTTTTTTGGATTTTGATTTTTTACAAGGAGCACAAGTTTAAAAAGGAAACTTGGTTTTTCTTTGGGCTGGGTAAACAGGTTTCAAAGTAGCTGGAAGTTTTTGCTTTGATTTGGGCCCAGAGCAGAGACAAGGGAATTGTTTTTTTTTTTTTTTTTTTGTAGGCTGACAATCACTATCAGAGAATAGGTATTCTATTCCAGCACAGCAAAATTTTACAGCCAAGTTTTTTTTTGTTTATTTCTAAACCTCGGGTGTAAAGTTAGTTAAAAACAGAGAGGTTAGAATGACAATATCTGCGGCTCGACTACGGCTGGAATTAGCCAGATTTCAGGCTGAGGAAAGACAAAGGGAACATGAAAGACAGATAGAACTCATGCGGCTGAAGAAGGAGGAGAAGGAACAAGAAAGGGAGGCAGCGAAAGAGGCAGCGAAAGAGGCAGAACAACACCAAGCGGCTGCTCACAGGAGAGCTATGGAAGCAAGGGACAAAGAGCTGGAGGAGAAGGAAAAAGAGAGGAAGTATGTGGAGGAGATAGAGAAGATAAAGGCTCAGGAGAATATCCCAACAAACCCTAGCTATCCTTCTCCAAGTACCACTTCCCATCCCAGAAAGTTCCCCACCTACAAAGCAGGCGATGATACTGAGGCCTTCCTAGAAAACTTCGAAAGGGCCTGCCTTGGGTACAACATCTCTACTGACCAATACATGGTAGAGCTGAGGCCGCAGCTCAGTGGACCCTTAGCTGAGGTGGCAGCTGAAATGCCTAAAGAACACATGAACAAGTATGAACTGTTTAAATCCAAGGCGAGAGTCAGAATGGGGATAACACCCGAGCAGTCTCGTCGGAGGTTCAGAGCCCTAAGGTGGAAACCAGATGTGTCATTTACCCGACATGCCTACCACATTGTGAAGCATTGGGAGGCCTGGATATCCGGAGCAAGTGTTGAATCTCCAGTAAATTTGCCCTTCCTAATGCAAATGGAACAATTCTTAGAGGGTGTTCCTGAGGAAATAGAAAGATACATCCTAGATGGGAAGCCCAAAACTGTAATCGAGGCAGGAGAGATTGGAGCCAGATGGGTGGAGGTGGCAGAGAAGAAAAAAACTGGTCGCAGTTGGAGCGGAGACCAGAAGGGACAACCCCAGACCACACCCTATTACCGGGGGCCGCCCAAAGCCCCACCTACCTCCCAAAGAACCCTCCAGACCCCTTATCGTCCCACCACCCCGTTCTCCAGCAACCCTCCTCGCCCCAGTGACCAGTCAGCTGGACGATGTTTTAAATGTAACGAGCTGGGGCATGTAAAGGCCAAGTGCCCCAAGAACCCCAACAGATTACAGTTCATTGCACCGGAATCGCACCAGAGGTCCACAGGCCCAGATACCTCCCAGATACCCTTGGAGCGGAGGGAAACTGTGAGTGTGGGCGGGAAGAAGGTCACCGCGTGGAGGGACACCGGAGCACAAGTGTCAGCTATCCATGCTTCCTTAGTGGACCCCAATTTAATCAACCCAGAGATCCAAGTGACGATTCAACCCTTCAAGTCCAACTCTTTCGATTTGCCTACAGCCAAGTTGCCTGTCCAGTACAAGGGCTGGTCCGGAACGTGGACTTTTGCAGTCTATGATGATTATCCCATCCCCATGCTGTTGGGGGAAGACTTGGCCAATCATGTGAAGCAGGCCAAGAGGGTGGGAACGGTCACCCGCAGCCAGGCTAACCAAGCCGTGAGGCCTAGCTCTGTTCCGGAAACTTCTATCAGGACCCGGTCAGAGGTGATGGATCCGGACCCCAGACCAATGTCTGCAACAGCAGTAGTGGATCCAGTCCCAGAGACCCAGACGGAACCAGTCCCAGAACCGGAACCAGCCGAACAACCAACAACAGACCCATTGCCAGCACTGAATCCAGTACTTGCAACCTCAACACCAGAGGGCCCCACCGACCCTGAACCGACAGCAGCCGATAACCCGACACAAGAGGCTCAGCCGGAGCCTGAATCCCAACATAGTTCACCAGCGGAGAGCGGTTCACAGTCAACAGAAACAGCCCCATCCCCTATATCGCTTCCAGAGGGACCAAGCCTAGGTCCACAATCCAATAAGGAACTGATGTCTCCAGCATCAAGGGAACAGTTCCAGACCGAACAGGAAGCAGATGAAAGCCTCCAGAGAGCTTGGACGGCGGCACGGAGCCACCCACCGCCTCTCAGCTCTTCTAATCGATCCAGGTTTGTTGTAGAAAGAGGACTTTTATACAAGGAAACTCTTTCTGGTGGACACCAGGAAGACTGGCATCCTCAGAGACAGTTGGTAGTTCCAACTAAATACCGGGCCAAGCTCTTGAGCTTAGCCCATGATCACCCTAGTGGCCATGCTGGGGTGAACAGGACCAAAGACCGTTTGGGGGGGTCATTCCACTGGGAGGGAATGGGCAAGGATGTTTCTACCTATGTCCAGTCTTGTGAGGTGTGCCAAAGAGTGGGAAAGCCCCAAGACCAGGTCAAAGCCCCTCTCCAGCCACTCCCCATCATTGAAGTTCCATTTCAGCGAGTAGCTGTGGATATTCTGGGTCCTTTTCCGAAAAAGACACCCAGAGGAAAGCAGTACATACTGACTTTCATGGATTTTGCCACCCGATGGCCGGAAGCAGTAGCTCTAAGCAACACCAGGGCTAAAAGTGTGTGCCAGGCACTAGCAGACATTTTTGCCAGGGTAGGTTGGCCCTCCGACATCCTCACAGATGCAGGGACCAATTTCCTGGCAGGAACTATGAAAAACCTTTGGGAAGCTCATGGGGTAAATCACTTGGTTGCCACTCCTTACCACCATCAAACAAATGGCATGGTGGAGAAGTTTAATGGAACTTTGGGGGCCATGATACGTAAATTCGTAAATGAGCACTCCAATGATTGGGACCTAGTGTTGCAGCAGTTGCTCTTTGCCTACAGAGCTGTACCACACCCCAGTTTAGGGTTTTCCCCATTTGAACTTGTATATGGCCGTGAGGTTAAGGGGCCATTGCAGTTGGTGAAGCAGCAATGGGAGGGATTTACACCTTCTCCAGGAACTAACATTCTGGACTTTGTAACCAACCTACAAAACACCCTCCGAACCTCTTTAGCCCTTGCTAAAGAAAACTTACAGGATGCTCAAAAAGAGCAAAAAGCCTGGTATGATAAACATGCCAGAGAGCGTTCCTTCAAAGTAGGGGACCAGGTCATGGTCTTAAAGGCGCTCCAGGCCCATAAAATGGAAGCATCGTGGGAAGGGCCATTCACGGTCCAGGAGCGCCTGGGAGCTGTTAATTATCTCATAGCATTCCCCACCTCCAACCGAAAGCCTAAGGTGTACCATATTAATTCTCTAAAGCCCTTTTATTCCAGAGAATTAAAGGTTTGTCAGTTTACAGCCCAGGGAGGAGACGACGCTGAGTGGCCTGAAGGTGTCTACTACGAAGGGAAATGTGCTGGTGGTGTGGAAGAGGTGAACCTCTCCATGACCCTTGGGCGTATGCAGCGACAGCAGATCCAGGAGCTGTGCACTAGCTACGCGCCAACGTTCTCAGCCACCCCAGGACTGACTGAACGGGCATACCACTCCATTGACACAGGTAATGCTCGCCCAATTAGAGTCCAACCTTACCGGGTGTCTCCTCAAGCTAAAACTGCTATAGAACGGGAGATCCGGGATATGTTACAGATGGGTGTAATCCGCCCCTCTGAAAGTGCATGGGCATCTCCAGTGGTTCTAGTTCCCAAACCAGATGGGGAAATACGTTTTTGCGTGGACTACCGTAAGCTAAATGCTGTAACTCGCCCAGACAACTATCCAATGCCACGCACAGATGAACTATTAGAGAAACTGGGACGGGCCCAGTTCATCTCTACCTTGGACTTAACCAAGGGGTACTGGCAGGTACCGCTAGATGAATCTGCCAAGGAAAGGTCAGCCTTCACCACACATCTCGGGCTGTATGAATTTAATGTACTCCCTTTCGGGCTGCGAAATGCACCCGCCACCTTCCAAAGACTTGTAGATGGTCTCCTAGCAGGATTAGGAGAATATGCAGTCGCCTACCTTGACGATGTGGCCATATTTTCGGATTCCTGGGCAGACCACCTGGAACATCTACAAAAAGTCCTTGAGCGCATAAGGGAGGCAGGACTAACTGTTAAGGCTAAGAAGTGTCAAATAGGCCTAAACAGAGTGACTTACCTTGGACACCAGGTGGGTCAAGGAACTATCAGCCCCCTACAGGCCAAAGTGGATGCTATCCAAAAGTGGCCTGTCCCAAAGTCAAAGAAACAGGTTCAATCCTTCTTAGGCTTGGCCGGTTATTACAGACGATTTGTACCGCACTACAGCCAAATCGCCGCCCCACTGACAGACCTAACCAAAAAGAAACAGCCAAATGCGGTTCAGTGGACCGAAAAGTGTCAGAAGGCCTTTAACAAGCTTAAAGCGACACTCATGTCTGACCCTGTACTAAGGGCCCCAGACTTTGACAAACCGTTCCTAGTAACCACAGATGCGTCCGAGCGTGGTGTGGGAGCAGTTTTAATGCAGAAAGGACCTGATCAAGAATTCCACCCTGTAGTGTTTCTCAGCAAAAAACTGTCTGAGAGGGAAAGCCACTGGTCAGTCACTGAAAAAGAATGTTACGCCATTGTCTACGCTCTGGAAAAGCTACGCCCATATGTTTGGGGACGGCGTTTCCACCTGCAAACCGACCATGCTGCACTGAAGTGGCTTCACACAGTCAAAGAAAATAGCAAAAAACTTCTTCGGTGGAGTTTAGCTCTCCAAGATTTTGATTTTGACATCCAACACATCTCAGGAGCTTCTAACAAAGTGGCTGATGCACTCTCCCGTGAAAGTTTCCCAGAATCAACTGGTTAAAATCGTCCTTGAGATGTAGAAAATATTGTTAGTCTTTATGTACTTGGTAGTATATTTAGAGATGCATGTGTCTTATTAACTCTGTTTTTCCTAGAGCTCCAGGAAGAAATCCCAGCCAGTGTTTCACCCTAGCTGAGATTTGGGGGGCGTGTCATAAATATAAAGGGAAGGGTAAACCCCTGTAAAATCCCTCCTGGCCAGAGGAAATCTCCTCTCACCTGTAAAGGGTTAAGAAGCTAAAGGTAACCTCGCTGGCACCTGACCAAAATGACCAATGAGGAGACAAGATAATTTCAAAAGCTGGGAGGAGGGAGAGAAACAAAGGGTATGTGTGTCTGTCTATATTTTGTCTTTGCCGGGGATAGACCAGGAATGAAGCCTTAGAACTTTTAGTAAGTAATCTAGCTAGGTACGTGTTAGATTATGATTTCTTTAAATGGCTGAGAAAAGAATTGTGCTGAATAGAATAACTATTTCTGTCTGTGTATCTTTTTTGTAACTTAAGGTTTTGCCTAGAGGGGTTCTCTATGTTTTGAATCTAATTACCCTGTAAAGTATTTACCATCCTGATTTTACAGGGGGGATTTTTTTTTATTTCTATTTACTTCTATTTCTATTAAAAGTCTTCTTGTAAGAAAACTGAATGCTTTTTCATTGTTCTCAGATCCAAGGGTTTGGGTCTGTGGTCACCTATGCAAATTGGTGAGGCTTTTTATCCAACATTTCCCTGGAAAGGGGGGGTGCAAGTGTTGGGAGGATTGTTCATTGTTCTTAAGATCCAAGGGTCTGGGTCTGTAGTCACCTAGGCAAATTGGTGAGGCTTTTTACCAAACCTTGTCCAGGAAGTGGGGTGCAAGGTTTTGGGAAGTATTTTGGGGGGAAAGACGTGTCCAAACAGCTCTTCCCCAGTAACCAGTATTTGTTTGGTGGTGGTAGCGGCCAATCCAAGGACAAAGGGTGGAATATTTTGTACCTTGGGGAAGTTTTGACCTAAGCTGGTAAAGATAAGCTTAGGAGGTTTTTTTCATGCAGGTCCCCACATCTGTACCCTAGAGTTCAGAGTGGGGGAGGAACCTTGACAGGGCTGCTTTTCACCCTACAGCCAGCACAAAATAGCCCTAAAACTGCCATAATCAGCCCACTGGAGGATCACTGTAGAGCCAAGGTAGCAACTTCTATACTACTCCCTCTTCCCTGCAGCTGACATAAGGGCTTCTCTGTGTGCTGGAAGATCCCCAGCTACTTTCTGAATGCCTTGGGGCCTATAATCTGCTTGAATTTACTCCAGGGAATGGCCTGATGCACAACCAGCCAAAGATTCAGGGGGTGGGAGTATGGTTCAAATATGCACCTTCCTAAGGTGTGCTGTGTGCCCAGTGGCTGTAGCAGAGGATCTGGGCTAATTTTTTTCTTCCTAGGAAATATTTGGCAGCTCAGGAATCACTATTATTCCTGTGAGCACTGTGTGCACTGAATTGCTATTTGAATTTATATTTGTTTTTTTCCCAGTATACAGTAGGTTCCATGATGTACCTTAAATTG
Organism: Chelonia mydas; assembly: GCF_015237465.2. NCBI lineage: Eukaryota > Metazoa > Chordata > Testudines > Cheloniidae > Chelonia > Chelonia mydas. The sequence goes on from NC_057850.1 coordinate 157,764,792, forward strand.
GTAAATCATGCTGACTGAATCACACAATTAATTCCTTGAGTCTGCATTTGTTTGCCTGTGCTTATATAGAATAAAGTTTATCTAATAGGAAGTGTTTTCTTCACACCTGCCGCAGCACTTATTCTCTTTGGTGGATGGGTATGATTTGAAAATTGTGAAGTACACATCATATATTGTTAACTATGGACACACAAACCTTCAGACAGCATCATTTTTTACACATGAACAATAAGAGTTTGAAAAACCAATTGCTCATGTGATTGCACACTTATACTTGGACAAAGCACTGAACAAATTTCTGTCTCATCACTATCAGTCTGTGATATATGTCCGCACCTTAAAATTATTGAAACAAATTTTGGAAGGAAAATAATTTTATATCATTCTTCTTTTTTAATCAAAATTCATGTGGTACCAAGTCAAACGCCTTACCAAAATCTAAGTATATTATGTCAACATTGTTACTTTTATCAACAAAATTTTTAATCTTAAACAAAAAGATATCAAGTTAGTTTGACAGGATCTATTTTCCATAAACCCATGTTGATTTGAATTAATTACATTTCCTTCCTTTAATTATTTATTAATCAAGTATTGTATCAAACACTCTATCATCTTTCCTAGAATTGATCAGGCTGACAGGCCTAAAATAACCTGGGACATCCTGTTTATCCTTTTTAAATATTGACACAAGATTGGCTTTCTTCCAGTATTCTAGAACTTTCCTAGGGTTCTAACACTTATTGAAAATCATCATTAATGGTCCAGTGAGCTCCTTAGCCAGCTCTTTTGAAACTCTTAGATGCAAGTTATCAAGACCTGCTAATTTAAAAAATGTTTAACTTTAGTAGCTTCTGTTTAACATCCTCCAGAGATACTAGTGGAATGGAAAGCGTTATCATATGATGAAACTATATCAGCTGTTTTCCCCCAAATACAAACAGAAATATGTATTGCACACATCTGCTTTTACTGCATAATTATTGATAAATCTCCCACTTCCATCTAGTAATCGGCCAGTACCATTGTTAGCATTCTTATTGTTCTAAATATATTTAAAATATTCCTCTTATTGTCCGTAACCCCGCTGGACATAGATTTTTCTTTGTGTCCCATTTCTTCCCTAATCAGTTTTCTACAATCCTTAACTTCTGATTTATATTCATTACTGTCAACTTCCCATTTCTTCAGTTTGTTATAACTTTTTATACCTGCCTTCACTTCCCCTCTAAATCAGCTCAGTTTATTTATTTATTTTTTTAAACCAGAACAGGCTTCTTACTCAGTTGTGGGATTGAGGCTTTTGGGGCATCTAGTTAGGTGTTCTTAAATGACACCCAATTATCATTCACATTTTTTGATTAAATGTTTTCTCTCAGCTGATTTGGCTCATAATTGTTTTCAGCTTTGTGAAGTTGGTCCTATTAAAACACCATGTATATGTACTACTGGTCTGGACTTTATTCTGTTTGCACATTATAAAGGCGATCAAGTCATGATCACTTGTACTAAGCTACCATTAATTTTTAGTTCTGTGATTAGTTCCCTGTTATCTGTCAAAATGAGGTCCAATATAAAATTCCTGTGTTGGCAACACTACTGTTTGAGTTACGAAATTGTCATCTATAATGTTTAGAAATTCCAAGGATGTTTTAGTACTGGCAGTATGAGACCTCCAGCATATGTCACTCAAACTGATCCCCCCATGATTGCACACATTTTCCACCCCTATACATTATAGATAGGTGCATAAAGAGCCAGCCATCCTGTTCCCTGGTGTGATTTGGTGGTCTGTAGCAGACACTGGCTAATGCCCCATCTTGTGCTTTAACTTTTAGGACACTGATCCGTGAGCACTCAAGTCCATTTTCTTTCCTTTTATCAGTGACTCAGACATGTAATTTTTGACATAGACTGTCATTCTCCCTCCCTTTTTGCCCACTCTATCCTTCCTAAATAGGCTATAACCGTTGATTTTAACATTCCAGTGATGTGAATCAGCCCACCAGGTTTCAGTAATATCAACTAGATTGAATTTATGCCCATAAATTAGCAATTCCAATTCCTATTCTCTGTTACCCATGCTCCTAGCATTAATGTGAATATGAATAGGCAATTCAGGAATTTTGTCTCTTCGTGTCCTTTGGTTCCTTGATTAAATTTGTTCTCAACATTTTGACTGTGTGCTGAGAGCTCATATCTTCCCTCTTTTTACCTTCTTCTTTTGCTATTAGTTTAACGACCTCCTGATTACTCTGGCTAATGTGTCCCAGAGGAGTCTGGTTCCCCTTGTACTGAGCTATATAGCTGCCCTCTTCCCATTGAAGATGGAGCAATGTTCTATAAAACCAAAATCCTCCACACTACACCACTTACCTAGCCACATGCAGAGTCTTCTGCCTTCAGTCTTCCTTTGCTTGTGGGCAGGATTGATCTCAAAGAGGATTGCTTGGACATTCTTCTTCAGTATGCTTCCAAAGTTCCCTGAAGTCATCTACTATCTGCAAGATATCCCATGACATTAGTGCCGATATGAACCACAACCAATGGATCCTTGCCTATCAACTTCAGAAGACCTATCTGATATTAGAATGATGTATTGTGTCTTGCTTCTGGGAAGGCAGAACACTGTCCTGTTGTCCACCTGTCCCTTACAGAATGTATTACCTTGGGCAAGTAGTCACCGCTCTCTGCCGCTGCTTCCCTTCCCACTCTTTCCCTCTCTTATCTATATAGCTTATAAATTATTTGAGGCAAAGACTGTTTCTTATGTTTCCCAATGATTAGCATAATAGGGCCTGGATCTTGACTGCGCTCACCTGCTAGCCTCTGGTGTAATATAAATACTAATAATATGATCTCTTCTGCGGTCCAAGGAAATATGCTACCATAAATTATGGCTTGAAAAGGCTGAGGGAACTCTCTGTATCTTTGTTCTTGTGGCTGCAGAGCTATGGAATAGGCCTTCTGTTGGGATAATGAAAAGGCACAGGGAAACAATTCATTTAAAAAGTTAGTTTCAAACTCTCTTAAAAATTTTGTAAGGCCTTTTGCACAGTGTGTTCCTTTTATTTATTGTTTTAAAATATACTTAATAGTTTTTGTTTTACTCTTGGGCATATTAATTTTTTTATAATCTGCATTGCTATATAGATCAAGTGCCCAGTGTCCTTTGGTAGACAGGTGCTACATAAATAAAATGTATTATTTTAATAAGCTTCAGCAGGGCAGCAATTAGAAAAGCCCATATGTTCATATTTTCTCTTTAATCATTGTATTGCCAGGATTTAACCTTTGGGGAGGAAGGTGAAACAGAAAAGAACTTGCTCATGGGAGAGAGAAACTGCCCCAGTCCCTCCCATATGCCTGCTGCTGGAATCTTTAATTCAAAACACCAAGCAAGATACAATATGTTGCATTTTAAGGCTACATTTGGTCTACCCTTGAAACTCTATGTAAATATGAATGCATCATAGATAAATATTTTGCAATCGCATGCAAGCCACTGGGACTCGGGGAGCCACTACCATATTATACATAGGAATGGAAAAACAGTCGTGCCCTAAAAATAATGACACCCAAAATATTATTACTTTCTAGACAGGACTCTGATCCAAATGTTTTAGAAGGTTCTGAAATGTTCTGTGAACTTATATTCTCCCAAATGTTTTTGTTTCTGTAGACCTCTGCATTTGTAGAATGCAACTGGGCTAAGAAGAAAAAGTATCAAAACACTACAAAACCAAACCAAACCAAACAACAACAAAAACACACCTTTTTGTGGTATTTCTAGCTGGGCCTGGCATCAGCAACACTGGGAATCTAGTGAGAGAACCAATTCTTATATGACTTCCAGACAAAGTTTGAATACTGTTGGGGTTCATAAAATTCAGATAAACAGCCAAACTTTGGAGTACGTACATGAATTAATCCTCAATTAAGAACACTCTATGGAAAGGCAGAATGGCCAAATTGCTTGAGCCCTAGACTGGGATTTGGGTAATTTGGGTTCTATTCACAGCTCTGCAATGCTCATGCTGCGTGATCTTGACAAAGTTACTTTACTGATGATTTTTCTCCCACCAGGTGTCTGTCTTGTACTGTAGCTCTTTGGGCCAGGGACGGTCTCTGCCTATGTTTGTACAGTGTCTAGCAGAAAGAAGCCAGGATCTTAGCTGAGGTCTCTAACCATTATTGTAATAGTACTACTACTACTACTAATAATAACCCTGTGATTATTACTGATCACTAACTAATCACCAATTACTAATCACTAACTGAGAATTATTGTGCCATTTCATAGATAAACCCTGGTCTCCAATTTCAGTGGTCTCGTTCTGATCTCATGCTAGTTTAACTGCTTTTGCATTGTTCCTGACTTATGCCAGTGCTCATGACATCAGGATCAGGTCCTATGACACTTGCTGCAGGTGTCCCTTCCCCTAAAAGAGGGGATCCTAGATAACAAAGCTTGATTTAGAAGGGTATGGAACACATTTATCATGAAAACACTTACAGATAATAAGAATATGGATCCTACCTATTTTGATATTGTTTGACCCACTTTTCAATGACTAAAGGAAACAATCCCACAGAAACAGGTAATTATACTTGTTCCTCTTTATTATAATATCTTACTTCAGCTACTGCTTGAGTCTCTTTCTTGCTGTGTCTTTGAACTGTGCTGCTTTCATTGTTTTCTGTACTGATCCACATGTTCCCTGTGTCATTGTAACTGCATCACATTATCTCTTCCCTGTTGTTCTGACATCTTGGGCCTGACTCTCCATGCTTGTGCAAAATTAGTGTAAAATGGTACCAAACAGGGACTGGTTCTATGCTGTCTTCCTTGCCAGTGCAGAGGAGTGCCAAACTGTGCTAGCTTGCAGCGAACCCTGCGTGGCAATTATGCCTTCTAGAGATCACCTAGTTATGCCACCTCCCATTCCCAGCACCTCCCTCATGCTGGGATCACTTGGGTACACTAAGAAGAAATATAGAAAAAGGACAGGACTAAATTAAAAACGGAATGGGAAAGAAGGAATAGGTTATTTCCTATTCAAAATACCAGGACATGGATAGAGGGCGGGAGAGGCCAGTCACATCTGTGCTATATATAGCTGCATAATTGTAATGAATTTGTTCTGTGTCCTTTAAATTTCTCATGAACTGCTCTTTGCAAAGGACAGCTGCCATATGTGAAGCAGAGTGATGCAGCATCTTAACAAGCTGTGTACATAGACTGCTAACTGTCATGCAGTTTTTACTTTGGCACATTCCTGTTTTGTTGCTTTTCGTTAATCCAAAATAAAGCTTGTTCAGACTGAAAGTATAGGTTTGCTGTTTGTAGACAGAAAAGCAGAACTTTATGTATGAGCTTCTGTTGGACAGCTGGTCATACAGTACTCATCTGACGTTGGTATCTTATGCGGCACTGAACTGTTACCAGTTCTTATCATTCAGTCAACCAGTCAATCCGTGTGATATGTTTTATTATACTGTAGATGCATTCAAAGCCAAATTTGGCAGTATGCCAGGAATTGTTTTATGAAATGTAACCATGGCAACTGAATTACACTGCTAGAGTATGCACAAACAGCATATAGAAAACTGCACACATCCTATGTACTTTGTATATGCAGCAGGAATCATGTAGGTAGCATATAGTCTGGATGTTTTACAGTTTTAGTATATAACATAGAATCATAGAACTGGAAGGGACCTCAAGAGGTCATCTAGTCCAGTCCCCTGCACTCAAGGCAGGACTAAATATTATCTAGACCAGTGCTACTCAAAGTGGTGGTCCACGGACTGGTGCCGGTCAGCGAGCCATCGGCTGCCAGTCTGCACGCATGTTGGAAAAAGAATTGCCGGTCCCCCACATCAGATAGCTTGAGAAGCAATGATCTAGACCATCCCTGACAGGTGTTTGTCTAACCTGCTCTTAAAAATCCACAATGATGGAGGGTCCACCACCTCCTTAGGCAATTTATGTCAGTTCTTAAACACCCTAATGGTTAGGAAGATTTTTCCTAATGTCCAACCTAAACTGCCCTTGCTGCAATTTAAGCCCCTTGCTTCTTGTCCTATCCTCAGAGGTTAAGAAGAGCAATTTTTCTCCCTCCTCCTTGTAACAACCTTTTATGTACTTGAAAACTGTTATCATCTCTCTCCCCCCCCTCCACCCCATCTTCTCTTCTCAAACCCAATTTTTTCAATCTTCCCTCATAGGTCATGTTTTGTTTTCTAAACCCTTAATCATTTTTGTTGCTCTTCTCTGGACTTTCTCCAATTTGTCCACATCTTTCCTGAAATGTTGCACCCAGAACTGGACATAATACTCCAGTTCAGGCCTAATCAGCGCAGAGTAGAGCGGAAAAATTTCTTCTCTTGTCTTGCTTACAATACTCCTGCTAATACATCCCAGAACAATGTTTGCTTTTTTTTGCAACAGTGTTATACTGTTGACTCATATTTAGCTTGTGATCCACTATGACACCCAGATCCCTTTCCACAGTACTCCTTCCTAGGCAATCATTTCCCATTTTGTGTGTGTGCAACTGATTGTTCCTTCCTAAGTGGAGTACTTTGCATTTGTCCTTATTGAATTTCATCCTATTTACTTCAGACCATATCTCTAGTTTGTCCGGATCATTTTGAATTTTGATCCTATCCTCCAAAGCACTTACAACCACTCCCAGCTTGGAATCGTCTGCAAACTTTATAAGTGCACTCTCTATGCCATTATCTAAATCATTGATGAAGATATTGAATAGAACTGGACCCAGAATCGATCCCTGCGGGACCCCATGCCCTTCCAGCATGACTGTGAACCACTGATAACTACTCTCTGGGAACGGTTTTCTAACCAGTTATGCACCCACCTTATAGTAGCTCCATCTAGGTTGTGTTCCTCTCTATTTCCCTGTATAGCTGTGGTTACCTAAAAATGTGATTTATGCCTTTGTACAACAACTTCCCCAAACAGAATTTGCCTGAAATCGGCTGATTTCAATTGCTGTAACTGTTTGTTCCCAGATGCCACATGGTGGTGCTGCTGACTCCATATTGCTCAGAGACTCAATGATTTGTTCCAAGAATTGGTTCACAGGAACAACACATGCAATATGTGCATTGGAGCTGCGTGCTTAGTGAGAACTAAGATACAGTGCTGTAATGAAGTCGCTAGACGGCTTGCAGGATGGGGTTGTCCATTTGCCTTTGGATTAAGCGGCTACGTATCTGATAAGGGAAGGAAAGTAAGATCTGAATAGTGGTAGTTTAAAGAAATTACTATTATTTTAAAATATATTTTTATACTTTTTTATTACACTCTGCAAATTTTGCATATTGCTTTTGTTTCAGCAACCATAACCATAGGCGCCGACTCCGTGGGTGCTCTGGGCTGGAGCACCCACGGGGAAAAATTAGTGGGTGCTCTGCACCCACTGGTAGCCACACTCCCCACCCCAACTTCCCTCCTCTTCTACCTCCTCCCCTGAGCACACCAGGTCCCCGCTCCTCTGCCTACCTCCCAGTGCTTGCCACTGCCAAACAGCTGTAGCAAGCTCTGGGAGGGAGGGGAAGGGGCGGGAACGTGGCGTGCTCAGGGGAGGAGGTGGGGCCAGGACAGGGATGTGTGGAAGGAGTTGGAAGAGGGGCAGGAAGGGGGCGGAGTTGGGGCAGGGACTTTGGGGAAGGGGTTGGAATGGGGGCGGGAGGGAGCAGGGCAGGGGGGAGTCGGGGTGGGACCGGGGGCAGAGTGGGGTTGAGCACCCACTGGCGCCAGTAGAAGTCGGCACTTATGACCATAACTCTGTTCTCTGTTTTTCCCCTTAGATGGCTGGTCCAGAGTCATGTGCATCAGAATCTTCCTGAAAAAGGCAGCTGGGACCAGCTCTCTTTCCTTTTTGCCATAGAGTTCCAGCCACAGAGTGCTGCACAGGGTGTGGGGCTTTCAGGACTATGGGCTGCATTTTTCTCTGAGCTGTTTACTCCTCCCACCACTCAAGGCCACCGTGGCACCTCTTTTGAGCATCCTGGAACTGTTATTCCTCTTCTGTTCTGTTTCACCTCACTGTGGTCAATGTTCACTGTTGGTGGGTGGAGAAGGGGGAGGGCACTAGCTTTTGCCACACTCAACGTCTAATTCTCCCTCCTCCCTTGTTAGCAGCAGGATTAGTCCTCCTTCCTAAATAATGAAGTTTCAGTGATCAGGAAAAGAGAAGGTGAGGAAAGCTCCAAATCATGAGTAGAGCTGGGAAGGAAATGGGTTTTCCCCTCCCTTGAGAATCTCAGAGATTCTTTTGAGACAAAAAGTTGAAATCTCAGAATCTCCTGAATGGAAGATCTATCTCCATATCTAATATGAAACGGATCAATTGTTTTGATAATGTTGCAACATTTTGTTTCAATTTTGACCTTCTTATTTTTTTAAATCCCAATGAGCTGTAATCATGCATTTCCCCAGGGTGAGACAGATCCTCAAGAGGGGAAGATGAAATGGAAGTGAGACGTCAACTGGGGAAAACTTGAGGAGGGAGAGATGTACAAGGGGCTCTGAGGCAGCTGAGACAGATGCAGCAGTGGGGTGAGTGGGCAGAAGAATCTAGATGATCTGTGGTGGTCTTGGTGGGTGTGTAAATTGGGCTGGGATTTTCAAAGGAGCTTAAGGGAGATAGGTACAGAGCACCAATTGAAAATCAAGGGAAGATGGGTGCCTAACTGCTCTTAAACTCCTTTGAAAATCCCAGCCTTGGAGAAAAAAATAAATCTGGATGACAGACAAATTAGTCGGATAGGTTCCAGGGCTGGTCTTACCATGAGGCGAACTGAGGCGGCCACCTCAGATGCCAGATTGTGGGGGGGCACCACTAGGACCCAGAGTGTAGAAAATTGTGTCTGCTGCTGGTGCATATGTATTCTCTGTGCTCTAGATGCATAGATATGGTGGAGTGCTGTGCTGGAGGAAGGAGGGCACAAGAGACATAGGCAGGCAGGAGAAAAGGTGAGAGGGAATAACAGAAAGCAGCAGGAGCTGCAGGGAGAGAGAGGAGGAGGAGCCTCTTATGTACCTCTCTAGCACCCCCAGGAGCCTGGACTGATTAACACCAGCTTCTCAGGGAGCATCCTGTTTCCTCCTGCTTTCCTGAACCCACTTGAGAAGAACAGGCAGTCAACTGAAGTAGTAGGAGCCAGTTAGGCCCTTCAGACGCTATCTTCCCTCACTCAGGCCCTGCTACCAGCCTGCTTATTTGTCCCCTTCAATTGAGTGTTGAGAGCCACTATAGCTGGCACAGAACACCAGTCATGAGTGAAAGAAGAAAACGCCCCACTGGGGCAGCATTCAGAAAAAGAAAGAAAGCAAAGGAAGCTTTTCTATCTAAGCAGGAAGGAGCTCTCCTGAGATACAAGGACACAAATGTTTTCGGTGAGCCTTCCGGCTCCAGTGAGGATGTGAGTGGTGAGGAGATGCCTGATCTTCCAGTTAGTCAGAGGCAGCTGACCTGGCAGCTACTGTAGCATCCATATCTCCATCTCAAATGGATGTAACCATGTACATTCCTGAAGAAAAGTGTAGATCAAAGAAGAGTGTGGTGGAGGCGCAAGAAACAGCTGCTGCTGAGTTTAGTTCCTTAAGTCTAGATGATCCAGGACTCTGGACCCACTTGAGCAGTAGCCTGAGGGACTTTCTTGTACTGCATGGACCACAGCAAGTGAAAAACTTCATGTTCCCTAAAGACAATGAAAATAGAAGTTTCCATCCACACATTACTGGTGTGAAATCCCCAATGGTGACAAAGTGGAGAGGCCATGGCTTATGTACTCAAAAACCCAGAATGCTGCATACTGTTTTCGTTGCAAACTCTTCCAGTGTAATGTTCCAGCCACATTGGGTTCTACAGGAACAAAAGACTGGAAAAATCTGGCTAGAAATCTGGCATGCAATAAGAAGGCAGCAAATCACCAGAGAGCATTTCATAGGTGGAAAGAGCTTGAGATGAGACTAAGGTTAAAGGCCACCATAGATGACCAGCATCAAGAGAAGATTGCATCAGAGTGTCTTTACTGGCAAAATGTTCTGAAAAGGCTGATTGCCATTGTAAGAACGCTTACTACCCAAAACCTAGCACTGCATGGCACTTCAGATCAGCTGTATGTGCCAAACAATGGAAACTTCCTTAAAATTGTGGAGCAGATGGCTGAGTTTGATGCTGTACTCCAGGAGCATCTAAGAAGAGTCACCATCCAAGAAATGTACACACACCACTACCTTGGAAAAACAATTCAAAATGAGATCATACAGTTACTGGCAACAAAAGTCAAACAGAAGATTGTGGCAGATCTCAAGTCAGCAAGATATTACTCTGCACTGCACACCTGACATCAGCCATACAGAACAAATGACTTTAATGGTGCATTTTGTAACAACAACAGAACCTAGTGAAAATGTCCCTGCAATGGTGACTGCCAGAGAGCATTTTCTAGAATTTATTGAAATTGATCATACTATAGGAGCTGGTATGACAAATGTGCTTCTTAAAAAGCTGGAAGATACGGGAATTGCGATAGCTGACATGCCAGGTCAGGGCTACGATAATGGTGCCAACATGAGAGGAAAGAAGAGAGTGCAGACACGGATCCAAGAGTTAAACCCTCGAGCTTTTTTTGTCCCATGCAGTTCTCATTCATGAACTTGGTGGTCAGTGATGCAGCATCAGCTTCTAGTGAGACTGCTGAATTTTTTAATGTAATTCAAAGCATCTTTGTATTTTTCTCTGCATGAACTCATCGATGGCAAATTTTGAAGCAACATCTGGGAACATCCTCTCTGACACTGAAACCACTGAGTGCCACATGATGGGAAAGTCAAGTGGCGGCGATAAAGCCTATCAAACCAAATTGGGAAGATAGATGATGCCATAGTTGCCATTATGGAGGCTAATGCTATGACAGGAACTGTTCATAGGAAAACAGTGGCAGAGGGAAATGGAATCACCAGAAACATACATAACTTTAAATTTCTGTGTGGCTTAGTGTTGTGGCATGACATACTGTTTGAAATAAATGTTGTAAGCAAGAGACTCCAAGGTGTTGACCTTGACATATCTGGAGCAATGGAACAACTGGACAAAGCAAAGTCATACCTACAGTCTTACCAGTCAAATGAGGGATTTCAAAACATTCTGAAGAGTACACAGAAGTTGGCAGAGGAACTTCACACTGAAGCTATTTTCCTACCATTCAAGAATACAAGAATCACCGAAGAAGATGACATTTTGATTACGAGGCACGGGATAATCCCATAAGAGACCCCAAACAACAATTCAAAGTTCAATTCTTTACCAGGTGCTAGATTGTGCAATACAGTCAGTTGAAGAATGTTTCATGCAGTTCAAGGAACACGGCAGTATATTTGGGATGTTGTATGATATTCCAAAACTCCTCACTATACCTGAAGAAGTCCTACACCAGCAATGAAGGGCACTAGAGACAGTGCCGATACATGATGACATGCGCGATATTGATGTGAGTGATTTAGGTGATAAACTGAAAGCCCTTTCAAGATAGATTTCAGCAGGATCAACTCCAAAGGCTGTTCTGGAATATATGTGCACAAATAAGATGACCACCCTCTTTCCAAATGCTTTTGTTGCTCTGTGCATACTTCTAACACTTCCTTAATAGTTGCCAGTGGAGAACGCAGCTTCTCCAAGCTGAAGTTAATAAAAACACATCTATGCTCCACAATTACACAGGAGAGGCTGGTCAGCCTTGCAACCATCTCAATAGAGCATGAGCTGGCGCAGACTGTGGACCTTCAGCAGGAAGCAGTTCAAATCTTTGCAACCAAGAAGGCATGGAAGGCACCACTTTGATTATTCAAGCAGATAAAAATGCCAGTGTTTACTATGCAGACAAGAAAAATTACATTTGCTGTTCAGGCATTTGAAAGTTAAGTGTTATTTACATTTTTTGAACAAGGCATTTTAAGTTGTTAGTTCTTCTTTATTGGGGTAGGTAGCAGAGCAGTACCATGAGAGGAATAGAACAGGAAGAAGGCAGAATTGAGACCTTTCAAAGTTTTGGCCCAAGTGAGGGGGCATGGAGGTGTTATTTGAGCTCCCCGCCTCAGGTGACAAAACATTGTGGGCCAGCCCTGGGGTTAACTAGTGAGATTATAAAGAGAATGAATGAAGAACTGAAGTGATCCTGCAGGAAAGAGATGAACAGGAGTGATCCTAGTGTGGAAGAACTGAGGTGTGGGCAGAGAGTTGAATTAGCAGGATCCCAAGGAGGGAGAGAGGATTTGGAAGTGAAAGAACTCAAGGAGAGATCTGGAGCATGGCAGAGAAAATGTAAGGATCTTGCGGATGGAAGGATCCTGAGGTAAGGCCTGAGGAAGGAGCGAGGATCAGGGGAACCTGAGAAAGGAAGAGAGAATGACACCTGACAGTAGGGAGAGGGAAAGTGATGGCAAAAGCACAGGAGGGTGAAAGGAGGACCCCAGAGGGAGAGTTGAAGAGAAAAAGAGATTACAAAATCCCAGAGGATCCTGAAATGCTTTTCAAGTAGATATCTCCTTGTTTCTCTCCCTCTGCATTTGTTAGGGTGGACACCTTGCTGAAGGTTTGCTGACTTTAAGGACATACTTTGTGCTGTAGTTCACAAATAAGCTATGTATTTTTGTGGGCAGGAGCACTCTCAGGCCGCTGTTCAGATTGGTGGCAGTGGATTGGAAGGAAGTATCTATGCCTCCAAGTCATGCCAAACCATCCCTACCAGGCCCACACACACAAAAAACCCCTCAGCTCTGGATCGAGATTTCCCTAAATCTTAGGAGTGCTTGAATCTAGGATTTGGGGTAAGCCCATTATAAAGTTTGGGCTGAACTGCAAAGCTGAGATTTCTTTTTACTTATATTACTTTAATTGTCATAATGGTCCAATTTATTGCTTTAGGTGTTATACAAGGTAAGTGCTCTCTAACACATGTATTTGAATAATTTATTTAGTAGTCATGTTATTACTATACACAGTTTCTTTTCCTTGGGTGCATTTCAGGGGATGAGGCAGTTAATGATGAAGATTGTAGGTGGCCTATGTGTAGGTCAGCAAATTTTCACTATTACTTTAAGATGTCCGCATGTCAACAAGAGATCAGCTCTTGAAAGAGGAGCAGCTGGCTCAAGCTGAACCCGGGAAAGACCAAAGTGTTGCTGGTTGGAAGGGGAAAAACATCTGAAGAACTAGCTAAGACACTATCCCTACCTTTCATTGTTTCCATTCATCAGAGTGGTATGAAGCCAAGTGGTCCTGTTTGACTCCTCATTGAGCTTGGATGATCAGGTAGCATCAGTGTCAAGAATGGTGTATAGAAAACATCACCCCTTTCTTCTAGAGGAGGAGTTGGCCACACTGAGCCATGTGCTTGTCACATCCAAGCTGAATTATTGTAATTCACTTTATCTGAAGCTGAATGTGAAAATACTGCAAAAACTCCAGCTAGTATAGAATGTGGCTGCCTGCCTCTTTCAATGTAGGCTGTAGTGAGACCATCAGGCCTGTGCTCAAGTCCTGCCAGCTACTCACAGTCAGACCTCAATGCCAATTTAACGCTTTGGTCCTAATTTTTAAAGAGATTTATGGATCAAGCCGCAGCTACATCAGAGGCCAAATTTCAATCTATGAACCATCATGACAGCTACACTCCTTCGGGACAAAGGAGATTGCCAAGCCCAGAACCAGTGGTGAGAGCTGGGGCCAATCATTCTAAATCAATAGGATCTAGCTATGGAACAAACCTTCATAGGGGATCAGGTGAATCCAGAGTCTGACTGTCCTTAAAGAAGTTGCCAAACCTTCATCCTTAAAAAAGCCTTTCCTGAAGAGCAAGAATGAAATTCAGAACATTGATCTATACCCCTAAAAATACAATAAATAAAAACCTGAAAAAAAGATCCACCAACACAAACAAAGCAAAAATTACTCAAGTACAGCTTTTATCCCCAAAAGAAAGGCGAGCCAATCACACTCCATCAAGTTCCTTGGGTAATTTGCTATTGATTTTCACATTCCAGTCATTCTGAGACTACAGTGGTGGACAGCAGCATAAAACCCTGACATTCTATATGTTATCATAGTTGATCTGTAGCATGTACTTTTAAAATGGCTTACTGTGTATATTTTTGTATTAAATTACTTACTTGGCGTCAGTTTGTCTGGCATTCACAGGGCCAGATTGTTTTTTGGCCAAGTAGATAAGGATATGTTGGAGGGTACCGGGAAACTTTCCTGTAGTCATGCCAAGGATACAAGCATTGTATTTGATTGATTGATTGATTGATACATTGATACAACAATTGCATTTCTCTGTTCTGAGGTGGGGGGGGGGAGTGATCGAAAACAGGCATGTCCATAATCTTGCCTCCTCACCAGCTTGCAGAGGTATTCTAAGGGAACAAATCTAGTCCCAAGCCTTCCTAGGATTCCCCTGAAGCAGTGTGGTTCTGCATTGGCCCCACGACAGGGTTGTGATTAAGAGACACAGCCTAGCCCACAAAGAACTACAGAGTTCCCGAAGATACTATGCTTATGTAATTGAGGCAGTAGAAAACAACTACACAATATCATATTCAAATAGCTGATAACCATCCATGGTTTGGTTTTGCCTTTGTAGATGGGCACATATTGTCCTTCAGCTATGCCATAGAATCATGTCACAGTCTTTAAAATCTCACAGTTGTATTATGATTCTGTAGTATGTGAATCATTTAAAGACAAACAAGTTCAAATCAGAAATAAGGCATATATTTTTAACAGTGAGGGTGATTAACCATTGGAATAAACTACCAACGCAATGGTGGATTCTCCATCTATTACTGTCTTCAGATCAAGACTGGATGCCTCTCCACAAGATTTCTTTTTGTCAAGCAGAAGTTATTGGGCTCAATACAGGAGTAACTCAGTGAAATTATTTGGCCTGTGATATACAGGAGGTCAGACTGGATGATGGAAAGGTCTCTTCTGGTCTTAAAAGCAAAGAATCTATGAGTATGGTTAAGACAGGATTTGATCTCTTCTTTATAAGGAAGACCCAACTCAGTTCTGAGACAAAATTGTGGCTTGGTAGATTTGCACATCTAATCAGGCCATAATCAGTGAAATGTGAAAATTGCTTAATTGACAGCACATCTCTTAAAGCACTGGTTAGGGCATTCTCATTTATATCTGGCTGACCTCAGCTGTCTTTTGCATAGCTGTGTCTGCCAGCTTTTCTTCTAATGTACTTTATATACTTCTGATTTACTTCTGCTAAGCACTACCTCCTCATTGCTGACTTGTAATAAAGCAGTAGGTACACAAGGAAGCCTTGTCAATATGAAAAAGAAAAAGATGTATGGACAAATCAGCATGGTACTGAATGAGAACAATATGATGTTTCTCTTTCCTGTAAAAGACACTGTCCTATACTCAGAGATACCAGTAAGAAGAAAACTGTAAATAAACTAAGAAATTGATAGAGTTTTGAGGTATTTCCAGCAAGGTCATATTCACAGGTTAAACCATTCGCCAACCGCAGTGACCAGTAACATGCTGCTACTCGCATAAAAGGCAATAAATAAACCACGAAGCTGTGGGAAAAAATTCTGGGAAGTTTCATGAATGGACCCCCAACTCATGTACGGGGAATGTTCTGTACCATTTGATTGGACTGTACTGTGAAGCTATTTCTGACCATCCTACTTTTTATAGTAATGCCCAGATTGAGCCATTATGAATTTTCCCTTTTCTATTACTTTTGCAGGTATTATGACGTGCTTCTATTTTCAGGAGCAAATAATACAACAACTTCTATTGCATTTGTTCAAGAGCTTGAATCATTTCATTTCCAGTATTATACAATATTATACCTGATCTAATTTTTTTATTTTAGCAGTTAGCGACCCAATTGTGCTAGGCATTGTACAAACACATAATAAATGGATGGTCTTTGTCACGAAGAGCTTGAAATCTAAGCAGACAATGAATAGGAGTGGGAATAGAGGGGTCTGAGTTGTCCGAGATCACACAGCAGGTTAGCAGCAAAGACAGGAAGAGGACTTGTATCTGCAGCATCCCAGTCCAGTGCCCTATCTATTAAACTACAGTGCTTCTCAGTAGTAATGTTGCTTATATTTTGTATTAGTTATTAAAAAACTTTGACACTGGATTGATTTCTGTATTTAAGTTTTCATGTCATGACTCGAAGCGTACTGCTCCCATGGTGTTCACTGCAGGTAAGGAATTAAACTGTGTGAGCATGCCAATCAATTGATATGCAAATGAAAGCTACAGATTCTGTATATGGCCCACATGTAGTCCTACATCTTCCCCTCCTTGGGTGCAAATGTCCCAGAGACCCTGTCCCCCACAACAGTCTTAGGTTAAAATGGGACTAGAACATAATAGGGTGGAAGAACTTGATGTACAGGGAAAGCAAACTGAAACATTATTTATCAAAAGGTAGCCAGCCAGTCAGGCAGCGGCACAGACAGCTGCAGCGGCACAGGAGCTAGCAAACCGAGCTGTAAACTGGGGAGTTTGAGTGGGAGTTTGCAAGGGGAGTTTGTCTTGTGGTGCTTGTTTGGTTTTTTGGTTTTTGGGTTTTTTTTTGCTGGGGGGGGTGTTTTGGGTGTGGTTTGTGTTTCCCAGATTAACAGGATTTAGGCATGACAGGTACAGAGGCAGCAGTGGGAGTGACCCATGTAGCAGAAGACACAATGAAGATAACTGGATGTGGAAGCTGCGGTACGTACATGATCCTGGAGGGGGCACCTGGTAAGAGTTTTGTCTGTATGAAGTGCCGTCTGATAGAGCTGATGGAGGAAAAGATCCGAGGTTTGGAGATGCAGGTGGAAAGTCTGGTTGAGTTTAGGAAGGGGTTTGAGCAGATTATGGAGCAAAGACATGAGGTATCCAAAGGGAAAAGCTCAGACTTGCAGATGGAAGCAGGACTGGGGAATTCTGAGGGGAGACTGGGTGAGGAAAGTGGTCAGTGGAAGCATGTGACTAAAAGAACCAGGCAGAGGAAAAGACGGGCTAGTGAAGGAGAAATAGAGCTCAAGAATAGGTTTGCAGAGTTGGAAAATGAAGAAGGGGCTCAGCAGGTAATCACTGAAGATGGAAGGGCAAGGAAGAAGAGAAGAGCGGCTAGTCCTATAGGAAAAGGGGAAGAGTTAATGGAGACTACACCAAATGTGAGCCCCAGGAGGATACAGGATGGGTTAAAGAGGATTACAAGGGAGAATAGGAATGGAAAGAACTTGCAGCCAGAGGGAACAGAGGATAGACTGGAGAATAGCACCATCACCAGGAAAAGGCAGGTCTATGTGATTGGGGACTCTTTACTGAGAAGAACAGATAGGCCTGTAACCAGAGCTGATCTAGAGAATAGGAGGGTGTGCTGTCTTCCAGGTGCTAAGATATGGGATGTAGACCTGAGGTTGAAAAGGATTCTAAAGGGAGCAGGAAAGAATCCCCAATTATCCTTCATGTGGGAACAAATGATACAGCTAGATTCTCGCTGGAAAGTATTAAGGGAGACTATGCTAGGCTGGGGAAGACGCTTAAGGAAATCGAGGCTCAGGTGATCTTTAGTGGGATTCTGCCTGTTCCTAGAGAAGGGCAACAAAGGTATGACAAGATTATGACTATCAACAGATGGCTTAGGCAGTGGTGCTATAAGGAGGGCTTTGGGATGTATGGCCACTGGGAGGCATTCATGGACAGAGGACAGTTCTCTCGGGATGGACTTCATCTGAGTAGGGAAGGAAATAGACTTCTAGGATGGAGGCTGGCACAACTGATTAAGAGAGCTTTAAACTAGGAATTTGAGGGAGATGGTTGGGAGATGTCCAGGTAATCTCCACGCCGGATTTTAGCATTGAGAGGAAAGAAAATGAAGTAAGAGAGGATACAGCTGAGGAGGAAGGGCAGTGTAGATACCAGTCTAATAGTTTATACTGGCTGTAGAATGACCGTGCCTAATAGGGTACAGAATGTGAGTGAGGCCAAACAGTAAAAATTAAGATGTTTGTACACCAATGCGAGGAGCCTAGGTAACAAAATGGAGGAACTAGAGCTACTGGTGCAGGAAGTGAAACCAGATATTATAGGGATAACAGAAACATGGTGGAATAGTAGTTATGACTGGACTACAGGTATTGAAGGGTAAGTACTGTTTAGGAAAGACCGAAATAAAGGTAAAGGTGGTGGAGTAGCATTGTATATCAATGATGAGGTAGAATGTAAAGAAATAAGAAGCGATGGAATGGATATGACTGAGTCCGTCTGGGCAAAATTTAAATTGGGGAAGAAAACTATTAGAGCCTCCCCGGGATAGTGCTTGGGGTGTGCTATAGACCACCGGGATCTAATTTGGATATGGATAGAGCCCTTTTTAATGTTTTTAATAAAGTAAATACTTATGGAAACTGTGTGATCATGGGAGACTTTAACTTCCCAGATATAGACTGGAGGACGAGTGCTAGTAATAATAATAGGGCTCAGATTTTCCTAGATGCGATAGCTGATGGATTCCTTCACCAAGTAGTTGCTGAACTGACTAAGAGGGGATGCCATTTTAGATTTGGTTTTGGT
This sequence comes from Chelonia mydas, assembly GCF_015237465.2. Classification (NCBI taxonomy): domain Eukaryota; kingdom Metazoa; phylum Chordata; order Testudines; family Cheloniidae; genus Chelonia; species Chelonia mydas. The sequence goes on from NC_057850.1 coordinate 157,783,433, forward strand.
GAGTAGTGAGGACCTCATAGAAGAAATGGTTGTAGGGGATAATCTTGGCTCAAGTGATCATGAGCTAATTCAGTTCAAACTGAACGGAAGGATTAACAAAAATAAATCTGCAACTAGGGTTTTGATTTCAAAAGGGCTGACTTTCAAAAATTAAGGAAATTAGTTAGGGAAGTGGATTGGACTGAAGAATTTATGGATCTAAAGGAAGAGGAGGCCTGGGATTATTTTAAATCAAAGCTGCAGAAGCTATCGGAAGCCGGCATCCCAAGAAAGGGAAAAAATCATAGGCAGGAGTTGTAGACCAAGCTGGATGAGCAAGCATCTCAGAGAGGTGATTAAGAAAAAGCAGAAAGCATACAGGGAGTGGAAGAAGGAAGGAAACCTTATTGAGGTCAGAACATGTAGGGATAAAGTGAGACAGGCTAAAAGTCAAGTAGAGTTGGACCTTGCAAAGGGAATTAAAACCAATAGTAAAAGGTTCTATAGCCATATAAATAAGAAGAAAACAAAGAAAGAAGAAGTGGGACCGCTAAACACTGAGGATGGAGTGGAAGTCAAGGATAATCTAGGCATGGCCCAATATATAAACAAATACTTTGCCTCAGTCTTTAATAAGACTAAAGAGGATCTTAGGGATAATGGTAGCATGACAAATGGGAATGAGGATATGGAGGTAGACATTACCATGTTTGAGGTAGAAGCGAAACTCGCTTAATGGGACTAAATCAGGGGGCCCAGATAATCTTCATCCAACAATATTAAAGGAATTGGCACATGAAATTGCAAGCCCATTAGCAAGAATTTTTAATGAATCTGTAAACTCAGGGGTTGTACTGTATGATTGGAGAATTGCTAACATAGTTCCTATTTTTAAGAAAGGGAAAAAAAGTGATGCAGGTAATTATAGGCCTGTTAGTTTGACATCTGTAGTATGCAAGGTCTTGGAAAAAATTTTGAAGGAGAAGGTAGTTAAGGACATTGAAGTCAATGGTAAATGGGACAAAATACAACATGGTTTTACAAAAGGTAGATCGTGCCAAACCAACCTGATCTCCTTCTTTGAGAAAATAACAGATATTTTAGACAAAGGAAACGCAGTGGATCTAATTTACCTAGATTTCAGTAAGGCATTTGATACCGTGCCACATGGGGAATTATTAGTTAAATTGGAAAAGATGGGGATCAATAGGAAAATTGAAAGGTGGATAAGGAATTGGTTAAAGGGGAGACTACAACGGGTCCTACTGAAAGGTGAACTGTCAGGCTGGAGGGAGGTTACCAGTGGAGTTCCTCAAGGATTGGTTTTGGGACCAATCTTATTTAATCTTTTTATTACTGACCTCGGCACAAAAAGTGGGAGTGTGCTAATAAAGTTTGTGGATGATACAAAGCTGGGAGGTATTGCCAATTTAGAGAAGTACAAGGATATCCTACAGGAGGATCTGGATGACCTTGTAAACTGGAGTAATAGTAATAGGATGAAATTTAATAGCCCAAGTGTAAGGTCATGCATTTAGGGATTAATAACAAGAATTTTAGTTATAAGCTAGGGACACATCAATTAGAAGTAACGGAGGAGGAAAAGGACCTTGGGGTATTGGTTGATCATAGGATGACTATGAGCCGCCAATGTGATATGGCCGTGAAAAAAGCTAATGCGGTCTTGGGATGCGTCAGGCGAGATATTTCCAGTAGGGATAAGGAGGTTTTAGTACCGTTATGCAAGGCACTGGTGAGACCTCACCTGGAATACTGTGTGCAGTTCTGGTCTGCCATGTTTAAGAAGGATGAATTCAAACTGGAACAGGTACAGAGAAGGGCTACTCGGATGATCCAAGGAATGGAAAACCTGTCTTATGAAAGGAGACTCAAGGAGCTTGGCTTGTTTAACCTAACTAAAAGAAGGTTGAGGGGAGATATGATTGCTCTCTATAAATATATCAGAGGGATAAATACCGGAGAGGGAGAGGAATTATTTAAGCTCAGTACCAATGTGGACACAAGAACAAATGGATATAAACTGGCCACCAGGAAATTTAGACTAGAAATTAGACGAAGGTTTCTAACCATCAGAGGAGTGAAGTTTTGGAATAGCCTTCCAAGGGAAGCAGTGGGGGCAAAAGATCTATCTGGCTTTAAGATTAAACTTGATAAGTTTATGGGGGAGATGGTATGATGGGATAATATGGTTTTGGTATTTAAATATTCATGGTAAATAGGCCCAATAGCCTGTGATGGGATATTAGATGGGGTGGGATCTGAGTTACCCAGGAAAGAATTTTCTGTAGTATCTGGCTGATGAATCTTGCCCATATGCTCAGGGTTTAGCTGATCACCATATTTGGGGTCGGGAAGGAATTTTCCTCCGGGGCAGATTGGAAGAGGCCCTGGAGGTTTTTCGCCTTCCTCTGTAGCATGCGGCATGGGTCACTTGCTGGAGGATTCTCTGCTCCTTGAAGTCTTTAAACTACGATTTGAGGACTTCAATAGCACAGATATAGGTGTGAGTTTTTTGCAGGAGTGGTGGGTGAAATTCTGTGGCCTGCGTTGTGCAGGAGGTCAGACTAGATGATCATAATGGTCCCTTCTGACGTAAATATCTATGAATACATACTGTATATTGGATAAAAAAAAGGAGGACTTGTGGCACCTTAGAGACTAATAAATTTATTTGAGCATAAGCTTTCGTGAGGTCACTTTGAAGTGAGCTGTAGCTCATGAAAGCTTATGCTCAAATAATTTTGTTAGTCTCTAAGGTGCCACAAGTACTCCTTTTCTTTTTGCGGATACAGACTAACACAGCTGCTACTCTGAAACCTGTATATTGGATGTATGAAATAAAATAAGTATAGGGATAGGAATAAATTTTGTGGCACTGATTGTTTTTAAATTGTACTTCCGTACTGATCTGATTATTTCTATTTTACACATGGGACAATTGGTGTCTAGTTTATTGCATATGCCTCAATCAGTTTAGGCAGCAGGAAGTTGCTGTTTTTGTAATATAAAAAAAAATCATTGCTGTACAGTGATTCTTCGATGTTCTAGTGGCCACCTATACCAAAACATCTCTTTCACATAGCTGTGCATAAGAACAACGAGCAAAGGTACCACATCTGAGCTATAGTATCTTCATCACTAGGGGCCAGATCCAAAACCTCTTGAAGTCGATGGGAGTGTCAGTCCATTGACTTCAATGATGCTGGGTCAGGCCCAGTAAACCATAGTATTTTGCCACTCAGAATCTGGCCATATGCTTTTAAAGGTTCAGTCCAACTCCAACTGAATCTTTCCATTTGCTTTAATGAAAGTTGGGTCAGAGTTTTAGAAATGTGCCTGAATCACTCTTTAAAATTGTATGGATGGCGTCTTTTAAATTAATTCCCACCAAACAACTGAACGCATGAAATATGAGAATAATTACTTTATGTATTCTTGTTTATACCTAGATATTTAATAAATGTTTCAATGGACTTATTTAGACTAATGGTCTTATCTTGCTAAATAATCTAAAAACAGATGATGTATTGTATGTATACACATAGTCAGGACCCCAGGTCCTTAGGTAGCATCCTTAGCTGCTGCAACATGATAATGCACTGAATTGGCACCCCTAACCAAGAGCCTTAGTGTTCACGCCCACAGTAGCCATACTCCTGGCCTTGATTAGATGGACAGGCAGCACTCTTATTGGGTACCTGAAATATATAAAGGCCCAAACAGGAAGAGGAAGTTGTCTGAGCAATATTATACCTGATCCAATTTGGTTGCTGCCAAGATTGCTTTGCTGCGCTGCCTTGCCTTGACACCCACAGACCTGGCTTCTTGGATTGGATCGTCTGGCTGCTGACCTTAGTGTGAACTGACTGTTGTCCTAGACTATTTCTGATATGTATTGGTCTGCTGGCTACCTGAAAACCTGCACACACTTTACAAGAGTGCTGGACTGCCCCCAGCCTTGGCCTATCACACACACATTGCTAGAGGCTCATTGTTGAGTAAGAGCCTGGTATTACCTTTTTAAAAAATCTTACTCTTTATTGTCTGTAGATGACATTGCATTATTTGTACAGCTATAAATCTGTTATAAAGCAAGTGGCTGACTATTGGGAAAAATTTCTGTCTTCAAAGTTTCTGCAGTACAGTGTGGAAAGTGGTGTTTGACTTGTGGAAAGATGCTGATGTCTTAGAATATTTAAAGGAGAACTCTCTACCTTTTATTCTTTCTGTAACATTTTCTCCCCTTTGACAAAACCCAGGAGAAGTCAAAGTGCTGGGGATGCTTGGGTTTTTTTCAGCAACAAAAATAAAGAAAAGGAGTACTTGTGGCACCTTAGAGACTAATACATTTATTTGAGCACAAGCTTTCGTGAGCTACAGCTCACTTCATCGGATGCATTTAGTGGAAAATACAGTGGGGAGATTTATATACATAGAGAACATGAAACAATGCGTGTTACCACACACATTGTAAAGAGAGTGATCACTTAAGGTGAGCTATTAGCAGCAGGAAAGCGAGGGGGGAAAAAAACCTTTTGTAGTGATAATCAAGGTGGGCCATTTCCAGCAGTTGACAAGAACCTCTGAGGAACAGTGCGGGGGCGCGGGGGGAATAAACATGGGGAAATAGTTTTACTTTGTGTAATGACCCATCCACTCCCAGTCTTTATTCAAGCCTAAGTTAATTGTATCCAGTTTGCAAATTAATTCCAATTCAGCAGTCTCTCGTTGGAGTCTGGTTTTGAAGTTTTTTTGTTGAAGAATTGCCACTTTTAGGTCTGTAATCGGGTGACCAAAGAGATTGAAGTGTTCTCCAACTGGTTTTTGAATGTTATAATTCTTGACGTCTGATTTGTGTCCATTTATTCTTTTACGTAGAGACTGTCCAGTTTGACCAATGTACATGGCAGAGGGGCATTGCTGGCACATGATGGCATATATCACATAGGTAGATGTGCAGGTGAACGAGCCTCTGATAGTGTGGCTGATGTGATTAGGTCCTATGATGGTGTCCCCTGAATAGATATGTGGGCACAGTTGGCAACGGGCTTTGTTGCAAGGATAGGTTCCTGGGTTAGTGGTTCTGTTGTGTGGTGTGTGGTTGCTGGTGAGTATTTGCTTCAGGTTGGGGGGCTGTCTGTAGGCAAAAACTGGCCTGTCTCCCCAGATCTGTGGGAGTGATGGGTCGTCCTTCAGGATAGGTTGTATATCCTTGAGGATGCGTTGGAGAGGGTTTAGTTGGGGGCTGAAGGTGATGGCTATTTTGTTCTGCTATTTTCTTTGTTGGGCCTGTCCTGTAGTAGGTGACTTCTGGGTACTCTTCTGGCTCTGTCAATCTGTTTCTTCACTTCCGCAGGTGAGTATTGTAGTTGTAAGAATGCTTGATCGAGATCTTGTAGGTGTTTGTCTCTGTCTGAGGGGTTGGAGCAAATGCGGTTGTATCGTAGAGCTTGGCTGTAGACAATGGATCGTGTGGTGTGGTCTGGGTGAAAGCTGGAGGCATGTAGGTAGGAATAGCGGTCAGTAGGTTTCCGATATAGGGTGGTGTTTATGTGACCATCGCTTATTAGCACCGTAGTGTCCAGGAAGTGGATCTCTTGTGTGGACTGGTCGAGGCTGAGGTTGATGGTGGGATGGAAATTGTTGAAATCATGGTGGAATTCCTCAAGGGAAAAAATAAAGATATAAAGGCAGTAAATAACTCTACCTGCATATGATGTAAGCACCAAAATAGGAGGATAAGAGTGCCTAGAGGTTCTTTTAGATTATAAGAAAAAACACAGAAAAGTTGTTCTGTGCTTTTTGGATAACTCTAAAAACCATATCCAGCTATCAGTAGGAAAAAGACAAGAAATTCAAGATGGTATATTTGGAGTGGACCATGGATGGAATGTCAAAAAAAAAAAAAAAGCCTCAATGACTTAAGCATCTATGTCCCATTTTCAAAAGTGACTTAGGCCTGGTCTACACTTCAGACTGAAGTCTGCATGGTTATGGCACTCGGGGTGTGAAAAATCCACACCCCTGGGTGTCCTAGTTATGCTAACCTAACTCCCAGTGTGGACACAGCTACGCTGATGGAAAAATGCTTCTGTTAAAGTAGCTGCCATTGCTCAAGGAGATGGAGTTCCTACATTAATGGAAAAACCCCTTCTGTTGCTGTAGTCTTTGTCTACACCATGAAGTTACAGCATTGCAGCAGGCACTGTGTAGACATGGCCTCAGGCACTTAGGTTCTTACATCCCATTGGCTTTCAATAAGACTTAGACTGCTAAGTCAGTTCACCATTGCAACCCTGAGCAGAGCAACACCAAAGTGACTTTACAAATCTGGGTCTTACCCTCCTAAGTGTTTAAGTCACTTTTGAAATTTTACCCTAGCTCTTTATAGAACTATTAATTTGCATTTCATGAGTGTGAGGATAAATTCATTAGTTTGCTCAGTGGCAAAATGTTGCTAGTAAAGTAAGTTGGACACCTTCAAACTGTCCAAAATGTGAAATGCCACTCTGATCTAAATAAAAGATAACTTGTTCATGATCCCAGGGTAAAATTTTGCTTGCAATATATCAATATTTTTTATGAAATACTGAAATTGTGCCTTCTGGGTAGGAAAAGATAGGAATGCTGAGATTTTTCTTTTCTTATACAGAATGGAAAAAAAAAACAATGCTACCATTGCTTTCTCAGCAAAGCTGTAACTCAAGACGAACGTGAGAAAAAAAATACAATAAATTAATAAAAATGCTATTAAGAGTTTGCTCTCACAAAATCATAATAGACATCTTTGCTCCTGATAGCACAGCTGAAAGGTGGACATTCATTTACGTGTAATCACATAAGATGATATTACAGAAGAACAAAACATACTGTGATTAGTTAACTAGGCATAAGAATGTTCATTCTGGCAGTTAAATAATATTGTCACTGGCAGGGGCCTAGGGACAAGTGTGCAGAGTGTATCTGTCAATGTTTCTCTAGGTAGTGATAAAGCTCGGCAAAGGGAAATGCATCAAGAAGTTTGTGAAAACATTGTCTTCACCTTCCAGTGAAGGCAGACAGCCCCCACCTCCCATTCAGGGTCCTGTTTCACTCCTCATGAAGCTTGGATGACTAGGTAGCACCAGTTTTCAAAAATGCTTTCTTTCTCCTCCAGCTTGCTAGGAAATGAAGGACCTGGCCCCAGCAATCCACACATTTGTCACCTGCAGGCTGAATTACTGTAATTCACTATATCTGAAGCTTAATGTGAGGACAATGCACAGGATCCAGCTGGTACAGAATATGGCTCAGACTGCTATGAGCACATCAGGCTTGTGCTCAAGTTCTTCCACTGGCTCCCAGACAGCGTCTGATGCCAATTTAAGACCCTGGCCTTATTTTTCTAAGCTATTAATGGCTCAGGCCCCAACTCTATCAAAGTCCAAAATTCAATCTATGAACCACTGTCCTCTGTGATACTGCAGATCACAATGTCCAGGACGATGCTGTGAGAGCAGAAAGCATTCTCTTTCAAGGGGAGCTGACTGTGGAACAATCTTCCAGAGGAGATCAGGTGCATCCAGAGTCTGACTAGCTTTGGGAAACATTGCAACAATCTTCCTTTCAGAAAGCATTTTCACCATCAGTGACCCCACAATTCAACCCCACCCTCATCTCACCCAGCCGCTTAACTCCATAAAGGGAGAAATGCCAGAGGCTAGGGACTTTGCTATAGATTTTATGTAGAAGGTGCTTAGTTACTAGTGTGGTAGATGACAGTAGTAAACTCCTTGATAGACAAATAAATAGATAAGTAGGTGTGATGGGGAGGACTAGGCCCAGAGGTCCCCTGCTGGAGGGCTCAGGGTGTTGCCACACTTGGCCAAGGGAAAAGAGCTGTAGAGGAGTCCTCCAAGCAGCCTAGAGTGGCTGCAGGGGAAGCAACCAATCAGAAGGCTCTAGGGTGCAGCCAATCAGGGCCCAGGAGGGCCATATAAAAAGGAGCGGCAGTGCTGCCCAGAATCAGTTCCTTGCTAGACTTGGAGGAGTGTGGGTGGTTCTTTTGTTTGGCCAAAGAGAACTGCAGTACCATGCACAGCTCAGTGCTGACAGGGGCTGGGGGAGTGAGACATTGCTACTGGCTGACTGCTGGACCTGAACACACAAGAGCCCTGAGCAAAGGGTGAAGCATCGGTGAAGGCTGGAGCAATGGGGAAATGGCCCAGGGAACTAAAGGCAGTTTTGTTAAAGGGGTGTGGCAGTGCATGGCTGCTATTTTTAGGATCCCTGGGCTGGGACACAGAGTAGGGGGTGGGCCTGGGTCCCCTCCCATAGGTCAGTGGGGAAGTGGCCTACAATTGGACAGTGATAAACTGCCAAAAGGGGATCTGAACTACTTAGTGGCCCAGCTGGGGCCAGAAGGGCCCAGAGAGGGCAAAACCTTGCCTCCCGGAAGACCACCTGACCAAAAGGGATGCCTATGACAGGTGGGTGCCATGCTGTTACAGTAGGTTTACATGCCACTGGAAGATGTATAAAGCAAGATAATGCATAAAAGAAAGGGATTATTAAATACTGTGGTCAGTTTGAGGGTGCATCCAGAGTCCCCTCAAGACAATCTTTGTACTGCTCCCCGCATCCTAACCCCTTAAAAGTTCATGGCAAGGACCCACTCCCCATCACAATCCTTGTCCAGTCCCCTTCATCCCCTGTGGCCAGGGATTGCTCCCTATCCACCCCCACCCCCCAAAACCCTCCTCAGCATCAGCATCCTCATCCTCCACCTGTGGGACAGTGACCCCTGATACCTTCCCTTGCAGATGGTCAGCTCAACCACAAAAAGACCTGTGAACCCTCTGTCCAGATGCCTGCACTATGTACCTGCAATCCCTTCCTCGACTCCACATTGCACACCCCCATCACGTCTGGCCCCCAGCAATCTTTGCACTCGCAGTCCCACCCCCCCCAGCATGTTTCCAGATGAGCTCCTCATTGTTGGCCAGAATGCAAGTCCAGGTAGCAGTGGTGGCCAGGGGCCTTCCCAGGCAGCAGGCCCCATGGGGGCCAGGCACAGAGTGGTAGATGTAGGCTGGGTACTGACAGGGAGACAGATGGGTTGTTCTGCTTGTGGCTGAAGCCCTGGCAGTGCTGCCAGGAGCAGCCCTGAGCCGAAGTGCCTGAGCTGCAGCCACAATCTTGCCTGCACTGGCGGTGGCTGGGGAGGGGCCTGGAGCACTTCCCTGGCACTCCAGCTGGGGCTGCTTCCTGCTTCTCACAACCATGGCTGGTGGTCATCCCCTTCCGCAGGCAGCTCCATCAGTCTTATCCCCTGCCACCATCACCCAAATCTGCTGTCCTAGGCAGCTACCTCGTCTGCAAACAGATAGAACAGCCTCTAAATCCAAAATCTCTACCCAATCTGAAGTCTAACACACACATGTCCCTGACTGGTAACATGTCTGACCTACCATAGGTAACAGTGGAGAACTTGCAGGGAGCTTTAATTAAAGATTTTGCTGTTCATACACACAACTCAAGTTGGAAGTGTAGTTTAGGAAGGTAATGTGAACCTTCAAATGGTGAACAAAAGTTGCAAATAGATGGGTAGATTTCCCATTTGTGTGTGGTTCAAAGAAAGACTTGCAGGTTAGTTTGAAAATGAGTTAAAATTGAGATCTACAGGAAGTGGCAGAGAAAAAATGGTACAGTGGCAAATGTCAATGAACCATTGCACAGGGGAGGGAGGATACTGAGTGAGTGAGGAGATATTGGGAAGATGGGAACGAAGCCTGCTTTACAGAGACAGAATTGCTGTGTGGCTTTAGTGGTAGCATGAGCCACGTACAAAGTCAGTTTGGTTTGGCATAAGATTGGGGTTTGGAGTGAATCTCTGACCGCTTACAGGTAGACTCTGGACGAAATAGTCAAACTTGGGTGCCTAAAGCTAGGCTCCTAAATCCATATTTAGCTATCAAAATAAAATATTTAGATGCTTATAAAAGGATTTAGAAGTAAGTGCTCAGATTTGTAAACATTAGCCTGTGCAATCACCACATGACCTGTACACATTTGGCATTGGGGGAAAAAACCACAAGAGCTTCTGTCCCAAAATCACAATTCTTAACTACTTGAGCTAAGAGAATTTTCATTGCTTTCAGTGGTAGAATTAGGACGTTTTCTTTATAAGCCATCCCCTAGAGGGGGACATCACCACAAATACTTAAAATGAGCGATTCTGCTCTTCAACGAAGCAGGGATACACATATACACCTGCCAGAACATTACAGGGTAGCCTCTGAACATATATATATTTGAAGCCTTTTCAATGAATACATGGGATTTTTAATGGTAGCATTTTAAGTTTAAATGGCAGCCTTTGATTCTCTTCATCTGAAGTGGAAAGATAATGCTCAATGAAAGGGCTATGCTTCCAACATATCTAGGCAAGAGTTCTTGGTGATCATAATATAAAGTGTGATGTCATTGTGTGATGGAGTTCAACTCACCACCATGGTGCCTCCCGCTGGTCATCCTGGGAATTAGCTCAGGGTTGCCAGTGCGCCCTCCTCTGGTGGTGTCTCATCCATTGTCACTCCTGTCTCCACGTCAAGGACAGCATCGGCCTCTTCTGGACACTGCCCTCTGGCGGTGCCCCACTCGGTTCTTTCCCCCCATCTGGGGGACTGACAGTCCTAAGTCCAACCACTTGCCTCAAAGGCAATCTGCAGTCCAGGTTCTAGCCACTTGTCTCAGTGGCAGACTGCAGTCCATATACTGGCCACTTCCCTCAGTGGCCAATGGGGGCAAAAAGGGGGGAGGGAGCCTGGGCCCGCCTGCTACTCTGGGCCCCAATCCAGGGACCCTATGGCTGGCTGCCATGTACTGCCCTTCCCCCAACTCCACCATCTCCTTCCCTGGGCCACTTCCCTGCAGCCCCAGCATCTTCTTTGCCCTTGTATCTGAGCCTCAGTTTGGCAGCCTGTCAGCCTGAAGCTTTCTCATACTCTGCTGACCCTGCCCAGAACTGCTCTGCTCTGCTCTGTTCATGGTGCTCCAGCCCTGTAAGCAGCCAAACATAGAATCATAGAAGATTAGGCCTGGGGGAAACCTCAGGAGGTGATCTAGTCCAATCCCCTGCTCAAAGTAGGACCAATGTCAACTAACTCATCCCAGCCAGGGCTTTGTCAAGCCGGGCTTTAAAAACCTCTAAGGATGGAGATTCCACCACCTCCCTAGGTAACCCATTCCAGTGCTTCACCACCCTCCTAGTGAAATAGTGTTTCCTAATATCCAACCTAGACGTCCGCCACTGCAACTTGAGACCATTGCTTCTTATTCTGTCATCTGCCACCACTGAGAACAGCCTAGCTCCATCCTCTTTGGAACCCCCCTTCAGGTAGTTGAAGGCTGCTATCAAATCCCCCCTCACTCTTCTCTTCTGCAGACTAAATAACCCCAGTTCCCAGCCTCTCTTCGTAAATCATGTGCCCCACACCCCTAATAATTTTCATTGCCCTCCACTGGATTCTCTCCAATTTGTCCACATCCCTTCTGTAGTGGGGGGACCAAACTGAACACAATACTCCAGGTGTGACATCACCAGTGCCGAACAGAGGGGAATAATCACTTCCCTCGATCTGCTGGCAATGCTCCTACTAATACAGCCCAATATGCCATTGACATTCTTGACAACAAGGGCACACTGCTGACTCATATCCAGCTTCTCATCCACTGTAATCCCACAGTCCTCCTCCCTTGAACTCCAGGGAGTGACTCCCCCTCCTTTGCTCAGAAGCCCCTTCTTATATTGGCCAGCCTGGCCTTGATTGGCTCCTTCAATGAACCTTCCCCTAATTGGCTGGCACTACAACCCTTTTCCTTATTGGCTGCCTCCTGTGCAGCCTCATCAGGGTGGCTTTAACCCCTTACATATCAGTGTGGGGGCAGCCGCTCCATCACACATTCCCAGACATATTGGTTTCTTTGCTGTCAATGTCATCATTACTTATTTTGCTGTGTAAACAAAGCTTCAGGCTTTATCTTCCATTAATAAGGTTGAAGTGAACTAATATAAGGCAAAGGGAGGGTGTGAGAGCATGCCAATATTAATTCATTTTTTATTGCTTTAGGGTTGGACTGAATGAAAATGTCCAGTACCATTGATTTGTTTTGCTTTCCTTCCTTCCCCAGTGACAATTATTTTTAAGCCAATAATTTGTTTGACATTGAAAATGTCTGTAATTAATGGAGAAACAAATGAAAGGATGGTCAGTCTTAGGAGGCTACAGGCTTACTCAGCCAGTTTTTAATTGCTAGAGAAGGTGGGAGATTTTCTCGAACATTATTGTTCCTATATCAATGGTTATAGTACAGGGTAATCCAAAAAGGCCCCATCAGCATGTTGGTGGGTAACATTTAAAATTGGAATCAAGAGGTACTGCCTGCCTTTTTAGTAAAATGTATTACTATTTCAGCAGTTTTTAACCGTGCTTGAAACTAATGTGCACGACAACCATCTCTTTAATGTTAATGATAAGACATGAGTCAGTGGTTTTGACTTTGATATGAGGATATTGTCTATGAAAATTGCTTTTTTTGTTATCTCTGGTCCTACCAGTAATTGTATGAGATCACACCAACCCCTAATCACTCACAGCCCTTTCTCCTCTGCTAGTTAACTTTGGGTCTGAGATCAACACTCTAGTTCCTTGCTAAAAGAAGACCTCAGTCGCATATTGTGACAGACCAGCCTCAGTCTGTGTTTAGGCAACGTTTAAGCAGCATTGTGCATAGGCAGCAGGTGGGTAGGGGTAGAAGTGTCTCAGCACCCCCAAATGTGTTTATGCCTTGTCATTTTCTGATATATCCCACCCGACCTCACCACCCTCATCAGTCAGGTTTTGGTTTTGCAGAAGCAAAATAGGGGTCGCTTGAATCTCGGCTCCATTTTATCCAAAGCAGCAAGGCTCTTTGAAGGAGGAGGAGAGAAAGGAAGATCAGATAAATGTTTCTTGCTTCTGGCCATATCTAGTTATTGCTTTTATAAAATGAATTTTTCATTATTTCCACACAAAGACTAGTGTTATGGTATTATGGTAATTCCCCACCACTGCCAAGTTCATAGTGCTATAATCTTTGAGTCTGTGGTATGTTTTTAAATTGCTGCCTACAGATTTCAGCAGACAGATAAACTCTACAAGTGTAAGTTCTCACTCTGAAGTACTATAAAGAGAGGTCAGACTTGATGCAATGCTTGGAATTTCTATCATAAGCAAGATCTTAGGTCCAGTCTGTGATGACAGTACCACTTTCTATTTTCGTTTACTTTAGACGAATTATTGATTGATGCAGCAGTGTCTCCATTCCATTGCTCCTATTACCCAAGCATAGAAAGGGGGAGCTGCCTGCAGAGAATTCTAAATTCTAATTCTGCTAGTTATGCAGTGGTATTGTATCTGACTCCTTTAGGAGTTGAGAACCAGACACAGGAATGTAGGGAAGACAATATAATCAGATTACAAAGAGGGTTTTAAAATGAAGGCAGGAGAAAGAAAGGGTACATTTATATAACTGGTATTTTTATTAAAGAATCATATATCAGATCCCACTCACCCAACCAGGCTACCATATATTTCACACAAAGACAGACTATTTCAAATAGTGATATCCAAATATCTAGGCTGTGGAACACCACGCGAAGAGTGGACTAATATCCTGGGAATAAATAGAGGGTTAAAAGGTAGTGGTGCAGCACAAATGTATCCACTTCCAGATCGTATGAAATCTGGCACTCTTCATATGCAAACCCCAGAAATACCAATACAGATTTTCACTGTTGTGGGTTGTATACCAGCTGTAAAAGATGGAAGGAGGTGACAGACTTCAGTGAAAACTGAAAGGTTTTCTCTCTCATGAGCTGATGGGGAGGTAGGTTCCGTGGTCTTAAGGTGAAAGAAGCTGGCCATACCTTCTGGAAAGTAGTGTCTCATCACTGTGCTACAATGGCATCTGGGTTAAGGAATGTTCTGATGAGTCATTTCCTCCTTTTGTCGCCCATCACTTGGCTACGCTTGCTTTTTCTTGGTCATAAAGTCAATGGCTGTAAGGCCTGAAGGGACCACCAGATCATCTAGTATTATCTCCTATAATCACAGGCCACCATCACGACCTAGCACCCACACACTAAACCCATCAACCAAAATTAGACCAAAGTATTACAGCCCACTAAATCCAGGATACTAGATCATTATGTACCACAGGCAGAAAATAGGTGGGACCAAGGTGCACCAGTGCCCAAGGCTCCCCCAATGGCAGGGAAACAGTCACCTGCGACAGTTTAAGAGATAGGACTCTAGGCACTGGAACTTTTCACATCAAGTGTCCCCATTCTGTACTGCCCAGCTGATCTAGAACCTTCAGGCCCCAACATTCCATTCTACAGTTCTCCAAACACCATCTCTCACATCAGAGGTCCTCTAGTGCTGTTTAACCAGCATAAGAGAGAGAAAATATTATCCACATTATTCCTGATTTCCTCCTTTGAGCTCTTCTTTGTTTCCAGTGTTCTGAAGCAAATTCTTTTTGAGCTATAGCCACTACCAGACCTTTTTTTGCCTGATCCTTCATTCCCATAGTTTTTCCTTGCTTCCAGACCATTGTAGGACACCAACAACACCAAACAAGGGCAGGAATTACCACACATTTACAAGCTCTCTGCACTGTCCCTTCCCCTTGTGAGGAGACTTCCTGTCCTGGTCCTGTTCCCCCAGCTTTGGGGACCAACTCCTGCCTTGATTTGAGTAACTCTATGCTCTTGACATTGTGTGTCCTTCAAAGCTATCTCCTTTGAGTTACTCCAGCAAGTTGGAGGGGATTCCCATGTCTGCCACTACCAGCATCTCTGCTGTTTTGCTAACAGCTGAGGGATGAGTGCTGAAGACAACACATACCCCCACGTTAACTGACATGGGACAAAAAAATTCTTTGGAATGACCTGGATTCAGTCCATTAGCCCTTTAAGGGGGATCCCCTCGACATTCAGTGGAAGTGCAGGAAACCCACAGAACAGAGTGGGGAGCCAGTGTGTGAGAGAACTTCAGGGATTTGCTTCTCATTGTTAACAGCCTTGTGTTCATGCATTATGAGAAGAAATTGGAATACAGAGTGAACCCCTATGATTTAGATGTATTCAGTAGACTAAGTTTTAGAAGAGGCATCTACGACATTCCCCAGGGTACAATCTGGACTGCTGGACAATGGTGTTCCCTTAACTGTATAGCCTGGGGTGTCTTTTACACCACTTTATCAGACAGCCACACCTGGCTTGCTCACACAGCCTTCAACAAGCCAATTCACACCCAGATAAATACATGAATGCTATATCCAGCCACTCATGACTTACAGGGCAACACCGCACATTCTTAGTCCCAGACTTTCTTCCAGAAATGTATGTCTCGTACTGTATAGTACCCTCCTGGACAGTACAAGCTCACAATAAGCCCATCATTTCTTCAAAGGAAAATGATAATACACCAAACTTGTTATCCCGAATGGAGTTCCTCACACCCTTTAGTCCAAACACGCTGGTTAAGATAAAGCTATAAAGTAAGTTTATTAGCAACAGAAAGATTTTAAGTGATAATGAATAAAAGTCAGTATTGGTTACAAAAGAATATTTAAAAAATAAAAATGTAAGCCCATTCCTAAACTTTAACAAGCTAGTAGGATTTATAGAAAGTATCTATCTCTCACCACAAGCTGTAATAATTCAGAGGTTGGATTTCCTTTCAGCCAGGGACCACTTCCACCTTAGTTCAGTTCTTTGAGTTCTTTGTCACTGTTGTCATGAGCAGAGAGGTGGGAGTGGGAGAGGTGTGTTGGAGGTCACTGTCTCTCTTTCTTATACCACCCTCCCCTCTTTGAGGATTACCTGCCACTGGGGTGTAGGCACCACATAGTCCCTTGTGGAAAGGCAGGTTGAAACATTCCTGTGATGCAATATAATTTTCTTGTTTACATTTATCTGTTGCTGCAGAATGGCTGTTTAAGCCAGTGATTGCTCTTTACCACATGGCTGGGGTGCCAGTGTTTCTTTGTCTCTGAGAAACTGGTTTGTGGGTGTTACCCAGAATTACAACATATTTCACTAACAATCATACAGTAGAATCTCATAACTTCACATATAATGTTGCTACACATATTTCAATGGAATAATAATGTTCAGCTGATTATTGCATTTTCAAATGGTACTTCACAAGGCATACTTTACAAAGCTTATCATAATCTTGTAAAACTGGTTGCCATAAGAGTAGACAGTCACAGCATCTGTTAAATTTCTAATGTCTAATAACCTAACAGAAAGAGATCCAAAGTTGAGGTTCTGGAAACACATATTGTATGTTATCTATTGGCTTGTTTAGAACTGCTTATGAGGATGATAGATTTCTTATGAGAAAAGCATAACATGGATAAAAGGGATACATTTACTGAATTTTGTCTTGGAAAGTGTTAATGGTGGTTAAAGAATTTTCACTGTCTATATAACACAGTCACATATTTTATTTCACTCATCACTCCCATCATCAATGACAAGCAGTCAGAGAACTGTCATGCGAAGGCATTTTTCAAACTTCTTTATGTTACTCTGTGAAAGTCTCACACTGTTCAACTTTACAACTTTTTATGATCATCCTTGAAACAAACATTGTCCTCAGAATGTGACAGGAAGATAGGTTGTCTTCAGGTTTCTCTTGTCCCACTTAAAGCATTTGAAAGATACTGTAATAGGAAAGCACTTATTGTTCAGTTTTGGGTTTGCTAGTTATAATTTGAGTCTCAGAGTTGCATAATATTGGATGCAAAAAGTTATGTTAAAATAACATTAAGGATGAATTGCCAAGTCAAACATGATAAACTAAAACCTGCTGCTGCTAATATGAAATATGTTAGATACATACATTTTTTAAAAGGAATAATGCCATATGTCTTTGCTTAGAAGTTCTGTTTCTGACAGATATGGCAATTTCCTGCATATACTTGGGGAACATTATTGAATTAAGTATCTTTCCGGTCAGTAGAGAAGGGTAACTAAGGCAGGGAATTTTAGTGGCATGTCATGCTGCAAGGGACATGCTTGGAGAGTGTATTCCCCCGCCCCACACACACACACAAGAGACCACAAGTTTTCAACAAAGAGATACAATACTTTGAATCTGAATGTCAGGGACAGTATAGCCTCATGCTTGAAAACCTATTCAAAGGATGCCCTGGGCAATCCAATTCCACTGAAGCCAATGGAACTGGACAGGGTGTAAATCAGGCCAGAATTTAGTTTTATTTCTTAAACATTCAAAGAGCTAAGACTCTTGTAATATCTGTAGGCACAGTCAGGGTGAGTTAAGGACACTAGTGACAGCTTCAACTGCAAATTTCATTGGTTTCTTTTTTTTTTTGGTTTATATTTGTTTCTAAAATATAAGGCTATTCAATACCCATTTTTGCATTCTATGTTTTCCTTTTTTATAAATGGCAGTTTAAAAGAAAATAAAGCATGAAAAAGGAAAAGTGGGCCATGTGATGTGCTCAACTATAAAGCATGACGGCTTCAATTTTGTTTGCTTCAATTTTATAATAATTACGCTAAACTGTTGCATCTGGCTTCCCAAAATTAGGACAGCTGAAAAACCCACAAAGATGTCACTAATAGATATTTGGTCAAAATCTGGAGAATCATACAAAAGCAATTCACAAAAGACTGCAGAAGGAATACGCTTGGAGAAACAACTCAAGAGACAAATTCAAAGTTTGAGTCCTAGGGGAGAAAACACCATTACTTGAACGGCTAAAAAAACTCATAATGGAGATAACATCAAACTAAACCACCCGGAAGATTAGAAAATAATTTAAATTATAGTCTTAAAGGAAAATTCCGCTGTCAGATACACTGGTGTAAATCCAGCTACTACCTTGATTTCAATGGAGTGATAGAGCAGAGCTGGTTGAAAATTGCTGCCCTCAAATTGTCTGTTTTATTGCTTACAAATTTTAGATTTTTTCCATTAGCTTTAACTGAGGCTATGTAGGACCAGATTTTCAGCTGGTGTAAATTGCCAGAACTCCACTAAAGTCAGTTTACAGTAGCTGGAGGTCTGGCCCATGGTCCTTAGACAACAAATTAACATATGTGGCAAAAAGCAGGACAAGAACTGCAGAGTAAACGTACAAATCAACAGAATGATTCATAGGTTCCAAGGCCAGAAGGGACCACTGTGATCGAGTCTGCCTGCCTGTACAGTGTAGGGCATAGAACTTCCCTGAAATAATTCCTCTTTGAACTAGACAATATCCTTTAGGAAAAAACAAAAACAAAAACCCCTCATATTGCCAGTGATAGAGACTCCACCACAACTCTTGATAAGTTAGTCTAATAGTTAATTACCGTTACTGTTAAACATGTATGCTTTATATCTAGTCTGAATTTGTATAGCTTCTACTCCAGCCACTGGAGCTAGTTATACTTTTCTTTGCTAGACTGAAGAGACCATTACCAACGATTTGTTCCCAATGTAGGCACTTAAAGACTGTGATCAAGGTACACCTTAACCATCTCTTTGTTAAGATAAATAAATTGAACCACTAGAGTCTATCAGTATAAGCCTGTTTTCCAGTCCTTTAATCATTCTTATGGCTCTTCTTTGAACCCTCTCCAATTTATCAACTTTCTTATTGATCTGTGGATGCCAGAACAGGACATCATATTCCAGTAACATTTGCACCACTGCTAAATACAGAAGTAATATAGCCTCCCTACTCTGTCCTCTAGTGTCTATGCCTTGTTGTGGCAGAACAGCTTGCACGCTCTAATGGTCCCCAGAATCTGTGTCGGCAGGGGCTTTTTGCTCCTTGCGGGTTCAACCATGCTGGAGTGGTCTGTGGGGGTGGGGCCAGACAAAACAGATACCCTGGTCTTTCAGGCTGGGGGTTAGGCACAGGGCTAACAACCCTGTCCCATAAAAAACAAATATGTTACGGAAATAGTGGTGGAGAAATCAACCATTACTGTGCATGATGGCCTTCAGGAGTCAATGACCTATATGACTGCCAGTAGTGGAAGCTGAAAGGAAGTCACTGGAATGAAGGCTGAAGTGCTCAACACCAAGACAAAAACCAAACTTGGTTTTTGGAACGTACGGACAATGTATGAAACAGGGAAGCTAGCTCAGGTCACAGCAGAGATGAGATGCTACAGCCTACACATCCTGGGTGTCAGCAAGAGCAGATGGATGGGATTAGGAAGATTAACAGCCTTGGGAGAACGTTCCTGTATTCCGAATGGGATGATGGACAACACTATGAAGGTGTTGCCATCCTTTTGAAGAAGGGAGTGAGTGGTCACTACTTCAGTGGAAGTCCATCAGCAGCAGACTTATGAGAGTCAGACTGAAAGGGAAATAAAATAATATCACCCTCATTAAGTGCTATGCTCCGACAAATGACAGTGATGAAGAAGCAAAGGACAAATCCTACCTTACATTACAGGCAGAGTTAGAGAGAGTACCACGCCACGACCTAACTATCGTCATGGGACATGTGAATGTCAAGGTCGATAAGGACAACAAACACAGTGACAGAGCAATGGGAAGACATGGGTGTGGCACCATGAATGAAAATGGAGAGAGACTTGTGAATGTCATGATGTTGAAATAGGGTTCTGCCGATGAGTAGGTCGTTCATACTGAAGAAATAAACAAGGTGATATGGTGTTCTCCAAATGGCAGAGATAGGACCCAGATTGAGAAGAGGAGAAAAGGAGCAAATTATACCCAGGACATGGAATGCCATAGAAAGAGCCCTGAAGAAAAAAATTGTAGACACAAAATCCCAGAAGCTAAAGGACAAATACTGCAAGCAGTATAGTAAGGCACACCGGGAGGTCAAATGCCCTGTGAGAGCAGACAAACAACATTATATTGATAATCTGGCAACACAAGCAGAGGATGCAGCTGCTTGTGGTGAACAAGGAACCATCTACAAAATGATGCAGCTTATCAGTGGTAAACAGCAGACACCAACAAAAACTCTTATCAGGGACAAACAAGGCCACCTACTAACAACAGAAAAAGAACAAGAAATGCACTGGACGGAGCATTTCAAAGAATTGCTGAACAGTGAGCCACCTAAAGAGGAAGCAAACATCCGGGAGGCAGAAGAAGATCTTGATATCAACACAGACAGCCCAACTAAGGAAGAGATCATTCAAGCCATCAAACCCTTAAAAAATGGGAAAGCTCCTGGCAAGGATTACTTGAACACAGAATTGCTCAAGGTAAATCCTGAGTTAGCAGCATCTATCCTGGTCCCTTTATGTGCATCAGTCTAGGAAAGGGAAGAAGTGCCAGATGAATGGACCAATGGGGTTATAGTGAAGATACCAAAGAAGAGAACTCTGTGATTGTAATAACTGGCATGGTATCACACTTTTATCTGTGTCAAGCAAGATAATGTGTAAGAACATAGTCCAGCATATATCAGAGGCAGTTGATAGCATTCTCAGAAAAGAGCGAGCCGGTTTTCGGAAAGGGTGTGGATGCACAGACCAGATCTTCACTCTCCAAAACATAATATAACAATGCTTAGAATAGCAACGGCAACTCTACATAAACTTCATAGACTTTGAGAAGGCTTTTGATAGCATTCACAGACCAGCCTATGGCACATTCTGCGGCCATATGGAATCCCTCTCCATATAATCAACATCATCAAAAGCTTCTATTCCAACTTTACATAAGTTGATCACAGTGAGCTCAGTTCTGAAGTCAAAACAAGAGTACATCAGGGGTGTGTCATGTCTGCAGTCCTCTTCAACATTGCCACTAACTGGGTAGGACAGTGTACAACAGTGCTATCTCTCCTCTACCCCTGGTTTGGCTTCCCTCCCACCCAGTGCAGGGATGGGTCTGACCCTAAGTGGTTAGTGGGCACATTAACAGAAGCTAGACAGCAAGATGACTTTTATTTTCAAATTTGTGTAAACCAAATTGTCAGCAGAATTAATTATCTAAATTTAGGCTCAGTTCTAGACCAGACCTGATCCAAAGTCTAGTGAAATCAATGAAAAGATGCCCCTTAACTTCAATGGACTTTGAATCAGGCCCTTTATATGAGGCTAGATCAGGAGCAAATTTTAGATAATACTGTGGGCTAATTAAACCACATAAATTCCCTACCTGTTGAACTCCAAGACAAATCCATTCCCCATCACCCTGCCCCAATAATCCCAGATAGGGTGACTAGGGCAACATTCAAATTCCGTGTTTTATTCCACCAGATTTTTGCAGTCACAGTCCTGTTAGTCTTCATTCTGGGGCATCATCTGTATAGTATTCTATACATTTCCCATAATCCTAGATTAATATAAATGGTTATTACTAAATATATTTTTCTCTTTCCTTTAATATTCATTTATTTTCTTAGTTTAGTTTAACAATTTCCCATTTGGAACTACTACGTTCTTAACCAGCTTGATTGCTCTGTATGTTCTTATTGTTTTACTATGATTGAATGAAAGAATTAAATTAGAGTATTATTCTAGCCACAAGGCTGCTTGCTACCCTCTCCTTCAGCCTATACTCATGTAGCCCTTCCCCTGATGTGTGGCTCAAGCCTTCTCTCCGATGCTTGCTAATTGGAGTGGCTTCTCTCCCCTCCTCACATGGGTTGGGTCTTGGGTTCTCTGTTGCAACACCTGGTTCCTCCATCCAAGGTGACTCCTCTCTGTGCCTGGAACACAAGGATGTTGTCCCTTGGGGAAATCACTAATACTGCAACTCCTACCTAGGAATGTAACCCCAACAAATGAAATGCTCAAAAATAACTTTATTGGGGACAGGAAACTGAGGCTCTGGGGAAGGAAAAGAGTTAATGTTAATAAATAATTAATAAATACTAAAACATTAATAACACAACAAATTTGCCTCACCATTCATTACTGTATCACAACCCCCAGCACCTTCCTTGGAACCTTTCCAAGCAGAAAGAATGCAAAGGATGAGACCAGAGATGAGTGTAACAGTGCTACAAACATTGGCTGGCTTAAAGAAAATGCAAATGGTCCTCTTACTGTGTTTTCAGCCCTGAGTGGGGCAGGGACCTCTCCTGGATCCCTGGTCCAGAGTCCTGTGGATGTCTCAGCTGGCTCTAGATAGCTGGCACCTAGCTGGTACCCTGCCTCTCTGGCTACTGGTCTCTTCGGCAATGGACCATTTGACCATGTACTGGATCACAGAGCAGTTGTGGGAATTGGGAGCTAAGCAGAGACTCCCTAAGCTGTTCTGCTTCTCTCTCAGCTCCAAAAGAGAAACTAAAACTAGTCCTTCTGTCTCTGAGTCCCCCTCCCACTGATGGACTGAGCAGTGCTGGCTCATAACTGGCTCACGATCTGCCTGCATATAAAATTCCATCAGAAACATCCCCATTGGCTTTTTACAGGAGTTTCTAGTCTATTCTGTCCACACCCCTGACTCTAGACAGGCAGGGAAATGGTGTTTGGAGGTTCTGGAGCCATTGTTTTTGTAATCTACAGGGCAGGTCCCCTTGAGGCTCAATCCATCTTTGCAGGACCTGACAAACTCCAAGGGGTGGGAGGTTACCCTCAGAGTCAAGACTTGTTTCTGCCATGAGACCCACAATAAATCTGTCAAATATTTCTCTATCTTACCCTCATTCTTCATATGTCACTCCTCCCACTGTAAACTCTTTGGACAGGGTCTATTTCTGCCTTTGATTGTACCTAGCACTATGGGGTTCCTGGGCATTATTGTAATATACATGTTAAATTATAACATTCCTTGTACATGAATCAGGATATGTTCCAATACAGAAAATTCAAAGCTTTTCCAAACACATGACCATCTTTCACCATTAGATTCTAAGATACCATGTAATAGGTCAGGAGTTTAAAGTTACTGTGAATTCACTGCATAAGTAGTGCAATAGTTTGCAAGCTGCATGTCCAAATACATTGTGAGCCATAATTTCAAACTCTGTGCCATGAGTATATGTATACAATTGCATGTGACTGACATATGTGAGCAAATACCAGATTTGCAACAGGGCATGTGTTTGTGTGCATAGGCAGACAGACACGTATGTGCCTAAAAGTATCTGATTTGTGAGCATAAAGTAGGATAAACAGCGTATATCTTCCAGCACATCATCAACAATCTACAACCTATCCTGGAAAATAATCCTTCACTCTCACAGACCTTGGGATGCAGGCCAGTCCTCGCTTACTGACAGCCCCCCAACCTGAAGAAATACTCACCAGCAATTACATACCACATCACAGAAACACTAACCCAGGAACCTATCCCTGTAACAAACCCTGTTGCCTACTCTGTCCCCATATCTACTCTAGCGACACCCTCAGAGGACCCAACCACATCCGCCACACCATCACGGGCTCATTCACTACTAATGTGATATATGCCAACATGTGCCAGCAATGCCCCACTAGTATGTACATTGGCCAAACCGGACCATCTCTACGTAAAAGAATAAATGGACACAAATCAGACATCAGGAATGGTAACATATAAAAGCCAGTCGGAGAACACTTCAATCTCCCTGGACATTCAATAACGGATTTAAAAGTAGCCATCCGTCAACAAAAAAACTTCAAAAACAGACTTCAAAGAGAAACTGCAGAGCAACAATTCATTCGCAAATTTAACACCATTAATCTGGGCTTGAATAGGGATTGGGAGTGCCTGGCTCACTACAAAAGCCATTTTCCCTCTTTTGGTATTGACACCAACTCATCAATTATTGGGAGTGGACCACATCCACCCTGATTGAATTCGCCTAGGCCTCACTGGTTCTCCATGTGTAAGGTAACTCCCTTCTCTTCATGTGCCAGTATATTTATGCCTGTATCTGTAATTTTCACTCCATGCATCTGAAGAAGTGGGGTTTTCTTACCCAAGAAAGCTTATGCCCAAATAAATCTGTTAGTTTTTAAGTTGCCACCGGACTCCTCGTTGTTTTAGCGTATATCTTTGAAAATCTTACCCTGCAGGTGAGATCCTCAGTTGGCGTGGTTCGGTTTCTGGGCTTTTAAAGCTACTTAAGGGCTTTGTTGTAAACAAAGCCATAGGTTATAGAAAACAAAACATAACAAAAAACCCTACAGTAGCGGGGAAAATTATTCCTGCCATATTCCAATACAAGACATCTGAGAGCCCTAAAGAGTTCTGGATTTATTTAACAAAGCTCTCTGAAGTGCACAGATTTAAGTTTAAACCTGAGCAATGCGCACTCAGAGATTATGAATTCTTAAACGTCCAGTAAGTTGGAATTCATTTCCAATTGAAATAAAATGTTGTTTGAAAGTCATTCTGTAGAAGATATAAAAGGAAGAATGCTTTGCTACTGGAAAGACTTATGCAATGAATTAAACCTCTTCTGGAAATAGCTTGTAAACCCACAAATAAACCCACAAATAAGTAGCAGTTATTATCAGGATCAAGAGCAACAGTGATGGGACAGTAACATTACATTCCAGGGACAAAGTAATTGATTTATTAAAGTTCTTCAAAGCAATATATGTTCTATCACCATTACCTAGATTAACAAAAGAGAAGGCAAAATGTCATTTGCAGCTTCTGGCTTCTACTGTACCTTTTTTTTTAAATTTAGCTTTCTTTTTGACTACTTGAGCAGAAAGGCCACTTTCTTTTAAAAAGAGAGTTCAGATTTTCAAGTTTCCACTTAAAAAATGCCATTAGTAGGAATTCTTCTCCATTGTATGTGTAATAATTGAAGCTTATCTCTTTAATTTCTAGTCAAAGGTCGTGCATTACTTTGCTTTTCCCCCCACCTATTAAGTTTGGAATGTACCATTCCAACAATTTAAGTTTGGAATGTACCAGAGGATAATTCTTTTTACTATTTTCTAATCAGAAATAGAAGGACAGCAACTGGTAGCTGCTGGTTAAAGTTTTTTGTGGTTTAGTAGTTAAAGCAGAGGGGAAGAAGTCCAGATACTAGGATTCTGTGCTTGACTCCGCTGCTGTCTGTTTTGGGGGAAGTTATTTAATTGCATATTGTCTTTGTTTACCCACCAGCCCAACTGGACGTGTTATACTTCTTCTTCAAGGTATCATCTGTATATTCACACTTATGATTGCACTCCCAATGTCAGTGTGCTTTGGGAACTTTTGTAGATCAGTGCCTGGCAGTGCCCCTCAAGTTTGGTTTGGAGTCAAGATTATAAAACATCTGCACCACTGTAACCATCTCAATTCCTTTCCTTTCTGCAACTGGCTGCAGGTGTAAGGACTTTTCCGTGATAGGAGTGATTTACAAGGGGTGTTAATGTAAAAGTCTCCTAATTTTTATTGATAAATTAGATTACATTATAGTCATACATTATATTACAGATCGTTAATTTGCATCAGGTAGTTTGAGTCATTACATCTTAAATTGTTTTTCTGGACACCGGGTCCTATGACCTTTGGTACTGGCTGATAAGTCCTTCACAAATCCAGATACTAAAGGAGGCTTTCCATATGCCCAGAGTTGGACATGCATTCCCTTTGTGTGTTCTATCTGGAGGAAACCTATTGTCTGAATCACTGATTGGTATATTGTGTCATCACATTTTGAACCCAAACTGATAGGTACAGCGTCACTGTGCATTTCTCACAGAGAAAGTCTGACAAAGATCCATCACTAGATCTGCTTCTGTGAAGGGACAGAGCATATTGCCTTTGGCTTCAATACAAGACCAAGCAGGGATAACTATGGTGCCAAAGAAGTCAGTGCCTGATAGATCAATATCCCTGTCTATAGTGCCATGGCTCTGCTCTTCTGTGGGCATCAAGGTCTCACCACCATTGAGAATGTTTTCTCTGCAGAGTGAGACTTCCATTACTGTTACCGGGGCCAAGGCTGCTTTTGGTTTCTTCGGACTCTGTCATTGTGGATTCTTACTGATATTTGTATTGAAGAAACCCCTTACGCTTTGTAGGAGAAAGAAGCTTTGTTGGTACTGAGCAGCTTTGTTCTGCTGGAAAAGGCAATATAGGCATCCCACCTGACACTGAGATCTTTCTCAGCTCTGAGGAAGTGTGCTGTAGCACAAAGCCATTGGTACCATCAGCTAACTCGAGGCTAAGGGTAAATAGCAGCGGCAATAGGAGGGACCACTGAAGTACATTATGGTGGATCTGCTGTTCAAAAAGTTGGCTGCCCACTCACAGACCTCTTTAGGACAAGTAACAATGCAAAGTGTTCTTAGTTCTGCTGAAAGGCAGGGATAGGAAGAGATTAAATCACAGATGTAGTCCTGTTAGAATGGAGCAAAGAGTTCCTTATACTTTGTCATTGATTATCTTGATCCCTTCCTCTGCATACTCACAGTACCGGACCAGCTTCCCCACTTCTTTGGAATTATGCTGTAGGGTGTAGTGAAAGGAAATGATGCAGCTGGGGTCACATGTCCCTATGTTAATTCCATCTCTGATCCTTCGGTGCTGCAAAGGAGAACTCATGCATTCCCATGGAAATGAAAACTTCTGGAAAGTTCCTGAAGCAAAGTGGTGACAGACTCATGTTCCATCTGTGTGAATATGCTGAAGAAACATTCTTGAAGAACCACTTTTACGACAATAAATAACCAGTTTTTACTTACTTTACATGGCTGTTCTTGGACTTAATGAATGTTTTTCACCTGTGTGTAGATCTTTGGATATAAAGAAATTTATAAAAGAGTTATTCGGGTGAACCCTTTCAGAATTGGTTTTGGGGTATTTGCTCCACATGAAGCTGTAACTCTGTATAATAGGATTTCTGTTCTGGCCACTATGAATAATATTATATTATGCAACAAAAGGATACATGGCATTTTGCAAACAAATAAAAATCAGGTCCATGCCATAAAATGCTTACTGTTAAGTTGGACGTAGCAAAGCAAGGCATGACATGACAAAGTGTTGAGTTGGAATGGAAAGACTGATGTTTACCCCATTACAGTAAAAGATAATGAGATGTTTTTGCTACATAATGGTTTGTTCATTCCCTTTGTGTGTGTGTATGTGTGTGTGGGCTTTAACTATAGTAATTTCACTATTTTTATATAATTTTGTATATTATACTAGCCTGAGGCAGCAAAAAAGAGGGCAGAAGAGGTGGAACTGAAGTTAAGGTTACAATAAAAATAACAGGAGACTTTTGGCACCTTAGAGGCTAACAAGTCCTCCCGTTCTTTTTGCAGATACAGACTAACACAGCTGCTACTCTGAAACCTAAGGTTGCAATGTGAGTCTTGGAGAGCCAGTTATTTACAGCACATGATGTTTATTTTTGGTTGAAATTCAGACTGGAGTGAGGAGCTAAAACAAGGACTTACACATCGTGTAAATGCCATATGGGGGGAGTGTGCAAGGTGGAGAGAGAGCGTGAGAGGGATTGCTGCAGAGTGTATCTGTGCCAGCTGCAAATCCTAGAATATTAGGGTTAGAAGAGACCTCAGGAGGTCTAGTCCAATCCAAGGAAACACTGGCAGCTTTTTAAGAGCGTTCACTGAAGGCAGAACGGTGTCTTACATCTTTTAAACCCCTATTGAGTTTTCAGATGTTCTCTAATATGAGCCACAGCCTTACTTATGCTATGAGTAAAGGAGCAGGGAGCAAAGAATAAAATCTTAAAATTAGGGCTGTTGATTAATCGCAGTTAACTCACGTGATTAACTCAAAAAAATTAATCGTGATTAATCACAATTTTAATAGTACTGTTAAACGGTAGAATACCAATTGAAATTTATTAAATATTTTGGATGTTTTTCTACATTTTCACATATACTGTATTCTGTGTTGTAATTGAAATCAAAGGGAATGGTGAACCGCGGCCACTGGGAGCTGTGGGCGGCCACGCCTGCGGATGGTCAATGTAAACAAACTGTCTCTTGGCCTGCCAGTGGATTACCCTGACAGGCCGCAGGTTGCCCATCACTGATCTTGGCTGACCTCCTATAAAACACAGGCCATAGTACTTCCTCCTAGAGCAGATCTTTAAGGAAAGAACATCCAATCTTCATTTAAAAATTCCCAGTGATAGAAAGTCTACCATGACTCTTGGAAAATTGCTTAGTGCTTAATTACTCTCACCATTAAAAATTTAAACCTTATTTCCAGTCTGAATTTGTCTAGCTTCAACTTCCAGCCATTGGATTGTATTATACCCTTTGCTGATAGATTGAAGAGCCCACTATTAAATATTTGTTCCCCATGTAGATACTTACAGACTGTAATCAAGTCATTCCTTAACCTTCTCTTTGTTAAGCTAAATAGACTGAGCTCTTTGGTTATACCTACACATGCAAAGAAAAATCTGCTGCTGGCCTGTGTCAACTGACTCAGGCTCATGGGGCTCAGGCTGCAGGGCTGTTTCATAGTTGTGTAGACTTCCAGGCTTGGGCTGGAGCCTGAGCTCTGGGACCCTCCCACCTCACAGGGTCCTCACAGGGTCCTGGAGCCCTGTCTCCAGCCCAAGCCATGAAGTCTCCCTGCAGCTCTAGTCCCACAAGCCCAAATCAGCTGGCATGGGTCAGCTGTGGCTTTTTCTTTGCTGTGTAGATATACCCTTGGGGTCTATCACTATAAGGCACAGGTTCTCAAACTGTGGTCCGTGGACCACCGGTGATCCACAAGCTCCATTCAGGTGGTCCACAGATAGTTCCCTCTAAGGTGCATGCCTGGGTGATTGCACATCAGAGAATGAATGGCCACCCACCTAATCAGTGGAGCCGCACAGGCGTGGCTTCACTAATTAGGTGCCTGGACCCTGGAGAAGATGCACATGTAAGGTGAGCTGATAGCCTTGGGGGAATAGGAGGTAGATGGGAGGGGGCAGTGGGGTGAGAAGAGGGGGTGGGGAGAATTTAGGATGTGCAAGGCTGCGATGGCCAGGGAAAGAGGCAACTTTCCCCGGCTCCAGGACTGCGACTGCCGGGGAGAGACCCCCCTCCTTCCCAGCCCCACTTCAGAGGCTGCCGCGGTGGAGGAGAGAGGGCACATCCATTGCATTAGAAAGGTAAGACAACTGATATTAAAATGAAAAGGAGGACTTGTGGCACCTTAGAGACTAACCAATTTATTTGAGCATAAGCTTTCGTGAGCTACAGCTCACTTCATCGGATGCATTCAGTGGAAAGCATCCGATGAAGTGAGCTGTATCTCATGAAACCTTATGCTCAAATAAATTGGTTAGTCTCTAAGGTGCCACAAGTCCTCCTTTTCTTTTTGCGGATACAGACTAACATGGCTGCTACTCTGAAACCTGATATTAAAATATGATTTGTGTGCTTTTATTTGTAGAACAAAAAAAGTTCATTATTATTTGGGGGGGGAGGGGCGTTAGATAGCGCTTTTATCCAAAGCACTTTACAATAGTTAGCTAGCAGCACAAAAAACATTTGCAAAGATCATTAGGTGGACCGCTGAGACCTTCAGAAATTTTCAAGTGGTCTGCAAAAAAAAAGGTTCAATAATCACTGCTATAAGGCATGTTTTCTAGTCTTTTAATCATCCTTATTGCTCTTCTCTGAACCTAGGTTCTCTTCTAGTATCTATGTGGAGATTAGAAATTAAATCCTGGCCCCACTGAAGTGAATAGCCAAACTTCCCTTGGCTTAAATGGGACCAGGATTTCTCCCAAGGCTTTTGTGTAGGCCTGTGGTAGAAGTGCAGTACTGTTATGGAGAATGGAGACCAGGAAACACTGTGGAGAAGTAACTCTTCTATGAGATTGGAACTCTCATTTCTTCACTTTGTGTGGTTTAGAGACTATGTCCGTTGGCTTCTCCAAGGCCCCAAAACCCTTCCTCATGAGGGGAGTAAGAAACCTGGAAAGGGAAAGCTCATGGAATTTCTCAGGCCCTCCTGCAGGTTTTATTTCAGCAGTTTTATTTCCTTTTGAATAGCTCCCTACTTTCCCTATAACATAATTCTTAATGCTATCAGTTCTAAGAAGTCCAACTTGTCTCTTAGATTTAGATTTTATTAATATGTTGGCTCCTGTTTTCATGATATTAAATTAATTTTGAGTACATTTCTTTCATTTTATTGTATTTAAGCCTTAAATCAATAAAATACATAAATGCTGTGTCATCTGAGATTGGAGGAGCTCTCCAATTTTATTATGCTCTTTGACAATATGATGTAAAAAGCAAGCTACTACCACCATTATAGCCGTAGGGTTTTGGTTTATCTTTAGTTTTTACGGTGTAGTATGTTTCTTTGTGTGTGTGGAGTCACTTTTAATAGAATTCAATATGATAATCTGGATTGACAAGTTTCATTTTACAGTATTAAATTTAATTATATAAAAAGTAATTTGTCCCATTGGAACTGTAAGGGTAATATACAGTACTTTTAACTTTGATGCATGCTATAACTCTTGATGAAACATAAAAGTTAACAGTTTAAGCAGACCTCCCCCCGCCCCAAGAAATACTGCAGCATGGAGGAGTTTTGTGAGCTGTTTGTGAAAGCAGAAAAAAGTAGCCACTCTTTAGAATTGCAGAACCTATCTAAGTTTGAAGAAAAAAAGTCAATTACATTGACTATTTAAATAGTATATTGTGTTCTTAATTGGTCAATTTGTTTAGAAGTGTCCAGGTTAACATAGCTACTGTTGCAAGAAAGGCTGATTTGTGAATATTTTCTCAATAAAAGTGCAAAATTTAGTTGCTTTGCTTCATGGGATCTTATTTTTCACTATTAATAGGTAGTTGGATGATTGCTAGGTATTCATGAAAATGTCGATAAAGCTCAAAAGGTTTTCATATTTTAGTACAAATGATTATAGTCTTGAAACCTGCATAAGAAAGGCAATATTTATAATTTGCTTTTCATTATTTTTCCTGTTCAAATGTTTCTTTTTCATCCAGTCAGGGAGCAGAAAAAATACCGGGTGACTCATGTGGTCAGCCTGGCGATATGAATAGCCAATATTTGAAGCAAACAATTCACAAAGCCATATGCTAGAAAATGTGTCCAAACTTGTTGGCAAATAATTATGAATAACAAATACTTTTGAAAATAATCATTATCGTACATGAATTACTCACTAATAGAAAAATGGGCTACATTCTGTGCAAGAATAAATTCTGAGTAAATTTGTAAGAAACAGTCCAGTCAGCCTTAGCTGCCACACAGGCTAGTCCTGTCTGAATTAGTATCTTTCTACAAATGACACCGATCTAACTAGAAAGCAGAGATGGCTCCAGCTGCAAAGTTCATATCTAGATTCAGAGCAGGATGGCCCAAAAGTTCTGTAGTGGTTGGCACCAGGATTCTGATTTAGCCAATTACACAGACAATGACCAGCCATACTGTTGGGATATGAATCCAAACTCAATCTTCCTCAAAGATTGGCATATTCAGATTCAATATTCTCTTTAGGGCCCATCTCTGCCAGAAAGATACAAACATAGGTTCCCTGGCTAGTGTAGACAGGGCCATAGCAGGAAAGTAAATCCTCAAAGTTTACATAAAAATATGTAACTACCCAACATTTTCACCTGATTTACTCATGGAAACAAGTGTAACGATTGAATAACTATCTGACAGCTAAAGGAGAGCAACACTGAATATAGACTCTCTCTAAATGTTCCTGTTGATAGAAATCCTGTCCTTTTTTAATACTTGGATGATGCTTCCTAGCACAGATATTACATATATTGGGCTTCACCTACCTATGGGTGACACTTTGACCATATTATCCAAATATTAAAAACTGGTAGGTCTTTATTAAGAGGCAGCTAATCACTGCAATGCAGTGGAAAACTTGTGGAGGCAGCTTTCACCAAATCGATTCATACTACACCTGGATGGTGTTATTCATCCCTCAGCTTCATGAGCACAAAATGTATTCAGGCATTTTAAAAAAGAAACAGTTACACAAGGACCCTGACCTGATGGAAGGGGAAAGATTGGTCATGGAAAATGAAGGGCCCAGATCTGTGCATTCCCAATCAGACCCACAGAACTGAAGCTTGGCTACCCAGCCCCCTGCCAGCATGGCTTATTCATGTTGCCATGCTGTTATTTGCTTCCTCACCACAGCTATGAATTGATACCAACTTCCTTGGAAGCTAATGATGATACCAGCAGCATTACCATCAACCAGAATTTGGCACAGACTTTGGGCTCCCTTCCCAAAGAAGCAGGTTGACTCAAGCAGCTATTCCTCAGCTATACTTCCTCTCTAGCCAGTCACCCCCACCACCTCCCACTGAGCTCTCACTCCCCCAAAGCACAGTGTTTGTACCGAGGGGATTTCATCCAGGGCTAGGATAATTTGTTAAATTCCCCTGAGTAAGGTTTGAGAGACACTTGGTCCTCAGTGAACATTTTCTCTACACTAATTTGCCTGGTACATCTCTAACAAACATAACATGCATGTAAAATAATGAATTGCGGAAACTATGCTGCCATAGGTGTGAACTTCAGTGCTCTGTTGCAACAAGATGTTTCACCCTACTAAGGCTGATTTGCACCACTCTGGTCCAAGGAGCCTTAAACAT
The DNA here is from genome assembly GCF_015237465.2 of Chelonia mydas. NCBI lineage: Eukaryota > Metazoa > Chordata > Testudines > Cheloniidae > Chelonia > Chelonia mydas. The sequence continues at coordinate 157,815,999 of NC_057850.1, forward strand.
GGTTTAAAGTTCACCCTGAGGATTCCTCCATGCCCGATCTCCAGTGGCACCAATTCAGATATTTCCTGGAAGGGAGCAAATTCTGGTGCCCGCCTCCATCTCCATCAGGGACTTTGTTCCAGTCCCTGATCATTTCTCCAACTCCCGCAGGGAACCTGGGGCTCCGTCCGCTGGGGAGTCTCCCCTCTCTCTTACCCATACAGTGCATGAGCTAGGGCCTCGAGGAGCCAAGTTCTCAGTGGACACCCCTGCACTCCACCATAAGGGAATAAAATAAATAAACTCATTGTGCACTAGGTTGCAACCAGTGTTCCCTCTAATTTTTCCCACATAACCTCCATATTGGTGCACATAACAAAAATCATGTGGCGGGGTGGGGTCAAGGGGTTCAGAGTGTGGGAGGGGGTTCAGGGCTGGGGCAGAGGTTTGGGGTATGGGGGTGTGAGGGCTCTGGCTGTGGGTGCGGACTCTGGGGTGGGGCTGGAGATGAGGGCTTTGGGATGCAGGCTGTCCTGGGGCTATGGTGGGGGGAGAGGACTCCCCCCAGCCCTCTCTCCCTGAAGCAGTCCCTGGGCTTGGAGGGATAGGTGCCTCTCCCCACCACGGCAGGTCCAGGGCTCGGGGAGAGGCATCTCTGCACCATGCAGCTTAGAGGGAACTTAGGTCGCAACACCATTTGGCCTGGCTGTCCCGGCATCTGGATGGAAAGGCAGTGAGGCCAAATTTGATTTGTGTTGAGAACACATGCACCAGGTTGCAATGACACTCACTTCAATTTGGCCCGGCTGCCCCTCTCTACAGAGGGGCACCCTGGTCAAATGTCAGTGGCGTTGCGACCACACAACTGGAGGGTCTACAGACTGCTCCAGGAGCAGCCATACTGATGTAATATGGGACCACTGCTCTGCAGCCTATGGAGTTTTGAGCAAGTGCAAAAACCCTTGGGGGATGGCGGGGGTGTTTCCCTTCCAACCCCTTTCAACTGGTGCCACACCTTTTATCCCCTGGTACAGGGGGAAAAGAGCATGGCAAAGAGCCCTTATGCCCCAGCAATCCCGAGCTTCTGGATTGGCCCTTTGCTCTACAAACATTACATTTGGAAAGTAGCATGGAGCCTAGCAGCCCCAGGTTAAGATGAGAACAAAGGTTACTTAAGGTCACCCTTAAGCACTTCCCTCCGAAGATGCATGGGCTGTACCAGGATCTGGCCATCTGTGTTGCCTTTGCTTTTTAATAAAGAATGTGTTCAGGCATTGACAAGACCACAGGGAGCTAATGTTGATGACTGAGTCTAGGTGTTGTCTAAGGGATGTGTAGCTGGTAGTTTATAATTCTGTACATCATCCTTTGATAGACAATTCTACTCCTCTGTCATAAAATGTGCTGATTATGCTACGTAGAGCAATCCTCATTCTTGGGTTTTACTGAATTGTCAGATATGGTCACATGTGCTTTATCCTGAGAAATGAATAACTTTTTATAGTAGTGCTGTCATCTTCCATCAAGCGATCAAAATAATTCCTAAAATAAAAGTATTTTCCATCAGGGGGAAAAAAATCATGGAGCATCAAATTAGGCCATATAAATTAACACTTGTTGAGCAGATTGGATTATTGATAGTAAAATGAGCTAATGACTGCTGATATTGATGTTTATTGCATTTGATACATGAACAGAAACGAAGATTAATTAAGGAGACATTTGTTTGCTGTGGATGTAAACATTGATTTTATGGATTGATCTATCTAACCATATACTGTATATATTTTCATGGTATCTGAGTAACTGACCTATCAATGAAACTCATTTGGTATTGACTAATAACCTTAGTATAAAGTTATTACTTATGCATTTTACTATCAATTTTTTAAAAAAATACAGTAATGCCAGCCCAGTACTTATTACTTACTGCCTCTAATGTACCATGATCTCTTTATCATGTACATATACTGTAAGAGCAAGCCTAAAGGCAGGTGTTGATTGCTACATATTCTGAAATTTTTGTAGTCATGCACTACATATTAAAAATGGGCTCAACCACAAAATGCAGACCTACACATGGATTCTAAACTTCCCAAAAGTGGAGGCCCTTTGCATCTGAGGATTTGGTTCAGCTCCCTATAAAAATAGATGCCATTTGAGAAATTTGGCTCTGTATCCAGGTTCTAATCCTGAATCTGATCTCCAGAGTTCAATGCTATTGAGATCTGGCTTGCGCTTTGGCGGATCTACCTCTATTCACTATAATGTTGCATCCTTGTTGAGTGTTGACTAGTTTTAAGGCCATTCAGGGCAGTTTCCTGTTGGATCAGAAATTGGTGACTCGGAGTCCAGGAATTTTCTTACTGTGATTGGTTTACTTATAAAATGGACACAAATCCTGTTCCTGGAACAGAGAAGGCACAGACTTCACAAGGGAAACTTCCTTTTCCAGCAATCTCAGCTGAGGCACCAGCTGTCACCAATAAGCAGCTCTCTTGGTCCCTGTCTCCCTAGGGCTCTCTTGGAATCTAAGTGCTTAACACACAGTTCAGTTTTCCTGCCCCAGCCCTTGGCTTTTGCACCTGGGAAACCTGCTGACTCCAAAGTTCCTCCACTAGGATCACGTAGCCTTGGAAGGTGGATAGGCCATTAACTGGCCTTTTGTGCACCTGTTCTGCTACCCAAAGGAACCTCTGAAAAGGTTTATCTGCCCATCCACAGTGTGCTTTAATGCACATAGTCCCATTAGACCCAGATACACAAAGGTAACTGGACACCTAAACCCCAGATTTAGGCACCTAATTCCCAGTTTTAGGCACCACTGTGTTCACAAAACTCCTGTTCCTTTGCCACCAAAGCCTGTAGGTGTCTAGACTCACTTGGTGCCTAAATTTTCAGAGTAAAATTTCCCTAGGCATCTAAGTTTCTGCCTTTGGGCATGCACACTGTTGCCTCAGTTGAAACATCATCTCCTGCCTGGGCCTAAGCGCAGGGAAAGATAGGTGATCCTTCACCTAACTTACCTGTGGGGCCCAATCAGGTAGGAGTGCTCAGAGTCCACCTACTTGGTTCCATTCAAAATCTGGGAACAGCAGGCAGTGGTGCCCATCTTGTAACTTCTAACCCTGTGGTTAGAGCACTGAGCTGGGATGGGGGAGACGTAGGTTCAATTCCCCCCTCTGCCTGTGAGGAAGAAAGTATTCAAAGAGGGGTTCTACCACCTTTCAGGAGAGTGTTCTAACCACCGAGTTTGGGATATTCTGATGTGGGGCTCCCTCAATCCCTCCTGTTGAAACTGTTCCACTTTGTAAAAATACTTAAATAGTTACTGGAGGAGGGGAACTGACTGCTGAATCTTTCAGGTGGGTGCCCTAACCACCAGGCTACAGAGTGACTCTTAAATATTTGTACACAGTGGAACAACTTTGACAGGAGAGTTTGAGGGAATTCCACATCAGAATGTCCCCAGCTCAGCAGTTAAAGCACTCTCCTGAGAGGTGTGGGAGTCCTCTATTCAAATCCTTTTTCCCCAAGACAGGCAGAAAGGAGACTTGAACCTCGGTTTCCCATATCCTAGGCAAGTGCTCTAACCATTGGGCTAAAATTTGTAAGGTAAGCATCAGCTCTACCTCCTCATCCGGCCACTTTGTGTGTAGTAAGGTTCGGCACCTAGCTCATTCTCCTAAAAAAATGACTTAGGGCATGGCTACACTTGCAGATGTAGAGCGCTTTGAGTTAAACCTGCCTTCGTAGAGCACAGTAGGGAAAGCACTGCAGTCTGTCCACACTGACAGCTGCAAGCACACTGGCATGGCCACATTTGCAGCATTGGGAGTGGTGCATTGTGGGAAGCTATCCCACAGAGCACCTCTTCCCATTCTGGCACTGTGGCTTGTGGGAAGGGGGCAGGGCGGGCATTCTGAGTCCTGTCCCAACGCCCCATGATGCATCGGTTCGCATCCCAGCAATCCCTGTGCTTCCGTCCACATTTGGCACCATCTTTCAAAGTTTTTTGTACTGCACACTCTGTCTTCCCTTTCGGTCTGCGGGAATGGAGCCCAAACTGCTGAGGAGTATGCTGATGAGTCTTGCCAGCACGTCACGCTTGGCAGTCGAATTATTCCTTATGATCCAAAGTGATAGTGAGGGCTCCGACAATGATATCGACTCGAGTAATGCATATGACACGAGTTTGCTTGGGGCATTCATGGACATGCTCACCACCGTGGAACGCTGCTTTTGGGCTTGGGAAACAAGCACTGAGTGGTGGGATCACATCATCATGCAAGTCTGGGATGACGAGCCGTGGCTGCAGAACTTTCGGATGAGAAAAGCCACTTTCATGGGATTCAGAGTAACAGCCGTGTTAGTCTGTATTCGCAAAAAGAAAAGGAGTACTTGTGGCACCTTAGAGACTAACCAATTTATTTGAGCATGAGCTTTCGTGAGCTACAGCTCACTTCATCGGATGCATGCTGTGGAAACTGCAGAAGACATTATATACACAGAGACCATGAAACAATACCTCCTCCCACCCCACTCTCCTGCTGGTAATAACTTATCTAAAGTGATCATCAAGTTGGGCCATTTCCAGCACAAATCCAGGTTTTCTTACCCTCTGCCCCCCCACACACAAACTCACTCTCCTGCTGGTAATAGCCCATCCAAAGTGACCACTCTCTTCACAATGTGTATGATAATCAAGGTGGGCCATTTCCTGCACAAATCCAGGTTCTCTCACCCCCTCACCCCCCTCCAAAAACCACACACACAAACTCACTCTCCTGCTGGTAATAGCCTATCCAAAGTGACCACTCTCCTTACAACATGCATGAAAATCAAGGTGGGCCATTTCCAGCAGAAATACAGGTTTTCTCTCCCCACCCCCTTTTTCCCAAAAAAACCACACACACACAAACTCACTCTCCTGCTGGTAATAGCTTATCCAAAGTGACCACTCTCCCTACAATGTGCATGATAATCAAGGTGGGCCATTTCCAGCACAAATCCAGGTTTTCTCGCCCCCCACCCCACCCCCATACACACACAAACTCACTCTCCTGCTGGTAATAGCTCATCCAAAGTGACCACTCTCCCTACAATGTGCATGATAATCAAGATGGGCCATTTGTTCTCCCGCACCTTGCGGCACAAGGACACGAGATTGAGAGCTGCCCTGATGGTGGAGAAGCGGGTGGCTATTGCAATCTGGAAGCTGGCAACTCCAGACAGCTACTGATCGGTCGCTAACCAGTTTGGAGTGGGGAAGTCGACCGTTGGAATCATGTTGATGCAAGTTTGAAGGGCCATTAATCGCATCCTGCTCAAAAGAACCGTGACTCTGGGTAACGTGCATGACATTGTGGCTAGCTTTCCACAAATGGGTTTCCCTAACTGCGGAGGGGTGATAGATGGCACACATATTCCAATTCTGGCACCAGCCCACCTACCCTCCGAGTACGTTAATCAGAAGGGGTATTTCTCTATGGTTCTCCAGGCGCTTGTGGATCACCGTGAGCGTTTCATTGACATTAACGCAGGCTGGCCCGGAAAGGTGCATGATGCACGCATCTTTTGGAACACTGGCCTGTTCAGGAAGCTGCAAGCAGGGACTTTTTTCCCAGACCAGAAGATCACCGTAGGGTGAGTTGAAATGCCCATTGTGATCCTTGGAGACCCCGCTTACCCTTTGATGCCGTGGCTCATGAAACCCTACACAGGGAGCCTTGACAGCAGCAAGGAGCGGTTCAACAACAGGCTGATCCAGTGCAGAATGACTGTGGAGAGTGCTTTTGGCCATTTAAAGGGCCCCTGGCGCTCTCGGTGTGGGAAGCTGGACCTGGCCGATGACAGTATCCCCGTGGTTATATCCGCATGCTGTATCCTCAGTAACGTTTGTGAAGGGAAGGGTGAACGATTCACTCAGGCATGCAACTCGGAGGTTCAACACCTGGAGGCTGAATTTGAACAGCCAGAGAGCAGGGCTATTAGAGGGGCCCAGTGCGGGGCTGCAAGGATTAAGGATGCCTCAAGGGAGCAATTTGAGGCTGAAAGCCACCAGTAATGTCTGGTGCCCTGCACAGGAGTGAAGTACAGTGGTTCCAATGTTAGTAGGTATCTGTGTTTGCTACATATGCTGCACTGACTTGCAGTGCCTGTTGCTTTCCTGGGCTAAGGTATCTTTTACGTTATGCAATAATAAAGAATGTTTTCGAAGCCAAAAAATCAATTTATTGAAAAGAAAATTCATTTATTGAAAAGAAACACAACTGCTTGGGAAACAGAAAGGTCAAGGGGGTGGGGTGGGAAACGGTACAATCACAGATTTGCATATGTCCTGTTATCTACTCAGCCTTCCTGTCTGGAGTGCTGTGCAATGAGTGCTGCACTTCAGGATGGTTCTACTGCATGGTGATGGGGGTTGAGTGCAGTGGGTAAGGGTCGTAGTTTTCAGGGCTGGGTGGTGAATCTACAGGTGTTGGAGACAGGTGTAGGTGGTAAGAACCCGGATGTAGGGGAAAGTGGGCTGGAGGTGACATGGGGGCACCAGGGAAAGATATTTGGGACAAAGGCTGCAGTGGGGGGTCGGGCATGGTAGTGCTCCACCTGCATGGCTATGAGCATCTGGATCAAGTCTGCTTGGCGCTTCATTTTGCTTATCAGCTGATCCATGCTTTGCTGCCGGAGCACCGTGCTTTGGTGCTGGCGCTCCTCATTCTGCTGACGGGTCCTCCTTTCACTGTCCCGCCACTCCTGCACTTCTCGATTTTCATTACTTGAATGTTGTATTACTTCATGCAACATGTCTTCCTTGCTTCTATGTGGGCTCTTTCTGATTCTTTGGAGTCTTTCGGCTGGTGATAACACAGATGGCTGAGATGTCAAGGTTGCATCTGTAAAGGCAAAATGCAACACTTAACAGAGACAGCATTGTTCACACCAGACATAGCAATGATTCCCCTGTACTTAAGTGCAAGCACAGTCTACACAATAGCATAATTTGCCCATCCCAAAGCAAGTGCACATAACCGACGGGAGCCCCAAAATGGTGAGTAAGCACAGGGTCAAGCGTGACTGTTTGTTTCATGGCTGTACAGTCCTCTGGGTTTCTGTGCCTTGGGGAGAGCCAACAGCAGCAGGGGGCCTCTATACTGAACACTGTCCCCACATTTTCCACAGGAGTTCATCCTGGAAGATATCTTGCTGCTGAGGGTGACCTGGGAAGCAAGGGAGGGTCTTCTACTGCAATGGGATTCCAACCTGGCCCATATGCAGTTTGCCTGTGCAGCAATGGTCCTCCCGCCCCTCACGGCACAGTGGCGTGGACAAGTTAGCCTGACTGGGACAAGGACCGTAGTGGCTCTCCCGAGAAACCTGCACAAGCGCATTGCCCAAGTTCTGGATGAGACCTTTGAAGAGATCACTGAGGCTGATTACCGTGATGCAAGAGAGCACATCAATGCCCTATTCCGCATCTAGGCATGCAGGCAGCCCTAACCCTCCTCACCCCAAGAGCCCGCACCGAATAACTTCCTTCCCAAAATAAAAGCCGCTTACCAGGAACCTCCTCTGGTGTTTGTCCTTCCCCAAGCACCAGCCGCCGCGACTGGCTACCTTCCTCCTGGCTTGAGAACAGCTCCTGGCTGCACGCATCTAGAGATTCCGGGGTGTCTTCTTCCGCCTCAGCACCCTCACTCCTGCTTTGCTGCTCCTCCTCCTCCTCTGGCCTTGTTGAACTGGGCTCTGAAGTGTCCATGGTGGTACTCGGAGTGGAGGTGGGGTCACCCCCAAGTATCGTGTCCAGCTCTTTGTACAAATGGCAGGTCGCAGGGGTAGCACTGGAGCAGCTGTTTGCCTCGCAGGCTTTGCGGTAGGCATTCCGCAGCTCCTTCACTTTAATCCTCCACTGCAGTGTGTCCCGGTCATGGCCCCTTTCCATCATGTCCCTTGATATCTGCCCGCAGGTATCGTAATTCCTATGGCTGGAGCACAGCTGGGACTGGACAGCGTCCTCCCCCCAAACACTGATGAGGTCCAGCACCTCGCTATTGCTCCATACTGGGGATTGCCTGGTGCATGGAGGCATGGTCACCTGGAAAGATTCGCTGAGAGCACTCCACGCCTGGCTGAGCAAACAGGAAGGGGATTTTCAAAATGTCCAGAGAATTTAAAGGGCGGGTCTGACGGTTGGTCACCTGAGGGCAGGGTAGTAGAGTTCAAAGTGATGACCAGAGTGGCTAGAACAGGCAGTGTGGGACACTTCTGGAGGCCGATCAGAGTGCACTAACAGACCAGTGCGTCCACGCTGGCACTGCGGTGCTCCAGTGGGGGGTGCGCAAAATGTTATTCCACTTGCTGAGGTGGAGTAACAGGAGTCAGAACGCTCTACATGCCTTGCCAGTGCGGATGGGTAGTGAGCTAGTGTGCCCGGGGCTCCTTTAATGCACTGTAACTCGCAAGTGTAGCCAAGCCTCTAGATGCCTAAGCCACCTTACTCTAGAAGATGTGTTCCTGGTTGTGGATTGCTAGCAGAGCTAGGCACCTCCCTGCAGCCCATATTTAGGTGGCCATCTCCATAAGATGGATGGAGCTTAAGACCTCCACCCCTTGGCATCTTTCATCGGATAGCTTAGGCTAGGATCTACCAAGAATGCTGGCTTTTGTGGATCCTGTTCTTGGGTTCCTTTCTCTCCCCATTCATTGTATAGGGAACCCAGGAGCCAAACTCAGGTGTGTGGATGGCAGTGTTGTTCCTGTGATTTTCTAAGTACCTAAAAGTTAGATATTTCAATGCTCATCATCACAACACCCAAGTCCCTTTGTGGATCTGGGACATAGTGACTGTCTGGGTGCAGTTACTGCATGGTTACTTTTACTCTTTCTCTGCAGAGTTTCATCTGGAGTGACTGTACATCAAATGGCTCATACAATGCATAATATTAGCACCTGTTGTCATAAAAATAACATTCCAATATCAGATACTGTACAGGTAAAGGTAACAAAAATGTGTATTATGAGCAAGAATAGCTTCATTTGTGCCAGAAATTTATCATTACAATGTACATAGCAAAGAAGGGTTTGAACAATGTTCCATGTATTGAAAGTCTTCATTGCATATGGAGACAGCTACCTTTAAAATAGATGCATGGTCCAAATTTGTGTGTCTTTCTGTTGGGTCTACTTTCCTCATAAGGGAGCAAATGCAAACTAATAAGAACATATGGTTACAATGGTAATCAGATTAAAGGATTAGCTAATTGTGAAGAATTTCCTTTGCATTATCGTTGGTATTTTTAATTACTTTTAAGGGGGAATATGTTTGATTAGTGATGAGGCCAACATTTTATAAGCTGAAAAAATGGCAATGAGAATGTGCACTGTTCCTCTTGCACTGCATCACAGAATGCTTAACAGTGGGAAATGCATATAATCATTACTAATTATATTGCCAACCTGAACAAATGAGTTTGTAGATGTAATTTGTAAATGATAACAACACACTGTCCTTGATCTCACCTGGAGGAATATTCGTCAAGTGGGAATCTGAAAGTTCTCTCTCCAATGTGATTAACTTATTAAATATCTGAGAAATCACTTAGCAATGGCTTGATTGCAAACATATAGCAACTGTTGCAAACCTGTGGAGCTGTGTTGGAAATGTTCACATTCACACTGAAATGAGTTAAGAGAAAATATTTGTAAATTTTTTACCCTACAATTGCATGGTGAGATTTCCAAGAGATTGTTACTACACTGTTTAACTTAATGTCTGCCATCCAATGTGATCTCTCTCTCTTGAATTTAAATAGAAGATCTTAATAAAAGATGAAAAAAGTAAAAATGGTGTACAAATCACTGTCTGTTTGAGATAGAGGATAAAACTATCCTTGACTCCATATGCATATATATTTATATCACTGTGAACCATGATTAATTTTAGGCTGCTGGGGTGCTATGCTTTTACTTGTGCAGATTAGAAGATAGTTAAAAGTTTTTCAACCATGATCTAGGGAATTTTTCTTCTGAAGTTTGTGTTGTTACTTAACTGCTATAAAGATAGCAGCTAATAAAAACCTTTTGGGCAAATAAAAATACCCACTGCTGTTTATTTTGAGCTGGATTGTATTCAGACTCTAAATTCATGCAAGGACATAAGAACGCCTTTTCATTTGTATATATGGGATAGTCAGGCCTTGGATCCAGGAGTGCGGGAAGACAAGGAAGTAAGCTTGCTTCCACTCCCTTGCCCAAGTAATTGGATGGGGAATGAGCAGAGTCAGAGTGGTGGATGATAGTTTACCGCTGGTAATCGGACATTACTTATGTGCTTGAACTTTAGTACTTTGCTGGATCAAAGTCAGAGTGTTCAGCATGTCATAGGCTCAGCCCAGAGAGCTGATTTCCTAGTCTCTGTTTAAAGCACTGTACTAGACCATGCTCCCTCTATCCTGGTAACTCAAGGTGGGAAAGCCCTACTGGCTCACTAAGTATAGTCCCCTGCCAGTGCAGGATAGAATCCCTAAAAGGAAGGCAAGGGATTAAGATTATACTAATGCCACTTTTCCAAAAAACTCAAAAAGTAGCAAGAGCCCAATATGTTTTGCCTCTCTCTTTTCACAAACTATGTATAGTGTCAGTGGAGTCAACTATAAATACTCTGCATCGATAGTGTATGCACAAATATTTTAAGCAAATAACACTGTGACTGTAAACAGAGATATACATTTCAGAATCATATAGAATTTCTCTTACCTGATACTGTATATTTGAGTTTTTCATTTCCTGTAATGGAAGCCCGAAAGGACTGCATTTAATGTAAGGATCTAGACAAAAGCATAATCATCTGCTGGTACATAGACTTAGTCTTTAACTGTGGATGTCTCAAAACTCAAGCATGATGGGCTAGTTTCTCCACAAAATTAACTCAATGGCCCAAAGTGGCCTTAAAGGACACAGAGATGGTCAGCAGAGAAATTCCCCTGTGCAGGGAATCTCTCCACTGGTTTAGGCGGCAGAGCCCCTAGTGTAAAGAGAATGAATTGGCATGTTGAGGCTGGGGTGTGGGCAAAATGTGTAGCCCTAAGTTAAGTGGAAACCTGGTGGCTCTGAATCATGGAGCTGCAACTAGCTCCCTGCTTTCACGATTTTCCTCTGCACTTGACAAAGTGGCTAATTGGGGTTGAGATCTCTAATTAACATTCTATAGCTCCTGCGATTCTTATTGATCATCATTTGATCTCTGTCCAAGTCTGGCAGCATGAGATCTCCAGCATATGTCACTCAAACTGAAACCCTCAGTGACCACACAGCTTTTTTTTATTCCACACATTAAGAGAGGGTACATAAATAGTCAGTCATCATGTGATTTGGTGTCTGACTGTTTATGTACCTCTCTATAATGTGTGGAATAAAACAAGCTGTGCTGCCAGTACTAAAATATCCTCAGAATTTCTAAATATTATAGATGGCAATTTCCTAACTGAGAAAGTGTTGTAGCCAACATAGGGGAAATGTGTATTAGACCTCATCTTGACAGATAAAGAAGAATTTATCACAAAACTACGGATTAATGTTAACTTAGGTACAAATGAACATGCCATGATGAAATTTGTCATTTGCAATCTGAATAAAGTACAGACCAATAATATACACACATGGTTATTTAAAAGGGACAATTTCACAAAGCTGAAAACAGTTTTGAACCAAATAACCTGGGAGGAAGAATTTAATGAGAAAAATTTGAATAATAATTGGGAATTCTTCAAGAAAACTTTACTAGAAGCCCAAGTAGCCACAATCAAGGAAGGACATATTGGTTAAAAAAAATGACCTGGTTTAGCAGTGAAGTAAAGACCACTATAAAAAAATAATCAGCTGCCACTGGTGTCATCAGTCTCAGCAGAGAAGCCAAGGAATGAAGGATTTCTAGTTTAGGTATTCATCTACCACCCATAAACATAGTACTTCAGTGCTAGTATGGGAATAAACTATTTTATCACACCTAGAGGTGATTTTTCACTGTAAGGATTGAGGCACTTTAGCAGGACTGTTTTAGACTTGTTTTAGACTTGACTGTGGAAGCTTGCACTGTCAAGATGTATTTATTCCATGCATAATTAGAAAGGGGAAGTTGATAATTAATATAAATCAGAAACTAGGAATTGTAGAAAATTGATAAGGGAAGCAAAGGGATCAAGGAGAACTCTATGTCCAGCAGTGTTAAGGACAATAAAAACAGATTTTTTAAAGTATATGAGGAACAACAACCATCCTAAAAATGGTATTGGTCTACTACTAAATGGAAATGATCACTAATAATGCAGAAAAAGCAGAAGTCTTCAATAAATAATTTTGTTCCATATTAGTAAAAAACCAGAAGATGTACTCAGACCATATGATAACACTTTGTATTTCCCTAGTATCTCAAGAGGATGTTAAATAGCTGCAAAGAAAGTTAGACATATTTAAACCAGCTAGTCTAGATAACTTATATCCAACAGTTTTAAAAGAGGTGACTGATGAGATTGCTGGGCCATTAATGTTGATTTTTCAATAAGATTTGGAATGCTGGGGAACTTCCAGAATACTGGAAGAAAGCTAATGTTGTGCCAATATTTAAAAAGGGTAAACAGAATGACCCAGGAAATTATAGGTTTGTCAATCTGATATCAATCTTGAGCAAAATAATGGAGTGGTTGATACAGGACTCAATTAATAAAGAATTAAAGGCAGGTAATATAATTAATGTAAATCAACATGGGATTTTAGAAAACAGATCCTGTCAAATGAACATTTTTTATAAGATTATCACCTTTATCAAACAAACCTGTAATGTGGAGGTAATATACATAAATTGAACTAAGACGTTTGACTTGGTATTGAGGGGCATGTTGGTTAAAAAAATTAGACCCATATAAAATAAGGCAGACATTAAATGGATTAAAAGATGGCTAACTGTTTAAATGTAATTCTAAATGGGGGATCTTCGAATGGGTGCATTTTTAGTGGTGTCTCTATGTTGTTTAAAATTTTTATCACTGCCCTAGAGGAAAACATAAAATCATCACTGATAAAATTTGCAGATGACACAAAAATAGGTCAAATGGTAAATTATGAAGAGGACAGGTCACTGATACAGGACGATCGGGATTATTTGGTAAAATAGACACAAGTAAACAATATGGTTTTTAATACAGGAAAATGTAAATGTATACATATAGGAATAAAGAATGTAGCCCAAACTTAATAGGATAGGAGACTCTATCCTGTGAAGCAGTGACTCTGAAAAAGATTGGTGGTCAAGGTGGGTAATTTTCTGAACATAAACTCCCAATCTGATGCTGTGGCCAAAAAAGCTAATGTGATCATGGGATGCATAAACGGGAATCTCGAGTAAGAGTAGAGAGTAATTTTTACTTTGTATTTGGCACTGGTGCAGCCACTTCTGGAATACTGTGTCCAGTTCTGGTGCCAACAATTCAAGAATGATGTTGATAAATAGGAGAGGGTTCAGAGAAGAGTCACAAGAATTATTAGATGATTAGAAAACATATTTTACAGTCATCGACTCAAAGAGCTCAATCTATTTAGCATAACAGAGAGAAGGTTATGAGGTGACTTGATCACAGTCTATAACTATCCTCATGGGGAACACATATTTAATAATGGACTCTTCAATCTAGCAGAAAAAGGTATAACACGATCCAATCATGGGCGGCGAGTTCTATGGACCCGTGGTGCCTGGGCAACAGGAATATTCCTGGCCCGGGGCCCAAGTCCAGCAATGTTTGAGGCTGGGTCTCTCCCTTGGCCTTGCCTTCTGCCCTCAGGTGCTCCCCGCCCCCATGTGATTTAAAACATCCCAGGGCCCTCACCCCGCACCGGCAGTGCAGCGGAGCTGAGCGGCTTCCTGCCTGCTTGCTGCACATGGCTGCTGGCCCCGCCCTGCAGCCCCTGGGCGGGGTAGGTCTGTGTCCCGCCTCAAGTGCCCCTGTGGCCAATAGGAAGCTGCAGGGCTGTGCCTGGGGGTAGCAGCACACAGCGGACCCCCAGCCCACCCTGCCTAGGAGCCCCAGATAAGGGCTGCACCCCCACACTCCCTCCCAGAGCCTGCACCCCCTCCCTCCGCACCCCCTCTCATCCCCAAACTCCCTCCCAGAACCCAGCCCAGAACCTGCACCCAGCACCCAAACTCCATCCCAGAGCCTGCACCCCCACCCCCTTCCCACACACCCCTCCTGCCCCCAAAATCCCTTCCAGAGCCTTCACCCAAACTCCCTCCCAGAGCCTGCACCCCTCACCCCTCCTGCACCCCCACTCCTTGCCCCAGCCCAGAGTCTACACCAGGGGTGGGCAACTATGGCCTGGGGGCCACATCCAGCCCTTCAGACATTTTAATCCGGCCCTCGAGCTTCCTCTGGGGAGTGGGGTCTGTGGCTTGCGCCGCTCCAGATGTGCCGTGGCTCTGCATGGCTCCTGGAAGCACAGGCATATCCCCACTCTGACTCCTATGTGTAGGGGCAGCCAGGGGGCTCCGAACGTTTCCCTCATCCCAAGTGCTGCCCCCGAAGCTCCCATCGGCCGAGAACTGTGATCAAAGGGAGCTTCAGGGGTAGTGCCAGTGGACGGGGCAGCATGCGGAGCTGCCTGGCCATGCCTCTGCATAGGAGTCAAAGGGATGACATGCCGCTGCTTCCAGGAGCTGCTTGAGGTAAGCGCCGCCCAGAGCCTGCACCCCTGACCCTCTCCTGCACTCCAATCCCCAATCATGATCTCCCTCCCACCCTCTGAACCCCACAGTCCCAGCACAGAGCACCCTCCTGCACCCCCAATCCCTCATCCACAGCCCCACCCCAGAGCCTGGACCCACACCTGGAGCCCCCGCCCTTTCCACACACCCTAACCCACTGCCCCAGCCTGGAGCCTGCTCCTGCACCTTGAACTCCTCATTTCTGGCCCTACCCCAGAGCCCGCACCTCCAGCTGGATCCTTCACCCCCTTCCACACACCAACCCCCAATTTTGTGAACATTCATGGGCCACCATACAATTTCCATATCCAGATGTGGCCCTCAGGGCAAAAAGTTTGACCACTCCTGGCCTACACCCAAACTCCATCCCAGAGCCCAACCTCTTACCCCTTCTGCACCCTGCACCCCTCCTGCACCTCAATCCTCTGCCCCAGCCCAGGGCCTGCACCCCAGACCTCCTCCCCCCACCTAAACACCCTCCCAGAGCCTTAGGCAGGTGGAGGGCAGAGTTTTGGGGGGCAGGCTCTCGGAGTTCTGTGCACCACCAAAATTTCTACAAACCTGCTGGCCCTGGGATCCAATGGCTGGAAGTTGAAGCTAGACAAATTCAGACTGGAAATAAGGCTTTTAAGAACAGGCTAGACAAACACCTGCCAGGGTGTTAGCTAATACTTAGTCCTGCCTCAATACAGGGGACTGGACTGGATGACCCATTCAGGTCCCTTCTACTTCTACATTTCTATGATATCATGTTGGAGTATCCATGTCCATACTGCATCTTTGTTCAGCTGTCACCTCAGGGGGCTGTCATGTGTCTGAGTGGCTTGGAAGATAGTTTAGAAATCCTGAGAGTCTCTGACCTGATTTAATAGCTTTAGGTGTTGGAATCTGCTGAGTTGATATTACCTTTTGCCATTCAGGTTGTAGCCATTGGTGATACCAGAGAAACTCTATTTTGAAGTCCCCAGACCCCATTTTGTATCCCTGGCTTCCATTTTAAATAAGAAAGAGTCATTCCACCATTAAACAGAAGCTGCAGGTCAGAGTGCTAACTATAGAATTGGTGGGAAAACCAATTTGGCGGGGATCCAGCAGATCATAACACTGTTAGGTAAATAAAGGTTGCAAGTCAAAAACCAATATACTTGACAGTTAGAAATAAGGCTAAAAATAGAACTGAGAGCTAGGAGAAGAAGGCAAACAAATAGGATGATGTCATGTGTCTAAAAATAGAATTGAGAGCTGGTATAAAGGTCAGTGTGTCAGTTGACAGCTGACAGTTTGGTTCAGTTAAGAAGACAGTTGAGAGAGGGACAGTTAAGAGTTGACATTTAAGAAGAGAGCATTCTCCGAAGAACAGCAGCAAAGGGAATTCTGTTCTGTCACGAGACTTGAAGGGAGTTGAGCAGAGAGCTGAAAAAAGAGAAGAACTGCTGCCATCAACGACTTGTGGTGACTGATCACCTGCATAGGATGTTGCTAAATCAGCTTCATGGCTAGTCAGAAAGAACACAGTGAAAGAGAGAGAGACAATGCAGCATAGCTGAAACAGCGATGTCTGTAATTTGTATTCCTGATATTTCAATGTGTATACTTTCCTGGGTAATTTACATTGTCCTTATGGTTATTGTGCCATCATAGAAATTTAATTTGGCCATGCTAGTTGCAATTTCTTTTTTCTTTTACATAATGCTACAGTCTTTGCAGCCCAAAAAATTTCCTGATGCCTCACTGTGTATTTGACATTCTGTTCGTCTGTGTGTTGCTGCCTTATCTTTCAATCTGGCGCTAGTCTGAGTTTTGCAAACCATTTATTTTTGCTGGTTTGCACTGCATCAATGTCATATATGTGCACAGTCTCATCCTCTGAGTCACTGCTTGCTTCCTCAATATGGTGCATTTTTTTCTTTTCTGCAAGCTTTGCCGTAATGATTTCTCTTGCCACAATATTGCAAATGATTCCACATGCAGGGCATTTTCCCTTATCATGTTTTTCTCCAGTGTGCTCAAAGTTTTTCTTTTGACTGTTGTCTCTCTCTTCTGCATGCTATTTGCGCATTTGCTTTTGCACAATTTTTCTTGTATTTCTCCTTGTATTTTCATGCATTCCCTGTACTACTTGATGAATTCACTGTGTCGCCTCCACTTATGCTCACCATTAGGTTGTGAGATTGTTCACTAACTTTGTACATGTCTTGGTAGAGTCAGTGCAGACTCTCTGAGGATTCTCCTTCAAGTTTCTTTATCTTTCACCCTTATTACTAATCTATTATGAATAAGGTCATCTTTTAAGTTACATGAGTCAGCCATTGTGTACAGTTGGCGATATACTGATTCATTGTTTCTGAAGACTCTTGATTATACTTGTGGAAAAGATATCTTTTGTATGACATTTTTTGAAGGTTGAAAATGCTTTTGGAATGCTTCTAGGATTTTACATGGGTCCTCCTGGTCTGCTGCTGACATATCCAGATGTTGTTGAAGCATGTGCAGCATTTACCCATTACATCTACTAGGGTAGCTTTTCTTATTTTGTTTTCCTTTTTATCCAGCCCTGTTGCAATTCTGTAGTTTTCCTACTGTGATCTGAAGAATGTTCAGTTGCTAAACACATCCCCTTTCATGTCCATCTGCTCAGAATCAGGAATCTGGTAAGCTGTCGTGATTATTATTTCTCTTTTGTTTGCCTGTATATGCAACATTCTTAGATTCTAATTCCACATATCTGCAGGAGCCAACTCACATCTGACACCACATTTGGTGTTCAAGCATAAAAAGAGAGTGAGGGCTATGAAGTCCACAGGTGTGGAGGACCACTTGGTTCAGGCAGAGACATCCCTTAGGAATGCATTTATTAAAAGGGGAATTCTACATCCTAGTAAAAAGGATAGGAAAGAAATTGGTAAAGTACCGGCAGGAGCTAATGAGGAATAGTCAATGTAAAAGACTCCCATTTAAATATAACAAATGAAGAAGTCAAGCAACTGAATATTGAGAAAAGGTAAAAGTGCTTATATACAAGTGCTAGAAGTCTAAATACTAAGATGGGCAAACTAGGGTGCATGACATTAAATGAGGATATAGATACAATAGGCATCATGGAAACTTGATGAACTGGGATGGGATATGGGATGCAGTAATACCCGGTTACAAAATGTATAGGAATGTTGGGGACACTGGGCATGGCCACTAGGTAACTCGAGGGGATGGAAGACCATGAGTGTCGATGAAGCCCCCTCGCACTAGGCCCAAGTGACCTTGGCCCCCCCGGCCTGGAGGCACTCGCAGCAGTTATGCTGAGGATCTGCAACAATATGTTGCAAAGTCAGACTGTCTGAAACTAAACAAGGCCAGACAGGGCAGATATGGTAAAACACTGCTGAACAAAGCAGCTTTATATATATGGTTTAACAGATGGTACAAAGAAAAAGGGAACTAGCTGGTATCTGGATGAGCTGGCTATATGGATACTTAGGACAGCTTGCTATTGGGTAAGTATGCTGAAGAAAGGATGTATAAAAGTCTGTGTAACTTCCTGCTCTGTGTACAGGATTTGAGGTGAATATCTCCCTGTACCGTACTGAAGCTTCAAATAAACTTTTCTGCTTCTCCACCCCGTTGTGATTATTGGGTGATGCATTCCGGGCAACGAACCTTGCTGTTGCTTGCCTCGGGCACTCTGTGCCGGCAACAGGAATGACAGAGTAGGTTGCACTGGTGGGGGAGTGGCACTGTATGTGAAAGAAAACTTAGAGTCAAATATAGTAAAAATCTTAAATGACTCAAACTGTACCATAGAATCTGTATGCATAGAAATTCCCTGTAATTAAATTTAATATCCTTGTAAGGAGGAAAAGATATAGAAACCCACCAAAGTAGCATTTAACATCAAAGAAGGCAACTACACAAAAATGAGGAAGCTAGTTAAATGGAAATTAAAGGGAACAGTAACAAGGGTGAAATGAAATGCCTATAAACTGTATGGAGACTATATAAAAACATCATAATAGAAGCTCAAACTAAATGTTATACCCCAAATAATAATAATAATAATTAATAATAAAAACAGAGGACCAAAAAATGCCACCCTGGCAAAAAACAGCAGAATAAAAGAGGCTGTTAGAGGCAAAAAGGCATCCTTCAAAATTTGGAAGTCAAATCTTGGTGAGGAAAATAGAAAAGAGCATAAACTCTGGCAAATCAAGTGTAAAAGTAAAAAAAAAAAAAAAAGGCAGGCCAAGAAAGAATTTGAAGAGCAACTAGCTAAGGACACAAACAATAATAGCAACATTTATTTTGAGTTCATCAGAAATAGGATGCCTGCCAAATAGTCAGTGGGGCCACTGGATGAGTGAATTGCTAAAAAAGCACCGAAGGAAGACAAGGCTTTTACAGAAAACCTAAATGAATTTATTGAATCAGTCTTCAGTGCAGAGAATGCGAGGAAATCCCCACACCCAAGACTTTCTTATGTGACAAATCTAAGGAACTGTCCCAAACTGAGGTGTCAGTAGAAGAGGTTTTTGAAACAAATTGATAAATTAAACAGCAATAAGTCACCAGGACTAGATGGTATTTACACAAGAGTTCTGAAGGAACTCAAATATGAAACTGTAGAACTACTAACCGTGGTATGTAACCTGTCACTTAAATCAGCCTCTGTACCAGATGACTTTAGGGTAGCTACTGTAACTCTGATTTTTTAAAAAAAGGTTCCAGTGGGATCTTGGCAATTACAGGCTGATAAGCTTAACTTCAGTACCAGGCAAATTGGTTGAAACTATTCTAAAGAACAGAATTATCAGACACATGTCATGTAAATCTATGAATGGGAAGAGTCAACACAGCTTTTGTAAAAGGAAATTATGCCTCACCAATTTATTAGACTTCTTTGAGGGAGTCAACAAGCAGGTGGACAAGAGTCATCCAGTTGACATGGTGTACTGGATTTTCAGAAAGCCTCTGACAAGGTCCCTCATTAAAGGCTATTAAGCAAAGTAAAGATTCATGGGATAAGAAGGAAGGTCCCCTTATGGATCACTAAATGGTTAAAAGATAGAAAACAAAGGGTAGGAATAAATGGTCAGTTTTCACAATGGAGAGAAATAGCATGGTTCCCCAAGGATCTGTACTGGGACCTGTGCTGTTCAACATATTTATAAATTATATGGAAAAAGAGGTGAACAATAAAGTGGCAAAATTTGCAGACTAACAAAATTATTCAAGATAGTTAAGTCCAAAACTGAATGCAAAGAGTTACAAAGGGATCTATCTAAATTGGGTGATTGAGCAACGAATGGCAGATGAAATTCAATATTGATAAGTACAAAGTAATGCGCACTGGAAAATAGTCAACTATATACACAATATGATGGGGTCTAAATTAGCTTTTACCACAAAAGAGAGATCTTGGAGTCATTGTGGATAGTTTCCTGAAAACATCAGCTCAATGTGCAGTCTCAGTCAAAAACACTAACAGAAAGTTAGGAACTATTAGGAAAGGGATAGATAATAAAACACAAAATATGATAATGCCACTATATATGTCCATGGCATGACCACATCTTGAGTACTGCAGGCAGTTCTCATCACATCATCTAAAAAAGATATATTGGAATTGGAAAAGGCACAGAGAAGACCGTCAAAAATGATTGGGGATATGGAACAGCTTCTGTCCTATAAGAGATTTAAGAGATTGGGATTGTTTGTTTAGAAAAGAGATGAGGAAAGGGGGATATGATAGAGGTATATAAAATCATGAATGGTGTGGAGAAACTGAAGAGGGAAGTGCTATTTACCCCTTTGCATAACACAAGAACTAGGGGTCACCAAATGAAATTAATAGGCAGCAGGTTTAAAACAAACATTAGGAAGTACTTCTTCACAAAACACATAGTCAGCATGTGGAACTCATTGCTAGGAGATGTTGTGAAGGCCAAAAGTATAACTGGGTGCAAAAAAGAATTAGATCAGTTCATGGAAGATAGGTCCATCAATGGCTATTAGCCAAGATGATCAGGGACACAACACCATCCTGTGGGTGTCCTAAAATTCCAACTGCCAGAAGTTGGGTTAGGATGACCATGGATGGATTAGTCAACATTGCCCTGTTCTGTCCATTCGCTCTGAAGCATCTGGCACTGACCACCGTCAGACAGGATACTCAGCTAGATGGTCTAACCCAGTATGGCTGTTCGTATGTTCCTACAGCTTTATTCCTTCCTCCACATACACTGTTCTCTTTCATCAAGCACTTCCTGAAAATGGAGTTCCCCAAGTTCCTATATTATAGTGTCCCCTGTTGACATAATAACAGACATACTGGGTCAGACCAAAGATCCATCTAGCCCAGTATCCTGTCTTCTGACAGTGGCCAATGCCAGTTGCTTCAGAGGGAATGAACAGAACAGGTAATCATCAAGTGACCCATCCCCTGTTGCCTAGACCCAGCTTCTGGCAAACAGAGGCTAGGGACACCATCCCTGCCCATCCTGGCTAACAGCCATTGAACGCCATCCCTGCCCATCCTGCCTAATAGCCATTGATTGGGATGGTATTTATAATAAAATCTGCTATTCCAGAAAACTAAGTTGGCTTCGTCACATGAGGGAACACATATTTTATTCCTAAAACACACAGTTTTGCTAAGCTGTAGGCAGAATCTTATGTCTGATTTAAAAAAAAATAATGTTCTAAGTATCATGCTGACTTTAGTGGGAGTTGAGCCTTCTCAGGATCTTACAGAAGCAGCTCAGCACCTTGCAGAAGGCAAGCCTAAAACAGGATATTCATCTAGGGAATTCTCTTTAATTTTTTAAAATAGATTTTGAAATGAATGTGGGAGGATTGGAGGGACTAAAGTATTTCTTTTTACTCACAGTGATGGGTCGAACTGTGTATCAGGAACCAGTATAACGCCTAACAAAGGAATCAGCTTCCACTGTTTCCTTCTTTAACACCTAAAATACAAGAGTTCCTTGAGTTCATGTGGTTTTTCAACTATTTCCAAATCAGGAGATTAAATAATACTCTAAGAAACTATTTCAATGAAGAATCAATAGGAGTGTCATGACAGTTAGACAACAATTGCAAATTTTGTTTTATCCTACCCACTGAACTTTCTAAGGGTAACATTCTTGAACTTAAACCATTAATTTCAGCCTCAGTATTATTATCCATAATAATAATGGCTGTGAAAATAATTTCAGAGTTAGGTGTCACAGCAACCATTGGTCCCTCACAGAGTAGTTGTATATATTGAAATGGATTTACTGCCAACTTATGACATTCTTAGAGTCTCTCTCACCTGAACAATCTTGTCACATCCTGAAATAAGAATATACCTATGGAAATATTTTTAACAGTATATTTTCTAATTGGAACCATGATCTCTTCAGGGTAAGAATCTGATTGGTAGCTCCTAAAAAGGACCTATCTAAAGTATCTAAATAATGTATATTTCCTTTCACAGTGATTCTCCACAAATATGTTTGTCTAGTTCAAGTAGCCTAAAGGGACACTTGTAACTTAAATATGCCCCCAAAATTTTAAATTTAAATAAATATAAATTTTATAACAAAGCCAAACTTTTATAAAGCTTAAACTAATATGTTTCCATTAAAAAAAAATGCAGACAGGGTTTGCAGACAGGAGAAAAAAAAATGCAGACAGAAGACTGGGTTTTTAGTCCTGACTCTTCTGCTGGGTGAACTTGGGCAAGCCACTTCACATCTGTATAATAGGGATAATGATATTGATTTCTTTTGTAAAGCACATTGCAATCTACAGATAAAGAAGCTATGCATTATATTAATTATTTATTATTAAGTATTATTATTTTATTATATTAAACCAAATAAACATTCCTTGCAATGCTTGAAACACTAGCATTTCAGTAGAAATAAGAACTTGAAAGAAAAACAGAACACAAAAAATTAAAACTGACTTAATCTTGTAATAATCTAAGGTATTGCAGTCTTCACTATATTGGTCATTTTCTTAAAGCCTTACCTCCTGGAGTTAAGTGATTAGCTGGCAATCTTAGCTTTCATTTAAAAAACAGAAATTTTCTAGTCCTTGAGGTTGCAGAGAAAACCCTGATAATGTGAAACAACCTAAGTCTGAGAAACCAGAAGAAAAATAAAGAGTACCCAAATGTTTTTATTAATTATTATTATTATTTTTAACTGATCGTTTTAAGTCAGTCTGATGATTTTCTCAGGCCTACCTCATGATGTTTGCATGACTGGGATTAGCAATATAGTTACTGTGCTAAAAGGATGAGTGGGTGTTTTTGTCACACCCACAGAGAGTCCTATAGAGAGTGTGGCTACTCCTAGTGGGGAAGAACCTGTCCCAGGAAGTAATACTGAAAGGAAGTTCAGGGTTGTGTGTGTTGTTTCCTTCCTTTAGGAGAAAGGAAAACTGTCTGGTAACAGCAACACAAGAAGCAGGAGAGCAGCGGTCTCTGTGCCCTTTGCCAGTAATAATTAGGTATGGTTCTGTTATTTATTGAGTTTGTACTTGAGTATTGTTCCTGCTTGTGCTAACCAGACAATAGATAGATCCTGGGATTGCATAACAGTAAAATACTGGTATGGAAAGACATTTAATAAATTGGCTGTGCCCCTTTAATAAAGCAACAAACAAAAAGGTAATATTTATTCTTTGGCACCCAAATTTTAAGACAACCACAAGCAATTTGTTGCATACTTAGCAGTTTCTTTTATACCTACTGCAGAGTCAGTAATATTTGAATGGTTCAAGGTCAAATAATAAAGTAACAGTATCTCTAGTAGTTTGGGAGCTCACCACCAAGACAGGTCATTGTTTCAGCAAATAGTGTCTCAAGAGCGTCGCTACCAAAGTGGCTGAGGCTACACATGGAACGCAACTCCCCTTCTCCCCCCAAAAATCATTTGCTACATAGTTTCCATTTGAAAGCTAGGTGTTCCCCTCGCTATACTATGGGCAGAGGGTTTTAAAACAGCAGAATGGGGATTAGCAGTAGTGGCATGTGATACCAAGGAGAGATGTACTAATTATATTTCCTTAATAATGTCTGTTGGGCATTATGGATTTTGTGAAGGAAAAGCTGTGGTGGCAGCAAAACAAGGAAGAGCTGGCCTTATGATCTTCCCCTGAGGATGGCAGGTTTTGGCTGTTTTAAAAATCAAACAACTCCCTCTCTTCACCCACATGCTATAGTTAGCTGGTGAAGCAGAGGGGGCCTTCTCTAACCACTGAAAGTGGAGGGAAAACAATCTCTGATTCCTTGATTGAAAGCAGAAATCCATTTCCCCCCTTGGCCCACTACAGGGAAGAATCTTTAGCCCAAACAGTCTCTTCTTTTTACTCTTATGAAGTTTCATACCAGAGTAATCTTCTGGAGTGATTGCTCCTTCCTTTGGATCATAAACAAGTAAAGAAGAGTAACCCATTCCACCTATGAGAGGAAAATGCTTTTAAATGAAACAAACCTACCTGGTACTTAAATGACAAGTAGCCCTGAAAATCTCTAACCCAGATAAATGCTTATAAGACGCTCAATAAAAGTAAATGATCCTGATGTTTGGATTCTAATAGAGGGTGAAAAAACCCTCTAAAACATCAGCCCTGTAATAAATGCACTAAGGGATGAATGCCAGTCTTAAATAAATAAAGCCTTACGTATGAAAAGTAAGAACACTAAAATCCAAGGTATGGTATAAGAATGTATTAATCTAATGGGTCTGAGCTGATCTTGTATAGATGGGTGTAAATTGTGTGTAAATCCACAGAATGCGATGGAGTTACAGCTGCACTAAGTGAAATTAGACTCAGGATATCAATAACAGGTATATCTTTCCATCTGTAACCACCCTGAGTAACTAAAGATACTCGATTTTTTTATTTTGTGATGAATGAAGTCCTAGCTGTGCACAAGTAGCAGTTTTTGTAGTGCTGTGATATCAAAATGAATAACTGGCCATTTATACTATGGCTTTGGACAAACATTATGAAAGTATACCACCATAACCAATGATGTAGAAGTGGGCATATTGCATAGTGAAGATTTGTATGGCTGCTCCATATGTGTGGACCACAATCCAGTTTCAGGAATCACTTTGTGACGTTCACTTGCTATTCATACGTATATGTCCATTACTTTCCTGTCTGCTCAACTTGGAGAGGAATACACAATCTAATGACAATCATGCTGGTATATATTTTAATTACGGTTAATCATATAGATATTTCATCACTGCATCTAGTGATACTTAAACAGTTCTCTGTGCAGTGAATATATACAATTCACTGGAAACTCTGGCATCAGCTGATTTAACTGTTACCTCACTGATAGATATTTAGTTCACTGCCACAATCAGTGGCATGTAAAAATTTAACCACAAACATTTCTCATTTAATAACTTAATTTCTTTAGCTGCTGACAGATGTTTATTTACCCTTCCCACCACTGATGGTATTTCTTTTGCCACCGGAAGACTGAGGCACAAAAATGTAGCCAATGATATTTATTTCCTTTCCCTACACATACTCATTTATCACTCAGTTGGATGATACTGTCTTCATTGTTGCTTGCAACAACACTTAAACATTTAATTGGGGATATTTGTTTCCTTTGTTATCTTCAGAGGAGAACTAGTACATCTTGTGGTTCAGTAGCCATCTCTGCTCTTTTCGGGATGGGCACTCCACCTGCAGCAAGTCTCTGGGTAACTTGCAATGGGGGCATCACAGTTCCCAATTCAAAGTGTCCCCAGGTGTTCAGGAGGTTCCAGCTTCCCTAAAGCAGGCATAGTCAGGAAATATCCCTGGTGCTTGCACTGCCACTAGTACTCTGTAATCCTTACCAGTGTCGCTAGATGCACAATAGTTTATATTTTGGGGGGGAAGTACTTGGGATTCATCCTCCAAAGAACTAAACTGCTTCTATTTCTCAACCAGGACACTCACACCCGGGTACTCTCCTTTCCCTCTTACTCAGGTCCCATGGCATATGTCTTCATGGCCCTTCCATTCACACAGCTCCACTTTCCTTAACTATCATGAAATGGCTTCTGGAGATTCTCAGTCCTTGAACCCAGCTTTAAATACAGTGATGGGGGTTGGTGAGTGGTCTCCCAGTGTCCAGAAAAGCTTTTCTGGAATAAGGGGAGTAGCAGTTCATATAACCTGCTCTTTCATGAGAGCCACATCCTAATTCTGTTAGTAAGGGGAGAGATGCCTCCTTCCTGAAAACACTGAAGAAGGGGGGCCTGGGGGGGCAGAGGCAGGAGGCTCTGGGGATGTGAAAGATAGAAGGAATGAGAACCCTGAAGAGGGGGAAGAAATGGACATACACAAATTATATTGGCGTAAAGTGTTTTTAAATGACCCACCCTGTATCTTATAATATGTATCAGGTTGTAAAATTTGAGAGAGGTCAGGTGTAATAGAACTCAAAATGAAAAGTGCCTACAGGAATTCCATAGAATTTCATCTGGATTCCATCTTGTCTACCCCTGGTTCCTACGGATGTTCCCAGTGTACAATCACTTACTTGGGCTCTGGACTGCTTTAGGATTTTCCTGCTTCTAAATCTCAGTGAAAGGAACTTGTTGACACTTGATAAATTGTTTTTTCCTGCTTGTAAGCATCTAACTTAAGCTTTATGGCACTTATTGACTTTTAACCTCTAGATTTGACACTGAAGTTAAAAGAAGCTCATAAGGTGGGGAAGATGTATTATATTACAGCATGATTTGTGAATGCATGATTTTTCTTTCTATCAGTAAGTTACTTTATTGAGATCGTAAAAGGAAAATCAGTTTTTCATTTTGACCTCCTACATCTTTCCCATTAATTTAATGAAATATTCTGCAAGGAGTAAAAGAGATTCATTTCTAGCATCTTTTTTTTAAGCAGGAGAACAGCACCCAGGGGAGGGGGGAAGCATTTTACAATAGAAATGAAAGGAAGGTTAAGAAAAATGTATGTCTTCACTATGTTTTATTGAATATGTTAAACTTTGATGAAGCACAAAGGCACTACTACATATTTTATGTCAGGAGGTAATACGTTCTGAGGGACGAAAATGATAGTTATTCTCTTTCCCTACAGTCTTTTGTTGAGAGGAGCATACGTTGGGTCCATTAAAAACTGGACATTATCCATTCAAACTAATTACATCTACTATGGTATTTGTTATATCTCCCATTCCTAGCCTAGGGAACACCAGGAAGACTGCAGCAAAGACATTTACTTAATAGTTCCCAGTATATACCTAAATTAAGAGATTAGATGGCAACTAGAAATGCCAGGTGATTATGTACTCATTAAATAAGCAATTAACTATGCACATTTGTTATACTTTAGTCAGCACTCTTGCAATCTTTCATATCAATCCACATATTGCTATTCGTGTATTGTATTGTAACATGTGAATGAGCTTAGTAGCGGCAGCATGTAGATTGTAAGCATTTGGGACAGAGACTGTCTCTTTTACTACCAATTTGCACAGCACCTAGCACATGGAGCTCTCACCATTTTAAGACTTGTAGAGGAACGAGTAGGGGAGAATAAATTCAGGAAACAAAGCAATTTTCTGCTGCAGTTAAATAGAACAGTTGTGTTTTAATGTTATAAAATTTGGGTACAAGGCACAGTGTCAAAAAGAAACTAAAATGGCAACTACTGGCTGTGTAAGGAAATGATCTCCCATGGACTTTGAAATAAGCAATTTTCTGAAAACTGAGCCAGATGGAAGGTGCTGCCTGATGGAGATGTTTGCATGATATGAAGGAGACAGATGTTAGCAACTTAAAAGTTGCACACTTGCAAACATACAGTGGACAGAAAGAAAGAGATTGGCCATGCATGAGAATACAGTGGGTAAGTCACTCACAATGATTTTAAGTCTCTACATTTTTGAAGTGCTTGAGTCATTTGAAAACTCCTCAGTTGAAAGTAAAGACTTTCATGAGAGGAACCAAGGCTCACCGGACTCAAAAGATGAATGGATACCTCAGCTGCAACTCATGAGACTGTGCATTTATAGGTGGAGATGACATGGTTAAAACAGAGTTTTAATGGAGTCATTCTTCAAGGGCAAATGAAAATCTATTAACTGTATGCAGCCTGACCCTAGAGAATGCAAATAGAATAGCAGGAGTGTACAGAACTGGGAACAAATGAAAATACTGAGAAATTTCAGTGAGGAAGTACAAGAATAACAGCAGTGGCAAACAAGTGACCATGAGCCACAGAAATGCCAACTGGGTTATTTTTCATGACACCAAGCAGAAGTGGAAGCTTAGAAAAAGTGAGGAAAGACCTAAGTGGGTGAACTTGATGGATGTAATTGGAAGCAGAGGGGAAAATCTGAGCCCAATGTAAAAAGCGTGTGTGTGTGCGCTGTAGGGAGACGGGTATATTGCTCACTTGTGGTGATCAAATACTTAAAAGCTCTCAAAGAATCAGGTACAGTCATGGTAAGATGTGAATCAGAATTTTAGGACATTAACATTGTTCTGGGAATCAGTGTAAAGCACAGACACTGAGACAGATGATGCAGTTAGAACATGTCTGATGGAGGAAGCTAAATTATCCTTGAAGTTTCAAACTGATGGTCAAGTATTTTGATGAAAATGAGGAAATTACTTAGAGTACATGTTTCTCGGGCAATAGTCAGAGTAGTGCCCATTAAAGAAAAGAGATCATTAGCTCATGACCCAAGAGTGATAGCAGAAACACAGCAAAAAATATGTACAACTCAAAAAGGAATAGTTTGAAATCATGGCCAGTTGCCAAAAGTTTCCCCAGTTGCTTTAAGATTAAGTTGTAGGCACAGAAATGAACCACAAACCACTAGAACACATTCTAAACAAGCTATTTACTCCAGAAACATCTAAAAGGATAATCTTGAACTAGAAAAATATAAACTGCAATTGAGATATAGGCTGGAGAAAAGATGTCAGTTGCACATCATCTGTCATGCAGTCACCCAACAGGACATGATGCATATAAAGATCAACATCTGAAGGAAGAGCTAAACTGTATTTTCAAAAGACATACCTAGAACATATCACAAACTCTAAGATATTGTGCAGCAAACTCCAAAATATCTGATTTTTTAATGCAGAAATTGGCAAAAACAGTATTAGATGGGTGGCTTCTTCTTAGACATCAATGCAAATTCAAGAGTTCTGGGGTGATAGGATAAATCTCATGCAAGATCAAGGATGCAAAAACTAATTCTGCAAAGCAAAAGACACGACATTTTAAAGAAGGTGTACTAGGTACACTAAGGGTATGTCTATATGTACAGCACTACAGCAGTGCAGCTGAACCAACGCGCATCTAGTGAAGGTGCTCTATGCCGATGGGAGAGAGCTGACCTGCAGGCACAAAAAAAGCATGTCTGTGAGCAGTATTAGTTGTGCCGGTGGGAGAGGCTCTCCCATTGACATAGTGCTGTGCACATGAATACTTATGTCAGTGTAACTTATGTCGCTCATGGGGGTGGAATAGCTACATCCTAAGGAACATAAGTTTTGCTGACTTAGGCTGCAGCGTAGCCATAGCCTAAGACAGACATGCTTAGAATGGTGTTTGCAGCCATGCATAAGAGGTACTTTATGATGATGACCCAGTATGAATCCTCACATTGAGGTAATGTTGCGTAACTTTGCTATTTGGACACACTGAAGAAACAATAATTCTCTGCTAAGTAATAATAATTACTTTGCTTCTTCTATCGTAGATGTGAAGTATAACATTATCTTCAAGTTTAGGATATATTTCATAGCTTTATCTTTTTTTTGGTCTTTGGTCCATATTTATTGTAATTCCTTCTTAAATTCTCTCTTAACCAGACTTTTGAAGCCCTGTGTACTCAAATGGATTTCATATCAACTTCCTCATTTTAAGGCATTTTTCACTGTTTTATCTGTCATTTCATTTCCAGGTATCCCAACGTGTACCAAAATCCATGCTATTACTATATATTTACCTAATTATACTATCTCCATAGTTAAGGACAGTATTCAATTGATTAAGACATTTCTGCTTTCCAAGGTTCCCTTTCTGATTGCCATTAAACCCGATAAAGAATCAGACAGGAAAACAGCTGGAGTTGGGCATACATCCCTTATTCAGGTCAGTGTCAACAGTATGCCCACCAATTCCATCATAATGGCCACAATGTTAGATAGTCTCATAGATCTCTTAATTCTAAACTTAGGGATACAAAAGGCCATTCCGACATTACTAGTGTTGTCATCTTTTTATCCATCACTATAGATTTGGCAATGCTGACCCCATTTTCCATTTATAAACTTAGAAATTTTATTCATCATATTTGACAGTCCTGCTCTTCCTTTTATTTTATAGTATAATTCCAAATCCACAACTTCAGAGACAGCCATCCAGCTATAGTTTGATTTCCCATGACTAAAGATTTTAATCTTTTCCAGCCTTTCGATTTTACTCAAGTCTTTTATCCAGTTTTGACCCTGTTAACATACGGGA
This sequence comes from Chelonia mydas, assembly GCF_015237465.2. Lineage (NCBI taxonomy): Eukaryota > Metazoa > Chordata > Testudines > Cheloniidae > Chelonia > Chelonia mydas. The sequence goes on from NC_057850.1 coordinate 157,846,240, forward strand.
GTTTGTAGTGACCGGTTACATCTTGTCTACTTAATTCCAAACAGTCTTCAGTATTTGTTTAGAACTCTTATTTTCACATTTCCATTAACTTGAGACCAAAAGGTTACATCTAACAATTTCATCCTTAAACTTATAGACATTTCTCTGATAGCTACCTTCATCACACACAATGGTTTTGTAATACTCAGACCACATCCGATTCACAGATTTGTGGCTTGGATCAGTTCTCATTTTTAAGTGTTGATTTAGAAGATGAATTGAAGGTTTGGGATCCATAATCTGTACCTGGTTTTATTAATACCGTACAGCATCAGCAGTGTGTTCTTATTTGCACTCCAATTGTTCCCAGCAATACTTTAAAGCAGATTAATCCTATCTTTACATTTAGTCTTGATATTATCTATATGATCCTTCCAAGTTAGTTTATCAAACATAGCTCCTAAGAATGTACTATTTTTGGTGACGATTATTCCCTTTGTTTTAGTAACTGAGAACTTAAATCCCCAAGTATCTCTCCATTCTGAAATCCCTCTGAGCACTTCATTGCTTCTTTCCACAGCTATCTTAAGTCCTTTTTGTTTGGCCCATTTAGCACAGTCATCTGCAACTAGGATAATACTTATGCCTGCCCATATACTCTTTGAGAAAATTAATCTTTATGATAAATAGGGCAGGGCTGATAACAAGCCCCTGTGGAATGCCATCAGTAAGGCTATACATATTTGACAAAGCCATCCCCATCCTCACTTATAAGGTTCTGTTACTTAAGTCTCTTATTCACCAGGACATTCTTCCTCTTATTCCAACTGTGGCTACTTTTATCCAACACGCATTCCCGCCATAACATGTCATACACTTTTTGTCAGTGTCCAAAAAGACAGTTATAATAAACTCTGTTCCTTGTGCTTTTTTGAATTTCCAGTTCTAATTTACAGTATGATCAACTGTGCATCTTCCTTTCCTGAACCACTTTGTTCATAGTTGAGAATTTATTTTTTCTCAAGTGTGTTACTAATATCCTGTCTGTCTTTCTTTCCATAATATTGCCCACACATAATATGAATGCAACAGGTCAATATGCATCTGGTCTTGTTTGTAATTTTCCAGGGTTTTCCTATGGATATAACCACCAATTGATTACTTTTTTCCCATATACTATTATATAATTTCAATAAACCCCTTAAACTCCCTTTCAGTAAAAGCTTAATTAATTACACTGCATATGCTACCTTTACCTGGGGCTGTTTTTTTTTTTATTTTTGGATATAGTGTTTTGGGGGGGAGCAAATTAGAAAAGCAAATTAGGGACTCTTTGCTATGCTGAAATCCCACCTAGCCATTTAGGAGCTCACAGCTTTCTTCAGCAAAATTCTTTTTTGTTCTCTAAACTCTTTACTTTGATTTGTATCACTACTAACTTTTTGCAACTCTTTTGCTAAAATATCTGGTTTGCTTAAGTTAGAACTTTAAACTTTATTGTTTACTGTAAGATCAGAGATACCTTTGTTCCTTCTCTGTACCTTTTTAGAGACACATAAACAAGTTAAACATTGGAATCTTTGTTCATTTTCTTTCTCTTTTTCTTTCTTTTTAATAAGTCATTGTGCCACCACTTTAAATCTTTTATGATCCGTTAAATCCTTACTATTCATTGTACTTTTTCCTTGTGTGTATGCTTTATTTCTTTCTTGCTGCTTCTACAATTTTCATTCCATAAAGAAAACAGATTTCTTAATTTGTGGCAATTTGATATCTTACATACAGTTATGATGCCTGCTGCCACAATTCAGATTATTATATTATCATGAAATTTCCTCTAAATTATCACATATACAACTGATACTTAGATACACACACTTAGTCTTAAAGAGTCCCTAATTTGCTTTTCTAAGTTTCCAGGTAGGGATTCCTTCAGTGTTTTCAATACTACCTTGGCATTGATATATAATTAGCATAGGGAAGTGATTGCTTCCCATTCCATCTTCTTTGTATATTTCCCAGTTGCATGTATTTCCTATATTGCTTGTTGCAATTCCCAGATCTAAACATGAAAAGGTTCCATCTACCTAATTAAACCTAGTAGATGGTCCAGTATTTAGCAATACCAGGTTACGCACGTCAGTTAAAGTATTCTAGGCATTTGCCTTTATAATCAGTTTTCCTGCTTCTCCTTAATTCATCATGGCTATTAATGTCTCCACAAATAATGTACAGTTTTTTGATACCTTTACCTAACTTTTCCAATTCCAGATTGTCTGTCTGTCTAGTTTTTACATGGGTTTTAAGTATTATAGATAAGACTATGATTTTGTCATGGGCATTTTTAGTAGAAGTTGTGGACAGGTCATGGGCAATTAACAAAAATTCATGGAAGCTGTGACCTGCCCCTGACTTTTACTAAAAATGTTCATAACAAAAAGGGGGAGAGAGGAGGGTCCAGCACCCTACCCTGCTGTAGCTGGGAGCTGTGGCCCCTTCCCCGTAGCTGGGAGGGACCTCCGCCTGTGGTGGCTAGGGAGCTGTGGGGATCCCCTGCCACCCGCAGGGACTGGGGTGTTCCGGGGGTCTCCAGCACCTGTGGAGGCTGGGGAGGTGCTGGGGGATTCCCCCCACTGCCACCCCACGTGGCAGGGGTACTCCAAAGCTCCCAGCCAGGCGGGGAGGTCGGAGCAATGCTGCGGGCTGAAGTCACGGAGGTCTGCGGAGGTCACAGATTCCGTGACTTCTGCAACCTTCATGACCAAAACATAGCTTTAATTATAAATGTGTATAAAGGTATTCTGCATAGGAATCTCAACAGTGTTGCACTCAAAGTTGAAGTTCTGTATATCTATCTTGACATAACTAAGACCTTTCTTTATAACTATACAGACCCCTCTGTTGGGATATGTATGGGTCAAGTAGAGATCTGGAAAGCTGCTAATGTGCTGGCATATTTTGCCCTTCCCTGTTGCTTGTAAGAATTGATAGGTGTTGCAGCTGCATAAGAAATGTGGGGATCTAAAGGATATCTATTGGGTAAAGCAGTGTTATCTCCTCCTCCCTTCCTTTCCCAGCTACATAAAGAAGCCCTGGCTTATGGCCCCTTCGTCTTTCCCCTGAGAATTGCTAACCAGGGAGATTTGTGGCAACAAATTGTTGCAAAGAAATATATTTTCAAGGTAAAATGCCTGTGTAATATGTGTAATGCTGTGCACAATAAATAGGGTGGGTTTACTAACAAAATGGGTGTTTTTATGACTTAATAAGGGGTTTTGGGGGTTGTAACGGATGTAGGTGTGTACATACTAAAAAACAAAAGAAATGTGCTGTAGCTAATTCAGTGCTTACTGGACAATTGGGTCCAGGGGAACAAGTGTCGCAATAAAGAAGCCCGTACCCATATCTATCTCTGGGTCAACCTGCTCCTTCTTCTAACACCCTCCTCTTCTTGTTGTTTCTCTGTCACAAATTCTGGAAATCTAAACATGCTTTCTTAATAAACATGTTTCTTCTACACATAACAACCTGAGGTTTACTTTCCATTTCAAAAACAGTTTACTTTAATTCCTGACCATGTGTTATTAAACTATGTGTATTCCGGTGAAAAGTCTTAAAATCATGTTGTTTAAACTACTTTATTACACTCATCTGAAATTGCATGAATGTGGTCTATCGAGAAATGCCTACATGCAAATATTTTTCTGACACATTTTTTATAATTTTTATTACACTAATAGACTTTAAGGTAAGAAGGGACCATCATGATCATCTAGCCTGACCTCCTGCACATTGCAGGTCACAGAAGCTCACTCACCCGCTCCTGTAATAGACCCCTAACCTCTGGCTGAGTTACTGAAGTCCTCAAATCATGATTTAAAGACTTCAAGTTATAGAGACGCCACCATTTACACTAGTTTAAACATGCAAGTGACCCACCAGAGGAAGGCGAAAAAAGCCTGGGGTCTCTGCCAATCTGACCTGGAGAAAATTCCTTCCTTATCCCAAATATGGCAGTCAGACCCTGAGCATGTGGGCAGTACCTAGCAGTCAGACACCTGGGGAAGAATTCTCTGTAGTAACTCAGAGCCCTCCCCATCTAGCATCCCATCACCAGGTGTCAGAGATATTTGCTGCTAGATGTTGCAGATCAGCTACATACCATCCCCTCCATAAATTTATCAAGCTCTATCTTATTCTTTTAGTCTTCTTCCCTGTCTGTAAAGTGCAACTGATTACGTCTATCTAGCAGTGCATCTTTTTTTTATTCCCCTTACGGTATCTGTCCTGCACTGAACTGTGTTTAGTTGTACCAGTAGCTCTTTCCCTTGATTGGCATTTTCCTTTTCCATTTTCCATTGTGAAAATCTTTTGGTTGCTTCTGCACAGGATATCTCTAGCTCTTTCTGCCACCTTGCACCCTTGGCATGCTGCACAGTGCTTATTCCCACTCTTGCTGCATTTTAGTATCGTTCCTCCTATACAAATGTTCTCCACATTTACCACACCTCATCTTCCCCTTACAGGCAGCTACCACATGCCCAAACTTCTGTTATTTATAACATCTCAAAGTGGCTGGGAGATATGGTTTAAGCAAGAAAAGTTCACATCCTATTTTAATCGTGTCGGGTAGCATTGCACCTTTAAACGTTACTTGGACAGCTGTGAATGGTGTGGGTTCTCTCCCGCTCTTGCTAATCAGTTGCTTAACAAATGGCGCTTGGTCCTCATCTATACCCCTTTTACTTTCATCCTCAGTCATGCCCAGTGGAACTCTGTACATTTTCCCTGTTGTTTCTGTCCTATATTTATGTAGCTGGCAAATTACTTTTATTTTTCCTAATATTGTAGTTTTTTAAGAAGTTTCTCAGCCTGTTCTTATGTCTACATTCTATTAATAAATCTTCACCCTGTATTCGTTTAGCTCTTAATAAATCTCTGTTACATCATCTAATCCATTCCACTGTTTCCAAGGGATTAACATCTCCTGGTTTTACATCATTAGCTAGTGATTTGACAATTATAAGATGTTGCTCCCTCTCCTTACTCTTTACCATCCCTGTCTGCTCCCTCTTCTTCTATATTTTTCCTTCTTCCTAGTCTGAATTCATTCCTCATCCCTTGCTGCTGCTTTCTCATTTTCCAATGTAACTTCTAGCCTTTGCCTCTCAGCCTGTAATTCCAGCTCTGCTCAGCCAGACAGAAGCAGAGCCAGGCTTCCCCCTGCTGCAAGTTCAGCAACCCTCTCCTCCAGCAACCTATCTTCCTCCAGCCAGACCAGACCAGACCCAACCCAGCCAGCCAGCACCTGGGCAGCCCTAAACCCTCTTCTTCTTAAATTTTATGGCATAGCAGACTCACACACTGGTTCTATAACCACCACGTGCTAGATTTCATGGTATATAGTTATTCTCCCCCTTTTCTCAATAAATAAATCAATTAAATATTGCTTTCTGTATGGTGCCCCATTTTCCTGATGCTCTTGCAAGGTATTTTAGTGTATACTTTGTCATACTGAATCCCCTATCGGTGTTATACTGTACGCACAGAGCATGTGATCAACTGTTTCTTTGACTTTGCATATCTCATGCAGCCCATGTCTTTGCATTTATTAAGTAAGGACAACTTACTGTTTAAGCCATAATGTATGGGAAGTATTTGGAGTAGAGCTATCTCACTCTTTCTCTCAGGTTCTTGTAGTATGTCAATATTTTTGATACTAGCATATATTTCATGAAATCTTTTCCCCCTTGTTTCTTTTGTCCATACTTCCTGCTACTCCTCTTATTTCATATTTAATTAGGTTTTTAAACTCTTGTTTACTTAGAGGGATCTTTATGTCCATTTATCTCATCTTTACAGCATTTTTTGCGACTTTGCCTGCCACCTTTTTTCTTGCTATCCCGACATGTGCTGTGATCCTTGCTATTTCAGTGTTTACTGTCATCTGTGCCAATTCTGTTACTAACAATATTTCATTTTTTATATCATTTCTGCTATCTGAATTCCCATTTTTGATTGCCATTTGTCTTGACAGTGAATCTGACAGAATGACAACGGAAGTAAGTCTCACATCCAGTATCCAATGTAAGGCCAACATTATCCCTGCATTATTGACCATCATATAACGGCTACAAAATTTGATAGTAGGATGGATTTCTTTATCCCATTGTTGGGATGCAGGATGCTGTCCCCACTGTCCTGGTTTTCTCCTCTTTAAACCTATTTGTACATATTTAGCAGTGTTTGCCCCATTTATCATGATATATATCAATTGTCTATATTTAATATATTTAGCTCTCCTTTTTTCTTTCAGTGTATATAGTTCCACATTTATATTGGTGAGTGGGCAGGGTAATGTTCCACCTATAATGCATTTCCCAATGGTGATGTATGCTAATATATTTTAAGTCTTTCTTTTCTCTCTGTTCCTTTGTCCACAGTTCAATCTTCTTAACATGAGGCATTTTTTCCCTCTCATGCTGTCCACTGAATTCCCAGCATTCTTCATATATTTGTTTAGTGTTTCCATCTTACCTCTGTCCTAGGACTTTTGCCCCAAAGATTAAGTCCAATAATTTCATTCTTAGTGCTACAGGCATTTCACAAGCAGCTGTCTACATTACACACAAGGGGGTCATGATGAAGGCACCACATGCTATGTGTAATGCTTGGGCTTGGATTGAGTGTAGGTTCCTTAGGTTAGTTTTTGATGCTGAACTGAATGCCTGGCATCTGTACTGCCTGGTCTTACTAATGCTCCTTAAAACATTACCTTTGCTTTCTTATCTGCACCCCAGGTGGTTCCAGAAATACTTTAAAATAAAAACCTTACATTTATTGAAAATATTTTCAGTGGGATGCTTCCATGTTAGCCTGCTATCACATCTCACACTCTGAAATTTGTAGCTTTTAACTATACTTATTTTCTGCCTATATAGTGACAGTTTATAATTTTTTAAAATTTTCCTTTGGTTTTGGGAATTGAAAATTTCAAGCCCCACGTTTCTCCATTCTGCACTCTTCCTAAGGGCTTCATTAAATTCACTTCTAGGCTATTTCCTGGTTTCTCTTTTTAGCCCATCTGACAGAGTCATCTGCAAACAAGGAAATGTCTAGTCCTGCACTCATCCTTTCCTGTAGATCATTTATCATTATGCTGAATAAAGTAGGGCTGATGACACTCACCTTTGGAGTGCCATTTGTGATGGTGTATATAGATTCATAGATATTAAGCTCAGAAGGGACCATTATGATCATCTAGTCCAACCTCCTGCACAACACAAGCCACAGAATCTCACCCACCCACCCACTCCTGTGAAAAACCTCTCACCTGTGTCTGAGCTATTGAAGTCCTCAAATCGTGGTTTAAAGACTTTAAGGAGCAGAGAATCCTCCAGCAAGTGACCCATGCCCCATGTGACAGAGGAAGGCGAAAAACCTCCAGGGCCTCTTCCAATCTGCCCTGGAGGAAAATTCCTTCCTGACCCCAAATATGGCGATCAGCTAAACCCCGAGCATATGGGCAAGATTCACCAGCCAGATACCCAGGAAAGAACTTTCTGTAGTAACTCAGATCCCACCCCATCTAACATCACATCACAGGCCATTGGGCCTATATACCATGAATATTTAAAGATCAGTTAATTGCCAAAATCATGTTATCCCATCATACCATCTCCTCCATAAACTTATCGAGTCTAATCTTAAAGCCAGATAGGTCTTTTGCCCCAACTGCTTCCCTTGGAAGGCTATTCCAAAACCCCACTCCTCTGATGGTTAGAAACCTTCATCTAATTTCAAGTCTAAACTTCCCAATGACCAGTTTATATCCCTTTGTTCTTGTGTCCACATTGGTACTGAGCTTAAATAATTCCTCTCCCTCTCCGGTATTTATCCCTCTGACATATTTATAGAGAGCAATCGTATCTCCCCTCAACCTTCTTTTAGTTAGGCTAAACAAGCCAAGCTCCTTGAGTCTCCTTTCATAAGACAGGTTTTCCATTCCTCGGATCACCCTAGTAGCCCTTCTCTGTACCTGTTCCAGTTTGAATTCATCCTTCTTAAACATGGAAGACCAGAACTGCACATAGTATTCCAGGTGAGGTCTCACCAGTGCCTTGTATAACGGTACTAAAACCTCCTTATCTCTATTGGAAATATCTCGCCTGACGCATCCCAAGACCGCATTAGCTTTTTTCACGGCCATATCACATTGGTGGCTCATAGTCATCCTATGATCAACCAATACCCCAAGGTCCTTCTCCTCCTCCATTACTTCTAGTTGATGCGTCCCTAGCTTATAACTAAAATTCTTGTTATTAATCCCTAAATGCATGACCTTACACTTCTCACTATTAAATTTCATCCTATTACTATTACTCCAGTTTACAAGGTCATCCAGATCCTCCTGTATGATATCCCGGTCTCTCTCTAAATTGGCAATACCTCCCACCTTTGTATCATCCGCATACTTTATTAGCACACTCCCACTTTTTGTGCTGAGGTCAGTAATAAAAAGATTAAATAAGATTTTGTTCCCAAACTGATACCTGAGGAACTCCACTGGTTACCTTCCTCCAGCCTGACAGTTCACCTTTCAGTAGGACGCGCTGTAGTCTCCCTGTTCACCAATTCCTTATCCACCTTTCAATTTTCATATTGATCCCCATCTTTTCCAATTTAACTAATAATTCCCCATGTGGCACGGTATCAAACACCTTACTGAAATCTAGGTAAATTAGATCCACTGTGTTTCCTTTGTCTGAGGAATCTGTTACTTTCTCAAAGAAGGAGATCAGGTTGGTTTGGCACGATCTACCTTTTGTAAAACCATGTTGTATTTTGTCCCATTTACCATTGACCTCAATGTCCTTAACTACCTTCTCCTTCAAAATTTTTTCCAAGACCTTGCATACTACAGATGTCAAACTTACAGGCCTATAATTACCCAGATCACTTTTTTTCCCTTTCTTAAAAATAGGAACTATGTTAGCAATTCTCCAGTCATATAGTACAACCCCTGAATTTACAGATTCATTAAAAATTCTTGCTAATGGGCTTGCAATTTCATGTGGCAATTCCTTTAATATTCTTGGATGAAGATTATCTGGGCCCCCCGATTTAGTCCCATTAAGCTGTTTGAGTTTCGCTTCTACCTCAAATATGGTAATATCTACCTCCATATCCTCATTCCCATTTGTCATGCTACCATTATCCCTAAGATCCTCATTAGCCTTATTAAAGACTGAGGCAAAGTACTTGTTTAGATACTGGACCATGCCTAGATTATCGTTGACCTCCACTCCATCCTCAGTGTTTAGCAGTTCCACTTCTTCTTTCTTTGTTTTCTTCTTATTTATATGGCTATAGAACCTTTTACTATTGGTTTTAATTCCCTTTGCAAGGTCCAACTCTACTTGACTTTTAGCCTGTCTCACTTTATCCTTACATGTTCTGACCTCAATAAGGTAGCTTTCCTTGCTGATCCCTCCCTTCTTCCACTCCCTGTATGCTTTCTGCTTTTTCTTAATCACCTCTCTGAGATGCTTGCTCATCCAGCTTGGTCTACAACTCCTGCCTATGAATTTTTTCCCCTTTCTTGGGATGCAGGCTTCCAATAGCTTCTGCAACTTTGTTTTAAAGTAATCCCAGGCCTCCTCTGCCTTTAGATCCATAAGTTCTTCAGTCCAATCCACTTCCCTAACTAATTTCCTTAATTTTTGAAAGTCAGCCCTTTTGAAATCAAAAACACTAGTTGCAGATTTATTTTTGTTAATCCTTCCATTCAGTTTGAACTGAATTAGCTCATGATCACTTGAACCAAGATTGCCCCCCTACAACCATTTCTTCTATGAGGTCCTCACTACTCACCAAAACCAAATTTAAAATGGCATCCCCTCTAGTCGGTTCAGCAACTACTTGATGAAGGAATCCATCCGCTATCGCATCCATGAAAATCTGAGCCCTATTATTATTACTAGTGCTCGTCCTCCAGTCTACATCTGGGAAGTTAAAGTCTTCCATGATCATGCAGTTTCCATTAGTATTTACTTCATTAAAAACATTAAAGAGGGCTCTATCCACATCCAAATTAGATCCTGGCGGTCTGTAGCACACCCCAAGCACTATCCCAGGGGAGGCTCTAGTAGTTTTCTTCCCCAATGTAATTTTTGCCCAGACAGACTCGGTCTTATCTATTCCATATATGCTAGAGTAGGTTTTCCCTACTCTGATCTGCATAATTCTTTTACTTAAGAAATCCTTTATCTCCCTAGCTATTCTTCCTATTGTATGCACTAAGCCCTCTCTCCATATCATACACTTTTTCAATATCTAGGAAAGCCACTATCAAATAACCTTTATTGTTAATACTTTTTTGTGCTTCTGTCTCTATTCTTACTATATGATCAGCTGTACTCATTCCCCTCCTGATCCCACTATGCGCATTGTCTATAAGTCCATTGCTCTCTAGATTTGTTGTTAATCTTTGCCACCATTCTTTCCCCGTACATGATGTAAGATCAATTGACCTGTATGCACCAGGTCTTGCTCAGAGCTTACCTGCCTTCCACACTGGGACCACAACCACATGATTCCACTCCATTGGTAGCTCATCTTTCCCCCATATACTGTTGTATGGTTTTAACAGTATTTTCAGACTCCTTTCCTGCAGGAGTTTTAGCATTTCATTATATATGCCATCCTTGCCTGGTGCAGACTTTTTTCTTTAAGCTATAGGTTTTTTTAAAGTTCCCTCATACAGATTTTATTTAATATTGCACCCTTATCTTCCTACCACCTCTTGTAGTGCTCATGATTCTCCTTAATTATTATTTTTTCCTCATTTGGATTTCTGTACCCTGATTTTCACCATTCCTAACATTGTGGAATATTTCTGCTAGGGCTTTTGCTTTTTCTTCATTAGAGCTTTTTATCCATTGGCTTTCTACAATGAGGCCTTTATAGAATTGCTCTTACTCCATATTCCATTCATTGTCCTAATCTGCCTATATACCTTTGATGTTTTAATATCTTTCTTTATTTTTTCACAGTACTTTTCTCCAGCTTTCTTCCTTGTGCAATTTCCTTTTTTGTTTTTATATTCACTAAGTCCTCAGTATTCATTGTATTTTTTTTTCTTATATGCTTTATTCTTTTCCTTAATTGCTTTTTTACACTCCTCATTCCATCATCATGGATGGTTTCTGCCTTTAGGTGACTTGATATCTTAGGTATAGTTAACTTTGCTGCCATCATGATTCCCTTAGTGATATTGATACTAAATTTAATGTAATCAGTAATGCATAGTTCATTAATATTTTGATTATATTTGCTTCTAAAAAGTTCTGTTTCCTTTTTTTTTAATATTCCTAGTAGGGTGCCTTCTTCCATCCTCAGCATTGCCTTTTCCTTGATATACTATAAATACCAGGAAGTAATCCCTTCCTATTCCCTCCTCTTTATTGACTTCCCAGCTGCACAGTTTGAGAATGGTAATGGCAAAGATGGAAAGACAAACTCCTTAATTACAGAAGCCAAAGCATAACACCCAAACCATTCCAAGACATGGCACAATCTAGTTGTATTTCTAGCTTTCATTTTAAGTCTCTCTTATAACAAGACAAGGTACCCATGCAGGATGGTAATCCATTGTTATCTGGGGTCTTAGACTCCTCTTTCCCCATGGTCAAATAGGTTCATAGATTTTTAAGTCCAGAAGGAACCATTATTGTCTTCTAGCCTGACCTTCTCCATGACACAAGCCAAAGAACCTTACCCAATAAATCAATAGCTGGAGAAACTTTTTTTTAACTTCTTTTTTTCTTTCCTTTCTTCCTGGCTCTAGTCAATTGTTTGGTCTTTGGAATTTATTAATAGCCCCAATATAACAATTCCATTTGTATTTAAGCTTACAAGTCACCCTTAAGTGACTCATTAGCTATATCACTATATTACTAAGTTAACAGTTCTTGACATTAGCAGTATGAGCCTTCAGAAAAATAAATTGGGGCCTGATTCTCATATACAATAAGACAACTTTATCCTATTCTGGCAGTGTAAATGGCCTTAGACTGGGTGTCAATGGAATTACTCTTTTCAGACTTGGTTTTCCGCGAAGGCACCCGAATAGGTTTATTGTTGAGAAAGCATGGTAATAGCACCTGGCAGACTCTACGAGGATACTAAAACATGTATGCTCGTGACAACGGACACAGCTCAGTCAGTGGTGGGACTTTCCACTGCTCCCTAGGCTGGCCAAAGATACTCCCTCTGAGATACATCTTTATACACCAATACAAACAAGTTATTACTGCCCCTTTGACATAGTTATTTACTTCCCCCGACGTCGCTAGTTATTACCCATTATTTTGTACGTTTGATTAAAACATTTCTATTATGTACTGTCATTCTGACCTTATCTTTTAGAAGGGATCAGTGTGTTCCTGTTATGCTTGGGAAATGTTTTTGTGCCATCCTTAAATATTGGCATGTTCTGGTACCACTTAATACTGAAATGTGTTTGCATAAGCACTCTGTGACTAGCATTTCTTAGAAGTGTATATTTCTGCAATATCAGCCTTGTTTTTGCCAAATTCTGTAAGCAGCTCCTGCCTCATTCCAGGCCTCTAATACAACGGCTTATGTCTCAGGTTCTCTTCCTATTACATTCAGTACATCTGGCTTCCCAGTCTACCTCTCATTCTAAAGAAAAACTTATTCAGGTTTACAGCGATTTTCTTTTCTTCTTTCAGTATTTATCTCTCTAACTGGCTCTTGTACTGTTAAAAAATAATACAAAAGCTGTTATCAAGGCTATTTCTAGAGCAATTACACTGGTGCTAAAATTAATACAGCTAACAAAATAGTTAATGTAAATTCTACAATAAAAACATTGATAGTTGTTAAAAGAGTAACTTTCTTTTTTCTCAAACTTCTTTTCTATTACTCTGGCAATGGAGTATCTACATTAGCTGGGGCTTTTTGTTTTACTTTATAATTTATGCAAAACGAAGGATAATACAGAGTATTGTCACAGAGAGAGAATGGCATTGTGTCATGCTCTGAGGAGTCCAGTAAAATTTGTTTCTTCTTTTGGAGAATAACTTTTAAACATTCAGCCCAAAATGTTCAAACTTGGGTGGTTTAACAAACCATTCCGTTATCTTTGAGTTTTCTTTCTTTCTTTGCATCTCTGGGTTGCAGTCAGAACACCAATAAATTGGAGGAGCTAGAATGCACACCCCAGGTGGGCTGTGGGTACATCCACACTTGGAGCTGCAGGAATAATTTTCAGCTTGGGTGGATGTGCATGCTCTAGCACACTAAAAATAGAAGTGTAGCTGTGGTGGTGCAGGCAGTGGAACAGGCTATTTACTTGAGTAAATACTTGGAATTCTGGGCAAGTTTGTATTTGGGGTCGCTAGCCCACGCTGACTTGACTACATTTCTATTTTTAGCATGCTAGTTCAGTCAAAGCTACTGCTCATATGTCTACCAGAGCTGGAAATTACACCCCCTGCTCCAAGTGTGGATGTACCTTGAACAGAGCAATCTATCTCTGAAGTTATGGCATTGAAAGAGGATAACATAGGAGAATTTTGAAAGCTATAACTCAGTGGTTCTCGACTGTGGTCCACCCACTTGTTCAGGGAAAGCCCCCGGCAGGCCGGGCCAGTGTGTTTACCTGCCGTGTCCGCAGGTTCGGCCGATCACGGCTCCCACTGGCCGCGGTTTGCTGCTTCAGGCCAATGGGGGCTGCGGGAAGCGGCGCGGGCCGAGGGATGTGCTGGTCGCCTTTCCTGCAGCCCCCATTGTCCTGGGACGGTGAACCACGGCCAGTGGGAGTCGCGATCGGCCGAACCTGTGGACGCGGCAGGTAAACAAACCTACCTGGAGTGCCAGGGGCTTTCCCTGAACAAGCGGTGGACCACAGTTGAGAACCACTGCTATATCTAGTGGTTATACACACAATTCCCCACTAATTTCAAGGGGAGTCAAGAGGCTAAATCCTGTAGCTGGGCTTTAGAAAATCTCCAACTGAGGGGAGTTCCTTCAAACCATCCCTGTAGAGAGTTTCCTAGACTTTCAGAGTTGGCTTTGTACAGGTTTCTCTTAGCTTTTTGTCTGTGAAGATCATGGGCTCTTAACAGATTATTTCTCCTTGATTGGTCTTGAGTTGGACTGACTCGAATCTCTGTGGTTTTCTAGGTCTCTTGACACTCAGTCTCGGTCAACTTGATTGTTTAAACAGCTAGTGTGTGTATAGCCCAATGTCACACATTCACTGAACTGGCCTGCTTATTTTTAATGAATAGATGAACAGAACATGATTAGAATTGTTATCCTGAGTCAGTTCTAAACATCTCTGTATGACAAAGTGAGTAACTTGTGGTCATCGTGGTAGTATTAGTCTAACAAGCCACAGAAGTCAATGTTGCTTTTTAGCAAATATGGCTGCAATTGTATTTTTCTGACTGGTGGTAATGTTGTCTTCTAATAAAAGTTTAGAAATGGCGGTTTTGAATGTTAGGCTCATGCCTGCACTTTATACCTACTTTTCTTATTCATCTCCCAAAACAATAAAGAGCATTGTGTCCACTCAGTGTGTGGTACAATACTAACATGATAGTAACATGTAACTGAGTTCAATATCTTGAAAATAAATCTGCATGACAATCTTTTTTTCTAAACAAGAAATGTAGAAAATAAAGTGTCTGCAATTACAAGTTTTCAGTTGAAACAGGGTGAATCAGACCACATATTAATAAAATTATAAAGTATAATATTTAAATAATTGTGGGTAGAGCTGTCCAAAAAAATTTCATCACCTTTTCTAAACAAGGAAGTAGCTTTTTGCCAAAATATGTTTTTGTGAGAATTTCCATGTTTGCCAAATTTCTTTAGACTTTTATATATTAAAAAAATAGTTCTTTACAAAAGAATTCTGCAAAAAATATGAAAATAATTTCTATTTGTCAATTTTTTTCAAAATTCTTAGTTTTTATTAAAACTGAAAATAACTTTTTTTGTTTTTCTGTTTTTGAAAGTAAAATGTATTTCTGACCATCTCTTTTTATAGAAATTTTGGAAGGTGTATAATTGACTGTGGTTGGAAATTGCTATGTATATTATTAGAACTAATTAATATTTTCCAAATTTTGAGTTTTGTAAAAATGTGTTTCAATATAAACAAATGAGGGAGGGAGAAGAAATGTGTTCAAAACTAAAGGAAACTCAAGCATTAATTTTGAGTTGTTTAAAACTACCACTAATATATGGAGTTAGTCATATTACCTATGCTTAAAATGCATTTCTGGGCATTACCTAGAACAGTGATTCTCAACCTTTTGAGGCTACTCTACCCCTTTCAGGCGTCTGATTTGTCTTGAGTACCCCCAAGTTTCATCTCACTTAAAAACTATTTGCTTATAAAATCAGACATAAAAATGCAAAAGTGTCAGAGCACACTATTACTGAAAAATTGCTTATGTTCTCATTTTTACCATATAATTATGAAATAAGTCAGTAGGAATATAAATATTGTACTTACATTTCAGTGTATAGTATATAGAACAGTATAAACAAGTAATTGTCTGTATGAAATTTTAGTTTGTACTGACTTTGTTAGTGCTTTTTATGAGGCCTGTTGTAAAACTAGGCAAATATCTAGATGAGTTGATGTACTCCCAGAAGATCTCTGTAGATCCCCAATGGTACAACATACATCTATTGAGAACCACTGACCTAGAAGATACTTAATCTCCTTCCCTCCTGCCCCCAACTTACTTGCACTGTCTTGCTTTTTCTTACCTTTGGCAGAAACCATCTACACTTTCCTTCCTTTGGCCTGTATCGCTTCTGTTCTTTTCCAGCTTTAATCTTCTTCCTCACTCCCTTTTGTTTAGTTTCCTGGTGCTTCCTTCTTTTATCTGGAATTTACTCATTCTCCAATCTTAATCCCTCCTGTTGATTTAGTCTCTTCCCAAGCACAGATACTAACTCCCATTCCCTATCTCCAAGTCTGGGAATGACTCTGCTATATATAACCCATAACTATTACAATGTGTTTTCTGTGCACTGCACCTTTAAATTGAGGGAATGCAGAGTCATTTACCACATTGTGCTTGGAGACACAGCCAGATTCTGAAGAGGTACCTATATTGTGCTTGAAGAAAAGGAGTACTTGTGGCACCTTAGAGACTAACCAATTTATTTGAGCATAAACTTTCGTGAGCTACAGCTCACTTCATCGGATCATTCAGTGGAAAATGAAGCGAGGATGTTTTTATACACACAGATCATGAAAAAATGACCTTACTTTTGGCTTTGTCATTTACACAGAAAGGATATGGGCTTTGGCAACATTTTTTAGGAGTGGAAGGATGATTTCATATGCATGATCTCCCAGCCACGAGCTGAAATGCAAGGAAATAGGCATCCTGCTATTGTTTAAGAATGTAAAATAAAATATGTAATCAATCAACGAAGACTTATTAATGGATTGTTTAATTTTAAGAATTGAAAAGATTCACAAGGATTGTCATGTCTTCCAGCTTAATTAGATGCAAATGTGGTCCCATTTTTTCTTCATTTTCATAAACACTATTAAATGTATTGTGATTTTTTGGCTATTTTTTACTGTCATGCAGTATAAGTAATTAAAATTTACTCTGTCTTTGAACATCTGTCTTGATGTACTGTATGTCTATACTATATTTGCTGCTGGTATGTTTCGTTACACCGTATTCTTGGAATTTCTCACGTATTGTCAGTTTACCTGTATATTGCAGTAATGGAATGTACTTAGAGTATGAAATATATCTCCATCTACTAATAGTAAACCCAGATTTCTAAAACAAATATTTGACTGAGAGTAAGTAATGAAAAATCACAGTTTAGCCCACATGAACAGCTGGATAACAGCTAATTTACAGCATACAGTTTTATAATAGAATCTGCAAAAACATTTATAATAGAATCCAAACTAATGCAATTGAGCGTGATTTATTAGACAGTGTTTCACCATTGTCCAGTGTTGTTTGATCATTTCAGGCCTAATCCTGCAGTTCTTATTGAGTCAAAGCTCCTTCTGTGAGATTTATCTGAGTAAGGATAGCAGGATTGCAATCTATTCATTGATTCCTATATCAGTTGTCATGGGAGTCATCAGTTCTATGATTTACATGCTTTAAAAATACTCACTGAGCTTTAAGAGTTTTGTGCTTGAATGAGATTGTGGATGGGTTCATGAATTTGTAATGGTAACAGTTCTGTAAATTTCACACAGAGCTGCAAAGGTTAATCCTGGTTAATACTGTAGCTGACTTTACTATTGGCTAGTTCTTTGGGTCTGGCAAAGTTCTGTTCATTGCATGACCTAAAGGCAGATGCAGGGGTCACAAAGGCTTGCTTTATGACCTCCAGATTCTTGGGCCATCTAGGGACCAGTTGGTCTGCTCTGTCTGGTAATGGCTCCCAATGGGCCTATATCATAGCTGAAGATCATCACATTACAGAGATGCTCTATTGGCCGTGGTAGGGTGGAATTGGTAACACCTGCTTCTCACCATCCAAGAATGCCCCAGCACTGATTAAGCCATCTCTTTATGCTGCAGGACCTGTGCTAATGGGATTAGGAGAATCTGGTCCTATATGTTCATGAGGTTGCTCCACAAAGGAAAAAAAACAAAATCTGGAGATCTGAGTGGGGTTTATAAAGGTCAGTTCTGGGTCAGCAACTCCTTGGGGCAAAGTCATTCTTGCAGTGCATGCACTGTGCTCACTTGTCTGCAGGCAGCACGTTTGAAAAATGCAAATTTGTGTCTCAAACAGTGTTCCTCGTTTGGGTGCCACATTTTTTAAGCAACTTCTCCTTCAAAGTGGCCATTAAATATATTCCTTAATTATACATACACAGTTTTGGGGGAGGGGGCAAGATTGCCTGCACTCACAGGAGCTGCCTGTGCAAACAGAGGACAATACCCTTCCTTCCTTTGGTCTGCCAATGACTTCAATACTTTCCTTCTGTCCTTCTCCCACAGCTGTGTCTATGCCTTCCATGCTGCCTTTTCTGTTTGGAATACCCTCCTAGAGCCACCCTCTTTGTCTCATTCAGCTCCCTCTGTAAAATGTACTTCTGCTGCAAAGCCTATAACAACGGAGAGTTAAGAGCATTAATCTAAAAATCCCCCAAAACTGACAGCTATCAAGATGTGTACCAGGCTTATTGACCTGAGTGACCATGTTATCTTATTATAGTTGCTTTTATGCCTCGTCTCTCCCCCGTTCTACCTCTGCTGCCTTTTGCTATGTTTGAGCCTCATTTTTTTGAGACCTAGTGAATTTAGGTTGCAGTCCTGCAACCGGGTCACGTAGGTGGAACTTTGCTCCTACCTGGAATGTTTGTGAAGTCATAGGGGATGTCTTCACTGCAGCTGGGAGCAAATCTCCGAGCCTGGGTAGACAGACTTGTGCTAGCAGGGTTTAAGCTAGTGTGCTAAATGTGGACGTTCTGATTCTGGCCCTCAAGCCCATCCAGTTCTCTGGGCATCACAGCCCGAGCTGAAATGGCCACATTGCTATTTTTAGTGCACCAGTTTGAGCCCCACTAGCATAATACTGTTTACCTGAGCTTGGAGGCTTGGTCCTAGCTACAGTGTAGACATGTCCAAATGGGCACCTGTCATAAATATAAAGGGAAGGGTAAAAACCTTCCTGTATACAGTACTATAAAATCCCTCCTGGCCAGAGGCACAAAATCTGTTACCTGTAAAGGGTTAAGAGCTCAGGTAATGTGGCTGGCACCTGACCAAAAGGACCAATAAGGGGACAAGATACTTTCAAATGGGGGGGCGGGGGAGGTTTTGATCTCTCTGTTCTGTGTGCTTGCCGGACATAGATCAAGGAAGCAAGCAATCCAACTCCATTAGAATTAGTAAGCGCTAGCAAGGGAATGTGTTAGCTTATTTTTGTTTTGGCTTGTGATTTTCTCTGCGCTGAGAGGAAGGTGTATTCCTGGTTTTCTTTTTGTGACTTTAAAGTTCGGCCCAGAGGGAAATCCTCTGTGTTTTTTAATCTGATTGCCCTGTAAGATTATCTTCCATTCTAATTTTACAGAGGTGCTTCTTTTACCTTTTTTCTTTATAATAAAGTTCTGTTTCTTTTAGAATCTGATTGGATTTCTTTTTAGTGTCCTAAAAAAAACCCAAGGTTGGTCTGTGCTCATCTTGTTTATTCTCAAGCCTCCCCAGGAAAGGGGATGTGGGTGCTTGGGGGGGATATTAGGGAGGAGTAGGAACTCCAAGCGGTCCTTTCCCTGAGTTTGTCTAAATCACTTGGTGGCGGTAGCGTTACCTAATCCAAGGTACAAGGGAGAATTTGTGCCTTGGGGAGTTTTTAACCTAAGCTGGTAGAAATAAGCTTAGGGGGTCTCTCATGCAGGTCCCCACATCTGTACCCTAGACTTCAGAGTGGGGAGGGAACCCTGACAGCACCCTATGGATTCAGGAGGCTGCCCACATACAGCTTAATACAGTCATTGAAAATCATATGTGTAGTGGCCATTTTTAGGTTTGTTAGTTACTCCTAGGGCTGAACTTAGGTAGCTGTTTAGGGGAGAAATAATTGACTGCTAGTTAGGCTACTACTCTGGAGGTTGAGAAACCCAAGTTTAATTCCCTACTCCATCAAGAGATTTCTGGTGTGACCTTGGGGAAGATACTAAGGAGACCATTTTCAAAAGGGACTGAGGAGGCTAAGATTCACTGAAAGTGAGTGTGACTTAGACTTTGAAATGGCTACATCACTCTTCAAAATGACACTTCAGTGCCTACATCACTTAGGGCACTTTTGAAACATGTGCCCTTAGTTTCTCTCTTTGCCTAGGTTCTCCATCTGAAAAATGGGGAAAATAGTGCTCCCATACCTCACAGGGGTGTTTTGAGGATATTACATTATTGATTGTGAAGCACTTGGATGCTGTGGTAATGGGAGACATATAATCACTTTAGATAGAAGATTCAAGGGTATTAAGAAAAAACTGATAATAGGGGAAGCTACTGACTCAGAAATTTGATGAAGTATTCTTAAAACAGTGGTCCACATCCTTAACCTAGTGTAAGATGATGCAATTCTATTAACTTGAATTGAGCTACACTGATTTACACCACCAGAAGATCTGTCCCAATATTCCTCATAGATGGCTTTCAATGACTTATGACATATGCTGGGCACAGTGTTCTCGCCATCTTATCGGTCTACAGTGCTCCGTGTCCTCTCTTTTTCCACTTACTGGACTAGCAATGTACCATGCTATGCACACCTTCTGGCAGCTCATTACTACTCTTCCATGCAACACCCCTTGAATCCATGGTGAGCACTGCTCACCTGCCCCGCTCCTCACAGATATAACAGCAACCCTCCTTAACTTTTCATCTTTTCATCTTCATATCTGTTTATAAATTCGTAGCATTAATACCAAGAATCTAAAAGAAATAAAAACTGCAGAGATGAAAGTGCATCCCAGCCATGATAAATTTGAGTGAATTACAACAGTAGGGGTGTTATAGTTCAGGATTTAGGAAGGGTAACCCAGTGAGTACACGCTCCAGTCTTCATTTTTCATCATGAAGGAGCTCAGGGAGCTTGAGTTTTACAGCAACTACTTCTTAAAGATTAATTTTATTGACTGTTCCCTTATAATAAAGAATCATTCTTATTTTTAACACGTTTAGGTTGTCATTAATTTTCCAAAAGTTAGATGACAAAACATTTTAAAATACAGAAGCAAATTTAATAAAGATCCTATTCTCAAATTTACATTCCTTGAGGGCAGCTCCTAGATAATTAGATCAAGAGGTGTTTCTGATTTATGCAGAGACTATATTGGTGTTTATGATACTATGATCCAAAGGGATTTATTATACTGTTCTCTTTGTCTATTTATTTCAGTCATTCTACCATTCATAGCACCCGGTGATTCCAGAGAGTAAATCACCTGGACTGGAAAAACACAATTTTATAGCTATAAATTATTGGGCAGTAAATTACCTTACTGGAAAACACACTTTTGGTGTGAAATTTTCTTACAAGAAATGCTTATGATCTCATTTGGTTTCCCCTTTGCCACTGAAATTTAAATAATTTAGTTTTTCATTATTAATTCATACTGAAGTAATCCGTGAATGTTTATATTCTATAAAGTGCATCTTTTAAATTATTTAATTGCTTACATGATTTCAATAAACATTTATTTAATTTTTCATGATTTATATATAATACACATTAGCACATGATGCCAAACAATGTAGCTCAGTAGAAAGAAGCTCCCTTTTTTAACAGAAAGAACTGATGAAAATATTGAAATGGCACCTGGCAACTTTACTTGTCCCTGCTTCTCTTTCCACACGTACTCTGTTTATAATGTGTAATGTGACCTTGTACTATATTTACTATTGAAAATGATTGGTGATGTGGAAACAGAATCAAATTTATAATCCTTCTGACAGGAGGGATTTATAGAGGCTATTTAATCTTGTTTCTAGCATAAGAACTCGGTCTACTAGTGAAGTGTTTGGAGAATCAGTTCACAGGTGAAACCCAATTTAATGAGGCATTACTCATGAACAAGAAGGAAACTTATTTCATAGGAATGGGTGCTAGGGCAAAGGAACAACTGCAGTTTACCGGGGCTACTGTATAAATTCTATGAACTTGGTCCTCTGGGTGGACAAAGCTGCTATTGTGCTGAAATCAGTGGGAACATTGCCTGTGTGAAGGCTACAGGGCTAGATTATTGTGAGCTAGATCCTATGTGGATGCTAAACATTCAGTTCTACCCAGAGCACAGTTTATCTGAATGGGAGACACCTAAGGGCAGAATTTGTCTGTCTTATTTATACATATTATTAGGTAACATGGGACATTTACAGTGATTAACTCCTGAAACAGTGAGTAGTCTCACTGATACAAATTAGAAGGCTTGCATATTAATCTTCTACTCATTGTGAATAAGAGTAACAAAATTTGGTTCATGTTGCTTTAGGGCCAGATCACGGATCCTGATTTTGTTTTTATTTATGCTAGTGCAATAGCTCTCAACCTTTCCAGACTGTACCCCTTTCAGGCATCTGATTTGTCTTGTGGACTCCCAAGTTTCACCTCATTTAAAAGCTACTTGCTTACAAAATCAGACACAAAAATACAAAAGGGTCACAGCACACTATTACAGAAGAAAATGCTGACTTCCACATTTTTACCACATAATTATAAATCAATTGGAATATAAATATTGTACTTGCATTTCAGTGTATAATATACAGAGCAGTATAAACTAATCATTGTTTGTATGAAATTTTAGTTTGCACTGACTGCACTGATGCTTTTTATGTAGCCTGTTGTAAAACTAGGCAAATATCTAGATGAGTTGATGTACCCCCAGAAGACCTCTGCATACCACCCAGGGTACATGTATGCCTGGTTGAGAACCACTGTGCTAGTTTACCTTGGATTAATTCCATTAACGGCAATAATGTGATAGCAGTATAAAACCAGTGCAAGTGTGTATCACAATCAGGCTATACATCTAGAATACTTCTAATGAGGACAATGCTCCTAGTTTATAATGCAGATAGTGAACTAAATTTCACCCAGTGCAACTCCTATTGAAGACAGCAGGATAGCACCTCTATAACCTGGAGCAAGATTTTTTCGGTTGATTGACATGTACAATGTAAAAATGCTACTTTACCCTTGAAATTAGTTCAGATTTCTAGTTTAGAGCTGTGCAAAATCTTTGCAAAGAAATCTGCCTTTTTTAACGTTGATTATACATTTGGTACTCATACCAGGTTCATCTGAATACTTGCTGTGGTTCAGGCACCTTTGAGCAAACCTGAGCCTATTTATGGTTTGCATTGCAATCATGTGGAATTCATAAATTTGAATTATTAGGCAAAAATTGGTGGTGCTGATTACATTTCACTTTGAGATTTTGAATTAATTTGAATTTGAAACTCAAAGCTTGGGAATGGAAGGTATGTATTTGGTACACACCTATGTAGAATGCCCCTCCCCCCAAGATATTTGAACATATCCCTGTAAAAGCCATGTTTCATACAAATGTGCTCTAATTCAACATGCAACAATTGGATATTATGATGGGTTCCCTCTGGGGTGCTGTCTGGAACTGGGGTACTACTGAGTCCCCTGACCCACCAGTTTGGGCTCCCCCTCCCCCTGTAATGCTGTGACAAGCTGCAGACATGCTCCCGGTCTCACACTTTCACAAGCACACAGGTAGGGATACACCCAGGTGTAGTAGCATGCAAACTGGCTTTCTGACCAGCCCCTGCATGGAAAGGCTATACAGCTAGGGCACTTATCAGCTTCTCAGGTGCACACCCCGTCTGAAAATTATAACGTCTTGCGCTGCACAGAGAACTGTACAGCATAAACTCATTAAATTCACCCTCTTCCTCAGTGTGGACAGAGATATGCAACAGCTTTTTGCCCCAAGTATGATTTTCACACACTGGTTTTAGAGAAACAAAAACCAGTTTATTAACTACAAAAGATAGATTTTAAGTGATTATAAGGGATAGCAAACAGATCAAAGCAGATTACCTATCAAATAAACAAAAATGCAATCTAAGCTTAATATACTAAAGAGATTGTATATGAGTTACAAATTCTCACCCTAAATGATGATTTAATCTGGTTGCAAAGATCATTAAAGGGCAAGATGAACTTGCTTGCAGCTTAAAACCCCAGGTATTCCTTTCACAGGCTAGAAATCCCTCTAGCCTGGGTTCAGCCCTTCCCCGCAGTTCATTCCCTCTTCCTCAGGTATTTTCAGGAGTCTCTTTAGATGGGGAGTCAGCAAAGAACCATGATGATGTCACTTCCCTGCCTTAAATAGCTTTTGCATATGGGGGGAACTCGCTTATCTCCAGGCTTAGTTCGCACTGGAAAAACACTGGTATTCCAAGATGGAGTCCAGTACCAGGTGACTTGGTCACGTGTCCCTGTCGGGTCACAGCAGCCATAATGCGGAGGCTGTCTGTAGTGTCCTCAGGAAGGCTTCCCGGTGGGAGATTAGCTTCTTCTAAGACCTGTTGTTCTCCGTAATGGCCTTTCCCAGCCAGCCATCTAGACTGATTTCATTCTGCATTCCCCAGGTGCAAACATATTTGTAATAGATGCATAGACAATATTCCTAACTTCAGATACCAAATGACACATTCATACAAATAGGACAATCATATTCAGTGAATCATAACCTTTTCAGTGGTATCTTACATGATCTATCTTGCATAAAATATATCTTAGTTATGTTAGAATCATATCAGAACCATACCTCTATGAAGAATATGGGGCATAGTGTCACAGATATATGGTGAAAAAAGTCATTCTGCAACATGTATATGAACAGTAGATAGGATTTATGACTTTAGAAATTGTCCATCTAGATTTGAATATGGATGACTACCTGGTGGTCTGACCCTACCTGTTAACTACACCCATCAAACATTCTAGATTCAAAGCCTTGGAGGAAGGTCAAATCTGGATCCTGTGATAGCCGAGGATATCTTTCTCTATTGCTGACCAGGATTTGGGGACAACCAAAAAAGCCACTCCTAGAAATCTCTTCCCAGGATTATATAAAGTCCAGTGCAAGATGGGAGAGGTCTGAGAGTTTATTGAAGCTTGTGTGGAAGGCAGTAATGAAAAATAAATATTGCAGCTTAGAACCTTACTATCCATTCTCTTTGCCTTGAGTTATAAATTTCCTATGTACCTTTCATTAATATAGGATTAGATCGTCTGCTGACATAATTGGCATAGCTCTCTTGACTTCAGCTTTTATGGTTGCTGTCTGTCTCTAGTGGTGAGTTAGCCCTCTGGCCAGATATTGCCAACAGGGTGTTCTGATACTTGTGAAATTGTGATATATCTGTAGATGACTTGAAAAATAATGCATTCATTCATAGGTAGTAGATTTGTCCCACCAGCTATTATTCTGACATTTTAACATTACAGGTGTTCACTCTGCCCAGTCTTGTATTTCAAAGGTGGGACGTGTACACATATTTGCTTGGGCCAGGATTTTCAAAAGTGATTAGTGATTCTGAGTGCCACAATTTTTGGGTACCAAACTTGGAGTCATTTAAAGAGGTTTGATTCTTTCAGAAGGTGCTTGGTACTTTTTGAATATCAGCTCCCTTTAAGGTGTGCCACGTAGACTCCAAAATCACTAGTCATGTTTGAAAATCTTGTCCTCATCTCAGAGACAACCCACTCCTGCTGATAGTGGAAGGGTAGAGTGAGGGCAGCCGGCTTCAGCAGTGTTACTGACCATGCTCAGTACAAGCCAAGCAGCAAATCTGGGGGGAAGAGGGGATGTGACCCCACATGTCCCCTCATGCACTGCCTCTGCCTCGTCTATGTTTTACCACCGATTTTATATGCACTTATAAGCGACTTTCTATTTCATATGCCCAAACAGGAATCCAAGGATAGGGTTAAAAAAAACCAACATAGTCCTTTTTCCAATATACAGTGGCTTTAATGGGAAGAAGTTTGGGATTCATAGAATGATATGCAAGATGCTACATGGAATGCTGATAGTACTGTGCCAAGCAAGCGCAAAGCTGGAAATCACCCAAACTCAGGATACCACAGTTTGTACTGATAACAGTTTAAAAACTGTCTTCTCTATCTGCAATTTCTTGTGACTTTATCTAATCCTGGGAATTAATAGATTTCAAAGGATAGGAGGGACCACAGGATCATCTAGGGTGACTTCCTGCATAACGGAGCTCCATAGAATCATTTAGTTGTGTATTTTATTTGGCACAATATGCATAAAATCAATATTTTATTTTATGCAATTTCATTAAAATGCATATTTATTCTTATTTCTATGAGACTTGCCTTAGAACTCATATTTCACACAAAGTGTTCATGATATCTGTGCTGGTTTTATTGACTAGAAATTTTACAAGAATTTTGAAACCGATATTTTAATCTGTGAGATTATTTTTGAACCCTGTAGTTTATAAGAAGAGAGGTTAATAAACTATACATTGGTGTTGCCTTGGGGTAAGTATTCTTTATATTATATACAATACTTATACAAAAATTAGTTTATCTGGTGTTGATCTTTGGTTGGGATGTTAAAGGTAAATGGATTTCAGGTTCATTCTATTAAAGATTACAAACCATATTGCTTAAATTTGGGATCCAGGGGAGGAAGAAAAGGAAGTATAATTTGCGTATGTCCGCAAATAATTTAGCCCCTGATTCAGCAAAGCACTAAGCACATACTTATATTCCACTGAATTCAGTGACCATGGATGACTGGGCAGGCATAGTGAGACTCCGCTAATACCCCGTTTTTAAATTCTGATACTCCCTTTCTGCTGGGAGAACAGATGAAGGTGGCACAAGGTCTGACAGCAGCACAGTTGAGCCCAGTAGAACACTTTGCCTATGCCAGGGGGATTCTCTGTGGCCAGATCATGGCCCCTTTATGTCTCTTTAGTGTCCCAAATGGGATCATAACTGGACTTCAGAATCTGACCAAGTGTCAAGTAAACAGAGATCCTTCTACTGTCTTCTTGTTACTGGGTGGTAGAGTTGTCCCGTGATGGATACATTTATTTGCGCATTTAAAGGAAAACTCCAGTTCCTGTGAATTTCTCAGTCACACAGCTTTCTTAATATTTTAATCCATTAACGAATTGCGAAGACTCGTTTCCT
The DNA here is from genome assembly GCF_015237465.2 of Chelonia mydas. Lineage (NCBI taxonomy): Eukaryota > Metazoa > Chordata > Testudines > Cheloniidae > Chelonia > Chelonia mydas. Next base: position 157,872,982 of record NC_057850.1, read on the forward strand.
CTTCAAAAACACATGCAGTTTTAGTGCATTCTTACTTTCTGCTCAGTTTGCTGCAAGAAACTTATATCTGAAATTCAAGAGGAATTGGTTATTTTTAATTGGACACGAGTCAATTGATACTGTTCTATTCCCGGAATGGATGAATGTTGCTCTTGGAGAGCTAGATTTTGCCTCCGTCATCTTACTGAGCAGTGCCTCATTCTGTGAGTTGTGCCATTGAATGCGAGTGAGGATAGCAGAATCTGACCCATAATTAGGTTTCTGGTGTAAATTCTCACATTTGCAAGTTCAAAACTTCAGTTTTGTGAAGATACTCTAATATTTGTTTAAACTTCACTGATTCCTGCGAGTGAATTTTTTCACTGTTTAATCCCCAAAATGTTAACAATATATGGGTGTCTGTGAACACAGTTAAAGTGAATTCACTGCTTTAATTTGACTCAGAATTTTACACTTTTTGAGGTATTTGCTCAGCTCCAGTCTTACCACAATCTAATATTATGCATTCATACTGAGAATGCCATATTAAAAGGAATTATATTTCCATTTTTTATTTATTGTAGTTAATTTTTTACATGTGGTGTATGCTAAGAATGGCAGACGGTACTTTTCTACAATAAATTGCCAAAGGATGTATTACATTATTTTTTCTAGACATAGATCTGCTAAGCAACAAAATACAGTCCTTTAGATCAGTGGTTCTTAAAGCTGGTCCACCGCTTGTTCAGGGAAAGCCCTTGGCGAGCCGGGCTGGTTTTTTTACCTGCCGCTTCCACAGGTTTTGCCGATCGCGGCTCCCACTGGCCACAGTTCGCCGCTCCAGGCCAATGAGGGCTGCGGGAAGGGTGGCCAGCACATCCCTCGGCCTGCACCGCTTTCTGCAGCCCCCGTTGGCCTGGAGTGGCGAACCAAAGCCAGTGGGAGCTGCAAGCGGCCGAACCTGCGGACTCGGCAGGTAAACAAACTGGCCCGGCCCACCAGGGGCTTCCCCCGAACAAGCGGCGGAACGGCTTTGAGAACCACTGCTTTAGATAGTTTCTTATTTATACTAGGACAGAGCACGCAGAATGCATTGACTTGTCCTAAATGTAATTCAGCCAAAAGAAGGAAGTACAGTTCTTTGGAGCTAAGTTTTACTACGCATGTAGTTAAATTGCTAAAGAATACCACCAAGGTTAACGATATCAAGAAATTATCTGAAAGAGGAGTTTACTAAAATGATCAGTTGCATCTAATTGTCTGAAGTTAAAGTAATCAAACACCGGATTCTTTTAATGCTTATCAAACTTGATGGATGAGAGTCTATATTGGAAGACTATTTCTCTTCTTTCTCTCTTATCACATAGGCTGTTCTCTGCTTGGTGTGTATGTACTGGTGAATGATGAAATGTTAAAAGAAACTGTAAAGATGTCAAAACTGTCATCCTGGCATAATCAGTCAGAATATCATTGCAGACATGGGTTCCCTTTAGTAACTTTCCATCTTTCAATTACCTTTTAGGAACTTTTCTTTCTTTCTTCAGGAGGGATTCTCCATTCTCTGTTTTCTATATTGTTTTAAATAGCACAGACATTTTACTTTCACAGCAGCTAATCAGAGAGCTCCTGCAAACCAACTGCAATTTCACAAATTGCAATAATTTGTATTTGAGAGGTAAATGTGGGAGAAGAGTTTTCCAGTGGTCAGAGAAGGTGGCTACCAGTAGGGCTATGTGAAAGGTCAAACCAGAACCCCTCACATAACCAGAAATAAACTTGTGTTATGGTTCTAGCCAAACCTGTGAACAACCAGATTGATCTGTAACCATGGTACCAACACAGGGCCCTGTCATTGGCTCTTAACCTATTTGCGTTCCTCAACAACTTGTGTGTGGTTGCTCAGGAACGACACTGGTACCCTTAGCTGTAACACTAAAAGATATGGAACTCTATGTGGCCCTGCTGTTTAGTGGTGGCAGACACAGGAAGTGTTTCAACACCTATTGTTGCCCATACACAGTATTGTAGTGAAGATGCATAATGTATTAGAGAAGACTCCCCAGAGGTTGAAGGTGGGAATCTTTCTCTTAGCCTCAGCCTGATCAACAACCCACTAAGGGCATGGAACTGTGGGTTGTGAGAAGAGGGAATAATTAAAATGCAGAAGCCTAGTGATCAGAGACCATCCAACATACACACATAAATTAGATGCACATTTAGACAGATGTTGAATTAATGAGTTCAGTTTGGGATTCTTTTGAAATAAACTCATTGGGGATCACCGGCTGACAAGAAAACAAAATTCAGAAAATAAGTGGGTGGACTGCTGAAGTTATGACTATTTATATCTTTGTTTAGAAGGTCAAATTCTTATTATAAATTACAAACCACAGGCATGTCTAATGCAACTAAGCAGAAGAACATAACTTGCCATTCAGAAAAATGAAACACCATAAAATAACATACAGAGCACAGTTACTAATGTGCAATTAACTTATGAAAAAATAGGTTACATTTATGTTCCTTTATACAACTATACACTGAATGTTTTGGAGCCTGGTTGTAACTATGGGCTCGATCTTGCATTCCTTGAATGCTCAAAATTCCCACGTGAGTCTGTGGAAGTTTTGGGGGTGCATGTAGATTCGGAATTAATTTTCAAGTTGCAGCAAAAGCAAGATATTTGTATATATGTGCTATGATATCTATAAAATGATTGTGCTGTGCTGTGAGTAGGTTTGCTTAGAATTAGTATTAGAGTACATGGGCTACTCAGTTGACCTGAGTCTTCAGAGTTACCTGCTGTATCTTCCAGAACTGATATAAGAAAAAGGTTGAAAACAAAAATGAGGTGTGAGTCAGAAAAGATTTTAGACTGTCAGTAAATTCCTGTCCGGAAAGGTTATATTGTGAATCAGGATTTTGGCATGTTGACTCTGAGAGACTATTCCTCCGCTTCCCTCCATAATTCCTTAACAATATCCAGAGGTTTCTCTCTTGGTTCACTATGAAAGAAGGCCTTCCTGTTCCAAGTCACACTTTGCAGCATGGTATGTACCCTTTATGAAAAACCACTTAAGAAATATCAAATTCCAGGCAGTTTTGCACTTGTTGCAGAATATGTAAATTAATTACAACAGCTGTTACCGATTAGCTATGATGGGTATGTAAAAATTTAAATCCTACTTGCCTACCTTTTGGCCGCCTTAGGTTAACAGGCACATATGAACAAGATCATTATAGTCTTAATCCTTTTACTTTAATACTCTGTGACACATTAGTTTATTAAGAATGTATGTTAGTGAAAGGCACACTTATTAAAGTTAAATCAGCAGTGAAATCATAATGATAGGATACTGCTAAGTCTGAAGACTAGACAAAAATGTCTTTTTATATTCAAAAATAGTTTAATATAAAATTCTATATTTGGTCTCTTACATGGAAATTGTTAGAATCATTGTACTATGATGTATTTCCACTCTTTTACCTTTTTACTAGAGGGAGGTAATTACCTCTGTGTTTGAATTCTAGTACAATGATTATTAATGTCAATGTTTTGAAAGAATAAAATGATGTATACAATGTAACACCTCTCTATACACAATGCACTCTATGGTGTATAATGGCCCTAGAACTCTTGGGATTTCACAAGAATTTAGTTTAGCTTTCCCTTTTGAGCCAGCTGACTTGTTTAGTGACCAAAGCCTCAATCCTGCAGTGAGCTCCGTCCTCCACACACAGTTCATTCCAGGTTTAGGGCCTAGGGGAGATTCTAACAGACTCTAAGACCATTATGTGAGAAATAAATTCCTACCCCCTAATATGGTATAGCTTTGCACCAGACTTTTTCAGTTCTGAACTACTATAGATGCTCTTGCATCCAGTTCACCAAATTAATCATGGAGGCTCGTGGGCCATCCCCTGGTTATGGCCACAGTTGACAGACTCCAGAAATTTAAAAATATTTATTTATTTATAAAACAATTAAAATGTAGAGCTCAATTACAATAAAATAATACAAAATAAGTCATTATTCTTATTTATTGTTTTCCTCATATTGCCCAGGAGTGTGGTAGGTGCTGTGCAAACACAGGACAATCACTGACCTTGATTCTGGAAACACTCGTGCTTAACTGTAATCATGAGAACTATTCACACATGTAAAGGTGAGCACAGGATTGTTACTAACATACCTACTTTCCACCTGTTATGGCAACATGTGGTCAGCATTAAAGCCCTGCTGTAGTCCATTGAGCCATTAACTTAAATGGGCTTGGATCGGCTCATATTGAGTATAGCTTAAATTGGGCTATTAGTTTGATCAGTGATTTTCTGTTCTGCATATCTATGTTATTCTCATCAGTGCAAAGGAAGGGGGCTGTTCTGCTATCTAAATAAGAAAATGATTGACAAGGAGATCAGTTTCACTGGTTTAATTGACAATCATCTACTGTTCCCTCCCAGAAGGCTTGCTAATTAATGCTATTGGAAAGCTTTATTTCAGAGAACACTTAGCATTTAGGTGTTAGTAGAACAGATACACAATGGAAAAAAAAACCTCTTGACAAATTATACCTAGGTTATTTATACTTACGGTTAAAGAAAGAATTTGAAGGACATGAGTAACATGAAAAAATGCCGAAAAATATTAACACTTATTTTTGTATAAACAGAATCTAATTTTTGGTCCTTTTATTTACCTTTTTCAGGTCTTTACCGCCCTGTCCATTTGTACACCCCGTCTGAACCATATTATCTGACATGTTAATTCCAATAGCTGGACAAAAAAGCAACTAGCTTAACATTAGGTTTCAGAGTAACAGCCGTGTTAGTCTGTATTCGCAAAAAGAAAAGGAGGACTTGTGGCACCTTAGAGACTAACCAATTTATTTGAGCATAAGCTTTCGTGAGCTACAGCTCACTTCATCGGATGCATACTGTGGAAATTGCAGAATATAATTATTATATACACAGACACCATGAAACAATACCTCCTCCCACCCCACTCTCCTGCTGGTAATAACTTATCTAAAGTGATCATCAAGATGGGCCATTTCCAGCACAAATCCAGGTTTTCTCACCCTCCGCCCCTCCACAGACAAACTCACTCTCTTGCTGGTAATAGCCCATCCAAAGTGACCACTCTTTTCACAATGTGTATGATAATCAAGGTGGGCCATTTCCTGCAGAAATCCAGGTTTTCTCACCCCCCTCCCCCCACACACACAAACTCACTCTCCTGCTGGCAATAGCTCATCCAAACTGACCACTCTCCCCACAATGTGCATGTCAGTTTGGATGAGCTATTGCCAGCAGGAGAGTGAGTTTGTGTGTGTGGGGGGGGGTGAGAAAACCTGGATTTGTGCTGGAAATGGCCCACCTTGATTTTCATGCATGTTGTAAGGAGAGTGGTCACTTTGGATAGGCTATTACCAGCAGGAGAGTGAGTTTGTGTGTGTGGTTTTTGGAGGGGGGTGAGGGGGTGAGAGAACCTGGATTTCTGCAGGAAATGGCCCACCTTGATTATCATACACATTGTGAAAAGAGTGGTGCATCCGATGAAGTGAGCTGTAGCTCACAAAAGCTCATGCTCAAATAAATTGGTTAGTCTCTAAGGTGCCACAAGTACTCCTTTTCTTTTAGCTTAACATTAGTCATTTGAACAACCCCCGCCCAAACCACTCTTTACCAACATCATAAGGAATTCCCTTCCGTGTCTGAACTCTGGTGAAAGTGTTTTATCCACACTAGTGGTTTTCAACCTTTTTTTATTTGTGGACTCCTAAAAAATTTCAGATGGAGGTAAAGACCCCTTTGGAAATCTTAGCCATGGTCTGGGAGGGGAGGGGGGTGGGGAATCTTAGCCCAGGGGTCTGCGGAGCACAGGTTGAAAACCACTGTTCTATGGTAACAACAATCTTTCGCAGACCCGTTACACGTAGTTTGTGGATCCCTGGGGGTCTGTGGACCACAAGTTGAAATTGATCCTACCTTGAACACAGAATGGGGTAAGTGAGGTACTCTTTCTGTGGTCTGTTTTATATATTCTCTATCCTGCCTTTTTTCCCATGAAGAAAACAAATATGCAATAAACTAGAAAATAAACTTATATCATTACTTGGGTAACTTCCACATTTACTTACTTCAGAATCCCAGCTGTGTGGTGCTGCATAAGCAGCAGAAATCATATCTTCTTTGCAATTGTGTTGATACTTCATATAAGTGGTGTGAAAAAGAGCCAAATAACTTACTGCTATTTGCTAAATGTCATTTCATGAATAAGGGCCCAGATCCGCTCATAATGAATACAATGGGATCTTTGTCATTGATTTCAGTGAGAACAAAACTGAGCCCTAAGGGCCAGATTTTCAAGTGCTCAGCACCCCCAATCGGGGCATGATTTTCAGAAGAGTTCAGACCTGTTTAGGCACCTCAGCAGGGGACAGATGTGCAAAAGAAATAAGCACTCAGTGTGTTAGGCTCTTTTGAACATTTGGCCAATTTATTTTGGTGCAAATTGTGTGTGCTGCGGTATCTTGAAAATTTTGGCCTACCTGCGCTTTGCTACATCTTCCTCATAGTGCACACAGCATCACACATCGCTATTAAATTGTATTTGCTGTTCCTCAAAGCAGAGACAGCCAAGGATTTCATTCCTTCTTCACAACAACACTACTCTGTTGTGCAGGTTGCTTTGCTTGATGATCCTAATGTATTTAGCAATTTTAGGACCACCTACTGTAGAGTTCGTTCAGTTATTCAGTTGTCTTCATTATTTGTATGAACATTTAAGTGGGCTGTACTGTTTGTGATTAATTTGTGATTAAACTTTCTGCTTGTTTCCTTTCGTTCACAGAATGTTTATCACTGGCTCCAGTTTCTCCTTTGTAATCCCATTTTCTAGCATACCTTACCTTTTGTCTCCTGCATTATAATATTTATGTATTTATTTTTAACTGAGCCTGGTATATGGAAACCATAATCATAAATCAAATAACTCTGCTACAATAGAAAATAAGACTTGAAGGACAATATATCATGTATTTTAATTACATAAACTAATATAGTAAGCACTGATACATGTACTAATAATTATTAGTCAGAATATTTTTGCTTTACTTCAGCTAACACATCCTCACACACACACACACACACACACACACACACACACACACACACACACACACACACACACACACACACACACTTTTCATTTTATATTCCTGTTTAAGTGTCTTTTATATACAAATCTTTGGGCTTATGAATTAACCAGCCTTACATTTATTACATCTCTTTAAAATAGTGGTCCTCAAACTTATTTGATGGGGCCCCTTTTTTTATGTCTGTAGTTGTTTATGTGTCAAGTACATATACCAACACTTAGCTCTGAAAACAGCACCGTGCCAGCAGCAGCCCAGAAGTAAGTGTGGTAATGTGAAAAGTGATATTCGTCAATATCACTTTTCACAGCCGACTTACTGCCCCATTGCTTCTGAGCAGCTGCTGGCACTCTGGGGCTGACAGCTAGAGCCCCACTGAATCCAGGTGAGGGAGTGGGGAGGAGAGCCCAGGTGGCAGGGCTCTGGCTCTCCCCTTTATCCCCGCCTCATGGGTGTGCACGGCCCTTCAGCACAAGCCCCAGCCACCTGGGGCTGACAGCCAGAGCTCTTCAAACAAACAAAAAAAAGCACACAGCTCGTGCCTTCCTTGACATATACCCGCACCTCCCTTGGTGTCCCGCCCCATAGTTGAGAACCGCTGCTTTTGAACATTGTCTTTGCTATCTGGGCTCCAGTGTGTAACCTTTCCAGCCACAGGGTAAAAGGTCCCATGGACTTTCAGTAAGACTTAGGCTCCAAAGTCAAAGTGCTTCAGTCACTTTTGAAAATGAGACTTGCAGTCCTAAAATCACTCCGGTGCTTTTGAAAATTTTACCCAGGGACAATTAGAAAGTGGTGCAGAGGAGTAGCACTCTAGTGACAGTTGCTGGATGTTTTTTGCCTCTGGATTCTGAGGCAGGCAGAATGTGGTGCAATTTCAGCAGCAGTAACTACTAAACCTTTTTAAATGGCATGTGTGTCCACTAACTCCAACCTCTGAATGACAGAGGGTCCAGAAAGTATGGTGCTCTCGCCTCTGCCATGTCCACCTGTATCCATTTGGGGTGTGGTGGACTTCAGACCATAGTAGTCCTCTCTCCCGTTCTCAGTGTCTGCTTCCTTTATGGAGCTCTGTTTCAGGAAAGCACCCCAAATCAGGAAGAGTGCTTGGCATGTGCTTAAGTCTCATTTAAGTGCTTTCCTAAATAAGAATAGACTTAATCATGTGCATAAATGCTTTCCTGAGTTAAGCCCTGTGATTACCCCCCCTCCCCCCCAATACCTTTTGTACACACTTGCAACAGCAATCACAAAGTGGCCCAGTATTAAACTCTGGGATCAGCATTTGCGATTCTCAGTCCTGTCCCTAAAATGGGATAAACTCGAACAACAATCCAGAACAACTGAAATTTGAAAAAAGGTGGATCATATCTGGATTTTGTATTCCCAAAGAAAGGAGAGTTGGAATCCAGAGTTCTTGTTCTGTTTGTTACAGATCCGCAGTTTGTGTAAATTGGCATAACTCCGTTGAAGTTAGTGCAACTGTGTTTACTTCAGCCAGGCATCTGGTCCACGAAGTTCAGATCTAAATCTTGAATTTTGATCCAAGGTTGTGGTGTGGTCCAGGGTGCCCTAATTCCCTTTGCATTATTCCTCTCTGGGTTTCAAAACAGTATAAGACCTATTGACTTTCATTTTATACATTTGATACTAAAATAGGCGTGCTCTGGGGACATTTTGAATTCTTTTTTATATATTGTCTATTTATGTCTACAGCACCTCAGTAGCACTTATAAAACAAATACATTGTGTGAAATTAGCAGTGCAGCATTTCTGAGCTTTTTCTGTTTGATTTCCCCACAGGCATTCATTTCACATAGAGAGACAGAAACAGAAATCAACCATTTGGTAAAGTTACAAAATCATGTCAAAGGAATTCTTTGAAGATGCAGATCCAGGTACAGAGGTAATCTGGCTGGGACAGAGTATGTAGAACCTAGTTAAATAACTGGGAGTTGACTTCCAATCTATTCAGTTTATTACTAAATTTGTTACTAACTACTATGAAACACCTCCAAATGACTTCCTGGATGCACAATTACTTCATTTTTCATAGATGCTTAATAGGAATTGTATTGTAGAAGATACTATATATATATAATATATAAAATATATATATATTTTAAACTGTAAAATGTTTGTGTTGAGGATGGGTTTGTAGTGAACAAATTGGGGGGGAATACAAAAGAAAAATCCAAACAAAGCCCTCACTCCTCTATTAAGTATTTATGAGGGCATTCTGGTAAATGAGCTAAGAATCTCAGGGCAGAATTGAACTTGGAAAAAAATTTAAATTTCTGTTTGATAAAGACCACAGTTGATCACTTAATTAATGCAATGAAAGGTTGTAATTCATTCCTGAGGCTTTGTTGCCAATTTTAAACTGTTTGAACTACTCTCTGCTAACTTATTGCATCTCCAGGACACATTGCATGAATTGTATCTTTGTGTTCACTCAATGAATTCCAAAGACCAGTTCCTCTAAATGTTCTTTAATGACACAGCTTTCTCTCTGCCATTTGAAAAATGTTTCCATGTCATACATTCTACTTTCCTAACAGTATCTTTAGTAACACATTTCATAAAACAGTTTTCATGGAAGGAAATGCATAAAAATTCTCTTCTACTCTGAAAAGTGACTGTAAAATGACTTAGTGGCATCTTTTTCTCAATGATTTCATCCACAATTTAATCAATATTCAAGAAAAAAGCATTTTAACTTATTTAATGGTAGCCACAGAAACTTGATTTGGGAGTGTCTATAGCAGTAAAGATACTGGGACCAAATGATGTGCTGAATAACACCTGTGCATCCCTGATGTCCTCCATTTATGCCCTCAGTGACACCTAAGCAGCTCAATTATCCTTCAGTGAATGAGACAGGGTGGATTTTTCTCAGAAGGAATAAGATTGATTGATTTCTAGGCAGCGCTAACAGCAAAACATGGGTTACATTATTAGATGAGCTGCTGATATGGCCTTAAGAATCTGGTAGTTGTTCAATACTTTCTTTAATGACTTGATAACTTTGCTAACAAAAATCATTAGTAATGTATAGGCCAACCTTTTACGTAATTATAGTAAGACACCTAAGTGTGGTTGGTTAGAATGATACAACTGTATTTTAAAACGAGCTGCTTTCTTTCTGGGGTATGGCATGCAATGTAGTCTGGAGCTGAATGTATACATGCAATGGCAGCTGGGGTCCAGGAGGGAGGCTGACAGACTGCTGGGCTCTCCGAAAGTTAAAATATGTGGCAAAAAGAAAAGGAGTACTTGTGGCGCCTTAGAGACAAACCAATTTATTTGAGCATAAGCTTTCGTGAGCTACAGCTCACTTCTTCGGATGCATTCAGTGGCATGCATCCGAAGAAGTGAGCTGTAGCTCACGAAAGCTTATGCTCAAATAAATTGGTTAGTCTCTAAGGTGCCACAAGTACTCCTTTTCTTTTTGCGAATACAGACTAACACGGCTGTTACTCTGAAATATGTGGCAAACCACTTTGATTGGGCCATGTGATGTTCATAGGTCAATTCACTGCTGGCATAGGGAGGCATAACTCCCCTGGGCTTGGCCCCACAGGTGACACAAATTGGGGGACATGTGGGCTCCTGTGCCCCCCCACCCAGATTTGCTGTTTGGCTTGTATTGGGCATGCTCACACGGACTGAGCATGCTCAGTAATATTGCTGAAGCCAGCTGCCCTCGCTCTGCCTCCTCCCTCCCTCACTATTTGCAGGCACGGTTGATCTCTGCTTGGCCCACTTATGCCAGTAGGGAGTTTGCCTGTACATTTGTGTGTTGTTTTTTGGATTCATATGTTTAATTCCCTTATACAGTCTCTGCTTTCTCCCTCTCACTGAAGTCCTCTTCTTTCACCTATCTTTGGTCTTCAAAGGTATGCTTGTACCTGCATCACTCTTCTGCTCATTATTTTCTGTTGTCAATTTTCCAGCAATATAGGGTGACCAGGTGTCCCGATTTTGTAGGGACAGTCCCGATTTTGGGATCTTTTTCTTATATAGGCTCCTATCACCCCCCACCTCCATGTCCCGAGTTTTCACACTTGCTATCTGGTCATCCTACAGCAATACCTTCTTTTGTACCTTATTCAGTACATCGTTATTTTGTGCAAAGCTGTATTCCTTTACTGTAGTTCTTTCTTTTTCCCTTTGTCATATCTCACTTTCCACTGACACACTTCATTTCTGTTCCTTCCCTCCTTTCCATCTCTCCTTCTTTCCACTCTTTCTTTCTCACTTATTCTCCTCCCCACGTTTTTTTGTCACATCTCATGCTACTGTAACTGGGAGCCATCCCTCCTGAAAACAGCATAACTAAATACAATTGAATGTTACTTTGAAAACACTTGAAACTGAAAATGAACAGCTATTCACAACAGTGGACTAAATTTTACCTGCAATAAAATAACAACGGAGTGGTTATAAAATGACATACGCCCCAGAATGCTTTGAATCATCCTGTGTGAGTCCTGTGCATTCTGCATGCTATGTCGGGAATGGTAATGAAGGTTTTTAGTGGTCCCCACTGTGTACGCAAAAATGACTTTTTATATACTGTTTGTAATAATTAAATGTGATGGCTACAATAACATATTTATATGCGGAATTATAAGCATCATAAAGACGAATGGTGATTTTGTCTAGTGTGAAAACTGGCTGCTAGGGAATAGGATATGATATCTTTTCTGCCAGAGTGTATTCTTCTTTGCAGATGATAACATATATTAACTTATGAAATAATTGCAATAAGGACCCTGAATAGTTGACACCTTGTAGTATGTGGTGCTAGTTTATTATCACATTGTTGATGGCCCTGAAAGTTGATCAAGGCTGAGAGGCTCAAAATTGTCCCTGCTGGAATGCTGATCAGCCAGCGGACAAAGTTGGAAAGCTCTCATGAAGATAAACTCCATAGCAGCTGGTCTTGAGAAGTCACCGGAGGCGTAGTATGACTTTGTTGCTAAGTGACAAGTTTTTAGATAGCTGTTACTCTCCCTCATGAAAGTACTAGAGTGATGTTTTTTCAAAATGTAATTTATTTTTGTAAATCAGAGCAGAATCTGTTTTCAGTCACTCTGATTTCCAAAAATAAACCACATTTGTGAAATGAAATCATTGCTCTGCTGCAGCGGTTTTCAACATTTTTTCATTTGTGGACCCTTAAAATATTTCGAATGGTGGTGTGGTCCCCTTTGGAAATCTTAGACAGAGTCTGTAGACCCTCAGGGGTCCATGGACCACAGGTTGAAAACTATTGTTCTAGTGCTTTAAGAGTGGAGAGGAACTGCCATTTAAGAAATGACTGCCCGCAAGACCAATAAGACACAAAAGGTCTTGTCTAAATACAAGAAGTACCCTGATGTTAGTTTTTTGACTTTTCAGTAGCAGCAACTTTAGGCAGCCAGCTTTATATTTGGATCTCCTTATGGTGGATGTTTTGGAACTGGCTGAACTAGTCAAAGGGAATGACATGTTCAACAAATTTGTTTTTCGTTCATGAATTACCCGCATAGAGATTTAGCTTTTTACATATATGTTCCTTATTTTAATTTAGTTGATGAATGGTTAATGCACATATTGAGGCATTGTTTCTCATTTTGGCCCTCTGGAAGAAATAGTAATTGACATGTCAGAGTTTGCTAGTTCTGAATTCCAAACTTTTGGGATACAGGATGCTAAAGTCCAGCCCCACACACATTCAAGAGAATGGACTGTGGGGCAGAGCAGTGCTATATGCCAAGAAAATTATTCACAAATACCACCCAGTATTAGTACTGCTGTATGACAACTTCCATAATAATCAGTGATGAGCTGCCAAAATCTTAACAACGGGTTCCCTCCTCACCCAACGAGGGGGTCGTTGCCCACCCCCGCCCCCCAGGACCCCTGCCCCATCCACCCCCCTCCCCTGTCCCCTGACTGCCCCCAGAACTGGGCAGGAGGGTCTCGTAGGCCATCATAGTGGGTGCCCATCCCACCCCTAAGAGCCAGAGGTACCTGCCGGGGGGCGAGGTGGGGAGTCCCAGAGGTGCTTACCTGGGGCAGCTCCCAGGAAGCATCCAGCAGGTCCCTCTGGCTCCCAGGGGTGGGGGAGTGAAGCTAGGAGGGGAGCGGCCTCTCCCCCACTGATCACATCAAAAGTGGCGCCTTAGGTGCCGACTCCCTGGGTGCTCTGGGGCTGGAGCACCCACGGGGAAAATTGGTGGGTGCAGAGCACCCACTAGCAGCTCCCCACCCTGCGCCTGGCCCCAGATCACCTCCGCTCCGCCTCCGCCTCCTCCCCTGAAAGCACCGCCCCGCTCTGCTTCTCCGCCCCCCCCCCCCCCCCGGCTTCCCACGAATCAGCTGTTTGGTGGGAAGCTGGGGCAGGCTGAGAAGCAGGCCGTGGCTTCCCGCTCAGGCCCAGGGAGGCAGAGGTGATCTGGGGCGGGGAGTGGTTCCCCTGCGCCTCCCCCCCACCCGGGTTACCTGCTGTGGTGTGGGCGGCCCTCCTCGCGCCCCCCCAGCTCACCTGCGCATCCCTGGGCCTGAGCGGGAAGCCATGGCCTGCTTCTCAACCTGCCCTGGCTTCCCGCGAGAATCAGCTGTTCGGCAGGAAGCCGGTGGAGGTGGGGGTGAGAGAAGCAGGCGGTGGCTTCATACTCAGGCCGAGGGTGGCGGAGGTGAGCTGGGGCAGGGAGCGGTTCCCCTGCATGCCCCCCCCGCCCGGGTTACCTGCTGCAGCGCGGGCGGCCCTCCTCGTGCCCTCCCGCCCCAGCTCACCTGCGCATCCCTGGGCCTGAGCAGGAAGCCGGCGGCCTGCTTGTCAGCCTGCCCCAGCTTCCTGCATGAACAGCTGATTTGCAGGAAGCTGGCCGGGGCGGGGGGAGGTGGAGAAGCAGAGTGGGGCAGCGCATTCAGGGGAAGAGGCGGAGGCGGAGCGGAGGTGAGCTGGGGGTGGGGCGGGGAGCTGCTGGTGGGTGCTTTGCCCCACCAAATTTTCCCCTTGGGTGCTCCAGGGCTGGAGCACCCATGGAGTCGGTGCCTAAGGCGTCACTTTTGGCCGGTTAAATTTAGAAGCCCTTTTAGAACCGGTTGTCCCTCGCGCAACAACCAGTTCTAAAAGGACTTCTAAATTTAACAACCGGTTCTAGTGAACCGGTGCGAACCGGCTCCAGCTCACCACTGATAATAATCACTGTAGTAAGGCCATCTGGCGCCTTCTGTGTTGATAGATGAGAGCATTGCTAACTTTAGAGATAAATATTGATCCCAAATGGAACTGCTTATTGGATGTGTAAATGAGACACCAAATCTAAGTGGTCTCAGTCTCACCTTGGCAAGGCCAAAGCTACCCGAACCTAAACCAGGAGAAAGAGCCCTAATAATACTGAATGAGTAAAATAGCGGACCGCTTCAGCTGTTGTCATTGGACAGAGCTACAGTAGTGATCCTACATACTTGAAACTAATTAAGGTACTCAATATAGAAAAACAAGTATCATCTTCAACTGCTTCCAAACCCAGCTGAATTGCTTTATGAACCTACTAGCACTGGTAATCACACCACCATCTAGTGAAGGGAGCTAAACCTATTGAGAGGAGTCACCTCAACATCCTGAAAAGAAATTAAGCAATTTGATGATCCAACTGAATTATCTGTACAAAGTTTCTACACACCAGATGATGGCTAAATCACAATTTGAGCTGAAGCTGTTTCTTTAAATCTGTAGCAGGAACCTGGGCAAGAGGGAGGCTGGAAAAGGATTTAGACAGAAGCTCTACAGTGAAATAAAGCATGTCTCTTCAGAATATTATTTTCATTACACTGAAAAGATCCTTGTTGAGTATTGGAAAAAAGTGATTCCTGGGACCATGATCGCTTGCTGGCCTCATGACTCAGATCATCTCCAGGGATTGGCAGGGTCCTGTTCAAAGAGCCATATTAGTAAAAATATTAAATAATAAGGTACGGTTTTGCAAACAGTATTTTACATTATTAGTGTATATTTTTCTCTTAAAATATGTGGACCTGGTCTTGCAAAACTCGAAGAACCTGATTCTGATCTCATTTACATCAGTCTAAATTGGGAGGAATTCAGTTTAAAATAATGGAGTCACTCCAGGATAAAATTGAAGTAAATGGGATCTGAATCAGGTTTCCAAAAGCAGAAAAATGTTTGTTGAATTCAGTGGAAGGAGGATCAAGTGCAAAAGCTTTAAAACAGTTAAATTGGGGGAGCTCCTGTATTTGCATATAGAAAATATGACTATAATATTACTAGACAGGCATACATAATTTTGCATTGTATAGAATACTGATAAAGGGCGCTGAAACCTTTGTAGAAGTGGGGGTGGAGGGGGCAAACCTAAAGTGCCCCCTCTCTCCCCAGGCTGGCTGCTCCGGCAGTGAGCCAGCTGCCCTCTCTTCTGGTGCTACAGCAGCCCCTGGTGAGTGAAAGATGTAATTGTAGTGCCTACCCAGA
Organism: Chelonia mydas; assembly: GCF_015237465.2. Classification (NCBI taxonomy): domain Eukaryota; kingdom Metazoa; phylum Chordata; order Testudines; family Cheloniidae; genus Chelonia; species Chelonia mydas. The sequence goes on from NC_057850.1 coordinate 157,888,609, forward strand.
AGAATCTATTATTCTGCAGTGGGAAAAATCTGTGGGGGACATGAATTCTGCGCTTATATTTTTTTGTTAAAAAGTGTGGGGGGATGGCCACCCTGGTTCTGGCAATACCGATGTTAAGAACTTAATATTTAAAATACATTTTATATTGGTCATCATGTGCTTAGAGATAGATTTGAGCTTCAATATGTTGCTAAATCAAGACCTAAAATCCTTGCAAGTAAATAATGTTAATGTAATATTTCCTATGCTTAACAAAAAGAAGGCAAGTGCAGCTGATCTAGTGTTGAGGTCTGTTGATTACCCACCTATGCCATCAGTCATGTGTCTGTTTCCTTACAACAGAACATCAAAATGTTTAACTTCTAAAACTCATGGGGGGAAAAGATCAAGTGTGTTCTTTTGCAGCGCCGTCATTCAAATTGGTGACCTAGAAACATTTTCCTAGATTATCAATTTCAATACACTCAACATGTGCAGAACTCAGATAAATATAATCACTACAGAGTTTTGGTTAAAGGAAATGCTACTGTTAGGATGTTTACCCTGTATTTTGATATTTATCACAAGTAAGCTAGCATCAGAATGTTATGGAACAATGATCTTTCAATGGGAACTAATATCTTCTTTTTGCATACGTTAGGAAATAAGATGAATAAATGATAACTATCAGATATTTAATATCAGTATCACATTTCTTTTCTGTTTTACTACAAGCATGATAGGTATGTCCCCCCCCCCCTTAATTTTAACATGAAAAAACTGTGGAGTGAGAGCATTTTTAAAATCTTAAGTCCCCCCACCCCCAATTTTAAATGTAAATATGTGTCAGCCCATCCTTAGTCCCACCAGAAGTAATGAAAGTGTTCCATTTAAAAGATGGCAACGCAGAGCTGTCTTTGCACTTCACAGCTTTTCTGAAAATAAAACAAGATGCAGCTGCAGACATTAAGGGCCCAATTTTCGAAAGCTCGTAAGAGGGTGTTTAGGTTCCATAGGCTTCTGTTGGACTTAAACAGGTGCTGTTCTGACTTAAGGATGTTTCTTGATCAGAGTCCATTTTCTGCTCTTAGACAAACATCCCAGTTGTTGTTGTTGTTGGTTTGTTTATTTATTTATTCATCATGTAAAGCACCAAAGAGTGTGTTAGAAACCTCACTGTAGAAATCGAAAGACAAGGTCCCTGTCCTGAAAAACATACAGACTAATAATTCATTGTCAAACTGGAATGACATATCTAGTGGGGTCCAGCAGGGCTCTGTCTTGGGTCCAGTATTATTTCAATATTTTGCATTAATTAGTTGGATAAGTGGGAGTTTGCTTATACTGACACCACCAGGCTGGGTGAAAGCACTTTGGAGGACAGGATTAGAATTCAAAATGACCATGTTATACTGGAGAACTGGTCTGAAATCGAAAAGATGAACTTCAGTAACTGCAAATGCAAAGTGCTACACTTAAGAAGGAAAAATCAAATGCACAACTACAAAATGGGGAATAATTGGTTAGGTGGTAGTACTGCTGAAAAAGGATCTGGCGGTTATGGTGGATCATAAATTGAATGAGAGTCAACAATGTGGTGCAGTTTAAAACAAGGCTAATATACTGTATTAACAGGAGTTTTGTATATAAGACATGGGAGGTAATTGTCTCACTCTTCTCAGCACTAGTGAGGTCCAATTCTAGGTGCCACACTTTAGGAAAAATGTGGATGAACTGGAGAGAGTCTCTGGAAGAGTGACAAAAATGATAAAATGTTTAGAAAACCTGACCTATGAAGAAAGGTAAAAATAACTGGGCATGTTTAATCTTCAGAAAAGAAGATTGAGGGGGAGCCTGATAAGTCTTGAAATCTGTTAAAGGCTATTATAAAGAGAACAGTGATCAGTTGTTCTCCATGTCCATTGAAGGTAGAACAAGAGGTAATCCGTTCTATCTTCAGCAAGGGAGATTTAGGTTAGAAAGTTTTTTCCTAGTATCTGACTGTAAAGTTAGTTAAGTACTGGAATACATACCCAAGGAAGGTAATGGAATCTCCAAAGGTTTTTAAGAACAGGTTTTTAGACAAAAACCTGTAAGGGATGGTCCAGGTATACTTTGGTCCTGCCACAGTGCTGGGGGCTGGACTAATTGAGCTCTCAAGATCCCTTCCAGCCCTACATTTCTATGAATATTAAACAAGGTATAGGAACATAGGAATTTCGGTACCAATTTAGACCTGTGGTCCCTCTTGTACACTAGTCTGTCTCCATCAGTGACTGCTATCAAGCGCTTCGTAGGAATTTAGGATATCCTGATAACAGGCAATTATGGAATAACTTAATCTCAGTTACTTAGCATCTGATACTGTTCCCAAGGAATTCAATGGCAAAGTCCCTTTGACTTCAATATTACAGAATTAGAACTTTAGTGTTGGCTTATTCTCTAAGGACCTGATCAAGCAAAGCACTTAAGAATGTGCTTAAAGTTAACAATCCCACTGCAATTAAGCACATGCTTAAGTATCTTGATGAACTGGGACATAAAATATTAACAATTTTGCCTTTGCAAGAAGACAGTTTTACTGTGGCACCCCTTATATTTAATAAGGAAGGAATTTTGAAATTCTTAATGTAGATGCCTAAATAGATGTTGCTGTGTGCTAAACTGTTTTGGAAATCGAGTCCTGTATTTTTATAATACCAATTATTGTTTCAAACCTAGAGCTTTGCTATTTCTCCTAGGACTTGAGAAGGGTAATGAAGTTGGAATCCCTTGTTGTTGCTGTACAATATTAAAAGGAAGTGCTCCTTAATGGCACATACTTTTCAGGCCAAATGGCCAAATCCCAGTTGCTTTTCACTCCTGTTCAGCTGGTCAGCATCAGGCCTATAAGAACAGAATGGCAGTTTCCTGTTCAGGAAGAAACCAAGGTCTTCTAGTCATGAGTGGTGTGAAGAAGAATACGCTGATCTATGTTGTTGTTATTTGCTTTATTGCTTTTTGGTTGGTTGCCCAGACTGGGAGGTACAAGTCCTGAGTTCTGTGCCTGGCTTTGCCACAGACTTGCTGTGTCACTTTGGGCAAGTAATTTCAAATCTCTGTCCTTCCCGCCCCACCCCCCCACCCCCCAACCCTTTTCCTGCCTTGTGTAGAACTCTTCAGAGAAGGGAATCTCTTCTCAGAGCCAGCGTTAGGCATAAGCAGACTAAGCAATTGCTTAGGGCCCTGAGCGGATCAAGGGAGCCCACTATTAATTATTAATATGTGTTGTATTTGGCAGAGGGCCCAATATAATCCTGTTTAGGTCTCCCAATGGGCTAGCACTGGCATTTTCTTTCACCATGTGTTTTTATAGTGCCTTTTACAGAGGGGCCATGATCTTAGTGCCTTTCTGCTCTACTCTAATTACACATAATAGTCTCCATAAAATTGTTGTTATTTAGATTGCAGCAGTACTCACAGGGTGGAAGTTGCTTTTCAAATATACATGAAGCCTGAAGAAGCTACAGTCTAAAAGACCAATGAGGTGTGGGAGAAAGGGATGCAATACACAGTACAAAGTGATCAGGCTCATGATAGACACATGGCAGCAGATCCTCAGCTTGTGTAAATTGTCAGAGTTTCAGTGTTCACTGACTTCAATTGCGCTATAGTCATTTACAGAAGCTCAGCATCTGCCCTATGGTATATTACCTACTTTTTAAAAAAAAAGTGCATTAAGTTAAACATATTGAATTCCCTTCCTTCACTCTTCCTTCATAATTCTGTGCTCTCATCTTTCTCCTACATTGATTCCCTGTCAAGAGCCCTTATACTCTCTCTCTCCCTATGTTCATTAATTTTCCTCCTTGTAGTTGAGCAGTTCACTCAGATGACTTGGCTGACATTTCTTATGTGTCATGGGAGAAGTGAATCTTTGTGAGTGCTTTAAACGAGGAGACGGTGGTTAGCTTTCACATTTAGAATTGAGTAATTCTGAACTCACATACACAGATACACATTACCAGCAGCTAGAATACTGTCTGCTGCTTCACCAGGCTGTTGCCATCTTCCAAAAAGTGCAACACCAAGGCACCTATTCAGCATGCTTGAGCTTGTAGGTAATGGAAAATGGCATGGTTTGCCTCAAAAATTGAAGTTGCAGTTATTGTACTACCATCTGAAGCCAGTGGTTTTACTGGGGGAATACAGGTCTTTCTAAGTGTTTACATTAATTTGGCTTGATCCTTCAACATGCTGAGCACCCTAGCAGAGATCCAGCAAAGCACTTAAGCACATACTTAATTCTAAGCATATGAATAGTCACATTGACTTCAGTGGAACTATTCACATGCTTAGAATTAAGCATGTGCTTAAGTGTTTTGCTGGATCTGAGCTAGGGTGCTCTGCACCTTGGAGGATTGAGCCACTTGTGAAGACTGAAATTATTAACATTGTTGAGAGGCCCTAAACACAAGTACCAGATCTGAACATCCCTGGATTCTGGGAGGTTTTGGAATCTGAATCCAGGTCTGAATGGCTAATATCCTTAACCTGGGCTAAACCAAACTACTGAATCTGACCACCTGAAACTCGGGACAGTTTCAAATGCTGCTTTAGAACAGGGACTTACCGCTTGATCCTATTGAATTAACATAACAAGTGGTTGATTTTTTTGTGTGGGGGGGTCCCTCCGATCTCTCCAGTGTGCAATGAAAAAACCCAAACAAAGCTTCTTCTTTTTTTCCTAGCGAAGTAGCATGCGGGGTGGGGGGGAGGGGAGGGAGAAGAAGTGTGGTAGAATACGTTACATGCAGAACACAAAGCAGTATAATGCTCACCCTGCGTTTTATCTTTCCATTGTGTGACTGAGAGCCTGTTTGGTTCAGGAATCCGCTGGTTACCCCGTCAGCTTCAGCAGTGCTTCAATCAGACAAACACAGAAGCCAGTAAATTACTTGGGCCCTGCATTCTTCTATCCCAAGTGTGCTTTCTTTTAGGGAAACCATTGATTTTTTGCAGACAGTCAACCCATATTTCAGTGACAGTCACAGACAAACAAGTAATAAACTTCCAATGATTTCCTGTATTCTATTGCTCAGATTGCAATCTGTAAGAGGAACCATTCATTTTGGAGTTACTGAATTTAGTCCTTTTTTATCACCATCAATAGCAGTGAAAGAATGCTAAACTTTACAAAGCTAAGCAAAGTGATACAACATCTCCCCCTGACCCGCCCCTGGTCTTTAGCAGAAATGTGGAATAGGATGAAACGTGGATGAGGAGTGGGGTGTGAACCTGCAAGTATAATCACCAAGCTATATATAATCTGCATTAGTTGTTGAATATGATTGATGCTGTAGCACTGAACTTCAAATTGTAAAATGTTGCCCACTTTATGTTTAGTGTCCAGACATTAGAAACACATTCAGTGTTCACTCTAATAGCACCAACTTTAATGAATTAATGTAGCCCTTATATGTCTATCATATGTACTTCAGGAAGTTCAATTTGAATTCATTAACTTTATTATTTATTACTAGCATTTTGCTGTGAGAGTATATGGCACTCTAGAGAGAGAACAAAGACAGTCCCTGTCCTTGAGGAGCTTGCAGTCTAGGATCCTAATCACACAATGAACTCTGTACACATGGATCTCTGTGCCCACGTAGACCCCACTGCAGGATCAGGGCCTAGGTTAGATGTGACATGAAAAATTGGGAGAGATGATATCAGGCAAGGGGGATTGCAGAAGTAGCTTTAGCATCTGTATGGAATATGCTGATAGAACTGGCTTTGGCCTCAATATGATTAAAATGATAAACATGGTATTTAGTAACTGACAAAGCATAATCAATTGCAACCTTCCCCCAAACTTAACTTCCATAGAGGCATGTGCTTTCCCCTCTTCTTTTATGTTTATAAGGGCTTATCAGGTTATAAGTCCTGATACAGATCCCATAATAATAAATGGGAATTTTCTCATTGACCTCAGTGGGAGTTAAATCAGGCTATAGAACCCTTAGCAGTTTTGCTATGAAACAACCTACTTCTCACTTGAATTCAGAGTGGCAATGTTTCCAGCAATGCTTTTCTATATACTAGTGATCTGTTAATATTTCTTCAGCATCCTTACTCAGAGAATCTGGGGAATATTGATGACTACATATTAACTGGGAGAAGTCTGTAATAGTTAGTATAGCTCTCTGAATTCTACAGCTACCATTATCCAATCTGCTCAAATAAATACTTTACTTTGTAGGTGCTCTTAGCATTAGGACAAAAATATGCTGTTTGAACAGTCCTCCTTTTTAACAAAATTATTAAATGATTTGAAGAGTTAAGGACACTTTTTATAATGGCCCTTAACAGAAAATCAGTGTCATTCACAAGGGAATTCTTCCCCAAATTAATAGTTTATTTACTACTATTCCAGTTATCCTGCCCAATCTTTATTTTTAAAGCTAGGGTACTGCAATTGCTTCCTTTGTATGGAGCAGTTGTCATCACTGGATAACTCCTCAGCTGGTGCCAGAGCCTCAACTGGTGTAATTCAGTGTACCTCCCATTAAAGACACTGGAGATACTTTTTTACATCTCCTGAGGATCTGGCCCAATAATTCTACCTCCAGGTTTGGAGGCAGGGGCTGCCATTTTCTAGCTTGTTTTTAACCTTCCATCTGAATTACATTTCATATCTTGTCATGACCCAAATGTAGCTCACCCACAACAGAATAACAGATTCTTTCTGACACAATATATAGATAAATGCTCTGTAGGCCTTTCAGTCTTCTCATAGTCATGTAAACTGGACTTAATGTCTTTGAAATCAGTGGAGTTACACTGGAGTAAATCTGGTATAAGTGATGGAGTATCAAGCCTCTTTAAAAAAACGAACAAACAAAACAAGAATATATTTTACCCTAGGACACAGAAGCCAAAAGAGTGAAATTTGGTCTAATGCCCTGAAGTTCCCAAATGCTCCCAAGGAGACTGCTTTATCTGGTAACAACCCTTGTGGTCTGACAAAGCATTATCCAAAAATCTTCAAATATTTTTGCTGAAACACCATACTGAATCTGGTTCTTTCTTCATTAAAGATCTATTCCACAATAACATATAGTCATTGAGTTATTCCAGAAATAACATAACTCTCTTGTATTACAAAATGTGGCAGTTACATGTAATTAAACTTTAAGGGGTTTAAGCTTTAATGAAGTTTAAGAGGTAAACATAGGCAAACAGAACAGATACATTTGGAATGACTGCAGTTATTTAAAATTAATACCTGCCTTTGAATAACCAATGTACACATTCATGGATCAATAGAAAATTCCATAAAGCAGGTTCTAGCTGAACAGTAAAATCAAAACCTAGTGGATAAAGGATGTAATCATTGATTTGAACGCCACAACAAGGAATTAAGTATATTGTGATCTATGATCGAATTTCTTAAAACTTAAATACTATGTTATAGCAAAGAAAATGATCCAGAAGAAAAATGCAAACAGCATCATGAATTGTTGCATAACTGGCTGTTATACAAATGATGCTTTCCAAAAATTTTACTTGCATAATTTTTCTCCAGTCTTCAATATTAATTCATGTTAAATAATGGACAGTATTTTCTATTATAAATACAGTATTCTTTAAACAAATTTTATAAAAGCAATACTTTATTTTACCAGTCCTTGGCACTGTAGTACTTTGTTCCACTAACGATGCCATACAGCTGATAGTACTGTTGTTCATCTGAGACAATACGTTGGTTTTACTGGATAAATATACAATCAAAAACTGTCTCTTTTTTTGGATTCTGAGCCCTTTGACCTATTGTCTGGCTATCCCGAAAGAAGGACAGGAGATATTTGACATGGGTTTAATTAGGCCACAACTTTATTATTAGATGTCTGGGACCACCCAGCAGATAAAAGTATACGTTGCAGGTAATCCCACGTTTATTCTGTAATTACCCAAGGGGATTTTACCAGCTCCCCCTCTTTTTCCATCCAGGTCCCTCCAGCAAATTTATTGCCAGGACCATACCATCCACCCCCCTCCCCGAAGGAGGGTTATGGTGGGCTATAAAAATGGGTGGCTGGCTCCCTGCTGTATCAATCATAGGAGTCCCCAACAGCCCTGTTTGTTCCTTTAATGAACACCTTTTAAAGTCCTTTTCCAAGCCATTTTTCCGGTCACTGTATACCTTTCCTATAGAGTACCTGCACTGGACATCCACCCTACACTTAAATAATAAGTTGCAACATACAGCCTACAGTCCTTCATGTCATGCATGAACAGAGCCCTTCCTGAACCCACTGTGGGGAAGGCAAAAAAAACCCCAACTGCACCCAAGCCAATATGATGATATGGGAAAAAATCCTTCCCAGCCCCCGTAAAAAACGGGTGGCTAATGTAATGCCTCCAGCAAGTCTTGACCAAACCTGGTATTTTACCACATAAAGGGGAGGGAGGGCGAGTCCCTCCTCAGCCTGCTCCATGTAAAAGAGCTTCAGGACCTTTTAAACCGTGCATTCCTGGGGAATGAGTCAGCGACCACACTGACCCTTTTGCAACAGTTTTCATCTCTCTCTCCCCCACCCCCTCCCAGCCATAAAGCACTGTTCCCTTCATTCAGTCAGACGGCCAACACCCCCTGCTTAAACATGCAGGGCTGTCAAATTCACAACAAATAAGTGAATGATGAACTGCACACAGCCAGTCCCCTGCATTTATGCAGAGCTCATTGCAGGATTGGGATCCAAAAAATGCATTGGTTGTTTATACCTTAGTGATCCTAACAAAATGCTAATGGGAGGTAGAAAGAAAGAAAGGGAACAAAATAAAAATTTATGAGAAAACTAAAAAGAAACAAGTTCAAACATGAGTGATTACAGGTGAAAAAGAAGTCAAGTCTGCTGAGGGAAAGAGATTATACATCAGATAGTGAATTGCTATTCACACCATAAATTGGTGTCAAGTCAAAAGAATATCAGAAACTGTGATTGAATTTGAAATCAAGATAATTTCATCACTATGGAATTGGGCACAAGTATATCAGTCAATATTTTTGCCATCTGAAATAAGCTATTATAAGGAAAGATTTTTTAAAATACCACTTGAACCTCAAATGCTGAGCTAAAAAATTTCACAGGTCAAAGAGTGCCTCTGGTTAGAAAACTAGAGGAGGCAGTGACCTATGAAACTCAGAGGGCAGAAAGTGGGCCCTGTCACAAGCCTACAGCAAATAATAATGAGATTGTGTCACCATAAATACTTTGATAGCTTTATATTTCTATAAAACATTACTGAATGGCTGTAGCCTCATCATCACCTGTTTTCTAACAATCGGTGGATACGATTCCTCGAGGTCTTGCACTGGGATGCTATCTTCCAGTGACCATTATCCTTTACTATGCGAAGTGGTTAGAAAAGATGTACTCATTATCACATGATTTGCAGAGGCAGCTGACCAACAGACAGCGAGACTTCTGCTCTTGAATTTTGGACGACAGGTTTTGTTTTGTTTTTTTTTAAATTATAAGCTTGCATTGGATGGTTTTCAGAGCCACACATAGTGTACTCATATAATTTACTAGCTGATTCTTGGTATCAGACTTGATGAAGTTCATTCTTGAAAAACTTGTTTGCATTAATGCTGTGGAAGTATAACATTGTATAAGTATAAGGTTGTATAAGGGGACATGCTGGATACATTGTATATGAGAGGGCATGCCAAAACATGTTACAAAGTATCTGAGGGAGCACACGTAGGGACAGTTAGCTTTTGAATGGAGAAGCAATTAAGATAGAGCCAGCACGTCTAAGAAGCAGGCATCAGAATGGAAGGTGTGAAGGGCAATTAGTTAAGTTAACTGGAAGCTGTTAAAGGAGATTGTTAAGGGTGGCAGGTAATTGAAGATACGTGACTGGTCTCAGGGATCTCGAAGGGTGGTGACTAAAAATCTTTCTTCTTTTGTCTGTAACTTCTCTGTAACTTGTTCTCCAAAAACTGTATAATTTAAGAGACACAAGCCCCACTCGGGGGGCTCACTTCTAAATGTATTAGCAGAGCAGCTTTGCTAATAAAACAGAGTGGTCTGATAAATTGTGAGTCTGAGTCAAACTTTGACAATGCATTAATCTGAAGGTCATCAAGAAAGCCATGGCTAGTTTATTCTTAGAAACATAATAATCAAGCAATGTGCTCCACACTTGCAAAATTTTGGGGAGTTGATTGATTGTTTTGTTCAATCCTGCCATATTTAATAACTTTCAGCTAGTAACCAACCTAGAAACACACTTGGTTTTCCAGGTAGCATTATCCTGTCACTCAACCATAACCATTTTGATGTCATCAATATCTAGAGATTTGAGATCTTGATGCCAAATTGTAAAGAATTTTCTAGGTGTCAGGTCTTCAAGAAGTTATTCAGTGACTTCCCATTAATATCTGAGTATGACTGGCATAGTTCTTTGATATTGCCAGCACTGCCCATGAAAATAGCTGAATTTTCTTGATGTTTTCTCAAGGAAGGGAAGTGTTTTGGCTTTCCAGTATCCAGTCTATACCCAGTTTCATTGCATATGCTGTTACTTTGGAGAATGATAGCAGACAGTAAGCTTAACAATCTGCTGGTGAGTGAAGTCTGTAAAACAAACAAAGAAACAAAAAAGTTCTTTTAAACCATTACAAGTTGGTTAGTTCTGAGTGATCATCTCTCTGCTCCAGCATCATCTTCTGCCTCCACCTCCAGAAAGAATTCCCCTTATCAGACTTCTGCCATGCACAGCAACTCTTCCTTTCCTCAGAGAAGGGGCTTCTCTCTTACCCTGACCAAAGGCAAGACCCCTTTATCTTTGCCGGCTCTACACCATACTCTCTGAGAATCATGTCCTAGCTGCTACTAGGCAGAGAAGAAGAATAGCAGCCAGGGCAGGGCTTTCAAGGCTTAATCCACAGCCTCTTGAAGTGAGTGGAAAGACTTCTGTTGACTCTAGTGGGCGTTGGATCAGGCCCCCAGTTTGCAGTCCATACAGTCCATACAGCAAGGGAACTGATGGGCATTACCAAAATCCGGAGATTGTCTTAAATCATTTAGACGAGCAGTGCATGTCCAAGTGCTTCTTCATGAAGCTCTACTCAGCATCTTGGATTTTTGTAAATTCTGGACATATATGCCCATCCTCTGTGGCAGATGTTGTAAGAGCACCTCCAGAAGAGTTTCATCTGTTCCTTGTGCTTGCACACAGCTACAAAAAATGTAATTGCATGTCCAGTTTCTGATTCAGCCAAACTTCACTGGGACTTAAACAAATGTTTACGTGCAGTCCTGAAAGGATTCTCACTGGTAAATCTTTTGACTCAGTTATTATCAGAGAGTTGATTTCCTGGAGATATATTTCAACCTGCCCAACATTTAAAAACAAAAATATGCGGTTGTATCCACTAATAGTTTGGTACACTGTGACCTAGATACTCTGTGATTCTTCCTCTTATCATTTAGTATATGGATCAGTTATGTCAAGTCTGGGGCACATCCCATTGTTTATGCCTCAAGACCTTTAGCAAAACTTATTTTTGGAGTGTGGAGCTTTCACAAATATTTTTGTGACTGAAAATGAACATAGTCATGATCACAAACTTCTTATTTTTTATCTGCCTCTAGCATCCATGCTTCTAATAAAGAAGCCAAATACTTTGTTGGAAAGGTAAAAACTGTCAAAGGAGATACACTATCTTTAATACAGCAAATAGCTTCTTTCCTGCTATCTTACCAAACAGCCTTGAATAGTTTAAAAAGCAAATGCCTGCTGAACTGCTAATGGGATGATAGTCACATACCAGAATGGCAGCTATGAGGCCTGATTTGGATAACCATATGTAATACACTGGCCTAGAAACAAAGGGTCAAATTCTGTTCTCAGTTATACCAGTGAAACCTCACTGAAGTCAGTGGAATTTTACTGGTTAACTAAGGGCAGGATAATAGGCAGAAGTAGCAAAAAAAAAAAAAGGCAACATTCAATACATAAATTGTTTATTCTGATTAGTTCACCTAGACTTCATTGGTATGTTTACACAGCAGTTAATCCCTGGCAGATGACCTCTCTCAGTTGACTCAAGCTCATGGGGCTTGGGCTATGGGGCTGTAAAATTGCAACGTAGATGTTCCGGCTCAGAGATTTGACCTCCTCACGGAGTCCCAGAGCTCAGGCTCCAGCCCAAGCGCACCCATCTACACTGTCGTTTTACAGCCCTATAGCCAAAGCCCCATGAGTCTGTGTCAGCTGACATAAGCCAGCCACGGATGTTTACTTGCAGTGTAGACATACCCTATGTAGTCTATGACTTTCACACAATTACAGCTTGTTTTCCCCCTCCCTCCAAAAAAATTCCTTGCCAAATAATTGCTCTGTAAGTTGTTCATGATTATTGTGACTATTCAATATCCAAACTTGTGTTGCATTGGTTATGTTTGATTTATTGTTTTAATTATTTGTATTGCAGTAATGCTTAGAGGCACTAAATGAAATTTGGACCCCCACTGTGCTAGACACTGTATAAACATATAGAAAATGAACCTGCCTACAATCTAAATAGGCAATGTAAAGGTAGGAGAAAAGGACGATGGTGCTATGATAATGCACAGCACCCAAAAGATTCCATTTTCCAGTTCTGCCACAGATTTGCTGTGCGGACCATGAGCAAATGACAATCTGTGTGTACCTCAATTCCCTATCTGTAAAATTGGGGAACCTCTTTTTTCCACCCTTTATTTTTTTTATTTAGAATGTAAGATTTGTGAGGCAGGGACTGACACTTGCTATGGGTAAGTGCATGGCCTCACAAAATAGAGGCCAGATCTCAGTGGCATCCTCTAGGTCTTATCAAAATAGAAGTAATAATGTATCTTGAATTTTATGATGGGGCACTGAGGCATAATACACTTGGCGAACTGGGATCAGTTATGGGAGCAAATTGTGATAGGAAGACTAAATCTGCTTGAAATATTTCTAACAGTAACCTTAAAACTGTGGCAGTCTTTGTAGGCTTGATCTATCAGAGCATTATATATTGAAGTAATCTTTACTCATGTGAGCAATCCCACTGACCTCATTTAAACTTCTCGCTTGAGTAAGAATTACTCACTTAAAATATTCCACAATAATATTGAAGTATGCACACAGTGTTCTGCATCTACAATTATTTATACATTATGATAGTTCGGGGGTACTTCTGCACCAAGAAATTTAAATTTTGACACACAATAGTTTAAAATTCTGCATATTTTATTTGTCAAAATAACACAATATGATAACACCTGTTTCAATTATTTTGGTAATTTATTTCAAAATCCCTGTCAGCAAGTATCTCTGTAACAATACAGACAACAAAAAAGATGATTCAGGAAATGTGTTTTGAAAAATAGATTCCTTTTTAGGCATATTAATAAGAACTCTGAGCAATAATTCATTTAAACTACAGTACAAAAATGTATTTCCTGCACCCCTCAGAAGCAGTGCAAAGGCTTGGGGGAGTCAGGGGTAACGGAGAAGCTGAGGAGGAGGGAAGTAATTGCTGGGAAGGAGCCTGAGAGTGAACCTCTAGGGTTGTTGGGTGTGGGTGGGAGAAGCATGGGACATTTGGGGGTGGAGAGGAGAGATTGGTAGGGAGTTGGGGAGTCTCCCCCATACAGCCCCTGGCTCACCCCTAGCCTCTCCCACTCAGTCAGGCATATCTGCCCCTGTCCCCATGTGTCCCTTTACCTCACCATGTGTCCCTGTGCCCCCTGCCCCCTGTTCCCATGTGGCCCTGCACCCCTACTCTCATTCAGCTCCTGGCTCAGTGTTGTAACCCCACTAGCTCCTATGCCCCTGCCCCAATCTGTCCCCTCAGCCCTTCTGAATCCCAGTGTATGTGACCCCCCCCCCAGCAGCCTTGTGTGACCCCCTCTATCTGTCCCCTTCATATCCCATATCTCCTCACCTGGCCTCACAGGCAGGATGCTGTGAGGAAGGCAGCCTCTAACTCCTCCCTCTCTGTGGATGTCTGCTTTGGTGGTGAGCCAGCTGCCCTCCATTCTGGCAGTACAGCAGCTCCTGGTGGGTGAAAGATATCATTGCAGCTCCTTCCTGGCAAAATCCTTTATTCTGGCAGTGGGGAGGAGAGGGAGGAATCTGCAGGGAACATGAATTCTGCATTTGCACAGTGGTGCAGATTTTCCCTAGGTGTAGTCATGATCTTGTAACTTTGATAACTTACTGTAGACAAGTTAGAATTTTGTCTATTCTTTTAAAAATACATTTAAGGACAACATTGCTAGTGAGCTCATAATTAAGGATGAATTTGTTAAGGATAGCTCAGTAAAGGATAATTCAGTTAAAGAAGGATGAGTTTAAGAGAGATAAGAGTGCAAGCTGAATATCTCAAGATCAAGGAAGTTTCCAGCTGCACTGGAGAACTTAATGAAATTTCTAAACTCAATTATCTCAGAAGTTTCCATTGTTTTCTTTGTTCAAACAAACAAAAGAGGCAAACCAACCAGCAAATTAATTATCAGCAAACCACCAAAGTTCAGGACAAGGGAGTTCAGGAAAAAAGTTTTCCCCACTTCTCCTATTGACAAATGAAGGCCATTTATGTTCATTGTATCAAAACCACAAAAAAATCAAGGTAATTTGGATTAATGGTTCTAATTTTGTCCTATTTCTGTTGAATAGGTATATTTCTTATGCTACTCCTGCTAAAATAAATATTTTTTTACATCCTGAGTATGAAACAATGATTTCCAACTTTGAGTGCTTCGCCATCCAAGTTGTTTTTCAAACATGATGTCACAATACATTCTTTGGGTAATAATTTGAAGAATCAGTAATCATCTTTATTTTATGAAACCTGGCATTTTTCCATTGATTGCTTTGCTACTCAATGGCCTTGCACCTGCTGCCTTTGCAGTTTGAGTCGTATTCTGGCATGTCAGCTCATTCATATATTTCAATATAACATCGTGACATAGGCTTTTGAGGATATACCAGCTGTTCCTTTTTTTTTTTGGCTTGGATGATGTAATTTAAACTGGCAATGTGCACTATGTTTTATAAACCTATGATGTTTTTGTAACAAACAGCTGGATGGATAAAGTATAATTCTTTCATGGGTACAGCTGCAGGATATTATGATAAAGAAATAAAATAGAAGAGAAACAAATCAGATTTAGCATCATTGCTGGTTAAACATATTTTGGACAGTAGCTAAGAAGCCTACACCTACAGTGATTTCCATTAGAATCTCTACCCTATTACCAGTTGCACAATAGATGGTATCACATAGTGTAGTGGTTATTGTGAATATCACATTAATCGTTATTACTTGGAGATAGCAAATGGACAACTCATTAGTTGATAGCTACCACTGGGTGAGCAGCAACTCTAGCAATCTCTTGCTTATTGTCCTTAAAAAACTTGACATTTTAGCACAAACATAAACCAATCAACTTTCTATAAAATGGCAAAAGTTATCTGCTCCACTGTCCGTTCAGGGCATGGACCATAATAAAATAACATTATCTTTGTCAATGTCAATGACATAGATTTCTTCCTGCCCTGTTTTACATGATTCCCTGTTGCTCTAGCTAGCAGGTCCAGGATTATGAACCTCACTACAAAATTCTCACCTGTGGATTAATTTCCTACGCTTAAAATGGTAGTGCTTATTGCATTTGTCAAGCATGGTTCCTCAGCACTTGTGGCAGCTGTCTGCAGGTCCATCTCGATAGTAGAGTAATGGGCTGTTACATGTGTGGACAGATTGAACATTTACTATGTGTATGCAGGGTTGGAAATAATGCCTGGAAATTAGAGCGGTTCTGGTGTTGGTGGCCAGGGAACAACCTAATGAAGCCATTTCTATAGGCAGTGTTACAATAAATGCTGTTGCTGTACAAGCCATTGTGCCTCAGAAGACCTGTTTTTGTTGATGGACATTGGCGCTACTGTTGTACTAATGACGACGAACTTTGCAGATATTCTTCTGATTTCTCCTCATTGGTTTTGTGCTCAAGAAAATGGGAGCCAAGAATTGCTAGCGGAATGGCAGACTTTACTATTTATAAAAAGAACAGGAGGACTTGTGGCACCTTAGAGACTAACAAATTTATTTGAGCATAAGCTTTCGTGAGCTACAGCTCACTTCATCGGATGCCTTCAGAAACCTTTACTATTTATGTTGGTAAATGAACGAGGCAACACACCTTTATTGATATAATGCCTGACTCTGTGTTGAGAACATATTTTATAGTCTGGAATCTGATGGTGATAGATGGGGGAAATCAGTTAGTGAGATGGGATAAACATCATGCTAAATTGGACACTGACATCAATGTAATCAGTTCCATCTGCTCTGACAGATAGAAGGCTGAGGCTTCAGTTACAAATATATCCTTGTGACAGGACCTACTGAAAAGCTGGAAGTGACTCACATGACAGAACACTGCATTGATGCACATCAAAGACATCCTAACAAACTCCTGGCTCAGACTGACATTCAGGTGCAGGCTGCCTTACAAAGGGTGCAATTCATCCATCCCTAAATCCATGGGCATCTTCAACTCTTCTGGTTTAAAAAAAAAAGGTAAAACCTACCGCTTGAGATTAAGATGTCTAATGTTACAAAGAAAGGTGCACAGCAATTTCAACAAACAAATTATATTTTGGAGCAATCTGAAGTTGTCCAGTGGCTTGTGGATATTGTCAGCTACTGTTAAAGAAACTGCAAAAAAAGGAGCCTTTTTGGTTGGACCACATCATTATGAGTTCACAGTTAAGTCTTTTGGGGTTACCAGTGGATACTTTTAAGAGATTAATGACTAAACTGTGTGATGTTTGAAGCAGATTTTCACCTACTTAGATTATGTACAAGAGTACATTTCCATCCGGATGAAGCACCTGCATCTTTTACAAATGGTGTGGCATTGAATCCATGAGGCTACGTCTTAGCGCAAGAATGAATCTGTGAAATGTTGGGGAAATTTTATTAAGTGACAAGATTGCTCCAGGTTCACATAAAATCAAGACACGCTATGAATTCTAGAAGTCTTGAGCAGATTCTACAGAATGATCTTGTGCCAGATCTGCCCAGCTTATTCTGACAACTGCTATTCTAATTACCCAGTCTTCAGTCTGAACTCATGGACATAGAACATTCAAGTAATTTGGGTTTAGGAAACTCAGATTTCCATAAGAGTAGATTTTCAAAAGGCCAGGAAAGTACCTCAGTTACTGCAGATACTTCAGGCAATGAATGTAGAACTTTTAGTGACTGCCTCTATGCGTATACTGTATTTCTGAATGATTGACAAGGTTTCTGCTTTAGGAAGAAAACATTTTTAATAGAACTACTGGAGGATTTTTATGCTTTGCAGAGCCTCTGTGAATACAGTTGCCCAAGCTGTGTGTGTAGGAGACTGGAAGAATCATTTTATTAAAAAATGCATGCAAATTTGGAGGCACAAAAGGGATTTGTAAAGAAGTGATTTTAAAAACAAACGGAAATAGATTGCCTAGTTACCTACACAAAACTAATCCTCAAACATTAACATTTCAGGAAATCTTTCACAAATACAGTACAGGTATTATGCAAAAAGGATATTACAAGTAATAGACCTTTCAGCTACAATGCCTGATGCATTTAAAGCTATAGTCATCTGAGATTTGAAGGCTTTATTGTAGCATTCCTCTGTTTGAAGGCTAGGCATAAATCAGTGTATCAATAGGGCTGTATCTGCTTCCATCAGCTGAAGATATGGCTCCAGGTCTCTTGGCTTTACATATCAAATTAATTTTCAGATTGAAAGAATGGTTCTTACACCTCAACAAAGCTTTCTGAACTAGTGAAAATGCAGATTTATCAAGTCAGCGTCTTTTCAAATTCTCTGTTTTTCCCTAAATTAAAGTGCTGCTCGCTGATCTTTTTATTCCCTGTTGAGGTAGAGGTGGAAAATGACAGAGCCAGGAATGTGATTTTTTTTCTTCTTCAGGGTCACACAGTGAATGAAAAGCATAAAGAATATTAGAGCCAATCTGCACTGGAGACAAGAAACCCAGAGGAAGATGGGCCTGCATCGCTTCTCTTTGCCACTTGTCAATTGACACCCCAAGGTTTAGGCCTGGCTGACTTCTTAACCTTCTTCTAGTATTTGGGCACCTTAGATGAATGCTACCCCAATCTGGAAAGCTGGTCAGATGCCTTGAAAACTCAGTTTGTAAAGTGCTCTACAGACATATTTATCATGACAACACCACTATAACACAGCTAATTATTGTTTCTTCTCAGTGTTCATGTCTGCATCCCTTAACTCAGCATTAGTTTGGGGCCACTCACATTATGCAGCTCTTGTGAGGGTTGCAGAATACCAAGTAGTACAGAGCACCCAGCACCTGCGGCTTGCACCCTTTGAAGTTAGTAGCAAAATGATCCCTGAACCCGAAGCTCCTATTGAAGTTAATGAGTGGAGCTCACTTAGCACTTCAAAGGCCTGGGCACATGATAATATTTTTTTATTATTAATTGCAGTACTTCTGGTACTTACAGACAGAGCCAAATGTTATTGAAGGACACAGTCAGAATTTTTTTTTGAAAAAAATGCGACGTATAGGGGGCCATATTCCGGATAGAACTCACCAGCAGAGGGTTTCACTGGAAAAGGGAGCAGACCATGAGTGTAAAACTGGCAGAGCAAGCTCCCATGCCAGCTGTCTAACCACCACCACTGTAAGGGAACTCTGCTCTGTTCATCCTCCACTGCCATTAGTTCCCTTGGGGATAATTCACCATTGGTGTAAGTGAGAGCAGTTCTAGGCTGCTTTAGCTCATGTTAGGAACAATCCTGTGGAGAAATAGGGAGCTGAAACTGCTCATACTCCTGTGCTGTATGTACCCCAGATGCATGGGAAACTTGAGCCCAATATCTCTCATAAACCCTGCTATTCTATGCTGTTCTATCCAGATTCTTAAATTGCTGTCATCACCATAGCACCTGAGCGCCTTCCAGTAATTCATTAAGTGATGTGACTGTGGCAATACACTCCATATTCTTTATAGAAATATGCTTATTAAATGGATATTGCATAACTAAGATATATTTTATGCAAAATGGGTCGTGTAAGATATCATTGGAAAGGTTATGATTCACTGAATGTGATTATCCAATTTGTATGCATGTATCATTTCTGTATCTAAAGGTAGGTATATTGACTATGTAATGATTACAACTGTGTGTGTACTTGGGAAACACCCACCAAACAGCATGGGCTGTTTGATGGACCATTAGGAAGAAACAATAATACTTTGAAGTTACTAATCTCGCTCTCCTTCCTGAGAAGGGTCCTGGGAAGTTCCTTTGACACTATAAGGTCATGTGATCATATCACCTGGTACTAAACACCATCTTGGACTTTGTGATTTTCCATTAAAAGGAGGAGGAGGTCAAGACCGGGAAACAAAAGGTTCCCGCCTAATGTAAATTCTATTTAAGGCTGGGGAGTAAGTTGATCTTGGTTCACTCTTCACTGAATCCTCACCCAGGATGACAGCTGGAAAGATCTGAGAAACAAAGACACAGCAGGGGAAGAGTTGCGCCCACGCTGGAAAAGGAATCTGGTGTATGAATATGGTGTCTAAAGAATTAAGCTGCAAGCAGGGTAGCTAAACTTCAAAAATTACTGCAACTTGCCCCAAAAGCAACATTTAGGGTGAGAAAATATGTCTTGAAACCAGTTTCTTTAAGATCTTAAACTTAGTATGCATGTTTTGTTTATTTGCTTAGTAATCTGCTTTGTTCTGTTTGCTATCCCTTATAATCACATAAAATCTGCCTTTTGTAGTTAATAAACTTGGTTTTGTTTGTTATAAAACCCAGTTTGTACAATTTATAACTGGGGGAGGGGGCAAGAAGCTGTGCATATCTTCTTCCACATTGAGGGGGGGGGGGAATTTATGAACTTACGCTGTATAGATTTCTCTAGAGCGCAAGACTATATTATCTTGGGTGTCCTCTCCAGAGGGGAGGTGCACTTGAGTGAAGGGCAATTTCCTAGCTGATCCTTCCCATAGAGAGCTGTTTGCAGAAGATGCGATTCTACAGGTGATGTGTCCCTATCTGTGTGTGTGTGTGTGTGCTGCAAGAGGCAAGAGAGCCTAATTCAGCAAAACTGGGATAGGGAAATTCAGGATGGTGGAGCAGGAGGAGCTCAGGGAAATCCCAGTACATCAGGTGGCATCCCAGAAAGGGGGGTCCAACCCATCACAGTGACAAACATTTTGTCATGTGTGGTTTCCTTTTTTTCTCTCGTGCGCTCCCCAGTAGGAAGAATTGTGTGTTCAGTGTAGTGTTTTGATTTGGGAGTTTCATTAACTGTACACACTGCTCTGTGTTTGTATTAGAGAGGGAAGATCAAAGAAGTGTGCCTTGCACTTGGAGTGGAAGATGGTGAGATTTGTCATGGCCCTTTGATAGGGTTGCCGATTTTGGTTGGATGTATTCCTGGAGATTTCATCACATGCCATAATCCTTAACTAAAGGTTTATATTTAACTCCTGGAGACTCCAGGCCAATCTTGGAAGGTTGGCAGCCCTACCCTTTGGGCCAGTGGGAGTTTGTTTCTGTTTTGGGACAGCCCCTTTGACAGTTCTGTCTTCCGCAGAGCTGAGTTTACCCTTATGGTAGAAAATTCCATTATGCCTGAGGAGTGTAATTGCTGTCCATGGAGTTCACCCCAGAACTTCAGGTGATCTTTTAGATATGCTGTACGTAGGCCAATGAGCACCTTGAAGATAAGGAGCGAGATCTTGAACTTCATTCTGTTTTATGGGAACCCAGCATAGAAAGCAGAAGATGGGACTTATTTGCTGATGGTAGCCCATGTTGGGGAGGAGACATACTGCAGCATTTTGTATGAGTTGGTATTACCTAAGGGCTGGTGGCCTCACGTCCATGTATATTACATTGCTGTAGTCCAGATGGGAGGAAATGACAGCCTGTACAACTGAGTACATGTCATTGTCTGCCAGGATAACTCAGAGTCTCCTAGTCAACTGGAGGTAGTAGATGACATTAGTTCTGGATCTTGCTATATGAGAGCTTAGCGGCATCAAAGAATCCATGAGAACCCCTAAACTACAGACTGAATTGACCAGACATATCTATCTAGAAATATTGATTTCAGTACAGCTATTCCTATTTACACCAGCTGAGAATCTAGCCCATAATGTCTACAACTGTCAAGCAGAAGTTTATTTAATGTAAAGAAAATGCTTCATGTTTTCATACATTGTAAAGAAACTTAAGTTTAGAGGTATTTGTTAAAGGTATTTATAAGATGTAATTTCAGCAGCTGAGCAGAGGCACCATGTGAAACTCAAATTCAAGACTGAAATTTGTTCCAATAAACAGAGCACACTGTATGCTATTTCTCTTGAATTACAAGCAGTACTTTAAAGTCAACGGCACTGTGATGAAAACAAATATCAAATTGCTGGGACTTAGATGGCAGTGTTAGCTTAGATTACGTTCCTTTTGGTGTTTTTCTTTTCAGTTGATTTGGCATACATTGTATTCCATTGTGGACATAGAAACCTCTGGAAATGTTCTGAGTCATTAATGATCTGCGGAGACTATGGGCCAAATTTAGAGGGGATTGATGCACTTTAGGAAACCAGAGGGATTCTAAATTGATGTGTCTCAGAGCTTCTTCCGTCTCCCCAACATGTAAATTACGCTTACTTAGAATCTCTCTACAGATTCCCTTAAACTCACTGCTTACACTAACCCATTTGTCAGTATGCAACTTGCACCTTACCATACATGTTGTTTCTAAAGTCTTGAGTATTAGGGGCTGTAATTTGGTGTAACTCACACTCTGAGGAACCAGATGAAGGGAGAGTAGTTGTTACACCAATTCAGACTCCCACACACACTAGTAAGTAGATCTAAAGGTGTCTGAGTGAAAGGCATTCTAAGAGTTAGTCTACACTAGAAGTGCTACACTAGAAGCTGCACTGATGCAGCTGCACCTCAGTAGCACATCTGGTGAAGACACTCTATGCCAATGGGAGACAGCTCTCCCAATAGCATAATAAATTGACCTCCACGCGGTAGCTATATCAGCAGGAGAAGCTCTCCTGCCAACATAGTGCTCTTCACAGCGGCGCTTAGGTTGGTGTAACTTACATCGCTCAGTGGGGTGGCTTATTCACACCCCTGGTCACATAAGTTATACTGAAGTAAGTGGTAGTGTAGACCTGACCTCAGTAAATGTAAGAGTCTAAGAGTGTCTGCTTTACATCACTTCTGATTTGACCCTAAACCTAAATGCGTGCAGAAACTGTTTTTCTGACATTTTTGAGCTCATGTGACTTCACTAAATAAATGCATTTCAAATCTCAAATGCCTTGTTAAAAGTACCTGATAAAGAAAAATGGATGCTAATTCAATTGACTTAAAGAAAACGTTTACAGATGTTAAAATATCCGCTGTTTACATCTCTTTGCAGGTGCACACAGTGCTTGCTTAATTAACCCACTGCTCTATCATGGCATAGGCAGAAGTACTGCATTTAGATTACATTGTTCCACAGAAGTATGTCAGACAACATTAAATCAGATCTGTAATGATATGATTTACCTGCCAGAAGTACTATCTTCCAAAATTGACACTACTCGGCATGATGGCAATAAACAAAGTAGAATTCTAAAGTGGACAGCTAGAAGTATGTATCCTCTGGGTTGTGTCCCATAGGATGTGTGAGCCATCTCCTTCTTAGAGATTCCCACTGTGCATTCTATCACTGTTGGTAAAGAAATAGCATCTCTAAATTTATATTAAAGGAAAAAAGTGAGTAGCAGGTAGGCCTCTTCCCACACTGAGTAGGAGAAGTTAGAGGCAATTCCTCAGATTCCTTCCTTTGCATTGTGTGGGTGCAAGTCACTTGCCTATGTTATCTGGGTATATATCACTTAATCTTTTCCCTGCCACTGCAGGGACCTTGAGTGCTGATGCATCTCTGTCCTTCCTATTTGCCTGTTCTCTCTCTGTGGCTGATAATAGTCTAGTTTCCTGTGGATTGGGGTATTTTGGTCTAATTTTGGGTGTTTGGTGTTGGTGGTGGGCTGTAATATACAGGAAGTCAGACTAGATGAGCTGGTGGTACTTTCGGGCCTTGAGCTCTATGACCTCACTGCTTGTCATAGAATCCCTCTGCTTCCAGCAGGGCTCCCTCACCACGTACAGTGGGATCACTATGGAAGAGCTTCACATAACATGTTTCTCCTCAGGAGCTGCTCATTCAGTTATGAGATGCACTTGCTCTAGCAGGAATATTAATCAGTACATCGAGACTAGCCTGGCTATTCAAGTCTTGTATTTGGCCACGGGTGACCAAAACAATGTGTTTGTAAATCCCAGAAAAAATACACAGAAAAAATGTCACAGAAGATTTTTTTTATAAGCAATTCGTGCTGCTTGTGTTTATTGGATGGATGTTATGGAACTTATCATACAGGTATCATGACAATTGTGTCATGGGAGAACTGGTATTTTGTCTTTGCTTTCTCCTGATTTAAGCTCAGATAATTGTTTGGTCACTCACTGTTATGTGTATTTCCTCACACATTTTGACTGCAGTATCTGTGATATTTTCATTTTAATAAATGCTAATCTTAAGTATCAGTAGTTCAAGTCTTTCATTGGTTCTGCTAATTAGTTCCAGAGTCTTTTTAGTGTAATAAGGAGAAAGACATAACACTCAAATAAGCCTAGTAGAGAGCAGAGAAGGGTAATTTTAGAACTAAAAGGAACAGCCCAGCATTAGTAGAAGGGAAGAGAGAAACGTGACAGATACAACACACATGTAACAAACAAAGCTGTGTAACAGACTGCTGGAAGAACAACAAATACTCACAGCTGACCAAAGTTATCTGAGAGAGTCTAAGACAAAAAATAAAGACTGGCACAATTAACAATATAAAGGTTTGAGTACTGGCAAATTCAAACCCTGTATTGATGAGGACCAAAGAAAAGCCTCTGAATAAATAATAAAATACCTGCATGCTTTATTTTGACATCGCTAACATTCTTATCACTGCATGTTTTCCGTGACATTCTAAATAGTCTGATAGTGATGTTAAAAAACAATGTCACAGTTGCCTTATCTTCAGTAGGAAAAAAAAAAGATGTGTGTTTTTAAATCGACATAGCAAACTTCTGTTAACAATCACTAGGTAAAGTTCTGGTGAAGACAAGGCAATTGGTAGTTTAGACATGCATGAGGTCAAACTAAAGACTAGGTAGAGCTTAATCTCTGTGCCTCAGTTTCCCATCTAAAATAACTCCTTTCTTCCACATTGTATCAGTCTTGACTATTTAGCATGAAAGCTCATCAGCACAGGGATTGTCTCTTACAAAATGTGTGCTGCAGCATATCGCACCATGGCCCCAATCTCAGCTGGTCTCAATAGGTGGTGTTATTATTTGTAATACAAAGAATAGAAGTGGTGGCTAATGGGAGCAGGAGTAATACTTAAATTGGAGCGGGCAAGCTAAAATATGAGTAAAATATGGAAATGGCAAAAAAGTGGAAACATTACTAAATGTTTACTGGAAATGGCAGTAAAGTGTCACATTTCTCACCTGCCACTCACTTTTTTGGCAGCCCTGTCATGCATTCCTGCATCCAAGCTACATTCTCACTCTTCCAGCAAAGCTGCAGGCATGAGTTGCAGTTTTGTCCTAATGACTCCAGAGGCTGTGGCGGGCCTGGTTTCGTGCACCAAGGTATCCTGTCTGCTTCTCTCCTTTATACTCCGCTTCCTTGTGCCCATCTGATTTGGAGCCCTACAGTGCAAGAGGCAGCTGGTGGGGGATGACAGCAGCAGATAGGGAATGCAGGACAGAGAAAGAAGGGGCTTAGAGGTGGCACAGAAGTAGGGCTAAGGGCTGTTGTATTGATATCAAGGGCCAAAAGAGTGTTGTAAACTCTTTCACTGTCTGACACTGAAACGGTATTACAAAAGTTTTGAGGTTTTCTACAGACACCCTGGTTTACTTGGTTTCTTAGCAAACACCCAAAATCATTCATTCGAAAGTTGGAAGTTTATTGATCAAAATGCAAGAAAGAACAAGAATCCAACAAACAAACAAAATAAGAAAAAACTAAAAAGGAAAGGGTTAATTTTATTCTCAGTCCTGATGTGTGAAGGGTATTCACTTCTCCTGTTTTGAACAGACAGGCAGACATGCAAGGTGGAGGAGAGACAGGATAGAAAAGGTGGGGAATATGGCTTTTGTTGATGTTAGTGGAACATTGGTCAGTCATGACTGGATGCTTTAGGCTGGCAGGTTGGCCAGGACAGCACTTACTTGGACCCTGGCTCACATTTACTGTGAAGGATATCATCTTGTTGGATGCTTCCTCCTTAGACTGGGCAGGACTGGGTGGGCTGTCTCATCTCCTCTGCTGATCCATATAGTGTAGTTGATTTTAGGAGCCGATGAAAAGTCAAGAAAGTAAGATATAGGCTAGGAAATAGAATAGTGGGACAGAAAGTAACACAAAAAGGAAGGGAAGTGTAATGGTATCTTACGTGCCTTCTGCCTGGAGCCCCTGTGGTGCTGACAATTAGAAATCCCCTCTGATGGGCTGATGATCTTGCAACCTTAAAGTTCTTTTAGCATGATTTGATGACTTTCAGGACTCAGATTAAAAACAAACTTCCTTAAACAAGAGGAAGGTCTAATGGCCTTTTGTCAAGGTTCCTTCGCCACTCTGAACTCCAGGGTACACATGTGGGGACCTGCATGAAAAACCCCCAAGCTTATTCTGACCAGCTTAGGTTAAAACTTCCCCAAGGTACAAACTATTTTACCATTTGTCCCTGGACTTTATTGCTGCCACCACCAAGCGTCTAATAAATATAACAGGGAAAGAGCCCACTTGGAAATGTCTTTCTCCCCAAAATCCCCCCAACCCCTACACCCCCTTTCCTGGGGAAGGCTTGATAAAATCCTCACCAATTTGCATCGGTGAACACAGACCCAAACCCTTGGATCTTAAGAACAATGAAAAAACAATCAGGTTCTTAAAAGAAGAATTTGAATTAAAGAAAAAGTAAAAGAATCACCTCTGTAAAATCAGGATGGTAAATACCTTACAGGGTAATCAGATTCAACACATAGAGAATCCCTCTAGGCTAAACCTTAAGTTACAAAAAGACACAAAAACAGGATTATACATTCCATTCAGCACAACTTATTTTATCAGCCATTTAAACAAAACAGAATCTAATGCATATCTAACTAGATTGCTTACTGACTTTTTACAGGAGTTCTGACCTGCATTCCTGCTCTAGTCCCGGAAAAAGCAACACACAGACTGAGAGAACCCTTTGTTCCGCCCCCTCCAGCTTTGAAAGTATCTTGTCTCCTCATTGGTCATTTTGGTCAGGCGCCAGCGAGGTTGTCTTAGCTTCTTAACCCTTTACAGGTGAAAGGGTTTTTCCTCTGGCCAGGAGGGATTTAAAGGAGTTTACCCTTCCCTTTATTTTTATGACACCTTCTTCTTGGGAAGAACATCCTTGGGGTCTTGCCTGCTCTTCTGTCTTGGGGCTCAGGGGAGTGAGAAAATATGAGCTGGAGGAGATGAGTCAAATTGACATAAGATGATTTTTCAAATGATCCTTTTATGACCCTCTCTAAAAAAGTGTGGGGAGGAAGATGGTCGGCATATTTCAGCCCCTCGCTATTTGACCACCAGTTAGGCCTAATATCTGCCATACCCATTTTGGTCCATTAATTTCTAGACCCACATCTTCTTGTTTACCAAGCATGGACCTAACACAGTCCTGGAGTTGTACTCGTAGGCCTTTTTGTTTGGACAAGTTCAGTCTCTCTGTCTGGTTTTCTTGCACCTGTTAATAACATTCTTTATTGATGATAACTTTTGGCCTACTTTTCATAGTTAATTCCCAAGCAGACAAAAAGTTTTAGGCCCAATTGTCACAACAGGGGAAAATCTCAAAATGGATAGAATGGGGCAGAAAAGCTGAAAAGGAGCCAGGTCAGCATGTGGAGGAAGATGGTGCTGGTCCCTCACTATTATCAGCCCCCAGGCTGCTGCTCCCAATCCATCACAACCTGCTTATATTGATTTTTGCCAGTAGCAACCTGAGCTCAAGTGGAAAAGGTTTGTTGCTGTGGCTATGAAGATCCTAGATTAAAGTCCTGCTGATGGTATGTAATCATATAATTTAATCCTGTATCTTAATGTATAAACACAAAGGGGCCCTATTAATGTTATAGAGGCAGCCTTAATCCTAGCACTTCCTAACATTCAGATGGTTGACCTTGCAGACTTAAAGTTCTTGTAGCACAGTTTTTTGGTATGTAATCCTATTACAAACAAGTTAGAGTTTATTGGGGGACTCAGTGCCTCAGGGCATTGCTAATGAATGAAAGAGCCTTTCATTTGTACCATTTTGAATCCAGTCTAATTTAGTGGAGACTGAAAGTAATTTCCATCTAATGGATTTTTTGTGGCTCTTCTATGAGATGAGTTAGCCGGGGTTTCAGTTCCAAATCTTACATCACAAACTCACCTCAATGCTGTGTACTAATTTCTAGACTGCAGAGAGGGTCACAAATTGTATAGACCATAGTGCCTGCATAATCCTTTTCCGTACTAGGGGAAGAACCCCTCCCACTCAAGACCAATATTGAGATGTATTAGTAGGGCAATGTGTGTGCACTCCCGCTTTCAGTATTCTCCCACTTGTTTATAAGACGAAGAATATCTGCAAGATTTAAATTCATTATTTGTGACATGTGTTGTATGCAAGAAAAGCAAAATATTCTTTCAATCATGTTGCTGTCACTACAAATCTTATTTTTACAAACGTTTTCACTGAACTTAGAACATTAGAGCATAATACTATAGGGGAAAGGAAACTAAACTGCTGTAGAAGGTTGTCAGGGAAAACAGGGGTTGGAGAAAGAAGCAGCAGCAATAAAGTAGGGGATGGACAGACACTGGAGATGGTAAGGGTATTTTGCAGATATATATAAAAGGTGGGGCAATGTATACTCTGCTAAGATTTGTTATGTAGAATGTTCATGATCTTTACAGCCTAATGAAAAAGAACCAGGATGCTTATGACAATCAAAAGACTCTGTGTCAATATAGCATTTATATAGGAATCCTATTTGGTGCAGAAGTATATGTTGAATTTACATAAACTTGTGGATGGGATCAAGTTTTGCAGTATCCAGGATCATGAATTAGGGAGGTAGTGATTCATGTACACAAAAGTGTGTCCTTTCAAAAGTAAAGTATTTGTGATCTAGAAGGGCAATGTCTGATTATAGACAACTCTAGTAGTGGTCTCAATATGTTCTCCAGAGGATAACACAACTTTCTTTGGTCTTAAGTTGTAAGACCTTATTCTTCTGGCTACCTATTTTACGTCACATACAAAGTTGTCTAAACCATCCTCTGAATATGGTGCCACATAGAGACTTCTCTGCAGGTTATTAAAAAGAAGACTGTCAGTTTAAAACATAAAGAATGAGAACAGTTAGGACCCTGGCAATATAGTGAACCTAGGATTCACAATTTTCTTCCTGTTTACATGTACATAATTGCTTCTTCTGTTTGAGATATTTAACAAAATAGAGGCTTATGCATGATCCCCAAGTGGGGAGAGTTCACTCCCCATTGCTATTAGCAATAGAATGTCTGTACCCTCTGGTTAAACAGAACTATTCTTGGAAATGCAGTATCCCATTTTAAATAACAATACCAACACAGAGAGAAGAATACTTGAGAAATAATAGCACACCGACCATCCCTGACTACAGATGAGAAACTTTTCAGGCTGCCATAAGGGGACAGTATTATTCCTTATAGAAACAGCAGAAGGAACAAAAGAGGAATTCTAGGAACTGAAAGAAAGGAAGGAAGAAAGAAAGATATCCAATTGCTAATAATAAAAATAACTTAGCTTGAATAAACAACTGATTACTGAGAACAAATAGTCTGTATGTGTAACCCTTCTGCCTGTCAGAGTTGGCAGCAACAAGGGCCGGGTTCAATATCTAGGGGATCCATTCCAATAACACAATGCAAACTGGATTGAGCCCCCACCCAGTGACCTGGGACAAATATATACCACCACTGCTGGACGCCTCCAAGAGGCAATACTTCCCCTCTCGCAAGCACATAGTCTGAGTGTAGCAAAAAAGCCTTTTAATAACAGAGAGAAACAATGTGGCATTATGTTGGGGAAACACCACCAACAGGATTCATAGCACAACCCATGAGCAAAAAAACCCACCCCAAGCAAATTGGGGCAAAATTCCCTTTTGTTCTTGAGTCCAGCAACCCCAAATCACCCAAAGTCCCAAAAGTCCAATGACCCAAAAGTCTCTGTCCTTGGTCAGGGCAGCCCCAGAGTTCAAAAGTTTATCTACAGAGCTTTACCTCCCAACCTGGGTGGAGATGGGGGCAGAGGTAAGAGGCACCTTACATTATCTGAAGCTGACCGTCCCACAGCTCCATAGGCCTTCGCTTCGCTCTGCTCCACCAGCCGCCCCACAAACTGCTTCACTCAGCTCTGCTCTGCGGCCCACACGCAGCTCCCGCCTTCCCACGAACTGCTCCACCAGCCAATCCACAAACTGCTCTGCGTCCCACCAGCAGCTCCCGCCGTCCTATGAACTGCTCCAGCAGCCTGTCCACAAGGCACTCCAGCTGTCCCACAAACTGCTCCATAATATATCTTCAGGCTCCCCCACTACTTAACACAACGCTTAGTGATTTCAGCTCTTAGTCAGTTCAGCTCTTTGGTGAATTCAGCTTGTAGTAGGGGAGCCTCAGTGCTGGTGCACTATTAGCCCAAAGCGAGCTCAGCAGCCTGTAACTAGACTTCTAATGAAATCAAAATTAGCTCTGATATTCCACAGTGGAGAGAGGAGAAAATGCAATTAGCATGTAAGGCCCTCACAAAGGGTCCCATGCCACCAAGTATTAATACTTGTCCCCAGCCTCTCTCCATTCACAGAATTTTGGAACCCAGGACCCTTGCCTAGCGAGTGCTACTTAGTTGATGGTGAGTCCCTCCATCATAACAAAAGGCCAAGTACAGTTCCAAGCACAGTTCCCATAATCAGGGTAATAACAATTTATTCTTCCTGCCCCAATAATAGAGACACTGGGGATCCTACAGCAGCCAAAGTGACCATTTGGGCAGCTATGGCCTCATTCTAGGCGGGGTGGGTGTGCCTATGCAAATGAGACTGGCCCCTGGAGTTCTTTTCCACAACTTGCCACACCTCACCACCAGATGTCAGGGTGGAGCTCATCCTGACACTGCTTACATATGTTTAAAACAAAGATGATCTGAATGGGGTGAATAAAACAACCCCAGAACACTTTTGGTTTGCATAACTAGACTGGAAGATCTACAAGATTTATTCCTGAACTAGAATTGGGAAGTGGCCAGAAAACAACAGACTTACATATAAAATGGATACATAAACACAATATGTTTGCAATATTATAAAAACGTGGTCATCCAGCCTTACTTATCAATTCCACAAAATAACTTCCTAAAACTGAAAGATATACTTGCCCTTGATCTATTTGTCATAACTTCATTGATATGAAAGAATTTAAAGAGTGTTTAGAAAATGAAATGACTGAGATTAAAATCCAGAAGGTAATCACAGCCCTACAGTATGATAAATTCCTTAGACCAGGTAGCCTCCCAGTAACTCTTTATGATTATATAATTACACCCACCACCCCCACGCACAGAGGTTTTGGCAACTACTTATTACATGTATAATGACTCCCTGCAATTTATTACCCTTTCCAAAATCACCTAGGTTCTGACCCTTTTAACACTGTCACATTTGAGGAACTTTACTTAGGCAAGCAGTCCCACTGTACATCAGTCGTGCTGCTCCTGTGAGAACAGTTGTTCAGACAAGTAAGCATTTGGTTGATTTTATTCCCTTAATGTGGTTTGGTTTTCACTAGTCTTTGGTTTGTGGTGTCATGAAGTTTGTTTTTGCATATGGAAGCAATGTGGGATGGTTGTGACCTGGCAATCTGCTTTTTCACTACAAAATAAAACACACCACCAAACCACAAAAAAAATTGCAAACAGATTGATGCCATAGGCCTGTTTCTTCTCTTAATCATACAGCTGTAAATCAGGAGTACCTCCATTGAAGGCACCCATTTTTATACCACTGTAAAATCAGGGCAAATGAGAGGAGAATCAGACACTGTATTGTCAGGGTCCATGTATTTTCATGGAGTGGATTTTTTTGCTGGTGGGGAGGGGGAACTAAAAGTGGAGCTGTGCTATAACAGTTAATTGTTCAAACAATAGCTGAATCTCTGTTTTTATTATTTTTGTTAAAGTCTACTGTTGCATTTGATCAAACTTGTTATCCAGACTGTTTAAAGCATTTTCTACATAATCACATTTAACATTCATTTCTTTGAGAAGGAAGAACATTCTTTACGTTCAGTACAGCTGTATACAGGGACTGAGATAAATGCCTTGCATTGATGAGAACAAGGCCCTCCTTACTCTGTTAATCGGAGAATAGAATGTAAAAGATTCAAGCTGAGAGCCTTTATCTTTACACTTTGGTGTTTCAGGAGCACTGGCACTAATATTTCATCCATCATCTACTTTTACAGGGGCTTTTGAATAAAAAGGAAAGATTAAAGAAACATTAAACAAAGAAATCTGGAGAGCCGTCCAATGTACATCTGTTCTGCTCTGCTCCTCAGCCAAGATTTTCTTCCTCTTTTTCTTTTTAAATATGAATTTAATAGCGGAATGTCTGGGTTTAAATAAATCTCAAGATCATTTCAGGTAAAAGCTGAAGTCATGCTACATGTAATCTGCCTTTGATGAGAATTCATGTTAACAATGATGTGTGTTTAAAAGAAACGGAACCAGAAAGAAAAGAAAAGGCATTCTGCAAATAATTTTTTAGATATTTTAAACATGAGACATTTTGCTATTCAGTTCACAAGGAAAACTGAAAGAAAAGACATCTTTCTTTTTTTTAATTTTTATTTTTTTGGATTACAAAATGGCAATTCATCAGATAGCTCTTTATTGTTTTCTGTCTCTAGGAAATGATATATAAGTGTCTTCATTTCAGTGCTAATCATTACTCTTCCCTTAAAACAGGGGGTTATACACATTTTATCCACAGCTGTGGATAATTTGTAATCTGTCTAATCTTGACGCTGAACTTGCTCAAATTAGGGATTCTTGTTCCAGCAATGAGCACACACTGTCCCTGATCAATAGTGTTAATGAAAACAGGTATACATACCCTTCTTCATGGTTACTAAGTCTTGTACCAATTTGCCCTAATTTCCTCAGGTTACTAATCTATATCCTGAACTGCATTTTCAGAAATACTGTAATTCAAGGCTGAAATGTAGCTGTAAGATTCCTCAAATTCAGAAGACTTGTTACGGGTCCTTGGAGAACTGGAGTATAACATATCGGTCCAATACAATGCACCCTTGAGTCTATGGGAACACTTCCATTGTCTTCGCTGGGTACTGGACCATGACTTTATAAATTTAATTGGTGATCCTTTGAAACATATTGTGGGGGAAAAAACAAAAAACCATCGACTGTCTGCAGCACTGTTGTGAATTTCAAGGTTTACATGAGAAAGTTAGGTCAACCCAGCTATGTTGCTCAGGAGTGTGAAAAATCCACACCCCTAAGTGATGTAGTTAAGACAGCCTAAGTCCCCATGTAGATAGTGTTGGTCAACAGAAGAATTCTTCCATCAATGTAACTACCACCACTAGGGGAGCTGGATTACCTAAACTGATGAGAGAACACTATCCATTGGCAGAGGTAGTGTTTACAGTGAAGCACTACAGTGGTGCAGCTGCACTATAGTAGCACTTTAGGTGTAGACAAGCCTTCAGATGCTGCAGTGATACATAGAAAGAGATCCAGAGCAGCCAGGATCCAAACCTTAGAGAGCTTTAGAGATCAAAATTGATAGGAGCCAAATATATTCCTTGTGTAAATGGCATAGTCCTCATCCATTTTACTTTCATCAAGCAAAATCTGACACCTGGAATTGCACCCTAGAGTCACCTGGGTCACCAGATTTTGAAAAACCATTATAGTATCCTTTCCAGGGCTAACCATCGTAAACACTGTAAATGGGCCTCTGCATCCTCCATCAGGTGACTTTTTCAAATAATCGTTAGTGTTAGATTATTATGACACTATTATACTAATTTAATCTGTAGATCACAGATGCATGAGTTAGCTGGTGAAGTCGGTGTAGTAGAAGAAGGGTTGGAAGCTTAAAGCCAAAACCAGAAGAGAAACACCTGTGGCTGCCATTGAAACCGAAGAGCCGGAAGAAGCTGTTAGCAGAAGCACCATCAGATTGCACAACTTGTTGACATAATTCAGCAGTAGAGGTGAACTCCACTCTTTAGATGCTTCCACTGTCTTTCTGTACCTTTTGTCTAATGAAGTTTAGCTAACTCACTCTTATCTAAGACCTTGTCTCAGATAATGCACTCCAAGAACAAACATCACCAAATAATAAAAAAAACAGCATTATAATAATAAGCCTAGTCTAATGACAGCCTTGCAGTTCAACCACCTCTTTAACAGCTGCCATGTAGTGGTGTAGTCAGGAACAAGAACAACAAAGAAGTTCATAGCACAGAAAAGTTTGTAAAATACACATCTTCAGGGTTCTCTTTGATTTTCTGTGGGGGTGTTTCTTGGGTTTCCTGTGACATGTAGAACAACTTCTCTATTTTATACACATTTTATCTAATCTGCAGTATTGACAACTCCAAGCATTAAAAAATGAGCCAAAGCCCCCCCCCCAAATCAAAAGAATTGTACAAAAATAATAAATTTGGGGTGTCTCCATTTGTATTCTGGTTTTTGAGTCTTTAGTGTGAACTCACGTCACATTTTCAAGCTTTTCTCCACAATCATGAGGACTAGAAACTTATTCTTTTAATTAAAAAAAAAAAGGAAACCTGAGAATCACATGAATCTGGGAGGTGAAGCTTAACCACAAACACCGAAAATCACAAATTAAGACTGATATCATTAGAAAATGATGCCATCACATAGCTGAGGAAGAAACGTACTTAGTATTTATCACTCTCATTAGCAATCACTGAACTATGTACAACATGAAACTGTTCCAAATGAACCATTTTGGCCCCACCTATAAAAATTTTACAGTGTATAACAGGATAAGAAATATTATCTCCATTGCACTTCAAAATAACTTGTTTTTTAACAAACTCCTTGCTCTAATGTTTTCTTCCTGCTACTTCTGTGTCTATAAGGTGGCAGCTTGTTTTTTCTCACTGCTCCAGTGGAGATGGCTTAGGATCTTCTGTTTCCATGGGATATGGGCCATCTTGATTCAGCTGCTGTGTTTTGGGCCTGCAGCCAAGTTTCTCAGCTGAGTCTAATTTTAAGGGAATTTATTTTTCTCTGCCCTGTCTGCTTTTCTCTTTTCCACCTCATCAGGTTGTTGCTTTTCGTGCCTTCATAGCCATTCTCTGAACCTTTAGCAGCTCCCTACTTTTTCAAGGGAACCCTGGCAGCAAACCTGTCTAATCTCAGACTTTTGACCTGAGCCACAGACATGTGTGGGATTTCTTAGGCCCTCAGGCTGTGTAGAGTTGCAGCTGTGACCGTGACTTTCAGCAGAAGAGAGGAGGAATAAGAAAATGGGACCCTGTTTAGGAAGGATGAAGAATACTGTTGTCTGAAATCCCTGTTGTCTGAAACTAATTAAAGTTAAGGAGTTGATTGGTTATTATTTTATTTTACATGTGGATAAAAACAAACAAACACAATCTCTTGGAGATGTGGTCACGGAGCAGCCAAGATGAAAATCTCAGGCTCTTTACTCTTCTGTTGCTGACTGGTATGCCTGGTAGTATGGCCTGTTCTGCAAGCTGCTCCTGTATCTATGGGGTGGGGGCACTACACAGCTCCTCACTACAAAATAGTCTGACTTACTTTCATTTTTTGTTTGTTTTCTTCTATCTCTGGAGGTGGCATGCAGCTTGTTCTGACACCATATCATCTGTCGTGAAGGCAGGAGAGAAGCACAGAAAGTCATGTGTAGTTGCAGCAGAGTCAAACACTTTGTTATTAATCACCCACAAGTGACAGAAGGCACAGCATTACTTGTGGGTTCAAAAAGACCTTCATTTTTAACTCTCATAGTGCCTTCTGGCAGAGTAGCCTTGAGCTAAGGAGCTGTCAAGCTGGAATAGCTTATATGAGGACAGATGAGCAATTAGCCAATACTAGCTTCTGGGACTTCTCACAGAGGAAAGAATAGAACAATGAAATTTGATTCCATCCACCCCTACCATAATCCCCACTGAGTCTATGAAATATTACAGTCAGTGGAATTGAAGCCTGCTGACAGAAGTAGGAGCCAGCATGGGAACTTGACCTCTGTCTTTCTCCAAGCGAAGATCATTGATCAATGAAATCAATTCTGCCTCTGTGCTGTCCCCAGGCTGGAAATCACATGAAAAAGGGTCAAGGAAGACTAAGGACTCCATTTGGCACCAGAGTTGATGTGCCACAACCTTCTCAATCATCTAGGGATGACTAGAAATAGGATGGTAGTTAGAAGATTGTTCATAACAGGAGAAGATTTATTGAGGAAGAGGCTAACAACCTATCATATGACGGAAATGGTCATCCTCCCCTCTCATAAGGAAACCATACCTTATTTTGCACAACAAGACTATAGTATTCTACCATTGCTTCACTTCTCCTATCTTGGGAACTCCGCATGATAATTTATCAGTTAGCACTGCATTTAAGCTCAATGATAACAGTACTCTAATACTCACAGTTAGCTAAATACCATAAACAGATGTATGTTTTGACACAATTTAGAGGACTAAAAAATATCCCAAACCCTGCTGAACCTTTATATCCCAAACCAAATAGTGTACTTTTTAGAGAATGGGTATGTTGGAAATGGCACCATGGAAGACTACTCTAGTTCTGAGTGTGGACAAGCTGTATTTTTAGAGATCTGTGTATTTTGGAGTTGAAGGCAGTCACATCATTACAGAGCACTGTGCACTTAACAGAATCATCAATATGTGTATCTATTTGTGTCCTGTAAGCTCCTTAGACAAATACCCGAGTAATACTATACAGTAATTACTAAGCAACGGCAAATACAAAACGTTTATATTGGGTGAGGTTTTCAAAGGACCCCAAAAGAGTTAGCTAGCTACCCAAATTCTGTTGAAATTCAATGGGATTTGGGCTTTCTAATACGTTTTGATGTGTTTGAAAATCTCAGTCTGTGGCTTCTTATTCATTCACATAAAACAAGAGATAAAAAAATAAAAACCAAAATTAGGCTCTTAAATCTGTATTTAGGTACCTCACTAAGGGCCTGATGCAAAACCAATGAAGTCAATAGAAACCTTCCTATTGACAGCAATGGACTTTGGATCAGGCCCTAAATTGGCTGATTGTCAAAAGCGTTGAGCATCCAGCAGCTAAGTTAGGTACTTGCATGGCCCCTCCATTACTGTATTATCTGATCATCTCACAAAATTTAATGTATTTATCCCCACAGCACACCCGTGAGGTAGGGAAATACCATTATCCCCATTTTAAAGCATGGGGATCAGATATACAATGAGACTAAATGCCTGCATTTTATATGTATTTAGGTGCATAAGATTCAGCTAAGCACCTACTGGTTTTTTTTTTAAGTGCCTAGATCCCAGATTCTCAAAGGTTTTGGGGGCCTGCCTCCCATCAGTTTAAATGGGAATTAGGCACCAAAATACATTTTTAAAGCAATGGGTTTAGGTGCCTGTCATAAATATAAAGGGAAGGGTAAACACCTTTAAAATCCCTCCTGGCCAGAGGCAAAACCCTTTCACCTGTAAAGGGTTAAGAAGCTAGGATAACCTCGCTGGCACATGACCAAAATGACCAATGAGGAGACAAGGTACTTTCAAAAGCTGGGGGGAGGGAGAAACAAAGCCTCTCTCTCTGTCTGTGTGATGCTTTTGCCAGGGACAGAACAGGAATGGAGTCTTAGAACTTAGTAAGTAATCTAGCTAGATATGCGTTAGATTCTGTTTCCTTTAAATGGCTGAGAAAATAAGCTGTGCTGAATGGAATGGAATGTTTTTGTGTCTTTTTGTAACTTAAGGTTTTGCCTAGAGGGATTCTCTATGTTTTGTATCTGATTACCCTGTAAGG
This sequence comes from Chelonia mydas, assembly GCF_015237465.2. Classification (NCBI taxonomy): domain Eukaryota; kingdom Metazoa; phylum Chordata; order Testudines; family Cheloniidae; genus Chelonia; species Chelonia mydas. The sequence goes on from NC_057850.1 coordinate 157,925,927, forward strand.
TATTTACCATCCTGATTTTAGAAAGGTGATTCTTTTTACTTTTTCTTCTATTAAAATTCTTCTTTTAAGAAACTGAATGCTTTTTCATTGTTCTTATGATCCAGGGTTTGGGTCTGTGGTCACCTATGCAAATTGGTGAGGATTTTTATCAAACCTTCCCCAGGAAAGGGGGTGTAGGGTTTGGGAGGATTTGGGGGGGAAAGACATTTCCAAACGGGCTATTTCCCAGTTATATTCCTGTTAGACGTTTGGTGGTGGCAGCGATAAAGTCCAAGGGCAAAAGGTAAAATAGTTTGTACCTTGGGGAAGTTTTAACCTAAGCTGGTAAAAGTAAGCTTAGGAGGTTTTCATGCAGGTCCCCACATCTGTACCCTAGAGTTCAGAGTGGGGAAGGAACCTTGACAGTGCGTAACTCCCATTGAAATTGATGGGAGTTAGGTGCCTAAGTATTTTTGAAATGATCACAATATTTTTCCACAGGACCATTGCCTCATTCAGCAAAACAATGCGCTTTTCTATAGCCTTGTTCTCAGAAATGGTAGAACATTTTTAGGTTGTGTTTTTTTTTTTTAATTCAGCCTGAGGCAGACAGCCAACCTGGATAATTTCAGTCTAAATGGTTAGCGTTTGGCAAAGTTATAAGTAACTGAAAACAGGGTCTTATAATGGGAAGTGTTGGTCAAGCTTAGTAATGGGAGAGTCTACAAGCCCTGCGTATAGTGTTTTCTCTCTGATACATTTCCCCCTACCATCCCCATCCAAAATATTAACAGTGATTTAGTGTGACAGTTTGGGAGGTATGTCTTTGTTAGCCATTGGTTTTCTGAATGCACTCTTGTATTTCAAACTCCATTTTGAATGTAAACGTAAGTGTGTGGTTTTCAGCATTCATTTTGAAAGAGTAGCTTGATATTTAGTTAATAGACTATATTTGGTAAGCTGTGACAGAGCAATCAAGGGTCATCAGAACTGAATGGCTTCACCCCATTGGAACAACAGATTTGCTTCCAGCAGGGCCATTAACTTTGAATGACTCTCTGCCTAGGAGCCCAGGGGAAAGTGAGGCATGGTTCCTTAGCAGAAATGCAGGGGCAGGAAAGGTGTCATAAGCCATTTTAAAACAGGAATACTGTTTTGAGCAAGGAAGCCATTTCATAGCCAGAAACAGAAGATCCAAGTGAGAGAGTGGAGGCCGGGGGGACTAGGCTTCCCATGAGCAGGCTGACCCTACCCTAGGCTCACAGATGTGGTGAGGACACACAGTGTTTGTGCTCAGAATTTTGCTGTTTACCGTAGGTCTGTAACTCTTTTGTGCTTTGAGAGTAAAGTTTTTGTAGAAGAAATTTCTTTGCCAAGCCTGTTTTCTTCTTTAGCGATATGTGGTCACTGAAAGGTGTAACTAGAAAATAAAAGCTCCCAAAGCCAGTGGAATGTGTTGAGGGGGTACATGTCTGAGCACTGGGGGAACCTGGTAGGGCTGAGTCACTGGTTCCAGGTCTAAGCAGCCCAACTGTGGGGGTCCCACTTTCCAAGAAAGTTGTCAGACATGGGGACGAAAACTGGGTGTGCACGTTAGACAACAGTGATCAGTCATTGCCCAGCCCCCGGGGGCTTAGAAGAACAAAAGATGGGTGTCCATTTAGAAAGCGGACTGGACCAAGTTTTGGCATGTCATATATGTGAAAGTTAGGAACTGATAGCACTGCTTTAAGACACATATAGTGTATGCCGGTACTTTGCAAACTTCCCTAAGTAGCTTTTCTCACACACCTCAGTCCTCTCCTGCAACCCTCTACTCACCTATCACCTTTGTCTCTTGAGTCAATAATTGTACACATACTTGAAATCCAGACAGATCTCTTCAAAAGCTAAGAGGAAGTACAAAAAAATTGGCATTAGTTAAGGAGACTGCTTCCTTGTTCAGATCTGTGCTGCAAATAATTTAGCTGCCTAAACTGTAGACATTAGAAGCAATTTGTATTCTTTCCCAATCAATGTCACTAAGCAACAGCATTAATATGATGGCTTCATAGAAACTCTATTTTACTACGTGTCCCATGCATACTGCAATTTTAATGTTCCCCTGCATAATTAAGTTGGTACTGTTGCTCAAGAGTATATGAAATCTATTGTACCCAGAGCTACAGATCACACTCCTTGGCTTGACTAGTTGAGTTAAGGTTTGTGTGTTGTTAACAATGAATTGCTTGGTCTCAACATACACAGTAGGATATATACAATAAGATATATACAGTTCATGCTGATTGGACAATGAGGAAATTAACATGACATGACCACAGTGAATGATGTGCCAGAGTGAAAGTCATCCCACTTAGGGCTGCACTGCACTGCCCAAAGAGGAGTCCTGAGAAGGAATTCAGGCTTTCTGCTCTTATCTTTCTCCGAGATTACTGCCCACTCCCATCCCCTGTGTGCCCTGCCTGCTCCACACACCCTGCCTACCTGATTGGTATTAAATACACAGGTCCTGCCCCTTCTCCATGCCAGAGGCAAGATGCGGGAAGGCAATTACTCTTAAACTTCCCTGTGAAACTCCCTTTAGTAAGTAGGCATTGTGACAAAGCTCTGTCCTTGTCTCCGTGGGTCCCGCGTTTCCTGTTGGATTTTGCTAGCCTCAGAAGCTCACTGTGACCCTCCACATAACCCTTCTCTCTCTAGAGACAAAGGTCACAGTCTACTGAGCCATTTTCATCATAAGCCAGCGAGGGAGGTGAGGAGAAGCTATCCTCGCTTGCACAGTCTCTGTTGTCTCCCAGTCTCAGTGATTAATCGGGGGGGGGGGGACAAAAGGGGGAGCCCAGGCCTGCCCTCTACTCCAGGCTCCAGCCCAGGGACCCTAATAGTATCAGCTATGGTAGCTGACCTTTCAGAAACATGACACGTACAATTTCCTGAGCTACTTCCCCACAGCAGCCCCCACTTCCTCAAGCTCCACTTCACCCCTACCTCAGGACCTGGTTACTTGTGCCTGATATGGTATGTACTGCTCAGTCTCTCCAACAGGGCAACTTCCTCCCACAGCTCCTGACATCCACCCCCACCTGACTAACTGGGAGGCTTTTAACTACTTTCAGCCAGCCCCTGATTGGCTTCAGGTGTCCCAATCAACCTAGCATTCTCCCTGCCTTCTGGAAAGTTCTTAATTGGCCCCAGGTGTCTTAATTGAACTGGAGCAGCTGCCATTTCACTTATCCTGGTACCAGGGATTTGTTTAGCCTGGAACTAATTTATCTATCTCCGACTACTTTTCTATAGCCATCTGGCCTTGCCCCGTCACAGTATTTGGTACTGAAGACGTTGTCGAAGATTCGCTCATCTATGAGCAGATGAACAGAACCTTTTGAAGATATGTTCCACAAATCAGAGCTATGATTAACCTCCTTTCTGAATTATAACAATTCAAAATTATAACATTCAAAAACCAGTAGGAGAACACTTCTTCCAGTAGGAGAAGACTTCAGTCACCCTGGACACTCAATAACAGACTTAAAAGTGGCCATTCTTCAACAAAAAAACTTCAAAAACGGACTCCAGCGAGAAACTGCAGAACTGGAATTAATTTGCAAACTGGACACCATCACATTAGGCCTGAATAAAGACTGGGAGTGAATGGGTCATTACAAAAACTAATTGTCCCCCTGCTGATACTCACATCTTCTTGTCAACTGTTTGAAATGGGCCACCTTGATTACATTGAACTCATTAGCACTCCAAAAGTGATTTTTCCTCCCTTCTTCTCAACTGCTGAGAATAGCCCACTTCCACTTTAATTGAATTGGCTTGTTAGCACTGACCCCCCACTTGGTAAGGCAATTCCTATCTTTTCATATACTGTGTATTTATACCTCTCCACTGTATTTTCCACTCCATGCATCTGATGAAGTGGGTTTTAGCCCACGAAAGTTTATATAAATAAATTTGTTAGTCTCTAAGGTGCCACAAGGACTCCTCGATGTTTCTCCTTTCTGTTGCCACTTGCAAGGAAATTGGTCTTTCTTTTGCTGGGGACACCCATATCGTCTTGTAAACACAGTTGCCAACTTTCACATGGTAAATAAGCACCCTGACTTTCATAATATGCTAAAAATCAAGCTAATCCCATTTTAAAACAAGGCCAAAACAAGCCAATCCCTAAAAACCTCAGCACTCTATGTGACTAGATACCCCAGTCATGCAATCTGGGACTGTGGTGGGCCCCCTGACTCTCTTTCCCCTCCCTCCCCCCCACTCTGCTTGCTGGGAGCTGATCAAAAAAAAAAAAAAGAAGCAACAAGCTACAAGCCAAAAGCTAGCCAACAAGCAACTCACAAGCCAATTAAGCAAAAAACAAGCCCAATTTCTACATTTTTTTTTCATGGGTTTAGCATGTCTGCTTGTAAATTTAACCCAGCCAGTGTTACTGCATGTGTGCTAGGTGCAAGTGATGCAAAACCCAACTTCGGTCTTCAGCAAGCTTGTCTTCTGGCTCAGACACAGGGAACCCTTTTGGCTTATCTGGCAGAGCTGTGTTTGAGTCTTAGGTACGGTAATATTCAGGATGTATGTGCAGCAACTCCAGCCTTAGGGGGCCTCTAATAATCGGTTAAGTCTGCTCTATTGTCTGGCCACTATTTGGCAGACACAACAGCATCTGGTGCCATCACACTGTCTAAAAAAAAAAAAGAGGCTGTTTTGATTGTAGCTAGAAAAGTAATATCCATAAGAAATGAAGTCTGTATGGTTTGTTTGTCAAGAGATTGACAATTTGCACAGTGCTTGTTAGAAAGATACATGTATACATGAACAACCAACCCACACTGACATAAGTTGGCCTTTTTAGAGAATGCTCACCAGTGCCAGTAGTTATAAACCTTTATCATGCAATAGAACAGATGGAAATCATTCACACATCTGAGCAGCAGAATCTCAAAATGAACTGGGCATAGTGACTGACAGTTGGTTGGCTATTAGTTGCTGTCTTTGCAAGTTGCTTTCCAAGGCAAACTACATATTGTCAGACATCTGCACACAGTGGGTTTAAAACTATATGATGCTAGATAATAGCAGATCAATTGAAACACCTGATGTAGTGGTAGTGCCTTTCGGTAGGAATAATTACATGCTGTCAGCAGTCCTGAAGTAATGTGTGTGAACAAATAATGAGACAGTCATGTTCTTACTGGGGACTAGCTTCATCATAGCCTTCACAGCCAGCCCTCAATTTTGCATTTGTGAACTTTCATATCCTAGGTAGAATTGGGATAATGAAAGTGACTTTTTGCCCAGCATTAGAATGGGTGCCATTAATAAAACCACATGTACGAAAAGTTATCGCAATGTGATATCTGAGACATACTCCACATTTGCCTATATGCAAAATAAGAAATAATTGTTCTGTTGGCTGTGTATAATTATTTATAAGTGATTACTTTTTAATGGCAACCACTGTATATTACTAGGCCTAACAAAAATGAATGATAGGATATGCTTCAAGGGACAGTTAGAGGGACAGGAGAGAAAAAAAGAGGGAAGGGAGTAATTGTAGTTTTCACTTCCTGTGAAAATACTGAGAGTGAAAGTGAGACTAAGACATTGTATTAAAATATTCTGGAAGCCCTGTACCTGTTAGTTCATACCTGTTAGTTTTTTTTATGCAAACAAATTTCAGCCAATGGATTGCTCACAAATTGTTTGCTGTAACTGTTTACTTGCATATTGAAAGTTTGTGCTGTGTGTCATCTCGTAAGTCACATGGTATTGTTTCTGATGCCTGACTGGATGATGTACATTTTATAAACAGAAGGAATGCCTGAACAAGTCACTGGTGGTGGGGAGGGACTGATTCCTTAAGGAAGAAGATAGGCAGTGTTTTAGGGAGAAATGGTTATTAGGTGATCCAGACTGAGGGTGATCCAGCCTGCCCATTCCTTATACATTTATAAAAATATTTGTGACAATTTCACTTCTCAAGGAACATTATTCCAACAAAATTTAGCCTGCCCACATTCTTACAGGTAGGTAACAGAAGGGGTTGTGAATAGCGCTGAAATGAATATGTAGATTTTATTAATCAATACATTTTTTTTTTTTTTGCAAAACTGCATTTGAATAATTCTGCTAATGGCCAAAGTACATTTTGCACTATAAACAGCAATACTTGAATATTTATACTAAGTAACAATTGACACAAACATGTGAGATAAAAAATTGTCTCCAGAGGCAACCCTGAGTCAGGTAATTAGGCAACCAGCTTTAAAATAAATTATATTTTTGGTTTGGTTGTTATAGGACTGAAATTGAGATCAGTATTTTCCCTAAGTGATGTGGTATGGACTGTAAAAATATGTAGCAATTTACTGAACTATTAAATTAATTTCAAGTTTCTGTTAGAAATTCCATTCCTGTCAGAGGGACTTAAGAAAAGGCCCATAAAATTCCTAATGTCCTTGATACCAGAAACATCTGCCAGAGCCATGAGTCACGAGCCACTTGTTAAATTAGTTCAAAAGCTGAGGAGGCTGAACTTCATCAACTCAGAATCTCTCAGAGCTTGTCTACACTTGAAACGCTCCAGGGCACAGCTGTAGCTGATGGAAGGGGTTCTCCCACTGGCATAGGTAATCCACCACCCCAATAGGCAGTGGCTTGGTTGATGGAAGAATTCTTAGGTTGTCTTTACTACATCATTCAGGATTGTGTATTTTTCCCATCCTTGAGAAATGTAGTTGGTTGATCTATTTTTCTTGTGTAGACCAGCCCTCAGTGTAGTAGATGATTTCAAAATGACAAGGGTGTGGGGAAGTAGAAGCAGAAAGGTGTTATACAAATGACAGGGCCAGAGCCTGATTAAAGCCCATTGAAATCAATAAAAAGACATTCACTGACTTCATGGAGTAACTTCAGAGTTATTAAGCATTCAAGATTTTGAAAATAGTTTTCCTATAGGATGTGGATGGGAGGAATTACAGGAAACTAAGTAACACGTATTTGGAACTTTGTTTTAGAACTCTCTCAGAGATGACACTCCCGGATGGAAAGAAGTTATCACACTTTTATTAACAGTAATAAAGCAGAGTAAAATTGTCTTCCCCATCCTGCAGAAAATTCCAATATATCAACATTTGCTTTCTTCATAAATGGGGAGGAAAAATGGAAATAGCAAAAAGTATCTCAGAAGAAAATATTCCAAAAAATAAATTTGATTTGGGAATGGTGAAACTTTTTGTTTTGATATTTTGGATCCTAATGAAACATTCTGAAATTCCTGAATCAAAATATTTTGTTTTGATTTGTGAACTGACCCCAAACACTTCCTTTTGATTCATTTCAACATTAAACTTGATTTCCTTATTATGGTGCAGTGCCTTATAGGAATTGGGGAACCTGATGACCCCATTTTCTCCTATGGACTAAGGTCCCTGGCTGGACTGCACATCCCATAATCCACAGTGGAATCCCTACGGACTGTTCGATGTATCATGGGAGTCAAATGGAAGGGAGGGGCTGAACTATCATCCATATGAGGCAATGTGCCACAATAGGGAAATATAGTTTAATATTGAACTGACTTGAAATTAAATGTTTCAGGCCTGTTCAACAATTCAAAATATTTCAATTTGTTTCAAGCCAGCCCCAAACAAAATATCTTGTTTTGGTTTTCCTGAAATAATAATAATAAAAAAAAAATTGTGAAAAGTTTCAATTTTATGGAAACTGCATTTTCTGTCAAAAAAATCATTTGAATGGAAAATATGTGACTAGTTCTAAATAGCACAAACACTCAGCTCTCATTGAATCTACTCAAATTTCAGAAAAAATCTGCTTGGTACTGGGCTTGCTCCCTGAATTAATACAGTAATTAGCATAGCGCACCCTCTCCTCACAGAATGTGCTCCTTCCCTGTTGTTTGAGATAGCAGAGTGAGTTTGTCTAGATGTACCACACCTCATCTATCTGACACGTATAGGTTAGTGAGACCCATCATTTATATAATCAGTAATCACCACGAACGTCAATGTCATCTGGAGCAACAGAAAGAGTATGTAGTTAATCTTTATTCTACAGGATGATTCTATTACAGCAGCACCTTACTGTAACAGCTCTGTGGTTCTCATGTCCTACATAAAAGTTTGATTTAATGCATTAATTAATTTTAATTTTTTTAAAGCAGAAATATCCCCCGTTTTAGGCTCGGAGTACCTGTACATAATTTAACTTTCACAGTAAAATGTCAGAATGGCCTGTCCATCCCATGCCAGTTATATACAAAAATGCACCAGCAGATACAATAAAAATAAGACCTGCTCCATAGTGGTCATAATAATTAAAATCCTGCTAGCTTCCTTCCTCAAGTGCCTGAGAAAAGAAATGACCTTGCAGTGTGCCTGGGAAATTACCAAATCCAGGCTTTGGCAGACCAGATTGGAGTTTAGGGATGAAATGCTGGCCTTATTGAAGTCAATGACAAAACTCTCACTGATCTTAGTGGAATCAAGATTTCATCCCAGATGCCACAATATACCAAATACTTATTGTTTTTTAGCTACTAGCCTATTTTATCAAGTTAATACTTTAAAGATATTCAGATTGTTTCCACCTTGATTATCATACACATTGTAAGGAGAATGATCACTTTAGATAAGCTATTACCAATAGGAGAATGGGTTTGTGTGTGGGGGAGGGGGAAACCTGGATTTGTGCTGGAAATGGCCCAACTTGATTATCATACACATTGTAAGGAGAGTGATCACTTTAGATAAGCTATTACCAGCAGGAGAGTGGGGTGGGGGGAGAGAAAACCTTTTGTAGTGGTAAACACCCATTTTTTCATGCTTTGTGTGTATAAAAAGATCTTCTGTACTTTCCACAGTATGCATCCGATGAAGTGAGCTATAGCTCACGAAAGCTTATGCTCAGATAAATTGGTTAGTCTCTAAAGTGCCACAAGTACTCCTTTTCTTTTCATGGTATGCTGTCTCAGGGCTTATTTTTATCCAATTTCACCTTAAATTCATATTCCTAGTTACCTCTATATAAATCCACCATATTTTGTCTAGATTTTACAAACATTAATGGTCAGCTTCTTTGCTGGTGTAAATTGACACAGTTCCAGGGCTTCAGTGGCATTTTAATAATTTACAACAGCAGAAAATTTGGCCTTTGTCCTGAATCATCGGTAATTGAACAGTAGCAGATTGAGCATAATCATATTTCATTAAGGAGAGACGTAGTCCCGCAGTTATTGGCTCCAATAAGACTTACATGTCCATAAGGCCTACAGGATCAGGACGTAAAGTATGAAAGAGCGGAGACTAAAAAGAATAAAAAATACTACATCCAGAGCAAATAGACATGATCATAACACATTGATTGCATTAAGAAGATACTTTTTGCTTCATCTCCATTAAAATAAAACAAGGCCATTTCTCTAGTATTATAAGCAGCCCTGAAATGTTTTAAGTTAGTGTTCTGCACAAGTCAATTGCAGTAGCAGAGGTATATGTCTGCTGTTGATATATTTAAAAGTAGAATTCCCTTTTGCCTTTATTGATGATCACAGTGATTAAAGCAAGATGTGAATCTCTAGAGAGTAACCATCTAGCAAAAATATCACTACATATATCCATTAAAACATGACATAAAATATACTGAAAAGATTTAAAGAATTATGCTGGAATGCCATCTGGGATTTAACATTTCCCAAAGGGCAATTTTTTGATAGCATTAACGATTCCCTGTAGAGAAATCTCAATGTCTAATAAGTCTCTGTCCCTGCTTGATTCTATGCAAAATGATATCCTATGGTATATCACTAGATACGTACTCTGGGGTATACTATAACTGTCATATTCATCTGAGCAGGTTATTTACTTTCACAGAAGCTGTGACTATGTCTGCATTCTAGCTATTGATGGAATATGTTTACCATACTATATTGTTTACCAGAGTTTTAAGGTGAGTGGGGCATTATCTAGCAACTGTCACTATAAAAGTTTACAGTCTGAGGTCAGCTTATCTCATGAGTGGGTTTTGTTAGCCTGCAGCTTTGTACAGATGCTCAGGAAAATTCATGAAATCTGCTGTTTGACATGTTATTAGGCACCCAGGCTGTAGCTAGAGAGGCTGAAGCCAGAAATTTGAGGCCTATATACTAATGAATATACATAAATATTTATAGCATTATTCATATATTCCATATTAACTGGGGTCATTATTCTCACAGCTTGGTTAATTAAGCAGTGAGATATCACAAGATGTGTCATTCTGGGATATCACCGTTCTGTGGTGGTTTCAGAGACACAAGGCTGAAGGTGAAGTGCTTTTGCTTTTAGATGACAAGTTAAACCGGTATCCTGACCACTTGCTGCCGTAAAAGCTCCTATGATTGTTTCCATTATGATTCTATCTATATACTTCATAATCTACCCATTATAATAGTTTATAGGCACTACTATAATGTTAGAAAATACATTAAAAAAAGTAATAAATATCTCATGAAGATTAAATATAACCCTCTAATTCTCCCAATACAGTGTAAAATGACTGACATGTAGACAGAGGAGAAATATTTCTGTTACAAGAGATTTCTCCTGTTAACTCTACTAGCTTTATTTACCCTATTCTTCAATGTTGTGTGTGTGTGTGTGTGAGAGAGAGAGAACACCAAATGTATTCTAGACATTTCCTTAGTAGCTCCATGTCTGATATAGGCTGCTGCATGTCAGAGATTTACCTACAAGGCAGGAATAATTTGTTCATGTATAAAGAAAAGGAGTACTTGTGGCACCTTAGAGACTAACCAATTTATTTGAGCATAAGCTTTCGTGAGCTACAGCTCACTTCATCGGATGCATACTGTGGAAACTGCAGAAGATATTACATACGCAGAGACCATGAAACAATACCTCCTCCCATCCCACTCTCCTGCTGGTAATAGCTTATCTAAAGTGATCACTCTCTTTACAATGTGTATGATAATCAAGGTGGGCCATTTCCAGCACAAATCCAGGTTTTCTCACCCCCCACCTCCCCTTTCCAAAAACCACACACACAAACTCACTCTCCTGCTGGTAATAGCTTATCCAAAGTGATCACTCTCCTTACAATGTGTATGAAAATCAAGGTGGGCCATTTCCAGCACAAATCCAGGTTTTCTCACCCCACCCCCCCACCCGCATACACACACAAACTCACTCTCCTGCTGGTAATAGCTCATCCAAAGTGACCACTCTCCCTACAATGTGCGTGATAATCAAAGTGGGCCATTTCCAGCACAAATCCAGGGTTTCTCACCCCCACCCCCCCACACACAAACTCACTCTCCTGTCTAACTGAAGAATCTGGCTTTCTTTGGTAGAATGGATAAGGCTAAAAAAAGTCCCCACATTTGAAATGTAGGGCACATACAGATGTGTAGATGGACACAGTTTGCAGCAGAATCATCAGTTACCTATTTTTTTCCACAACAGGACTCATTTAAATCACTTTGCACCGATACACATGCTCAGATCTGTTACAAAATTTCACCTCTAGTGCAGTGATAAAAACAGTCTGCTCTGTGTGTGGTACTTTCAGCATTGCCTTATCAAAAGTTTTATCTATTTATGCAAAGCTAAAGTAATGATAACTGAAATTTATTCTCTGGAAATCATTCAATGCACCCATCAGCTACATTTATAACTTTTGATGAAAACCCCTTTAGATAGTGGTTTTTGTTTGGCTGTGGTAAGGTAATTAGAACCTGCTGTAGTAAGTATCATGTCATATTGTTGTCAGTGGTGTGGGAACAGTACCTGAAGGTGTAATTGCCCTTACATTTTTATGGATTCTTTTAAGAGCAAAGCTATCAATTACTAGACACAAAGACATTTAGAAAATAAGAGCTAGTACATCAAGCAAAGTCAGACAAAAGTAAATCTGAAATTACTTCAGCTTGAAGGAGGAAACTTCTTTCTTTCTTTCTTTCTTTCTTTCTTTCTTTCTTTCTTTCTTTCTTTCTTTCTTTTTCTGTTTATGATGCTGTTTTGAAACACATTATTTATAAATCTATGAAAGTCATAATATCACAGAGCAGGATCAACTAATCCAGAATCAGATTGTAGCACTGAATCAGTATTCAGTTAATGCAGTGGTTCTCAACCAGGGGTACCCCTGGGAGTACTCGGAGTTCTTCCAGGGGGTACATCAACTAACCTAGATATTTGCCTACCTTTACAAAAGCTAGATAAAAAGCACTAGCAAAATCAGTACAAATGAAAATTTCATATAGACAATGACTTGTTTATACTGCTCTATATACTATACACTGAAATGTAAGTACGGTATTTATATTCCAATTGATTTATTTTAAATTACCTGTAAAAATGAGAATGTCAGCAATTTGTCAGTAATGGTGTGCTGTGACGCTTTTGTATTTTTATGTCTGATTTTGTAAGCAAGTTGTTTTTAAATGAGGAGAAACTTGGGGATACACAAGACAAATCAGACTCCTGAAAGGGGTACAGTTTTGTGGAAAGGCTGAGAACCACTGAGGTAATGTTACTAGAAGGCTCGACTGAATGTTTAGGTGCAAATCCAGCTCCTGCTTCCACAAATGTTGTGGCTTCCCAAGCAGTGTAACCAGCATGGTTCCATTACACAACACGAGTGCTGAATACAGTGTTGAACTCTATATGCGGGATAGTTAGTTCATATGTGGCTCAGAGTTAAGATCTTGGGTCCTATATAAGAAACAAGTACATTCATAAGATTGTGCTTTCATGATAACAGATATGTGGGGAAGGAACTTTTAAAAACATTTCAGCCTATCTGTTTATTCCCTGATAGCTGATTGGCTAGAGTACAGAAAGCAGAGTCTTTTTATTTTCTTTCTGAACTTTTATGGATAAACCACTGCAGAGAGAGGAAGACATTTTCCTTTTTACTATATGAAGTGGACCATAAGAGTAAAGTGCTGAAATATGTGATACTGGTTTCTTTTTGTGCAAGAAAATTTTGGCTCATTTTTGCTATCACTACTGCTTTTGTGTTTTAGTGATTTGTATTTTTAATCAAGGAATAAAGGAGCGGTTTTTGAACAAGCTGATTGCAGAGAGAAACTTAATTTGGTCTGATATTCACTTTCACCATTCCAAATATAGCTTGAGTTTTCAGTGCCTGTATTAAAGTTTCATATGGAATACCTTTGGTGTACAACAGAAATACACCAATGCTGTTAGAAAAATGTACTTGATTAAAATTAACCCATGTTGCTCATATTAAAATTATTCAATTATTTTAAAAAAAATTCTAGTAAATTTACAGTTTGTGTAGGGTGTTTTGAATTATGTCAGTCCTATTTCTATAGCTGCAAATCTTATCTAGAGTATGGTATACAGTAACTTTTCAGATGCAACAATTCCATAAATATAGCCTTCTTTGTATGTGTGTGTCTATGCCTTTAGATCCAGTATGGGCAGGTGGGGAAGGAGGGAAAGGCACTTCTGCCTCCTGCCAGTGCTGGTTCAGGGCCACTAGCAGGTATCCAATGGAATCTTGTTACAAATCCAATGGAATCTTGTTAGATAGAGCAGCATAAGTTAATGTAGGAGCATGGTACCTCTGTGCAGATTCCCCCTATCTCCACTGGATCCCCAAGAACCACAAGAGTCTCAGGGACTTGCAGTCTCAGGATGTGGAAACTCCAGACTCTTTCATGTTACAGGGCAAACCCTGCCCCCTGAAGGATGCTGTGAGTTTAAGATGACACTTTACACTAATTTATGTGGGCATAACTTCCACGAGGAACAAGGAGGTTTGATCTATACATTAGACATTGCAAGTTAAGTTACCATGGCAGTTTTCCGCATATGAACATATTATATAAGCAAAAATTTGGAAAGGGTGGATTTAGATTTGCATTTCAATTTCAGTTATAGGTTCATTCATCTATGAATGATGGGGAAAACTTATATTTTGGGTCACGGGCAAATTTAGAGGACATGTATTAATGTTAAGGCACAGGTGGTAGGAATACTTGAACGGTAATAAATTTACATTGCAAATGTGCTAAATCTGTTCCAGATCTAACGCTGCCATAAATGAGTATCAGCTGCAAGCACTAGTATAGCAGAAAGCTGTTAAATGCATACTCTAGGTGCATGGAAAATGTACTCTTTCAGCAGTTTACGTTCTGTTTGCTGTTCATTTGTGAGGGCTTCTTTTCACACAGGAGCAGTCATTTTTACAGAAATTTACTTTACAGTGCTTTGTTTTAAAATGATATTATAGGTTATGAAGACAATATCACCCATCTGAATACTAACCCCTTAAGTATCTCTTAGTAATATGAAAGTACACAGGAGTTGCTTTGTGGCATTCTGTGTTCTCATGACATTGTTACCACCACCTCCTTCTCTAGCAGTTTCCTGCACTGCATCAAAGCCATTGCTGAAAAGGCACCAACCAAGACTACATGTACAGGTGAAAATAGGAGTGTAAGACAGCTGATGACAGTTTGTGCCTGTTCGATAGTCATCCCCAAATGCAGCTGTGCATCTTCAAATGTGTTCTTTCCATTTAATAGTTTCTTGTTTCAGAAATGGGAGGGAAGGAAAGGAAGGTGAATAGCACGTGGAGTCAGGATGCTACGTGACACATGAAATCTGATTCATGGTTCTGACCTCCAGTTTGTCTACTGACCCTGACCCACTGGTATCCTGACCCAACCTGACTCTGGCTCCTGACTCGCAGTTCTGAACCCCAGTTTGTCTCCTGCTTCTGACCCTCTGGTATCTTGATCCAGCTGACTCCTGTCTTGTGAGTGAGGACTCTGGCTTTGTCCAGCCATGACAGCTTGTTCGGACCACAATTACCCTGAGGGGCCAAGCCTGATGCGAGAAGGATGAACCCAGCAGCTCCACTGCAGACACTAGAAGCACTGGACTTGCCCAAATATGCTCTCCCCCTTCAGGTGGACAATCAAGCACCACAGGCCCAAGGTCCAGAGCTGACCTCAGACAACCAGTGGCTGCAGGACCAAGTGAGGAAACTTGGCACTGAGATTACTGTGCTGTGGACGCAACGTGCAATACCTTGCCCTGAGCAGAGGCCTGAAATACCCTTGCCCCATGGGATTGATGGGGTGAGGCACAGTGGCTTCCTATGCAGTGCACTTCTGCCACCTCACTGAGGATACAGAAAGGAATGAACCGCAGCTGTATCAGATCCGATGGGGTTTACAGAAAGAAATCAAAGATGAACTGGCCCATGTAGAATATCTAGG
This sequence comes from Chelonia mydas, assembly GCF_015237465.2. Taxonomy (NCBI): domain Eukaryota; kingdom Metazoa; phylum Chordata; order Testudines; family Cheloniidae; genus Chelonia; species Chelonia mydas. Next base: position 157,941,189 of record NC_057850.1, read on the forward strand.
CTCGTTGATGTCCTCTGTGGACCCCACGATCCGCATAGTTCATTGGCTGAGAGAACAAAGGGACGAAAAAGGAGGTTGCCCGCAAGCTCCCTTACCACATACCCTGACTCCAGCTTCTGTATCACCCACCAAACCTATGCAAGCCAATCTGTCTTGTCAGTAACTCAAACCTGAAGAAAAGGACTGTCACTGTCACCTATGCGTCTACCGTGGTGAACATAGCTATGCTATCTCAGCCTGCCCAGTATGACTGCAGAAGAACTTGGGGAAACAAGCCGACCCAGGCATGGTGGTGGGAATCGGCCTGGACCTTGAGAGAAGAGAACTTCCCTGTACCTTAGTCCTCACTCACATGCTTCCTGAACCCTATCCACAGGCTTCCCATTTGCAGGTGCCTATGCAGCTGCATATCCCTGGGGACCAGAGGTGACAGGTGGGGGTGCTTGCAGGGTCACATGCCCCCCAGATTGCTCGGTCATGTGGTGCGGCAGGAACCCCTCTCTGCGAAATAGCTGAGCCAGCGAGCTGCCCTGGGCAGGAAGAGGTAGAGGCAGGAGTGGAGGAACAGCTGGGAGTTGCTCGGAGGTGCCGCTGCTTTCCCAGAGGGGCTGGAGGGGCACTTTCCAGAAGGGATAGAGTTACCGGGAGGTCGCGGGGCATGACTCAAGCTGTTCTGGGGTTGTGTCCCCTCCCTCCACTATCAGCAGGCATGGGTCATCAGTGCTGGGGACCCCCAACAAATTTCCCTCCAAAAGGCCCTCATTGATTCAGAAGCAGCGGACAATTTTACGGATGCAGCTACAGTTCGGGCCCTACAAATCCCCTTGTTATGCCAGGCCATACCCGACACAATCAAAACTATTGATGGCTCCACATTGTATTCATGTCCAGTTGCGGATGAGACTGTCCCTCCGATAGCCATTATTCAGGGACACACAAAAAATACAATTCAATATGATCCCTTTGCTGTCATTGGGGAGAAGTTACACACACAAATAATCATTAGTCCAATTGACATCAGTAGATCTACTTGTAAAAGTAACTGCTTGCCAATGTAGCAGGTTCACAATCTGGCTCAAAGCTTCCAGATAGAAAAGTCTTCACACACTTTAATGTCTTTGATTTGCGCTATGGAACTTCTCCCCAGGTATCATGACAATACTGACATCTTTGAGAAGAAGAGTGCAGAAAATTTCTCCACACATCAGGACTAGGACTGCCCTATAGAACTTCAGCCAGGGATGAAGATACAGTTTGGATGGTTATAGGACAAAAGGTATGGCTTTCAACAGAACACCTCCACACAGACAGACCTTTCTGGAAACTAGATTATCAGTTCCTTGGAGACAAATCAACCCAGTCATCTTTGAGCGTCAGCTTCCTCAAACTCTTGGAGTCCACCATGTCTCCATGTCTCACTTCTGAAACCATACCCTGAGAACACATTTTCCCACAGAGGCCAATCATGGGCCACACTTGTGCAGGTGTACAAGTACAGGGTCAAGAGGAATTTATTATTCATGAAGTCTTTACTCTAAGATAAAATGGGGGCAAATTATGGTACCTGATCAATTGGGAAGCTCATGGACCAGAGAAATGTACTTAGGAACCAGCAGAAAATGTTCATGCTCCCACCCTGGTTTGCGCCTTGATGGGGGGCCACCTGAAAAACCTGGACCCACAAGGCACTCCTAGGAGATGGGATGATGTCATGACCGCAAGGCCTTAAACATGGCTCTGCAGGGTTTATAGGAGCACCCATGCTCCAACCCTCCATCAGGAAGCCTGCTGACAACTGCTTACCTGGGATCCATGAAGACCAGCCCCAGTTTGAGGCTCTGCCCCTGCAGCCCTATTGGCAGAGTCTCAGAGCAGCTGATTGGCCTGCTGACTGTGCTTAAGCCAGAGTGGGAACAGGAAGCTATCTGAACAACTAGGCTCCACCCTGTTCTCGACTGTGTGCCCCATGCTTTCTGCTCCTGCCCCTGCCCCTGGCTTGATTTCCTGGCATCCTGACCCAGCATGACTCCTGGCATCTGATTTTTGGTTCTGACATCCAGTTTGTCTCTTGCTTCTGACTTTCTGATATCCTGATCCAGCTGTCTAATTCCTGTCTTCAAAAACAACAAAGAGTCCGGTGGCACCTTAAAGACTAACATATTTATTTGGGCTTAAGCTTACCCACAAAAGCTTATGCCCAAATAAATCCATTAGTCTTTAAGGTGCCACCGGACTCTTTGTTGTTTTTGTGGATACAGACTAACACAGCTACCCCCTGATACTTGAATTCCTGTCTTGTGAGTGTGGACCTGGCTCTGACTGCTATGCCTGGCTATCCATGACACGAACATGATACTGTAGTTCTATTGACTACAGTGAAGTTCCATCAGTTTACACCAGTCCATCATAATGTATTTGAACAGTTGAGTTTTGACTCTGCAAGACACTGAAATCAATGCCCCTCTGTCATGTACATTGGTCAAACTGGACAGTCTCTATGTAAAAGAATAAATGGACACAAATCAGACATCAAGAATTATAACATTCAAAAACCAGTTGAAGAACACTTCAATCTCTCTGGTCACTCGATTACAGACCTAAATGGGGCAATACTTCAACAAAAAACTTCAAAAACAGACTCCAACGAGAGACTGCTGAATTGGAATTAATTTGCAAACTGGATACAATTAATTTAGGCTTGAATAAAGACTGGGAGTGGATGGGTCATTACACAAAGTAAAACTATTTCCCCCTGTTTATCCCTCCCCCCCCCCCCCCCACTGTTCCTCATACGTTCTTGTCAACTGCTGGAAATGGCCCGCCTTGATTATCACTACAAAAAGCTTCCCCCTCTTCCCCTCCTCCTGCTGGTAATAGCTCACCTTAAGTGATCACTCTCTTTACAGTGTGTATGGTAACACCGATTGTTTCATGTTCTCTATGTATATAAATCTCCCCACTGTATTTTCCACTGAATGCATCCGATGAAGTTAGCTGTAGCTCACGAAAGCTTATGCTCAAATAAATTTGTTAGTCTCTAAGTACTCCTTTTCTTTTTGTGAATACAGACTAACACGGCTGCTACTCTGAAACCTGAAAATCAACTGGAGGTTCAACCTCTCCTGGAGCTGCTTAGCATTTTGCAGGACTGATCTCTTGCCAAAGAGGTAGCCTAATCTAAAACACTGTCTTCAGTGGGCTGTGTATCAAGCATTAGGATAGCTTTGTGGTCTATACTTGTGAGTTGAAATAAGGACATTCCCTGGGCCCACAGATTCAGGTCTCACCAGACTTATGACTAATTATTTGTTAAAGGCTTGCAGTGTATCCAGCAAGGGCTGATATAATGGATATCCTTTTGAGGTATGTGATGTAATTGCATGTGTAATCTTCTGGTTGTGTTCTGGGTTTCTTTGAACAAGACTCCGAACGTCAGTGCTACCAGATAACACCTGAGGTTTTAAGTATCTCATTATACTTTAGATGATACAAGAGGTTTGCCTTCAGACAGGTCTTACCCTCTTCATCACCATCCATTCAGCTGGCAAGAACAAATTCTTGTGCCGCCTAGCAATGGGCAAGCAGAAGTGAGCCTCCTTAGTGGGCTTGGCCAGCCATGCATATATATTTAAATGTAATGTATGGCCCGTCTCATTCATGAGAGGGTGAAAAAAAATGTTCTCATTAACCTCTGAAGATAGGACAAAAAGCAATGGGCTTAAATGTCAGCAAAGGAGGGTTATGTTGGACATTAGGAAACCTTCCTAACTGGTTAGACAAACACCAGTCAGTAATGATCTAGTTATTATGTAGTTCTGCTTTTAGTGCAGGGAACTGGACTGCATAAGCTACTAAAGTCCCTTTCAGCTCTACATTTCTATGATTTTATGAGAAATAAAACAGGCATAAAGATATTGAATTCTACACTAATTGCCAAAAATTAGAATGAAATACTCAGTGTTATCACAAATTATTTGCTGTGTGGACAAATCATTTTACTACTCATATAAAATGCAATGACTAATTTTAAAGGCTTGTAAGTAATGCATTCCTCTGAGTGAGGGAAAACCGAATAGCAAAGAAGAGCAGGCACACTTATCAATCCTTTTATAGTGTGTAAAAATCGTGCTATTACGCCATTAATTGTAACTGATGCTTTGATTATGGCATTTAACAGAGTTTATTCCCAAATCCAAGTTCCATTCCCACATGGAACATGTCACCCCTATCCGAGATACCCCAGTGCCTTTTCTGAATTGAGTGAAATAGCTACTGCATGCTCATTTTAATGTTGGTTAATGTTTATTAAGTCTATAAAAAACCTGATGTTATTATTTGAGTGGCTAATGAAGCCTACTTGGTTTGGATGAATTAATTCAGGAAGAATAGATTCTAATGTCCTAGCTAGTGGTTTTGTAAGGATTTTACAATCTGGATTAATTAAAAATATGGGCCTATAGCTACTGCATTTCCCTGCATCTTTACTAGGCTTTAAAATAACAGAAATCATGGTGCTTATAAGTGATATAGGTGTTTTACCACTCACAGAGGCTACACTAAATATCCTGCACAATATGGCCTCAAGTTTGCTTTATAAATGCTATATAATTTGGCTAGCAATGATTACATTCCATAACTTTGCTTAGTTTACTATATTATCTACCTTATTTTTAATTGAATTTGCACTTATATCAGTTGAAAAATAAGTTTCATTGTGCATTTAAAAAGATATCATGAAGCAGATTTTGTAGAAATCCATAATTAAGCTGGTCAACCATTGTTAGGGTTTTATAGGGACAAGTCCCGATTTTTGGATCTTTTTCTTATATAGGCTCCTATTACCCCCCCAACCCCGTCCCGATTTTTCACATTTGCTGTTTGGTCACCCTAACCATTTTTTAATGATTCTTTTTTTATGCAGAAAATGGGATTTAGTTGAAAGTGACACTTTTTTATTTTCAAAAAAGCTTTGAAACAAACAAACAAGCAAAAGTATTCAGGAAAAAAAAACCTGACATTTTTCTGTATTCTTGAAATGTTCATTTAAAAAGTAACACTTTATCTCATGTTTTAACGTTCTCTCTTTTTAAGTAAGTGAAAGTAATGTAAAGGTTTGAGAGCTGCGGTTAAACTAGCGTGCTAAAAAGGGAGTGTTGTCGTGGTGATACAAGTGGTAGGAGGGGCTAGCCACTCTGAGTATGTTCCTGGTGTCTAAGATCAGAGCTAATTTTAGCGTGCTCGCTCAATCAGAGGTAGCATGGGTATGTCTCTTCAAGCTGGAATGTTCACTTCCATCTTGAAGTGTAGACATGCTGAATATAACATTTGCCAGTGTACGCTGGAGCAAACCCTTCTCTTAGCATGCCAACACTTACTCCAGTGATAAATGTAGCCCATTGATACTGGGCTTGCTTGTATGTCAATGACAAAACTGACACACTGTGGTTAGAGCTGGTCATGAACTTTGCAATAAAATGTTTGTCTACTGGAAAATGCTGATTCCTCAAAACCAAAACTTTTATTGGGTATGTACCAAATTTGATGAAATTTTCATCAGGAAAGACTTTTCAGGTCAAGGTTAGAGTATTGGAGGGGAAGAGTGGCCCACCCTCTCCAAGAGCCAGATGGCTAGCATACATGGGATAGGGAAAGCCCAAATGCAAGTCGCTGCTCTGCCTGTGTCAGAACAGGGATTTATACTTGGGACCCCTGCATCCCATGTGAGTGCCTGAGCCACCAGACTATTCTTGGAGGAGTCTGCTGCACCACACTGAAAATATTGAACAGTCTTGGGTTCATCTTGGTGCAGAATAGGAAAACTGTGGTGAATTAATTCTGCCTGCCTTATTCGAACTTGAGCATCTGAGTGCAGGACTACCTGTAAATGGAGGGCCTGATTTCCAAAGTGCCCAGATTGTGAACTCCTTGCTGTCATTGTGGAGCAGTTACACACACATAATCATTAGTCCAATTGACATCAGTAGATCTACTTGTAAAAGTAACTGCTCACCAATGTAGCAGGTTCACAATCTGGCTGAAAGTGTCCAGATATAAATCTTCATGCACTTTCATGTCTTTGATTTGCACTAGTGTACTGATGTGTGAATACAAATGTGCTTATGTGTGACTACAAATACAAATCGTGAATGAATCAAACTGTACCATAGAATCCCTATGGATAGAAATTCCATGCTCTAATAATAATATAGTAGTAGGGATATATTACTGACCACCTGACCAGGATGGTAATAGTGACTGTGAAATGCTCAAAGAGATTAGAGAGGCTATTAAAATAAAACACTCAATAATAATAATGAGGGATTTCAATTATCCCCATATTGACTGGGTACATCTCATCTTAGGACAAGATGCAGAGATAAAGTTTCTTGACACCTTAAATGACTGTTTCGTGGAGCAGCTGGTCCTGGACCCCACCAGAGGAGAGACAATTCTTGATTTAGTCCTAAGTGGAGCACAAGATCTGGTCCAAGAGGTGAATATAGCTGGACTGCTTGGTAATAGTGACCATAATATAATTAAATTTAATATCCTTGTGGCAGGAAAAACGCCACAGCAGCCCACCACTGTAGCATTTAATTTCAGAAAGGGGAACTACACAAAAATGAGGAGGTTAGTTAAACAGACATTAAAAGATACAGGGCCAAAAGTGAAATCTGCAAGCTGTGTGGAAACTTTTTAAAGACACCACAATAGAGCCTCAACTTAAATGTATACCCCAAATTAAAAAACATAGTAAGAGAACCAAAAAGAGCCACCGTGGCTAAACAACAAAGTAAAAGAAGCAGTGAGAGGCAAAAAGGCATCCTTTAAAAAGTGGAAGTTAAATCCTAGTGAGGAAAATAGAAAGGAGCATAAACACTGGCAAATGAAGTGTAAAAATACAATTAGGAAGGCCAAAAAGGAATCTGAGGAATAGTTAGCCAAAGACTCAAAAAGTAATAGCATTTTTTTTAAAAGTACATCAGAAGCAGGAAGCCCGCTAAACAACAAGTCGGAGCACTGGACGATCAGGGTGCTAAAGGAGCACTCTAAGACGATAAGGCCATTGCGGAGAAACTAAATGAATTCTTTGTATCGGCCTTCACGGCTGAGGATGTGAGGGAGATTCCCAAACCTGAGCCATTCTTTTTAGGTGACAGATCAGAGGAACTGTCCCAGATTGAGATAGCATTAGAGGAGGTTTTGGAACAAATTGATAAATTAAACATCAATAAGTCACCAGGACCAGATGGTATTCACCCAAGATTTCGGAAGGAACGCAAATGTGAAATTGCAGAACTACTAACTGTAGTCTCAGAGTAACAGCCGTGTTAGTCTGTATTTGCAAAAAGAAAAGGAGTACTTGTGGCACCTTAGAGACTAACCAATTTATTTGAGCATAAGCTTTCGTGCGCTACAGCTCACTTCATCGGATGCATACTGTGGAAAATACAGAAGATGTTTTTATACACACAGACCATGAAAAAACGGGTGTTTATCACTACAAAAGGTTTTCTCTCCCCCCACCCCACTCTCCTGCTGGTAATAGCTTATCTAAAGTGATCTCTCTCCTTACAATGTGTATGATAATCAAGGTGGGCCATTTAGATAAGATATTAGATAAGCTATTACCAACAGGAGAGTGTGTGGGAGGGTGGGGGGGGTGGGAAACCTGGATTTGTGCTGGAAATGGCCCACCTTGATTATCATACACATTGTAAGGAGAGTGATCACTTTAGATAAGCTATTACCAGCAGGAGAGTGGGGTGGGGGGAGAGAAAACCTTTTGTAGTGATAAACACCCATTTTTTCATGGTCTGTGTGTATAAAAACATCTTCTGTATTTTCCACAGTATGCATCCGATGAAGTGAGCTGTAGCTCATGAAAGCTTATGCTCAAATAAATTGGTTAGTTTCTAAGGTGCTACAAGTACTCCTTAACTGTAGTCTGTAACCTATCATTTAAATCAGCTTCTGTACCAGATGACTGGAGGAAAGCTAATGTGACACCAGTTTTTTTAAAAGGGCTCCAGAGGTGATCCCGGCAATTACAGGCCTGTAAACCTGACTTCAGTACCGGGCAAACTGGTTGAAACTATAATAAAGAACAATATTGTTAGACATATAGATGAACATAATTTGTTGAGGAGGAGTCAACATGGTTTTAGTAAAGGGAAATAGTGCCTCACCAATGTACTAGAATTCTTTGAGGGGGTCAACAAACACGTGGACCAAGGGGATCCAGTGGATATAGTGTATTTAGATTTTCAGAAAGCCTTTGACAAGGTCCCTCACCAAAGGCTCTTACACAAAGTAAGCTGCCATGGGATAAGAGGGAAGGTCCTTTCATGGATCAATAACTGGTTAAAAGATAGGAAACAAAGGGTAGGTATAAATTGTAAGTTTTCAGAATAGAGAAAGGTAAATAGTGGTGTCTCCCAGGGGTCTGTTCTGGGACGAGTCCTATTCAACATATTCATAAATGATCTGGAAAAAGGGGTAAACAGTGAGGTGGCAACATTTGCAGATGATACAAAAGGACTAAAGATAGTTAAGACCCAGGCAGACTATGAAGAGCTACAAAAGAATCTCTCAAAACTGGGTGACTGGGCAACAAAATGGCAGATGAAATTTAATGTTGATAAATGCAAAGTAATGCACATTGGAAAGCGTAATCTCAACTATACATATAAAATGATGGGGTCTAAATTAGCTGTTACCACTCAAGAAAGACATCTTGGAGTCATTGTGGATAGTTCTCTGAAAACATCCACTCAATGTGCAGTGGCAGCCAAAATAGTGAACAGAATGTTGGGAATAATTAAGAAAGGGATAGATAATAGGACAGAAAATATCATGTTGCCTCTATATACATCCTTGGTACACCCACATCTTGAATACTGTGCGCAGATGTGGTTGCCCCATCTCAAAAAAGATATATTGGAATTGGAAAAGGTTCAGAAAAAGGCAACAAGAATGATTAGGGGTGTGGAATTATTTCCGTATGAGGAGAGATTAATAAGACTGTGACTTTTCAGCTTGGAAAAGAGATGGCTAAGGGGAGATATGATTGAGGTCTATAAAATCATGACTTCTGTAGAGAAAGTAGATAAGGAAGTATTGTTTATTACTTCTCGTAACACAAGAACTAGGGGTCACCAAATGAAATTAATAGGCAACAGATTTAAAACAAATAAAAGGAAGTATTTTTTCACACAACACACAGTCAACCTGCGGAACTCCTTGCCAGAGGATGTTGTGAAGGCCAAGACCATAACAGGGTTAAAAAAAGAACTAGATAAATTCATGGAGGATAGGTCCATCAATGGCTATTAGCCAGGATGGGCAAGAATGGTGTCCCTAGCCTCTGTTTGCCAGAAGCTGGGAATGAGCGACATGGGATGGATCACTTGATGATTTCCTGTTCTGCTCATTCCCTCTGGGGTACAAGCCCTGATTTTACATAATGGAGTACATGCGTACACTATTGCAAGTACACCTTTGAAAATTAGGTGCCAATTACATATTTGCATAATAAATCCACACATTTTTATCCCTTTTCATGACCACCTAGTATTTCTGTCACTACTGACAGTAAACATATTGAAAATCATCACTCTAAGAAGTTAAAAAACAGATTTTTGAAATGCTTCATAAAACATAATACAGAGACTTCAGGGATGGGCATTTCACTGACAGGCTAACAGATATGTGAGTTAGGCTGTTTCCCATTGGGAGATGATACTCTAATGTAGTAATGCAGAGGTCAGAATGCGGAGAACATTCAGAGGGGTCTAAAATGTTAGGCAATGAAATACCAGATTAGAAACACTTCTACTGTAGTCATAAACATGCTTTAAAATCCTGATGTTATCACAATCACAGAAAAAGGCAGGAGAGCTGAATTTTTAATGGAAGTTTCTTCGTGGTTCAAAGAAAAAGAAGGAGCAATATTTTATGTAAATTTTAGCGATATCTTCACATCTGTTTTAAAATATCCATGTTCTTTGGTCCACTGATTATTTTGGCTTTCATTTAAGCATCTAATACTGTAGGTCAAAAGGATGTCTTAATACTTAGGGGGGAAATAATAGAATTATATGCAAATACTATTTTACATTTGTCTTTAGTAGAGTTTGTGATATTTTTCAGGACATTTTTCTTATGTTCTAGATTTGCTGAAAGATTTTAATCAGTCACAGGAGCTTTGGGTTCTTATTCAGACTTTGTCTGCAAACTTTTGCTCTGTTGAATTTCTTCACCTTCCTTTCCCCAACCAGAGAACAGAAGGGATTCAAGATATATCCCTTTCTGAGCCACCACCGCAGCATCCCTTCCTTTATGTGTGACCTTTGTGCACATCTTACTGTGAGCGCAGTGCATAATTATTTTCAGTAATTAGGTAAGCAAATAGAATATGTATCAATATTTAACATTACTAAGTAATTTCCAACCAAATTAAATATGGTGGGATTTTCCAAATCACCTAAGTGACTTAGGAGCACCAGCCCATTGTCCCTTTGAAAGTCAGTGGAACTTGTGTTCCTAAGTCAAGTAGGGAAAGATTTTCAAAGGGCCAAATTTTCAAAGTGATTTAGGTAACTGAAGATGCAGAATGGCTCCTAGTGGGATATACAAATGTCTAGGCTCCTAATTCATATTTATTTCAGTGAGAATTGCTGGGTCCTCAATGATGGCCACTTTATTTTTTTGAAAATCAAGCCACTTATTTGTCTTAGAGGACTAACTTTAGGATCTTACTTTTGAAAATCTTGGCCTTGGAGGATACCCAACTTTATAAAAGTAATAATGTTAATATTTCAGATTTGCCTTGTAGAGATTTTACCTTCATAATTAATTATGTACTGTACCATACAGGTGCCTTTGTTTTGCCATCTGCCTAAGTTGATGCAAAAGTATCACTAATTTTCTGAATTAAAATACTGCAGCAGAAAGTATATATGAAAAAGATTGAATAAGTCTATAGCCTCTGATGTCCGGTAACTAGAGAAGACTGAATTATTTATTGCAAATAGTATGTGTAATGTATTTAGACTTTTTTCTACCATTTTGAATTATCCACTCTCAGGTGCTCAATTTTATTAATTATTCTTAATAGTTTGCTATAATTCAAAAGAAGAGGTTTCAGCCTATGGATTTCTCACAAAGCAGGGATTGAATTTGCAAATAAAAAAGGATGTTGCAGTTCCAAGCTCCTCCCACTAGCTGAGTTCTACCCACATGAGGTGCCAGAATGAGATACCACTCAGAGCAGATTGTGCAGATGTTCAGAATATGATCAGCTAGCTCTACTGTGCTCATCAGGTGGCTCCTCCTGCTGGACCTCAGAGGCACCATAGGCACAAGAGGTCCCAGATCCCTTAGTCATGTGATGACATCAGAATCTCAGCTATCAAAAATTATAGAGAAAAACTTGAAAGTATGACTCAAGTGTAATCGATGCACTTGTCTCTGACTGAGTGTGCAGAGAGCCTCCAGCAGAGGGAGGAATACCCTCCATTAAAGCCAGGGAGGAAACTACCTGGCCCCACATCTACAGCACCTAGAGCACAGCTGGCTGCTATTATTTTGGGGGTGGTTGTGAGGCCTGGATGTCTTGCTGGGCTTTTCAGGATTGGCTACCCATCAGCAGGGTTTCAATAGCCAGCTGAGGTATATGAGATTACTTACGTTTGGTGAGGTATAGAGCCAACTTAGCTGTGTTCCATTTCTATGAAATTTTGGCTCCATGAGTAAGTTCTGGGGGGAAAAATGGTGATATTTCTCCAACACAATCCACTTGTGGCACCAGAAGGAGTTACCACTCATAGGAGATCAGGCAGATCTGTAATCTGTCTTTTTAAATATGATTTTATTAGTTAACAATGTTGACATTTAATTCATCATTGTTGGACATCTGAGTTGCCCAACACTGGAAACTGAAATGAATGGATCAGTTTCCCACTCCTAGAGCTACTGATTCAGACACTCTGAAGTCTTAGGCAGACAACTCTGTGTCAGATACACTCATTTTACATTTTCAAGGTTTTATGCATGACTGTGGGGACTAGAGACTTTGAAAGATCAGGATCTAGAGAACAAGATGGCCACCTCAAAAAATAGTGCCAGGTCATCAACCTGGCCAAATTTGATCCTGACATTTTTTTAAACAGACAAATGAAGAAACAGCAAACAAAGAATACTTCTGTTTGCACATCAGTACACTTCTTCACATGAGATTGTAAGAAATGCAATTATTTGTTGGAAGAACAGTCATTCCCCAAACATTGGTGTAGCTGTTAGTAAATAGCACATCAAGATAAGGGGAAGAAAGATGGTTGAAATTAACAGTGTTTGGAACAGTGATTTATCTTATTGACCTAGCTCTGCTGGCAATCCACTGATAGCACAATATATTTATATTTGCCCTTCTACTGTATAGATTACAAAAGATAGGATTTCAAAAAGAAATGGTATGAATCTTATTATACTTGTCTTGAGCTAGAGGCTGTACAAACACAACAAGATGGTTCTTGCACCAAAGAACTTATGTCTATGATCCATGACTGGGGCCCATAAACACTGCTGCAATACAAGTAAATAATAATCATAATAATTAATAATAATTATATTAGTCAAGCATTTTAGTAAAATTGATAGGTAACCCTTTAATATGATGATGATCTAGAGAATGGGTGAGAGGGCAAAAATATTTGTTAGTTGAAACTAGAGAATGGTTGGAGGAACTTGAAAGGGTTTTCCAAAACATTTGGAAGGAATAACATGAGCACCTTATTGGGTTGTAGGTTAATTGTATTCCTGTAAGGAAAGAGACCTAGATGTCATCATAGGCTGAATGAAAATATCTGCAGCAGTAGTCAAAATAGAAGGGGGAAAAGTGAAGATGTAAAAAGAATGGGATAGAACATAATATTGAAAATATTACAGTGCCATTATATCAATCAATGATATACCACTGTATGAGACATTGTGTTCAGTTCTTGTCACCCCATGTAAAGAAATAGCAAGAAATATAAGGGGGACATATATGGGAGATGAAAATTATTAGACCCTTAAAGAGATTTCTATATGAGGCAATACTAAATACACTAGAACTGCTTATCTGAGAGAAGGCAAAGGAGTGATGATGGGGACATATAAAATAATGAATGCTCTAGAAAATAAGTTCAATCAGCAACTCCTTTTTAGTCTCTCTTAATCCAAATTCAAACAGGACATTCAGCTGAAAGACAATGAATTTCATGCTGTTGAAAAGAAAACCTTATTTTTTTACACAACGTGTAATTAACCTGTGGAACTCAGTGCCACAAAGTATCATTAAGGAAAATAGTTTATTAAAATGAAAAAAAAAAGAATTAGACATTTATATGAATAATGAGAACATCCAGAGTTACAATAAATAGGATTTTAAAAAAATCAAGGGATATAAATGCTCGTGCTTCATGACATAAAACAATCACTAAGTGGTAAATTTAGGAAGAAACTCCCCTGTGTACAGGCTATTGCAAAACTGTTCTTTAGAGGGTTTCTTGTAACCTCCTGTAACACGTCTGGCTTTAGTCATGACCAGAGATGGAATACTGGATCATTTGAACCCTGGGCCTGATCTGATTAGTCAGTTCCTTTTTTTCTTTGTTCCTTGACCATTTGTATAGATAGGATATTGTTCCATAAAAATTACCATTGAGATTGGTTTACTCTTCCTTTAAGACTTAGAGCTACAATGGACAAAATGTAGCTATTTCTGTACCAGTTGTTTTATCATTTTGGCATTAAACAGACTTATTTTGGAAGTGTAGGAAGAGAGATGGGGTAGCAGATAGCAGCTTTTCAGGTGTCAGGAACATCCTTATCAGAAGATTGTGCTTTGTCAGTTCTCTCAGACTATATAATAAAGCTAACCAGACTTCTGTGCCCTGCAAACTGATAGAAACTGAGTCGTATAACCTTCACTGTTCACAAGGGAAATCCTCCACTAGCATGATCTGTTGCTTATAGGGCTGTCAAGTGATTTAAAAAATTAATCGTGATTAATCGCGCGATTAAAAAAATTAATCACGCGATTAATCACACTGTTAAACAATAATAGAATACCATTTATTTAAATATTTTCAGATGTTTTCTACATTTTCAAATATATTGATTTCAATTATAACACAGAATACAAAGTGTACCGTGTTCACTTTATATATATTTTTGATTACAAATATCTGCACTGTAAAAGACAAAAGAAATAATATTTTTCAATTCACCTACTACAAGTACTGTAGTGCAATCTCTTTATCATGAAAGTTGAACTTACAAATGTAGAATTATGTATAATAAAAACCTGCATTCAAAAATAAAACAATGTAAAACTGTAGAGCCTACAAGTCCTTGTTCAGCCAATCGCTCAGACAAACAAGTTTGTTTACATTTGCAGAAGATAATGCTGCCTGCTTCTTCTTTACAATGTCACTTGAAAGTGAGAACAGGCATTTGCCTGGCACTGTTGTTGCCAGTGTCGCAAGATATTTACATGCCAGATTCACTAAAGAGTTATATGTCCCGTGATGCTTCAACCACTATTTCAGAGGACATGTGTTCATGCTGATGATGGGTTCTGCTCGATAACGATCCAAAGCAGTGCAGACAAATGCATGTTCATTTTCATCATCTGAGTGAGATGCCTCCAGCAGAAGGTTGATTTTAATTTTTGGTGGTTCACACTGAGCTGTTCGCGTTTGGCTGGCAGGGATCTTCCCTGATACCAGTCACGCAGTGGGAGGAGGGGTGAAACGATCATCCCAGAGAATTGGGGCAGGGGGTTAGTTGGGTTTGTGCTGCACGTTAACCCAAAAACCACTGCCCCTCCTTTTAAATGGCCAACCCAACGGGTGCTTGGTATGGGAAAGGAGGGTGCTGCTGTTTGAAACCTTCCCACATGTTATGAAGGTTGAAGAAACCGAAAGACTGTGCCTTGCCATGGCTGCCTGCAAGCCGAATTCTGTTGCCTGGTGCTGCGTGTGTGATCTCTCACATCAAACTGGCAGGCCCTCAATATATGAGGCAAAATTCGACCTTGTACCAAAAGCACGTGTGCTGTAATGTTAACAGCTTTGTTCACCATGAAAGAGTCTACCCATTGTTCTCTAAAATGTGTCTCTTTAAATAGTACTCTCCCTTTTTATCCTCCCGCAGATGCAAAATTTTCAATGCTTCCCCTATCATCTCCGTCCCAGAGGCTAGCGTAGACAAGAAGGCAAAAAAAATGCACTCGCGATGAAATGTTCTCTGAGCTCATGCAGTCCTCCCACACTGAAAGAGCTCAGCAGAATGCATGGAGGCAAACAATGTCAGAGTCCAGGAAAGCAGAAAATGAATGCGAGGACAGGAGGGACGAGCAAGAGGAGAAGTGGCGGCAGCATGATGAGAGGAAGCAGGATGCAATGCTCGGGGAACTGGGGGATCAAAGTGATATGCTCTGGTGTCTGGTGGAGCTGCAGGAAAGGCAGCAGGAGCACAGGCTGCCACTGCAGCCCCTGTGTAACCACCTGCCCTCCTCCCCAAGTTCCATAGCCTTCTCGCCCAGATGCTCAAGAACACGGGGCGGGGGGGGCCCTCCGGGCACCCAACCACTCCACCCGAGAGGACTGCCCAAGCAACAGAAGGCTTGCATTCAATAAGTTTTGAAGTGCAGTGTGGCCTTATCCTTCCCTCCTCCCCTCATCCACCACCTCACCCGGTGCTTCCCTTCTCCCCCACCCCTCCCGGGCTACCTTGGCAGTTGTCCCCCTATTTGTGTGATGAATTAATAAAGAACGTGTGATTTTGAAACAACAATGACTTTATTGTCTCTGCAAGTGGTGATCGAAGGGGGGACGGTGGTTGGAAGTAGAGTGAACCAAGGGGGCACGTTTTCATCAAGGAGAAACAAACAGAACTGTGAGACCGTAGCCTAGCCAGTCATGAAACTGGTTTTCAAAGCTTCTCTGATGTGCAGCGCACCCTGCTGTGCTCTTCTAATCGCCCTGGTGTCTGGCTGTGCGTAATCAGCAGCCAGGCGATTCGCCTCAACCTCCCACCCTGCCATTAATGTCTCCCCCTTACTTTCATAGATATTGTGGAGCACACAGCAAGCAGCAATAACAATGGAAATATTGGTTTCGCTGAGGTCTAACTGAGTAAGTAAACTGTGCCAGCACGCTTTTAAAAGTCCAGATGCACATTCTACCACCATTCTGCACTTGCTCAGCTTATAGTTGAGCAGCTCCTGACTACTGTCCAGGGTGTCTGTGTATGGCTTCATGAGCCATGGCATTAAGGGGTAGACTGGGTCCCCAAGGATAACGATAGGCATTTCAACATCCTCCAATTGTTATTTTCTGTCTGGAAAGTAAGTCCCTTGCTGCATCTGTTCAAACAGACCAGAGTTCCTGAAGATGCAAGCTTCATGTACTTTTCCCGGCCATCCCATGTTGATGTTGGTGAAACATCCCTTGTGATCCACCACTGCTTGCAGCACCATTGAAAAGTACCCCTTAAGGTTTACGTACTGGCTGCCAAGGTGGTCTGGTCCCAAGATAGGGATATGCATTCCGTCTATCACCCCACCTCAGTTAGGGAATCCCATTGCAGGAAAGCCATCCACAATGACCTGCATATTTCCCAGAGTTACTACCCTTGATAGCAGCAACTCAGTGATGGTGTTGGCAACTTGGATCACAGCAGCCCCCACAGTAGATTTGTCCACTTCAAACTGATTCCCAACTGACCGGTAACTGTCTGGTTTCGAGCTTCCAGAGGGCTATTGACACTCGCTTGTGAACTGTGAGGGCTGCTCTCATATTGGTATTCTTGCGCTTCAGGGTAGGGGAAAGCAAGTCACAAAGTTCAATGAAAGTGCCCTTATGCATGCAAAAGTTTTGCGGCCACTGGGAATCATCCCAGACCTGCAACACTTTGCGGTCCCTCCAGTCTGTGCTTGTTTCCCAGGCCCAGAATGGCATTTCACAGCATGAAGCATGCCCCATTGCCACCAGGATGTCCAAATTGCCAGGGCCGTACCTTGAGAGAAGTCTGTGTCCACGTCCTCATCACTCTTGTCACCACGCTGCCATCGTCTGGCTTTTGCAGGTTCTGGTTCTGCACGTACTGCAGGATAATGCGTGAGGTGTTTACAATGCTCATAACTGCCACAGTGATCCGAGCGGGCTCCATGCTTGCCATGGTATGGAGTCTGCAGGAGAGCAGAGTTGCAGCGGAAGCGGTGGCTGACGACGGATGCCACAAGAACAGATATTTATAGAGAACCATGAGAGGACCTGCGAGGTGGATTCATGAGAGCAGGAGAGCAGAGTTGCAGTGGAAGTGGTAGATAATGACAGTTAGCACTGTGCACATTTCCCAAGGAAGAACACATGTACCCGGGAGCCCATGACAGACAGCATGGAGAAATTTGCTATTGAGACAATAGCAGCAGAGCAGAGTTGCAGCGGAAGCGGTGGGTGATGACGGTTAGCAGTCCTACTGCACCACCTGCTGACAGCAGCACCCAGGACACAACAGTGTCGGTGAGCTGAGCTGAGCGGGCTGCACGCTTGCTGTGGTATGGCATCCGCACGGAAAAAAGGCATGAAACAATTGTCTGCCACTGGTATCCACAGTGCACCACTCCATAAGTTGATGCTAGCCACGGTAGTGAGGACGCACTCTGCCGACTTAATGCACTTAGTGTGGACATGTGCAATTGGCTGTATAAAATCAATTTCTAAAAGTCGACTTCTATAATATCGATCTAATTTCATAGTGTAGACATACCCTTAGTGATTGGCTGAACAAGAAGTAGGACTGAGTGGACTTATAGGTTCTGAAATTTTACATTGTTTTGTTTGAGTGCAGTTATGTAACAAAAAAACCCTACATTTCTAAGTTGCACTTTCATGATAAAGAGATTGTCTCTACAGCACTTGTATGAGATGAATTGAAAAATACTATTTCTTTTGTTTGTTGTTTTTATAGTGCAAATATTTGTAATGAAAAATAATATAAAATGAGCACCATACACTTGTATTCTGTGTTGTAACTGAAATAAGTATATTTGAAAATGAAGAAAACATCCAAAATATTTAATAAATTTCAGTTGGTATTCTATTGTCTAGTAGTGTGATTAATCATGATTAATTTTTTAACCATGATTAATTTTTTTGAGTTAATCATGTGAGTTATCTGTGCTTAATCGACAGAACCCATTTATACTTTTTGACTTTACAAGATCCCATGGCTAAGTGTTGTGTGAAGAAGTACTTCCTTTTGTTTGTTTAAAAATTTGATGCTAGTAATTTCATCAGATGACCCCTAGTTCTACTGTTATGTGAAGGGGTAAATAACACTTCCCTGTTTCCTTTCTCCATATCATTAATGATTTTATAGACCTTTATCGTGTCTCCCTTAGTTGTCCTTTTCCTAAACTGAACAGCACCAGTCTTTTTAATCTCTCCTCATAGGAAAGCTGTTCCATACCCCTAATCATTTTCATTGTCCTTCTATGTACCTGTTCCACTTCTAATATATGAGGTGACAAGAACTGCATGCTTTATTCAAGATGTGGTTGTACTATGGATTTATATAGTGCCATGATATTTTCTGTTTTATTTTCTATCCCTTTCTTAGTGGATACTAACATTGTTCGCTTTATTGGCTGCTGCTGCACACTGAACAGATGTTTTCATGGAACAATACACGATGACGCCAAGATCTCTTTCTTGAGTTGTAACAGCTAATTTGAACCACATACTTTTGTATGTATAGCTGGGATTACTTTTTTCCAATGTGCATTACTTTTCACTTATCAGCATTGAAATGTATCACATTTGTAACTCTTTTCAGTCAGTTTTGGACTTAACTATCTTGAGTAATTTTTTTCATCTGCAAATTTTGCAACCTCAGTGTTGACCCCCTTTTTCAGATGATTTATGAATATGTTGGACAGCACAGGTCCCAGTTCCGATCCATGTGGGACTCTGCTATTTACCTTTCTCCATTGTGAAAAATGTATTCCTACTATTTTTTTGCTTACTTTTAACGAGTTACGATACGTGAGAGGATCTTCCCTCTTATTCCATGATTTCTTAGTTAGCTTAAGAGCCTTCGGTCAGGGACTTTGTCAAAGGCTTTCTGAAAATCCAAGCAAATTATATTCACTGGATCACCTTTGTCCATGTATTCGTTGACTTTCACAGAATGAAAATTTAATACCAAAGTAAATATGATGAAGAATATTGTATAAATGGTATTATTCATTTTCATATTTAATGCAGTAGTAACTTATTTTTTTTAAATGTACCTGCTTCTGCCACAGTTTCCACAAAAATACCACATATTCAGAGGGGGTTCATCACAAAATTTATGTTAAGCTTGCCACGGTGTATGCTGGGTCTAGGATGTAGGCAGAGTAGCACTGAATGCAGAAGGTCTGTAGGCCGTGTGTGTGTGCATGCATGCACATCCAGATTGAAAATAAATTACTTTATGTTCCTATCAGTTACCTAATTTTCTAGTATTTGCTAAATATGTTGGGATGTTTTGGGTCCAGTTTCACAACTGATATCCCTCATAATCTATTCAGTATTCTGGGTTGCTTATCTTTTTTTAAATTTATCTAATATAAATGGACCTTGAACTCATCAGTGCTATAATTTGTGAGTGTCCTTGGAAAACAAAAGAGTATTTCACATAGACGAAGGATAGTCTTGTTTTTAATGTGCTACACAGGGACTGAGGAGATCTGAGTTCAGTTCTTAACTGCCCAGAGTTCTTGTGTGATTTTTGGCAGTCGTATAATCTCTTTGTGTCTTGTTTCTTCATCAGTAAAATGGTGTTAACACTGCCCTCTCTCACCTAGTATCCATCTTGCTTCCTTAAATAGTAAAGGGATCTCTAGACACTAGTATAATAAAAATAAATGATGATGATTTTATTAATACCACATTCTAAGTGTTTATAAAAAATGTTGTTTCCCAGTACTGATAAATTAATTAAGAAATAACTCATTTTGCCAGTCCTGGGAGTGAGCGAATAAGAGGGAAATATAAAAAGTTAAGCTTGGGAAAAGTTAAAGCATGGGAAATGGAAGGATCATATTTTCTTGACTTCCTATTCTGTACATAGTTGGGATAGCTATCAGCTGGGGTAAAAGTGATATCTGCTGAAGTTTCAGTGGTGTTTTTCAGTGCATTTCTCTGAGAGAAACTCTGAGTCTTGGTGAACTGATGCAGTGTTTCATGATACAAACTGCTGTTCAGCTCTGAGAGCAGGCCTGTTGTTACCAGAAGATTTGGTTTAACAATCCTTTACAACTATCTAAACTAGTAACCAAGGTTGTGGCCTGCCCTAAAGGAATTACCAGGAAAAGCCACAGCTAGAGAGCTTTCCCTTGAAAGGACATGGATACAGCCCTCTGATCAAGAACAGACAAGTAAGCAGTAAATCTTTGAAAACAAAAATATTTATTTAGAAATGAGTAGTTACAGTAAAATAGAGATAGAAGCGGGAACAAATACAATAAAGATTACAGTTACAAGAGTGAAGTGGTGCGGCAAATAAAGCAATGCAATAACAATATAGCACTATAACAATATAATCATTTACTTTAATACTCTATGCCTTATAACAATATAGCAATTAAACATGTAACAATATATCAATTAAACATTTAATACTATATACTTAAAGCTAAACATCCAGAAAGTACTGGCCAGGCGGTTACTAGATGGGTAGGGGAAGATCTCACTCAGACCACAGACATCCAGCTTTATTTACACTTGAAACCCATGGGCTCTAGGATGTTAAGCAAAAGGAAATTACAAAAAGCTTCTCAAAATTCCCTCTGAGACCATCTCAAAGGTCCTTCTGCTCTGTCTGGTGTTGGGATGCGATGGAAGGGTTATCTCACTGAGCCTGTGGCTACTGGTGTGGACTGGCTGCCTGCTGCTGCTGAGGTAAAACAGCTTCTCAGGTGAGGGAGATGGAAGCCCGGTTGGTAGCTGCTGCGGTGGCCTCCTGCTGGCTGGATAGCAGAAGTGGCTGTTGCCCAAGACAACCTCGGAATGCTGGGTGGGCTGCTGCTACTGCTGCTGCAATAGCTGCTTTTCAGGCAGCTCTCAGATTTCAGGGTTCTGCTGATGTCTTGTTCTGCACAAGCATTTTTTCCCTTTCAGGTGCCTTGTAGCCTCTTCTCTCTTCCAGGTCCCCGATCCCACTACAGCAGCAGTTCTCAACTCTGGTCCACTGCTTGTTCAGGGAAAGCCCCTGGCGGGTCGGGCCGGTTTGTTTACCTGCCACATGCACAGGTTCGGCCGATCTGAGCTCACACTGGCCGCAGTTCGCCGCTCCAGGCCAATGGGGGCTGCGGGAAGGGCGGCCAGCACATACCTTGGCCCGTGCCACTTTCTGCAGCCCCCATTGGCCTGGAGCGGCAAACCGCGGCCAGTGGGAGCTGCGATCGGCCAAACCTGTGGATGTGGCAGGTAAACAAACTGGCCCGGCGTGCCAGGGGCTTTCCCTGAACAAGCAGTGGACCAGAGCTGAGAACCACTGCACTACAGCGTTTAGTCTACTGGCTGTTGCCTTTATATACAATTTGCTCTTCCAAGCTCAGCCAGTCAGCTTCCAACTTTCAGCTGGCTCTGCCCCTGACAGGTAGCTCCTCCCACTCCATACATTTCTATGGGGCTACAATGTATCTCTATGGGACTTTGCTGAGTCATACCCCCAAGTGGTGCAATCCTACCTTCCGATTGCATCATCCCCATACTTTCCCAAGGGCTCCCATGTATTCCTATGAGGGTTCTCTTCACTGACCTGTGGATGACCCCTATATATTTCTGTGGGCTACAATGTATTCCTATGGGGTTTCTCTTAGCTGACCACTGGATGACTCCTAACTACTTCCTGTCTGAGATACCCATGATTTCCTATGGGCGCCATTTCTATGAAGTTTGCTTATCATTCCCCACAGGAAGTAGAATTACATCACTCTATGGCTGCCATTACTGACATTTCTAATTTAAACTATTTTTAATTTCTCTTTAATTAAGGCTTTATTCTTAAAACTAATCACTACTCTAAGCATCCTGACACTATCACAACTCATTTTATGTATAATTAAGCAAGCTACAGTTTTCATGAATCTAAACCCCTTTCCGAGGTTTTTCTGCAGACCTTCAATTTTAAGTGTTATATGGCATTTCAGGCAACTGAAGCAAAATTTCTCACCACTCTGTAGAGTAAACATGTTTGATACTGCCTGCCCAGAATGCTGGCATAATCCATACTGATTGAGGAAACATACATTATGGAACTGCATGTTTTATAGCTCATATATCAATCATATTCTTAAAATCTGTGGCTCTAAAGAAAATTCAAAAACTACATCCACCATACATTTAATCCTGCTATGTTGAGAACCTGAGAGATCTGCCCCCAGCTTCTAGATTATAAATTCTGGTGTCACAGCAATCTTTGACATTTTTAGGGAGGTCTTCAACATTTTGCTGTGATTTGCTGTGGTTGCTTCATTTACCACTTACTTAGGTCTCTTCTTGCAGAATTATACATCAGACATTTATTTGTGTTCTTGATCAGTTTGAAGTTGGATTTATGCAGCAGCTGACATTCTTAAAATAACCATTTAGAGGCAAATTGGCTCAGGGGATTAATAATAGTATGCATCAAGTCATCTCTAGGTCAGTTTCTTGAATAGGTCAGTCATGACTGAAAAGAGTCCATCTATGTAAAGTTTCTACTGGACAGGTTTTTACTTCACAACAGCCACCATCACAATTGGTATCTTTATTGATGGCCTTAGGCAGAGGTGCCAAAGATTCTCTGAACTTGGAAGGGGTAGAGAGGCCCAATTAATCTTTTATTTCTCGAGATGGTCCTTCCAAGTCATGTTTGAAGTCTTTTGGAAAAATGGCGCTGCAGATGCTATATGTTCAGATTTTGAATGCACAATGGGTGCTGTCCTCCTCCTTTCCAGCAAAGAGATTACATCTAAAGTAAATTGAACAAAAGATACCTTTCTGCTACTCTCTAAGCATATTATGCCTAACAGCAGACTCTAGGAGTCTTCCCACTTCTCAGTCATAAAGGACTTCCTTGAGTTATCTGGTAGAGGCACCCTAATTGTGCCTGTGCAAGGTAGGTTGTAACTCTGTTGGCAGTGTGGCCCCAGCCAAGTTTCCCAATAGTGTTGAGAGCTGGAAAAGTGTTTGCAAGGACTCAACCCTTCCATCTTGATAGTACTACTGTGAGAGACTGAGCCAGTTATAGTAATGCAGTCACAAACAGAAGTCTTGCTAGTGGTTGGTAGGTTAGGGCCTATTAAAGGAACAACCACATTATCTCTGGAAGGGCCAGATCACTGCTGGAAATATGAGTGTAGACCTGGAGATTTTCAGTGGATGAGAGAGACATTTAAAGGGCTCACCACTTCCACCTTGATTGTGCTGACATGGGAGGCCAGTCTACAGCTAGCAATGTGGCCCTGAACAGGAGTCTGGTGTCTTGTGGAGAAGGGCATTTTAAAAGGTATTGCAGGTACAGCTGCTGGTGGAGGCTAAGTGTGCTTCTGGTATTTTTTGAGGTTTGAATAACTTTAGTTAACCATGCATGGGCATGTGTGTAAGTAAATACTTGCAGATCTATGTACTTACTTCCTGGTTTTGTTTGGGATCAAAAATGGTAATACCAGAAGTTTCCTGAGAAAGCTTGTTGTGAATCAGAGGGTTTCAGATAATTTCAGATAAACATCAGATGAACATCCAATTTTTTGTATTACTATTTGAGTCAGTTCAAATAAGTGTCCAAAGATACTTTCTGAACCTCCTTGGCCCGGAAACTAAGTCAGGAAATCTTCTGAAAAAAATTTCCCATGATAATTGTGGTTGTATTTCTTTTTTCTTTCCTGGTCAGATGAAAGAAAACATTTCTTGCAGTATTTTGGGTCATGCACACTTACTCAAAACCAGTAAGTGCAGAGTAAGCTATAGTAGAAAGGTAAGTGAATTTTTTTCTAATACTGAAAGAGATTCAGTTGAACTGCATTTTAGTTATGATTTGAGTCCCTTTTAATTTTAGTGAAATTGTTTTGCCAAACTCTGGAAGAGAATTGGTCGAATGTGTTCTCCATGTAGGTTTCTTTAGTTGGGTAAACATTTTTGGACAAGGTCTCCCCCAGAAAATGCAGATTTATATAGACCAAAATATGTCACTGTGATGAGCATGATATAAGAACCTACATAGACTAGAACAGAACACAAGTAATTCTCACATCTTTAATCAAGACATCTCTAAAGCTCAGCTTTTCTGTTTTCATATAAGCTCTCCATCTGAAACAAAAAAATAAGAGTCAGTTTGAAGGAACTTTACATTTCTAACAAGCTGTCTCAGGTATGAGCTGGACTGACCTTTATAAAGAAGGAGAGGGGAGTACACGTGTGTGTTGTTGCTTTTCCTATAAATAAATTTTGGTCATAAAGCTGTGAATGTCAGGCATGCTCAAGATAGCTGACAAACGGCATTCCAATCAAAGCAGTGATCAAAGTTATGAAATTCCAACATAAATTGGTTAGTACAACTGGCCTTGCTATGGTTGTGAAAGTGACGTAAAGATGTCACTGACTTTGGAAGCAAGAGACAGCTACTGGATGTGGTGCTTTCCTCTGCTTTACTGAAAGTTCACATAAATAAATGTCTTCACAGGAGCATGGAGATTCAGCCCACTAGACAAGGTGTGACAACATTTGAATTCCATTAGTTTTGATGCAGCTGAAACTGGGAGATCTGGGAGTACCATACGGTAGCATAGATGACCTTAAGAGGTGACTTTATCTTTGGAATTCTGAGTGTAATAACTATGGTTTACCACTGTGAATTCAAACTTTCCCATAGGTAACTGCCTTTCACAACAGAGCAAATTGGCTCTGCTGTATCACTTTAAACACATTGTTCTATTTTATACTGCAAAAGAAAGCTGAAGCAAACAGTAGGTCTTGGAGAAGTGTGAGCTGCCCCATTTAGCTCAAAGAAATGTCAACTCTAAGACTAAATATTACAGTACACTATAGATATTAACATTTTAAACTATTTCACTATAGATAATTTTAGCAGAAATATGCAGCTAATGTATTTATTCAGTATGGCTGGATGTTGTAGATGCTAAAGGTGGAAAAGACTTATCAGACATGTAGCGTTCACTGCAGAGTCCCGATATGCCTCTAGCATCAATATATTTTTGGAGAAGTCGAGGCCCTAAATATTGGTGAGAGTATATTGGTGAGAGGTATAGAGCACTCTTGAATGTGCTAGATAGGCTGAATAGCTCATAAGATTTCAGTAGCAGACAGCCACGGAGACTCTATAATGTTCAGAGAGGGCTCCACTCCATGCAGGGCTCACCATACTTTGCAAGTGTGAAGTGGCTTTTGAAATATTGAACTTGAGATGGGAACAAGGACTTTTATTTCCAGAGGGGAGTGAAGGCCTTGGAAGCTGTCAGGAAAGTGGGCAAGTGGGACTTTTTGTTTGCAGCTGCCAGGGAAATTAATTTTCTCTCAAGTTATCCATGTGAGCTATCTCACAGGCTGTGCTTGTTGTGAATCTAAAAGCTATTTATCACATGCATAAGATTTCATCCACAAAAATGTAGCCAAGAGTTGCATATTTTAGAGCCACATGCTTCCTGTTGTCTAGACCAGGATGGTTTCATTACAAATCCATGGGAATTGTCTTCTGGGATGGAAGATAAGGTATGGCTGTTAGAGCCAGATTGTTAAAGGTATTCAGGTGCCTATTGGGATTTTTTCAAAAGCCCCTAAGCATCTAATACCCATTGAAATCAGTGGGTGTTGTTTGCTGAAATGTTTTTGAAAATCACCCTAGGTGCATAAACACTTTAAAAAAACCTGACCCTTAGTGTCCTTATTCCATTGTCACATGGAGGTTCTTTGAAGATGGGGTTAGGTTTGTTGTTTGTCCTATAGAATTGTGGCAGGCATGTGTGGCAGAGTGCCACCTTCGAGCATGCCCTGTTGTGGCATAGCGTGACAGCTGCAGGCCCACTGCCCCCTTGGATTTTCTCTGGTGATCTTGCAATGTTTAACTCCCAGACCAGAGTACTTAAATCAAGTTGCCCCTGTGTGGGGTTTATTTGTTTACTGTTTTCACCCCTCAAGTCCACCCTTCTTATGCTACTTCCAACAGACCTCCTCTCCTAAGTTCAGAAGTGTCACAGCCCTCCTTCTGTGATCTGTGTTCTATGAGCTAAAAACAATTCTTCTCCTAGGATCATGAGTCCCATAGCCTTCCTCCTGGTTTGTGTGTGTGTGTTGTGTATTCTAACCCATCTAGCCTGTGCTAATAATTCAGCCCTTCACTGAGAAATCTCGGAAGGCAGCAGCCCCGCTCCTGGCTTGCATCTCTGGGAGACCCATTCATTATGAGCCTCCTCACTCCAGAAGTACAGTCCACATCTGAATTAGATTCATAGACTTTAAGTCCAGAAGGGACCATCACAATCATCTACTCTCACCTCCTGCACACCACAGGCCACTGAACCTCACCCACCCACTCCTGTGATAGGCCCACAACCTCTGGTTGAGTCACTGAAGTCTTAAACTTGATGTAAATTCTTCAAATTACAGAGAATTCACCATTTACTCTAGTTCAAACCAAAAAGAGACACACAAACAGACCCAGGGTCTCTGCCAATCTGACCTGGGGGAAAATTCCTTCCTGACCCCAAATATGGTTATCAGTTTCACGCTGAGCATGTGAGCAAGACGCACCAGCCAGAAACCAGGGAAAGAATTCTCTGTAGTAACTCAGAGCCCTCCCCATCTAGAGCAGTGGTTCTCAAAGTCGGTCCGCCGCTTGTTCAGGAAATGCCCCTAGCGGGCCGGACCGGTTTGTTTACCTGCTGCATCCACAGGTTTGGCCGATCGCGGTTCCCACTGGCCGCGGTTTGCCGCACCAGGCCAATGGGGGCTGCGGGAAGGGCGAGCTGCCAGTCGGAGCCGCGATCGGCTGAACCTGTTGACGCGGCAGCTAAACAAACCGGTCCGGCCCGCCAGGGGCTTTCCCTGAAAAAGCAGCGGACCGGCTTTGAGCTTTGATCTAGAGTCCCATCTCCAGCTGTTGAGTTCTCCTAGCCTCTTAACAGGCCCAGGTGCTCATTAGCCAATTAGCTGCTAAGCAGACACCTAGAGAGTTAATTACTCAGGTGGGGCAATCTGAGTTTTTTCTTCCTAAAGAAGCCCATCACAGCCTGAACTCCTCTTAAAGGGGCCCAGTGACAGGATGGCTGGAATAAAATTCTATTGGAATTACTCTAGAACACTCTAGAATTTAATACAAAAATGATCTGCTTTCTGTAGGGTTTTTTAAATGTTCTACATATAGCAGGGATATAATTCAATTCTATAGGAGCCTATAGTTTAAATGAACACTACAGTATGTCTCACTGTCTATTTAATTCTACAGAGCTTTTTCTTAAGGATTGTTTGTTTGTTTGCTTGTTGTTATACTTGCTTATGAGACCTGCTTCTTATTAAAGACCAAAATGATCCAAAGCAAAATATGATTTTGTTTTCCTTGAACATCATTTTGTATGCAATGTTTATCACACAACTTCAAATATTATTCGGTTACTTGATGACACTCAGGTTTTGGTTTGTAAAATTTCACATTTCAAGAAAAAGTGAGAAATGTTGGAGAATTTTCAAGGACAACATTTCCCCCCATCCTTTATCAAACAGTTTTTTGCAGTGAAAAATGGTGACATTTTATCATGGAACAATTAGATTTTCATAATTTGTTTCAAACGAAAAGTCACATTTTCTCAAAGACATGCCACCATTCAGTTAAAGTTGTCTTTTCCTCTGTTGCAAATTATGGACTCATTTTTACCTTTTCATAGAAACTATGTGGGGGTGGGGAAGGGGCAAGACTACAAAATATTTACAAGGTTTTGCTGCTTGTGATACTAGACGTGATTTCTTCTAAGTTTGTTGGTGCTGCAATTTTTCTCTTTCCCTGCCCTAACTCTGCTAGATATTAACTTTTTTGGACTCTGCCATAGGGAACTTAGCTGCAAATAAAAGTTGTTTAGGAGTAGCTGATTAACACAGGGATAGAGGATGTAAAGGAACCAATTCCAATTAAACAAGGTGAAGTGATTTTCACATAATATTTTCAACCCCAGAGCTATAAGACAGCATCATATATAGCTCTGGGGGCATGAAATTTTCCTCATTCATATTTATTAGATACATCTGGCACTCTCTCATAATTTATATGCAGTAAATTTCTGTAATAAATACTAAATATACATACCACACATTTACTATCCTGCTATTATGTCTTTTAGATAATTTAGTAGTAGGTGTGCTTTGCATTTCAAGTATTTTCTTATCCTGACTTCATATAACAAGTGAGGGGAACTGTGCCTTTGTATGATTACTAATTGCTTAGGAAAACATTCCTCTTGGTATTCATGAAATCAGAAACAGCCTTTTGGGTTTGCTATGCTTGTTAGAGGCAGCATATAATGATGTGGTAAAAAAGGGAGAAAGACAAAATAATAAACAGAATAATAAACATCTTCTTTTAAATTTATTGGAACTGAGGAGAGAGTTAGGCTTTAGTACTTGAGAAACCTATTACAGACTGTCTTTATTAGGAAGTCTTATTATTCCTAGCTATATCACAGCTCTGTGTGACCTTGTGCAAGATACTCAGGGAGACAGCCTGATACCCTTCCTCCTTGAAAGTCCTATTAGAACCAGCCACCTTCCCTTCCCTGAGCTGCACTGGGTGCCGAACAGATGGTCCCAAGGATCTGGCCAGCTTCTCCTAAACCAGCATCATGCCACGCCAACTACGATGGAAGGGTGTGGCTTAATAGCTGCAAGCTATCCCAGTGTTGACGGGGTGGGGAGGGGAGGGCAGGGGTGTGTGCGCATGTGTGTAGCAACACCTTCACTCAAGCATAATAGACCACAGGGTGAAATCACCATCATAATCAATCTCATCTGTCTGTGCTAATACTTTGCCCTTTATATTGCACTAGATTGTGTCTTTTTATCCACAGTCCCTTGTGGAGCTGCGCTGTTGCAGGAGAGGCATTGTTGGGAGTGTCTGACTCAGAGACACCATCTCTCCTGTGCTGTTCCTTGCATGCCTACAAAGGAAGAGGCTGAGCAATGTGTTCCATTCAGTATGATTGAGAAGATTGAGTCCCATGGTGTACTGGCTCCACCTCAAGGCCTGGTATGGAGGGAGAAACAGGAACATGGCCATGCCGTCTCCCAGCCCACTTTTGGAGTCGTGCTCTCTGGTGGGAAGCAGGAGGAACTGTTTCCTGTGTCCCTGGAGTTCAGAAGAGGAAAGCTTCTTGTTTGCCCCTGCACAGTCACATGGGGTTATACACAAAGTGCCTTCAAAGTGAAGACCCCAAAGCCCTTCACAAACACCCCTGAATTTTAGTCTTGCTACCTGTCTCCCTGTCAAATGTCATTCTCTGCCTTTTATATCTAGCAAAAAATGAAGTACGGAGACATTCTGAAGCCTAGGGAGGGGAGCAGGCTCCAACACAAGCCAAAACTTCATAGTGCTATCTGTACAGCTGTTTTAGGAGTGCTAGCGCAAGACGTACTAACCTGAGACGCTTGATCTGGGCTGGGAGGCTTGCTCCCACTTGCTCAGAAATGTTGTGTGTAGACAAATCCTAAGGGGTTTATTCTCCCACCTTTGCTCACACTGAGTAGTACCTTACCACACAAGGAGCCCCAGTGAAATGTGCATAATCAGGAGTCACACAGCATGAGGAAGGCTGGCAGAATGAAGCTGTAAGACTTTCTCTGAGGTCAGACAGGAAGAGATGGGAACAGAATTCCTCTTAGTCAGCCAGATTCTGCCACATTCAGCAGTACCCTCCTCAGTAAGAAACCCTGTAAAAATCAATGGGAACACTGGATTAAAATGGTTCTCAACATATGTAAAGGGATCAGAATCTGGCCCTTTGTGTTATAACTACAAGACCATCCCCTTGTAATGAGTAACTGAATGTAATGTGGCATATTGTGCAACAAGAATTAAAATGCATGTGAAAAGGGGAAAAAAAGAACAGTCTCATTTTAAACTCTGCTAAAACCTAGCTCTCCTCTTTCTTAGTTGGCAATTTCTAGAATAAATAGCGATGACAGCAGCAAATGAATTTCCTGGGTATTTGCTATTCTGCGAAGGCTACAAAATACTTGTTTAAAGCAACAAGATAGAATCTGCTTGCTAAAGTATCAGCTGAGTCAGAGATATCAGTTCACTGGAACTTTTACTTTTTTGTATGCATCAGTAATTCTGCCTGTAATAGGAAATTATTATCAAAAAAGCACAACATCGGCATCACTGTTATGCCTGATCTCCACTGAACCAGAATCTTAGTGTCAGGTTGGTTTCCTTTCTTCCCCATTTGGAATGGATATTCAGGGAGTCAATAGAGATGACAGCTCCTGGTTAAGCATAGTCATGTAGCAGAGATCTAATCCTTTGCTGAAATGAGTAGGAATCCAATTTGAAAACAAATGGAGACATACAAGAGCTGTTTAAAGATGACAGAATAGCTGAATTGTGTCCTTAGTGCTTCTAGGAATGTGGTTCAAAGAGAAAATTGAAATCATAAATACACAGGCAGCAGGCACTGATTACTGGCAAGAAGATCTTGAAAACAAAATACTAGATTATAATCTTAGATGCACACTGTGTATCAAGGCATACAGAGTTTTAGGGTGGGGCAGGAGGAGGAAACCCACTGCTATTTTGTTTGTTCATGAAGTATGTGTCACTGTTTTGAGATTAAAGTCTGAATTAGTGAGGTAACTAAGGCTGTCATTGAAAACGGCTCAATGTGAATGGATCCCTGAAACAAAAGGGTACTATGTGGACATATGGTCTGATCACAAAATGATTTAGAAAAAAGATTTCGTTTTCATCAGAATTTTTCAGGATTTCATAAGAACACCAAAAGCCAAAAAAAATTCAGTTTTTTGTTTGCCGAAAACCTGATAATCTTCAATGAAATGTTTCAGCAAAAAATTCCATTTAGTCAAAAAGCCATTAAAAATAAGTACATATATTAATTAAATAAGAGAACTAATTAACAGAATCTTTGTTTGATTCGTTCTAGTCTCCACACTGCACACAGCATTTTGCAGGAAAGGAGCCCATGGATTTAGTTTTAGGCCCCCAAGTTTGGCTATTACAGTAAGTCTAGGGAAAAACATAACCATTTCCTTCAGATCAGAAATGAACATTAAAAAGAAATGAGTAAACTGCAAAATATACATTATGTCTAGGATGAACAAAATGGGTGTTGTTTTCTTTCAGATAGAAATGGACCCAAATCGAGATGTTTGGAATTTCCACCTCAAAGTTCAGGGTGTTTGGACTCAGGATTTAGGTTCAAGGTGAGTTACAGGTAAGGTACAACAGGGTAAGAGTAAACACACAGGGATTAGAATGGAAACTGTTTAACCAAAATGTCTGATAGGATTTGCAAAGATCTTCTTTTAGTTTTGTTCTAGGCTGTTTTGTGAACATTAATACTCCATAATGTCAACTTTATTATTTATATGTATTATGGGAGTGGCTAGAAGCCCCTCTTTGCTAGGTACTGTACAAAAACATAGCATAAGATCAACCCACTCAGGGTCAGACCAAAGGTCTATCTAGCCAACTGTCCTGCATTCCAACAGTGGCCTGTGTCAGGTGCTTCCGAGGGAATAAACAAAACAGGCAATTTATCAAATGATCCAGCTTCTGTCATCTAGTCCCAACTTCTGGCAGTCAGAGGTTTAGGGACACCTGGAGGATGGAGTTGCATCCCTGACCATCTTGGTAATAGCCATTGATGAACCTGTCCTTCATGATGAATTTATCTAATTCTTTTTTGAACCCAGTTATACTTTTGGTCTTCACAACATCCTCTGGCAACAAGTCTCTGAGACTGTCTCTGCCCTGGATAACTACAATCTAATTACATGGCATAGACAAAACATAAGAGGAGGAACAGAGACTTGAAACGACTTATCCAAGGTTATGCAACTGGGTAGTACTGGAGGTCGGCACAGGACCTAGGTCTCTTGCCTGCCAGTTGAATTTCTTGTCCACTAGACCAAGGTGAGGTATGAATGCCTCCCTGAGCTTGATTAAATGTTTCCTGGCTGATGGTAGTTCTTGATAAGACTGATAATAATAATAGTTAATAAAAGGACATAAAAGGTCAAAATTGTGATGAAATTTCAATTTTTGCATCAAAATATATGACATATTAAAGCTTTTCTGCTTTTCGTGTAAATGTTGATCTTTCTTGGAACAGTATGTCAAATTTCAAAATGCCAAATTTAAACAAAATCTTGATTTTTGCATTACAATTAAGACTAATTCTGATTGAGGATGGGTCTATTTTCAAAGTAGGTCATTTCTCAAGTGATGGTCTCTGAAATTTTGTAGACTTTTTGATTGACTTTTATGAAAGCAAAATATAACACAAATCTTCCTAATTTCAAAGCTTTCACTTTTTGTGATGAATATTTCACATAGCCTTAGATGGGAAATTGAATTTAACTTGTACATCAGTGAAATAAGAAATTTATTACAATATCTGTAGGGTTGGGTTTTTTTTTTTTGTTTTTTGTTGGGTTTTTTTGCCTGCTTTATGACATCTCCGCTGTGTCAGTACTCAGAGAGTAGTTTCATTGCATAATGTATTGGAAGTAATTTACCACAGAACAGCATGAATGTGATATGCCTCTCACTTCATTGACATGCATGCCACACTAATGACTCTGAGGAGGATGTTGGCAGAGGGGATTAAATCTGGGACCTCTGAACCTTAATTCATGAGTGTCTACTGCATGAGCTAAAAGATCCAGCTTTCTTAGCCAAGGTTGCAACAGGCTCATTAAGCTCTAGGTGGCCTAGCCACCTCTAGTGAAGCACACTGAGTGGGTATGGCTCACACAAAAAATGCTATAGCTCCTATTGTATAATGTTACAATGATTAAGAATCAGGAATATTTCATTGGTAGACCACTAGACTCTGTTGTGGCAAAGTATGTGCAAATCCCTTACAGTACAGGTATACAATATTGTTATACCTTTAATGTTATGCTGCGTTAGATAGCCTTCCTATTACAGATTCATGCCTCATGTTTGTGCTACATAACATTTGTTCATAATACTGTCAGGGATAATCTGCCATGGAATAATGTTATAGATTATGATACTCTACTCTTCTATCACAACCATAAATGTGTGTCAGAAAATGCTTTTCTCATTAGGAAGGTGATCAGAGTTCTTCCTCTTAGAAGATTAGTAAAGAGCCTATTGTGTGTTTTGAGGCTAGTTGAAGGCACTTTGGGCCAAATTCTATTTGGCATAATTCCACTGAAGTCAATGAAGTTATTAGGAATGACTCTGCCTTTTTGAATAGCCAGAAACAAACAAATGAACATACTAACAACAATAAAATCTGCTGCCCCCTGCTTAAATCTAGCCTCAGATATGATGGTAATGCTTCTGTAATCACTGATCATACGCCTGGAGTGTGGATCTGCACTATTCCGACAGCCAGATACACAGAGCAACAACCTGATCTGTAAAAGGGCATGGTCTGGCAGTGCTAATATAATAAGATCTGATGCACATTTTAGTTTGAACTTTTTTTTTTTCAGAAGGTCATTGTATGGAGCTAGGCATTTGTTACTATGTGAATGTTTGTGAAATAATTACAAGATAGAATTAAATACAGAAAGTGGGTATTGAGAGTGAGAAGCAGTTACTAGGTATTATAACTTTGAAGCATATGGCTTTTAAGGTCTTTATTGTTGCTACAAATTACTAATGAGACCAATTAATGTTTGCTTTAAACTCCTAATTTATAGCCCAGAAACCTGAGGCCCTCACAACACAAAAGAAAATAGCAATAATGTGTTCTGAAATCTAGGGCTCCCAACAGTTGTCTTCTAAAAGTCAGTTATTGGGTGCTTCCATAGATCTCCTTGTTGTTTGTCCTTATTGCTTATCTCTTTTCTCTGAAGCTGTGACTTTCTTCATTTGTTCATCTTTGACATCCTCCATAACTGTGGAACCACTACCATTACTGAGGAATACCTTCTTCTTCCTTATTAGCTACAGAGTAAAGGGGAGTCTGTGAGATGAGTCATACCTTTTTGTATATGAGTGTGAAGATGATGAAAATATCCACCTGTGAAAGTGCATGAAAAATGTAGCTGCAGCAGTATGATACACATGTGTGTCACATGTAGCTACCTGCGATATCATTGCATGTTATTGATGCATGGATATTTAGACAAATAAAAATCCTGCACCTAATTGCGAAGATGTCTTGAATGACATGAAGTGGTATGAGGGAAAAGACAGTGATGTGCTTACCTGTGCTACAGAGTTTCCCTCATGTTTTTAATATTTGTGGGACTTTTCTGTACAAATGCTTCTATTTTATATTGTATTGCTAAAAAATCAGGAAAAATTAAACCAAATAGAAAAACCTAGAAAAGAAATATTTATTTCAAAAGTTCTCAGTGTCTACAACTGGGGCCAGACTTTCAGCAATGATCACCTCCCATTTTGGTTATATCTATGCAGGGATAGACCCCCCACAGTTGGCCCTGGTCAGCTGACTCAGGCTCGCAGGGCTCCATCTCTGGGCTGAAAATTGCTGTGTAGACATTCAGGCTCGGGCTGGAGCCCGAACCTGAACATCTACACAGCAGTTTTTCAGCTCAGGGTCCAAGCCCCACAATCCTGAGTCAACCCCAGGTTTTTTATCCCTGTGTAGGCATACATTTAGTTGCCAATGAAAGGGCCAGATTTTAAAAAAAAATATTAAGCATGCAGCAGTTACTATTTATAACAGTGGGCAGTGCTGGGTGCTAAGTACTTTTGGCCACTTTATTTAGGTGTTTAAAATGGAACTGTTGAGTGCGAAGATCTTTATCAAGCCCTTTACCTTTCCCATAGTATTTGTGATGTCTTCTTCCCATCACTTCTTCAATAGACTGAACTACTGTATCCCAGGCATTCAGGATCTCATACAGATATCACTCAGAGTGTCATAAAAACTTACAATCTCCTTGCCTACTTTAAAAAAAATCAAATTGCTGGCTTGTGGCCTTCTCCTAATATTGCATACTTCTGGTAAATTATGCATAACTATTTCTAATGGGCCTGAACCAAAGCTCACTGAGGTCAATAGAAGGTTGCCCATTGTCTTCAATGGACTTTGGCTCAGGCCCAATATTGACAACAAAACACAGCAACTGATACTATGTAGCGTGAACAAAAGACAGAAAAATAACTTTGAACTTTCAAATAGAAAAGCCACATAGCCCGTATTGTGGAACTGTTATAAGGGATGAGTCTAATAGCCATTGTAAAATGATGCATGAAGCACAGTTCCCCTGACGGATTATTGAAAACAGAAAATCAGTTTATGATGCACAATCGTTCAACCAAGGATAGAGGCAACAACACAAAATTTCTGTACTGTTTATTTTTTAACAGAACATGTTAGATTTCCAGCACTGAGGTTAATTTTAACCAAGTTTTTGACATAAAAATTCAAATAAGAAGATCTGGGGTTGAACAGGATGAATGAGGAAAAAAAATCTGTGTTGGCATAAACCTATCTCCTGGAGAAAGTGAATTGTGCAAGAACTGGGTCCTGCTGGAATTAAGCTTCCTTTGGTTTTATTACATCTAGTCTTTAGTGATGGAAGTGGATGTAAAATATTTCCTAACGTCTTTTAAAAGATGCTTAGGAACTTGAAAGAAAGAACATTTCTGCAGAGCACAATCATGACTAATAGCCTGGATTAACAGAAATATCACCGAAGCATTTGAATCATAGGCGGTTGCATTAATGCTTCATGGCTTATTAATATGATAGTTTTAATTGTTGCCCTCAATTACCCCCACAGCTACCATTCATAGAATAACTCCCTTTCCCACTTCACCTCTTCAAGCCTCAGTTGCCCTCTTCCCCTTCAGAGCTGCTGCCCCTACTACCTTCCCTTCTCTAGTCTCTTTTACCATTCTCCTTTTTTTATGTGCATGTGTGGATTAATTAACTGTCTTTCTCATAAACATTAGAAATTCTGCATTAAGCAAGTATTCCATTAACATTTTGTACTCTGAGGATTTGAAAAATCTCTGATTATGCCACTAAATGAATGACCCACAAATTAGCACAGATAAATAATATTTATTTTCATTGCTTTGTGCCTATTTAAGTCAGATGTATTTTAATGTTAAAGCTAGAGATGGGCCTGAACTACAACCCTAGATCTGGAAAATATCTTGAGTTTTGGGAAAGTTTGGATTCTCTCCATTTCTGATTTTGCAATGAGAGAGAACTTTAATAAGAAGAATGATACAGAGTCTTCACTTATTAAAAGAAAAGGCCTGAAAGGGGATTTCCCTCTGAGTCTGCTGATATAAATAAGTATTAGAGATAGGATCAGGATTAGAATTGGCTGTGCTTAGAGCTTATCGAAAAGGCAGCCTAATTTTTTTGGTTCCACAATGTGGGCCTGATCTGAAGCCTCTTGAAGCCAATGGAAGTCTTTCTATTGACTTCAGGGGCCTGAGCCAAAGCCCATTTAAGCCCAATCCTGCAGTATGCTGAGCACCCTCCACTCTCACTGAAAACAGGAGCTGAGGTACTCAGCATCCATAGATGCCGGAACTAGGGGTGCTGGGGGTGAGGCAGCACCCCCTGGCTTGAAGTGGTTTCCATCATATACAAGGTTTACAGTTTTTTTTCAATGGCTTTCAGTACCCCCACTATACACATTGTTCCAGCACCCCTGTCAGCATCTGGCATGATCAATATCCCAGCTACCTATTTGAAATAAACATTTCTCCTGAATGTTTTTTTTTTTAAGACAGTGTAACATGTTAGTTTGATGGTAGATTTAGATTACCACTGTAGAGGCATTGATCAGCTGTACAAACATATTAGTTTCATAAGAATGATACAGTAGAGGTTTCTCCTCCCTAGAGCTAACATATCTTTAGCTAGTAACACACATCCCACTGAAGATAAGCTTAATGCCATCAGATGAAAATGTTATTATTGAAAATAACCTTTTAAATCATTGAACTGCTCTGTGGCTGCAAGGGTGGACACATTCAAAATGAGAATTGATTAAGCCTCTTAAGTAAATTACTTTCAGCAGAGCCCTCACCTCTAAACATTAACTGTTTAAAGTGTGTGTCTCTGAGAAAGGTGTAAGAACTCATGTAGAGGAAAGCTGACTGTTCTTCAGTCACTTATTTTAGCAAATGCAAAATGCTTAATTTTAGTTGTATTGTTTTTATCATAGAAGCACTGGACTCCTCAGCTGAGATTAGGGCCCCATTGTATTTGGTATTGTACAAATATAGAATAAGAGACAGTCCCTGCCCCAAACCATCTTACAATCTCAATAGCCAAAGTGTGGGAGGGGAAACTGAGGCACAGAGCAGTGACGTGACAAATTCTCCCAGCCGATCAGAGCAGAGCCAGAACGGGGCACACAGGTCTCCAGTTTCCAATCTATTAGACCATGCTGCCTCTTATGTATTAAATTTGAAAGAAGATACACTGTGAATGTAAAGTAAAATAGTATGAATTCTCTCAGATAGTTTACATCATATTTGTGGTAATAAAACAATGCAATTATACAGTATTCTGATAATAAATGCTGAACACATTATTAGAGCTACTGTCTCTGTAACAATTGCCACTTGGCTGGATTAACGAACTAGTTACAGCACATTAATAGTCCTGTCAATTAAGATACAGCATCACTGTCATTTTTAATATTGACCTCCTCTCTTGTAAAAAACAGAGCCACCTCTTCTCTTCTGCAGTAAATCCTAACATATTATCAATGGTTACCTCCTCATCAACCAATTACCAAAAAATCTCTTTGTAATGGCGACAGCTACTAGAAGTCTATAAAATTTAGCTTCTCCGGTGAGGGGGTTAAAGGTTAACCACCAGGGAATTGGGAGATTTTGGTTGTGTTCTCAGCTCTGCTGCTGTCTTCCTCTGTGACCTTGAAAAAGTTGCCTAGGTAGGCCCCATGCTGTTCCCGCTGAAGGCACTGGGAGGAAGAGCAAACCTTCAATTCCATTTCTACTTCTGTTTCCCTATATCTATCACTAAAAGAAAATGAATACATCCCCCCATACGGACAAACATATTGTCATTGCTTAACAAATAGTACATGAATAAATAATGGTGACGTAGTTGAATTGTCTCTCCCTTTCCAGTTCCAAAATACTAAATTCTGATAAGGAAATAGTAATGATTTCTTAGTAGCACTAAACTACCTTTTTAGGAGACAACAAGGTGTTATCTCATTCACAGTACAGAGGCTAGAGATTCTCAGCAAATCTTATACCTACTCTTGGAGGAAATGAGTTAAAGCTGGAGACATCATCATTGCTGAATTGAACAGTCCTTTGCAATTCAAGTATGAATTCTTACAGACACTGTTTCTCAAGCGGCTGGCCAGGTCTAGCAATGACAATCATTTTCAACTTCTTGTGCATCTGCAGTGGTACGGCCTTGTATTTGTTGTGTAAGTCAATTTCCAATACAAATGGAATTCCATTATAACTTAGAAAAGTAGAATGAACTAATGGGGAGGTGATTAATTTCTTTTTAAAACACATAGGAATCAGGTTTATGATACCCAGTAGAGACCCATCTTGAATGCTTGATTTAATTTGCTAATTCAGATGTTGCACATTTATATATAGATCAGTTTCTTAAAATGGATTTGTCTTTATAAAGTTTGATTTCGTTATTTAATTTTATTTGAGTTTCTGTACAATCTTTTAGCTCACTATGTTAAAACAGAGGCGAGTGCTCTGCAGTACAAAGATATGCATTGAGCAGCATCAGTATTCTAGTGATTGATTGGTCTTTATTGGCACTTTTGGAAATTATCTTCTTTTAACATACTAAAGGAAATGTTAAGATCTGATCTGAGCAGTGGGTGGCCCAGTTCCTCCCCCCCACCCCTCCAGCCCCCCTCTGTCTCTTCCTTCAGTGTCACTGGATAGGCTGTTGAGGCCTGGGATGAATGTTTCGCTTAGCCTACAGTCTGAGAATACAGTAGGATTAGATCATCTTGTGCTGGGCCATGTTTCTGGGTTACATAATTTGAGTATTGCAGTTGAAAATTCATTGTTTTAAAGACTCTAGAGAATATCATTGATACACATGAGTAGATTGCACGATGTTACATTTATATCTCTAAGTAAGCTCAAGGATGTATAAAATTAGACACACCAAAGCTAATTCATTAGTTATCTGAGCAGGCCTTCATATATTATTTATTCCAGCAGGAATGTGAAACATCTTGTACTCATGAACTATGTAACACCTTTACTTGATTTTTGATTGGAATATGTGAAATAGTGATGTGTGGATACCCCCCTTTCCTGAAGTAAACCTCTTTTTGATCAAATGGCTGCAGTTTGAAGGGGATGGACAGTCAAACAGTTGCTTTAGATATACCTACTTTGAGTGATCTTAAAAAAAAGAAACATTAACCACATCGTAACTTTAATCTTACCACACTATGGACTTCTGTTCACAGTAAGTGCAAAGGAAAAACTGAAGTTTAATGGTAAAGTCAGTAAGTAAAATGTTGTTTTTACAGTAACCTGTATATCAGTTCCAACTAAGGCTGTAGGTCAACAAAATTCCATTTAAATTGTTTTTGTTGGTTTGTTTTGTTTTGTTTTACAGAAAATTGGGTTTTCAACTGAAAATTTTTATGGAAAGCATTTGCTTTCTGAGAAATGTTGCAGATTTTTGTCAAAAGTACAAACCTCTGAAACCCAAAAAAATTCATGGGGGCATGAGGCATCCAAATGACTCCCATGAAACACTGTTGGTAGCATTACCAAATTAAAATGTTCAGATTTTGGACAAAAAGAAATCAGTTTTGATTTTCCCACATTTTATAGTTCTAATATATCATTTAGAGCCCAAGTTTACTGAGGTTCATTTATGCAGAGATTGTTCTTGAGTTTTTCTGTGTGGGAGCAGAAACATATGAGGATCTTAGCTCACATGAAGCTCAGTGGGACTACATTATGCAATAAACTAAACATTTTACTATGTCCTTTTAAACTACAGAGCCTTGAACATTGTAAAAATAAGAAAGTGTTAGAAGATTTTTTTTACTCAGGATAAACTCTGTCCATTTGTCTATCCCTTTTTTCTGTCCAATAGCATTTAGGCAACAGGCCAAATTAACTGACAACTTAACTTTATAATGAGAATAGAATTAATCAACTATTTTATGGCAGAATGCCCAGTCTAATTTGATTTTAAACAATCTCATTAGTGCTTCTTAAGAAGGGAAGGGTTAATGTAGTACAAGAGACTCCGACATCTTTCTAGTGTTCTGGTTAATATGACAGGGAGAAGAGACAAAGCAATCCTACAGCTGGTTTTATTTGTTCAAAGAGTCTTTGATTGAGAGCCATTAGACAGAACTGAACCTTTGAGTATAGTGTATCTATTTCTCTAGGATTCTTTATGTATAACTTGGGTTCTTCTTTGAGTGATTGCTCATATCGATTCCAATTAGGTGTGTGTGTGCCGTGTGCACAGTCGTCAGAAAGTTTTTCCCCTAGCAGCCGAAGATTTTCCCCGTCGGGTCAGCTGTGGAGCCCTCTGGAGTGGCGTCTTCATAGTGCTCAGTATATGACCCTGCCAACCCAGTGCCTCCTCAGTTCCTTCTTACCGCCCGTGATGGTCGTTGGAACTGTGGTGACTTGCTTAGCAACCTCTCCTCATTTTCCCTAGCTCTCAGTTTAGTTTAGTTCACAGTTATTCCTAGCCTCGTTAAGTTTTGTTTTAGTATTTTTGGATGTTACAGCAGATAGCTGTTGGGGGGGGGGTTCCTTTCACCATGACTGTGTTCCCCGTTGGGACTTGGTTTATGCCTAAGTCCCAAGGGTTCAAACCCTGCAAGTCCTGCACAAGCCCGTGCCAACGAGCGACCCCTACAACGCTTGCTTAAAGTGTCTGGGGGGAGCACACCAAGTGGACAAGTGCAGGATTTGTAAAGGGTTTCACTCCAGAACAAAAAAAGGAGCGAGACATTCACCTTAAGCAGCTCCTTATGAAGGCGGCACTTAGACTGCAGCCTACATCGGTGCGGCAAGACCTGGCACCGAGCTCATCAGTGCACAGTGCCCTGGCAGCAGTGGTAGAAGCAGCACTGTGGAAGGACTCTGGGAGAGACCTGTGGCACTGCCACTCCCCAGCGCCAAAACCGGTGGGATTGACCCAGCACCGGTCCCATTCTGCAATGCAGAAGCAGCACGGGAAGCAGGGGAGGAGTGGATCTCCAACTCAGAGACCCACCTGGCCAGTGGGGCGCGTCCCAGAGAGGAGCACCCAGGGCCAAAGACTTTGAAGCCGGCACCATCGATTTCGGCTCTGCAAGGTGGATCGTCAAGTCCGGTGCTGTTGGCCTCCCCGAGCCAGGACATTGAGGAGGTGGAATTGCCATCCACCTCAGAGACCTTTGAGGCTGCAAGGGACCTCAACACCATGATGACACCCCAGTCCTTCGAGCCACATGTCCGGTACCACAACGTGTGGCACTGTCTTGAGGCAAACCAGTGATGCTTCGTCCCTCAGTGCCACCGGTGGAATCATGGCGCTGCTCAGATTCTCGGCGCCGCTCACAATCATGGCACCGCTCAGACTCGTGGCACCACTCCAGCTCGCGCCAGAACTCCCAATTGCGACGCTGATCCTCATGTTGATTCCCATTGTGCAGCAGGTCCCACTCCCAGCACCGGTCATTCCGGCATCAGTCAGTGTCCTTTCACAGATCCCGATCTCGGCACTGCTCCAGAACATGGCACCACTCCCCAGCCTCGCAGCACCACTCACCAGCCTCGCGGCACCACTCCCAAGGCCAGCTCCACTTGCCCATTGCGGTCCCCGTCCTTGTCTTCGGATTCGGAGACAAGGTCTAGATACTCAGAATGGGGTCGGCACTGGCCAGGCCATGGAGAGCCTGAGGTGGGGGCAGGGCCATGGCCTGTACAAGGGCAGGGACCAGCACCGTGGCCATATTGGACCCCTTGGGCATACCACCAGGCCCAGTGTGCCCAATCCAAAGGTTCCCATTCAGCAGCTTCTGAACCATGGGTTCCAGAGGCATCAGCCAGTCGCCCCACCCCTAGGGGTGCTGAGGAGGTACTGTCAACTCAGATGCTGTCAACTCAATGGCACAAACCTTGTCCTCTGGTATCGCCATTAGGCGTAGCTCATGGTTGCAGGCCTCGGGGATCCCTCCCGAGGTTCAGTAGACCATGCAGGACCTGTTTTTTGATGGGGCAGGTCTGTTTGCAGAGCAGACTGACTCTAGGCTGCATAGCCTAAAGGACTCCATGGCTACCATGAAGTCCTTGGGTATGCACACAACGTCAACATTTCAAGCCTCAACAGCAGCAGCAGCAGCAGCGCTCCTATCTTCCTCGGCCAAGGCAGGACTTTTAATGGAGAAGGGACAGGAATGGCAGACTCAAGCCTTCCCAACCCCAAGGCCCGACTAAACCATCGTCAGGTTCAAAGCGGGCCTTTCAAAAGTGCGCCCTAGAATGGTGCACCAGATACAATTCTGGATCCTCCCCCGTCTTTCTTGAATCATCTGTCCCACGTCTACTGTGCTTGGTCCCAAATAACTTTGGACTGCTGGGTTCTCCTTACAGTAGAAGTGGGATATTCTGTCCAATTCTGCTCCTACCCTCCCTCCCACCCCTCTTTCCCGTCCCTCTTCAGGGCCTCTTCTCATGAGCAAATCCTTATGCTGGAGGGGCTGGTGCTCCTCACCATGGGAGCAGTGGAGGAGGTTCCTCAGGAGCTCAGGGGCAGTGGATTCTATTCCTGATACTTCCTAATCCCCAAGTAACTGTTGTTCTTTGAGATGTATTGCTCATATCCATTCCAAACCCACCCACCTTCCCCTCTGTTGGAGTAATGGGTAAGAAGGCACTGAAGAGGCGCTGGGTCAGCAGGGTCATATATTGAGCACCATGAAAGCACCACTCCAGGGGGCTCCACAGGGTGCTACTAGGGGAAAAACTTTCTAGCGACTGTGCACGTGGCGCGCATGCACCTAATTGGAATGGATACGAGCAACACATCTCAAAGAACAACAGTTACGAGAAGGCAAGTAACGGTTCCCCCCCCCTCACCCAAAGACTTTGACAGTGTGGACCACATGTCAATTGAT
Organism: Chelonia mydas; assembly: GCF_015237465.2. Taxonomy (NCBI): domain Eukaryota; kingdom Metazoa; phylum Chordata; order Testudines; family Cheloniidae; genus Chelonia; species Chelonia mydas. The sequence goes on from NC_057850.1 coordinate 157,984,595, forward strand.
GGCTAGATCACAGCACATTTTAATTATATCTTGGTGCCATCGAGGTCAATGGCAAAACTCCCAATCATCAATTGGACCAGGATTTGGTTCTCAATGAGCATGAGAGTTTCAGGTTTTTTGGACAATTGCTAATATCTGTCTGATCCATCTTTCACCATGATATCTAACCAATGATAATCATCAAAAGCAAACCTTAGGATCTTGGCTGATATACAGATGACTACAACTTTTCCTCAGCACCCATTCAATATAAATGGCATTTATTATTTAGCTGTGAAGATCTGAAACATTTTTTTTCTTAACGCACATACACCAAGATTGAAGGATAGGCATATTTTAAAATACTGACATTTTGGAATATGCTAGTTGAAACTATTTATAGAAATGAAATATTGTCTTTATTCAATATTTCTTTGTATTTTTTCAGCTTAGATCGAGTGGACACATGTTATTGATCTTCACATTTTTTTTGCTTTGTACAGTGCTGTGTACACTTGTGGAACGACATGAAAGTAGCTGGCAAAATCTTCAACTCAGCAAAGATTTCAGCTCCATCTCTCTCTATTTCTAATCCCAATTTATATTTTATCACTTTCAGAAGGAAGCTTGGAATAAAAGATTTCAGTCTGGATGGCAAGATGTCTTCCCAATCTAATATGCGCACTAAACTGCTTTAGTATGTCACTTTAGCAATGCTCTTAGTAGTTATCTATGAAGACCTGCTAGATAACTCAGGGAAAGGAGATGTATTTATTGATCCTGAAAGTTCCCTAGATAATATGTAATATAGTGAATATTCAGATAGCAACATAAATATTTTAAGAGAAGTGGAGATGGAAATCAGGCTAATTATATTTCATCGACTATATTCCATGAGAACCAGAAACAATCCCACCCCTACCACAACCACAAGGGAACAGTTCAGGGATATTGTTATTCCGCTTTCTCTATCAGTGGTCCCTCTTCTGAGGATAATTGTATTGCAGAATGTGGCGTTTTTAAGTAACTCCCCAGCATAGCTACAGTTTGTAAACTGGCTAGTGGAAGAAGTCCAAATGATTGTGGAACTCTTATTGGTGAGTACTTACACAAGAGTTATGTACCTGTTATGTACCACTACTCATGTGGTTACATGAATGAGTGAAGATTCTACAATTTGGCCCTAAATGATGAGCTATAATGACAGGTTATGCTACACAATGAATTTGCAGTGTGACTCCCTGATGTCTGCTGTACTTCCAGGATCAGTGTGATTTTGGGGGAGTGGAAGCTAGGTAGACTGAATTCATACCAGCTCATCTCTAAATGGGACACAGTTGAGCACAGTTCTTTTACAGGTTCACAAATAATGTTGGCCATATCTGTGGACATCATTGATTGTGTGTCTAGGGGAGCAAAGAATCCTACTAGAGAAAACAGAGTGGTATTAATTTTTAAGACTGAAAAATTGGTAAATACCATTAGGAAACTTTCATTAATCCAGAATCTTATTTCGTTGAATGGGATAGTGTAACATAATTATGAAAGTAGTTACTTTAAGTATAAATCTGTGTTGAACATCTTGGACTAGGGTGAACTTTAGGGAAGGAGAAAAGAATCAGAGTTATCTGGGTTGAAGTTGAACAGAAATGCAGTTGATTGCCTTCAGTTCTTGGGAACCATTTGTTAAATTGGTAAATTGATGGATGCTGATCTGAAGGGAAGGAGCATATGTTGTCAACAAAGCTAGAAAATAAATTCAGAGCAAGCTTTAAATTCCATTTTCTTAAAGTACTTACTGGCTGATGCAAAGAAGCTGGGAGACCTGAGTTTAATCAAGTTCTCAGATCTAGGATTATAGTATTTTAAGTAGATTTTAAGTATTTCGAGAAAGGTGATGATTGTAAGTATTAATAACCATCTTTTAAGTATACATAAAAGGGTGTATGAAAAAATAACAATCCAGAATGCATTTGATTACACCAAACTCTGGAATGACATGAATTCTAAAGAAACTTTGATGTCTTGGTATCATATTATCAAAGTCTAGTGATTGACAGTGCTTTCAAAAAGAATGAGGAGTACTTGTGGCACCTTAGAGACTAACAAATTTATTTGGGCATAAGCTTTCGTGGGCTAAAACCCACTTCGTTAGATGCATGGAGTGGAAAATACAGTAGGAAGATAGATAGATAGATAGATAATACATATACAGAGAACATGAAAAGATGGGGGTTACCTTACCAACTCTAATGAGACAAATCAATTAAAGTGGGCTATTATCAGCAGGAGGAAAAATCACTTTTATAGTGGTAATCAGGGTGGCTCATTTCAAACAGTTGACAAGAAGATGTGAGTAACAGTAGGGGGAAAAATTAGCATGGGGAAATAGTTTTTAGTTTGTGTAATGTAGTTTGTCAAGTGCTTTGAGACCTTGTGATAAATGAAGGGGGAGAGGGGTAGCTCCCTTTTATGGACACCCGGACAGCCAGTTAGCTATAAAATCCCTGTTGGTAACTGTTCTCTACTTGCTTTAACTGTAAAGGGTTAAAAAAGCCCAGAGGTAAAAGAAAGGGAGTGGGCACCTGACCAAAAGAGTCAATGGGAGAGCTAGAACTTTTTTAAAATTGGGAAATAAACTTTCCTTTTGTTTGTCTGTGGTTGTTCTCTGGAGAGAGGAGACACAGAGCAGCAATGTTAAAGAAGCTTTAAGCCAGGTATAAAAAATCATCAAATCATACCTAGAAATTACTTATTTGAAACCCCATATATGTAAGTAGATCAGGAAATATTTAGAAAGACACAATTAGGTTTATCTCTTTTATTTAAAACATAAAATGCATTCAGTGTATGTTGAGAAGCAATCTGCAATTTTACCCTTCCAACGTAAACCACAGTATTCTGTGTCGTATTTTTAAGTGTATTTTTTGCGTTCAGTTATTAATGTGGCAGGTAGAAGTCCTGTGCTACTGGCATATGCACTTTGCAGATCCATGGGGAGTCTTGCTTCTTAAATCTGCCTTTTTATGCCATCTATGATAGTTCAGTCATCCAATTTTGGTGCACCCAATATATGATTGGATCTTGTAGTTCTCCCTGTGGAGCTCAATGCTCATGACAGGAAAGAAATCTTAATTTGTGTGTCAGAAAAACTAAGGCTTTCATTTAAATAATGTTTAAAATGTTAGGAGTCTTATCTATATTTTGTTTTGTTTTTTTAGCCCTAGTCCACACTACGAGTTTAGGTCAAATTTAGCAGCATTAGATCAATTTAACCCTGCACCCGTCCACACAACAAAGCCATTTTTGTCGACTTAATGGGCTCTTAAAATCGATTTCTGTACTCCTCCCGAACAAGGGGATTAGCGCTGAAATCGACATTGCCTGGTTGAATTTCGGGTAGTGTGGACGCAATTCAACAGTATTGGCCTGTGGGAGCTATCCCAGAGTGCTCCATTGTGACCACTCTGGACAGCACTCTGAACTCAGATGCACTGGCCAGGTAGACAGGAAAAGCCCTGCAAACTTTTGAATTTCATTTCCTGTTTGGCCACCGTGGCAAGCTGATCAGCACAGATGACCGTGCAGATCTCATCACCAGAGGTGACCATGGAGTCCCAGAATCTGATCACTGTGTGGGGAGACGAATCTGTGCTATCAGAACTCCATTCCAAAAGATGAAATGCCAAAATATTTGAAAAAATCTCCAAGGGCATGAAGGACAGAGGCTATAACACGGAACTGCAGCAGTGCCATGTGAAATTTAAGGAGCTCAGGCAAGCCTACCAAAAAACCCAAGATGCAGATGCCCGCTTGGGGTCAGAGCCCCAGACATGCTGCTTTTATGATGAGCTGCATGCAATTCTAGGGGATGCCCCTACAACTCCTGCAAGGGAGTCTCACACAACAGGAATGAGGATTTGGGGGACAAGAAAGATGATGATGAGGAGGAGGATGATAGCGCACACCAGGCAAGCGGAGAAACTGTTCTCCCCAACAGCCAGGAACTGTTTATCACCCTGGAGCCAATACCCTCCCAACCTGGGCTCCCAGACCTTGAAGGCGGAGAAGGCACCTCTGGTGAGTGTACCTTTGTAAATATAATACACAGTTTAAAAGCAAGCGTATTTAATGATTAATTTGCCCTGAAGACTTGGGATGCATTCACGGCCAGTACAGCTACTGGAAAAGTCTGTTAACTTGTCTGGGGATAGAGCGGAAATCCTCGGGACATCTCAATGAAGCTCTCCTGGAGGTACTCCCAAAGCCTGTGCCAAAGGTTTCTGGGGAGGGCAGCCTTATTGTATCCTCCATGGTAGGACATTTTACCATGGCAGGCCAGTAGCATATAGTCTGGAATCATTGCATAAGAAAGCATGGCAGCGTGTAGTCCCAGTGTTTGCTGGCATTCAAGCAACATGTGTTCTTTATCTCTCTGTGTTATCCTCAGGAGAGTGATATCATTCGTGGTCACCTGGTTGAAATAGGGAAATTTTATACAGGGGACATTCAGAGGTGGTCGTTCCTGCTGGGCCGTTTGCCTGTGGCTGAAAAGAAATCATTCTTGCTTTTAGCCATGTGGTGGGGGGAGGGGTGAAGCGATCATCCCAGAGAATTGGGTTTGGGGGGGGGGGGTTAGTTGGGTTTGTGCTGCATATTAACCCGAAAACATCAGCCCCTCTTTTTAAATGGCCAATGTGTCTTTTTCAGTTTTAATCTCCCTTTTTTCCCTCCTGCAGCTGCAAATGTTTCAACGCTGCCACTAGCATCTCCGTCCCAGAGGCTAGCGCAGATAAGAAGGCGGAAAAAGTGCACTCGCGATGAAATGTTCTCTGAGCTCATGCAGTCCTCCCGCACTGAAAGAGCCCAGCAGAATGCGCGGAGGCAGACAATGTCAGAGTCCAGGAAAGCACAAAATGAACGCAAGGATAGGAGGGACGTGTGAGAGGATAGATGGCTGGAGCAACAGGAGAGGTGGCGGCAGCGTGGTAAGAGGAGGCAGAATGCAATGCTGAGGCTACTGGAGGGTCAAACTGATATGCTCCAGCATACGGTTGAGGTGCAGGAAAGGCACAGACTGCCACAGCAGCCCCTGTGTAATCAACCACCCTCCTCCCCAAATTCCATAGCCTCCTTAACCAGACACCCAAGAACCCAGGGGGTGGGGGGCACTCCGGGCACCCAACCACTCCACCCCAGAAGACTGCGCAAGCAACAGAAGGCTGGTATTCAATAAGGTTTGAAGTGCAGTGTGGCCTTGTCTTTCCCTCCTCCCCTCTTACCCCACCCCACCTGGTGCTTCCCTCCTCTCCACCCCTCCAAGGCTACCTTGGCAATTATCCCCCTATTTATGTGATGAATTAATAAAAAATGCAAAATTTGAAACAACAATGAATTTATTACCTCTGCAAACGGTGATTGAAGCGGGGAGGAGAGGGTAGTTGGCTTACAGGGAAGTAGAGTGAACCAAGGGGGCGGGTTTTCATCAAGGAGAAACAAACAGAACTGTCACACCATAGCATGGTCAGCCATGAAACTGGTTTTCAAAGCTTCTCTGATGCGCAGCGCACCCTGCTGTGCTCTTCTAATTGCCCTGGTGTCTGGCTGCATGTAAGCAGCAGCCAGGCAATTTGCCTCAACTTCCCACCCCGCCATAAATGTCTACCCCTTACTCTCACAGATATTGTGGAGCACACAGCAAGCAGCAATAACAATGGGAATATTGCTTTCGCTGAGGTCTAACCAAGTCAGTAAACTGCTCCAGGGCACTTTTAAACATCCAAATGCACATTCTATTACCATTCTGCACTTGCTCAGCCTATAGTTGAACAGCTCCTGGCTACTGTCTAGGGTGCCTGTGTATGGCTTCATGAGCCATGGCATTAAGGGGTAGGCTGGGTCCCCAAGGATAACTATAGGCATTTCAATATCCCCAGTGGTTATTTTCTGGTCTGGAAGGTAAGTCCCTTGCTGCAGCTGTTCATACAGACCAGAGTTCCTGAATATGCGAGCGTCATGTACCTTTCCCGGCTATCCCACATTGATGTTGGTGAAACATCTCTTGTGATCCACCACGGCTTTCAGCACCACTGAAAAGTACCCCTTTTGGTTTACATACTGACTGCCTTGGTGCTCCAGTCCCAAGACAGGGATATGCATTCTGTCTATCACCCCACCTCAGTTAGGGAATCCCATTGCAGCAAAGCCATCACTTAGAACCTGCACATTTCCCAGAGTCACTACCCTTGATAGCAGCAGCTCAGTGATTGCGTTGGCTACTTGGATCACAGCAGCCCCCACAGTACATTTGCCCACTCCAATTTGATTCCCGACTGACCAGTAGCTGTCTGGTGTTGCAAGCTTTCAGAGGGCTGTCGCCATTCGCTTGTGAACTGTGAGGGCTGCTCTCATCTTGGTATTCTTGTGCTTCAGGGCAGGGGAAAGCATGTCACAAAGTTCAATGAAAGTGCCCTTATGCACGCGAAAGTTTTGCAGCCACTGGAAATCACCCCAGACCTGCAACACTATGCGGTCCCACCAGTCTGGGCTTGTTTCCTGGTCCCAGAATCTGCATTCCATGGCATGAGCCTGCCCCATTGCCACCAGGAAGGCCAAATTGCCGGGGCCCGTGCTTTGAGAGATGTCTGTGTCCATGACCTCATCACTCTCATCACTGCGCTGCCGTCGCCTCCTCGCCTGCTTTTGCAGGTTCTGGTTCTGCACATACTGCTGGATAATGCACAAGGTGTTTACAATGCTCATAACTGCCGCGGCTCCATGCTTGCTGTGGTATGGCTTCTGCAGGAGAGCAGAGTTGCAGGGGAAGCGGTGGTTGGATGACCAGTTTTTCAGACCTATTGCACAGTCTGCTGCCAGGACACAACAGCTGAGCGGGCTGCATGCTTGCCATGGTATGGCGAGACAAGAGCAGCCGAGCAGAGTTGCAGCAGAAGCAGCGGATGACGACGGTCATATAGAGGACCTGCGAGACCACCAGGAGAGTAGGAGAGCAGAGTGGCAGCAGAAGTGGTGGATGACGATGGTCATATAGAGGACCTGCGAGGTGGATTCATAGCACTCGATGACTATGGTTTGCAGCCCTACTGCACTGTCTGCTCAAAGCAGTATGGCGCCCGCACGGAAAAAAGGCGCAAAACGATTGTCTGCCGTTGCTTTCACGGTGGGAGGGGCAACTGATGACATGTACCCAAAACTACCTGTGACAATGTTTTTGCCCCATCAGGCATTGGGAGTTCAACCCAGAATTCCAATGGGCAGCGGAGACTGCGGGAGCTGTGGGATAGCTACCCACAGTGCAACGCTCTGAAAGTCGATGCTAGCCACAGTACTGTGGACACACTCCGCCAACTTAATGCTCTTATTGGGGACACACACAACAGACTGTATAAAATCACTTCCTAAAGATTGACTTCTATAAATTCGACCTAATTTCGTAGTGTAGACATACCCTTAGGATATTTCACTTAAAAAATACAGGACCAATGTGCTGATCAGTATAAACCTGAAAATAACTGGAAAGGCAATGTGGTCTAGAGGATAGGAGATTGAACTGGGCAAGGAGTTAGAAGACTTGGATTCTATTCCTAGCTTTGTCATTAATAATAACAACAATTAATATTTCATATATAGCTCTTTTCATCAATAGGTCTGTCAAGGTTGATTCCCCACTCTGGCACTTTGAGTGCAGAAGTTGGGGGCCTGCAAGAATTAAAAAAAATTAATACTGGCCACTCCAGACTGGTATTAAACTCCCAAGGTTACAGATTTTTTCTGACCTTGTATGGGTAGATGCTGCCACCACCCAACTGCAAAAAACCCCCCTTTTTAGAGAACCCAGAAAGGTGCACTTGGGAATTCCTTCCTGTGGGGTACCCTCATGCCCTTTCACCCCCTCCCCCCCCCCCAGAGGAAGAGCTGAGAAAGAAAAACAAAGGAAATCAGCTGTTGCCACCAGCTAATTAAACAACATATGCACAAACCTCTTAGGACAGAACAATCTAATCCTGTCCTTAAAAAAAGGTAAATTTTATTAAAAACAAAAAGAAAGGAAATACATCTGGAACATAGGCTTTTTGCTAGATTAAAAACAATTACAAAAATTAAGCATCAAGATAGCTCTCTTCAGGTCCAGCTTAAATGTTACAAGCAAAACAAAAGCACCTGGGGTTAGCACAGAGGAGTCCACAAGCTTTACAGAAATAAAAGAGATAAACCTAATGGCATCTTTCTAGATATTTTCTGATCTACTTACATATCTGGGGTTTCAAATAAGTAATTTCTACGTACGATTTGATGATTTTTCATACCTAGCTTAAAGCTTCTTACAGCATTGCTGCTCTGCGTCTCCTCTCTCCGGAGAACAACCACAGACAGACAAAGGGAAAGTTTTTTCCTATTTTTTAAAAAGTTCTAGACCTCCCATTGGTTCTTTTGGTCAGGTGCCTACTCCCTTCCTTTTACCTATGGGCTTTTTTAACACTTTACAGTTAAAGCAAGTAGAGAACAGTTACTAACAGGGATTTTATAGCTAACTGGCTGTCTGGGTGTCCATAAAAGGGAGCTCCCCCCGACCTTTGTTTATCACAAGGTCGCAAAGCACCTGACAATCTTTTGAATGAAAGTATCCTCTCAACCGACCTGTAATATAAAGAAGCATTATGATCTACCTTTTTTACAGATGGGGAACTGAGGCACAGAGAGGCTAAGTGACTTTGCCCAAGGTCATACAGGAAGTCCACTGCAAAGCAGGCAACTGCACCTGGGTCTCCCATATACTAGGCCAGTGCTCTACCTACGTGACCATCCTTCTTGTCTATTGGCTGCTGTGTGATCTGGTGCAAGTCACCTCAGTACTCTGTGCCTCTGTTTCCTCTCCCACCCTTTGTCATTTCTATTTAGACTATAAGCTCACCAGGGCAGAACCTTTGTCTCACTATGTGTATCTAGAGTGCCTAGTGCAATGGTGCCCTAGTCTCTGTTGAGGCCAGTAGGTGCTACCATAATACCAACAAATAATAAATAGAAAATGTAGCTTTATTTATTTGAAATGCTCATTTTATTTGTACTTCCTTTCAGTAATAGTTAATCGGCATTGCATTATAAAAAAAATAAGTGAAAAGAAAGGGTGAAATAAAAATGTTACCATTTTGTAATACACAATAATATTTCTTATTGTCTCTAAATGGGAAGAACATATTTCTCCCCCATAGCCACTGTCACCTTTTCTGCATTCTTACCGTTAGATCATGCAATACCAGCTCAGAAAGATTGTAAGCAAGCAATAGTATGGAGCAAAATCAAGTATCTTGGGAAGGAGGTGGAAGGATTGAAAACTGGCATATGTAATAGTTTTGCTCTTAAACACCTTTTAATGAAAGAGGCACCTCATTAAGATCTCCAATTATGCAGTATTTGTAGCTGTGTAATTGCTAAACTGGAAAGACAAATTATTCACACAAAAGATTTCAAATTCACTTCATAATCAACAACAACAAAAGTCCAAGGGGAATAAAGTATGTTCAAAACACATTAGGGGACAAAATGCAAATGTTACAGAATTCCAGATTATGAAGATCTTTGACTTTAAAAGTCTATATCTAGTTTATGTTATTACCATTAGGGATGAGGTAGGCTGAGAACATTGTAACCTAGTTTTAATTTTTAATCTGAAATGTCTGTGCTGTTTTCTTGCCGTATTAATTAGCATTTATTAGTTAACATTAGTATACAATGCTTTGAACATATGAAGTTCTGTACACAGTAAGTACTAGATATTATTGTGGCACTTACATTTCTTTGCATTGTAACATAAATTATTCACAACAAGACAATTTGGATGTCTGTAGAGACCCACCAATGGATAGATCTCACTTAACCACAACTTGTATTGCAGAATGAGAACATCACTGCTGTTCTTATAAAACATGGAAGCCAGTGGAAGTCTTGTTAAAAAATAGGAGTTATTGATGTTCTGATAACAATAAAAAATAGACAAGACAAGAGACTACATAATAAAAAAAGGACATAATTTTTATTATATGCTCTAGGCCCATAGATGGCTTTAAAATAAAAATGCCAAGCTGAGAAGTCAGCTTTGGAGATTGCTGCTGTTTTCTGTGTTGGTTCAAAATGCTACAACATAAAACTGCTGTTCCTTCGGTTTCAGCAAAGTTGTCCATGCAACTTTGAGGCTTAACAATTTTCACAGCTAAATTTATTTAGGAACAGGAGGTAGGGGAAAGGGATAGGAGCACTGATCAAATTATTTGCTGCCAATAATATTCATTCCAAATATGAATCCTGTTTTCTTCCAGTTTACTTATGTGTAAGTATTCAGCAAATATTTTGGCCAAACAATATTCAGGATATGGGTTGTTCCTAAGAGATCACTTTGGGTTTGATCCAAAGCCCATTGAAATCAATGGAAAGAGTCCCACTGACTTCAGTGGGCTTTGGATTAGACCTTTTGAGTATTTGGAATTCATTTATTATTGGTGCGTGTATGGTTGCCTACCTTACATGGTATTGTTCCTTCTCTATGACTCAGTGACTGGAACTTTTAAAAGAGAAGAAATGACAAATGATAAATAGTGAATATTCAGGAGAGAATAATGCACTTTCATTATAAACTTTCAGATGAATAATCATTCATGCTAAAATCCATAGAACTTTGGGCATTCGCAAACCTCTCCTTGCATACCTAGTAGTCATGTGAATGGTCATAAAAGTGAATAATGTGGACCCTGAGCAAAAGAGTAAAGTCAACCAGTTTATTCACAACTCTGTTTTTGGTTTTTCCATTATGTGAAGCATAGACTGTGAAGATAGCAAAAGGCAAAGCAGATGAATAGTTGTCATCTGCCATCTGTCCTAGAAAGGGGGAAGTATGGGGGTAGAAAGGAACACACTCCGAGGAAAAGAGGGCTTCCAAAATATAGAGAGATCTATAACTACAGATGACTAAACTCCAAGGGCCATATCACCTCTGGTGTAAATTGAAATATGCCATTTAAGTCAGTGAAGCTACGCCTATTTACACCATTTGATGATCTGGCCCATATTGTCTTCAATAGCTGTTCTGCATGTAGAACAATGGCAGGATATGGCCATAAAGACAGAATATGAAGGAAGAATGGATGAAAATATCAGGAATTCATAACGTTACACAAAAGAAAAGTGAGAGAGGGGGAAAGGTAAAATATTCTCTTTAAAAAGCCCTGTGAATGAAAGACATTAAAGTTTCATGGAACCTGAACATTTATTTTGCTGGAGTATTCAAAAAGGATGGAAATTCTATGGAGCAGAGAAGGAGAAGGTACAATCCTATAAGGAATAATAATTCATCAGCATTTTCAGATTATGCCAGAAATGGTAAAAAGAGCATTGGATAAATTGGACAGCACTTAATCATAAGCATATAGGAATTATCAAACCAGAACAGATTACATGTCCATCCAGTCAGCTATCTGGTCTTTGACAATATCCAGGATTGTATCAGATACATCAGTGAGAGATACAGAAATGCACAAGTTTCAGAGTGGTAGCCGTGTTTGTCTGTATCAGCAAAAAGAACGAAGAGTACTTGTAGCACCTTAGAGACTAACAAATTTATTTGAGCGTAAGCTTTCATAGGCAAAAATCCACTTCATCAGATGCATGCGGTGGAAAATACAGTAGTAAGATATATATATATATATACACACAGAGAACATGAAAAAATGGGTGTTGCCATACCCACTATAACGAGAGTGATCAGTTAAGGTGAGCTATTATCAGCAGGAGGGAAAAAAAACAAAAAAACCCTTCTGTAGTGATAATCAGGATGGCCCATTTCCAGCAGTTGACAGGAAGGTGTGAGTACCAGTAGGGGGAAAAATAAGCGTGGGGAAATAGTTTACTTAGTGTAATGACCCATCCACTCCCAGTCTTTATTCAAGCCCAATTAATGGTGTCCCGTTTGTAAATTAATTCCAATTCACCAATTTCTCATTGGAGTCTGTTTTTGAAGCTTTTTTGTTGTAGTGTTGCCACTTTTAGATCTGTAATCGAGTGACCAGGGAGATTGAAGTGTTCTCCGACTGGTTTTTGGATGTTATAATTCTTGACGCTGATTTGTGTCCATTTATTCTTTTACGTAGAGACTGTCCAGTTTGGCCAATGTACATGGCAGTGGGGCATTGCTGGCACATGATGGCACATATCACATTGGTAGATGCACAGGTGAACAACCCTCTGATAGTGTGGCTGATGTGATTAGGCCCTGTGATGGTGTCCCCTGAATAGATATGTGGACACAGTTGGCAATGGGCTTTGTTGCAAGGATAGGTTCCTGGGTTAGTATTTTTGTTGTGTGGTGTGTGGTTGCTGGTGAGTATTTGCTTCAGGCTGGGGGGCTGTCTGTAAGCAAGGACTGGCCAAGATCTGTGAGAGTGAGGGATCATCCTTCAGGATAGGTTGTAGGTCCTTGATGATGTCCTGGAGAGGTTTTAGTTGGGGGCTGTAGGTGATGGCTAGTGGCGTTCTGTTACTTTCTTTGTTGGGCCTGTCCTGTAGTAGGTTAACTTCTGGGTACTCTTCTAGCTCTGTCAATCTGTTTTTTTCACTTCAGCAGGTGAGTATTGTAGTTGTAAGAATGCTTGATAGAGATCTTGTAGGTGTTTGTCTCTGTCTGAGGGGTTGGAGCAAATGTGGTTGTATCGTAGAGCTTGGCTGTAGACAATGGATCGTGTGGTGTGGTCTGAATGAAAGCTGGAGGCATGTAAGTAAGTATAGCGGTCAATAGGTTTCCGGTAGGGTGGTGTTTATGTGACCATCGCTTGCTAGCACTGTAGTGTCCAGGAAGTGGATCTCTTGTGAGGACCGGTCCAGGCTGAGGTTGATGGTGGGGTGGAAATTGTTGAAATCATGGTAGAATTCCTCAAGGGCTTCTTTTCCATGGGTCCAGATGATGAAGATGTCATCAATGTAGTACAAGTAGAGTAGGGGCATTAGGGGACGAGAGTTGAGGAAGCGTTGTTCTAAGTCAGCCATAAAAATGTTGGCATACTGTGGGGCCATGCGGGTACCCATAGCAGTGCCGCTGACTTGAAGGTATGCATTGTCCCCAAATGTGAAATAGTTATGGGTGAGCACAAAGTCACAAAATTCAGCCACCAGGTTTGCCGTGACATTATCAGGGATACTGTTCCTGACGGCTTCTAGTCCATCAGGTCACTCAATTACAGACCTAAAAGTGGCAATACTACAACAAAAAGCCTTCAAAAACAGACTTCAATGAGAAATTGCTGAATTGCAATTAATTTGCAAACTGGACACCATTAAATTGGGCTTGAATAAAGACTGGGAGTGGATGGGTCATTACACTAGTAAACTATTTCCCCATGCTTATTTTTCCCCCTACTCTTACTCACACCGTCTTGTCAACTGTTGGAAATGGGCCATCCTGATTATCACTACAAAAGGTTTTCTTTTTCCTCCTGCTGGTAATAGCTCACCTTAACTGATCACTCTCGTTATAGTGGGTATGGCAACACCCATTTTTTCATGTTCTCTGTGTGTGTATATATAATATCTCTCTCTCTCTCTCTCTCTCTCTCTATATATATATATATCTATATATCTATATATAGATATATATATCTTCCTACTGTATTTTCCACTGCATGCATCTGATGAAGTGGGTTTTAGCCCATGAAAGCTTATGCTCAAATAAATTTGTTAGTCTCTAAGGTGCCACAAGTACTCCTCATTCTTAGAACTGCAAAAATCCATCTTTCTGTGAATGGGGCGGGGGGAAATTACCTGGGTTGAATGAGCTATGTGCTAATGGGTAAAATGTAATTCAGGTGTGCTGGAATGGTAGAGTGTAGAGGGAGCCCATTCCTCATCAGTGCACAGTGCAAACATAATCTGGAGTGCATGGAAAGGGGCTCCAGAGAGGGGCACACTTGAAGTATTCATTTCTGCCACATTTCATACCACTAATCTGGGCACTGTATAGGGAGAAGGATCGGAAAAGTCATGTGCAGGGTAACAGATAATCCATCACTGAATATAATAGAGTACCTCTCTTCCATTTGTATAGATTCAGTACCACCTTCTAAAGGGATATTAGCTTCTGGAATGATCATTTCACTAAAGCAATACAGTCCTTTGGGGATGACTCTCTTTTTAGTCATTAAAAATGCTGGCTCCCATGCAGTCAATTTACGCAGGTAAATTTTGGTATATTGTTAGTTCTGTAGGCAATCAAGCATGTCTGGTGTCTCAGTAGCTGCCCATTTTTCCTATTAAATAAATTCTTTGTTTCTGCTTAAAATTAATGAAATTCATATATGGTTAATAAAGGAGAAATCTTTGTAAATATGAAAAGAATAAGGCTAACTCTCATCAAAGTCATCGAAGATCAGAATATGAACTAACTTCAACATAGTAAGTAAAATGTGGCCCCTACTATTAATGTTTTGGAATCCCTACTCTAGAATTTATAATTATAGAACCTATCTACTCTGGAATTCTTTAATCTATTTCATTAAGGGACAGATTTGCAAAGGTTTTAGGCACCTCAAGATATAGATAGGCACTTAATGGGATTTTTGAAAGTGTTTAAACAGGTTAGACACCTAACTCCCATTGAATTTATATATGGGTGCTCTATCTATTTGTCTGCCTGCCCACTCGACTGAAAATGAACAACTTAGAGGAGAAGCATTTAGGAGAACCACATGAGAAACCATGCATTGTACTTCTAGAAAAGCTAAACCTCTCAAGGACACCAGACATCAATGGTGAAGAAGAGGTACAGAGACTTGGTAAAGTGAGAGGAAATGCGAGAGTGTGAATTAACACATTTTAATGAATGGAGGAATCAGGTTTCATCAAATTAGCAATGATTGCAAACCTTTTTGCTGACAGAAGGTAAAACCATGCATAAAACAGAAGTGCAAAATTATTAAACTTGGTCCTACATTATTAAGGTACATTACCAAATTTTTACTCACTGTATCAGAGAGCAGGGTCCCTTAGGGAGCTTTCTATGACCCCTTGATTTCAAGGGCAGTTCTAAGCCAATCCCAACCCAGACATAGGCTAGAGCAGCCTGATGGTTATTTTAACATCAGCTGTCTGTGCCCCCCCCCCCCCCATTTTTGGTTTGTGTTCGTTTGTAAGCTCTTTCCTCACAACATTCTGTTATTTGATTTGCTTTAATTTGTTAAAGGCAGTATTAAAAGATGAGGCAAAAACAAAGTGCCCTTCATATGCTGAGTTCTGTCTGATCACCTGCCAGAGTTCTCAGTAGTATGCTTTAAACTGATATGCAAAAATATACAATTTTAATATACAATCTACCTACCCTCCTTTAATTTAATTGTTCCAAATTAGGAAGGGGAAAACCTTATCTGGAGTTAGTACAGAATAATCACATCTTAAAATAGAATTTAGGAACATTAGGTTTCTTGAGTAATCTGCTGAGTTAGATCTAAAAACAGAGCTGTTTCCTGGATGCATAGATTTCTAAAGCCAGAAGGGATCTTTGTTGTCATCTAGTCAGTCCCCCTGAGTAACACAGGCCACAGTTTTCACCCAGTAATTTCTATATCTGGCCCCATAACTTGTGTTTCAAATAGAATATGTGTTTTAGAAAGACATATAGTCTTGACTGAAAGTCACCGAGTTATGGAGAATTTATCATATCCATTGATACTGTTTGTGACATTGCACCCCATAAGTCTTTATGGAAATATGCTTATGAATGTATATATGACATAACAGGAATATGTTTTATGCTACATATGCCATGTAACTTATCTGTGTAAAGGTTATGATCTACTGAATATATTAATCCTATTTGTATGCGTGTGTCATTGTTAAGTATTGGGGGTAGCCGAGTTAGTCTATATCCACAAAAACAACAAGGAGTCCGGTAGCACCTTAAAGACTAACAGATTTATTTGAGCATAAGCTTTTGTAGGTAAAAACCTCACTTCTTCAGATGTGTCGTTGTTGTATTAGAAGTTATTAATATTGACTGTATAGTTGTTTGATTTTAAATAGCCTTGATAGGCATTTGGTAAGCTTCTTTAGAAAAGAATTTGCAAGTTAAGTGCCCAATCAAGAAGCACTTAACAGACAATGGATCTTGGAAGGCTCCAATCCACATAAGAAGTCTACTTGAGGACGTTCAAGGTGGCATGTGAACGATGGCTGCTACAGGTAAGTTCTGAGTCATGCTAGCCCATGTGACTCCAAAACTCCATTTTGTAGCTGGATTCTACACAGGGGGAGGGAGCGGTGTCCACCCATGAGAGAAAGTCTATTTAAACCCCTGGGAGACCCCTCCATTTTGTCTTCTGCTGGCTCAAGAGATAGCCTCTCCACCCCAAAGGATACATGAAAGAAACTGGGACAAGGGACAGTAACTACAGGGGTGTGAGTGATTGCTGGACCCAGACTAGAAGGAGGCTAGTCTGTAAAAGAGGCTTATTGGAACATCTATGGGGGTCAGGTTTTATCTGTATTCAGTTTTCTTACTGTATTAGACATAGATTTGCGTGTTCTATTTTATTTTGCTTGGTAATTCACTTTGTTCTGTCTGTTACTACTTGGAACCACTTAAATCCTACTTTTTGTATTTAATAAAATCACTTTTTACTTATTAATTAACCCAGAGTATGTATTAATACCTGGGGGGGGGGCAAGCTGGGCATATCTCTCTATCAGTGTTATAGAGGGTGAACAATTTATGAGTTTACCCTGTATAAGCTTTATACAGGGTAAAACAGATTTATTTGGGGTTTGGACCCCATTGGGAGTTGGGTAACTGAGTGTTAAAGACAGGAACACTTCTTAAGCTGCTTTCAGTTAAGCTTGCAGTTTGTGGGACATGGTTTATTTTTCTTTATTTAAGTTTCTGAAGTTGTCAAAATATGCAGTCCCAACTTAGAATAATGAAAGAGCTTTTAGACAATTTCCATGGCCTTGGGATTGCTCTGCTCTAACTAATGACTGTCACACATTCCACTTTTTAAAATTAATTCATGATTCAGAGCTAAACCACCACTAACCATTCCCATTTTTGCCTCTCTCTTTCTGTCTGTTTCTCTTCTTTTTTAAAGAACTACTATGGAAGAAGGCAGACAGAAAGAGAGAGGCAAAAATGGAAATGGTTAGTGGTGGTTTAGCTCTGAATCATGAATTAATTTTAAAAAGGGGAATGTGTGGCAGTCATTAGTTAGAGCAGAGCAATCCCAAGGCCATGGAAATTGTCTAAAAGCTCTTTCATTATTCTAAGTTGGGACTGCATATTTTGACAACTTCAGAAACTTAAATATAGAAAAATACCAAGCTTGGGTAATTATTCATGGCAGCAGACAAACACAATATATTTAAGAATTTGTAAATGATTCCTCACTAGGTCAAATCCTGGGTCCCTTAGACCTCAAAACAAAACAAACAAAACCTTACAACACAAAACAAATTCCTGAAATAGTGATCTCTTCAATATTAAGTCTTAATAATGTGACTCCCCATCAACTGTCCTCAGTTCACATTCCCTGCAGAGAGGGGGAGGAAACAAGAGTGACTAATATACTCATAAGCATGGCCATACTGGGTCAGACCAATAGTCTATATAGCCCAGTATCCTGTCTTCACACAGTGCCCAGTGCCAGATGCTTCCAAAGGAATTAACAGAACTGGGCAATTTATCCATCCCCGTCATCTCGTCGTGGCTTCTGGCAGTCAGAGGTTTAGGGACACTCAGAACATGGGGTTGCATCCCTGACCATCTTGGCTAATAGCCATTGATGGACTTCTCCTTCATGAACTTATCTAATTCTTTTTGAACCCACTTATACTTTTGGCCTTCACAACATCCATTGGCAATGAGTTCCACAGGCTGAGTGTGCATTGTGTGAAGAAATGTTTCCTTACATTTGTTTTAAACCTATTAATTTCATTGGGTGGCCCCTGGTTCTTGTGTTATGTGAAGGGGTAAATAACACTTCCCTATGCACTTACTTCACACCATTCATGATTTTATAGACCTCAAAACACTTTTTGTTCTGTCCCACATTAAAACTACCATGTGTGGAAAAGAAAGAAGATGTGGCAGAATTTTATCAGTGAGGGCAGTGAGCAGAGGAACTGAAGAAACTGTATGAGAATTTGACATTACGAAGAGAAGCAAAGTTCCATCATGAGACCTTTCGTAATGTCATTACGCAACAGATGCAGGAGAGGCCTGTGGCCCATTCTGCAAAGAAGGACTGCACTTTTAAAGCAGAAGTAGAATTCAGATTTGAGTAGCATCTTTCATACAAATGGTGTATTTCATATTTATCCTTCTCTAAACCTATGTAGCTACTAAAGAACTCTGATTCTGCTCAGAGAGGTGATTCTTCGCAGTCTAGTATCTTGTTTAGTCATTTACATCTGTGCAGAGTGAGTTCAAAGAAGATGACAATGCTACCAAATCAATGTGTAGAGTTAAGCACACTTTGCAATGAATTTGTGCAAGGTGCAGAGCAGCAGAGAATCAAACCAACAGAGTTTCCTTCACACTGCATCACTAAGAAAGGATTTCCCAATAAAACCCCAAGAGATTCCATTCCCTAAATCAGCAGATATTTTAAGATACCTATAGTTTTTGAAACACCCTCAAGGGGCAGGAGTGTCCATGCTATGGCCCAGGGCTCAGCCATATTTCTCTAGGTTCCCTCTCCCTTTTGACGGCACGTTCCTCCCTCCTCCCCTCCATGATTGCACAAAACTCAACTCCACTTGAGATAAGGGTTGCAGACTTGAAGTGGGATGTAATGCTGGTTTAACTAGCTGTAATTTTCAGGTGGACTTCTGAAAATACTCTGCCTAATATTCAGGTGGACTTCTGAAAATACTCGGTGCATACTTCCGAGAATAGATCTCCCCAGCTGGACTTTCAGAGATGTAAAGTCAATACCAATACTTGGGCCATGGAAAGCATACACAAATAGGCTGCTTTTCCCCCTTCCCATTTTCCTGGTTTTATCCTTAGTGAGTCACAACTTCTCTACATACCCTGAGATACTTTACAGTGTTACATAGCACAATTAGAGAGTTAATCAAGAAATAGCAAAATAATGGAGTGAGAGAGAATTGGTAATACCAGCAATTTCAAGCCTGTATTATTATAACGAAATAAAATTCAGTATGAATAAAGAAATCCGATATTTTCACACATTCATATCTCCAGTGCTCTGGTGGCTAGTTATAATGTCAAGGGGAAAAATAAATGTTGCTCAGAATCCTTTATTGCAATTGAAGTTAATGTAAGCTGAGAAGTCTTGGCATCTCACAGGATCGGGCCCTCACTGTATCAGTTCCAGGATCTTAGTCATCTGGGACACAACATTAAGCATAGCCTGAGAGGCTATGGCAGAGATTGTATCACCATAAACAATTAACTAAGTTATTCTGCTTTTATGAACCAGAGATACAGGCATCTTTTATTCTGTACAACATTCCAAGTCTTATGTTCAGTTTTGCTACTAACTTTTCAAGACGAACTTTAAAATCGAATAACGGAGCTAAATCACATTCAAAAGTAGTTAAATTCAGCCACTTGTTGAAGTGCTTACCTTTTTTAGGATTCCTACCTTTTTTATAGGTTTGCAGTTTTGGTCAGTAACCAAAAAACATCTTCACTGTTGTATTTCCATTATGTATAGTACTCATTTAATATACTGAGAATATGAAAAATGTTCTCTCTGTGCAAATTTCCTTTTACCTCTTTCAAAGCACAAAGATTGTGCAGTTGTGAGTACAGCATGCAGTCAAGTCCTACTCACATTACTTACATGGTTAGAGTCAATGAGATCAGTGCGGGAAGTCCCATGCATAAGGACAGTAGGATTTGGCCACTAGCTTCTTAAAAATAACCATCTACCTCATGATAAGGGTTTTAGTACAATTCTCATGGCAGCAAAACTGGCCGTCAAACAAAGGCTGCTTCCTGCCATATGCACTGTGCTAGTTCTATATATGTAGTCAGAAATACAAGAGCTAACACATTACAAAAAAGGCAGTGATTGTAAAAGCCCATAGTCAGCCAATTCTGATAGGCCTTTATATTGATTTTCCAGACATCGTATAGGATTAATATATGACACAGTAGAAAGAGAATAAATAGTTGCACATATTTTTGATGTTATTTGTCAGCATTTGTTGGTCCAAGTTTGTGCGGGAAGGGGAGAAAGTAATGCACTTACAAATTGCCAGTCTTTATTTTTACCACATCTAATATATTACTTTTACACACACACACGCCACACACACACACACACACGAAAAGGTTCTGCAGCCTTTAAGCACAGCTTTTACTCTGCTATAGTTCAACTGGTTTCACTGGGTTTACTTGTAGTGTGGTACCACTATTCATGCACAATGGTGGCACATCATGTGATACATAGTGGGGAATGAACAATGTAAGCCAATATAAGTATCTCCAGCCAAATGTACACTTGCTGGTTTATGGAGATTTAAATTGCATTTTATGTTGTTATTTATTTGTATAACATTAGTGTCTGAGCTGGAAATAGAACTAAGGTCTCTGCAGATCCATCCCAGTGCCCTATTCACTAGACAACACTGTTTCTTAACTTGCCTTCCTGTGTTGTAAATGGGATTCATTCAAAGGGAGACAATAATGATCTCACTACTGCCCTCTTTTGGGGTTTCCGCCAAGGGAAAACAGCTCTAGTTACTACTGGGGATCTCTGCTTAGGAGCCTTTCTGGTGGAGGCTGAGAAGGAGATACACTAAGGCCCTGATTTAGCAAGATATTTGAGCAACTGCCTCTTGAGAAACACTTTGCTTAGAAGGCTAATCAGTGCATCTGTTCCCTGTTTTCCCAACCAGCCAGTCTCCCACTTTGTGGGTTGTGTTAGCTCCCTTCAGACCGCTCAGGAGAGAAGAGGTTGCGGATGCTTTATGTATCTGCAACATCCTCTGAATGGACATCCACTGCTAGGGTTTTCTACCAAGGTCTATGTTAGTTTTCTGTGGCATAAGCCCTAATCCATGGGATTCAACCAAAATTTATCAAATGCCAAAATTCATCAAAAGCAGTTGAACCAAACACAGCAGAAGAAAGTGAATTTAAAGCTACTTTATAATTGACTATTTTATCACAGGAGGCTTATCAGTGTTTTAATTCATTATAAGATATATACAGAAGAGCAAATAAACACCCTTTATAGTTCTTGTTTCATCTTATCTTCCACAAAAGTTATTGGGCTTTATGTTGCTAATTTTTCAGTTCCTTGCTTTTCTCCTTTTCTCTTCTCCAGTGTTTTCTTTCATGTATGTGGATCTATAAAAATAATATCATTCACTACTTCAGGATATCCCAATATGCCATGGATATAGACCCTGAACTTTCTAGGGTTGAAGTTGCTGTTTGTCTATTTCTTCTACCTTGCTTGCCACTGCAGTAGCTTTTAAATAACAGCCTTCTCATGAATAGATGGCTTTCATGGGCTATGTGTTAATCAACAGAAATCAAGAGATGTGAGCTGAAGTTATCTTGTTAAACAAGTAAATTAAATTAATATTTTTCTCACTCCAAATCAAGCATTTGGACCCAATTCTTACCTGGTGTAAATTGGTGTAGCAATATTTAAGTCAATGAAGCTTCACAGATTTATATCAGCTGGGGATCTAGCCTTTTATTATTTCTTGCAATATTACTTAACATAATAAAAGTAACATTCATATTCTTGTATCAGAAGGGTAGCCGTGTTAGTCTGGATCTGTAAAAGCGGCAAAGAGTCCCGTGGCACATGCATCCGACGAAGTGGATATTCACCCACGAAAGCTTATGCCCCAATACGTCTGTTGGTCTATAAGGTGCCACAGGACTCTTTGCCATTAATATTCTTGTTCCTAGACCCACTAGTTTTGAACCAATTACTTGCCATGAATAATTTATTAATTATAGGAAAATAAACGTACTCATATGTTCTAAAGCAAACTCAGTGTGAATGAGAGGCTCATTTTCTACTCTACTCCGAAGATCTGGGACAAATGTTCTGTTATTGTTAGCTTAATTTTCCACATATTTAGCTCAGGATCTTAACTAAAAATTGTCAGTATAAATGTGCTATATATTTACTCAGATATTGAGAATTTGTTATCCAGATTCATTGTTTCTATTCTTTTAGCTAAAGCAAAATGTTTAACTGTCAAGTCACATTTTGCCTTTATAGTTTCCATTTATGACATACAGTAACTGTATCCATTACAGATCTATATTCCAATGAAAGTTGAGGTAAGGCATGAGGTGAAAAAAACAATCTACACCAGTGAACCTCCATATACTGACGAGGCGTTAGGCCCATTAATTGCTCTTCTATTACAAAATATTCCCATTTATATTCATGTAATATTATTTTGCTCTTGAATATTTGTCAAAGTTGGATTGCATAGGGTGGGTGTGCTGCTGTTTCTAGTTCAGTCTGTCTGTGAAAAGAACAAGGTTGCCTATTTATAGCCTGTATGGCATATTGGAAATACACAGGAGGAGCAGACCGTGGAGCTGCCTGGCGGCCCCACGCCAGCACCTCCTCCAGCGCGGCTGTACTGCCCCCGGCCCTTACACGCATCTGCATGGCTGCATCTCCTGTCCGGGATCTGTAGAGCAGCCCCAACGGAGGACAGGGCTGGGGGCAGTACAGCCAGACCGGAGGAGCTGCCAGCGTGGGGCTCGGTTGCTAGCATGTCTAAAAAAAATATTCTCTGCTGTCAGAGGGAGCTAGTTCCCAAAGCAGGTGTGACTGTTAAGTGGCTGTTGTTCCAGAGAGCAAGCCCTCCTCTTCACTTAGCAGCCCACACAGCAGCTGTGCTGTGTCCACCCACTGGGAGTGCTTCCCTCCCCAGGTAATGTGGGATGGATCATGGGGAAGGGAAGGGAGAGCAGGGGGCTACGGGGTCACATGAGGAGTCACGTGGGGGGTCACATGGGGAGGTTGCATGCCTCCCCGTTAGCTGGTGCAGTGTACTGGTAAGAAATGAATTCTACATGTACCACTGCTTTCCAGTCACAGACAGATGTGATCTGGGGCAATTCTGATGTGAAGGACAGAGGGCACAAACCACTTGACTCACGACCCAATTATGGATCCAACACTGAACTTGAGGAATGGTCCAGCCCCATAAGGAGATAATTGAATGTGATGGGGAGAGAGATGGTCATGGACCTGTGGGAAGGGAGGAGAAGACCTCAAATAAACTGAATGATTCAGACAGACCAAGGAATAAACATCTAAAGCTTTAGACGATAATAAGTCACTGGAATATGATCAGTTGAAAACAGCATGACATCAGTACTGAATGTTGTCCTGATCAAACCAGCGACATCCTACAACACAACGTGCCTAGTTCCCTTTCCTTCTAACTTTCTTTTCAATGCAATTTTAAAAGATTTAAATGTTTTGGGGATAAATCAACTTAAGTAACTTGCCTCTGGTATTATGCATGAAAGCATTGATTACTTTGGAACTGTTTCTATTGCTAAATTAATGAAGGGGGAGGACGCCTCATGTTGATTGTGAAGAATGTGGGGGGATATCTAATAGGAGATTTGGATAAGGGTGAGTGGGATGAGGCTCATGGCTCATACTCAAGCAAGGAAATATGATTCTTTCCAACTATCAATGGTACATAGCAGGAGGTGTGAAATAGCACACAGAAATACTGCTGAAGATTTTAGAACAGGAATTCAAGAATACCACAGTAGCTGAAAGTCTAAGGGGAATTTTTGTTAGCAGACTGTACTTAACCAAATTGCAATTTGGCCTCAGTCTAGTGCATTTGGTTTTCTTTGACATATGGAACACTTCCTTACTGTATTAGTCTCATCTGTATCTCATCCAGCACATCAGAACCTGCCTTAGAATCCATCCAAGTCAAAGGCCTGTGTTAGTCAAGAGCAACCTGATTCTTCAGATCTGCTGATTTTTTGAATTATTTCTTACCTGAAGTGTATGAAATATTTCCAGTTCAGCCACTATTAGAGACCTTTGAGATTAAGTTAAATGGTGCCCTCTGAGGTGATGTGAAAGGCAATAACTCAGAGCAATTCCAGTATTTATTATATAGTTATTGTCTCTTTAAATCTAAAAACACATTGTCTGGGATGGTAGTGTTTTCAGGAATCCCAATAATTGGTGATTCTGCAGTCTTTCCAAAGAAAAAAAAGTTTCATATTAAGTGACAGACCTGACAGGAAACAGCATTGATTTTCTAGATCAATACCCAAGTTACAATAAATACCTTTACAGTTTAGGAGTACAGTACAACAAATTTTCCATTTTCGCGTGAGTAGACTTCTTGTGTCAGTTGAATTTATTGCTTCAGAAACACTGGAGACCTGCAGTGCATTTTATATTGTATTATCCAAACAAATGTGAAGTAGAGTTGTGGCACTTTTTGCAACCAGCAACAATCCAGAGAGAAACCAAAGCTCATCTCTTCACTGAGGTTACAGAATATTGTTGGATAACATTCTTCAATTTTTGTAGTACTCTCTGCTGAATGAATTAGGTGCTGATGAATACTTATCTACTTAGAGCTATTTACAAAGCTTACTGCTTCTTTCAGTTGCTGTTGATCAACAACACAAAGTGAATTTTTCATTTACTTTAAACCAAATATATGCCAAATAACCATTATCAGCAAGAAATAGGACACTTTCTAGATAAAACTTCCTCCTTTGTATTCTCTTTTTGACTATTTACATTAACATTACTGCAATATTTCGCATAGTCCTTTATAAGTCTCTGAAGGTTTTTTTCTTTTCAGTGTGTAGAAAAACTATTACATCTGGTATACTTAAAAAGTTAATTTCTGTTTTAGAGGGATTGGGCCAGATCCTCTGGAAGCTGGCATAGCTCCATTGGCTTCAGTGAAGCTATGTCAGTTTACAGCAGCTGAGAATCTGGTTGGCTCTAGATCCCAGCCAAATATTGAGTACTTAAAAGGAGGAATGGCGGTAATATCAGTAATATCTCTAGAATCAGAATGAAATGTTTAAATGCTCCCACCATAGTTATCTTTGTTGTTAAACTTGTTTTTTTGAAGAGCCTGAAGATTTATCAACTCATAAAGAGCACTTGATCCTTCTCAAAATAAGTGTAATACAATAGTCACTCGTTCATAGAGCTTTCATTGTGTCTTGCTTCATTTGGTCCAGGGCATAATTCTGCTCTGAGCTCTAAATGGTAGAACTTGATTGTAATATTCTTCACTCTCTGCATTTCTGGGAAAAAAAACACAAAGCCAGAGAAAGCCAAGAGCCACAAGGCAGATTTATGGACCCAATTTTGTCCTTGTGAGTTTTAAAAGACTCTCTTAATTACTCTTTAAAAGTCAGACCGGAGAGAAGTTTAGGTTTTAGAAACTTTTATTGAGAACAACGTAGTGAATGGCTATTTATCTCCAAATGTAGGTAATTGTCTGTTAGGGCAGTATGGAACTGTATTGCTCTAGGGGGGAACACCAGAGATTTTCTGGTTCAGAGAGGCGGAATGCATCCTGGAGCTCCCCTGTGCATGCAAAGTGCACATTTCTTTAAAGGATGCAGCATATTCCCATCACCCCCTGCATCTGGCCAGTGTGAAGACAGATCTCTTTGGGTCATAGCACTCTTAATAAAAAAGTATCTGAGAAACACTTCTGTGCTTCCTCAACTATAGTAGCTGAAAATCTAGGGTTCAGCCTAAAGTGAACCACAGTTGTTGTGGGGCTTTTGTGTTAACTTTTACCATAAAGTTATTTAACACATGGCCAAAAACTCTAGTCTAGACAAGACCTCCTAGAGCTGTTTTGAATCTGCAGTAGTTACAGAAGTAAACAAAGATTAAACTTGTTTTGTCAGAAGGTGTAATTTTTTAGTTACTTTTGACAGTAGAACTTTTGGCAGTGGTTTAGGGGTGAGAGCTATGAGGGTATTAAGGGAGAAGAGATCTTATTGCTGGAACCCATGGGTTCGGATACTAATATTATACTTTCTGAAGTAGAGCCTTAAACAATTATTAATCTGTTTAGGGTTTTTTATATTGATTGAACCCTGATGTTCAGATTTTCTCTCTCAGCATTTTTCGGTATTAGTCTTGGTGAATGACTATCATGGAAATCTAGGACTGGAAGGGACCTCAGTTGCTCATCTAGTCCAGTCCCCTACACTGAGGCTGGATGAAGTATTATCTAGACCATCCCTGACAGGTGTTTGTCTAACCTACTCTTAAAAATCTCCAGTGATGGAGATTCCACAAACTCCCTCGGTAATTTGTTCCAGTGCTTAACCACTCTGACAGTTAGGAAGTTTTTCCTAAAGTCTAACCTAAATCTCCCTTATTGCAGTTTAAGTCCACTACTTTTTCTCCTGTCCTCAGTGGTTAAGGTGAACAATTTATCACTCTCTTCTACATAACAACCTTTTCATACTTGAAGACTGTTATCAAGTCCACACTCAGTCTTCTCTTCTCCAGAATAAACAAAGCCATTTTTGTCAGTCTTTCCTCACAGATCATGTTTTCTAGACCTTACATTATTTTGGTTGCTCTCCTCTGGACATTCTCCAATTTGTCCACATCTTTCCCAAAGTGTGGTGCCCAGAGTTGCTGAGCAGAGTAGTAGAATTACTTCTTCTGTCTTGCTTACAAAGCTCCTTCTAATACATCACAGAACAATATTTGCTTTTTTTTCAACAGTATTACATTGTTGACTCATATTTAGTTTGTGATCCACTATACCACCCCCCTCCTCCACTCTCCGTGATCCTTTTCTGCAGTACTCTTTCCTAGGCAGTCATTTCCCATTTTGTATGTGTGCAATTGATTATTCCTTCATAAGTATAATATTTGCATTTGTCCTAATTGAATTTCATCCTATTTATTTTAGACCATTTCTCCAGTTTCTCAAGGTCATTTTCAATTCTAATCCCATCCTTCAAAATGTTTGTAACCCCTCCCAGGTTGGTTTCATCAACAGACTTTATAAATGTACTCTGTATATACTATTATCCAAATCATTTATGGATATATTGCATAGAACCAGACCAAGGACTGATCCCAGAGGAGTGCCACTCAATATGCCCTTCCAGCTTGTCTGTGAACCATTGATAACTACTCTCTGAGTACAGTTTTCCAACCAGTTGTGCATCCATCCTATAATATAGTAGTCTTGGCAATACTTCCCTAGTTTGTTTATGAGTAAGTAATGTGAGACCGTATCAAAAGCCTTACTAAAGTTGAGGTATATCACACCTACTACTTCCTGCCCACCCACAAGGCATTATCCCATCAAGGAAGAATATTAGTTTAGTTTGACATAATTTGCTCTTGATAAATCCATGTTGATTGTTACTTATCACCTTATTATCTTCTAGGTGCTTACAAATTGATTGTTTTATTATTTGCTCCATTAAATTTCCAGGTACCAAAGTTAAGGTGACTGGTCTCTAATTCTCTTTGTTGTCCTTATTCTCCTTTTTACAGATATGAATTATATTTGCCTTTTCCCAGTCCTCTGGGATCTCTCCCATCCTCCATGAGTTCTTCAAAGATAATGGCACAACGATCTTTTCAGCCAGTTTCTTAAGTATTCTAGGATGTATTTTGTCATACCCTGCCATCTTGAAGACATCTAACTTGTCTAAGTAATTCTTAAATTGTTCTTTCCCTATTTTAGCCTCAGATGCTACCCCATTTACACTGCTGTTTGCTATGTTAGTAGTGTGATTGCTGTTAACCTTTTTGGTAAAAACGGAAACAAAAAAAGGCATTTAACACTTTAGCCATTTGCTGCATTTTCTTTTATTGTCTTTTCCTCCTCATTGAGTAATGGGCCTAGCATGTTCTTGGTCTTCCCCTTTAAAAGTTATAAATCTTTGAGCTAGAACTGGTCAGAAACCAGAACTCCTGTTCCACAGGAAATTTGAGAAATGTCTTTAAAAAAAAAAGTTCTGAATCTAGACTGTTCTCAGTGGTAGCTGATGACAGAACAAGGAGTAGTGGTCTCAAGTTGCAGTGGAGGAGGTTTAGGTTGGATATTAGGAAAAACTTTTTCACTAGGAGGGTGCGTTACCTGGTGCGTAAACACTGGAATGCGTTACCTAGGGAGGTGGTGGAATCTCCTTCCTTAGAAGTTTTTAAGGTCAGGCTTGACAAAGTCCTGGCTAGGATGATTTAGTTGGGGATTGGTCCTGGTTTGAGCAGGGGGTTGGACTAGATGACCCTGAGGTCCCTTCCAACCCTGATATTCTATGATTCTATGAATCAGAATGAAGAGCCAAAATTTCCCACAGAATGAAAATGTTGATCCCACTCCCGCCTCCCTCTGAATCATCAAAACATTTTGTTTCAATAATATCATGTGGACTCTTATCATATTAAAATATTAAATATAATAAAGAAAATAGTATATATTAATATAATAAAATGTTTAACAATATAAAAGTTAAAACAAAATGAATCAAAACAATAAAGTCAAACTGAAATGTTTTGATGTTATTGACATGAAACATTTTGACTTTTTTCCAACCAAAATGCTGTCTAAATTGATACATGAAACATTCTGATTCTGACAAAACTTAATTTTTCAATGGAAAATTGTTCCATCTAATATTTTTCACTAGCTCTACTTTGAGCCATTTTATGACATCCGTTTATATAGCAACTTGTGTCATTCACAATGCCCAAGTCAGGTTTGCTTTTTTCCTTCTTCAGAATTGGAGCCCAGGCACTGATCTCCAAAGCCCACTGAAGTCCATGGAAAGACCCCCTTTGATATCAGTCGGCTTTGGTATCAGCCCATTTCTATTGATTGATTTAAGGTTAGTCATTTCTGTTAATTTCTGTCAGCCCTCAAGTGATTCTTGAAGTATTTTTTTTTTTCAAAAATGTGAAGTGCATCATGTTGCTTCATGCTGTGCTAGTTTCATGTGAGTCTCTTCAGAAATAACAACAAAAAATAGACTTAAAAAAGACCATTGGGAGCCAATGATATCTAACTCTTTTCCTAATAGTCAAAGGGGAAATAAAAGCATAGGTGAGCTCTTCTCATGTGGGAGAGCAGAGCAGAAGGAAATAATGATAAATGGAACCAAATTTTGCAGATCTATCTATGTACCTACCTAAGTATTCATATAACCCTTGGCACCGCAGTATCTGACAACCACCTAAGAATTAAAACACAGAATTAAAAATAACAGTCTGTTTGGCCATGTCTGCAAGAGCAAAAATGTGTGTTTCAATTGAAACATGGATCTTAAATGTGTAAAACTGTCTGTACGGGCATTAATGGGGGTTTTCAACCCAGTTGAGCAAATGTAACTGGAATATTTCACACCTTTTTGTCCTTATAGACACAGTCTTTCTCTCTTTCTACTTTCCAGCCTGTGGGAGAAATAGATTGATTAATTTAAATGTTTTGTTTAAAAACACTTGTTCATATTATTGTGCATGTGTGTGCGTGTCTAGGCATGTGTGAAGAAGTAACTGATGAAAAGCTAAGTGGAGGAAATTTCATTATTTTTTTAAAATGGAGAGGTCTGTCTTCACTCTCATTTCTTGCAGAAATGAATTCCATAGTCTAGTCCAGCTCCTGTGAAAGTTCTGTCTCCAGGTTCATTGAGCCGCCCCACTAGAAGCTGACAATGTAAGGATATATCTACATTACGAAATTAGTCTATTGAGCCGCCCCACTAGAAGCTGACAATGTAAGGATATATCTACATTATGAAATTAGGTGGATTTTATAGAAGTCGATTTTTAGAAATTGATTTTATACAGTCGATTGTGTAAGCACATTAAGTTGGCAGAGTGTTTCCTTGATACCATGGCTAGCATCGACTTATTGAGCAGTACACTGTGGGTAGCTATCCCACAGTTCCTGCAGTCTCTGCTGCCCATTGAAATTCTGGGTTAAGCTTCCAATGCCTGATAGGGCAAAAGCATTGTCAAGGGTGGTTTTGTGTACATGTCGTCAGTCGCCCCTCCCTCCCACCTTCCCTCCATGAAAGCAATGGCAGACCTGGGTTACCCGTGTAGACGCCATACCATGGCAAGCATGGAGCCCACTCAGCTCACCACTACTGTTGTGAGCACTGTAAACACCTCACGCATTATCCTGGAGTATGTGCAGAACCGGGCTAAGAGACGCCAGCGCAAGGATGATTGTGATGAGGACATGGACACAGACATTCCTGAAAGCATGGGCTGTGGCAATTGGGACATCATGGCAGCAGTGGGGCTGGTTGATACAGTGGAACGCCGATTCTGGGCCTGGCAAACAAGCACAGACCGGTGCGACCGCATAGTGTTGCAGGCATGGGATGATTCACAGTGGCTGCGAAACTTTCGCATGCATAAGGCCACTTTCCTTAAACTTTGTCAGTTGCTTTCCCCTGCCCTGAAGCGCAAGAATACCAAGATGAGAGCTGCCGTGACAGTTGAGAAGCGAGTGGCGATAGCCCTGTGGAAGCTTGCAACACCTGACTGCTGCCGGTCAGTCAGGAATCAGTTTGGAGTGGGCAAGTCTACTGTGGGGATTGCTGTGATCCAAGTAGCCAATGCAATCACTGAGCTGCTGCTATCAAAGGTAGTGACTCTGGGAAATGTGTAGATCATAGTGGATGGCTTTTCTGCAATGGGGTTCCCTAACTGTGGTGAGGCGATAGACAGAACACATATCGCTACCTTGGCACTGGAGCACCTTTCTAACCAGTACGTAAACCGCAAGGGGTACTTCTCAATGGTGCTTCAAGCACTGGTGGATCACAAGGGATGTTTCACCGACATCAATGTGGGATGGCTGAGAAAGGTGCATGACGCTTGCATCTTTAGGAACTCAGGGCTGCTCGAGCGGTTGCAAGAAGGGATTTACTTCCCAGACCAGAAAATTACTGTTCGGGATGTTGAAATGCCAATAGTTATCCTTGGGGACCCAGCCTACCCCTTGCTCCCATGGCTCATGAAGCCCTACACAGGCAGCCTGTACAGTAGTAAGGAGCAGTTCAACTGTAGGCTGAGCAAGTGCAGAATGGTGGTAGAATGTGCCTTTGGATGTTTAAAAGGGCACTGGTTAGACTAGGTCAGACCTCAGCGCAACCAACATTCCCATTGTTATTGCTGCTTGCTGTGTGCTCCAAAAAATCTGTGAGAGTAAGGGGTAGATGTTTATGGCAGGGTGGGAGGTTGAGGCAAATTGCCTGGCAGCCGATTTTGAGCAGCCAGACACCAGGGCAATTAGAAGAGCACACCAAGACACGCTGCACATCAGAGAGGCTTTGAAAAACAGTTTCATGACTGGCCATGCTACAGTGTGACAACTGTGTGTGTTTCTTCTTGCTGCAAACCCGCCTCCTTTGTTGATTTTATTTCCCTGTAAGCCAACCACCCTCCCCACTTCGATCACAGCTGGCAAAGGAAATAAAGTCACTATGGTTTTGAAACCACGCATTCTTTTATTTTAATTTAAAAAAAAGTGAGATAACTGACAAGGTAGCCTGGATGGGGTGGGGTGCAGGAGGAGGGAAGGACAGGGCCACATTGCTTGTTGTAGCCACACTACAAATCAAAACTGTTTGAATGACAGCCTTCTGTTGCTTGGGCCATCCTCTGGAGTGGAGCGGCTGGATTTCTGGAGCCTCCCCACACCCACCCCCCGCATTCTTGGGCATCTGAGTGAGGAGTATATAGAACTTGGGGAGGAGAGCAGGTGGTTACACAATGGATGCAGTGGGGGTCTGTGCTCTTGTTGGCTTTCCTGCAGCTCCAGAGATGCTTCATCATGTGTGTTTGCTCCCCCATTAGCCTCAGCATTACCTCCTGCCTCTGCTCTTCACACTCATTTAATGCTTTCCTGGCCTCTGCCACTAAATGCTTCCATGCATTCAGCTGTGCCCTATCAGCGTGGGAGGACTGCATGAGCTCGGAAAACATGTCATTGTGAGTGCGTTTTTTTCGCCTTCTAATCTGTGATAACCTCAGGGATGGAGATGATGGGGGAGCATAGAAACATTTGCACCTGGCGGGAGATAAAAAAGGAGTGTAAAATTTAAGATGATACATTTCTGAGAACAAAAGGGAGACTCTTTCACAGGGAATCAAGCAATTCATGGCAGACAGCACATGTGCTTTAGGTACAAGGTCGCATTTTGCCTTTTATATTGAGCACCTGCCGGTATGGTGACACATCACACATGGCTGGGCAACAGAATTCGGTTTCCAGGCAGCCATGGTAAGCCTTTTGGTACATGGGGTTGGCTTCTTCCGCCTTCATAACATGTGGGAATGGTTTCAAACTGCAGCGCCATCCTTTCCCAAAGCAAGCAATGCTGGTTGGGTTTCACCAGAGAGGCTGCGGTTTTTGGGTCGATGTGCAGCGCACACCTCCCCCCACCCCACTGCATGGCTATTCTCTGGCATGATCCCTTCGCCCCTCTCCCCGCCATGTGGCTATTCTCTGGGATGATCCCTTCACCCCTCCCCCCGCCACGTGGCTATTCTCCAGGATGATCTGTTTTAGCCAAGCGCAAACAACCCAGCATGAATGAGATCCTTTTACTGTTCCCTTACAAATATTCCCCTATTTCAACCAGGTGACCATGAATGATATCACTCTCCTGAGATTAACACAGAAAGATAAAGACTGAATGTTGCTTGAATGCAACCAAAACCCAGGACCATTCACTGCCATGCTTTGTGATGTAATGATTCCAGACCACTTGCTACTGGCTTGGCGTGGTAAAGTGTCCTACCGTGGAGGACGAAATAAGGCAGCCCTCCCCAGAAACCTCTGCAAAGGCTTTCAGAGTACGTCCAGGAGAGCTTCATGGAGATGTCCCTGGAGGATTCCCACTCCATCCCCAGACACGTTAACAGACTTTTCCAGTAGTCGTACTGGCTGTGAATGCATCCCAATTCTTCAGGGCAAATCAAACATTAAACACTGCTGCTTTTAAACTCTGTACTGTAGTTACAAATGTGCACTCACCGGAGGTGCCTTCTCCGGCTTCAGGGTTGGGGACCGCGCCTTGGGAGGGTATTGGCTCCAGGATAATGAAAAGGTCTTGGGTACCGGGGAGAACGGATTCACCGCTTGCCTGCAGCACGTTCTCCTCCTCCTCTTCCTCATCCACAAAATCCTCCTCCCTGTTGCTTGAGACTCCCTCCTTGCAGGTGTCCACAGACAGTGGTGGGGTAGTGGTAGGGTTCCCCCTAGAATGCATTCAGCTGATCATAGAAGCAGCATGTATGGGGCTCTGACCCGGAGTGACCGTTTTCCTCCTTTGTCTTTTGGTAGGCTTGCCTGAGCTCCTTAACCTTCACGTGGCACTGCTGTGTGTCCCTGTTGTAGCCTCTCTCTACCATGCCCTGTGCGATTTTGGCATAGATATTAGCATTCCTTCTTTTTGATCGGAGTTTGGCCTGCACAGATTCTTCTCCCCATACAGCAATCAGATCTAGTGTCTCCCTTTAGGTCCATGCTGGAGCTTATTTGCAATTCTGGGGGGACTGCATGGTCACCTGTTCTGCTGAGCTCACCACGCTGACCAAACAGGAAATGAAATTCAAAATTTCCCAGGGTTTTTACTGTGTACCTGGCTAGTGCATCAGAGTTCAAAGTGCATACCGTTGAATTGAGTTTGCACTACCCCAAAATTGACCCAGCAAAGTCGATTTTAGTGCTAGTCCCCTCACCGGGGAGGAGTACAGAAGTCAATTTTAAGAGCCCTTTAGGTCGACGGAACGGGGTTGGTTGTGTAGACGCATTCATTTTAAAATCTACCCTAACGCAGCTAAATTTGACCTAACCCAGTAGTGTAGACCAGGGCTAATTGTCCCAGTGTAACATAGCTGGCATGTGAGGTCATAGTCAAAGAGGGAGAGGTGATCAATCAGACAGCTAGGGCCAATCCCATGGAGGACTTTGAATATCAGGACAGAGACCTTGAACTCGACTCTATTTTCAATACGGAGGCATTACACAGAGCAGTGCACCAAACTGATGTGCTCACAGTGGCCTTTGTTGCTAAGCAGATGGGCTGCAATGTTTTGTACTAGTTGGAAGTTTTCAGGGCATATGGCTTCATTCTTGTGTATAATAAGTTGTGATAATCAAGACTTGAGGTCGCAAATGGCATGGGTCACCAGGGCTATGGTTAGGTTTAATCAGTTGTGGTGCCAACCACAGATGAGTGTTTTTTTGCTGTATGATTATTTGGGAGCATCCAGTACTATTCAGGAAGCAATAAGCATCCCAAGGCATTTGACTGACAACTATCTGAGAGTAAGTGCCCTCTATACTGAGGGATGTAGTCGAAGAGGTAAATTTTTCAAAGTGTTTGTCTTCTTAGTAGCATCCATCTCAGTCTCACTTGTGTCCAACATTAGCTGGCTGTTCTCCATTCAGGTGCTGCTTACAGTTACACACTGAGAAAGGTGGGAGGTTGGGTGGTTTGTGTTTGAGGTGAACGAGATATAGCATGGGGTATCCTCTGTGTACCTGCAGACACTTCAACGTGTGTCATTTTACCCTCTCTCTCTCTCAATGGCTGAATAGATTCTGGAATTAACTCTTCTTCCTCTTTCATTATTGTCTGTTTTTAAAAATGTGAATCCCTTCTCTCCACTATAGTCTATTCCTATAGTCTCTGGATCATGCTTGTCATGACTGAGTGACACTGTGAAACTTTTGATTATTTCTCAATTGCTGGTTCATGGTCCCGCTGTGGGGAAGTGCTGGAGCTAAATTCCTCTGAGTTCCCTTCCGCTTTGAGCTCTTTCGACCTTTGCAGTGCCCTAGCCAACTGATAAATCTTTCTCCTGGCAGTCTGCTCAGCAATGTTTTCTTCTGATAAATATCCTACTCAGATGATAGCTTCGGTCTCAAACTGGCTGCTGCAGCAGCTCATCGCTAGAGATTAAGCTCCATCTCTTTGCCAAAAAAAAAAAAGAGAGAAAGATTTGTTCTTATGTATGTTTGCTAGCTTTACATTTTACAGGAGATATTGATAGAAACTCATGACTGGGGAAGTTGGGAACTCCATCAGTTTCTGTGGCTCCTAGATTATGCCATGGTGGCATATAGATAACTCGGGCACAGCAGAGACCAAGAGCCTTCAGCAGAGTTGCATCTATTTAAGACAGTGGTGAATTTGGCCTCAAATCTTCAAAATCTTGTGCTTCTAAAAATATAGACTTTTAATTGTTCACTCAAATGATCACTTTGGGTCAGAGTGTGAAGTCCTTATTCCCAGTGGTGATTACTTACTAATCTGAGTAGTCCTACAATGAGTAACTGTGCAGCAGTGGAAGGTAAGGGCGTCACACTCTGGCTCTAAGGGTATGCCTAAACTATGATTACAAATTTGAGAGAGTACTAACGTTAGAAATTACTTCATCTTTTTATCTCTGATGTCAAAGCACATGTAACATACACTTACAACTATATCTCTTTCTTACAGCACATTTGATTAAGTTCAGCATCCCTTGATATACAAACTTTTTCTTCCTTCAAAATCTCTCCTTCCCTGCACACCATTTATATAGTTTCCTAATGAACATTTCAAAGAGTTCTTTTTATCCTGCATCTAGTTAGCACCTTTGATACTGTCATAAATATAAAGGGAAGGGTAAATACCTTTAAAATCCCTCCTGGCCAGAGGAAAAACCCTTTCACCTGTAAAGGGTTAAGAAGCTAGGATAACCTCGCTGGCACCTGACCAAAATGACCAATGAGGAGACAAGATACTTTCAAAAGCTGGGGGGAGGGAGAAACAAAGCCTCTCTCTCTGTCTGTGTGATGCTTTTGCTGGGGACAGAACAGGAATGGAGTCTTAGAACTTAGTAAGTAATCTAGCTAGATATGCGTTAGATTCTGATTTCTTTAAATGGCTGAGAGAATAAGCTGTGCTGAATGGAATGGATATTCCTGTTTTTGGGTCTTTTGGTAACTTAAGGTTTTGCCTAGAGGGATTCTCTATGTTTACTCCTGATTTTACAGAGGTGATTCTTTTTACTTTTTCCTTCTATTAAAATTCTTCTTTTAAGAAACTGAATGCTTTTTTGTTGTTCTTAAGATCCAAGGGTTTGGATCTCTGGTCACCTATGCAAATTGGTGAGGATTTTTATCAAACCTTCCCCAGGAAAGGGGGTGTAACATTTGGGAGGATTTTGGGGGGAAAGACGTTTCCAAATGGACTCTTTCCTAATAATATACCGGTTAGACGTTTGGTGGTGGCAGCGATAAAGTCCAAAGGCAAAAGGTAAAATAGTTTGTACCTTGGGGAAGTTTTAACCTAAGCTGCTAAAAGTAAGCTTAGGAGGTTTTCATGCAGGTCCCCACATCTGTACCCTAGAGTTCAGAGTGGGGAAGGAACCTTGACAGATACTGTTCCAGAGGATACACATACTCTTTGTGTTGTCAGAGCAAATATCCCACTTGGAGCAAATTTTTAGCATCCTAATTATTTTCTCTCTCTAGGTGGTCTTTCTGGCTCCTGAATGAATTATTGGGTATCTTATGATTTATCTACACACTTTTCAGTTCACTTACATTTACACATCAACTAGGATTCCAATGAGGCAGTCTTCTTCTCATGTCCTTGTCACAAACTAAATGTTTTTTTCCAGAACCATGCACAAGCAATAACTCTTTCCATTGCTACAGCAAGGCCCTCCTTCAAATAGATCTCCCCAAAGAGTCAGCAAATGATCAGGTTGTCCATGGTCTGCACCTCACCACACTTGCATATATTCATGTCATTAGAGTAGCCCCATATGATCATATTAGACTTTGATCTGCCAGTTTGCATGCGCACACAGCTCAGGCATCGCCACATTGACCATTCTGTATCGACATTTCCGAGAAGTTTCTCCTGGCGTTCCAGATCTATTTCAATGCATCTTTTTTTCCATAACCTCGGTCATGCTTTGCCAGCTGTCATATCCAAAGGCACAACACTGGTTATAAAAGTCTTTCATGATTTAAGGCATGATTTTCTTACTCCTCTGTGACCATATAATGGATGCCATGGATCTTCCGTCTGCCATGATCTTTCCCTTTGGCTTGAAACCCTCGTCCTGATATCAGGTGGTAGAATGCCAGCCAGTACGTACAGGCTATCCTTTGGTGTTGGCTTTAGACATCATATTATTCCATTACGACTGTCATTTAGAACGGGGCCTAAGTTTTTAGCATGGATGGATCATTCCCACACTGGACATGCATACTGTGCCCTGGAGTAGCACATGATGATAACAGTGATCCTCAAAGCAGCTGGATTGGCTCCCCTCTTTGAGGTGACCAGCTTTTGGAGGATGTTGTTGGGGCACTAGCTTTCCATTTTGTCTTCTCTACGTGTACTTTGAGAGAAAGTGTCAGGCCACATAGAACATTATTTGTAAAGTTATGAACATGCGGTGAAATCATGACTTAATATATCTTTCCCAGTTAAATCTGGGGAGTGGCCAAACCAGTTCCTCAGAGACAAAGAACAAGCACCTCAGTCAGGTGTAAATAAGGCTGATGGGCCATTACCTGCTAAGCAGCCATTCTTTGGCAGGAAAGGGGGAAGGGGCAAAAATCTACATCTTGGCAAAGAAACACCATGGAGTTTGCTTCCACACAGACTGACTGTCACCTTGCTCCCAGCTGGAAATGCTTCTCAAAGTGGGACAGGAGTATAAAAAGAAGGGGCAGATGCCTCAAGAGACCCCTTGTCTCTATTCCTGCCCATCACATTCTCTGCATCTTAAAAGACTAAGAAAGCAGCCATTGGACTATAGGAGGGGTGGTCCTTACCTAAAGGCTTTGGTCAGTATGACTGCTGAAAGCACGTGGTGAGAAAACTTTGCTTTGAATCTAATATGGTTTGTTAGGCACAAGGAAGGTTTTTATCTGATGAAGTGAGCTATAGGTCACGAAAGCTTATGCTCAAATAAATTTGTTAGTCTCTAAGGTGCCACAAGTGCTCCTTTTCTTTTTGCGGGTACAGACTAACACGGCTGCTACTCTGAAACCATTTTATCTTTATTTTTCTTGTAACCATTTCTGACTTTTATGCCTCATTACTTGTACTCTTTTAAAATCTCTTTGTAGTTAATAAACTTGTGTGTTCAGTTTAAAGTGTCTGGGTAGCTCCATTTAGGGTAACAAGTTGTGTGTATGTTATTCCCTTAAAAGAATAACGGACTCAGCATATTTGAAGTGTCCAGGAGAGGGCTGGACAGTACAGGACATTCATTTCTGGAGGAAAACCTGGGACTTGGAGTGTATTGAGGTCACCCTGTAGTAACTTTTAAGTCTGGTAAGAGCCAAGGTGTGGCTGGCTGCAGCACACACAGAGACATAGCCTCCAGCATGTAAGTCACTCCCAGCTGTTTGTGAACAGTCCAGGTTGGAGGCTACCCCAGCAAGTCATTGTAAAGGGCACCCCAGGTTACAGGACAAGGGTGACACAGCCACGTATTGGTATGGATTGTACTCTGGTCTGTCACAACTCTCCCTTCTTCCCTTATGCGTTTTTTTTTAATTTTTCCAACTTCCTTTTCTTTGTCTCCTCTTTCTGACTCTCCTCAGCCCCACCCTTCATTTATTTTCACTGAACACTGAGAAGGGACTACAAGCATTGGGAAAAAGCCACTACAGTCTCACTGCATGCATCAGAGCTTGTAGTAGCACAGTCCAGCAAAAGCCCAGAAGAATGAACATTAGGAGAACTAGTCTTTTGTTCACACCACAACTAAAAATTCCATGGGGCGGGTTGGATCTGACATTTAGGTTAATCTGTAAAAATTGTTACTGCATTTTACTGTAATGGATCAAAACATTGTAGCTTGCAACAGTATTACTGAAGAATGCTGTAGTACTTGTGATTAATAGTTTAACCAGCATTAATTTAAAATTAACCCAAACAACAGGTGGCCCAGTCATGTGATTTAATGGCACTAGGACAGCAGAACCCATTTTAAGGATGCTAACAGAGCTGATAAAAGCAGAGGGGAGATTAATGTAGACAGGAAACAATCCAACATGCAAGTACACAAACACACAATAAATTTGAGCAATTAAACCCGAGACTGTCTGATCCTGGAAAGAAAAGCTCTGACTTAGAACTTAATGCTGAATGGCACAAGGCCATGTTAATCAAAGTGGATAGGACAGTAAATCTCTTGGAGCAAACCTCTAGAACATCTGAGGTTCAATAATGTATGCATACAGAATGACAGAGAAGTTAGGATTAGATGCCCCAGAGATCTTTTTTGAAATGGATCATCAATTTGATATATACACTGTTTTTGATGGACTGTTTGCAAGTAATATAAATATATCAGGTAAAATTTTAGAGCTGCATAGTCTCCCTGTACCATTGAACCGGGATGCAACCTTTTTCGTGCAGCAGAATGTACCTGCTGACCTCAGTATCAAGAATCATAATTGGCAGCCCTAATTAAATGTTTGTTACACAGATTTACAGTGTGAGGGTCCTGTTGTGTCCCCATTGGCTTCTGGATGTTTTGATGGCCGTAGTTATCAAGAGTGCTTTTTAGCACAGGAACTTAACGAAATGGTTTCAAACTCTCCTTTCAAATGAAGACCTCACCATGGTTACCCATGCCTCTGGCATCTTGAAGCTGGATTATTGCAACGTGCTCTGCATGGGGCTACACATTAGAACCATTTGAATTTGCAGAAGTCAGAATGAAGCTGCTTGTTTATTGAGTGGTACTACCACAGGTAGCACATTACATCTGTAAGGACGACAGCCCCTGTCAAGGTTCCTTCCCCACTCTGAACTCCAGGGCACAGATGTGGGGACCTGCATGAAAACCTCCCAAGCTTGCTTTTACCAGCTTAGGTTAAAACTTCCCCAAGGTACAAACTATTTTACCTTTTGCCCTTGGACTTTCCTAATAATAATAATAATACCAGTTAGATGTTTGGTGGGGCAGTGAAAGAGTCCGTTTGGAAATGTCTTCCCCCCCAGAATCCTCTCAAACGTTACACCCCCCCTTTCTAGGGAAGGTTTGATAAAAATCATCACCAATTTGCGTAGATGACCACAGACCCAAACCCTGGATCATAAGAACAATGAAAAAGCATTCAGTTTCTTAAAAGAAGAATTTTAATAGAAGAAAAAGTAAAAAGAATCACCTCTGTAAAATCAGGATGGTAAATACCTTACAGGGTAATTAGATTCAAAATATAGAGAATCCCTCTAGGCAAAACCTTAAGTTACCAAAAGACCCCAAAACAGGAATATCCATTCCCTCCAGCACAGCTTATTTTCTCAGCCATTTAAAGAAATCAGAATCTAACGCATATCTAGCTAGATTACTTACTAAGTTCTAAGACTCCATTCCTGTTCTGTCCCCAGCAAAAGCATCACACAGACAGAGAGAGAGAGGCTTTGTTTCTCCCTCCCCCCAGCTTTTGAAAGTATCTTGTCTCCTCATTGGTCATTTTGGTCAGGTGCCAGCGAGGTTATCCTAGCTTCTTAACCCTTTACAGGTGAAAGGGTTTTTTCCTCTGGCCAGGAGGGATTTTAAAGGTATTTACCCTTCTCTTTATATTTAGGACAGCCCCCAAACAGGAAGGTTAATTCTGCTGAGTGCAGATAGATAGATATGTATACACACACACACAAAAATTGAAAATAAAGAGAAACTATAGTGCAGAATTCTTCATTCATCTCAATGCAGGGTGCATTGGAAATGTCACAAGACAGCAGTTTCCAGCTTAATTTCTGGAACAAAAATATTTGGATAATTTTCAGATAAGATGGATGCTTATTGATTGAGCATCTTAATTGGAAACAGCAGATAAAGGGGTGGGGAGAATGAAAAAAAGATTCTCACAAATGAGGAAATTGACAAATAATTAAGTTCTTGTGGTGTCACAAAAAAAGTGTCTTATTTTGTGGGGTTGCCTTGAATTTTTTTCTGGCTTCTGAGGAGACAAAATGTAGTTTCTATGGGGAAATAGGTGCTATTTTATTTTCTCTTTCTCTCTCTCAAAATCTTACCCTATGGTATATTAGAAGCAATTTACATTTTTCCATGCCTGTGTGCCATAATATCCATGGACTGCCAAATAAATCCTAGGTTCAATTCAAAGTCCTTATGCTTATCTATAAAGACCTAATGGACTAGGGCTTCTTCAGAGATGGCTTCGGTTTCCTCACCCAAAATGCAGGCTGTGATCAACAAGAATCATTTTATTGTTGGTCCCAAAGTAGTACTGATAGGGGCTGGAGGATGGATTTTCTTGATGGATGTTCCTCTGTGGTATTTGCTCCCACCAGCGATATGACTCAGCCAAAGTCATGCTTCCTATGTGGCACCTTTCCTGCAGACTCATCCCTATATACTGGCTTTCCTGTCATCTGATGCTGGCATGGTCCTAACATTGCATTCTGAACACCACCTGGGTTTGCCACTTTTGTTAAAGAAGCAGTTCCAGCCAAGAGAATGGAGAGGAGAGTCTCATCCCCTCTCCCTTCCTCTGACAGAGAGCAGTTGTATTTCTATAAGGGGCACACCAGATGGGCCATTATGGGTGCCTTAGGAATGCATGCAATAATGATAGCAATTAATAATTAATACCTGAGCTACACAGGGCCTTCCAACATTGCCTTGTGTTAAATTACCTAAACATCTCTGGCACAGGACCACTGTAATACCCAGTGTAATACAAACTGGAAACCTATTAAATACTAGCCCCATTTGAAATTGGGCTAGTAGTAAATGTGATGTTAATTGCCCTACAGCTACAAAAGTGTGCAAGTGAATTCCTATCCTTTTTCCTATCCTTTCAGTGCTTCGTACAGCCACTGCAATTAGAAACAGCAATGTCACATGTACTATCTAGCACATCCCCTGAAGAGACTTTTCACTCATTACTGAATTAAGGAAGGCCATACTGAGAGCCTGAGAAACTTAATTGGCCAGCTGGGAATCGATGCAGTTTCTGGCCAACTGAAAGGCAACTACAAAGAATGTAAGAAGAATTCAAAAGGCCCTGAAATGTGAAGAATGTTTTCGAGTCCACTGTGTCGTGAGAGAATAAATAAAATCTTGATGAGCCATTCAAGCTACCTGCAAATGATTTCCTGTCTAGCCATTAGTCTGATGCATACTACCCCATAGTTCTGATTAGCAGGGTAAAAGGACATTGCTTTATTATTTAATTTTGTTTTACTTCAATTCTTTTCCTCTGGTTAATGATTCCCCCCCTCCCCAAGTAGCTTTAACTTTAGCATTGATGGATTCACAGATCCACATTTATGTCAACCAGATTCATTGAAGCTGTTGCAGAGTGCTGGGAGCTGTCCCCAGCACCTCAGACGAAATTCACCCACAGGAAGGGTAGGAGGTAGAACTGCTGCTGTCCTATTTTTATTGTTTTCAGGAGATTGGAACAGTTTTATGTTATGGTTGGGAGCTTCATAGTGTAATGATAATTCTAAGTAACAGTTACTTATATTAGTTTATATGAACATAGTTCAGATAAAGCAGTGGCTCTCAACCGTACCCCTTTCAGGAGTCTGATTTGTCTTGCATACCCCAAGTTTCACCTCACGTAAAAACTACTTGCTTACAAAATCAGATGGAAAAATACAAAAGTGGCACACTATTACTGAAAATTGCTTGCTTTTGCATTTTTACCACATAATTATAAGATACATCAATTGGAATACAAATATTGTCCTTACATTTCAGTGTATAGTATATATAGTATATAAAGAAATCATTGTCTGTATGAAACATTAGT
This sequence comes from Chelonia mydas, assembly GCF_015237465.2. Classification (NCBI taxonomy): domain Eukaryota; kingdom Metazoa; phylum Chordata; order Testudines; family Cheloniidae; genus Chelonia; species Chelonia mydas. The sequence continues at coordinate 158,027,411 of NC_057850.1, forward strand.
TTGTACTGACTTTGCTAGTGCTTTTTATGTAGCCTGTTGAAATATTAGGCAAATATCTAAATGAGTTGATGTACCCCCTAGAAGACCTCTGTGTACCCTCAGTGGTATGTGTACCCCTGGTTGAGAACCACTGATACAGGCCAGTAGAAGGTATTCTTTATTGAAATATTTCGTACTGTTCATAATTTGTAGGTTCAACACTGTTGTTATGCACGGTGAACGGTTTCCTAAGTGCAGCTTTCAACACATAAAGCACCTGTTGGCAGAGGCTGCTGAAGGCATCTGCTGAATCACTAAATCCTCATACAGCACCTTCTAGACAAGTATCTCCCAAGTTTGTGGTTATGCAGTCTCCTGCATCCTCTTAGAAAAGTGGGGTATGAGACCATCTCCTCTTCTCACTGGGCGACTTTCTGCCAGTTAGTGGCTTCATCAGGATATACACCTACAGAAGCCAGCATAGACTTTGGGCCGAAACGTCCCTTTTGAGTTTAATTTGTTTAATTTACTTCAGAAATCTAACAAGAGAAAGTCACTACATTCATTTACTCACTTGGGTATTTTGACATGTGAGTAATCATCCTAAAGAGAATTAGGTTTTTTATTACTGAACAACTGGGGAAACTGACATTATCCAATGCATTAGAAGTTGCCCTGGATAATGATTTAGATCAACTAGGGCATCAGTTCAGCCATTGAAACAGATAAGGTGGGACTTCAGAACAACTAGTTACACCTTGTTTTGGAGGAGAGGAAATAAATTCTTCCCATATTGCCATTTTTGATCAGTTGGAAATTCTAATCTGTTTTTAGCTGTTTGTATTGCTACCCTATGGGGTTTCAGTCAATGTTTGAGACCCTGCACTTTGTTTCTGTTAGGTGGAGAAATTGATTATGGAGTCAGGCATTTTTGTTGCAATATTCTTTATTTACAAAGAATGTGCGATGTCTTGTTTCCCTGACAACAGCAAGAATCAAACAGAAGATAGTTAATTTACTCTCAGCTTCACGCCCCTGACAAATCAGCACCAGCCCAAAAGCACACTCTCTAAGCTTTTCTCAGGACCACACCCTCAGTGCTTGTTCAGCCTATCTGGACCTTTGTTGCTGACTTCTCCTTGTGTCATAAATATAAAGGGAAGGGTAACCACCTTTCTGTGTACAGTGCTATAAAATCCCTCATGGCCAGAGGCAAAATCCTTTCACCTGTAAAGGGTTAAGAAGCTAAGGTAACCTCGCTGGCACCTGACCAAAATGACCAATGAGGAGACAAGATACTTTCAAAAGCTGGGGCGGGGGGTACAAAGGGTTTTGTCTGTCTGTGTGATACCTTTGCCGGGAACAGATCAAGGATGCAAGCCTCCAACTCCTTTAAAGTTAGTAAGTAATCTAGTTAGAAAATGTGTTAGGTTTTCTTTGTTTTGGCTTGTAAATTAGCTGTGCTGTAACCTGATACCTTTGCCTCTGATAGCTGTGCCCAGCCTACAGAAAAATCCTTTTGTTAAAACTACTAACACCTCTGCCTCCAGGCAAAGGGACAGAAAAAAACTCTAACTGCTTTCAGTTAAAAAAAATCCTCTTCAGGTCTGTGCTTTTGGTTCAAAATGATCTCTGGTTCAAAATGATCCCACCGCTCTGCCACCATGTCAAAGGTTCCTTCCTCACTCTCAACTTTGGGGTACAGATGTGGGGACCCGCATGAAAGACCCCCTAAGATTATTTTTACTGGCTTAGGTTAAAAACTTTCCCAAGGCACAAACTTTGCCTTGTCCTTGAACAGTATGCTGCCACCACCAAGTGATTTAGACAAAGAACAGGAAAAGGACAACTTGGAGTTCCTATTTCCCCAAAATATCCCCCTAAGCCCTTACATCCCCTTTCCTAGGGAGGCTTGAGAATAAACAAGATGAGCACAAACCAGCCTTGGATTTTTAAGACCCAAAATCCCAATCAGATTCTTAAAAATCAGAACTTTAGTAGAAGAACAAACAAAAAAAAAAAGATAGAACAACTCTGTAAGATCAGAGTGTAAGATAATCTTACAGGCAGTCAGATTCAAAACATAGAGAATCCCTCTAGGCAAAACCTTAAGTTTCAAAAAGACACAAAAACAGGAATACACATTCCCTCCAGCACAGCGAACTTCACAAGTCAAAAAAAACAAAAGAAAACCTAACTGATTTTCTAGCTAGATTACTTACTAACTCTACAGGAGTTGGAGGGCTTGCATCCTTGATCTGTTCCCAGCAAAGGTATCACACAGACAGACAAAAGCCTTTCCCCCCGCCTCCAGATTTGAAAGCATCTTGTCCCCTCATTGGTCATTTTGGGTCAGGAGCCAGCAAGGTTACCTTAGCTTCTTAACCCTTAACAGGTGAAAGGATTTTGCCTCTGGCCACGAGGGATTTTATAGCACTGTAAACAGAAAGGTGGTTACCCTTCCCTTTATATTTATGACACAAGGAGAAGGCAGCAACACAGGTCCAGACATGCTGAACACATCTCTAACAATAGCCATAGCACGTCCTCCGTGGATCTTTTACCCCTTTCAGCTCTTAAGTAAACGTTTTGCCCCTAGTGGCCAAATGGCTGCAAATCTCCATCTTTTCCCAATGTCCCTGTGCTCTCCCTGTCAAATGATTTCACAGTCATCATTGAATTTGGGATTTAAAATAATGTAAGGGTTATTGCAGGACATTAGCATCTAGCAAATTATGTTATATGGGACAGTTGTCTGAGCAATAGTAGCATGGACTTGTGACACTTACCATCCATTATCTCTGTGAACACTTTGTCACATAAACAAGGATAAATTGGATGTGAACTTAATTTATGGTAAGGCTGTAGTACACTGAAATAAATTAGCTAATTTGTCAAATCATCTGTTTGTGAGTTAATAACACTCTGCTATATTCCCAACAAACGATGGAAGCAGAAAAATGCATTTATTTTTTCCCATCTGATAATTATGTCTCTTATCTGTCGGAAGCATCTCTCCTCTACTTTCCGTTCATCCTAGTGAGATTCTGTGATGGACAACCTATGTTGTGGGTTGTTGTTTTTTAAGGAAATTTCAGAGACCTTCATATGGTTCCTCTGAATGCACCATGCTCATGACAACTGTGTGTTTTCAAAAAGTGAATACTTGTTGCTGGTTTTGGCTGTAAAAGTTACCCCAAGTCAAGCAGGTTTAAAGCATGTAGGAGCACTGGAGGGCAGCCAAGCGGACCAAGGGATAATCAGAGAAGACCAGGGAGGTCAAAGATGATCAGAAAAGGCACTGAATTTACAAATTAAGTATCAGTACCGGTCACAGGAACATCAAAGCTAGTGAAGGAAGAGCCAAGAAATATGAGTCAATCCTCCAGGCCAGAGGTATATCAGAAGAACCTCTGATTTCAAATGGTTCTTAAGTTTTCTGAAGTGAAACTGAATTCTAAATGGAAGCAGATTTTGCCATTTTTCTCTTCTGTGACAGACCCAGACCAGTGGGGTACAGGAATCTGGTCCTATTGGGATCCAGGAAGTGGGCGGGCAAAGCTCGCCCACTGCTAAAGGGGGAGATCCACAGGACCTGGAAGCCAAATAATTACAGGGGACAACTAATGAAGAACAGGGACGGGAGTGCGGTCAAAGGGTCAAAAGAAGGGAACCGGACGGGGACACCGAGCAGAGAACCCCGGACAGCGCCCACCGCTCCTCTAAGGCGTCAAGGGAGTCGGTGGATGCCGCCCAGAGGAACTCTGCCCGGAGGCGTGAACGGATGGAGTATCGGAAATAGGCCCCGCAGTCGCAGGAGACTCCATCGGCCAACCTCCTCACCCTGGTTTTATAGATGGCCACTTTAGCCAGGGCCAGGAGGAGGTTGACCAGGAGGTCCCGCGACTTAGTGGGGCCATGGACAGGGAGTGCGTAAATAAGAAGGTGAGGAGAAAAGTGCAACCAAAACCTTAACAAAATATTGGTGAGGAGCCGGAATAGGGGCTGCAACCTGGCACACTCCAGGTAGACGTGCGCCAGGATTTCTCTCATGCCACAAAATGGGCAGGTGTCCGGGATTGGGGTAAACGGCGCCAAGTACACGCTCGTGCTCACAGCCCCGTGAAGGAGCCGCCAACTGATATCCCCGGCGGGCCTCGGGACTAAGGTGGGATAGAGGCTGGCCCACCGGGGCTCCTCACCCTCTAGAGGTGGCAGGAGATTCCGCCACTTTGTGTCAGGGCGGGACGCGACGGTGAGGACATGAAGGGTGTGGAGCACGAGCACGTAGAGATGTTGTTTTGGCACGGTCTGGAACCGGACCGGCTGCAGCTCATGCAGCCAGCTCACGGTGAAGGGGCGGGGGGGGGGGGGGGGCAGCGGGTCCACGGGGCAGGGGCCCGATGAAAAGGTCCGGAGGGCCTGGGGTGGAGGGTGGGCGGGGCGCGCCCTCTCGCAGGACCCGGTCGAGGTAAATCCGAGCAGCAGGCAGCAAAGCGGCCCTCACCTCCTGAAGTACGTGCAGGGCGGTATGAGGTCTGGAGAGCCCCACGCGCTGAGCGAGCGTCAGGGGATCCAGCCAGTCTCCCTGGTCGTAGTCCAGGAGGTCTCCGACTTTGGTGACTTCTGCCAGGACCAACCTCTGGTGCACCGAGGGGGACTCCGCCTCCTGAACACGGAGGTAGGGGTTGTGTAGCAGGGGCTCCGCGAGGAGATCTTCCCCCACGGAGGCCGCCACGGACCTGGTCGCTGCAAAGAGTTTCCAGGTCCGGAGGAGGTCCTGGTAGAAGACCGGCAGCCCGGAGAGGTCTCGCGGAAGACCCCTCGGATGGAGATAAAGGAGCTGCCGGTCATATCGGAGCCCTCGGAGGCGGCACAGGAAGGCGTGCGCCAATATGCTCCATGCTGGACTACCTGCACCATAAAGGAGCCTCTGCAGGGCCTGGAGGCGGAAGACATGGACCTGAGTGCGGAGACACTTCAGGCCCTGCCCTCCCTCCTCCAGGGGCAGATGGAGAATCCCTGCAGAGACCCAGTGCAGTCCTGACCAGAAGAACTCCAGAATCAATTTCCGGAGGTTGGCCAGGAAATCCAGGGCCGGAACCAGGGTGTTGAGCCGGTACCAGAGCATGGACAGGACTAGTTGATTGAGCACCAGTGCCCGCCCTCGAAAGGACAGACACCGGAGCAGTCCTGTCCATCTCCGGAGCCGCTCTACCACCCTGCCCTCTAAACCTTGCCAGTTCTCCGGCGGAGACTGATGCGTGGCAGAAAGGTAAACGCCGAAATAGAGCAGCGGACCCGCGCTCCACCGGATGGCTTGAAGCGCGGGTGGGAGGGAGCTCGCCTGCCGCCAATCCCCTACCACCAAGCCAGAGCTCTTGACCCAGTTGACCTGGGCGGAGGAGGCTGCTGAGTACACAGCCTGGCAAGCCTCCACCCGCGCCAAGTCACCCGGATCCTGGACCACGAGGAGTACATCGTCAGCGTATGCCGACAGGACCAGCCGCAGCTCCGGCTCCTGTAGGACCAACCCCGTCAACTTCCTGCGGAGGAGGCAGAGGAAGGGCTCGATCGCCAGAGCGTACAGCTGGCCCGAGAGGGGGCACCCCTGCCGTACTCCTCGCCCGAAGCTGACTGGTTCGGTCAGGGTCCAGTTGAGCCTGACCAGACACACTGCGGAGGCGTACAGCACCTGGAGAAAACCCACAAACTGGGGACCCAAGCCAAATGCTCGCAGAGTGCCCAGAAGATACCCATGATCCACCCTGTCGAACGCCTTCTCCTGATCCAGGGACAGGAGGGCGAACGACAGACCATCCGTACACCCGAGTTCCAAAAGGTCCCGGACCAGATACAGGTTGTCGAAGATGGTGTGGCCCGGGACTGTGTAGGTCTGGTCTGGGTGGATCATGTCCGCCAGCACGGACCCTAGCCGCCGCGAGATGGCTTTCGCTACGACCTTGTAGTCCGTGCTGAGGAACGAGACGGGACGCCAATTTCGTAAATTGCGGAGGTCCCCCTTCTTTGGCAATAAGGCGAGCACGGCTCGCCTGCACGAAAGAGGGAGGACCCCGCTCTGCAAAGACTCGGCCCAGACGGTAACTAAGTCTGGGCCGAGGACGTCCCAGAATGCGCGGTAGAACTCCACGGTCAGCCCGTCCATGCCCGGAGATTTATTGGTGGGCATGCGGCGGAGGGCTTCAGAGAACTCGGCCAGAGTGAGAGGCAGCTCTAGCCGGTCTCGGTCGCCCGCGCTGACCGTCGGGAGTTGGTCCCAGAACACTCTGCAAGCGTTAGGATCGGTCGGATCCGGGGAGAAAAGGCCTCCATAGAAGGCCCTGGCCCTCCCGCACATCTCCACCGGATCCGTGAGGGGGGTGCCGTCCTCTGCGAGGAGGCAGGTGATGTGCTTCTTGGCCCCCCTCTTTCTCCAGGGCGTAGAAGAAGCGGGAGCCGCGATCCATCTCCCGAAGGAGGCGGATGCGGGATCGAACAAAAGCACCCTGGGCCCGATGGTCCTCGAGGGCCCGGAGCTCCTCCCGCTTCTCCCGGCACGCCCTGCAGAGGGATGGATCCTCGGGGCTGGTGGCCAGACGCCTCTCCAGCTCTAAGACCTCCCGTTCCAACTGCCCTATCGCCGCATCCCTCCGTCGGCTGGCGCCTCGGGTGTAGTCACGGCAGAAGAGCCGGGCGCGCACATTCCCTAGGTCCCACCACCGCCCCGCCGAGGGAAAGGCACGCCGCTGCCCTCATCAGGGCAACCAGAACTCCCGGAAGGACGCCACAAAGCCCACATCCTCCAACAAGCTGTTATTAAAATGCCAATAGGCCGGCCCCGGCCTCTCTGCACAGAGAGAGACCGTCACGGTAGCCAGGTGATGATCGGAGAATGGGGCTGGCCGGACGCTGGAGGAGTGGGCCTGTGAGAGATGGAAACGTGATAAATAGATGCGGTCCAACCGGGAGTAGCGCGACCGACGGGCCTCCACCCGGACAAAGGTGAACGTCGAGGCGTCGTCCGGGTGGTGGTCGCGCCAGACGTCCACCAGGGAGTGATGGTCGACTATCTCCCGGAGGACGTCCGCGGCGGCCGGGCAATGCTCGGTCCCCGAGCGGTCCCGCTCCTCGAGGGTTGTATTGAAGTCCCCGCCCGGGACCAGGCACTCGTGAGGATCCAAAGTGACGAAGAAGGCGGACGCCTGCTGAAAGAAACGTAGCAGCTCCGGGCCCGATGTCGGGGCATAGATGTTGACAAGATTGACCACGAGCCCCTCCAAACGGACCCGGAGGTGCAGCAGGCGGCCCGGCACAGCCTCGGCAACCCCCAGCACCTCGGGCCGTAGGTCGGGGGAGAACAGGGTCGCCACTCCAGCCGTACGAACTGTGAGATGGCTAAAGTAGACCTTGTCCCCCCATTCCAGCCGCCAGCTAGCTTCGGCAGCCGGATCCGTATGGGTCTCCTGCAGGAAAATCACAGAGTACCCCCCCTCCCGAAGGAAGGAGAGCACCTGGCACCTGCGGAGACCCATCCTACAGCCCCGGGTGTTTAACGTGACGATGGAAAGAGGTTCCATGAGGAGGGCTGGGGGGGGATCCTCACCGGCAGGGACGCTCGCGGTTTCCAATGGGCCGGGCAACAATCCGTGACCTACCCCGTAGGTAATTAGGGAGTCACGGAAGAGGCGGACCCGCTGGTAAGTCATGGCAGCCTGCTTCCCGGTCCTTTTCCCCTCCCCCATGAGGGCCCTCGTGGCCCGGAGGATGAGATGGAAATCCCCCCATCGCTGCAGGGCGAGCTGCACCTTATTACGGGAGCCCCGGACATCCTCTAGGAACTCCCGCAGCTCCTCCCGCAGCGTATGGGGGGCCGGGGCCACTAGCCCCCGGCTGTCCTCCGGGGGGATTACCGACACACCCCCGTGGCCCACCGAAATGGGCAGACAAGGGGCAGACCCCCGACGTGGCGCCTGATGGGCTGGCGCCACGCAGCCCCCCTCAAACCCTGGCTCGAGTGGGGGCGGCGGAGGGAAGGTGGCAGCCCCTAGTGAGTCGGGACTGGGGAATACAGAAGCCGCTCCCTGGGGGCTATCCTCTAGGAGCGAGGAGATGATGGCCCCAGGGGCAGCAATGATAGCACGGGAAGTGGGGGGAACAGGGGCGGGGTTGACATCGGAGGCAGGGCAGGGATCCGGAGTGAGGGCAAGGCAAGGGTTGGGTGCAGAGCCAGGGAGAGGGGCAAAGGTGGGATCCACGGCTCCAGGAGCCAAGGCCTTGGAAAAAGGCCCCTCTCGATCAGGCTCTGGGGGCGGGCTAGGGAACCCTCTATGATGCTGGGCTCTGGCGCCGGCATAATAGTCCCAGCACCGTCAGTGGGGTCCCCGCCAGGGGAGGAGATCAGTCGCCCCACGCCCTCGAGGGGCAACCCGTGGGGCTCGGGTCCCAGCCGCAGTGCACCAGCAGTCGCCCCGGTGGGCTCGGCGGCTAACAGCGTGGTGCCACCCACGGCCGGGCAGATGGAGGAGCCCAGGGAACCCTCGGAGGCGGGAGCAAAGGTAGCAGTTAGGGGAAGGGGACATGGGGAAGGCGGGGCCGGGGTGAGGTCGCTCAGATCGAGGCCCGCTAGCAGAGGGTCGTCCTCCCCCTGGGTGACTGGGGTCAGACCCAGGGCCTCGATCTCCTCATAAATGGAGGGGAGCTCTCCTTCCGCCACCCCGGAGGTCTCCACGCTAGTGCCCGAGGCGACACTCGCCCCGAGGCTCACGGGGGTTGTGGATGGTAATGGGGCAGGTGGGGCTACATCGGGGTCCTTGGGGGGGGAAGAGACTCTAAGGAAGGGACGGTTCTGCCCTCCCATGCTGCCACGTCTTCCCCAGCCGGCGCCAGGGGATGGTATGCGCCTGCGGGCAAGGCAGAGGGCTCGGCATTGGCACCCCACCTTCTGGTCTTCCGGGGGGCTTCCGCATCAGTGGAGAGGAGCGGAGCTCGAGCCCTCCACTTGCCCCGCTTCCCCTGGACTAGGGCCCAGCCCTCCATGGCATCATCGGGGGGCTGGCTAACAGGGGTCGGGTCAGGGGGCAAGGATGATGGCTCAGGGACCGTGGGAGGCAGCGGTGGGGCGGAAAAAGGGAGGGAAGAGTCCCCCTGGGGTGGGCCCTCTCCCACGCTAGGCGGCATCCCTGCCGCACCCTCCTCTAGGGGCCCCGCCGAGTTGCAGGCAGCAGAGGCGGGGCTCTCCCGCTCATCTGGGCGTGCTGGGGGCAGTGCCCCTTGGGCCCGAGCGGGAGCAGTGATGGACTGGATGGGAGGAGGGGCGGCTTCGGGCGCCGGGCAGCCAGGGGCGCTGGCGATGACGGGGCCAGCGCCCTGCTGGGGCTCGGGGGTCCCGGATGCCTCTCCTTGCCGGGCCAAGGGGCAGTCCCTCCGGACGTGCCCCATCGCCCGGCAAAGGTAGCACCGGGCCTCCCCTGTGGAATAATGCACCCGGTATTGGGCCCCCTGGTAGGGGATCAAAAAGGACCCCTCAAGCACCTCTCCGTCACACGCCGCCGGCGGCAGTTGCAGCTGCACCTGCCGGCGAAACGAGAGGACGTGACGGAGGGCGGGGTCCTTGCAGCCCAAGGGGAGAGGGCTTAAAACCGAGATGGGCTTCCCCAGGGTAGAGAGGGCAGGTAACAGGGCGGCATTAGGAAGGAAGGGAGGGACGGAAGTCAGGACCAGGCGGACGCCCAGGTCGTCCAGTGGCTCGAGGGGGACGAACACGCCCCCCACCGCCAGGCCCTTCTCCACCGCCTCCTGGGCGGCAGCCTCCGATGCCAGGAAGAAGACCACCTTCCCGTACATTTTGGAGGCCGCCACAATGGCCGTGGGCCCCACCACCCTCGCCAACGCCCGCACGTAGGTCTCCACGTGGGGCGAGGCGGGCACCAGGAGGCAACGGACGCCGTGCTTCCTGGTCATGGTGGGAAAGGGGCCCCGGCCGCTGTAGATGGTAGCGGAGGCGGCGGGCGGGAGAGATGACGTAACGGTGGGCGGGGGGGCTGCCGCCACCTGGGCGTACGCCCTGGGGGCCGGGGGAGGGACACCCGCAGAGCCGGTGGAAGGAGCAGCGGGGTGGGAGGCCGCGGCCGGTGGCGGGGCCGCGGCAGTGAGGGCAGTCCCTGCCATGGAGGGCCTGGATTTTTTGGCAGGGCCCTTCCCCTTCTTCCTACCCCGGCCCTTCCCACCGGCTGGGGGGGCTCCCCCAGAATCTAAGGGGGGGAGGGACGTGGCAGCAACGGAGGTCACCCCGGTGCCCGCCGCTGCCGGCACCCCGGCGGGGGCGGTGACAGGTGGTTCGGCAGCGGCGGCTGAGGTAGAGGCTCGGGTGGGTGACGGAGGGGCAGGCGGGGGAGGGGTATCTGGGGCTGCTGGAGGGGCCCCACCCGACATATCCCCCGCCATAATGAGTAGGGAGGGAGGGAAGGACACCGGGAAGAGGAGGGGAAGGGGGAGGCAGGTCAACCACTCCTCCCCGCTAGGCTGCAGGCAGGGTAGGAGGGCGCCAAAGGGGATGGGCTGGACGGGGGGGCTTTGAAGGGCTTGTGGGGGACAGTCACCGACTCGGAGTAGAAAACCGGCTCCTCTAGCTGCACTAGGGGAGGGGGGTCATAACAACATTGGGAGAGTGTAGTGAGGTCGGGGCAAACTCAAATGGGGGAAGGGCACAAGCGCATGGGAGGGGACATGGGCGCACTGAGTAAGGGGCCAGTTGGGGTAGGGCTATCACATAGGGAGGGGGGAGAACCAGGCTGGAAGTAGGACAGGGAACCTAGGGGCTGACTGCAGAGGCAAGGGCGGGGCAAACAAGCAAGGGCTGCAGAGGGAGAAGGGCAGGGCAGGCAAACAACTGAAGCCAGCGAGGTGCTGAGGTAAAGGGGAGGGCAGAAAGGCTGCAAGGGGAAAATGGGGCAGGGAGCCAGGGACAAAGCTGGGAGGCGCTGAAGGGGGTCAGTCCAGGATGGGGCGGAGGGCACGTGCGCCCACGTGCGCTTGCAAAAGAAAAAAGTCAGTGCGGGCTGGCTGCTGCTGCAGGCCCCAAAGGTGGTGAAAGGGGGCAGCAGGCCAAGCAAGCAGCGGAATCCTAGAAGCAGGAGCTTGAGGCAGATGGTGAGTGTCCACTGGGGGTGGTGGAGGGGGCAGCGCCGACGGTGGTGGTGGTGGCGGGGGTTGGGGGGAGGGACACACTGATGGACTAGGGGGCAGGCTCCACGCCACACCCCCTGTGTCCCCACAAACACAGTCAAAACCCCCACCACAAGAGCACAGTCCAAAAGTTACTCAGCTTTTCTGGCCCCCTCCACAGTGGTCTACAGAGTCCTTGTGCGCTCCCCCAGCAGCAGATAGCCTCGTCCCCTCCTCCTTCAGGGTCCGGCAGCTCTCAGGCAGCAGCAGCAGCAGCTCCAGGCAGCAGCCCAGTGGCCAGGCAGGCAGAGAGGACCCCTCACAGGTGGTGTTGATGGTGGTGGTGGTCTTCACAGCAGCGGTAGCGGCAATGGCTAGTGTAGGGGTCCCTCACTTCCCCCCTCTGGGGAGCAGGCCAGCAGCCCCCCCCAAGGGGCTGTAGTTGGAACAGAAGGTACAGCACCCAAGGGTGGGGGGGTCCAGCAGCTGGCTAGCAACCAGGTAGGGGAGATGGCATGCAGCCCGGCGAGCAGCTGGAGCAGGGGCAGTAGCAGCAGCAGCAAGGGCCCACGGTCCAGCAACAGGAGTAGCAGTCTCCCTCCTCCCTCCAGACCAGTTGGGTTCAGCAGAGGAGTCAGAGGCAGATCTCCTGGCCACTGGCTGAAGAGTTTTCTGTTCCCTGAGTGACCAGAGCAGGGGCTGTACTAGAGCAATCAAGATTCTGCTAGAACCAATTAAGACAGGCATGCTAATTAAGACACCTGGAGCCAATTAAGAACATACTAGAATCAATTATGGCAGGCAGACTAATCAGGACACCTGGTTAAAAAGGACCTCCCATCCGTTAGGGGAGAGGGTGCAAGGAGCGAGAAGGCATGCTGCTGGAGAACTGAGGAGTACAAGCATGATCAGGTTTTAGGAGGAAGATTCTGTAGTGAGGATAAAGAAGGTGTTGGGAGGAGGCCATGGGGAAGTAGCCCAGGGAAATGCAGTTGTTACAAGAGACACTGTAGACAGTTGTAATCCACAGGGCCCTGGGCTGGAACCTGGAGTAGAGGTTGGGTCTGGGTTCCCCTCATCCTTCTCAACTCCCTATTTGAGACAAGAGGAGGTGACCTGGATTGTGGGTCCTACCAGAGGGGAAGGTCCCTGGCCTATTCCCTGACTGAGATTGCAGGGATTGTTCTCTTCCCTTTCCCCATGCTGGCCAGTGATGAGGTTAGCTGAGTTGATGGTAGGTCTGAGCCACTAGCAAAAGTGGCCAAACTGAGGGCTGCTGTGACTCTCTGAGGCAAGTGAATCTGTCAATTAGTGCAGGACCCACCAAGGCAGAGGAGGAACTTTGTCACACTTCCTTAAAACAAACAGTAATTGTGAAGAGAGGGAGCTGAAGGCCTAATTTGAAACACATTTTGTTGTAGTTTAATCTTTGCATGAATGGTTATGCATCTAATCAATACCCCTCATAGTCATGAGGGGTAAAATTTGATGTGGGACAAGAATATTGAAGGAAAAAAAAAAAAGAAAAATCTCTTCTTTGATTTTGGTTTAACTTCTGGACTATGTTTAGTTCCAAATTTTCAAAAGTGGGTCTGCTGAACTTTCTCTATTCCATCATATCGAAAGTAAAATTTTAAGGTGGAAAAAAAATCTGGCTTTGCATTAACTTATAAAAATGATTGTTGAGGCAACAGGGTTGCATGCACATTGAGTATTATTTTGTCTACTTAAAATGCTGTAGGTGTACAAATAATTGTTTAGTAACTTAATATGGCATTAGGAATAAGCCTTTGTTGTAGGGAATATTGCTATAAATCATAGGCATGGCATGAGTGTGAAGTGAAAGCTGGGGGTACAACATTCGCCAAATGTCAGGTCAAAGGGTGGGGGATTAGGTTCCTGATGCAATACCCTACATTTCCAACACCTGGGAAGTCAGCATTCTGTTGGATGTCAACGAATTTGGAAAGTATCCACACATATTGGTAGATCTTCAGCTGGTCTGAATCAGTGTAGCTCCACTGAAGCCAATAGAACTGTCATAAATATAAAGGGAAGGGTAAACCCCTTTAAAATCCCTCCTGGCTAGAGGAAAACTCCTCTCACCTGTAAAGGGTTAAGAAGCTAAAGGTAACCTTGCTGGCACCTGACCAAAATGACCAATGAGGAGACAAGATACTTTCAAAAGCTGGGAGGAGGGAGAAAAACAAAGGGTCTATGTCTGTCTGTATGCTGCTTTTGCCGGGGACAGAACAGGAATGGAGTCTTAGAACTTTTAGTAAGTAATTTAGCTAGGTATGTGTTAGATTATGATTTCTTTAAATGGCTGAGAAAAGAGCTGTGCTGAATAGAATGACTATTCCTGTTTGTTTGTCTTTTTTGTAACTTAAGGTTTTGCCTAGAGGGATTCTCTATGTTTTGAATCTAATTACCCTGTAAGGGATCTACCATCCTGATTTTACAGAGGTGATTCCTTTACTTCTATTAAGTCTTTTTCATTGTTCTAAGATCCAAGGGTTTGGGTCTGTGGTCACCTATGCAAATTGGTGAGGATTTTTACCAAACCTTCCTCAGGAAGTGGGGTGCAAGGGTTGGGAGGATTTTAGGGGGAAAGACATGTCCAAACTATGTTTCCCAGTAAACCCAGTTAAAGTTTGGTGGTGGTAGTGGAAATTCCAAGGGCAAAGGGTAAAATTAATTTGTACCTTGGGGAAGTTTTAACCTAAGCTGGTAAAAGTAAGCTTAGGAGGTTTTCATGCAGGTCCCCACATCTGTACCCTAGAGTTCAGAGTGGGGAAGGAACCTTGACAAGAACTAATTCTATTTACACCAGCTGAGGATAGGGCTCATCATCTTTAAGGCACCTGAGTTATGCACAATCAAAAGCTCTTTTGCTTTGGGGATTAACTAAGTGTATTCCTTTACTATGTGTGCCCTATCACATTTAGAATTGTCAGTTAGTTCATCGGGTAATAAATTAAAACACTTTGTTAGTGTTCTGCATATGAATAGGGGCCCATGAAATAGCTCATTATAAATACCTGATACTAGAGGCTTAAATCATTATCATATAAACTGCCTCATTTTTAACATATTAAAATGAAACATATTTGCTTAGATAAAGTACTTCATATAAACTGAACCAGAAGGAATTTCAGAATAGGACATAGGGGAATAATATTGTATCTCTAAATGCCCTTCCTATTTATGAGTGTACTTCGAACCGAGTCTATCAAAATGATCAATATCAAGACCTTTACCCAATAAGAGCAAAATAATTAAGTAAAATTAAAATTATAACTTTCTAAAATGTTAATGGCACTTTTTAGTCAATACAAACTTTTTTGCAAACCATAAAAGTTAATATTTAAAAACAAATAGGCAGGGGTAAGCACAGCAGCATAAGGGTTGCTGTTATTGAATGTACTTGATTTCATAAGTGGAAAATAAAACTCTTTGATTTCAGTAGAAGCCAGATCTAGCCCTAAAGGAATATTAGTAACTGGGTATTCATCATACAAGCTCCTGAGCATCCTCAAATCAATGGGAGTTGAGGGCATGGGAGGTGCTCAGCTACTGTCAGTGTGCATGTTATTGGTCAGGGGAAATTAAGGTCACACAGCAACTCACAGGATGAGGACTAGAATGCTGAATATTTCAGCAGTTTAACAAAGAAAGGATTTGCAAGGAAAGTGGAAAAGCCCTGTCACTGTAGTGGTAGTGTGATGGGGCTTAATTCCCACCTGCAAGGCTAGTAAATACACTCAATGAGTCATGCTTTGCACCTGGGGAGGTGAGTAGTTAATTGGCTCCTGGCCAGAGCTAAACCATAATAAGTAGATTGAAGGAGCTGTCTTAATGGAGAGATTGCAGAGGAGACAGGTGTCTCTCTGACAGAGCTATGGCCTAATAGGAGGATCAAAGGAGAAGCATGCTACTGGGGCGGGGCAGGGTAGGGTTCTACAGGGAAAGCTCTGAGTGGGTTTGTGAGTAGAGAGGGAAGCATTCAGTAGTTCCCTTGTCAGAATAATTATTCAGGTTCATTTGTATTTGTTTGTGATACCCCCAAAATGGTTTAAACTTTGTTGGCTAAGGGTGGAGCCACAGAAGGCCTGGTGCCAGAGGCAGATAGCCAGTAGCAGGCACTGGAGCTGAGGCTACTAGCAATATTATACCCAGACGTAAAGCCATGTCCCAAGGGGGAGTATGCCCTGCCACTGGCACCAATATTGCACCCTGATCCAGCAAAGTAGTCTGAGCATGATCTCAAGCCCAATCTAAGGCTTTGGATCAGGCCCTATATGAAGAAGAGGGGACTACTTGTGTGCTCAAAGTTAAGCATCTGCTTAAGTGCTTTGCTGGGTCAGGGTCTTCCCCTTTTAGGGAAAACTGCAGTAAAACAACTATTTATCAGTCTTCTGTTATTTTCTTTACTTCTATGCTGTGGACATTTTGTCTTTGCAATTCTAGTGATTCCTGTCCCCATTTCTCCTTTGTGCAGACCCCAAATCCTTTAGAATGCCCTCCATAGTGTCTGGAGGAAGGGGAAGTGCTACCCATGGAAGGGGCAGTAATGGGGAGGTCTGCACAAAGTTGGTTCTCTCCATGTACTAATCTAGCAGGTCAGGTAGGGAATGATTCAAACCACCATAACTAATCTGTATTCTGTTATAGGTACTGTGCCTCAAGACCTCAGCTCCTCAAAACCTATTAATATAGTGGCTTTCTTGCACAACCTTTTTCTGGGGTGGTTTTGTCTGAGTTTGTTTTAAGCTTGAGTTTTTGACTGAGTAAAACTGTCAGAAGTGGCTTGGGTACCTAAACCCCACTTTCAAAAGCTATTTAAGTCCTTAAAAATTCAGATAGGTGCCGAGTGGGATTTCTAGGGTGCCTAAACTGGTTAGAGGTCTAACTCACAATGACAGCCAGAGGATCTCAATTGCCAAAGAGATTTTGAAAACCCATTGCATGCCTATCTTTGAGTACCTAAATACCACTGGAATCTGTCCTTTGGAATTTAGGATACTAAGTTCTATTTACTTTCAATGAGATTTAGGCTCTTTAAGGACTGCACCACCTTTGAAAATGGGACTCTGGCTTCTAAGTCACTTAGGCACCTGATAAAATTTTACCATATTTCTCCAAATTATGCTGCCTTTCATAAAGTTTCTTTTCTACTGTGACGACTTAATATATTCTGTCCTTAAGCAGAAGTTCAGTATTTCCTTACATCTGGCTACTGATAGGCTCTCCATAAATGTGTTTCTCTTGAAAATGGGGTCCAGTCTTGCATACCTGACTCAGGCAGAATTCCACTTAGTTATCAGTGGTAGTTCTGCATGGATATGAAAAAGATTAAGGCCAGAAGGACTGGGCCTGTGGTCAATTTTTAACCCATTTGCACATCAATGAAATCAGATTTCTCTTTTGGGGAGATCGAGGGGAAGAACTCTAATTGACGTTAGTGAGCACTGAAATGTGCCCTGTGTGCACTACTGGGGGCTTGTGCATCTTCTCAAAAGACCCCAGCCACCTATGTATTACATCGTTAATGGATGATGCAGCTGGCATGTTCCTTGTACGCTTCCTCTTGGTGTAGCGTGATTCTCCAGGCCAATGTCAAAAGGGTTCTCAAACTGTGGGTTGGGACCCCAAAGTGGGTCACAATCCCATTTTAATAGGGTTGCCAGGGCTGGTGTTACACTTGCTGGGGCCTGGGTCTCAAGCCCTACTACAAAGGGCCCAAACCCTACGGCTTCAGCCCTAGGTGGTAGGGCTCAGGTTACAGGCCCCTGTCTGGGGCTTAGTCCCTTGGGCTTCAGCTTTGGCTCCCCCACCTGGGACAGTGGGGATCAGGCTTTCTTTCACCTGCCCACCCAGGGCGGTGGGGCTCCCCCCCGTCCCCCGGGTCATTTAGTAGTTTTTGTTGTCAGAAGGGGGTCGTGGTGCAACAAAGTTTGAGAACCCCTGTGTTTTTTAGTCTTTTCTGATTAAAGACATAGAGGAACTAAAACTTGAATTCAAGAGTAATCACTCAGAAGCAGCATTCTTGCTTTGCAATAAATGTAATGATTTTGCAAATATTTTTGTCTCCTATTAAATACTATCATTCAAGTTTAATCATATCCACATAAGAGATTGGAAGTAGATAAATAACAGATTTGGGGGCTTTAACTTTTTAAAAAAAATTGTGTATCAAACTTTCATTTTGTTCGACTCAATTTTGACTCTTTTTTGTTCTCTAACAATTCAGCTGTTTTTGTATTATATTATGTATTCATTTTAATGACATTCTCACATAAAGCATCCACTAATACAAAGAGACAGCTATTATTCTTATTTGCCTCAGTCAGGAGCACTTATCAAATATTAATAATAGATTTTTGCATCTGGAATAAGGAGTCATTAGACAGAAATAAATGTATCAAAGAGACACATATGCAATGCTAATTGACAACTGTGTACACAAAGAGCTGTCATTTATTTTATTACAGTCAAACATAACCTTTGAAAATGTCAGCTCTGTGTTCTGTTGACCAGCATTTTAATTTAGACACCTTTTTTAAAAAAGGTGATTATCATTTTATTCCCCTCTAACACTTTGTTCATTCACATTAGATACCATTGCATATTTCATGATTCTTTTGAACGTAACAATGAAATTATGATTATTTTATGGGGGAGATGATGGAAAAACAAAATGGAAAAATTACCCCTTTAAATTGCTTCTGTAGAGCTTGTATGGTGGATAAGGTCACAGAACACAGTATTTGTACAATTTATATGCAAAGTCCAAAATTGTTTCCTTACTGTCTAGCTTAATTTTGAAGATATTGAATTACTCTATAAACAAAGGTGTAGTAAACATGGATGAAAAGAGTGACAACGAGAGTTGTTTGAGAACTGTTTATTAGTGTTGTGAAAGGCTGAGACAGGGAAAGTGATGGACGTGGCTCAGGTTCACTCAGAACTCTGTGAAATTCAGTGGTATTGGCCTCTGGGTGCTATCCCAGAGTGCTCCAATGTGACCATCTGGACAGCACTTTCAACTCGATGCACTAGCCAGGTACACAGGAAAAGCACCGGGAACTTTTTTGAATTTCATTTCCTGTTTGGTCAGCATGGCGAGCTCAGCAGAACAGGTGACCATGCAGTCCCAGAATTGCAAATGAGCTCCAGCATGGAGTGCACAGGAGACACTGGATCTGATTGCTGTACGGGGAGAAGAATCTGTGCAGGCAGAACTCCGATCCAGCAGAAGAAATGCTGATATATATGCCAAAATCACACAGCACATGGTGGACAGAGGCTACACCAGGGACACAGCAGTGCCTTGTAAAAATTAAGGAGCTCAGGCAAGCCTACCAAAAAACAAAGGAGGCAAATGGTCACTCTGGGTCAGAGCCCCATACATGCTGCTTCTATGATCAGCTGCATGCCATTCTGGGGGGGGGGGACCCTGCCAATACCCCAACACTCTGTGGACACCTGCAAGGTGGCAGCCTCACACAACATGGATGAGGATTTTGTGGAGGAGGAGACTGCACAGCAGGCAAGCAGAAAATCTGTTCTCCCAGGCAGCCAGGACCTTTTCCTCCCCTTGGAGCCAATACCCTCCCAGGGCATATTGTTCCTGGACCTTGAAGGTGGAGAAGGCACCTCCGGTGAGTGCACATTTGTAACTACAGTACAGAGTTTAAAAGCAGCAGTGTTTAATGTTTGATTTGCCCTGAAGAATTGGGATGCATTCACAGCCAGTACAGCTGCTAGAAAAGTCTATTAACGTGTCTGGGGATGGAGTGGGAATCCTCCAGGGACATCTCCATTAAGCTCTCCTGGAGGTACTCTGAAAGCCTTTGCAGAAGGTTTCTGCAGAGGGCAGCCTTATTTTGTCCTCCATGGTAGGACGCTTTCCAGACCATTTGCTACTGGCTTGGTGTGGTAATCATGCAGTCCTTCCGCACTGATAGGGCAGAGCTGAATGCATGGAGGCATCTGGTGGCAGAGGCCAGGAAAGCATACAGTGAGCATGATCAGAACATACAGGAGGCAATGCTGAGACTAATGGGGGAGCAAGCTGACATGATCAGGCATCTAGTGGAGCTGCAGGAAAGGCAACTAGAGTACAGACCCCGCTGCATCCATTGTGTAACCGCCTGCCCTCCTCACCAAGTCCCATAACCTCCTCCCCCAGATGCCCAAGAACATGGGGCATTAGGGAGGCTCTGGGCACCCTGCCACTCAACTCCACGGGATGGCCCAAGCAACAGAAGGCTGTTCAAACAGCTTTGACTTGTAGTGTGGCTACAATAAGCAATGTGCCTTTGTCCTTCCCTCTTCCCTCACCCCATCCCATCCCGTTATCAAACCCTTTGTACACACGGGCTACCTTTTTACTAGTCAGCGTTGTCAGTGATCTCAAGGTATGTTTTTTTAATAAATAATGAATGGATTCAGAACAATGGGGACTTTGACCACAGCTGGCAC
Organism: Chelonia mydas; assembly: GCF_015237465.2. Lineage (NCBI taxonomy): Eukaryota > Metazoa > Chordata > Testudines > Cheloniidae > Chelonia > Chelonia mydas. The sequence goes on from NC_057850.1 coordinate 158,047,040, forward strand.
AGGAAATAAAGTGGGGAAGGGGATTGGCTTACGTGGAAGTACATTTACCAAAGGGGGCGGCTTTACATCAAGGAAAAACGCACACAACTGTCACACTGTTGCCTGGTCAGTCATGAAACTGTTTTTCAAAGCCTCTCTGATGTGCAGCGCATCTTGGTGTGCTCTTCTAATTGCCCTGGTGTCTGGCTGTTCAAAATTGGCCGCAAGGCGATCTGCCTTAACTTCCTACCCTGCCATAAACTTAGTCTCACAGATATTGTGGAGCACGCAGCAAGCAGCAATAACAATGGGAATATTGCTTTCACTGAGGTCTAACATACTCAAACAGCACCAGCGAGCTTTTAAAAGTTCAAAGGCACATTCTACCACCATCTGCACTTGCTCAGCCTATAGTTGAACTGCTCCTTACTGCTGTCCAGGCTGCCTGTGTACAGCTTCATGAGCCATGAGAGCAAGGGGTAGGCTGGGTCCCTAAGGATAACTATTTGCATTTCAACATCCCCAATGGTAACTTTCTGGTCTGGGAAGAAAGTCCCTTCTTGCAGCTTTTCAAACAGCCCAGAGTTCCAAAAGATGAGAGCGTCATGCACCTTTCCCAACCATCCCACATTGATGTTGGTGAAACATCCCTTGTGAGCCACCAGTGCTTGCAACACCATGGAGAAGTACCCCTTGCATTTTATGTACTCTTTGGCAAGGTGATCCAGTGCCAAGATAGGTATATGCATTCTGCCTATCGCACCACCAAAGTTAGGGAACCCCATTGCAGCAAAGCCATCCAGTATGACCTGCACATTTCCCAGAGTCACTACCCTTCTTAGCAGAAGGGTATTGATTGCCCTGGCTACTTGGATCACAGCAACCCCCACAGTAGATTTGCCCACTCCGAATTGATTCCCGACTGACCGATAGCAGTCAGGCATTGAAAGCTTCCACAGGGCTATTGCCACTCACTTCTCAACTGTCAGGGCAGGTCTCATCTTGGTATTCCTGTGCTTCAGGATGGAGGAAAGCAAATCACAAAGTTCCATGAAAGTGGCTGTCAAGGTTCCTCCCCCACTCTGAACTCTAGGGTACAGATGTGGGGACCTGCATGAAAAACCTCCTAAGCTTATCTTTACCAGCTTAGGTCAAAACTTCCCCAAGGTACAAAATATTCCACCCTTTGTCCTTGGATTGGCCGCTACCACCACCAAACGAATACTGGTTACTGGGGAAGAGCTGTTTGGACACATCTTTCCCCCCAAAATACTTCCCACAACCTTGCACCGCACTTCCTGGACAAGGTTTGGTAAAAAGCCTCACCAATTTGCCTAGGTGACCACAGACCCAAACCCTTGGATCTGAGAACAATGAAAAAGCATTCAGTTTTCTTACAAAAAGACTTTTAATAGAAATAGAAGTAAATAGAAATAAAAAAAAAGATCCCCCCTGTAAAGTCAGGATGGTAGATACCTTACAGGGTAATTAGATTCAAAACATAGAGAATCCCTCTAGGCAAAAAACCTTAAGTTACAAAAAAGACACACAGACAGAAATAGTTATTCTATTCAGCACAATTCTTTTCTCAGCCATTTAAAGAAATCATAATCTAACGCATACCTAGCTAGATTACTTACTAAAAGTTCTAAGGCTTCATTCCTGGTCTATCTCCGGCAAAGACAAAATATAGACAGACACATACCCTTTGTTTCTCTCCCTCCTCCCAGCTTTTGAAAGTATCTTGTCTCCTCATTGGTCATTTTGGTCAGGTGCCAGCGAGGTTACCTTTAGCTTCTTAACCCTTTACAGGTGAGAGGAGATTTCCTCTGGCCAGGAGGGATTTTAAAGGGGTTTACCCTTCCCTTTATATTTATGACAGTGGCCTTACATGTGCGAAAGTTTCGCAGCCGCTGGGAATCATCCCATACCCACAACACTATGCAGTCCCACCAGTCTGTGCTAGTTTGCCAGGCCCAGAATCAGCATTCCACTGTATCAACATGTCCCAGTGCTGCCATGATATCCCAATTGCCACATCCCATGCTTTCAGAAACATCTGTGTCCATGTCCGCCTCACAATCTTCCTTGTGCTGGCGGCTCCTAGCTAGGCTCTGCAGATACTGCAGGATAATGCACGAGGTGTTTACAATGCTCACAAAAGCAGTGTGCAGTTGAGTAGGCTCCATGCTTGCCGTGCTATGGCAGCTGCATGGATAACCCAGGAAAAAAGGCGTGAAATGATTGTTTGCCATTGCTTTTGCGGGTGCGGGGGAGCTGACAACATGTACCCAAAACCGTGACAATGTGTTTGCCCCATCAGGCATTGGGAGCTTAACCCAGAATTCCAATGGGCAGTGGGGACTGTGGGAGAGCTACCTAGAGTGCACCACTCCGTGAGTCGATGCTAGTCACAGTATTGAGGATGGACTCTAATACGCTTAGTGGGGACGTGCACGATCGACTGTATAAAGTTGCTTACTAAAGATCTATAAAATTGACCTAATTGCCAAAATCTTGTGGACCTTTCCTTAGCTCAAATAAGAAATTCAGAACCAGATTCTTAACTGCTCCACTCAGAGGGAATGGCCCTGATCTTGAGCTACCTGATCCTGGCACAAGCTAGAAAGGCAAGGGAGCAGATCTAACTCATGTCACTGGAGGATCTGCATAGCTTCGCTCTGACCCCAGCATGCCAAATATGCCAGAGGGGAGGATGCTGCAGGCACAGAAGGTGGTTATGCTAGCAGAGAGTTCCCTTACTCATAAGGTAATCCTCCACTAGCCATCTCCGGCTACTTTTATGTAGTGCAGTCTGGACACAGCTTATGAGACAGGCTGGTCCTCAGTTTTGAGGAAATATTGAGAAACACTTCATACATTGTATTACTCATTCAGCCAAAAAAAAAAAAAAAAAGAGCCCTGTCTAACTGCCATTGACTTCAATTGGTATTTAATTGATCTCCACAGAATTAGCAAGGAGGTTGTTTCTGCATACATTGCATGTGCAGAAGAGAGTTTTGGGTGTTCAACTGATGCGGAAAAGGGCCTAAATGTCATCAGAACTGGTGCCTTCTGGAACTTCAGTGGCAGAGTTATGTTGAGGTAACTTCTCTCTGGCTTTTATTAAAGTTGGTGGCTTCACGTTAAAAGCCTAATTCAAAGCTCATTGAGGTAATTTGAATGGACTTTGCATCAGGCTCTTAGTCAAAACTTGGGCCCAATTTTAAGCAAACAATTGCTTTCACTTTGGAAAAAAAGGTGTAAATTTATATTTTATAGGTTTCATTGCATCTATTTTTGAATAAAATGACATTTAGTGTAAAATTACACAGTGTGTAATAGAAAGTTTCAGAGAGAAAAAAATAAATATCAATCATTTGACTTCTGTATAATAGCATTTACTAACTTTTTTCAAGTTTAGGCAATTAAACCAAACAGTTGTACAATAACTGCTAGTTCTTTTTCTCATTATGGCTTTTTTTGGCTGTTGTTTGAAATAGCAAGAATCGGTTTATGACCTTCCAGTTGGTTGCACTATCAATTTTTATGTTCTTACTGCAAACACCACAGTGTAATTTTTTTTTTCAACATAATAAAGTTTCTAATGACTGGTAGGTAATAAAATGATTGTCGTCTGTGCCTACTGCACATTGATACACATTCAGCCAGTCAGTGAGTTAAAAGGGAGGATTTTCAAAATTTTTCATTTAAAATTTCTATTTTCTGAGCAGCTCTACTATTGTTTATTAGTGGGGGGCTTGAGAATGCAGGAGTTATCCCTTACAATAACTGGAACTAGACTGTAGAACTCACTCTTGGAAGAAGAATGACCACAGACCACTCCCTGTTCAAAAAAAAAAAAAAAAAGCTTTCCATTTAGTTCTGGTCTTAGTTTTCTCTCTCTTTTTTTTTTTTTTTTTCCCAGACACCCACACAAACAAAAATAAAACATCCTATGGGCTACACCAGCAATTTCTCCTAGAGGCTAGGTAAGATGAAAGAGAGAAAATACACTAATATTCTATTTTAAAATACTTCGGAAGTTGTTCAGTTACTGTGGAGATGAAGTCCATATAATTACTTAGCTAGACAGATGGACAGAAAGCCAACGTTTGAATAGATGGCAGGTGTGAAAAATAACACTAACTTTACTGTTGCTTTTAATTTTTTAAAATGTACGTATTGCACATTTAGCATTGGCCAGGAATAAACCACCTTGTCTGTATTAGATATGCTCTTTCAATTTTACTTTGAAATAGTTCAGAAAATGAATATATTCAAATAGCATATTCCAATTGTATTTTAAAGTAAATACCTTCCCTAGCAATTTAATTTCTCTGAACCATTTCAACTGAAAATTCTTTGCTAAATATTATACTGTGAACTACTCTTACACATATATAATGCCAGAGTCTATCCTGTGTACTGACATCACCAGATAACACAAGATGTAAACTGGGCAGAATTTTGTTCATAGAATTTTTTTGGGGAGGGTTGTCAGTAAATTACTCTGTTGGCGCTTGCGAAAATGAGGGAGCAATAGAACGACTGGAACAGTACATGGTACTGTGTAAGCCACTGATCCTGCAAAGACTTAAACATACCCACATTGCTCGTAAGTGGTTCAAAGTTAAGGATAAGTGCTCACAGAAATAAGGCTTGAGCTTACAGGCACAGCCCTGCCAATGCTCCTCAGGCTTTGATCTGCCAAGTCTCTTGCTATTCCAGTCATAGGCCTATTCTAATAGACTGGGACTATGAAGAGATCATGAAACTAATTTTATTTTTGACCTTTAAAGCATGACTTAAGTGCAGGTTTCCAGAGGTGAAAGGCTACTGCATTAATCCACTGCAACTCTCAGACTGCTACATTTCCTTGTTTTATAGGTCAAAAGTTCTGTGTTATATGAAGTGCTACTGGCATATAGGGCAGATTCCATACTCTCAATGCAGGAAGAATTCCCACTGAAAACAAAGGGAGATTTTCTTGCGAAGGAATACAGACTTTGGGCTTATATTTTACATGGATCTGGACAAATAATTCACACAAAAATGAATGCAGTGAATTTTGCATCTTTTTCTATCAACAAATAGTAAAACTGTGGTTGTATATTTGAAATTATTCATGGATTTCACTAGTGAGTAATTCTTGATCTGCAGCTTGTTGGTGAATACTGACAATTATGTTTGCTGAGTTGGTTAGTCACAAAACTCATATGGCATTGTTGCTTTTCCTTGATTAGTTAGCTCTGAAAATCATTCAACACAGCATGAATTGTAAATATTACAATCAAATATTAATTTGTAAATTCATGTTGTGATGGCTAATTACATTGCTCCCTACTCACTCAGGAGTGTGGATGAGGGCTTTAGCTGGGCAGGAAGGAGGACACTTGTGTAGACTTTTCCGCTGAAGAGGGCGGAGATAGTTACTTGGTGAGTGGCTACCCATTGTTTGTCCTCCCCTATGGGGGTTAGGCTTTGAGGAGGATATGTACCAGCTTAGTTGTAGCTGGGTTGTTTTGTGGGAATGTTCAAAACCCTTTTGGGTTAAGTTAATTGGCTGAGAAACAATATGGCTTGTTTTAAAAACTAATTTTTAGTGTCAGGCCTTCCTTCCTTGTGTGTCCAAGTCAAAAATCATACGATGTCTATTTTCCCCTGTTTCTTAATTATATGACAAGTTGCAAGTAATTCTGGTGTAGGTGCCGTGTACCTAAAATGAGATGTCATTTCATTTTCTGTGTACTCTACTCTTAAGGTAGACATTTCCATGCTGCCCAGCCAGCTGCCATGTTGTGTTTCAGTTTCAAATACACAATGTTACAGAAAAGTATACTATGTTAACTCTGTGTTCTTTGTTCTTCTTACTCTGAAATCAGTCAGCTAGACTGAAAAGACATATTTTGCTATTTGTGTGAGGAAAAATGAATTGTAATTAACCAAAACAGGACGAATTGTCCAATGATATATACAATCTTATATATACAATCTTGTCTAAATTACTGCCTCTATGGAAATCTGGTATACTGTTAGTTTAGTCCTTTAATCCTTTGTTTTTGATGTATGCAACCATAATATTTAATATATTCTGGGGGGAAAAAATTCAGTCCCGAACTAGCCTTCTGTAACTTTCTAATATCCATTAATATTTTCCGAGCAGGATTGTGAACAGAACACGGGGTGCTATGTAAGACTGATTAGACAGACCACAGTGCAATTTCAGTGTGATTTCATTTTATTTATACTTTAAAAAAAAAAAAAAAAAAAGTTTTATTCTCTTTCATAAGACTTACTTTTATAGCTATTATTTGAAAACCTGAACTTTATTCAGGCATAGAGTGGCACAGTATAGCCAATAGCTACGATAGAAAATAACCAAACTGCAAAGTTTGAACATGGAACTGAAAAATTGCCAAAATTCAGGTTTAGAGGTGTTCATAAAATGGATTTTTTTCCTTCACAGGAAACATCGACCTTTTTGGAGTTATTTTCAGTTCTCAATTGCCACAAAAAGCTGAAGGATCAAAAATTTCCACACAATGGACAATTCCAGAAAGTTTCTAACCAGAAATGTCCAAGTGGAACTGTCAAGGTTCCTTCCCCACTCTGAACTCTAGGATACAGATGTAGGGACCTGCATGAAAGACCCCCCCCCCCAAGCTTATTCTTACCAGCTTAGGTTAAAATTTCCCCCTAGGCTCAGATTTCCTTCTTGCCTTGGGAACCAGCTTAGGTTAAAAACCTGGTACGCTGCCACCACCAAGCGGTTTTTAAACAAAGAACAGGGAAAGAGCCCACTTGAAGATGTCTTTCCCCCAAAATATCCCCCCTAGCCCCACACCCCTTTCCTGGGGAAGGCTTGATGATGATATCCTCACCAATTGGTACAGGTGAACAAAGACCCAAACCCTTGCATCTTAAGAACAATGAAAAATCAATCAGGTTCTTAGAAGAAGAATTTTATTTAAAGAAAAGGTAAAAGAATCACCTTTCTAAAATCAGGATGGTAAATACTTTACAGGGTAATCAGATTCAAAACATAGAGAATCCCTCTAGGCAAAACCTTAAATTACAAAAAGACACATAAACAGGAATACACATTCCCTCCATCACAGCGAACTTCACAAGCCAAAAAAAGAAAACCTAACTAGATTACTTACTAACTTTAAAGGAGTTGGAGGGCTTGCATCCTCGATCTGTTCCCAGCAAAGGTATCACACAGACAAAAGCCTTTTTCCTCCCCTCCAGATTTGAAAGTATCTTGTCCCCTCATTGGTCATTTTGGGTCAGGTGCCAGCAAGGTTACCTTAGCTTCTTAACCCTTTACAGGTGAAAGGATTTTGCCTCAGGCCAGGAGGGGATTTTATAGCACTGTATACAGAAAGGTGATTACCCTTCCCTTTATATTTATGACAGGAACATTTAGGTATTTTTCATCAAAACAAAGTGATCTGATGCCAAAATGGATATTTCTTTTTGAAATGCCACTCTAAGTGATAAATGTGATTTCATTTTGAAAGATCAATTCAGAATTCTATTTTTCATTTTGATTCTCCAGATTGGAAAACTGGAAAAAAAAGAATTGAAATCAACCTTTTACTGCAGAAAATTGATTGTCAATGAAACTACATTTTCTGATGGGAAATTTTTTTCTTTTTGGAAAAACTTTCAACCAGCTCTTTGCAGGATGTTGACATCCTCAGTAACCTCACTGCAGCATGTGTAGTTCTCTTGCTGAAAATTATACATTACCTTCTATATTTAGAATATAGCAGAAACAAAAAGCTCAGCAAACCAAACATGAAGAGTCTCCATCTACTTCAGTTCTTCACACTCTGCTGCTGCATAATTTCATCCTTATATTTTTTTGCTTCTTCCTCTGCTACCTTTCAGGCAGTTCTTGTTGAGGAGTATATTCCTTTGCACTTTCATTTATTGTAACATCAAATGCTCTACCATGAGCTTTGTTATTCTCCCTGGAGATTGGGAAGAGATGAAACTATTAAAAGCACTCTTTTAAAGTAACTTAGTATATTTTCTGACTGGTCTGATGGCGTTGTATGGTTCATTTTATCTTTGTTCAGCAGAAACAGGAATTTAGGGCCTGTACATTGACTATAATGTGTTTTGGCTCCAGTCCTTAGTTACCACAATAGGTTAGATGTGATCTACTTCCATTAAAAATGTCATTAAACAAATGCATAGTACTTTTACTACTGAAATATAGGAAGTGAGATTAGTGACTAGTACAAGACACTACATTCTAGGACTCCTGGGTTGTCTTCCACGACTCACCAGGTGACCTTGGGCTAGCAACTTAACATGTCTGTGTGCTTTTAAAATCCTCTTAAAATAAGAGGGAGGAGGTGGAAGTAGAGCTCCCCTCCTTTTCTGTCGCTCTTATGTTGTAGCAGCTGTGTTGGTCCCAGGATATGAGAGAGACAAGCAGGGGGAGGTAACATATTTTACTAGACCAACTGCTGGTGTGTGAGAGACAGGCTTTTAACCTACAAAAAGTTCTATTTCAAATCTGGGAAAATACTCGGAGCATTACAGATAAATATAAGATTGAATGGATTGTTTAGCATAAGTGGCTTACACACTTTGTAAGAGACTATTCAAGGTGAAATGGCCATTAACAATGCTACTGTCCTAGGACAAAAAAGGAGGAGTGAGTGTTACAGATGAGTTGTAACAAAATGTAAACCCAGTGTCTTTATTAAGATCGTGATATTTTAGTGTTTAGCACAGATATGACTTTAAGCTCCCAGCCTCATCCTTTAAAGCTGTTAAGGTTTCCTTTGAGGATGAGGACTGAGAGGTCAGACATGGAGTGATCATTTTGTGAAAAGTGTTAGCCCACAGGTGATAGGATGTTTTTGTCTTTTTGCCATTTTTCTTTGAGCTCATCAGAGAGTGTAGTGATTGTCTGGTTTCACCCACATAGTTGTTGTTGGGGGCATTTATTGCACTTGATGACATACACCATAGTTGAGATAGATGTATGTTGGGCCCATAGATCTTAAAAGGTATGTTTGGAAGGGCATGGTTATTGATCATCGTAGCAGTGGAGATGTGTCTGCACGGTGTGCATCTGTTATGGCAGGGTCTGGTATTTAGTTGGTGGGTCCTGGTCTATGGTGAGCTTGCTTCTAATGATGAGGTTGAAGGACAGAAGAGGAGGCTTGAGAGAGATTTCTTTGAGAATATGGTTCCCATCAAGTATGAGTTGTAATTGTTTAATGATAACCTGTATGGGTGCCAATGTGGGGTGGTAGGTGACAACTAGGGGTGTGCATTTGGTGTGGTTTTCTTTCCTGTATTGAAGCAGGTTCTCTTAGGGTATTTTGGTGGCCTATGCCATGGTACAGTCTTCTTCTCTGGTGGAGTGTCTTTGTTCAGCAAAGGGAGTTTTAGAGTGTTGATCCTATGCATCCTGGACTTTATCCTTGGGATATATTCTGTTGTATTTGAGTGCCTGGCTGTAAATAACCTATTTCTTGGTGTTTTAGGGTGGGTATGGGATCTATAGAGGTAGATGTGGTGATCTGTGGATTTCTTGTAGTCTGTCAAGATCCATGGCTGAAGTTGATTGTAGTGTCCGGGAAGAGGATGCTGGTGTGGGAGTGTTCTGCAGAGAGTTTTATGCTAGGTGGTGATCATTCAAGTTGTGGTGCAAATCCATGAGGGAGTATAGGTCATTTGTCCAGAGGATGAAAATTAATCTTGTTAATTGCCTTTTATGAAACATGTTGGATCCTGTGATGAAATGTGCAATAGAAGTTAAAGGATTATTATTTTCATTGTTACTATTTATTTTATTTTTGTATTGACATACACTTATCTCTCATGTACCCTCAGTTGCATATAAATATCCAAGTCACTTATAAAATATTTCAAAGAATGAATGCACTTGTGAAGATTTCCTAATCAACAGATGCTTTTTGACTTATTATTTCTTTATTTTCCCAAAGATGAAGTGATGAAATGAAGGAAAGCTTTTGGAAAAGCAATCAGCTGATAAATCCAAGCACCCAGGTCAGAAGACTTGGTTGGGGAGAAACAATTCTGTTGGGTTTTTGATGTTTGGGCTGCTAGTTACTTTCTCCAACTGTTGTGTGTTAATTGATATTAAACCCCCTACAGTTCTTTTGTAAGTTAACCAAAATCCTTATGATGTGCATCTATAAATTTAGTGCCAGATACCTATTAAAACTGAAAAGATCTTTGTTCTTCAGTTGAACATTAGTGGGTAAAGGGAAATATGATCTTACATAACACATACGTATAACTTGTTACCCTGGTTTTTGCCCTGACCTTACTAATATAGTCCAGATGTCCAGGAAAAGGTCCCTTGATAGTAACAAAAAGTATCTGTTACTACAAAGTATGTTATAATGAACAAGATGGGGTAATACATAAGAGGCTCTTATAGTCATTATGTTCTGTAATTGCTGAGGGATAAGTGGTGGTGCAGACATTGTCTGCGATTTATGAAATAATGACCAATTGAAAGATCTTTTTAATTCATTAGGAAGTGCATGTTGCAACAGGATTTCTTAGTAATATAACTAGGATTAGAAATCCCTTTAGTTTATCAATCATGTAAAGTGAGAGATCATACAAAAATTTCATAAGTCATGAAGTAAAGTGAGATATTGAAAAGAGAATACATGATGGGATCAACTGTGGTAAAGTAATTTTTCCCTCCCTTCAAAGGACTTTCATGGGAGTTGGATCAAGTCTAAAGTTTGGTTCAGGTAAATTTTCTCAAAGCTGGGCTAATGAAACAAATTTTGGTGCATACATACATGTTAGAGTCATAAGCTAACAGAGTTACTATCTGCCATGAAGGAGTCCTCAATCCTGTACAGAAAAGTCAGTTTACAAACTCACAATCAGCTTTGATGTAAACAAGGATGCGTTGTGGGCTTAGTCTTCCATCAATTTCTCCATTTCTCTAACAGAGCTATGCAGGCCCTTATGTTGCTCCCTTCATATTGCACTCCTGGATAAGTCTCGGACAGCACCTGTCCCAAAAAAGCAATTTTTCTTTCCATAATATATAATAATCTTGACTGAAAGGTGGGGCACATGTTGTTGCGATAGTGAATGTGATGCTTAATACTACTATCAAATATAGATGCTCTTGAATTATGATGCAAAGAAGGATGATTTCCTTCTACTGAAGAATTGTGCTCTGATTTTCAGTGGGAGTAGGACATGGGTCCTTTGAAGAAACAGCACCAATTATCTGATACGTGCAATTGCACTGAAGAAGATGCCTCATTAACTGCTGTGGTTACCCAAATTAATAGCTCTTTGCCTTTGACTTATTTTCTGTCCTTTTTCCAATAAGCATAGAATAGAACACCAGGGGCCTAATAAAAGTGACCCTAATTAGCTGGTTTTGAGCCTGTCTTTCAAAGAAAGATTGCCGTTGAGTTCATGGAACAGATCACCAAGATTCTCTCTGGACCAATCTCCATTTCCATATGCTTTGAAGATTTAAATTTGCAAACAGTTCCTCATGTATAGAAATAAGTCTCACCAACAATATGAAGTTTGCATTTGTGCTAAAAAATTAATAAAGTAGTATGTAGAAATGTATTTTCCACCATGCAGTACAGTTCAAGAAAATATGTACAAATCACAAAACAAAAATTCACCTTAGGGCATTCTGTTAATTTGAATAGCCAGGTAATAGCTATTATTTCTGACTACATAGAAGATGGAAATAAAATGAACTTTTTGTACAGTGGTAGGAAACTGCCCAGGAACAAAGTACTCTGAATGCCATTAAAGGCTTCCTTACCCCCAACCATTATAGAAAATGATGTTAGAAATTCATCACAATGAGAAATAAAAGCTACGCTTTTAATACAAACCTTCTCCCACTAAAAATATCCCTAATACTAAAACAAAAAAAAAATAGGATTTGGTTATAGCGTGGCTGTCACACTAGCTGGAGTGGGTCATGACCAAGAGTGCCAACCTCAGGGCAGACACCCTAAACTGGTTGTATGCTCTATAATTAGATTTCACCAACCAGTAACAAATGTGAACTCCTGGTTCACTGTAAGAGTATGACCTTGGAGTCACAGAGACTGGACTGCCCAAGGGGACTATCTTTCTACCCAGGTAATCTAGACTTAGTGATAAATGGTCACACCAAAAATCACAAAATATTCAGGCTGCTCCTAGTCCCAAGAGACCAGTCACTTACCCCGGTTCAATTTGTACTTTATCTCACACCAAAGACCCCAGTAGCTAATCTTGCAGTAAACTAATTAAGGATTTATTAACTAGAAAAGAATGTTGAAGGGCTGTCTGCCACCAAGCAGGAATTGGTTATTCAACATGTTCAACTTCCTGGAGGTCTTGGGCCCTTGAACATCATTGATAAGAATGCTGTGGCTTGGCTTGACCGGATTGCATATGCCAAATAAAATAAATAACTAGGAAAAATAAATGAGTTATTTACAGGTCAAAGCGGGCAATATATATTACAAATGAGTTCAAGCTATGGTTCCAAACAGTGACAGTGATGTAGTAATATGTCAGCATTAAATGTCTTTTTAAGGCTGACCCAGGTTGACTCTGGGGATCTTTGCTTTTTGTTTCTTAGCTTCAGCCCTTGTAAGTGTTCAAACAAAAAAGAAATGAAAAATCTTCATGTCAACTATCTTTTTAATTCCCACCTCCAGAATTCAAGCTGATGGGAGGTGCTTTGTCTCACATAGCACTTTCACGGTTGTAAGAGGGCCATTAAACCAGCCTTTGTGTTTGTGTTGTGATGTTCCACAATGGCCCACTTAGTCTTGATATTCTTCTGGATGAGTAGGGGGAGGTATCACTTTTCCTGCCTTGGAACTGTCCCCCAGTTCTGAGCAGGCAGTTTTACAATTATAAAGCAAAACATACATATTACCTTATAGCTCAGGATACAGACATTACAAGTAAGATAAATGCACGCAGCAACTTACAAGCATTTCAGAGTCTAAACACTAAATGTATTCTTACAAGTTCAACACCTGTCTTGAACAATCTGAACATATAACTCAGCTGCTCTGGTTTCTAGCTATGAATTTGTCAGTGCTCGGTTGGTACCTGTTTGACTAGCATCACAATGGCCGTATCAGAAAACAAAGCAAACAACCAACCCCTCCCACTGATCTTTATGCTCTGTTACCACACAACGTGGGTAAATGGTGGGTGTCTTTTTTTTTTTTTTTTTTTTTTTTTTTATAATCTGGTCCAATGTACTTGAATTTCAGTGTTTAAACAATTTCACAAAGTAAGGACCCAATTCTACAAACCCTTACTCGAGCAGTTTCGTTGAAATCAGTAGGGTTACTGGCTTCTAATAATAATGACATTCTTCAGTCTGATATATAGCTTAGATTTCTCAAGAATTCCTTTTTGAAGGAACCAGTTTTGTCACAATGAGGCAGCTATAAAATGTGTCTAGAAATCATCAGATGTTTGAGGCTTTGTCCAGGACACAATCCTAAATTACAGTATATCAAAGTAAACCTGACAGATCAGAGTATCCTTTTAATAAGTCAATTCCTCTTTGTAATTTCTAAAATTAATCCATCACTGGCATTGTTTTTCAGATCTATAGTACACTGTTGTGCACAGCAGATTAGATGGTCCCTAGTTTACAGTCCAAGCTCTTAGTGGGAGTTTTGTCTGACAGAGCACATCAGGCTCAATCCTCCAAAAGCTTTCTACCAGATATAGTGGTTAGTACTATGAGTTGTCCCAACAGTGTTTCCAGGATCAGATTCTGAGGGTATGTCTGTGCTGGAGGTATAATTTTGTAAATAGCAGCTACACTGCTATTTTTAGCATGCTGGCTTGATCAGCTCTAGTGAGGGTATGTACTGAGTGGGAAATTACATCTCCAGCATAGGCATACCCTTAAGTAAGGATGACAAGATTTAGCACAGTAAGAAGAGATTGCAAGAGGAAAACATATTGGCCTATTTGGAATCTTTTTAGTGACTTCTGTAAAGATCAGCACTTCAGTTTCCATAAATACATTTCTAGGTTACCTTGAGTTGAGTTTCTGCTGATTTTAACTTGATCATTATTTCATTCACATTTGCACAATATTCCACTATTGATTTTCATTGTTCTCTGAGCATTTCAGTCACACACTGCTTTATTGGGCTTACTCTCTAGATACCTTCTAAATTCCTAGGCATCTTCACAACTTGCCCCTCCCTTCTGTTTCTTGATTTTGGTAACTGGCATTGATTTTTGTGGTGGGGAAAACTTCAAATGGAAGATTTCTATTGAATCTTAAAGGTTGTGAATCTTATACATTTGCAGAGACTGTCAGTTTTGAAAAAAATATTTTAATGTTAAGGGCTGAAAAATTAGACCCATGGCTTCCTCTCTCTCTACTCTCCCCTGGGACACTTATGAATTTAATATTTTGATGGCACCTTTAATACATGCTTCCTTGTGAGATATTGTGAATCAGAATGGTAGTTCCCTGTGACATACTGTCTTCCCCCACAAGCCTTAATATTATCAGAAGTTAATATAGAAGCTCAGTCTTAATTTTTGTTAGATTTATTTATTTATAGGGCTGGAAAATCCCATATAAATCAGCCTGCTAGTAACACTATCCTTTGCAGGACTGCTTGCTACATCTTTCTCAATCTCTCTAACATATCAAATCTGTCCTTAAATATCTTTCTTTTAGGACACAGATAATTCCACCTTGTTTGACAAGTGCAACCCTATTTTCTTCTGGAAATTGGAAATGAACCTGAATTTCTGTATTTAACATTGCTAATTGTTTTGCGATACAAAACATTTTGTATGAATACTTTGTAATAAATATTCATTGTATTCACACAGGGCTAGATTTGTGTCCTTTAGACACCGCACTAGGAGACCCTCCCTCTCCACAGCCCAGGGCAGATATGTCTCTTGGAGCTAACTGGATCTATTTAAAAACATATGTTACACAAGGTAAGATCTAATTCCAATTAAAAAAAACATGGGCCAAGCTTATCAACTGACTTCATTAGAATTACACTAGGGATGATTTAGCACAGATCTGCATAACACTGTTGCTGTCAGATTAAACCAAAATACTTTATATGGTGAATTAAGTAAAGGTACCAAAGGCACCTCAGGGCTACATGTTGACTCTGTGGAGTTACTTAGATGTAACTGAAATCAGAATCAGTCTATAGATTTCTAGGAAGCTGGTAAATGTCTTATTATTTTGCTGTCTTACTAGCTGTGTATTAGAAAAGAATATCTGTGGTTTTGAAACTCTGGTATGCACTTTATCTACTCCATAGAGATCTTTCCTATATGTCAGAGAAGTGCTGAATCTAGATGAATGAAAGGGAAACACAGCAGAAGTAATCATTTTGCTTGTTGTGTAGTGAGGAATACTCAGTTAATATTAAGGAGGCTATTCCAAGACAGTTTTAATAACTATAATTTGGAATACAAAGTAAAACTCCTTAGGCATTCAAATTTTTCAATATGTGACTCCTACAGTATTTAACATATGAAATGTTTCTACATCTGTCTGAAAATGAAGTCAGCCCACTTTCATGGTGTTAATCACTTTTATTGCATATATTACTTCACAGAATCCAATTTGTCACATAGAAGCCTGCATTTTACAGTATACAGTAGATACAAACCAGAAAAGAACCCTTATTGGAAGGAGAAATGTATTAATTTCTATCAGTTTTAACTACCATGTAATTATCCTCTATAATACTGTCTGAAAGGTAAAAAATGATAAATGGCTGCAATAAAGAGACATCATACATGCGAAATGAAGGTTCAGCAGAGCTCATTCAACCTCCATTTTACGAGTAGTTTGTTTCCGCCACTCAGTTTTATAGATGAGTTCTTCGCATAATCTAGATGAATGGTTCAAACAACGTATGGTTCAAAGGGATTGAAATGTTTTGGGTTTTTTGTTTTTAAATTTGGACACCAGTCGTAAAATTGTGTGGAGGTTTCTGTCTGTGAAACACTTCACAGACACAAACACTCATTGTTAAGTTTTGTCTCCATATGCTAAAACACTTAACTGTTTGTTTTTTTGCATGAAAAGTAAAATACCACCTTAGTCTCACATAGATTATATTTAGACAGATGTTTTATAAATGTTATGGGCCATTTAAACCAAAAATGCGGGCCTTTTATTCACAAGGAGCTATGCTTGGGGAATTGTTTTTCTTTTTTCTCCACTTTTCCTAGCATTTACAAGAAATTATAATTCATCCACATGGGTTATTTGAGTCATGTATTTGGGAAAAGCAACAGGTATTGTAAAAGGAACAAATTCTTTTACAATAGAATGACTGAGGGGGAAAAAAGAAAAGATCTTAGAAAAGTAAATATCCAGTGCTTAAAGAAATTAACTAAAACTAATTCAAGCTGGAAAAATGTGTTCATTAGGCTGCATAATTTATGCAAAGCTCAGTTATGGCTTTCCTACAAGTCCAGAGTATTTCTATCTTAGGTACTGTCATAAATATAAAGGGAAAGGTAAACACCTTTAAAATCCCTCCTGGCCAGAGGAAAAACCCTTTCACCTGTAAAGGGTTAAGAAGCTAGGATAAACTCACTGGCACCTGACCATAATGACCAATGAGGAGACAAGGTACTTTCAAAAGCTGGGGGGAGGGAGAAACAAAGCCCCTCTCTCTGTCTGTGTGATGCTTTTGCTGGAGACAGAACAGGAATGGGGTCTTAGAACTTAGTAAGTAATCTAGCTAGATATGCGTTCGATTCTGATTCTTTTGAATGGCTGAGAAAATAAGCTGTGCTGAAATGGAATGGATATTCCTGTTTTTGTGTCCTTTTGTAATTTAAGGTTTTGCCTAGAGGGATTCTCTATGTTTTGAATCTAATTACCCTGTAAGGTATTTACCATCCTGATTTTACAGAGGTGATTCTTTTTACTTCTATTAAAATTCTTCTTTTAAGAACCTGAATGCTCTTTCATTGTTCTTAAGATCCAAGGGTTTGGGTCTGTGGTCACCTATGCAAATTGGTGATGATTTTTATCAAACCTTCCCCAGGAAAAGGGGTGTAACATTTGGGAGGATTTGGGGGGGGGGGGGAAGACGTTTCCAAACGGACTCTTTACTAGTAATATACTAATTTAAATGTTTGATGGTGGCAGCAATAAAGTCCAAGGGCAAAAGGTAAAATAGTTTGTACCTTGGGCAAGTTTTAACCTAAGCTGGTAAAAGTAAGCTTAGGAGGTTTTCATGCAGGTCCCCACATCTGTACCCTAGAGTTCAGAGTGGGGAAGGAACCTTGACAGGTACTTATATCACAGTACATCTATAGTATCTGAGTGCCTCACTGTCTTTAATATATTTATCTTCATAATGCCTCTGTGGAGTAGGGAAATGCAACTATCCCCCATTTTTTACAGATGAGGAACATAGACACAGAGAAAATAAGTGACTTGCCCATGGTCACCTAGGAAGTCTGTGGTGGAGCAGGAAACTGCACTCAGGTCTCACAAATTCTAGGTGATTCCCCTATCCACTAGCCCATAAACCCTCATCCGTGGACAGTTGTTCTGCTGTAGATGCTGCCCAGGAGCCAGATTATGATGGCATCACAAGCTACTCCCTAGCTTCCAGTTCCAAAAGGGAAGCAATCGACACCAGCCCTACTCTTGATGCATATTACTTCCTCCTCCATGCTGCCTTAGATGTGTTCACTGGTATGTGTGCAGGTTTGAGGATAGAGACAAGGTTTCGTCCATGCTGCGCTCCTGCCTAACTCCACCACCATTCATCTGTGCAGGAAGCAGAATAAGTTACCCCACAGTAGCTACTCTCTCCTCTTTGCTAATACCTGTGAAAAGAGTAGCCAATGCAGAGGATTAGGTGGTGCCTTTGATTCCTTAACTCCCATGTGTGGATACATAGGGTAACTTAACGGTCTCACTCTCAAAGCATGCAGATTGTCTTCCTCCAATAGGCAACTTTATTACTTTACAAATTGTGGTCTCAATCATGCCTTGAACTGTGAGTGGTAGCTTCAGGGGCATTGTGCCTCCTTGAAATACCTATCCATTGGTACACCTCTTGCTTACTGCTGGCCGGGAGCCATCGCTCTTTCCCTCCCACCCCTCTCCTAGCCAGTCAGTCATGTGATCCTGTTTCAGACAACAGATTGGTAGTCAAAACTCAAACAATTGTATTTCCCAGATGCCTGGTTAATAATGCAAAAGAGGAAGTGCACGTGATCCTATCCCAACCTACTGTGGTGCATAAAGAAAGTCTGGTTTGATTTATAGTTGCATTGGTTTGCATCTAAAAACAGTGGTGTATCTCATGATGAAGCAAAACAAATAGAAAATCTAACTATCTATTAATGTTGCATCAGAGAGCAGGAAGAAGAATTTGGTGGTTAAGAGAATTCTGTGGCATTTTTGTCTTTAGAAACTGTTCATTTAAATCCTGAGGCAAACAAAGGGACTGATCCTTCTATGTTATGCTCATGAATAGTTGGACTCACTGATGCTAATGGACTTACTCATGTGAGTAAGGGTCTGCAGGATTTGATTTACATTTGAGTGGCAAATGAGAAAAAGCATAACGTTTTCTACACAGAAATATCTCCAAGCCCTAATTCTCTGAGGTGCTGAACTCCTGTGAAATGTGGAGTGCCTTCAAATCCTATTGATTTATGCAGGAATTAAGGAAACATGGTATCTTCCAGGATCTAGCCCTCTGTTGGTAGTTCTTGTATTTTCTCTTCAGTAATCTTTCAGTGTGATCTTAATAGTGTGATATTTTTTTTTCCCCCCTCCTGTCCTGTCCTATTCCAGAAAGTACAAAACACTGTCCCATTTGTAGGATAAATCCCCCTTGCCTTCTGAAAGCTAAACATAATTGATTCCAAGGGCAACAATTCTCCAATCAAATTCAGCGGGAGCTACCTCTACCACCCAGTAAATAAAGAAGACCATTTACATCTGTCCTCTGATGCTTTGGATCAGCCAAGCAGTTCCACCTTCATAATTCTCATAGCTGAAGAATTGACCCATTGAAATGTTTGGGACCAATTAGACTGTATCTCAAGCCAGAACTACTGGCACTTTGTGCATTCCCATAAATTGTTTCAGTGTAAGTTTTTCAGTCTGACATTTCCTTTAAATTCAGTACAATTTTGTGACATACTGTACAGACCTGGAGAAGTAAAACTTCTTTGGACTTTGAAATATTGTGTCTGTATGAGATTAACAAAGGTGGTTGTGTATGTATATTTAATTCTCCATTCTGCCAAGTGTATTTCTAACCTCATTTCTGACTGCCAAGCAAGTGAGCTATTTTGGAGTAGTTTACATATGCCTCATAAAAGCTTGTTTTTTTTCTTGCCTCTCTAGGGAAGCTGTTTAAGGCCTTGATTCAGTAAAGCACTTAAACACGTCTTTAAATTATGTGTTTGTCTTTTGCTGAATCAGAGCTTAAAATGATAATAACTAGTGCTTATGTCACACTTTACATCAATAGATGGCAAAGCGCTTTACAATACAGGTAAATCTCATTATCCCCATTAATTTTTAGAGGACATGCTTTAGGCCTTGACTATAAACAGTTATACCAGTTAACAGAAATCTGTTTTTAAACCAGTTTAGTTAAACTGGTATGAAACTCTGTTTAAGAGTGACTGACTTCAGTTTTGCTTAAAACTGTTCTTAACTGACTTAAGTTAAATTGTTATAAGCAGAGTTTATATTAAGTATCTGCACAGCGTATGAACTAGCTTAACTAAATTGGTGAACTTTAGGTAAACCCGTTGAACTTGCATGTAAAGAAACCTGCACAGTGTCCAGGGGCGGCTCGACCAATTTTGCCACCCCAACCAGTCGCCACCGAATTGCCGCTGCCACAACAGCGGCGCATCTGCTGCCCAAAAGCCGCTGTGGCGGGAAGAGTGACGGAGCTGCCGCCGAATTGCTGCGGCAATAGCTAGGGACTCCTCTGTTGAGTCATGTTGTTAGCTGCTTAAACATTGCATGTGGTTACAATGTAATTATTTCTGAGTCCTACCACTACGTGGCCTCAATTAGCTCCAGTAAGATTACATAAAAGGGTCTGGAACCTCTTTCAAGGGATACACAGAAATCTAGAATGTGGGATAGAGAGGTACTGCATGGAAAACCTTAGGAGCAGCAAAACTTGTGGAGGAAGTTTAGACTGAGTTTCATGTTCATCAATAAAGCTGAATTATAGTGAGGCGGTAAACTTGACCTATATACATTATGTCTATACTCTTTTCAGAATACATTATGAACGCCACCTGCTTACTGGTCAAAATGAAATGTATTTACTGTTATGATTCCAAAGGTTATTTTAATGAAGTGTCTGGCTTAATTATGGAGAAAGTTATTTTGAATTTGGAAACCTTAATATATTTTCTATCTTGTCAAAATGATTTAGGAGGTTGTGGTGTCTCACTTTATGCACCTGGCCAGCTTAAAGCAAAATAATAATAATAATAAAAAAAAACTGTATTAAACCTGGAACCATTCTACATGTGGCCTATGGGACTTGTAGTACTTTCAGTTTGGTATTAGATGAGGGCCTCTGGCTAAGAGGAAAATGTAGGACCAATTATCTACTAAGAGGAAATCCAAGCCCACAACTAAATTTCTTGGGAAAATTACTCAAAACTCTCTCAGGGAAAAGACCTACAGAATTTAATATGGATAAAGCCAATAGTGTTCTACAGAAATTCCTTTTACAAATCTATAGAACTTACTATAGAATTATGTCTTTTTTGTATTATTTAGTTTTGTTTTTGTCCATATTCTAGAATTCTATAGAAGGAATATAATTTTATATTAAATATTATAGAATGGGCCAAAAATCTATAGAAAAGTATTAATTTTCTATTACAGTTGAATGGGTTCTTCTATAAAGGATTCTTAAAAACGAAAAAAAGAAATAAACTCCAGTTTCATTATGCTGGTAAATATTATAGATGGGGCTGGTAGAGCGACTTATTGTTAAGGTTGCCTAATGGTTCCCATTACAAGATCCTGTTTTTTGTTGCTCATAACTTGCCATGCTTTAGTCATTTGGGTTGAATTGTTTTGTACTGGATGTCTACCTCAGACTGAATTTATTTTAAAAATTTTTTACTCAAAATGGTTCAGCTGTGTCTGAGAATGTCAGGTGTTTCTGAGAATGATGGGCATTATTTTGCCCTTTTAAAAAATGTGGTGACCTTTGAAAAGCTCTGGCATCCCCATGCTTTAGAGCAGGCACTTGAAATTGAGCAGTAGGGTGGCCTTTGTATCAGGGATGTGGGGTTTTTTCAATCCATGTAAAAATCTGTTGAAATGTGACTGTTATAAGCCTCTGAAAAATCTCAGTTTGTACATGCTCAGTAAAGACTTGTTAGATTTTTAGCAGCTAAATTCCCCAAAGATTGCACCTGCGCTGGACAGGAATGAACATGACTTCCCTTGAACTTGCAGCTCTGGGTTTCTGTGGGCTAGGCTGGGTCCAGGCACCTGACCTGAGAACAGGAAGCCTACCTTTCCTGGGCTTTCAGTTACCTCCCTGCTAGTGCCCAGGTAGCATGGGGAAGGAAGCTGCTTGATCTGAATACAGAGAGGACCTGTAGCAGAGAAACAAGGGGGAGTAGTTTGAGGCAAGGAACTGGGAGGCGGGAGAGACTGAGACTGTAGGCTGGAAGTGGTGTGGAGAAGGAAACTGAGATTGGGAGGAGGAGCAACTGGCACTTGATTGGCAAGGAGACAGAAACTGAGAACCAGTGGGATGGAGTGGGGGAAGAAGTTGAGGGAGGGGAAGAACTGAGACTGTTCCAGTCTCTGTGTCCAGCCAAGGAGCTAGTGGGGAAGTGATGGCTAGAGTGGATTCTGAAATTTGGAAGAGGAGCTCAGGGAGGTTGAGCAGGGACTCAGTATGGATGGAAAATGTGGATGAGGTGGGGGTGACAGGAAGGTGTGGTTAAGGTAGGGCAGAGAGAGAGACTCAATGTGGAGCCAGGACTGAGGCTAGCTAGGAGTTGCTGGACAAGGAGACTTGGAACAAGGACCTGGGGATTGAGAGATAAGGCAACTGGGAATTGCAAGTCATGAATGAAACTGAGACGGGGAGGTCAGATGGGTGAGATTAGCATTGGGATGAGAAGCATGAGGAGTGAAGACTGGGACTGGCTAGGTAAGGAAAATGGAACTGGGACTAGGACCCAGGGATGGGAAAGACAGGACTGGAACAGAGCAGAACAGGTCATACTTGGGAGGAATGGGCAGAAGAGTCTGTGCCCACTCTCCCCTTCAGGGCCTGGAATGGAACCCAAGAATCCTAAATATCACCTTTCCTCTGCTGTCAGCAAATATCTGTGAAGCCCAGTGGCAAAGGTCCCATCCCCATAAGGGGGGGATCCCCACCCCCACCCCCATTTTTTTTCCACAGTATGCATCCGATGAAGTGAGCTGTAGCTCACGAAAGCTCATGCTCAAATAAATTGGTTAGTCTCTAAGGTGCCATAAGTCCTCCTTTTCTTTTTGCGAATACAGACTAACATGGCTGTTACTCTGAAACCCATCCCCATAAGGTTCACATAAGGGATGGCAATCTACTATTGCTCTAAGTTCCTCTTTTAGCTCAAGGGGCAGAGATCTGTGCACTGGATATATGGTATTTGAGTTCTACCAAGGCTGTCTGGTGGAACAGAAGTGCCACCTCTATAGAGCCCAGCAGAGCCAGGTTCAAGTCCCATGAATCCTCACACTCGTCACTTTACACGTCCGCTTCCATCTAAGAATCTTTCTCAAGCTTTTGTGTGGTACAAGTATCCCTATTGTACAGAAGAGGCTTTGTCTTGCAAAGTGCTTATAAAGATCCTTCGGGGTCTGTGACATGAATTGGAGGAGTACAGACCCTTTGAGAATGCTCTCTGTACATCACAGGTTTGGGGCTTGTCCAAGGTCACTGAAGGATTGTGTGGCAGGACCAGGAATAGAACTCAAGTCTCCTGACCTCCAGTCCTGTGCCACAGCCACAAAATAATCCTTCATTTGTAGTTACAAATGAATTATAACCATTTCAATTATAATGCCCTCCTCCCACCAAAAAGAAATTGCATATCTGTACCGTCTCTCATTAAACACTGGGTTAAAATTCCATTGTCATCTGTAGGAAAGGTCTTCCCTGTCTAAATGTGCTTCAATCTTCACAAAGAAAACATGAGAAAATCCTTTCACGAAAGAGAAGTTTAACTGAGTCTGGGTGGCTTACAATACCAAAACATTTTTTTAAAAAAATGGAGGCACCGCCACATCTCTTGCTTTGCTTTGTAGTCAAGATGAAATGGATGCCGCTGCTGTACTTTGACATTGTCACTGTTGCTGTATTCAGTACTTTGAATGCTTTTGAGCTTTCCTGAGACTTGTTTTCTAGCAACATAAAGGAATGAGAACATCAAAAAGCTAAGAAATCACCAAGTGACAAATTCAGAGGTGATATGTGAGGTGCTGTAAGTCAGGCTACATTACATTGCACACACGTACACTAGCTCTCACCGAGCTAGCATGAGTATCAAATAGTAGCGTAGCCACTGATAGCCCAGGAAGTGGCAGCAGTGGCTCAGTTTAGCTGTGCCAGGTAGAATACATCCCCATGCGATTCAGGCAGGTTCGTATTCAACGTAGCAAGTCCTGCCACTGCCCGTGTTACCGGGGCTACACTGCGATTTATACTCGTGCTCGCTCAGTGAGAGCTAGCGCGAGTATGCGTACGCAAGCTGTGAATCACATCTCTTACTCATAGTGTAGCTGTAGCCTAAGTTGGGGTACATTGAATATCGAGGCGGTGGAAGAAGATGTAAGTTGGAGGGAGGGTTACTTTAACTAACAACTTACACAGAATCATAGAAATGTAGGGCTTGTAGAGATCTCAACGTCATCCAGTCCGTCCTCCCACGCTGAGCAGGACCAAGTATACCTGGACCATCCTGACAAATGCTTGTTCTTAAAAACCTCCCATGACTATGATTCCACATGCTGCTTTTGACCGATTTTCATGCTGTGCTCCTCTCTCAGGATGTGAGTTGCTCCGGCTTAGACTCCCAGTTCTAAGCGTGTGTCTACACCGCAGCTGAGAAGTGTAATTTCCAGCTTGTGTAGATGTACATGTACTAGCTCTCCTCCAGCTAGCACCTAAAAATAGCAGTGGGGCCAGGGTGGGCTGGGCAGTGGCTTGGGCTAGCCAACTGAGTATGTACCCAGGAGGTCAGGTTACCAGTTTGGTAAGGGGGTATGAATCTAAGGTAGCCTGAGTTGCGGGAAGTAGGATGCAAACAGCGCTACATACATGCTGAAGGGACCATATGTTGTAAATTGTACTTAGGCTCAGCTCTGAATTTGACCCTGAGTCTGAGCATCCAATAGATGGAGTCTCCCAAATGCACCCACTACACTATATTATTATTGGAGTCAAAGAACACTCATTTTAAATCTAATCCCCTTGTTTTCTTTCTTTAAGGAAGCTTTTTTGTAACTAAATCTGATTAGTCACCAGATACAGTGATTCTCAGACTGCTCCAGCTGAGCATGGGGTGTTTGGATCAGCCTCAGTGCTGCATAAAGGAAAGTTGCAATCCAGCCCAGAAATAAAGCGTTCATCTAACTCAGATACAAATTGTTGACTGTCAAGGGTTGGAGGACATAGAGTAGAGCAGATAGCTGGACTAGGTGGAAGAGGTCTGATGAGTGGATCAGAAAAGGGGTATCACATTCAGGGTGACACTAGAACTCTACTAGCAGCTGCAGCCAGAGCTGTCTTCCAGAATATTGCAGGCCAGCACAATCTGACTGGACAGTCACCAGTGCTTCACCGGGACCAGGACTGGTTGGTGAGATCTTTCACTGCATCTGCTAGTTAAACACAAAATGAAAGAGTAGATTGTCCCTGCAGTTTCAATTGCATATCTTGGTATTCTTTATATTTTGTTTTACCCTACCTCCCATGTCTTAAATATGACACATCTGTTAATATAGAATATTAACCCTTTGCACAGCTGCATCACATTGTTGACTCCATGGCAGTGGGTATAATAGGCAAAGGGAAGCTGTGCCAGCCCTAGTGCAGCCGGTCCTGCACCTGGGCCAAGGTGTGCTGCTTCCCCTCCTTGCTCTGATCCTTCCCGGAGGCTCCCATGGCTGGCTGTTGCTGCCTGGTGAGTCTTCCTCCTCTGCTCTCCTCTCCTCCACCCTACCCCTTTGGTGGTCCCCAAGGCTGCGGGGCATGGTGTGTGTGTGTGTGTACGCATGCGAGCAGAAGGTGGTGGAATGAGGAGGCATGGGGAGGGGATTTCTGAGTATCTTTACAAAAGTGAAAAAACCTTCCAGAGACCTAGTAGCAGATCACTGAAACTGTTAAAGGGCCATTATAGTGGTAATGAAGCCATTTAACAGGTGTTTGCCAATGCCCAGGAAGCCTTTGGCTTTTATATTGTAGGAAAATATGTTTCTGGGGTTAAAAACAGTTTCCAAAGGATCTGTCAGTTATTCTCTGTACCCAGCAGAAGTAACTGCAAACCAGGCTCAAGGAGGAGCTGACATAGCCAGTGAGTTTATTTCTCAATCTAGTCATTTTATTTTAACCCAGTTTAAATGAGGCTGGCAGGGAATTCTGTGTAAGAAAGATTATTAAACTACTGCCTTAATGTAGGCTGTCAATGACAAACACTTTTTCAAAAGGAGAAAATAGGCTTCAGTTTGGCGCAGTTAGTCTGGCTTTTTCTCTCTCTCTCTCTCTCTATACAGCGAACTCCGCGCCACACAGAGGAGAATCGTCTGGCAATTGATCTGTATCTGTTGCCTGTTCAGTTCCCTTGTGGAATGTTATTGGTGCTTTAAGGTGAAATGGGGAGAGGGCTGCAGGGCAGCAGGGGAGGCAGCAGCAAGGTGAGCAGGTGAGTTGTGAGCCAGCTGCACAGCGGATGTGTGTGTGTGTGTGTGTGGGGGGGAGGGGGGGGGGGCGTCTGATGAGGCGAGGAGCAGGTGGGCAAGTGGCAGGCAGGGGAGGAGGTGAGCAGAGAGGGGAACCTCATGGGGGAGTGTGAAGAGGTGAGTGGCGAGTCAGCAGCAAGTGGAGGCAGGCCCTGGGGTGGAGCATGGGTGGAGTGTGGGCAGGGCTGTGGGTGGAAGAGGTGAGACCAGGAACTAGCCTTCCCCAGGGGAAATTTCACCCACTGCCCAGGGTTGACTTCATATTCAATTGGTGATCCACTGTACCCCAGATCCTCTTCAGCACTACTACCTCCTACCCACTTATTCGCCACGTTGCAGTTGTGCATTTGATTTTTGCTCCCTAAATGTAGTACTTTAGTGAATTTCATCCTGTTCAGTTCAGACCAATTCTCCAATTTGTCCAGGTCATTTCAAATTCTAATCCTGTCTTCCAAAGTGCTTGCTACTGCTCCTAGCTTGGTGTGATCCACAGATTTTGTAAGCATCCTCTCCCCTCTATCGTGTAAGTCACTAATGAAAATATTGAGTAGTACAGCACCCAGAACTGACCCCTGCAGAACCCCACTAGATACGTTCTCTGAGTTTGAGAGCAAGCCATTGATTACCACTCTTTGAGTATGGTCTTTCAACCAGTTGTGTGGTTTATTAGGCAGCAGGTTTAAAAAAAACAAAAGGAAGTATTTCTTCATACAACACACAGTCAACCTGTGGAACTCCTTGCCAGAAGATGTTGTGAAGGCCAAGACACTAACAGGGTTCAAAAAAGAACTAATACATTCCTGGGGGATAGGTCCATCAATGGCTGATAGCCAGGATGGGCAGAAATGGTATCCCTTGCCTCTGTTTGCCAGAAGCTGGGAATGGACAACAGGGGATGATGGATCACTTGATGATTACCTGCTCTGTTCATTCTATCTGAAGCACCTGGCATTGGCAACTGTCAGAAGATTGGATACTGGGCTAAATAGACCATTGGTCTGACACAGTATAGCCGTTCTTATGTTGTGCACCCATTTTATAATAATTTAATCTAGATCACATTTCCCGAGTTTCCTTATGAGAATGCCCTATTGGACTGTGTCAAAAGCCTTGCCACCCCTGCCCCAAAGTGCTTATAATCTAAGACAAGTGCCATGCGACAGGAGAGGAAAGGGGATATATGATATTTTTCTCTACGTACATATATTTTCATAGGGATAGTTTACACATACTCTATCTGCCTCTCAGCCTAGCCATCATTAATTGACTGGTTTTTTTTATAGGCAGTGTTGTAACTGGTTTGGCCCCAGCATATTAGTGAGACAAGGTGGGTGAGGCAATATTTTTTTATTGGACCAACTTAGGTTGATGAGAGAGACAAGCTTTTGGGCCTACACAGCTCAGGACCTGAAGAAGAGCCATTAGTTGGTTGGGCCAGGTACTGTTGGTGAAGCACAGATGGTGATGCAGTGACTTAGTAAAAGACTAAACCAGATGAATAAAGAGGGACAGAGTTATGGAGGACTTGAAGTTTGATATGGTGAAACAGAGGGATCAATAGATGGATTTAGCATTCTTTGGCTTTATAAAATTCTCTGAAAGGGATGCCTCGCCTTAGTGCTGCGGCGTGGGCCAAGGGATGTGCTGGCCACCGCTTTTCGCAGCCCCCATTGGCCTAGAATGACGAACCACGGCCAGTGGGAGCTGCGACTGGCCGAACCTGCAGCTACAGGTAAACAAACCATCCCGGCCCACCAGCAGATTTCCCTGATGGGCCACATGCCAAAGTTGCCAATCCCTGATCTAGGCCATTTAAAAGAGTGGCATAATAGGTCAACTGGATGACCCCTCTCCTGGCCTCTGAGATGGAATTAATTAATCCCTTTTGGGGCCCTCTCTTCTGATGTCTGCAGTATGAAAGGAGAAAGAGAAACATTAACCCCCCTTTCATGGACCCTCCAGCCAAAAATTCCTCTCTTTTTTAAAAAATTGTGGTTGTTCAGTACACAGTGCTGGGAATTGGGGAATTCAGGAGGACGAACCTGGGGGCTTTTTAACTCCCTCACCTCCTGACATCAGAAGGCAGATTTTTTTCCTCCTTGCTCCATCTCTATTGTTATGGCTGATAGACCTGCTTCTCCCTTAAAAAGAAAGGGGGTATTTCAAATGGACACGTGGCCTGCTTGTCACACTCCCCTACCCATCCACTCATTCTGCAGCAGTGGATCAAGAAAACAGTCCCAGCCTGATCCACTGTGGGGATGAGAGATGCGTAACAGAGTACTAGGCTTTGGTGAAAATCCACCCCGTAGCAGATAATGGGAAGTACAAAGATCTGGCGTGGCTGGGTTAATGACTCTAATATTTATGCTAGTCCACAAATACATTATGCATACTTATATAATGATGATGGAGTCTCACATTGATGTTGACATACGAGGATTCAGCAAACAATATAGGTGCGCATGTATATGTGAGGTCAGACCAATGCGAGAACCTCAAACACGTTTACACTGGGGACAGAGAAGCTTGTCCATGATCTCCTGTATCCTTGCTTGTGCAATTCACATTTTTCACATAAGATGTTAATGTGCTTTGCTTCAAAGCAGTTAATGCAGATCTGCCTCCACCTTTCTCTGCTTTGGGCTGTTGCTTCAAGTTTAACTTCAGCGTGTCTTGGTATCATTTGTGCAGACCATCATGAGAACATGCCTTGCTTTAGATGGCCATAAAATATGGTTTTGGGTATTCTCGAGTCAGCCCACTAAAGAGATGCTCAGATCAACACAGTTGAACTTTAATGCGCATGCTTTGAATGCCAAACATCGAA
This sequence comes from Chelonia mydas, assembly GCF_015237465.2. Lineage (NCBI taxonomy): Eukaryota > Metazoa > Chordata > Testudines > Cheloniidae > Chelonia > Chelonia mydas. The sequence continues at coordinate 158,075,866 of NC_057850.1, forward strand.
CAATGATTAAGGATTTCAATACTGGGAATCTTGTTACACCACTTGGCCCTGCAAATGAGCTGAAAATACCATGAATGGAATTGATTCAGTTTCCAAATGTGGTGGTAATACGTTGTCCATGCCTCACAACCACCTAGAAGCATCATGAGTCTGTCAATAGACATTTTGTTTAGGGACATCAAAATAAGCACCGTTATTCCATAAGCAGTGTGACAGCATTCCAAATACAAAGCTGGTCTGGGCTATATGATGGGTAATCTCATAATCAATTATGGCATTCTGTGACCGCATACATAAGGCTAGAAGGGCCTCCTCTAGTCTAACCTCTTGTATCATACAGGCCATACGGTTTCATCCAGTTACTCCTACACTGAGCCCAATAACTTGTGTAATGATTTCGCTGTAAAAGAGAAAAACAGCTAGACCCAAAAGCCAAATGCATGCATGCAGCCAGGTAAATGGGCCATGTGCATAGGACATGTTTGGGGGTTTAGTGGAGAGAATATTATTCAACCTCATCTACATTCTGGCCCAGAGTAGCTACTCAGCCATTCCTCTGTCTCAAGGCTATAGTAGTCAGTCTTCTAAAAGTGTCCTTTGACCAGTGGGTCCATGGATGCACTGGCCATGCCTCAATCCTCCCGATACCCAAATAATTCCTTGCACTGCTATATAAAAGGTCACTTAAGATCAGTGCTCCATGGTGTTCTAAGAAACTGAGGCTTTTCTGTACAGTTTCTGTGCACTGGGACACCTCTTGAAACAGATTCTCTCCTTTCTCCTCTCAAAAGGAGTAGTCGGCCATTACCAAACAGTCAGCATTCATTTACACTGGTTTGTACTTTCTCTGACACTATGATTTTATTTATTTATTTTTCTTCCTTTTTCTTTGCCTTTGCCTACCATATAATTGTACATACAATAACAGATTGAGGGGAGTGAGAGGAAACAATCCAAACACTGCAGTGTTGTAATGTTGGAAATGCTGTAAACAATGAACTGAGCTAGCGATGGATATGCTGAGTTTTTTGTGTGTGTCTATCTGCCTAGCTCGGCTTCTTAAGGATGCCTATCTGGGCACTTGAGTGTCCTGATACTTGTACAAACACCCAGTAAAAGAAATTTAAATGCACACTGTGAACCAAACATGAAGTAAAAAACAAACATATTTCTATAACTTAAATCAGCCACGAAGATTTCTTTTCTCAAATTTTGGGAAACAATTTGCTCCCACAGTTAGATGTAGGAGTTACTAAGAGAGGCACTGACAGACCTCTAAAAATAACAGTGCTAGTGAGCACCACTTCAATTGTAATAATTTAAGTAATAATACAGTAATATCCTGTTTGTGATCTAGAGTGAAATGGAGCTGACTGTGCTAAATAAACCTGAACTAATTAAGTCTGACCCACACAATTTAGTGATGTTTTGTTTCACATTCAAATGGTTTTGATTTATACTGCGTTCAAGAAAACAAAGCAAAGGAAACAGAAGGCCATGCTGTTAATTACTAGCTTTCTGGCATAATAAATGCTGGGAGGGCCATTGTAAATTAAGCATCATCCATCATATTTTAATTTCTCACATTGATACAAAGGTATAGCATTGGATAAAGTGATAACCATTAAAAATAATTACCATTTCAGTTAAAATGAATGTTATCATGGTACTTGCAGCTTTCTAGTACTTAGAAATGTTAATTCTAATTAAAATATTTATTATATATACATTCAGGTCTGGGGGAAATGAGGAGGAAAATCCTTCTTTGCTGATCAGATCAAAACAATTTGGACCAAGCGTATACATATAAATCTAGCCCCAGCTTTTGGCTGAAGCACAAGTGACCAAGTACAAAAGAATATCAAATTCAAAAACCTTTCCAACAGCCATATCCACAACACCCACATCAAAGAGGCAGGGAAGGAATGATATGAAACGAGATCTTTGTTTCCCAACGTCTGCAGGCAATGGAGAATGGACCTCTGCAGTACTCTCTGACAGGAAGATTTTGTTCTTGAAAACTTTCTGCTAAAAAGGTAGAACCGAGTCAAAAAGGAAAACTCAGTAACATGTACCTATTCATATGATTATCTGCAGTTCCAAGTCAAGTTCCAGTGATTGACATTTCTTTTGCTAGAACTTGGTCTAAACATACCAACAGCCAGATTAATGTTTTGCTGTTTACAGCAAGATCCTGATCTCAGTTGCACCAGTATATATGCAGAATAACTCCACTGGAATTGCATTAGCCTAACTGAGGTTAAAAATAGCCCTTAGTTTTGTTTTTAATTAATCTGATGGGTATTACTGCCTATCACTTTTTGTAATTTGCATAATGTGAGCCTGCATGCAACTTCAATAACGTCACTGGGGTTGCACGCATGTGAAAGAACACAATTTGTCCAATATATTGATGGATTACACAGGATATATAAACTGATACAAGTGAGCGGTCATAGACAGGCTGTTTCTTTAGTGGGACAGGGTTGATTTGTATGTATTCTGGGACTCAATCTTGGTTACCCTAAAGCCTCTTGGCAATGTAAAGGGGATTTAAAGTGGGCATACATTATATTTCAGAGCAAATATAACTTATTCCCAGTTTAAATATACTAGAGCAGTGGAAAGTGGCCTTGTCTTCACTGCGTGCTAACTCCAAGTTCAACGTCTCTTTTCACCTTTAACACAGTTTTCATTCACACATCCACATGCTGCAATCAGTGCCACACAGTGAGGCAAGTACCATGCTGTAAACTGTCAAGCAAACCACAGGGTAGCTTCTACCACATTTTGCACCTTCTAGGTTAATGCAGTGAATATGTGCAGCCACAGGCACCCACAAAATCGAGACATATGGTCCTCCAATCCCTCCCATGATATAATTGGGCCCCTATTTCTGTGTACTACCTTGCCATCTCCCTATGCTCTGACCCCTGACTAGAAGGGGTTAGTGGTCTAACTTCACAGTCCTACCCTGCAGTGCAGGGAGAAGATAAAGGAGCTCAAGGTAAGCTACCAGAAGCACAGCTCTGGTGGTGCGCTGGCAACCTGTCCATTTTACAATGAAATGAATGCTGTTCTGAGCACCCATGTAAGCACAGAAACCCATAGCAGCATGGACTCCTCTGTGGAGCCAGAACAGATGAGGGGTTCAGAACTTGGATATCTGTGAAGACTTGCCCTCCAGCCTGCCTCAGCCAGCCAACAAAGAGACGGTGAGGTGGAAGAGGCAAAGGGGTGTGTCTCTAGCCTTAGAGATGAGTTTGGCTCTGCTTTATAGGAGCTGCTCCCTCATACATCCCCCCCCTCCACCAAATTGTGCTTTTGGGGGAGGAAGTTTCCCACAATGAAGAAAGAGTGGAGAATTCAGTATCTCAGGCTGGTAAGATGGAGGCTACCATCTTTGTTGTTAGGAATGATATTATGAAATATTTGAGAGGAGTTTTAGCCTATAATCCTAGTGCTTCCACTTCAGTTATGGGCAGATGCAATGCCATTACACTCATACACCCTCCACCCCACTCCCTCTCTCCCACATCATGCTGTTGAAAATGGTGGAAAAGCGGGGAGAAAATGCAAAGTTGAACTTTACAGTGGCTGAATGCAGTCGCTTTTTTAAATTAAAAAGCATTAATATACAATGGCCAAAATGTAATTTTTCATAAAACTTCCCTTAAACCGCTCAGTACCATCTCAAACCACCTGCATGTTTAAAAAAAAAACAACAAAAAGCCCAACAACCCTGATATTTGTGCAGAAGTCAGTTTATTGCTGATTGGATTTTATCCGTTCTCGACAGGTTTCAGAGTAACAGCCGTGTTAGTCTGTATTCGCAAAAAGAAAAGGAGGACTTGTGGCACCTTAGAGACTAACCAATTTATTTGAGCATGAGCTTTCGTGAGCTACAGCTCACTTCATCGGATGCATACTGTGGAAATCGCAGAAGACATTATATACACAGACACCATGAAACAATACCTCCTCCCACCCCACTCTCCTGCTGGTAATAGCTTATCTAAGGTGATCATCAAGTTTGGATGGGCTATTACCAGCAAGAGAGTGAGTTTGTTTGTGGGAGGGCGGAGGGTGAGAAAACCTGGATTTGTGCTGGAAATGGCCCAACTTGCATTTCCAGTCCAGTCACTTATCTGTTCATCTGTCACAAGATGCAGAAGGATTTCCTTAGCATAAATAGAAGGTTTAATTCCCAGTGCCTGGAATAACTGGCCTTTCTTCTGAAGCAGCACAATATCTTATAAGTTTGCAGCAGCCTGAAAAGGGTGCAACAATCACCATTGCTGTGGTGTTTTCAGTAACTGGCATTCATTTCCTTCCCTGCTTCCCCTCTCCCCCACGCCCCAGTGTTTTGGTTAGCTGGAAAAGTCGAATTGACTCAACATTTCTTCTCTTGAGATTAACTCCTTTAGAAAAGTTCTCAGCAGACAGAAATTTGATGGAAGAATGAATAAGGAATGGGAATAGCATTTTTTTAATATAAAATTTGTTGTTTTTCCCTTGTGGCTGCATAAACTGAGAATAAAATTGTATGAATCCAAATGCACTTCCTCCCCTCCCCCCCCCAGCCCCCATCAGTCGGGAACAAATGCAACACTTTTAGACCGCAGGAACAAGTGCAACTATGACACCATGTGGTGTCACCAACATGATATCTGAATTTGAAGGCAAAGTGACAGAGGAGCAGGAATGACTTGATAATGGATCAGAAAAGCATATGGAGTTAGTGGAGAAGCAAAGAAAGGAGGACAAGGAATGTGAAGAGACATAAAGGAAGGAGGAGACTGGGACTGAGGCGATGCTAAGGAATGAGATGGAGCTGCTGTCAGAGTACCTCTGCGATGATGATGACATGAGGCGACAAAATGTCAAGTTTCACAGGGATATCTTAGACTATTCAGGGGCATAAGCCATGAGAGAGAACCGCCAAGAATCATGAACCCCATGGAATTGCCTCTACGTTTCACATGTATTCCTAAATACGCAGCACAATTTCTGGGGGAGCCAATTAATGAGACATGGGCCCTCAGGCCATCAGTAGTATCAGCATTAATCCACACCTGATCCAATGCACCAGAAAGAGAACAGATACGGTAAGGATATGTATAGACCTTTTGAGTGATAAGGTTTTATCCTGTCTTACGCACATTATTTTGCCAAGTTAGAGCAGCTGCTCTGCCCATTCTTTTAGTATCAGTGAATGTCAGTAAAGGTGAAGAGGGAGAAGTCTTTATTTCTTTAATGCATGCATAAACACTACATCTGAACACAAGGCAACAGTCTTAGTGCACTATCCAACAGTCCCAAAGTGTCATGCAACCCCCTTATTCAGCCCCATCGTACTTGCCATGCAGCTTGAATATGCGAGCACAAATGGCATCCTTCACACCTTTGTGGTAAAAGACCCTGTGGCAGTAAAAGGTTCATTTGTTGGTTGTCTATAAGTACACCCTGAATTGTAATTGTCAGCAACCCAATCCATCACCAAATTCCACACCCCCTATTAATTAATTAATTAAATTATTAATTAATTGTTCTCATAGTGCAAAGCACCATAGCATTAAACCACAATGAACAGTAAACACCACACACAGGAGTCGCTGGCCAGCAATCCTCCTCCATGTTTCATGATTTTCACACAGCCTTGAGCAGCATGCTACACTGCATCCCATCCAGGCGGCCACATCCCTGAACCATACTAGCCATGGGCACCCTTGCCCTTGGCACCAGTCCCTGCAAAACTTGCTTCGGCAATCTTCTTCCACTCCTCCAAACCACATGTCCCACAGATTCAAGTCTTTTCATCTGATCGTCTTCATGATATTGGGTTTCACTCCACTCATGCTGTAAATTTGGGCAATTACTTCTGAGTTGTGTGCGAGGTTGCTAACGAGCAACAATCGCCTGTAGTGTTTTAATTTGAAGGCAGAAAGCCTCTTAGTGTCTTGTTTCCTTAGCATCCATGTCCTGCATGTGTATAGCAGGATGTGGAGGGACAAGAGACTGCAGCAATTTCATTTTACACTTCATAGTATTACCTTTGTTTATCCATATGTGGCTGAGTGTCATGAGAGCAGTGGTTGTGAGTTCACTTCTATGTCAAATCTCTAAGAGATGTTTAGCATATCTAGTTTATGCAACCCATGAATTTGAAGTACTCAGCTCACTCCAATGCCACCTCAGATTTGGGTAGGAATATCTTTGCCTTTTTAATAAACGTAGATGTCACCATTGTCTTTGTCTTTTCATGTGGTATTTTAGACCTAACTTCTCTGCTTCCACTACTACTCTTTCTAGCAATTTTTGCTCCTCTTCTTGCAATGATCAAATCAGGTTAATATCAATGGTGAAGCACGGATGACTAATTTTTCATCAGCAACAGGTACATCCTCCTGTTGGTTTCCATGAGTGGGTCTTCTTAAGATGTCCTCAAGGTACCAGTTGAAGAGAGTCAGTGATCACATGCAGCCCATTCTGACACCGACCCTCATTGCAAATCAACTGCTCTGCTCATGCTCACTACTAACAACAAAGCAATCATGCTTCCATAGAGATGTTGTATCAGCCTTATCACATTTTCATCAACTCCAACCAGCTGCAGGATTGACCAAAGAGGTTTGTGCCATACACTATCAAATGCTTTAGAAAAGTCCATGAAGACATGGACTACATTTCCCATTATTTTCCAGAACATTCTTGCATAGCACATGCAGATTGAATATTTTCTCCCCTATGCTTCTTTTGCGTCTAAACCCAACTTGTTCTTTAGCCAGAAAGTTATTGTCACATATATCATGAAGCACACAACATGCCTTAATCACGTATATTCTGTTAAGGACACTACAGTCTAAGCAAGTCAGTAAGCAGCTCCATCTTACATTTAATTGGCCAAAGGCACTTTTCAACACAATCCTCCACTTACAGGTAGTTAAACTGTCTCTTGTCCTGTTTGTGCACATCAGGATAAAGTTTCATCAACCAGGGCAGCAAAGGGTGATACCCTGGATTGCCTAAAATCACAGTAGGCATGCTCAGCCCATTGATACCTGTGTTAAGGGGAAACAACGCATCAGCTTGCCCATGTTAATACAGTTCTGGAACACCCTGGCATGCAACATGTACATGTCCATGATATGCCATGGCAGTCCATGCGTTGACAAGAACATGATTACTTTCCTTTTGGTTAGCATGTGGTGAAGATAAGGCTTAAATGGAATCAAGTTCTCTATGTTTACTTCACTGGGATTATAATACACAGGGTTCAATACTCCTTGTATTTATATCAGTTTTATAGCAGCATAACTCCACTGACTTTATTAGTCACTTCTGATACACACCCTTGTGAAGGTGAGGTGAATGAGGCCTATGGACTATTATGCAAGGGAAAGGCCTGATTTTCCATTGTTTTACACCTTATGGTATTGTTTACACTTGTGGAAAGTTAGGTGGAAGTTGGTGTAGAATGGTTGCATTTGACACCCAGTAAACAGTCACTTTGCATAGATGCAAATTACTACACGAGGTGTAGGTCAATGGAGATTCAGTCCCAGTGAGCCTGAATATTGTCTCACACAAGTGAAAACTAGAGGTAGCACTACTGAGGTCAGTGGACAAGCACTGGTGTAAAAATTGGGAAAATGAAATTAGAATCACATGCCTATAAATCCTAATTTATTTGCCTATGTTTAAATAGAGCCGACCTTCAAAGAAGGTTACAAAATAATGTAATCAGTTATTGAACTGAACAGATTTTGAGATGGAACAAAGGAAACCGGAACCAAAAGACCCAAGTCTATTCTATAAATATACTGGATAAAAGGATTGCTTTCTAGGAATTAACTTCATATTGACAAGCCTGTTTTTTTGCTTCCTCTGTGATAAAGATTGGTGTGATCTGTGTGACCAGGAAATGATTTATCTATAAAAAAGATTTCGCTTTCCAAAAACTTCTGGTTTCAGAGTAACAGCCGTGTTAGTCTGTATTCGCAAAAAGAAAAGGAGGACTTGTGGCACCTTAGAGACTAACCAATTTATTTGAGGATAAGCTTTCGTGAGCTACATTTCGTGAGTGTGACCCAGAGACCCTAGGTGCCAACGGGCAGATGACAAAGGGTTTCACAGGGATCCCTTGAATCAGATATCTGTATAATAGTTCACCAAAGGGTGTCATGTGAGGTGTCTACCAAGAGCCAGTAGCCAGCTGGTCACCATAATCATTGCAAAATATTTGTACAGATAATATTTAAAGAGTTATGTACCTATGCTGAAAATTATGCTCTTAAGGTCGTGGAGTTAAGACAGGTCACAGGGAGGTGACATACCTTGGAGATGGTCCTTTCAAGAAGGAGGTAACTGACACCTATTTCACTGTCTGGTGATTTGTGGATTGTATGCTGTCAAGGTTCCTTCCCCACTCTGAACTCTAGGGTACAGATGTGGGGACCTGCATGAAAAACCCCCTAAGCTTATTCTTACCATCTTAGGTTAAACACTGCCACCACCAAAGTGTTACACAAAGAACAGGGGAAGTGCCCACTTGGAAACGTCTCCCCCTCCCAAAATATCCCCCCAAGCACTACACCCCCTTTCCTGGGGAAGGCTTCAGAAAAATCTTCACCAATTTGCATAGGTAAACATAGGCCCAAACCCTTGGATCTTAGGAACAATGGATATGAGGCTACTGGGGGAAATAGATGGTGTGGTCTCCATTAGTTACCATTAGTGGTTACCATTAGTAATACACAACTCCCTTATTTTTATCAGTCTGAGTTGGTTTGGTTTCTTTGCTTTCCCAGATCCTGGCTGAAGCTGAGACATGGACAGCAATAAAGAGGCAGAAACATAATACATAAGTAAATGTAGAAATGATGCTGGTGGGTTGAGAGAAGTACATAGAAAAAACAAATAGAGAGGATTTCATTGCTGTCCATTAAGTGGGCTGTCTAACCTTGAGTTTATCAATTTTTCAGCCTCATCTACTTCTGGAGTCTTAGGTGGTAATATTAGTGGCCAAAAAGAGCCTTTTTTCATCAGTGCCTGAGTAGATTTTTATTTACCTTTTCTTTCCAGTAAAAGCCTTGCCACTATGAACTATCTGTCTGTGACTTCTAGATTAGAATGTTGCAAGGCATTCTCCATGGGGCTATATGCAAAGACAACTAGAAAGTTATAACTGATTCAGAATGTGGTTGCTTATCTTTTAAGTAGGGTTAGAAAGAGGGGACACATTATACAGTGCTCTGATATTTGTTCTGGCTTCTTGTTCAGTTCCTGGTATTATTCTGAGGAATAATATTGATCTCTCTCTACAGAAATGATGTTGAGAGAGGATTAAGGTTCATCACACAAAAGTCAGGAAATGCCAAATCCAAGACCACACTTGTAACCTTTACTCTGCCCTTTTTCCCATATGTATGACAATGAAGTCTTTAATTATACAATTGTGTGTGTGTGGGTGTATGTGTGTGTGTGTGTGTGGGGAGGCAGCTATGTTAGGTCTGAAACAGAAAGAAGCCCTAGTCTATTATGTCTGAATGGGAACACTTATGGCTTCCATAAGAGTATGACAGAGGGAGTAGCAACCCCTGCTGTTGGCACGGTCTGAGAGACAGTGAAGGCCAACCCCCCAAAATCATCTCCTGATTGGGGTTTTGAAAATAACACTGGTTTCCTTCTCCCCAGGAGATATTCAGCAAAAAGGATATAGCCACCTTAGAGATACAGGTGAGAGAACAACCTTTCTCACCCTCCAAAAGAAAAAAACCTGTTTGTAGATAGGATGCCAAGAGGATTTCCTGCGGATCACAATCCTTCCCACTCCCTGCAGCAAAGTGAACCTTTAAAATACTGTGAGGGGAGTGGAGTCACTGGTTGTGTCTGGTCAGCCCTTTGTCTTGTCTTAGCTACCATTGTCCTTGGTGAGAACGGGGAAGGATCCCACTCTAGAAGTTGGATTGGACCTGGCTGCCTGTAAAACCAACAACAGTTTTGCCATCTATTGCAATTTTATCACAGGTCGAATGATATTTGATATTTTTGTTAAAACCCCACGTCCTGGAGTCATGAATCTCAGCTTTCATTTACATTTTTTTCCCCTCATAGTTGTGGAAACAAGCTTGAAAATGCAATCTGTAAAGGCCCCCCAAACCCACAAATTAAATATAACAACTCACAATTTATTATTAGGGCCCTATCAAATTCATGGTCCATTTTGGTAAATTTCACAGTCATATCATTTTTAAAATCTTGAATTTCACAGTTTCAGATATTTAAATCTTAAATGTCATGGTGTTGTCCTTAGTCATGAATATGTATTTAAAATATAAACGTGTAAAACCCTTAAGTCAGTTTCTCAAACTGGGGGTCCCAATCCAAAAAGGTGGGGGTGTCGCAAGGCTATTGTGTGTGTGGAGGGGGGTCATGGTATTGTCACCCTTACTTCTGTGCTGCCCTCACAGCTGGGCAGCCAGAGAGCAGAGGCTGCTAGCTGGGTCCCCAGCTCTGAAGGCATCTCTGCCACCTGCAGCGGCATAGAAGTAAGGGTGACACTACTGCAACCCGCATACTATAACCAGTTTTCATAGAGGGAACCATATTTCAAGGTCCATGATGTGCTTTTCTTGGCTATGAATTTCGTAGGGCCCTTCTTATTATATTTTCATATCTTGGGATTTTTCAACCAATCTCATGATTTCTGGGCTCCTGATTTAGGATTTTTATACTTTGGGTTTGGCAATACTGTGTCAATGTAGTGGGAGTTGAAATGGGAAGGGATGTTCTTCTAGTCAATTCATAGATTTTAAAATTTCTAGGACCTCATCTTGTAGTAGTGTTTTTCTAGCTGTGCAAGTGGGTAGCTTTACTACCATTTTATTTATCTTTTAATATTCTGAAGCTCCCAAATGCTCCACCAAGGGTTGCTATAGAAATTTTTAGAGAAAAACAGTTAAATATAGAGTCTTTCGAAGACTAACATACTACTCTAGCAGTATGATAAAAAAATGTAGTCCATTCATTTTTGTCTTCCAAGAGAGCACTATGCTAATTTTTATTCATTACACTACCAAAGAATAATGCCCTAGTTGAATATATTGATGGGTTCATTTTCTTTATTTGGATAATAATATATTAAAAACTGATTTCTATGTCAATTAATATAAATTAAGGCAAATGTACTTTAAAAAGCCTAATGACATCTTAATGTTTTGGGGTAGTTTTCTCTCCTTGATTATGTATGAACATTTTCTTTTAATTCAAAGCATTAATTAATTTTTTAGAAAAGGAGAATTATTTTATTGAAGACCAATATATTTGGCTTTAAAATGATTGCCATATCAGATTATTTAAAGTTCTCCTGATACATTCTAACATACATTTTCACATATAATTTAAATTAAATTCCCTGTGAAAAACACAAAGTATTAGCTCTTCAAAAGTTTTATTTTTTTTCCTTTGAAAGGTTGATTGAACATAATTTTCTTCTCTTAATAACTTGTTAAAATAAAATTTTACATCTAATTTAGTGTCACATCTTGTGCCGTATACATCCTTGTTAGAAATAATAAATATAATTTGTGTGTGAGCCATGGAACTGTCAGAAGTGTAGTAACGTGAAGTTGTGGCCTCTTATTACACACATCATTATGTACCTCAATAATCAGCAGTATCTGTCACTGAAGATTATGGGTAAAATTCACAAAAAGCACCTAGGTGAACTAGGCACCCAACTCTCTTTGACTTCAATGGGAGTTAGGTGTCTAACCCACTCAGGCACTACTGATAACACACTTAGGTATCTATCTGCGTCTTTAGTTGACTAAATACATTTGAAAAGCTGTCTAAATCATATTGACTTACAATGAAACTTAGGCTCCCCTAAGTCTCTTTTGAAAAATTTAACCCGAGTTTGAAATGTAAAAGGAAACAACTCTTTCCCTTCATTTTCCAGATTAGTTGGCTAAGAATTTGAGCTCAATTGACTTTTCAAAGTCTAGAAACTGTGTCTCTTTCTTCATTCTATAATACTCACCACTATCGGGAATACTTATTGTTTTCTTCATTATTTTAGTTTTATAAAGAAAACGAGTACGGGATCTGTAGGAGAGTGAAGAGGGAAAAACCTGGGAAAAATTCAGTGCTAAAATATGGATTTAATCAGCCTGCAACTTTATTGTTAGATATCTGGGACTACCCAGCAGATAAAAGTGTACATTGCAGGTAACCCCATGTTTATTCTATAACTACCCAGGGGGCTTCCACCAGCTCCCCCTCTTTTTCCATCCAGGTCCCTCCAGCAAATTCATTGTCAGGACCTCACTATGCACACACACCCCCCTCGTAGGATAGGTAAGATGGGCAAAAAGAAAGGGTCCTTTCCAACCAGAGGAGCCCCAACTCCCACACAGTTCTGTTCCTTTAACCAGAATCTCCTTTTTAAGTCCTTTACCAGGCCATTTATCTGGTCACTTGATGTCTTCCATATGGAATACCTGGACTGGACGTCCGCCACAAGGAGACTCCAGCAATTAGCTTGGCTGTTTCCCCACCTCTCCCCTCCGCAGGAAGAACTCCCTTTGAATTTAGTGGGAATTGTGTAAATGGAGTAGGCTTCTGCAAATAAATTCTTTATTGACATTATTCAAGGAGATCAGGAAAGCAATATCCGGCACTTTAAGAGGCAATTATATATTTACAAAAATCCCACAAATTCACAGCAGACAAATGCATGACAACTATGGAAGTGTTTAGAGGCCTAAATTACTTGTTGTCAGGCTGCACAGTAGGGAAAATGTTACCACAGTCTTTTTCCAGACAAATGCTTCACTTTTATTGATGATGCCAGCAAGACATATCAGCTCACAAAAATTCTCCATGTACCAGTCCCCTCATTGCAGATAAGACAATTAATTGCATGGCATGGCAAGTCATTGAGATCTGCCATACTGCCATGAAAGTCCAAAAGTCACAACTCCATATATTATTAAAATAAATGAATGGGGTCCAGTAAAATAAGAAATAATTCACTCTGGGATATCTTAATATAATAAACCACTGAGGGTATGATTTTTGATTTATGATGTCAACAGAACCCTACGATAGAATTATTTCCCTGCATATGATCTATTATTCTATATATTAACTGAGACATACTGTCATTTTGATAAAAGTCCTAAAGATATTCAAAATAATAGCATGTGGAAATGTAGCCAAAAATACTTGGCACCCTGCATAACTCATTATTGGAATTCAGCATCCTGATCAACATAAAATGAATTATGATCAATTTTAAGTGACCATTCATCATCTTGCATTGATTAGCATGCTAAATTTTTGACAGAATAACCAAGTTGTATCCAATGTCAGTCATTGCCAGACTTTGTCTTTGACTGAAGACCCTTTTATCAGTATGAACAATCTGCCGCAGCATTCAAAATATAGCAAATTATGTCAATCCCTGTGACTCCTGTCCAAAAGACTTTTCTAACTGTTGTTGCAGTAAGTGCAAGAAAGACTGTGAAATGCAGAATGGAAGTGCCAGAATACTTTATTTTGCTAATATTCAACATGCCCATGTGATGGAAATGGCAGTGCTATCATGGACGATGACAAGATTAATATCCATACTGGAAATAAATAATTTCTATCCATCCAATATTCTATTGACTGCACTAGGCATTCTCTCCTCTATTTGACTTTCTTTCCTGTCCTCCTTTTTATAGTCAGGCTTTTTATAATTATGTCTGTGACAGCAAGTCGTGTTTGATTTTAAATCCTGAGTGCAAGGTGTTTTAAGAGAGATATACATGTTCCATTACCCGTCATTGGCATCAGCATTGCACAATTCTCTGACAATATTTATGCCACTCAAAGTGTTTAGATTTTCTGTAAGGGGAGATTCACGCTAATACACAGGCCTTCTGAATTACTTGATGACATTACTTTGGATGTAGCACAATGACTTAGAGCCCAATTCAGCAAAGAACATATATATGCTTAAATTTATAGCATATGCTTAAATTTATAGCATATGCTTAAATCTTATTGAAGTCAACTCCAAGCTAAGCATGCATTTAAGCTGAGACTTAGCAGTATACAGGGCCTAATGAAGTATTTCTGCCCTGGGGTGAGTTTCATTCACATAGTATGTAAGCATATGTCTATATATATTTTATGTTTACATTAAGCTTAGAAATTGTCTTTTTTACTGGAAATATTCAAAATGGGTCAATGTCAAGGAATAATTAAATACTTGCTACTGAAGAAGCACAATCAAATATGAAATTTGACATTTGCAATGATTTTTATTATTTATAGGTGTGAAAATATCAAGCCCTATCCAACTTCCAATGCATTCTCACACAACCCATTCTCTACCATATTGAAACTGGTAACCAAAGGGATCCCTCTCTTTTGTAAAGCATCTAGATTGACAATTCATCCTACACTGGTACTAATTAAGAAATAAATAAAACTTATCCCAAAATAATGGTGCTCAATCTACAAATTCTTTGATATATTTTTGTCATGAAAAAAGGCAACAAGCATTCATTACAAGAATTTAAAATTTGAAGAAGGACATAATGAAGAATACATTGTAAAGAATGGGCTGCATTGCCTCATACTGGAGATAATCAGAGCTACTTAAGTGTCATAGACAAATTTCCATTACCCTCTAAAGGAGGTTCTCCCATAATGCATCTGCTGAGGAGCCTGTGAGGGAGAGTAGGTTCTATCCTTGTAATCCAGTGAAGTTCCAAGTGGCCAAAGTGTGAAGCACAGCAATAATCAAGCCGTTCCTAGATCGCCCCAGTCACGGTTCTCTTTTGTTGTGTTCTGTGAACCCTGACGAATAAGCTTTATCTCAGTAGAGGAATACAGTAGAACCTCAGAGTTATGAACAACCAGTCACCCCCACACCTCATTTGGAACCGGAAGTATGCAATCAGGCAGCAACAGAGACCAAAACAAAAAAAGCGCAAATACAGTACAGTACCACGTTAAACATAAACTACTAAAAAAATAAAGGGAAAGTTTAAAAAAGATTTGAGTAGGTAGGGAAACAGTTTCCGTGCTTGTTTAATTTAAATTAAGATGGTTAAAAGCAACATTTTTCTTCTACATAGTAAAGTTTCGAAGCTGTATTAAGTCAGTGTTCATTTGTAAAAACAACCGTAACATTTTGTTCAGTTACAAACATTTCAGAATTACGAACAACCTCCTTTCCTGAAGTGTTCGTAACTCCATATAATTTAATGGTGTGTGCATATCACTGCCATCTACCATCACTGTGAAACTCTTACTTGTTGGAGTTTACCACACTGTGTCAATCATGCAGTTGTAGGAGGGTGCCATGACTGTTAAAATATCTATTACTGTTTATTTTATGAGAAAGCACTATGTTCTTAACCTGGAAGATTTGTGTGCAGACAAATATTCCTCCTTTTTTTGTTATTAAATTCATGGTAACCATATGGTGAAGTGCAGAAAAAACTGTGTTAACGTCCCTTGCTGGCCACAGCCGCCTGTTATAATGGCCGAACTAATAGCAGGCCCATTGGCCGTTGTTATGAACATGTTAAGAGCCACTCTTTACATTTTTGGCAGTCCCACAAAGCAATTTGTTGTTATTCTGAAAACTGAATCCTGTGTTACAGGCTTTTATAGATCCCAAAGGACAGCATGGGGCAGGGAGAGGAAAGGCTGTCAATAACCAGTGATATTTAAAAATGAATAACATCTTTCTGCTCAAGCTGCTGGTTTAGGTTTTCAAAAAGCACCTTATTAAGAATGTAGGGAAAGCTGAAATTCTACTTTATATTTATATGTCCTTCAGATCAAGGGAACCTGTGGCCCCAAAGGCCAGCCCTGAGCATGTTTCACAGTACTTTGTATTACCAAAAAAAATTATTTGCTCTGTCGTATATACTGTGTACACACATATGACCAATTCCTGTAACTCTCTAATTTCTGGTTATTTACCAACATTGATAAAAGCAGTACCAATGGATCCAGTCATAACTTACATTTGGTGACATTTTTACTTCGGAAGTGAACCTAGATCCAGCATTTTAACGTTAAAGAAGTATGGGCTGGATAAACGGACTATAAGGTGAATAGAAAGCTGGCTAGATCGTTGGGCTCAACGGGTATGATCAATGGCTCCATGTCTAGTTGGCAGCCGGTATCAAGCGGAGTGCCCCAAGGGTCGGTCCTGCGGCTGGTTTTGTTCAGTATCTTCATTAATGATCTAGAGGATGGAGTGGACTGCACCCTCAGCAAGTTTGCAGTTAACACTAAACTGGGAGGAGTGGTAGATACACTGGAGGGCAGGGATAGGATACAGAGGGACCTAGACAAATTAGAGGATTGGGCCAAAAGAAATCTGATGAGGTTCAACAAGGACAAGTGCACAGTCCTGCACTTAGGACGGACAAATCCCATGCACCGCTACAGACTAGGGACCGAATGGATCGGCAGCAGTTCTGCAGAAAAGGACCTCGGGGTTACAGTGGACAAGAATCTGGATAGGAGACAACAGTGTGCCCTTGTTGCCAAGAAGGCTAATGACATTTTGAGCTGTATAGGTAGGGGCATTGCCAGGAGATCGAGGGATTTGATCGTTCCCTCTGTTTGACATTGGTGAGGCCTCATCTGGAGTACTGTGTCCAGTTTTGTGCCCCACACTACAAGAAGGACGTGAAAAAATTGGAAAGCATCCAGCAGAGGGCAACAAAAGTGATTAGGGGACTGGAACACATGACTTATGAGGAGAGGCTGAGGGAACTGGGATTGTTTAGTCTGCGGAAGAGAAGAATGAGGGGGGGATTTGATAGCTGTTTTCAAGTACCTGAAAGGGGGTTCCAAAGAGGATGGATCTAGATTGTTCTCAGTGGTAGCAGATGACAGAACAAGGAGTAATGGTCTCAAGTAGCAGTGGGGGAGGTTTAGGCTGGATATTAGGAAAAACTTTTTCACTAGGAGGGTGGTGAAGCACTGGAATGCGTTACCTAGGAAGGTGGTGGAATCTCCTTCCTTTGAGGTTTTTAAAGTAGGCTTGACAAAGCCCTGGCGGGAATGATTTAATTGGGGATTGGTCCTGCTTTGAGCAGGGGGTTAGACTAGATGACCTCCTGAGATCCCTTCCAACCCTGATATTCTATGATTCTTGAAGAATTGGGACTTACCAGTAATGATAACATAGCTCTTTGGACTAGATGTGCTCCAGAATGCTTTCTTGCCTTTTCCATAAATGTCAGTTGTCATGTAACCAAACTTTTATGTCATGTGTATTTTAAACAGTGACTATATTTTTGTATCATATTATCAGTTACAGGAGTGAGTCTAGTTAGTGTCAAGATCAACATATAACTACTGTATCAGCTGTGTCTTCAGCTTTGCTCCCTAGAGATTCATCAGAATGTATTTTGTATATAAGGCAACAAATTAAAAAGTATTACATAATGAACAATAAACCAGTGGACCTAATTGTTTGGGCATAACTTAATCCAAGAGTGTAGTAGGATACCAAAATCATTAAACAGTTTTTTTTTATGGGTAATGAAAACACCAACAGTTGCATTAGACAGATTGAAAAAAACAAATGGGTTTAAGTTGTTGTGCATCAGGCAAAAATTATCCACTAACTGACGAAGGTAAGATAATTTTCTTCAGTTATTCAGATTTGTTGAGATTATTCCATAATTATTCATTACGTAATTTCTTGCATCTTCCTCTAAATATCTGGTATGATAAAGTCAAAGGTGAAGATTTTCAAAAGTGACTAGTGATTTGGGGTATTCAACTTTTGGGGCTTGATTTTCAGAGAGTTCTGAGACCCAACCTCTGAAAATGAGACCCTTTAGTGTGTCCAAGCTGCACATCCATGCTCACTAGTCATTTTGGAAAAACTCGTCTAACAGGCTTTTATATGTGACATTTATATTTTATTCTGTTGGGTTTATTTGTCCCCACTCTAACATATTTGACATTTTATTTTTGATGTTTAGATATCATAGATTGCTAATGTGTGAATCTTGTTAACTTTTAAACTATTTTTGTCCCTGTTAAAATATAGGTTTTTATAATAGGTCAGATTCTGATGCCCGTGCTGAAATTGAGTAGCACCTTATTCCCCATTACTTTCAGTGGGATTACTTGCAGAGTAAGGTGTGACAGGTATAGCAATTTCCTTGCAATATCCTGGACAAATCTTATTGAATTAATGTAAGCCTTATTGTGAATTAATGTTAAGAATCTTAGGAGTTCATTGGTTTAAAATGCAAATCTTTATGTATTGTTGTGGGATTGTATGTAACGTCCTTGGGGGGAGCGGGAGGAGAGATGAGTAATGTAATACTTGGGAAGTACTATGAGCTTCAGAGATCTCTTTTAAACAATGGAGCCAGACAAGAATTAACTAGTTGAGTGAGTTTCCAAGGAAATATGTGGGAGGAGGGAAATGCAAGTTCCCCCATCTGTACCCAACGCATGTGTGTAGACTTTTTTTAATTGTTTTAATATGTTTTCTCTATAATGCTTTCACCTTAAGAATAAATGTCCTTGAATAGAAAGGGTTGTGTGATAACTTCTAAGTGTGGACAATTACACTGCTTATAGCCTCTGAGAAGAAAGCAAAGCAGGCCTGCTGAAGCTGACTTACTAGGGAATTCACAATGTAGGCAGGGAGCAGTGCAGCCTGGAAAAACCCTAGTCAGGACGGGGAGAGACCTGGGTCTCCATCCAAGAGAAGTAATGGCTGGGGAGCTGGAAACTGAAAAATGGGTGTGCTTTCTAAACCATGGAGGGGGAATAGGTGCATTTGTCCTGAATTGTGACACATAGGTACTATTCAGTGTGAGTAATGTCTGGCCATTAGACGAAGTAGGGAGAATTTGGTAATTTTTAAGACCAGTCTCAGCTTCCATTCTAAATGGAAGATACCCATCAGTGTGCACATGTGTTCATAACTTTATTACTTTCACATTTAACACCATTGTCTGAAGATGTCTTTGTAAAATTGCAATTAATAAAATACAGATAAGTGAAAAAGTCATCCAGTGGTTAGAGCACTAATCTGGGACTTGGAAGACATATGTTCAAGTCTCTGTTCTGCCACAGAATTCTTGTATGTGTGTATGACTTTAGGCTACATTCTTAACAGTATCTAGGCATCTAACCCCCATTAATTTCAGTGGGAATTAGATGCCCTAAATACCTGCAAAAATCTAGTCCTTAGTCTTTCTGGCCAGGTCCTCAAAGGTATTTAAGGGCCTAACTTCTGCTGAAGTCAATGGCCACCAAAATTCCTTTGTAGATTTGGGGGTCTCACCTCAGAATAATAGGGAAAAAAATATCTCACACAGGGTGTTGTGAGAATAAATACATTAAAAGATTGTGAACTGCTCAGAGACGGCAGTAATAGGTGCCACATACTCTGGGAATTCTGTGCCAAAAAGTTAAAAATTCCATACACAATATTTTAAAATTCTGTAAATTTTATTTGTCAGAATAACACTACATAATCACGGCAGTTTCAATAATTTTGGTAACTTATTTCAAAATACCTGTCAGCAAGTATGTCTGTAACAATACAGAAACACACACAAAAAATTCCCCCAGGAGCAGAGACTTAAAGAAACCCCTATGACAACCCAGTTCCTGTTTCTCTTCCCCTCCCTCCCAGAGCCCAGCCAGGGGACCAGACACCCACAACCCCTCCTCCCCAAAACCCAGCTGTGCCCCCCCCAGCCATTACACTCAAACTCCCTACCTCCCAAAAGCCATGCCACGAGCACCCCCCCCCGTCAAGATACCTGTATCTCCTCACCCAAGAGCCCAGCCATTGCTGTTACCCACACCTGCTTCTCCCCATAGGCCAGCTGCAGTGACCCCCAACCCAGATACCTACACCTCCTCCCTCCAGAGCACAGCTGTGGGGCACCTCCCCCCTCGGCCCAGACACTCACACCCTGTTCCCCCTAGATCCCAGCAATGGGCCCCCCCCTTGCCCAGATACCTGCATCTCCTCCCCCCAGAGCCCAGACGCAGCATCCCCCTTTGCCCAGAAACCCACCCCACCTCCCCCCAGAACCCAGCGGCAGGTTCCCCCAGCATAGACATCTACATTCCCTCCCCCGCAGCCCTGACACCTGCCCTCTACCCCTCAGAGTGCAGGGATCCAGAGAGAGAAACAGTCTCATGCTCCATCCCAGGGTTGTGCAGAGATTCCTGTGTGCCACCGTCTCCTTCCCTCAGGGCGTGCTGGAAACTGCTGCTGCCTGAAACCCACTAGTTCCATCCTCTGGCAGTGTCTTCTGTGTGAAAACTGGGCTCCTCCAGGTCCTGTGGCCCCTAGTGGTGTCCAGAAGCACTGCAGCCTGTTTCTATGGGCAAAGGGAAATGCTGCACACACAACATTAATTTCTGAAAAATGCTGCATTTGCTCAGTGGTGCAGAATTCCGCCAGGAGTAATATAAGTAGCTTAGCTAGATAAAGTCCTATCCCATGGCTGAAACTCTGTTTGAAAGCTGTGTTCTATAGCTAGCCGGACTTCTTTTCAAGGTCTATTAAACAGAATGCTTTTCTGTCTCCCACCACATATATTTATAGGGGCAGCAGCTCACTCCTGTGGGCAGGTAATTATGAAATGATAAGTAAAATGTCCACCCTGCTCTTGTAAGTTGGTAATGTCACATTCATGTTCAAAGACACAAAAATTGTCCAAGATAAGTCTATTATAAGCTGAATTATTTATAATTGTAAGTGATTTCCCAAAATATATTATCAACAGTTATCAAGCCACAACTATGGTAGATACCAATATTATAATTTTTGCTTCTAATATGTCACTATATATAGCTCTCATTTTTGTTATACATTAATTTCTCCTCCTTTTCACATATAGTCAGAGTGTTTTAATATATAGTATTTTCTCCACATATTGCAATATTTTCACACAGGTTAGTTTTAAATGTATATTTGCAACTTCATCTCATCATCAACCTTGTGTATTGAGGCAAAGACTATTTTTACGGCTTTCAATTTCTTTGCCTCTTACTTAATAGCAGGTTTCACTCGATGTGACCTTTTACTTGTTAAAAAAAAAAATAGAGCATCAATAGATTGCTGTCATCAATAGGATACAATTAACCAGGAGATGATTTAATGAAAGAATAATGTCAGAAGAACTGTGGTGGAAGAGCTATTTTAAGACAGAGACAATTTTATGCAAAAAGCATATGCAGAACGTAGTGATTTCATTAACATAGTGCTTAGCAGTTGACAGCATCCTTGATTTTCTTCTTTTCTCTAATTTTATGCTTAAGTGATCATTGAGGTAAGTGATGTGGAAGAGAGAAGTAGTTCTTTTCTTTTTTTGCTAGAAGATGAAGTGAGGAATTTTCAGATTAAAGGAAGCTTCAGTCATCTGCCTTCCAGAATTACTGCAGTCTCCAAATAATGAAAGATCTGACCTTCATTAAATTCAGCATGATCTTTGTCCCTACTCCCTGTCTTGAATCTGTTCCATACATTCTGAAAAAAGTAAGAGAATCATTCTGAACACTGATTTCTATAGATATTATTTTGTAAAAAGTGTGCCCTTGATCTTAAATGAAAAAGGTGGAAAAAAGAAAAACAATATCAGTGGCATGAATGGGAAACGTACTTGTATTGTTTCTGGGTGTGACGGGTTGGTTCACAGAGACCCCCTTGGGACTGCCACCTCATGTGCTGAGACTACTTTTCAGCCCATTTTCTCTGCTAGCTTGGGACTTCAGAACCCTGCCTTGCTGAGCCAGACACACTAGCCTTTTATATTCTAGCCAGGGACTTTTATATTCTTTCTCTTGTGGGTGGAAACCCCTTTATTCTCCTGTGCAAAATCACAGCAACAAGATGGAGTTTGTAGCCACCTGGGCAAGTCACATGTCTATGAACGATTCAGCTTTTTGCAGGCTGACGCCATTGTTTACATGTTAGTCTGAATGTTCCCAGGAAAGCGCAGATGTGGATTGGTGTCTCCCAAAGTCCATTGTCAGTTAAGTGTTTCTTGATTGGGCACTTACTGAGAATAGTGCTTCACTGAGGCTATTTAGAATCAAACACATACAAGTACATAGCTAATATTCACAACTTCAAATTATTATACACACAAACAGACAGCATAATCATAACCAGCAAACTGCAACCTTTCCATAGACACCCCACTTGATCTCCTCTCTACAAGACCTGGTGCAACCATAGGACCCTGGTTGCAACAATGATCTATACGGTCACAGTTCATGTCAATAATGTTACAGAGGGGAGCTCTCTTAATGTTTTACTAAGTACTGAAACACACTCCATATGTCTGAATTGTTCCCTTCATTCAGAAACATCCGAATCAAAGCTGTTTGCAGCATCCTATCTGATCTTGCTGGATCAGGACTTTAATCTGAGTTTGACAGTTTATTTTCCAAAATTTTTTCTCTCTCTCTACACATTCACACATAAATTAGGGTCAGAACTGCCTAGCTATTAAATAAATAAATAAAAATAGAGCTGGTCACATGATTCATTACTTATAAATATTATTAATTTAGCCCGTCGTATAGTCAATGAATCATTTGCAAACCAAAATGAATCATTTGCAAAAATAAGTATTAACTTTGTTTAGACTATCTGTAAATTTGCAGAGTTCCTGCTGAGGCTGCAGGAGTATATTTGCTTATTATTTTTTGTAATATGTATTACAGTAGGGGCTATAAGCCCCAATAGAAATTGGGGTTCCATTGTGATAGGTACTGTACATAAATGTTAAAATGTTTAGAAAACCTGACCATGAGGAAAGGTTAAAAAAATGGACATGTTTAGTCTTCAGAAAAGAAGACTAAGGTGCGGGGTGGATCTGATAGTCCTCAAATGTGTTAAGGGCTGTTACTCAGAGGACTATGATTAATTGTTCTCCATGTCTCCGGAAGGCAGGACAAGAAATAATGGGGTTAATCTGCACTAATGGTGATTTAGATTAGATTTGAGGAAAACCATTCTAACAATAAGGGTAGTTAAACTTTGGCATAGGTTTCCAAGGGAGGTTGTGGAATCCCCATCACTTGAGGTTTTTAAGAACAGGTAGCATAACCACTTCTCAGGGATGGTCGAGGTTTACATGCTACTGCCTCAGTGCAGGGAACTGGGCTTGATGACCTCTTGAGGTCCTTTCTAGTCTTACATTTCTATGAGTCCATGACTCAATAAACATGATGAAAGACAGCCCCAGCACCAAAGAGCTTGCAGTGTAAATAGAGAAGATGGACAATGAATGGGAGGGAAAACAGCGGCAAAGAAAGATTAAATGACTTGCCCAAGGGCACAAAGCAAGTCAGTGGCATTACTGGCATATGCTAATGCATGACCTCTGCCATCCTTCTATAAGGTGCAGTTTATATTCCCTATCCCACTGTGTCAGACCACCCGGGCTGGATGAGACTATGGGGAATATGTGGATGCTAACGCTACTGGTAGTGCTAGACAAAAGAGAGAGAACCATGATAGACATACTAAATGGCAATAGATAGAAAAATAAATTCCAGTTAATGAGATTAAATATGCAATAAAAGCTATAGTTGACAATAAAGACTATAGTTGAAAATAAAGAACCATATAAAATAATAAGCAAGGCTCGGGCACAAAAAAAGGGCCCATAGGCCTCTTCAACTTTCTTCTTCTCTGTGTTCATTAAGCATTTTATGTGCGTGCAGAGGACCAACCACAGCTCTGAGAACTACATGTCTTGTAAGAAATAACTCCTTTAGTCTGTACCAAGAATCCTAAGTATGTCAGTTCCAGAAAACAGTCCATTATCTTTTCATAGAACCTGAAGGTTGTTTCACCTCTCCTATTCCCAAACCGTCTAAAATCACTTAAATTGCAGGAAAACAAGATTTATTAAGAACAAAGTAAGGAAATAATATTTAAAACAAACATTGTACGTAACATATTTAGACTGAAACTTGGTAAAAATTGTTATATTGAGATACCATTCACATCTTTACAGGGGATAAGCAATATATCTCATTGTCCACAGTTTAGTCTTTCCCCCCAGATTGTCCATTTGTCCCATCAGGGCAGCATTTAGGCGCAGGTGACCCAGAGGCCTAATAAAGGACATATTTAATGAGATGCCAGAGATATCTATTCATCCGCCATCTATGCAACAATATAAAAGAAATACTGTTGCTTCATTTGCCATGCTTCACATGTAATGTTGATGACTTTCTAAGACTGCGGAACATAGACCTTTGATCACCCAATAATTCTTTTTTCCCCCATAACAAATAAAAGATGCCCCCAAAGAAGGCTTCAGAGATCAGTTTAGGAAGCAAAAAAGCTCAACTGCATTTTAGTTTGCAGCAAGGGGAAAATTTGAGGGGAAAATATCTGAAACAGAACAACATAGTCTGGGCTTTAGGCAGTACAATTGTCCCAGTTCAGAAGAAACTGAGGAGCGCAGCATAAATGATAGAAGTCCTATTACTAAGGAATTAGCAAATTTACCTGAAGATAATTAATGGAAATGTGAAGAAAGTTATGGAGAATCATCCAATTTTCCCAGCAGCAAAAATGAGAGTGATGATAAAGAAGAATGTGGGTCACATGAAAAGGAGAGTAATGACAATGAAAAATCTAGTTTACATGAAAAGGAAAGAAATGATAAAGAAAGAATTAGCCTCGCATGATGACAGAAACAGCAGTGAGAAAAATTGCACACCACAAATGGATACATCAGATTCTCCTTTATGGCCAGTGATCCTAAATTCTGCCAATATTGATCAATTTTGAACGGGCTGGGCAAAATCAAGGATGTGACATTTCCAGTAAATGAACAGAAGAGACACTTCTCAAAGTCACATTGCAAAAAAGTGCTTGAGAATGGTGAGAAACTGAATTGGCGTTGGCTAGTTTACTTGAAATCAACTGACAAAGCATTCTGGTTTTGTTGCAAAATATTTCACAAGAATGCCAAATTGTTGTTTGCATTTTCTGGTTACAATTACTGTCATACCTCAGCTGATGCTCTGAACCAACATGAAAAGTCACCGAGCCATTTTATGGCCTACTCAAAATTGAAGGAATTTGAGTCCAGGCTCAAGCTGAATAAATGCATAGACACAGAAAACCAGTATATTATTAACATAGAAACCCAGCACTCAGGGAACATGCTCAAGCGTCTGATCTCAATTACCCTCTTACTTGCAAAGAATAATTTGGCTTTCTAGGGCTGGTCAGATAAGTTTTTCACTGAAATTAAGGAATGGTAATTTCCTCAGGTTGGTAGAGCTCCTTGGGAAATATGACGATGTCATGCATGAACATATATGTTGAGTAGTTTGTAAAGAAGTTATGGACCATTAGTGCAGCAAAACAATTCAAAATGAGTTGATAGACCTTATGGCAAGAAAGGTTCTTGGCAAAGCGAAGTACTACGCCATAATAATGGACTGCACTTCTGACATTAGTCATAGTGGAAAGATGTCATTTACAGTAAGATTTGTTGACAATGAGGATGGCTGTATCCAAGTAAAGGAACATTTTATCTGTGGATGACTCTACTGGAAAAGAACTAACCAAACTGTTTATGAATTTTTTGAATGAGAATAAAATAAAACTTCAGGATTGCCGCAGGCAAGGCTATGACAATCGTGCAGATATGAAGGAAGAAACAGTGGCGTCCAAGCAAGGATCCTTGCACTGAATCCAAGAACTTTCTTTGTGCCTCGTGGCTGCCATTCCCTCAACCTGGTTGTGTCAGCTACAGCATCGTCTTCTTTAGATTCAGTATCTTTCTTTGGAGTACTGCAAAGGCCAGCGACATACCAAGTGACTGAGGTTTATGATGCCCTGAGGGAAATGGCAAAGTGAGAAAAACCAAGACTGGAATCTGATATGAGGTGCAAAACCTGGCAAACCAGATCACTGACTTGAAATTTCTGCTCTCAGTTGTGGTTTGGCATGATATACTGTTCCAAATAAAGGCAAGCAAGGCATTAAAAACTCAGTCAATGGACATTGCCACATAGGACACACTCTCCACTCCAAGTTCTCCAATTCATTCGTGATGCAGAGCTGAAGGACACTTTTCCTAATGTGTGGATAGCTTTAAGGATTCTGCTCATGCTGCCAGTCACAGTCACGAGTGGTGAGTGCAGTTTTTTGACGCTTAGGCTCATTAAAACGTATCTTCGATCGATGATAGCCAATGAGAGACTGAACACTTGTTATTTCATCACTTGAAAATGCCATTGGCCAGTCTTTGGATTTCTCTGATGCTGTGCTTCAGTTTGTGAGGGCAAAGGTGAGAAAAGCGACCTTCTGAACTACAGGACTAGAGTTAAAATTGTAAGGCTGTCACCTACTGTAACACTCTTTAATACTGGTCCTCCCAATGTTGGTGCACACTTCAATTTCTTGATTATAGTACATTTCAGTTATTCTTAAAATTATAAAGTTTCTATAAGCTTATATGAAACAATCTTTTTACTTTGCTTATATATGGCATAAATACAGATTTACAGATCCTAGCATGCAAATTTATCATCTTATATAACAGGGATAAATAATTCTTGCAAATTGTGCATTGAAGTTGTGAAATGGGCTACAAATGGAATAAAAATAAAGTATTCAAAAGATTAACAAATGGAGAGGGGTGGGCGCCGAAGATGCTTCTTGTCTGGGGCGCCAATAGTTCGAGGACTGGCCCTGTGTCCCCTGATGGTTTAGCCCTGCAGTCTGATACTGGTTAAACTACTGAGATCATATCTAGCTATCTCCTCCCTCCTCCCACTTTGTCTCTTCTAGTTTTCTCAGGTTGCTTTGATCTTCCTCTACTCTGAGTTCCCCAGAAAGGTATTATCACAAATATACTCCCAGAAGAGGATGTGTCAATCTCTTATGAAAAGTCACTTGTATGTTTCTCAAAGCCATGAAGGTTTGGATTAGCTGGTTTTGGACAAATGGCTTTGCTTCCTGTTTTCGCGCAAGTGTTTTCTTTCAACCACTTTTCAAGGTGCACAAACACTCATGCATGTGTTGTTCACCAGTCCCAATTCTGGTCTTATTTCAAACTAAGCCTCACCCCAGTCCACAAGCCCTATGCTCTTGGTTCAATCATAATAATCAAGCTTTTGCATGTCCTAGCTGGAGATGTCAATCAGAATTCAGCTCACCCTCTACTTTAAATGAGACAGGTTCACGTATTCTTATAATTCCCATAACCTTCTTCTAGTCTAAGTCAGGTATGGATTGCTGACAGATTCTTGTCAATCAGCCACACATAGTTAAGAAATATTTGCATGCTTCTGCAGACTAAAGAGGCAGATAAATGGTTAAAACAGAGATGGGCAGTATCTTTTGACTAAGGCTCTATTTACACAAAGAAAGTTTTATTTGTTACTTTAATAACATTCAATTTGAGATCCTGTGAAAAATCAATTTCACACAAGAACACATATTTTGACATTATGATGGCATTTGCAAAATACCAATAACTAGACCACTGATAGAATAAAGATTAATTAAGAGCAAATTTCCCTTTATTTTAAGCACTTTACTACAGAAAGAAGGCACAGGCCCCAATTGTCCTCTGACTCTAGTGTTACACTATTGTAACTTCTTAGATATCAGGTGAGATACTCTTGGTTTATACTGATGTAAATTAAAGAATGAAGCCCACAGATTGTAAAGACAGATTATTTTCATTTGTTTCATTATAAGCAACATATGGTAAGTTATTGCTCTGCCATGCTAACTTATGATTTGGGGTAGAGTGAATTTTCATTGTCATTTTTTCTCTCTTTCTAGTATTATATTTAAATGATAATATCCTTTCTATTTGTTTGTGGTCCAGTGGGAGATAAAGACAGGTTAATCTAACATAAATTTCTGTTACATTAAGAGCCAGAGGCTCTGTTAAAGCTGAATGTTCTGAATTCCTATTTGACCTGGAAGAAGTGCTTGTTAGTGAAGTTGAACAAATGTAAACTTAAAAAAAAAAAAGGAAGAAAATTTAATTGTCTAATTTGCTTCTGGCAAAGTAAGCTTCTAATTTTCTTCTGATTCCACCCCACTCTCCCCTTGCTGGAAAAACCTGCAAAATGAGATAACCCTTAATCCAAAATATATTCTCCCTGTTCCCTCCTGCTTCCTGAATTTCTCTGTCTTTGTAAGAATTGCATATGTGGGATATGATAGGCTACAAAGCTGCTGCGTTTGAACAGGAAGTAATTCTGATTTTAAAAAGCAAGATATGAGATTGTGAATATTGGAGAAATAAACCCGATAGTTTATGCCAATCATGGTAGCCTGTTTAAGGAAACACCAAATATTTGCTTTTAATCTTGTGAAGTTATTTTAAGCTTTTTCTAAAGGACATTTGTCGACAGCTGTTTAAAATAATGCTAACATCCTAATTACATATCATGTTCAAAATTTGCAAAGCTAGTAGTTATTGTCCACTAGGAAAAGTAAACTTTCATTGTTTTGTATGCTTTGAAAGGCTTACTGGACACTTGCATTTTTTATTACAGAGAATAGTTTACTCAAACTATCACTGTAATGGTTTGTGTCAAAACACTATATGGGTGCATGCCTTGTTTCTTTTATTTTGTAATTACTGTGTATCTCAGCTTACCTGATTAATGAAAACCTTGTTGGATGAAAAAAGATGTGGGGAGGGTTTTGTAAAATGAGCTGCCTGCTCTGAGAGGTGCTGAACACTTCAAACTCTCATTGGAACAACTAGAGTTTTAGGCACTAGCATTGGTCAAAATCAGGTTCAGGATGAGGCAGTTGTAAGAAAGAAAACAAAAAAACAATGTTTTTGTTTTGTAAAATGCAATGTTAGGTTTATAAGAATATGCTCTATTATCTATTCAGTGAACTCATTCTGACATAATTAATATAAGAAATATGACCCCCTCCACTTCAGAAAGCTTGTCAGTCAGGATTCCATTTTAATACCAAAGAAATTGTATGCAGTATTGTTGTAGCCATGTTGGTCCCAGGATATTGGAAGACAAAGGAGGGTGAAGTAATATCTTTTATCAGACCGACTTCTTTTGATGAGAGAAACGCATTTTTATATCTTGTCCGCTGTATAGAGCTGAAGAAAAAGCTCTGTGTAAGCTCAAAAGATTGACTCTCTCACTAACAGAAATTGGTCCAATAAAAGATATTGCCTTACCACTTTGTCTCTCTAATACCACAGAAGTGAAGGAGTAGTCTAGATTTAGATTAGCAAAGAGAACTCTCAGCACCCACTTTAAAGAAACAAGCAAACAAAAACAAACTATCAAGCTGAGCTAGTTGGGAATTTCAGAAGAATATTTTTCTGTTGCAAAATGTCTATTTCTTGAAACTGAAACTTTTTGGTAGAAAGGGCCAATTTTGATGAATTTCCTCTTTCGAAAAAATGTTGAATAACAAAGTTTTTGAAAGGTCAAGTTTCAACATTTCCAAAAGAAAACATTTGAATTGAAATGACTTTTTGTTTAAAAATAAAATTACAGTAAAAAATATAGAGATAATTAAAAAGCATAATACAAATGTCAAAATACAAACGAAACATTTCAAAATTACCAAAACAAAAGGTTTCATTTGACCTGAACTGTAATTTTTTTCAGATTTTGTTAG
The DNA here is from genome assembly GCF_015237465.2 of Chelonia mydas. Classification (NCBI taxonomy): domain Eukaryota; kingdom Metazoa; phylum Chordata; order Testudines; family Cheloniidae; genus Chelonia; species Chelonia mydas. The sequence goes on from NC_057850.1 coordinate 158,105,549, forward strand.
GAAACATTTTCAAAATCTTCTGTATTTTCCTTGGATGGAAAAACCAGTTCCCACCCAGCTTTGTTATTGAATCCACCAGTTATGAAGCTGGAGTGATGATGAAGCCACATCTCAAACTTTTGATGGTCAGCATTATCTGCCTCCCTGCCTAATACAAATAGAAAGTCAGCTGTCAGGTGAAGTATGTGCAGGAAAACAGGCAGGTTAAAATGAGATGCCAGAAACCACAGAAATGCATTTGAAAATAAAAAGAAAACCGTTCAGAATATAACAGGCATTAAAAATGCAGAAATAGGGGAAACCAGCACAATCCAATCCATCTACCTCCATCAAAAAAACTTGTCTGTGGTGTTCTCAGCTGCTTGTTTGGTAGAGAAAAACAATGGCAAATTGTTTAAATTAAAGTAAACTTTTCTTTGCAGAAAGCAGAGCCTTTTGTGAGCAATAATGCTTTTGACAGATTCTAGCCTCGTCCTTCAATCATGTGTCTGCAATCTGTGGTGTAAAAATATAGCAGACTTTGTTAAAACCAACTAAAGTGCTTCTACCCTTAAAGAAAAACATTCTCTGAATTATAGTCAAAATTGACTCTGAGGGAGACAGGGAGAGAAGGGCTCTATACAACACAAGTAAGCTATAGAATACACAGCAAAGACTTAACTGACTATTTGAAGATAGAAAACTTTCCAAGCTCACAACTATGTTGGAACAGTTGGAAGTGTTTCATGGACATTACTTGTTAAATAAGAAACAACAGCAATAATCTGCTCCAGGTTGGGATTTTCAAGGGAGTTTAAGGTAATTAGGGGCCTGTGGATAGATTCACAAAGGAATTTAGGCATGGAGACTCTCAATCACCAAGTCTAACTTTTTTGTGTCTAGAAAATCACTGGGATTCACAAAGCCTGAGTTTGGTGCCTAGGTTCCCTATCCAATGAATGGTATCTCAGATCGGATTCACAAAAAAACAGCATATGAGGCGTCTCCTTACCTAAACTAGCCAATGAGAGATGCCAAGCTGAGGGGTGTGTGCTAAAACCTGCCCCAATCTCAGATATAGGCGCTGAAGTCCTGGCTATAGGAAGGCACATCCCTCCACTTGGGATTCTCAGCTGCAAACCCTCTCTTAGAGTGAGGTGCTTGTACCATTTTTGTGAAGAGGAGAAGGACCTCACACATAACTTTTAGGCCAGTGACTTTTTAAAATTATTTATCCACAATGGAACAGCTTCATCAGGAGAGACTTTGGGAGCCTACTTCAGAATACCTTATAGCCAGGTGCTTAGGGCACTCTCTCGAGGCGTGGAAGACATTTATTCAAGTCCCTTCTCCCTCTCAAGCAAAGGGAGGACTCAAACTGAGGATCTTTCACTTCCCTGGTGAGTACCTCAATCCCAGGCTAAAAGTTATGAGCGAGTTGCTGTTCCACCTCCCCCTCATTGATTTTTGTATAAGCTCGTTTATAGGAGCCTGATCCAGTAAGCATGCTCTGAGCATGTTTACTGGGTCAGGACCCACAGTGAGGTATGTAGAGGAATGCCTGGATTCCCCTGGTTCATGCATCACTCTGGGACTTAAGCCTCCAGATACCTGGCATGCGGCCACAGTGCACATGCTCAAAGGCAGAAACATAGGCGTCTAGGGAACTTTTACTGCAAAAATTCAAGCATTGAGTGAGTCGATGGGAATTAGGCACCTAAATATCTTTGAAGATCTGGGCCTAGGTGCCCAAGGCCTGTTGAAATTCTGTGTGAGTTAGATACCTAACAACCTTAGGCCCTTTGACATTCCCACCCTTAAATATGAAGTCCCCAATTTTTCAAGTTGTTGCATGTGGCAGTCAGCACAGCATAACTTTTAAAAATATATAAATTAACTGAATCTTTCCTAAATCTCACACACTTGATTGGATGCTTCATTAATTTGGGATTGACAGCATATGGTTAGCTCTATTTTAGCCATGGTTAATGAGATTTATGTTCAGGTAACAACTCTAGACCTTCCTTTTAGATGTAATGGACTGGGGAATAAACCCAATTAATCAAATCCTGTTCGACTGGATAATGAGACATTTAAAACACATTATACTTTTTTCCAAGGCCAGGAATATTGAATAGCATATAGACTATTTATAAAAAATGTGCACCTAAACTGTGATGATAATATTCAGATTGTAAACTCTTTGAGGCAAGGACCATCTTTTTGTTCTGTGTTTGTACTATTTTGTTTGTACTATTTGTACTGATTTTTGTGTTTGTACTGTTTTGTTCTGTGTTTGTATGGGATGACTGGGGCTCAATGTGCTTTCCTACCTGGCATCACATTTACTTCTCGAAACTCTACTGCAAAAATCAGCTGTACTGTTGAATGAGTCAGTTAACATTCCCTCCCTCTGCTTCCGAGGCACTAATGATTCATAAAGAATTAACCAGGAAAATATTAAGGACAATAGGGTCATTTATGCAAGAGAACTGAAACTCCATGAAACCCAGGCTTAAATAGGCTTAAATAGCTCCTTGACCTTATTGGAGGCTGTTCACCCGACGTAAAGTTAAGAAAATGTGTACATCTTTGCAGAATTTGAGGTTCACAGAGTTTCCATTGTATCATTTCATGGCGGATAGATGGGTTGTCTCTCACAGAACTGGCAGTGGATTCAGTCCATGGAATCCAGGAATCTCCTGGTCCATTGAAGGCCAGCACAATCACATAGAGGCTCTGTGCCTTTGCTGATGGTATTCTGGCAGAGTCCTACTAAGACTGCATAACATCAAACACAGAACACCAAGTGGATGTAGGGGAATCTAAATAGGTGTCATTTACATGTCAAGAGTCTGGAAGAGTTCCAGGGAGTAAGTAGGAAAAAGAATTTAAACGGAGGTGTAAGAAAGCGTACACTAAAGCAGCAGCACAGCATGCTTCAACTCTCACAGGTTCTTGGGCTCAATACAGGACTTACTGGGTGAAATTCTATGAGTTGTGTTATGTGGGAGGTCTGACAAGATGATCATCGGGGTAGAGGTGTAGTAAGAGATAGTCCCTGTTCTGAAGAGCTTACAATCTAAATTGACAAAGGGGAAACAAGCACAGAGAGTGAAAATGGCTTGCTCAAGACACATAGCAGGTCAGTGTCAGAGCCAGTAATAGAATTCCAGTCTCCTGACTAAAGCTGGCGGAAAGTTTTCCACCAAAACTCTTTTGGGTGAAAAATGCAGAGTCACCGACACCAAAACATTTAGCAAATTAATTGTTTTTGACAGATTGTTCATATAAAAAGAAGAAAAAAATCCCCAAAGTATAAATGTTTTATTTCAACATTTCTAAGTACATTTCTATCTGAAAGGACTTCATTTTGAAAATTTCCTTCCATTTTTTTAAAAGTTAAGAAAAGGTTCCAGACCGAAATGAAACATTTTCTTTCGAACGAAATGTTTCATTAGACCTGAAGTTACATTTTCCTTTTATGTTTTAGTTTGTCGAAAAGTTCAACATTTTTTTTTTGTTTTGTACTGACTTAAAAAGCATTATTTTTCAATATTTTAGAATGGCAAGAGAATTTCAAAATCAGTTATTCACACAGTTCTACTCCTGACTCTTAATGTAGTGCCCTGTTCACTGGACCACAAAGTCTGTTCAAAAGTTGTATGAATATAATTGTTCCTCTAAAATCTTGGATTTCAGAATGACACCTATGAGCTATCACACTACTTGGGCTGCAACTATGCGTTTGTTTTTTCTCCTTACAGTTCTGATTGATTGGCCCCCTGTAACCTTGCACAGGAGATTATCTGAAGTAGGATTTTTTGGGTGTCTTTTTGGGACCAAAGTTCATAACCTTGATACATGTCCATGTTTTTTGGTGAATTCCTCACATTTGCAGTTGAATACTATTTGTATTTTTGTCTCTAGAGTGCTTTATCAGAAAACAAAAGTGGAAATACATCCCAAAATAGAATTACAATTAAGTCATTTTCACCACAATAAAATCACTATATTAAAACTGAGCGCTTATTATATTAATATGCTTTACCATGCCCTGTCTGCATCCAAATACTGCAGCATCTCATAGGATACTTACAAAAAAAGTTTACGTTGACCAAAAGTAATGACCTATAATGCAGTTCTTTAAATAATTTCTCCAGCACCTCATTCTTACATCCAAGCAATGCTTACAACTGTTCTTTGTGTTAATTGTGCAAACTCTTTATAACAGATAATTCACTGGCAGGTTTGATCATTAATAAATGTCAAGATGCAATGGGGAAATCCCAGCTGCAGAAGATCATAATGTGCTGAAGACATAGAAATGGACAAACATTTTAAGTCTCAATGGGCCAAATTCATAAGTAATGTGTATGGTAGGATAAGATATATGTTGGTAAACTGGTGTAAGAGAATCTAAGTTAGTTTAATATAGAGACAAAGGACCAGAAAGAAGTGAGAATATATCAAGATCTAAATTCATCGATTTTAAGGCCTCTTCCTCACAGGAGGAGATATTTGGCTCCTTGCACAATAAAGGTCATGGTTGGAGGCAGATTTAAGGTGAAACATTAGTTTTAAAATGAAACCATACTTCAGCAAATATTGGCTTAAATCCCAACAGGTCACAGCAAAAAGGTTTACAGAGGGTTAGGGGAAAACATGTCCTGCCATGCTTTTTACTGCTTCTCCTTTAGAAGCTTTGTGGCCTCCAATTAGAACCCAGGATTTGAGCACACTCCCTTAGGGCTATGGAGTGTTGCTAGCCACATTAATGAGCACTTGGGCCTGATCCAAAGCCTGTCCAGGACAATAGCTAGATTCTGATTAGCTTTAATGATTTTGAATCAGACCCTAATGAAACATCTAAACAGCATTTAAACACCTGTCACTGGGCCATATCAGCTGATTCAGGCTCATGGGTCTCAGACTGCCTGGCTGTAAAATTGCTGTGTAGACATTCAGGCTCATGCTGGGGTGGTCCCAGAGCCCGGGCTCCAGCCTGAGCCCAAATGTCTACATAGAAATTTTTAGCCCAACAGTCAGAGCCCTGTGAGCCTGAGTTAACTGAGTTGGGCAGCCGCAGCTGTGCCATCGGTCTCTTATTCCAGTGTAGACATATCCTAAAAAAACATCCTTGCTTAGTTCCCCCACAGCACAATTGTATGAAAGGACAGAATGGTGCCCAGGGTGAGAAATTGTGACACTGGCCCAGAAATAATACTCACTCTTACAGTGTTTGAATCATATCATTTATTTCAAAACCCCGTAAGTGTCCAGGTCATGCGGAATGAAAAATAACAATCTTGGAAAGCAGAACTCTTGAACAATGTGTCATGGTCAATGGTGTGCAAATTACTTTAAATCTACAGTCTAACAAGCTGACTTTAGCAATAATGATTTGTGTACTGTTTTGATGGAGCTTTTTGCTGAAGTTTGCTTTCTTAAATTTATTCTGTAACACAGAAACTGAAAATGCAAGGAACAGTTAAGTGCAAATGCAGATTTATTGGATTTGGCAAGCTTTTTGACTGTGAAACAGCGAGCTCAGAAGCAAATCCTTTCTTCAGCATTATTGTCAATCAGTCAACAGGGGAAATGATCCAAGCCATTGTTTGCCTTAACTGAACATCTTTTAGAAGTGCATTGAAAAACAATTTGGTTTCAAGAATTTCTGCCAGCGTAAAACAGGAGCCCTGAAACAATGTCAAAGCTGTTCAGAACCACAGTGGGCAAAAACGTGAAACAAGGCAGTGTTTGAGTGATGCCAACCTTTGGAAAAAAACTGCTTTACAGGCTGATTATAAAAGTTTATAGAAATACATATAGACTTTATCTTACAGTAACAATCTTATTGCATCTGTCTCAAGATATGAACCAGACTTGAGTTTCCATAAATATCACTGCATAACGCAATTTTCAGTCACTTCATTTTTTAAGTATGTTAGTGGAAAACTTTTAGTTATTGAATCAGAATCATCTGCTACATCTGCCAATATAAAGGTTATTCAGTTTAATTTTTCATTTAAGTGAATTTAGAACATATAAAAATATACTACTGGTTAATTTTCTCTCCTTGAGTTCTTCTACACAGGCCTTTGATTTTATTTTTTTCTGAACATACAAAGATTTTAGAAAAGTCTGGGACAAAAATTCATCTGCTAAACTAATTTAAAAAATTGATAGATGCCATCCAGGTTAAAAAAAAATGGATGCATGGCTACCAAAACTGTGAATGTACCTCCAAGAGTAATCTTTAAAGCTGGTTGGGAAATATTTTTTCCCCCCTGTGAAAAATTTCAACGAACCCCAGATGTTTGGAAGTTTTCTTGAAAAAACAAAAACTGAAAGATTTTTGGTTTTCAGAAACTCCAATTTTTTTGGACAAAACCAAACATTTTTTCCTTTAATGGAAAAGCCTTTTTTTAATTGAGAAAACATTGATGGACATTTTTTTGATCAGTTCCTAATCTAATGATCTTGCACAGTGTTTCTCAGTGACTGGTCCATGGACCCATGCTGGTCCCTGAGATCTCCCTGAAACAGTTTAGGAAGGCAGCAGGCTGGACCCTGTTATCAAAAAGGTTGAGACACACTGAATTGTAGCACATCATCAAAATCGGGTAATAAAACAAGTAGAGCTAGTTTACCGAATTCATGCCTGTACAAAACAGACAGTGGAGCACCTGATCTTTCAGCCGCAAATACTCAAGCCTCTTCCACAGGGGTGGGCAAACTTTTTGGCCTGAGGGCCACAGAGGGGTATGAAACTGTATGGAGGGCTGGGTAGGGAAGGCTGTGGCCCCAAAACAGCCTGGCCCCTGCCCCCTGTCCACTCCCTCCCACTTCCTACCCCCTGACTGCCCCCCTCAGAATCCCTGACCCATCCAATGCTCCTAGTCCCCTAACTGCCCCCCCGGGACCCCACCCCCATCCAACCCCCCCACTCCCTGTCCCCTGACTGCCCTGAACTCTATCCACACCCTCACCCCCTGACAGGCCCCCTGGGTCTCCCACACCTATCCAATCCCCCCCTGCTCCCTGTCCCTCCGACCCCATCCACACGCCCGCCCCCTGACAGGCGCCCCCAGGACCCCACCCCCATCCAACCTCCCCTGCTGCCTGTCCCTGGACTGCCCCGACCCCTGTCTACACCCCTTCCCCCAGACAGGCCCCCCGGGACTCCCACTCCTATCCAACCTCCCTGTTCCCCATCCCAACCGCCCCCCCCGAACCTCCACCCCATCCAACCACCCCCTGCTTTCTGTCCCCTGACTGCTCCCCTCCCCCCGGGACCTCCTACCCAACCTCCCCCCACCGCCACGAGTGCTGCTGCTGCCCTCTTACCATGCTGCTCAGAGCGGCAGGACCTCACAGCCCCACTGCCTGGACAGAGCAAGCTGCACTGCCTGTGTGGCGGCGTGACTGCATGGGAGGGGAGGCATCAGGGGAGGAGCCAGGGGCTAGCCTCCCCAGCCAGGAGCTCAAATGCTGGGCAGGATGGTCCTGCAGGCCGTATGTGGCCTGCGGGCCGTAGTTAGCCCACCTCTGCTCTACCACATAAGCTAAAGCTTCAGTTAACAGTAGCTAGATTATGCCACTTTTATTTAAAATGAATAGTACCTTGCTGTAATAGCAGACAACTTATTTCCATGTAGCTGTAGTAGTAGGTACAATATCCTTTCTTGGGGGGCAGCCACTACAGTGTGATATGACTTGGAAATGCAAGGGTATTGCATTTGGATCCAGGCTTGCCCAAATTTTGTGAGTGCCCTTGTCAAGGTTCCTTCCCCACTCTGAACTCTAGGGTACAGATGTGGGGACCTGCATGAAAAAACCTCTAAGCTTATTCTGACCAGTTTAGGTTAAAAACTTCCCCAAGGGACAAACTTTGCCTTGTCCTTGAATCCTGTGCTGCCACCACCAAGCGTGTTAAACAAAGAACAGGGAAAGAGCTCACTTGGAGACGTCTTCCCCCAAACCCTACACCCCCTTTCCTGGGGAAGGCTTGTTAAAAATCCTCACCAATTTGTACAGGTGAACACAGACCCAAACCCTTGGATCTTAAGAACAATGAAAAAGCAATCAGGTTCTTAAAAGAAGAATTTTATTTAAAGAAGAGGTAAAAGAATCACCTCTGTAAAATCAGGATGGTAAATATCTTACAGGGTAATCAGATTCAACACATAGAGAATCCCTCTAGGCAAAACCTTAAGTTACACAGAGACGCAAAAACAGGAATATACATTCCATTCAGCACAACCTATTTTACCAGCCATTAAACAAAAGGAAGTCTAACACATTTCTAGCTAGCATTACTTACTAACTTAGAAGTTCTGAGACTGCATTCTTGATCTGTTCCCGGCAAAAGCATCACACAGAGAGACAGACCCTTTGTTCCCCCCCCCCCCCCCCCCCCCCCCGCAGCTTTGAAAGTATCTTGTCTCCTCATTGGTCATTTTGGTCAGGTGCCAGCGAGGTTATCTTAGCTTCTTAACCTTTTACAGGTGAAAGGATTTTGCCTCTGGCCAGGAGGGATTTTATAGCACTGTATACAGACAGATGGTTACCCTTCCCTTTATTTTTATGGCACGCCCTCCAAATCACAGATAGGGTGAAAACACTGGCTGTGATTTCTTCCTGGAGCTCTAGGAGAAAACAGAGTTAATAAAACATATGCACCTCTAAATATACTACCAACTGTATAAAGACTAACAATATTTTTGACATCTCAAGGTTGATTTTAACCAGTTGATTCTGGGAAACTTTCAAGGGACAGTGCATCAGCCACTTTGTTAGAAGCTCCTGAGATGTGTTCTATGTCAAAATCAAAATCTTGGAGAGCTAAATTCCACCGAATAAGTTTTTTGATATTTCCCGTGGCGGTATGAAGCCACTGTAGCGCAGCATGGTCGGTTTGCAGGTGGAAACGCCATCCCCAAACATATGGGCGTAGCTTTTCCAGAACATAGACAATGTCGTAACATTCCTTTTCACTGATTGACCAGTGGCTTTCTCTCTCAGAAAGCTTCTTGCTTAGAAACACTTCAGGATGGAACTCTTGATTCGGTCCTTCCTGCATTAAGACTGCTCCCACACCGCGCTCAGACACATCTGTGGTTACTAGGAACGGTTTGTCAAACTCTGGGGCCCTTAGCACAGGGTCAGACATGAGTGTCGCTTTAAGCTGGTTAAAGGCCTTCTGACACTTTTTAGTCCACTGAACTGCATTTGACTGTTTCTTTTTGGTTAGGTCTGTCAGTGGGGCGGCGATTTGGCTGAATTGCGGTACAAATAGTCTGTAATATCCGGCCAAGCCTAAGAAGGATTGGACCTGTTTCTTTGACTTTGGGACAGGCCACTTTTGGATAGCATCAACTTTGGCCTGTAGGGGGTTGATAGTTCCTTGACCCACCTGGTGTCCAAGGTAAGTCACTCTGTTTAGGCCTATTTGACACTTCTTAGCCTTAACAGTTAGTCCTGACTCCCATATGCGCTCGAAGTCTTTTTGTAGATGTACCGGGTGTTCTGCCCAGGAATCCAAAAATATGGCCACATCATCAAGGTAGGCGACTGCATGTTCTCCAATCCTGCTAGGAGACCATCTACAAGTCTTTGGAAGGTGGCGGGTGCATTCTGCAGCCCGAAAGGGAGCACATTAAATTCATACAGGGTGACATGTGTGGTGAAGGCTGACCTTTCCTTGGCAGATTCATCTAGCGGTACCTGCCAGTACCCCTTGGTTAAGTCCAAGGTAGAGATGAACTGGTCCCATCCCAGTTTCTCCAATAGTTCATCTGTGCATGGCATTGGATAATTGTCTGGGCGAGTTACAGCATTTAGCTTACAGTAGTCCATGCAAAAACGTATCTCCCCATCTGGTTTGGGAACTAGAACCACTGGAGATGCCCATGCACTGCCAGAGGGGCGGATTACACCCATCTGTAGCATACCCTGGATCTCCCATTCTATAGCAGTTTTAGCTTGAGGAGACACCTGGTAAGGTTGGCCTCTAATTGGGTGAGCATTACCTGTGTCAATGGAGTGGTATGCCCGTTCAGTCAGTCCTGGGGTGGCTGAGAATGTCGGTGCGTAGCGATTGCACAGCTCCTGGATCTGCTGTCACTGCATACGCCGAAGAGTCATGGAAAGGTTCACCTCTTTCACGCCACCATCACTTTTCCCTTCATAGTAGACGCCTTCAGGCCACTTGGTGTCATCTCCTCCCTGGGCTGTAAATTGACAAACCTTTAATTCTCTGGAATAAAAGGGCTTTAGAGAATTAATATGGTACACCTTAGGCTTTTGGTTGGAGGTGGGGAATGCTATGAGATAATTAACAGCTCCCAGGCACTCTTGGACCGTGAATGGCCCTTCCCACGATGCTTCCATTTTATGGGCCTGGAGCGCCTTTAAGACCATGACCTTGTCCCCTACTTTGAAGGAACGCTCTCTGGCATGTTTATCATACCAGGCTTTTGGCTCTTTTTGAGCATCCTGTAGGTTTTCTTTAGCAAGGGCTAAAGAGGTTTGGAGGGTGTTTTGTAGGTTGGTTACAAAGTTCAGAATGTTAGTTCCTGGACAAGGTGCAAACCCCTCCCATTGCTGCTTCACCAACTGTAATGGCCCCTTAACCTCACAGCAATAGACAAGTTCAAATGGGGAAAACCCTAAACTGGGATGTGGTACAGCTCTGTAGGCAAAAAGCAATTGCTGCAACACTAGGTCCCAATCATTGGAGTGCTCATTTATGAATTTACGTATCATGGTCCCTGAAGTTCCATTAAGCTTCTCCACCAGGCCATTTGTTTGATGATGGTAAGGGGTGGCAACCAAGTGATTCACCCCATGAGCTTCCCAGAGGCTTTCCATAGTTCCTGCCAGGAAATTAGTTCCTGCATCTGTGAGGATGTTGGAGGGCCAACCTACCCTGGCAAAAATGTCAATTAGTGCCTGACACACACTGTTAGCCCTAATGTTGCTTAGAACTACTGCTTCCGGCCATCGGGTGCCAAAATCCATGAAAGTCAGTCTGTACTGCTTTCCTCTTGGTGTCTTTTTTGGAAAAAGACCCAGAATATCCACAGCTACTCACTGAAATGGAACCTCAATGATGGGAAGTGGTTCTAGAGGGGCTCTGACCTGGTCTTGGGGTTTTCCCACTCTTTGGCACGCCTCACAAGACCGGACATAGGTAGAAGCATCCTTGCCCATTCCCTCCCAGTGGAATGACTTTCCCAAATAGTTTTGGTTCTGTTCACCCAAGCATGGCCACTAGAATGATCATGGGCTAAGCTTAATAGCTTTACCCATGTCATAAATATAAAGGGAAGGGTAACCATGTTTCTGTATACAGAACTATAAAATCCCTCCTGGCCAGAGGCAAAACCCTTTCACCTGTAAAGGGTTAAGAAGCTAAGATAACTTCGCTGGCACCTGACCAAAATGACCAATGAGGAGACAAGATACTTTCAAATCTGGAGCGGGGGGAAACAAAGGGTCTGTCTGTCTGGCTGATGCTTTTGCCGGGAACAGATCAGGAATCTCTTCAGAACTCCTGTAAAAAGTTAGTAAGTAATCTAGCTAGAAATGCATTGGATTTCCTTTTGTTTAATGGCTGGTAAAATAGGTTGTGCTGAATGGAATGTATATTCCTGTTTTTGTGTCTTTTTGTAATTTAAGGTTTTGCCTAGAGGGATTCTCTATGTGTTGAATCTGATTATCCTGTAAAGTATTTACCATCCTGATTTTACAGAGGTGATTCTTTCACTTTTTCTTTAATTAAAATTCTTCTTTTAAGAACCTGATTGCTTTTTCATTGTTCTTAAGATCCAAGGGTTTGGGTCTGTGTTCACCTGTACAAATTGGTGAGGATTTATATCAAGCCTTTCCCAGAAAAGGGGGTGTAGGGTTTGGGGGGATATTTGGGGGGAAGATGTCTCCAAGTGGGCTCTTTCCTTGTTCTTTAACACGCTTGATGGTGGCAGCATAGGGTTCAAGGACAAGGCAAAGTTTGTACCTTGAGGAAGTTTTTAACCTAAGCTGGTCAGAATAAGCTTAGGGTTTTTTTCATGCAGGTCCCTACATCTGTACCCTAGAGTTCAGAGTGGGGAAGGAACCTTGACAACCCGGTACTTAGTTTGAACTACCAACTGTCTCTGAGGATGCCTGTCTTCCTGGTGTCTACCAGAAAGAATTTCCTTGTATAAAAGTCCTCTTTCTACAACAAACCTGGATCGATTAGAAGAGCTGAGAGGCAGTGAGTTGCTCTGTGCTGACGTCCAAGCTCTCTTGAGGCTTTCATCTTCTTCTTGCTCGGTCTGAAACTGTTCCCTTGATGCTGGAGACAACAGTTCCTCATTGGATGGTGGAACTAGGCTTTGTCCCTCTGGAAGCGATGCAGGTGATGGGGCTGTTTCCGTTGACTGTGAACTGCTCTCTGCTGGTGCACTATGTTGGGGTTCACGATCCAGCTGAGCCTCTTGTGTAGGGTTATCTGCTGCTGGCGGTTCAGGTTCAGGGCAGCCCTTTGTTGCCGGGGTTGCAAGTACTGGATTCAGTGCTGGCAATGGGTCCGGTGCTGATTGTTCTGCTGGTTCCGGTTCTGTGACTGGCTCTGTCTGGGTCTCTGGGACTGGATCCACTACTGCTGTTGCAGACTTTGGCCTGGAGTCTGGGTCCATCACCTCTGACCGTGTCCTGGTAGAAGTTTCTGGAACAGAGCTAGGTGTGACGGCTTGTTTAGCCTGGCTGCGGGTGACCATTGCCACCCTCTTGGCTAGCTTCACACGATTGGCCAAGTCTTCCCCCAACAGCATGGGGATGGGATATTCATCATAGACTGCAAAAGTCCATGTTTCTGACCAGCTCTTGTACTGGACAAGCAACTTCGCTGTAGGCAAACTGAAAGAGTTTGACGTGAACGGCTGAATCGTCACTTGGATCTCTGGGTTGATTAAATTGGGGTCCACTAAGGAAGCATGGATAGCCGACACTTGTGCTCCGGTGTCCCTCCACGCAGTCACCTTCTTTCCGCCCACACTCAGTTTCCCTCTACCCATTTTGTTCCCATTTGCCCTGCCTCTCTGGCGGTCTGGGGCTGCTCGTATTGATCAGCATAAGAAGCAAGACTTTCTGCTGACTCCATTTTCTTATCCCATAAACACTTTTATATCCTCCTTGGATATGTTCAGGAATTGCTCCTGAATCATCAAATCACACATTCCTTCAAAGCTAGTTACACCCCTTCCTCAGACCCATTTATTTAACAGATCCTTCATCTGGTTTAGATAAGCCACATTACTTAGTCCAGGTCCTCTCTTAAGGGCTCTAAATTTTACTCTGTAAGTTTCAGGTGTAACTTGAAATTGCTTTAAAACCAAATCCTTGAATTTATTATAGTCAGAAGCCTCATCAATAGGCATCTTATTCAATGTGTCCAGAGCTCTTCCAGTCAATTTTGCGACCAATGTGGTCATCTTGTGAGCTTCAGGAATTTTATGGAGTGTGCACAGTCTCTCAAAGGTGAGAAAATATTCAGCAATATCACTGGATTCATCATACTGTGGACAGTCGCTCCCATTTGTGGATTGTTGGGTAAGGATTGTTAGGGTTATCCAGTATATTCTGCTGAGCCTTTGCCTTCTCCATTTCCAGTGCATGCTTTCTCTCTTTTTTTCTTCTCCTCCAGTTCTTTTTCCCTTGCCTCCATATAGCTCTCCTGTGGGCAGCCTCCTGGGCTTTTTCTGCCACTTCCGCTGCCTCCATCGCTCTCCTGTGGGCAGCCTCTTGGGCATTTTCTACCTCTTTTGCTGCCTCCAGTCTGGTTAACTCCAGTTTGTGTTTTGCCTTGGTTTCTGTCATCCTAGCCTCTCTGTTTTTAACTAACTTTACACCTGAGAGTTATAAAGAAAATCACCAACAAAACCAAAAAACCTGGCTTGTAAAATTTTGCTGTGCTGTAACGTGATACCTATGTTCTCTGATAGCTATTCTTAGCCAACAGGTTTGGTTGGTTGGTTGGTTGGTTTTTTTTAAGGACTTTTCTAACATATCTGTCTCCAGGCAGATAGATAGAAAACCCTCTAGCTGCTCTTAACTTAAAAAAAAAAACCCTCTTCAGGTCTGTGAAAAACGTGTGAATTTCCCTGCAGGAGGTTAACTACTCTGCCTTTAGGTAGAGAAAACTCCAGCTCAGAAAAGAAGAATCCCTTTGTTATGCCTGCTGCTCTCTCCCCCTGGCAGAGACACAGAATCTACAGATGCAATCCTTTTAAAAAACCTTTTAAAATCCTGCTGTGCTTCTGGTTCAAAATGATCCCAAAAAAGTCTCAAAATGATCCCACCTCTCTGCCATCATGTCAAGGTTCCTTCCCCACTCTGAACTCTAGGGTACAGATGTGGGGACCTGCATGAAAGACCCCCTAAGCTTATTCTGACCCTCTTAGGTTAAAAACTTCCCCAAGGTACAAACTTTGCCTTGTCTTTGAATCCTGTGCTGCCACCACCAAGTGTGTTAAACAAAGAACAGGGAAAGAGCCCACTTGGAGATGTCTTCCCCCAAAATATCCCCCCAAGCCCTACACCTTTCCTGGGGAAGGCTTGATAAAAATCCTGACCAGTTTGTACAGGTGAACACAGACCCAAACCCTTGGATCTTAAGAACAATGAAAAAGCAATCAGGTTCTTAAAAGAAGAATTTTAATTAAAGAAAAAGTAAAAGAATCACCTCTGTAAAATCAGGATGGTAAATACCTTACAGGGTAATCAGATTCAACACATAGAGAATCCCTCTAGGCAAAACAGGTTAAGTTACAGAAAGACACAAAAACAGGAATATACATTCCATTCAGCACAGCTTATTTTACCAGCCATTAAACAAAAGGAAATCTAACGCATTTCTAGCTAGATTACTTAGAAACTAACAGAAGTTCTGAGACTGCATTCCTGATCTGTTCCTAGCAAAAGCATCACACAGAGAGACAGGACCTTTGTTCCCCCCCCCCCCCAGCTTTGAAAGTATCTTGTCTCCTCATTGGTCATTTTGGTCAGGTGCCAGTGAAGTTATCTTAGCTTCTTAACCTTTTACAGGTGAAAGGATTTTGCCTCTGGCCAGGAGGGATTTTATAGCACTGTATACAGATAGGTGGTTACCCTTCCCTTTATTTTTGTGACAGCCCTGATCTACATTTTAGTTCAAGCTCCCATCCAATGTCAAATGAGATTCTGTACTATTAAATAATTTCATGAATGGCACTGACTAAGAAAGCTTTTCATTTGTTTTGAGTCTTTCATTGTAGGATCCCAAAGGGCTTAATCCAGGTCCATAAACTATATTATGCCCATTATACGGATGGAGAAAGTGATGCACAAAAATGTAAAGTGACTTTCATAGCTCATGCAATGAGTGATTAGCGGGGTTGGTAATGGACTACAAGTATGCCAGAACTCTATCCATATCATTGGACAATGGTGACACTCCAGAAAATAAAGTACATGTGAGGGGAGAATGAAAGGAAAGAACCAAAGACCTCGCTCTGTGTGAGTCCAGTAGAAAGTAATGGTAAGGTTGTCAGTGGAGATGGGAGGCAGAGGAGAAGGATCAGGAGAAAAAATAAGAGGTTCAGTTTTGAAGATACTATGTTTGTAATGGAGCTAGGGCATCCCAGAGGAGTTGTCAGTAAATGCAGCTAGAGTGGAAAACAAGGGGAAAGGTCAGAGTAGAACAGTATATTTGGTAGTCAGCATAGAAGCAGTTGAAATCATGAGAGGAATACAGTTCAACAAGAGAGATAATAAGGACCCTAAGGGACACAGACACTTACTGAAGGATGGGGGTGGAAAGAGCTGTTATAGAAGATGCTGAAGGTGAGATTCTGGTAGGAAGGGAGCCAAGAGAGCATAGGTTAACAGAGGTTAAGTGATGACAGAAAAGAGAAGAGAGAGTGATCAGTATAATGGCAGCAGACATAGGCTGCAGATTCAGAATTGCCCCTTTGGTATACTGGTAGATTAGGATTCTGTTTCCTAATAGTTTGACTTTGAAAAAGAAGAGAGAGAATAGCAGCATATGGGAGGTCTAACTCTTCTGAAATCCAGCAGAATAAGTTCACCTTATGGTTTTCAATATCACCAGTGTGAAATCAGCTACATTCTCCATATTTTATTCCATTCTCAATATATTATTGTTCCTGAATGATATGTTGAGCAAGAGATCAATGCTAAGTACCTCGAAGTGCAAATACAGACTTCGGGAACAAGGGCCTTCAGAGCTAATATTTATTGGAGTTCAATAGGCTTCCACTCCCTAAGTAATACAGCATATTTTCTTGTTTCAAAGTTGTGTCACATTTTAGACCTATGGTGCCAATGGAATCAGTCTATTTTGGAAAAGATCCAACTTTCACCATTTGAGCCATATATTCAATTCTATAAATCAAAGGCACTTTCTGGGTGGTTATCTCTACGCAATTCCACCACAGCGGCTGATGGCTACAGTAGTATTTCTAGAATGCCAAAACTAAGCTGGCTGATCCAGCTTGGATTCCTGACCCTGTATGCCTTCTGAGTTCACTGTTTACTTATCCTTACCTCACTCCAAGCAGAGCTTATGAAATGCAATTACAGGCACCACTCTTAGCCAATCTAATTTTATTCCCACTCTTGCTTTAGCCAGCTCACCAAACGTTGATTCACCCCCTCCAGCATCTTTTCCCATCTTGTGACTTCTTAAACTGCCCTGCTTCCTTCCACTGTAAGGTCCTTGGAGTTAAGCTGTTTCTAATGAATTCAAGTGCTTCTGCCTCATAATTCAGCTGTTAGTGATGAAGCACACACTGCATACAGCAATAGTAGAATTGCCGTGATTACAAAAAAAAGAGGCAGTCTACTATAACTGAGTTAGCAAAATTCCTGGCAAAGTATGAGAAATAAATTGTGTACTCTTGTTAAACGGAGTCAATGAGTTACAGAAGGAATTTGATTTTTTCTCTTCCCATAGTAACAGAGATCCTTTGATGTAACAAACTCACTATGTCAAAGTAATAGCGTACAGGGAACTGACTAAGTCAATTAATAAGTGTTACAGATCTGGTCGAGTTTCTCCTGTTGGACCCTCACCAGACTGCAAAGATCCAAATGCTGAATGCTATGTGTTCTGTGCTTGCTGGAGCTGGCAGAGTTTAGCCACTCTTCCTGGTTTCAGGCCATGAGGCATGCACTCCAAGTGCAGCCCTCATGTTTTGACATCCCTCTTGGCAGTGGGGACCCCATGGCCCCAGCTGCCTAGGCCGTGAAACTAGTGCCTTCTGCCCTAAGCCTCCCACCAGCTCTTGCATGTTCCCCAGAATTCCACTGAAGTTGTGAGCCTTCTGATTTACACTTTACCTCTTCAGGGGTATGCAATAGTGAAAGCTAACAGACCCACAAACTTTATACAGGATTCTAAACACCATTGCACTTTACTTAGTAGCCTGAGAAATGCACAGGTCTATACAAAACAATAAATACAGCTATACAAATGCTTCTGCCTCAGTTTCCTCACCGGTTGGGCAGACACCTCTTCAGTCAAAGTTCCTTCTCCAGCAGCTCATGGCTTCTATGAAGAATCTTGAAGTATTCTGCAGTTAAGCCAGGCTCCCCCTGTTTAAAAAAGACCGCCCATCTCTTCCTCTCTCCTGCTCAGAACTTCCTGTCTCTTTTCCCCCTTGTTCCACTACGAATCATTTTTAAATTCCTGCTTTCTCATCTCTGTCTCTTTGTTCTGTTTGGGAATTTTCCACTTTACAATCTCTTGCAGAGAAACTTAATCTAATCGGTTTCCACATTCAGGCCACTCCCTTGTCTTGCCTATTGTTTGATCCAGAGCACAGTCATTAAGGTTAACAGCTCTCCCTGGTCTTGTAGGTATGTGCTGCACCCCAGTTTAGCAAGTGGTGGATTCCACATCCACACAGAGGAATTCCTTAATACAACCATTTTTTTTATAACTTCATAGCTAGACTTAACTACTAGACTTCACAAGTTGTATAGACAGATTCTCCAAATCATCACAGTAGTTTTCAAACTGTATTTTTAAATATACTGACAAAATATGTCAGCTGTGTGAGAAGTCTGATGGAGAGATATGTGACTCTTCATGAGTTCTGTGATACTTTTGTGTGATTAAAAAAGAATACCATCTCATATTAGCCACCAAAGTTAGACTTTGAAACTGCACCTTAAGTCTAGCTGGGTGTGGGGCTCCACATGCGGTTGTGCTGAGTGATAACAGCACCTGGAGGGTTTTCTGCTTGTCACTAGCAAAACATTGTGAGAGACAGCCCAGGCTGAAGAGTTAAGGAGGCACAGTGGTCCCATGGTTCCAGGCTGCACCCTGGGGATCCTGTCACACCCTTCAAAAGGGGAAACCCTGCACTACAGATTAGACTTCCATGGGGCATCTGGAGGACTGAAGCCATAACACTCTACTCATGACAATGGCCATTTGCATCAATCAGGAAGCTGTGTCTGCTGCTTGAGTAAGGCTTGAAGGGACAATCTGGCAGTAATTTACCTTCCTTGATGAGCACGTGGAACTGTATGCTATCCTCCTGCAGAAGTTTGTCAGTGAATTCTGCAAACTTGGTGTGACACTTTCTCAAGGTCTTCAGAGCTGTAGGTCACTGTGCTACCCCTCTGCCTCGGGGAGAGAGTGAGATTTGCTAGTGGTAAACTGTGTGTCAGTTCCCTGGCACTCTCAGTCAGATAGCACCAAAACAATTTCCTCAGGACTCTGTCAGCCCTTAATTTGCTTTGCAGGTTAACTCTTGGTGTACGCCAGTCCCGAGACTCCCCAGATGCATTCCCCTGTAATATACAGTCCCTGTCACTAGACACTTATAGTAGTAACTTCGTAAGCTCTTCCCACAGAGACAGTGTACACACAGCTTGAAGGTTACCACTCAGGATTAAGTCCTTTATGACAACACAGCACTGTAATCTCTGGTGACAACAAATATAAATTGATTAACAAAGAACAGAGATTCACAGCTTCGAGTGTTGAGTAAGAATAATGGAAACAGAAATGGTTATAAATAAAACAAAAGTACCACATGCTTTCTAAAGACTAAATTTTAAGAGGTTACAACCCTTGTTTAAAATAGTTTCTCACCCTTAATGTCCTTCTGCAGAGCTTGCTGGTTTTTAATCAATCCAAGACTAATTTATTCACAAATCACCCCTTCTGCAAAAGGGGTTCTTCAGTGAATTGGATAACAAAGGGGTGCTTCCTTCTTCTTATAATCCAGTCAGCCTTTGAAATGTCCCTTTTTGAAGTGTGCACAAGATAAGACTCTTCTCCCCCATTGCTTGTTCTCTGGCTTGCTGGTGCCATGTGGAGTTCACATTCCCCGTCAACCTGTTTTTCCATAATGACTTAATATATAAATTGTGCTTCCTTTGTGTCGGCTTTACCATGCTTAATTTATACTTGATAGAGAGATAACTACCTTTCCTCCTGCGTGTTTAGTTGCAAACTTTAAAGCATAGTATCAATAGGTATAAACAATTCTTCATATAGCATGAATACAAAAACTGCACAATGATGTCAATGGCTAGTATGTCATCAGCTTTTATTTGATACTTCACATGACATTCTTTCAAGATAAATTCTATGACAGCCATATGCTAATGTAGTGAGTTGTCAGGCCTGAAAGGAATTGCTGACATAGGGTAGTGAACCACCAATGAGCCCCTGTGTCACACTTGGAATAATTAACAAAATCATATTTAGACAGTAGTTCCTGACAACTGTTTATACTGTGCTATGCAGAACTGCAGGTTGGTTGAAGTGAAACCTTCCTCCTGAATAAGTCCAAATGCTTTGCTTCCTTATTGGATGGGGGTGGATCTTGACTGATGTTGCCTGCTTCTTTCAGTAGCTATTTTGACTACTAAGGAGTTTGAGGCAGGCTGAGTGAATACAAATTCTGCTTTCTTGGTTGGTACAAAGTATCTTTTCAGTTCTTTTTTGGAGTGGGGCACATGTGACTTGGGTATGCCAGACCACCTTGGCAGGTTCTAAGATGGTTTCATTGATGGAAATCTTCACAGCCAGTACTCATGGCTTGACAGGTTCTACTATGGAAGGATAGGCAAATACTGCAATTCAAGAGGACATGAGCTTTCCCAAAGCAGTAGAGGCATGTTAGGTGGTCATTGCTGAGCCACTGCTTGCCAGCCACATACAGCGGAATACACATATATGGAATACACACCATGTGAAGAAGCGAGAGAGAGGGGTTACTTTCCTTGGACAGTAACTGAAGTTCCTTCAGATGTGTGGTTCCTATCTGTATTCCACTGCCTGCCTTCCTTCCCTTCTGCTCTGGATCCTTTACACATGATTTGAGATTTAGAGGGAACTGGAGAGCTGATTGGGCTGCACTGCACCTTAGGGCCTCGGTTCAGAGCACAATGAAGAGAAGGGTTCAGGCACAGACCAATGGACACTGCTTCAAAAATCTTCTGTTCTCAGGTTCATGGACCCCATGTGCTCCCCAGTGGAATAAGTTAGGGGCCTCGCATCTCAAAGAACTCCAATTACTGTACAAAGTAAGTAACCTCATTTTTCAAAACTACCCTATCAAATTTGTTTATAAACATGTTATTTTTCAAAATCGCGAGGTTTGGAAAATTGAAATGTTCTAACTTTGAAAGATCCCAGCATGTGATTAGGGCTGACCAATTAAAACTGTCAATGAAAAATGAAAATGATATGGGGGGAAAAAACCAAAAAAGTTGAACATTTTGAAAAATGTAAAATTGGGAAAATCAAAAAGTTTTTGTGAAAGTTTCTGGTTTCAAAAAGTTGTCAGACTTAGTGAAATAGCTCTGTGGTTGTTGCATCATTTAGCTGATTGTAGATTCATTCTCTCCATTTTAAAGTATGAATTCCCTCCCTCAAATGCATACAATCCTTTGGACACATGAACTCCAAACAGGTAATTATATCAGATCTAGAAATAACCTTACCACTCAAAGGGTAACAAAGGCCATTCAACTTACAGAAAATCTATGCTATTTTCTTGGATACTCTCAATGTTTTGTGGAAGAGCAGTCGGACAATATGAAATCCCTGAGTGATCTTTTGGAAAAGTATAGTTGAGTCTGAAATGTTGGATATCAAGGGAGGATCAATGCAGATATCAGTGGGAAATGGACCCCTGAATTCCAAACTGCTTTCATCTTCATAACAATGGAGTTGACATGTTTCCCTATTTTGGCTTTAGCCAGCTGGAAATTGCCATGTATTCTGAACACAGATGCAAATCATAAAGGGCTTAATGATGCACTATAACAGAAGCAAGATACTCCTTTTTAAGCATATGTCAATGCTGAGTCATCAAGTGTGAAAGGCACTATTAAGTACATAAATTACATTTTCAAACCATCAAAATGGGCAGTTCAGACAAGTTTCATGATTGAGGCTAAGATTTTGTCATGGGTATGTTTAGTAAAAGTCACGCACAGGTCACGGGCAATAAAGAAAAATTCATGGAAGCCCTGACCTGTCTGTGACTTTTACTAAAATTATCTGTGACAAAATCTGGATCTGCGGGTCCCCACACCACCTGCAGCGGGGCAGCTGCATGGCAGCTAGGAGCTGCAGGGGCCTGCACTGTTGAGTTAGGTGCCAGAGCTTCAGGCTCCCCTGCCATGCATGGTTGGGAGCTGCGGGGCGGGGTGTGTGTGTGGGAGGGGAGCACCTCCTGCAGCAGCCAGGAGCTGTGGGATACTCCTGCTGCCCGCAGTTCCAGGGGCCTGCAGTGGCCAGGAGCCCAGGGGTTCCCCCACTGCCTGCGGTGGCTGGGAGCTGCTGAGTTCCCCCACCACCCGTGGCAGCTGGGAGCAGTGGGGTGCCCCTGCTGGGTTCCCCACTACTTCAGGCTACCCCCACTGCCTGTGGCGGCCAGGAGCTGTGGGGTACCCCCTCTGTCTGCGGCTTCCAACTGCCACAGGCTGACGTCAGGGAGGTCACTGAAAGTCAGGATTCCGTGACTTCTGTGATCTGTGTGACTAAATGATAGCCTTATCCATGGTTATCTCTCTGGACCAATCCAATGACTTGTATTGATTTTAGCTAACCTGGATGTTACTGCTGGCCTGTCTGTCACAGTCAGATTTTTGCTTTAGCTACAAAGTTGGGGAACCAGAGATATGGATGAACTTCCAGAAAGAACTCATAGCCCTTTAAAAAAGGCTTCTGAGTCCAAGAACATTAAGGAACAGAAAATTCAGTTTGTGGTTGGAATGATCCAAACCCTGGTCAGAGATGCCTTTACGGAAGCAATGCAGCCCAGAGTAACATCTTTGTCAAGTGCAGGGATGTCCCTGAAGCAGGAACTACTTCTGTCCTTGAGCTTCAAGGATGATGACGTATCCCTGAATATTAAAACCCAGGAAATAGACCTAAAATACATAGTTTGCAATGTGTAACAGAGAAACACGAGGCTTTATGCTTTAAATTTCAAATGTAAATATTTTAAGGGTTTTTGTCATTTAAATTAAGTATATCTTTTAATGTTGGTAAGCTGGTAGATTTTAAATTGTGAAGTTTGGTGTGGTTTTTACGACAAATACAACCAATTTAACCTAACACTGAAAAAAATTCATTAACCTTTAGTTTGTAAAAATGTATGCCCACCCTCCCCCAGCAATCTAAAACTACAAGTTGAGTGAAATGGGAATGGAACTAATACATCTAAACCATTGTGTATTATTACCTAGAGCTATAGCAATGTTTATAAAACTGCCCCTCTAGTATAGTTGACACAGAGGCACAGGAACATCATAACATTTAATAAATAAAGCGACAAGTAAATATAGTCCAGACCCTTGAGTGTTAGTTGAGACTGTACATTTAATAGAAAGTACAGCACAAGCGTTATATAGTTTAAATAACTTGCTTGGCTATTTGCACCTTGGTCATAATTACAATGGAAACCTGGATATTGTTCCACAAGACATTATCCCAGTACTTTCAAAAGCAATCAAATATCACAAATGAGACCAAAACTATGCTAGTCCCTCTCTTTACAGTCACCAAGGACCTTGATTTGAAAACAAAGAAAGGGGATATGCAGCAAGATTTGATCATGTTTTGAGTATATAAACAAATCACAGAATAATAAAAATGTAGGACTGGAAGGGACCATGAGAGGTCATCTAGTCCAGCCCCCTGTGCTGAGGCAGGACCAAGTAAACCTAGACCATCCCTGACAGGTGTTTGTCCAACCTGTTTTAAAAACCTGGTGGGGATTCCACAACCTGTGGTAACCTATTACAATACTTAACTATCCTCGTCATTAGAAATGTTTTTCCTGATCTCTAACCTAAATCTCCCTTGCTGCAGATTAAGCTCTTTACTTTTTGTTCTCCTTTCAGTGACCATAATTGATTACCATCCTCTTTATAACAGCCCTTAACATATTGGAAGAATGTTATCAGGTCCCCTCATCAGTCATCTTATTTAAAGACTAAGCATGCCCAGGTTTTTTTTTTAACCTTTCCTCATAGGTCAGGTTTTCTAAACCTTTCAGCTCTTTTGTTGGTCTCCTTTGAATTCTCTTAAATATCTACATCTTTCTTAAAGTGTGATGCTGAAAACTGAATACATGAGAGGCAGTATCAAAAGCTTTACTGATATAAAGATATATCACGTCTACCGCTTCCCCCTATCCATTAGGCCAGCAATCCTGTCAAAGAAGGAAATTAGATTGGTTTGGCATGATTTGTTTTTTGAAAAATCCATGCTGGCTATTTCTTATAACCCTATTAACCTCCAGGTGCTTACAAATTGATGGCTTATAATTTGTTCCACTATCTTTCCAGGATCGAAGTTAGGCTGACAGGTCTATAAGTCCCTGGGTCCTCTTTGCCCTTCTCCTGTCCTCTGGGACCTCAACCATCCTCCGTGGATTCTCAAAGATCATTGCTAATCATTCTGAGATTGCTTCAGCTAGTCCATTAAGTACCCAAGGGTGAATTTTGTCAGGCCTTGCTGACTTGAATACATTTAACTTCTTATTCTTCAACTATTATTTCCCTATTCTGTCTTGTGTTCCTTCCCTCTTGTTATTAATATTCTATTGTGGGTTATAACATATGGAGATGAGAAATGAGTGAATGGGATACATACTGCTCATCTCCAAAATTTGGCATTTCCTTTTTTATTACTCTTTATTTAATGAAATCTGACATTTATGAGGAAAATGTGAAATGCTCTTTCAGACAGAGAATAGGGTTCAGTGTTAGTGATTACTGTTTTTAGTGATCATTTGTGATATGGAAACCCTAATTTCCCAAAAACCATTTCCTACAGGTTCCAGTGTGTTTGCCCGTCATTTACAGTGATCACAGGATATTTGTATTTAAGGATCAGATTAGAAATTATTGCTTTGATTTTCTCTGCTGTTTCCATCGGTAAGAGAATTTCAGACCTTTTCAAATACCTCCCTCTGACCTGCAGGCAAGAGTGTTGCAGCCTGAAAGAGTGGCAATAAGATTCAATCATAACCAGCCTGACCTGCCAATAAATGCCTGGCAGAATTTGTTTTGTCTTGGCAAGGTAGAAGTTATGCATCTGTGCACATACCTTATTTTAAAAACTTTCACTGCTATATGGATCTGAATATAGTGATTCTGTGGATAATATTAAAGAATGTATGTTGCCCAAATGATCCTTGCAACAGGATTCTACTGTAATTATGATATTTTTTTTCCAAGATGACAGGCAATATTTTGAAAGGCAAAATGATGGTCTGGGAAAATGGGTAGGATTTTCCTGTGCATAGCATAACATATGTGAAAGCAGGGTATATTTCCCCAGTGTGACAGTTTGTTGTGAGAAGCATTAAAAAAAAAAAGACTTCGTAAGCTAAAACCTTACCAATAAAAACCACAGTCTCCAATCTACATAATAATTTGCTTTGGGAGCTTGAGTTTAGAAGACACACTTGGGAATATAGAGCTCTCTAATTGGTGATCCATCAGAAGAGAAAATTCTTCCTTTCAAGTTAAAGTTACTCATTTCCAGTTCAATATTAATTGTCTTTCCTAGAGCACTACTTTTTTGTGTGAAGGTGGGGATAAAATGGGGAGTGACTCATTTTTCCCTTAACTTTCACTTTTCTCACTAAATCACACCCTGTTGTAGGTGTTAGCAGAAATTAGAATCTGCATGGATTTCAGCATGACAAAGTGTAGAAAATCAATTTTGCAAAGACTGCTGCTATTACACTCACAGTGAGTATCAGCCTACTACTTGAGATCCATGATGTGGATCTAAGTGTAGAAATGTTCCTTAAGCATTCCAAAGACCATTTTGTTAAAGATTGTTATGTACAGACTCATGTTGCAACTGATTTGTTGCTATGTAGAGACACTCATCCAAAATAGCAATGTAACCTGAGCAACATGCTTGAAACATCTGCAGTTCCTTGTAATGTGAACCGGTCCCAGCAGACGTATGTCCTTGTTTCCTCAAGGCGTCCATCCTTCAATTTATATGCTGGCAATGCATCTAGTTAGCAACTACATGTGTCCTGAATCTATGTAATAAGATGATTACTAATCATCACCCCAAGTGAAGCTGTTCACAGACAATTACTCACAGCAAGAGGTGTAATGCTTTCTTGAAGTTATATCTATAAATGAAACAGAAATGCTCATTCCCTAATTTCCTATTACAATCAAAAAGTTAAATGTAATTTTGAATTGTGTGTGCTTTTCCTAAAAAAAATCCTAAATTGGCTAGATTCCAGATCTCCCCTCTTTAGTTAGTGGATGATATAAACCTGATAGAAGGAAAATAAAGATCTGTTGGTTATTGACAATTATATTCTGTGCTCAAACAGTGAATTTTACTGCATTGGTCAATATTTAGGAAAAGCCTACAATACTGATGCTAATTTTTTTGGGAGCTCTAGTAATGAGTTCCCTCAGTAAGATATAGTATGGTTGATTATGCCTGATTTTAAGAATAAGATTGTTTGAACAGTATGGTAAATAGCTAACAGTATTTTCATAGTGCTTTATACTGATGCAGGGATAATGTGAGGTGGAGTCTTTTACTTGCTGAAGGTTTATTCCAAATGATTGATAAGTAGAAGCGCTGGAATGGGTTACTGAATTGCAGAAATGGGTTACCAAGGGTGGTGGTGGAATCTCCTTCCTTAGAGGTTTTTAAGGTCAGGCTTGACAAAGCCCTGGCTGGGATGATTTAGTTGGGGATTGGTCCTGCTTTGAGCGGGGGTTGGACTAGATGACCTCCTGAGGTCCCTTCCAACCCTGATATTCTATGATAGATAGATATAATAGAGTTAAAGGCATTCAGACTACAGGAAATTGTTTCCTGAAATTAATGACAAGGATAAGGAAACAAGCAGGTGTCTTGCACTTATCATGTGTGGAAAGTAGAGGGGAGGAGAATGGGTTTATAAAGTATTATCATCCTAGGGAATAAAGCTGAGATAATGAAAACAAGGAGAGGGAGAAACACAGAAGAGGAATGAACAAGAGGAAATAGCTAGAATTTTGTTTTCTACCTTCCATATTGGTGGTGGAAACTTAAATAACTTAAAACTATGGCACTTCATTCTGACCAATGCCATAATGAATGCCCAGGTGGCTCTCAGCTCCGTATAGAGGAAGAAGTAATCCTCCAGAGCAATGCCTGACATTTTTCAAACAGCTCAAAACAAAATAGCCAACAAAATTACTTAGGCCTTTGCAAGTTGCTATGAAATGCTCCACACTGAACAGCAAGAGATCTCTTTGACCTTCCCACTTGCATTCAGTGTTTCCTGCTAAAAGCCAGTGTGATCAATCTCACTCAATATTAGGCAAGGCCTTTATGAATGCATTAGAATAAGAATAAAATGGTCATTCCTGTTTATAGTATTATACCACATGGGAGTCAGATTTGAATTTATGTCATGGATCAGAGGCATATGATCAGTCCGTTCTTCCACAGTTCAAGTGAAAGGCTTAAAGCTGAACAGTGGAATGACAAGAGTGCCCATTGTCCCTTGCTACTTGCCTTAGCAACTGAATACCAGGTTAACAGGATACACAATAACCTTCTGAAACAAACCATAAATATAGATAGATGTAATATCAAAGGAAAAAAATGTTATAGGTCTCACTTAACCATATATATTAGAACCAATTATCTTTCAGATTATACAAGATTTCCTCAGGCCCTCTGGTTACAGAATGAACAAAGCAGAGGTGAAAATAACAAGAGCACGTCCTCCAAACTGCTCCTGGTAATTCAGGGTCTTGCATCCATCATATAGAACATAGAGGGTTTCCAGATACCCCCAGACATAAAATCCCAATAGGTCAAGAACTAGAAAAGATTTACACAGGTGATCAGTTCTGTTTTTAAACCTACCAGGTAGAATTGGAATCTTTAAAATTAAATAATCTAAAAATTCTGTTCCTCTTCCAATATCTACCTCCAGTACTCTCAGTAAGGATTATTGGGTTAGCTTGGCCTGGTTCTTTCTTTCTTTCTTCCTTCCTTCCTTCCTTCCTTCCTTCCAATGAGGGATATGTCTGTGCGATTACAGGCTGAGTAGACATACCTAAAATAGCTTTAATCTAGCTATCTTCGTTACTGGAGTAGTGAAGTCATGACCAGATTTGCTTCATCATGGGCTAGCTCTGCAAGTAATTACCCAGGGTGCTGGGTGGGCTTTAACAGCCCTCACTGAGGCATGCACTGCTATAGCATCACTAGCTCTTGTATCCAAGCTAGCAACTCAAACTGCTGTCACACTCTGTGCTGCAGTATAGACATACCCTAAATCAATGGAAGTCTCCACTAGCTTCAATGAGAGTTTAATGGGGCTTCATATGGGCACCCACCCTCACTTAAATCATACCTTTAGCTTGCTGCTCACATTCTGAATATACATGGAGATGATGACTGCGTGTTTGTGAGAGATAGGATACAGCTTACACTTCCCAGCTTTGGAGTAATATGTTAAGCATCTTTTCCCCTTGTGCACTTTTATTTTGCAAAGAGATGACTAAGCTTGAGGACTTTTATAAGAGTTTCCTATAAAATGCTTCATTTAATCAGGAGCAGAGATGCACTGGGGCTTGAATGCCTGCTGTCCAAATCCATCCATCGGTAATAAGAGAAAAAAAATCACAACAATTTGTTTCCACTTTTCACTAGCAACTTCATCTGCTAACTACTGATAAAAGTTTATTTGTATTCAACAGTTAATTTAGCATCCTTTTTCAAGAAAAATAATTGAAATGCTTTTAGTATACTGTGTTGTATTACACTGGAACTGTGCAGGTGATAGACTGCTTGGCCATATGTCAAGAGTCATGACTTTACTATGCCTCAGTACGTTTGGGATTTTTTAAAAAGTTCTATTTTTGATTTGATTCCAAACTTGCCTGCTGTTAATTTTGATAGGAAATATCTGATCTGACATACTGCAGGGAACGTAAAAATGTGTGTAATGAAAACACTACTTTCCAAAGTTAATTAGGAATTGACTAATTTGATTCTTTCTTCTTTAAGACCCTGTCCCTTTCTCTTTACTAATTGTATCCAAAAATGAGCCCTCCCTACTTTCTCCCTTTCCCTTTGATAGCTGTAATTAAAACTGAGCCTATATTCTTCTAACTGTACCCTTGGCTTTCCTCAAGTCCTTAGGCAAAAGTCCTTTTGAAGACATGATAAGATTTGTCCCATTGACTAGGTTACCTGAATAAACACTATGGGATCTCACCCCAACCACATGCCATGGATAATGTTATTCCATAAAGCCACAACAGTTTAAAGGGGTACTTTGAAACTGATTAGCAACCACACTGAAGAGTTTCTCCAGGTGCAATGGCATAATGCCAATGTTCTTCCCCCCCTGCCCCCATCAAAAGCAGTGTTCATGAATGTTGATTTTAATTTTGAACATCTATTTCCTTCAGTGATGTCAGTTCCCCATTTGGTGTAGTATTTATGAACAAGGCCAACATATCTGACCGGCTTAGATGGATGACTAGTCAATTTACTATGGCAATTACTATATTTCTATATAATAATTTAAAGATATTTAAGCACTTGTTTGACAGAGATATTCAAGTGCAGCAGGCATGAGGCCTTGGAACAATAAACAATCAATGATACAGGAATAAAATTCAGACAAATATCCAAAGTCCAAAGAAATATGCTTCCTTTTAATCAGGCCTTAAAAATGGAGAGTCTGGTCCTAAAGGCAAACTCCCAATAAAGTCCTTTTGTAGAGAAATGACAACTTATTTATTCCCATTGGGAACATCAGGCAACGAAGCTAAGATGATTTCATTCTCAAAAGAGAAGGTTGAAAAAAATAAGGCTGTAGGCCTTAAATAACTATTTTAACTACAGTTAGATGAATAATGAAAAATATTGCCTGCAAATATTGGTTTGAGTTTTTAAATGAATTCACTTGAACCGTAACTACACCTCCTATTTTGTTTACTCTCCATAAATATTCCAGTGAGCCAGTTTAATGGATTTAAAGAATTTCAAGGGGAATGTCAGTATTCACGCTGGAAGCGCTGGCATGTTAATTCAATCAGGGAACAAAAGTAATACCATGTGACTTATCTCACCAACCATAGCAAAGTGACCTGGCTGTAATTCGGAATGCTGGAGATCAATCCGTGGAGTAAAATATTGTAAAAAATACTCACTGATAAATTTACATAATGAATAAATCAGAGGAAATTGAGAGCTGCTCATGGACATACCACGAGTAGAAAAAGGGGCTAAATTTGTCAAATAAATTATTCACTGTCAATTATTCACTCAACCTTACTTTAAACATAGTTCCATACACTGGGTATAAGACAAGTATGACTGATTTCAAAGAAATGTTGTTCACAGCCTTTTCATTCTCCTTCTTCAGTACATAGCTCCTTCCTCAGGTCACGGCATTACTTAACCTGTCCTTAGCTTCCAGGAATCCTAAAGTTAATACTTCAATTGAATATGCAAGTGAGAATTTACCTACATAAACAATGGTAAATAATGCGTAGTGGTGGGCAAACCTCAGAAGGTTCTGTATAGGTAGGTATTCAAAAGCTGCCAGGCTGTGCGTAGTTTTAAGGGCTATCTTTTTTTCAAACCCCGGTTTCTCTCTGCTGAAGAGAAAGGTCCCCTGTGAACTTCAAAGGCAAAGATGCTGCAGATTTCTCTGTGGTAGTTTCTGGCTTTTAAGTCTTTGCAATGTCAGTTGGAGTCACTTATATAAAAGAGAAAGTGATATTTTACATTTTAAAAATGCTTGTATTTAATTCTATCATTTTGTTTCAGGTACTGCAAGTAATGGGGTTTGGTGAAAACTTGATAATATAGAAAAGGTAAATTGGATTCAATTTTACCATTCTATTTAGAGAGCCCAAACCTCACTCCTAATATCAATTTAAAATCAAAATGGTAGTTCCTCAGAAATGTTGTGACACCTATCAGCTAAAGCAGTATTCCCAAATATTAGAGATGATAAACACACAAAATAAGGACTTTATTGTAATGTGCTTTTAATTAAATAATGCAAAGGTGAATATTGCCATCTTTGTTATCTCACTTTTTTTACTACAGAATCAGAAATATTTTCTGTATAGTACTGATTGGAAAATACTCTCCCCCCCAGCCTCAAAAAAAAAGTGCTTACAGGGCTGAATTGCCTCCTCCTCAGAATCCCACTGAATCCAAACTACTATTACATAACACACACACACACACACACACACACTTTTGCTACTTTTTAAATCCCATTTTCTTAGTGGATTATATTGGGAAGATAACACAGCAACCCGTTCCTTTTAAAATGTATAAGTGAGAATAAACTGATCTAAATCTGCTGATAAGCATTTTAAGAGGTGATATTATCACTGTTTCCAGATCAACCTGCTGTGTACTGTAACTAGAATAAAGCAAAAAAGGGATTGTAGTTGAAGCAGTCACTGTACTATAGAAGCAAATAAGTGTACCCTATCATAATGAAGCTAACTTCCAAGGTCAGTGGCAGCACCACATGGTGTCCTACTCTATCCTCGTGGAGGAGTGTCTCGTTGTTCAGTAGCTGATCAAGGAGTATCATTAGAATATATACCTGGAGTGTGAAAGAAGCTTTATTTAAATAAAAATAAAAGATGGAAGACATAGACCTCCGCCAAGAAGTAGGTAAAAGCTGAGGAAAAAATGTTGTAAAGTGTGAAGATTTCACTTTTTTCAAAACATTTCTAATTAGACCTGGACTGGTGCTACCACATAACATGCTGGACTTCAAATCCTCAAGAGTTCAGCGGCGTTTAGATCCAAGGCTTTAGTCTGATTCATGATCAAGTTAGCTATTAACTGTACATTTAGGATCAGAATTCAGAATTGTCCTCAATCTTAAATCTTCTAAAATTTAAAATATAGTCTTTCTGTGGGGGTTTTGATCCATCTTACAGAATTTTTCTATCGTTCCTTTGGAATCTCATGCATGGTTAAAAATACCAAAGAAAGTGATAATTTTAATTCAATTCTGTAGGCTATAAGAGTGATTTCTATAGGTCCCTATTAAATTTCTATAGAACCTTACTGGGTTTATCCCTCTTAATTTTTAGAGGACTTTTGAACAAGGGCAAATCTGGAGCTGTATGGTATCAGGGTTTTAGTTCAGATCCATGGATAATTTTAATCTTTGTAAATGTATTTTTCTCATCATAAAAAATCAGGCTAGAACAATCAGCTGCACGGACACAGCAATGGCATGTGAATGAAATGCTGTATCATCTAAAAGCTCCATTTTCTATAATAGTATATTATAATCAAACATAATGTCAGTATTTTAAATTAAATCACAAATTACATGTAAGTATAAAGCAACGGTTTCAAAGCAGACAAAGAAATGCCATAGTGAGGAAGGCAGGGGGCTATTGTGCTGCAGTCAAGTTATGAAGTGTGTCATCCATCTAAAGCTTTAAAAGGTATTGTTACAATTCAAAAGAATTAAGTCATTACATCTAGTGCCTCCCAATTTTCAATGTCTTAATTCCCTTTTCCTTTTGTTTGTTTTTTTTTGTGGGGGAGAAGGATTTAATTTGTAGAGCGTAGTCACTAGGTATCATCTTTTAATGGACAGGTCTTAATTCTGTCTAATGTGTGCTTACTGTGTTGTATTGCATTGCATTATATATCTTGAATTTCTTCCAAGGTTTTTGCGGTACAACATTCGGTAAGACTGTCCTTCCTGAGCCATAATATGGTAATACGCTTACGTGCTCCCACTATACAGATTTGAAATGTGTCCTTGCTTATTTTTCAAGGCTGATGGAGTATCTCCCAAGATATAATAAAGCAGATTTAAAATCAGTGTAAATCAGATATGGAAAATGAATTTCTTCTATTTTTCCCTGAATAAGACAAATACAGAGTTGGGTGAATAAGTTTTGGTTTAGTTTCTAATGAATTTACTGTTCAGATGCACCCATCTCCTTTTGTGTGTAGTTTATGAAAATGTTCAACTAATGGAATTTTAGGGGTACAATGTTCACAGTAATCGAATTTTAAATTAATGTATGCAAGAATTCATGCTGAAAGTGCTCATAGATTCATATAGTCAGGGAACAGAAATAATACTACAGGACTTATATGACTAATCACAAATAAGCAAAACATCTCAAATTTTATGCATGCTCATGACCAGTCTATAAAGTATAACACCGAATAGGATATTCATCAGTTACATTTAAATATCAAATACATTTGAGAAAATCAGACCTTTTGCAAGCAGAAATAACGTCTATGGTCTTGTCTATGTGGCAACTGGAACTGAAAGAACTAAACTGGTTATAATTCACACCTCCAGTTATTTCAGTGTAAGTCTGCAGAATAACAGTGCTGTATTTTGACATAGTTAAGTCAGTAAAAATAGATATCTACACATTATGTAGACAAGACTTATATTAGTTGATACAATATTATTAATTATTCACTCAGCTCTAGACAAAAGGTCACAAAGTTTTAGGCACCCCTAAAGAATATGGCTAAAGTAGTCTAGTTGGGCACAACCAATCCAACCTAGGGTATTTCTTCACTGAAGAGTAACTCAGGTTATCAACACTTGAGTTATTCCCTTCCAGGTAGTCTAGCTGAAGTAAAAGGGCAAAGAGTCCTGTGGCACCTTATAGACTAACAGATGTATTGGAGCATAAGCTTTCATGGGTGAATACCCACTTCGTCGGATGCATGTAGTGGAAATTTCCAGAGGCAGGTATAAATATGCAAGCAAGAATCAGGCTAGGGATAACGAGGTTAGTTCAATCAGGGGGGATGAGGCCCTCTTCTAGCCGAAGTAAGAGTGGCTGTGCTGCAAAATAATACTTGAGCTGCTGTGTTGTAAGCATGAAAGGGGATCATTTTTTTGTCAATTTGCCAGAATGCTAGTTAGATTTTAAAGCTGAAATCTAACAAACTAGGTTTGCCAATTGGATAAGTGTTATAGCCAACATATAGTAGAATCCAATAGGATAACCTCTTTTTATTGAGTCTAGGGAGTATTAGCTTACTCATTTTAATGCTGGGTTCTTTCCAGATCAACTTTTAACTTGAATTGTAGTTCTCAAATCAGGACAAATACTTATTCTTAATCAACCAATAATTTATTAATTGACACAGAATCACAATACTATATAATCAACATTTCACCACTCAAATGAAGATACAACCAATGTTCTAGATGTGTACTACACACACAATGCAGTCATGCAAACAATTATCACAGACAAGAGTTGAGGTTCAGCAGTTATCAAGGAACAATGCAAATTACCAAGATTTCTTATTACCAGTACATTTACTTATGAACATCAATTCACAATTCTTTAGTACCTAACGTATTTATCACACTTCCAAGGATGCACTTGTCTTTAAAGCACTTTGAGTGGTCTGGTTAATACACTTTCAATGGATTGGTCCAAAAGGGATAAATGTAGAATATTAAAGCAATTGCTTAAAGTTATTGTTTTCAGACTCTTTTAGGCTAATTTGCTTGGACTTATAAAGCTGTTAACATATAAAATGTTTCTACTTGAGGTCTCACTAGAGAGTGTAGACTTAGCAAGATAATCTACATATTAGAGAAATGGAAGGGGAAATACAATCTCTGAAGTGGAATCTCAGTACTTCTTATCCTCTTTACTCTGGGGAGCGGCACGGGCCAAGGGACGTAGTGGCTGCCACTTCCAGTAGCTCCCATTTGCCTAGAGAAGCGAACCACAGCCACTGGGAGTCACGATAGGCCGAACCTGCGGACGCGGCAGGTAAATAAACTGGCCCGGCCCACCAGGGGCTTTCCCTGCACAAGCGATGGAACAAGTTTGGGAACCACTGATCTAGGATATACACTGGAATAAGAGACACTTTCCACATATAGAAGTCTGTAGATCTGTAAGATTTTAATTTGGGGACACAGATTATTCATGGTATTCAAGGTAGTTTATAATTTGGGGTGAAAACATATGGCTTGTGTTCTTGCGGTAATAGTTTCCCCAATTTGACCTTCAATCTTACAGGCACATTTCTAGTTTGCTTTACTTGCAGCTTCCCCACCCATCTCTTCTTGACCTGCTCAATTTGCAATGGGCCCCTTTTCATAGGAAAACAGGATGTGGCCATAGCTTGTTCATTAGGAGTTCTTTTTAGCTAAGTTGGAGAGAGAAAGAGGTTTTATCCTTATGCAAATTATAACGGATTCTTTCCTAGGTGATTAATAATACTCTCATTCAGAGAGACAAGGTGGGTGAGGTAAGTTATTTTACTGGACTAACTTCTGTTGGTGAAAGAGATAAGCTTTCAAACATACAAAGAACTGTTCTTCAGGTCTGGGAAATGTATGCAGATTGTCACAGCCATACAAAGCGGAATGGATTGTTTAGCATAAGTAGTTAACATGACCGTGCGCGCGCGCGCGCGCGCACACACACACACACACACACACACACACACACAAAG
Source organism: Chelonia mydas (assembly GCF_015237465.2). NCBI lineage: Eukaryota > Metazoa > Chordata > Testudines > Cheloniidae > Chelonia > Chelonia mydas. The sequence goes on from NC_057850.1 coordinate 158,140,575, forward strand.
TGGGGTGTGGGAAGATTTAGTGGGTTGTAGATTGTTGTAATAAGCCATAAAGCCAGTGTCTCTATTCAGTCCATGATTTTTAGTGTCTAGCGAAGTTATGATTTAAGCTCACAGGCTTGTTTTTTGAAGGTGTTGTGCAGGTTTCTTTTGAAGATGAGGATTGAGAGGTCAGATACTTGAGGGGTCAGATAAATCAACAACACCCCATAACACACCTTTCAAGATTCATGAGTCCTACACTTGCTTATCACATCATTTGGTGTACTTCATTCAGTGCACTAAATGCCCCAATAACAACTATGGATGAAAGCAGACAATCACTATGCTCTGGAATGAACTCACATAGAAAAATGATAAAAGCTGAAAATACCTTATTACCTACGGATGAACACTTTTCACAAAGTGATTAATCTATACCTGACCTCTTAATCCTCATCCTCAAAGGAAACCTGCACACCAACCTCAAAAAGACGAGCCTGAGAGCTTAAATTCTTAACTTTGCTAGACACTAAAAATCATGGTCTGAATAGATACACTGGATTTATGGCTTATTACAACAATCTATAACCCACTAAACCCTCTTCCTACCCACACTAATGTGATTTTTTTCTCCCTTCTCCTTTTCCTCCATGACTGTAGAGATGTTAACTGGCCACTTCAGCTTGAATGGTCCCTTGAAATATGTGTTACCGACTTATGCTAAACAATCTGTTCCATTTTGTATTTAGCTGTGACACTTTGAGAACATTTCCCAGACCAGAAGAAGAGCTCCGTGTAAGCTCAGAAGCTCGTCTCTCTCACAAACAAAAGTTGGTCCAATAAAAGATATTGCCTCACACACCTTGTCTCTCTAATATTCTTGGACAGACACAGCGACAACAACACTGCATACAATACTTTCATTTAGTCTTTTTACTTTCTACTCTTAAGGAGAGGAACTCTTGACTTTGGCTCAATTGTGGGTCCTTAGACAAAGTGTGTCACATGCTATGAAAGACTTATTGTTTTTACTTTATAGGTGGATTCTATTTTGGGATAAAGAGAGATGGATTCTTTTTCTAATTACTGAGAAACCAAAGGAATGATTAGTTACTAATAATTCAGGCATATCTGTGCTATATATCCCTTACCCAGTGTCATTCATATGTGACAATAAGACTTCTTAGAACATATTCCAAAGTTTTCTGTGCAGCAGTAAGCTGAGCTGCTCCATGAATTCTTTCCCAGTGAGTTATGGGACAATCAGTCTGTCCTTCTGGGCACATGAGCGGAATTGTGAGAAGGCAATGGAGAATTTGAGTGGAGCTAGCCAGCACCCACACGACACAGTGAGTATGTTAGCAGATGATGAGTTGTGCTCACTTGAGCAGACCTCCCAACAGTCCCAGGGTTTGTGGGACTGTCCTGCTTTGACCTACAAAACCCCTGTCCTGGCTGCAGCGGCTCCTGTTCTGTGGGGTTGGCTGGGCCCTGCTCCAGGCGTTGCTATCTGCTCCACCTTCCACTCCTCCTCTTTTGGAAGCCCTCTCTTCCCTGCTCTCCGCTTTCTCCTCATCTGCAGCCCTCCCCTGCCCCCATTTGGGCCTTTCCTGGCTCCTCCCCTCACTGAGCCTAGTGCATGCTCAGAACACCACAGCAGAGTCCAGCCAGCCCTGCAGGGTGAGTGCAAGGCAGGCTCACTATGCAACTCCCTCAATCCTAGGACTTTCTCCCCCCAGGAATAGCAATTGACCATCCAAGACCCATTCCAGTTTAGCCACTGGGAATGTTGGGAAGTATACTTGAGCTCAAGCCTATACCCCCTATTGGGCTAGCCATCTTGGCTTAAAAGCACTACCAAACTCAAGTTAAGGATTTGTGTGTGTGGATGGGATTCAAGTTAGGGCAACACAAAAGTTATAAGTAGAGTTAACTCTGCAGTGAAGACAAAGCTCTAAAGAGGGAAGGAAACAATGTAGTCTGATGCTTAAAACTAGGCAATAGAAATCAAGAAACCTGAGCTCAGCCCTTGACTCTGTCAATGATTCTCAGTGAGATCTTGGGCAAATCGCTTAATTTCTCTAGGCCACATCCCCAAACCGTATAAATCAGCTCTCAGTAACATCAATGGAGCTATGTTGATATACATCCACTGAGGATCTGACCCTCAGCTGGTGTCTCCGTTTTCTCAATTGTACAATAGAGATAATATCTAATTTTTCAAATCACTTTGAAATCCTGAGATGAAAGGTGCTGCATAAATGCAAAGTATTATAAAGCCAAACTTTCTCCCATCATATCTTTTACAATTCAGGTCAACACTTCCCAACTTTTCAATCTTTTAAGATAGTAAGTAACTTAGTAAAGTAAGTGCTTTGCTATGTTCAGAATACATTTAAATTGCCAAAAAGATAAACCTAAAAACATAGCTGAGATTGCTTAATGGGGCCACACAAACCCTGAAAAGCGAGGAATTGTCCAGCTAAGGTGTCAGGGAGTCTGCTGCAGCAGGGTCAGTCTCTGGCAATACACTGGGCTTAGTTGATCCTAACAGTGGCTGCCTCATTGACTGAACTTCCTGATGAGCGTAGGGGCAGAGCTAAACTATTACTTGACCCCAGCAACAGCAGGAGCTCGCTGGCTGCTTAATGTGTTGTACACTACAGTTGTACGTGATCCTTCTTCCTGGGTCTGCTTCTGCTCGTATCCAGCCCCTGCCCCTCCCCAGTCCGCTTTTGTGCCCACTCCAGTTCCTGTCTTTCTCCATCCTTGATGCCCTTGACTCTGACCCTTGGGTCTACTTCCTGACCATGTCTCTGGCTCACCTATTGGCTATGGCATTTGGCTTCTGATCCCTGATGCCAACTCCCAGCTTTGCTTCCCGACCATGTCTCCATTATACCCATTGGGTCTCACTTTAGGCTTCTCATTCCTGGCTCTGACCCACAATTCTGCTCTCAGTCATGCCCCTGGGGTGTCCCATGGCCCTGAATCTTGACTCTGGCTCCATTCTGCTCTAACATCCAGGCTGGTCACCTCCATGATGCCGACCATTAGGCCTGACCACTCATGTCCCTTTCATGATCCTCACATAAGGTATCCTTCTTTAGCATGCCTTCACCTCCATACACCACTTTCAATGACACGCGGTTCCTTGGTAAATAAAACCATTGTACAGCATGTACAATAACACAATATTCATAGTGCATTTCTCAACTTCATATTGTTATGCAAAACCTTAGCTCCAGCTTCAGGAATTTTAACATGCATGTCTCTTAGATATCCATGCATTAATGAATTGTGTGTTGTTTGATGCGCCATTTTCCCGTGAGGATGTCTGAGATCAGAGTTAAGATTCTACACAGCTGGCCCCATTCCGCCTGGCAATAAAACACCTAAGCTTAGGGCTTGTCTACTCTTGAAATGCTACAATGACACAGCTTCACCACTTCAGCGTAGACACTACTAGAGGGGCTCTCCCATCAGTGTAGGTAATCCACCTCCACAAGAAGTGGTAGCTACGTTGACTGAAGAATTCTTCCATCAGCTTAGTGCTGTCTGCACTGGGGGTTATGTCAGTTTAACTCTTCGGGGGGGAGGAGGGGATTTTTCATGTCCTGAAGTGATGTAGCTTAGCCAACTTAATTTTCAGTTTAGACCAGGCCTTACCTGTAGTTTTGCCACAGGTTAGACTGGGAGCTGCAGCAGACTCTAAAGTAGTTGCTGAATATTCCTTTAAGTCAAAAGTTAATATCCTGTTACAAAAAGAAAAGGAGTACTTGTGGCACCTTAGAGACTAACCAAATTATTTGCGCATAAGCTTTCGTGAGCTACAGCTCACTTCATCGAAAGCTTATGCTCAGATAAATTGGTTAGTCTCTAAGGTGCCACAAGTACTCTTTTTCTTTTTGTGAATACAGACTAACACGGCTGTTACTCTGAAACCTATCCTGTTACATTGTATCTAGCAGTAGGATATCAGATCAAAAACACTATAATGCTAATCATTAACAAACATAAAATCTATATTCTCGCAACGGAGGTGTCACCCAGTGTTTTTGGCTCTTATATATTGTGATGCATGAAAAAATGACATATAGGTATCAGATAATATCAGTTAACATTTAATAGGAGATAGAAATGCTTGTCAAGAAAATTTAATTCTCCAAGTCTTCTAAAGTTCTAGATTTTATTAGAACAGGAGTAAGAAGCTCTGCATGTTTAAGTATATAATAATATTTAGCAGCTGACTACAAAGTGGGCTTTTCTGTCTGCTTTTTAAAACTGGTATAAGTGAGAATTGCTCTGTGATTTGTAATTTTAGCATTTTAATCCATTAAATGCTAAAATTCTATTGCCAGCAGCTGAGAGTCAGAAGTGGATCGTAATGAACAAACAGGAGAGCAGATCTTTATCAACCCAGACAGATAAGATGGAGCATTAGCTAATAAACAATAATAGACAGTTAATAAAAGCTAAAAATCAATATAATGTCAAACAGGAAGCCAGTGCAATGCAGCTAAGATGAAAAAATATGAGCAATTTTTTTTTGTTGGAGTAAGTACTTAACCAACTGTATTTTACATGAATTATAATTTATGGACAATATTCTGGGAGAGGCCTATAAATATAAAATTGCAATACTCCAATCTGGATAGCAAAATCCCTAGATCGTAAGAGTGCTGCTTTGTGATACATTTTTCAGTAACAAAAATTAGGGTTTGTATTGCAGTCTCACAATTCAAATCCTCTTGCACATGAGTTCTGGTCCTCATTACCAGAGGGCCTATATAGAACAATCACCCCCAGTGTAGACAGCACTATGTTGAGAGAAAAATTTTTCAGTCGACCTAGCTACCACCTCTTGGGTAGATTATCTATATACCTCTGATTAAAGTATACACATACATAAACAGGACACAATTAACATAGCAGACTCTGGATCTGATGCTAATTTCAGTAGAGGTGATTATTCATTAAAAAAAATCAATCTATGCTAGGAAAAATGCCGTTTCTGTGAATCTGAAAGCGTTTGCGAATTTGACATGAATAACTCCTATCATTCACAAAATGGCCAGAGAAGCAGAAGGAGGAGATGCTGCTGCTCTTCTTCCCCTCCATTATAATCTTTAAATCAGGGGTTAGGTCACTTACCTGGGGTATGGTAGACTGAGATTCAAATCCCCATTCTGAAACAAACCCCAAATGGACTTTACTGCTTCCCACAAAATTCAAAAAAAAAAAAAAAATCAGATTAGTTTTGACCCAAGCCAATTTTTTTGTTCTAATTTTCAGAACTGCCACCAAACTGACAAATTAATTATTCATCCCAGTCTAGATCTCAGTCACACCAGTGTAAATCCAAAGTCACTTCAGTAAAGTCAATAGAAATACCACAGATTTACACTCTTATGATAAAAGAAAAGGAGTACTTGTGGCACCTTAGCGCCGACGAAATGAGCTGTAGCTCACAAAAGCTTATGCACAAATAAATTGGTTAGTCTCTAAGGTGCCACAAGTACTCCTTTTCTTTTTGCAAATACAGACTAACACGGCTGTTACTCTGAAACTCTTATGATATAAATCAGTGAAATTAGACCTGGTCAGAATGTTTGATTGATTGTGTTGGTCAACCAAAAAATATTGTAATCAGAAAATAGAGTTTTATTGAAAACTATTTTTTTCCCACAAAACACCCCTTGTTTTCAAAATGATTTGATTTTAGAAAATATTTTTAAATGAAAACTGTTGAGGGGAAAATGAAATAAAATATTTAACTGGAAAAGAAACACTTTCAATTTTTAGAAAGAGGAAGTCACACAAAGTAATATTTTGCCTTTTCTTTTTCAAAAACAGTTGCAAAGTATAAAAAATGCACTTTTAACACTTTGTTAATGTTTCTATCAACTGGCAACATATAGAAAAACTATAAAAAAGTGGGGGAAAGTCAGTTTCTCCACAATATTTTTTCACATTTTCCCACCAGAAAACCGTTATTTTCCAATGGGAAATTTTCAAAAAAAGTGAGTTTCCTATTAATATACCCAGGGAAAAAAAATCCAATTTTCTAGCCAGCTCTAAGCATAACTGACATGAGAATCTGAAAACTTAAGATCAGTAATCTTTTTGTAAAATAAATATTGCAAGGAAAATTTAAGATATATCCAGGGACTTTCACTCCCCTCTCCACCAGAAACATCCATTGATCCTTAAGCTGATGTTAACTATTGACAATGGCTTGGTTTATCCCTGTGCTTGTTTGATTGGAGGGGACTCTACTCAGCTACAACATACCCCTAAGGATACATGTAAGGAAGAAGTGCTGCATTTTTAGCTATATCCTCAATGCTCCTGGACCTTTTAGGATCCCCTCTACAGGAGCTCTGCATAGAGAGAACTCAGGGATATTTTAAAATGGGCTTGGAGTCGCCTCTCTTCACAGCACCCTCCCCTGCTCAGCCCATGGAACTACAAGCTGGAGGTGTGTTGCCGTGTCAGGATGAGCCAACAGTACTTCACACAGGACAGGCACCCACACAGGATGGTTCCTTTCTTTGAGGGTAAAGTGGTGCTCTTTCCCACAGATCCATGGGACTGGGCGACTGCTCCCATTCCATACATACCTCAAGTCCATTCAAATACACAGGAATGTTCTATAGAAACTGACCTTGGACCTTTACTCTGCGTTTCTTTGGGCTAGAGGTGTTCTGTTCCATTGTAACTCACATATGTACCATCAGTTACAGAACAAATGATCAAGATGAGAAATGATACTTACAATATTGGAAAGTTTACAGGTATAGGAAGGACTTTGAAAAGACTCAACAACTAGAATAATCAAATCTTTACTTATAATAAGCAGAACAGTACATGGCTATCCTCTTTCATTCTTTCACTTTGAAATTGCTGTGTAGTACAGTTGCAATATAAATTTACTGCCAATAAATCATTAATTTGGTCTTTTTTTCCCCTGTTTGCTAGTTGTCCATGAACAGATCATGAAACTCTCAAATGTATACTTTATTTGAAGATTTTGATGAATGTTTCTAACAATAGTTCTTTGAAACTACAATAAGAATTATGACTATTCACAGACATAGCTTGTTTACAGTACATAAGGCATTTGGTGTTGATTTTGTTCCTTGACTGGATGAATTATGTAGCTAACACAATGCAAACTGAATTTTACAAATTAATATACAATTAGCCAGCTACTCAACATGAGCTGTTTAGTTACACAAGTTCTCTAACAAGGAAACAGAAACAATATCACAGGACTAATGAAGCTAAGCAAACATAGTGGAAATTGTGAATAACAAATTGCAAATTTCAAAATCAAATATGCAAGTCATCACTGGCATTTGGTGAATATTCCAGCATTATTGTTCCAATTTCACTTTTTACAAGTATTACTGTCAGTAAAGCTCAAATCCTCAAATGGTCATGGCAAGTAAACAAGAAAAAATTGCAAATATAATAATATTTGCATTTGTGTATGTTAAGAAATATTTTTCATATGATTTGCTCAATCTTCCGATGTAGCTCTTAGGAGCCAAAACAAGATTAGATAAGCTGATTAATATAGTGCAAGTAGAGAATACAATACTTGAGGAGCTGATATTTGCTAATGACATTCTATATTCGTAACTATCCAAACTCAACTTAACTGCACTGAGAAATATGGCATCATATCAGGGTACAAAATAAACAAGCAAAAGTCATAAATACAACCAATATTATGTATCTTTTTTCAATTCCATTTTATTAAATTGATTTTCAAACTATCTTCCCAAAAACTGTAGTACTTAGGCCTCCTAATAGCTACAAAATTAAAAGATCGCATTAAATTTAGCCTATAGCCATAAACAGACACATCAGATTACATATTACTAGAGATGGGCTCAGGGTTCAGAACTGGAACAGAGCTGCATCTAAAGTTCAGGGGGATGTTTCAACTCAGTGTTTTAGTTCAGAAATTGTGACAATGTCAGGTTCTAGTTTACTACATGGAGGAAGGTGCTGAGCTGTTCGGCTGACTTGACCTGGCAACCAGACCCACTGGATCTCATTAGCAGTAACTTAGTCACATAAGGCAAAGGTAAGGAATGGGACCAGAATTAACCACCATCTCAAAAGGAAACTCCAGGTAAGGTTTATGTATGTTTGTTACTTGTTAAGAGAAGACAAACCCAAGAAGAGGACAAGGGGAAGCTTTAGACAATAACCCACGGCATGCTTGTGTTTTGGAAGTAGGATGAGGCTTAGAACAGGCATTATCTGTTACAGAGCAATTGTATACGTAGACTTGAGTTATGAAACTCAGATTTGGATATGAATGTTCTCAAAATGTTGTGGGAGGGTTTCAGAACTGGTGTTGTAATTTAGGCCTATTTCTCAATATGACAGACTTGATATTATCCTTATGGGGAACAAATAAAATCGTCTCAATGAAAATCATCCCAGATATTAATACCTACATATGATTAATCAATATTTCCAAAATTATCCTTACTCAAAATTTAATTAACCATAAAGGAGGTTTCAGAGTATCACATGTCTTGATATATTTCTCCTCTTCTTACTACAACAGGAACTGCATTACTTCTTTCCAGAAATAGCTGAGACTCGCATTAGTTAATATTAAAAGGAAAGGAAGACACTAACAGATGAACAGCTGTGAGAAGCACATTCCTTAGAATCAGGGAGCTTGAGTTTTGATGTTTATAACTCTCAGAGTGTATGATGTTGTGCGAGTCACTAAATTTGTTACCATTCTGTGTAGGGAGATAGCAATGCACCTTTGTAAAAAAACAAACAAAAAAAAACTATATGAAATGTAGAGGAAAAATGCTATGTACATTGATAACATTACAATATCCTTTCGCTATGTAATTTTAGCTCAGTGATATGTGTGGGGAGGTAAAGATAATATACAGTTACTCAGGACAAACGCACACAAACAAGCAATGACTTTTAACTAGCAAAAAGTGAGTCCCATTTCCACTCATTCATTCTCATGTGCCCCAATTGGCCCTATTTCTGTGAGCCAAACAGAAATCCTGTAACCAAACTTTTCCAAAATTAGTGGATTTTTGGATCCATGGTTTTGGTGCAGGCCTATCTCTAAATTCAAACAATATGTCATGTGAATTGAGGTGCTTGGAATATCTACATTCTGAAATAGTCTGTAACCACACATGCCTATCAAAATTATGGAACTGGTTCTTAATGCTTACATACGACATAACGAAGGATGAGAATTTACGTCTAAAAACTAAAAGTCTACAGCTGATTTTTGAATCTGACCTATATGGCAACAAAAGGGGTGTGTGTGTGTGTATATACCATGACTGCTGGAGATTTCATGAGAAAGGTACATATTTACATAAAATTTGCAAAGGTGAAAACAAATTTTCTTTTTTTCTTTTCTTTTCTTTTCTTTTTTCTTGAGGTGGTAGGGGGAGTCCTAGACAAACGGTATCTAATACTAAGAATACAGAACTATTGAATATCTACTGTCCTTTCACACTATGATCTGATCTTTTTATTCCAGGATTTCTGATTCCAAGGAAGAGTGTAATGGATAACCAAGCACAATGGGTTTTGAGAGCTCTGTTAATTCCCAAAAATCTAATATTAAAAAAAAATAGACGTACTCCCAAAATAAAAGATTTGATCAACGATATGAGGTTCATGGTGGAACTGTACTGCTAGGGCTGCTGCCCCTGGAAATTCTTTATAATGGTCTGACTTCACAGTGTAGAGGAGAATTGCCTTTGATGTTTACACAGTGTAATAATATATTTGCTTCTGGGCATCTGTTGGGTTGGTAGGAAGATAATATGTATTTCCCTCAACACCACCGTATCCTTTCCTTTCCCACCTGCAGCCCATATGCAAGTCAGAAATTCTTTGGAGATATTTCTGCAGGGTCCTGGGAAGAAGGTGATTGTGTCATCCTGGCAATTGTGCCACTGTGTTAGAGAAAAAGAGAGAGATCTGACCATGGAGGGGCCACATGGGCAGCTGTGGCATTAATCGTTTGCTTTATGTAAATTGTATTGGTGCTCAGAGATGTTGGTCATAAGTGCATTAGCAAGAAAAAAAGAGAGATCACTAAAAATAAATAAATAAAAGACCACAAGGTAAAATCATCTTCAAAGAGGCCTTTTAAGTTACTTGGAAAAATGGCATGAAGTAAAAATCAACATTATCGCACGGCATTACTTTTTATTAGAAACAACAATGCTGCCCAAGTAATGTGTGAGTTTAATTCAGTATAACTGGTAGCCAGATTTTTCAATAAAAACATAGAATTTAAAGCTTGATATTGCTGATAAAAGAAGGAACTAAGCATTGTGCAATGATCTTGTCCTACCAGCCACCCCTTTGAACATTTCTTTTCTAGTATTGATTACGCGGAGCCAGATATTGGCATCTACTGATTTCAATTAATGAGAGTAAGATACTAATCACCATGATAAAGGTAGCAGAATCATGCCCTATATGACAGCCTGATTTTATAAGATGTGCAACACCTTCAATTTGCATTAACCAATGATAATTAAGGATTGCTAGTACTTTGCAGGAGGTGCTCAGACTATTGCAGGACTGAGCCTTTATCTTATACATTGCAAAACAAAGTCAGTGATAAAGATGAATTTGAACCAAAACCCCAGATATGAACTCATGGTTTTTGGATCCAGAGCCAAACTTGGAGGTACAGGCTTAGCTCAAATAATAAAATATTTATAATATTAAAAGCATCAAGAATAAAGAAAAAATGCACTGAGATAAGCATTCATATAATATTGTTTATGGGCTCAAGCCTGCTGGCATTCAAATCAATAGGAAATGCCCACTGACTTCAGTGGAAACAACAGCAGATCCCACTTTGTGAACCATATCAAAAGAACATAAGAAATATTATTAACCAATGGGACAGCATTAGTTTCTTGATGGAATTTCTTACAATAAGTAGAGTCAAGGTATTTTTTTAAACCTTGCTTAAACTATAAATGCAATGCAAAATAAGATAATAAATCTTGGAACAGGTTATTATAGTTAAGTCAGTATCGATCTCTAGGAGTAAAATTGCTATATTACATGTTGTAAAATTTTTTAATACCCAGGAAAATATTACATTAAAACTATAATAAATTGCAATAGTTTAATCACTTGGCAAGTGATTTGACTCCTTCTGTTCAATTTATAGTATCGTTCCCACAGTGCCTGCTTCATAAAATGGGCATATTACTGATTCAGCTCTGATAGCTTTTATAGGGATGATATTGGAATAGCATAATTTATGCAATTGTTCTTTTTAACTTATTTTTTCTCCTTAGGTAGGTTCATTTTTAATTTTTCACAATCTTTTAGAATATCACTTACTTTATTAGTTCAACAACTGGAAATGGTGAAATTGATGAGTATCTCTTAACTTAATATTTTATAGGATAACACAAGAAAAAAGTCCCAATTTTAATATTTCTATTCTTGCCTTAATTGTAAGTCATTTGAGTACAAGTTTACGGAATATGTCTCTTTGAGATTACATATTTGTTTCAAGTCTAGTTTTATGGCACTGCATTCTTTATTTTTAATTAAGTTTTTATTGAATTTTCCATATAAGAGTAACAAACAATAAAATGTGAATTATACATGAGCTGAAAAATTTTACATTACTCAAAGGGAAAAATAACTTATATTTGTCTAATGTACATTTCCCCCTTTCAGATTGCAGATATTACTCCTACCACAGCATAGATCTGAACTTTCCCACAGAACAAATATTCAGTCTTGGCCTATTCTCCATATTCATATGATAAGAAAGGAGAAAACATATGACGTACATATAACTCCATTCAGATTTAATTAAGATATTCCAGAATAATCTGAGCAATGCAAAACAGAACAAAGCAAGAGCACACAAGACTAAACTCGACCAAATAAAATAAGGCCACCCCAATATTTGTGGAAGAAACAATAGTTAAAGAGGATTAAAATATTCCACTCTTATAGGAGGTGTTTCTGATTCACCATAATTCATATTGTTGACAAGATTTAAGAGTAATATAAAAATCACATCTAGGTCTCATTGAACATTTTTCATTGAAGAATTTGTTTGAAATTTCCTATATTTTCCATAAAACAATTAAAACCAATCCACCAACCAAAAAAATAAATAACTTTGAATCGGTTCAAAATGCAAAAAAAATAAAATAAATAATTTGCTTAAATTTTAAAGAAAAGAATGGTGGGGTAAGATATTGGGCTCCCCCATTTCTCTCCCTTATTAGCCCTACCCCCCCACGGGAAAAGGTTGGGGGAGGTAAAAGAGAAAAAACTAGTGTTGGGAAATTAAATATTTTCATTTCACTGTATTGTTTTCGAAACATTTTTGGTTTTGAATTTATTAGTCACAAACTTGGATAATGATCCCAATTTTTCAACGGTCTCTCATTATCTTTCAGTATCAGGGAAAGAAGGTGTTTTGTCCTCTACATGGGGCTTGCTTTTCTGCATATATGAGACTGTCTCAGACTGCAATATACATTTTTTTTGTATAAATCAATTCAGGAACCAGAGAGAGAGCGAAGACACAATACCTAATGCTGCTGTGAACAAACATCTATGGCCTGATCTCCAAAAGTGCGGAACACCCAGCTGTTCCCGTTACTCTTCAGGGGGGATGTTAGCTGCCCAGCATTTTTTAAAATGAGGACACTTATTTGGTTGTCTAAATGCCGACGTTTTTGGATTCTAACTATATTTCTGAAAAATTAGGTTTCAGTCTCAAATCCACCAAAGTATTAAGGCACCTAAGGGGATTAGGTGCTTACATCCCTTTGAAGATCTGGCCCCAGTTGCTTTGTTTTGGTATTATTTACAAGGTAGTAAAGGATAAGAACTCAGGCTTGCGTATACCTCTGGACTGAAACGCTGACCCAAAGACATTTTTCACTTAAACCAGATAAATGCACCACAGATGGTAATGATCCTTGCCCAGACACTCAGCTGGCTCTGCTGTAGCCTCTAATAAAATAAAAGGAAGGAAGGAAGAAAACATATTACATAATTACATCACAAGAGTTAGGCGGCTTTTCATTCTCTCGTGTGTGCACCTAAGAAGGAACTATCCGCGGGCCACCTGAATGGAGCTCGCGGAACAAGGTTTGAGAACCTCTGTTCTAGAGCCTTATGTACATAAATAGTCACATTACACTCAATGGCACTATTCATGTATGTAAAATTATTCACATATGTTAGTGTTTACAGAATTGGAGCCAAAGTGTGTATGCTCTGCTAGAAAATGCTGATGCTGACCAGAGTGGCTGTCATGGATATTTTCTAGTGATAATTCAATATAGATGCATAGACTATAAGCTCTTCTGGGTAGGGGCTATGTGCTTACTCTTTTGTAAAATGCTGTGAACACTTATCATGCAGCATGCAACTAATATTAAATGGATAACACCTATGAATGGAGGAAATTCCAGCCAATAACTTGCTCAGTGCAAGACAACTTTCCTTCTGTAATCCATACCACCTAGGAGAGAGGGCTGCTGTTAGCCACATTCCTCAACCACCTCCCACCACCCCCAAACACACACACTCTGTTAACACAGTCACAGAACTGATGCTGGAACCACTGCCACTACCCTCCCCTCATACAAGGGTTAAGGGTGAGGGGGAAAGGAGGTGGCCCCTTGCTGTACCAGACATTAGGAGCTCCAAGCCCATTCCCTCCTTCTTTAGTGGATGCTCTCACCGAATCCTACTTCCAGTTCCAGTTTATCAGTGAACCAGATCCCCTATTGAATGATTTCCTGCACTGGGCACCTGCCAAATTGTAACTAAATAAATTGTACAACCGGGGTCCCCGAGTTGCTTAGGGGAAGCTGAAATAATCCACCCTGCCAAAGCCAATCTGATGGTGACAGAGAAATTCCTTCCCAGCCCCAGAAAGTGATGAGCATGATGTCCTCAGCAATGCCCAGAAACCCAGACCTACTCTAATCCTAAAATGATCTCAGGGAGGGGGTGAGGGAGAGGAAGAGAGAGAGGCAGGGCATGGGCTAATGTTTCTGGGCACAGAATGGCTCCTGAGGCAGGAGAAAGGGTTTTTAACTCATCCCCTTGAGTGTGCAGGGTCCAGTGGGCTTTTGCTGCACTCATCACTTCAGCCAATCAGGCAGGAACCCCCCTTGTCCCAAATACCCTCCTCCTCCTCAAGCTTAGGAGGAAGCTGAGCTCCCATGCAGAGGAGAAAGGGGAAGGGGGCAACCCTGAAAGGAGCCCCCAGGTCCTTCTTTCTCCTGTTGGCCCAGACAGAATCTTCCCAGCTCTGAGGCTGTGGTGGTGGGGGAAGTGTCAAGTAGAATACTTAAAGAGAAATGTCAGCTGAGACATCTCCTGCTATAATAGGTCCAAAGTTGGAACAGAAATGTGTACCCCTTTGCGATTCAGGTTTGAATTCCTGTATCTGAACCCTCCCCTGTTGTTCTGTTTCTGAGTTGCGTCCAGATTTGAGCGGAATCTCTGTAGAATTTTATCAAAGAGTTAAAATTAGTGCTGGCTATAATATGGCCAAAATGTCACAAAAACCAGCTTATAAAAACTTGAGCCATCATATCTGAACTCTAACACACGAAACCTAGCTCAAACCTAATGCAGAGCCAAACATTACTCTGTCAGTCCACTTCTAAAGCTACATAGTTTCAGGAGAAGACTTTTGGCTCCCATCATAGAGATGCTGCCTAGGAACTCTGAGGGCCCTCATTTGAATCTCAGCTGTGGTAATACTCAAAATGTGAAGGGTATAAGTGAAATTCACCCGAATGCAGAGGGACAAAATATGGTCCTAAGAACTTCTGTGTTAAAGGACTAAGCGAGGCTTGTTAGAGAGCTTTCCCTTCACCCTCTCCCCTGGTTCTTGTCACACAGACAGAAAGCAGAAGGTCCGAAGCGCAGGCAATGCAAAGTTTATTGGGGTTAGTTCCAAACAAGCATATCCATAGTTCTACATGCCAGCAGAGACTGTTTCCCAGTGTTCCGTTCCCAGCTCTGATGCTGCAGAGCCTTTACCTCTTGTCCCCCTTTCCAGCTTTGATGCCGCAGAGCCTTCCCTGTGTCCCTGTTCCCCATTCCCACTTCCTCCTTCTTAGCAGGCCCAAATATATCTGCAATGCACGCCCACAGTCCCATCCCTTACAATTTATGGTCATGTTCCATTTTGGGGGGTCGTGGGTTTTGGATCTTCATCCCACCTCTTTTGTATCCTGTGGGAGGGGTAAGGAGTGAGGTTCTGCTATGTCAGGGACAGGCATTTCTTTGGCCTTTTAGTGTTTTATACCTTCCCTCCAATCCCCCCTTGCCCCTGCCGACTGGTTGCTTGACCTTGCCTTCAGATAGGAGTTGAGGCAGCCTTTCAATGTATGCTCATACATTACACTCCCACCATGCCTTGTAACACTTTAGCTGCTCTATCTCTTATCTCTTCCCATTATACTAACAAACCCATCTGGCCAGGGAGAAACAACACACACAGTGTCTTTGTCCCTTGTTCACACATATTAATAGAAGATATAAGAGTATCAAAAAGTCAAATCCAAAATTCTACTTCAGGCTGACAAACAAGCCTATACACTAACAAGGCTTTGCACAGAACATTGCATAGGCCTTCTGTACTAGGGTGATTATCACCATATATTAATAATAAAGTAAAAATATATAGACTGGGGCTGGTTCTCCTCACACATTTGTACACTCATCTAGCTCAATAGCTATTGCTGAAGTTGCTTCTGATTTATACAAATATAATTGAAGGGGGAATTAGGATCCCAGTTCCTGAAGCCTAACTCTCCACTTTTGTACATCTAACTCCACCATTTCTTTCTCTTTCTTAATTTTGGAATTTAGAGCTGTCAGATTTTGAATTAAGGTTGTCAGTCCCCAGTAACCAGCCCACAACAACAGAAATATATTCAATGTCTTGTTTGGTAGAAGCTAGTTTGGATACAGTAGATCACAGGATATATGGGAATATTCATCTTGATGGGTAAACTCTAGAAACACATTATCAAGCCTGGCTCAACTTTAAGAGCTGCTAGGAATTTAAGCTTCTCCCCTCTTTTAAAATTGCTGGATTCATCTCTGATGCTGCCAGAATTGTCTAGCAAGTCTTAATACTAAAAGTATGCAAGTTATGACATTTATAAAGGTGAACACATAGACCTTCCTCTACAGTTGGCTCTGTCCCATACTCCCGATACTGTTGCTGCAGATTCTGGTGTCAGTTCTGACAGCAGCATTGATGATGGCTGTGTGATGACAGCAGATAATGAGGGGCTAGAGCAAAAATGGTAATTTAGCCCTGAGTCCTGTAACACCTTACTATCTGAACTCTACTAACTCAAATGTTGGGGACATATATATTATAACTGATTAAAAAATATGGCTGTGACTCAGGTTTGTAAATTATGCACTATTACTGTACACGACAGTGAGATAATTAAAACTCCTCTTTCCCGCAGCCAAATATCATGTCTGAATAACGTTTTCAATGTTATTCTATGGAAAATCTGATCATAATCAAATTAGTAGACTAAATCCAACCCTACTGATCCCTTTCTCCCCTCAACCCCTCCCACAAAACTCTTCTCCCCACCCCCCAATCCTGCATTAAAATATCCTTAAGTTAAATAGTTAAAACCACAAAGGATCAGGTTCTCATTTACATTTAGTGTAAATGAGAATCAGGCTCAAAGATCAGGAATATAAAAGTTAAGGCTCCACTAGCAATGATGACATCCTGCATATTCCATACCATATGTTTTACAGCTTAAATAGTAATATATAAAGCTACACATTTAGTGAGTAAAGTGGCTTCTGATATGTGCAATGCTTCTGAACTAAAATTGCAGCAGGAACCTTAAACTTTAGAGTTTCCTAAATTTGTGAGTTTTACTGTGCAATTCTAATGTTGCATAAATGTCATTTGTTTACACTTAATTTCCTTGGTTTCTGTTGTAAGGAAAGAAGAAAAATGCATGTACTTAATAATGTTAGCATATAAATAGTCCTAGTTAGGGCACTAGTCCCTCATTCTAGCCTGAAGGAGCAGATTGCTGCATCTGGCTAGAGCCCCATTAGCTTCACTGGATCTTCAGGTGTGCACAAGAGCAGGCTATGTGGATCAATGTGAAGAATAGGGGATCTGGTTTTGAAATGTACACCTAATTTAGATGAATTTGATGGGGATGGGTAAGTTTCTTTCTTTCCTGCTGCTAATTGGGTGGGGATTCTGCTGCATTACATTGTGTTGGCTATATATTCGCAACAGAATATGGTAGAAGCTTTGGGACAGGATCTACATTAATTTAAAGCAGCATAGCTCCATTGACTTTAGTGGGGTGAAAGTGATTTGCCCCAGCTGATGATTAGGTTCTTTATTATGAAATGAAACTATAGAATTAGCAGAGCATTGTAAAATGGTAGCAGAAGTTGCAGAGAGCCCTTAAAAGAGAAGGATTTTCAAGTTTGATGTCCCTTTGAACTGAATTTTCCTTCTGTCTCTAATATTAAAGTAATTTGAGAAGTTTACTATGTGTCTTTCAGTGACACACTTGAAACTTTTTTCATGTAAATTATCCTAATAGCAGCCTAAGACCAGCAGCCCCATGTCCCTGATCAGATAAGAAAGAGAACATGAGCAGTAACATCACAAAATGGGTAAGAATTTCACTAGATTCTTCTAATGCCTCAGAAAAAATACTCATTGAGTATGCTCCAAAAACAATTCTTGTCAGTCATATATATAATAAAAACACCATTCATCATAACCACCTGGTTCCTATAAACTCTCCCTAGCTGCAGGGTTGTGCTTCTATAGAAAGTTTTTTTTCCCCAGCCTGCCTTTCAGCTGACTAACCACTTCAATTTAGCAGCATCTGGTTGCTGGAGCTCCTTGTATTTTAGTCGGTAAGTATTAAGTTCTTTTTAGAGTCTATCCTTGTTTTCCCTTTTATATTATTTATGAGGAGATGGCATATTCTCACACACACACATATATATATATAAACTTCTAAGTTTCTACCAAAAATCAAGCACAAGTACTTATGCTTACTGAGGGTTTTGTCTATGTGCAGATTTAAATATCAGATGTCAGCCATTGTTACTAGAGTTCTGTTCAGAAGAGCCTGCTCAGAATTTTTTATGATGGGAAAGGTACATTTTCTTTCACTCTTCCATAACTCAAATGTTTGTGAAAGGATTTTGACCATGCATGGAAAATTTCTGCCTAAAGATGAACTTTTAAGAGAGTTATAAGCATATAAAAAGAGAGTGTGTTATAATGGCAACTGAGTTTCAGCCTTAACCGTAACAGGTGCTACTAGACATCCCACTAATACACTATAATTTTCTTGGTTTTCAAAATTGTAAATCCACTCTCTGTGAAATTAACAATATTCAGGTGGGATACTTCGTAAGTGGTAATAATCAGCAGCAATTTGGAAGAACTATTGTCTAGTGTTTTCTAAAATAGGTTTACTAGTCTACATATAGTATATACAGCTTAACACAGATATTTTCTTGTTTATCATGGATACCATCTTCAATATTTGAAAGAATTTACATTTGGGTGTGGATTCAAAGTTTCTGTCTGGAACCTACACCTTAATGGTCTGATTCAGAACCCTGGATCTAGATGGAAGTGAAATTAGGGCAGAGTTCTAACTGGGATCTTGATTAACAATTTGAGGTTCAGTACATCCCTAGTTACAACTAAGCTAAATAAATACACACATATGTACACATATCACTATACAGAATATAGTGCTGTCTCAATTTCCAGTGCTGTTGAAGGATTTTGCTCAGTATTTCACATGATCACAGATTAACTGTGTGAACACTGCAGGATATGATCATATTAGCAGAGGCTAGTATATATCAGATATATGAACTCTGCCAAATAGGAGTTTTTTATTTACAGTTCCAACCATACATACTTGTGTGTCTATGCTTTCTTCCTGCATAATTTTTTTAACAATAATATGCCCTCACGGAAAGAAAAACTACCTTAGCTGGGAACCATACAGTAATAATTCTTGCAAATTTTGACCAAGAAAAGTTTGTGTAATAGAAGAAAAGAATAATCAGATTTAAAACTAAATTAAACAGAAACCATTTCTTCCTTAATCATAGCTATTCATTTTGTTTAAAACGTCATATTGCCAAGGAAACACTGGGCAAATTCTAAATGAAAGCAAAATACAAAATATGTTCTTGCTTAATGTTTTCTGGCTATAACCCAGCTTGGTGGCAGCAGCATATATTACCTGCATGTGTCACTCTGTTTACCACATTGAAAGGAAAAAAGCAAGTAAATTAATCACCACTAGATTTGAACTGTATGCAGTATGTGATTTTTTTTCCTAGCAGCATAACAGTTAAATGTGCTTAAGTAAGACATCTGGTTCACTGTTGAAATGTGGTGCGGTTGTGTGATTTTAAAATTTCTCTAGCGCTCGTCCATTTCTCTCTCGCTGTGCATCCCCTGTAGAGCCTGATGTACTGCACAGTGCATCTCAGTGTGCCTTTGGACACCACACTTAAGATACTAGCATTGCCTTGTGATAGTGGAGAGGTTATTTTCAACCATCTGACAGGACTTTGGGGACCTACTGTCCACCATACTTATTAATATTATATACTTATATTAAAGGAACAATCAACAGCCTTAATGTGCTGAGCGCTGTGTACAAAGGCAAATAGATTGAAAATTCTTTGAGGCAGGGATTAAGATGCCAAGCAATGTATAGAGGATAGAAGAGGGATATAATCAAATATATACAGGCAAAGATTTTTCAAGTAACTAGTGATTTTGAATCTCTGTGTCTCTCTGAAAGTGAGGCCTCTGTAAAGGTATCTCAAGACAGATACCCCAAATCACGGATCACTTTTGAAAATGTTGGCCACATTTTTTAATATACATTTTTGCATTTTTTTTAGTATTGTAATTGTAAAAGAAAAAAAAAAAAGGGTGGCAGTGTTGCTAATTCTTGTGATTTTTTTTTTCTCACGCATCTCATGATAATTGTTGTTTTATTTCCAGCTTCAGCCTCTGTAAACATGAGAATCTGCTACAGCTTTTTAGAAGTAATTTTCTAGCTCTTAGAGTGTAGAGAAAAGTATGAAAATATGACCCCAGTGTACCCTTAAGGATTAAAAAAGTAAAGGGGATCAAAAATGTATTTTTAAAAAATCTATGATTTTTTGACTCATGATTTCTGAGCATTTTGGTTGACAGTACTGGCATGGGATTTCCCAAAATACCCTTCAGCCCCTTGTTCGACCTACCACTCAGCTTAACTATTTGAATATAGGAGACTGGTGTGATATCAGTATTAGGGAGGGGAAGAGAAGGAAGCAGCAATAATGAAGATGAGGTGATCATTCCTGAGGACTCTGGTTGGCTGGACAGGAAGAAAAGATCATATCTTAGAAATGTCCTAGAGGGAGAAGAGGCAAGATATGGAAACAGCACAGCTGTGTGAGCTGGGAGAGAAAAAGGAGTTGAAGATGAACCTTAGGTTACTGGACTGAGAGGAAAAATGATGGTGGTGTCAGCAGTGACAGAGAATGGGAGCAATGGAGACCATTTCAGAGGAAAGATTAGTTCAGTTTTTCTCATAAGTTTAAGTAGGTGGTGAAACATTGGCAAGAAATGTCAGGGAGATGTGCTGAAATTCAGGACTGGACAGAGGGAGACAGGTCAAAAGTAGAGTGTAAGGTCAGGGAGGAGCCATCACATCACTAAACTGTAGTTCAGGGAGGCACAAAGAAGCACAGTGAATGCCAGAAAATCCTCCATCTTTGTAAGCATCTAGATGCTACAGCTTGTTGAGTGCCCATCTTAATTTTGGCCAATTCAAATCTTTTCCTTTTCCATTATACTTCCTTTAAATTTATACTGAAAAATGGCCTTTACAAGACACCTGGGTTCCCAGAGATCTCAGTGTCTCAAAGGTTCAAGCTGGTTTTCAAGCCATTCCCAACAGATAAGGAAACAAGAAGACATTATTTGCCTAAGAAATAACTATGGCCCAAAAATAATAATGAAAAAAAGATGATGTCCGCTATTCTCCTATCAGCTCTGTAAGTCTCTCTCCATGTCATACATGAAATCCATTTGTTTTAATGACATTTGAGTCTAATGAATCTCAGATATTTAGTTTTATATTTCTTGCTCCCTCAGCATTGTGTAGTCTCACAATTGGAGGTTTTTTTAACACATTTGCTGAATGTTCTTGTCCTGATCCATATGCCATATGTTTTCCCAGGGCTTCTCAAGCTTTTTAAGGCCATCAACCCCTCTGTTTCAGTGGGAAGACTCATTGACCTGCCTGCCTTCCAATCACTGTTTCATTCCTGATATCAAACCCTTCTCTGGTGATTTTAGCACTTAGGCCCAGATCCCCAAAGTTATTAGGCTCCTTACTCCTACTGAAATCAATAGGTGTTAGATGCCTAAATACCTTTGAGGATCTGAACCTTAGCGAATTTTACATGTGGACTCAAGATATATAACATCAAAGTGGACTTTGATCTTAATTCATAATTAGCTTCCTTGATTTAAAATTAGTTCTCATTCTCTATTCCCTCTCCTACTCACTCCTTACAGCTGTCTACTCCAGTCTGCTCCCTTGCACACTGCGTGCCCAGACACCTACTGCTCTATTCTCCACTCCTATCAAAACACCTAAATGAAGAAGTTCTTGCTCTCAGCCACCATTTAAGAGTAATTTGGACGCAACCAGTGGGGCACTTTGCTTTTCCTTCTCATGTAACACCTGTGTATGGTTGGTCTATCAAATTGTCAATTTGTAAGTTGCCATGGTGAATGAGTCTTAAGGAGGCATGTGAGGGGGAAATCAAATCAGTATCTTAGATGTCTGTATACTAATGTGATAAGTATGGGCAATAAGCAGGAAGAACTCAAAATGCTAGTAAATAAACACAACTATGACATAGTTGGCATCACTGAGACCTGGTGGGATAATACACGTGACTGGAATATTGGTATAGAAGGATACGGCTTGCTCAGGAAGGACCGGCATGCAAAAAAGGGAGGTATTGCCTTATATATTTAAAATGTGTACACTTGGACTGAGATTGAGATGGAAATAGGAGACAGACTTGTTGAAAGTCTCTGGGTAAGGATAAAAGGAGTAAAAAAACAAGGGTGATTTAGTGGGAGGGGTCTACTACAGACCACCTAACCAGGAAGAAGAGGTGGCTGTGGCTTTTTTTAAACAACTAACAAAATCATGCAAAGCACAGGACTTGGTGGTGATGGGGGACTTCAACTACCCCAGATATCTGTTGGTGAAAATAACAACAGCAGGGAACAGATTATCCAATATGTTCTTGGAATGTAGGGGAGACATTTTTTTTATTTCAGAAGGTGGAGACAGCTACCAGGGGAGAGGCTGTTCTTGATTTGATTTTGACAAATAGGGAGGAACTGGTTGAGAATTTTAAAGTGGAAGGCAGCTTGGGTGAAAGTGATCATGAAATGATAGAGTTCATGATTCTAAGGAAGGGTAGGAGGGAGAACAGCAAAATAAAGAGAGTGGATTTCAAGAAGGCAGACTTTAGCAAACTCAGGGAATTGGTAGGTAAGATCCCATGAGAAGCAAGTCGAAGGGGAAAAAAATAGAAGACGGTAGTTTTTCAGAGACATTATTAAGGGCACAAAAGCAAACTATCCCATGGCATAGAAAAGATAGGAAGTATGGCAAGAGATCACCCTGTCTTAACCAGGAGATATTCAATGATCTAAATGTAAACGGGGGAATAGTCCTGCTATTGTGGGGAACTTTCCTGGCTTCTGCAATACCCCGGTGAAGTGGGCTAGCGAAAGGATCTGAGTCCTCGCTCCCACTTCCTTGACCCAGTGGCCTCCCTGCCCTTGAGGACTCCCCTGCCACACTCCTGTCTGGCAGAGTCCTCATAACCCCAACAAGGCTGGGCCCAGGATTCCTGGGGGGCTCGACCCCCAACCCTGCTGTGGTCACCTAGGACAGGGGCTAGGGTGTCCCCACTCCGGAGTACTCTCTCTGCACTGGGCACTTCTCTGACCCACTGACCATTACATACAAGTTAAAGCAAATGCAAGTTATTTAATCAACAATTAAATTCTGTGACTCTGCTCCCAGCACTGACCTGCTTCCTGGGCTGCTTTTCTGGCCCCTCTGGCTCTGGTTGCTGCAACTGTCCTCCCAGGGCAGGTCTTCTCTCTCTGGGCTGTGCCTCTGGCTTTGGGGCTGCAGCTCTGCTCCCAGGACAGGGTCTGCTCTCTCTGGGCTGCTTTTCTGGTCCCTCTGGATCTGGCACAGCTCTGCGTCCCAGCTTAGCTTCGGCCCCTGCTTTCTCTTTAGCTCGGCCCCACTCTGTCTGACCCAGGAAAATCCAGCTCACACGGAGGACGGGACCTCCCTGGCCTCCTGACTCTCTGATTAGCCTGCCCACCCTGTCATTCAGGCTGACCTGGAGCATTGGCCTCTCCCCATTGTGCCTGGGGACTATCAGTCTCAGGGTCCTGGTTTCCCATAGACCTTTCGCCTTTTAGTACTTGGAGCTAGCCAACCAAAACACCCTCACTGAATGTTAGTAAGGGGGCAATGCTCCCCTTACATAAAAATCAAAAAAAGAGTCCTACAAAAAGTGGAACTAGGTAAAATTGCAAAGGATGAATATAAACAAATAACACAAGTATGTAGGGACAAAATTAAAAAAGCCAAGGTACAAAACGAGATCAAACTAGCCAGAGACATAAAGGATAACAAGAAAAAATTCTACAAATACATTAGAAACAAGAGAAAGACCAAGGGCAGGGTAGGCCTGTTACTCAATGAGTGGGGAGAAATAACAGAAAATGTGGAAATGGCACGTGCTTACTGACTTCTTTTGTTTTGGTTTTCACCAAGAAGTTTGGTGGTGATTGGACATGTAACATAGAAAATGCTGGTAAAAATGAGGTGGGATCAGAAGAGGCTAAAATAGGGAAAGAACAAGTTAAAAATTACTTGGACAAATTAGAGGTCTTCAAGTCACCACGGCCTGGTGAATACTCAAGGAGCTGATTGAGGAGATATCTGAGCCATTAGCGATGATCTTTGAGAAGTCATGGAAGACAGGAGATATAGTGAAGATATAGTGCCCATCTATAAAAAGTGAAATAAGGACAACCCAGGGAATTACAGACCAGTCAGCTTAACTTCTGTACCCGGAAAGATAATGGAGCAAATAATTAAGCAATCAATTTGCAAACATCTAGAAGATAATAAGGTGATAAGTAACGCTCAGCATGGATTTGTCAAAAATAAATCTTGTAAAACCAACATGATAGCTTTCTTTGACAGGGTAACATGCCTTGTGGGTAGGGGGGAAAGCAGTATACGTGGTATATCTTGACTTTAGTAAAACTTTTTTGATACTGTCTTGCATGACCGTCTCATAAACAAACTAGGGAAATGCAACCTAGATGGTGCAACCTAGATGCAACCTACATAAAGTGAGTGGAAAATTGGTTGGAAAACTGTTCCCAGAGAGTAGTTATCAGTGGTTCACAGTCATGCTGGACGGGCATAATGAGTGGGATCCCTCAGGGATCAGTTCTGGGTCCGGTTCTGTTCAACATTTCATCAATGATTTAGATAATGGCATACAGAGTATACTTTTTTTTTAAAGTTTGCAGATTATATCAAGCTGGAAGGGGATGCAAGTGCTTTGGAGGATAGGATTAAAATTCAAAATGATCTGGACAAACTGGAGAAATGGTCTGAAATAAATAGGATGAAATTCAATAAGGACAAATGCAAAGTACCCCATTTAGGAAGGAACAATCAGTTGCACACATACAAAATGGAAAATGACTGCCTGGGAAGGAATACTGAAGGAAAAGGATCTAGGGGTCATAGTGGACCACAAGCTAAATATGCGTCAACAGGGTAACAATGTTGCAAAAAAAGTGAACGTACTTCTGGGATGTATTAGCAGTAGTGTTGTAAGCAAGACACGAGAAGTAATTCTTCTGCTCTACTCCGCTCCGATTAGGCCTCAACTAGAGTATTGTGTCCAGTTCTGGGTTCCACATTTCAGGAAGGATGTGGACAAATTGGAGAGAGTCGAGAGAAGAGCAACAAAAATGATTAAAGATCTAGAAAACATGACCTATGAGGGAAGATTGAAAAAAAATGGGTTTGTTTAGTCTGGAAAAGAGAAAACTGAGTGGGGACATAAGTTTTCAAGTATGTAAAAAGTTTTTACAAGGAGGAGGAAGAAAAATTGTTTTTCTTAACCTCTGAGGGTAGGACAAGAAGCAATGGGCTTAAATTGCAGCAAGGGAGGTTTAGGTTGGACATTAGGAAAAACTTCCTAACTGTCAGGGTGGTTAAACACTGGAATAAATTGCCTAGGGAGGTTGTGGAATCTCCATCACTGGAGATTTTTAAGAGCAGATTAGACAAACATCTGTCAGGGATAGTCCAGATAATTAGTCCTGCCACAAGTGCATGGGATGGGACTAGATGATCTCTCAAGGTCCCTTCCAGTTCTATGATTCTATGAGAAGAGGAATTCTTTATTCTTTTCTGTCACACTCCCTTAGCCAAAGCCTCATTAATTGCTGGTAGGTCAGCTGGAAAATTACCGTCTCTTCGTTGAGATCTCTTTCAAGAGTATATCAGGATTTATATTTGGAAAGCTTTGTCAACAGTACAAGTTCTTGGGTCTTCATTCAATTTATGATCATTTGAATTGGATAAGTTTAATTAGAAAACCACTAGTTTATGAAAACAACTGGGTTTTGTTGAAGGACCATAGAAATCCTAGATCCTGAACTGTTAGAGACTTAAGCACATTCTTAAGTTTATGCGCTGTTAGTAGTCAATAGGATTATTATGGTGCATAAAGTTCAGCATATGTGTAAGTCTTTCTGGGATCAGGTTTCTAGAATACATCATTTACAGCTCGACAAAAAAATTAAAAATGTTGTGCCATTTTTTTTACATTTTTAAGGGTACCTACTCTAGGCTTCTGGCTCCCCAGCCACTGTCTTTCTTGGATTGAGATACAGGTTTGTCTCCCTTCTGACTAGGGTATTCCTAGGCTGCCCAGTACCCTGACTGTACTGAGCTATCCCCAGAAAAAGACAGTGTGCCTAAGGAAGCTTTATTTGCCTTTTCTTCACAAGTGGCACACAGTGTAATTGCCATAGGTATAAGTTACCCCGTGGCTCTTTCTAAGCAAGAACAGTTTATTTTTGAGGTAAAACCATTACAGACAAAATATATTAAAATCGTAAAAGAACCTATATGCATAGTAATAAGCTGACCAGAAATCAGCCCAGTTCCAGCAATGGCGGTGGCAGGTGGGCAGTCCTTCAAAAGTCCCACACAGGAGTTTTCCTGTGGTTTCAAGTATATAACAGTCTTTTGCCTGGAACAGATGCAGATGAGGTCACGTCATATCAAAAAAGATATATTGGAATTGGAAAAGGTTCAGAGAAGGGCAACCTATGATTAGGGGTATGGAACAGCTGCCATATGAGGAGAGATTAATAAGACTGGGACTTTTCAGTTTGGAAAAGAGATGATTAAGGGGGGATATGATAGAGGCCTATACAATCACAACTGGTGTGGAGAAAGTAAATAACGAAGTGTTATTTATTCCTTCTCATAACACAAGAACTAGGGGCACCAAATGAAATTAATAGGCAGCAGGTTTAAAACAAACAAAAGGAAGTATTTTTTCACACAATGCACAGTCAACCTGTGGAACTCCTTGCCAGAGGATGTTGTGAGGGCGAAGACTATAACAGGGTTCAAAAAAGGAACTAGATAAGTTCATGGAAGATAGGCCCATCAATGGCATCCCTAGCCTTTGTTTGCCAGATACTGGGAATGGGTGACGGGATGGATCACTTGATTATCACCTGTTTTGCTCATTCCCTCTGAGGCATCTGGCATAGGCCACCGTCGGAAGACAGGATACTGGGCTAGATGGACCTTTGGTTTGACCCAGTATAGCCGTTCTTATGTAGCAAGAATCTAGGCTTGTGGGGCATCTGAGGCAAAAATCCTTCCAATTCTTCCCTAAGGATTGTGGCCTTCCATGGACTGGAGGTCCTGTTGCTTTGCTGGATTAGAAAGAAGGCCCTGAGTCAGTTTAAACTCAGAGTATTTAACTAAAAGTCCTTTCTTTGTCTGTTGGCACATGGAGAACGCAGTTCAAACAGTATGTGTAAGCCTCTCCAAGTGATGGTGCCTTTTGAGAGGAATTACAACGTGTGTGGATTTATCTAATCACCATGTGCTGTTCTTAGTTCCTGGAGGGCAGTAAATCCTCTCCCATGGATTTACATACAATCCCTGTCCCACAAAGATACATAAACCATTAACTTAATACAATGGACTCCAAAGACATTTAACTTAATTCAATAAGGTGCATTCAAGATATTGCTGGATGTTGTCATATCTGTTGCACCAAGTTCATGTTATATAGCAGCACATTAAGGGTATATTTTAAAATAGTTTATAAAGGGTTAATAAATTATGTTTATTAATTGTTAGGATCCAACAGGTCAATAGTATGCTTATAACCATGGCTAATAATAATTTACTCATGCTTATAACCATCCATAACACTCTGTTCATGTCTGTAATATACTTATAACTTCTAATAATTTATTAATCCTTTACAGACTATTTAGGAATTTATTATTATTTGTATTATTGTAGCACCCAGGAGCCCCAATCATGGGTCAGACACCTTGTGCTAGGAGCTGTACAATCATAAGCAAAAAGACAAATATTAGTAAAGTGTGGTCATTATCTCTGTTTTTAACCTCCTAATCTGTGTGATTATTCATGACTAAATCCGCTTTTTCTTTATATGTTGTTGTTAGCTGGTATAGTAAATTGTTAGATGACACTTTGATTTGCTATGAAATAGATCCAAGAGACCAAACAAGAAATGCCCATCAAGTTTATTGATGTAAGCCAGTAATAATAATATAGTACAGGAAAAAGGGTCCATACGATACCTGTCTCCAGGAAGCCATCTCATGCAGCTTTGTTACATTCACCTTATGCAAAAGATGTACTCCCCTCAAGCCATCTTTTTATAGCTATCTGTTTACATGTAAAGTATACTTCATATGTCATCTGAAACAAGATTTAACCAATCACCTTTTTACCTTGTATTTCTGGTACCATGTGTATCCTTTATCTTTGTTCTGAACACATGCATTCCAGGTACTAAAGGTCAGGAAGGCATCTCCTTAGGTTTGTACCAGGGTAGAACAATCCTATGTTTTGCCCTCTTCCTTTGGGACATTCCAATACACGTTTGTAAGAATAATGCCCTACTTGTAGCTATGGTAAAATAATCCTATGACCTGATCCTGACAACTATCTACTTAAGCCAAAGCTTACTTGAGCTAATGCAAGGTGTTATGGGATACTTAGCATAAGTGAACAGGATTATAGCCTAAACTACCCTCTGCCTTAACTATCTAACTACTGTAATATTTGTGCTTAATGCTATTTTGATTAATGCATACTTATCTACATAATGCACATAATACATATTATATATGTGTTAGCATATATTGGTTTACAGTGTGATGCTTAATTGTTGTCATCTGAATGAATGGAAAAGAAATTGACAGAAGGTAATATCAGTTCTTCAGCTGAGGATTTATCTGATTTTTTTTTTTTTTTTTGGTACTATATTCCTGAAATCTTTGTTTACAGCTGTGCTGAAACTGCTTTGTATATTAGACAACAAGCATACGATAATTAGTTAATTAGTGGCTGGTAAACTATCACGTTTTTGGGTCTGATCCTGCACTTCACTCAGCTGAGTTGTTCTGATATATTTGTGTCTCATTATTACGTTGACAATGGAGGCATTTATTGATATGAGCTATAGTGAGTGTGTTATATATATTAGTGGTTGCATGTGAGCTTGAACTGTAGTTAATGATTCAGTTAGGCCATTTCGCATTTGTAAATTAGAACTCATCCTGAAAAGATTTAAATAGACCTGTGTAGAAAATGGAATTTACATTTTATGGGAAATTATCATATTTCAACCTTTGTTTTCATCCGGAATGATGGATGAAAAGTAAAAATATCATTTTTTTTTTTCCAGAACAAAGAGTTCCAAAATGTTTTCATTTGGATATGTCTAAATGTTTCATTTTGACTTTTCCAATTCTAACAAAATGTCAGTTAGAATCAAAATGTTGAGTTTTTAAAGGTTAATTTGAAATAAAAATTTTCATTTTGAATTGGCCTTTCAAGTTAGTGACATTTTTAGTTGAAGTGTTAAAATGAAATGTTTTGGTTTTAATCTAAAATAAATATCTTGGTTTGTTTGAAAAAGTCACTTCATTATATTGAACAATTACAGGAAGAGGTCAATTTTGAGGAAACAGTATTTTCTGATGGTGGGAGGAGGGAATAAACTTTTCTGTGTGCCTTTTCTTTTAAACTGGTTATTGACTGACATCAGACTCTAACACTAATTGAACAGGTTGCTCACTAGGATCACAATCCTGCACTTATAAATTGGAGTAACTTTTTTCTCAGGTGAAGACCCAGTCTGACAACCACCTAAGTTAAATTTGTGCCTGAGTGCTTGAAGAATTAAGTCCTTTCACATACTGAAAAATTGATCCAACTGGAGTTTTGTGATTGACTTCAGTGGGGACTGGATTTCACCCCCGAAGTAGACTGATAGTTGCTCCTGTTTGGTTATTCTGAATGATGATCATCATTCTTCAGAACAGCAGAAAATGCAAAGTTTCAAGTTCACTTAACATTAATCCTTTGGCAGTCTTCAAATTCTGGTACACCATTATTGATGTGAAAGCACAGAAGTGTATGGATTGCAAGACAAAAAATATCAGCAAAAAGAGACCCACAAGTGAGAAAGCTGTAGAATATAGAAACATGATTTTTTTTTTAAGATTTATTCTTTATTTAGAACTGACAGAGGCATAAACATGTAGACAGATATGTTTCTGCATTTTTTTCAAAAAAAAGTTCTGAAACAAGATTTTTTAAAAAAGGCTGTGAAAAAAATGTCTGCTTTTTGGGGGGAAATCTTACTGTTTGTCTATTCCATTTTTTTCCTCTCCAAGGCTTTCGGTCAAGGGGTAAGCAAAGTGCTGGTTGAAAGTTGATGGTAGTTGGATAGAATTATATATAATGTTAATATTTTGATTAGTTCAGTCTCTGTGGTAGTGGTTGGGTTAATGTTTTGTAATGCATGACTTTTGCATTTTATTTATAAATATTCTACTTTAACTACAGCACAAGGATGTATAGGTGGATCCTGTAGAAATTGAAATAAATGTTGAGATGGAGCACTTCCTTATTCACATTTGGGAAGAAACCAGACCCTGGCTTTTAAAAAAAAATGGTAAAATATAATTTGTTTAACAAACATAAATTCAAATTATGGATATGAAGAGTAAGTGGCTCCTGAAATGGAGGTACCTATTACTGAAATGGAGGTACCTATTACTCTTGCCCGATATCTTTCTCTTTCTGTCTCATTCGTGTCCAGCTTAGCCAGCCAGAACAAATCTAACCTTGCACCTCTTTGCTGTGAAACAGTGAAATGCTAAAAATGGTACCTTAACAATCTGACTCTGGTAGACAGTTGCATCATCGTGGAGTGATAAGGATGTGTACTGCTTAGTCTGAATTTATAGATTCCAGTAATTAAATTTCAAGTGTCAGTGGAAGAAGACTCATAGACTTTGAAGGGACCATCATGATCATCTGCTGTGACTTCCTGCACGTTCCAGGTCACAGAACCTCTCCAAGGGGAGCATTGGAGGCAAAAAACCTAACTGACTTCAAGACTGAGCTTGATAAGTTTATGGAGGGGATGGTACGATGAAACTGCCTAAAATGTCATGTAGCTGGACTGTGAGTGGCAAAAATCCCCAACGGCTAGAGATGGGATACTAGATGGGGAGGGCTCTGAGTTACTACAGAGAATTCTTTCCCAGGTGTCTGGCTGCTGGGTCTTGCCAACATGCTCAGGGTCTAACTGAACGCCATATTTGGGGTCAGGAAAGAATTTTCTTATTGGTCAGATTGGCAGAGACCCCAAGGCAGGGGGGTCGCCTTCCTCTGCTGCATGGGACATGGGTCACTTGCACTTTTAAACAAGTAAAATGGTGGATATTCTGTAACTTGAACTCTTTAAATCATGATTTGAGGACTTTAGTAACTCAACCAGAGGTTATGGGTCTATTACAGGAGTGGGTGGGAGAGGTTCTGTGAACATAAATATCAATGGGGTAAACTAAAAATCACTTATATAAATTAAATGTCTTCAAATAAATACCAATCCCTAATCTCCTAAACAATACTAGGATAATTGCATTGCTTTAAGATTCATTTTTGGATTGTTCATTTAACCTCAAGCTTTTTTTTTTTTTTTTTAATTGTGCTATCACCTCTAAATGAAATGTTTAACACTGTTTGTTTTGAATGATCTTGAACTGTAAATGAATAAAAAATGCTTCCCCAGCTAACTAAATTAAATGTTGTTTTAAAGAAAAGTGAAGTAGTGGAAAACGGATTTTGAAATTTATTTTTTGTTTGTTTGTTTTTTGGTAAATCTTTGTCTTTGTCTTCTTTTCTTTTGTCTTTAATTTATTTATTGGAAAAAGGGAATTGCACATTACTGTCACACATCTAAATTGGAAGTGGGGAATATGGAGAGAGTCTTTGTAATAATGATAATAATTATAGGCAGAGTTGATAGTGCTGTATGTACTTCAAAGTTTTCAGTTGATAATAATTTTGCCAAACTTTAACCGTTTGGGCTGCAATTTTTCTTGCTGGATATCTGCCTCAGGCTGAGTATTTTTGTCAAGTTTCAGCTAAAATGTTTGTTTTGTCTGAGAATGACATTAGGGTAAAATAGCAAAGAGGAGAGTTTTGTGAGGGAGTTCTCCGGGTGAAGGAGGAACGATTATATGACCCTTGGGGATGAGCAAGCAAATGGGAGTTTTGTGAGGGAGTTTAGGGAGGCAATGGCATAGTCAAATATATTCTATAAACTCTTCCATGGAATCTCTATGGAAAGGAATGCCATTCTTGAATAATAAGGTCACAGTAGTAGGGACATACTTGAAGGGGGGAAATACAAAAGAAACCCACCACAATAGCATTTAACTTCCAAAAAAAAGGGAGCTACACAAAAATGAAGCTAATTAAACAAATTAAAAGGAACAGTCACAAGGGTGACTTACAGTTGCAAGCCTGTAAGATGGATAGAAATGTTTTTAAAATACCGTAATAGAGCCTTAAACAAAATGTATACCCCCCAAATTTAAAATAAAAAAGCAAAAGTACAAAAAAACATGCCACCGTGGGTAAACAACAGAGTGAAAGGGGTGGAGAAAGGCAAACCTTATTTAGGAAAATAGAAAGGAGAATAAACTCCGGCAAGTCAAATGTAAAAGATAAATTAAGCAGAAATAAGCCACCAAGACCAAATGGTATTTACCCAGGAGTGCTGAATGAACTCAAATTTGACATTGCATAACTACTACTGTGGAGTAACTAGTATCCTATAACTTAAATCAACCTCTGTATGAGATGACTGGTGGATAGCTAAAGTAATGGCAATTTTCAAAGAAGGCTCCAGAGGTGATCCTGGTAATTACAGGCCATCAAGCCTATCTTCAATACCAGGCAAATTGGTTGAAACTATTGTAAAGAACAGAATTATCAGACACGTAGAGGAACACAATATGTTGGGGAAGAGTCAACGTTGCTTTTGGGAAGGCAAATCTAATAGATTGGTGAAGCATATGGAAAAGGGTGGTCCAGTTGATATAGTGTACTTCTACTTTCCTAAAGCCTTTGACAAGATCCCACACCAAAGGCTCTTAAGCAAAGTAAGGAGTCATTAGATAAGAGGGAAGGTGCTCTCATGGATCGGATAGGAAAAGATAGGAAACAAAGGGTAGGAATAAATGGTGAGTTTCATAGTTGGAGGGAGGATCACCCAAAGTTCTGAACTGGAAAGGGGTCAGGTGAACAGTGAGGTGGCAAAATTTGCAGGTGATACAAAATGACTTAAGATAGTTAAGTCCAGAGCTGACCCCAAAGAGTTATAAAAGGATCTCTCAAAACTGAGTAACAGTTCAACAGAACAGCAGATTAAATTCAATATTGATAAGTTCAAAGTAATGCACGCTGGAAAACATACTCCTAATTATATATACAAAACAATGGGATCTAAATTAGCTGTTACTGCTCAAGAAAGATCTGGGAGTCCTCATGGATATTTCTCAGTGTGCAAAGGCAATCAAAAAATAACAATGTTAGGAACCATTAGGAAAGGGATAGATAGAAAATATCATGCTGCCACTATATAAATCCATAGTACACCCATACCTTGAATGCTTGAGTTCTGGTCATCCTATCTCACAAAAGATATATTAGAATTGGAAAAAGTACAAAGAAGATCAACAAAAATGATTAGGGGTATAGAACAACTTCTGTATGAGGAGAGATTAAAAAGACTGGGACTGTTCAATTTAGAATATAAACAACTAAGGAGGGATATAAGAGAGATTTATAAAATCATGAATGATGTGAAGAAAGTAAATAAGGAAGTGTTATTTATCCCTTCACATAACACAAGAACTAGGGGGTCACCCAATAAAAACAATAGGCACCAAGTTTAAAACAAACCTAAGGAAGCACTTCTTATAACTCAGTCCACCTGTGGAACTCATTGCCAGGGGATGTTAAGATCAAAATGTAAGCATGTTTAAAAAAAATTATAGATAAATTCATGGAGGCTAGGTCTATCAATAGCTATTAGCCAAAATGGTCAGGAACATGACCCCCATGCTCTGGATCTCCCCAGATCTTTTACCGCAAGTACCGCTGGTACTGGAAGGTGTGGATCTCTCTCTAATTGGCCCGTTCTGTTCATTCTCTCTGAAGCAGCTAGCAGTGGCCCCTTCAGCAGACAGGATATTCGTCTAGATCAGAGGTCTCAAAGCCCCAGCCCGTGGGCCATCTTCAGCCCAAGAACCTCACCACTGTGGCCCGCGAAGGAGAGACATGTGCAGTCATGCTGCCAGCTCTTTCTGCTGCAGGCTCCACCCCCCGCAGCGTCCATTGGCTGGGGGAGAGGGACAGAGATACCATCACTAGTCGCCAGGCAAAGTCAGCCATGGAGGCAGCATCATTAGTTGTCGGGCAGAGTCAACCAGGGAGGCAGCGTCACTTTTTTCCACAATGAATATAAACAAGTCAAAATACCAAACACAACTATCTGATGCTCACCATGCTGCAATCCTGAAGGTTTCAACTGCTCACTCACTGAGGCCAAATATCATCAAACTGACAGAACTGAAGCATTGCCAGGTGTCTGGCAAACACTAAAAACTCTCTGGCAGGCAAAGAATTGTGTAAAGTTGTATGACAGTTTTATTATTTCTGAGAAATTTGAAATAAAAAATACAATATAAACATTTTCTTTTCTGAACACCATCTTCAGTGACATTATTGGCCTGCTGGGACGATTTGAGGACTGGCACTGGCCCAAAGGTAAATTGAGTTTGAGACCCCTGGTCTAGATGGACCATTAAACTGATCCAGTTTGGCCATTCTTATGTTTTTTTGTCCATTCAAAAAAAAAATTGAACCCTTTCTTGAGAAGTTCTAGCACCTTGATGTTTTTGGAACAGACACATGAAATTTGTCAAGGGGAGTAGCATTTGTGTCAGGAATGTTCCTTTTGAAGATCCTGTGAAAAAACTGCCCAAATTTGGATGAATATTGAACCTTTGAAAAATCTTAGTTTGCATGACCTAGAGTCCCAAAGGGACTTAGGCATTGCAATGTTGAGTGTTGCAATACCTAACATTTAGAAATCTAACTCTCCTGTGGAATCCATGAAACCTGGATTGGCACCTAGGCTCCCTAAACAATGCGTGGTGAGAGATAGCTGCCTATGTATCAATTTCATAAAGAAAATACTGAATCCAATATATTTGCATGTGTCAAATTTGTATGCTTTATGTGAGTTAGACCATCATTTACACTTGGAGAGAAATACTGTAATACTGTATTCATCCTTGGGTAATTGAACGTTAGGGCTATGCTTCATATTTGTTTATGGTTTATTTTGGGGGAGAAAGTAGGTGAGAGGTTTGACATATAATTTTTCAAAACATGCTTACGAAGGTTTGATTATTTTAAAACAAGTTGATACATTTTGACAGATAAAATATTCTATAACTTAAATTTATATACTGAATGAATCTTTGTAGTCCTTCAGATATTTATTAGCCACAGAGTCTGGACATTTATTTGGAGTTTACATACATTGTTTAGGCCTAAGCATGTTTAGGATGTCCCAACAAACAACTTAATGTTAATATTTCACAATGTGACAACACTAACCCTTTCCTAACTAAGGGAAAAGGGGTGGAGATTATAAAATAACTTTCATAGAATCATAGAATCATAGAATATCAGGGTTGGAAGGGACCCCAGAAGGTCATCTAGTCCAACCCCCTGCTCAAAGCAGGACCAAGTCCCAGTTAAATCATCCCAGCCAGGGCTTTGTCAAGCCTGACCTTAAAAACCTGTAAGGAAGGAGATTCTTTCATCTTTCTCTAAGTATTTTAACTTGACTTAAATATGCTTTAGCATTTATGTCTTTCTGGCATCAATTGTAGGGATTTAGAAAATAAGGGCTAGTCTACAAGACAAAGTTTTGCTGACATAGCTATGGATGGCTTGGAGTGTGGAAAAAGTCACCCATCCCCAGCTGACATAGCTGTGCCAACAAAATCCCCGGTGTGGAGGCAACTATACTGACAGAAGCATGCTTTTCTTGGCATAACTAGTCTCGTTCAGAGAGATGGTTTTATTATGCTGGCAGAACGCCTTCTGTTGGCATATGCTATTTCTCCGCTAGGGGGCTCTGCCATCATAGATGTGTTAGCATAGGCTCTAGTGTAGACGGAGCATAAGAGGTGTTCAAGTCCAGACAGTTGGACAGGCTGAAGAGCCATGAACTCATTAGTGTTACTATGTATAATATATTCAGTGACTACTACTTTCTGTTCAATATGTTCAGTTGTAGTAGGTGGAATATCATCTGTTTGAATAGCAGCTGCAGTGGAGATATGTATACTTTGCTGGATTCAGGCAAGAGTCTCATGACAAGCTTTCATAGAGTGATTAAAGTGAATGTAAAAAAGCCATCCTCATCAGTGCCTGTTGTGTCAGCAAGAGAGATCTGTCCCAGAAGCAAGGCTCTAAAAATAGTAACTTTAGCTCCTTGGTAGTCTTTGCTATTTTTAAAGATTGTTGACCTCAAGTGTATTTTATTTGTGCCTTCTTGTAACAGTGAAGACAAAACGTATTACTGGGAAATTCAGGCGGTGCCACTGCAAAGGGAAGGGTGCTCCTCTGTGGTTGATAGGAATGATTGCTCCATGTGGGCCGGCCGAAGACAGACCACTAACAACTATTAACAAGACTGGTGACCTCAAAATGTTTTTGAGAGGTGTCATGGTCAAGAACCGGAGTGAGATGGAGAAGTGCAGAGCTCATACTTATCTATTCTGAATTCCCTACAGGAGGAGAGAAATGGAGGTGGATATAAAAAGAGTCAGCAGGTCAGAAGTGTGAAGTGTGTGAGGGGGCTGGAGTGGGATGGAGAAACAAAGCTAGAGCATGGGAGCAAGTTAGGGGTGAGAAATTGGAGGAGCAGGCTGACAAGAGAACAGAAGCAGTGATTTGAGTTGGGCGGGGAGGTGACCCTGTGTTGTGGTGACGGTTCATTTTGTGGATTGCAGCTTCAGAGCATTGCTGTAGAAAAGTATATCTATAAAGTAATCCCTTCCTATCTAAGTGCATAGTAAAATGGGTGTGACACCCATACCGCCCCCAGCACATTCCAGCAGCCATACAGGTTGAGGAAGAAAAGGGAGAAGCATGTTCATGGACACACCCAGTCTGGATCCATAAATACTTTCTGCAGCACTAGCACCCCTTTACATTCAGGAAGTGTTGGCTGCCAAATTAAGGCCTTTTTAATGGGATGGGAAAGAAGCTTTTGTGTGCCCTCCCTTCCCCATTGCACCTGTCCCAGGGAAGCTACCATTTAGCCACAACTAAAGACAAAGGTATTTCTAAGTCAGAAGCTTTCAGGCCTTTCCCTGTCACCTTTCACTTGTATGTATAACCAATCAAAATGGCTTTGGGGCAAAGGGGAGAGACCCCACCTCAGAATAACTATTGATAGCTCAGTGATTAGGATCCTTACCTGGGATATAGGAGACCCAGGTTCACATCTCTGGTCAGGAGCAGTGACTGGAACCTGCCTCTTCCACATCCCAGATGAGTGTTCTAACCATTGGTTATTCTGGGGTAGTCTCAGTCTGTCTCTGTCTCTCTCTCCACCAGCAATTCCATCCTGGGTGTGAGAAACGTCCATGATGAAAGTTTTGTCAGAACTGATAGGTTTCTGTACAAAACTTTGATTGTGGAAAAATTGCCATTTTCTGATTTTAAAAAATTGTCTCTCATTTCCAACCAGTTCTAACAGATACAGCTAGAAATAAGCTTGTCTTGAAATTGTTTCATTTGACTACAGCAAATGGCCATATTTTTAGTCTTCATATGCAATAACTCATTCCCCCTTGATTCTGCAAAGGAACACTATTGCAATAAAACTGTTTACTTATGCATACCTTTTACTTTTCTAGCCAGGTTATCAACAAAACAGTCAGTAAATGACAAATATGGGGAGTCCTATCACATGCAGTGTTTTTAAATGTTATGTTCTATCAATAGACTTTACTGAGGTGAGAATGGAATTTCATCAGTTTTCTGTTCTATAATTAGCACTGAGGACCAGACACACAATCCTAAATTCAGGGAACTGAGAATAGTGTCAGAAAGTTGAGGCAAGTGCCTAGACCAGGGGTTCTCAGGACAATTTTTTGGGGGCCACCAACCCTTGCTGGTGGTCGCTGTGATGCTTTTTCCAAGCCCAGCTACCCAGGGCTGAAGCGCAGAGCCGGAGCCCAGGGGCTAAAGCCCAAAGCCTGCTGAGTGCATACCCTGGCCCCACATGTCTGCAGAGGCACTGTCTGAAGCCGCCAGGAGGCTGCATGGTGCAGGGCACTGATCCCCTATTGGTGGTGCCAGCAAACACCAAGGCAGCCAGGAGCAATAGCAAGGTGCTGCAGGGAGATGCTGCTGCTTTGACCTCCCCTCCCCACTATCTCTGTCCAGGAGGCTGCAGTGGCAGCAGAAAAATCCCCTGGTGGCCTCATTTGAAAAACACTGGCCTAGACACATGCAGCCTCCAGTTTGGTGCAGACCTACTTTTTGCTTTTGGTGTGTCAAATCTTTGGAATAGCGTATGCACAACAATGAGATCATGAAGTACTCATTGGCAGTATTTGATATGTTGGCTCTATTCCTTTCTGCAGTAGCAATTTGACTGTAACCACTTAACTACAATATGACACTTCATGTTTGCAGAAAGTCTGAACCTTTTAACAGTTACTTTCAGTAATACATGAAATAGCTATTGCTAATTTATGTTCTAATATATAGAGACCGACATTTTCAAATGTGGGTACCTAAATTTAGACTCCTAAATCCATATTTAGGCATCTAAATAAAAGTGGCTTGTTTTTTTTCTAAGGCACTGAACACTGCACCTTTCATTTACGTCAGCAGGAATTGGTGAGGGTTCAGCTTCTGCTAGTCATGTACAATTTAACAAAGGAGACAACAGCACCAGTTTCCCAGAGGATCTTTACTGTCATGACAGGGCATAAAGTTTCCAGGTAGCTAAAGTCTTTAACAACTAGAATTCCACCTGTAAGTGAACAGGAATCCAGTGAAAAGACTTGACCAAAGTCATCATTGAGGAGATTTTCAAAGACACAAATGTCCATTGGGTGCCTAATTCCCAACCAACTCTAGTAAAATCCCTGCATAAGAGGAGATCAGACTCCAGGTGGCCCCTCAGCCCTTTCTTCTATAACCTTACTACCTTATAGCTTCAAATCTGGGAGAACACTCAACATGAGAGCAGCCTTGTTATTTGAAGAAGGCTGTCATAAATATAAAGGGAAGGGTAAACACCTTTAAAATCCCTCCTGGCCAGAGGAAAAACCTTTTCACCTGTAAAGGGTTAAGAAGCTAGGATAACCTCGCTGGCACCTGACCACAATGACCAATGAGGAGACAAGATACTTTCAAAAGCTGGAGGGGGGGAGAAATAAAGGCTCTCTGTCTGTGTGATGCTTTTGCTGGGGACAGAACAGGAACGGAGTCTTTTAGAACTTAGTAAGTAATATAGCTAGATATGCGTTAGATTCTGATTTCTTTAAATAACTGAGAAAATAAGCTGTACTGAATGGGATGTAGATTCCTGTTTTTGTGTCTTTTGTAACTTAACGTTTTGCCTAGAGGCAAATCTGATTACCCTGTAAGGTATTTACCATCCTGATTTTACAAAGGTGATTCTTTTTACTTTTTCTTCTATTAAAGTTCTTCTTTTAAGAATCTGAATGCTTTTTCATTGTTCTTAAGATCCAAGGGTTTGGGTCTGTGTTCACCTATGCAAATTGGTGAGGATTTTTATCAAACCTTCCCCAGGAAAGGGGGTGTAAGATTTGGGAGGATTTTGGGGGGAAAGACGTTTCCAAACGGGCTCTTTCCCAGTTATATACCTGTTAGACGTTTGGTGATGGCAGCGATAAAGTCCAAGGCAAAAGGTAAAATAGTTTGTACCTTGGGGAAGTTTTAACCTAAGCTGGTAAAAGTAAGCTTAGGAGGTTTTCATGCAGGTCCCCACATCCGTACCCTAGAGTTCAGAGTGGGGAAAGAACCTTGACAAAGGCTCATTTAGTTTCCTTTATGTGTTTTTAAATCTTTCTATCTAAGTTTCCCTAAGGTCACCCTTCACCCAGGTATCTGAACACCTTTGTTTGTACTTGTGATTTCTTTCTCAGTAGGGCATCTTGCTGCACATCAATGGTCATAAGCCATGGCAAGTGACCTCCAGGGACAAGAGATGATGAGGATGTGGTGAGCAATTGACAAAACTGAGACCAACCCTTGCTGAGCTCATCAACCCACCTAATGGAAAGGAAATTCAAATGTGACTTGCCACCGTTAGCATCTGTAAAAATCCATCAGTCTCCGCCATTGTTTTGGAGTAGACCAGCTTCAGTTTAATATAGAGGTGAAATGACCCAAGCTTTGAAACTTCTAACTTATGGTTGGACCAAACAGGGCTGAATACTAGGCTGAGCAATTTAAAAACATCCGTAACAAAAGACAGGAATCGTAGCAGTTTTCAGAGTGGGTATTCCCGTTCCCTGAGCTTCTAAATAAAGCTCACAAACATAAACATGAATTACAGAAAGGGGCACTCACCACAATCCACCGACCTCAGTAAACACTGACTCACAGCCATAGATATAAAAAATGAGACTGAGAACCCTTTATTGCCCTTCAGACACAAGCAATAAAGGACAAACTGAGGTAAGAGAACTGACTCTCACCACTGATTAAAAAGAAAGTGGCAGTCTGCTTCTCTGTTCAGTTCTGATGGCCCAAAGGGTTCATTAAACTGTCCTAAAGGCCAGGTTTTCAAGTGCTCAGCATCCACAGCTAAGGCCAGATTTTTGAAAGATCTCTGTGCCCTTTCAGGCAGATAAATAAGGAGTGACTTTTGAAAAGTGATAGAGCCCAGCAACTCCCACTCTGATACTTATGGCCACAACCTAAGGAGATCTAAGTACTTTTGCTACACCTACTGGTGTAAACTGGACAGTGGAAAATCCAAAGAAGGAAGTTGCAAACTGCTCTTTGCAGCTCCCAGCTGAGCCTGGAGATCAGAAGTAAGCCCCAAAAGGAAAACAAACCATGAGCTTAGCTCACACGCTTAAAGATGCTCTAAGAATGCAACCAGTGGGAATTGAGGGAAAAGAGAGAGACGTGTGTGTATGTGTGTGTGTATATA
The DNA here is from genome assembly GCF_015237465.2 of Chelonia mydas. Lineage (NCBI taxonomy): Eukaryota > Metazoa > Chordata > Testudines > Cheloniidae > Chelonia > Chelonia mydas. Next base: position 158,181,684 of record NC_057850.1, read on the forward strand.
TATAGGACAAAACATATCTGCCTAACCTAACATGCAATTCTTTTCCACAAAAGGCTGGTGCCCTGTTGTATTAATTTAGATGTGCTATATAGACTAAAAGTCTTGACATTGTTACGAATTATACCTCACAGGTCACGCACAGGAACTGCTGTGAATTATACCTGATAGGTCACGCACAGGAACTGCTGTGAATTATACCTGATAGGTCACGCACAGTTCGAGTCTAGGCTGAGGCACACGAACAAAGTCCACAACTGCAGAGTTCCCAAAGATAGTAAGTTTATTACGCTTGAGCATGGTGCCCCCCTGCTAATCAGAAGGGGACCCCGAATACAGGTTATACAGAGATGATATACCTTTTAGCAAAGCGTGTTGCCCTCGTGCATCGGAAACCTTAGCCAATAGACAAACCCTTCCCTTATCTACCACCTATCCCTGCTAAGTGCATCCCCCATGCTAAACCATTACTTCAACTACACAACATGGTCCTAAAGCAATGCACCAGTAGCCTTTCTTATCAGGATGGGAGCCTCGCATCAAGGCCAGGAGGCAGGGAGTTACGAACAGACAAAGAACAGAAACTGGGAGTCGAGACAGGCTGGAAACAAGGGTGGGGGGGTTTCACAGGACTGCAGTATCTAAGGAACACTCCTCCTGGTGCATGATGTGTTTGCTTTTAGACAATGGTGGGCCCCAAACCAAAATGAAGTCACATATGCACATATGCTAACTTTTCCTTAACAACATAACTCAGTCTATGTCCAACATTAAATAGTGTTAAACAAGATCCAGGGTTTGCTATATAGATATTGCAGCCTGCGTAGTACCCTGGCAAGCAGACTGTTAAAAAATAATTTTAACCTTTTGTTAAAGATGCAGAAAAGAGGGGAAAAAATAGAGCATTTGAAATGCAAAGTATTCAATAAGGCTTTTACTTTACTGACATTCTGTGTTCCCTTTCCCTTTAACTGGAGTGGATTTTAGAAGGAAAAGACTCTTTGACAGTCTCTTACGCGGTATTAAAGATAACTGTCCTTTTGGGGAAACAAGAAGAAGTTAGTTGAGATGGGCTGGAGCTATCATTGCTATTGTAGTTGAAGTCTGATCTTGTTCCTAGAAAACAAAACCAGGCAAAAGGAGAGAAAATGCAGCTTTTGTCTCTGGTGTTGACTCTCACTTGCAGCCTCTTTATGAAAAAAAAACACAGGCCAGCACTCAAGTGTTTAAGACATTGCTTTTAGCTGTCTCTTTCTGGTCATAGATTTACAGCAGTGGTACAAAATGTGCAGTCTTGGCTGGCTAAGCCAGACTCTTATTAGAGAGAAGGGAAAAAGGGACGGGGTGGAAAAGAATACATGAGCAGCAGAGAGCAACAAAGACTGACATCCCAGGTAGTATTCAGAGTTCAGCTGGAGACAGTAGGGAAAAGAGAAGAAGTTAGTTGAGATGGGTTGGAGCTGTTGTTTAAATTCAATCCCATTTCATCCCAGCTATTTTGGGATTCAGCAGGAGTGGATAGAGGTGGCAGTGTCATATGGGTCCCTATCTCTGGCCTGGTCTGGTCAGGACATCTCTCAGCATCAGGATAATGAAGGCCTGGAGTCCCAGGAGATTGGGGGTGGGGGTGTGGCACCCATAATGGGGAAGTTCACTCCAGTAGCCAATTTTTCTCCCCAAAGTAATTTTCTTTAAAAGCTGACAAAGGGAATGGTGGGTGGGATAGCCCATCCCCTCATTATTTTGTCCACCAATTAGGCCTACTTGCTGACACACCAATTTTGGTTCACTGATTTCTGGTTCCACACTTTTCTTGTTTACCAAGCATGATCATAACACAGCCCTTAAGTTCTATCAGTAGGCTTTTTTGTTTGAATTAATTCAACCTTTGTCTTCCTGCTGTACCTTTTCTCATCAACATTTGTGATCATAGGTTATTGTGTCATCTTATGAACTTTTCACTCACTCCATACATTTGTAGGCCCAATTATCACAATAACCCTAAAGGCCTACCTTGGAGGCTGCCATCGCCAAGCAAGGAATATGGCTTCTATTGATTTCCTAGTAGCAACAGAAGTAGCGGAAGTGATGGAAGAGCTTGTGTCAAGGGAACCCAGTGAACAAACCAAAGCATTTGGTGATGTCTGTGTAAGTCCTTAGCTCTTTACCTACAACATGCTTTGCAAGTGAAAATTGTGAATGACTATCCCCAATATTAGGCTATGTCTACACAGCTCCTCAGTTTGGTCTATGGGGGTGTGAATTGCAGTGCACATAGGGTTGCCAACTTTCTAGTTGCACAAAACCAAACACCCTGATTCTCATGGGTGACTTTAATTTTCCTTATATCTGCTGGGAGAGCAATACAGCGGTGCATAGACAATCCAGGAAGTTTTTGGAAAGCGTAGGGGACAATTTCCTGGCGCAAGTGCTAGGGGAGCCAACTAGGGGGGGCGCTTTTCTTGACCTGCTGCTCACAAACCGGGTAGAATTAGTGGGGGAAGCAAAAGTGGATGGGAATCTGGGAGGCAGTGACCATGAGTTGGTTGAGTTCAGGATCCTGACGCAGGGAAGAAAGGTAAGCAGCAGGATACGGACCCTGGACTTCAGGAAAGCAGACTTCGACTCCCTCAGGGAACAGATGGCCAGGATCCCCTGGGGGACTAACATGAAGGGGAAGGGAGTCCAGGAGAGCTGGCTGTATTTCAAGGAATCCCTGTTGAGGTTACAGGGACAAACCATCCCGATGAGTCGAAAGAATAGTAAATACGGCAGGCGACCAGCTTGGCTTAATGGTGAAATCCTAGCGGATCTTAAACATAAAAAAGAAGCTTACAAGAAGTGGAAGGTTGGACGTATGACCAGGGAAGAGTATAAAAATATTGCTCGGGCATGTAGGAAAGATATCAGGAGGGCCAAATCGCACCTGGAGCTGCAGCTAGCAAGAGATGTCAAGAGTAACAAGAAGGGTTTCTTCAGGTATGTTGGCAACAAGAAGAAAGCCAAGGAAAGTGTGGGCCCCTTACTGAATGAGGGAGGCAACCTAGTGACAGAGGATGTGGAAAAAGCTAATGTACTCAATGCTTTTTTTGCCTCTGTTTTCACTAACAAAGGTCAGCTCCCAGACTGCTGCGCTGGGCATCACAAAATGGGGAAGAGATGGCCAGCCCTCTGTGGAGATAGAGGTGGTTAGGGACTATTTAGAAAAGCTGGACGTGCACAAGTCCATGGGGCCGGACGAGTTGCATCCGAGAGTGCTGAAGGAATTGGCGGCTGTGATTGCAGAGCCCTTGGCCATTATCTTTGAAAACTCGTGGCGAACGGGGGAAGTCCCGGATGACTGGAAAAAGGCTAATGTAGTGCCAATCTTTAAAAAAGGGAAGAAGGAGGATCCTGGGAACTACAGGCCAGTCAGCCTTACCTCAGTCCCTGGAAAAATCATGGAGCAGGTCCTCAAAGAATCAATCCTGAAGCACTTACATGAGAGGAAAGTGATCAGGAACAGTCAGCATGGATTCACCAAGGGAAGGTCATGCCTGACTAATCTAATCGCCTTTTATGATGAGATTACTGGTTCTGTGGATGAAGGGAAAGCAGTGGATGTATTGTTTCTTGACTTTAGCAAAGCTTTTGACACGGTCTCCCACAGTATTCTTGTCAGCAAGTTAAGGAAGTATGGGCTGGATGAATGCACTATAAGGTGGGTAGAAAGCTGGCTAGATTGTCGGGCTCAACGGGTAGTGATCAATGGCTCCATGTCTAGTTGGCAGCCGGTGTCAAGTGGAGTGCCCCAGGGGTCGGTCCTGGGGCCGGTTTTGTTCAACATCTTCATAAATGATCTGGAGGATGGTGTGGATTGCACTCTCAGCAAATTTGCGGATGATACTAAACTGGGAGGAGTGGTAGATACGCTGGAGGGGAGGGATAGGATACAGAAGGACCTAGACAAATTGGAGGATTGGGCCAAAAGAAATCTGATGAGGTTCAATAAGGATAAGTGCAGGGTCCTGCACTTAGGACGGAAGAATCCAATGCCCCGCTACAGACTAGGGACCGGATGGCTAGGCAGCAGTTCTGCGGAAAAGGACCTAGGGGTGACAGTGGACGAGAAGCTGGATATGAGTCAGCAGTGTGCCCTTGTTGCCAAGAAGGCCAATGGCATTTTGGGATGTATAAGTAGGGGCATAGCGAGCAGATCGAGGGACGTGATCGTTCCCCTCTATTCGACACTGGTGAGGCCTCATCTGGAGTACTGTGTCCAGTTTTGGGCCCCACACTACAAGAAGGATGTGGATAAATTGGAGAGAGTCCAGCGAAGGGCAACAAAAATGATTAGGGGTCTAGAGCACATGACTTATGAGGAGAGGCTGAGGGAGCTGGGATTGTTTAGTCTGCAGAAGAGAAGAATGAGGGGGGATTTGATAGCTGCTTTCAACTACCTGAAAGGGGGTTCCAAAGAGGATGGCTCTAGACTGTTCTCAATGGTAGCAGATGACAGAACGAGGAGTAATGGTCTCAAGTTGCAATGGGGGAGGTTTAGATTGGATATTAGGAAAAACTTTTTCACTAAGAGGGTGGTGAAACACTGGAATGCGTTACCTAGGGAGGTGGTAGAATCTCCTTCCTTAGAGGTTTTTAAGGTCAGGCTTGACAAAGCCCTGGCTGGGATGATTTAACTGGGAATTGGTCCTGCTTCGAGCAGGGGGTTGGACTAGATGACCTTCTGGGGTCCCTTCCAACCCTGATATTCTATGATTCTATGAAACACACTAGCCCCGCCCCACACTGGTGCTGACCGGAGCCACCAGGGTCCCTTTTCGACAGGGTGTTCCGATCGAAAACCGGACACCCGGTCACCCTAAGTACACACCAAAATGCTGAGCTGTAACTCCCCTGTGTGCATATAGCAGGTGCAAACTAAAAGGTTTCTAGTTCACATTAATGTAATCCTGTTTAAATTTCAAATGGGCTTGACACCTTCAAACATTTGATTTTTCTTTCTTTGCATGTGATACAGATTCTGTATCAAGTGAAAGAATGGTTGAGTGCAAGGTGAGGAAGGATCAGCAACCATTATAGGAGAAAGGAAGAAGAATTTCATCAGTGACCTCAAAATTTAAATAAAAACTGGGCTTATCTCAGTTATAGGAAAGCTAAGAAATAAATTGTATTTAGTATATGACAACAGCTATTGGAGGCTGCTATATGGTGCTTAGATTTCTACATACTTCACATGAATTACTGGTTGCAGATCAAGTCCATCAGAATTGTTTTGTATCCTATCAGCCACCTTTATGGTTTTTTAATAATGAGCTTATGCTTTATTTTTGAATAAGGATGACTGAACAGAAAACATGTCTCACTACTGCCTGATCAGATTTAAAATGGACTTGCATAGGATCTTAATATCCTTTATTTTGCCCAGGCTAAACCAAAAGAGGCTATTGTAGCTAAATTCTGAAAAAGTGCAACAAACACATTTCACCAATCCTTGCATAAAACACAGTGCATTAGGAAAACATGTATCAGTTTCCCATAGCATTTGTCCAATCTACAGACAAATTATTTTAGAGCATTCTTAGCCCATTAAGGGGATTGTTATGTAAAGTTCTCTGTTTATAATTTGTTAATTACTGGTGTTTTTTCTTGCAGGAGATTTATATTCTGCCTCCAGTCTTAATCAGTTGTGGTTTTGATATTTTTTCTGGATAACTAAGATGAAGCGAAAACAGTATTGCCTATATCATAGGAACGTATGTTGTATTATTTAGAAAAAAAGCAGATATGGTACATTTTGTTTTTTGTTATAGGAACTGTAAATATATATAAACTGTGAAGGGTTTGTGCACATTAGTTCTGCTATTTCAATTAATTTTTTAAAACAGATTTCACTTATAATTCTTTATTCGCTATATCAACAAGTCACCAGTTTTTGCATTGCCTAGGAAGTTCTGACTCATCCAAGGACTTTAAACTCACCCAAAATATGTTATTGATTTATTAAAATGCAAATTTCATAGTAGATTGGTGATAGAAAGCCTTATCAATATTGAAAGGCAAACCCATGGGAAGACAACTATGTGAATGTTGTGTGAAAAATTATTGATTATGAGATGCAGGAAAAAAAGCCAAAATCATTTATTTAGGCTAGGAAACTTTAGCTCATTCTCTTGGTTGGCTTTTCAGGATTTGTTCCTGTCTCTTCCACATAGGGATCAGTGCAAGAAGAACCAGTACTGATAAAATAAGAACTGTCCTCAACGTATATGTAAACTCAAAACAAACTTAAACCAAATCTTTTCAGAGATTTGGGAGAAGAGCTGGGCAAATAAGAATCCTTGATTTCCTGACAGTTACAGAAAATCAAACTTTTGATTTGGGTCAAACTGAATTTTTTCAGAATATTAGGTGAATTCAAAAAATAATAATAAAAAAAATATGGGTCAAATTAAATATTTTGTTCAACCTGGAAAATGAAACATTTTCTTTCCAGGCATTTTAACCGTTTTAAAGTAAAATCAAAGGACTAGATTCACAAAAGCTGAGGAGCAGGGATTCAAATCCACAGAGCAGGGATTTGAACATCCCATATAAGTTCTCTAACCATTGGGCTATAGGTAAGGTTAAGATTCTGTGTCAGGTATTTTTAGTAAAATCAGGGACAGGTTGAGGGCAGTGAACAAAAAATCATGGAGGCCAGTAACCTGTCCCTGATTTTTACTAAAAATACCCTGGGGGGCGGGGCACAAACGGAGCACTGCCAGGGCTTGCAGCTGCTCCAGCCCTGCCGCTGCTCCTGCGTCAGGGGCTGATTGCTGATGACCCACCCCAGCTGCTGTTTCAGCGGGCTGGGGACTGCTGCTTTGGCTGCCCCATCGGTCAGCTGTTCCGGCAATCCCCTACCCCCAGCTGATGTTCCAGTGGCCCCAAAGGCTGCTGTTCCTGTGGCCTCTAGGCTGGCTGCTGGCTCACTGTTCCAGCCTGACTCCAGAAGTAGTCATAGAGGTCTTGAAAAGTCATGGAATCCGTGACCTCTGTGACAGAATTGTATCCTTAGCTATAGGGTATAAGGACACCATCACCATGAATCTAGCTCAAAAAATTGTTTTTGTCCAAAACTATTCTGCAAATTCAACACAAATTTGCAAATAGGTTTGGTCAACCTGAAACTGTATTTTCTGGTAAATATACTATTCCTCCAAAAAATCTCATCAAGCTCTATTTGAGTAGAACTACATACCTTTTTAATTACTCTTTTTCCCTTCTCTACACTCCAGTTTTTGGTTGGGACCAGAAGCAGAAATATTGCCATTCAGCAAGGGAGCCTGTTGATATTTTTCTCAGCCACACTGAGTCAGGAAGCACTGGAAATCTTACTATGAAAGGATTACCTCAAATTTTTCTACTCAATTTCTCAGTTAGTGGTTTGGATAAAGCATCCTGTGATAAGGGTGACATCTAACTTGAATTTAGATGCATAGGAAGCATGGATTGGGACATTAATGCTCTCTGGGCCAGTGAAAAGAGTTCATTAGGGATCTAATACCAATCAGTCTTGTGAAAATGGGAGAATGGAAACTCTCAATTTTCTTATCCTCCGATGATAGCTGTACCCAAGAGGAGCTTTGTATCTAAGAAGAGCTATAGTGGCAAAAAAATGATTGTATTCTTTCCCAGTTAGGGCTTCAGAGAAGAATCAAGTGATTTTCTAGGGGTAAAAATTTTCCTCATTCTACTGGTTGTATAGTTCTGAACATTTACTTATGTGATCCTCCTGAGTGATTCTTTCTTCCTCTGAGCACTTGGGCTCCCAGTACCATCCCTTTAGGTTGTAGCTAGAAATAAAAGGGGAACGGAGAGGTGAGATCTAAGAAATTCAAAAACCTGAATAGGATAAAGAACTGCCCCCTCCCCCCATTGGTGTGGGACTCATAACATATGGCCTGATTCTGCTACTGATACATTTGGAAGTATTTTATTCCACAAGTGACCACGCTGATTCAGTGGGTCTCTTTGTGAAGTAAGGCACTAGTCAGAGTAAAGGGTTGCGGAACTTGACCCATAGAGAATAGGTTAGTCCTCTCCTGCACTTCTCCCCTCCCCCCCCCACCCCCCGGCCCCCAACTGTATGGTCTTCTATGCTAGAGAAATTTGACATGCTTAGTGACCATTTGCCCCCCAGCGCACATAACACAGCACACATTCACATACAAAAATGGTGCACAGAAGATCATATGACCATTTAGATTAGACGGGTTTGGAGTAGTGCTAATGTGTGGCCTTTTTCACCATGCCAGTTTACTAGTGCAAATAGAAAGCGCTGATATGGTAGTACGGTGACTGCAACTGACCCGAGCACTTGCACAAGGAAGGAGCACAAAAGAAGGTGGCTTGCTACATTCTACTGCTTTGGTTACAGCCCCATGGAAGTTAGATGAAGGATGGCCAATTGGATAGGTCATTGGTGTGGGACTCAGGAAACCTTGGTTCAGTTTCCAGCTTTGTGGCATCTATGTGACTTATGGCAAATTGGTTACTCTACATGACTCATCTCTAAACTGGGGATAATAATTTCCTACCTCACAGGAGTGTTGGAAGGGTAAAATTCCAATAGTGATGGAGAGGAACTGTGATGATGAGGGTCATACAAGCGTCTAAATAGAAAGGAAACAATTTGGTTCATAAAAACAAGAAGTAAAGTGTACATTTTTACATATCATACACACATTCATTCACAAAGAAACATTTTCTAACAGCAATACTGAAGTCAATGAAAATAAATTGTAAGCAGTCTCTAAACCATCAGTTTCATTCTTAAGTATAACTTTCCTCTTTCTTTTTTCTAGTGAGGCCCAGATTATTTTTTAAAATGAAATAACTGTCAGATTCTGAGTGGAGATACTCTCCCTGTTGAATGCTAGGGAGTTTAATACCACTGAGAACTCCCAGAATGTCCTTTCTTAAAAGGACAGAACATCTTCATGTATCATCTCAGAAACATTAATATTGGTATTTTTCCCCATGTTTAATGATAACTAGAGGAAACCTTTTGAAAATATAATCAGCCATGTACTGAAAGGATACATATGAGACACTGGGTGATTGTAAATAATGGTTTCATTAAACTGTTAAAATACAGTTGACATTTTGAATCAATTAAAATGTGTCTGACATCAACACATTTATAAAATCAATAGTCTCTTATTGGAGTCATAAATTAATTCTTATGCTTCTATTGTATGCATATTGGTCTCTTATTAAATCTTGAATTTATCAGATAACTTTCATGAAACACATAGAAAACAGTTCAATATTTGTGGCATCCATGCATTAATGATGGGCTAAATGATGGCTTTGCCACCAGTCCTGAGCAAGGGGCAGTTCGTAGCTGCATAGCCCAAGGACCAGACCAGGAACAAGATTGATTCAGTCCCAGTCTGGTGCTTTGCTCCCCATTTTGTCCAGGGAAGAAGGGCTGGTACAGATTCCTATCTCTGCTGCAGATTACTTTGCTGGCCACACTAGATCAGTGGCACTGTCTGCGGCATAGGGGGCAGAATCAAGGCTCCACCCATTCCATGCTGCCTCCTGCCCACTCCAGATGCACACACACAGGAGGTGGAGATAGTGGCTCCTGGGAGACTGCCTCTTTCCTGCTCTGCTATCCTGCATATGTGCAACAAGTGGCTCACAGTCTGAACCAGTGTTGCTAAAAAGATTAAAAACAAATGATGAAAAAGACCTCCCCAGACTCCACAAGAGAGTCCGTCACACAACTGAGCTGCTTCAATTAGAGCTTAGTGAATAACTGATTTATCAGTTAGTGGGCAATTAAAAAATGTTTTGGGTCCACCCCGAAATGAAAATTTTCAACAAATTGAGATGTTTAAAAACAGAAAAATTCAGGTCAAGCAAAAAGTGTTGTCTAACACAATGTTTTCTTTCAATTATGACTATTTTTGCACTTCTTAAAAATAAAGGACACTTTAAACTGAACAGTCCTGTCAAACAAACAAATCAAAACATGCATTTCAAACATGTTAAAATTAAACTTTTTGAGGTGTTTTTTTTTTTTTTTTTAATTTTTGATTAAAAAAAAAAACAATTTGGCAGAACCACCATGAACTGGTGAAATATTTTGGTGTTGCTGAAGCTGCGTGTTTTTGCTGAAAATATTTCTGCCAGATATCACCCAGCTCTTGCTGCAATGTTGCCGGTGGGAAGAGAAGCTGCAGTCAGGACCGGATAGCGTTATGGGCTGGTGGTACAGGGAGCTGTGCAGAAGAAACTGTTTGCAGCGCACAGCAAGTAGTTTAATTGGTCCTATGAAAGCCAGGGCACTTTATCTATTAATTATTCACATATAGAACGCTCTCATAACTGATAAGTCCCACAAAAAATGTTGAAACCTCAAAAGGCCAACAAGCTAAACCTGCCTTACAACCTAATGACTGTTCCCAATATTATCTCTTATAGCCAGCTCTGTTCTCTGTCCCCCATTATTTGGTACTTTTTATTTCTCATACTAAGCCAGAGAGGCACCCACATTCATCTCAACACCCACCCCCACTAGTCTCCCTTTTCTGAGTGTGTGATGCCGGGGCGGAAGGTGATGTCACTGGACAAGAACTGTCCCTCTGCCCTTTAAGGGAACTGTTAAGCATGAAAAGGAGTTATGCTGGATGAGGAGGGGCATGGATTTGTGGGGAGAACGGTTTTCAGAGGAACTCCAAGGTGGATCTGTGGCCAGCTGTGCAGGGACCAAATGTGAAGGTGGCCCTAGTTCCAGCTGGAGATCAAAGGAGGTATTGTTCTTAATAGCTCAGAAGAGGAGCTCTCTGAGGCAGTAACAGCCAGCCAGAGCAGCGGCACAGACCTGTTGACAGAGGAACCACATTCCCTCAAAGCTGAGCCTAGGACAAATTCCCCTGCCGGATCTCTCAGTGGTGACCAAAACAAATTGGGGTATTCTACACATTTTCACCAAACGTTTTGCTTGACCCAAATCTGCATTTCTTGTGGGGAAAAATGCTGTGTCTGGAAAGTTTCACCCAGCTCACTTTGTAGGGAATCTAGCTAATGGAATCTGCCTTCTAATGTAATAATACAATTTTTGTATTTACTTTCCGAATATTTTTAAGGAAAAAGAAACTCAAGAAAGAGGAATTTGAAAAGACCCCGGTGTGTTCCTACAAGGATGTTCCTGATTACAGGTCCATGTGTGTGGTGCTTATTTGCATTGTTGTAAGTTTTACAGTACCATTGATATAAGCACACATTAGTGTTTACAAGAACTGCACCAGGGCTTTGGAGACGTCAGCGAAGGAGTAAATTAGGCACAGTGTTGTCAGCTCTCACTATTTTATTGTGTATCTTGTGATATTTGGTGTTATTCTTTAAGTCCCAACTTCTAGAGTCATAAGAGGACATGAGAATGTCAGCTTTGATTTCTTTCTTTAAAGGAAGGTTCTAGCCCTCATGATTGTAGAATAAATCTTGGAAAGCTTTTAGTGCTTTTCATTGCTCACACTGACCCAGACAGGCACGCACATTCATCTGAACACCCAACCCCACCATTCTCCTTTTTCTGAGGGTGACAGTGAGGACAGCTGGAGCCTCTGGAGCAAGAACCAGAAAGCAAATACCAAATTCAGGAAATTGGCTTAAAAGAATGATGATTTGGGTCCTGACTCATTGTTTGTGAATGCTTGGGTTTGACAGTACTGTGGGCATCCCCCTCCCTGTCCAGGATGTTGTGGAGCTAGGGGATTTCTTTTGGGATTCTCCCCTGTAGAGTAAAAACATCCCTATAGGCCATGGGTCCTTCTTCACAACTACAAGAAAAGCCTGAGGATATACTGGCTAATAGAATGGGTTGGGAAGTAGTCAGAATGATTTTCCAATGGAAAATGCTACAGGAAAATTTCCATTTGACTAGGATATTTTGATTTTTCCCCCCACCAGGAATATCCGAATGACAGCTCTCTGGCTGTCCACTGGGAAGCCAGACCTGAGGGGTAAGGAGGAGGCTGAAGGTGTCCCATCTCTCTGCTTCTCCAGAAGCAGGGCTGGAAGCATCTTGTCAATTTAATTTTCCACCTGCATGGAGAAAATGAAACTGAGAATCTTCCAGCCTGCTGTTGGTAAGATGAAAAATCCCAATTAGGTCCTCCCAAAAGTTTTTTTTTTTTCCCCCTGTAACTCTCTGCCTGGGGTGGAGGCAGGGAGTGGAGTGTATTTTTGACTATTTTTCTCCCAAATTGGGGCATTTTTGTTTTCAAAATATAATTTCTTTTTTCATGAAGGGATTTCTATTTTCCCTCCAGCTCCTCTCCCTAAGCATGTATTTCACATTTCCTGATCTCTGGAGGCCTCAGTACATTCTGCTGTGCAAAGCTACTGTACCCAATGCTGACTACATATACAGATAAAACCAATTTTTATGAATTTTTTGATTCAACTGAGCTGTTTAATCCCAAACACCTTTGTTTCTTGTCTTGAGAATAAATTCTTGTATGTTCTCTCATAAAAATCAAGGATTGATAAAAATAAGTGTTGGGTGTTGCCCTTCATAACATTGCAGTTCTCCTTATATATAGATAATGCACACATGATTTCATATAGGGCTGTTGTTCATTCTGTTTCAGGGGTATAGCATCCCGGCTGCTTATCTATCCTTCTTTTCATATTAGCCAGCAATGCTTGATTCTTCCCCCATAGACTGTGTTTTATAGAGGCTTCAAAACTTTGGCAACTGCTGTTCATGTTATTCTGAAGTTCCAAACCTATCGTTTCATCCTAATCATTTTTCTCCCATAGGTCTATTTACTTTTTAGAGGAAAAAAATAAAATGCAACATTCAGGATACCCACTGAGACAAAGTGTTCTGTTTCCATAGTAAACAGCTTTTAAAGTTTGTTTATTTTTCAGTAAAGTTATAATAATGAAACTATGAAGCTACAAAAACAGTTTTATGCCTTCCCTTCTCTACACATTTCAGTTGCCCTTGGGTAAATGCCAGACTGGATTTTAAGATAAAATTACCTTTCATTTTGAAAAGGTATATCAAACTTCCCATATAGCTTTTTGTTTTTAATGAAAATTTAAAATATATAAGCACAACAATATCCCATTAGCACTGGTGAAAGTGGCCAACATGTCAAGTCATTGGAAAGCAACATGCTCATTCCCACCCTGCTTACCATGGAGATATGTGCATTTTAAAATTGAATAATTAAAATCAATTTAAAACCAAGTGTACATAGCAGGGAGAAGTGGTAGAGACTCCTATATTTAGGTTGTCTGATGCTTTCCATTATAAAAGAGATGGGGAGGAAACAGGATGAGATTGCTCTTATTCTCCAAAACCAACAGAATTGGCCAGCTGTGAAGGGGAGCATGCTATCTATCTATGTGTAGACTTACATGCCCCCAATTACCTGAGTGCCACGCAAAAGGAATTTGCTGTATTGGCAGTGTTTCACGTTGTCCAAGAGGAGCATAGGAATTGTGTGTGGCTCTTTTAGCAAGAGTAAGAAGTAGCTCTCAGTTGTCAGTTCAATTGTGGAGAGAAACACCATAAATAATACACTTTAGCCCTTCAATTAGTGCCTCTATTGTTCCCGTTCAGTAGTGCTGATAATACATGAGTTTTTCATCATCCGCTTTCTGGTCTGTTACTACATTAATGGTATTATTTCCACCACAATGACTACCATTACATCCATGATCCTATCCTGGTGTATGGGTTATACTCGGGGCAGGCGGGGCGGGGCGGGGGAGAAACTATTTATAAACTTGGCTGACACATTTGTGAACATAAAAGTTCCAGCAGGAGGAAAGATAATGATTATCCAGATGCAAAACATGAAGTATTATGTATGTATTATGTACTGGCTTTCATTATGATCGGTTCTTTGCTTCAGTTATTAGTTTTGAGAAGCAGTTTGTTTTGAGAGGGCAATTTTCATGTAGAAATGAAAAAAAGAAACATTTCTGGATTGTGATAGTGGATACAGTGCACAGTAAATCACTCCGCTCCTTCAGGACCTGAATGAATAAATGAAAAGGCTTTTGAAAGTGTACAGCATACCCATTTAATTAATAGTGGTTGCTATCGTCAGGTTATTTTTCTTTTGGTCCGTCTTTGTGTGAGCTACATTCTGTTCCTTGAGCTAAATATAGAACACTCTTCAGCTGCTGTAACTCTTGTTTCCTTCTGAAGTCACCTTTACAAATCTATTTCCCCTCTTTTATTTTCAAGAACACAATACCCAGAACACTGGACTTAAGCTGTGAATACTACCAGAATAGAATTTAGACTGGAATTTTCAAAGGGGACTAAGGGATTTAGGCACCCAGATCCCATTGCATTTCAATGGCACCCAAATCCTTTTGGTTCCTTTAAAAATCCCAGCATTAGTCTATAGACATTTTGATATCTTCACAGCTATAAAAGAATTTTCTTAGTATCGAAATGTTCTTAGATTTGATATCCTAAAGAATTCTTTAATGGAAACCGTCCATAGGGATCACAGCCTCACTTCTGTCTTGCCCCACCTAAAGGTCAATCCAAGGAGTTTCCTCAGAGCTCTTACTAGGCGCCAAAATTTATTCCCATTTGTTCTGGTGTGGCTCCCCTACACTTCAGGCTTTACTGCTAACCAGGAATCAGATAGTAGAAGCTGTAGGATGGTGAGGATATAGCTAGAGTAGTGGCTGGCACAAAACACTTATGTTCCATAACCTGGGCAAATACTGGTCCCATGATCCATTATCCACTGAAATCCATCAGCCTTAAAACCCACTTCCTACAAAAGAAACCTCATATGTGGCCCCTGCACTCAAGTGGAAATGAGTTGAAGTTGCAGCAGATGAGTCTCCTGGCAAAATTCCTGAACTCCCTTAAGCCATAAAAGGAGAGAGACAGAGAAAGAGTGTGTGTTGTAGGGTTCTTCCTACAAAATATAAATGAAACTTACACTTTTGGATAGATTGTTACTTTGATTTTGTGCTTCTCTGAGAATTTGAAAGGCACTCAAAGAGGCTACATCATAAAATATTTAGCAGTTTGATTTTGGTGATAATTTCTTCATGTTTTGCATGTAAGTTCTTGTGAATGATAGACATCATTATCCTAATTTAATAAGGAAAAACAACAGCAGCATATTTTCTAGCAATCTCAATGTAAAATATTTAAGTGCTCAGGAGTTGCCCAGCAGTGAAGTTTACAGGATGTTTAAAGATCAAATCCATGGTGCATCTAGCAGAGCTATAGGATATAAAGATAGACTAAAACACTAAAGCTGTTTAATGCTAACTACTAAACTGACAAATTACAGTTAAAAGTTTGGTGATAACTAATGTGTATGAATGGTGTGTGGGTGGGTGTGTGTCTTATATTTTCTGATGGCGGTATTTAAGTATGAAGTGTGGTATTAAAAAAAAAAAAAAAGACAAGCACAAATACTGCTGACTAGCTGATTTACATATTAATAGTTTTTGGTGGTGGTTCTTTAATCCCAGGCATCAACTGAGGCCCGAACTTACCTGGCTTCCTGGGTTTAATTGGCAATGCACTATCTTGTCATTCCATCAGAAAGGTAGGGTTGTTTCCAAACAGTTTTTTGTATTGTTTATCTATTAAAGAATCATGACCTCAGCAACTGTGCAACAATACTTTGGCGCATTGGAAATAATTTCAAGTAGCAAATGTCTTGTCTTAACATTAATACATCATGACATTATAATAAGCCATGAGAGCTTTAAAATAACCAACCTAGCAGACAGACTCTCCATTAAAATATATGTTTGTGTTTTATTGCTATGTTTTGAGTCCAGAAAAAGAAAAAAAATACCCATGAAATGAAAAGCAAGAAACATAAATCAATGGAGAAGTAAAAAGTGGGGAAACGGGTACAGCAATTCCCAGCCAACAACTCTCAATTGGCTGTGCTGCATTTCCTCCTTAGGCAAACTGAGAAGGTAAAATGGAGTAAAGAGAAGAATAACTAGGGACTGATTCTCCTCACTTACAATTGTGTAAGACTTCAGTTCAACCAAGCACTTAAGCATATCTTTAACTTTAAACACAAGGAATAGTCCCATTGTCTTAAATGGGACAACTCCTGTGCTTCAAGTTAACACACGGTTAAGTACTGGGGCTTAAATAAACTGTCACTCCAATATCAGTCAGTTGTAGAGTCGAATCAGACCCTATATTTCTTAACTGAGCCAGGGGACAATTTTCCCCGGATGCCAAAAGTGTAGTTCTATTTGCTAATTAAGGCCTTGATCCTTCAAGGTGATCTGTGTGGGCAGACATCTGCATCTGCAGGGAGCTCCAGTGAAGGCAGCAGGGCTCCAGACAAGTGCAGGGATCTACCCACACAGATCAACTCACAGGATTTGGACTGCCTTGGGAGTGAAACCAATTAATTTTGGTTGTTACTTGGCAACACACAAAGCGTTTTAATTTTATCTCTTCTCTTCACCCTATGTACCCTACTTCTGGCTGCAGGCCTATAAGATGGGAATTGTTGATTGTCACAAAGTGAGGCCTAGCAGCCAAGAAGTGGGTGTTTAGCAGCAGGTGCAGGAGTCTGCCATTCAGATCAAACCCATATTGGCGACACTGGGTGGAAGGGTGTGGGGTATCTTTATATAAGGGCTAGCAGAAGAGATAAAGTGGTAGCGTTAAAAGGGGACGTTGCTGAGCACAGATGCTGGACAGGAAAGTGAGCTCAGCAGGACAGAGGGAATCAGAGGAGCAGTTGCAGGCACCATGTGTTGCCAGTACATTTATATTCTAACTTGGATGACATATCCCAGAATCTGCTCAGCTAGTTCAATTTCCTCTGAATTTTCCTGAACCTGTTGCCTGGTGGCAGAATTTACACAGCTGTCATATGATTGTTTCCATAATGGTTTGTATGGGTTGTGCCCTTTCAGAGGGTCACCATATGTTGTGACCTGAGTGTGCTGGCAGTTGAGTTTAGTATGAGAAAGTGCATGCTATTAACTGCTAACAAGAGAGAATTAGCTGTACCATTCTGAATGTCTGGATTTAATGTCCATTCGGTTGCTGATCCTTTTACCTTTCCCTATGTGACACCTCTGAAGGTTGATCCCTGAACTACCTGGTTTTTACTTGTCAGGACTGGTGTCTTTGTGAGCAAGATCTAATGCTCTGAGGATATTTGGAGGATATTTCCAGAGTACCAAAACTGCAAGAACAGTAGACAAGGAGTTAATTCTTAGTCACAACCCCAGTACATGGCCCACTTAACTCTCCCAGTTTGTGGGTATGCTTCTATGTTAGGAGGTACAGGCTATGGCCCAGGTTTTGCAATTTATCCCTTTATAATTTATATCTGTGTTATGATTCAGCTGGAGTTTGTGACACTTTCACACTCAGCAGGCATTTCTCAGGTTTCTGTGTCTCAGTATCAGCACAGAACATTTGAAAATGCACTGAAATGGAAGTACACGGATGTGTCTGTATGTTATGTGGACACTCGGATGTATATGCTGATGGCAGCAGCTATTGCCCTCTCTGGGACAAAGCTAGCCCTGTTGGTGTGTGCTCACCACATAAGGGGATGCTCGCATTATGGGGAGTGCTGCTCCTATACAAAGTAGCATTCGAGGCGGCTGTGGCACACCAGTGCAATCAGGCATTATTTTCCTATGGCAAATTCTAATCTTACTTTACCCTGTTTGTGGTGCCTGATCTAATGCACATATACCTAAACTGAAGCCACTCTCAAGCACTGTAAGCCTCTCTGCTGGCCAGGATCAGAGGGCCTGCTGTCTGCATATAAAAAGGGTCCCTGATGTGTTAATCCAGTGATGAACCAATGAGGATCTGCATAGCCAGAGATGAGTTCATTGGAGATTGATGTGCAAGCTTATTCAAGAGTCTGATTTACTTTTTGCTGTTTTAGCCTCCTCTTTGCAGCAGCCATTACCTAGCTCTGGCTTCTCTTTGTACTATTTTCAGAGTAGCAGCCGTGTTAGTCTGTATTTGCAAAAAGAAAAGGAGTACTTGTGGCACCTTAGAGACTAACCAATTTATTTGAGCATAAACTTTCGTGAGTTACAGCTCACTTCATCGGATGCATTCTGATGAAGTGAGCTGTAGCTCACGAAAGCTTATGCTCAAATAAATTGGTTAGTCTCTAAGGTGCCACAAGTACTCCTTTTCTTTGTACTATACTTAACTTTCACCTGACAGCCTCCTTTTCAGAGTACTAGGTGAGGCTTTCTGTTGAAGTTGGTTTCTGACCCTCAGTGAATCATAGCCTAAACCAATACACGGAGGTGCTCAGTAGGACCTGAATGAATTTAGAATGGTGCCTTTGTGCAAGAATGTATAGGTTCCTGTGGGCAGCAATGCTTTTAAATTGTCACTGATTAGCAGTAGCCATAAACTAAGAGTCTACATCTGAGTGTTGTGTTTTGCAATCTTAATAACAGTTAGTAAACAGTAATGAAGCCCAATTGAGGCATTACATTAAACAATCACATGAAATCTACAGAGATCCCGCACCAATTTATTTATTTTAAATTGTTTCATTCTGTGCAGTGCCTCCTTTGCACTCAGGGAAAAAAAAAAGAAAGAAAAGAAAAGAAAACGCAGGCTGCTGCCATCCCACATACTGTCACGTATATAGCACTTTGCAAGAGTAACAACCTACTGTAATAGCAGACTCAGACCTTACCAAGAAACTGAATTCTACTTTACAACAATTTGTCAGCGCTTTGTGATAATTTGAGGAAGAAAGAAGACATAGGCTTTAACAGATCACTTCTAACATGAAGCTAAAAAGGCCATTGTCCCTCACCCATGATGTCAGACATCGGGACCCATCTTTGAGCTGTGGAGAAAAAGCAGGTGGCCTGCTGGGTAGAAGATCACTTTCTCTCTGATAGCAGAAGCAGAGATGAGATAAAGACTTTCTGCCCATTTGGAAGGTGTCTTGACTGATTACATTGGCCAGTATTCAGACCCTCCCTCCTCATCCATTGGTAAGCCCCTTCGTTTTCAGTTTAAACAGATTCTTTAAACTGAAAAAAATCCTGGCTTTTTCAGAAAGTATTATTTGTTTTTGTTCCACCCTATGTTTGTAGAGTTCAAATATATTTTAAAAAAAACCTTGTTTTATTAGGAAAATACAATACATTGAATGAGATATAGGTATGACTATAATACATTAGTCTCTGAATATGCAAAGCTGCCTGTTGAAGTAAGGCTATGTATTAGTCTAGAAGATACACACAATAAACAGGCACAGACGCAAGCTCTGAAGTGGTGCACATCTGTACATGCTGATGAATCTCACATCCATTGCTTACACATTTCAAGCTGTTAGCAGATAACAGTTTAAATATCTGACATACTAAATTGAAAAGAAAACAAAAATCTGTATCAGAATATGTTTCCGAACACAGGGAAGTATTTACAAGTTTAACAAAAACAGGAGAAAAGGATGAAGTTGAGTGTATGTGCTGCAAATGGTGTGGCCTAGTTACTACATGTAAATATTTATAGGCTAATAGTTCTAAGTCTACACAAGTGAACTGTTTATTCCAAAGAAAAAAAATAGAGATATATTGTTTTCTTAAACTCATAGGTGGCATTGTGTTTTAGTTCTGCAGCAAGCCACCTCAATGCTTTCATGACTGGAATTCCATCTATTGAATACCTTTCCCCCATCCTTCTGTCCACCAAAATAAAGCTTGATACTTAACCAGAAAAGTTAATAGTTTTTCCACTGATTTTTCACCGGTTTTTGTTGTTACTTAGTAGTAATAAACACCAATAAATTCCCCAAAAATATAAAGTAAAATTAAAATTGAAAATTAAGTGCTCTACCCATGGGTTATAGTGGAGTGAGGGAATATTGGGGAAGTAGTAGCTTAAAGGGAAGGGGACTAAGAATTAGAAAACCATTGATGTTGGAGAGTAAGGAAGAGAAGGACAAGAGGTGAGGAGGTAGAGGCACTTAACTTGTGGACATAACAAAAAAGTGAAAAGAAAAAAAAGTGAGATTTGACAGAATTTTCAACTTTTTTTTTGATGGAAAAGGACTTTAACAAAAGTATTTTTCACAAAAAACTGTCTGGTTGCTGAAATTTTGCAGGTTTTCACGAAAGAACTGAAAGTGTTTGAGTTTTCTGCAGCAGAAACTGAAGTTTTGGTTTTAAACTGGAAAGGTTTACCATTTTTAACAAAAGCTTTACAAATCATTGTTGAAATTTTTCACACAAGGGAAAAATACAATCGGTTCTCAACCAGTTCTAGATAAGATACTTAAATTATTGTGATGTGTTTTATTAAAATGGCAATGCCAAATTGTTTATTGAAATTTGGCCTTAAACTATGTGATTTTTGGTTTTCCTCCTCCTCCAGCTTTTTATAGTTCATTTTTGAAATTTTGGAAAACAATAATTTTCAATTTTTGTCATGCTTCACTGCAAATAATTATTACTCCCCTGAAATTGACAAATCACATTTTTTGGTGTGGGGGCGGGAGAGAAACGGGGCAGGAGGATATAGTGTTTAATATCTATATTTACATTTCAATACATCACCCACCACAGATGTATATACAAACTAACGTTTAAAACTTGTAAAAAGGCTTTAGATAAAAAGCCAAAACAAACTATTACCTCAATATTTTATACTATTCCCTAGATATTTTATTTCCTACAAATAAAAGTAAGTATAGGGGATATTTTGAATACTGAAATAATAATATTTAAGGCAAAATGGAAAGATTCTGAGTGTGAACAGAGTGCATATATATCATCTGAACTCTCCCTTATATTTTTGGGTGGGTTAGGAAGTTATCACAGGAGCCTAGCAGAGTCACTTGATAGCATGCTTTTGAGGTATGAATTTTGAGGATGAATTTTGTCCTTCTGTACCACTGTACTTGTGTCAAGCAAAGTGGAATTTACATCTTATTTAGAAGAGAGACTGATTTGCTGTAGATGTGGAAGGTCCCAAGGATGGCACATAGAATGGAATTGCTCAGAAGTAGTTTATGGCTATTAGGATTTAATTACTTTTTATGATGAAGAGACTGCCAAGGTTCTAAAGAGGAATTATATGTGACTTAATTCTCAAACAGTGAGTTTTGCAGAATTAAGCATGAATCATTAAATTCTAAGACATGAATGAAACTGAGTCAGACCCCAGATATCATAAAACCTCAATATAATACAAAGCAATTCTTCTATTAAAAACTCAACTGCTGCAGCTACCTGAAGAGACTGCCAGCCGTGAAAAGACATGTTGCATAAATACAAATTCTCTGCATAGTCGACAGCATCTCTCAGAATCTGAGGCCTGGTCTACCCAAGAAAATTAGGTCAGTTTAACTACATTTGTCAGAGGTGTGAAAAATCCCTGAGCAGCATTGTTAAGACAGCCTAAATTCCTGTGTAGGCAGCACTAGGTCGACAGGTTGATAGAAGAAGTCTATCTACAGCTTCTTGGGGAGGTGGATTACCTATGCCGACGGAAGAATCCCTCCCATGGGTGTAGATAGTGTCTACACTGAAGCGCTACAGAGCCACAGTTGTGTTGCTGTATCATTTTAAGGATAGATGAGCCTGAAGACTTACTCATTTTCTTTTTAAATAACTTCAAAAAATAGTAAATTGAGATGAAGAGAAATTTTCCTGTTTTCAAGTAAAACTTTCCAGAGCTGAAATTTTTAACACCCCAGTGTACACAGTAGACTTTACTTCTATAATACTTTGAATCTGCTTTAAATAAGCAGCAGTGTGTTATCTCTTCCTGCATTTTTAATAGAAGCAATCTGATGTTGACAATACCAGAGCAGAACAGCAGATGGGGAAGTGAGAAGGCAGACGGATCATATTAATAAAGTTCAAATCCAATATGGGACGGAAGATTATGAGAAGAGGACTATAAACTGTCATAAATTAACTTATCAGCAACAGACTGATAGTCCAGAACTAGAATCAGGGACTATGCAAGCAACTCTAATGCCTGAATATCAGTTTTTAGCTGCCAATAGTCTGCTCTTTCCTAAGGCCTGGTGGGGTGATCCCTACACACAGAGTTGGATCTAAAGGCCTTGTAGACAGTGGGCTGTAAACAAAATAATAATCACTGCTGTTGTACTTCTTAAGTATATTGTTGTAATATGTTGTGCACTCCAGGTTGCTTCTTTGTACTTCTTTGTCTCTACAAGATTTCTTTGCAACTTTAATTAAACTTTTAATGAATTGATGTTGATATCCCTTAGAACTTAACCCTTAATGCAAATGAAATAACAAGGGGAAAATAGCCTATTACACAGCACTAATGAAACACTACTGGAGGTGTTTCTATTTTTGAACCACTATCTTTAAATCTCAGAAGACAACATTACATAGAAATAAAGAGCTGGAAGGAAATCTGTCTGTCAACCCGAGGTTCTCAATATTTTTCGAGTAACGATCCCACATCCAGCCAGACAAAACTGATCCCCTTTCCCAGTGTTCCTGCAGCGGCTTATGGAACACTTTGCCTAGCATTTGAGGAAGGCAAAGTACAATTACTGGCAAACCTATTTCACTGAAAAACTGGGGAAAAAGAGGTGAGGCAATTTCAAGCACTCATGTAACTATTGGAGACCTCATTGCAGGGTAAGAACCATTCATGCAGACTACCCCCTCCTAATAAGCAGGAGGACAGACTAGAATGGATATCAATTTGAGGAATCATAACATTTCTCATTATAGTCTCAATCTTGAATCCCTTAAAATTGGACCAAATTCTCAATGAAATCACCTGATGTCAATGGCCTGTTTCTCCAGGACCATAAATCTTCTTTGCACCACATAAACATCTTTAGCTTGCACTGGGATTTGGTAGCTTCCTGATAGCTCCACTTCACTGCATTTAGTTGGAGCCAAGACACAGTTGAGAATCTTCCCCCATGGGAATACAATCATACTGTAGTGTGTATATATAGAGAATGATCGTTTCAGGATTGTTGGTCAAATGCAGGACAAATTGCTTCCTATACGATGACTCCAAAATCTTTGACCAATAACAGCTAATTTAGAGCCCATCGTTTTGTATGTGTAGTTGGGATTATGTTGTCCAGTGTGCATTACGTTGCACAGATCAACATTGAATGTCATATGCCATTTTGTAACCCAGTCACCCAGTTTTGTGAGGTCCCTTTGTAACCCTTCAGAGTCAGCTCTGGACTTAATACAACATAACTCAAGGTAGTTATCTGCAAATTTTGCCACCTCACTGTTCATCTCCTTTTCCAGATCATTTATGAATGTGTTGAATAGCATAGGTCCTGGTACTGATCCTTGGAGAACCGTACTTCTACTTTGAAAACTGACCATTTATTCCTATCCTTTGTTTCCTATCTTTTATCCAGTTACTGATCCATGAGAGGACCTTACCTCTTATCCTATGACTCCTTACTTTGCTTAAGAGCCTTTCGTATGGCATCTTGTCAAAGGATTTCTGAAAGTTCAAGTGCAGTATATCAACTTGATCAGCCTTTCCCACATTTGTTGAACCCCTCAAAGAATTCATGCTTCACCAATCTATTGGATTTTTCTTCCCAAAAGCCATGTTGACTCTTCCCCAACATATTTGGTTCCTCTATGTATCTGATAATTGTTATTTCATATAGTTTCAACCAGTGTGCCTGGTTCTGAAGTTAGGTTTACTGGCCTGTAATTGCGAGGATTGCCTCTGAAGCCTTTAAAAAAAAAAAAAAATCGGTATTACATTAGCTATCCTTCAGTCACCTGGTAGGGTACAGAGGCTGGTTTAAATGGTAGGTAACATACCACAGGTAGTAGTTGTGCTGTTTCATATTGAGTTCCTTCAGCAGGCTTTGGTGAATACCGTCTGGTCCTGGTGACTTATTACTGTTTAACTTATCAGTTGGTTCCAAATCCTTCTCTATTGACACCCCAATTTGGGACAGATTTGTCACCTAAAAGGAATGGTTCAGGTGTGGGAATCTCCCTCACAACCTGTGCAGTGAAGACTAAAGCAGAGAATTCATTTAGCTTCTCCACAATGTCTTGTCTTAAGTGCTCCTTTAGCACCTTCATCATCCAGTGGCCCCACTGATAGTTTGGCAGGCTTATTTCTTCTGATGTCTTAAAAAAAACGCTGTTTTTGTGTCTTTTGCTAGTTGCTCTTCAAATTCTTTTTTGGCTTGCCTAATTATACTTTTTCACTTGACTTGCCAGAGTTTATGCTCCTTTCTATTTTCCTCAGTAGGATCTGTCTTCCAATTTTTAAAGGATTCCTTTGTGCCTCTAACCATCTGTTTTACTCTGCTGTTTAGCCAGGGTGGCATTTTTTTTGCTCTCTTTACTGTTTTTGAGGGTGGCAGGGGGCATACATTCTGTTTAAGCCTCTATTATGGTATTTATAGATAACTTTTGTGTAGCTTTCAGGCATTTGAATCTTGTGACTGTTCCTTTTAATTTCCCATTTAACAAGTGTCATTTTTATATAGTTGTTCCTGTTTGGAAATAAATGCTACTGTGGTGGGCTTCTCTGGTACATTTCCCCCTATAAGGATGTTAAATTTAATTACGTTATGGTTGGTATTACTGAGCAGTTCAGTTATATTCACCTCTTTGTCCAGATCCTGTGCTCCACTTAGGTCTAAATCAAGAATTGCCTCTTTCCTTCTGTGTCCCAGGGCTAGCTGCTCCAAGAAGCAGTCGTTAATGGTGTCTTGAAATTGTATCTCTGAATCCTGTCCTGAGGTGGCATGTATCCAGTCAATATTGGGAAAATTGAAGTCCCCCATTATTACTGGGTTTTCTGATCTCCCTGAGCATTTCAGTGTCACCATCACCATCCTGGTCAGGTGTTTGGTTATATATTCCTACTGCTTTATTGTTTTTTTTTTTTTCTAATTCAATCGTGAAATTTCTACCCATATATATTCTATGGTGCAGTTTGAATCAGTAGGAAAGGGCTAGATAATAAGACAGTAAATATCATTATGCCACTATACAAATTCATGGCATGCACACAGATCCTGTGTGCAATTCTGGTCACCCCATCTCAAAAAGATACTAGAAATGGAACAGGTATAGAGAAGGGCAATAAAAGTATTAAGGGTGTGGAACAAATCCACCTGAGGAGCGATGAAAAAGATTAGGACTGTTCATCTTCGAAAAGAGATGACTAAGGGGAATATGATAGAGATCTCCAAAATCATGACTGGTATGGAGAATAGGGAAGTGTTGTTTACTCCTTCTCATAACACAAAAACTAGGGGTCACCAAATGAAATTAATAGGCAGCAGGTTTAAAACAAACAAAAGTAAGTATGGTTTAACACAACACAGTCAACCTGTGGAACTCATTGCTGGGGCATGTTATGAAGGCCAAAAAATGTAAGCCGGTTCAAAAAAGAATTAGATAAGTTCATGGAGAATAGGTCCATCAATGGCTATTAGTCAGGGATGCAACCCTGTGCTCTGGGTCTCCCTAAGCCTCTGAGTGCCAGAAGCTGGAATGACAGAGGATGGATGACTTGCTTCAGAGGGAATGAACAGAACAGGTCAATTATCATCTGGCAGTTGCCACTGTTGGAATATAGGATACTGGGTTAGCTGGACCATTGGTCTGACCCAGTTTAGCTTTTCTTATTTAAGATTTTTACTATATTTGACTCTTTTCTTTCCAATATAGTGCACTCACCCACCAGCATGACCTACTCTATCATTGCTATATATTTTATCTCCTGGTATTACTGTGACCCATTGATTATCATCATTCCACCAAGATTCTGTGATGTCAATTATATCAGTCTTCTTATTTAATACCAGGCACTCAAAATGTACCCATCTTACTATTTATTAGGACTTCTATAATTTGTGTGCCAGCCTTCATAAAATTCTCTATATTTAGTTGTCTGCCTCTGTCATGGGGTTGATACACCCATCACCCTTTGAGGGGCATGGGTGGGATGTGTTATGGCCCCAAGCTTGCATTTGTAGGGCAACCCCCAGTCTCAGGGCTGCATGGCCCTGTGACCTTAGTCAGATGACTCTTGAGGTCAGGGCAGCATGGCCTGATGTCCAGAGTCAGTAATGTCCTGGCTGTCGGGGCACTAGGGTTTAATAGCCAGAGCCAATAATATGGCCCCCTCTGTCCAGGCAGTGCGGTCTAGCAGCCAGAGTCAATAATACAGCCCCTGCTGTCAGGGCAGTGCAGACTAGTGGCCAAAGTCTGTGGCGGTTCAATGACAAGACGGAACACAGCTTTTAGCAAGCAAGCAAGCTGGTCTGCTAACGGGCTGCTGCCTGTCAGCTTTCCACCCTCTCCTTTATTCTCTCTCTCCCCCCACGCATTACATTTTCCAACAGATAAAAGGAATACACTGGCTTTGTTTAACATTCTTATTTACCAATTTCTATCTACCGCATTCCTTGCTCTGAGGCCTTGAGCCCAGTCCTGAGAGGCTTCCCACGGTTCATGTCATTTGGGCGAGATTCCAAGGTTGATGCCCTTGAGAGGAGCTGTGTGTGCACAGGTCCAGCACAACACTCCAGGTGTGCCATGAATGTTGCCAAGCTCATGAACCTTGTATGAATCCTACAAAAGTCAATACTGCCAGGGAGCTGGGGCACCACCCTGGGGTGGGCGGTGGCCAGGATAGGGGGAACCGGGTCCCAACCCAGGGCCCCATCACTGTCAGGGTTGCCCGCCACCCACTTGGCGGGTATCCTACCAAAACACACCGAGCCTGTCTCTGGTTCTACAACCACTTCCCTGCCAAGTTTCCCTGGGTCACTTCCTATCCAACACTCAGCAGTTTGCCATCTCCGGATCTCTGTGGCCTCTCAAGCCTGTGTGTAGGGGTCCATCTCTGGTTGGCTGGCCTCCGCATCTTGGAGTGCAGGCAGTCCTACCCCAGGAATCAGCAGTACACCTCCTTCCTCA
This sequence comes from Chelonia mydas, assembly GCF_015237465.2. Classification (NCBI taxonomy): domain Eukaryota; kingdom Metazoa; phylum Chordata; order Testudines; family Cheloniidae; genus Chelonia; species Chelonia mydas. Next base: position 158,208,651 of record NC_057850.1, read on the forward strand.
CCAGCAGTCAGCCCGGACTGAGCTGCTCTGCTGCCTTTTATATCCTGGGTCCAGTTGTCACATGCCCAACAGAGTCAAGGGGGTGTGGCCTCCTCAGCAAAGAGAGAAGGGTTAACCTCTGTTGTACCGGTGAGGGGTTGTTACACCCTGTCACAGCCTCCATGTGATGTAATTGAATGGGACTCTTTTTTTTGTTTATCTGTTTTTCTCCAGTTCCTACCTCAACTTTATCAACTTCTATCCGCTCCTTCTTACTAGGATGTAGAGTGTCCCCTTTGATAAATCCTCTCCGAAGAAATGTCTGTCTGAATTGTGTGCTCCTCCCCACCTGTCAGCTTTCCCCCAGGTCTCAGTTTAAAAACTCCTCTACAACCTTGTTAATTTTACATGCCAGGCGTTTTACAGACACAATTAGCAGTTTAAATGTGTTGAGTTAGGTGCCTAACTGTTTGCCTCTGAAAAGTCTAGCTCTCCGTCTTTAACATTTAAATGGGATAATCATAAACAGATCAGGATCCTCTCAGATTTATTCAGTTTAATTTTTAAAAAATCTTTTTTCAGTTTCTTAAATTGAGATGTGATCCTTAGTTATGATTGGTTAGATAAGCCACATGGTATTGCTTTTGCTCCAAGACTGAATGAGTGTGTAAGCGCTTCCAGCAAAAATACTGCAAGTCACTTTCCATGGACATGGGTGAACTTGACTGATTTTAAATGTGAACACATTTGTGGACTTTTCTTTTTGGGGTGGGGCTGCGGGGGGGGGGGGGGGGACGGGACGGGACGAGTTATCCACTTTGGATTACTACACATCAATCATTACTTGAAAAAACAAAAAAACCCTCCCAAAAGTGATTGAATGTTTTTCTTTTGACAAACATTTAATTATTTTTTGTAATTGTCATATGGAGAATTTGTATTGTATGGGACTGATATGAGATCTAATAATATTGTAATGGCATAGCCAAGAGGAAAGTGAAAAATGGCTTTTCTCATAAACTGATAATTTTTTTTGCTTGTAAGTGCTGAGTATCTTTAATTATATCAAATCGGAATACGTCTGCAGCCACAGAAAGATTGGTTAATGAAGCTCAACTGATTATGCTACAGTTTTCCTAATAACATTATTACTTAAACATTAATCCTTGTGTATATTGTGGGATATATAGTAATGCAACCAATTTCTCTTCTGTGTACTGCATCTTTAATTTTGCACTTTGTGTGAGATTAAATGTTACAATGCCATAGTGATGAGAATGGTACAAATGCCTCATTTAGATTAAATTAATAGGTTTTTAAGTCAGAAGGGGACCATTATAATGTTCTGTTCTGACCTTCAGTATAACACAGGCCATAGAGTTTCATCCAGTAATTCCTGCATTAAGCTCATAACCTCTGGTTGAGCTAGAGCATGTCTTTTTAGAAAGACATCAGATCTTAATTTAAAGACTTCATGTAAAGGAGAATCCACCACTTCCTGAAGTAAATTGTTCTGGTATTAATTACCATATGTGGACTTTACTTCTAGCCTGAATTTGTTTAACTTCAGTATGTGTGTATATATAACGTACCTGTAGATGGGTGTATATGCATATACCATGTATTGTATTATATAATCTGGAATTGTGTTGTTCAGTCAGGGACAATGTAATAGCTCTGATGGCCCTTTTTGCTCATTTTACCTGCCTGTCTCTTACTATTTTTCATCATAAGTGCTTGTGGAAAGGGAAAGAAGCATTTATACTGTATCTGTGTGACTGGGGGTATGGATCTTAAAAGGGTATCTAAAGAAATACCCAATTTAATGTTTGGCTATTTATCCATATATGATCTGATCTAATTTGAGCTCTATTTTTCGGTCTGAAAATAACTCTGAGAATATCCTACATGTTCTGCTTATGAAGAAAGTCTATGTACTGATAGTAAATGTAAAGAAGGAGGGAGCTGTGAGGTGTGTGTGTGTTTTTAGAAATATGCTAAGCCTCTCAGGTTATCTATATGATATTAACCTGTCTGGCTACCAGGAGTTAAGGCAAAGCAGGCTGTTAAGGGAGAAACCATAGGAAACTAAACCCTGGCAACGATAAGACCCCTGGGGTAAACAGCTTCAAAGGAGTTAGGATAACAGTTGCACAGGTGCTGATTTGGAAGTAGACTCCTATCTCTCTCCATCCAGGCTGACATGCTTTACTCTTCTCAAGTGTAACAGTTTAAGATAAGGGGATCCTAAATCTTAAAAATGCTGGCTTCAGGAAGGAGAGATTGGGTGGCTTGTCAGCAGACTGAGGCTGACACCCAAACTGACTGAGCTGTGGTCTACACAACATACTTACATTGGCATAACTATGTCGCTCAGCATGGAAAATCCAACCTAACTCCCCGGTAGAGACAGCTTCTTCTGTCGACATAGCTACCACCTCTTGAGGTACAGCACCTATGCTGGCGGGAGATGCTCTCCCATCAGTACAGGTACCATCTTCAATAACCGCTACGCTGGCACAGCTACAACTGAGCAGCTTCGCCATTGCAGTAGTGTAAGTAGAGACAAGCCCTGAGATACAGTGGCTGCAGAAAATAGGCTGGCTTTTCCAACCCTCTGAGGGAAATAAGGAGAACCTCCCTTCTCTGTGAATAGAGAGGTTAAGTAAGGAAATATGCATCTTTATTGTTGTTATTTTTGTACTTTTTATTCTCCAAATGCCATGTACCTTTGGGTGAAAGCATAAATAATGATGCTTTATAAAGCAATTATATTTGTGTCACTTAAATCAGCTGCTGTAATGGGCTCCTGGAGGAAACGGGCTTAAAGGTGCCACACACAGTTGCATCAGTCAGATCAACACATTGGTAATGGGGTGCAGCCCATACATCCAGTCTGAGTGGTTGGGAAAATGTACTTCTGCCGAGAGAGGGGGGATGTTAGCAAAACCTGTCTCTAAAGGGGTGTACTTGAGAGAGACCAAAAGGGATCTACAGTGGAGCTTGCTCTGTAACCATGACATTCGGGCTTTAAAAACTGATCATTCTTCAAAGAATGATTAACATACTTAAATATTTTTTGTCGATTGCTCTACGGTGCAATGGCTTACAAGTGCCACACAATTTTCTCCTATCTCAGTAGCTGAAAATAGTAGCATATATTTGAAGCCACTCCTTAATTCAGTGCTATCTGTATCATAGAAATGGTTTTTTTCCTCTTCTTGGATTAGCCAGTATAATCACTTATCTGGTAAAAGTCAGGGTCCTTACCTGGCAGACTTACTACTTAAATTCTACATGTGGCTCTGAAAAAGTCCATTATCTACCTCAGTGGCATGGTTGAGATTAGTGTATCCTCAAGAACATGAAATTCATGAATAGAACTGAGAAAATAATGGGTTTCTTTAAATATTAACAAGTGATTGGTAGGCTACAGCACTTTACAAGGAAGGAAGCACCCTATGCAAGTTTTATGACACTTCCTCTCAAATTTTCTGAGCCAACTTCATATTGATGAAAATGAATTCTAGCTATGAGGCTTAGCAAGTGACATCTGTTCTCCCTGGAAGATTTAACTTCAAAGAGTATTAATACAGTGTTTTTTTTCCTCTTTGCAATTGCCATACATTTGACACAACTGTAAGTTAGTGGAAACTTCATGAAGAATTTATTATGAAGAAAATGATAGGCAAACCTACCTCCAGTAGCTTGTGTTTTCATTTCTTTCCCTTGTTATTGCGCAGAACATTCAAATTGACTTGAATTTCAATGCACAAATGCACAAGCCTGGCAATTTTAAATCCAAAACTACAAACAAAATCAAACTATCTGTAAAACGTGTGTCTATTAAAGACATAGGGCTAGATCCTCAGTGGCCTTGAGCTTAAACTCTGCATTAAAGGGAGTTTGGAAGGTAACTATATGCCACTCTTTTATTTCTTTAGTCTGGGGGCTGCTCGGTCCTGACATAGATCAGCCGAAGTGCTCCTCTAAGGTGTCTGGAGTCCCATAGGTATCACTTAGCTAGCTGAGGATTGGGTGGAGTTCTCTGCATTCCCCTCTTGCACTTAACATCACATTTCCTCTCCCCGTGACTTGGTTCTACGTGAAGGACGGAGAGCATGTTGCATGAAGCCAACATTAGACTCTCTGAGGATTCTCCTTCACTGAAGGAATCTTCAGCAGCTGGCTTCAGGCAGTTGGCTGCTGGGACCACACAAAGCACTCTTAATCAGAATCTGGAATCTGGCCCATTCAGTTCAAGTATATTCAAAATTAGAGCTGGTTGAGAATGGGAACCAGATTTCCCAGAAATAGATTTTTCTTTTTTGTGGTCAAAATTTTCTGACTAGTTCTACTCACAATTCAGTTATCTTGAACATTTGAGCATGGTAGACTCAAAGGTGGGTGGGGGGGAACAGGCAAAGGGGGAACAATAAAAGATTTCACAAAATTATATCTGAAATGATCACATCATAGCCCAGCAAGAGAAATGTGGAAATAAATGCCTGGCTTAGCATGCACAACTAGAGAGAGATCTGAGTAGGAGGGCCAAACTTCTCAAAGTTTGAACTAGGTTTTAGTTCAATCTCACGTTGCATTCTGCTATTCAACTACTAGAGCCACTAGATAATTCGGGGAGGGGGGAAGTTCCCAAACAAATTATTCACAGGAAAATGCCAGAATTAGTTGGATGTATTATTCACAATGAATAATTCAACCAAGTCTTATGTTCACCTACTTTGCTTTCCATGATTTGTAAGTGGTGCAAAATCTAATGTTTTTTTTTTCCTTGTTTGAGGGCAGGTGGCCTATTCACTTTACAATATGCCAATTCTGAGTTTGTTTCCAGGTTTGCCTCTCATTCTGCTATATTCCTCACCCTGCCTTTAATACCCAAGCACTTTCTCCCATTCTCTTCTTTGATCTCATCCTTAGCACACCACCGTAGATCAACCTCCTTTCCGAGTGGGTGTCAGCTTTCCTTTTGCATTGTATCCAGAGTTCTTCTAACATTAATTTCTTGATCTTTCCACAATAGTAACATACTCCTACACTGTTAGTTTCCATGATACTCTCAGTATGGGCCAATCCAAAATGGATTTGGGATCAAAGGGGAATCTTTCAACTGACATGAGTAAACTTTGAATCAATCCTGTTAGCACCAATAAAAGCTCCCATCTTTCATTAACTACTACATTTAAGGCCGAACTTTCATATCTTTTTAAATTGAACCCTCGGGGGCAGGAATTGTCTCCTCTGTGTCCAGCACTCAGTGTAATCGGATCCCAGTCCTGACTGGGGCCTTTGGACGCTACCATCATATAAAACTTTCCCACCATTAATAATGTTGCCTATATTTAGAAATAAATCAGTCACCACATTGAAGGTTTTATTTATGAAAAAGTATATCATTCATAGCTCTGGAATTTCCTTTCCTCCTTGCCTCTTCCCCCTCCTTTTAATCCTTCCTTTCTCCCCGCTTTTCCTCTTTGTATTCCACTTCCCCCACCCTATAAGTAATGAGACTGTGAATGATACTGTTCCTGTATGACAGGATTATAACAACAAGGTAGCTCTCTCTGCTTCTCTTCCTTACTCCTCAATGGGTAATGTGACCTCAGCAGTTTATCTCCCTTTCCAATCACTTCATTCACTTCTATTTCCAACATGCATATTGAAATGGAAGACTGGTGTGATTTTCGAGGACTGACAGTGAACAGGCATATTAGGCAAGATCTGTCTGTTCATGGAAGTCATTTAAAGTACACCATGGATTAATTTGGCCCACAGACTATATTAAAAAAAATGGAATATTAAATATGAAAAGATGGGGAAAATATGCCAATACATTGGATTTAATTCTGTAGACCTCCCTTTCGAAGGGTATGCTTTCAGTATCAAAACTTTAACTCACCAAACATAAATCCCTGAAAAGACTATAGTACTGACTCTGTGTTGAGTAATCCTCAGAAGAGAGAATCACACACAAACACGGGAAAATTTTACAGTCCTTACTCAGACAGCATCACAAGTGAGATCAATGAGTGTTTCTGGAGTAAGTTAGTACAAAATTTGATCCCCTGAAACTTCTTTTGTTGGCAGACATTTGAGCGTTATGGCCAAATCCTCAGATGATTCTTGTCAATGGGGCTATACCAGTTTATTTGGTAGGATAAATAAAAACTTTAAGTATTCACACACTTTACATTTTTTAAGTGATGAAAAACAATGGAATATATCGTCATTTTTGCCACCTTCGTCAAATCAAAAAGAGAGGAACACAGCTAATGTGTGTGGAAAAACAAATGATAAATCCCCCTATATTCCACTACAAGTAGTCTTCTTTCTTTCTTGATCCACTCTGTTCTTACCTTCTTTGGCCCATGTCACTGTACTTGGTGCTAAGAGTCAGCCAGCACACCAGCCTTCAGGCAACTTTGTCATAAGATCCAAACAGATAAGGTGTTCATCAAAGGATAAAATACAATAATTACCAAAAAACCTCACTGTCTCTCAAATAAATGTTTACAGCCAGCCACACAAAAGCCTATGGACATTTACATTTTATCACAGAGACTTGCCGAGACCTATCTTCTCAGGACTTCCACAGACATAGTCAACTTCAATACATTGCTTGGACATTTTATAGGCAACTTTCTCCCTTGCAGCTGTTAACTGTGGACCTGTGCCTCTCTTAATTATTTCTAGCTTGGTCTGCTTCTGCCCAAAGGTGGTGGCTTGCAGAAGATGATTGACCTGTTTCAAATGATAGGAAGCATGGTGCCCTCCTCAGTCAAACCAACTTCTCTAATTGTTAAAAACACATACAGAAAGGGCAAGCTTCATGCCTACCTTATGCATCATATTCACACAAAACACAGAGCAGAAAAGATTCCTGGAACAGGGATTGAAGGGCAAATATTTGTGCAGATTCTAGGAAGGGAGAGGGAACAGAGCTCCTAACGCTCCCTCTTCAGCAGCTCTGCTCTAAGGATTCCCAAACAAGAAGAGAGAATCATAAAATATCCCTCCCCTTCTTGAAGTTCCATTAAAAACCTTCCTTCCATGGCATCAGTAAAAGGAGTGGGTGAGAGAAGGCAGATGGATTGCTCTGTGATAGCCTATTATCTTCTTGGGGTGATATCCTAGCCCAATTAAAATCATTCAGTGGAGTCAGAATCTCACATTTGGGGTAATTTAGGGCTCGATGCAGCACCCAGTGAAATTAGTGGAAATATTGGCATTGACTACAGTGTGTGCTCAGTGTGTGCTCAATCTCAGACCTGAGATTTTAACTCCCACAAGGGACCATGTTGTTTTAATCACCTGTAAAGTGCCTTAAACACCAATACATAAATGGATTGTGATAGTGAATTCATTTTGTATTTGGTCTCTAGGTACTATAGTGGTGAACACATTATAAATACTTAGAGGAGAGATAAATAGACCTCTTCTGATCTTCACCTTATACACCTACCCAAATTCAGAGAGAGAGAGAGAGTGAGCGAAGGTGGTATAAACCACCTCCTACTGAGTCTCCCTTACACTTAACTTTATCAGTGTGTAACTTACACACCAAGGGTCAGATCTTCATTAATGGAGCTACATCAAGCTAGGTCTGCTAAGCATCTGGTCCTAAGGAACCAGAAGCAGGTTTCAGACGGAGTTAGTTAAAGGTGAGCAGAGGAATAAAGCCTACTGGTAACAGATGTGTGCAAAGATGACTAGGTTTCCATTCTTTAGAACAAAAGAAAACCTTAGTTTTGTGGATTTAAAAATATACAAACAATAATAAAGTTACTCCATCTGGAAAGCTAGTCTTATGAGCAGTGTACTGCAGACCTTGTTACTTCTGCTTCTCTTTGTCAATAAGAATAGAGACTAACACATTTATTTGAGCATAAGCTTTTGTGAGCTATAGCTCACTTCATCGGATGCATGTTATATGTGTTATAATCCTAGGCTATGTTGTGAGGCATGTGTTAGATGTGAATTTTAGGAGGTATTTTTTTAAATTTTCTTGTTTTATCTGTTTCATCTGCCTGAACTTTGGATCTATGTATGGCTATATATTCAATTTCTTTTTTTTTTTTTAAATAGAGCTATGGACACCCATCTGGGCATGGATCCTTTTAAATTAAAAATCATCACATAATCCAACATCTGAACTGTGTGTTTTAGGGCAATACGCTAATAGAAGTTATGCAGCTACATTTTGATCTGTGTGTCAGAGAGAGTATCCCCCAATTTCATTTGAATCTAAATGTATCTTCCCCAAATTCCTCTTAGCTGTAGAATAATAGTTCCGTCTCATACTTGGTTGTTTAGTAGATCTGGTTAGAAAATGGATTTTTCATCCTGTGAAAAAATTTGTGACTTAGAAATTTTTTCATCTCAAATACTAGTGTAAAGCCAAAATTACAAAAAATTTTCACAAAACAAAATTCTGAAAATTTCATTTTAGGTCAATCAAAAATTGTTTTGCTAAATGCAAAATGTTTCCTTTTGTCTTTAAACCATTTAAAATTGCAGCTATATTAAATCAAGTACATTTCTAAATGAAAAGTAGTTTGAAATGAAAAATGGAAACTTTTCCTTCCAAAAATGTCAAAAACAGGTTGTTTAACATATTTAAAAACAAGATTTCAACAAAATTTTGGATTAGTTGAATCAGCGTCTCCTGATGCAAAACTGTTTTGATTAAATATTTCCAACCAGCTCTAGTATTTAGATAGCTTCTTATTTTCTGTGGCACATCCTGCACAGTAAGATGCAGCAGTAACTCCCATTGAAGTCAGTGGGAGCTGTAGGTGTCATCACTTCTGAAATGGGACCATATAAGTACCTTAGGTATGTTTCCTGTACATGGTACTTATATGGGCCCCCTTTACACAGTATTGGAGCATTTCACAATCTCTAAAGAATTAATCCTCATGAAGGAAGTACTATTACCCCCAGATGGGGAAGTAAGGCAAAGGGAAACCTGGTGCCTTGCCGAGGTCACACACAGAAAGCCTGTGGAAGAGCAAGGAACTGAAGCTCCGTCTTCTGCATCCCAGGTTAGTTCCATAAACCACTGGACCAAATGTGATGAATAGTCCCAGTTTGTGATAATACTCTTCAATCATTTATCCATTTTAAATTACAAATAGTGTAACAGAAACAGCTCTGAAGAGAAAGTAAAATAAAGGGAAATAATTTCTTTCAAATACTTAAGTACTCCTGAAATTGATGTCTTTATTTATAACAGCTTTATGATATATCACAAAGAAAAATATAACATTTTTTCATATAAAGACACATTTTTGACACTACTGGATTTAAAGGGAAAGTTATAGGCAGAAGTCATATTTTAGATCTGACAAGAAAGGAAGGAAGAAAGTATGAAAGAAATGAATCTTCGAGTACATACCGAAAAATAGCTACAAATATTGCATTAATGTGCATCACAGTACAATGATACAGGCAACAAATATCACACTGGATATAAAGCAGATGCCCAACTCATTACGTTTTGCCCTCAAGCTCTTTTTAACAAAATGTTTCCATGTAGTTGCTTGTTTGCATATAATTTCCAAGTTAAAAAAAAAATCATATAACTTTACAGTCAGACTTTTAAAAGCCCCATTTATTTTAATAGCAGCCCTCTGAAAGCAGAACTTAACCCTTACAATTTAAAGCAAGCCCAGTTGTGTAGTGGGTAAAGCAAAGGAATGGGGATTAAACATTTCCAAGGTTAATCTTGTCCATAGCACTGATTCTCTCTTTTTGGATGAATCACATAACCTTCATGTGCATTAGTGAAAAGCCAAATCCCATTTAAGAAACAGATGATTTATCTAAACTGAACTGCTCTTTGCATACATGATTTGTATTTATTTATTTATGTATGTATTTGTAAGCAAAGCCCATACTAAAACCTCCTAAGTAAAAATAGATATGTACAAGAGGTATTTCGAAATGTCATAGAAAAAGTTAAAAAGTTGGTTGGTTTGGAGGTTTGTAAGAAACCAAAACTTGACACACTCATCCCAGAGTTTCTGGATCTTTCAAGTAACCTTGGGCTGAGGCTTCTAGAGATTCTTATGGGAGCAAAACTCCTTGTTTTTTGCACAATTCTGAGTTTACCTTTAACCAATCAAAATTTGGTGCTTTCAGTTATTTTGCTTACATTCAATGAACACTAGTGACCCAAACCCTTGAATCCCAACTCTCCTGAATGCTAAGAAAGTTGGATTCAGGTCTGAATATGAAATCTGTGGCTATTTAAATGAAAATTCAAATGGTGTCTCAAAAGGGACAAATCTGCCCAAGGTAAAACCAGAAAAAGACGGCCACACCCATGTATCCTAGAATTTTTCTCGGCTCATAAGTGTATTAATTTATGAAGCATGCTTGACAACATTTCTTGTCTAATATTACAAAGCAAGGAAGCAATATGCACATATCACAGGTTTCATTAAGCAATTTGTTTTCTGAAAATCAAGATACCTGTAAATGTTCTTTTACAGCTGACATAATCTTATGGTAATAAATGAGCTGCATTTCATCAACCATGTCAGAAAACCGAAAACTGATTTATGGAAGGGACAGGTACTGTTGTTTGTTTTATTTTGGATACTGTAATCTTTCTCATGTTGACCTACTTGCATTGAAATTGAGTTATGGGAAGTCTGCACTGGGGCCCCCAATTCAGCAAGGTACTTCAGCACCTGTGTAACTTTCAGCATGTTTGTAATGCTATGGTCCTGTTTTTGTGCTTAACATTACACAGACACTTCAATACCTTACTGAATCAGGGCTTTAATTAGGGCTCAGTTCTGCAATATAATGAGTGCTGCTGCAAGGTGCTCAGTTCCCATTGGGAGTTTAGGGGGCTTAGCATCTTATGGGAACTGTCAGCATTTTGCAGAATGAACTGCATAATGAACAATGTGGGTAATGTTGACAGTGCACAATAGTACATGAGAGGCTATAGTAGAAGGGAATTATGATTCCTTTATGTAGCTCCTGTCAGCAGGTGTCAAGCAAAAATATCAGTCAGGTGCTAGTGAGAAGTCTGCTCTGTAGACAAAGGGAGTAGAAATGTTTTGGCACAAAGGTCTTTGAGCTCTCACCCAACCTTAATTGGGGAGAAATGTAATAGTCCTTAAGTGGAAAATAATGTGGCATTATTCTCCAGAGTATAGTGGTTATGGCTATGTCCAGCAGAATGCCTTTAAAGGGCGCTACTTATTACAAAGATATTGCTTTTACAGAAATGCAAATCTTTTCACAGTGACTGTTATGATACTTATTGATAGAATAAGGTGAAATTCACCTCTCTGCAGAGGCCTAGCAAAAGACCAACATCACTTAAGTCTGTCTGAAGCCCTCACTTAGAGCTAAAATGAGATTTAAGTGAAGTATAAGTTTTGTTCTTTCCCTCTGCATATTGGGGGTGAATTTCACACTTAGACCCTGATACTGCAAACACTTACACAAGCACTTAACTTTAAGTCAAACATGTGCATAAATGTTTGCAGTACCAGATCTTAGACAATAGTTTCAGCGTCTTACTATTAATTTATTAATAGTTTTTTTTCTAGTACAAGAATTTATTTCTAAACAAATTACAGTGAGCTACAGTGTTCATTCCTGGTACACAGATGATGATGTAATTTAGCTGGCTTGTGCTTGCATAAATATTCATTCAAACGTCTGTGAGTATTGGAAATGATTGTGTTGCAAATGTTCTTGGAGAATGTTCGTTGTAGCTCTTTTTCATCATAAATCTTGCTAAACATGGAGACTAGGGCTGGTGACAAATGCTCAGATCCTCAAAGGTGTTTAGGTTTTTATTTGAGGATATGGAGCAAGGTGTCTTGCATATGAAATTTTGACAGAAAATGAGACAAGCAAATCATGAAAATGCTCATGAAATTGGTATTTTGACCTGCTTTAATGTAGCCATGTCTATGAAATTCTTTCATTAATTTCTAAACATTTCCTCTTTCGAATAACCTGGACTGTACATAGAATAATACAGAACTTTACATCCATAGGTCAGGTCAGCACTTTTATTATGAGCCTGTTTTTGGCTTATTCTTATTTTTTAGTTTCACAGAATATGCTGTAGTGCCTCTCGTTCTCCTGAAGTAAGACTGCCTGAAGCCGTCTTGGGGGCATCAGTATAGACTCCATTTCTTTTGTTTGGATCAAAGAACATCAATGCTGACTTAATGTTCAAACTACGCTTCAGCTCCCTTCCTTTGTGCTCACATTCTGCGCGCTGTGTCCACTCAGTTTGGCTTTGTGGTAGAGTCCACAGTGAGAAGGTCTTTTCTGCGAGTCTGAGAAAGAGCCAATTGAAGGCAATGGAACAGACTCCCATTAACTTTTGTGGGCTTGGAATCAAACCCTTAGTTAATAACTCCTGGATGTTATACATCTTTTCATATTTTCCAAGCCTTACAGTTTACTTCGATCTCAGATTACTCTCTTATTGAATAATTTAGCATCTGGCTATGATTTCTCTTATTGAGAAGAGATTTTTCCTTTGTTAGCAGCAATCCATATTGCTTGAATTCTTTGCTGTGCTTTAATTAAGCTAATGTAATGTTCTTGTTTAACTTTAGCTTTGGATAATATTATGGTCGACATAAGCTACATGAGTTCTAGATCTTCAATAATGTTCTTTGAAACTTTTCAGCTGTTGAAGTGGTCCCTAATGGCAATCTCTGAAAACAAAATTTACCAAAGAGAATTAAATATGAACATCTTGGCATTCTCATTGTCAAGCTTCGACTGCCAGGAGCCATGTGAAACTTTTAGCCTTGAAATAGAGCAGACACATGCATATTACGCTGATGAGAGGAAAACAGTAATTGTGGATGGATGTCTTTTTATCTTAGACTTCATATCATTAAGATGAACACACACACAAAGTGCCCTATTCTTTCTGACAAATCTCATTGCAATAGCATGGTTAATGTTACATATTTTACTGGTCCTATTTAATCTACTATATGACCAAGTTCTTGCTGTAAAACTTCCCCAACTGGTAGAGGTGCTCTGTGTGATGGGCCTATCTCTGCTTATTCAATGTGATTGAGTTTATATTTTTTATGGTTTGGTGCCAGGTCTTTATACTCATGATTGATATTTGTCTGCAAAGTTAGTAGACAGTTTGGAAAATTGGACCTGAATGTACAGTTGCATCTTGGGGAAACTGCTGTGTGTGTGTTGTGGTGCAGTTTGTTTTAGAATGTCTGCATATAATCAGTAAAGTTGGATCTCTGAGTCTCTGACTGGAGTATTTCTTAGGTGCAGAGCTGCTGCCAACAAGTTATAGCCACACAAACAAACAAAAGCCTTACGATAGATATCTTTAAATTGACATTAAAATATAATAGTTCATTATAAATAATAAAAAATGTACACTTCTCAGGCTACCACAGGGCAATGCCACAATTCAACTAATTTACTTAATACTTTCCCTATGAACACATCTTCTTTGGTCATTTCAGAATAATAGTTCAGAGCAGCTGTAGTGGATAGTGGTTGGAAAACTAGGTTAAACGTTCTGGGAAAGCTCAGAGTGTGAAATCCTGTCCCCTTCCAACATGAATGGAAATTTGTCACTGACTTCACAGGGGCCAGGACTTCTTATACAAGACCTATCTGGGCCAGGTTATATGAGAGTGTTAATGAACTAGGACTAACATCCATTCAGTTTGGTTGTGTTCAACAGAGCTACCTGTCCTTCACAAAAGAATCTTAGGGCTTGTCTACATGGGGAAAAAGTACTGGCATTACTGTACTGCTATAGGTATGCAGGTGTGACTCCCAATGTGGATGCTCTTATGCAGAATATGATCCTTTTTTGTTTGTTTGTTTGTTTAGCTTAATTTGCAATCCACTGATATTCCAAATATGTGTTCACTTGTGGAGTGATGATAATATAACTATAGCAGTATGATTATACCTGTATAATAACACTGGTAAATTTCCCTGTATGGACAAGCCTTTAGTTCATTTATCCCAAGATCCTACTGCTCAGGGGCAGTTAAGGAGGCTTTCAAACTATCCACTTTACCTATGTGCCCCCAAGGACTCCAAGTTCAGAGGCAGGCAAAGCTTCCCAGAACAGTTTGTTCTATCCTAATTACATTATGGCTCTTCCTTCAAAATACACCACCTACAGGAAAGTTTCTTTCTTTAGCCCCTGGGCTGTTCTATTCAGCATTTTATTTTTATAGTCTTTTTTTGTGGGGGGGTGGTCTGGGAAAATACTGAAAATCACTTTACAGACTCAGAACTTCATAAATACTGTACATTATATTTAATAAGACAAACAAAGCCAAGCTACCTACTTTCTGAAATACTACAGAGCCACATACGGAATTCAATAGATACGCTGATATCAGTAAAAATACCCACCTAGAATCTGAGGAATTGAGACATTTTGGAGCATCTCTGTGGATCTGGGGGAGGTTGCAGAATTTATACTATACAGTGACCATTGTCTTATTTGCTTCTAAAGTGTTTGGATGTGGAAGCTTATCTCTCCCCTGCCCCCGCCTTTCCCCCACTGCTTCCCAATTACTTCCAGTAATAGTTAAAATTTCCATCAACTTTAGTTTCTGTACGGTGTCTTCTATGTAATATATTTATTTGGATTTTAAAAAAACTCCACCGCAGTGAACACCCATTCTGGGCTCTGAGCGCACTTGACATACAAAGAACTGCATGTTGTCTGGGGATGCTTACATTGACACACTTTCATGCTTTGTAGCTTTCCCTTGCAGCAGGTGTGCAAATGGATCACTCTAGGATCCTTCTTAGAGCTAGGATCACCAAGCAGAAGTTGTATGTGGGGTTTTGGAGCAGTAGTTGTATGACCCTCCCCTTTCCATTTCAAATCTAATTCAGACATATGGGAAATCAAGAAGACGGGAAGAGGGAAGGCCATATGGGAAGATAGAAGGTCATCTATGTGAGGTTTCCTCACTGATGTAGTACATCAGGAACAAGAACCAACCAATACCTAAAATCATGTTGCTGTGGTTCTGCTTAATATGATATAAGTTTCTCAGCCAGAGAAATGGTCATATCCCAGTGAATCAGACCTGTAAGCAGCAGAGTATTCTGAGAGTGTCTCTAAACATATGTACATGCACAAAGTCAAATGCTTGATGTGCAAGCAGAAATTTTGGTGGCTTCATTACTAACAGTGGTGGGTGAGAAACAACACAGGTGCTGGTTACACAGCATACTCCTGTCTGTTTGCCAGCTATGTGCGTAATCAAAGTAGTTGGCTATTTCCTTCTAATCACACTGGTACAATGGCTAGATTTACAGTGCACAGTGACACATCTGCTATAAAAGCTTCAGTATCATCAGTTGAGGAGGATGTTCAGGTGGCAAAACCGTGAATAGGTGTTTTGTTGAATAACCAATAAGACATCTGCATTTGGGTTGATTCAGCTACTGTTTGTGGGCCTCTGCCTGAGTGAGCATTGCAATGAAAGCATTGTATAAAGGGGAGAACTGATAAACAAACATATGAAAAGTCTTCATATGTCTGTAGCTGAGAATCTAAAGGATGTGCAACAAACCATGATTCCTTATTTGTTCCTTCCTGAATTCTTTCTCCAACTTTAACCGGTCTCTTTCAACATCACCCATCCGTCTCCTCCCTGATGTCCTGCCACTTGGCCTTCCTGTGATTTCCCATCTATCAATGCAAATGACTTCTCTTCTGCTTACAGTCCTCTCTTCCTTATTACTTCCAGATCTTCCTTTCCTTGACAGTTGTTGATTCACTCCATGATTTACTCTCCTTTACATTTGACTCTTTTGCCCCTCTCTCCTATTGCAAAATCCTGCCTGCCAACCTCTAGCCCTGGCTCAGCCTCAACATTCAGTTCCTCTGCTTCCGCTCTCAAACTGTGGAGTGTCTCTGGTGGAAATCTGGTAAGCATGCTGACTACCTGCCTTACAAATTTTTTCCTTCTTTCTTCATTTCCGCTGTCTTCCTAGCTAAGCTAGTCTATTTCTCCACCCTAATTGAAGCTCATGCCCACAATCCCAGTGGCTTTTTGCCACCTTTGACTCCCTCCTCAAGCCCTCCCCACTCTCTGCCTTCACTTCCCTCTCTGCACAGGATCTTGCCAATTTCAAAATGCTGCTACAAAGATCATTTCCCTAGCCTGTTGCTTTGAGCATGTCACCTGTAGCTTTACACCTCTCCCGTATCCATATCAAACAAACTACTTGTCTTCACTTTCAAGGCTGTTCACAGCCTAAGTCCATGCTACCTATCATTTTTCATATGCTATTATGATATCATGTCCTACCTCAGTTTTGCCTGAGATACCAGGCTTCATCTCCCACTTCTTAAATATCCAAACACATACCTTTGTGTTTATTCCCGTGCATGGGAGGAGCTTCCTGTAAACATCCACAAAGCTACCTCATTGTCCTCCTTCAAATCACTTCTTAAAACTCTTCTTTGCCATGAGGACGACAAAAAACTTGACAAGGCTCACTAGGCTACTGGTGTGTGGTGAGCACTGCCTATTGTGCTAAGCAATATTGTCTATTCACTTCCTTGTGCTTCCCTGTCCATCTGCATGTAAACCTGTTGTCTCTTGTGTTATGCTTAGATCCTAAATTCTTGAGTCAGGGACTGTTCTTGTTTGGTGTTTATAAAGCATGTAGCACGATGAGGTCCTGAGCCATGAGTGGGTTTCCTAGGCACTACAAACTATAAAGAATAATAAACAATGCAGATAACTGAAAAAGCAATGTCCCAATGGCTTTTGCATATACAGAAAATAAGGTCAAAAATAGCGAGTCCATCGAGAGCAACCATTGAACAGAACACACAGTTAAATACAACACAGTAAAAAAAAAATAGAGGGAAAAAGTTACTACTTTAGATGAATAACAGTATGTTGCGGAGTGGGGAGGGGATGAAATGTCTTTCCAAATCTCCTGCAAATTATTGTTCACTGGCTCAGAAGAAAAGAATAAGCTAGCGTTTAAATCGGTGGAGTTTCATATGGGGTGGGGAATGTATTTTACCCCAGCGTTTGGTTGTATACAGCATCTATGCCAGATGTTCGTTTGTTTGTTTTTCTTGTGTGAAAGTAGAATGAATTATATTGAAATTATAATTCATTAAAGAAATGCTACTTGAAGGGTTTGTTGAAATCTAGTTGTCAGGAAGAGAAACATTAAGGAGTGTGAGACAATGGGTCCTCAAACTAATTAACTTAGAGCTCCTACTGAGCTAGGAGATTGGTAAACGTTAGTATGCAAATAAGATATGTATGTATATTTGTCAGTTTCTGCTTCCTTTTGTCTCTTATATTAAATTGTCTTTGGCTTATCTGTATAAATAAGTTAGCTTGAGCCTCAGAGAGGGGCTCACATATCTGAGTGCATTGGCAAAGCGCTTTGCTAATAAACAGAGTGGTCTGACAAATTATGTGAGTCCTGAATCTGACTTTGACACTTGGCTGCATGAGAAAGAGCAATGTTTGCTCGAAAATCTGTTATGGACATATTCAGTGTGGCCAAACCATATGTATCTGAACAACAGTTATGATGCAGTTGGTATTTTGTGATTGGTGAATGTGATGTTGGAACTAACCCTGAAACTGTAGCTAATGTATTTGATGGGTTGCATATGTGCTCTGTAGTTCTATTTTCCTGTATTACTTAATTTATATTAGTCCCCATGGACACAAAACACTGCACTCATAAACATGAAAGCCAAATACAAAGAGAATATATTAAAATACATCTATAAAACCCAGGTAAGTGTCAACTATATATCTTCAATTTACCTGGGTATAATAATAATTCTATAATGGATCCTCCCATTTTTTCAAACACATATGATATAGCTCTATTTAGGAGTAGAGCTGGGTGAAATTTTTTGACTAAAACTTTTGTCAGTGAAAAATGCAGATTCAGTGACAACAAAACATTATGTGAATTCATGTAGATTTTCCCAAATGGTTTAGGTTTTCTAAAACAAACAAACAAGGGACAGATAGGGCTACAACTAGACTGTATAAATTTTGTTTTCTAACAAAATATTTCAATTTTCAATTCAAAATGATTTTTCTTTCTAAAATTTTCTTTAATTCTAACCCCGTATATGACAGTCTGAGGTGTTAAGGTGAGAGACAGTTTTGTATCTGATAGAGACCGATATCTTGCAGTTGCATATGACTATTCAGAAGGTTAGTCACATGGGGCACGTCTAGACTAGGCCAGTTAGCTAAAACATTTTATTTAATGTCTTTTTATATGAGACTTTGCATCTACTGTAGACAGAGCAAGTTATGTCTGAAAATGTTAGCCAGTTGTGGTCAACTCAAGAGGTGAGCTTAGAGTTAACTACAACCAACTAACACATGTTTAAACACAAGCAATTTTTCTACTTGATGTATGCCCTTTCTGTATGGAATTATGTACCCTTGAGATATCAGTAGTTATATTCAACTGATATAGTAAGTTAGGAACTAGAAATAGACTAGTGGTTTAGGCTTAGGCCTAAAATAGAGTTTAGAACTGAAATCAAGTGATCCCAAACAAACCCCCAATTATGAACACAATGTCTAAGCTAAATTTGGGATATATAATAATGCAGATGAGGACCATTTGTATACACAGAGAAGTTAAGCTGATGCATTTCATAGAGTTCAAGATCCCAGAAAGCTACAGGTTAGCATGCAGGTTGCTGTGTACATAGGTTACTCCATTTATTGATGAAGCATAGTTGGCTGACTGTGCTCAGAATCAGGTCTCTAGAGTTTAGATTCTTATTCTCACCTCCTCTCCTAAGACTAAACTCAATTCCAGTCACTACAGTGCCACAGCTTTGGTTTCCAAATAACAATAGTTTCCAGGTTAGGATTTACAACATTTCAATGCAGTTGTTTTACCTTCAGGGTAGAATCAATGTAGAACACTTTAAACTCCACAGTGCTTGTTATGCATTGGATACGGGTTGCATCCTCTAAGGCTAGCATTTTAAACTGAACATTTAACAGTATATTATTTCCTCTCCTATTAGTGGCAATTTGTTTTATTTCATGACACAGTTATCTATGGATGTTTATATTCAGTTATATAGAACAGTATATTACCTTGATTTTTAAGCATAAATTGTTGTCTTTTGAGACAGGTGAAATTGTTATGTTAAACAGAATAGAGTTTCAATTCCAGGCTTGACAGAAAGACGCACATTTCACTCCATATACAGGTTTCAGAGTAGCAGCTGTGTTAGTCTGTATCCGCAAAAAGAAAAGGAGGACTTGTGGCACCTTAGAGACTAACAAATTTATTTGAGCATAAATTTGTTAGTCTCTCAGGTGCCACAAGTCCTCCCTTTCTTTTTACTCCATATACAGTAACCCCAAGATATTTGGAATTAGTTAATTAAGATGTATCAAGTCCTGTCAACATGCCTTGTTACTTTTCATTCAGAAAAGAGATACTGGTCTGCATTACATCTGTTCTAAACAGATGAAATCCCAGATTTTAGTGGAGTTGATCGATTTACACGAGGGCTAAATCTGATCCACCACCACTTATATGGAAAACAAATAAATACAACTAGAAGAATATGCAATACCGAGAGAGGAAAATGTTCTTGGTTTAAATATCTAGGGTCTTGTGTCCCCCATTAAAGTAGTATCTGATCTTCTACCGAATTTATCTACTATCAAATACCCTGGAAGGAACTCAGAGCCATTGCTTGAACCCTGTGATGATAATATGACAAAATAATTAGAGTTTGTGTGTTAAGAGGCAACTGCACATCACCAACTGGCCCAGTCTGGTAGCCTTGAACACACAACACCCAATGGAAGTTTGGAAAGTTCAGGATCAGAGCCACATAAGCTGACTTTTTTTTTTCTTCTCAAAGTGTGTGTTTAGTGGAAAGAAAAAAGTAGAGAGCGAATGCGTGTAAGTGTTTAACTCGGGTATTTCATAAGGAAAATATCACGGAAGGCCATTCTTTAAAGCTGCATGTATGAATATAGAAGATAAATTTTACATTTATGGCGACAAGCATCAGAAATGCTGGCAGGCGCATCCGGTGAAAGAACAAATAATGGTCATGTACTGGGATGCAATCGCAACGAAGCAACGAAGTTTAAATTTTGGCTAATTATTCAATGGGGTTAAAATAATCAGATATTTCTCAGCTAAATTCCTATAACAACTGCAAAGAAATTGTGTTGCACAAGCTCAATTCAATGAAAAATATTTGTTCACTATTAACAAAGTGAAAACACACTTTCACACCTGGAACATTTACAACAGGTTAAGGCAATAGTTGCAGTTATTAAAACAGTGACTTTAAAAACAATAGGAGTACTTGTGGCACCTTAGAGACTAACCAGTTTATTTGAGCATAAGCTTTCGTGAGCTACAGCTCACTTCATCGGATGCATAAAGTGGAAAGTACAGTGAGGAGATTTTATATACACACAGACCATGAAAAAATATACATTACAGGGAGAGTGATCATTTAAAATGAGCTATTACCAGCAGGAGAGTGGGGCGGGGGGAGAGAAAATCTTTTGAAGTGATAATCAAGGTGGGCCATTTCCAGGAGTTAACAAGAACGTCTGAGGAACAGTGGCGGGGGCGGGGGAGGAATAACCAAGGAGAAATAGTTTCACTTAGTATAATGTCTCAACCACTCCCAGTCTCTATTAAAGCCTAAGTTAAATGTATCCAATTTGCAAATTAATTCCAATTCAGCAGTCTCTCGTTGGAGTCTGTTTTAGAAGTTTTTTTGTTGAAGGATAGTCACTTTGAGATCAGAAATCGAGTGACCAGAGAGATTGAAATGTTCTCTGACTGGTTTATGAATGTTGTAATTCTTGACATCTGATTTGTGTCCATTTATTCTTTTACGTAGAGACTGTCCAGTTTGCCCAATGTACATGGCAGCGGGGCATTGTTGGCACATGATGGCATATATCACATTGGTAGATGCGCAGGTGAAAGAGCCTCTGATAGTGTGGCTGATGTGATTAGGCCCTATGATGGTGTCCCCTGAATAGATATGTGGGCACAGTTGGCAACGGGCTCTGTTGCAAGGATAGGTTCCTGGGTTAGTGGTTCTGTTGTGTGGTGTGTGGTTGCTGGTGAGTATTCGCTTCAGGTTGGGGGGCTGTCTGTAGGCAAGGACTGGCCTGTCTCCCAAGATTTGTGAGAGTGATGGGTCATCCTTCAGGATAGGTTGTAGATCCTTGATAATGCATTGGAGAAGTTTTAGTTGGGGGCTGAAGGTGACGGCTAGTGGCGTTCTGTTATTTTCTTTGTTGGGCCTGTCCTGTAGTAGGTGACTTCTGGGTACTCTTCTGGCTCTGTCAATCTGTTTCTTCACTTCAGCAGGTGGGTATTGTAGTTGTAAGAATGCTTGATAGAGTTCTTGTAGGTGTTTGTCTCTGTCTGAAGGGTTGGAGCAAATGTGGTTGTATTGTAGAGCTTGGCAGTAGATAATGGATCGTGTGGTATGGTCAGGGTGAAAGCTGGAGGCATGTAGGTAGGAATAACGGTCAGTAGGTTTCCGGTATAGGGTGGTCTTTATGTGACCATCGCTTATTAGCACTGTAGTGTCCAGGAAGTGGATCTCTTGTGTGGACTGGTCCAGGCTGAGGTTGATGGTGGGATGGAAATTGTTGAAATCATGGTGGAATTCCTCAAGGGCTTCTTTTCCATGGGTCCAGATGATGAAGATGTCATCAATATAGCGCAAGTAGAGTAGGGGCATTAGGGGACGAGAGCTGAGGAAGCGTTGTTCTAAGTCAGCCATAAAAATGTTGGCATACTGTGGGGCCATGCGGGTACCCATAGCAGTGCCGCTGATTTGAAGGTATACATTGTCCCCAAATGTGAAATAGTTATGGGTGAGGACAAAGTCACAAAGTTCACCCACCAGGTTTGCCGTGACATTATCGGGGATAGTGTTCCTTATGGCTTGTAGTCCATCTTTGTGTGGAATGCTGGTGTAGAGGGCTTCTACATCTATAATGGCCAGGATGGTGTTATCAGGAAGATCACCGATGGATTGTAGTTTCCTCAGGAAGTCGGTGGTGTCTCGAAGATAGCTGGGAGTGCTGGTAGCATAGGGCCTGAGGAGGGAGTCTACATAGCCAGACAATCCTGCTCTCAGGGTGTCAATGCCTGAGATGATGGGGTGCCCAGGATTTCCAGATTTATGGATCTTGGGTAGCAGATAGAATACCCCAGGTTGGTGTTCCAGGGGTGTGTCTCTGCGGATTTGTTCTTGTGCTTTTTCAGGGAGTTTCTTGAGCAAATGCTGTAGTTTCTTTTGGTAACCCTCAGTGGGATCAGAGGGTAATGGCTTGTAGAAAGTGGTGTTGGAGAGCTGCCAAGCAGCCTCTTGTTCATATTCCAACCTATTCATGATGACAACAGCACCTACTTTGTCAGCCTTTTTGATTATGATGTCAGAGTTGTTTCTGAGGCTGTGGATGGCATTGTGTTCTGCACAGCTGAGGTTATGGGGCAAGTGATGCTGCTTTTCCACAATTTCAGCCCATGCACGTCGGCGGAAGCACTCTATGTAGAAGTCCAGTCTGCTGTCTCGACCTTAAGGAGGAGTCCACCTAGAATCCTTCTTTTTGTAGTGTTGGTAGGGAGGTCTCTGTGGATTAGTATGTTGTTCAGAGGTGTGTTGGAAATATTCCTTGAGTCGGAGACGTCAAAAATGGGATTCTAGGTCACCACAGAACTGTATCATGTTCGTGGGGGTGGAGGGGCAGAAAGAGAGGCCCCGAGATAGGACAAATTCTTCTGCTGGGCTAAGAGTATAGTTGGATAGATTAACAATATTGCTGGGTGGGTTAAGGGAATCGTTGCTGTGGCCCCTTGTGGCACGTAGTAGTTTAGATAATTTAGTGTCCTTTTTCTTTTGGAAAGAAGCAAAGTGTGTGTTGTAAATGGCTTGTCTAATTTTAGTAAAGTCCAGCCACGAGGAAGTTTGTGTGGAAGGTTGTTTTTTTATGAGAGTATCCAGTTTTGAGAGCTCATTCTTAATCTTTCCCTGTTTGCTGTAGAGGATGTTGATCAGGTGGTTCCGCAGTTTCTTTGAGAGCGTGTGACACAAGCTGTCAGCATAGTCTGTGTGGTATATAGATTGTAATGGATTTTTCACCTTCAGTCCTTTTGGAATGATGTCCATCTGTTTGCATTTGAAAGGCAGATGTCTGTATCTGTACAAGTTTTTTCATGAAGCTGATAGATTTCCACTCCATACAGCTAAAGGCAGCGTCTTGCATAATGACAGGTTTCAGAGTAGCAGCCGTGTTAGTCTGTATTCGCAAAAAGAAAAGGAGTACTTGTGGCACCTTAGAGACTAACCAATTTATTTGAGCATAAGCTTTCGTGAGCTACAGCTCACTTCATCGGATGCATCAAGGATCTACAACCTATCCTGAAGGATGACCCAACACTCTCACAAGTCTTGGGAGACAGGCCAGTCCTTGCCTACAGCCCCCCAACCTGAAGCAAATACTCACCAGCAACCACACACCACACAACAGAACCACTAACCCAGGAACCTATCCTTGCAATAAAGCCCGTTGCCAACTGTGCCCACATATCTATTCAGGGGACACCATCACAGGGCCTAATCACATCAGCCACACTATATCAGAGGCTCATTCACCTGCACATCTACCAATGTGATATATGCCATCATGTGCCCACAATGCCCCTCTGCCATGTACATTGGGCAAACTGGACAGTCTCTACGTAAAAGAATAAATGGACACAAATCAGATGTCAAGAATTATAACATTCATAAACCAGTCGGAGCACACTTCAATCTCTCTGGTCACTCGATTTCTGATCTCAAAGTGACTATCCTTCAACAAAAAAACTTCTAAAACAGACTCCAACGAGAGACTGCTGAATTGGAATTAATTTGCAAATTGGATACAATTAACTTAGGCTTTAATAGAGACTGGGAGTGGTTGAGTCATTACACTAAGTGAAACTATTTCCCCTTGGTTATTCCTCCCCTGCTCCCACCACTGTTCCTCAGACGTTCTTGTTAACTCCTGGAAATGGCCCACCTTGATTATCACTTCAAAAGGTTTTCTCTCCCCCCACCCCACTCTCCTGCTGGTAATAGCTCATCTTAAGTGATCACTCTCCTTACAATGTATATTTTTTCAAGGTCTGTGTGTATATAAAATCTCCTCACTGTACTTTCCACTTTATGCATCCGATGAAGTGAGCTGTAGCTCACGAAAGCTTATGCTCAAATAAATTGGTTAGTCTCTAAGGTGCTACAAGTACTCCTTTTCTTTTTGCAAATACAGACTAACACGGCTGCTACTCTGAAACCTTTAAAAACAATGAAAAACTCTTTATTCTGCATCTTTTGGAACCTACACAAGGAGAGTCAGGTAGCCAATAGTCATTGGAGTTTTCTCTTCATCTGTCATCCTGTCCATGAACCCTTTATTCTGTGCCTTTCAGGGTGTATAATTTTAGTCTTTTAACAATATAATATGTCAGAGTTGATTAGGCTATATTGATGTTTGTATCACACCCACCTGTTCAAAATATTGTGACATATTCAATACCTTTGTAATTTACTGGTCCTTTCATTTGCACTCATTCATATGCACAACATCTGTTCGAAAGGGTTTGTCCTTCAGCTACAAAAGGTATTATACCGCCAGGTGTTCCGTATCACCCCTCTCACTCATCTGCCATGTAAACATTGTGACTATAATAATATATTCACAGATTAGATTAATAGATTATAATAACAATTAGAATAACCAGTCTAATAGGAATTGCTATAGAATTTGATGGTGTTCAGGGGTGACACTTTTAATTAGAACTAAACACTATTTATAGGTTAAACGAGGATGCATGTCATTTGGGGCCTGTTATGAAAACTTGGCCTGAGCAATAAATCCCACTGAAGTTATGGGAGTTCTTCCTGAATAACACCTGTAGGCCACAGCCTGCAGGTATCTGACCATGTCTGAATATTGTGGCCCATTTTAGGGCTGAATCTTGTTCACACTCAGGGCCAATCAGAGGGGGTGCCAGGAGGGCCATTTGGCCTGGGCCTCAAGCTCAAAGGGGGCCTCAAATTTAGACACTTGTTAATTTTTTGCATTTGATAAGCTTCACAACTTGTTTTTATGTGCATCCCTATTGGACCAAAATGTGACACACCCTCTCAGCTTAAAGCTGCAAATTTAAGCAAATAAGAGATGTGATTTGGTAAAAGACGTATTTTTTTTGTTAACTGATATAGATTTTGTCACATTAAAGAGTTAAAAATCTTCATAAATATTAAAAATATATCCGTTCTGATGGCAGAAGATTAGACCATGTGTCGTCATTCTTTATTTTTATTATGGCTAGGGGCCTCAAAAGCTGTAAGTGGCCCGGGTTTCTCTGGACCTCTGAGAGGGCCTGTTCACGCTGACTTCAGTCGGAGTTTTGTTAATGATACCAATGTAAGGAGGAACAGGTCCTTAGAAACCACAGTATTTTCTACTTGAAAAGGAATGAAACAAGAACGTTTGTTTGATATAATGCAGTTTTTACTATTTAGCAGGCAAACAGTTTCTCTTAGGTTTGCATCATAAACATCCTTTTGAACAACATGCTATCTCTTGTGGCTTCAATTATTTATCATTTATTTACTGCACAGGCTCTCCCTGCAATAAACAACCTCCAAAATAATATTCTAGCTACAGTTTACAGTGAACTACACTGTAGATAGCATGAACTGTAAGGGACATAATCATTTCCTGCATACTAACTCAGTGTGGAAAAGATTCTTTCCCTTATATGGGCAAGCAAAGATTGTTGTTCATTTTTTTTTTAAATTTTAATCTACAAAAGAACACTCTCACCTAATCCACTCATAATGCCATGTTTATTTTAGAATGACTTGAAAAAATACATCCTTGGGAACACTCCCCTAAGAATCTCCAGTAACTTAATTATACTTCAAGGACAGATCTAAAAACCCATGAACATATTTTTGATCCTTTCAGGAAAACATTCATATTACATAGTACACAAACAGTCCACTCTCTCCTTAAATTCTGGAAGGAACTATTTTTCAAAGGGTTATCACACAACTCTCTTGATTAGAGAGCATCTATAACTCCAAAAGTCATGAAGAAATATTATAAAAACAAGATCTATTTACTCCAAACCACACTGTAAAATTAATGCAGTGCCATTGCTTATCCCTTATCCACCCAGTTGACAAATCTGAACACACTCCAAGCCCAACTCCCTTAATGACAAATGTAGACCACACAGTTTACTGTTCAGTTCAGGTCACTGGGCTGGCTATGCCACTTATTAATTTTACAGCCTTAGACAAAGCTAGGAGCCCATTTTTATCTTATAACCATGTTAAATTATTTGAAACCCGCCTTTGAATGCAAACAAAGAGAAGCAATTCATAGATGAGTACAAAGGGGATTTATTTACTGAGAGGAACTGTCCATCAATTAAAGGGAGGCAAATGAAACACTGAGGAGAAAATGACATTCATGCAGCACTATGCCTATAGAATTTTAATAGACTTTTCCTAGGTAAGAAGTCACTATATGTCATACTTTACTCATTATTAACTGTGCTTATAAGTGCTATATTTTTATGCTATGTGGATATAGTTCAATATGTTGTTGCTCCCAACATTAGTGGAGCTGAATTATTGTTAATAACATTGAATTTTTATTATTAATTTCACTAGCATAAAGAAGGCCAGAATCAAAAGCCAGAAAGATGATGTCCATCCAGGTAATATAAATCAATGCTTTACCCAGTTTCTAGTTTACCTAGCTTGCTGTGAGCTGGACAGGTGAAGGGTTGAGGTTGGGGGACGGAGGAGGAACAGAAAGGTCATATACTAGATTTTCAGCATTCAACTTGAATTTCCTGGCTTCTGGGACACAGACAATGTTTTGGGTGAGCTGTGCAGGGATTTTGCACCAGGCTTTTTTGTTGATATCTGTGGTGGTTATGCAACTAATCCTTCCCCCACCCCATCAATAAATGCTGTCCTCAAAGCCACACACACACACACACACACTCTCTCTCTCTCTCTCTCTCTCTTGCATTGGTTACAATAGGAGCTCCATCTGAATAAAGACTGTGGCCCAGTGTACTACAAGTGTACCAGTCCCTGATATTAAAATTTACTTTTAACAAAGCAGCTGAATTTCCTTGGTTTTCAGTTTCATAAAAAGTGTTACTAAGGCACCAGTAACATATATCAGAAGAGATTAGACTCCAGTGTCTGCATCACTCTGCACCTGTTTGCAATCTTTTCCTGTATAATATCCACTGTTTGTGATTTATTGTTTCATTCATTCTGGGCTCAGTCTTGCAGAGTGTGAGAGCATCTTCTCCTTCCTCTGAAATTAATAGGAGCCGAGGGTGCACAGCATCTCTACAGACTGAGCTTGTACATATTAGTTCACACACACACAGCATTTGTGTGCTCATAATGCTTGTTCTTGCATTGCCATATAAAGTGTTTGTTTCTCAGTCTCCTCCATTTAAATATTACAAACTTAATAGCTTCAATTGTTAACGGCGAGTGACCCTACAAAAAGTCCTTTTTGTGCCGTGTGTGGCTGTTTAATTTATGACATAGTTTCCTCTGCACTGCACCCTTACGTTTCTGGAAAGTCTGTTTGTCTGTAGGGATAGCTGCCATTTTGTGTGGTAGAGCTGATGGGGTTATCTTGAAGAGAATGTACATGCTTGATGCTCTTTCCCAAAGACTTTACTTTTGTTCTTTCCTGTATTGTTGTTTCCCATAATCATGAATAAGTCATTCACAGATTACTTTATGATTGTGCTTTCTGTAGAAAAAAACAAGTGTGCACGCACACATACACACAAATACCTCAATACTTGCTTTCAGACCTGTAATTTTGTATTTGTACTCCACAATTTACATAGCACAAAATCCTCATGCAGAGTTGTGGTAACTGTATACGCTTACACCCCTCCTGCAACCTAAACTTAAATACATATGATAAGCAAATAATTTTTAAGTAGCCATTCTACAGTACCATGCTGAAACTGAGTCTGCAGTCCTTTTTCAAGCTGAACCCCCCATTGAAACCTCTAGGGTTGTGTAGTCAGGGGAGAATCTAGCCATCTGCTCTTCAAAAACAATCCAGAGAACTAGGAATGATTAGAGTCCATATATTTGCTAACATTTATTTTATTGTTTGCTGATATTTTGTAAAATGTATATGGACACTTCAAATCTAAATTACTGTAGGGATATGTGACAGCTCCTTTTAAAGAAAAAAATCTTCTTGCTCACGAAAGTATTGTTTGTTTCTTAAACCATAGCAAATTGCTATTTATAATAGACTATTGCAAATATGCCTTTCTTTAGATTACAGTTCATTTAGGATTGGTATCAGTCGAGTGAACATTTTCTGTTCTCTCAGTGGACTAAAGACAAGATATGAAATGAATAAAACTTTATCAATTCATCTTCAGATGCTTTTAGAAAGTATTAAAATGAAAAGAATAAAGGTCTACTAAGCTCATGTTTTTAGTCCACTTTGGCTATACTTTATCTCAAAGCAAAAAAGAGAGATGTATTGATGTGTCCTTAAGATCTACTCTTGGACAAAGCAGTTCTTGCACCTTTAAAGAGAGGAAACCTATTGGGAGAAAAGGAAGTGAAAATGCTTTTTTGCATTTCATCAGTGATTCTGTAAACATTTCATGTCTGCAACTGTTTTTCCTGGCATGAAGTTCATTGCCAGCGAGAGAGAAGGAGAACCACAGGCACCAAGGAGTTAACAAGCAAATAAAGCTTTTTAAAGAGCTGAAGGAAAAAATTTAAAAAGTCTTTTAAGTTATTTTCTCAATCCTTTCTGTTCCCTTGCAGTTCCACTGGTAGATGGGAGCAGAAACAGGCATCACTGGGCTAGAGTGAAAAGCTGGGGAAAGAAAACAAGGGGTTTTGTGGCATCCTCCACCAAGAATGCAGGTGGTCCTCTGCTGCATAGGGAGTAGAAAGCAACAGGGAAGCTAATATTATCTGGAGAATACTTTCTTGGAGTGAAAGCAGGTGTCCAAGTTAGAGTTGATGGAGCTTTGATTCCAGTGGGTTTTAGGGGAAGTTTCATAAGCAAGGGCCCTTGGATCCACAGGATGACTGTGAAGAGCTATACAAGTAACTCTTCCTTTATTTTGGTTTGCTGACAGTTTCCTCTCCCCCCCCCCCCCAAAAAAAAAAAAAGTGGGGGCGGGGGAGAGGATTGTTTCAGAGCAAACTAAACATTTCATTTGACTGGAAATGAAATGAATCCTTTTATGATTGAGCTTTTTAAGGGTTCTTAAATTATTTTTTAATAACGTCAAGCTGTCTGGAGTGGCTCACGAATGTGGGCTAGACTGTTACAAACCAACACACAAACCCCAAATTGGTTGTGTGTTTTTTAATTAGACTTCACAAACCAAGTTTCTGGTGTGAACTCCTCAAGAACTATGGCTTGATCTACACTAGGAACTTATGTTGATATAACTACATTGCTCAGGGGTGTGGAAAATCTGGTTATTCTGACCTAACTCCTGGTATAGACAGCACAATGTTGACGCGAGGGCTTCTCCCGTCGACACAACCACCGACTCTTGAGAAGGTGAAGTACCTATGCCGATGGGAGAAATGCTCCTGTTGGCATAGGTAGAGTCTTCACTACGCTCTACAGTGGCAAGGTGAAGTACTGGAAGTGTAGATAAGCCCTATAGCAGCCTTAACATGGAGTCAGAAACAGTCTCCTGGGGCACTCCAGTCTGTCTTGCCACCCAGGCAAGCCTGCCTAGTGCAACAATATTCAGGTTACTCCCAGTCTCAAAGGACCAGTTGCTTACCTCAGGTCAAATGCACACTAGATTTCTCACCAAAGACAATGCTTGCAGCCAGTCCTATAATAAACTAACTTAAGACATATTAACTAGGGAAAAGAGTTATTTACAAGGTTAAAGCAGATAAATATACATCACAAATGAGTTAGTCTTAGGTTTCAAAATTTAATAGAATGTTCTATAACGTGCAAGTTCTGTATGTCCCTTAGGACTAAGCCAAGCTAATAACCGGAGATCCCTTGCTTATACTTTGGCATGAGTTGGCATCTGGTCTGCCAGGGTCACAAACAAGGTTGATGGACATTTTGAAATTAAAAGTAATTGAAAAATTAAAATTAAAATTAAAAACATGTTTTGAAAACATTGGAAAAATAAATGTTTTTGGAATGTTTTTTCTGACTGAAAAAAGAATCTGGCAAATTTTAACACAGTTTTGCAAAATGTTTCACCCAATTCCCCGCCCCTGCAATTTTGCTTAGCTCCAGTTGTGAGGATAAAGATTGTGAGGTGCTTAAAAATTATGGTGATATGGAGCATATAAGTATCTTAGACAGAAAGTTTGAGTTAAGGCTGCCACAGTTTCCACAAAGGATGGCCTTTTGAGAATAGATTTCAGTAAGGCTACTAGCATAAGTAAGAGGAGCAAGATTCAGCCATGTATTTATTTAAAAAGGAAGAAATAATTCACTAGCGTGAATGGCTATTGTTAAGCAAAAATAGAGATGTTACTATTATCTTCATAATTTGGGTATCCTATTAACTGAAGTTAGATAAGCTATTTTCACAGTCTATCTTAACACCTACCCTGCAGAAACATGATGCAATTTACTGTATTAGATGGATTGGCATTTGTACCTTGTTTTCTTCTATGAGATCTTTCAACCTCAAGATTTTTAGTGGCCTTCAATAATATTGCCAAGTTTTGTTACAACAGAACTTTCATGAGGTACTTTAATTGTATTATTTTTTGTACTTTTTGTCTTAGGTACTATTATGATTTTGAGACATTATTACATTAAATATTAAAATACATTGAAAGTTTAGACATTCAGTGTCTGCATCTTGTATAAAAGCTCAGGAGATATGTAGAGGTAATGTTATTTTATGTGCTTTCAACTATGACAATTTTGTAAATATGTTAAAAAATTGTGCTTTATGATATGAGTTGCATTTGGCTGGAAGGTAGAGTGTGTGTGTGTGTGAGTACACGCAGAAGGAAGTCCTCTAAGCGGGAATATTTCTTAGAAAACCCTTCCAATTTTATATAGCCTTACTTGGTATGACCCAGTGTAATTGCACTGTTCTGGGTTAGGCCTGCTGATATCAGCAGTAACTCATGAGAGTGCTGCCTTTGCTTTGTTCTTCAGAAGTATTTGAATTTCAATTGCTTCTAATCAGAGGAGGTGAGACTTGAGCTCTGTACAGGAGGACAGGGCACATGGTCTGCTGCTGGAAATCATGTTGTTCTCAAATCCAAAGAAGCCTCTTGAGAAGTTGCATGATAACATGTCCGTGTTCTAATCAGCATCAGATTGATTGAATTGGCCTTGATCTACCTTAATGAATTCCTTGATTAAAGTCACAGTTGTAATGAATATAGTAGAGTATTTCACACCTTAATCTACATGCACAAAATATAGTCCTGATGTTTGTCTTTGAAAACATACTCACTTTGGTTGAAACTACTGCATCTAGAGAGCTGATAGGCATGGTGTGGAGCTGCTGCATAGCGGGGGGAGCACAGGGAGGCATTCTGCTTGGCAGAGGTACAACTCATGTCTTAGTTCATTTGACACATTGGGTATTATGTTCCTGATGCAACTTGTCCATGTCATTTTCGTAATCCTGAGGCACTTCTTTTTGTTTTTCAGCTGCTGATGAAGACTCCACATTTCATTCTCTTGGTAGTAAAACAACCCCTCATTCTGATATCATGCAGTCAGCACAAAGAACTGTCCTAATGGATTTGTCAGAATATGCTGGACCTGAAACGTTTCTACACTCTGTATAAGAATGGCTGTACTAGGTCAAACCCATGGCTCACCTAGCCCAGTATCGTCTTCCGACACTAGCCGATGCCAGATGCTTCAGAGGCAATGAACAGAACAGGGCAATTATTGAGTGATCCATCTCAGGACATCCTGTTCCAACATCTGGGAGTCAGACGTTTAAGACTATCCAGAATATGGGGTTGTATCCCTGGCCATCTTGGCTAACAGCCATTGATGGATCTATCCTGAATGGGAAATTAACATATTAAGTGTGAAAAGAAGGAACCCTTGTGTGATACAATTGCAAAGAAAAAGGCAATGGGACAGTCCAAATCCAATGGCTGTTGTTTTCTCCATGGTAGTTTATGCAGGGTAATGTTGGACTGAATTTTCTGTCTTTCTGTCTTAAGTTCCTTGGGCTTATATTAGAGCCAGTCAAAATTTTTCAAAGGATTTCTTTTCTTTTTTAAGTGGCCATTTAAAATGTTTTTTAAATCTTTTTTAATTTTCCATTTTTTACTGAAAAAAGAATAGGTTTCATTTTTCAGTGTTTCCTTTTCTCCCTTCATCTCACCTTTTTAGTGACAAAATGGGGGGGAAGAGGAGTAAAAAGGAAAAATTCCTAAAAACAAACATTTTTTAAAAAAAATTCTGTTCGAAAACTTCAAAATGCAAATATTTTAGATTCTTTAATTTTTTTCCAGAATATTTTATCTTTTTCACCCAGTTCTAGCTAAAGCCAAGGTGCCACACTGAGGACTTTTCCATTATCTCAGTTACAGATGAGCCCAATCTAGCTCATCAGTTCATATTCTCTTGAACTTTTGGGCTATTCAGGTCCAGGCAAGCCAATTATTGCAACTGAATCCTTGCTGTAAAGTGATTCAAGCCAAAATCCTCAATCTAAACATCTCTAAACATTGTGAAAGTTCAGATTTAAATTCAGATCTAAGCTTTGCAACTCAGATGCGTCTCCTGTTAATCCATTGTTGTTCTGGTCAGTTGACTCATAGTTTATGCTCTAACACTTGGTGGTTATTGATACCTGTAGTGTATAAAGTCAAACATATGTTATGTTGATAGCATACACACTGAGAAGTCATATAAAACATAAATAATCTTGCTGGAAGGTAGCAATGTAACACTTCTTTATTTCTTAGAATTCCAAACTCTAACACACAAGCATGCCAAATCAGAGAGAGACAAATCAGGCTGCTCCAAGAAACAACTTACTGTAGGCTGGTTCTCTGTAGACTAGGGGTCGGAAACTTTTCAGAAGTGATGTGCCAAATCTTCATTTATTCATTCTAATTTAAGGCTTTGCGTGCCAGTAATATATTTTAACATTTTTAGAAGGTCTCTTTCTATAAGTCTATAATATATAACTAAACTATTGTTGTATGTAAAGTAAATAAGTTTTTAAAATGTTTAAGAAGCTTCATTTAAAATGCAGAACCCCCCCGGACCGGTGGCCAGAACACAGGCAGCGTGAGTGCCACTGAAAATCAGCTCCCGAGCCGCCTTTGGCACGCGTGCCATAGGTTGCCTACCCCGCTGTAGACTAACTTTTGGTAAACCCCGTATATACATTTTGCTACTAAGCCCCCTATCCTTCAAGCTAGACCAGGAAAACCAGAGAAAAATTGAATGATAGTTTATAATTTTCATATAATTTTTAATACAGTACAACCTAGAGAAGATGTGCAGATGGTGTAGACCTAGTGCAGAATATGAATGATGATATTGTAGATGTATTTTCTCTAGCCAACTATTGAACTTACATTGAGCTGGATATTATTTTCTCTCTTTGTCAATGAGGTTTACAGTTTTTTTTTAAAAGTGCAGTATCCAGTACCAAAGTAGTCCATTTCCAGTTCATGAATATTTCTTCCATATATTGTAAATCATGGCTGACTGATTAGACAGCTGACATTAAATAATGAAAACCACCAGTTATATTAGTGATTTCTTCTGAAATTAAGACACACTGTTTGTTTTAACTGCAACTTATACATTTGTTATATTTTAATTAACCAACTCTCTGTATGCAATGTTGGCCTGGTGGCCAATGAGTGTGTTTTCTAGCAATGTATCCTTTATAAGAAGAGGTTTGATGGGTGTCTGAAGTTAGGAGCAGGAAAGCAGTAAACTAACAAGCGAGAACATCATGGTAAGGGTAAACTATAATATGTTCTAAAGGATGCTTTTGGCAAGGTTGTGATATACACTCAGCTGAAAACAACTCTCTGGCAGCTAGAAGTAAATTCAGATTGCAAGAACTGGATCCAGAATTATTGTGAACATTCAGTTGATTGAACACCTATATGCAGCAGGTAATTCAGTGTATATTTTTTCTTCCAGCACATCTCTAATATAAAACATGCAGCAATACCTCAAAGGACATACAAAAAGTCAGTCTTTTAGAAATGGTAGAGGAAAGAGAATGTTTTTTCCTCAGGTACTGAACTCCACATTAATTTTGTATCACTGCTTGGGGTACAGTGAAATGTTTATCCTTTGATGCTGAGGGACAAGGGACTTTTACCATCAAAGTATACAGCCACTTTTCATCACTAGCCAGCTCAATGTAGAACAGGAGCTTTTTTGACCTTGCTGAAAATAAATACCACAGGTGTGAGTGCTCTGCCATATAAACACTGTTTTTTCAGACACTGACTGCATAGTAAAAGCGTATCACCGCAGCCAGTCTTTGCTAAATGCAGAGCTATGGGGAAAAGAAAAAAAAATAGAATCAAAGAACCCATTCTCTTTGACCAGTTTAATTCTCATTGCACACAAATATAGGTCAGGAGTAACTTGATTTTTGTTCAATGGAATTACACCAATGTAAAATCATTCTGATGGGATTTAGGCCCAAGTAGATCTAGTGGGTGCTTACAGACCTCTTTCGCTGCATTACCATAGAAATGAGAGGTGCTTTCAGAGAGACACCACAAAGTAAAGACTTTCCGCTTGTCTACACTGCCAGGCAGTTTGGCCGTTGGGGGTGTGAACAGCAGTGTGCACCAAAGTTCTGTGCTGTGACTCCCCCCGACATGGGCACCGCAGACGCTAACTAAAAGGTTGCTAGTTTACATTAATGCAATCCTGGCCAAAGAGGATTGCATTAGTGCAAACTAGAAACCTTTTGGTTTGCATCCACAATGGGGAGTCACAGTGCACAACTTGGGTGCACACTGCTGTGCACACTCCTGAAGTCTGAACTGCAGGGTAGAATGGACAAGCCTGTAATGTGGCTGTTAGCTAGGCAGAATGCACACAGTAAGCATTGCTCTCAGGCTCAGCATGCTGTTATAACTTCTAACATCACCCTGGTATGGAATTTTCCTCTGCTTTTGCTATACAATGATTTCCAACAGTGAGTAGGTGCAGATGATTCCTAGGTATCTGATGGGCTCCCTTCCAAGTATTCTGCTCTCTTGCAGAGGCTAGGAATATTTAAGCTAGAAAGTGCAGATATCTATGGCTTAGTTCAGCGACCTTTTAATACCTTGGGCAGTGTCATGGAATGAGTAGGATGTGTTGGCACTCTCCTCCCCTATAATGTTGTGGCATTTTATCTTCTGTTAACAGAATTTAAGAAAAAACTCTGTCTTGTTAAATGAAAATCATCCTTGATGTTGTTGGTGTTCTGTAAAGGATTGATGTATTTTCTAGAATTAATCTTATTTTGTTTTAACTATGGTTGATCATAAATGTAAACAACCAAATTAGGCTTAGCTGAGTTACGTACTCAGTACTTACAGCTAACAGAACACCAAGGAAGCACAGTATGTGACAGTGGTAGATATTTTTGCTCAGTCCCTGTTTATATGAAATAACTAGCAAGAATGCTACAGAATGTTTACTATTTGAATTGAGGTGAGAGATTTTTTTATGGCAAAGCATACAGTCACTTTTTATCATCAGCCAAGCGCAAAGCTGAATTAAAGGAGTTTTTTGACCTTGTCGAAAATAAATAGGTGGAAGCGCTCCAACAAACAAAGATTTGCCATCTTTCCAATCACTGTTTGTATAATGCACTGTTGGTCTGTCTAAAAGTCATATTACCGATGTCAGCAAGAAAACACATTCTAACTGGAGGAAAACAGGAAAAATGAAGTGTGTTAAGGGTTCTATTATGCATTTGCCCTCCTGTGTATTGCTGTTGAAATAGGTTTTACAAACATTATATTTTTCTGATCTAATTTTATCCTTAAGATGACAAATGATCTCTGCCATCAGTACAAACCCATGAATAGCTTAAGGAAGCAGTTGATTTTAAGAATGGGTGGTATGCTATTTGAGAATTTGAACAAGGTACTTGAAAAACTAATTACACTGCCTTGGATATTAAAGTAATAGAAAGTTGGAAACATTTCTCTCACTTTTTTAACTTAAAAATTTAGAAGTTTTTCAAGTTTTAAGAACGAACTCCCTTTTATCTGTGGCTTTAAAGTGTAAAAGGTCGAAATTGGAGTAGAAAAAATAATTTTAACTCATAAAATGCACACAAGAAAAGTTACCAGTAGACCCTATCAATATTGCTCACATGGGACTTTTTTTTCCACTATGATGGAAATGTGGATATAATAAGAAAGATGAGTGCTTACAATGAGAAGATTTGTCACCAGGAAGAGCTCAGTGGAAATCTGGTACATGCAATGACGGAGTTCTGCTTCTGACACATTGGCTAGTAGACAAATATTGAAGTCACAACCAAATGAATTTTTACTGTCACTTGTAATCTATCCACAATGCATTCTAAACGTAAGTATCCTTTAAAAATGACTGGGAGAAGGCTTTGCATAGGGAAATAGGACTCATGTTAATAAAAGACCGCAAGCCCTGCAACCAGAGCTGGTCTGGTTCTGATGGAAAACCAATGCAGTTGAAATCTAAACATCTTCCAAAAATGTGTTGATTTCAACAACAACAAAATCTGGGGGGGGAACCCCTGAACAAAATGTTTCAATACTCTTTTAAATGACTTTTGTTTCATTTTTTAAAAA
Organism: Chelonia mydas; assembly: GCF_015237465.2. Taxonomy (NCBI): domain Eukaryota; kingdom Metazoa; phylum Chordata; order Testudines; family Cheloniidae; genus Chelonia; species Chelonia mydas. The sequence goes on from NC_057850.1 coordinate 158,245,576, forward strand.
AATAATATATCTTGTATACATATAAATTTTTTAAAAAAAATCTAAATCAGAACAAAATATTTAGATTTTATTGAAACAAAACATTTCAATTGACACCAACATTTTTGTGCCAGAATTTTGTGTTTTTTTTCAATATTTGTTTTTAATTTGTTCTATTTCGGAATGGGAAAAAAATTGAAATAATGGAATTTCCTTCAAATAGAAAATCCATTTCCCATACAGTTCTACCTGCACATCTTTCCTGACTTGAATAGTTGAACGTTCATTGATCATCCAAATAATGCTACTGAAACCATTGAAATGACTCGTGTATCCAAAGGGTTGTAGAAATTTGGGACTTCCTTATTTAGAAGGCAGAGATCATCAAACCACTATATTATTGGCTAGTTTTATAAATATGACAAATTATTATGAGAGTCTTCTGTGTTTGAGCTCCTTCATACAGGAATGTTAAATTCTGGATCTAGAGTGTACACATACACAGCCAAGTTATCAGGGAATTGCTCATCTTGTAGAGAATCATTTGGACATCTATCTTCATGGAACTCTAAGTCATAGCTTGGAAAAATACAAAACATATGCATATTCCTGTGGATCAGTGTTCTGGATTCACACAGGTATTTTTACCACCTCTGTGGCTACTGTTGGAATTTTATTTCCCTTAGAAAAAGCTGAGGAAATGCCTGAAAGTTTACTAGTTAAGAGAAAAACAAATGTAATAAGCTTTCTTCAAATTCTAAAGGCCTCCTCATTCCCCTCCCCATCCTCTACCCACTCGCCGTCAGTGGAAATTTTACACCCTTTCAAGCAGGGGCTTTTTTGCTTTTCAATTTTACTCATTTCTGTGTTTCATTTGTGACTCCTGCTGCTTTAAATGGCTCCCTGTGAAGCTGGCAAACTCCTGTGGTGCAAGCAGCATTACATATCCCATAAGTGCTCTTGCACCTACAAAGTAATAATGTTTCATGAAATGTCTTGAGATCCATTTTTGGGCTTAGTACAGCATATGGAATGGCATACATGAATACTGAGAACACTGAGTCAAATAAGCTTGAAAGAAAGCCATAGTAAGATCTTCTGGGATATTAAGGAGAAAATATGGAACATCTCTCACAGTTCTGGCAAATAGCAATAATATGTTACAGAATGCTGATGATTATCTTACAGCACCTTGCATCTCACAGGATACCAAAGCACTTTAGAAGCATCACAAGCTAGTAACAACCATTTTATATGATTATGTCTAAGAATTTAACAAATTTTTGTTTTAGTTACATTATGGACCAATTTTTCTGTTGGTTTAAATTGGTGCAACTCCATTGATGTCAATGGTGCTCCATCAGAGAATTTGACCTATATTTCTGTAAGATCCATACAAAATCAATTAATCAGTAATGTGGAGACTCACTCTACTCCATATTTCTGGAGTGGTTTGAGGCAGATTATATATATTTCATAGATGTTTTAAGGTAAGTTATACAGGTTATAATGAAAATGTATAGTTCTCAGTTGACATCATATATATAGCAAACCACACAAAGTGGTTAGCCATTCTGTGCATTGCAGCTATAACGATACAGAATATATCAATTATAAAGTACAGATCAGTATTATAGGGGATATGATGAATACAGATGAAGACACATAAGGCCATTAAATGAAATCTTCTGAGGATTGGGGCCACTCATCTGGGAACAATACTGACACTCTTTCCTTAGTAGTCGTGACAGATGAACAGATACAGTTCTCTTGGATTTACACAATAAGCCTATATGCAAAGCACAGGGAAATCAGCTGGATGAAATATCTTACAGCCAAAGTTATGAGACTCTGAAGAGCATATGAATTGTGTATGCAGCTGGTGATCTATTTTTTTTAGGAGCTAGGTGACCAAATAATCTTCGTACTGTTTTCTTAGAGTACAGATTTTCTCCACAGAATTTCTTGATAGCCACAGCATCAGTAATGGGGAGGGCTTTTTTTCCCAAAAAGAGCAGGCCAGAACCGCAGATGGATAAACAGAGAAGTGTGGAAGCTTAGATTCTTTTTTTCAAATTTCATGCTTGGTCCAATTACAATTGAAACTAGGGACATGTCCTCCATATGTGATGACATTTAGATAGTTTGAATCTATTTACCAAAATGTGGAATGTGGCCAGGAGCTTGAGGTTAGTGTCTCTGTGAAAAATGCCATAGGATTGTTGATTTGACTGCTCATGCTCATGTGTAACATGCCACTGTGATCTGTATGGGGAGGCAAGAGAGAAGATGAAAATAGAAACCAAGGATACAGATCCTTGAGAGTTTTGGGGTGCCTGACTCCCACTGAAATCAAAAGCTAGACTTGCATTAATGGCTCAACATTGGGGGGAGGGAGGGAAATCAAGTGTCATGAATGATGCAGAATTTCACCCTTGCCATTTCATCACAATCTGGTTTGAAGTTAACAGAACAAGCTCTTGGGACATGAGTCTTGGAGCTTGTGTTAATCGAGTATATAGTTGACACACTTCACAATGAACAGTGCCTCTAAATTTTTCTACTTTGTCTATGTAAAAAAAAAAAAAGGGCGCTAAATTGTGCTACCTTTATTCATATTGGGTGTACTTCACTTAGCAGATGAATTCACTGGATTCAAAGGGCCTGTCTGCAAAATAAGGTACTGGTCAATGAGGATAAGGGTGGCACAATCTGGCTCTTTCAGAGCAGGATCTGGTATGAATAATTTCAGTTTAATTGGAAACAAGTTTTGAATGAAATATTTTGCCATTGGTATCTAGCATATAATCATAGAATATCAGGCCTGAAAGGGACCTCAGGAGGTTATCTAGTCCAACCACCTGCTCAAAGCAGGACCAATCCCCAATTTTTGTCCCAGATCACTAAATGGCCCCTGAAAGCATTGAACTCACAACCCTTGGTTTAGCAGGCCAATGCTCAAACCACTGAGCTATCCTTCCCCCCCTTAGCTCTGGACTCTAAGAGCTTTATCCCTTTCCTCACCCCTGCAATAGTCTTACCCCAAGAGTACATTTTGGTTTTGCCCACCCATAGATACATTTTATTATTATTATTATTATTATTTATTTTTTGTAAATGGAGCCCCAGGGCAGGACAGCAGCAGCCTCACATTCTGATGATACAGCATTATAAGGTATGTGCAACTCCTCACTTAATAATGCTTCTCCTTTCCAATTTGCATTTGCACAGGACAAAATCCTTTTCTAGAAAGATTTTCACTGTACATTTTAGAGTGATCTCATCTTTTTTTGGGTGGGGATGGGAGGGAGAAAAGTAAAGTTAAATCAATCAAGTTGCTGACATTTCAGCTTCTGAAAGAAACATGCACTGATGAGTGGATTTTGATATTGCAATCCCAGTAGGACTTTACACCTTGTAAATATTTCAGTTTAACAGGTATAAAAAAGGGAATCCTATTCTTCTCTGCAGAACAAAACTGTCTCTCGTGTTTTAGAAGCCGGTTTGATCTCTTTATTCTGCACATAAAATGAGAGTCTAAGGAATACTAACTGTTCCCAGATGCAGCTGTTTCCCTGACCTGGCATTGGGCAGGAGAACACCAATGCACTCAGAATCTGTTTTTAACTCTTTAGAGTCCGGTTACTACTTTTTCCTGTGAGGTTTGGAACAAACTTTCTTTCTCACTTCATTAGGGTCTCCTAACATAAAGCACATAAATTTTCCATCATGCATCTGTGGTCAAATCTGGATTGGGACAAGGTTCAAATTCATCCCACAGAAGTCAGCAATAAGACCTCCTGCTCCTAGCTCTTCAAGGGTGCCTTGTAGTTCTTCTGACTACATTCATTGCCTCCTGACCCCTCTTCCTATACTCTGTCATAAATATAAAGGGAAGGGTAAACACCTTTAAAATCCCTCCTGACCAGAGGAAAAACCCTTTCACCTGTAAAGGGTTAAGAAGCTAGGATAACCTCGCTGGCACCTGACCACAATGATGAATGAGGAGACAAGATACTTTCAAAAGCTGGGGGGAGGGAGAAACAAAGCCTCTCTCTCTGTCTGTATGATGCTTTTGCTGGGGACAGAACAGGAATGGAGTCTTAGAACTTAGTAAGTAATCTAGCTAGATATGCATTAGATTCTGTTTTCTTTAAATGGCTGAGAAAATAAGCTGTGCTAAATGGAATGGATATTCCTTTTTTTGTGTCTTTTGGTGACTTAAGTTTTTGCCTAGAGGGATTCTCTGTTTTGAATCTGATTACCCTGTAAGGTATTTACCATCCTGATTTTACAGAGGAGATTCTTTTTAATTTTTCTTCTATTAAAATTCTTCTTTTAAGAACTTGATTGCTTTTTTCATTGTTCTTGAGATCCAAGGGTTTGGGTCTGTGGTCACCTATGCAAATTGGTGAGGATTTTTATCAAACCTTCCCAGGAAAGTGGGTGTAGGGTTTGGGAGGATTTTGGGGAAAAGACGTTTCCAAGCGGGCTCTTTCCCGGTTATATATCTGTTAGACGTTTGGTGGTGACAGCAATAAAGTACAAGGGCAAAAGGTAAAATAGTTTGTACCTTGGGGAAGTTTTAACCTAAGCTGGTAAAAATAAGCTTAGGGGGTTTTCATGCAGGTCCCCACATCTATACCCTAGAGTTCAGAATGGGGAAGGAAACTTGACGTCCATTCCACAGAAAAATCATCAGTCCGGAGTCCAACAAGTGATTTGATTGACCCCAGAGAACTTCAGACTCAATGTAGAAAAAGGATGAGGGCCACACAGTTACACAGAACAACAGAAAATGAATAAAAGTAAAACAGAGCATATAGAACAGCAATTCTTAAAATCACCTTAACTTCAAACAGGTATTAAAAATACATCTCTGAGATCCCTAATAAATCTGCCAGGAGACAAGAGATTATATTTCTAAGGTAAAAATACAAAAAAGAGGGGAACACCTATCAAAACAAAAGCCTGAACTCTTTCAATACCTCTTTATACACCAGCCAAATGGGGTGGCGAGGGGAGGGCAAAAATTTCACTTACAAATTATTTTCAAGTCACCTTTAACCGTAATAATATTACAATGTGCGAGTTGAGACATAAGACAGAAAGACATGTTCATTTTAAAAGCTGCAATAGGGCCATTAGCTGGAAAGGATGTGTCATGCCTTACAATAAAAGTCAAATACTTCACTACTAAACCTATCACCAAATGACAAAGCACACACATCAAACCACAATCCACATCAGAAATTCTATATCAGTTGTACTACTGTGGCTCCCTCACAATACTAATTATAAAAATGCCAGGGACAAGAAGTGCCATTCACTACTTATCATGACCATATTATGTTGATACAAGTGTGTTGACTTCAGGGGCACTACACTGATGAGGTAGAGCTGGAATAATGCATTGGAGAATCAAGTCTTATGTGTCCAACTAAATCTCCAGTCACCGAATGATTCAACTATTCTCACTGGGTACTTGGTCAAGGTAAAATGAAAAACAAAGCAACAAAACCTGAACCCATCTTTGGCTGTCAAACCATCATAGTGACTCTCTTACTGTCCTTAGGTCACTGACTGAAGCAGCCACTCCCAGCCCAGCTCTTCCCATCTGTGTTCTTACCCTCTGTGTTCTAGCTCTTAAACTTCCCTGTTGTAACACAATCCAGCCTCAAAACAAGCTATGCTACAGACAGCACCAACATCCCAAACTCTGCCAGCTGCTCCTCCAGAAGCCACACTGCTCATTCTTATTATTCAACCAACTACTGGTATAGATCTCTCTGCCACTCTGGTCTTCACTGGCATCTCTCTGCTCCATTACAGTTTCATCTTCAGCTCCCACTTAGCACCCTAGAAAAGCAGAGAAGACCACACAGTGTTCCACATGCTACTGATAACATACTCCATTAACTGCCACCAGTCTTTGCTCAGTCTTTGCTGGTTCAATGAGGTGCAGGCATCAGAATCCATGCTTCACCATGATAGTCTATGTATAATCTCCAGTAATCAATACACAACATTTGTTGGAGAATATTAGAAGGTGACCAGATAATTTTAAAAATGTAAAATCATGAACAAAATTAAAAACAAATAACCCCACAAACTACTTGGAGCTCCAGTGTAGTTATTTTGCTATCACAGGAAATTGCCTGTGGCTTAACTGATGTATCAAATGTGTCTTTAGTCATTTAAAAGTAGTGTCAGAATATGTGTGATATAAGCCTTCGTAATGCAACAGTGTATTTATTTTGCAGCAGTTATGAGGCAATATACCATCCCAATTACTTTCCCAGAAATTAGGCTCTTTGAACAGGCAAATTATAGAGTTCTTTCATTGTTGTATCATGGGTCGCTTATCGGTATTACATGTCTTTAAAGAAACAATTGTTAAAACAGTCATCAAAATTTGTCTGAAAATCTGACAGTTTCAATAATTCAGCAGATTTTAACATTGTTATTTGCAAAGGCTGTGATTCACTATAAAGCATTAGAGAATGAAGAAAGGATTAAATTATTTTAAAACACACCAAGATTTTGAAAGGGATATGAAAGACTTCATGCTTTAGAGCATTAGAAAAGGAAGAAATTAGCCTGTTGGTGGGTTATTTAATAACAAAAGGATTTTTTTACCTCTTCCTCTGAAGAATCTGGGTACTGCTGGTACCAGAACACCAGACTAGATAGACCATTGGTTGGGGTTTTTTTTGGTAGAGGAATTACTCAAATGTTACAATAAAAATATAGTATCTCAAACATCTATAAATTGTGTGTAGCTGCAATTGACTGTCCTGCCGGTAGGTTGTGAGACAGAGCTTGCTTAATTTAAGATATACAATATAATCTCATTTTGTTTCTCATTTTGCCTAAATCAGACAAACAAAGTTTGTTTGCAGTCGCCATACCATCTGGCCATGTCTGGAATTCCAGCTTTGAAGAGACTTGGTTTGATACGGCAGCTGCTTTTCCAAGAGGAGATGTCATACAAGCAGCTTGAGATGTGAATCTGGACAGAGAACTCTATTACTATATTTGTACTATTTCCTGTGTAGTCTTGGAAACCTGTAGATAATTTAAGTGAAAAATAGTTCGGAGAACTACTGAGAGCTCAGTCTATAGCCTTCTCTGTAAGGAAATATTATTACCTTAATTCATCCCTCAGGTGCACCAGCTTCCTACACTGTCAGGTGAACAGTGTGACCACGCAAGGCACTCACAACACCGAGAGCCAGCACATGCTCAAAAATGAGCAGTGCTAGTTGGCATATACAGGGGAACTGAGAGAAGCACTGATTCAGCACATTTCCCAGGCAGTCTAGAACCCAACACCCCTGGAGGACGAGCTTCAGTTCCTGTGTAGCTTGTTGTCCCCTGGGAAAAATCTCTCTCAGCGCATTGCACCATAGGGCAGGACAAGTAATGAAGCCCTTTGTATGGACACACTCAGTGGAGTCCTGTCTCTTCTATAGCTTGTGAAGAACACAATGCCTGTGATTGAGGGTATGTCTGCACTACAAAATTAGGTTGAATTTATAGAAGTCGATTTTTAGAAAGCTATTTTATACAGTCGATTGTTTGTGTCCCCACTAAGTGCATTAAGTCGGTGGAGTGTATCCACAGTACCGTGGCTAGCGTCGACTTTCGGAGCATTGCACTGTGGGAAGCTATCCCACAACTCCCACAGTCTCTGCTGCCCCTTGGAATTCTGGGTTAAGCTCCCAATGCCTGATGGGGGCAAAAACATTGTAATGGGTGGTTTTGGGTACATGTCATCAGTTGCCTCTCCCTCCGTGAAAGCAACGGCAGACAATCAGGTCAGACTAGATGATCATAATGGTCCATTCTGACCTAAATATCTATGAATCTATGAATCGTTTTGCACCTTTTTTTCCATGCGGGCACCATACTGCTTTCAGCAGATGCTGCAGTAGGACTGCTAACCGTTGTCATCGACCCACGGCTTCCGCTGCCACTCTGCTCTCCTGCTCTTGTCTCGATAGTGAATTTCTCCATGTTGTCTCTCATGGGCTCCCGCGTCCACTGCAACTCTGCTTTCCTGCTCTCATGAATCCACCTCACAGGTCGTCAGCCACTGGTTCCGCTGCCAGGCTACTCTCCTGGTGGTCTCTCAGGGCCTCTTCTGCTGCAACTCTGCGCTGCTGCTCTTGTCTCACCATAACAAAGCAAGCATGCAGCCCGTTCAGCTGTTGTGTCCTGGCAGCAGATGATGCAGTAGGTCTGCAAACCATCGTCATTGAACGACCGCTTCCGCGGCCCCTCTGCTCTCCTGCAGACACTATATCACAGCAAGCATGGAGCCTGCTCAGAACACTGCGGCAGTTATGAGCATTGTAAACACCTTGCCCGTTATCCTGCAGTATATGCAGAAGTCGAACCTGCAAAAGCAAGCAAGGAGGCGATGGCAGCGCGGTGATGAGACTGATGAGGACATGGACACAGACTTCTCTCAAAGCACGGGCCCCGGCAATTTGGCCTTCCTGGGGGCAATGCGGCAGGCTCATGCCATGGAACGCCGATTCTGGGCCCGGGAAACAAGCACAGAGTGGTGGGATCGCATAGTGTTGCAGGTTTGGGATGATTCCCAGTGGCTGCAAAATTTTCACATGCGTAAGGGCACTTTCATGGAACTTCGTGACTTGCTTTCCCCTGCCCTGAAGCACAAGAATACCAAGATGAGAGCAGCCCTCACAATTCACAAGCGAATGGTGATAGCCCCCTGGAAGCTTGCAATGCCAGACAGCTACCAGTCCGTGGGGAATCAATTTGGAGTGGGCAAGTCTACTGTGGGGGCTGCTGTGATCCAAGTATCCAGCGCAATCACTGAGCTGCTGCTGTCAAGGGTAGTGACTCTGGGAAATGTGCAGGTTATAGTGGATGAGCTTTGTTGCAATGGGATTCCCTAACTGTTGTGGGGCTATAGCTGGAACGCTATCCCTATTTTGGGACCGGACCTCCAAGGCAGCCAGTACATAAACCTCTAGGGGTACTTTTCAATGGTGTTGCAAACAGTGGTGGATCACAAGGGATGTTTCACCAACATCAACGTGGGATGGCCAGGAAAGGTACATGATGCTCACATCTTCAGGAACTCTGGTCTGTATGAGCAGTTGCAGCAAGGAACTTACTTTCCAGACCAGAAAATAGCCATTGGGGATGTTGAAATGCCTATAGTTATCCTTGGGACACAGCTTACCCCTTAATGCCATGGTTCACGAAGCCATACGCAGGCACCCTGGACAGCAGTCAGGAGCTGTTCAACTATAGGCTGAGCAAGTGCAGAATGGTGATAGAATGTGCATTTGGATGTTTAAAAGCACTCTGGCACAGTTTACTGACTTGGTTAGACCTCAGCAAAACCAGTATTCCCACTGTTATTACTGCTTGCTGTGTGCTCCACAATATTTGTGAGAGTAATGGGGAGACATTTATGGCAGGGGTGGGAAGTTGAGGCAAATCACCTGGCCACTGATTATGTGCAGCCAGACACCAGGGTGGTTAGAAGAGAACAGCAGGGCGCACTGCACATCAGAGAAGCTTTGAAAACCAGTTTCATGACTGGCCAGGCTATGGTGTGAAAGTTCTGTTTGTTTCTCCTTGATGAAACCCCCCGCCAGTTGGTTCACTCTACTTCCCTGTAAGCCAACCACCCTGTGCTCCCCCCTTCGATCACCGCTTGCACAGGCAATAAAGTCATTGTTGTTTCAAATTCATGCATTATTTATTAATTCATCACACAAATAGGGGGATAACTGCCAAGGTAGCCTGGGAGGGGTCGGGGAGGAGGGAAGCACAAGGCCACGCTGCACTTCAAAACTTACTGAATGCCAGCTTTCTATTGCTTGGGCAGTCCTCTGGGGTGGAGTGATTGGGTGCCTGGACCTCCTCCCTCCCCCCCACCACATTATTGGGAGTTTGGGTGAGGAGGCTATGGAACTTGGGGAGGAGGGCGGTTGATTACACAGGGGCTGCAGTGGTGGTCTGTGCCTTTCCTGCACCTCAGCCATTCGCCAGACCATATCAGTTTGATCCTCCAGTAGCCTCAACATTGTATCCTGCCTCCTCTCATCATGCTGCCGCCACCTTTACTCTTGATCCCTCCACCTCTTCTGTTGCTCCCGCCACCTGTCCTCTCGTGCATCCCTCCTTTCCTCACGTTCATTTTGTGCTTTCCCGGACTCTGCCATTGTCTGCCTCCACGCATTCTGCTGGGCTCTTTCAGTTTGGGTGGACTGCATGAGCTCAGAGAACATTCATTGTGAGTGCGTTTTTTTCTCCTTCTTATCTGCACTAGCCTCTGCCATGGAGATGCTAGTTGCAACTTTGAAACATTTGCAGCTTTGGGAGGAAAAAAAGGGAGATTAAAATTTGAAAAAGACACATTGGCCATTTAAAAGGAGGGGCTGATGTTTTTGGGTTAACGTGCAGCACAAACCCAGCTACCCCCCCCCCCCCACAATTCTCTGGGATGATTGCTTCACCTCTCCCCCCATGGCGTGGCTAACAGTGAGGATGATTTCTTTTCAGTCACAGACAAACAGCCGAGCAGGAACGGCCACCTCTGAATATCCCCTGTATAAAATTCCCCTATTTCAACCAGGTGACCACGAATTATATCACTCTCCTGAGGATAACACAGAGAGATAAAGAACGCATGTTGCTTGAATGCCAGCAAACACTGGGACCACACGCTGACATGCTTTCTTATGCAATGATTCCAGACTATGTGCTACTGGCCTGCTGTGGTAAAGCATACTACCATGGAGGATGCAGTAAGGCTGCCCTCCCCAGAAAGCTTTTGCAAAGGCTTTGGAAGTACCTTCAGGACAGCTTCATTGATGTCCCTGGAGGATTTCCGCCCCATCCCCAGACACATTAACAGATTTTTCCAGTAGTTGGACTGGCTGCAAATGCATCCCAAGTCTTCAGGGCAAAGGAATCATTAAACACACTTGCTTTTAAACCGTGTATTATATTTAGAAAGGTACACTCACCAGAGCTGCCTTCTCCGCCTTCAAGGTCCAGGAGCCCGGGTTGGGAGGTTTGGGAGGGTATTGGATCCAGGGTGATAAACAGTTCCTGGCTGTCGGGGAGAATGGTTTTTCCACTTCCGTGGTGTGCCTCCCCCTCCTAATCATCTTCCCAAAATCCTCATCCCTGTTGCGTGAGAATTCCCCTTGCAGGAGTCCATGTTCAGGGATTGGGCAGTGGTAGGGGCACCCCCTAGAATTGCATGTAGCTCATCATAGAAGTGGCATGTCTGGGGCTCTGACCCCGAGTGGGCGTTTGCCTCTTGGGTTTTTTGGTAGGCTTTCCTAAGCTCCTTAAGTTTCATGTGGCACTGTGGCGGGTCCCTGTGATAGCTTCTGTCCTTCTTGCCCTTGGAGATTTTTTCAAATATTTTGGCATTTGGTCTTTTGGAATGGAGTTCTGATAGCACGGATTCGTCTCCCCATACAGCGATTCGATCCAGTATCTCCTGCTCGGTCCGTGCTGGAGCTCTTTTGCAATTCTGGGACTCCATGGTCACCTCTGCTGATGAGATCTGCACGGTCACCTGTGCTGATCAGTTTGCCACACTGGCCAAACAGGAAATGAAATTCAAAAGTTTGCGGGGCTTCTCCTGTCTACCTGGCCAGTGCATCCGAGTTCAGAGTGCTGTTCAGAGCAATCACAATGGAGCACTGTGGGATAGCTCCTGGAGGCCAATACTGTCGAATTGCGTCCACACTAACCCAGATTCGACCCAGTGATGTCAATTTCAGCACTAACCCCCTCATCGCGGAGGAGTACAGAAATCGATTTTAAGAGCCCATTAAGTTGACAAAAATGGCTTTGTTGTGTGGACGGGTGCAGGGTTAAATCGATCTAATGCTGCTAAATTCAACCTAAACTCGTAGTGTAGACCAGGGCTGAAACTCATTGCTTCCTGCCTAAAGGTAGTGAATTGCATCTCTTCCATCATCCCTCCATAACCAGCACGTAACATTTACCAGTGATTTCACTCACTTGAGCTTGAGGTGTGCTTTTTTTCCATTGTCAGTGTCTTAATATCATGCACATTCTATAGTTTGTCTGCCTGCTATGGTCCTCTTGTAACACACTGATCTTGGTCTTTCTGACAGAGAGAGAAAGAGAAAGAAAGAGAACTCTTTTAACTGTTTGCCATTCAAATGTGGGCTTTTTCTTTTACTAAAAGTAGACACGTAAATTGGTGCAAATAATTTTGAGGGTGTTCATAGAGGATTATGTGCTATTCTACACACACGTTTTATTGTTTTTGCTCTTACAATAAAAGGCAGCTTATCCTTTCCAGAGAACCTGATGAACAGCATGCACACTCTTTCTAGTCTCTCAGCGCAAATTAGGAAACCATTTTCCGTGCTCCAATATAAGGACTACCCAATCATTTCCACCTGTGCTTTCTCAGAATCTTTGAGTGGCTCAGCTAGTCTTTCACATCGAAAGCATAGATGTGTCACTACCCAGAACACTCTTTCAACTTGCAGTTATTTCATAGCACAGCTGGTGTTTGAGCTTTGGGATTGTGCAAATTGGAGGGCTTTCTTCAGTTCTAGCCTCTGTGGACCAAACACTGCCCAAATGCAAGTCCATTTACTTCAATGGGGGTGTATGAGAGGAGAATATGGGTTATGTATTTGGGTGTTTCTCCTGGAAGGCAAATATAACTCAGGGACTGAGTCTGCCACACTTAACTCTGGCTTAGTGATTCCCGACTCTACATGTAGTCCCAATTATTTGGAGAGGGAAAGGTATGAGTAAACATGAATCAAGAGGACAGAATAGGGCCCTGAGTTATTCAAGCCAAATTTTTCAAACACAGCTGCCTAAAGTTAGGTTTTCAAATCGATATTCCGGTCTGATTTTCATAGGTGATGATCACTCTCAAATCTCATTGAAGCCAATGAGAGCTGCAGGTCCTCAGCACCTTTGAAAATCAGGGCACTTCTATTTAGGTGCATTAGAGCAGGAAATAGCTGCTGGGTCTTGCAGGTAAATGCACTAACAAGTATGCTATAGAGTACTCAACTCTCTCTGGCCTGATAGATACTTAAGTATTTCATACAAAGTGGAACAGGAGTGATTGAGACCCACCCCAATGCCTAGAGCACTCACTTGGGAGAGAGGAGACCTGGGTTCAAGTTCCTCCTCCAAATCAAGAAGAGTGTGAAGTTGAACAGAGGTCTCCAACATCATGAGTGAGCACGCTAGCCATTAGGTAACTTTATAGGGTATACATTTTCTTTCTCTCTCTCTCTCTTTTGGTAAGAAAGGGCTAACCTGGCTTAGGTGCTTAACTCCAGGAGAGGGTTTATGACTGAATCCTTGGTGCAGTTAGGTGCCTAAGGCCATGTCTACACTAGAGACCTTACTGTGGCACAGCTGTACTGATGCAGCTGCTCCGCTGTAAGGTCTCCTGTGTAGCCGCTCTATGCTGACGGGAGAGAGCTCTCCCATTGGCATAATTAAATCACCCCCAATGAGCAGCAGTAGCTGTGTCAGCAGAAGAGCATCTCCCACCAACATAGTGCTGTCCACACTGGGGCTTTTGTCAGTGAAACTTTTTTCGGTCAGGGGTGTGAAAAAACACACCCCTGACCGACATAAGTTTTACCAACAAAAGTGCTAGTGTAGACATAGCCTAACTCTCTTTGAGGAGTAGGATTTACACCATGCCTGCCTCCTCTCTTACTGGCTAGTATAGGCAGCTCCCTGTTCTGTGTGCCAACTTCTGTGAATCTCTTTTTTTTAGGTTTCAGAGTAGAAGCCGTGTTAGTCTGTATTTGCAAAAAGAAAAGGAGTACTAGTGACACCTTAGAAACTAACAAATTTATTTGAGCATAATTTGGCATCATGTGATCTCCAGAAGAAAAAAGGGGAACGTCCATGTACCAGCAGGGCAGATACAGGTTAGTAACCGTTTTCATGTTCTCTCCAGAGGTACTAATGCGGAGAGTGGACCAGATGATACATCTGTGGGAAGGGAGCAGAAGGAGACTCCGCCGATTGGAAGGCATGGGATGCACTGTCCTAGGGTTGGGGGTTCCATGACCACCGCTCCCAAGAGAAGGAGGCGGGTGGTGGTGGTCAGGGACTCTCTCCTCAGGGGGACTGAGTCATCTATCTGCCACCCCGACCGGGAAAACCGAGAAGTCTGCTGCTTGCCAGGAGCTAAGATTCGCGATGTGACGGAGAGACTGCCGAGACTCATCAAGCCCTCAGATCGCTACCCCTTCCTGCTTCTTCACGTGGGCACCAATGATACTGCCAAGAATGACATTGAGCAGATCACTGTGGACTACTTGGCTCTGGGAAGAAGGATAAAGGAGTTTGAGGTGCAAGTGGTGTTTTCGTCCATCCTCCCCATGGAGGGAAAAAGCCTGGGTAGAGACCGTCGAATCGTGGAAGTCAACAAATGGCAACGCAGGTGGTGTCGGAGAGAAGGCTTTGGATTCTTTGACCATGGGATGGTGTTCCAAGAAGGAGTGCTAGGCAGAGACGGGCTCCACCTAATGAAGAGAGCGAAGAGCATCTTCGCAAGCAGGCTGGCTAACCTAGTGAGGAGGGCTTTAAACTAGGTTCACCGGGTGAAGAAGACCAAAGCCCTGAGGTAAGTGGGGAAGTGGGATACCAGGAGGAGGCATGAGCAGGAGCGCGTGAGAGGGGAGGGTTCCTGCCTCATACTGAGAAAGAGGGGCGATCAGCAGGTTACCTCAAGTGCCTATATACAAATGCACGAAGCCTGGGAAACAAGCAGGGAGAACTGGAAGTCCTGGAACAGTCGAGGAATTATGATGTGATTGGAATAACAGAGACTTGGTGGGATAACTCACATGACTGGAGTACTGTCATGGATGGATATAAGCTGTTCAGGAAGGACAGGAAGGGCAGAAAAGTTGGGGGAGTTGCACTGTATGTAAGAGAGCAGTATGACTGCTCAGAGCTCAAGTATGAAACTGCAGAAAAACCTGAGAGTCTCTGGATTAAGTTTAGAAGTGTGAGCAACAAGGGTGATGTCGTGGTGGGAGTCTACTATAGACCACCAGACCTGGGGGATGAGGTGCACGAGGCTTTCTTCCGGCAACTCGCAGAAGTTACTAGATCGCAGGCCCTGGTTCTCATGGGAGACTTCAATCACCCTGATATCTGCTGGGAGAGCAATACAGCGGTGCACAGGCAATCCAGGAAGTTTTTGGAAAATGTAGTGGACAATTTCCTGGTGCAAATGCTGGAGGAACCAACTAGGGGTTGAGCTCTTCTTGACCTGCTGCTCACAAACCGGGAAGAATTAGTAGGGGAAGCAAAAGTGGATGGGAACCTGGGAGGCAGTGACCACAAAATGGTCGAGTTCAGGATCCTAACACAAGGAAGAAAGGAGAGCAGCAGAATACAGACCCTGGACTTCAGAAAAGCAGACTTTGACTCCCTCAGGGAACTGATGGGCAAGATCCCCTGGGAGAATAACATGAGGGGAAAGGAGTACAGGAGAGCTGGCTGTATTTTAAAGAATCCTTATTGAGGTTACAGGGACAAACCATCCCGATGTATAGAAAGAATAGTAAATATAGCAGGTGACCAGCTTGGCTTAACAGTGAAATCCTTGCTGCTCTTAAATACAAAAAAGAAGCTTACAAGAAGTGGAAGATTGGACAAATGACCAGGGATGAGTATAAAAATATTGCTCGGGCTTGCAGGAGTGAAATCGGGAAGGCCAAATCACACCTGGAGTTGCAGCTAGCAAGAGATGTTAAGAGTAACAAGAAGGGTTTCTTCAGGTATGTTAGCAACGAGAAGAAAGTCAAGGAAAGTGTGGGCCCCTTACTGAATGAGGGAGGCAACCTAGTGACAGAGGATGTGGAAAAATCTAATGTACTCAATGCTTTTTTTGCTTCTGTCTTCACGAACAAGGTCAGCTCCCAGACTGCTGCACTGGGCAGCACAGCATGGGGAGGGGAGGTGACCAGCCCTCTGTGAAGAAAGAAGTGGTTCGCAACTATTTAGAAAAGCTGGACGAGCATAAGTCCATGGGGCCGGATGCATTGCATCCAAGAGTGCTAAAGGAGTTGGCGGATGTGATTGCAGAGCCATTGGCCATTATCTTTGAAAACTCATGGTGATCGGGGGAGGTCCCAGATGACTGGAAAAAGGCTAATGTAGTGCCCATCTTTAAAAAAGGGAAGAAGGAGGATCCTGGGAACTACAGGCCAGTCAGCCTCACCTCGGTCCCTGGAAAAATCATGGAGCAGGTCCTCAAGGAATCAATTCTGAAGCACTTAGAGGAGAGGAAAGTGATCAGGAACAGTCAGCATGGATTCACAAAGGGCAAGTCATGCCTGACTAATCTAATTGCCTTCTGTGATGAGATAACTGGCTCTGTGGATGAAGGGAAAGCAGTGGACGTGTTGTTCCTTGACTTTAGCAAAGCTTTTGACACGGTCTCCCACAGTATTCTTGCCAGCAAGTTAAAGAAGTATGGGCTGGATGAATGGACGATAAGGTGGATAGAAAGCTGGCTAGATTGCCGGGCTCAATGGGTAGTGATCAATGGTTCCATGTCTAGTTGGCAGCCGGTGTCAAGTGGAGTGCCCCAGGGGTCGGTCCTGGGGCCGGTTTTGTTCAATATCTTAATAAATGATCTGGAGGATGGTGTGGATTGCACCCTCAGCAAGTTTGCAGATGACACTAAACTGGGAGGAGTGGTAGATATGCTGGAGGGTAGGGATAGGATACAGAGGGACCTAGTCAAATTGGAGGATTGGGCCAAAAGAAATCTGATGAGGTTCAACAAGGACAAGTGCACTTAGGACGGAAGAATCCAATGCACCGCTACAGACTAGGGACCGAATGGCTCGGCAGCAGTTCTGCAGAAAAGGACCTAGGGGTTACAGTGGACAAGAACCTGGATATGAGTCCACAGTGTGCCCTTGTCCAAGAAGGCCAATGGCATTTTGGGATGTATAAGTAGGGGCATTGCTAGCAGATTGAATAGAGGGGAAAGATCACATCCCTCAACATTGGTGAGGCCTCATCTGGAGTACTGTGTCCAGTTTTGGGCCCCACACTACAAGAAGGATGTGGAAAAATTGGAAAGCGTCCAGCGGAGGGCAACAAAAATGATTAGGGGACTGGAACACATGACTTATGAGGAGAGGCTGAGGGAACTGGGGATTTTAGTCTTCAGAAGAGAAGAATGAGGGGGGATTTGATAGCTGCTTTCAGCTACCTGAAAGGGAGTTCCAAAGAGGATGGCTCTAGACTGTTCTCAGTGGTAGCAGATGACAGAACAAGGAGTAATGGTCTCAAGTTGCAGTGGGGGAGATTTAGGTTGGATATTAGGAAAAACTTTTTCACGATGAGGGTGGTGAAACACTGGAATGCGTTACCTAGGGAGGTGGTGGAATCTTCTTCCCTAGAAGTTTTTAAGGTCAGGCTTGACATAGCCCTGGCTGGGATGATTTAGTTGGGGATCGGTCCTGCTTTGAGCAGGGGGTTGGACTAGATGACCTCCTGAGGTCCCTTCCAACCCTGATATTCTATGATTCTATGATTCTTTTGTGAGCTACAGCTCACTTCATCGGATGCATTCAGTGGAAAATCCATAGAATGCATCCGATGAAGTGAACTGTAACTCACGAAAGCTTATGCTCAAATAAATTTGTTAGTCTCTAAGGTGCCACAAGTACTCTTTTTTTCTTTTTTTTTTTAGTTGCCTAACTCCCCAGGCATTGTATAGGCAGCCTGGGAACCTAGCTCAGGCTTGTGAATTCCAGTAGGCAGCAGGATGCCTAAGGGTGCATCTACCCTGAACCCATCTTTCAGCAATGAGTAAGAGCCTGTAGGGGTATAAATAGCAGTGTAGATGGAAAGGCATGACTTAGGTGAGTAGAGTAAAGATATGCCTGAAGGGTTTGGGTTTGTACCTTAATACATACCCTGCATGTCTCTCTACTAGCCCAAGCAGGGTTTCCCATCGAAATTACAGATTTTAGCCGTGGACTGTCCCATGGTCTCTCTGCTTCTGAAGCCTTTCCCTGCTCCATAAAAAGCTCCATCAGCAAGGAAAAGGTCTGGCAGCTCCCTGCTGCTGGAGTCCTTTCCCACCGCAGCAGAGAAATTCTCTGGCAGCAGAGAACTGCTGAACCATTTCCACACTGTGTTTCCTCTGCCAGAGCCTTCCATTGACAGCTACACACTGCAGTGGGGACACAATGCACTTTTCACTGTGGCTACATGTACATTATACTCCACTGCCAGGTGTGTAGTATAGATGTAGCCTAAAATTTAACACACAAATTCACCTTGTGAATCTAGCCTTCAGATGTGATTATGGCCCATATCGTTTTGGCATACTAGTTTTCTTTCTAGAAAACTGTTTTTATTTCCATGATTTTGAGAATTTTCCATCTTAGAATCACAGGCTTTAGCTATTTCAGTTATTAAAAATCCTTAACTCTGAAAACAGTAGGAGATTTTTGACACTAGTTCAATTCTCTCAGATCTCTTAACTCTTTTGCCAATTTAGTCAATTCAACAGATTAAGGAAGATTAGTATTTTTTGACTGTTTCACTCATAATTGATCCAATTCAATTATTTCTCTAGACTTTCTTTTCCTTGTTTAGCAACAGGAAGATAAGTCTACTACAGAAACACTCTCAAGGGACATGTATGAAGTTATATTAAGGAGCTAAGTTGCTGGAGCTTCATCTTTGATTTACCCTTTATCAGTGTGTTTAAGTTTTTCTGTATTTTTAGATTTGGACATTTGGTAACTGCATTTTTATTTGAGCTTTTAAAGTGCTGATAATCATACCATAAATTAAACACCAAAGTCACTGGGGGAATATATGCAAGATTGGATCACTTAAGAGTGGAACAACTGCAGCTGCATCTATTTTCAATACTGGTAGGTCTTGGCATCTGATGAATAGTTGACCTTTTGAATATCAAGATGGTGAAGGGGAAAAAATTTAAGAGCTGATGCTGCAAGTCCTCCCCATGTAAAGCACTCACTGATTTTAAGTCACTCCTTGTGTGGATGGCTTCCAGGATCAGACCCATGATCCTCTTTGCTCATGTGCATGAATAAGTGCAATTTATGGACCAAAAATCTGGTATATTTATTAGAGCATGGGACTGTAGAAGAAAAAAAATCCTGTGTTCTATTCCCAGCCCTGCTACTCACTCACTATTGTGGGACATGCCAATTAAGTGTCGTGGTGATTTGCTGAACATACAGGGCTCATTTGTGGTAATTAATGGTAAATGTTTATAAAAGGACTTGGAGGTCTTGAGGTGAAAGGTCTAGAGAAGTATAGACTAGCATTAGTATTTCATTCAGCATCACTTAATCTTTTATCCATACGAAAACTGAACTTTTTTCCCTGCCAGATCATCGGAGGCAGAATTTGGATTAGTGAGTGTATCTGACTATACACCCAGACTTTTACACATGCACCTTTGGATTTCCATTATGTAATAATGCTGATTAATTACTAAGGCTGTAAGAAAGTTGTGATTTTTTTCGGAGGGGGGGAGGCTCAAAAGTTGCAGCCACACTGTGTTAAAGTTCTGGTTCAAGGCATTCAGTCTACCTTCCAAAGCAGGGCAGCAGCACAGAAGGGACACCATGTGTCCCACTTGGCTCTTGAAGGCAAGCGTGGTGGAGGGGCATCCAGGCCAAATTTGAGTGGCAGTTCAATTTTGAGACCCAGCTCACAAAGACACACACTCAAATTTGGCCTGGCTGTCCTTTTGTGACAGAGGAGCAGCTGGGTAAAATTTGAGTGAATGGTGATGCAATCTGGTATATGGAGTTTCAATATCACTCAGATCTGAGGCAACCATAAAAATGTCAGTGTGTATTAAATGCTTTTGTTTCTGTAACAAAATTGCTTCTATTGGACCAACTTCTGTTGGTGAGAGAGACAAGCTTTCGAGCTACACAGAGCTCTTCTTTAGGTATGGGAAACATACTTTGTGTCACAGCTAAATACAAGATGGAACAGATTGTTTAGCATAAGGAGTTAAAACATATTTCAAGGGACCCTTCCAGGTGAAGTGAACCCCTTGAAATAGATATGAACTATGTATGCTAAACAATCTGTTCCACCTTCTGTTTAGTTGGACACTGAGTATGTTTCCCAGACCTGAGGAAGAGCTCTGAGTAAGCTCGAAAGCTTGTCTCTCTCACCAACAGAAGTTGGTTCAATAAAAAATATTTCCTCACCCACCTATTGTCTCTAATAAGCCTCATGTCGTACTATAGGTTTTTATTACTTATGTTTTTGTATTCCTTTCTTCCCCTTTGAAGTCCTTGTGCAGTAAAGATGGACCTGTTTTCTTCACAATATGGCAGCTTCATAGACCTAGTGTTAGAAGTAATATTTGCATTATGTTAACCAGGGAAGCTATTGTGATAAGGCAGCCCACCCAAGTGCCCTCACACCATTATTACCATTTCTAAAAGGAAGGGGGTACATAGTCTAATTCTGCCCTATCTCAGAGAGACCTTGACTGAGTTAAGTTCTTTTATCATTTATCGTATGTTATGATGTGGCAGTGCCTGGAGGCCCCCAATTAAAAATTATAGAGCCATCGTGCAAAGCACCATACAAAAAGCTCACATTGTGCACTAATTATATTTGCAGTAAAACCTCAGAGTTACGAACACCTCTGGAATGGAGGTTGTTCGTAACTCTGAACAAAATGTTACGGCGGTTCTGTCAAAACTGACCATTGACTTCATACAGTTTTGAACTGTACTGTGCAGAAGAAAAATCTGCTTTTAACCATTTTCATTAAAAAGAAAAAAGCTCAGAAAACAGTTTCCTTCCCTGTCAAATCTTTTTTTTTAAACTCTCCCTTTATTGTTTAGTGTAATACAGCACTGTACTGTATTTACTTGTGTGTGTGTGTGTGTGTGTGTGTGTCTGTCTGCTGCTGCCTGATTGCATACTTCTGGTTCCAAATGAGGTGTGTGGTTGACCAGTCAGTTTGTAACTCTGGTGTTTGTAATGCTGAGGTTCTACTTTACCTGATCTGGAAGTCAACAGTATATTACTGCTACTCTATTTGTAATATGATTTGGTTTTTTATATCCATTCAGATTATACTGTATTGTCCTTTTCACTCAGAAAATTTCTCTCTTGTTTCTATGGAAACTTTTAGGTATAGTGTGACTTTCCCACCTCTGTGGCTTAATTGGTCCTTCCAGCATAGTTTGTAGCCAAGTATTACAGTAGAGTATCCCTTTGATTTCTGTCCTTACAACACGTTTCGGTAATGTTTATTGTATCAAGAGGTTACAGTTTGTCTGTTTCTAGGGAGTGGGGGGTTGTGAACTTCTGGAAAATTATACTTGGGGAGTGTTAGTGAGTACAGCAAAGAAGTGAAAGAGTTAATCCATCATTATTTGTGTTTATTCACTCAACTGGTTGAACACTACATAGTTAGACATGCTCTCTTCCGTCTAGCAAATATACTACTCCTATTCTCTTCCTCCATTATGAGTTACTCAGGCATGGGTTTAGCCACAAGAGAGGGTGGTTTGGAAAGGATGTTGGAAAATCAGTTTGGAAAGGATGTTGTTTAAAAGAATAATCATAACTGCGGGACCAATCTAGCACCTCAGGAACCATGGCATTTTGTATATCTGAGAGGGTGTTGTGATACATGAGGAGGAATAGCCTATTTTAAGAAGAAAAAATTAAATTTCTGCTTATAGGATGCACAATTCCTGACAAAATGTGATAAAGGACAAACCTCAAAAGTTTTAGAGGTTTGACTTGGAAAAGCATTCAAAGTTTCAGTGTTTGTTAGAAACTTATTCACATTTCTCCAGCCTCAAGAGCCCAGGAGATGATGAGTGGTTGGAGTTCCCTGCGGACTCAGCTAACAGTGATGACCTTCCACAATTGGCTGAAGATAAAGTTCAAAGGCAACACTTCTTGTCTCTCTTCCTGTTTTTTCTGGGTAGAGGGCAAAGACCTAGGCAGAGGCAGTCTGATTCTGATCACACATTGGCATGAACTGAAAGTAATTTTAACTTACTTACACAAGTGTAAAACCAGTGTAAATTCAATCAGAATTAGATCCAGGAGCTGCTAATCACCCATTGACCCTAGGGAGCCATTTGGTTGACCAGAGAAGTAAGTGGGTTTTAAAAACAGGAAGAATTAATGTGTAATATTTATATATGTATGAATATTTTCCAGTGATGGCTTACAGAAGATAAAAAGTTCTGTTACTACACGAATGAGAAGTTGTCCTTGAGTTCACGTAGATAAATGCTGGTTTTAGTGTGAATGTGCTGGGTTCTATGTCCCGCCTTGCATATATGCATTGAGCCATGGATTAGTTATACTGGTAAAAGTGTGTAGATAACAGATACTACAAAATAAATGAAAGAAAATGTCTTTCTTTCCTTCTTCCTTGTGTACATAAGCCCAGAGCTAAGCTGTGAACTATTTGCCCTATAAATATATATTTGCAAATTATATAGGAGCTTGTTGATAGGTGAGTCTAGGACAGGTTTCAAATTAAGTGTCTCTACCTGCTTTTAAGGGGTGGAGTGAAATGACAGAGCTCAGTTTAACAGGTAAAAGAAACAAAATCTCTTTAGTTTGTTTTTTTTGTTTGGTTGGTTTTTTTTTGGAAATCCAGTTCTTTGGCAAAGGAAACATTCATTTATATAAGAAATATGGACTGTATTGGGGCAAAAGATGTTACTTCAGTCAGGAAATATTTTTATAAAAATTAGCTTTCTGTTACATGGGATATGATTGAATTTCAACCTTTAATTCTGTATTTTCTTTTTTAAAAGTGCAAAACACAACTCATTAGTATTCTAGCCCACTATAATTTCCCTAGTACTATACTTTGTGGCTTTTAAATACAAATCATTCATCTCTATCTTAGAGTCTACCATTAGTACAAATATTTCTCTAAAATGAAAATGAGCCTGATCTTTTGAATAAACCATAAGTAGAGAGTAAAGTGAGCAGCTCAGTTAGAAAATGTTCTTTTAGTCCAGTTTCAAAGGAAGTTTGATATTTGAAAAATTATTATCTGTTTTATAAGTCCATGATGGAAATGTAGCTGTTATTACCCCTACATAACATAAGAACAAAAGTATGCCTATACTGGTTCAGACTAATGATCCATCTAGCCCCATATCCTATCTTCCCACAGTGGCCGATGCCAGAAGTTTGAGAGTGAGTGAACAGAACTTGGCAATTTATCAAGGAATCCATCCCCTTTTGTCTAGCAGTCAGAAGTTTAGGGATACCCAAAGCATGGGGTTACATCCCTGACCATCAATGGCTACTAGCCAAGACGGACCTAGTCTCCATGAACTTATCTAGCTCTTTCTTGAGCCCAATGATACTTTTGGCTTTCACAATATCCCCTGGCAATGAATTCCAATGTGCATGTTGTGTGATAAAGTACTTCCTTTTCTTTGTTTTTAAACCTCGGCCTGTTAATTTCATTGTGTGATGCTGGGTTCAAGTGTCATTGAAGGGGTAAATAATACTTACTTTCTCCATGCCAGTCATGATTTTATAGACCTCTATGATCTCTCCCCTTTGTTATCTCTTTTCTAATCTGAACAGTCTGTCTTTTTTAAAAAGAAAAGGAGTACTTGCGGCACCTTAGAGACTAACCAATTTATTTGAGCATGAGCTTTCGTGAGCTACAGCTCACTTCATCGGATGCATCCGATGAAGTGAGCTGTAGCTCACGAAAGCTCATGCTCAAATAAATTGGTTAGTCTCTAAGGTGCCGCAAGTACTCCTTTTCTTTTTGCGAATACAGACTAACATGGCTGTTACTCTGAAACCAGTCTTTTTTAAATTTCTTCTCAGATGGAACCCATTCCATATCCCTTCTCATTTTTGTTACCCTTCTCTGTGCCTTTTCCAGTTCTAATATATCTTTGGAGATGGGACGACCAGAACTGCATGCAATATTCAAGGTGTGGGTATACAAAGAATTTCTAAAGTGGCATTATGATATTTTTGTCTTATTATATTTCCCTTTCCTAAGAGTTCCTAACATTCTGTTCGCTTTTTTGACTGAGACTGCACATTGAGTAGATGTTTTCAGAGAGGCATCCATGATGAGTCCAAGGTCTTGAACAGTAACAGCTAATCTAGATCACATCATTTTATAAGTATAGCTGGGATTATGGTTTTTTTTTTTTCCAATTTGCAATGCTTTGTATTTATCAATGTTGAATTTCATCTGCTGTTTTCTTGCCCAGTAACCCAGTTTTGTGAGATCTCTTTGTAACAATCTCAAGTAATTTTGTATCGTCTGCAAACTTTGCCACTGCACTGTTTACCCCTTTTTCCAGATATTTATGAATATAGTGAACAGCACTGGTCCCAGTACAGACTCTTGAGGGACCCTGCTATTTACCTCTCTCCACTGTGAAAACTGTTTATTCTTACCTTTGTTTCCTATCTTTTAAACAGTTACTGATCCATCCCTCTTATCCTATGACTGCTTAGTTTCCTTAAGAGTGTAAGGCTTGTCAAAGGCTTTCTAGAAGTCCAAATACACTATATCCACTTGATTACTCTTGTCCACATGCTTGTTGACACGATCAGAGAATTATAATAGATTGGTGAGGCATGATTTCCCTTTACAAAAGTTGTGTTCTCTCTTCTCCTACGTATCATGTTCATTTATCTGTCTGATAATTCTGTTCCTTCCTATAGTTTCCATCAATTTTCCTGGTGCTGACATTAGGCATACCGGTCTGTAATTGTCAGGATCCCCTCTGGAGCCTTTTTTGAAAAATGGTGTCACCTTAGCTATCCACCAGCCATCTGGTATAGATGCTGATTTAAGCAAAAAAAGTTACATACCACAGTTAGTAGTTCTGCAATTTCATATTGGAGTTCCTCCAGAACTCTTGGATGAATACCATCTGGTCCTGGTGACATATTACTGTTTAATTTATCAACTTGTTCCAAAATCTCCGCGATTGACATCTCAAACTGGGACAATACCTCAAATTTGTCACCTAAATTCACCTGCAGTTCATCAGACCTTTTTGAGGAAAATCAGATTAGATGTAATAACTCTCAACTCACTTTGCTTTGAGATGTCACAGTGCAGTTAAGAATTTTGTCAATTTTGACACCAGTGTTTTCTCTGTGTTGTTGAATAAAAATATCTTATTTGTGCAATATGTGAAAGCAACAATGAACTCGAAATGCAGGACACTCTACATGAGTTCTGTGTAGAAAGGGCTCACACATGGGGCCCCATATAGTTGAATTCATTAGATACTGTATGTCATTAAAATGTTACCTTTTATATGGCTAATTCTTTAAGTCAAAATTCGTATAGGGGAAATCAATAAAATTAATTGAGGATAATCTTACTCTTGCACTTGTCAGACAGTTCTCCCAATATTTACAATTCAAATATATTTCACAATTCTGCATGCTTCTAACTTGGACCATGATCCTACAATTGCATCTGTCTATGGACTCATGAAGGGCTCTGTGGGCAGATACCTTCACCTGCACAGAGCTTCCTGGATGCAGCTGTAGGATTGAGACCTTGGACTATGTTAAGACGGGGGGAAGAGACTCTGTGCAGCAGAGATTGGGTTTGGGATTCACAAATTCTCTGCTTTCCCTGCTGAAGTTTGAGGTTCTCCCTCCTGGCTGGAGTAGTGCTCCATGAACACACAAATGCAGCCATGTTGCAGAGAAGAACATCAGGGTGAGGAGTAGGGCAATTACAAAACGGTGCGCAATCCTTGCCCTTCTCAAACCATATTTGATTGAGTAAGGACAGAAGGTTTGGCACTGTGTGTGTCAATGCCACAGGTGCTAAGAGTGACAATTTGGGGAATACATCTGTGTCAATTCATGATTGTTTTGTATCAGGAACAGACTACAGCTGAGAAGCTGAAACAAGGCCATGAAGGGCCCATCAACACTGAATAGCCCTGTCCTGGTGGGACAATGGAGTTGCTGCCAGTTGAGCCATTGACTTGTAATAACCTTCCACACAACTGAGAGCACCCCAGGTGTGAGCTCTAGCGATCAGAACTAAGAACGGTGTCTGGAACTGGCTCAAAGCATGCAGGATCCCAACGGGATGTCCAATACAGCACACTGATGACCAACCGAGGGGACTCAGCAGGACTGTGACACTTAGCACTCACTGTTCCACCTTACACCAGTAGGAACTGCAGCTGCTCAGCACCCTTGGAAACAAGTTCCCATGTAAATATTATGCAACCGCTTACATCAATTCTGGGGGAAACCCTGACTTAATTCTGGTAATGGTCAAAGTGGCATTCATGACATAGAATGTACACCAGCATCAGTAAGTATAGGGGGTTTTTTGGTTTGTTTTAATATGGAGATATACCTATCTCACAGAACTGGAAGGGACCTTGACAGGTCATCAAGTCCAGTCCCCTGCCTTCACAGCAGGACCAAGTACCATCCCTGAAAGATTTCCCCTCCTGCCCCCATCCCTAAATGGCCCCCTCAAGGATTGAACTCACAACCCTGGGTTTGAGCAGGCCAATGCTCAAACCACTGAGATATCCCTGCCCCTCATTCTAGTGTCCCCTTAACATGTGAATATTATCAGCAGACAGTACGTGCAGGTATTGTGTGGAAAACCGAATCCTATGATTGCAATGGAGAATATAAATAATAGCTTGGGTCTTTTGTAATTCATCTCTGGCCTGATCCAAAGTCCATTGAAAAGTCTTTTCATTCACTTCAGTGCACTTTAGATCAGGTTGTGAAAAAGGCTCAGCACTATAAAAATGTAGACTAGCCCAATATTAAAGCATAGTAGGGATGTTTAGACACATGTGCATCAAAGCTAGATGCCCCAAAATCTAGGCACACAATATTAGAAGCCACGTCTGAAAATTTGGGCCTATGATTGAGCCAGTGAAATTACAGTAGCCTTTTCTGGGAGGGAAAATATAACCAGACTATACTAGTAAGTGCATAATCTGTTTATGCTTTCAAGGAACTACAATCCTTTCATCTTTGTTTATTTGCTTTTGAAATTAAAAACTAATTTGGTACCAGTGTGTGCATGCATATCTGTATGAATCAGGCAGATTTCAGTCTCATCAATACACGCCTCCCAAAGATTTCATGGGCATTTAAGAGCAGCTGCCTAGAAATTTAATACGTGAAGCTTCAACAACTTCTAATCCTCCAGTACAGGTTTTGCTTCTTGCAAAGTGCTTTGCATATAGTATTTCTGAAATACTCAAAAGAACTCTAAGATTAAGTTCCACAAGTTACTGGGCTTTGCTGTTTTCTGCTTGAATATGGGTGTAGGTCTGAGAGACAGTGCACATGCCTGTATAATATTCATCTCTGTGCCCAGTCCATAGAGGGTGTACATCAGTTACAGCCCTAGTTACAGATGTGAGGTCTTTAGCTCAGGGTTACAGCCATATGTTTTCTGTAGATTCCGGATTCAATCCCCAGTATTTCATTCAAGTTAACAGCTGTCACAACTGTATTTAATTATATTAGCTATTGGACCTTTTTTCTAATTTTATATAATGATAGAAAGACATACACATAGAAGTAGACTCTACATGTGTTGATGATATTTGTATGACAAATTGCATTCAGCATGCACCTTTCCTCATTTAATTGCCACTCTGCCACTCAGGCCATCTAAAATGGGATAACACAATTTTTGTTCTGTTTTTCCCCACAAATGCACAATTTCATTTCTTCACTACCACTCAAAAATATATTGGTCTGAGGTGCATGGTGAATCATAAATAGTCCTGAACTAAGGTTTTGAGGTCCAATATATCATCATCCCCCTGGAGAGCTACATATGGGAGATTTACAGAATTGGAAGAGAGATATTGTCAACAACACTTTCTTCTATCACTGGGAACTCTGGAGAGAGAAGACTTTTTAACATTTCAACAGTACACTGCATAGAAAAGCTCTTTGGGGTCATTTTTAGAGGATGAAATATAATAGTTATGTTTTTTTCTCCTTCTGTACAGTGGAGATCATGGTAATTAAAAGCCTCTGGCTCTACAAGTGAAAACATATGAAAAAATACCAATCAATTTTTTTTATTGGAACTCATTTAGAATAACCTGCAAAATTTATTGATGACTGTTCCACTCATTTGTAATGCAGTGATCCCAAACACATGCTGATAAACCTGTAATGCTAGGCTATCCTGGTTAAGAAGGGAAATGTGTATATTTATATAAAACAAAGGTAGAAGTTGCTAGTAATGACTATAAATGAGTAGTTATGAAATGCAGGTAGTTAATTTGGGAAATTAAATGTATTATTGAAAAATATAAAGAGAGTAATTTTAAGGACAGTAAGATGGTTTATTTTAATATATTAGGAACAAGAAAGCTTAGCAATGATATGGGTCCAATACTAGAGAGGGATGATAGATTTGCCACTGATAATACAGAAAATGCACAGTGTTCAGTAAGTATGTACTGTATTTGGAAAAAAAAACTGGATGATATAGTCATAAATTATAAAGTCAAAGAGAGTCTGACCTCCTGCACAATACTGGCCATAGGACTTCCTTGAATTAATTCTTCTTTGAACGAGTATAACTTTTAGAAAAACATTTACATTTTGATTTTAAAAATGGCCAGTGATGGAGAATCTACTGCAACCCTTTGTAAATTCTTCCAATGATTACTGTTAAAGAACTATTGCCTTATTTTTAGTCTGACTTTGTCTATCTTCTTAAGACTTTGTCTGCTAGACTGAAGAGCCCATTATCAAAGTTGTGTTCCCCATGTCTCCATTTATAAACTGATCAAGCCATCTGTTTATTAAACTAAATAGATTTAGCTCCTTGAGTCTATATCAGACATGTTTCAGAGTAGCAGCCGTGTTAGTCTGTATTCGAAAAAGAAAAGGAGGACTTGTGGCACCTCTGAGGCTAACAAATTTATTTGGGCATAAGCTTTCATGAGCTACAGCTCACTTCATTGGATGCATTCAGTGGAAAATACAGCGGGGAGATTTATATACACAGAGAACATGAAACAACGGGTGTTACCATACACACTGTAAGGAGAGAGTGATCGCTTAAGGTGAGCTATTAGCAGCAAGAGAGCTGGGAGTGGGGGGGGGGAGGGAGGACCTTTTGTAGTGATAATCAAGGTGGGACATTTCCAGCAGTTGACAAGAACGTCTGAGGAACAGTGGGGGGTGGGGGGGAATAAACAAGGGGAAATAGTTTTACTTTGTGTAATGACCCATCGACTCCCAGTCTCTATTCAAGCCTAAGTTAATTGTATCCAGTTTGCAAATTAATTCCAATGCAGCAGTCTCTCGTTGGAGTCTGTTTTTGAAGTTTTTTTGTTGAAGAATTGCAACTTTGAGGTCTGTAATCGAGTGACCAAAGAGATTGCAGTGTTCTCCCACTGGTTTTTGAATGTTATAATTCTTGACATCTGATTTGTGTCCATTTATTCTTTCATGTAGAGACTGTCCAGTTTGACCAATGTACATGGCAGAGGGGCATTGTTGGCACATGATGGCATATATCACATTGGTAGATGCGCAGGTGAACGAGCCTCTGATATAGTGTGGCTGATGTGATTAGGCCTTATGATGGTGCCCCCTGAATAGATATGTGGACACAGTTGGCAACAGGCTTTGTTGCAAGGATAGGTTCCTGGGTTAGTGGTTCTGTTGTGTGGTGTGTGGTTGCTGATAAGTATTTGCTTCAGGTTGGGGGGCTGTCTGTAAGCAAGGACTGGCCTGTCTCCCCAGACCTGTGAGAGTGATGGGTCGTCCTTCAGGATAGGTTGTAGATCCTTGATGATGCATTGGAGAGATTTTAGT
Source organism: Chelonia mydas (assembly GCF_015237465.2). Taxonomy (NCBI): domain Eukaryota; kingdom Metazoa; phylum Chordata; order Testudines; family Cheloniidae; genus Chelonia; species Chelonia mydas. The sequence continues at coordinate 158,275,462 of NC_057850.1, forward strand.
TGGGGGCTGAAGGTGATGGCTAGTGGCGTTCTGTTATTTTCTTTGTTGGGCCTGTCCTGTAGTAGGTGACTTCTGGGTACTTTTCTGGCTCTGTCAATCTGTTTCTTCACTTCAGCAGTTGGGTATTGTAGTTGTAAGAATGCTTGATAGAGATCTTTTAGGTGTTTGTCTCTGTCTGAGGGGTTGGAGCAAATGCAGTTGTATCGTAGAGTGTTTTCCAATATTTTAATCATTCTCATGGCCCTTCTCTTAACCTTCTCCAAATTTACCAACATTCTTCTTCAGTTGTGGACACCAGACATTATTGTAATACTGGTCACAACTGCCAAATACAGAGATAAAACAAAATCTATACTCCTACTTGAGATTCCTCCGTTTATACAACGAAAGATTGTATTAACCCTTTTGGCCACAGCATCACACTGAGCTCAAGTTCTGCTGATTATTCACCATGACCTTCAAGCTTTTTCAGTATCCCTGCTTCCCAGAAAAGGTACCCCCATCCTGTAAACATGGTCTATATTTATTGTTTCTAGACATTTAACTATACATTTGGCTGTCTTAAAAAACATAGTTTGCTTGTGCCCAGTTTACTAAACAATCCAGATTGCTCTGTATCAGTGACCTGTCCTCTTCATTATTTACCACTTTCCCAATCTTTATGTCAACTGCAAACTTTAACAGGGATGATTTTGTGCTTTCCCCCCCCACACTTTATTGATAAAATGTTCAATAGAATAGTGGCAAGAACCAATACCTTCAGGAGCCCACTAGAAACCTACTTGCTCAGGTAGCCAGTTTTTAATCCATTAAATATGTGCCATGTGAATTTTGTAACATTTTAATTTTTAAATCAAAATGTCATGAGGTACCAAATCAAGGGCCTTAAAAAAGTATAAGCGTAATACATCAATACTTATTATCTTTGTCAGCTAAACTTGTAATCTCAAAAAAAAAAAAAAAAAAGATATCCAGTTAGTTTGTATGGCTCTATTTTACATGAACTCATGTTGATTGGCATTAGTTATGACCCTTTGTTAATTCCTTATTTGTCTAGTCCCTTGTCAGGCTTTCCATTATTTTGCCCAGAATCAATGTCAGGCTGACAGGCTTATAATTAGCCCAGTCATCCCATTTACTCTTTTAAAATATTGGCACATTAGCTTTCGTCCAATCTTCTGGAACCTTACCAGCATTCCAAGACTTGAAAATCAACATTAACAGTCAAGTGAGCTCCTAAGACAGCTCTTTTAAAAGTCTTGAATGTAAGTTATGCAGACCTGCTGATTTAAAAAATGTTGAATACCAAAAAAACTATGTATTGAACCCCTCTATCATTTCTGCATTATTATTGACAATTCTACCATTGTCATCTAGTAATGGACCAATATTATGCTTAGGGTTCTTTTTGTTCCTAGTATACTGAATAAACTCCTTCTTTGTGTTTTATTCTACTGGCCATAGATTTCTCCTGCATCCTTTAGCTTCCTTTATCAATTTTCCACAATTCATAACTTGTAATTTACATTAATTATAATCTTCCCCTTGCTTCCATTTGCTATATACACATACTTTTAATTTTTTTTATAGCTGCCTTCTCATCTCCTCTAAGCAAGGTTTGTTTTTGTTTTTTAAACTAGTGTATCCTTCTTCATCATTTCTGGCTTTTGGAGCATCTAGTGAATTGTTCTTAAACAATGCCCAATTATCATTCAAAATTTTTTTGCTTAAGGTCTGTCTCCCAACTGCTTTGGTTCATTGTTTTCAGCTTTGTGAAACTGTCTCTTTTAAAGATCCAAGTAGATAGATATTATTGGTTTGAACTTTATCCGTTTGCACAATACAAATGTGACCAAATCATGATTACTTGTGCTGAAGCTACCACTAATTTTGAATTCTGTGATCAATTCCTCTTTTTCTGTCAAGATGAGCTGAAATATAGAACTCTCCTGTGTTGGATGCAACACTCTTTCAGCTAGGAAAATGTCATCTATAATATTTAGAAATTCGGAGGACATTTCAGTACTGGTAGCATGAGCCCTCCAACATATATTCACATCTTCAGATGGAAAGTATTTAATTATCATTTTAACAGCAACTAAAGAGGATGTCAAATAGTAACTCCTAAATATTGTTATTTTATAAATAAATAAAATAAATCTGCAGGACCAGAAAACTTGCACCCAGTAGTTTTAAAAGAATTGGCCAAGGAGCTCTCAGAGCCATTTATGGTGATATTCTTTGAATAGTGGGGAAGTTCCAGAGTGCTGGGAAATGGCTAATGTTGCAGCCTAATGCCTTCAGTCTCAAGATGTGCTCAGAATCCTTCTTCCTTGTAGCCACAGTGCATCGACACAAAGGATGCTCTACATAAGTGGAGCAATTAGCAAAACACATATATTGTTGTGTAGCCAGCCAATACCTATTTTCTACATAGAGATTAAATTGTTGCAAACGTTCTCAGCTTCAATCTAATTTGAGAGTGTTCTTTACTTGGTTAAATTGTCCTTGGTGCAATAAGCAGGTTGATTCCCAATGAGGAACCAAAAAAATCAGAACTGGGGAAACTCATGGAAGGCTTTCTAGGTGGCAAGTGAGACTTTAAAGACATGAAGGGAAGCTAGGAGACACTGTGAAATGACTTAATAAAATTACATTTAATAACTAGTGCACTTTAGTTAGACATGCCTCACAGCTTACCATATTTTAGAAGGTGCTTTTCCTTTTTAGATATCACTTCAAATGAGTTTCAGTAATACTTTTATTTAATTCTCTTTTAATGCAATCTGTAAAGGTGTTTGGGATTGACTTAACAGATATTGTAACTGGAAAATAAATTTTAGAGTAATCAACTTTTAAAATATATATTTTAAAGTTCTCTTGTCAAATATTGTACACAGTAGATTGTAAGATCACTTTCTTTCTAATTCAATCTCACAATATAAAATAAAAAACTCAAGCATGGTCAAGGCAGCCTACCTCATAATACTTAAAATAAATATGGTCATCTCATAAAGAGCTGGGTGAAGATCATTCAGACCTCCAAGAATAAACAGAACATCTGAGAACAACAATCAGATAAACTCCCATGAGAACAGAAAATAGCTCTGTCAATGTCCCTGAAGAAAACAGGAAGGGCCTAGGAGGTTCAAATGAGCTCAATACAATGAAAAATAACCATGGTGACCTGTTGACTTCACTTTTTGTGTCATGTATAAATCTTTTCCTTGCATCATGAAAATAAATGCAGCTAACAGATTCTGCTTTCGCTAGATGTACATGATGGAAACTGTGGACAAACTCATACATGGAAGTTGGAGTAGCTGTTTTCATTTAGACAGTGTGTTCTGAGGACTATAAACTAGATCTTCCATGTTGATAATCTTGTTGCTGATAAGTTTGCATTTTCCATTTTGGATCCACTCCTTCACAGAGCAAATCCTTTTGAATACCAGCAAAGTGAAAATTTTCTCCATCACAGAGTTACAGTCAAAATATAAAAACCTATTGGCCTGGTAATTGTCTTCTAGTCAATCTGTCATATATAGATAGATATATAATATTGTTTAATTTGAACTGCTCCACTTCATAATTACAAACTGATCTGGATATAAGTATTGTATAAAGGGCCATACATATAAATGTTGTATCCAGATCAGTTTGTAATTATGAACTGGAGCAATTCAAATTACACAATAATCTTAAGGTTGTGTTAGGGGGAAAAACACCCTTGATAAACTTCTGCAAAACATTTACAAATAAAGGATATTTGTCATATGTATATGTAATGAATGAGAGGAGAAATCAATTCTATAAAAAGGGAAAATATTTTCTTTCATGTTTTCACTTGTAATTGAGTATTTTATTCAGTGTTCAGATTTCACTTTAGTAAAATAGTGCAGATATTGCAGAAGTCTGGGTATTGTGACAAAGCTCTGTCCTTGTCTCTGTTTCCTGGTGGATTTCACTAGCTTCAGAGGCTCACTGTAATTCTCCATGTAACCCTTCTCTCTCTCAAGACAAGGGTCACAGTCTACTGAGCCATTTTCATCATAAGCCAGCAAGAGAGGTGAGGAAAAGCTATCCTCCCTTGCACAGTCTCTGTTGTCTCCCAGTTTCAGCAATTAATCAGGGGAGGGGGGTAAAAGGGAGAGCCCAGGCCCACACTCTAGTCCAGGCTCCAGCCCAGGGACCCTAATAGTATCAGTGATGATAGCTGACCTTTTAGAAACATGACACATACACTTCCCTGGGCTACTTCCCCACAGCAGCCCCCACTTCCTCAAGCACCACTTCACCCTTACCTCAGGGCCTCCTTCCTTGTGCCTGATATGGTGTGTACTGCACAGTCTCTCCAACAGCACAACTTCCTCCCACAGCTCCTGACATCCACCCCCACCTGACTAACTGGGAGTCTTTTAACTAGTTTCAGCCAGCCCCAATTGGCTTCAGGTGTCCCAATCAACCTAGGGTTCTCCCTGCCTTCTGGAAAGTTTTTAATTGGCCCCAGGTGAATTAATTGACCTGGAGCAGCTGTCATTTAACTTATCCTGGTACCAGGGATTTGTTTAGCCTGGAGATAATATCTATCTCCCACTACTTTTCTATAGCCATCTGGCCTTGTCCCATCACAATAGGTAAAATTCACTAGAAAGGCATGGACTAAATAGACAACTTATGATATTGTGGAGTTTTCCATTTAATATTTTGCACATGTAGGGCTTGACTCTTTATTTACATCAAGACCCTGTTACAGAGCTTGGACAGTATAAAAGCACATTAAAGTGAGGGGAAAATTATATTGTCAGAGTGATGTAAAGGCCTCACTGTAACAAGGAAATAGGCTCAGAGACTTTGCCATGTTTCATATACAAGAGATGTGGTGGGAACCCCAGTGCACCTGCACAGGTAGAATGCTTTCTAACTTGAGTATTTTAAAACTAGCATCTCTCTCTGCACTTTGTTTTACCCCTGTTTTAGGGAAACGTTGATCATTGATGAGATAGCCCCAGAGAATATGGAAGCATCTCATACCTGGAAGTTTCTTCTCGTAGGTGAATAGGTTCAGTGATAAGGAATTATACTATGTTAGAGCTTCTTTGTAGCTACAATGAACATCAGTTGGACCTGATAAAATTGGACATGGGTGTGAAGACACTTCAATGAAAGCTGGTTTTCAAAACAAAAAGCACACTATGGAATTCTGACTAATTTGTAAACCCTATTTGATTATCTACTTTTCTTAGCACCTCTGAACTTTCAAGTTTCACTGAGGACCAAAAGTGCCAACCTGTTATTGGAAAGGCTATTTCTCATGATGTTTCTGGCCAGGAAAAAGAAGTGATCTTATGAAATTCTTAGCTAATAATTTAAGACTGAAGAGAGATAGTAAACATGTTGGGTATTTATGAACACTGAGCCTGACAATGGCGCTTTGGAGGTTCATCTATTGAGCAGTAAAATCCAAAAAGCAAGCCTGTCATTTCCAACCCAGAATTATAGCATTATTTTTAAGTCTGGGCACATTCGCAACACAAATCATTGGCTAATGCTTCTTTTTCTTTTTGTTCGAGTGTTTCTTCCCACTGAGCAAACAAATAAATATATACACCAGCAAACTAGTCTGAGACCTTTCTATTCCCAATTCTCTATTTTGCTGAGGGAGATAATTGATTTTTGCCACTTGAAAACCATTGTGCACTTGCAAGCAAGTCCAACAACTGCAATTCTGTAAAACCTCCTTTTTTCTCCTGAATTCCAGTGCCAACAAGGTTTTAGAGGCAATGTCCTTCAGTGCATGTTCACAAAGAAACTTATGTGCCTAGATTTAGGCATCTAAATTGCAGATGTAGGCATTACTGTGATCCACAATCATAGAATCATAGAATATCAGGGTTGGAAGGGACCTCAGGAGGTCATCTAGTCCAACCCCCTGCTCAAAGCAGGACCAATCCCCAATCAAATCATCCCAGCCAAGGCTTTGTCAAGCCTGACCTTAAAAACTTCTAAGGAAGGAGATTCTACCACCTCCCTAGGTAACGCATTCCAGTGTTTCACCACCCTCTTAGTGAAAAAGTTTTTCCTAATATCCAACCTAAACCTCCCCCACTGCAACTTGAGACCATTACTCCTTGTCCTGTCCTCTTCTACCACTGAGAATAGTCTAGAACCATCCTCTCTGGAACCACCTCTCAGGTAGTTGAAAGCAGCTATCAAATCCCCCCTCATTCTTCTCTTCCGCAGACTAAACAATCCCAGTTCCCTCAGCCTCTCCTCATAAGTCATGTGTTCCAGACCCCTAATCATTTTTGTTGCCCTTCGCTGGACTCTCTCCAATTTATCCACGTCCTTCTTGTAGTGTGGGGCCCAAAACTGGACATGCTACTCCAGATGAGGCCTCACCAATGTCGAATAGAGGGGAACGATCACGTCCCTCGATCTGCTCGCTATGCCCCTACTTATACATCCCAAAATGCCATTGGCCTTCTTGGCAACAAGGGCACACTGCTGACTCATATCCAGCTTCTCGTCCACTGTAACCCCTAGGTCCTTTTCCGCAGAACTGCTGCCTAGCCATTCGGTCCCTAGTCTGTAGCTGTGCATTGTGTTCTTCCGTCCTAAGTGCAGGACCCTGCACTTATCCTTATTGAACCGCATCAGGTTTCTTTTGGCCCAATCCTCCAATTTGTCTAGGTCCCTCTGTATCCTATCCCTGCCCTCCAGCGTATCTACCACTCCTCCCAGTTTAGTATCATCTGCAAATTTGCTGAGAGGGCAATCCACACCATCCTCCAGATCATTTATGAAGATATTGAACAAAACCGGCCCCAGGACCGACCCCTGGGGCACTCCACTTGACACCGGCTGCCATCTAGACATGGAGCCATTGATCACTACCCGTTGAGCCCGACAATCTAGCCAACTTTCTACCCACCTTATAGTGCATTCATCCAGCCCATACTTCTTTAACTTGCTGACAAGAATACTGTGGGAGACCATGTCAAAAGCTTTGCTAAAGTCAAGAAACAATACATCCACTGCTCTCCCTTCATCCACAGAATCATAATCTCATCATAGAAGGCTATTAGATTAGTCAGGCATGACCTACCCTTGGTGAATCCATGCTGACTGTTCCTGATCACTTTCCTCTCGTGTAAGTGCTTCAGGATTGATTCCTTGAGGACCTGCTCCATGATTTTTCTCGGGACTGAGGTGAGGCTGACTGGCCTGTAGTTCCCAGGATCCTCCTCCTTCCCTTTTTTAAAGATTGGCACTACATTAGCCTTTTTCCAGTCATCCGGGACTTCCCCCGTTCGCCACGAGTTTTCAAAGATAATGGCCAATGGCTCTGCAATCACATCCGCCAATTCCTTTAGCACTCTCGGATGCAACTCGTCCGGCCCCATAGACTTGTGCACGTCCAGCTTTTCTAAATAGTTCCTAACCACCTCTTTCTCCACAGAGGGCTGGCCATCTACTCCCCATGTTGTGATGCCCAGCGCAGCAGTCTGGGCAGCTGTCCTTGTTAGTGAAGACAGAGGCAAAAAAAGCATTGAGCACATTAGCTTTTTCCACATCCTCTGTCACTAGTTTGCCTCCCTCATTCAGTAAGGGGCCCACACTTTCCTTGGCTTTCTTCTTGTTGCCAACATACCTGAAGAAACCCTTCTTGTTACTCTTGACATCTCTTGCTAGCTGCAGCTCCAGGTGCGATTTGGCCCTCCTGATTTCATTCCTACATGCCTGAGCAATATTTTTATACTCTTCCCTGGTCATATGTCCAACCTTCCACTTCTTGTAAGCTTCTTTTTTATGTTTAAGATCCGCTAGGATTTCACCGTTAAGCCAAGCTGGTCGCCTGCCATATTTACTATTCTTTCGACTCATCGGGATGGTTTGTCCCTGTAACCTCAACAGGGATTCCTTGAAATACAGCCAGCTCTCCTGGACTCCTTTTCCCTTCATGTTAGTCCCCCAGGGGATCCTACCCATCCTCTCCCTGAGGGAGTCGAAGTCTGCTTTCCTGAAGTCCAGGGTCCGTATCCTGCTGCTTACCTTTCTTCCCTGCGTCAGGATCCTGAACTCAACCAACTCATGGTCACTGCCTCCCAGATTCCCGTCCACTTTTGCTTCCCCCACTAATTCTTCCCTGTTTGTGAGCAGCAGGTCAAGAAAAGCTCCCCCCATAGTTGGCTCGTCTAGCACTTGCACCAGGAAATTGTCCCCTACGCTTTCCAAAATCTTCCTGGATTGTCTATGCACCGCTGTATTGCTCTCCCAGCAAATATCAGGAAAATTAAAGTCAGCCATGAGAACCAGGGCGTGCGATCTAGTAGCTTCTGCGAGTTGCCGGAAGAAAGCCTCATCCACCTCATCCCCCTGGTCCGGTGGTCTATAGCAGACTCCCACCACTACATCACTCTTGTTGCTCACACTTCTAAACTTAATCCATAGACACTCAGGTTTTTCTGCAGTTTCGTACCGGAGCTCTGAGCAGTCATACTGCTCCCTTACATACAGTGCTACTCCACCACCTTTTCTGCTCTGCCTGTCCTTCCTGAACAGTTTATAACCATCCATGACAGTACTCCAGTCATGTGAGTTATCCCACCAAGTCTCTGTTATTCCAATCACGTCATAATTCCTTGACATCACCAGGACCTCCAGTTCTCCCTGCTTGTTTCCAAGGCTTTGTGCATTTGTATACAAGCACTTGAGATAACCTGCTGATCGCCCCTCCTTCTCAGTATGAGGCAGGAGCCCGCCCCTCACAGACGTTCCTGCCTGTGTTTCCTCCCGGTATCCCGCTTTCCCACTTACCTCAGGGCTTTGGTCTCCTTCACCCGGTGAACCTAGTTTAAAGCCCTCCTCACTAGGTTAGCCAGCCTGCTCGCAAAGATGCTCTTCCCTCTCTTCGTAAGATGGAGCCCATCTCTGCCCAGCACTCCTCCTTCATGGAACACCATCCCATGGTCAAAGAATCCAAAGCCTTCTCTCCGACACCACCTGCGTAGCCATTCATTGACTTCCACGATCCGACGGTCCCTGCCCCGTCCTTTTCCTTCCACGGGGAGGATGGACGAGAACACCACTTGCGCCTCAAACTCCTTGATCCTTCTTCCCAGAGCCACGTAGTCCGCAGTGATCCGCTCAAGGTCATTCTTGGCAGTATCATTGGTGCCCACGTGGAGAAACAGGAAGGGGTAGCGATCCGAGGGCTTGATGAGTCTCGGCAGTCTCTCCGTCACATCGCGAATCTTAGCCCGTGGCAAGCAGCAGACTTCTCGGTTTTCCCGGTCAGGGCGGCAGATAGATGACTCAGTCCCCCGGAGGAGAGAGTCCCCGACCACCACCACCCGCCTCCTTCTCTTGGGAGTGGTGGTCGTGGAACCCCCCATCTCAGGACAGTGCATCTCATGCCTTCCAACCAGCGGAGTCTCCTTCTGCTCCCTTCCCTCAGACGTATCATCTGGTCCACTCTCTGCATTAGTACCTGTGGAGAGAACATGAAAGCGGTTAGTTACCTGTGTCTGCGTTGCTGAAAGCCGGACATCCCTCCTTCTTCTTCTGGAGGTCACATGTTGCCAAGCCTCTTCACTGGCCTCTTGGCTCCGCTGTGCAACCTGCTCTAAATTTTTAGAGATTTGTGCCCGTAGAAGCATATCCTGACTTTTGTCCAGGAAATCCTCAGTTTCTCGTATGCAACGCAGGGTCATTATCTGTTGCTCCAGACCTTCAATCTTCTCTTCCAATATGGAGACCAGCTTGCACTTTGTACAGACAAAGTCGCTTCTGTCCTGTGGAAGAAAGACAAACATGGCACATCCAGTGCAGGTCACTATAGCTGAACCCCGCCCCCCCTTCCATATCACCTTCCTACTATGAGCTTCCTCAGAGAAGTTGGCAAGATGTAAGCCTCACTGGGCTCACTCCAGGCGAACTCCCAGGCAAACTCCTGCTGTGTGCTGCTCTGCTGTCCCCCACTGCTCAGCTGGTTCGCCGCCGCTCAGCTGATTCGCGAAGCTCTGGCTATACCTCTGGTCAGTTGCTACCTAAGCCAGTAAGCACCTAAATGTTCTGTGTAAGATGTCTACATTTCTGCCTCTGCGCATGCACGCAACGTCTCACTCTTGGTGCTTGAATGCCTATCTCACATTGTTGTATTAACTTGGATGGAATAAAGGGACCAAAGAGTTAAAGGTGTTAACATGATCCTGAAACTGTTCAGAAATAAACAGTGTTAAACATGGTTCAGAGTTTGGTACACAAGACCTCCGTCTGCTTGCTACTGTGGCAAGCACACTATTATTTTTTAACCTTTTTAACTGAAGATTCAGGGGGAAAAAACAGTTAAAGCATTTGATATATAAAATATTAAGTATGGCTTTCATTTTTCCACTATCCCATGTTTCCTTTCCCTGTAGCTATAGAAAATCTTTAGGAGAACCCTCTGACTTGTTTAAAAATCTTAAATGTTACCAGAATAATACCTGTTCTCTTTTGAAGAAAGGGGGAAAATAGTTTAGATGGGCTAGAGCTGCTGCTGTTGAAGTCCAATCCCATTTCCTAGAGGACAAAACAAGAGAAACACCCACAAGAGAGAAGTAAAAAGTTCAGCAAAAGCAGAAAATGCAGCTTCTGTCCATGGTGTTGACTGTCACTTGCAACCTTGCTGCTGGGAAAAGAGAGACAGCACATGGTTTTATTTGCCACTCTGAGACCTGACAAACTTGTACCCACACCAGGCTGTTTAGGGCATTTTGTTTTTGCTGTCTTTCTGGCCACAGGTTTAGAAGCGTGGTGCAAAATATGCAGTTTTGGCTGGCTAAACCATACTCTTATTAGACAAAAGGAAAATGAGAGTGATAGGAAAGAAAAAAATGTGTGGAAGAAAAAGAACACAGAAGGGGGAACCTGAGAGGTGACAAAGCTTGACATCCCAGATGGTGTTTTGGATTTAGCTGGTGGAGGTGGCAATGTCTCTTGGGTCCCTCTCTCTGGGCCAGACATCTTTCAGGATTAGGATTAGAAATGTCTAATGTCCTAGGAGAAGGTGGGCATAGCACCCATCATGGTGAGGCTTGTGCCATCTCTTCCTTTCAGACAGCCAGTGCGGCTGTAGCCAGCTTTTCCCCTGCATACTTTTCCTGAGGACCCTAAAAGGGAGTGATGCGCAGAATAGCGTATCCAGTATTTTGTCCACCAAATAGGCCTAATTTCCCACATGCCAATTTTGGTTCATAGATTTGCGGTCCAATATGTTCTCGTTAACACCATGCCTGGTAAACATAGTCCTTGAATTATATCAGTACGTCTTTGTCGTTTGGACTAATTCAATCTTTCTCTCTCTTTTTTTGGGCACCTTTTCCCATCAATATTTGTTGTTATAGATTATTGTGAGATCTTATAAACATTCGCTTTTAACAGTTAAGCTTATAGCTAGGGTAAATTTGTAGGCCCAATTATTACATCACCACCTAAGCCCTACTGTCTCTCTCGCCTGAGTACCTACCCGATCAGAGCCATATAGAATCTAGCTGGAGGAGGAAAAGTTGGTGATTGTGTTTCCCTTTTTAGTACAGCACTCACCCAGGATGAGGGAGACCTGGCTTGAATTCCCTGGTCTGCATGAGCAAGGAAGAAAAGATTTGATCAGGGGTCTCCTGTCTCTCAGGAGACAGCAGACCACTGAGCTATGGGATATTCTGATACGGGGGTATCTGTCTGTCTAGTTAAAGCTGTTCTACTTTGAATAAATAGCTAAATAGTCATTGGAGCAGGCAGACTGGACCCTGATCTGCCAGGTTGAATAATCTAAACCCAGGCTATAGAATCATACTCATTCTCTTTCTCTGTCTCAATGACTAGTTGAGGCCTGGTCTACACTATGAGTTTATGTCAGATTTAGCAGCGTTAAATCGAATTAACCCTGCACCCATCCACATAACTAAGCCTTTTTTTTCAACATAAAAGGCTCTTAAAACCGATTTCTGTACTCCTCCCCAATGAGGGGATTAGCGCTGAAATCGACATGGCCGTTTCGAATTAGGGTTAGTGTGGACGCAATTCGAAGGTATTGGCCTCTGGGAGCTATCCCAGAGTGCACCATTGTGACCGCTCTGGACAGCACTCTGAACTCGGATGCACTGGCCAGGTGTACAGGAAAAGCCCCGGGAACTTTTGAATCTCATTTCCTGTTTGGCCAGGCGAGCTCATCAGCACAGGTGACCATGCAGTCCCAGAATTGAAAAAGAGCTCCAGCATGGGCCAAAAGGGAGGTACTGGATCTGATCACTGTATGGGGAGAGGAATCCATGCTATCAGAACTACATTCCAAAAGACCAAATGCCAAAACATTTCAAAAAATCTCTGAGGCCATGAGGGACAGAGGCTATAGCAGGGACGCAACACGGTGCCACGTGAAACTTAAGGAGCTCAGACAAGCATACCAGAAAACCAAAGAATCAAACGGATGCTCCGGGACAGAACCCCAGCTATGTTGCTTCTACGCTGAGCTGCGTGCAATTCTAGGGGGGGCCGCCACCACTACCCCACCCCATCCGTGAATTCCGATGACGGGGTACTCTCCGCCATGCCTGAGGATTTTGCGGACGGGGAAGATGAGGAGGAGGAGTATGAGCTTGAGGAGAGCACACAGCACACCATTCTCCCCGACAGCCAGGATCTTTTTATCACCCTGATTGAAATACCCTCTCAACCCAACCAAGCCGGAGAAGGGGCCTCTGGTGAGTGTACCTTTTTAAATATAATGCATGTTAATAAAGCAAGCATTTTTAAATGATTAAGTAGCCCTGAAGACTTGGTATGCATTCGTGGCCAATATAGCTACTGGAAAAATCTGTTAACATGTCTGGGGATGGAGCGGAAATCCTCCAGGGATATCTCCATGAAGCTCTCCTGGAGGTACTCTAACAGCCTTTGCAGAAGGTTTCTGGGGAGAGAAGCCTTATTCAATCCTCTATGGCAGGACACTTTACCACGCCATTCTAGTAGCAAGTAATCTGGTATCATTGCATGACAAAGCCTGGCAGTGTATGGTCCCAGTGTTTGTTGGCATTCAAGCAACATCCGTTCTTTGTCTCTCTGTGTTATCCTCAGCAGAGTGATATCGTTCATGGTAACCTGGTTGAAATAGGGGAATTTAATTAAGGGGACATTCAGAGATGGCCGTTCCTACTGGGCTATTTGCCTGTGACTGAAAAGAAATCCTCCCTGCAGTTAGCCACGCAGTGGGGGTGGCGGGTGGCGCTGAGCTGTTCACGTTTGGCTAGCAGGGATCTTCCCTGATACCAGCCACAAGGTGGGGTGAGGGGTAAAGCAATCATCCCAGAGAACTGGATGTGGGGGGGTTTCGTTTGGTTTCTGCTGCTGCATGTTAACAGGAACACTGCAGAACTAAATGGCCAACTCAATGTGATTTGTTTGGTATGGGAGAGGAGGGCACTGCTGTTATGAAGATTGCAGAAGCTGAAAGACTATGGCTTACCAAGGCCGCCTGCAAGCCAAATTCTGTTGCCCGGCACTGCGTGTGTGATCTCTAACACCAAAGCCACAGGCACTCAATATAAGATGCAAAATGAGACCTTGTACCAAAATCACATGTGCTATGTAATGTGAATAGTGTTGTTCACCGTGAAAGAGTATAGCCATTGTTCTGTAAAATGTATCTTTTAAAATCCTTCACTCCCTTTTTTTCCTCTAATAGCTGCAAATGTTTCAAGCCTCCCTCCTCCGTCCCAAAGGCTACCTCAGATAAGGCAGTGAAGAAACCGTACGGGCGATGAAATGTTCTCTGAGCTCATCCAGCAGTGACAGAGCTGTGTGGAGGGACACAACAGCAGAGTACAGGAAAGTGGCTGATGAAAATGAGGAGAGGTGGCGGCAGGAAGATCAGAGGCGGCATGAGGCAACGCTGGAGCTACTGCGGGATCAAACGGACATGCTCCGGCATCTGGTGGTGGTTCATGAACAGCAGCAGAATTACAGACTGCCGTTGCAGCCCTGTTTAACCACCCTCCCTCCTCCCCAAGTTCCATAGCCTCCTCACCCAGACGCCCAGGAATGTGTGTGGGGGGGGGAGGCTCCGGGCACCCAACCACTCCACCCCAGTGGACAGCCCAAGCAACAGGAGGCTGTCATTCAACAAGTTTTCAAATGGTCCTTTCCTTCCCTCCTACCCTCCTTCCACACCTCACCTGGGCTACCTTGTGAGTTATCTCCCCATTTTTATAATCAATTAATAAAGAATACATGTTTTTTTAAATGATAGTGACTTTATTTCCTCTGCAAGCAAGCTGTGATAGAAGGGGGGAGGGCGGGTGGCTCACAGGGAATTTAGAGGCAACCAAGGGGGCGGGTTTTCATCAAGGAGAAACAAACAGAAGTGTCACAGAGTACCCTGGCCAGTCATGAAACTGGTTTTCAAAGCTTCTCTGATGCGCAGCGCTTCCTGCTGTGCTCTTCTAATTGCCCTGGTGTCTGGCTGCATGTATTCAGTGGCCAGGCGATTTGCCTCAACTTCCCACCCCACCATAAACATCTCCACCTTACTCTCACAGAAATTGTGAGGCACACACCAAGCAGCAATAACAATGGGAATATTGGTTTCGCTGAGGTCTAACCAAGTCAGTGAACTGCGCCAGCGACCCTTTAAACATCCAAATGCACACTCTACCACCATTCTGCACTTGCTCAGCCTTTATCGTTGAACAGCTCCTTCCTACTGTCCAGGGTGCCTGTGTACGGCTTCATGAGCCAGGGCATTAAGGGGTAGGCTGGGTCCCCAAGGATAACTATAGGCATTTCAACATCCCCAATGGTTATTTTCTGGTCTGGAAAGTAAGTTCCTTGCTGCAGCTGTTCATACAGACCAGAGTTCCTGAAGACGTGAGCGTCATGTACCTTTCCCAGCCATCCCACACTGATGTTGGTGAAACGTCCCTTGTGATCCACCACTGCTTGCAGCACCACTGAAAAGTACCCCATGCGGTTTATGTACTGGCTTCCTTCGTGGTCCGGTCCCAAGATAGGTATATGCGTTCCGTCTATAGCCCCACCACAGTTAGGGAATCCCATTGCAGCAAAGCCATTCACTATATCCTGCACTTTTCCCAAAGTCACTACCTTTGATAGCAGCAGCTCAATGATTGCATTGGCTACTTGGATCACAGCAGCCCCCACAGTAGATTTGCCCACTCCAAATTGATTCCCGACTGACTGGTAGCTGTCTGGCGTTGCAAGCTTCCAGAGGGCTATCGCCACTCGCTTGTGAACTGTGAGGGCTGCTCTCATCTTGCTTTCACCTGCCTTGAAGCACAAGAATACCAAGTCACAAAGTTCCATGAAAGTGCCCTTACGCATGTGAAAGTTTCGCAGCCACTGGGAATCATCCCAAACCTGCAACACTATGCAGTCCCACCACTCTGTGCTTGGTTTCCCGAGCCCAGAATCAGCATTCCATGGCATGAGCCTGCCCCAGTAACACCATGATCTCCAAATTGCCAGGGACCGCGGTTTTAGAGAAACCTGTGTTCATGTCCTCATCACCGTGCTGCCATCGCCTCCCCGCCTGGTTTTTCAGGTGCTGGTTCTGCATAAACTGCACGATAATGAGCAAGGTGTTTACAATGGTCATAACTGCTGCGGTGAGCTGAATGGGCTCCATGCTTGTGGTGCTTTGGCATCTGTTCGGGCAATCCAGGGAAAAGGGTGCAAAATGATTTTCTTCTCTTGCTTTCACATAGGGAGGGAGGGTTGATTGACGACATTTACCCATAACCACCCGTGACAAATTTTTGGCCCCATCAGGCATTGGCTGCTCAGCCCAGAATTCCAATGGGGAGCGGGGACTGCGGGAACTGTGGGATAGCTACCACAGTGCACCGCTCAGAATGTCAACACTTGCCATGGTACTGTGGACGCACACTGCCGAATTAATGTGCTTAGTGTGGACGCATGCACTTGACTTGATACAATCTGTTCCCAAAAATTGACTTCTGTAAAATCGAAGTACTTTTGTAGTGTAGACATGTATAGAAACTAAGGCCAAGGTGGAACAGTTTCAACAGGAGAGACAGTACAATATTATAAAGACCGTAAGTCTTGTGATAAACAAAAATATGAAATATATACGTAAAATAAGATCCACAAAAAATACTTCCTTTGTCTTACCTACAACATGTACTAATCAAGTTATGGAATAGGGAAATAGATATTTTTAAAAGTTTGCAAAGGAAGTTTTTCTAATAGCGTTTCCTTTACACAACACTATTAATTCTGTCAGTGAATTACTTTTCTGGGGGTAAAAGAAACCTTACTCTGTGCACTGTGATCATAGCACAAGCTGCTGCCTTCTAGGTTTAATTAGATTTTGTTTTTCTTTATCAAATTGTGTGTGGGGTGGTGGGGGGGGGGGAGGGTGACAGACTCAGACCAGAAGGATATAAGAGAGTAGCAGAAGACAGGTATATCAGCTTCAGAATGAGCAGGTCCCTGTTCCCTGGATAGCCAAACAAAGGCTACTTCAGGCTAATCAAGACCCTGATGCCAATTAACCAGTTAAGGTTCTTAGGCTAATGCTGGCACCTGACCCCAATTAAGTGGCAAAGGGTCAGTTGAGGCTGTTAGGCTAATGGAGACATCTGGAACCAATCAAGGTCTCACTCATACTGTTTAAAAGCTCTCCTTCCCAGTTCCCTTAGGGGAAGACTAGGTGAAAGGAACTGGAGCAGAGGCAGTATTGCTGAATCCTGAGGTAAGGGTGAAGCTAGGAAAAGGGGACCATGGGGAAGTGGCCCAGGGAATTAAAGCAGGTTCAGTGGTGAAGGGAAAACTGACAACAGCTGCTACAATTAGGGTCCCTGGGCTGGAACCTGGAGTAGAGGGTGGGCCAGGGTTCCCCTCTTTCCCCTGTGCTTTACAGAGAACCCCTTGAGAGGGGAAGCAGACTTTGGCTCAAGCAGGAGGCTAAACTGCACCTACTGAGCTCTAAGGAGCAATAGAGACTGTGAGTATTCCACCACCCATACTGGCCTGTGATGAAAGTAGCTCAATAAGCTGTGATCTTTGCTGCTATACTGAGAAAGGGAGGTCATATTGAGGGCCTTGGTGAGCTTCTGAGGCCACTGGATCTGCCTGGAAGTATGGGACCCACCAATACAGGCTTGGAGCTTTGTCACAGTGTGTAGGGGGTGTGTGTATAAAACTTTGTAAAACAAATATGCATGCATTTGTTCTTATGGTTCTTACATCTAGGCATACACAAAGATTTGTGCATGCCTAGATGTATATGGAATTGTAAAAGGAAAAAAATCTACTGCTATTGACAAAACTTTTTACATGAAACTGTTGCAGACTGTAAAAGCCTTTCACTATACAGCTTATACATGTTCTCTAAGGAATGAAATGCAAATTCATTAGAAAGAAGCCCAGTTCCTTTGGGAAAGAAACCAGTGCTGTTTGTCATAACACTTTTCTAACTAGTAACTTAAAATAATAGGCTAACTCTGTGATTTTTGCAGGGCTTCAGCTCACTGTCTTTGCTAAATCAAGAAGCAGAAGACCTACAGTAAACAGGAATATTTTAAAATGGTTAAATGTCTGATATAAAAAAGTTAGCAAATTGGAACTCTAACCTCGTCAGTCTAGTCTCAACTCTTTTTATTTCTGTGGTGTAATATGGCTTATAATTTGAGTTTGGGAAGCTTGAGAACCCTCCATGGCTGATTGTAATAGTGCTAAATTAAGCACAGAAACAACTTCTTCACAGTGCAGTGATAACTAATTCTTTATGTGTATGGAATTCATTGTCCTTTCTTAAGTCAGGCACTCTCTTTCATTAAGGACTAGAGTATGACAAGGGGAGAACATATGCCAGTTTTTTACTGTTCTTGTTCTTACTTTATTTTATGTATTTCTCTATTTTCCTTGTATAATGATGACAGGACACATCATTCACTTTTCCAGCATTAGAACCACACATGGACATCTCATTCAGTTTATCAGTTTTTGTGCAAAATACAATAAAAGAACATGGGCCAAATTCACTTCTTTTGTCACTCCATTGATTTCAGTCAGTGGGAGCATCCTTCCTTTTGGGCTTGTGTGGTTTTGCATCAGGGACAAGTTTGGTCCAATAGGATTTGTCTGAGTAAATCCCCTAGTCAGTGTTGAAGTTCTCAATCTATATATTTCTTGTTCTTGGTGAGCTTCATGTTCTAAGGACACTTCTGGATCACTTGCCCCATTATTATTGAAGTCTCAAGTAGGTGTGATGTCCAGAAGTGCATTTTTTTTCAATCTATCCTTGGTGCAATGATTGACACTTTCTCTCCAATCTGGAATTTAGATCATTATGGGTCTACAGTTGATGACTATTTGGAGTCTACATATGATGCCAAATATGGTAACCTTTTTAGTGTATGGTATTCATAACATGAAGAATTTTTCACCAGTGCTCCTGAACCTGCACTATGACTCTCTCTTCTCTTCTGGGAGCATCTCAAGGTGGTGTTGATGTTGATCTGTGGAGCCCTACAAATATGTGGTTTGAAACCCAACTACATATGATGCCTTCTTTCTCTGCTCAGTAGTTGAGTTCAGACTCCGATCTCTGTATTTGAATGATTGAACTGTTAACAGGGCATTCTTCGTGAGGCCCCTTAGCTCTGTAATTTGCTACACAATTTGTCTTGAGCTGAATCTCATGGTACTGTGCAAGGCTAAATACTTATTTAACATGCATCTTTATTTAAGCTTTTCCCTAATTAAGTGATGCTGAGATGTATTTTTGTTGATGACGAGGATATCAAAGTGATAGAGTAACAAAATATAACTTTAAGGTAGGATGATTATGGTGGTGAGATTCTTTACCAAGAACAGAAGTGATGAGCAGTGTCCAAGGTATAAATGAGTTGGGAGCTATGGAACTAAAAACAGGTCTCCTTCCTGCATATGAATCTGAATGGAACATTGTTTTGTTTTTTATGTATTTTTGAGATTTAGTTTTGGAATCCAATCACAGCCTGATCTGTCTTGGACATTAGGCAATTCTGGTGAGCAAAGGAGTGATGTGTCTCATTAAGTAAATCTCTTCTACTCAGCAGTTGCTGATGGGTTATTTCAATTTGTTTTGCCACATTTTCAGATACCTTTAGAGGTAGTTGGCAGTACAAAAATGTTTGTGCATGCTTCTGAGAACAAACAGCAATCTCTCTCATGTGCCTTTCATATAAATCCATCAATATGCTTCATGGTTTTCCACAAAACTGGTAAGTGAATATTTTAATTAAAGGACATGCGTCTTTTCTTATAGACTAAATATTACCTTTTATTGAACTACATGATTAATAGGCAAACAATTTTATGTTAATTTTTTTGTAGTTTTCATAGTTCGGTTAAAAAAAAAAAAAGCAGATGCCGCCGCCGCCACCACCACCCACACTATCCCCACTTTGTGTTTTGGCTAGATATGGATGTAGAAGGCCATGACCAAAAATACCTCTATTAAAGTTAGCAAGTGATGGTTGGGAAGCATCATATAATGAGGAGACTCCTACTTTGTCTCGAGTACTAGGACAAAGTGTTGTATCTGTGTCGGTACCACTTCACCTTGCATTTAGCAGTGACACTCTTCATACCTTTCCCAGACCTGAATAAGGGCTCTGTGTAGCTTGAAAGCTTGTCTCGCTCACCAACAGAAGTTGATCCACTGAGGGTATGTCTTCACTACCCACCGAATCGGGGGGCAGCGATCAATCCAGCGGGGATCAATTTATCGCATCTAGCCTAGATGCAATAAATCGACCCCTCCGAGCGCTCTCCTGTACTCCAGCACCATGAGAGGCGCAGGCAGAGTCGACAGGGGAGTGGCAGCAGTTGACTTACCGCGGTAAGTTGATCTAAGTACATTGACTTCAGCTACATTATTAACATAGCTGAAGTTGCGTAACTTAGATCAATTCCCCTCCCCGCCCCCCATGTAGACCAGGGCTAAAAGATATTACCTCACCACCTTGTTTCTCAATAGAACTAGATAAGACCTGAAATTCCTTAAGATACTGGTGGTTTGGCCATATGTGGAAGTGATATATTTTCAATATTGAAAACATCCTAGCAAATTCTACTCATCCATTTGCCTGGGTCAAATAATTATTTATGGTCATCAAATAAAATGACCTTTTTGTGCCATTATTGACAATTACCATGGTAAAAATTGAGATAAGTAGATTTCATACCTATGCTGCTAATTTTTTGAATATTTTATAAAGCTAATTTTAAATACTTGTAGTAATTACTTCTCCATACAAATATAATCCCAAATATAACTCCTTTTTAGTGCGTAATGCATTTTCTTTCTCCAGAGTGACAGATATTTGCTTAATCAGTGTAGTTCGTTCGTTCCTAAGAAGAGTGCATATGTAAGTAAACATTGTAACACTGTAGCAACAAAACAACAACCCAAACATTCTGGGATGTATTAGCAGGAGTGTTGTAAGCAAGACATAAGAAGTAATTCTTCCGCTCTACTCGGTGTAGATTAAGCCTCAACTGGAGTATTGTGTTCAGTTCTGGGCACCACATTTCAGGAAAGATGTGACTAATTGGAGAAATTCCAGAGAAGAGCAACAAAAATGATTAAAGGCCTAGAGAACATCACCTATGAGGGAAGATTAGAAAAAAAAATGGGTTTGTTTAGTCTGGAGAAGACCGAAAGGGGACATAACAGTTTTCAAGTACATAAAAGGTTGTTATAAGGAGGAGGGAGAAAAATTGTTTTCCTTAGCCTCTGAGGACAGGACAAGAAACGACGAGCTTAAATTGCAGCAAGGATGGTTTAGGTTGGACAACAGGAAAAACTTCCTGTCAGGGTGGCTATCTAGTAGAATAAATTGCCTAGGGAGGTTGTAGAATCTCCATTATCGGAGATTTTTAAGAGCAGGCTAGACAAATACCTGTCAGGGATGGTCTAGATAATACTTAGACCTGCCATGAGTGTAGGGGACTGGAATAGATGACCTCTCAAGACCAATCCATGAGTCTGATTTAGGCCCCTAGCCCACAAAGCACTTGAAGTCAATCAGACTACTGATCTTAATGCTATATGCTTATTTGCATTGCTGGAGCAGGACACAACTACCACAATGTGTAGACAGTAATTAGGTCTGGCACAAGACCCTTTTGTGTTTCCCAGCACAACAAATCACTGACAGAATGGTTGGTTGCTTGATGTAAATCATAGCTATCCTAAATGACAGGGCCTCACCCCATTCCTTTGCTATCACCTGTGTGCCCAGGGGATAATGAGAACTGGTAGTGCAAGCAACTTCTATAAAAACAGAGGGTATTTTTATTTTATTATTTGGTTATGAAGTAGAGTGCCTTTTTTGTACCAACTATAAAATGCATCTTCAGTCTAAACAAAATTCTGCTTCATACAAAACCCATTTTGTTTTTAAATGAGATGCTCATTATGCAGTTCATATACTATGTTAAATTTTTCTGAGTAAAATATGATCTGCCTTTATCATAGGTTGAAGAAAAACATTCTTTATATATATATATTTTATAATCCGTGCAAAAAAGGAGGGATCTCTACTTTGTAATCAAATAATAAAATAAAAATACCCTCTTTTATAGAACGTCCTTGAACTACCAGTTTTCCTATTATCCCCTGGATACTTCTATATAAATGATATAGAAAGAAAAGCTTTTTTGAAGGTTTTTTTAAATAGGTATAAAATATTAAGAAGGATCATACTGTTTATGTATAGGTTGGGAAACAAAGGACAACTTTGATCTTCCAATGAATTTTAGCTACATAAGAGCACAAGAGTGACCACACTGGGTCAGACCAAAGGTCTTGTAGTCAGTCTTCCGACAGTGGGCAATGTCAGGTGCTTCAGAGGGAATGAACAGAACAAGTAATCATCAAATGATCCATCCCCTGTTGCCCATTTCCAGCTTCTGGCTAACTGACAGCTTCCATACTCTCTATGTAGAATATATCCATTTCTCCCCCCCCCAATAAATTTGTATAGAGCATACGTTTGAGGCTTAAAATAACTTTGATTTTCTACCATGGAAATGCATTTTTCTGAAGTGTAAATCAATTAACTTTAATACTCATACTGTTTACTTCAGCGTAAAGAAGCTAGACTACATTATTGGTCCAGACAAGTGATTACTTTCTCCTGAAGAAGAGCTCCACACAGGGTCAGATTTAGGGGCAGGCAACCACCTGGGGTGCAGGCGTGGGGAGAAGGCTGCACTGGGGTGCTGTTTTTGTTACCAACTCCCATAAATATAAAGGGAAGGGTAAACCCCTGTAAAATCCCTCCTGGCCAGAGGAAATCTCCTCTCACCTGTAAAGGGTTAAGAAGCTAAAGGTAACCTCGCTGGCAACTGACCAAAATGACCAATGAGGAGACAAGATACTTTAAAAAGCTGGGAGGAGTGAGAGAAACAGTGTATGTGTGTCTGTCTATATTCTGTCTTTGCCGAGGATAGACCAGGAATGAAGCCTTAGAACTTTTAGTAAGTAAGCTAGCTAGGTACGTGTTAGATTATGATTTCTTTAAATGGCTGAGAAAAGAATTGTGCTGAATAGAATAACTATTTCTGTCTGTATCTTTTTTGTAACTTAAGGTTTTTTTTTGCCTAGAGGGATTCTCTATGTTTTGAATCTAATTACCCTGTAAGGTATCTACCATCCTGACTTTACAGGGAGGATCTTTTTTTTATTTCTATTTACTTCTATTTCTATTAAAAGTCTTTTTGTAAGAAAACTGAATGCTTTTTCATTGTTCTCAGATCCAAGGGTTTGGGTCTGTGGTCACCTATACAAATTGGTGAGGCTTTTTATCCAACATTTCCCTGGAAAGGGGGGGTGCAAGTGTTGGGAGGATTGTTCATCGTTCTTAAGATCCAAGGGTCTGGGTCTGTAGTCACCTAGGCAAATTGGTGAGGCTTTTTACCAAACCTTGTCCAGGAAGTGGGGTGCAAGGTTGTGGGAAGTATTTTGGGGGGAAAGACATGTCCAAACAGCTCTTCCCCAGTAACCAGTATTTGTTTGGTGGTAGCAGCCAATCCAAGGACAAAGGGTGGAATATTTTGTACCTTGGAAGTTTTGACCTAAGCTGGTAAAGATAAGCTTAGGAGGCTTTTCATTCATGCAGGTCCCCACATCTGTACCCTAGAGTTCAGAGTGGGGGAGGAACCTTGACACCAACAAAGGAAAATGTTTCAGATATTCTGTATGTGGATTCATTTTTCACTAATGTCCTAGAATGTTCTGAAGGTTTGTAGAATCTTGTGAAACCTTCCAGACTTTCTGAAAACTACATTTTCCTCAAACCACCTAGAATGTTATCAGCCTTGTCCTCACAGGTATATAAGGTTCAGGACATCTCTTGTCAATCAGTGAGATGTAAGAGTCAATTGAAGAAAAGTGAGAGCCCAGCTGAAATACCATGAACCTTGTTTTATTGTGAAAATGTACTTGTGTTTTAGTCACGGCTTACACCCTTCAAGTCTTAATAAAGGGCATATTAATGAGATGCCAGAGATCTACCAAACCCCTATATGCCAAACAATATAAAAGAAATACTGTTACTTCAGTTGCCATGCTTAACAACAATGTTCAATGACTTTCATAGACTTTTGCTCTCCCCTAATACTGTCTGTTTTCCCCGTTGAAAATAAGATGCCCCTGAAGACGCCTATACAGAATTCTTGAAAGAAAGCAAAAAGCTCAACTGCAATCTAGTTTGCAGCAAGCAGCAAATTTGATGGGAAAATATCTGAAACAGAATAACCTAGAACAGGCTTTAGGCAGTAGTGATCATCCCAGTGCCGAAGAAATTGAGGAGCAAAATGTAAATGATGGAACTTCCATCACTAAGAATTTAGCAAATTTACCTGAAGATAAGCAATGAAATGTGAGGAAAGTGATGGAGAATCATCCACTTTTCCTGGCGGTATAAAGAAGAGTGCTAAAGAATAATATGGCTCTCCTGAAAAGGAGAGTAATGACACAAATCTGGTTTACGTGAAAAGGAGAGAAATGATAAAGAGGAGTCAGCCTCTCATGATGACAGAAACAGCAGTGAGAAATTGCACACCACAAATCGATACATCATATCCTGCTTTATCACCAGAGATCCTAAACTCTGCTGATATTGATGGTAAAATTTTGAATAGACCGGGCAAAGTCAGAGACATTTCCAATAAGTGAGCAGAAGCAACGCTCCTCAAAGTCACACTGTGAGAGTGCTCGAGAATGGTGAGAAACTAAATTTGGCATTGGCTAGTTTACTTGAAATCAACTGACAGCATTCTAGTTTTGCTGCAAATATTTGACCAGAATGCCAAGTTGTTGCTTGTGCTTTCTGGGTACAATTACTGGCATAACTTAGCTGATGTTGTGAAGCAACCTGAAAAGTCACTGGGACATTTGATAGCCTACTCCAAATGGATATAGTTTGAGTCCAGGCTCAAGCTAAATAAACCCTCAGATGCAGAAAACCAGCACATTATTAATGTAGAAAAACAGCAATGGAGGAATGTGCTCGATTACCCTCTTCCTTGCAAAAAGAAAAGGAGTACTTGTGGCACCTTAGACTAACCAATTTATTTGAGCATAAGCTTTCATGAGCTACAGCTCACTTCACTTTCCACAGTATGCATCCGATGAAGTGAGCCCTAGCTCACGAAAGCTTATGCTCAAATAAATTGGTTAGTCTCTAAGGTGCCACAAGTACTCCTTTTCTTTTTGCGAATACAGACTAACACAGCTGTTACTCTGAAACTCTTCCTTGCAATGAATAATTTGGCTTTCCTGGGCTTGTCAGATAAGTTGTTCACTGAACATAATGGTAAATCTCTCTGTTTGGTAGGGCTCTTTTGGCAATATGCGTGAGCATCTCCGTCAAGTAGTTTGTCAAGTAGCTATGGCCTGTTACTGCAGCAAAATAATTCAAAACAAATAGAACTTACAGCAAAGAAGTTTCTTTGCTTTGTTGAACTGCATCAATATGTTAAAGTGCTATGCCGTAATAATGAACTGCACTCCCCACATTAGTCACAGTGGGGAAAAAATGTCATTTACAGTAAGATTTATTGACAATGAAGATGGCTGTCCAAGTAAAGGACACTTTATTGGTTTCCAGTCTGTGGATGACTCTACTGGCAAAGGCCTAAACTCTTTTATGCTCCTTCCCCCCCCCAAAAAAAAAAAAGCTTCTGAACTGCCACAGCAAGGCTACCACAACAGTGCAAACATGAAGGGAAGAAACTGGCATCCAGGCAAGGATCCTTGCACTGAATCCAAGAACTTTCTTCATGCCTTGTGGCTCTCATTCCCTCAACCTAGCTGTGTCAAATGCAGCATCATTTGAATCAAAATTTGATGAATCTCTTTGGAGTACAGTAAAGGCTATACATCCTGTTTTCAGCATCAACTATCAGGTAGAAGATCCTCATGGATAATGCTACAAATCTGACCATGAAGCTGTTAAGTGATGCTCGCTGGGAGAGCCACATTGACAGTGGAAAGCCAGTGAAAACGCAAGTGACTGAGGTTTACAACACTCTGATGGAACTGGTGCTGTTGAATAAAGCCAAGGCAGGAATCACATGAGGCGCAAAAGCCTGGCAAAACCAATCACTGACTTCAAATTTCTAGTCGCAATTGTAGTTTGGCATGATATCCTGTTCTAAGTAAATATTGTAAGCAAGGCATTAAATCAGTTGTACATCACAACCACTACTACTTTGACAAGAAGCTGCCTTGATTTTGTTGTGGCCTACAGAGAACAGATTTAAAGATTCCATCACTGCTGCCAAAGAAGTGGTGGAAAGCTTAAGAGTTGAGCCTATCTTCAAGGAAACTCCTACTCATAGGCAGAAGTTTGGTTAAGCATGCAAAGATTAGGTGATAGGAAGCTCTGAAGGAAAATGCAAGAGGAAGTTTCTTTGCTTGCTTTTTGATACTGCTCAAGTGTCCATCAAAGAAATGTTTGGACAATAAAGCACTACAGAAAGGCCTGGGTTTTTTTGTATGACCTTTGTTTTTTCTGTCCACTGACAGCTTACTTTCTTTAACAATTGCATGGACCTTCACTGGATGCTGACACCTGGGGAATATTTGGACATCAATGATAAAGGCCTCTAAGTTGAATTAGATAACATACATCACATTTTGCCACAAAGGAAGCGCTTTCCATGCCAAGCTCTCCAAGTCATTCATGAGGCAGTGCTGAAGGACACCTTTTGCTAATGTGTGGATAGCTGCCAGCCAGTGGTGAGTTCAGCTTTTTGAACCTCAGGCTCATTAAAATGTATCCTTGATAATTAATGGCCAATGAGAGACTGACATTGTATTACCTGAAAATACCATTGGCCAGTCTTCTGATCTCTGCCATAGCTCAATTTGTGAGGGCAAAGGTGAGAAATGAGTCCTTTCGAACTAAAGGACTAGCCTTAACATTCTAAGGCTGTCACCTACTATAACACTGGTCCACCCAATGTTGGCACACAGTTCAATTTCTTGATGACAGTACATTTCAGTTACTCTTTAAGCTTATACAAAACTTTTTTTAATTTTAAGGAAACAATTTTTATTTGCTTATCTAGTGCATGAATAAATACAGATTTACTGATCCTAGCATGCAAATTTGCCTTGTATGACAGGGATAAATCATGCATGCAAACTGGGCATCAAAGTCATGAAATGGCTACAAATGCAATAAAAATAAGGAGGTGTGTGTGTGGGGGGGGGGTACAGTCTCCCATAGCTCTAATGTGGACTAAGCAATTCTGGAAAGGTCTACTGACTACACTAGGCTCGATTCACTCTCTGGAGGTCAAATTGTACTCTCCTGAACAAGTGCGGTCACCTGTGGCCATTAATATCTGAACAAAACGGTGATGTCTGAGCCACCACTGCCTTGTAGGTTACTACCAAAGGGGAAGAACCATTAGCCTGAATTTAGGGATCCATAAGAACTTTGCTGGAGAAGGTTGTCTGGGAGAGAAGCTGCTTCTTCAATCCAACCCTCTTTGATCCTGCCTGGGTCACCTCCTAGCTGGCACCACAGGCCCCTTGTGAATTGGGAGTTGCACTCACCATACTATAAGTGGATTTTCAACACAATGGTATATCCTGACCTAAATCAAGGCCAAAATCTTTACCTATGTAAACTAGTTCTGTACAGTATCTATAACACACATTTTACATTTTATCTGTTCCTGTCTCTTTAGGACTCCTCCAAGTGGAGGCTGTATATTATAAGACCTGGGAGAATTTTTTTGGTGAAAAACATATTTGGTGACAAACTTTTCATGAATTCACACTGATTTTGCAAATGTACTTCTGTAAAGTATCTTAAAATTAAAGGGTTTTCTTTTCATTTAATTTAAACATTTGTAAATATTTAAATTCAAAATTGAACCAAAACAGTTCATTTTAAGTTGAACAGAATGTTTTGTTCAACTGAAATGTGTGTTTTGTCCCGATTCACTGAAATGTCGGGTTTTCTTTTTTGTTTTTAAGTTAAACCAAAAACCATTTTCCCCCCTTGGAACTGTCATGAACAGAAAAATCCATTACTAGCTCAGTTCTACCCATGTTTTTCCATTACCTAGCAGATTGGGTGCCCAATCTTGGTTGAGATTGCTAGGTGCTATTGCAATACAAACCATAAATAACCATATGCACATACATGTAAGTAAATGCATAATGTAACTGGCATTAAAAATCAAATTTTTCCAGCAGCTACCACAAAGTGGTATTTTCAGGTACCAGTCATTTCCTATTCTAATTATCTAAAGTATTAGTTATCTCTGTATGGTAGTTGCTGGCAAAAGTGGACCTTTTAATGGTTCCTTTACCAACACTTTTTTATATATCCCTTTCCTGATACTTACTGTAGCTATACTGTAATTTACTGTAAGTAATTTATAAAATATTTACAGAAAAAATGGAAAAGGTGGAAGGTTGTTCAAGTGCATTGTGCAGTTTTATATCCTAGTGGTACCCATCGCAATCAAAGTACTTTTGACACGATTTAGTCGTAGTAAATCTTTATGGATTCTCTGAATGCTTGCTGTTCCCTATACTGGCAATTTTTCTTTGGAGGATAAGCAGAAAAGAGTTCACAAGTTTTGCATTATCTCTAAAATGTTAGTCACATACATACAGCTTATTCAGTAATGTGCCGCTTGTAGTTAATCACCTGTGTGCTGATCTGTTGGTGTCAACTGAGACACTTAAAATTACTGCAGTGGTCTTCACAGAGGCTATTTATAGAGAATTTATCTGACCAGTCAAGGAGATGTAATTGTTGATCATTGAAGTGAAAAAAACCCACCTCACTGTAAAGCTTTTATCATTTTATTTTTTTAAAGAACTCTCTGGCCTCTAGATGACACTGTGTACTAAATACTCTACTCAGTCACTGAGCCAGAAACACAATTTCATCATTTTTCCCTGGTAATTAATAGCAGTTGATTTCTATTCACAGGTATATAGGTAGAATAAACATCAATCCTGGCTGAAGTAAACGGAAGAACTTGAACACTGATGAAAAAAGAAAGTCCTAAAGGTTAAAGCAAGTCTGCTGAGAGACATGGCAGATCATTGTAACTTGAGTGCTTATTTATAGCTGCATCAACAAGCCTGAGATAGTATTTCATGCTGTGGTTGACATGTCCCACAATGTCTGGGACTGAGGCTAGAGTTAAGGGTCTCACGGCATTTCCATTTAAGTTGCATTTACAACCTAAAACTTGGCTGTAAAAATTCATTGGGCCAAAACCTGGAATTCAAGAGTAGAGCCTATGTACAAATATTTAAAACGCATTTGGGGAGGAAAAAAAAATTCAGGTCAGTATTTTTTAGATACAAGATTGGGCAAAAGTACTGAAAAGAACATATTGATTTTTGAAAGCCTCTATGAATCAAAAATAGCTTTTTAAAAAAAGTAGGGACTTTCTGAGTCTTTTCTGCAGAAGGACTAAGATGTTTCTCTGCTGCATTACTAATCAGATTAGGTGATGCAATGCACTGTTAAGAGTGTTGCCTCATGTACTTTGTACTTATATCTGGCAGATGGTGATGGATTGCAGAGGCTGATACTTGTTACTACCATTAATAGATAAACTCCTGGGACAACAATTAGGAAGAGTGCTTGCATCATTTAATATCCATGACATCATAAGAAGATATACAACCAGTCAGTCCTTTTGTGGACACTGGGGAGTAATTGTAGTCCTGGCTAAGAGCATTGAGAGAGAAGACCTTTCCCTGAACCTGAAAAATAGGCAAGGATTATTGGATTAGTATGTGATAGTGTTGGTGTATACAACATAGTGCTAGAAAGTATCAGTTTATGGAAAGGAAAACAAAATCCTTCAAATCTCCCTAAGACATGTTTATGGTTTAGTTTAGTTTATTATACAAGGCAAAAGCTATAGCTAATATCTCATATATATCTCCCTATAATTATGTAGTTAGAGTATTAATTATAGGTGGCGGTGGGCCTGAATCAAAACCCTAGATCTGAACACCTGAATTTTTGGAGGGTTGGGAAATGGAGCATTTAGATATTTGGAGCTAGACCCAAATCTCATATTGGGGCCCCTTTTTCTATAAAGGAACAAACACTGGTTCAAACACTACTAAATTCTGGGATGTGTGTGGGGGGGGGGGAGAGAAGATCATGGTCAGATACTGCACTGATCAAAAGCTAGGCAGATAGGTAGGAATCTAGTTGTTAGGTTGTAAGTATGATATGCTTTTATTTTATTTAACTCAGTGAAATTAACCTAATCCCAACATTTCTCCCCCCCCAAAAAAATGTTTAGCCATTTTAAGATAAAAAATGGTTAGCTATTTTAAAATATATGGCAAGAATGTGGTGCAGTACAACTTATATATTAGATCTGTCACAATATCTTACAAAATGCAAGTCTGTGGCAGGCTTCATAATGGGTTCTGACTCAGATGATTTGGTGGCTGAGTCAGACCCTGAATCTGACCTCAATGACTGAATTACTAAACTTTTTTCTAAATCTGACTTTAATGAGAAATAAAGCAGAGTTTTTAGACAGCTAGAAAATAATATGAAGACTTTTTAAAATATATTGTTAAAACAGGTAAGGGGACACTTGGAAGATGTGAAAATGTTCACATTTACTAATCAGCAGGTCTGGATGATATGAATTCTGCAGTGCTAAGAATGTTAGGTAATATCCCAAATCACTGTCCAATATATTTTAAAAGTCAGAAGTAGGAAAGTACCACAAAATTTAAATGGGGCAGGGGATGGAAGAGAATGATTTCAAACAAGGGAAGGAGACTGCCTGACAATTCAGTGTCCGATAATTTTACCTTCAGTTCCTATAACAATGAAACAAATTAGCAGAAAAATCTAGAAACATCTGCTGGATAATAGAACCTGAAGCAATAAGTCACAGGTTTATAAAGACATCAAAAAATCTTTGATTGGCTAACTAAAAATTGACTAAGAAATCAGTAAATGTGATGTGTATAAATGTTTAGAGAAGCCTTTGATAGTCTCATGAAATCTTAAAATTAATTTCTATCCGCTCTGATATAAATATTAGCATCTATTCTCATGGCCTTGATTTAGTCAATGCAATTGTCGTCTTTGCATACAGAAAACAAAGGGTAAAGGCAATGTATGGAGTTGGAAGTGATGTCTAGTAGGTTCTACAAGGACTTGTTTCTTATCTTTTCAATGATCAGAAAGCAGGAAATCAGCAATTCAATGGAATGTATGAATGATACTAAATTGCTAGGTAGTGCAAATATCACGGAGTACAAAACATAATAAAAAGGGACTTAGAAAGATTAGAAACAGGGGAAGGAAATAACAAAATAAGATTATCTTTGGAAAGTGCTGGCTGATACATCTGCAGGGGGAAGAATACAACAGCAATCGACAACAGTGGTGCTGGATGAGATCTGGGTTTTATAATTGGCAGTAAATTTGACATGACTTTGCAAATAAAAGATAAAATATTCCCCGGGCAACTTTGGGAGGCATACGCCACAACGTTGGAAATTAATAGTCTCTATCTCTGCCACTCTATGCTCTATTTCAAGAGCCGTTGTTAATTTGAACTTACTTAAATTGAGCTATTTTCTGACCATAAATAGTAAGTCCTAATTTTTAATTCCATAACACTTTATAAAGGTTTTTTCCTGCTATGCCACTGATGTTTATAAGGAACTTCTGAGCATGAAACTGTTCCTAAAATAGGGTCAGGTTTGATTAATTTACCCGGGGGGAGAGGGGAGGAAGAGAATTCAAAAAATGATAAAACATTTAATTTTAACATTTTTCTAAACAAAAAAAATGCTGGTTTTTCCAGTTTGAAATTTCTTTTTGTTTAGAAATTAGACAATTTTTAAGGAAAGAAAAAATCCAATAAACCGATTGGAAATTATGAAACCAAAAATTGGTTTATAAACCAATTTAAGATTTTGACTCTTCATCCTGATTTGAGACTGGGATAAAATTTCAAACTCTCTAAAATAGTCACAGGGATGTAAATCCATTTACCACCCAGCTCTTAGCTTTGCAGCTTCCCCTAACTCTTTGTAATTTAAAATGCTTTAAAAGGTATTATATTTCTTATGGTCTGTTTTTACAGTTCACTGCTTTTTCAGTGTTTAGTCATAAGTTTATAACAGAATATATTTTTATGCTGAGCTTGCCTGACTCCTTTTATTGGGTTGTTAGCAATAAAACCAAACAATTGTAAGGAAAATCTGTTCCCTTTCACATTCTCTTACTCACAAATTGAAAGCTGCATTCTACATAAGTCCTGTAGAGACAGCAAATGTCACATAACACATTTTATACAGTGATATGGGAAAACAGTTTTGCTTATGCTGTAAAATGTTGAGACTAAATGTTTGAAACCATTTTTATATACAGCATTTAGAAGTCTAATATTTACTGTTCATAATTTTGAAAATCTGGCCCTCTGTATCTGAGTTCTGTACTAAATCATTGTCATTAGAGGGTTTTCATTTTCAGTCAGGAAGAGGTCGGGGCTTTTCACATGACAGATGAAAGAGGGAGGATTGTCTTGTGGTTAACCAACTGGTCTGCAATGGGGTTCAATGCTTGGCTGTGTCGCAGACTTCCTATAGATTTAAAGACTTGCACAAAAATCTTTCCATGTCTCAGTTGCCCATTTGAAAAATTGAGCTATTAATACATCCATCCCCCCACGCTTTGTCTCATTTATTTATACTGTAATTTTTGTTGCAGAGAATCTTGTGTACATCAGAGCTGGTTGAAAAATTTCACAAAATTGTTAGTGAAACAATTATGCGTATGTTTCATTCAAAACAAAAATCAAATTTCCATCAGCTCCTCTGTTAGTAGACCACCACCTGGAGCAAGGCACCCCAATCTCAGGTGGGATGTAATTCTAATGATTTAAATTAACTATTGTATAGTTATCTTTGCTAACAACTTGCCATATTTCTTGCGGATTCCTGATTTAATTTTTATCTCCCCCCTCTCCCCCGTCTTCATTATGCTTCTGCTCCTGTTCTGGACAATTTTGGGAGTTTCTCAATTGGCAGAAACATAAATTAACTGCTTTTTAAATACCATGGAAAAGGACCTAGTCCACATCATATTTCATGAAGGCTCTTTACAGACCACAATTCTCACTTGGGTTGCTGGTGTTCCAAGTCAGGAAACATAAAAATCTTTATCTGCTCCTCATTCACAATCTCTTTATTCTATCAACAAATGGAAAAGGATTCTGGCTTGACAGGTAAATGACATTCTACACCACACATCTCCCCTGCCTCATACATAATAATGCTACACCACATTCCATATATAGGTTTGTGGTTCTGCCTATCAGCCCACTTCTTGTTCATAAGTTTGTAAAAGCACAAAGCCACCAAATTAAGGTGGCATACACAACTTAATTTTGACATTTCCTAACTTTCTGAGTGCTTGACTTTGCAACCTCAATGTTCTTTTCATGTAGGTTTTTTAGTTCAATTATTAAAAACACCTAATAAATTGCATAACATTCCCACCAATTCCATCATGTGGAAGCATGGTTGGAACCTTTAGATCCACCACACAGACCTTTGTCACTTGAGCTAACAGAGAAACTGATAGCAGTAGCTGATTGGCTCAAGCAGAGGGTGACAAACCACTGGAGGGACCTGAGCCACACATTTTGTCAGTGGGTGTCACTGATATTTGCTGACAGGAGAGGAATTTTGACACTCTGGAATCTTGGGTTCCATTCCAGGTTCTGAGGGGAATGTGCTATAATGGTTACAGACTTCTTCCCCTGACGCAACAAGCCATTCTGCCCCATCCCAGTCCACCCGCTTTGGCTCCTCATCCCAGCCTCCCCTGTTGGCTGAATATCCCAGACCAATCCATGACCCACCTGGGATCTATGTCCCAGTTCCCTCACTCTGCCTACACCCCCCTCTGCCAAGTTACCTGTCCAAGCCCCACAACTCCCTGGTCTTCATCTCTGTCTCTTCCACGCCATCCTTCTGGCCATATGTCTAAGTCTTCTCCTTTTTCAACTCCACAGCCCCTTACCTGTCTGTCTGCTCCTCTTCGCTGATTGGGTGCCAGCAGGGGAGCGGCGAGAACACAGGAGAGACAGGTTTCAGAGTAACAGCTGTGTTAGTCTCTATTCACAAAAAGAAAAGGAGGACTTGTGGCACCTTACAGACTAACCAATTTATTTGAGCATAAGCTTTCGTGAGCTACAGCTCACTTCATCGGATGCATACTGTGGAAAATACAAAAGACACACCTTGATTATCATACACATTGTAAGGAGAGTGATCACTTTAGATAAGCTATTACCAGCAGGAGAGTGGGGTGAGGGGAGAACCTTTTGTAGTGATAAACACCCATTTTTTCATGGTCTGTGTGTATAAAAACATCTTCTGTATTTTCCACAGTATGCATCCGATGAAGCAGGCTCCATGCTTGCCATGGTATGGCACCTGTAGGACAGCAGGAAAGCAGAGTTGCAGCGGAAGCAGTGGCTGACAACCTGCAAGGTGGATTCATGACAGCAGGAAAGAGTTGCAGCGGACGCAGGAACGCATGACTGCCAACATGGAGAAATTTGCTATCGAGACAAGAGCAGGAGAGCGGAGTTGCAGCAGAAGCGGTGGTTCGATGATGACAGTTAGCAATCCTACTGCACTGTCAGCTGAAAGCAGTATGGCATCTGCATGAAAAAGAGGCACAAAATGATTGTCTGCTGCTGTTTTCATGGAGGGAGGGGCAACTGATATGTACCCAAAACCACCAGTGACAATGTTTTTGCCCCATCAGGCATTGGGAGCTTGACCCAGAATTCCAATAAGCAGCAGAGGCTGTGGGATAGCTACCCACAGTGCAACGCTCTAAAAGTTGACACTAGCCACGGTACTGTGAACGCACTCCGCTGACTTAATGCGCTTAGTGGAGACACACAATTGACTGTATAAAATCACTTCCTAAAAAATTGACTTCTATAAATTTGACCTAATTTTGTAGTGTAGACATATCCACAGGTGCTAGTCTATTGAAGTTCTTTTGACCATGTTAACCAATTCTTACAATGAATTTTCTATTCCTGTTTAGAGAAATAGCTCCACCATTTAAAATGAAATTTCCAAAGAACAAAACAACCCTACCCCACCCCCGACACACACCCTCACCAAACCCTTCAGCTTGAGGCAGGCAACCTATATGGAAAGTTTTAGCCTAGATTGTTACAGGTCAGCAATGTTACAAACAACTGAAAACAGGGTATCATCATGGAAATTCTTGGAGAGCTTTAGTGTTAGCCATCACTATCTGCAGAGATGACCCGTAACTCTTGATGGCAGGGGGGAAGGAACATGACTGCCCCATGCATCACCTCTGGCTCCCTTCCCACTGCCCCTGTGCCTCCCACACCTGCTCTTAGCCAGCACCACCTTGCCCCCACTCCCTTCACAGCTCCTTCCCCACTTACTTTGTGGGCATAGCATTAGCTGTAGTGGGCTCAGGACATCTACTGCCAAATAGGTAACTGTGACTGCAGACTAGGAAGGGTTGGGATGCAGATGGCTTTTCTGTATCCCCTCTGGCAGAGCTTTGCTGCCAGCCTGGTCTCTTTTCCTTTCACTGGTGTTTCCTAGTGGGGCTGTCAAGGTTCCTTCCCCACTCTGAACTTTAGGGTACCGATGTGGGGACCTGCATGAAAGACCCCCTAAGCTTATTCTTACCAGCTTAGGTTAAAAGCTGCCACCACCAAAGTGTTACACAAACAACAGGGAAAGTGCCCACTTGGAAACATCTTCCCCCCAAAATATCCCCCCAAGCACTACACTCTCTTTCCTGGGGAAGGCTTGATAAAAATCCTCACTAATCTGCATAGGTGAACACAGACCCAAATCCTTGGATCTTAAGAACAATGAAAAGCAATCAGGATCTTAAAAGGATAATTTTAATAGAGGAAAAAAGTAAAAGAATCACCTCTGTAAAATCAGGATGGTAAATACCTTACAGGGTAATCAGATTCAAAACAGAGAATCCCTCTAGGCAAAGCCTTAAGTTACAAAAAGACACAAAAACAGGAATATACATTCCATTCAGCACAACTTATTTTATCAGCCATTTAAACAAAACAGAATCTAACACATAACTAGATTGCTTATTAACCCTTTACAGGAGTTCTGACCTGCATTCCTGCTCTGGTACCGGAAAAAAACACACAGACAGAGAGAACACTTCGTTTCTCCCCTCCTTCCAGCTTTGAAAGTATCTTGTCTTCTCATTGGTCATTTTGGTCAGGTGCCAGCGAGGTTATCTTTAGTTTCTTAACCCTTTACAGGTAAAGGGTTTTTCCTCTGGCCAGGAGGGATTTAAAGGTTTTTACCCTTCCCTTTATATTTATGACAGGGGCTCAGTAGGAATGCTACATGCTGGTGCATTTCCCAGGCATGTCTGCCTGAAGCAGACTCCCACCCTGGCAGAAATCTGGGGTGCAGGGGGGGGCACATGACTCTTGCTCATAGCCTCGATCTGTGTTCTGTGCTCCTTTTTACACCCTCTACCTAGGTATATTCTATGTACCAAACTGCAAAAGGGCCTGATCCAGCAAAGGACTTAAGTGTATGCTTAACCCTTTAAGAATGTGAATGGTCCCACTGAAGACAACAAGATTATTCATATGCTTACATGCTTAGCTGTACTAGAGCTTAAGGGTAAATCTTAGCCCCCCTG
This sequence comes from Chelonia mydas, assembly GCF_015237465.2. Lineage (NCBI taxonomy): Eukaryota > Metazoa > Chordata > Testudines > Cheloniidae > Chelonia > Chelonia mydas. Next base: position 158,311,776 of record NC_057850.1, read on the forward strand.
AGAAATCAGGGTGCATTTGTACACAACTATTATCTTCCTGTAATAGCTTCTTTAATGCTTCTTCAATACTACTGTTACTGTTTTTCTCCTCATTACTGTCCAGATCTTCTCTCTATTCATTAGACCTTGTACAGATTATTTTTTTTTTAAATTCTCTCAGTGCCTGAAATCAAAGGATGAAATTGCATGGGTGAAGAAGCTTTCACCCTGACTCTAGTTGTGGATAATTCTCAAGTGTCAGCATTTTACCAGTCAGTTACACTAACTCATCTTGCCCAAGGTATTTCCATTATTCTGGATTAATCCTAGGTGCGTTATGAAAAGGATTTAGCAGAAAAGGGATAGCTTCAAGATTACAAGTTGTTTTCCTCCCTTTCCAATAATTATCCTCTTCATCTTTGTTAGTATTTTCATGGTGCATGACTGAACATCTGTGAAATATAAAATGTTTCTGTACAAACACTGTCAAATAAGAAAAGGCCATTCTAAAGTGGACTGGGATCATTTTGGTACAGTCAGAACAGGAACTTTAGTAATAACCATAGAAGAAACTTGGAGAATAGTTGTCACTTCTGTTTCCAAGTTGGGAGGTAAAAATCATTTAAAAGGGTCATTTATAAATAACAAGACACAGTGTAAATTGCAATCAAGCATCTTATTCAATCAAGAAATTATGATATGCCAGCCTGATTGAAAGAAGCATTTTTCTGTTCTAGTTTTAAGTGATAAGCATGTATAAAATGCCAATAAAATAGAACTGTCAGACAGCAATTTAACCTTCTAACATAAGTTAGTGTCTAAATCACATTATCTTACTAACTATAGTAAATACTGTAAAACAGTGCATGAGTTATTTTTAAATTAACATATATATTTCTTTCACAACGATAAGCACTAACTGGCTGATCAAGAAACATATGTAAGTTAATACATGTCTTTAACGTTGCTGCTATAAACTCAGATGCTGTACAGTGAGGCATGATAAACAACAGAAGGTGAAATCTGGGGCCTATCAAAATCAATGGCAAAACTCCCATTGACTTCAAGGGGACGCAGACATCTTTAACTTAGCAGGAATAAATTATGAGAATTCAATTATGATGATATGTGTAGGTTATTTAATTTCTTTTAAAAAAAATCAGCCATAACAAGAATGGTTCACCATTATGCAGTTGGGGCAGATGATCACGAAGCTCACATAGTAATTGGCTATTCTATAGGTATACCGGACAGCAGAGGTAAGGTGCAAGGAACATCAGCCCAACTTGTACACCCCATGAAAAAGCTAGTCTCAGTCTTGGGCCTTGTGTTCAGGGGGCATAGAGACTGCTTTTGTGGTGTGCCCTCTTAGTACATATCTCCCAAATGAACAGAGACACAAAGATGCAGCAGGATGATGGCAGCATTCCTGCTGCACACAGGTACTCTAGGGAAGGTAAAATGTGGTCTGGTGACGAGGGAGCTTGGCGGGAAGTCTATCTCGGGCACAATCCCTCCCCACGCTCCTTCTGCAGTGGTACATCTCTGCATGGCCCCAGACCAGTCCTTAAATGGCATGGTTTGGCCCTAAACCTTTTGTGAAATGGCAAAAGCCTGTTGAAGTACAAGATTTGTGCATTATGGGCCAGATCTTCAGCTGTCATAACTCGGCACAGGGTCTGTTGATTTCAGTGGAGATATGTCTTTTTAATAGCCGGCATAAATAAGCATATCAGTTAAGCAACATAAATAATTGAGACACATATATGATATCACCAGCAAACCCTAAAAATATTACAGTAGGAAGTACCACCCCCAAATAGGGCCAGTGTATTAAAGAGGAATAAAAATAGTGTGGTATAAAATTTTAGATAGTACTGTGGTCTGTGGATGGCATCATTACTTTCCTATCTTTCTACATTCTGCAAATATGGCTAATGAATACTGACTGAAAACTTTCCATTAGGATACTTGCAAATTAATGATATAGATTTGTTACATTTGCTATCAGGCTCTTGGATTTTACCTACAGGAGGTAAGTAAAATAAATGTTTGTGATATGCTTATTACTTGATACCACCAGTATTGTGACTTTAGGCAATGTGCACAGTTGTCCAAAAAGGTTATGACCAAGATTCAAATGCTGCATTAGCACCTAAAATATGTGGTTTATTAAAACATCAGCTATCCATTGCACTAGAGCTCATGTACTAAAAAGGATAACTAATTGTTAAAGCAGTGTGGTCTGTGGATGGAGCCCTGGACTGGGCTTTGAGAAGCGAATGCTGTTCCTGGCTCTTCCACGGGCCTACAGTGAGCCTTTGTGAACATCAGTTCACCTCATTGTTTCTCGTTTCTGCTCCCACCTGTTTCTCTTGCCTACTGAGGAAGGGTGCTCTTCAAGCAAGAGACTGTCTCTTATTAGTTTTTTGTACAATATCTACCACACTGGGGCCCCAACATTAGGCAGGGCTTCTAGGCACTACTGTAATGAAATAATTACATTGAGCTTCACACTTCAAAAATGAGAAGCTCATTAAACCAAGGACAAAAATCATAAAACTTATTTGTAACTCAGTTAATCTTAACTAGAGGCTGCTTTCAAACCCAACATCAAATCTCTCATCAATTTTTATAAGAGCTCATTATTGACGCAGATACCACTGACTAAGTTTCAAGATGTTGTGATTGACATTAGATTAACTCACCACTATTATCGTGCTCTCATTCAGATCAATACAAATTTAGGCATATATTTCAAATTGTGACGAATGACTCACCAAATAAGTGTTAATGTTAATAGGGGCATACACACAGCAACATCTTATTTCTTAAATGAAAAATGGCAGCAAGAAAAGAACAGATTACTACAGAGTATTATGAGCTTTTCTAAGTGAAAATACCTACATTAATTCAACATTACAAGCCAGCAAAGGTACATGTGAATACATCATATCAAGATTCCACAAGCTTCATTGGCTGCTTATCCTTTTCCAGATTTAATTTAAGATCCTTTTCCTCCAGCACCCTCCAAGACATCTACACTCTATGGGGTGCTTCAACTAAACAGGACCCGGATATGACTCTCAGGTGCAGGGGCAAACCATTTCAGCTGTGCTTCAGCAGGTGTAGAATATTTCATCAGAAGAGACCAGAGTTAGTCTGACCAAGACCGTTCAGCTTTAGCTACAATTAAGCAACCCCCACTTCTCTGATGAAGGCTTTATCCAGAAATGGCATCTTCCAAGGACCAGCCCACAACTGGGGAGATTGGAAGTAAAAGTCATGAAAGAGTGAAGACGGGAAAACAAAATGCTGAAACTTGAAGACCAGGAACAAGGAAGGCTATGAAAGGGGACAATCATTGCTGTATTTTATTTTGCAGTGAGGCACTTGGCAAAGCGACAGATGCCTAAGAAAAGTTTAGAATAGATAAGTTAGCCTTTACGATTAGCATGTAGAGAGCATGGCAGGTGCATAGAGCATCCAGGATTCACACTGAATTATTTTGTGCAATAGGCTAAGTCCCTCCTGCAGGGCACTGTTTCCCCTCTGCTCTGATTTATGTAGGAAAGCATTATTATCCCCATTTTAGGGATAGGTCAGAAAGGCTGGAGGGTACTGCACTGGAGACATTCTGCCCGATGATGACAGAATACTTGAGAACACAGACAGGAGCAGCAACTCTTATACCCTTTTTAAAAAAAGTGCAGCATGCTCTTGTCTTGGGGCCTGATCAAAAGAACACTGAAGTCCATAGTTTTTCTATTGGAGTCTATATGTCTACACTACCTGCTGGATTGGCGGGCAGCGATTGATCCACAGGGATTGATTTATCATGTCTAGTTGAGTCTAGACGCGGTAAATCGACCCTGGAGCACTCTCCCATCGACTCCTGTATTCCAGCTCGGCGAGAGGCGCAGGCAGAGTTGACGGGGGAGCGGCAGCAGTCGACTCACCGCGGTGAAGACACCAAGGTAAATTGATCTAAGTACATCGACTTTACACATTTATTCACATAGCTGAAGTCGTGTAACTTAGATTGATCCCCGCTACAGTGTAGACCAGTCCTCAGACCACCAAAAACATTAGTCACATTTCCACCTCAACAAAAACAAACCAACCAAATAAAACATGGTGTTCAGGTTAAAATAATCTTATAGACCCGTATGAGCGCAAGGCTATTTTGTTTCTTTTTAGTTGAAAAGAGCATGATTAAAACAAATGTCCTGTGTTTTATTATAGCGTTCTATAATGTGCTGAAAGAATGACACTGGGCTTGAAAATTTAAAGCAGTGCGCTCATATTTCCATTTGTGAAAAACTTCCATTCGTTCCGTATTACATGTCTCCCAGCTAAAGTGGCAGCAAACTTATTGAAATCAGGAACAATAAAAAAAGCAAACAAAAACAGAAGGAAGTCAACGCATCTGCATTTGGCCCTCATAATGATACGTACCCTGGTTGTATGTTTTTCAGATTATAAAATCCTTTTCAACAGTAATTTTGTTACTGGAGAAAACTTTTACATATTCATAGAAACAGAAATCATTTTATCTTTCAAGTACACTGTTTTGTTTTTTCATATTTTACCATCCTGTCCTCTTGCAGAAGTAACCCCTGCTCTTGATCTGTTCTAATTTTGTTTTCGGATAAACATTTCTTTCTCTGCTATTTCAGATTGGATTTAGAAATACAGAAGTCAGCCTAAAGTTCAATGATGATGACATACCAGCTTGGCAAGCTTCTCTTTTGAAGAAGTTCACTATAAAACAGGTTGTCAACATAGAGTAAGAACTCATTTTTTATATCTCTGTGCAAATGATTGACAGCTGTATACATCAGTGGATGAAAAGTTGGATGAAGCCAAGGAAATGAATGGAACATATTATATATGGGGGTAGAAGTGTCCTTGGGCACATAAAAGAAAACCTGAGTTATATTGTGATGAATCTGCATAGCAAACATAGGTCAGCAATGAATCTACCACTGTGCTCTCTCTAATCTGGAGAGTCAGAGATTGCCAAGAAGAGACGATTTATGGGCAGTTAGGACTCTGACAACTCTGCTTATTGGGAAATGCCAAGTATTAGAATCTAAAGGGTGCAATGAGCAATTGGACCAAGTCCAGTGCGTGAACCACAGCATCCCAGTGAGCCCAAGTTGGGAGTGGGTATGAACCGAGTTCAGTTTTATCTGGACTGAAAGTAACACAGGAAACTCACTAACAACTGGACTTGTGAACTGGCTAAGAAGAAGGGTGGCGGCTAATGTGGTGAAACTGCTGAGAGGTCCTGGGTCTTTAGAGGGCAATATGGTGAATTTGCTGGGTTAGATTCTGCTGCTGCTGCTCTTTTCCTCTAGACAGGTAGGATGATGGGGCAGCAGAGGGAGTATCCATGGCAGATAGGAGGACACTTAGGAGGAGCAGGGCCATGGAGACAGGTTGTGAGAGGAAGGAAGGTGGCATATAGGGCAGCTGGGGAAATGGTATTTGGATCCATTAGGTTCTAGATCTGAAATGCCTTTAACAGCTAAGGCACCTCTATCACTTACCTCAACTGTGACACATCTGGTGTGCTACAGAGGACTGTGTCACAACATGGTGCTGGGTGTCCCAGGATGCCAGAGAACCCACTAGCCATGATCAAAGCTAGGTAATCTGACTCAGAGGAACTAAAAGGCACAGGAGAGACTTTTGCTGTGACAAACAGGCTGTGATGAGAAGTGACAGGACAGTTGTCTTTGCCAAGGATCAGCAGGCTATAGGTTAGGGGTGACCAAACTGTGGCTTGTGAGCCAAGTGACTTTTTTTTATAAAGTGCAGCTTCTAGAACCTCCCACATCCTGCCATTCTCTGCCTACCAGACTGGGGTGGGGACAGTGGCATAGCCAGGTGGAAAAAACAGGGGGAGTGGAGATAAAAAAGGCACCACCCCCGGTACTCACCCAGTGACACTCCAGGTCTTCAGCAGCACTTCGGCGTTGGGTCCTTCACTCGTGGGGAGAGCTAGGAGATTCTGCCTTGTGGTGGGGCTAGGGCCTTCTCCAGAGATGACTGGTGCCTGCTGGAAGTGGGGGGGCAAAATTTAAAGGTTTGCCCCCTCCCCCCCCCCCAATAGTTTGGGTCAAACACCCACAGGCACACATCCACTCTTTCCCTCAGTGGCTCCTCCCTGCAGCCCCCAGGTGTTAGCTTTGTGTGGAGAGGCAGCAGAAGACAGCTGGGAGCTGGGGGGGGGGCAGGCATCTGTTTTAGCTCCTTGGAGAGAGGCAGCAGTAAAAGCAGTGGTTCTCCCTGAAGCTCCCAACTGTTTGCAGCTGTCTCTACCCAAGGTGCAGCTCCCAGCTTGCTGGCTCCAGCAGCTGCTGTGCAGGGCGGTGGCAGCACCACGTGACCCAGCAGGGCCAGCAAACCCTGGCAAAAATCTTGGAGGGCATGTGATCCCATGTGTCCCCCTCATACATTGCATCTGGCTTCAGCCCAGTGAGGAGGGGATCTTGGGGCTTCAGCCCTGCAGGGAGGGAGATCTCGGGGCTGAAGCCCTGAGCCCTGGCAGGCGCACCCCAGCTCTCAAACTTCTGAAGGTTGTTGTATGTGGCTCAGAGGGTCAGTAAGTTTGGCCACCCCGTATAGGTAATATTTCTTCCTTGTAACATATGCTTGTTAAATTCACAGGCCCAGTGATCATCTCAATCATGTTAGGGGATGTCTACACTTACCTCCAGAGTGATCGATCCAGCAGGGGTCGATTTATCATGTCTAGTGAAGACGTGATCAATTGATCACCGAGTACTCTCCCGTTGACTCCGGTACTCCACTGGAGCAAGAAGTGCAGGTGGAGTCGACGGGGGAGCATCAGCAGTCTACTTACCACAGTGAAGACACTGCGGTAAGTAGATCCAAGTATGTTGACTTCAGCTACGTTATTCATGTAGCTGAAGTTGCGTAACTTAGATTGACCCCCCCGGTATAGACCAGGACTTAGTGTGCAGCAAGTTTCTGTGCCCTTTTCTTTTTCATGCTTTTCTCTATTTTTCCTCTTTCAAACTCGCTTTTAACTAACACAAGCATAGGATAGGATTGTCCTTTGCCTTATGTGGCATAAGGGACACCCAGCATGGTGAGGAGAGCAGCCTCTACGGGGCTGTTAATCAAACTACCGGACAGGTAGGTGGGGAGTGGGTGGAAAGGGGCAGGGGATGGGTGGAGCTTTAACTGTGCCCTTCCTTTCCAATGCACTGGCCAGCACAGTTGAGACACCAGAAAGGGAGAAGAAGAAGGCTGGCCCAGTGGCTAAGGCACTAGGATCTACATTCAGTTCCCTTCTCTGTCACAGACTGCCTGTGTGACCTTGGGCAAGTTACTTAGTCTTTCTGGGTCTTGTCTCCAATCTGTGAAATGGAGATACAGTACTGGTGCTTTTCATAAGGCTGTTGTGAGGGTAAATACATCCAAGATTTTGAGGCACTCATTATAGTAATGGGAGCTAAAAAGTATCATGATAGGAGGGAATTAGGACAGTGGTTCATAATTCCCTCTTAGTCTGCTCTTGGGATGGTGAAGCCTTTTCAAATTCACAGTCTCTCAATTTGGAGCTTCTGGAATTTTTTTTGCTTAAAAGCAGAATGTCTACGCTATTACTTTTTAGCATTACAATAATTGTGGCATATGTCAAAAACAAACAAACAATCTGTGTGTCAGCATTTACCAACAGATGCCAGCTAGTTATCATCTATTGTACTTCAGGGCTTTTCTACATGGTGCCATGGGACTGCACCAGCTGGGGTTTAAATTCTAATGTGCATCAGCATCTCACTCACTATCTGGCACATGTGGACCCTGATGGTGTGCAATAAACATTCCCTAGTGGACATTAGTATAGTCCTTTTTCAAACAGTAATGCAACTGCTTCTGATGTGACCTTTTGTTGCAGTGAATGTTCATTGTTTGCCACTTGAAAAAAATCTCTATTACTCTTACTTTCCCAACTCTCCCTAGAACAAACAGAAGATAAGTTATTCAGTTTCCAGTCAGATCTTTCTCTGTTAAGCAGGTTCTCCCTTGCTGCTCTTCAGAAGACAGTCTCTCACCACCCTTTTGCCCTTTACATATGTTGTAAAATATTGCAGTATTTGCCTTTTTCAACCCTCCTTTCATTCTCAGACTTGGCCATTTTGCTCATTTTCATACATTGCTTTAGTTTAATCATGTAAATCCATGGCAGGATATTTATCTTCTATTCACTTCTCATCTTTGATCACTCCCTTCATTTTCTTGTTCATCTGTACTGTTTCCTTTTTCTGTCCCCACACCCACTTATGTATTAATGGAGTTTGTGTAATTAGAAACACTGCAATCCCCATCTGAGAATTTTCCATTTCCTTAGCATGGTGCTTTCCATTTCCATTGTCATTTTAATTTCCTAGTGTATTTTCTTTAGTAAATGAACACATTGCTTTGCAAAAGTTTAAGTTGAAATGGGCTGTAGCCACTGGTTCTTTTGGCAACTATTCAAACTTCCCCAGAGTTCAGGGGTGTTTACATCTAGAGTTTTAGGTCATCCCATTATGGAGATAGCTGTAAAGTTTAGATCCAAACCTTCCCAAAGATCTAAGTGTTCAGATCTGAGACTTTGATTCAGGCCTATCTTAGGTGCTTGATTCTCCCCTCACTTACAGCGCTTTAAATCCGTAGAATTAGACTGATGTGAAATTCAAGTAAGTGAGAAGAGAATGAAGTCCACAATCTTTGACTTTACAGAATGTAAGTTATTCACATTTTATTAGCTGAATTATTGGCTTTAATTTTCATTTCTGGACATCTCTCTCTGCTGGAACAGAGCGCTTACGCATGGATACTACAGTGATCAGACCCCTGCACCAATGAAGAGCCCCGCTGACATCAAAACAGGAACTTCATGCACTTTGAGGCCTCTGCCTAGAACATATATCGGTTATTTTTTATTTTCTGCTGCCATATCACACTGCAAACCTGTTTAATTTATTCTCCTCTTTCAGGCCCAGCTCCCTTCCAGTGGAGGACTGCCTGAACTGCATTGCAGGATAAGGACCCTTATATCTCACACTTAAAACAGGATCATATAAACTATTCCTGTTATAAGCATAACAAGGGTAAAACTCCATTTAAGCCTTGCTTTTCAGCATGATGTTAGTTTTGCTGTATGCCATTAGTTGTTTTATGCAATGCATGCAATTCTTCCTGGCAGCTTAGCACTCTGAGGCAATAATGATAAATGCCTTGGAAACTGTGGCTGGATCTCAAGTCTAATTCATTTCTGATTCTCCCCCCGCCCCCACATTACTGCATAACTTGGCTGCATCTGATTTCTATATACATAGTTTCTTTTAAAAGAATTAATAACCAACAGGCTATGCTGAGCTGTGGGGGCTATAAATGTGACCAAGATTTTCAAAAGTGCCTAGTGATTATGGGTGCCTCAGATTTGGGGTTTCCCAGCCTTACAGGGACCTTATTCAGTCAGCGCTGAGCATGGGCCCTGTGAAAATCATGCAATGTAAAGATTTTTCAAATTGGGTGCCCAAAACCTGAGCCAATCAAAGTCAGTAGTCACTTTTGGAAATCTCAGAAAACCGTTTTTAGCCTATCAAATGTACCTGCAATGGACGTGTGCCCTGATAAACCTCAGATACAGGATAAGATTCCTTCTAAATTCTAATTACTGATCTTAACTGGGTTTTGTATCTATTGCACTGGTCTTTGGATACAAGCTAGAAAGAGAGGTGATTCAACTGTAGTTTGCCATAATTCATCTACAAACAAAAACATTATGCCCAATGTCTAGATATGGGTGATATTAAAGATAAAATCCTAAATTTTGATTTGGTAGCTGACCAAACAATGAAGCATGTATCCATGAATAATTTGACAGCTACTGGAAAGCAATGTATCAAATATATTATTTGCCAAACACTATTCAAGCACTTCTCCATACAGGTGGTTGAGTAATTGGGGGTGGAGAAATGAGTAATTTAGTCAAAAGAAAAATGCCCAAATTCATCAGATAATTTTGCATTATATAATTTGACCATCTTTTGTTTTTAGGCACCCAAATTCAAAAGTTAATATGCATTTTTATAGCACATTTCATTGTAAAAATTTCCAAAATTCTGGCCAAAGTCTGAAGGTATTACTTAATCTTTAGTCAGAGTGACAGGGTGTATAAACTCTGCAATGGAAAGGAAGCGGTTAAAATGCTATTTTAGCCACAGGTTGTCACACCTGAAAACCACATATGGGCTGGAAGAGGAAGAGCTTGAAAGGGGAAGAGAGCCACTCAGAAGCAGGCAATTAGAGGAGGTGAGCAGTCCTACACTCTTAGAACCTTGGAAGAGGCACTTTCAGAGGTCCAGCTGATTGGAGCCTCTGGCTATTTGGACTCTACCAGACCTGTGAGGAGAAAAGGACTCTGGACAGTTAGAAGTTCTGCAATTTACATTGGATTTATTTGGGTTATTGTCTCTTTGTCCTTTTGTAGAAGGAGTCACTAGGACACAATCCAGGGAAGCCGTGGTAGAGCACCTTTGGGCTGCAGACCATTGCTATTTAACACAGGGCCCTGAATTGGAACCCAGTGGAGAAGGTGGGCCTGGATTCCCCTACCCACTTCTAGGCAGGGCAGAAGGCAGAAAACCTACCACTGATCCAGGGGGAATCTAGTGAGGAAAAGATGCTGGAGCCCAGAGAGTCAAGATCCTGAGAACTTAGCTGTGGGGAGGTCTAGGAGCCCATTCCCTGACCATTGGGCAGACTCTCTCTCTCTCTATATTATATCCCCAAAAGGGTGGATATTAAATATGTGGCCTCGCTGGAGAGCTGAGTCACACGAGGGATCAGAATATTCCAGGGTTGGAGCAGCTGTTGGCAAATGGCACCAGGAAAGAAGAGAAGGGGAACCTGCTAAGCCCACGTCGGGCTGCAAAGTGTTGCCTACAAGGAGTGAACCATTCAATCAGGTTAAATTCATTTAATTAAATGAGGTAAAGATTGAATAAGACTAGACATTAGCTTTATGGGCAAAGAAGAATCATGCAACCTTTGGGGAAGGTATTGATCAGACAAATGGCACATAGAATATAGTTTGGGGGGGCAGCTTAGCAAGGAATAGAAAAAGGGGAGAAAATGGACTGGAAGAGATAATTTTGACTAAGGATTCCTATAGCAATGGAATTTTTAATGCCCAAACAGAGTACTCAAAATCTTGGTTTTTAAAGTTTCCTCTATGAACTAGATTTTGCAGAGATCATGATTATTTTTATCACTATGCCAAATCTGAACTTCCACTTGCTTAAAAAAAACAAAACAAACAACTTCACTATTTCTCAGGTTTACAAAGATGATGGTTTGGGGAGAAATCACTCAGAGCATCCAGCCCCAGCATGAAATTACATTAGTCAAAGGAAATGATACTAGCAATGCCAGATTCATTTTCAAATGCTGAACTATTATTCTGCAAGGTTTTTTTTCCTTCTCTCTCTTCTCACACATTGACATGAGACACAGGGTGCTGATAGTTAATAGGCCAAACTAAAGGTAGCAGGAATACAATTTTTGCCTCCCTATGTATAGATAACTTGATAGGATTAGTAGGTGCTCATATCCATGAAAATTACTGTAAGACATGAATTGGTCTCATTTTCATCCCAGCTGCTGATACTCAGACATGCATGCTACATGCATGAGAAAGGTTGCTGTGCTGAGTAAGGTAACTTTGGGATGAAAGGCTAGAGAAATGAGCTGGCAGTTAGCCTCACCTTACATGCAGCTGTCAGCTGTTTTAGTCATCCATTACTGAGTGGGGACAGGGAGAGAACACCCACAATATCTTGGGATTGTCAATACTGGAAGCAATAGCTGACATTGCACGCCATGCAGTTGTCACAGTGTGGAAAAGTAGCGATTAAAAAGAATTGATTCATTGTAAGGTTGGAGTCTCCTCTTTCTCTTCGCTTACCTGCCTAAAAAAATGGGACTCTGGAGTCATTTTTATCAAGTTATTTTGTTTTCTTCATAGAATATTTGAAAATTACTGGGACCGTATATCATGCCAAGAAAATTGCAGCACTTGAATTTGCAACCTGCCTTTTAATTCCCCCCCTACCCCCATTAGAGGTAGTGTTTAGGTTCAAGCTATCTATCGATTCTTCCCCCTCCCCCCGTCCCCATTTCAATTTCATTTTAAAATGAAGTTTCAGTCTCTGGGATGGGTACCCTACCTTCAGTCTTCTCTTGTGAAATAAATTGCAATGCAGCAAAACTCAGTAAATAGTGCAGTTCCCTGGTTGCTTTTGATGACTGAAATCTTCTCTAATACAGTGCTTAACATCTGAGAAAAATTGCAAAAATCTCTTTTTGTGGTCAGGAAACTTGTGTTTTATAGAAACCTGCCCAAATCTGTAAGACTACTAGGCTCCCAAGCCTAAGAAGAAAACAATTGGATAAAACATAAAAGTTAGTAGAGTTTACAGATGTGCAATAATAACGCACATGACTCCTAAGGGTTGGGGTTTGCGCCAAACTTAGTTTAACTTTTAAGTTGGATCATGTACCACTCTTGACAAAACCAGGAGAAACATAACAATTTTCACTGAAAGCAGGTGCTGAGTTTTCAAGTTTGTTCAGGCCTCAAACTCTGATCCAAATTTGCTTTTAGTAATGCTGGTGTGATTCAGTGGAGTTACTTTGGACTTATGATGGGGTAAATGAAAGCAAATTTGGCTTTCAATGAGTGCTATAAATCCCCACAGCACCCCCAAAAATGGCACAAACCCCTGAGTAGTGAAGCTGCTCAATTTTTTTTTTTTGGCTCATAGCTCTAATCCAGTTAGAGCAGAAGCAGGCATATTTTAAAATATAATATTCCTTCTCTATTCTTTTACTACAGCTGCAAAAATTCCCAAACAATCCCCAAGTCACAGAACAAATTAAATTAAAATAGGTATGTCCCATTTGCACCAACCCTCTTCTACTAACTGCAAAATTTTATCCTGATTAATAGCAACAATAATCTCTTCCATTTATATAATGCTTTTCCACTCAAAGAATCTTATGTTACATCACAAACTGATCTTCAGCCTGCAAACCTTTACTCATGAGAATAGTTCTTATAAAAGCACTCCACAAGTATGAGCCAAATTCACAAGTGATGTGTAAGGTGGTGTAAGTTTCAACTTAGATTCCTTTAAACTCAGATGAATGTTCTTAGATTCCATAACATATCAGAGTGGTTAGATCTAAACTGCTGCAACTTTTGTGCTAGAGACTAGAAGAACTTTTAATTGAATCAGAACTGGAAGGGACCTTGAGGGGTCATCTCGTCCAGTCCCCTACACTCATGGCAGGACTAAGTATTATCTAGACCAACCCTGGCAGGTGTTTGTCTAACCTGCTCTTAAAAATCTCCAATGATAGAGATTCTACAACCTCCCTAGGTAATTTATTCCAGTGCTTAACCACCTTGAAAGTTAGGGAGCTTTTCCTAATGTCCAATCTAAACCTCCCTTGCTGTAATTTAAGACCACTGCTTCTGGTCCTATCCTAAGATGTCAACAAGAACAATTTTTCTCCCTCCTCCTGGCAACATTTTGTGTACTTGAAAACTATTATGTTCCCCATCCCCCGTCTTCTCTTCTCCACACTAAACAAACCCAATTTTTTCAATCTTCCCTCATAGGTCACGTTTTCTAGATATTTAATCATTTTTGTTGCTCTTCTCTGAAGTTTGTTCAATTTGTCCACATCTTGAAATGTGGTGTCCAGAACTGGACACAACACTCCAGTTGAGGCCTTATCAGCGCACAGTAGAGCAGAAGAATTACTTCTTGTATCTTGCTTACAACACTCCTGATAATACATCCAAAAATGATGTTTGCTTTTTTAGCAACCGTGTTACACAGTTGACTCATATTTAGCTTGTGACTCACTATGATCCCCAGATCCCTTTCTACAGTACTCCTTAAGCAGTCATTTCTCATTTTGTATGTGTGCAGCTGATTGTTCCTTCCTAAATGGAGTACTTTGCATTTGTCCTTATTGATTTTCATCCTATTTACTTCAGACCATTTCTCCAATTTGTCCAGATCATTTTAAATTTTAATCCTATCCTCTAAGGCACTTGCAATCCCTGCCAGCTTGGTATCATCCATAATGTGTACTCCCTATGATGACGATATTGAACAGAACTGATCCTTGCAGAACCCACTCGATATGCCCTTCCAGCTTGACTGTGAACCACTGATAACTACGCCCTGGGAACGGTTTTCCAATCCCACTTATAGTAGCTCCATCTAGGTTACAATTCCCTAGTTTATCTATAAGACTGTTACTTGAGACAGTATCAAAAGCCTTACTAAAGTCACGATAGACCACATCTACTGCTCCCCCGCATCTGCAAGGCTTGTTACCATGTCAAAGAACACTATTCAGTTGGTTTGACACAATTTGTTCCTGACAAATCCATGCTGACTGTTACTTATCACCTTATTTTATAGATGTTTGGAAATTGATTGCTTAATTATTTGCTCTATCATCTTTCTGGATACTGAAGTTAAGCTGATTGATCTGTAATTTCCTGTGTTTTCCTTATTTCCCTTTTTTTATAGATGGGCACTATATTTTCCCTTTTCCAGTTCTCTGGAATCTCCCAACTTCCATGACTTTTCAGGGATAATTGCTAATGGCTCAGATATCTCCTCAATCAGCTCCTTGAGTATTTTAGGATGTATTTCATCAGGCCCTGGTTACATGTCTTCAAGTCACATGTTCTACCCCTATTTTAGCCTCTGATCCTACCTCGTTTTTACTGGCATTCACTATTAGGTGTCCAATCGCTGCTAACTTTTTTGGTGAAAACTGAACAAAAAAAGTCATTTAGCACTTCTGCCATTTCCACATTTTCCGTTATTGTTTTTCCTCCCTAATTGAGTAATGGGCCTACCTTGTCTTTGATCTTCCTTTTGCTTCTAATGTATTTGTAGAATGTTTTGTTTTTATGCTTTGTCTTTAGCAAGTTTAATCTCATTTTGTGCCTTGGACTTTCTAATTTTGTCCCTGCATACTTGTGGTGTTTGTTTATATTCATCCTTTGTAATTTGACCTAGTTTCCACTTTTTGTGTGACACTTTGAGTTTTGGATCATTGAAGATTTCCTGGTAAAGCCAGGGTGATCTCTTGCCAAAGATCCTATCTTTCCTACGGAGTAGGATAGTTTGCTTTGTGCCCTAAATTATGTCTCTTTGAAAAACTGACAACTCTTAAACTGTTTTCCCCTTAGAATTGCTTCCCATGGGATCTTACCTACCAACTCCTTGAGTGTTCTAACGTCTGCCTTCTTGAAAGCCATTATCTTTATTGTGCTGTGTTGCCTCTTACCATTCCTTAGAATCATGAACTCCACCATTTCACGATCACTTTCACGTAAGCTGCCTTCCACTTCCAAATTCTCAAACAGGCCCTCCCTATTTATCAAAATCAAATCTAGAACACCCTAGTAGCTTTCTCCCATCTGAAATAAAAAATTGTGTCTGATACATTCTAAGAACTTGTTGGATAATCTGTGTCATTCTGTATTTTCCTAACAGATGTGTGGGTAGTTGAAGTCCCCCATCGCCACCAAGTCCTGTGCTTTGGATGATTTTGTGATTGTTTATCCACCTCTCCTTCCTGGTTAGGTAGTCTGTAGTAGATCCCTACCAAGAAATCACTCTCGTTTTAACCCTTTTTATCCTTACCTAGAGACTTTCAACAAGTCTGTCTCCCATTTGCATCTCAGTCCAAGTGTATACATTTTTAATATACAAGGCAACACCTCTTCCTTTTTTTCCAGTCTGTCCTTACTGAGCAAACTGTAGCCTTCTGTACCAATATTAGTCATGCATATTATCCCACCAAGTTTGTGTCATAGTAGTTGAAATGCTTGTTTATTAAGTTCTTCCTGCTTATTCCCCTACTTCTCACATTGGTATACAGACATTGAAGATACTGATTTGATTTTCTCCCCTGTGTTCTCTGTTGTGTCTCCCTTATCCCTGCTATAATGGCCCATGCTCACCCAAGATTCCAAATCTTCTCCCACATCTCCATGTTTTTGACTTACCTGTCTGCTTTTGTCACCTGCCCCAGTTGCACCTAATTTAAAACCCTCCTCACTGTCTTAGCCATTCTCTTCCTCGATAGGTGGACCTAGTATCTGCTTAGCAGTCCTTCCCGGAACAACATCTTGTGGTCAAGGAAGCCAAAGCCCTCCTGGTGACATCATCCTTACAGCAGGACTTCATCTCCAGGACGCATCTGTCTCTGCCTGGGCCCCTACCCTTGACAGGAATGATCAAAGAGAAGTCTGAAGGTATCTCATTTCCTACCAAAACATGGGTCTAATCCTGTAGTCTCATTCCAAATGGAGTTTGGCCAAGTGGGTGGCTGGAGTTCTGAGGTAGAATCGTGGCAGTGGCACTGGCTATTGTGCCTCACATAAAACTGGCTGCCTATTCCTCCTGCCCTAAACTGCTGTTTTGAGATGAGGCTGCCATGTGCCACAAGTCAGACTGAGCACATGAGACTGGGTGTATGTAGAAGCAACATCTGCCTCCTTGCTGTTGGAAAAATCACTGCAGTTTGTGTGGGGACACAGCAGCCATGCATATCCCATGAAACTGGATATTTAACCATGACACTGCCAGGAATTTGAAGAAAAAAAAGTTTTTCACAGGGCGTTAATCATAACTTGGGCCCTGCTAAATTTACTGTACATTTTGGTCAATTTCATGGTCATAGCATTTTAAAAAATTGTAAATGTCATGATTTCAGCTATTTAAATCTGAAATTTCAATGCTGTTGTTGGAGTCCTGATGCAAAAAAGGAGTTGTGGGGTGCGGGCGGGGGGCTTACAAGGTTATTGTAGGTGGGGTTGTGGTTCTGCTACCATTACTTCTGTGCTGCTCCTGGTGGCGGTGCTGCCTTCAGAGCTGGGCAGCTGGAGAGTGGTGGCTGCTATCCAGGAGCCCAGCTCAGAAGGCAGTGCAACTGCCAGCAGCAGTGCAGAAGTAAGGATGGCATGGTATTGGCACCCTTAGTTCTGCACTGCTCTCTGCATAGCTGGGGCCTCAGGCAGCAGCCGCTACTCTGACTGCCCAGTTGTGAAGGCAGCAGTGCAGAAGTAAAGGTGGCATAGTATGGTATTGCCACCCTTACTTCTGTGCCGCTGCTGGCAGGGCGCTGCCTTCAGAGCTGCGTGCCCTGCCAACAGCTGCTGCTCTCTCTTGCCCCAAGAAAGGGTGGCAATACTGCACACCCCCTAAAATAACCTTGTGGCCCCCCTGCAACTCCCTTTTGGGTCAGGACCTCCAATTTTAGAATTGCTTGTCTCCAATGTGAAATCTGTATAGTAAAAGGTAAAGGCACACAAAAAAAAAAAAAAAACAGATTTCATGGGAGGAGACCAGATTTCATGGTCCGTGATGCATTTTTCGTGGCTGTGAATTTGGTAGGACCCTAATCATGACACAGTGGGAACCCAAGATGTCCCTCCGCACTCAGGTATAACCCCGTGCTAGGGCTTGCAAGGGGGTTGTCAGAAAACTTCCTGACAACTATCTTCCTCTGCAGTTCCTGCACCAGGGAACTCCTCCCACAACTGGATTCAGGGCTTTAAGAGCCCCTTACATTGCTCCCATCCTTTTATCCCTGCTTCTTTACATGAGGTGGGGATATTTCCCATTTTAGGGAACAAATATAGGAACAAACTCGCTCTTTGGTTTAAGAAGCACGGATGAAAAAAACCCAAAACTGAATCCACGATTCTCTTCGAGCAAGAGCTAATAAAGAACATCACTTTTGCTTTGCCACACAAGAAAGTGTGGTGCCTAACAGAAGATGGGTTTGGTTTTGTTTTGACCTAGCAGTATATCTGTTAGCCTTGTTAACTGACTGATTTTTACATAAGTGCCCTGGGAAACTATCCTTACTTGTAATTGTTGAAATACAAAATAAAAACATTAGACAGTTGGAAACAGAAAAACCTTAAAGCTCCCCAGCTGCCTAACCTGCAGCAACTATTCAGAATGTCACTGATAATATTGTTAAGGACTGTAAAATATCATTCCCAGAATGAAATGTTGAACACCTTGTGTCCCCCACGATGAACCCACACAACTATGCCAGCTGTTCACTAGCTGCAGGACATGATTTGGAGATGTATCTGTTGGAAGAAATGAGGATAATGAAAGGTTTTCCGATGGTGATGAAAATAAACCAAGATAGCTAAGGTAGTGTTCAACTGAACAAGTAGCAACTTAAATGTTATATTTAGTTTCAGCTGTAGTGGATTTTCTTCAAGTCATTTTTCTTAAATAAAACAAAAGTTAATTTAAAAAGAATAATGCACACAATGAATACAGGGTCCAGTCCTGCTCTCATTGGCTTCATTTGGATCAAGATTAGCCTCACAATTGGTGCAGGGCAGTAGTTAAGAAAAAGCCAAGTATATTTTAAAAAGAAAAAAAAACTTTAGAGTATATTGGTGACTCTTGGAGGGACTTCACAGTGAGAACATAGCAGTACAATGGACTAGGGATAAGGACCAGGTTAGACTGAAACAAGAGTGGACCTGAAGCATTGTTCCAAACTCTATCTTAAACTAAATGAATGTACGGTGTCCAACTCCCATTGACCTTCAATGGGGTTGGACATCTAGGTGCACTTTGTGTTTCCTCTGAAATCTTTTGAGCATTATACAAGATTAATTAAAAAAGTTTGTGTACGTTTCCACGCTTCCCTAGGATGGAAACAGCTATGCTGAAATAAGAGAATTCCAAAACAGGTTATTCCTGTGGTATTTCTGGCTGATCAGAAATAGGACAAACCAGAAATCTCACAGTAGAATCTGTTCTTTTAAGATTTCCACTGAAATTTAGCAGACTTAAGTGGTGTGGGTAATTCAGATAAAATTCACATAAGAATCTCAACTTTCAGATGCTTCTCTGAACTGAAGAACTAAACCCCTTCATGTTTGTCCATCATGAATCTGTATACCATGATCCTCTTTTTCTTGTGTGGTATATAGAAGGGTGGGTTTCCAAAAGCAATAGATTGCATGCAGTTAGTGAACTGAGTAGACATTTTAGCCACCATAAACTTCACATGGTACAACAGCAGTATGATAACTTGAACCGGATAAGGCCTGATTCTGCAATCCTGCTATACTGTAGCTTTTGTGTCTTATAAAAGAAGAGGGAATATAGGGCCTGATTGTGACTGGTCCTTGTGTAGGACACGAGGAGGGGGAACGTAAAAGGAGATTTCTCCTACCTCTACATACTGCTGCCAGAGTCCCTACATTGCTTCCTGCTAGCATCTGCTTATGGCAAGCCAGCCCAAAGAAAGTGGAGAGGTCATTGCTCCTCTCTATGTTATACCAGCTGGCAGAGATGACCAACCAAAGAAAGGAGAACATGCTAAAGTGTGTCCCAACAGGTGTATTTTCTGGCACCTTTACAGTGCTCCAAGCAGTAACGTGCCTCCCTCAGGGACAGTTCTGGAGCTCCCTCTAGAGAGGTGTCATTCTATATTGTCCCACTGCAGACCTGCGCCTTAACAGCACAGTATGGCCCATTGTATTATAAATGATGCTGCAGCTCCATACCTGAGAGCATACCACTCTTGCACAAATTAGTGTCTTGTATTATTTTGCTTTGTCTTATAGAATCGAGTAATGATTTCTTCTCCTTCCTTGAGTTATCCTCCAGTGTGAGTGGATGACGTCAGTGCTGACAGTGAGAGCTTTCATTCCCATAATAGCCCAGTAGGCGCAATCCTGCTCACCTCAGTCACTTGAATGGTACCATTGACTTCAATGGAACTATTCCCCTGAAGAAGGCGAGCAGAAGTTAGCCAATGCGTGTGTTTTATCTTTCAAAATCCTTGCCATATTTAGAAATGTGCTAAGCAATGTCTGACTGCTATGTCCAAATGGTATCTGGGAGAGTTAAATACTAGAAATATTTTTTCTCTCACTTGCCTGTTGAAAATGACACACTCAAGGTTAAAAACAAACAACCCTGTAAGTTAATATTTCTCTTTACCTGTTAGAAATAAAATCTTAGTACATAAAATTAGAAAGAATCCTACACATCTATTTTACTTTTTAACATTAACACTGTCCGTTTATCCTTTACATCACACTCAGACTAGACTAGTTGATTTCACTCTTTATGACAGTATCTTGTCAATTTCTCTGTCTATTTCCCATACAATAGTTCATTGTCATGGTGTTTGTATATTGCAAAACCTAATTTTGGTGAATATAAATTGTCTCTGCCCCTTACCACAGATAGGAATTCCTTATGCACATCTATAAGGGCATACAACATACTAGATTCACTTTCCTGTTTTGTAATACTCTGAATTGTAACTGTTTGGGGGCTGTTAAATTGTATCTGTTTCTGAACAGCAGTACCCTGTGGTAATGTTAGCATTTGTAGCATAATACTGGGCCAAATTATCTAGTCTTTAATCAATCTATGTAGCTTCCCCCTTGAGCCCTACTTGGAGGATCCTCCCATTCCATGCAGAAAGAGGAAGGGATCAGCCATCTCAGATAGCATTGCTCCATTTCTCTTCATCTCCTGGTACTGAAATTCTCTCTGTGGGATCCACTCGAGGCAGGAGAAGATGCAGGTGAAGACTGGGCAGGCTGGAGATTGGAGGACACACTGCAGCCCTTCACCAGCCCCACAGAGATTACCCTGGAAATGTACTGTCCAGTTTCCATGGCCCTATTCTTTGCTAAGGTTCCCCCTTTAAGCAAGGTTTTGGGAGCAGCTGCCATCTGGAGAAGTCCTAACAGCCGAGCTCCCTTATTTCCTAATCCATGTGCCCGAAGGCCTTTGGGTACAGTAACAGAATTGCACAAATTAGCCAATAAGGTGACGTGCCATAATATATTACAGGTAATTCCAAAGAGAAAACATGGCAAAAACTTCCACAAGTCTTTCAATATATAATTTCATTACTAAATCATCAAGGTGATGCAACATAGAACCAGGGGCTTCTGCAAGCAAAGTAGGATAATGTGCCCATAAAATATTTAAAAAAATCCTTTTAGCTTATATTTCTGACAAGAGGAAAAGTAGGAAAGATGATTTATTTGGCTCTGACTTGTCTTTGGTTCCATCAATTAGAGGTAGCCAAGAAAAGTAAACCACTGAGATTATTCTGGCAGTCGCTGCCTGGCAGTCACACTATACTTATGCAATAAGTATTTTCTTATTCATATGTGCTGCATTATTAGGTCCAGTGGTTCAACTCAAGCTTGGAAATCACTTTGATCTGGTGATGAATGAGTTTACAGTAAAACACAAAATGAGGAGAACAATTCCACTCCCGAAAATCTGAAGATTTAGTTTGTTGTGTTTTCAAGACGTATTATATCTGGCCTACATAATACATCATAAATATGTACAAGTTCTCTCTCTCTGTGAGAATTATTCTAAGCACTTAAAATTCTGTAGTACTAAAGATACAGGGGAAAAGGTCCCAAAGGATCAATGATTCATTGGCAGTGAAAAATGCAAGAGGGTTAAAAAATGCACATGAACTTATGCTAAGGGTCATAAACAAAGATAAGATTGAATGAGTTTTCTGCGGCTCGCTTTTTAAGCGTAGAGTGGTATGAAAAGTTCCCTAATTTCGAGAAGCACTTCTATTTAGTCATTCATTAATTCATTCTTTTACCCTGCGCTCAAGGCGATACATCCAGTATTTCAGAAGTGACTAGAGATTTTGAATGCCTCCATTTTTAGATGCTCAACTGGAGACATATTAGAAAGGTCTGGTTTTCAGATGAGTGCTCAACACTTCCTGAAATTCAGGCCCTCTAACCTTTCCCTAGTTGGTGCACAAACTCACTAGCCCCTTTTGAAAAATCTTGTCCTGAATATATTTCTAAGAAATTATGTATAGGCTGGATTGTAGAAATATGAACATTGTTCAATGTATGCAACATAATCACAAGTACAAAAGTAATAAAGCTCTGGGCTAAATACTCTGCTATACTGCTTAAGTACCATGTGCTGCAGTTGTGGTGGAAGGGCACAGACCAACAACAAATCCAGATTTAGACTATGTCTACCCAGTCCTGCAGTTTTAACTATGGGACTGAATTACAGAGCACACTAGTGTGCTATGCTGTAACTCTTTGCTGGTGCAAACTTGAAGTACCTGTGTTAACATACTCCTCTTTCAAACGGCATTAAGTTAGCGTGAACTAGGAACCTGTTAGTTTGCACCATCAGCGTCCACAAGGGGGAAGATACAGAGCGGCATATTTGTGTGTGCTGCAATTCACATCCCTGTAGTCTGAACTGCAAAGTCACGTAGAAAAACCCTTTCTAAACAGAGGAACGGATTTAAATCAGGCAGCGGTGCTGGAACTAGGAGTGCTGGGGGTGCAGCCACACCCCTGGATTGAAGTAGCAATAAACACTAAATACATGGTTTCCATCAGGAGCACCCCCACTATAAAAATTGTTTTAGCACCCCTGAAGTCAGGTACGATACTTACAGTGCAGGAGACCCAGAGCCTAGCTCATGACTGCCCTGAAGGAAATACTTGTACTGTCAGACAGTTAGAGGCAGGCTTACAGAGGACAGGCTTTAAAACAGACATGCCAAACAAATAATCTTACCACATGTAACAGGTCATGCACTCACGGCCACAGCACTACCTTCTGGTCATTCAGGAATTCGCTCATCCCAGCCTCAGAGCACCTCCTGCTGGCCGGTGTCTCTCCTGCTGTCACTACTTGTCTTTCATTAGTGATCTCCACCACTATACTTCAGGCCCTGTGTCCCTCCCAGCCTGCGGTGCCCCTTCTCCTGGGTACTGCCTGCAGCAGTACTCCCACACTCAGGGTCCTCCCCTCCCTAGGGAACCCCAATCCCCTAATCCCACCTCGCCTCAGTGACCCACTGCCAGTCTTCATTTAGCCCTTTCCCTCAGGGGCAAATTGCAGTCTGAAGTGGCCATGCATCATCAGCCAGGGGGTTGGACCTGGTGCCTCTTCCTCCCTTGGCTGCCTCTGCACAGCTCTAGTACCTCCTCCCGCCCTGACAGCAAGGCCTCTGCCTGTGGATTTTCCAGGCTGGAGCTTCCCCAGCACTGCACTGTCCAAGGTACCCTTTTCCTTTTTCAGGCAGCCAGGCCCTGAAACCCTTTTATAGGGCCCAGCCTGGCCCTGATTGGCTTCCTCCCAGCCTTTTCTGATTGGCTCTCTGCCCCAGCCCTCTCCAAGGGCTGGTTTTTAATCCTTTCAGGGCCAGAGCGGGGTGACTGCCCTGCTACACCACAGTTCCAAGGGAATTGTTCCACTGTAACTGAGAAGGTAATTTAACTGAGTATTTCTAGAAATGAAGTCATGATAATGTTACAAAAACATTCACTCCCACTAAACCCCATCAATTCTCAGTGTGCTCAAGAAGTGGGGTGTGTGGCAAAAAGAGAAGTTAAGTTCATACCTAATACCAGCTCGTTTCAGAACTAAGACAGAACTGCAAACTAGAGGACCTGAATCTCCCTTTACTACACCAGTCTTAGCTTCCTTGACTTGACTATTGTTATTCCTGATTTAAACCAGTGTATATGAGGGGACAATCTGGTTCAGAGATTATACGATATCATCTTTCCCCTATGTCAGACAACAGTCGAGTGCAGTCGCCAGCTAATATCCACTCACATAAAGTTTCATGCTGCTGCGATAATAGACAATTACAGCGGGAATTGTCCAAGTAGAAAAATATCTAAAACTCCTGTAGAAAACTCTGAATACCTCTGGACCTATGAGTACAGAGTAACTGTCTTGTTTAAATAAATATGGAGTGAAAAGGTCTTAAAAGGTTAGCATTAGACCAAGATCTGTTGAAGGATTTTTCTTGCACTGCCTGCAAAGCATACCTGTTTCAGAGCCGGAACAATACTGAGGGCAGCTGTCCTGTGTGTAGGTGGAATGCAAACACAAAAGCTGTCCTAATTTCACAATGGCAATAGAAAATAGAATTTCTGATGTTTTTCAACCATGAAATATTCCTTAGGACAATGTATAAAGGTGAAAGGAAAGTTAGTTCAGCATCTTTCCTTTTTACTTTTTAAATAGCCCCTGAAAAGGAATAATGGTGTCTTTACATTCAAGGTGAATTATGGATAATCTTCTGTTTTGCAGTATAGAAAAGTCCCATCTTTTCATTATTTTAGTCTGCCTCAGGGCTCCTGAATTGATATTTAGCACCACCAAAACAGCAGTGACAAGGGCAAAATGTGAATGGTTTGCAATCTGACTTCAGTTAGGCTCAGTAGTCAAAAGTTAAGGTGCTCATCTGAACCATGCAAATTGAATCTGGAAAATCTAACTGTAAATCTTCAAAACCATGTTGTCTGTGAGACTGCCTGTGTTTCTGATTCCAATCTAGATCAGAAACCACAAGTGGGGGAGAAAAACAAATTATTCAGAAACTCTCAACAGTTTGGTTCATGTTTGGGTCTTAAAATGAGCAGAACAGCCAAGGAGAGTGTATCCATACTGCTCATGCACTGGGGAGAGGGTCTCTGCACCATAGGTTCAGTGAAGAAGTCCATTTTAATGGTGGGCCAGAAGTTACCACGGTATCTACAGAACTGTGGCTCTAACACATCTCTAGTGGTACAAACAGTCTATGTCCATTATTAAAGCCTGTGTTTTGGGTAGGAGTGGGGGAATGCTCCTTACACTCGCATACACCCTAACAATGCACATCTGACTCACCTAAAGCCTGATTATCCTTACTTTATGCAGGTAATGTAAATTTCATCAGTGGTGAAAAATCACTAATGCTCCCATGCCTCAGGCAAGGCAGGGGAAGATGGCTGGAAATGGGAGAATTTCTGTAGCTCAGCAGTGATTCACCTGCACACGACCACTAAATGATAGGATGGATGTTGATGATATATTCACATGTCCCCAGTGGACAATGCAGCATATGTATTTCTATTCAGCCCAAGGTGTACGGGTGACGCTGTTATACATTTACATTTGCTTTGTTTTCTTCTTATTTCAAGTGCAATTTTACTCTGAAAAGTGATCTAGGAATGGACTTGTGGGATTCCACATTTATTGTTTCTCAGTAATTTCATATCAAATTTGCTTAGTTTTTAAGTAAAATTGTTTGAGCCTGGCCTTCTAGAAACTTGAAGTCAAGCTGGGATTGTTCTGGTTCATGCATCATCACCAGTAACAGATTTCTGCAGGCTGAGTGCTCCCTTCAGTTACATCTGTCCATCCCTGTTGCCTTCTGTAAGATTGCATGATCTGTAAATACTCAAGCATTGCACTTTCTTCTGGTGTGTGCTCCGGTTGCCAGTGGACACTGCAGATAGCTTTTTATGAATAGCTAAAGGGCTTATTTTTGTGACCAAAACTGCTACAATTTCATTTGCCCTTGTCATGATATTGGCCCTGACAAACTGTAGGGGGCTCAGCGTAAATAATAGGTTCACTGTTAGAGACAAATGGGTCTACAGATATCCACTTCCATATTTTGGAAATACAAAAATACCTGACTTTAATTGGGATAAAATTTTTGCTTGATAATTACCAGATTGGAAGACCAAAAATTTTAAATTACAAAATTAATAAAAATTGGTAACATATGTGTGAAGTCACTTTTTAGAATGGCAGGTGTGGGGGAAGGTAGCCCATTCCAGCCACACAGCCTTCAAACTCTCCATTACAATCCTTTGTGGTCTACGGCCAAACTAGTGCAGGGCACAGACTACTTAGTTGGATGACAAATTGTCAAAGTTCCTTCCCCACTCTGAGCTCTAGGGTACAGATGTGGGGACCTGCATGAAAGACCCCACTAAGCTTATTCTTACCAGCTTAGATTAAAACCTCCCAAAGGTACAAACTTTGCCTTGTCCTTGAACTGTATGCTGCCACCACCAAGCGATTTAAACAAAGAACAGGGGAAGAGATCACTTGGAGACGTCTTGCCCCAAAATATCCCCCCAAGCCCTACACCCCCTTTCCTGAGGAAGGCTTGATAATAATATCCTCACCAATTGGTACAGGTGAACATAGACCCAAACCCTTGGATCTGAAGAACAATGAAAAATCAATCAGGTTCTTAAAAGAAGAATTTTATTTAAAGAAAAGGTAAAAGAATCACCTCTGTAAAATCAGGATGATAAATACTTTACAGGGTAATCAGATTCAAAACACAGAGAATCCCTGTAGGCAAAACCTTACGTTACAAAAAGACACAAAAACAGGAATACACATTCCCTCCAGCACAGTGAATTTCACAAACCAAAATACAAAGAAAACCTAACGCATTTTCTAGCTAGATTACTTATTAACTTTACAGGAGTTGGAGGGCTTCATCCTTGATCTGCTCCCAGCAAAGGTATCACACAGACAGAAAAAACCCTTTGTCCCCCGTTCCAGAATTGAAAGTATCTTGTCCCCTCGTTGGTCATTTTGGGTCAGGTGCCAGCCAGGTTACCTTGGCTTCTTAACCCTTTACAGGTGAAAGGATTTTGCCTCTGGCCAGGAGGGATTTTATAGCACTGTATACAGAAAGGTGGTTACCCTTCCCTTTATATTTATGACACAAATATATATAGCCCTTCAGACCCAATGTGAGTGAGCTAGATTCCATTCTTATACCACAGAATGGTTTACTAAGGCTAAAAGGCACAAAAGGATTTAGGTGTTGTGACGTTGAGCATCACACCGGCTAACTATTAGGTGCCTGAAAAAGCACAAGAACAACACGGAGATGCTAAAAGCCTGAGGTAGCCACCGAGGCTCCTATACAATGAATGGAGAGAGATGGGAGGCAGAATCTCAATTTGTGTTGGTTCCTAACTTCCTTAGCCTTTAGGATATGGGCCTATGTGCGTAAGAGACTCAGCAAAGGCCCACACACACCTCAGGATCACATGAGGGACTTAGTCTTGCAGGGAAGATAGCACAGACCTCCCCACCACCCACTCTGCTAAAACAATGCACCAACCAGGCATCCCTGTCATTTCACCCTGTGCTCCCCCAATCTATCTCCCTCCTCCCAAATAGCTCCCACAAACCAATACAATAGGACACCCAACATCACAATATTCACCACTTCCATGGACAGAGCGAGGAGGGAAAGAAAGAGAATCTCACTGCCACACCTAGCAGCAACAACTGCCCCAGATCAGGCAGAGCCCATCTGATTCCACCTGACACAGCAGGGGAGCCCCACCACTCTCCCCTCACCTTCCAGGCCATGATGGAGACTAGAGAACTCGACACCTGTATGTATGCATCACTGGCCACACTGTCAGTATCCACGGTATAACAGATCCAAAAGGACACTGCAAAGCATGGGGGACTGTGCACATGCACTTCATGGGTGTCAATCACAGTAGCCAGGTGGCTGGGTAAAGCTATTAACAAGCATATGCCCCACTGCACACATAGGCACCACAACCGCAGGCCATCAAGATTCCCATTCGCTTCACGCTCTGCACAACCCCTCCCTCAACCCACCTCTCCCCTCCCTTTTCCAGAAGAAAAAGTCAAGGATGTGATTGCAGTGGGGATCTTCAAGGTTGGCATGCTGGGGTGTCTGGTGGAGATGCACACATTGGGAAGATACGTGTAAAGAATATTGTCATCTAATCACATGGAACATGGGATAACATCTTCCCCCACCCCGAGGATGGGACCCCTCTCCTGTGGACAGACAGTGACTGTTGTCACCAGCACCACCTGCACAATCTTCACTGGACTCCGAGCCTGCACCAGGATCTGGACCTGAGCCTGCATGATAATCATCATCTCAGGAAGACTCTTTACCATCACCTATACCAGCCATAACCCTACCTTCCTCCAGAACACACTCCCACATAGCCCTTGGAAGCTAGTTCTTCTGCCAGCTCCCTCCATCCTCCCTGTCTGCCGACTTCCTCTATGGTAAGACCATAGCCGATCAGACATACCGGTGATGGCTGCACCCTAGAAAAAAAACAAATAAGCCTGTCCCATTGCAAACTCCTGAGAGATCAGAGAGACCTGGCTAAGAACCCAAAGTGCCCTATCCAGCCCTGGTGGCAAGGAAGCTCTGGCAGCTGTCACAGAAGATTGCTCTTACCGCCTCCTCAACCAGAATGAGGCTGTGAACTAGCAGGGATACGAAGGGTGCACGTGAGAGGTCTCGAGAAGGTGCTGGGAACTACTGGTCAATGAGACCCATATGAGCATTGCTAAGAAAGGTGGGGTTTGAGATGCCATTTTTTGCTATGATGTTAAGCAGAACAGCCTAGTTGTGGCAGTAAATCGAGTAGACAAAACACTGCTAATGGCCACCCAGAACTAGACTGCAAGCGATCTCCCCTTGGGCAACACATGCCAGTGTGGTCTCTGCAACCACTGACTAGCTCTACTGCAGACCAGCCTGTGTTCGAGACTGAGCCTCAGCAAGATGTCCCATCCTCCACCTCTGGACTGCTGCCCATCCCCTGAACCTAAGCACTGTCCCTGTGTTCTGTCACTACCCCACTACCCGTGAGCCCTCAGTCTCAGCACAACTCCCCAAGCTGGCCCTGCAGTAAGGCAGAGTTCCTGGATTGTGCAGACATGGCCAGCACCAGGCTTGGGCCCTGCAGCCATTCCGCCAAAAAATGGGAGAAAGGAAATGGGCAGTGGTACGTTCCCCCTATTTTTCCTTCACCATGAAAGCCTCACTCCCCACACACTACCCCTTGAAAGCAAACCCCATTCTCCTAGACAGCACATTTCATATCACACACTAATTTAACCCCATTTCTCTTTTATTCTCCACAATGTTTTTGATTTTTCACCTTTCTGTTGCAATATTATTTTTGAGCACCATTTTCTTTTCTGTGTGTTGCAAATAAACTTCATTGCACATAGTCTGGCGTCTGTCTTCCTTTCTCATTAAGGAACATTTAAGCCAATAGGCACCTGCTGGGATCTTGTGCAGGACCTAGTCACAGATATGTTGGCCTCTCTCAGTGAGAGATGACTGGCCTGTGTGCACATGTCCTGGTGCATCACCAGTATCTGTCTTCCTTGGGAGCCACCTCCCACAGCTCTTCTGCTACCTCTGCTGCCAGATGGTGGTGGTTATTTTCCCTCTCCTCTACCAGCCCCCCTTTACATGTGCGTAGCCCTGTAGGTAAAGATACTCTCTGATGAAGGGCAATGTTAGGCAAGATGTGGCAGGCCAGGCATATTTTATATGTAGTGTAGGGGCTACATTGTAGTGTACCACCAGAGGTATGGAAACACCACCTCTGCAACTTTAGGATGTCGAAGTATCTCTCTATCATCATCTGGATGGCCACATGAGCACATCTAGACAACTCCTTTGCATCAGTTGGGGTGAGGGGCCATGGTTGGAGAGGGTATCCTCTGCCATCTGTGTAGTGCACATGCAGACGGCCATCGTGTTTGTGGCATAAGTCCAATGTCCATTAATGTAGATGTGTACCTCATGCTGGGGTTTTCTGGTATTCACATATGTGCCATCCATGATGCCTAACACATGGGAAAGGCTGCAATCTGGTAGAAATCTAGCATGTTTTGCCTCTGAGTCAGAGGTGAACTGAATGTATTTCCCATGTGATTAATGATGACCCATGGACTGTTATTGTCCTTTGGAGGCTGTGGGCTGGATGGTTTGGCTGGTGACTCATTGAAATGATCCTGAGGACAATATGGCCAGGGCTATGCTGGTCTGCATGGGAAGGAAAAGTGAGTGGCTTCTGCATGTGGCAATGATGAGATCGCTGTGAAGCATGTCACAAAAGTGCAGTGGTATATCTGGGTCCAGCCATTTGCTGCAAAATCCAAGTGAAGCTGTGACGAGATCTATAAGTTCGGTAGGGGACACATGTCTGGCTGTCTTTGTCCTCGGGCTGGGGCTCAGGGGTCACTTCTGCTCCATTCACTTTTTGTTGGTGCTGCTGACGGAGAAGGTACCACCACATGAATATGCTTCTGTTTCACTGGTGTATATTTCTTCTCTCCGGGCCGTCCCCTCCCTGTCCAGCAGCTGCTCTCCCTCCTCCACCCTCTTCCTCACACAGATGTCCATTCCCACTCCCTAGCTTGGTCCTGGACCTCCCTCTGCCTCCCCAGGATACCCTCTCTGCCTCCCGGGCCTGGCTATCTGTGCTTCCCCTTCCCCCATCTTAGCTGTCTACCCCAGCTGTCCCTGACCTCTAATCTGTCTCCCGATGCCCAATTAACTAACCTTCTGCTGTGCTAACCCACTCCTCATCCCTGACATGTACACCTGTCACTATCTAGTCTACTGTCTTCCTGAATCACTCTTTTGCTCATTGGCTCACGCTCAATATCTCTCTCACACTCACCCTACGCTTAAATGTGGCCTTTTTGTGTAGACTGTGGGGTCCTAAACTTACTAGTGCCCTGTATTCTACCCCCTGTGCTGGGGGATGGGCTGATGGGCATCTGTTGTTAGGCATGGCCTTAGTACAACTACGGGATCTGGGCCTGAAGGGGGAAAAAACATGCTCTGAGGCTAAGGCATGAGATAGGTGAGGCTGCCATGTGCATGCCCACAGGTGGAAACCAAGGTGCCTAGGGCATTTTAACGGTGAAAACTTAGACACTTAGGGAACTTTAAGCATGACATTTGGGTGCCCAATGAGTTTAGGCACCTTTACGGGTTGGCTTGATATTTCGGGCAATGCTATGGAGCCGACAGTGCAACTTGGGTCCATAAAACATGGATTTGGGTGCCCAAAACCTTTCGAACATTAAGGCCTAAATTCTAATCACTTGAAGGCAACATGGGTGTCACTGTGAGCATGATATCTGTATAGTACTAGTGATGACACACAAGATGGAAGGAATCCAGCTTCAATCTCAGATCCCGGGTTGAGTTTTCATACTTAGCAGTTTGAGAAAAAAAACATTATTTTACTTGTTAACTGAGTACATAAGATCTGGAAATCACTGAAAGATAATAAACATAGTCTCACCATTCCATTGTTGAAGTAAGTCTTTAGACTACACATAGGGCTTATCTAGACAGTGCACCACAAGCTGGAATGTAAAGCTAAATGCACTAGCATGCTGCAAACTAACTTTACATGTAGATCCTGCTACTGCTCACCAAAAGTCACCTAGTTTTCACTGACCTACACCTGTTTCAATGTAGTGACGATCAAAACACACTAGAGAATGTTTCATGCACTGTAGCAGGGCCTACACGGACACTTAGTATGCGGCATGCTACTGTGATTTACACCCTAATTTGCGACATGCTAACTATTAATCTAAACACACCTGTAGGGCTACACTTTAAGAGAACCATTTGCTGTACATTCTAGCCAACTGTCATAAAAGTGGTAGTTTCATGAAACATCCTCCTCCTCCTCTCCTCTGTGTACTCTCCCACTATACCAGACATAATCCCTTTAGAATGTCAGTCTGGTATTGATTCTATAACCTGCCTGCTAGGAAACTTGATAGAATATTTGTCTTTCCCTCCTCTTTCTTTTTTCTTTTATTCTGTACAATTTCCAAGCACTCCCACATTAGTTTATTTTTAAATGGCTTTGGGTGATGAATCATTGTCATCACATCACTCTGCCAGGCCAACAGTACAGTGCACCATGAAGGCAAAGATCTTATCACTTTTTTTCAAAAGTGTTTGCTCATGTGAGGGTTTGGTTTTGTAGGTGGAAAACCAGTAAAAATAAACAGACTGCACACACGACAATGCAGACTCCCCGCTTGCGGGTATTTGGATTTCTGCTATCTAAGTTCTAGCATCAGTGCATATTAAAATATTTGTTTCAAAATAATGGAATGTAAATGCACTAAATTACCTGGTATGAGTTGTAGGTGTCAGGGAGCATATGGAAAATATCCAGATTTGTCCACACAGGGCGCATCTGAGCATTCTAGATCAAAGAAAACTTTACTTTCTATTTGTAATGCCACCCCCATTCAAATTCTCTCTCTTTAGAAAGCTTTAGAAACATGTTAACACCTTTCAGCTCATGTTTTATGTTTATTTTCTTTTAATGTATATTTTAATGTGTCAGTTGGTCTATTCTGGTTCCCTTTTACATGTATCATAGTGGAAAGCATCACTTCATCAGAATCTTCTAATAAGTCCATAAGCATTTTGGAAATCCCTTTTCTGAGCTGGTTAAAGCTCGATTCTCAAAGGTATCTAGGCACATAACTCCCACCTAAATCAATGGAAGTTAGGCATCTACATACTTTTGAGGATTTGAGAATAAATGTTTTAGGGATGGGTTAGATTGGGGAAAAAAAGTAATACCTCAGACTGAAGGAGAAAAAACCTCTGCTGTCCTTAATATACAAAAGTACAAACTATGGAAGAAAACAGAATCAGAACTCTTATAACTTCATATATTTTCTTTTTATCACTTTTTTCTATTCACTCGTAATAGCTTTCTTCAGGCCAACTTCCATGATTCCTCCCCCAGCTGAACATAAATGGGCCTAACTCCTAAAACTGAGATCATGAGTTCCCTCATAAACTGTAAAGATTGAAAAAAATTCTGTTACCTGTGTCCCTCAAAAACAAATTTCCTCCAACCTGGTCATGCTGAAACAGACAATCAAAAAGATAGGATTCAGGGTTCAAACTTGCCTTCTGCAAGATCACATCAGCATCATTGCATTGATTGGTGGTGGAGTGGGGGCTAGCTAAGTATGAGTGATGTGCAGCTAGCACCACCTCCTTTCTTGCCCCAACACATTCCACCCCGGACAGAGTCACTTCACTGCTGATCTCACCAGCTGAACTCTCATGAGGGTGGAATTCTCAAATTTGAGGAACTTTTGGTTCACTAATTCCATGTTTCTTCATCAGTCATTTACACTAGTGCAAATTGGATGTAGAACATTGATTTGGTCGCAACTTACACTCACTTTCTTTTTGAGGAAATAAAGGCCTCAGTTCCCCACTCTCCTTATGTAGTCATCTACACACATTATTGCATACTGAGTACAATGTGACAAAAATGGTGGGTCACATCAAATTTCCACCAATTAAGTCCCCAGGCAGGGAAAGAGAATCTGCAGTTCTGTTACACAAGAGCAATGAGCAGGTTTTGGGAGGTTGTGCAAGAACCGTGCACCCCCTGCACGGGGCGCAGTTAGCTCTGCAGTACCTCCCTATGCACCAGCAGGGAGCATGCAGAGCAGCTATACAAGAGATCTTACAATGGTACAGCTGCATCGGTACATCTGTGCCTCTGTAAGGTTTCTAGTGTAGACATAGCCTTAGTAAAAGAGACTCTTAGGTTGCTACAGAAAACATACATGATAACATGAGTGGAACTGAGGGACATCAGAATGGCTGCTTAGAAACAATTGTTTTTATTGTGTTTGGTTTTGAAAGAATGAGGTGTGTGCTTGCTGGGTGCAAGGTGGCTGTGATGATAGTGTGTGAGGATTGGTGAGTATGATGTGTATGCCGAAGTTCCTAATCCTTTTCTGTGTCTACATCTGACTGAGGTAAGAATATAATGTTTTTATTAGGCCTGTGTGTGCGCTTGTGCATGCGGAATCATATCTGAGGTTGCAGGTGGTTCAGTGGGTCAGCGGACTCTAGCCATAAAACTGTGGCATCCTCTGATTTAGCACAGATATATATATGTGAGTATGCTGGCTTCCAAGTGTAATATATTCCTGTCCCTACCCTTACTGTGTTTTCTCTTTCACTGCAGGATAGTGCTGAGATGGTGAAGCTCACAATGCACAGTGGTGACCATATGTATACGTCCTTTCAGCTCCTGTCTCTCTAGGGAGAGCAAGTTCCTGTTTGGAGCATGGAGGAAGGATTTCTGTTAAGGAAAGGAGGCTCCTGCCTAGGAAAAAGGATATGGAATATAAGATAAGTTAA
Source organism: Chelonia mydas (assembly GCF_015237465.2). Lineage (NCBI taxonomy): Eukaryota > Metazoa > Chordata > Testudines > Cheloniidae > Chelonia > Chelonia mydas. Next base: position 158,345,742 of record NC_057850.1, read on the forward strand.
ATTAGGCTAATATGTGTCGGGAACACCCCCCCCACACACACACACTCCATTCCTCTCCCTTCACACAGAGGGAAGTGTTTGTTTGCACATGTCTGATTCAGGTACAGCTGGCAGAGATGATCACCAGCCCTAATTCACAGCCTAGTACAAGATATAACCAAGGGACTTAGTTACAAGGAATCACTAAGTCCGCAAAAGCTCCCACCCTCCCCACCCTCCCCCTTCCCACCCCAGGCTGGAGACCCCATTGCCTTCATGGACATTGCCTTCATGGAAAAGCCTCTCCACCTGCCTCTTCCCATGGGAGCAGGGAGAGAATGGCAGAATTAGACACTTTCCTATTGGAGGAAAAAAATTAGTGGGGGACTTTGCGATGGCGACTGCGAGGGGCCAGAGGACATGGGATAGAACGTGGAAGGAAATCCACTGGACTGCTTCCAAAAGGGGCAAAAGTTAGAAAGAGAGACAAGGCCCTCGACACTGTCCCTTGCTAGGGGGACACAGAAAGCTGGCTTGATCACCAGAGGCCCAGAAAGGACCTGCCCTCTGTCCCTGAAGCTACTGGATGGGGACCCCCAAAAAGGGCAGCAAAACACTGTGCTCCCATCAAAAAGGCAGTAACAGGAAGAGGGGGAAAAGTATCTATCCTCAGGGTCTTGCATGGAGATGGAATTTGGGGGGTTACACAGGAGCTCAGGAGTCTGGATATTTACTCTGTGTGAATGTATGTGTTTCCCAGTGCTCTCCACGCTGAAAAAGCTTCAAGTGTCTGTCAGTGTCCCTCACCCCGGTTTGTATGGGTCTTTTGCAGTGCTGAAACAATGTTTGATGCATAATATTGTGTATTTTTCCAATACTGATTGTAAGGTTTACATAGTGAGTGTAATAAGGGCTCAGCACCCCAGTTTGAGGCCTTAGAGCTTTCTTATGAAAAATGCTCTAAAATTTGGAATATTTGGAAAAAAAGTTTTCCATTACTAGAAGAATTCCAAATCCTCCCCTTAGGAAACTGACAATCTTTCTGTCAGCCCCTAGTGTTACTATAACATGCTTACTTACTGAGGCAAGAGAAAGGAGCAGTGTGGTTCCCTCCAAATCACATGGCTGTGTCACTGTATATATCTTGAGTCCAACCTGTGGCCTGGGGCCACATGGCCCTCAAGGCTCTAAATAGAGACTGTACGAACTGAAAACATACTCAGCCTCATAACTATAGTGAGGAGAGAAGGGATGCTGCCTCGTTAACTGTTTCTCACTGCTTTTCCTGCAGCCCCAGGAGCAGCTCTGGTGTGAGCCAGGAGAGCTCTGAGCAGCAGCTATCCCTCCCCTAATGTAGCTGTTTAGAAGGTCCCCTGGCTGCTACTTGCTACAGCACAGGAACAGTAGGAGACAGTAGCTCTGACTGTTCCATGACCTGCTTCCTTGTCAGGTTTTGGGAGTCCCACAAAGAGGAGGGTGGGCACTCCTCTGGATCTAACTGAGTCTAGGGTAGCACCTAGCACAGAAAGTGCTCTCTTCTACAAAGAAACACAGGGTAGCACAAGAGAGGGGAAGGAGGTAGAGCTGAAAGCCCAAAAACCAGTTACAGTCCCTGATTCTTTATCCCAGCCCCACTGAAGGTTAGAATGTGCTCCATCCACTGCCACTCCCTGCCCCCAGCACAAAGGGTGAGGGGAGCTGTGAGATGCAGGAGCAAGTTATTCCAGGTGTACACCTGTTCAGGACCGCCCAAAACACTGTGTAAGGCTTCACGGACATAGAACCCAGGCCTGTAGAGCTATCTACCAGGCAGCTAACATCTACAGGCTGCCACCCAGTGGCAGCTGTAACCAGCTTGCAGTCTGCTTCTGTTGTAGACACAGACCATGGGTAGTTCTACCTCAAGGGTTTGACAGACAGCAACCTGTTTGGCTCCCTGCCCTATATAAACCCAGGTCTTCTATAGCTGCCACTACTGCTCCTGCTCCTTGCTCTTGAATTTCTGGCTTTATCTGAGCTTGATTTGGACTTTTCATTCTGACTTGGACCCTCAAACCTGACTCATGCTCTGACCCTTGATTTCGAAACAGGCCTGGCCTGACTATGAACTCCTAGGCTACTCCCAGCCTCTGATTTGCCCCTGCTCTGAACCTTGACTCTGACTGCCCTTGTTGGGATCCTGACACATGGGAATACCAAAATCTGAACTTCCAAATATTGTATATATTAGAAATGAGAAAAGACATTCCCAACACACATTTAGCTCAACATGAAAAAATACCTCCTACCCAGACATGCCAAACCCAAGAAAAAAATGCAGAAATTGGGCTTGTTTGTGGCTTAATTGGATTGTGAGTGGCTTGTTGGCTAGCTTGTTGCTTCTTTTTTCTTTTTTGATCGGCTCCCGACAAGCAGGGGCAAGGGGGAGAGAGTGTCAAGGGTGCACAGCGGGCCCACCATAGTCCCAGACTGCACGCTGGGAGGATCTAGTCACATAGAGTGTTGGGGTTCTTAGGGATTGGCTTGTTTTGGCTTTGTTTTGAAATGGGATTAGCTTGATTTTTGGCTTATGCTGAAAGTCGGGGTGTTTATTTACCCCATGAAAGTTGGGAACTGTGCTCTTATCCCAATCGTTTTAATATATTCAGCATATGTAATAGTGTGGCCTCCATGCTTGTTCACTTGCTCAGTTCCTTATTTCAACCAATTAGGACTCACGTTCCAAAGTGGAGTAATTGGGTTTTCTGGTAAAATAACATGAGGGGGAAAGGAGTCCAGGAGAGCTGGCTGTATTTTAAAGAATCCTTATTGAGGTTACGGGTACAAACCCTCCCGATGTGTAGAAAGAATAGTAAATATGCCGGCGACCAGCTTGGCTTAACAGTGAAAACCTTGCTGATCTTGAACATAAAAAAGAAGCTTATAAGAAGTGGAAGATTGGACAAATGACCAGGGAAGAGTATAAAAATATTGCTCAGGCATGCAGGAGTGAAATCAGGAAGGCCAAATCACTCCTGGAGTTGCAGCTAGCAAGAGATGTTAAGAGTAACAAGAAGGGTTTCTTCAGGTATGTTAGCAACAAGAAGAAAGTCAAGGAAAGTGTGGGCCCCTTACTGAATGATGGAGGCAACCTAGTAACAGAGGATGTGGAAAAAGCTAATGTACTCAATGCTTTTTTTGCCTCTGTCTTTACGAACAAGGTCAGCTCCCAGACTGCTGCACTGGGCAGCACAGCATGGGGAGGAGGTGATCAGCCCTCTGTGGAGAAAGAAGTGGTTCGGGACTATTTAGAAAAGCTGGACGAGCACAAGTCCATGGGGCCGGATGCGCTGCATCCGAGAGTGCTAAAGGAGTTGGCGGATGTGATTGCAGAGCCATTGGCCATTATCTTTGAAAACTCATGGCAATCCGGGGAAGTCCCGGACGACTGGAAAAAGGCTGATGTAGTGCCCATCTTTAGAAAAGGGAAGAAGGAGGATCCTGGGAACTACAGGCCAGTCAGCCTCACCTCAGTCCCTGGAAAAGTCATGGAGCATGTCTTCAAGGAATCAATTCTGAAGCACTTAGAGGAGAGGAAAGTGATCAGGAACAGTCAGCATGGATTCACCAAGGCCACGTCATGCCTGACTAATCTAATTGCCTTCTGTGATGAGATAACTGGCTCTGTGGATGAGGGGAAAGCGGTGGACGTGTTGTTCCTTGACTTTAGCAAAGCTTTTGACACAGTCTCCCACAGTATTCTTGCCAGCAAGTTAAGGAAGTATGGGCTGGATGAATGGACGATAAGGTGGATAGAAAGCTGGCTAGATTGTCGGGCTCAGCGGGTAGTGATCAATGGATCTATGTCTAGTTGGCAGCCGGTATCAAGTGGAGTGCCCAAGGGTTGGTCCTCGGGCCGGTTTTGTTCAATATCTTCATAAATGATCTGGAGGACGGTGTGGATTGCACCCTCAGCAAGTTTGCAGATGACACTAAACTGGGAGGAGAGGTAGATACGTTGGAGGGTAGGGATAGGATACAGAGGGACCTAGACAAATTAGAGAATTGGGCCAAAAGAAATCTGATGAGGTTCAACAAGGACAAGTGCAGAGTCCTGCACATAGGACGGAAGAACCCCATGCACCGCTATAGACTAGGGACCGAATGGCTCGGCAGCAGTTCTGCAGAAAAGGACCTAGGGGTTACAGTGGACAAAAAGCTGGATATAAGTCCACAGTGTGCTCTTGTTCCCAAGAAGGCCAATGGCATTTTGGGATGTATAAGTAGGGGCATTGCCACCAGATCGAGGGACGTGATCGTTCCCCTCTATTCAACATTGGTGAGGCCTCATCTGGAGTACTGTGTCCAGTTTTGGGCCCCACACTACAAGAAGGATGTGGAAAAATTGGAAAGAGTCCAGCGGAGGGCAACGAAAATGATTAGGGGACTGGAACACATGACTTATGAGGAGAGGCTGAGGGAACTGGGATTGTTTAGTCTGCGGAAGAGAAGAATGAGGGGGGATTTGATAGCTGCTTTCAACTACTTGAAAGCGGGTTCCAAAGAGGATGGCTCTAGACTGTTCTCAGTGGTAGCTGATGACAGAACAAGGAGTAATGGTCTCAAGTTGCAGTGGGGGAGGTTTAGTTTGGATATTAGGAAAAACTTTTTCACGATGAGGGTGGTGAAACACTGGAATGCGTTACCTAGGGAGGTGGTGGAATCTCCTTCCTTAGATATTTTTAAGGTCAGGCTTGACAAAGCCCTGGCTGGGATGATTTAGTTGGGGATAGGTCCTGCTTTGAGCAGGGGGTTGGACTAGATGACCTCCTGAGGTCCCTTCCAACCCTGATATTCTATGATTCTATTCTATGATTCTATGAACTCCGAAGTATTGCATTAGTAAGGATTGAGACAAGATGCTCTCCACATCAAAGCAACTCATAGTAAAAAATACATGCAGAAATAGTAGAATGTTGGGGCCCAGTTGGAAATGGTGTAATTGGACATGAGAAAGGATAGTCCAACACCTGAGCAGGTTTAACCCAATAAACACAAATACGAAGTGCAGACAGTTGGTCCCCTTTCTCTGAGTTGCTAGAAGCTGGGGTAATTACCAAGAAACAAGATACCCCAATCTTTGAGAGCATTTAATCCAACAAATTGAAACAATTCAGAGAGTAGTTATCAATGGTTCAGTCAAGCTGGGAGGGCATATAAAGTGCGGTCTAGCAGGGATCTGTCCTGGGCCCAATTCTATTCAATATTTTCATCAATGATTTAGATAATGGCATAGAGAGTACACTGATAATGTGTGTGAACAATACCAAGCTGGGAGGGGTTACAAGCACTTTGGAGGACAAAATTAGAATTCAAAATGATCTTGAGAACCTGGAGAAATGGTCTAAAATAAATAGGATGAAATTCAATATGGACAAATACAAAGTACTTCATTGAACCCTGGTCTACACTAGGAGTTGAGGTCGAATTTAGCAGCGTTAAATTGATTTAACCCGTCCACACGATGAAGCCCTTTTTTTCGACTTAACGGGCTCTTAAAATCGATTTCCTTACTCCACCCCTGACAAGGAGATTAGCGCTGAAATCGGCCTTGCTGGGTTGAATTTGGGGTACTGTGGACGCAATTAGACGGTACTGGCCTCCAGGAACTATCCCAGAGTGCTCCATTGTGACCACTCTGGACAGGACTCTCAACTCAGACTCACTGGCCAGGTAGATAGGAAAAGGCCCACGAACTTTTGGCCAGCGTGGCAAGCTGCAGGTGACCATGTAGAGCTCATCAGCAGAGGTGACCATGATGGAGTCCCAGAATCGCAAAAGAGTTCCAGCATGGACCGAACGGGAGGTACGGGATCTGATTGCTGTATGGGGAGAGGAATCCGTGCTATCAGAACTCCGTTCCAGTTTTCGAAATGCCAAAACATTTGTCAAAATCTCCCAGGGCATGAAGGACAGAGGCCACAACAGGGACCCGAAGCAGTGCCGCGTGAAACTTAAGGAGCTGAGGCAAGCCTACCAGAAAACCAGAGAGGCGAACGGCCGCTCCGGGTCCGAGCCCCAAACATGCCGCTTCTATGATGAGCTGCATGCCATTTTAGGGGGTTCAGCCACCACTACCCCAGCCGTGTTGTTTGACTCCTTCAATGGAGATGGAGGCAACACGGAAGCAGGTTTTGGGGACGAGGAAGATGATGATGATGAGGTTGTAGATAGCACACAGCAAGCAAGCGGAGAAACCATTTTTCCCGACAGCCAGGAACTGTTTCTCACCCTGGCCCTGGAGACAGTACCCCCCGAACCCACCCAAGGCTGCCTCCCGGACCCGCCAGGCGGAGAAGGGACCTCTGGTGAGTTTTTAAATACTTTTAAAATACTATACATGGTTTAAAAGCAAGCATGTTTAATGATTAATTTGCCCTGGCATTTGTGACTCTCCTGGATATACTCCCAAAGCCTTTGCAAAAGGTTTATGGGGAGGACAGCCTTATTCCGTCCACCATGGTAGGACACTTTACCACTCCAGGCCAGTAGCACATACTCGGGAATCATTGTACAACAAAGCATTGCAGTGTATGTTTGCTGGCGTTCAAACAACATCCGTTCTTTATCTCTCTGTGTTATCCTCAGGAGAGTGATATCATTCATGGTCACCTGGTTGAAATAGGGTGCTTTTCTTAAGGGACATTCAGAGGTGCCCATTCCTGCTGGGCTGTTTGCCTGTGGCTGAACAGAAATGTTCCCTGCTGTTAGCCACGGGGAGGGGGGAGGGGCTAGCCACGCGCTGGGGGGAGGCAAAATGCGACCTTGGAACGAAAGCACATGTGCTGTGTATGTAACGTTAACAGCAACGTTTACCGCAAAAGAGTGTACCATTGTTCTATAAAATGTGTCTTTTTAAATACCACTGTCCCTTTTTTTTTCTCCATCAGCTGCATGTGTTTCAAGGATCACAGGATCTTCTCCTTCCCAGAGGCTAGCGAAGATTAGAAGGCGAAAAAAACGCACTTGTGATTAAATGTTCTCTGAGCTCATGCTGTCCTCCCGCACTGACAGAGCACAGACGAATGCGTGGAGGCAGACAATGTCAGAGTGCAGGAAAGCACAAAATCACCGGGAGGAGAGGTGGCGGGCTGAAGAGAGTAAGTGGTGGGCTGAAGAGAGGGCTGAAGCTGAAAGGTGGCAGCAGCATGATGAGAGGAGGCAGGATTCAATGCTGAGGCTGCTGGAGGATCAAACCAATGTGCTCCAGCATACGGTTGAGCTGCAGGAAAGGCAGCAGGAGCACAGACCGCCGCTACAGCCCCTGTGTAACCAACCGCCCTCCTCCCCAAGTTCCATAGCCTCCTCACCCAGACGCCCAAGAACACGGTGGGGGGGCCTCCAGCCACCCAGCCACTCTACCCCAGAGGATTGCCCAAGCAACAGAAGGCTGGCATTCAATAAGTTTTAAAGTTTTAAACTTTTAAAGTGCTGTGTGGCCTTGTCCTTCCCTCCTCCACCACCCCTTCTGGTGCTTCTCTCCTCCACCATCCCTCCTGGGCTACCTTGGTAGTTATCCCCCTATTTGTGTGATGAATGAATAGAGAATGCATGAATGTGAAGCAACAATTACTTTATTGCCTCTGCAAGTGGTGATCGAAGGGAGGTGGGGAGGGTGGTTAGCTTACAGGGAAGTAGAGTGAACCAAGGGGCGGGGGGTTTCATCAAGGAGAAACAAACAGAACTTTAACACCGTAGCCTGTCCAGTCATGAAACTGGTTTTCAAAGCTTCTCTGATGCGCACCGCGCCCTCCTGTGCTCTTCTAACCGCCCTGGTGTCTGGCTGTGCGTAACCAGCAGCCAGGCGATTTGCCTCAACTTCCCACCCCACCATAAACATCTCCCCCTTACTCTCACAGATATTGTGGAGCACACAGCAAGCAGTAATAACAGTGGGAATATTGGTTTCGCTGAGGTCTAACCGAGTCAGTAAACTGCGCCAGCACGCTTTTAAAAGTCCAAATGCACATTCTACCACCATTCTGCACTTGCTCAGCCTGTAGTTGAACAGCTCCTGACTACTGTCCAGGCTGCCTGTGTATGGCTTCATAAGCCATGGCATTAAGGGGTAGGCTGGGTTCCCAAGGATAACTATAGGCATTTCAACATCCCCAAAGGTTATTTTCTGGTCTGGGAATAAAGTCCCTTCCTGCAGCTTTTGAAACGGACCAGAGTTCCTGAAGATGAGAGTGTCATGTACCTTTCCCAGCCATCCCACTTTGATGTTGGTGAAACGTCCCTTGTGATCCACCAGTGCTTGCATCACTATTGAAAAGTACCCCTTGCAGTTTATGTACTCGCCGGCTTGGTGTTCCGGTGCCAAGATAGGGATATGGGTTCCGTCTATGGCCCCACCACAGTTAGGGAATCCCATTGCAGCAAAGCCATCCACTTTGACCTGCACATTTCCCAGGGTCACTACCCTTGATATCAGCAGATCTTTGATTGCGTGGGCTACTTGCATCACAGCAGCCCCCACAGTAGATTTGCCCACTCCAAATTGATTCCTGACTGACCGGTAGCTGTCTGGCGTTGCAAGCTTCCACAGGGCTATTGCCTCTCGCTTCTCAACTGCTCTCATCTTGGTATTCTTGCGCCTCAGGGCAGGGGAAAGCAAGTCACAAAGTTCCATGAAAGTGCCCTTACGCATGCGAAAGTTTCACAGCCACTTGGAATCGTCCCAGACCTGCAACACTATGTGGTCCCACCAGTCTGTGCTTGTTTCCCGAGCCCAGAATCGGTGTTCCACCGCATGAACCTGCCCCATTAGCACCATGATGCCCACATTGCCAGGGCCTGTGCTTTGAGAGACGTCTGTGTCCATGTCCTCATCACTTACGTCACCGCGCTGAGGTCACCTACTCGCCCGGTATCGCTTTGCCAGGTTCCGGTGCTGCATATACTGCTGGATAATGCATGTGGTGTTTAATGTGCTCCTAATTGCCAAAGTGAGCTGAGCGGGCTCCATGCTTGCCGTGGTATGGCGTCTGCACAGAAAAAAGGCACGGAACGATTGTCTGCTGTTGCCCTGATGGAGGGAGGGGCGACTAACGACATGGCTTACAGCGTTGGCTTACAGGGAATTAAAATCAACAAAGGGGGTGGCTTTGTGAGCAACTGAATGGCCCCTTCAAGGATAGAACTCAAAACCTCAAGGATAGAACTCAAAACTGGGTTTAGCAGGCCGTTGATTTCACAGAGGGAGGGAGGGAGGGAGGAAGGAGAAAATGAATACAAAACAAATCTGGTCTATTTCTTGTTTTGAGCCACTTCATCTATCTTTATACATCTTGCTGACAGCGACTGTGCAGTATGACTGCTAGCCATCGTCAACACCTGGGTGCTTGGCAGAAGATGCTGCAGTATGACTACTGGCCATCATCTTCTGCTAGCTGCAGATTAAAAGACAGTGCGGGACTGAATCGCCACGAGACAAAACAAGGGAAATGACCTGGCTGAGTCACTCCCATGTTTGCCCAGGCGCCCGGTTAAAAGAGCACCCAGGACTATATTGAAGACGGCTACCAGTCATACTGCACTGTCTGCTGCCAAAAGGCAATAAACTGCTGCTGTGTAGCAATGCAGTACCGCGTCTGCCAGCACCCAGGAGACATACGGTGACAGTGAGCTGAGCGGGCTCCATGCTTGCCGTGGTATGGCGTCTGCACAGGTAACTCAAGAAAAAAGGCGCAAAACGATTGTCTGCCCTTGCTTTCACAGAGGGAGGGAGGGAACGGGGGCCTGACGATATGTACCCAGAACCACCCGCGACAATGTTTTAGCCCCATCAGGCACTGGGATTTCTACCCAGAATTCAAATGGGTGGCGGAGACTGTGGGAACTGTGGGATAGCCACCCACAGTGCAATGCTCCAGAAGTCGACGGTTGCCTCGGTACTGTGGACACACTCCGCCGACTACATGCACTTAGAGCATTTGTGTGGGGACACACACAATCAACTGTATAAAAACGCTTTCTACAAAGCCGACTTCTATAAATTTGACCTAATTTCGTAGTGTAGACATACCCTGAGAGGAAGGAATAATCAACTGTGCAAATACAAAATGGGAAATGACTGCGTAGGAAGGAGTACTGCAGAAAAGGATATGGGGGTTATTGTGGATCACAAATTAAAAAGGTCAACAATGTAATACTGTTTCAAAAAAGCTAACATCATCCTGGGATATATTATCAGGAGTGTTATAAATAAAATACGAGAACTAATTCTTACTCTCTACTCAGCACTGATAAGGCCTCAACTGGAATTCTGTGTCCAGTGCTGGGCACTACACTTTGGAAAAGAGGTGAACAAATTGGAGAAAGTCCAGAGGAGAGCAATAAAAAATATTAAAAATCTAGAATACATGATCTATGAGGAAAGATTGGGAAAAAATGGGTTTGTTTAGTCTGGAAAATAGAAGGCTGAAGTGGGACATAACAGTATTCAAGTATGTAAAAGATTGTTATAAATAGAAGGGTGATATATTGTTCTCCTTAACCACTGAGGACAGGAGAAAAAGTAGTGGGCTTAAATTGCAGCAAGGGAGATTTAGGTTGGACATTAGGAAAAACTTCCTAACTGAAAGGATACTTAAGCCCTAGAACAAATTATCTAGGGAGGTTTTGGAATCTCTGTCACTGGAGGTTTTTAAGAGCAGGTTAGACAAACACCTGTCAGGGATGGTCTAGATAATACTTAGTCCTGCCATGAGTGCCGGGGACTGGACTAGATGACCTCTCAAGATCCCTTCCAGTCCTACATTTCTATGATTCACCTCAGAATCATATATAATGAACCTGCATGCTACTGGTTGTGCTGGGGCACTGGGAGGCTGCCCAGAGAGGCAGGTGATATGGTGTACTCACCTTCCTCCAACATGCACCTTCCCTGATACAGGGAATTTCTGTCACTTTGCTGCACTTCATGCCAAACAGCTGAAGTGAGCAAATATGAAGAGGAGAATTATGTGCTTTCTTGGCTGATACATAGAGATGCTTCACGTAGTATAGATTTGCATACCTGTTAGGCTGAAGGGCTGGAAATCTAGAAATGTTTATGCTAATAATGGAATGCACTAATTTGACTGATGGATATACATTAGCTCATCTTCATGTCTGTCTTTTTTTAATAAATGAAAAAAATATGTTTTATTTTCTACTCTTATGCCCAGCTCTCACCATAGGATTGATTCCTGATCAGTCTGCAAAAAACCATAATAGACATTTAAGTGCCTTTAGTGAAGCTGAAGTATAAATATGCACTGAATTTATGCACTGAATGGTTGGGTTTATGATTTTAAAATTGTCATTTGCAAACAATTGGATGATCTCCCCCAGACCAGGAACTCCAGCCACCATTAAGTGTGGGGGAGGTACTCAGGCCCTGTGATATGTGAGGGGAAACTTGCTGAAAAAAACAATTACACATCAGTTACACATCTCACAGGAGACCCAGGCAGGAGGAGCCCTGAAGCTCCTAAGGTTTGTTCCAGGAGGAGAATGTCTTTGTCACTGTCTGGAATGATGTTTCAGACTCCCTAATCCTGCTCCTTGAGAGGTGGGATCAAAGAGACTCTGCCCTGTTACTATATCCTGCTGCTGCCGCTCCTCTCCCTACAGCCTCAGATCCTGTTCTGAAAGCCTCACAATGCTAAGCAAGTGTGAGGTGTTCTATCTAAACACAAAAAGAAAAGGAGTACTGTAGCTCATGAAAGCTTATGCTCAAATAAATTGGTTAGTCTCTAAGGTGCCACAAGTACTCCTTTTCTTTTTGCGAATACAGACTAACACGGCTACTACTCTGAAACCTATCTGAACACACTATCTGACCGGATGTGGGAGTGACACATTCTACCCACAGACACATCTAGTCAGCTAGGTAGGTCCTACTTTTAGACTTACATTTTTCAAGGATTTGATGAATCTTTCTCATTTTAGTCCCAGAGTCCAGTTCTACTCAAGTTTGTTCCCCCTCATCTTTGCTACTGAAAATTATTTACATCACAAATAAAGAATCATGAAACTGAAATTAGGGAGTTATTTTTGCCAAAGGAAGGGATCCCACAGCATTTTAAATATCTCGCATACATAAATGTTTTTTGTTCCTCATTTGGGGTTTTGTCATGCATTTGGACCTTGGCAGGTTGAGAAGTATGACTTAAATGGAGCTACAGAGCTGAGGAGATTGAGGCCAGGAGTGTATGTGTGTGTGTGTATGTAAACCATTTCATCCCTTCAGGCACTCACTTATGAGTCCATGTGAGGGCACTTGAAATGGGGAATCTCCCAATGGAAATGGTAACCTTCACTGCTCTGGATTTAGCTTTCTATTGCAACATGACCTTGCAGTCTACTCATTGATGGATGAGCACAAGCAGACAGAATGCCATAAAACTATTTGGCCAAAAACTTGAGTCAACCCCCCCCCCCCCAAATATTTTTTTTTAAATAATACTTTAGGTTCTTTTTATTTGCCTTCTGGCTTTTATGCCTTTCGGGAGCATTTAGTTTGTATTTTCAAGCTTTACTTGGGAACCATTTTTTAAAATGAAAACAGAGATTCCATTTGACTCCAGGAGCTGGGGACTTTAAGAGAACAGGAGATATCATGAGACTCACAATAAAATCACTATTGTTGCAGACACTGACGATGTAGGGACATAATCAGTAAAGCACAGAAACATATCACTGTATTACAGGAGGAGAGTAAAGAGGCAGTTCCCCTTCTGGTGGTGCTGTTGTAGTTATCAAACATTTTTTCTTTTTCCCAGTCGGGAAGCAGAGATACATCCCTGAGTTTCCTTGCAGTGTTAGTTCCTGAGACAGGCAATGACACTTCACATCTGGGAAGAGCCCCACCCTTTAGGGTGTTCTATACTGCAGCTGCCCAAGTACATCACCCCCTCGCTCCTGGATACACACTTGGGGAGCTAGCCCAAGCCACCACCTTGGTGAGTGTGGCCACAATTCTACTTTTAGTACAATAGCTCAAGCTGAGCTAGCGTGTATCTGTGTACCTGTGCTGGGAAGCTTGCTCCCAGCTATGGTGTAGACATATCCTAGAGGTTGTTGGTTGGTGTGCCAAGAAACAGTCACTCACCCAGCCAGCATAATAAATCTGTTACGCTATTACTCCTAGGTGGTCCCCCCCCCCCCCCAGCAATACAGTTGTTAAGCCTTTGTTGCATTTATTTTTCCTGTTTTTTTTTTCCTTTTTATTGCTGTGGTTGCTGCTGCAGCAGCTTTGATACAAATGTTCCGACAGCTGAGCCTTACATGAGTTGCCATAATTCAACAATCCTGCAACTGAAACAGTTTATTATAATACCAAAATTTCTATACTGCCAATAAACTGGAATGGCGTTTGTGCTATACAAGTCTCCCATTTTACCACCACAATTATCTATACTGCTGCCACTCACTGTTTAAAATACAGATCACTGATTGCTTTAATTTTACCAGCCTAAATACAATCACTGATGCACAAAGTACAAAGTACATCATCAAAGAAAACTACCTGCTGTGAAAGGAAAAGCAGGAAATGTGAAGTTAGTCTGCATTTCCACTAGTGGAAAGAAATGCTGAAATTTGCTAGTATTCACAGGCTAATTCTAATGAAACATTAATGGAGATTACAAATTCGTTCTCTGAGCATTTATATATGCCTCTGAAAAGTTGAACTACTGGCAATGTTTTAAAGGATTGACAAAACAGACTATTATTTTCAAATTAGAAAGAAACTCAACTAACAAAATTTTCAAAAATCTTCAGTGTATTGTATTTTAGTGTTTTGTTTTGCTGCACAGAACCAGATACCACAGTGATGGGTGTTTTACTAGGTAGATTGATAGATGATGTACATCAGATGTCCTTGAATAATAAAATTCTTATAAAACATGAAGCGCTATGGATGCTTTTTTGGATTATATTTATGGTTTTCAAAGGCAAAGTTAAAACACTATCATGGCTGATCATATCTTGATTCTGAGAGCATAGCATTTGAGTAAAGAGCTTGGTAGAGAACCAACTTTCTGTTATCTTATGGCCTGCTAACAGCATTTTAAAAGAAAACAGGCAAACTCAATTAGAGATAAGACGGAAGACAGCAAGGGCAAATTTGTAGCACATCCAGAATGGGTGTGATAGGCACTAATAAGGGACTGAAGTATTGAAAATGTGTGCAGTATGGGACTGGGATTTTCTTGAATTATGACAATACAAATATCTTAAATTCTGGTCAAATAATGGAGGTCAAAAAAATGATCAAGTGCAAGAATAACCTGTGCCAAAGAGCATGGAGAATTAGAAGTTTGTTCGCTATCGACAGTTTTCACATAAGTGAGTGCAAGCTCTGTCAGTTTCAATTTAAGGTAATTCCTTCTCGTCGTTCTTTTGGGCCACTGTCTGTGGCAGAGGTGGAGAATTCAACCCACTCTCCCTGCACATCCGATGGGGCACCAAGAACCATCAGCAAGGGGACCCCTTCCCTTTGCACTGCTGCACAGTCGGGACAGGCTCTCAGTAGTATCTTGACAGAATGACTCCTACAGAAATCTTGTTTCCAGGGCTCTCCTAAGCACTACTGCCCCAAAACATTCTTCAAACTATGAAGAGAGAACTCATTCCGCAGTAACTCGTGCCCTTGGTATGGGTTGGGTGTAATCACCACCTTTCATAATGTAAAGAAGTCATTGTAACCAGATGACTGAAACAATAACAGTAACACCCAAAAACTTTTCCATAATCCAGGGTAGAGTGGAAGCTGAACCATGTGGCCAACTGTGTTTCCCAGGGCACTGATAGCAAGTGCTGGGCTTAGGGCTTTGATTGGTGTCTTTGTCTGTATGGATGTGAGCCAGAGACAGAAGAGGCCAGCGAGCCAAGCAGATAGTAACAGAAGTGTTGGTAATATGGCCATGAGAGAAAGCTAAAAGAGAGAGCTTTTGGGGCCCAAAGGACTGGCTGGGAGACAGGTTTGGAATAGAGAGGAAAAGTACTGTCTCCTGCTGTTTGATTCCTACTTTGTTCAGGGAAAGAGGACTTTATGTATAATCTGTGTAAATATAGAACATAGAATCAAAGAAAATACCAGGCTCTGCCATCTATTTCTCCTAACTGGAACAACCCACAACATCTCAAATTTGGTGAACCACTTGGGTCAGGAGTGGTAACAATCCCATGGAGAGTAGCTGGGCCACCAATCCACCTCCCCACCTTACCCCTTGCAAAATATGGATCAAACTGTATTGAAACTGTACTTTTCTGGTTTCAGAAAATTAATGTGCACACACTCATTGTGAAGCACATAGAAGAAGATTATTTTGATATTGCTCAAATTTCAAAGAGAGGTAATCTGAACTATGAAACACACTGGAATTTTGCTAGCCCAGGGGGCTAAAATAAGATTTGGATTGGAACCCGTATGTAACTCTTGGCTCTCTGTCATATGTTCACAGTGAGCTCACTTCTGTGAGTACTAGTTAGAATCTCAGTGTCTCACAATATTAGGTCCAATGTAAACAGATCCAGTCATGCTCCATTGACAACAATGTACCAGGATTGAGGCCAGAGTGAATGAGGAATCTTCCAAAGGTTTCACAGTCAAGTTATTATTAATATCATTGTCATCCTTCTTCCGGCCATTGGTCTCAGCCTTAAGAAATCTATGACTTTTCTCTTTACTTCTCCAGATTCTATATTCTGAAAGCCAGGAATGGAAAGCAGACTAGTTCAACAAGGACTGCTAAAGTCAGCTAAAAGGAAAAAAAAAATGTTCACCAGCCCTTCAGATTTCTTCAGCAATATTTCTGGTGGCATTACCGAATGTCTTAGGAGAAAGAATAAAAGTCTTTAATGTCTTTTTTTTTTACTGCTGTATAACCTAACAGCAATTTTTCAATCTCAAAATAATTTTTTTTCTGTCTTTAACTATGCAGCCAAGAGCTGGCATTTTGTCATTTCAGGCTGTCATGTTGTTACATGGTGTGATGATGTGATGCATTGAAATGTCAGTTTCACCTAAAAATTGAAAGCTATGCCATACATCCATTTTCAGCTAATAAGCCTGCTATTAGTTCATATAGCAGCTTTCCAAGGCAATGTGGAGAGATGTACTCATCTAAACAGTAGGGAGTTTCATATTATTTAGGCATTTGTAAATCAAGTTTACCTTCATTGGGATTGAAATTGCTAGGAAACCATCCCACACGTCTTGGATTAAAATTAATTTGAAATTTAATTTTTAGTGCTGGGGAAATCATTTTTTCTTCAAAATCACCTGCTGTCTTAATATATTACAATATATCTTTTTTGTCTGGGTTCAAAATTAATATAGGCTTTCCCTGAATTGCCTTGTATGTCACAGGCCGGCATTGCAAGTCGTCTTCAAAGATTTCCATTCTTCCATTATATTAACTCTCCTAAAGTAAATAAAGCAGTGCTGAAATTGGTAATGTGTGATTATATGCCACGCCTATCCAAATATTTGTGCATACCACTGTCTAAATTTGTTGGTTTGAAAACTCTCACATCTATTTTGCAATAGTATTTTTTTTCCTGTAAAATGTGGGGTATATACAGGATACCTGATGGTGTGGCATAAATGTTTTATTGGCACTTGTTTCAGATGAACTGAAACAAGTGCCAACCATCAGAGGACCCAACCACATCAGCCACACCATCAGAGGCTCATTCACCTGCACATCTACTAATGTTATATATGCCATCATGTACCAGGAATGCCCCTCTGCCATGTACATTGGCCACGGACAGTCCCTACGTAAAAGAATAAATGGACTCAAATAGGACATCAGGAATGGTAACATACAAAAACCAGTAGGAGAACATTTCAATCTTCCTGAACATTCTATAACAGATTTGAAAGTAGCTATACTTGAACAAAAAAATTTCAGAAACAAACTTCAAAGAGAAACAGCAGAACTAAAATTCATTTGCAAATTTAACACCATTAATTTGGGCTTGAATGGGGACTGGGAGTGGCTGGCTTATTACAAAAGCAGCTTTGCCTCTCCTGGAATTGACACCTCCTCATCTATTATTGGGAGTGGACTACATACACCCTGATCGAATTGGCCCTGTCAACACTGGTTCTCCACTTGTGAGGTAACTCCCTTCTCTTCATGTGTCATTATATAATGCCTGCATCTGTAATTTTCACTCCATGATCTCAATAAGTGGTTTTTTACCCACAAAAGCTTATGCCCAAATAAATCTGTTAGTCTTTAAGGTGCCACTGGACTCCTTGTTATTTGTGGGGATACAGACTAACACGGCTACCCCCTGACAGATGAACTGAATAATTCACCCATGACTTCATGAATTGGGAATACTGTGGTGATAAAATCTTCATGCCACTCTACCCTGGTGTTCCATCTTGACAGTGTGTATGTGTGGATTTATATATATAGTTTGCAATATAATAGACACATACTGGATACTTGCTATATTAGATACTGGATAATGTGTCACTATTCTGGCAAGAATTCCCTTGCTCACATTTCTCTAGCCTCTATTAGAGGTGAGTAGATACTACAAAAAAATTGTCAGTAAATATTATTTTGACTTTGACTGTGCTTTTTCCCCTTTTGTATACAAAGGAGGAAGAACATGGTGGGACTTGGGGAGGCCATGATTAGGGAGCAGGGTGGAGAATCTTTTCCTATGCAAACCTTCACATCCCATTTCTGTACCCCAATGTAGGGACTGTCAGTGCCTAAGAGGCTGGTTCATCCTTTTATTCCTCCAGTAGCCTAGGTATCGTGGGTGAAATCTATGGGATATTTGCCATTCACCCAATATTTCACCCATATTTCTTCAGCATTCTAGCCAGCAGTTTTAAACCTCAC
The DNA here is from genome assembly GCF_015237465.2 of Chelonia mydas. NCBI lineage: Eukaryota > Metazoa > Chordata > Testudines > Cheloniidae > Chelonia > Chelonia mydas. The sequence goes on from NC_057850.1 coordinate 158,363,624, forward strand.
CCAGGAAAGCCAGAAAATAACATTACAGCTAGTAGAGTTGTACCATTTCCCATCCTTTCTACAATCATTGTCTTAAGAATTGATCCATTAATGCCATTTTCCAGTCTTATGAATGTGCTATGAAAATGTTAATCTGCACTAAAGTCTAGAAAGTCTGTACTGCTTTTATCTTCAAATACTCTTTATTGGTTGTGCTGGTTATGAGAGCTGGTATAAGCAATGAAACCTCCTATGATTTCTAAAAGTCTTTGTTCCACAGCATAACGTGGCACGAAAGCATTTTCTTGTGAAAAAGGTTGCTAATGAAAACAGAGAAAGATTCAGCAAATCTCTATGCTTGTGAAAATGGAACTTAAAAAAAAGGCCTGCTTTTGATTTTTATAACTCAAATACACAGATCATTGTTTGTCAAGAGAGAAAATATATAAAACATAATAGTGAAGGAGCAGAGAGATTGCAGCCGGGCACAGCAGGGGCTAAAGAACACCTGTGGGTTCAGCCAGCTCCATCCCATTATACTGGCAGCCAATGCCAGGTTTGGAGGGGGGAGAAAAAAAAAAGGGAGCCTGGCTCAGTCAGGGGCTGACTGGTGAAGAGGCAGGAGCTCTCTGTGTGCCTGCCTGAAGGTACAGACCAGCAACCTGCCGGCCAACGCAGCCACTGGAGGCAAGTAAACCTGCAGACAAGCCCCATCTGTAGGAAAACTGGACTAGCAGGGCCATGCCCCAAACTAAAAGGACTTGCATAGGGAGCAGCCCAGGAAAACAGGGCCTGAAGCCCTCCTTATGGCTGGGAGAAAGGTCCATCTCCCCTGTTTAGGGGTGAGCAACACAAGACCCTGGGCCAGGACCTGGGGGAGAAGGAGAAGATAGGTTATTTGGGTCACAGAGAGGAAAATTCTACAAGCTTGAAATTTCTTGTTACAGTGTTAGGCCAGAGTCCTGCAAACTGCTCTGTGCAGTCAGACCCTTAGACATGTGAGGAGCCCCACTGAAGTCAATGGGACTTTGCACTGAGTCCACCCTTGCAGAGCGCCTAGTAGAGCTGAGACCTTAGAGTGAGATTTTTCTTTTCGGTCTGTTACCCCCTCGCTGTACATGTGTCATTTCTTACCCAAGCTACAGGGAGTTATGTCTGTTCACAGAGAAGAGGTTATAATGATTAGAGCTGAGCTAGAACATCTTACAAATATCCATAAACATTCACCTTGATACTAACCTGAATTTGCTTCATCTCTTTTAGAGTCCCTTTTGTGTTCATTCTCCACCAATGTTTTGAATGAGTTTTCTGGAAGGAATCTTCAAAAAACTAGTGAATTTAAGCAAATATGACCCACAAAATTCAAATTTATTCATGAATTCCTTCATGTAGCTTTTTCTTTTCTGAATAGCTGGGAAATAGTTTATAATGGGCATAATTCTGATGCCCTTATTTGTGGTGAGTAATACATTACTCCATGAGAAACCCCATTGAACTTATGGACTAAGATTCTATTGAGTAGGAGTAGAAGTAACGGAATCTGGTCCTATGACATTTCATATTCAATAGACCCGGCCAGAAAAGGGAATTTCCATTTCATGGGAAATTTTGGGTTGTGTTTCTTTTTGCATCAAAATTAATTGTCAACATTGCAGAATTACCGACAAAATATAGCAATCCATTTTAGTGACCATCTATCTGCCGGCCAGCCAGCCCACCTTCCAGATGGAAGACGAGGCACCTGGGAATCCGGCCATCAGGAAATCAAGCCAAGCATCCAGGAAACCAGGAAGCTGTCCAGCAGGTAAGCCACAAAGCCAGGTAGCTGGGGAACCAGACATCCACTAAACTGGCTAGGCAGCTGGGGAGCCATGGGCAGCCATAAGCTGGACAGGTGGGCTGCCAATTAGCTGGCCAGTCAGCTGGCCAATGTCCCTGCCTGTTTTCCTGCCAGTGTACCTGCCTATTGTCCAGCTGGCTGGTGGGTAGACAGGAAGGCTGACCAGTTGCACATGAGCCAGCCAGCCTCCTTGTGTACCTGCCTGGTTTCCATCAATCTTTTTGACAGAATCAACATGTTCCAAAAAAACATTTCAATTCTATTGAATCTGCATTTTCTGATGGAAAAGTATTTCATCCAAAAATTTTCAACCAGCTGTAATATTCCGTCTTTAAAACTCATGTTGTATAAGTTAGTGACATAAGACAAGTGGAGTTATCTCTGTTTTCTGAGTGGATATTATGTAACTAATCAAACCCAAGCATTCTAAAATCAAGAAACAGGCCCACAAAACCCATGAGATTATCTTAAAATTAAGGAGATTTAAAACACCACCACCATCATCACCACTACCACCACATTTTGGGTTTGTTTACTTGGAGTTTGGTTTTGGAGGCTTTAGAGGGTGTATTCAAGTTTTTCTCCACAACCATGAGAAATAGAAACTTGCTATATTTTAAATGGAAGCTGATATTCTCCTGAGATCATGAGTGCAGGAGCTGGAATTTTCAGGAGATGTTAGTTATCACAAAGCTTGTAGTAAAATTGTGAGAGTTGGCAACACTAAACTAACAATGTGAAATTCAATATTATAGTCAAATACATTATTGGAAAACATTTTTGGCAAACATTTATATATTTGAGCTCATAATTCATTTTTCTGCAAGCATTACTGCTAGTAAAGTTTGTATATTTACAGAATGAGAACTCAGAAGGGTCATGGAAACAGCAATATAGAATGTACTTTGTATTTGACCAAATATTTGCAGATTTTTCTCCATTATGTGGTCAACTCAGCTGTCTGAAAATATTTACAATTTACCTAAATTCACCCAGCAGCATAATAAATCATAACAGTTAACACAGTTGAAGTGAAATCATATAAAACAACAACCTGCAAAACTTTTTGATAGTATTGGATAAGTTCTATCCAATATCTTGCTAAGAACACTAGATTGAAACTCAGCCTCCTGCCTTTAGACTGCAACCAGAGCAAAGGCTACATCACCTTAGATGCACCGGATGTTTTCAGAAACAAGGTGGGTGAGGTCTTTTATTGGCCCAACTTCTGTTGGTGAGAGAGACAACTTTTCTAAGTTACACAGAGCTCTGCTTCAGGTCACTGCATACAACAATGGATATTTTCAGCAAAGCAGATAGAGAATCCTTTACTGTGGAAAAACCCAAATCTGCGACAGAGCTAAGGCAGGATAGACTCATCATCAGTCTGCCTCCCACTCCATAGCTGATGCTTATGGCTTAAGAATAATTGGTTAGACTTAATAACTTATTTATCTTAGTCACTGCTGCAGATGATAATGAAAATGTCCTTTATGCTGTAGTCAATGCAAACAAGCACTGGCTTGCTAGCCACCTTTCTCATCATTTCAAGAGTTACTGGTCATCTGTAAGCCATAATGATCTGTGAGGATGGTGTGATGGGAAGAGGGTGTCTGGGCACCAGACTGTCAGCATTTGTGGCTAAAACGTTCGAAGATTTGCTGCTGGGGAGGCTGAGGTTATGAGCCTTTAGGCAGAGTGGGATGGGTTTATGCTGCTGCTGTGGTAATTATCTTATTGCTGGTGAACTATTTTTCTGCCATATTATGCTGCTGGATGAATTTATGTAATCTGTACATTAAACTGTTGTTAGGATGCCGAGATCCTATATGTGGTGTTCTTTTATCTTTTCTTTATCTCAAATAAAATAACATTTAAAAAGATATACTAAGTAATCAGCAGAATGGTTCAATTGGCTAAGTGCCATAATCTCTCAGGGTATGTTTACACTGGAATAAAAAATCCATGGCACGGTTGACTGGCAGTTGGGCTGAAGGACTAAACATTGGTATGTAGACGTTCAGGCTCAGACTGGGGCCTGGGCTCTGGGACCCTCCCCCCTCATGGGGTTCCAGAGCTTGGGCTGCACCCCAAACCCAAATATCTACCCAGCAAATTTGCAGCCCCACAGCCTGAGCCAGCTGACTCAGGCCAGCTGGGAATATTTAATTGCTGTGTAGACATACCCTTAGAGGTCTGGAACCCAAGTTAGTCAAACAGCTGCCTACAGCAGACAAGTTAAAACAGGTTCTATACCCTGACATGAGTGAGGATAGTTTGTCACCGTGATTTGCAGAAGTTGGGTTATTTGCCTCTATACTCTGGGGTGCTTTGGGAGTATTTGTGCTCCTATTTAATTGTGGTAGCACACGCAGTAGCTTGATTCAAAGGTTGTTATTGACTGTTGGGCTCTTCATCTCTGAATTCACTTCAGCTGTGTGCAACTTTTGATAATCTGTAATAACATAATGATAACATTCCAGATCTTTAATTACTAGGGGACATAATGTAGGTCCAGTGGAGCACCTAGAGCCAGATTCTGAGAGTTGCTGAGTACCAGCAATTTCCATCTGTCTGCAGTGGGAACTGGGAGTGTTCAACACCTCCCGAGATCAGGTCATTAGGATGAAGTTGCACTACCTAAATCCCACTTAAACTCTAAAGCCTATGCACTACTTAAGCTTCCCTACAGCCCACTTAAGCAACACATAGGTTTTGGTATTTATGTGGAATTACACAGTTCATAGGCCTGTTCTGCCTTGCTGCACAAGGGTAAATTTCATTATTTTTTCTCGTGAGTGGAAAAGAAATACTTGACACATTGCAATAATCTATCTCATACAAGTACCACATATGCTGTTCAATATCTGTGGCTGAAGGAAATTATGCTGCTAACATACTAGGTCCAGTATCAATGAGGTAATGTCCAGCAAAGTAGAAACACAGTAAAAGCATATAGAATCACTGCAAGCTTTGGGCCAAAAATTAAAACGAGTTGTACTATTTGAGCCATGATGTATTCTTTTTGTTGTTTAGTTTTAATGCATTTGTAGTATTATCTCCAGGATTCTTAAATTTAGATTAAGCGCCTCTTTCAGATGAGGTACAGTATTTGTAAAAGCTACTACTAGATGTAATTACATTAATTAAAGTAAGATTCTGAACTATAAATCTAAGAGTTTTTTATTATGAAAATTCCTCAATTCTGACATGCTTAGTTTTATGATACAATTAAACATTGGCAGTGAAGTTTATTGGCATCTATATAACATTACTATCATTTTAAAACAATTTTATAACTAATGATGGCAGCAAAGATGCATGAAGTAGATGAGCAAAAAATGTGACGTACATATAAACCTGAAGATATTTACCAGCCACAGGTCACAGATATACTATTTCACTGATCTGTAAACTACACATACAACATTTAGTAAAGGACACAGTGAAACCAGTAAGTAAGCAAAATGTCACATCATGGATTTCAAAAGAACTCTTAATGAAAATACAATCATACTTTTTTAGAAAAGTTATTTGTGTGCATTTGTATGTCTATACCTATATCTATGTATAGATATTTATATAAAATGAAAATAAGAAGTATTATTTGCAGCACAGCTTGTACCAAAAAGTCAAAAATGTGATGTCTGCATCCGTGGAAGGCAACGGTTTGGGACAGATTTTATGTTTCCTGAGCCAGCTCACCCATTCCTCCTTCATTCATGTATCTCTATACATTTGTATGTGTATATTCATCCAGGTTTCATTGTTTTCAGTTAAAAACAACAACCCTGATTACCCTTTCAACTTTAATTCCTCAGTTTGCTCCATATTCTGGTCTCACCCATTTAGTCTTCTCACCCATTTAGTCTTTTCACTCCCATTACATTTCCCCAGCTTGATAATGAGATGCCTGCGGAGGGGGATTTTTCTGCTTGCTCTGATCCCCATTGAAGGCAGTGGGACTAAATACAGGTGCAGGGGCCTAGCTGCATGGAACTCATTGCAACATTCAGGGCTAAACCTTGACCACTCCGACTGGCACCCACCAAACCCAGTTCCCAACAACTTTCCAAATCCCATTTCATATTGTCAGCTAGTCTAGCTGCCAGCCTCCCCTGTCTCTCTACTCCTATTGAAGCTTTTACTCAAGGCCTTTCCAGTTTTCAGCTAGGCCATCAGTGATAACTGTTCCACACTCCCCTTCCCCCCCACATTATTTTAAATAGATTGACTCTCTAACTGGAATTTAAGAAACAAACCTACTGATGATCCAAAAGGGAGGACTACAGCTCAGGTTCTCCTAGCTGGGTTGGTTCTTCAGAGCTAAAAGGAGTAAAAACATTTTTTGTCCCTAAACCAGGTAGCTATGATGATGAATACACATAGATCAGATCTGCTGAGTAAGAAGATGCTATCTTTACATAGTTACTATACTTGCATCATTTGTCTGTCTTAATGTTGTCTGACCCCCCATCCCTTTGAAGGTCAAAAGTAACTAGCAAGTCTGGTAGCTTCTCTGTTGGCACCTCTCCCTGTGCCCCCATCCTCCACTATTACTGCTCATGTCACACTTCTGCTTCAGAGGGCATACTATGCTTATAAAGCCCTACAACATGTGAGATGAGTCATCTCAGTTTCAAGTACCGTATGCCTTCCAAGTAGAACCATGCTTTTGGGCTTTCCTAAGGGGGAGGGCCTAGAGTGCTGGGAAAGTTAAAGTGAACTTGTGTTTGGGGAAGAAAGGTTTCCAGACTTAACCATATATCTGTTAACTTTTGTGTAAAAATTCTGCCTAACTGCCTTGTTTGCTACTGGTTTCCTACATTTGAAAGATAAGACTTATATTTTTCACTCCTTCCCACTGTGAGCAATAGCATGATAGAGATTCATCTGAACACACAGTCTGATAGAGAGAGATATCCATCAACTTTAGCACTCTGCAAATATCACACAGTATATGCTTAAATGTCTCAATATAGCTGACCTACTGACCTACATCTCTCTCTGATGGCTACTGTCCACCTGTTTTTGGTTTTTTTTTTTCAACAGGGCTAAATCAGTCCCCTCTCCCAAAGTGCCTTCTGCTGATTATTTCATCTTATCTGGAGACCCCATTACAGTTCAATTATGACATGAGATTATGTGGCAAAATTACACTACAGGTCTATGGGAGCACCTCATTGACGCCATATTAAGATGTTAACGCCCTTTCCCCCCCTTTACTTTGTATTGCATTTTAATATTTTATTGCATTTTAAACATAAGTGACCAGTTGAGAATACAAATATATGACTGGATAGTTCATGTACATAATGTTGCACAATCATATAAGTAGTTGCACTGCCATCAGTGTTACTACCCACGTAAACATGAACTCCCCAGTGTGAGAAAGGGTTACACAGTCAAGTGCATAATGTGCAGACCTCTGACCTTCACTTGTTTATGATGCACAAAGTCCAAAGCGCACTAGCTGACCTACCTTATTCAGTGACAAGAATTACTTTGACCTACATTAAATAGTATATCCCAGTGAAGCCTATACATCCTGAGCTGTCACTTATAAAACTAAAAATAATTGGCACTTCATATAGCTTAATGGTAATGAACAAATCCATTCTTCCTTTGATTGAATGTGGAAAGGGAAACAATACAGCATTGTGTTACATCCATCTAGAGTCCTCCTCATATAACCTTGATGAAGTCACTTGATTAACCTATATAAACACAAAGGGAAAAATAAGGATAATAAAAGCAGAGATGAGCCCATCAGGATAAACATTGTCACAAACAGAATATCATGAACCAAAGATTATATTTAAAATCAGAGAACCACTAATACTTTGGAGACACTCTTTAATTTTTACCGAAAGCATCCTGCATCTATAATGCTACAAAGATCTTAGTTTATCAGCCACTCCCGCATACAAAATATATTAATGCAACCGCAACAGGGAAAAGCTTAGTACAAATAAGGCCTGAGTTTGCTCTCATACTTTTGTAAATTAGGAGTAATACCACTAAAGTCAGTCGTGACCTCTTGATTATTTACTGTTTGTTATGTTAAGACCCACAAATGTCCTAGACACTGTCCAAACATATAGTGACACATGGTCCAATTACTAATATATAATGTACCAGGGCCAGAAAAAATATCTTCTGTGATGTACAGTTGTTGTTTTTCAACTTAGGAGGCTCATCAGGGGCTTTCCTCCCCAACTGTGAGTCTCAGAATGGTCTTGACAGTGTCCCCCCAGGTCTCAGTCTAAGATTTAGGAAGCTAATTAGAGCCCCTCCTGTAGCTTAAATGGGCTTATTAGGTCCCTCTCCATCATTCCCTGACAACCTTAGTAGGTTCTGAGGATGCTAGTGAGTCAAAATAGACCCATCAGCTTCCACTGAGCCAAAATTGAGCGCTGGGGAACTAAACATCCTACTAAGGTTCATAGGGGTTGGGATTATCCCCAATGAATGTAAGGCTCACAGTGGAGCACTGAATAAGCATCCTAAGGCTCACTGGAAAAATGGGAGCTGAGGCGCCTACTAAGATTAATTAAAGATTTTCCACTTCTGCTTCCCAAAAAGGTTATGTCTACACTGCAATTAGACACTGTGGCGGGCCTGTGCCAGTTAATTCAGGCTCTTGAGGTTTTGGCTAAGGGACTGTTAAATTGCAATGTAGATGTTCAAGCTCTGGATCCTAGATCCTGGGCTCCAGCCTGAGCCCCGCAAGCCCAAGTCAGCTGGCACAGGCCCAATGTGGGTTTTTAGTTGCAGCGTAGACATACCCCAAAGGGCCATCAAAAATGGTGGCGATCGACTCCCAAACCTCCACCTAATTCCTTTGCTTTCTCTAGCCCTTTTTCTGCTCCTTCACTGCTTTGCAGCACTCCTAAGATCTGCTGGAGCAGGGGTCCCTTCCTGTGGATCTGAAGAGATGTCATTGGGGGTGCATATGCTTGGAAGTTTGATGGGAGCATTGATATTGGGATGGATGCAGAAGAGCATAGGGCATGCCTCACATGGTGCAGGAGGACAACTTCCCTTCCTCTAGTTTCCTTCTCCTTCCCCACTCTTGTGACTCTGGGAATGCCAATTAGACTAAATTAGCAAGCTCCAAGAGTAGCCAATTCTGCTGTTTCTATTACACTGATAATTGTCTTATTAGAGTCTAATCACCTAATCTTTGGTCCTGTGCACTAGATTTTGATTAGATGAATCCAGTAAACTAAGTTTTAGCTCTCTCCTTCCTTCTGTGCTCTGCTTTGTTTAGCTACAAAGAGGCAAAAAGTTAGAAGTCTTTCTGGAATTTGGTGAACACTTCTATTCTTATGGTGCCAAGAAACAGAACTCCCTTGTCTCGCCTACTTGAAATATTGTTGAAAAATTCTACCTCAGACACTGACCTAACCTTCCAGCTTTGTATATTCCTTATTTTTTAGATGAAACAAAAGCAGGCGTATGATGGAAATTCAGTTGCAATCAGTTCCCACGGCTCCAAAATAATTTAAATAATAATGTTAACATATTGAGGACATATCACAACAAGATTAACGTATTGCACATATTGTAGGTACCGTGTTGCAGACAAAAAAGCACTAGATAAATACAGACATTGTAAAAAATGAGCAAACAGTGTTAAATAACATGTTTTTCACAGTGTTTGTCCAGAGTATATCAAAGTGACAATAACAACCAGCAGAACCAAATGGCTCAAACTTTTTCTTAACAGTCAAAAGACTGGAATTACCATGCACTGGGATGAGGAGGATTTTTAGAGAGAAGATTATTGAGAGGATAGGTGTGTTTGTTGTGGTGAGTAGAAATGGCAATTTTGTTTAAAAAATGACAAATTATTTGATGAAAAAATATTAAAAGTTGTAAAGTAATGGTTATAATAAATGTTATTTCACATCTTTAGGGTTGAGTAAAGTCTGTAATCAGTATCCTCTAGAATAACTTGGTTGTTATTCAGTGCAATTGGTCTTTGGTCATAAGCCCTACCATTAACTAGCACAAACATCATCTGGAACAAAATTTTTGCCAATAGTTGCTGGTCAGATTAATATTAAAATCCAATAACAAGAGAAAGGAAGGGGGGAATGATAAAGAATAGGAAAGTCATGATTAAACATTATAAATATTGGATCGGAAAGGTTTTTATTAGGGACAGATTCTGTCCTCGGTTGTACAGGAATGAGTCCATTTAATTAAATAGAGTTACTTTGCATTTAAACTAGTATAAGCTGATCTGCAGGGTTTTTTAGCTGTCGCTACTGCCTTCACTTGAGTCTGTTTGTTCACGGTCTAGAGTGACTTTTTCCATCTGGCAGGGCAGAGTGTGTGGATTATAAAAAAAAACCAGAAATTGTTTTTTATTCAAACTTGAAACTTTACTGAATAAAAAAACAGACTCTTCTGGATTCAGCTGAGCAAATAAGATTTTTAAAAGACAGGACACCTACATAGGCCGAACTCAGTTTAAAACAGTGAAGATGGAAATGGAAAGAGCAGAATAGACTATTGAGTCCCCTCCGGACATCTTCATGAAAAGCTTAAATTCCTGTATATGATATTCAGTCGTTGTGATAATGGGCACCCTCGAGAGACAAATGGAAAAAGATGCATGCTAGAAGTAGAATTTGTTTCTATAGCTAAATTTGGAGTAACTACGATAATAAGCTGTTGCTTGATGAGGCCAGTCAGGGAAGATCTCTGAAGTATATAAGAAACGAAAAACAAACAAAACAAAACCAACAAACAAAATAAAAAAAAGTTGAAATGGACTAGGCCTTTCTTAACACTGAAGTAAGACTGTTGCAGAGTTAATCAGGCCTCATCCCTTATAGTAATTTACAACCCAGCTGTAAGAAATCTTTTGTGCAAATCTTACATTTCACTATGAATTATTAAAGACAAATAGATGCATACCATACACTCAGCCTTCCAAGTCTTTGAAAGTAGCATTTAGTGTGTTGCAAAAAATCCCAAATGCTTGACACATCATAATTTCAGAGACAAAGGATTACAGCTTTTCTCTTTCCCCCATTCAACTACAGCTTTTTAGAAATGAAACAGTATGTGTTAAGATCAAATCTAAAATAAAATATCAATGCATGATGAGGGATAAAAGGGGCAATCCCAGGAGGATACTTAGGAGTAAATTAAAATCAGCACATCCTGTCATTTTAACCAAAATGGTTACTTTACTGAGATCTGTGAAAATTACAATGGAAAGTACCTTTTTCAGACCTTTACCTTTACCTTTCCCAGACCTGAAGAAGAGTTCTATGTTGCTCTAAAGCTTGTAGCTCTCACCAACAGAAGTTGGTCCAATAAAAGATATTACCTCACTCATTTTGTCTATCTAATGGGAAATAACATTTCTCCAAAGTATGTAATCAGTCATTCAGAATGTGCTGTTAATTATAGCAGCACCTGTTACACTGTAGTTATTGTTATGTCAGCATTTCAAGTGAACATGATCTTTTTAAATTACATGTTTTGTGTGGCTGAAGCTCAGATCAATTTCAAAGTTTTTTTTTTAAATACAATAATTAGTTCACCTGTTTTTGAGAGTTTCATAAGACAGTGCAAACAAATTGTCGGGGGGAGGGTTGTTTTTTTCTTTCAAATTAATAAATTCTAAATAAAGCTAGAAGGGAACATTTTGATCATTTAGTTTGACCTCCAGTATAACATAGGCCATAGAATTTCATCCACCTAGTTCTTGAATCAGGCCCATAACTTCTTGTTGTGCTATGGCTTATCTTTTAGACTTGATGTAAAGACTTCAAGTGACAGAGAGTCCACTGCATCCCTAAGTAGATGGTTTAATCATGGCCAGATTTAGGGGCAGGCGACCCAGGCGACTGCCTGGCATGCCAGACATGGGGGCTGCTGGACTCAGGGTGCAGTTTTTGTTATTAACAACAAAAGGGAAAATGGAATGTTTGAAGTAACATATTTCTGGTATTCCATCTGTGGATTCATTTTTCACTAACCTCCTAAAACAGTGGTGGGTAACCTGCGGGCCGCGTGAGGGCATGTCCATGCCACTTCCTGCAGCTCCCATTGGCCAGGAACGGAGAACCATGGCCACTGGGAGCTGGGAGCAGCCATGCAAATGTAAACAAAAGGTCTGTAAATGTCAAGAAAAAGTGGCGGGCCACAGGGACGTGCTGGCCACCGCTTCCCGCAGCTCCCATTGGCTGGGAACAGAGAACTGCAGCCACTAGGAGCTGCGGAAGGTCATGCCTGTGGATGGTCAATGTCAGCAAAATGTCTTGCGGCCCACAATCAGATTACCCTGATGGGCCGCTGGTTGTCCACCACTGATGTGGGTATTTATAGATGTGATTAAGTCACCTTGTAACCTTCTCTTGGGTAAACAAAAGAGACTGAATAAATATTTCTCGCTATTTGACAGACCTCACCTCACTCTTGTAGTTCTTATTTGACTCCTTTCCAGTTTGTCAAGATCCTTTTAAAGGTGGGAGCACTGGAACTTGCCACATATTTCAGTGATGGTCCAAAGACTGTATTTGTTCAGTATACCATCACATGGCATAATTCAGCTGGTTATATTGATTATCTGCCATCAGTCCTGAGTCACTTCTCTGAGCCACTGCTTTCCAACATACAGTCCTGTAAATGTGACCTACATTCTTCAGGCTATATGTACAAAGGAACTTATGTGTTGTGATGCTGAGCATCACAGTGCCTAATTTGTAGGTGCCTAGACGATTTTTTGGACTCACAAAACATGAGTTAGGTGGTCAGGCTTCCTATACAATTACTGGAGGGAGATAGGTGCCTTAGAATGGGATTCACAAAAGCCAGCACATTGGGTAGCTCCCTGCCTAAGCTAGCCAATGGGAGATGCCAGACACAGAAATGTGTGCCAAACCCACACCTCTCAGGGAGTTTAGTGCCTCCATCCTGACTGGTGGGTAGTGCCTCCCTCTGTTTGGGATTCTCAGCTGTGCAACCTTTCCTGGAGACAGAAACACAAGTCATTTCTTGAAATAAGCCAGGGATGGAGGGGATGAAAGAAGGAGGTGGTTAGAGCACAAACCTAGAATGTCCCCCTCTGTCCAATGAGGCAAAGGGTTTTGAACAGGGGTCTGCTACCTCTCAGCTGAGAGCCCCAACCACTGAGCTACAGAGTCATTCTTACTCTTTCTGGTCTAATTAATATTTAATTAAAATGATACAACTTCACTAGGAGATATTGAGAGAGACCCACATCAGACTATTCTATATCCCAGTGGTTAGAGCACTCAGCTGAGAGGTGGTAGATTCCTGTTCAAAGCCAGCCTGGCATCAGGTAGTGTGGGGACTTGAACCAGGGTCTCCTGAGGTAGCAGTGCACATGCTCAGAGGTTCAAACATAGGTGCACAGGGTACTACTGCAAAAAATGTAGGAACCGGGTAGATTTAGGCAACTACAACTACTTGGCAGGAGCTGAGCAGAGGTTTTATGAATCCCAGTGGGGCCTAATTCTGTTTTTAGGAACCTAAAGTGGCAGCTAGGCACCTAAGTCCCTTCTTTGAATCTAGCTTTCTGTTCCTAGATGTATGACATTGCATTTGTCTGGATTAAAACACATCTTGTTCAAATTAGTCCAGCATACCAAGTTATTCAGGCCAGTCTTCTATAACTGAACAGTATCATTATTTAGCATTCCATCAATGTTTGAGTCATCTGCAAACTTTACCAGCAATGATTTTGTATTTTATATCAGGTCATTGATAAAGATATTGAATAACACTCGGATATCCAATAGACGATGAGTTTACAATTTCATTTTTACATCTGTCAGTTGGGCATTTTATTTAGTATAGACTACATTGATTTTGTATTTCCCTAATTTTGAATCAGAAGTCTGGACATTGTAACAGTTACCTTTGTGAACCAAATTTATAACCTCATCAAAAATGATAATCAATTTTGCTTAACAAGATCTTTGTTTTATAAAATCACATGAGTGGCATTACTTATGATACCATCCTTTAAATCTATCCGGGTTGTATCGCATATTAGCCTTTTATGGTTTTCCTTGCCATTGATGTCAAGCTAATCAGCCTATAGTTACCCAAGTCTTCCTGTTTACCCTTTTTGTTTTTGTTTTTTGTATTATTGAAACATTCGGGTTTTTTTCCCCCAGTTTTTCTCAAACTTCCCCAGTATTTCAAGATTTTGTTAACAAATAAACAAAAAAATGCTTCAGAGATCTTTTTGGTCAATTCTTTTCAAAACTCATGGATGCAAGTTATCACATTTTAAAATGTTCAATTTTAGTAGCTGCTGTTTAAATCCTGTCTAGTTACTGTTGGAATAGAAGGTATTTCATTATCTCTTTAAAATGTGAATGTATCATCCAGTTTCTTCTGAGATCAAGAGCAGAAATATTTATTATGCTCTTCTGCTTTTTCTGCTTCACTACCAACATTTTTACCTTCTCTGTCTAGTAATTATCCTCTACCATTGCTAGGATAAAAATGCATTTTGCCATCTTATAACTTGGAAAAGTATTTGCATTTTAAAATGAAAATTTGTAGCCCTTTAGTCCACAGTTCTGACTAATCATTAGATCTCACAAAGCAAGTTATGAAATGTTGAGGATAATTGAATTTCCCAACCAGATTTTATCTTAAATCTTAAATAGTATAAAGTGTGATAACATAATGAAAAGTATTAAACAAGTGATGATACATTCCTATGAAGTCAAATGTATCTTAAGACCTTATCTAATTTTTTTAGGTATCACAGAAAGAGTGTTCTGGCTTTGGTGAAATAGGAGCTTTTTAAATGGTGCCCTGCAATAAAGGCTTATTGAGATTCTAATTTCAAACTCCTACACGGTTTTCTTTGTATCAGCCAGATTTTTGACACTGTCTCTCCAGATGCAAAGTATCATATATATCTAATTTGAAATTACTATTTAAAATAGAGAGGCTCTGTCAAAGACACTTTGAGAAACTGAGTTTTGCCACTGACTTCTGTGGGGAAAGGAGTGGGCCCTAAATGGTGAGTTCAGATGTTCCTGCTTGATTCTCTTTGTGTGACATTCTCCAGTTTTCCACTACTTATATGTATGGTGTATATGCTTTAGTTATAAAGCTGCTTTATTTGTGGATTGGGGTAAACCATAAACTAGTGAAGGTAGTAGCATATTTTAGTGCCTTCCAGTATTTGACTTGCATGTATTGTACTATTAGTGGGTATTACAGGTGGAACTGGAAAATCATTTCATTTCAAAAAGCTGTTGGTATATGAGGAATTAATCAAAATATATTTTGTCTGACAACAATAGTCTCATTTAGCCACAGTTGCCACACAGTATTTGCTCAATTTAGGACAGGATAGAAGATAACTGTATCTTTGATACCTCTTTCCCTCCCTACCTACCAGATTTCTCCCTCCCTTAACGCCAAGGAGGAGCCCATCACCCTCATCCCTTCTTATTTAAAAATAAAATAAAATTTATTTTATTGTGAACCTTCAGCTCCAGGGTCCTGGTCAGATGTGACCTCAGTGCTTCCAAATTCCAGGGCTGGCTCTGTCCCCTTTCTCAGCACTGTCTTGGGATGTATGACCCATTCAGTATCTCCCTGGCTATTAGGCAGTCTTGAAATGGTAAGCAAGGCTTCAATTCATTCTTTGCTCAGACATCAAGGTAATACAGGCATCACCTCCGAGGACTTGATTGACATATTTTGTTGTTGTGCTGGGTGGAAACCATGTTCTACTTCAGGCTTTATCAGCCATGAAATCACAAGATGGCCACTTTGGGGGCTCTGTGTGTATGGTTATACTTCCCTCTCAACAAGCAATTAATGTTGTGCAGCTATGAATTCCTTCCAACCACTTTAAGGAGTTGTCTTAAAATTTCTCTCCCATGTTATTGCTTTGGTATTACCATTTCTCCTTGCACAGTGTGGATTGTGTGAGTTTTGCCTGAGTAAAGACCTTGTATTCACAAGGCAATGCTAGCAGTACCAGAAGTTATATCCTGTCTGCTCTGAAATCAGTAAAGATAAGCTGTATTGGAAATAAAATGGAGTTATTGAATCATAGAACCATTTGTGGTGCTAAATAATATTAAGTGCAATGTAGGAACTATCCCCCTTCTAGTTCTCTGAAGAATTTGGGACACAGTAAAAGATTATTTCTGTTTCCTTAACAACAAGAACAGGAAAGGTAAAACACAGCCAGTGTAAACAGAAGGATAAACACTGAGAGACTGATCTGAAATAATTCAGAATGGTTTTGAAACTAAAAACAAACATTTATCCCCTGAAATGGAACATTAGACTTTGATAAACTACTGAATTCTACCTTATCTGATTTATCTATAACCACCCACACAAATAAATAACAGACAAGTTCAGCAGCTGATACAGGTGCTAATTAATGATAAGCTAATTAATGAAGTTAAGAAAAATAATAAATGCTTCAACCACATATTTTTGACTCTATTTCCCACATCTTTTGCAAGCTCTCTTCCAACCCAAACAAGACCTCATCCCATCCCAAACTTTACTCTACCTATGCCCTAC
The DNA here is from genome assembly GCF_015237465.2 of Chelonia mydas. Lineage (NCBI taxonomy): Eukaryota > Metazoa > Chordata > Testudines > Cheloniidae > Chelonia > Chelonia mydas. The sequence goes on from NC_057850.1 coordinate 158,380,008, forward strand.
AATCCTAGAAAGTTTCCAATCTGCCTTACTCCCACTGCATTTCCCATTACCCTGAGTGCTTTATTCTGACCCAAATGTGATTTGAGCCTATCCACAATCTTCTCTTCTATTGTTTGCTCTTAGTCCACCCACCAATATGTCATGTGAATTTGGATATGTGTTTAAACTCTGGCTATGTAGCTAAAGACCATTACAGGCTCACCCATTCCTAGCATCAATAAGGAAACTGCTAGTTATGTTGCTAAGCAACCAAATTCAAGCTCTGAAACTCCCAATCCAGTAGTAACAGATTTTAAGGAGGGCATGACTGAAAGGAAAAGATACATTCATGGACAAATTCTGTCTGTGTATCTGAGGTTTTTCATAGATTCCCTAGAATTGAAGGCTGGAGGAGATCATTCAATCATCTAGTTTGATATGTGTATAAAAGACCATTACATTTCACCCTGTTACCCCTGTACTGAGCCCAGTAACGTGTTTGACTAAAACATAACTTGTGTTTCGGCTAAAACACATTGTTATCCCTTTAGACCTCAGCAGCTAGTCAAAGGTCAGGGCTTTCCAGGAACTCCGGGTGTTTCAGAGGGGAGTAGAAATTAATGATACAGTCTGGTATCTTTGGTGAAATCTTGTTTATTTACAAGGAATGTACAAAGTCCTGTTTCTGAACACAGTCAGAATCACATAGCAAGGTACATTTCCTTTGTTTGCTGTTCCAAGCCTGCCTTTCCAGCCAACACTCTGGACCCTAAAAGCTTTTTCTCTTATATTTATCTCAGAGCTACATTACTGTCATTCCAGGCTGTGTCTGCTTGTCTTTCTCTTCACTCTCTCTCTCCCTGTCCCTGTATCTGTCTGGCTTCAACTTCCAGTCACTGCTTGTAGTTATGCATTTCTCTGCTAGCTTAAAGAGCCCTTTAGTATCTGGTATCTTCTCCCGTAAAGGTACTTATACACTGTAATCAAGTCACCTCTCAGTCTTTATTGATAAACTGAACAGTTTGAGCTCTTTAAGTCTCTCACTAGAAAACATTTTCTCTAGCCCGCAAATCATTTTGTGTGGTTTTTTTCTGTATCCTCTCCAATTTCTCAATATGCTTTTAAAAATGTGGATGTCAGAACTGTATGCATTATTCCATTATCAGTCTCACCTATGCTGTGTATCGAAGTAAAATCTCCTCCCAGGCCCTACTCTTACTTACTCCACAGTTTATACATCCAAAGATTACACTACCCCATTTTTGGCACAACATCATACTGGAGTTCATTGAGTTGCTTGTCCAATATGACTGGTAAATCTTTGTCAGAGTCACTGCTTTCTAGGAAACACTCCCTCAATCTGTAGGTATGTCCCGTGTTCCTTGTTTCTAGATGTATAACTTTGCCTTTGGCTGTATTCAAATGCATTTTGTTTACATAGGCTCATGTTACCAAGTGATCCAGATCCCTCTGTATGACTGCCCTGTCCTCATTTATTTACCATTCTTTCAATCTCCGTCATCTGCAAATTATATCAGTGATTTTATATTTACTTCCACATTTTTGACAAAAATGTTGAATACCATCAGACTTAGCACTGATCCCTGCAAAACCCCACTAGAAACACCCCCATGTGATGATTCCCCATTGACAACCATTTTTTGAGATCTGTTTGTTAGTCAGCTCTTATTCCATCTAATGTGGTGCTTTATTCATATTGTATAGTGCTAATTTTTAAATTAGAATGTCATGCAGTACTAAGTCAAATGCCTTACAAAAACCGAAGGATATTCCATCTATTCAGTTACCTTTAATAACCAATCCTGTAATCTCATATAAGAATAAAATCAAGTTTGACATAATCTATTTTCTATTCGCCATGAAACCATGTTGACTGGTGTTAATTATAATCCTATTCTTTTTTTTTTTTATTAGGTGAATCTCATTTCAGCTTTTCAATTATTTTTACGGAGTATTGATGTCAAACTCAAAAGCTTATAGTTACCTGGTCATCTTAGTTGCCCTTTTTGAAAACTGAAATGATATTAGCACTCTTCTAGTTTTCTGAAATTTTCCTGGCATTTCAAGATGTGTTAAAAATTAATGCCAACAGGCCAGAAACAATACGGCTGAATGGATAGAGCATTGGACAGGGACTTCAGTGACATGGGTTACGGTGTCAGGATGGCTGAGTGGTCTAAGGTGCAAGACTCTGTCTTGCCCTCAATTGGGTGTTCTGGTCTCTGGATGGAGGTGTGGGTTCAAATCTTTAATAGGCAGCAGATTTAAAAAAAACAAAAGGAAGTATGTTTTCACACAATGCACACAGTCAACCTTTGGAACTCCTTTCCAGAGGATGTTGTGAAAGCCAAGACTATAACAGGGTTCAAACAACAGCTAGATAAATTAATGGAGGATAGGTCCATCAATGGCTATTAGTCAGGATGGGCAGGGAAGGTGTCCCTTGCCAGAAGCTGGGAATGGGTGACAGAGAATGGGCGACAGGGGATGGATCACTTGATGATTACCTGTCCTGTTCAGTCCCTCTGGGGCACCTGGCATTGGAAACTATCAGAAGACAGGATACTGGACTAGATGGACGTTTGGTCTGACCCAGTATGGCCATTCTTATGTTATGTAGAAATCTCCTCAGCCAGCCCTTTCAGGACTATTGTGGGTAATATATGGGAAACCCATTTAGGATGAGTGGGTGCAATACCCTTATATGAGGCTGCTGATTTAAACAATGTTTATCTGTAGTAGATTTTGTTTAACATTCTCTTTGGTTACCAGTGGACGGAAGAATACTTAATTTCCTCATGTGATACAAATATATCAACTTTCTTATTTATAAATACAGAACAGAATATGTACTGAACACTTATGTCTTTTTTATAATTATGAACAATTTTACCATCTCAGTCTAGTGACAGGCCTATCAGTTGTGAAGATTCTACCCCCATATACTTTAAACTCTCCTTTTTATTGTCCTAAGCCCTGCCAGACATGTTTTCCCCCTAATGTCTTTAGCTTTCCTTATCACTTTTCTACACTTTGTAGCAATAAGCACTCATCACCATAATAGCTAAGTACTTCCCAGGCATTACGTCTGCATGCTGAAGCACCTAGTAAATATCAATAATCTTTTGCTCTTCTCCTTTCTCTGATAGAAGAAGATCTGCTTTGGATATTCATGTTTTCTCTCTTCTGCTGATATAAATCCAGAATAACTCTGCTGAAGTTAAAGATCAGAATTTAATGTTCTTTATCATTTGCTGGGAAAGTAGGAAGAGAAATGTTAATACTACTTTAACCATTTGTACTAGTGATTCCGTTACACTCCTCAACTTAATCCCCAGGTTCATTAAAAAGAGGCCAGCTCAGTATACTAAAATCATGATAAAATATCTGAAATTGTTATAATCTGTGCTAGAAGACACACAGAAGAGGAGTATATTGAAACAGAAGGTTGTTTAAATCATGAAAGTCTATCTCTTAAGAGAACAATTCAAGCAAACTTTATGAACAGCTAAGGGCGACCTGCAGGTCTGTGTAAAGACCAACACACTTTCAGTGTTGAGACTTAAAACGATATTTCTGAGAGACAAAGTAGGTGAGGTAATATTTTATTTTTTTTATTGGGCCATCTTCTCTTGGTGGAAGGGGTTTTGAGCTTCACAAATCTCTTCCACTGAGAAGGTAACCAGAGTGACATAAACACAAGGTAAGGCAGATAGTTAAACATAAGGGGTTCACACATGCAATAAGAAACAATTTAAAATAAATTGGGCAATTAAGGGTAAGCAGGCACTAGAGTGTGTTACAAATTGTTGTAATTAGGAAGACAACCCATTTCTCTGTTAAGTCTTGGTTTTTAGGGTCCGGCAGAGATATAAATTTAAGTTCCCAGGCTCATTTAAATTATTTCCAGTATATATTCTACCTGGTTCAGAATAACGATTCTACCACTGCACAGAACATCCTGGGATATATGTCCAGGGAAGTACTTTAAGAAGGCTCACATAGGTTCTTGGAAGAGCATGGGCCCAAATCTCCAAAATGGCTTAAAAAGTGCTAAAATATTCAAGCCACTCAGAGTTCAGGACTGCGTGAACACTTAAAGTCAAACATTGATAAACTTATTGCCAAATAACTTGGTTTAAACACTTTTTAAAATGTCTCAATGTTAGTCTGTGAAACCATTGCCATTTCCTTAATCTTAAATTTAGATACAATGCACATATGAAAACCATTACTATTTCACATTTACTTGGCTCAATAGAATTTCTATTACCTTCATTTCAGTAGTGCCAGTAAATATCAAGTTGCTGCATTCTTAATTTCAAATTAGAGCTGAGTTAATAATGAAGCTTCTTTTCTCAATTATATTTATTAGAAATTTTGAAATATTAGAGTTACAGCCTAGCAATGAGGCAAAAGACAGTACAGCGGGCATTTATATAAAGGGAGGAGAGTGTGTACAAGTTAAATATAAAGAGGCATAAATCCAGAGTCATAACTCCATAGCTGAAGAATGAGGTACAATTCCACTTTTATCGGTCAGTGATCCTCACGTCTTGAAGGAACTGACAGGTAACTCACGGGATATTATTTCGTTGTGACTATAAATATACTGCAAGAGTAGCTGCAAATGGGAATATGCTCTTGCTCCCTAGACAGTTCCTTCCTTCTGTGCCTCCCTGTAGAAGCACAGTAGGGAGCAGCAAGGGGAAACAAGTCACTGGCAGGCTGCATCACCAGCATGTGACCTCTCTCAGGAGGAAGAGAAAGGAAAGAATACAAAGGTCCCACTTCTGCTCTCACTGAAGTCAATGAGAGTTTTGATGTTGATTTAGGTGGGAGCAGAATAGAGTCGAGGGACTTTATAGTAAAAATTATTCTTTCATCACACCCTGAGATTTGATTATCTCCCACTTCTTTGGTTAATGGTTATTGCCTCTGCCTATTCTAGTCATATTCTCTCTTCTTTTCCTGTTCCTGTGGCTCAGCCAATCCCTGCTTATGTATTAGAGAGAATCTTTTATTCACTCAACAGTGAAGGTTCTTCCATATAAAATTGGTACCCCTTGAACATTTTTGTAAAGTTTTCCAAATAATCCACAGATCTGGGGACTATTTGGGGTTGTGTGTAGATTCTGGTGAATTTTATATGAACTTAAATAGATATTTTAATCATCAAAGTTTCATAAACAGTTGTTTTCAGGCTGTTAGAGCTGCTTTCCTACCAGACCACAAAGGCAAAGAATGGGAAATCTGTCAAAGCTACATCCTGTGACTGTTTTATTGTATCGGGATCTTGCATCAGGGCATGATGATGTTTTGTCATAATGAAGCCATATTGCAAAAACTTACAAGCCTGTGAAACCTATGGTTTAGTATGTGTTCTGTGTCCCTTTCTGTGACTGAGCCACAGGGGATGAGGGATAGCTCAGTGGTTTGAGCATTGGCCTGCTAAACCCAGGGTTGTGAGTTCAATCCTTGTAATGGCTCAAGCTCTTTGCTCTAGAGGTCCCTAGCCCCAGACTGGGGATAACCAAGACATTGTAATTGTGTGTACAAACCCTCCCATCGATATGGCAAAAATCTTTCTTAAAATTATTTGAGAACACCCTCCCCCCCAAAGGTTTTTGCAGCTGATGATCAGTACAGATAAATACACATGCTCATCTGCAGTCATGGAGGTGGGTACTAGGTCCCACAATCCCTGTTCCCTCTTTCCCCCCTTGCTTCCATAAAACTGCAGCAGAACCTATCCACCCGGCAGAGAGCTCCACATGCATGCCTGCCTTTCTCCTTAGCGCTCCATCTCTACAAAATCATAGGTGCACTGACTGCTCACATTTAGGTGGTGATGCACATGCTAACATCAGCTTTTGTATTGTCAGCACAGATTTATCCTTTGATCTGAAGCCTTACTTTTAAATAGCAGTATACTAGCCTTTTTACATGGACTGAATCCAGCTGCTTTTTTGTATATACAAGGGCAGATTCAATGCCCAATGAAGTCAACAGAAGTATTTCTATTGACTTCAATGGGTATCAAATAAGCATGTGTCCTATGGCCCCTAACATCTTTCAGTTTACTTACTTTTTCTCATATTCAGAAATTGGTCTTTCTTGTCTAAATATGTTCAATAAACTCCACCATGACCCAGTACTTAAGAGATTGTTTATCATTAGAAAACTCTAAAACACCTGTGAAAAACTTACTGAAAAGGTATAGTTAGCAATAACAGCCACTTATCTTCATTACACTGTCTCTTAATATTTTCCATTATTGCTTTTTCGCACATTAAATCATAGTACTTGGAAGGAAACAATTGTCTCTAATTTCTGCTAAATTTCATTTCTTTTTAGGCTGTTTTTCAGTTAGAATTCCATTTCCCAGGAAACAAACATTAATCAAGTTTATGTAATGCCTCTTTCTTTTCCTGCGCAACTCTTAGGACATGGAATCATCAAGATGATAAATCACTTGTTTTTTGTCAGACAAGGAGCAGTGTTGTTGCTTTGCAGTTGAATAGTACAGTTAAAATTCCATTTTATATCTAGTTAAGGACAAACACTTTATATGTTTTTAATTATTATTACTTTTCAAAGAAAGCTGCTGATGCAGCACAAGCAAAATCCTTTCTGAAGAGCCTCTGTTACATCTACCCCTTATTATATTTCTTTTGAAAAAGCATAATAGAAGCCTTTGATATGCTAGTAAAATATTTTACAGTGAGACATATATTGGTCTTCCTCCATTGTTTGCAGGTGGGGTTTCCATTAAAATCACAAATGCAGTGAGCTGTAATTATTGGGGTTATTTTGTACCCCCAAAACACTAGGGTGCAATAGCATACCTGGTGTACCGCTTCTAAGAGGCTAGGCATTGTAGTTGCTAGCTCTGCTAAGTTCCAGTAGCCACTCAGACACATGGCTAAGGGAAAGGATTTTACTAGGGCTGGAAGGAAAGAGGAGAGGTTGCAAATACCGTAGGTGCAGAGGTGCACAGTTACAGGTCAAAGCGGTTATAGCAGATCTTGTTTTGGTCTCTGGAGCAGTCCAATTGACACTCAGGCCTCTTCAGGGCTAGTGCTGGGGGTTTCCAGGCCAGATGCTGTTAGCATCCCTTATTGTGCCCCCTCTGTACTAGCTTCCTGCCCAGCCATTGCTGCTCCCCCGCAAGTCCCCACAAAGGCCTGCACCCAGAGCCATCCCTGGCACAGGGCGAATGGGGGCGACCACTCCAGCGCTTCGACATCATGGTGTCAGATAGGGTGAGGACAGCAGCTGTCTGCCATGAGCAGTGAGCAAAGCAGGCAGAGGCAGCCAGCAAGCAGCAGGCAGCATGATGTGTCTGCCCCGCCTCCCCCGAGCGGCTCATACCATTTGGCATAGCTGGGGTGGAGCTGGGGGCCTCGACAGACCCAGGTCAGTGGTTTCTGGCTGCCACGCAGACAGCTGGGCTCCCAGTCCCCCATGGCACCTGTGCACGGATCACATGGCCCCTGCCTCCTCCCTGGGCTCTTGGGCCCCTGCCATGCCTGGGGCAGCGGTGTCAGGAGGGTGCTGCGCATGCAGCTCCCCCACCCCGTGCGCCTGCCCCAGCCCCACCATTATTCGAATGCAGAGGCTGGAGAGTGTGGGGGTCCCAGGCCAGGCTGGGCATGAGGCAGCTCCCACACCCAGGGGACGGGCACCCCCGACCACCAGTGGGTGCGCCTTGCTCCAGGTAAGCCTCCTCAGTCCATGCCCTGCAGAGCAGCTGAAGCCCCATCACTCCCACCAGCGTCCCCCTGCCCCATCCTCCCCCACCAGCGCCCCCAGGGGAGACCCAGCATGGGACGGCCCTACTTGCACCAAGCTGTAACATCCAGTGCTCAGAGCTTGTTCCACGCATGGCTCTGCCTCTGTTTCTGCTTCCAACTTTTCTCCAACTCTCTTCTTACCATGTTTCTCAGTGGCTGCTTCTTTAGCTTCCAAACAGACCCCAGCCACTTCCTGGTTCAGGACCTTTTCCCTTACTTGCCTAGGGCCAAAGGTAGTGCAGTGGGGAGGTGGCTGATGGGACCTGTCATTCCCTGCTTTGCAGACTGTTGTGTTTGTATAGTGAGGAACACATGTAATCACTCAGTCAGTGGCAACAATTAACTTTTTGGGGGGGGGGGTCAGGAATAGGGCCCAGATGAACTGCCTGATAGTCAGGAGGGTGCTGAACTCCTTTCCTCTATAGACAACAACTTGCGGGTACTAACTGCAGCACCCCTGGTGAGCACATTCATCTGTGTGAACTACAACACCCCCGATGCATACATAACACTCCTCCCCTCTTAGCAACACAATCATCAACCATCATTGGTGCTCATGCTCTCTGTGATGCATGGGCTTTGGTGACTGTGATTCAACTTGGACGTGTGGTGAGACAGGAGCATCGTCCCCTCCTAGTAGCAACTTCAGCAAACTCAGAGAACCACAGACTAAAGATGGCACTGATAACGAAGAATTGATGGTTGGCTCTATAGGAGACACATCTGAAGGCTCCTCTGGAGTAAGGTTGCTCAGAGATTAATGTTTTCTCAGCAGGTCAATGTGGCTATGCCAAACTTATCATTTGTGGTCTGGACCTTATATGAGATGGGACCGGTGACCTCAATGATTGCTGAAAGAACCCACATTGGTCCATCTTTGTAGCGTTTAGTGAATATGTGTTCTTGTGGTATGAAGAAACGCAGGGTAGATAATGACAGGGAGGAATCCAGAGACTGATCCTGTTTGTGTTGCAATTCCTCAGAGATCAGGGTTGAGACGGTCAAGGCATATCCTAAGATGTCATCCCATGAGTATCTTGGCTGTATGTCTGGTATGGAGTGACATGTTGAGTGATGAGGAACCTGGCAAGTCTTGTCAGCCAGTCAACCTCAATGATCTTCATTATGGCATCTTTGTCTGCACCATCTATTCGGCCTGACTGTTCACTTGGGGATATCATGACACAATGGTGACAGCTCCATTGAGAATGTTTTTGTCAACGTCTTGCAAGTCATCAGAGGTAAAATCATTTCAGTTATCGGACACAATAGGATCTGGTAACCCAGGAGTCATGAACAGTTGATGTAGAGCAGTGATCATTGCAGTAGACATTTGTGATGAGATTAATATTGCTTCAAACCATTTTGAAAAAGAGTCTACTCGATCTTTCCCTTTAAGGGCACCACAACATCAGTATGGATTCTTAACTGTGCCTTCTCAGTCACTTCCCAGGAGATGTTGGTGCTTTGGGTGGGTTATGTCGAGTAACTAGGCATGTGCTATGCTCATTTATGATTTTTCCTGTGTCATCATCAATTCCAGGCCAGCAGACATAACTTGAGGCTAATGTTTTCGTGCACCCAATTCCTGGATGTGTTGTGTGTAATGTAGCTAAGATGACTCAGCCATCTCTTTCTGGAATAATAACATGATGTCCCCATAAGAGGCATCCTTTATGGGTGGAAAGTGCAAGTTTAAAAATGGTTTGAACTCCACGGACAGTTTCCCAGCTGGCCATCCTCTCCACATCCAGCTGAGAACATGTGCCCATGTCAGATTCCCGGCAGTCACTTTTCAACCTGGTTGGATTTAAGTGGCTGGTCAGGGAGGGATTCCAACATCAAAACTTCAGTTGGAGAAGGCACAGCACAATCCAGCATCTGTAACAGCATTTGTCTCAGTGCCTCAGCAATCAGCTTTCCTGGCTTGTAGACAAGTGTGTAGTCATAAGCACTTAGCATGACACTCATTGCTGTGTTCGTGGTGACATGACTTCAGGTGTTGGCTTGTTATTGGAGAGAATTCATTGAACTGGCTTGTGATCAGTCTGAATCTCAAATGCATGACTGTAGAGGTAACTGTGGAATTTCTTGACTGCAGCAATGATAGGGAGCACTTTATCAATTAGTGCATAGTTTTTTCTTGGCGGATGTTAAGGTTCTTGAATAGTAGGTGATAGGTGCCTCAGTTCCACCTGGCAAGGCCTGGCTAAGAATGGTGCTGACACTGTAAGGCAGTGCAGTGCATCACAGGTAATGATCAATGGCCTCTGTTCATCGTAGTGGACAAGGATGGAGTCAGACGTCAGTAACTTCTTGACCTTCTTGAAGGCATCTGCATGGTGGCGAGTCCACTTTCATGGAACTCCTTATCAAGAAGGAAATGAAGCGTTTCAGTGACTGTTACCTTTCTTGGGAGAAAAACTGTGGTAGAAGTTGAGCAACTGAAGAAATGCTTGAAGTTCCTGTTTGGATTTTGGCTCAGGGGCATCCTGGATTGCCCCCTTGTTTTCTGTCAGGTGCATTGATATGATAACCTAGGAGGGTGGTATTTGTAGCTCCAATTTCACATTGTTCCTTCTTGACTTGAATTACTGACCTCTCAAATCAGTGCAAGACTTCTTGAAGTCACTTGGCAAGTTCATCCTCAGTTGATCCTATTATTAGGATGTTGTCAAAATATGGTACAGCACATGGAATTCTGGAAAGTAGAGTTTACATGAAGCATTGGAAAATTCCAGGAAATTCCAAACTGGAGCACTTGACTCAAAATGGTCTTCGATGAGACAGAATTATCTGGACATCTGTAGCATTGTTGTCGACCATCAGTTGTTGATATGCTTATGCAAGGTCAAGTTTTGCAAAGAGTCCTCCTCCAGCAAGAACAGGGTAGTTGGTTAACAAAAGTCACTGAGTTAGGGTGCTATTTGAGTGCCCTGTTCAAAGTGCACTTATAATCTCCACAGATTCATATATTTCTGTTCGGCTTGAGTATGGGTACTGTTGGCATAGCCCATTTCATATGTGTAACAAGATCAAAGATTCCCTGTGCAAGGAGATGCTCTAGTTCTGCATCAATCTTTGAATGGTGGTATGTTCCTGATCTTCATGTGGATTGGCATGACTGCTGAATCCAGATGGAATGACACTGGTGGTCCCTTATAAGCTCTCAGTCTTCAGAAAACACTTGAGGGAGTTTGTTTATGATCTTTCTTAATTGCTATTTGTTGAGGGCATGGATGCCATGCATGCTGATTCTCAATGGTATGAACCACTTCATGCCTACAAGTTTTTCACAATGACCTTTTTTGACAATGAGAGGCAATCTTTCACAGAAAAAGCCATAGCAAACATTCACATCAGAGCTTCTGATGAGTTCGACAATGTGGAAAAAAAACAACAAGGTGTCTTCATAGATGATTGAAACTGAAGGTACAGAGTCAACTTCCATTTCTTACTCAGGGCCATTGATGAACACTGTCACGAACATTTCAGACACTCAAGATTCCTTGTTGTGGATGCTCTGAATGGGATGAATATTCTTGACATCATTGTTGAATGAAGTGCTGAGGTTGTTTGACGCTTGAGAGCGAGAATACTTGTCATATAAAGAGAATACTTTGCTTCACACTGTTGACCTTTGATAGACTCATTCAAGGTGATCTTTCTTCTTGCAGAAACAGCAGTTGATGTCAGGCAGAGTGTTGATACTGTCGTCCTCAGCCTAAGCAGATGTTCAGACAACTAATCTTGTCCAATGACATTAATGTAATTTGAGTTCCTGTTGTTCCACTGAGTTTGTAGAAAGATGATCATCTTTCTGAACCTGATGGACCATGTTCACATTGGTTGCCACAACAGGAATTTCCTTATTTTTGGTGGCCAAAGACTTTTCCATGCAATGGAAAATGTTAAATTCAGCTCAGCAAGGAGACAGCATTGAAGCTCTTCATCCTGAACTCCCACAGAGAAAGCAATCTCACAGCATGTCATTGAGAAAATTACCAAAGTTACAATGTTTGGCGATGCGACACATCTAGGCAGTGACGCCCTCACAAGCTCATTGATTTCATTTATGAAATTGAAATAGCTGAACACTGACAGATGGCATAGGTGACAAATGTGCCTTCAACAAAGTTATGATTTCATCGTATGCCTGGGTCTGGGGCAAAGCAGGTGCAATGAGAGATTGTATAATGGTGAATGCCCTGGCCTGGCAGATGATCAAGAGAACAGCCCATTTATGTTTGGAGTCGATCATATGTGCTTCAAAATAATAAGAATGTTTTTCTGAATAAGAATCCCGTGATTCAGGTTGACTTACATCAAAGTTCTCCATGTGTCCCAGTTTTACTCACATGCTCAAAGGCACTGAGTTCAGTGAGATTATTGATGAACACAATGCTTAGCATGATCCTCGGCAAGATTCGAACCTTAAACCTGGTCAGAGTGCCAAACTCAGTGGAGAGTGGAGTTGAACTTTGTATTTTCAGTTTATTCCAAAAGTTAATGTGGAAAAAATGGAGTGATCTTTTCTTCTCTAGATTAATAATTGTACAATGAGCTAGTCCATTATTTGTGCTACTGAATTCCTTTGTACTGTTCACTTTTATCATTATCATGTAGTTTACCAATACATAGAGGAAAGAGCTCATTTTGGTAATATAAGCTGCTTTACAAACTTATTTTGGAATAACAGTTTGCAAAATAAATAAATACATTTTTTTTTAAAAAAAAATTGTATTCCAAGCGCTATTTGTTGGGATTAGTCATGGAATGCTTGGGAGCTTTTTGTAGTAATAAAAAATAGAATGACACTCACAGGAGAGGGCTTGCAAGGGGATCATGTAAGACAATTTTACACACGGAAATACTGAAAGAAGTTTGGGGTGGAGGAAAGGAAGACCACAATATGCAATTCTCCTAAGCAATAATAAATTGCCTATATAGAATTAATAATCTCCAGACATTTCTTTTAAAAGACTTGAAAAGAACTAATTAATGGAGCACATTTCAAACTAAGCAAATTGCAATGATAAATAGCATTACTGGAAGCTATAAATGCAATTTGTAACTGGAGGAAAGGAGCAAAACATCACTCAGAACATTAAGGGATGCAATTAAGCAAAACATTTGGAAGCACTTAATTACATCTGCAGAGGATAGTTAAGTGAGGTCTGGTGTCTTGCATTAGTAGCAATATCAAACCTTCAGTAAATTGCTTAAGCATAAAGAAAGTAGACTATTTGCTGTCATGATAACATTTGATTTGGTACATAGGCAAAATATTCCTGTATTGATAAATTATGCAGACCTCTGAAAAAGATAAACAGATTCTTAGTAATTATAAAGTTTAAATCATAGGAAGAAAAGAGGACAAGAAAACACATACATGTTTTCTTGTTTAACTAAATGTCATTAGGAATAATGAATACAGTAGAAGGAATATGGAGTGGATTCTCTCTCAGTTACGGATTCATCCTGCAAAGTGCTAAGAACTCCGGCCCTACTCCAGCTAAGCACTTAAACACGTGGGTAGTTTCACTGACTTCACAATCACTTGTAAATACCCCCCTCCCTCCATCAGATTGTCTGCAGGAACTAAGCCTGGGCACCCAAGAGGCAGTATAAAACTCATAAACCTTGCTCTATATATGCTCTCACCACTAGAGGGGGACAAAGATCCACATTATGGCCGTGGAAGTTAACACGTTTCTGGTTTGAAGGCAAGGTGAACCTAGCAGGATCCAGCCCTTAAGAAGGTATAAACCAGCAGTTACTCCATTGAAATCAGTGGGCTTATGCTAGGGCAAAACTAGTATAAAAGGAGATCAGGCCATATGTTTCTGAGAACTAATGAAGTGATGAATGGTATCTTTCTGGATGGTATCTTTATTAAAGATTGGCCTTTAGTGGTGGTTGATCATTATAATGCTTTGTTCTATTTTATCAGCAGTGGGGGAGTGACTTTATTAACACATTGTATCATCTCATAAATTCTCTTTCAATTTATTTTTGTTGTATAGCGATATTTTCAGTTAGTACACAAGCTTATGTACAAATATGGGGTTTAGTTGGTCTGTTGTTATATGTACAGGTCATGATGGCCTCCTTCCACAGGAAAACTTGGTGAAAGGGACTAAGAGGGAGGAAAATTCCAGGAAGATCTCCTTGTAGCGTTTTCATCCCAGTTGTTCCAGTGAGGAGCTGAGATTCCATTCCCCACTCTTCAATGCATAACACGCTGTTTGACCAGCCCCAGGCCCCACAAGGGATTGAGCACATCTGCACAATGGCTCTGTGGGAAGCAAGTCTATTGAGTAGATGCCTACACAATCACTTGTCTTTTCACATTTCAGATATTTATTTCTTCTAGAACCCAGAATAACAGAATGTCTAATGGAAATGTTGAAGACAACTCTTTTTGTCTATATACTTTAGTTTATTTGTCCAACATTTTAGACCTCAGTTATGTTCAATATGTAAAGGCCATCATAGATTTAACTTCTGCTGCTATTTAATTTCTGAATATATAATAAAAGGCCTCCATATATCTAAATATTTGTTCTTATGCCTGTCTTGATTTTCTGCAATCTGATGCATAAGTTTTACATTACCAAGTCTATCCCACATCTTGGGTACTGTTTTAATTTATGAGTTTATTCAGATTTCTAACAAATATTTTTGAAAAGTTGCTGTCTAAAATTCCAAGCATCTTTCACATAAACTGCAAAAACAGATAATCTGGGGTTTTCCCTGGGGCTATAACAGTTGGTTAGGTTGAAAATGCTACTGCATAACTATATTTATAGCAGTTTTATAGGATTTTATAGTGATTAAGACACTTGAATGGATATTGTTGTGCACTCATTTCATAGGTCCTACAAAGTGATGAATGCACTTCAGACACAATTTACAATTACTGTGTATTTTCTTCTGTCTGGGTCATGTAGGGCTCTGTAGGCTTATTTAGAACTATAAAAAAATTATGTCAGTTTTGTGTTTTTATTTCAAGTTTGACACAAGCAGACAGGATCCAGGTTGACAGTTTGTTTTTAATTACTTATTAAGCTAATTATATAGTATTGACACCCTGTTTTTGGTTTAAAGGACTTTGAATTGTTTTCACTGAGAAGTTTGTATAGTCTGAAGTTTCTCTGAAAGTTGTCATAAGTACCAGCTGTCGTGAGCACTTATTCTCCTCTCCCACAGTCACATTTATAGAACTGGGGTTTAGCTCTTTGGTTCGTCAAACTGGTATTATAATTCACAGCCAATCAACAAATTAGTGTTTCAAGATTCACAATTAAAATAATGGGAAACTCTCATAACTATAATGGGATGAAGGTTTTATCTGTTGTAGCAATTATATTTTGTAATGCTGAACTAACAATAATTATTCTCTCCAAAGAGATCATTTACTTGGTAAGGAATAGCAGATATTAAGTTGCATTCTAGTGAGGGCTAAATCACTTAATAGGCGAAATGGTCTTGAAAATTCATCCTGTCATCTCCGTCCTGATTTTGGCCATGCTGATGTTTTGATTGCTGTAATTCTCTTTGTTTGTCCCACTGTCATCTGTTACCTCCACATCCTACTACTCTACTCAAAATGCTTCTGTCTAGACAATCCTCCTTTACCACCATTTTGATCATGGTCTCTCCTCCTGGTACTTCTTCACTCGCTCCCACTCACCTCACATGCATAACTGCCTATAATTCTGCCCCTGCCTGCATCTCCGTTCCTATATACGCCTACATCCTCTCCCATTTGCTACTCTCTGCTCATGCCTGTCACCTCCCTACTTCCTTTGCCTTCTTAATCCACTCATACTTCACTGCTGTTGCTGCAGTGGAGTGTGCTGAGCCTTATAACTCCTTGGCTAGTGGCACCCACCATTAAAGCAGTGGTTCTCAAACTTATTTGATCACACCCCCCTTCTTTATGTCTGTAGTAGTTTGATCCCCTCTGGGCTCCCAGCCAAGAGCTGCCACTCTCCCACTGCCCGGCTCTTGAAGGCAGAGCGGAGAGCGGCAGCTGCTGGCTGGGTGCCCAGCTCTGAAGGCAGTGCCACAGCCAGCAGCAGCGCAGAAGTAAGGGTGGAAATACCATACCATGTGATCCTTATTTCATTGTTGCTGCTGGCAGTGGCGCTGCCTTCAGATCTGGGTGCCCGGCAAACAATGCCCCCCCTCCAGCTGCCCAGCTCTGAATGTGTTCAGTGCATTTTTTCCCCTAAAGCTTCTCATCCCCCTGCCCCGCCCGCATACATTCCATGCCACCCCAGAGGGACAATCCCGCCCCCTCCCCCAGTTTCAGAATCTCTGCCTTAAAGGACCCAGCGTGCTCTACTACAACCCCAGCCTTCTCATTAATGTACTGCAACCTTTGTCCATCTTTGTTTGGAGAAGCCACTAAAGCCTCCTCCATGAAGCATTCGTGCACTAGTAGCCACTCATCTCTCTCTGTATGGCATATTTCGACTTATTTGTTCTGCCTTCCTCCTCCTGTTATGCTATAAAAATCCTTTGGGGAAGGAATCTGCTATCTCTGTGCCACTTTCCTGGCATTGTACGGCACGGTGTAGATTTGCCGTGTTCTACACATGCATTGACATCATTATTAAAATATTATTTTTATCTTTATAGGATTAAGGTGGTATTCTCAAGTGTTGTACACAAAAGCTAAAGTATAAAAACACACATGTTTCAAGCTACAACGTGCCTCACCGTTAATAAAAGGAAATACTCTGGACAATGGTTATCTTGTGCAGATAAGAGATTTACGAATTGGAATATTTATTTACACTTCCATTAAAACAAAATTCAGTGCACAGAATAACGTGTTGATCTGAAACCTATGATCTGGTAAGAAAATGTAAACACAGATAATATCCTATAAAAATGGTATTTAGTGCCTTTGAAATGTGCCAGACTGACAACAGTTCTTTAGAACATGCTGCAAGTCTAATTTAACGTTTGGGGTCTCCTTCGCTTGTTTTTGCACGTGCTATCTTTCCCTTCCTCTTATCCCATTTATATCACATTTTGTACCATTAAGGAATTGATTCCTTTCTCTGTGTCCTATCTGGCACCCATTAGAATCAACGGAAAAGGTTGCATTAACATCAGAGGTGCAGGATCAGTTCCTTTGATGGTGGGCTTGTTCTGAGAGCTGTCAAATTTCTTTCTATAGTCACTTCCAGGGTTCAGTCTGATTGAGCATTTGAACCACTTGGGATTTTTTGAATGATGTGTATTTTGGCTTTTACTGTATGGTGCTTTGAGGCCTTATAACAGGCACCTTCTAAATTAATAATAAAGCATTAATGACTACTCAGTGGAACATCTTAGTTACTGGCAGAACAAGCGGTTGCCTTGTACGTACTGACATGTCAAATGGAAACAAATATCTTTTATTAAAAAAAAAAAGAAAAAGCAGCAAATTCAGTAGTATTGACATAATAGAACTAATATGATTGATTGTTAAATGGCTGAAAGGTTTGCTCTGGATATACAAATAATGACAAATAAGGACTTCTTTTGTAGTGCATCTTGTTATTGCTGAAAATTTGTTCAGAGGAACCTAACAAAGCTGCTGCTTGCTTCAAGCATTGAGTTGGTTAACATTTATTCCACATACTTGGGCTTGAGGTAGAAAACATGTCACTGGTCTTTACAACTTGGAAAGTCCAGTTTTATTTTTTTACTGGGTAAATATTGCCTTGTTTCACAGAGTACATCAGTGAAGGAATATCATCTGATTTTATAATAAAGGGTACACCCACTTTCCTGTTGGTATTTTAGGTTGAAGTTCATTAACATTTTTATAGGTACAGTAAGTAACATTTTATGAGCTGAATTGCCTCATCCCTTATTTTGGCTTTACTTCAATACAGAACATGTACATGGTAAGTTTACAAAATTTTGGGATGGAGGGAAATTCTGAAATGTTCATCTTCAATTTAAGGTCAAATCAAAGTTCAAAAGCTTTACTGAACTGCCAGATTAACAAAGGAAACCCACAATGCCAGAAGAAAGTGAGACACTCATTATAGGACATACCTAATAAATGTTTATTTTATAAACAATACACCTGAAGGGCGAAAGAGGAACTACGGGAAGAATTTTTAATTTCAAGTCTGAGTGTCAGGAAATAAAAAGCTGATACTCTATTCCCCCCCCCCACCACACCCACCCACTTTATATTAAACAAAAAGAGAGACAGTAAACAGTGGAAACTGATGCTAACAATAGCGGCATTAAGACATGTTTTTTCCATCTGCAGAAAATTTCACCTTTTCATCCAAAAAAGAAAAATGTTGTCCCCAGAACCACTGAAAACTGAAACATTTTTTGCAGAAAGAAAATAATTCAGTTTTCAGCCAATTTTGTTTTAATGTTTATCAGTTTTCCAGTGAAAAACTGGAAAAAATTCAAGGAAAGCAAACACTTTCCACAAAAAAATAATTTAGTCAAAAATTAAACTTATACAAAAAATCAATACTAAATTTTCCAACAGACAGGTAATATTTCATAGCATGAAGCTATTGGACATGTGCATGTCAGTGCCTTCACCCATACCAAAGGGAACATCACTTGGGGACTGCATCTCATGGACCAAATTCCCCCGCCCAGAAAGCAACAAGACTGCTAGCAGTAGTAGCATAATGCTTAAGGCATCTGTCTAGGTACAGTTTCTTGTATTTTACAGCAGAAGTATTCAAAAATGTGTTTATTTTATTTGGACCCAATTCTGCAGCCCTTACTGATGAGGAAACATACCTGCTACTATGCAAGCAGTCCCACTGATTTCAAAGGAACCATATGTTGTTACAGTGGCTAGAGAGCCTGACCAAGATCAGAGTTCCTAATGGAGGAGAAATAAATTAGAAATAAGAAAAGGAGTACTTGTGGCACCTTAGAGACTAACCAATTTATTTGAGCATAAGCTTTCCTGAGCTACAGCTCACTTCATTGGATGCATACAGTGGAAAATACAGAAGATGTTTGTTTTTATACACACAAACCATGAAAAAATGGGTGTTTATCACTACAAAAGGTTTTCTCTCCCCCCCCCCCCCATTCTCCTGCTGGTAATAGCTTATCTAAAGTGATCACTCTCCTTACAATGTGTATGATAATCAAGGTGGGCCACTTCCAGCACAAATCCAGGGTTTAACAAGAATGTCTGAGGAAGCGGGGGGGGGGGTGGGGCTTGAATAGAGACTGGGAATGGCTAAGTCATTATGCAAGGTAACCTATTTCCCCTTGTTTTCCTAACTCTCCCCTCCCCCCCTTCCTCAGACGTTCTTGTTAAACCCTGGATTTGTGCTGGAAATGGCCCACCTTGATTATCATACACATTGTAAGGAGAATGATCACTTTAGATAAGCTATTACCAACAGGAGAGTGGGTTTGTGTGTGTGTGTTGTGGGGGGGGCGGAGAAAACCTGGATTTGTGCTGGAAATGGCCCACCTTGATTATCATACACATTGTAAGGAGAGTGATCACTTTACATAAGCTATTACCAGCAGGAGAGTGGGGTGGGGGGAGAGAAAACCTTTTGTAGTGGTAAACACCCATTTTTTTCATGATTTGTGTGTATAAAAACAAACATCTTCTGTATTTTCCACAGTATGCATCCGATGAAGTGAGCTGTAGCTCACGAAAGCTTATGCTCAAATAAATTGGTTAGTCTCTAAGGTGCCACAAGTACTCCTTTTCTTTTTGCGAATACAGACTAACACGGCTGTTATTCTGAAACCTGTAAATTAGAAATGTACATCAAAGGGTTACCATCCTATGTGATGATCTTAAATTTATTTTGACCACATGTAATATCATATTAATAAAGACACTGGTTTGCAGATGTCCACTGGGTGATGGCTGTTCTCCATTAAGGCCTTCCCCATTACAAATATTAGTTTCTAAATCCATCTCTTCCAACCCCCTGGGTCTTGGTTGATTTTGCTGTGAGTAATGCAGTGCCTAGATGCTGTACATCCTCTGCAATATATCTGTCCTCACCTGATTTAAGAGGGGAATGGTCTACGTGGAGAATACTCTTCTTTAACCTTTTTCAAGCAAATTGTTTTCTTTATTTTACTGTACTGATGAGGTAAAAAATGCAAAATAAAACTGCAAATATGTTATCATTATCCATTTAAGATTTGAAAGTTGTAACCTTTGTATTTACTTTCTCTTGCAATCTTAAACTTACCGAAGTGCTGAAGGTTTGTTTTGCTACATTTGAGTAATGCAACTACCATGGCTATTATAATCTGTTTTATCTACCCCCGATAGAGCCTGAACTAGCAGGGCCCCAATATCTATAGAGAGGTGCAGAAACTATGGCAGTAATGGAACACAGTACATCTGCCTAATCTTCTAGAGAAGTCACATAAAATGAAGCATGATGTCTGCTAAACTGCATAGGTTTGAGGCGCTTTCAAAGCTGCAGTATATGTCTCCTTTAAAGTGCCCTCACGGAGTGAAGCTTCCTTTCTCATAAGCTCCAGCAGGGTCAGACAGGAAATAAATGGAAATTAAGTTGATGAAAGGGGTCTGTGATATATTGTTGAACTCAGTTTCCTTGTGGAAATGCTGCAGAATGAAAATCAATATTCCCTACAATCTTACTTTATAGGTGACACCTATAACTATGTGGAAAATGTGCAAACAGTTAAGCTGTAGGTATCACCACTGATGGTACTGGGGTAAATTATTCCCTTACAAGCACTGACAAGCAATTGGAAAACTGAGCTATTTCATCTTGTTTATCCAAGTTGCAAAATCATCTCAAAATGTATCTTCTGAATAGAATATGTTGGACAGATAATAGGATGCCAGGAGTAAATCAATGCCAGTAATAAAGAACAGTGTACACTTAAGAAAGAAAACTAAACCTTTAGTAAAACAAAGAGAAAATATCATCAGTTACAAATAAAAAAATAAGGGGAGGGGAAAAAAACCCAGTGGTCTAATGCATTCCCTAGAGGTTTTGTTGTTGTTTACAATAACAATCTTCCATTTTCCTTTGACCTTCCTTTCCATCAGGAGACTAAAAATGAAACTCTAATAGTTTTCCTACATCTTCTCTTGGTGAAAAAGGGGCACGAAAGCTGTGTATATACAGTTATTAGAAAACACCACTTTAAAGTCATTCAGTACTTTCAACCAGCAGCTATTTAAAGGTACACATTATAATTATGGTTTCCTTTTGTTTTACTCTTTTATCAGCTTTCCTAGACTTAGGAGCATTAGGTTACAATAAAAGAACAAACAAAAACAAGTTACTGATTATTAATATCCTTACAAAATCCCTTTGGGATAATAACAGTTCTTCCTGGAAAGTAAAATGCAAGTACTGAATGTTCTCTGAATGGCCTTAGCTGTGGCACGCATTCCTAGTATGTCAGTTCTTTTTCAAGGTAGTTTCTGCACATTATTATTTGTGTTCTAGTAGTGCCTAGAGGCCCCATTTTAAATCAGGGATCCATTGTGCTAGCCACTGTACTAATACATGGTAAATGACAGTTCCTGCTCTGGAAATCATTCAGTCCAAATAGACGAGACAGACAACTTGTGTTGTCATCAGCTCTGTTTCCCTTTAATTAAGAAAAAAAAGGTAAAAAAAGGTAAAAGATCCTTATCCCTTAGGCTAGGAGTCTTAAAACAAGTTTGTGTTTACTTCCTGTAACTGAGACTGAGTGCAGAGACTGACGTGTGTGTGTGTTCACAGGCTGGATTTGGAGAGAGCAAGTGGCGTAGCTGAATGTGTCTTTGCATAAAGAGATAAAAGGATAGTATTCCGGAGTCTGCAATTTTTTATTCTTTCTCAACACATTTACTCTCTTTGGCATCAATCCTGTATTCCTTGCACACCCAAAGCGCTGACTGAAATCAGTGTAGATTTAGGGGCTACATGGAATGCCAGTCCATGCCCCTTGACTTCCTATCTGTTTACTAACCAAACCAAGTTTCTACAACTGTCAACATTGTAGATGCATGACAACTCTAGAAGAGTGAGCTAAATTCTTTCTTTCCATATTCACAGTCAACAAAATCATCATCAACACTAAATTTCAATAGCAGAATCCTTATTGTTGGTAATGATGTGAGAGCCAGCTTGATTTTCTACAAAAAAAGGCACTTAGATAAAATAAGACAAAACTGGAAAGATGATTGTTTTATATATAGGTGCTTTTATATATAGGCACCTCCCAAGATTGTAAATGGTTATCAGTAATATTATTCCATTTCTTCCCACCTGGTAAAACTGTAAACTGAGTAAATTTCTTCCAAAAGTTATTGATAGAGATTAAATACAAAACGACATGATCTCATTATTACAGATCTACTTCTCCAACAACAACCAAGCTTTACTGTTCCTTTAATCAGAGTATATTCAGTATATGGCATGTAAAACACTGTATATTTACTATATAGTTGGATATTATATTCGCAGCTATGGGTAATACCAGAAACACTTATCCTTAGTTCATTAAGTCTAAAGACATTTTAATGGTCCTTTAAAATCATACCTATCATGGTTGTAACAACATTCCTGGGATTTATACCTTTTAGCTATAGAATGAATCTGCCTCATGTAGCTGTCTATAGTTCTCTCTCTTCATTTGCTAGAGATTTCATTTTTTTAGTTAAATTTCCTAATCAAGTTTGTTTGCTGTAAATTGTCAGTTATGCCACATCATACACAGAAAACTGCAGATCAGGTCACATGGTTTGTGTGTAGAGGGGTGGGTTTGGGGCTGTGAGATAGAAGAGAATATTACATATGCTAAAACTAGGACATGTATAATGAAACTTCTCTTCAGAGACTAGAGAAAGGACTGATGAAAATCAGCTTATTAACATAGCGTGTCTTCTGAAAAAATCAGCTTAGTAAATTGGAGGGTATTTTGGGGCTAATTCTTAAGGCAGGAGTTTACCTAATAAGAAATAATAGTTTTGTTTCATCTAGGTAAAATAAATCTCTTTAGGGGGAAACTGTATGTTTTTTTCCTTGAGTATATTCACTAGAATTCCTCAAACTTATGGTTTACTTCTTTACCCATAAACATCTCATCCTATATTCCTTGCACACCAAAAAACCCATTGAAGGAATAGAGGATTGGGTTCAAAGAAATCATTTGCTTGTATAGGATTTGTTATGATTTATACCATTACATATTTTTAACCAATGCTATTTTAGAGTAAAAATGTTATGTGCAAAACTATGTTCCCTAATTCTAAATGATACTCCAATAAAACATTAAAAGGTAGATATATGTAACTACCATTTATACAGTAGAATGTATATATTTTCTTCTTCTCGGGCTACCTGTATAGAAAGGATACAACAAAGACAAGAAAATGTCACCATCAAGTAACAGTAAATAAAGAGTGGGATTCTTAAATGTGCTCTGTGTTGTCCCAACACTTCAGTTCATGTTGAAGTCAATGGAAGTTTTACCCTTGATCTAAATGGGAGCAGAATTAGGTCAATGCTGAGTAGTTTTGAAAATCCTACCTCTGCATTTTTCAAAAAGCGGAAGAAACGGAGTAATGGGATAAATAAGACTTTACAATAAACCGCAGAATAAATTAGTGCAATTTTCCATTCTATCTATAACATCAAAATACAGATCATTAAAATGGATAACTGTGATCAGGCAAGACAGTGAAATGTTGTCTTTTAATATTAAGCCTTACTTTTAAAAAACATAGTACCTCAAATCTATCTAGAGCTCCACATCTGTCACAGTTATCCACTGAACAATGGACACAGTACTGTTCCTGTGTCTGCCACACCATTCCTTTGTGACCTGAGGCAAGTTACTTAGGGCCACTTTTCTAGAAGCTGGCACAATTTTTCACTCTCAATTATTTGTGCCTGCAAAAAAAGCCATTTCAATGTTATATCCTTGATCTCAGTTGGACCACGGAGAATGAGATACCGTATGTTGAAATTATAATAAACAGAAGCCACCATTCTTAATGATTTATGACATAAAAGAACTAGGGGAAGCATACAAACGATCAGACAGCCATAAAAGCTCTTTAAACCTTAGCAGGAGGCTTCCTCTGATCATCCTGCAAAACAAAACCCAGAGAACAGGATTTAAATTACCCCAGGATCCCCTATCACTTCCCCAAATGAGGGATGAGGATTTACATTGGGGATACCCTAGTCCCGTAGTGCCAGATATTGAAGCCATACCCTGGCCCTGCAGGTCACTGCAAGGGGCCAATGAGGTAGAAGAGAGGCAATTCCCAGGGCTGCAGTGGAAACTTTGGCTCCTTTGCTACCTCGGTGAACTCATGGGGTACCAAAAATCGTAACACTATCATATGACTGCCGGGCACAAATCCCAGCCTGCTGTGTGGCAGTTACACAAAGTCAAAAAAGTCCTTCCTGCCCCCTTGAACAGCTAAAGCTAAAAGCTGAAGCAAGGTGGGGAATCTAGCTACAATTGACCAAACTCAAAGGAATGGCAGGTGCAGAATGGTGACCCATGCCCAGGGGAAATGTGTTCTTGGGGCCCAGGAATGGACCAGTTAGACTGTAGAGGTGGGGCTAAGATGACTGAGGCTCCTCCCGTTTCCAGCACAAGACTGACATAAAGGTAGATCCCGTACCCCCAAGGGCCAGACATAGTGTCTTTATTTCCTACCAGTCTGACCTACCCCCCTCACCCCCTGGGTGTAAACCTGAGTCTGGATGCAAATAGCCTCTATGTTTATAATCAGTCAAACCAAGATCCTGGATGTAAATCATGCCAATCTTTGAGGGTGTTCAGGATCTATATCTGGACCAAGAATTTTCAATTCAAGCATTCCGAGCTGTCAGTAAAATGCAGTACTAAAGGACCATGTGGGTAGTAGACGGTGGTACTGTCTCTTTAAAACTAGTCACGTGTAATCACTAGGGGCACTCTCACCTG
The DNA here is from genome assembly GCF_015237465.2 of Chelonia mydas. Lineage (NCBI taxonomy): Eukaryota > Metazoa > Chordata > Testudines > Cheloniidae > Chelonia > Chelonia mydas. Next base: position 158,404,754 of record NC_057850.1, read on the forward strand.
TTGCAGACACGCTTTGGTTCTGTGTGTGTAGAGTTTGCAGGAGCCATCTTGTCATAAAAAAGAGAGTGGTGGTTTAGGCTTTATATCCCTGTTCTTATTCTGGCTCTTGAAGTACAGAGGCTGTAGCATATTCACAAAGGAAATACTCTTGGATGCTTGACCATGCTAGAAAGAATGACAAGATGGTGCTATGTATTGCCCTTTGGCTATACAAATCAAATTGCTTGATGATAAACTTTAATACACCGTTTCTGTGGGTGAGTTTGGAAGAATCAGTTTGTTTGTTACCTGTCTACTCAAAACCCTGTCTCTGGTCTTTCTTTTTATTTTTCCTGCAGCATTTATGTACTTATTTGTTGAGCAGTACCTCCCACATACTACCTTCCACTGATAGCAACACATAAAGAGAACCAAAATTGCAGTCCAATTAACCTACTAGGACTATAATAATGTGACTCACTGATGCAAATTCCTGTTCACTGCACTGAAAACCTCTTGACGTTAATTGCTCTATATACTTTCTCTTGGAAAACAAGTTTTCATTAGTGTTGTGGTTAAAAATAAATTAGAAGATATTCCAGTAATAGAATTGAAAATTCTAGATTTTAAGAACTATCTTTTAAATATTTTTATATATATATACACACACATATATATGATATGGACTTATTCCTGTTTCATGGCTTGATTATATCTCTGGACACCTCTGTCTGGTGTAAGTAGTAATATTACCTACTGTTGTATCCCAAAGCAGCAGTTTACTTAATCATCTCTCTTTCTAGTAAGGATTTCCCCTAGCTTCTTGTTTCTTCAACAGCTGGTTCTCTGTGAATCCCTAGGGTTCATGAAATATGTTAGTTGACATAGTCTGTACACAGCATGATATGATATTATACACAATTGTAACAATTGCTGTAGAGCACAATTTTGGCAACATCAGTTAAGGGATTCCCTCTGAAACAATAGACATTTAAGTTCTAGTGGTATATCTGAGAAATTAACTCATTGTCCATGTGAGTGCCTGTCATCCATAACTAAGATGTAGATAGCTGTCTGTTACTGTAAATCAGATGTTTCTTTGGTACTTATATGCTATCAAGAGAGAAATCCATATTCTGTAGAGATTTATGATTAAGAAGAAATCATCTCTTGATGCCAGCTATTCTCTTGATCTTGCCAGCTATTCTCTTTAATAGCTTTTCTTTAATCTTTTATTTTTTGGTGAAGGTGGTTGAGAAAGTTGTGGCAAAAATAATTCTGCTTAATGGCCTGGAGTTCGGGCTAGTTCCATTGATTGGTGACCATCTCATTAGTATGCAGATGACATAGAGCTCTGACCTTTTTTGGCAAACCTGTTCCCTGAATGATGCTGTCTCTGTGCTTGCAAAGATATAGCTATGGATGACAAGTTGACTGATGCGCAATCCACATAAGTGAGAGTTGATGGTAGGTCAGACGACACATCTAGAGGATGTAGGTGGGATGCAGACTGTCCATTACTGAGTGTGTTTTTTCCACTTTTTGTCAAGGAGCTTCATAAGGTGAAGCGCTTCTAGATTCCTGGTTCAGGTAGCATTCGAACCAAGTAGCTCCTTTTGCAAAAAGAGATTAATCCAAACAAAATCAGAACCAAGATGGCAGGTCTTTCAATACATTTTAAAGAGAAGCTGCGAACTTCATTCAGTAAGGAAAACATTTCATTTTCTTAGTGCTTCTATTTTTACCATCTGTTTAAAAAAAAAGGTGAGGAGATTCAGATTAAACCCGGTTTGTGCCACTCCAATCCCATTTATGCAAAAATTACTAGCAATAAAAAAAAAACTTTGTAAAAGGGAGCTCTCAATATTTCTTGTTTGCTGCCCTCCATAAATTTAGATAGTCTCATTATAGACTATGGAAACACAATAAATAGTCTTAATTTACTCTGCATGACCTTTTCCTTTTTTACATGTTATTTCCCGTGGGATTATGTCCTGCAGCATAAAAAGGAAGGCATGCCTGTATGTGACGCAAGCTAATGATTCTTTCTTTTCAGGATTCCATGGAGTTCATAATGCATGTCAAGTAAAAATAGAAGGCCAGTTTGATGCCTTAAAATGCTGACAGAGAGGAGGGTCACCAGGAGGGGTTTCTGGAGAAATTCTGGCTGATTCTGAAATAGTGCAGCATGCAGTAACCCATATCCTGACTCTGGTTGGTCCAGAGATAGGGGCTCTCTTCTCATCCTATCTCTACTCCCTCAGAGGAGTGCAGCTGTGACAGCCACTCTAGTTTAGATCAGAGCTGGCTCTTCCCACAACAGCAGTGATTGGATGGGGACTCAGGTATTCAAAGAACATAGAAATCACTATACCAGACAACAGCAGTATTTCACTTGATCTAGCATCCTGTCTCTGACAATGTCCAGTACCAGTGGTTTCAGAGGAAGGAGCAAGAAACATAAACACAGTCAAATATGAAATTACCTGCCCGAAGGGGAAATATTTGTCTCTCTCCCACTCCAGTTAGAAGGCTGGCTTATGCCTTGAAGCATGTTAGTTTAACATCCTTCTGAATTTTTATTTTTAAATATCCTTCCTAATGTCACTCTGGACAGTCTGATGACCCATATGAATGTCCAAGTCTTTTTTAATCATGCTATGCATGTGACCTCAATGCTATAGTATAACACTGACTTCCCCAGGCTAACTGTGCATTGTATATTTGGGGGGAAAAAATCCTTTTAACAGCTTTAAGTTTGCTACCTTTCAATTTAATTTAATGTCCCCTTGTGAATTCCCCCCAACCTGCCCCCTGGACAGAGTATCCACAATCTGGTCCACAGGCTGTATTTTAGCTTGGTGGAAATATAATGGGTGAAATCCTGACCCCATAGAAGTCAAAGGCAAAAGTCTCATTGACTTCAGTGGGGCTAGGATATCATCCAATGCTTATAAGTGGACCTTACATACATAACACAAGTAGTTTCTTAATGCAGATTTATGCTAAACTCATCGCCATCCATCTGAACAGTCATCCCATATTTTAAACATCTATGCTTGCATATACTGTACTCCATGGAAAAAATGTGTTCCCCAATTTCACAAAGAGTACAGGAAATATATAAAATATTTATACATATTGTTGATTCCATGTTCAGAGAGACTAGACTGGGCTCCTTTATAATTGTTTCAGTGGGCTCCTATAAAGTTGGATTTGCTTTCAATAATCCTCATCATTCCATTCATTTTATATTATGCTGCACATTAAATATTCCATTTATCCTTTTCGGCTAATAAGAGTTGTTTTATTTCTGTTTTTATGTTATATTTTTTTATCATGTTTCCTTTTTTATTCCTTTTGAACAAACTATGGCAGAGTTTGCCATCTGTTATGATTTTGTGTTAGAATTTTTTTCCCTTTGCAACTTGCTAATCACTCTTATCTCCCAGTATGGAAATCTCATCATTTTATTTGTCTGCTTCAAGACTGGGAAAAACCCCCCTAAAAAGCTCAGTTTGCTTCTCCTCCTCCCTCCCCTCCCCCCAGTTACTGTGTGACCTTGGGCCTGTCACCCCATGCCTCAGTATAGAAACTTGTAAGGTGTGTATCACAGTAATAGCTACCTCTGAAACATTCTGTAAGGTTTAATAAGCTGATATTTATAAACAATGTGCTCAATAAGAGTCTATATAAAGCGCTTCCCCAGGAAAGGGTAAATGACTTCACTCAGGGCTTGTCTACACTTAAAATGCTATGGCAGCACAGCTAAAGATGGGGTTCTTCTGTCAGTGGAGGTGATCCACCTCCCTAGAAGGTGGTAGCTAGGTTGATGTAATAATTCTTCTATCTACCTAGCACTGTATACAGTGTCAGGAAACACTGTGGAGCAGCAGCAGAACTGGGACTGGAATGGTGTGCAGAAGTCCACAAGCCCTTAGGCAGGCTCTGGAAATTGTTTTTCCTCTCACTCCCATTCAGCAATGTCTGGGGTCCTCTGAAACCAGGAAAGAGGGGTTAAGATTTGGTCTAACAGGTTAAAACTTCATCCTATTCAAGTTTCTTTGAATTTTGATATTGGCTTAATATTACCAAAATCTGACCTTCAGTGATATTTAACCTCCTTCCCCCACCAGTTATTAAGACTGTCAATCATGTGTTCCGTAGCATTACACTTAATAATCCACATTCTCTGTGTCTGTTTCCCTTCGATTCCTATCCACTGCATTAAAATTAGGGCATCATGTAGGGAAGTGATCAGTCAGATAATTGTTTTTAATGTATGCTGAATTAAAAAATGAAGAGGAGCTATTATTAATTTTCTTTTAATTTTACTAGGGCACAATAACCATTTTTGTTGTGATAAGCATTTTATACAAATTTATAAAATTTATCATGATTCTGATGTTGTGTTTGATATAATTAATAAGTGTATTTCTCATAAAATGAATAATCCCCCCTCCCACAGAAAGAAGTTTCAAATAGCGTGCTCATTTTGTATGCTTTTTATGACTGCGACAAAAAAGCTGTGAATTAAACTTTTGCATACATCAAAAGCCAAATTCTCACCAACCTTCCTCTTGTTGAGTAGTGTCTTATTTCATGGGCAGTTCCACTGAAGTCAAAGGCTTGCATAAAGGCTGGAAGACTCCTATTGGCTTTGGATCAGTTCCTGAGACCCAGATCCTCAAAGATATTTAGGCACCAAACACATTGAAATCTGTGGGAGTTAGGCACAGAATCTTAGCCTAAGTGCTTGCCAGGGTGAGTAAGGGTTGTACACTTAAGCCCTAAATCAGTATGATTTTATATGGAAATTATAGTCAGTGGAGCTACTCCCGATTTACAAAAGGTGTAGCTCAGAACAGAATTTAGCCATCCAAAACCAGCTTGTAGGATAAATTTAGAACTATTCTCAGTTAATCAGGAACTTAAAGCTGAGTGACAATGAGAACGTCAAATTCATTTCGTTGCTGATATTGCTATAGACATTTGAGAACAATGTTGGGTTTTGTTGGTTTCTGATGCATATAATGTCTTCTATCTGAGCATGTCAGAAAACTCAGATATGAGTGAATTAACTCACAACATCCCTCTGAAGTAGGTGAGTATTTTTTATCATCCCCATTTTACAGATGGGGAAGCTGAGAGCAGAGAAAGCTTTGAATAAATTACCCAATGCCACAGTTAGTGGCAGAGCCAGGAATAGAATCCACAGTTCCTAATTCACAGTCCTGGACTTTAAGTGCTCAACACAGCATCTGGTATGTCATATTCCTCACACTGATTAACAGTGACAACACAAATAAGCATATCCAGCACAACAGTGAGTGAGTGCCTCTATGGTTACCATCTTCCTAATTCCTCCAAATATTGTGTGGAGACATTGGAGAGCATTCCCAGGTGTGCCCAGGAGAAATAGAGTAAAATATATTTGTTTTTTTAATTCTTGTAGTGAAAAAATCCCAGCTGCCAAAGCTTTTTGAACCTCAAAAAAAAAGTGAGTTTGGTTTTGAGCATTTAGAATTATGATTATATCAGCCCCCTATGTTATTTGAAGTTGATTGAAGAATGAGGTTAATAACATGAAAAGGAGCACTTGTGGCACCTTAGAGAGTAACAAATTTATCTGAGCATAAGCTTTCGTGAGCTACAGCTCACTTCATCGGATGCATTCAATGGAAAATACAGTGAGGAGATTTATATACATAGAGAACATGAAACAATGGGTGTTACCATACACACTGTAATGAGAGAGTGATCACTTAAGGTGAGCTATTACCAGCAGGAGAGCAGGGGAGAGGGGGAAACCTTTTGTAGTGATAATCAAGGTGGGCCATTTCCAGCAGTTGACAAGAACATCTGAGGAACAGTGGGGGGTGGGGGATAAACATGGGGAAATAGTGCCATTTCATGTGCCAGCAATGCACCTCTGCCATGTACATTGGCCAAACTGGACAATCTCTATGTAAAAGAATACATGGACACAAATCAGACATCAAGAATTATAACATTCAAAAACCAGTTGGAGAACACTTCAATCTCTCTGGTCACTCGATTACAGACCTAAAAGTGGCAATTCTTCAACAAAAAAACTTCAGAAACAGACTCCAACAAGAGATTGCTGAATTAGAATTAATTTTCAAACTGGATACAATTAATTTAGGCTTGAATAAAGACTGGGAGTGGATGGGTCATTACACAAAGTAAAACTATTTCCCCATGTTTATTCCACCCCCACCCCCGCTGTTCCTCAGACGTTCTTGTCAACTGCTGGAAATGGCCCACCTTGATTATCACTACAAAAGGTTTTTTCCCCCCGCTCTCCTGCTGGTAATAGCTCACCTTAAGTGATCCCTCTGGTTACAGTGTGTATGGTAACACCCATTGTTTCATGTTCTCTGTGTATACAAATCTCCCCACTGTATTTTCCACTGAATGCATCCGATGAAGTGAGCTGTAGCTCACGAAAGCTTATGCTCAAATAAATTGGTTAGTCTCTAAGGTGCCACAAGTACTCCTTTTCTTTTTGCGAATACAGACTAACACGGCTGCTACTCTGAAACCTGTTAATAACATGCAGGTCTATTACTTGTTATAGACACATATGTTATAAATGGTCCCTACTTTATATCAACCCTTTGATTGTGGGGAGCATTTTCTAAAGCCCTATTTCCTTCTTATATACAATATGTCAATGGAGGCAAAACCCTAATGAGTAAACTGCATTGTAGGTAAGAAGCTCTAGGTGGCATGAGTCATTTTATGGGTACATCCATCTGTTCTGTACATTAATTATAACTTCAGCCACAAACATAATTTACAGTCATATCACAAGAAAGTTAGCTGGAAGTGATTTATATCCATGTGTCCTGTATGTTCTTTATTCTGCACAGTATGCAGCTGTTACATTTGCTGAATGTTCCAAATTCAAATTGGGGGCAAAACAGTGAATTTCCTGAGGTTATTTATAGTAAACCAAGGATGGCATGTGTGGTTATACAAAGATAGAGAATCGGCACATTTTGAGAGCTGTTTGAAGGACAGGATTGAAGACAGAATGCATTAATGCTGATTTGAAATCAACCAAAAACTATGGGTATGCAGATTTACTTCACAAAGTATGTCACTGTGTTTTATATAAAAATGTTTTACAATCAGTATCTTTATAACATTTTCCATTTGCAATTTGTTTAATTATAATTTGCCTAATAGTGTGAACATTTAGACAGTAAGAGTAATGATGCTTTTAGTCAGAGGACCAAAAAACTTCTTACAAAATTGGACCTTTTTCACAATTTTCAGGGAACAAAGGCATAGAGAGGTTAAGTAATTTGTCTAATGTTACAAAGTGAGTCAGTGACAGAACTAGTGACACCCATGCCCCAACCTCATAACCACTAAACTATGATGCCTCCCTTTAAAAAATCCTCGACAATCCACATTGAGCCTATGTCTGTAGAATTCATTTTTTTATAATCAGACAATGTACATAACAAACCTTTAAGCTTCTAGGGCCAGATTTTTTTCAAAAGTGCTTAGCTTCCATGATTGGAAGTAGATTTTCAAGGGCTTGCACTGGAGTAAAATGATGCATAGGCCTGTTATGGCCCTCTGTACAGAGCTGATTTTCATCCTCATGGCATGAAATATTTGTTTTAAAATATGTTAATACTTTATGCAGTGTTGTTGTAGCTGTGTTGGTCCCAGGTTATTAGAGAGACAAGATGGGTGAGGTAATATTTTTATTGGACCAATTTCTGTTTGTGAGAGAGCTCTGTATAAGCTCGAAAGCTTGTTTCTCACACCAACAGAAGTTGGTCAAATAAAAGATACTACCTCACCCACCTTGCCTCCTTAAAATTCTTTAAAATAAGAGAAATTGCATCTCCAATATAATTTTTTTGCAGGAGATTGTAGCCCAGCAATCTCCTTCGTTTTGTTGCCCTTGGCCCCACCCGATTTTTGTATGTGGCTGTGCTCCTGATATTTATTCTTCTGTACCACTGTGTTGATGTGGAGGCTACAGACATCATTCCTAAAAGTTTGATGCTCAACATAATGGGTCAAATTCATCCCTAATGTTACTTTACCAAAGTCAGTGGGATTACACCAGAGATGAGTTTGGACCATCATATCTCACTTTGTTTTCCCCTCTTATTGTTCCAAGGTGATAACTTCCAATCCATTTTGCACCCTCATCTGATTATTGCTTTAGAGGCTGCAACTTTTGTGACTCGTTATTTACTCTGTTATATAACACATCACCAGTTAGATTCAAATGATCACTGCAAAGAATTTCAAGAATCTCTTTAAGCATTTGTTTGGTTATTACGTGACTTCTTTTCTTTTCTTAAGTTTACATACACATTGTCATCCAAGCATGCAATAAACACAACTCTTATTGTATAAAATTAACCTCTGTGTTGAGAAGACTTTTCTTCTTAGTTGACTCATTGTAGTTGGATAGGCTAAATTGTCTCGTAGATAAGCCCAAAAACATTGAAATAGATTTTTATACAAAATGAAAAATATACTTGTGACAGGTGTGGCAATTTTCTACAATATCCTTGTAAGACCTTGTTGAAATAAGTTTAAGTATTTGGGGGGTCCATTGTATTAAATGAATGTTTTATATACTATTGTGGGCTAGGATTGTATGGAACCTCTTAGGAGGGAGGATGTGACAGATGTGAGTCCTGAGGTTCAAAGAACTACATTGAACCATGTGCTGGTTCAAGTTCACAGGGGACCTCCTACCCACTCTCAGAGAGTCCAGTAGATGGGAAAATCTTGGAGCTAACTTCCTGGAGGGAAGCAAGCAAGGAAGAAGCTGACAGAGGCAGCAGCCCTGTCCCTTGGGGATCTAATGCACCACTGCAAAAGGAATTGTAGACAGATTGACAACCAGAACAGGAGGCGCTTCAGCTGTAGAAGAATAGACTCTGTCTGGAAACGCAGCTTCCAGTAGACTGGGCGCGCAAGCACCAGTATGAGAGAGAACATGCGGAGTGCCAACACCAGTATGAGAGAGAAAAGAAAGAGAACCAGCACCAGTGTCAGCATGAGGAGAGATGGCACCAGCAGAGCTGTAGTCTGGTAGGTGAAGCCTGAACCACTGTACCTGTCCCAGTGAGTGGCCTAGACAGCAAATTATTTCCTTGCCTTTCGGAGGTTGTTGATATGGATGTATTTCTAAATGCTTTTGAAACGGGGTGTGAATTGGACAAGGTGGGACAGGAGGACATGGTTAGGTGTTTGGCTCCATTAAGGGCTAAAAGCCTTAGATATTTTCACCTTTATGGACAGAGAACTATAAAGATTATGGGCAATGTAAACAAGCTTTGTTGCAAAAGTTTAAATTGACCCCGATGTGCACAGGAGAAGGTTTTGGGAGTTCAGAGAAAAAAGAGACATGACCTACCTATGCTGAGGTTTCAACTAAGTTAAGGGGTTAAATAAGAAAGTGGGATTGGGCATCAATACTCCTTCCCCTCCCTCCAGAGAAGCTGAGGTTAGGTCACCAGGGTCCCTAGGCCCTGTTCTCAGGGGAGGTGGAGCAGAGAAAGGAATCTGGCTAAGGGGGAGTTTTGAAGAATCGCTCTTGCCCGATCCGTTTACTGTTAAAGCAGTGCACGGCTGAGACCTGTTTCACAGTGAGGGAGCCCTAACGTATTTCTGCCTTTGGTCCAAGGAATTGCTTCTCGTTATACTTCTTGGGGGCAGGGGAAACCTCAACCCATCATTGGGCAGCCGATCCCTTTAGGGACAAAGGAACACTGCACACACTCCCTAAAAACTGAACGGGAGGTGAGAGTGGGAGCACCAGATGGTTAAAGAATTATATACATTACAATTGATTTTCAGAGATTGCAGGTCGGGTTGATAGCAGCGATGTATATTTTCTAGCTTGTAAAAAAAAATGGTTGGTGGTCATTCAGTCCCTTTGTTCAAAGCTTCCTTGTTAGAAATCCAGTCAAGAGATGTGAAGCAGGAAATGAAGATAAAACAATGATGTCAAAGCTTCCAGGTATAGACCTTCAGGCAGAGTGTATGGAAAGTTACTGGCCCAAGATGTCTTTAGCTCATGTCCTTACCACATGTTCTTACACGCTTTGCCAACTCACAAGAGCATCCACTGGAAAGGCTTACTGGGTGGGGTGACAGGTTTCAGAGTAGCAGCCGTGTTAGTTTGTATCCACAAAAAGAACAGGAGGACTTGTGGCACCTTAGAGACTAACCAATTTATTTGAGCATAAGCTTTTGTGAGCTACAGCTCACTTCATCGGATGCATAGAATGGAACATATAGTAAGATATATACACACACACACACATATATATACACACACACACATAAACATACACACAGATAAATTGGAAGTTACCATACAAACTGTGATGAGTTTCTCCAATAGCCCATTTCTGTAAGAGTGGAGTGACCTTAATGGGCCATTAACACATAGCTCTCTGGCCCAGATGCAAATAATTTCCATTAATCCTAATCTCATATATTGTACCTAGGACTCGGTTCTAAAATTCAAATTGAAACAGTCTCAGGCTGCAGTAATCTCAGAAATGTCAGTTTATGTCATCACAGTTTTTCCGTGATTCAAGAGGGAAGGGAATCAGTTTAAAGGTGGCCAGTGTAAACTGAGATAGTTTTGAAAGGATAGCAGTATTAGGAGAGTGAGTCCAATTTAAAAAAAAAAAACCTAGGTTCTAAACTTAGGTTCCTAAATCCTTATTTAGGCACCCGAGTAGGTGGCTGTATTTCAAAATTGCCGAGCAGCCAGCAATTCTTTCTTTTGACTTGAGTGGGAACTGCTGGGTGCTCATTGCCATTGAAAATTAACCCAGTTAGGGTCTAATCTTGGCATTAGGCTGCATTTACACTAAGGCTTTTTAGAAATTATCCCATTTTGGTTCTGCTCCATGAGACATATTAGGGACATGGTGGTAAAAAAAACCCAAAACACCGGTATTTGGTGTATGTTCGCTGTCCCACAGTTGCTAGCATAGGTGACACATAGGGGGGTATGCCCCCTCCCCCGATTTCTGCTTGGCCTGCCAAGGGAGAGGGAGAGGGGTTTTGTCCTTCTCCCACTGCGCCTGCCCCGTGGCATGCTTGGCCCTTGTCCCTGGCAGCCAGGCCGGGGTGGGGAATGGAAGGGATGGGACTAGCCACTTCTCATGCAGGCCACTCCGGGTCACTGCTCTTTGCAGCAGGCAGCTGCCTGAAGAAGCCTGGCTGGGGAGGTGGTGGTGGTGGTGGGCTGACCCCCGCCTGGCCCAGCTGCTGGGGACAGAGGTCCCCTCTGCACCCAACACATTTCCGGTCACTCGGCACCTGTCCCTGGCAGCTGAGCCCCCATACTAGACCAACAGTGAACAAATTTCTTACAAATCCACAATGCAGACCAGGTCTTGTTTGACACACAGTATACAAACATCATTTTAAATCACACAAAACAAGCAGATGTTGCACAACACCACACAGCAAGTCAGTGGCCTAGTAAGGAACAGAATCTAGTTTTGCCATTCTACTCCATGAACCCAACAATTTGAATTCATAGATTATGGGTCCTATAAAAAAAGCCAAAGGACAGACAAATCACATTTACCACATTATGGCTTTCTATTGCACAAGGTACAATGTGCATTATGTGTAAGTTTCTCTTTCCTTTGACATCCTAGACACTAGTTACTAGAGAGCAGATGAAAGATCCAAACCTAGCTAGACCCTTGGCATGAGCTCATATGAAAGAGCAAAGGGTACTGATAGACAAAGTCAATCCAAAATGATGACATTTCTGTAGGTTTTTCCTGAAAATGTAAAGACATTTAACCAAACTAGAAGGGGGGCCAATTATACAAAAAGTGTTGCTGAAATATATTCTCAAATAAAAGTAGCAAAATAAATCCTCTGGTATTTGTGGTATCATTATTTACTGTTCAGGAGGATTCATACTTCTGCAAATGTTCAAAAATCTCACAAATGTAATGAGGTTTTGTGCAAATGAATATTTGATTGAAAAAAATCATGTTGGGTGTGCATTATTTGCTGGTCATTATTTCTCATTCCTCACTATCCTTTTTCAAAAGGTTTCAGTCACTCATTCAGGGAGCAGAACCAAGGCCACATGACCCATTGCACACCATAAAAGGCAGTCAATAGCAAACAGTCCAAGTGCACATTTTATGAACAAACCACAAGCAGAAATGCATTGGTAATAAATATTTGGAAAATGTTCATACAACAAATATATTCACAAAAATGTGAAGGAAGAAAAAAGGGGCTAAATTTACACTGCATCTTATTCACAAAGAATAATTTGACTGGCTCTGACCTACACACTGATTTATGGAAGATTTTTGAAGAGATTTGCAATATAAGAGAAAAGAAAAAATCTCTCAGGCAACCGGATTTCCTGCAGACAAAAGGAAAACTAGGATTTCAGGTTAAGTGTTGTACTAATGGCCAGGCTGGCCACAATGCTGTAATTACAGTAATCAAACACTATTTATTTATACCATGTCTCTTTTGCACTAGTCTCATGCATTCTCAATATTTACAATTCAATCTGCAGTTTATAGCCTCACATTGGCAGTGGCTTCTTTGAATATTTAATAAACTACTGCACTTAGCAACTTATATTTATACATCAAACGGGAATAATGCAACAGAATTGCTGGCAATTACACCACCTCCTGTGATACTTCTTTATTCCAGAACAAACCTGACTGTTATTAGTGTAATCAGTTTTATAATTGTATGCAACATTTGAGAACATGCAGAATGTTTTTCCTTAGTATTATGATTAGCAATGGAGTCAAGGCTGGATACACCACTCCATTACACCAGTTTCCCTGGAGTTACAGTGTAAAGCTGGTGTAACGTGGTGGAGAATCAGGCCATCTGATTTGGCTCATGATTATATTTTTGTTCTTAAGCTGCTATTTGTGATGATTTTATTAAGGAAGCATAGGTGCCGACTCCGTGGGTGCTCTGGCGCTGGAACACCCATGGGGAAAAATTGTTTTACAGTGGCAAGCACTGGGAGGGAGGGGAGAGGAGGGGGAATGTGGCGCGCTCTGGGAGGAGGCAGGGCTGGGGCAGGGATTTGGGGAAGGAGTCCAATAGGGGCAGGGAGGAGGTGGAGTTGGGGCGGGAGCTTTGGGGAAGGGTTTGGATGGGGGTGGGGCAGGGGTGGGAGGGAGCAGGCAGGGACGGAGTCAGGGTGGGGCCGGGGGCAAGCACCCACCGGCGCCAGGAAAAGTTGGCGCCTATGTGACCAAGTCTTCCAGTTTAAAAGTGCCTTTAAAACAATTGTGAGGTTTTTGGATTCAGCCAGGCCAAAAAGGGATTTGGTCACCGTTTGCCTTGTATCTGAAGGTGTGTTATGCTTGTGCAGCTTTGATGCAGAGCTCTGACCCCAACAGCCTGCCAGCAGTTGACAAGCCTCACTCTGGCTTTGCCCAATCTGGTTACTCCTTGCAGGCTTCCAGTCCTGAATTTGCATCAAAATCGTACGGCTGCAGGGACCAGTCCCTCTCACTGGACCTTCATAGAGAAAGTGTTAGGTTTACTGCCTAAAACACTCCAACCAGTTAGCTTTCTAGAAGCACACACGTTACTCAGTTTACAAAGCACTGATGATTTATAATGAAAGCAACAAAATTTTATTAACAAAAGAGCATGGCTTAAGTGATACCAAGTGAAAGAGGTAAAAGTAGATATGGTTTCAAGCAAATAAATGTGAAAACAAGCATCTACAAGTCTAAAACTTAATCTAGCAAGATACAGTCTTTGTTCAAGGTGGTTTCTCTCACCTCCGGTCTCCTTTCTAGCTTTTTATTGGTCAGCCTGGCTAGGACCCCCTCCGAGAGAACAAATCGCTTAGTTTCTTTGTCTCCTAGGATGAAGGATAAAGATGGAGACTTTCTCTGTTCCTTATATCTGCAAAAGGATGTCTTTGCCTTGGGAAAAATAAGTGACAACCTTTCAATCTTATTTGTTCTTTTGCTTTTTAAAGCTATTTTTGCAAGTAAAATGGCAGAAACTTACTTAAAAAATAAAAGCAAACAGTTGAGATGAGCGTTGATATTTCTAAATCCCCCAAATAATATCATTTTCTGAAGCGGCGGATTTCTTAGGCTCCTAAAATCAGTTTTACTTCTGAATAGAAAGCACCATATAAATTAATAATATTGTTTAGCAGAGCGAGTTTTAAAATGGAAACATTTATTTGTGAATATTTTTATGAAAAATTCATCCCTTTTTCTGTTGAAAAATTTTGACATTTGGAATTTCCCCTCCAGCTCTATTGCTAATACTATAAAGAGCAAGAAAGAAATGTTGCCGATTGTTACAAAGTCTCTTTCTATTACTGATCTCGCTCTCCAAGAGTGATGACTTTTCGCATTGGAAATGATCCTTCAGTAAGTTATTAGGAAAGTTTAAAGGGATTTCTGGACTCTCCATAGATTTTCATAAGACATTAGTACTTTCTAAAAGAATCATGAGCACAAAGAGGACCAGGAAGACTTGTAAACGAACGAATAACTCTGTTTGTGAAGGGCAAAAAGAAAAACACAAAACAATTCAGGGATTTCTTTTCATCTTTATGAACCAAGAAAGGCCTATAAATCCATTAATGCACAAGTTGAACAGTCTCTGTTGGCTAGAACACTATTATAAGGTAATTTAGCAGGACAGAACTCTTTCTTTAACAGCTATAAAAACGTTTTCAGTTTTTTTCTTCAATCCAAAGGACAGATGTTTTGAGACATGAACAGAACGTTGAGTTTCATTAGAGACTTACACAATAATGAGGCTGTTTCAATAAAGTAACTCTTAGTCAAATTGACCATGCATCTCCTGTTTCAGCAATGAGGCATTTGGGGGTTATGGCACTGTTTGTTTCTAAAAAATCGTTAAAAGGACATTTTTTCCACTTTGTCGGGAGAAAAAAATCTCCTTCTCATGGTTCATTTTCTGTCAGCTTCTGGCTCTCTTCCTTGGTCAGAAGGGATTTGTTGGGAACTCAGTGGAAGCAGTTTCTTTGAACCCTAAAACTATGTGAATGTCAGCAAGGGTTTGCAAGAGGGATGTACAAACTTCTGTTGAGTTTTAGCATGCATGATTTTTCAAGGCACCACAAAAATCAGATTTGTCTAGATTTGGATTACTGATCTGGCCTGTCAGATATCTAGAGCTCAGTAATGAGATTTGGACAACTTTCCAAACATTAGAAGCATTCAGAGCCAGGGTTCCAGTTCAGGCCTTTCTCTTGTTTTGCGTTTGAATGAACTCAGAAGCTTAGAATTTGACTTGGTTCCAGTTTAGCACCATAAATCACCCCAGGCTCACCCAAACGCTGGCACACGTTTGGTTGATTTTCAGCCCACATTCGAGAACATCAGCAAATGTTTTAGGAAACCTGGTCTGAGTTTCAGAATTGCAACACAGTTTTTCTTGAAGATAATATTTGTGTAACAATATTTGTCGCTTTAGCCATTTGCGAAAGGTGCAGGACAAATTACAGGCACAGGCATTGTGTGTATTTTACGGAAGGTTAAAATGTTATGCACTTGGAATTATGTGTACAATAGTCCTTGGACAGCTATTCCCCCTCTCTCCCAATTTTAAACCCACCCAAATAATTTGTTGCATTTTGGAAATTCTAGCTTTACATCTTCATTTGTCAGAGAAAGCACCCAGGGTTAAATTCAGTGGTTATATGTCCGTCAATGTGAAATGCTTGATACAGGGGTGACTGGGTGAAAAGTAATGGCTTATGATAGATTATAGGCAGTCAGACCAGATGATCCAATGGTCCCTTCTAGCCTTAAACTCTATGAATCTATTAATCAGATCCTTGCAGATGAATTTAAAGACTTCTTGATACTCAGTGAGATATCTTTAGATGTAACCTCACCCACTCACCCATGTGTAAAGAAGTGTAAACTGGAGTAACCTTCACACTGGGAAACCAGAAGACTATGATTTGCACCTTTTTACATCCTCCTTTTAGCTTCTTTTATTGCTATACTCTTCTTGTCTGCCTTGGTTTAGGAATGAAACCAGCTTTGGCTCCCTTTCACTAGGACTGATTGAGCCAACTTCAGAATTGGTATGTAAGTTACATACTGATAAACTGATGAAAGTTTAAATAAGTGAATAAGTCTAAGGAAGCCCTTGGGACTTAGTGTAGAGGGAATTTAAATTAGTGTAATACTGTATACACATTCATGAGTTGGAAGAATGTACAAAGTTACACTAATTTAGGCTCCTTCTAGATTTCTTTAGACTCATTTCTTAATTTGGTCCCCAGTGGGCAAAGTTAATTTAAGAAACAAAAAAGCTCTCCAGGTTCCTGAATAGAAGGAGAACACAATTAACCTCCCTTACTAAATGAGCCTGCTTCTTCTTTTGAGAGTGCATTCCACTCTTACATTGAACCAAGTATGGGGTGACACATTGTGAGGTGCTGTCCACATAAAACTAGTATACAAAACTAGTTCACATAAAACTAGTATACAAAAAACAGCATTAACAATTCTATTGGAAAAAGCCCACCATAACGTATAGTGACAACTATTGTAGAGCTGACATTTTTTATATATACCATATATATAACCATGCAGTTACCACAGTCATTTCCTATCCTGATGAGTGAAAAAGTAGGAATCTGAAATCCTGCTTTAACATAACTAATGGCAAATATTGACTTTATAATGTAGGTTCTGTGATGGGGCAGAGCCCCACCCCCTGAGAAAAGGGCTGAACCAGGCCAGAGAGGCTGCGCGAACCAGCAGCCAGTCAGTGAAGGCCTGGGGAGAGCCAATCAGGGCGGGGGAAGGGGCAGCCAATCAGGACCGGCAAGGTCCTATATAAAGGCTGCCCAGCTAGGGAGCATGGCAGTCTCTCCCTGACTGGCAAGGGAGAAAGAATGACTCCTGAGCGGAAAGGTAGCACCTTGGACAGAGTAGTGCCAGGGAAGGGCAGAAGGAGCTGGGGAGCTCCGGCCAAGAAAAACCCCAGGCTGCAGGCCTTGCTACAAAGGGCTGAGCAGGTGCATAGGGCCGAAGGGGAAGCGGGCCAGGGACAATAGTTTGACAAGGGAAGAGAAGGATGGTAGAGAGGGTGCCGCTAGAGGGTCCCTGGGTCAGGACCCACAGTAGTGGGTGGGCCTGGGTCCCCCCCCGTCCCCCTTGTACTACACCTGGCTGAGGAGAAGTGTGGCCAGATACAGGCCGTGGCTGGCCCCTGCGATAAAGGGGCTAGACTTTGAGGCTACAGTCGGCCACTAGAGCTGGTGTAGATCGAAGACCGCTGGTAACACCAAATGCCTGGAAGGGGTGGGACTGGAGCAGTGGGCACTACCAAGCAGGGAGCAATGCAGGTCCCCAAAGCAGCAGAGCAGACGAAGGGAAAGGCACCATGCGCAAAAGGTGCTCCATGACTGCACAGAGCTAATTCCCGGAGCAACTAGCGGGAGGCGCCAGCGGTGGTGAGTCTTGACCCCATCACAGTTCCTGGACCTGATATTGCAATGTTGTATATTTAAATTTTTTTAAAAGCTCCCTTCTTGGGATCTGGCTGGCTCAGTGGATTGGAAATGGGGTTATAGTTTTTCAACTTATGGCCCTGGTCTACACTACGAGTTTAGGTCGAATTTAGTAACGTTAGATTGATTTAACCCTGCACCCGTCCACACGACAAAGCCATTTTTGTCGACTTAAAGGGCTCTTAAAATCTATTTCTGTACTCTTCTTCGACGAGGGGATTAGCGCTGAAATCGACATCGCCTGGTCGAATTTGGGGTAGTGTGGACGCAATTCAATGGTATTGGCTTCTTGGAGCTATCCCAGAGTGCTCCATTGTGACCACTCTGGACAGCACTTTCAACTCAGGTGTACTAGCCAGGTACACAGGAAAATCCCCGGGACCTTTTGAATTTCATTTCCTGTTTGGCCAGCGTGGCGAGCTGATCAGCAGAGGTGACCATGCAGTCCCAGAATCGCAAAAGAGCTCCAGCATGGACCAAATGGGAGGTACTGGATCTGATCGCTGTATGGGGAGATGAATCTGCGCTATCAGAACTCCGTTTCAAAAGACAATGCCAAAATATTTGCAAAAATCTCCAAAGGCATGATGGACAGAGGCTGCAACAGGGACCCGCAGCAGTGCCGCGTGAAAATTAAGGAGCTCAGGCCAGCCTACCAAAAAACCAAAGAGGCAAACGGCCGCTCTGGGTCAGAGCCCCGCACATGCCACTTCTATGATGAGCTGCACGCAATTCTAGGGGGGCCCCTACCACTACCCCACCCCTGTCCATGGACACCTTCAAGGAGGGAGTCTCATGCAACAGGAATGAGGATTTTGGGGATGAGGAAGAGGAGAAGGAGGAGAGAGCACACCAGGCAAGCGGAAAAACCGTTCTCCCTGACAGCCAGGAACTGTTTATCACCCTGGAGCCAATACCGTCCTAACCCTCCTAAGGCGGGCTCCCAGACCATGAAGCCAGAGAAGGCACCTCTGGTGAGTGTACCTTTGTAAATATAATACATGGTTTAAAAGCAAGCGTGTTTAATGATTAATTTGCCCTGAAGACTTGGGATGCATTCATGGCCAGTACGGCTACTGGAAAAGTCTGTTAACATGTCTGGAGATGGAGCGGAAATCCTCCAGGGACATCTCCATGGAGTTCTCCTGGAGGTACTCCCAAAGCCTTTGCAAAATGTTTCTTGGGAGTGGGGGAGGCAGCCTTATTCCGTCCTCCATAGTAGGATGCTTTACCACATCAGGCCAGTAGCACATAGACTGGAATCACTGCATAACGTTGCATGGCAGCGTATAGTCCCGGTGTTTGCTGGCATTCAAGCAACATCCATTCTTTATCTCTCTATGTTATCCTCAGGAGACTGATCATCCCAGAGAATTGGGTGAGTGGTGGATTAGCTGGGTTTGTGCTGCACGTTAACCGAAAACCGCAGCCCCTCCTTTTAAATGGCCAATCCAATGGGTGCTTGGTATGGGAAAGGAGGGTGCTGCTGTTTGAAACCATTTCCACATGTTATGAAGGTTGAAGCTGAAAAACTGTGGCTTACCATGGCTACCTGCAAGCCGAATTCTGTTGCCTGGCCCTGCGTATGTGATCTCTCACACCAAACCGGCAGGCCCTCAATATAAGAGGCAAAATGTGACCTTGTACCAAAAGCACATATGCTATGTAATGTTAACAGCTTGGTTCACTGTGAAACCCATTTGTCTCTGAAATGTCTTTTTAAATACTACTCTCCCTTTTTTCCTCCCGCAGCTGCAAATGTTTCAATGCTCCCCCTATCATCTCCATCCCACAGGCTAGCGCAGATAAGAAAGAAAAAAAAAAACGCACACACAATGAAATGTTCTCTGAGCTCATGCAGTCCTCCCGCACTGAAAGAGCTCAGCAGAATGTGTGGAGGCAAACAATGTCAGAGTCCACAAAAGCAGAAAATGAACATGAGGACAGGTGGGACGAGCGAGATGAGAGGCGGTGGGAGCAAGATGAGAGGTGGTGGCAGCACACTGAGAGGAGGCAGGATTCAATGCTGAGGCTACTGGGGTATCAAACTGACATGCTCCGGCATCTAGTAGAGCTGCAGGAAAGGCAGCAGGAACACAGACCGCTGCTGCAGCCCCTGTGTAACTACCTGCCCTTTTTTCCATAACCTCCTCACCCACACGCCCAAGAATGCGGCAGTGGGGGGGAGGGGCCCTCCGGGTACCCAACCACTCCACCCCAGAGGACTGACCAAACAACAGAAGGCTGGCATTCAATAAGTTTTGAAGTGCAGTGTGGACCTGTCCTTCCTTCCTACCCTAATCCACCACCCCATTTGGTACTTCCCTCTTCCCCCACCCTTCCCGGGCTACCTTGGCAGTTATCCCCCAACTAATAAAAAAATGCATGATTTTGAAACAATGACTTTATTGCCTCTGCAAGCGGTGATCGAAGGTGGGAGGGCGATTGGCTTACAGGGAAGCAGAGTGAACCAAGGGGGTGGGTTTTCATCAAGGAGAAACAAACAGAACTGTCACACCGTAGCCTGCCCAGTCATGAAACTGTTTTTCAAAACTTCTCTGATGCGCAGCACAACTTCCTCTGCTCTTCTAATCGCCCTGGTGTCTGGCTGCACGTAATCAGTGGCCAGGCGATTTGCCTCAACCTCCCACCCTGCCATAAACATCTCCCCATTACTCTCACAGATATTGTGGAGCACACAGCAAGCAGCAATAACAATGGGAACATTGGTGTCGCTGAGGTCTAACCAAGTCAGTAAACTGCCAGCGCACTTTTAAACATCCAAATGCACATTCCCGAGGAAGAACACACGTACCCGGGAGCCCATGACAGATAACATGGAGAAATTCGGTATTGAGACAATAGCAGCAGAGCAGAGTTGCAGCAGAAGCGGTGGATGACGACGGTTAGCAGTCCTACTGCACTGTCTGCTGCCAGCAGCACCCAGGACACAACAGTGGCGGTGTCGGTGAGCTGAGCTGAGCAGGCTGTACACTTGCTGTGGTATGGCATCTGCGCCGAAAAAAGGCGCGAAACGATCGTCTGCCGTTACTTTCACAGTGGGAGGGGTGACTGACAAGATGTACCCAAAACCACCCGCAACAATGTTTTTGCCCCATCAGGCATTGGGAGCTTAACCCAGAATTCCAATGGGTGGCAGAGACTGCGGGAACTGTGGGATAGCTACCCACAGTGCACTACTCCATAAGTCAATGCTAGCCATGGTAGTGAGGACACACTCCACCGACTTAATGTGGACATACACAATCGACTGTATAAAATCAATTTATAAAAATCAACTTCTGTAATATTGACCTAATTTCGTAATGTAGACATACCCTTGGTTACTATCATAAATATAAAGGGAAGGGTAACCACCTTTCTGTATACAAAATACTTTCAAAGCTGGTGGGGGAGGGACAAAGGGTCTGTCTGTCTGTGTGATGCTTTTGCCGGGACTAGGTCAGGAATAGTCTTCAGAACTTCTGTTAAGTTAGTAAGAATTCTAGCTAGAAATTCCTTTTGTTAACTGGCTGGTAAAATAGGTTGTGCTGAACGGAATGTATATTCCTGTTTTTGTGTCTTTTTGTAACTTAAGGGTTAGCCTAGAGGGATTCTCTATGTTTTGAATCTGATCACCCTGTAAGGTATTTACCATCCTGATTTTACAGAGATGATTCTTTTACTTTTTCTTTAATTTAAATTCTTATTTTAAGAACCTGATTGCTTTTTCATTGTTCTTAAGATCCAAGGGTTTGGGGGTGTGTTCACCTCTACAAATTGGTGAGAATTTTTATCAAGCCTTCACCAGGAAAGGGGGTGTAGGACTTGGGGGGATATTTTTAGGGGAAGACGTCTCCAAGTGGCTCTTTCCCTGTTCTTTGTTTAACATGCTTGGTGGTGGCAGCATAGGGTTCAAGGACAAGGCAAAATGTTTGTACCTTGAGGAAGTTGTTAGCCTGAGCTTGTAAAAATAAGCTTAGGGGGTCTTTCATGCAGGTCGCCAGATCTGTACCCTAGAGTTCAGAGTGGGGAAGGAACCTTGACAGTTACTATTTTCAACCTGGCTCAGAATGTTGGTGGTTGAAAATTATTAGCATCTGATGATGGTTTGGTGATTTATGAGAAATGAGTTTTAGTCCAGATCAAAGCTGGGAAAAATTATTTTTGACAAATTTTGCAAATTCTAAATTGCTTTTAGATTCAAGGCTATTTTGTTTGTGGCTCTAGAATGTCCTTGTGAAAGAGTTTTTGTTCACATGACTTCTGGGGAATAGTTGTTTTTCATGTTAATACATTTGTGTACACGAAAACCAGGGTACCTAAGTGTGAGTAAGGTAGTTTATAATTTGTGTACAAATACCCTCTCTTTTATATAAGGCTTCAGTCATCCAATCAAGGAGCAGAAACAGTACCTTGTGATTCAACTGACTTGTAACACACCATGTGCAGCAAAAAGTAAATAGTCACAGATGCAGTTGAAACAAACACTTTGCAACAACTTCTAGGCTGAAAGGTGTTGCATAAAAGCATTTGTTGAACGCTTATGAACAACCAATAAATGCTTGAATATTTTGATTAGAAAGAAACCTGTTTGGTGAACAGGTTCTGAAAAAAATTGTAACTTTCTTTTGAAATGTTGTAACTATATGCTCTGCAGCAGACCTACCAACTATTAGCAGGATTAATTTTAGTATGGTAAATTTAAGAGGCTCTTGATTAAATTAGCTTGCTTTGCCAACAAATTTGCTTTTAAACCAGACATTTTTACATATCCCACAAGAACCTATAAGAAGCACAAGCCAACAGGACTGGCATGTCAACTTTATTAGAGGTTCTAGCTAAAATCTACTTTTGATTATATTTAGACTCCTGGGTCAAAATTTTCAAAACAAGGCCTCTAAATTTAGGCTTCTAAATCCATATATAGGTATCTATATAAGTGACCTAAATTTGGAAAGTGCTTGCTACCTAGAAGCTCCCATTGTACAAATGCAGCAGCAGTTTGTAATTAGTAGGGTTTCCTGCCTGTCACTTCATGTTTCAATGTATTTCCTCATGAGGCACTGGAACAACCCTACTGCTAGATTGTTTTTTAACTGCTTGTCAGTGTTTGTATTAGCACAATTGATATATAGTGCAATTACTATTAAAAATCATATTTTAGGGGTGTCGTCATTGCATGACACTATTGTTACAGCAATGTACATGAGTGGCTCTTTTTTGATAATAGTTGTTATGTTGAAAATATATTTCTCCTCCACCTACATTCTGTTTTCCTCAGTATTTATATTCCTAACTGTATTTATGGAAAGAAGATTGTAATACATATACATCAGCTGAATAGGTGAAAGGATATTCTAAAGGACTGAGATTCAGGAGACCAGATCTGCTCTGCCACAGATTTCCTGTGTGATCATAGAATATCAGGGTTGGAAGGGACCTCAGGAGATCATCTAGTCCAACCCCTGCTCAAAGCAGGAGCAATCCCAAAATTTTGGCCCAGATCCCTAAATGGCCCCCTCAAGGATTGAACTCACAATGCTGGGTTTAGCAGGCCAATGCTCAAACCACTGAGCTATCCCTTCCCCCCAAGGGTGATGTTGGGCAAGTCCTGAGGTTTACCTTGTGCCTCAGTTCATCTATAAAAATGAAGATATTTCCCTATCTCCTAGCAATGTTGGGCAGATAAACTCCACTAATGATTGTGAGGTGCTCAGATGCTAGGCGATGAAGGAAATTTAGATGGATATTATCTTCCCATGTCTAAAGTTGTGCTTCAAATAGGACTTGGTTTTAGAAATTTATTTTCTTTGTTCATTTTTAGCTTAATGAACAAGTGGATGGTGTTTGTCTGAATTCAAATTAATATAATGTTAAGTTGTCAAAACACACTGAAGGCATTTAGCAATACATCCTTTCATTTGAAAATATAAACACTCCCACTTGAAAGCTGCTTTGAAAGCTGATGAGATTGTGCATCAGAACAGGGGTGGAAATATCATTTATTGTATGATAGGTCTACAGAGGTTTATTGTACTAACTGGAATCATTATTCTGATGGCTAAACTTAAATTGTGTAATAGTCTACCCTTTGTCTACCCTGAATAAGATTTCTTTGATGGCTGTGTTGGAGTGGCCCCTTGATCTGGACGCAAAGCTAGAGGGGAACTTGGACTGTAATTAAGGGAGAACTTTAAACATTTTTAAGATTCAGTTCAGTCTGGATAAGTATCCAAGAATGTGTAATGTGAAGGATACCTGAACCTTGGAACAGAAATCGTGCTACAAATCTCACAATAGCAAAGTTTTTGGTTTTGTTTGTTTGCTGTAAGAAATGTTAATGCTAAATCAACAATCATTTCTCCACAACAGGTTCCCTCTCCACAGGTAGGAACCCCTAGAACTCTTTATAATTTATGTTGCCCTCTTTTGGATTATTTCCGACTCACTGATGCCCAAAATTCAATGTAACACAAATAGCCTTATCCCAGCCTTCCTGTTTATGCTCACAATTTGCTTCTGTGAGAGATCCACAATTATTTGTGGGTGAAATTCCACTATCTTGTGAAGTTAGTGCTCATGAAAGCTGCCAGATCTGAATTCCTGTGAGCTGAAGACTGCTCAATCTGTGGAGCAAGTACAGCACAGAGAGGTGCAATGCGTGTTTCCATTTGCAATGCTACATTTTTGTCCACTGGACTGATGCTATATGACTTGCACATTGGCCTTTGAACAGCATCAGGAGGTAATGACTTTTAATGGGTGCAGACCTGGGACTTGGTACAGCCCTATAACCAGTGGTGAGCTGGAGCCGGTTCGCGTGAACCGGTTGTTAAATTTAGAAGCCAGTTTAGAACCAGTTGTTAAAGGGTTGGGCAAACTCTGGCCCGCAGAACCATCCTGTCTGAGCTCCCGGCTGGGGAGGCTCCCCTTGAGAATCCCTTTTTACTCACCCTGTGGCGTTCTGGGTCTTCGGTGGCAGGTCCTTCACTCGCTCCGGGTCTTCGGCAGCGAGTCCCTCAGTGCCGCCGAAGACCAGGAGTGAGTGAAGGAACCGGTTCTTCAGATTTTGGCAGCTCATCACTGCCTATAACCTGACTTAACTCAGGGCCAAGGTAGTGTGGATTTGGAAAACCTAGCAGGAGGTTCTCACAACCTCTGCTCTGTGGGGACCATGACCAGAGTACACAAGGGATGCACTAATTCAGTGCATTCCCTGGGCATCTTCTAGCAATCAGGCTCCTCTGGAGCCCTAGTTGTAATTTAAAACTACCCTGCCCTGACAGAACTCTGGGTAGTGTAGTGGCACAAACACACCCTGCCTTCCCTTGAGGGAAATCTTCTTTGCAGTGCAAACAATTGAACCATCTGAGTATATTGTAGACATCCATTGTACAGCCTTGATTAATACCTCAACCTTTTTTTAATCTTAGTAGTGTATACAAAGAGAGACAGAAGCTTTGTGTAAAAGCCATTGTTTTTCCAAATACAATATGTTAACATATGGCCAGATTATAACATTTAGGTTTGTGAGTCCTGTTGATGTTGTATTGAGAAATCTAATGTATTTTAATTCTCATTTCACTGGTTTCTGAAGGGAATATATAATGTAACCCTGAATATTACCGTAAAAATGCATGATTAAACTCATAACAAAGCTTCAGTTGTGATCTTCATAAATGGAGTCAACAGAAGAAGAAATAATAGTAAATAAATAAAATGGAATGATAAAGCTCTGTATGCCATAAAATGCATACAATAGAAAAAGGAGAGCAAAATGAGACAACAACTCCAAGTGTGTTAATATATATACAAATAGAAAAGAGTCAAGCGGCAGACAGACAAACCTGTCTGTGTCTCATTAAATACTAGAAAAGGGCAACACCAAAAAAGATTCTGACCACTGAATGTACTGGGCATAGAAAAGCATCTCATTTGTCCTTCTCATCTGATAGGTGTTGTTCTTTTGTAAATGGTGCATTTTTATATTAAAAGACATTTTACAGGTAGGTGCACAGAACGATTGTTAATAAGGTGCACAGGTTGAGATCCACATACAATCAAAGATTGCTACCGAGTAAGTGTTAGATAAATGATACACTGATTCTTTTGGTACAGTTGCTAATGTTATATACATTTTGGTACATAGACAACTGGGGCACATAATCATGTTCCAGTATGATCTGGCTCTATGGCACCGGGGTCATGCAAAGCATACTGTATAGAACATTTTCATCATTTGTATTTATTTAAACATATTTTAACTTGGATATGTTCCAGATAAGCAATCAAAAACATGCATAATTTTAATTAGTTCTTTAAAATAGCACTGTTGATGTGGAGTAATCAATTTTTTATGTGCCGGCAAAAGCACAGAACACAATGACAGATGGTAAGTCAGAATGATTCTTGTAGCTAAATACTCACTGTCCTTGTTAACCAAGAGAGTGACAACTTTGGTGTCATTTTGTACAGTAGGTGAGAGTTTTCTTTTAGATAAAACTAGCTGTTCAAAACTGCATGACTGACTATAGTGTGGTATATTTGAACATGAAAATATCTAACTGACATATCAATGTGATATGTCCTATAAATACTCCAATTTCAACAAGACATGACATGAGATTTGAGGCAATGTCACCATGCAATATCTAACTTGCTAATCAGCTCAGCTAGCACATATGTGTGTTCTTATTTCATCATGCCAAGAATAAACCATGAGCAGCCAGTTAGTCAGTTCAAACTCAGGAGAAATTTTAGTTACCCAATTACGAGAGGGAAGACAACAATTCTTCCTGATAGCTCTGCTTCACATTCTAATCAAAGTAGCCTTATAGAATGGCTTCATTTTTAACGTTGTCCTCTTTGTTTGGTAGATTATTTCATCTTATAAGTATGTTTCTATTAGAACCTTTTCAAACAGTCAAGACCCTTGTTTCAGAAAGTCCGAGGGAAAATTACACTTCAAACTCACGAGCCTTGATATGGCTAAGGTATAATGAAACAGTGCACATTTTATTTTGAAGTCTTGTGCAGTACATCTAATCTAACTACATATATATGTTATTGTTTCATTCTGGGGGCCTGGATGGCTCAGACAATTGGTAATAGGAAATGGAGCCTGTCACATCTAGGTTACTTGTTCAACATCAGCCCACATTGGTAGACACTGAATGTCATTATCTTCTGATGGCTCATTGATGAAGTGCTTAAAATAAGTTTGGTGCCTTTAGTCTTTTTGCTGGACTGGTGTCCACAACATTATGTCCCCTGGTACTATCTGTAACCATATTGATAGGCTTGGTAACAAGGTCAAGGACTGAATGGGCATTGAGAAAAATCATCCTTCTCATCCCCAGAGGTGGTCCCTCAGGTGGCTCAGAAACAGTGGGTGCTCATATGATATACTGGCACCTCTATTAAGCAGCTATCTTGCGCTGTAGAATCTCAGCTTTCCTTTTAAAAAAGTAAATCTCTAGCTGTCATGGTGGCAATGAGAATATGAACCGAATGTAACTGATGCAGAGATGAGTCTATAGAGAGCCTGGAACAATAGATAGCTCTGAGAGTATCTCTATCCTGCAATAACAGGGTGTGACTGCAGCTTTAATCTAGCTAGTTTGGGTAGCAATGAAGCCAGGAAAGCCATGGAAGCCTGCACTGAAATTGTACTGCCACTGCTTCACTGCTACCAATACCTGAGCTAGCTAGATTGAAGCTAGCTCAGGTATGTCTACACAATAGTTAATCAGACCCTGGGATTACACTGTAGCCATCCTCTGAGAAGTGTGAGCTGCACCATCCATCTTAAGGGGATGTTAACTGAGGTGCTCAGTGATCATTTAAATATCAACATTGTTAAACATTTCATTCCTCTTGTAAGAAAGGAGATGGAGGATCACAGATCTGCACAATTTAATGTGAGTGAAGTCTTATTTTGTTGACACAGGTGGGTAGAATTTGAGACATATCACTTTTTTTATCCCGTATTCTAAAAAGAAGCAAGCTCAAGGCGCTTAAGAGAACCCATGGCTAGAGCTGATTGGACAAATTTTGATGGAACCATATGCTAGCAGTATACATGGTTCTGTCCAAAATTAAAATGCTTTACAAAGTTGTGTTGATTTTGAAGGAATTTAGTTTTGTAAGAAAACTGGGGCAGGGGGAAATCTGATACTGTAATTTTTGGCATGCAGCATTTTGAAGGATCATTTTCAAATAACTTTAGAAATATATTTATTTTGAAGGATACTAGATATTTTGTACAATAGTAGGCTCCTTGGCCTTGACTCCCCTTCCGCACGTGGTGACCACAGAACTCAGCTAATTAGTGTTAGTTTTCTGGCATGGGCAAAATACATTAATCATCTGAATATAGTCCGAAGGACTTGTGCCACATCCAATGTAACCAGGGCCAGGCCATGTATTTACATTTAGACAATCAAACTTATAGCATTTAAGGCCAAAAGGGATCACCAGATCATCTAGCCTGACCTCCAGTATATCACGGGCCACCAACATCACCCATAATTTGCACACTAAACCCAACACCACAAATCAAACCAAAGTATTATATCCCATCAGTGGTTCTCAAACCTAGAAGCCAAGATCAGTGGTTCTCAAACTAGGGGCGCCGCTTGTTCAGGAAAAGGCCCTGGCGGGCCGGGCTGGTTTGTTTACCTGCCGCGTCCACAGGTTCAGCCATTCGCGGCTCCCACTGGCCATGGTTTGCCGCTCCAAGCCAATGGGGGCTGCAGGAAGTGGCGTGGGCCAGGGGATGTGCTGGCCTCCCTTCCCGCAGCCCCTATTGGCCTGGAGCAGCGAACCACGGCCAGTAGGAGCCGCGATCAGGTGAACCTGCGGACGCGGCAGGTAAACAAACTGGCCTGGCCCGCCAGGGGCTTTCCCTGAACAAGCGGCGCCCCTAGTTTGAGAACCACTGACCTAAATTATTATGTGCCACAGGCAGAGAATGGGAGGGATCGAGATGCATCAGTTCTCAAGGCCCCAGGAAATGATTAAATGAGCTATACCCAAATAATCCTGACAAATGAGCCACACCCACACTCTGCAGAGAAAGGTGAACCCTCCCTCCCCCGTATAACTGTTCCATGTGAGTATTGTACTTCTTATTCACCTATATATAAAAAATACATTTTCAGATGTCACAAGTCCTTATAGTGCATAGAGTGACTCCCTACTCTTTCCACAATGACATTTCCATGATGCTTTTAATGGTTTTGTAACATGAGACAGAGTGGTGGGTTGTTTTTTTATTTTTAATAAGTGAGATTATCTGAGGCTCTTTGTTACAGTTCATAGTACGATAGATATATTGGATTGTGGCGGTAGAGGGTAAACATCAGAAATAAACAAACTAAATAATAAAATGGCTGCAAAACAAAATATAATGTGGACTTCCAAATTATTTTCCAGACGATTGTCTGAATGGTTAATAAATTATCCTTTTTTCTTCATTTAGTATGTGTTGAGAGTCACACACAGTACTAGCTTGGACAGAAGTGGAAAGGGAACCAAAATATATATAAAATGGCACCCAGGGCAGTATATTATTATTCATGCTGTCTTGATAAAATGTTTCAAAATGAACAAATTGGCCCCAACATATTTTCTCCCTTTTTCCTATTTTGGGTTAAGTAACCCATATACTGGTCACTAAAAGCCAGATTTTCAGAAATGTTAAACACCAATATTGATAGCTAAATACAGTGGAAACTGCAGTGATGAGTGGGATTGGAGAAAGAGGGTCAGGTTTTTGGGGACCATGCTAGTTTGTTCAGGTACCAGGGACTTGGGAATGCAAGCCAGAGCCAAGCTTATACCACACCACTGTTGGAGCCTCAGTTTGTGTCATGTGACTGGCCTTTCAGTAAGCTTAATAAAGTTATGTTTCCTGCAAGTGTCTCTGCCCGCCACATCACTTATTGCTAATGAAACTCTCAGCACCTCTGAAAATCAGGCCCTGAGGTATTATATATGCTGATTGCAGAAAATGAGACTGCTCCACACTGTCTTCGCAATTCCCAGACTTTAAAATCACATCAAGCCTCAAAGAAAAGCCTGAAAGTAATACCCTGTTTCATGTCAGACTTTTCTTTTGAATGTGTTTTGCAAAACTATCTCAGGATGTCATAATTAAAAACACAGATAATCATAATGAAAAGGGGATGATGCCCCTGAAATAAAAGCTGTTAGGTATATCAAAGTATTTCCATTGTATATTATAGTGCTCATTATTAACATTTGCCAGCGGTAACCACATATAAAGCTTTGATATGCTGGTGTGGGATTCATTGAAGACCCTTGTTCCAGTTCTATCACCAAACTGGAGGGAAGGTTTGGTGATTTCCTTGGTTTTCATGGAGATCACCTCCTCTTTAGACACTGCTAGTGGATGGTGTCTAACACTGGGGGTCATACAAATTACATATGCAGAGCAAACATTTTTCCTTAGTAATTTGCCATAGCACACCAAAAGTCAGCTAGATCTACAAATATATCCATGGAAGGTATGAACCATTGATACCCCTCACCCCGTGTTAAAATGCACAAGTTGACAATGGTGCCATACTATCAATATATTTAATATACTGTTCAAAGAGAAAGTATAAACATTTCTACGTTTGCACCTGCACTTCAGCTTTCAAGAGCTAGTCTTCGTTCCTCAAGTCTAAATAATAGTTACTATTATAATTTATTTATTTATGTATATAGCTCCATAAATATGAATGACTCTTTAAAAATGAAAAGATGGCATGCGTCTGCCCTACAGAGTTTACAATTGAAAGTATAAAGTAAATGCTTTAAATGGCAAAATAAAATATTAGATTTCCCACATTTCACCCCTCCTTTCTGCAAGACCACGTGTGCCTGAAGTTTACTAGAGTGTAATGTGGAACATCTTTACGAAAGCCCCTTTTTAAAATATTGGCAGCACATTACTGTCACAATGGTTACTGAGAATTCAGTTTTTGCCTTTTTTTTTATTGCCTTTTTTTTATTTGAGCATAAGCTTTCGTGAGCTACAGTTCACTTCATGAAAGCTTATGCTCAAATAAATTGGTTAGTCTCTAAGGTGCCACAAGTACTCCTTTTCTTTTTGCGAATACAGACTAACACGGCTGCTACTCTGAAACTTGGATTACTATTTTTCACAATGTAGATGTGTTATAAGGAAATGGCAAAAAGTGCAGATTGTTCTCTTGTGGAGGACTAGACTGCCTTTAATTTTAAATGTGGCAAGATCTTTCAGCTGACCAGTGTGGCGGAAAAGCATTGCCAGTCTGCAAGTTTTTGTGTTGGAAGGAAAAAAAAATGCAGTTAACATAATGGAAGGATGGTTACTAAACTTTATCTAGGCTAGATCTCTGTTGGTATAGATAATTGTACAAATAGACTTAAAGGTAATAGCAAAATAATGACTGCAGAATATGAACAACTCACGTGAATTTGGATTAATTTCCTGAATCTTCCCTTACACTTACGTGTTTGTGTGTGTGTGTGGTGTGTGTAAAAACATAGACAAGGACCATTCCAGAAGAAACACAGACAAAAGAAATATTTCAGATTTCCTAGGACTGCTTAGAGCAATGTTTTGCTGGTTGATTTATATCCATCTCTGATGGCCTAATGACAGCCTGTGTCTTTTGGTTGTAAGAACTACAAGACCCACAATCCAATGAATCTATGGGACTGCTGTAAACTCTAGTTTCACAAAATATTAATTGAAAGTTGAAAATTATTTAGGCTCAGGGGTCTATAAAATATGTAATGTTAGAGGTCTGTGAAACTTGTAGTGATCATTGGAGTACACTGGAGCACAGACCCTACTAGG
Source organism: Chelonia mydas (assembly GCF_015237465.2). Lineage (NCBI taxonomy): Eukaryota > Metazoa > Chordata > Testudines > Cheloniidae > Chelonia > Chelonia mydas. Next base: position 158,436,163 of record NC_057850.1, read on the forward strand.
AAATAGGTATGTGAGGAGGGACAACTAGACAGGTAAAATATATGGGTCCCTGAATGACTTCCTGAATGTTTTGAATAAAGGAATATTTGGGTTCAGCTTATATCATTCAAACTTGGGATGTTCAATATAAATCCAAACTGTTTATTATTTTATTAATTTGTATAGAACCTATCAGTGAAGTAGCTAATGTTCTCTTATTACTGGTGAATTTTACATTTGTCCCCAACAGTACAGTACCCCCTCTATTTTGGGACAGTGATCACACAGATAACATTCTGACCAAGGGCAAGTTGGATGCCAAGATGATTTTTTCACACTTCGATCTTCATCATCCATGCTCAATTATTTTGGTAAATACAAATAATCTTTAAGCAAATTAAGTATCTTTTACACTCATTGAACAGATGACATTTCCCGTCTGTTTTATCAAAGAAACAGAATCCTTTGTCCCAATTTTCAAACTTGGAAGTGGCAAAATCAGTAGATAAGCATCTAGGATACATTTTTTAAACATGGGTAGCTAAAGCTGGGTGCCCACTGGAAGATTTGTAGAAGTTCAGCACCTCTAAAAAGCAGGTAACTTTTATTTAGATGCCCGGATATGGGTTTAGTTGTCTAACTTTAGACATCTAAATGTGAAAAAAAAAAAAAAAGAGTTGGGTGCTCAGTACATATCTGGATGACTAAATGTAAACAATCTAGTATGAAGATTAGGCCCATAGACTAGAACTGACTGAATGTAAATCACCAAATACAAAATTTACTAAATTTGGCTAATATTGTTTTTTATCCTCATGAAACATTATTTTTTTTTAAAATATATTCAACATTAAAATATTCAATATATAATACAAGGGGATAGAATCATAGAACTGGAAGGGACCTGGAGAGGTCATCTAGTCCGGTCCCCTGCACTCATGGTAGGACTAAGTAGTATCTAGACCATCCCTGACAGGTGTTTTTTTCACCTGCTCTTAAAAATCTCCAGTGATGGAGATTCTACAACCTCCCTAGGCAATTTATTCCAGTGCTTAACCACCCTAACAATTAGGAATTTTTTTCCTAATGTCCAACCTAAACCTCCCTCGCTTACTGCAAATGTAGCCCATTGCTGCTTGTCCTATCCTCAGAGGTTAAGAACAACAATTTTTCTCCCTCCTCCTTGAATAACCTGCAGCCTGTGAAGTATTTTGGTATATTTTCACTTAAGCATTTCTTTGCCACTGCAGGATCCTTGGGCACTGGTGTATCTTAGTCCCTCCCATTCTAGAACCATGGCACATACATGTTTAGTCTCCTGTGGGCTGTACTTCGGTTTAGTATTTGGGCATGGGGTGATGTTGGTGACTTACAGGAGGTCAGACTAGGTGATATGGGGGTACCTTCTCATTTTAGAACTCTAATAATTAAATGCCCTGAGTTGGTATTCAGTGTTCAGTTTCATCTGAATCACATGGCTTTTTCCCCCCCTGTCCTCCAATTGGATTAACAAACATTTATAAAGATTACTAGGTTAAATATGTGTAGCTGACATCAAATGTGTATTCAAATAAAGTTATACAGACTATATGAGCAGTGTGACAAATAATCATGAGTTGAAATACACTTGCAGTACTGTTCAGCCCCATCTATTCTCTAGTAGTTTAACAAAAGTTTATCAAAATTACAAACCGTAAAATGATACCTGTTTGATTGCAGAATTCTGTCTCTCTTCCTCCCACCCCACCCAGAGCACTGAGGTGATGAAGCATGATAACATCATTGAAATATTTTGTTCTAAAGTGTAGTGTCACAATTTTTCGAGGATGACCTCTGGAGGGAGTTTATTACTTATTGGCAAACTAAAAATGCTTGTCCTCTTCAGGTTCTTTGTGAATATGTATGTGGTAACCTTGAAAAAGGGTGTTGCCATCAGGTTTTTACTACTTGTTCTAGTAACTAATAAGCTACAGAAAAAGAAAAAATGTTACAGAATTTTGAATTCTAGGAATTATAAACATAATTAATAATCTGTTTTATGGAGGTCTTCTTGAGATAATGTCTCAAGTCTTCAAATACACTTTTATATCAGCTACCATTTCTCCTGCTGTACATTCAGATACCAAAGAATGGTTCTTTCTGTTGATGCTCGAACCAAGTGGCTGAGAGCAGTTTAACAGCACACACTTCCTGAAAAATCTAAAACATATTTTAGTTACTGCAAACTTGCTTCAACGGCATATTACTTTGTTAATGCTGTTGCAAGATATTGTTTTTCTTACCTAATACATTTCACACCTATACATTTAACAGATGCTTCACTTTTGTCTCCTTTTGAAATACAAGGGTCTTTTTTACTAAAGGAAAATAATGGCCACCAACAGATGTTACTGTGGAGTTGCAGCCAAATGAGGTTCCTGCTGCTTTAAAAATATTTTTACAAGCATATTGTGACTTTTCACTATGTGATCAATTCTTCAATATGACATTTCTCCAGCTGTGTATTTGGTTAATTTGTGAATATCTAAACTTTCCCCATATTTTGGTAGACACCTGCAGATATTTGACATTTTTCTTTCTTCTTATAGTATAATATAATAATAATACTAACAATAACTCTGTTATTTAGTAGATTTCATCTAAAAATCTTCAAGTGCTTTACAAACTTGAATGAATGTTGCTTCACAACATTTTTATAGTACAGGCAAATGCTGTAATTTAGAAGCATTTAACAGATGTGGAAATGGAGTCACAGACTTGCTGTAGGTCACAGTGAGTAGCAAAGCTACGAACATTATTTAGGAGTCTTAAATTCTAACCATTAGTCCAGACCCTCAGATTATGTATGGCTGTTGCACAGGTGTTCAAGGGAGGGAAGTGACATAAGTAGCCTCCGTGCTATCTTTTGATGTCACCATAGAGAGACCCTGTCACAATTACAGTTCTTCTGTTCAGCTGACTGCAAAGATTGCTTCTGATCAGCATTGTGATGGCTCTCCCCACAGGCCACATAGGGGAGTACCCCTTGCTCCCCTTTGAAGGGCGACACAGCAGTCACACTCCTGTGTGCAATGGGAACTGCCAGAGTCATCAGGCGTCCTTGAATTGCAGCTGGATTAGAATGGTTCTGCAATGTCCCCAGAAAAGGGCTGTACCTTAATAGTCTAATTGAGCCCCATTTTTATGCATACAATTAATTGTGGGAAACACTAGAAAAATACACTAAAGAACAATTTATAAATAGACGCTCTGTCAATGAACAATTCAGTAATGCTTGCTTATAATGCAATTGATTCCATCAAACAACCCCCTCTCTCCTCAAACAAATTTATTCTCTTTAAGGGCCTGATCCAAAGTGTATTGAAATTAATGGGAGATTTTCTATTAATGTCCATGGGATTTGGATCAGGCCTTAAATTAAGATATATAGATTATATATATTATACACACACACACACACACACACACAGCACCTTTCATCCAGAGATGACAATACACTTCACAATTAACTAACCCTTATAACCATATTGTGAGATCCTGTAGGTAACTATATTTATTTTACAGGTAGTTGTGATGAGGCAGGTAGAAATGATATGATTTTTCTAAGGTCACATGACAAATCAGGGGTATGTCCAGGACTGGAATCCAAGTGTCCTAATTAGCAGTCACCTGCTCTAACCATCATCCTCAACTCCCCCCTTCCCAAAAACATCATATCACATATTAAAAGGCAACATTTTCCCGTTTAAGTTACACAAGAATCTTTCTTCCCATCAGTAACAAGATACTGATTCTGACTTGCACTCCTTATTTTCATGCAAACAGTGGCAAGTGATGGGGTGAGAATGTATCTCATGACACTTGATCAACAGCAGCTGGAACATCTATCAACAGACAGAAATTGGAAATACGAAGACTGATTTGTCCAGAAGGTTTTGTAATTCCCTCAGTTACCTCTGTCTTAATATTCACACTTTGACTGAGTTGTTATCTGACAGAGATGCAACTAAAATTAGGAAAGAGTGGGAACTAGACAGTAAAAAATGCACTGCTTTCTTTGAGAGAAAAGTTAAATCATTATAACCTTTTAATAATATAAATGGTATGCCTGGGCTCAAATGCAATGGTGACAATACTTATGCATTCTGATCGCTAGATTTCTTTATGCAAAACACGAAAACTGTGTTCCAAAAGAGGTAAAAATTATAACGTGTTGCCAGCAACCATTTGAGTACCACATTCTGGAACTGCACTGATGGTAGAACTTAGAAGGTAAGGTTTTTGTTTGTTTGTTTGTAAACCATGAAACACCAGGACATTACAAGGCATCTCTGAAGGACCATGTGATTGTTGCACATTCTTTGACTATAGAGTCTATGTTGTATGAGACACTCAGTGAGTTAAAAGCATACTGATTGAGGTCACTTCAGCCATGAATACAAATCTTTAGTGCACAGCAAATGCACATTTGTCCTGAATGCCCTGAAAATGATTCCCACATCCTCTTCTCTCAATCTGTTCTCTTTTCAGGAATGGTACAGAGCAGTCTTCATATATTATAGAAGATGAACTTCTGACATAAAATATCCCAGGAGTGTCACACAGAAAAGCTATTTTTCACATCCTGTGGTAAAATATCATGTAGTATTGTTCTGAGTTGTGTAAGAAGGTCCCTTTTTCCACATAATGGTGGGAAAATCTCAAAAGGGTTGAACAAGTACCCAAAATGTCATATGCTTTTCTGAAACTTACCCAAATTACTTCACATTTTGTTGAGGGGTCCCCAAATGGTGCAGCTTTCCCCCTCTAGTCCCCACACCAACAAGTTCTGACAACAAGCCACCCTTTTACATGGCGGTCTTTTGGTGGTCTGATTCTCCAAGTCTCTTTTGAATTCTCATTGACTGCTGCTTCCTCCTTTAACTTCAGGAGGTCAACTGAGGGCTCATCTATGTCTATTTCTGGGGAAGGGTTCTCCTTCTTGAACCTCTAGGCTCACTCCCCTAATTAACCCTTGTCTCTTATCATGACCAGGAGTACTTCAAGAAGAGCTTTTCTTACTTAATTTCAGCACTTTGATTTCCAGCCCTAGCCAGAAACTGGAAATGTGGGGAGAAAAATGTTAACTGACCATTTCAGAAACTCAGGTTCACTTCAAATTTCGTTCTGAAAATCAATGAAGCTGCAGGTGTGCTCATATTTTATCCTAAATAGTTCACCCTGCCCTCAGTCAGTCCATTCCAACTTTCTTCTGTCCACTTACCTCTACACACACACTGATTTCAATGGGAGCCAAGATAGGCTAACTCAGAAACTTTTGAAAATCCCACATATGTATATTTCTGCACAAATAACATTAGTTTTGAGTTAAGGTTGCTATGGGGCATATCCTGCCAGCTTAAACTGTAGAAAGCCAGGAAATAAGTAGTTTTGTCATGAAACATTCCATCTACACTCCTCTTCACCACTATAACTATCTCCTTCTTCTACCACAGTCCACAAATTTGCACCTTCATCCTGGTCCATAACTGGTCACCTCTCCATGCCCTGTTTTCATGGAAACTCATGTAGCTAGGGGCTGGTTAAATGATGCCCTTAACTAAACCTTTCCTAACAGGTTCACTTTCCTTTGAAGGGTGGATGAGTTTCTGGACTGGGTCCTTTTTTTTTTTTTTTGCCAAGACTGTTTCTTCCATTCTTAGCTAAAATTCGAAGTTGGGATCCACTAGCCAGTTGTGAAGATGGGAGAAAGAAAGCTATAATTATACAACCTTCATTTCCCCTAAAAAGTCTGGTTTCTGCTTGAAAAGAGAGCAGGGAGGGATATATGACATTCTGTATACTATCAGGAAAATGTGTTCAATAAATTGTTTAGCTCTTGGAAGAAGAAATATTTTAACAACTTCTAAGGCAGACTGCACAATGTTTTGATTTTATCCAAATGAGGCTTTGATCCAATAACTTGCAACATGTATTCAGGTAACTTCAGTCTTTATAAATAAGAATGTTTGTCAACTAATTGAAATTTATGAAAATGCACATTGTTTCCCAATGAATTAGTCTTGTCAACTTGTATTTTTTTCTTTTTCCCAGAAATGTAGTCACTAAACAAACTCAGTTACTATATCAAGGGGGGCGGAGAGAATTAGTCTCAATTAAATAAGTCATGTAAAATAATATATTATATAAATTTATAAAATGGTTGAAGTTTTGTTGCCTTTGGATTTGCCACAGTTTTTTTAAATCAGCTACTATAGTAAGTATAATATGTACAGTTAATTCAGCTGAAACAGCAAAAACTTGACATATTTTGTAAATTTGAAACAAAGTTGCAAAACTGTAGATAGTGCTAATAATGAGGAAACAGTTAATGTATCTCTTTAGTACACAAATTGCTGTATTATATTGTGTACAGAGTGCTGGCAATCAGTAGATAAAATTTTAGAGTAAGGTGCAGTATGTGTAGATAGATAGGGAATAGTGTGAAATTCTGCTTTTTAAGGACCAGATTGTGGTAGCCTGAATCATGCTGAGTTATAGCTTACACCACAAGTCCCATTCACTTCAGTCAGACTACTTGAAAAATGAAGGATTTCTCAGTATGAGTAAGGGTATCAGAATCTGTGTTAAAGATGCACTTGAAGTCTTAGAAATAATAGAATCACAGGACTGGAAGGGACCTCGAGAGGTCATCTAATCCAGTCACCTGCACTCATGGCAGGACTCTAGACCATCCCTGACAGGTTTTTGTCTCACCTGCTCTTAAAAATCTCCAATGATGGAGATTCCACAACCTCATTAGGCAATTTATTCCAGTGCTTAAATACCCTGACAGTTAGGACTTTTTTGTCCTAATGTGCAACCTAAACTGCCCTTAAGCAATTTAAGCCCATTGCTTCTTGTCCTATCCCTAGAGGTTAAGGACAACAATTTTTCACCCTCCTTCTTGTAATAACCTTTTATGTACTTGAAAACTGTCCCACCTCAGTCTTTTCTTCTCCAGAATAAACAAAACCAATTTCTTCAATCTTCCCTCATAGGTCAAGTTTTGTTTTCTAGACCTTTAATCATTTTTGTTGCTCTTCTCTGGACTTTCTCCAATTTCTCCACATCTTTCCTGAAATGTTGCACCCAGAACTGGACACAATACTCCAGTTAAGGCCTAATCAGCACGTAGTAGAGCGGAATAATTACTTCTTGTGTCTTGGTTACCACACTCCTGCTAGTACATCCCAGAATGATGTTCGCTTTTTTAGCAACACTGTTACACTGTTGACTCTTATTTAGCTTGTGATCTTCTATGACCCCCAGATCCCTTTACGCAGTACTCCTTCCTAGGCAGCCATTTCCCATTTTGTATGTGTGCAACTGATTGGTCCTTCCTAAGTGCAGTACTTTGCATGTGTCCTGGTTACTTCCAACTCAGAGCAGCAGGGAGACTGGGAAGGAGATTCTGACTTGGGATGCCACAATCTCCTTCTCAGGGTGTTTCAGCATTAGCACAAGGTGCTTCCCTGTGGTATAGGCTGGATCACAAACTGATGATCTAGCCCTCTATAAAGTCGTAAAGGTCAGACGAGACCAATAGATCACCTAATCTGATCTCCTGTATATCACTGTCCACTAGCACCATCCTGCACCCACACACTAAACCCAGCAATGCAAATTAGACCAAAGTATATAGCCCACAGGAGGTTAGACTGGCAGAGAATAGGAAATATCGAGGTGCATCAGTGCCCTAGGCCCCTGCAGTGGCAGGAAATGATTAAGTGAGATATACCCAGCAAGCGACCCACATTCAGTGCTGCAGAGGAAGGTGAAAAAACCAAAGTTCACTGCCAGTCTTACCTGGGGAAACTTCCTTCCCAACCCCATATATGGTGATCCATTAGGCCCGAGCATATGAACTGCCAGCCAAGCATTTAAGAGAAAGAGAATGCTCGGTATCACCCAGAGCACTGGCTCACCCTGTCCAGTGTCTCATCCTCAGCTGTGGCCATCCGTGATTCCTCAGAGGAAGGAGACCGAAAAACAAACAAACAAACAAACAAACCAAATTGCAGTGATTCCTGCAGTGGGCCTCTGAAGTGCCGAGGCATGAGTTTCTAGGAACATAAGACAAACTGGATGTGATCTCCAGGGCTTCTGAGTCCTGTCTCCTACCACCAGCAGCAACCCCATCATGCATATTATTTATACCACACCATAGTTGTTTAGGCACTATATAAACAAATAAAACTGGGAGATTTGCACGGCTTACATTTTTAAATTGTATTTACTCCTATACCCATATAATTCTTCCTGGGAAGAGGAATGGAAAAGGAACCAGATATGAAGGTTGCTAGTCTTGGGAATGATTTTTAAAAAATGTCTAAGGGATTTAGGCACACCAGTCCCATTAAAAAAATAAATGGGACTGGTGCATCTAAATCCATTAGAGGTTATTGAAAAGTTTTCCCCATAGTGCTTATTGCATCACTGGAAGGTGCTCAGATATCATGCTAAGGGGTGCAGTATAAGAACCTAATTAAAATAGAATAAAATACATACATACATAGTATATTTAGTGCAGATTAAACTGATATAGTAGATATTATACAAATCCTTTGTAATTATATCTACTTAAATTCCCCATTACACAAATACATTTTTGTTTTTAACAATGAAAAGGTTACCAAGAAAATATCTATTATACACACTTACACCTACACATATTCTTTTTGCTCTGTGTTTAAATCAGCACATTCAATTATTTTTGTTTAGTGAAAATGGTACTGGTGTACTATCAACAGTTATGACAGAGAACTGAATTTCTCATGGATTGTTGTATCACTTGTGTATATCAGTAAAAAGCCCAGACTAGACAGGAAGACATCTCATCTGAGGGAACAGCTTAACACGTTAAGGATGATTAGACAAGGGAAATTAAATATCATGTTTTAAGGTACATACTGATCATTGTGGGAGAAATTCCCATTTCCCCCACCCCCTTCCACAACAGTATTGAACAATCAGTGCATTAAGTGGAGGGGGTCACAGACCCATTTAAAAAAAAATGATGAGCTGGTTTGCTAAGTGGCACACTTCAATCACTGTCTGACTACAGCAGCTGCTCCCAGATTACGATAGAAGACTCCCCCATGCACACACTCTTTTTTCAGACCACTGTAAACACTCTGAACAATTGACTGGGCTCAGTCTGGCAAGGTGTTGTGCACTGTGTCCCAGGTCTAGTGAAACATTTAGGGCCTGATCCTCCTCTCACTGAAATCAGTAGAAGCTTTTCCGTTAACTTCAGTGGGCATTGGATCAGACCCTTAGAGCATGTGAATAACTTGAAGCAAATGAGTAGTCCCATTGACTTCAAAAGTTGAGTACCTGCTTCACTGGATCGGGGCCAGACTGCCCAACACCTTGCAGGAAGGATTGCATTACAGGAACACTGGACTGAATGGACCTATCCTCTGATCCAATATGGCTAATCCAATGATCCAAGAAGATCAAAAGGGAGTGTTGTCTGACTTGACATGTATCTAGAACAGGGGTGGGCAGGGGTGGAGGGACAGCACGGGAGGGCCGAGGGGGCTAGTATCTCCGGCCGGGAGCTCAAGGGCCAGGCAGGACTGTCCCACAGGCCGGATGTGGCCCACAGGCTGTAGTTTGCCCACTTCTGATCTAGAATGACTCCAGAGTCAAATTCTGCCCTCATTTACATCTATGCAGGCCCACTGACACCAATGGCCTTGAACCAATCTAACTGAGGGCAGAATCTGTCCACTATCCTCTTGTATGTCTCGGTTCACTCATCTACAAAATAGATATAATAATTCATATGTACTTTTGAGCAGTTTAGTGGGACTTAATTAACTAGTGTTTGGGCTCCTCAGAGTAAAGACACTCTGTGGCACAGATCCAGCCATTTGGATCCAAGTGGACAATTTCTTGTGGAGTCCCCATTGACGGAACTGGGTTCTACACAGGTCTGGGGTTTTCCCACACTGATCTAATTGCAGTCTGAGGCCTATGGCCAAGATTTTCAAAAGTGACTAGAGATTTTGGGTGCCTCATTATTTTGGGTACCCAACTTCAGATCCCTGAAAGTACTGAGCACCCATCATCTGAAAATCAAATCCCTCAGAAGTGTCCCAAAAACAGAGGCAGCCAAAATCACTAGTCCATCTTAAAAGTCTTAGCCTATGTATGCACATCATAACAGAACAAAACAGCACTGAATTAATATAGTAGTTATAAAAAGCTTCTAATTATATTTAGTGTATATATTAAAAGCAGAGCGTAACCATTGATTTCTTTTATTCACAGACCTTACACAAGTCACAAAACTAGTGCTAGCATTTTGCATCAATTATTAATCTGCTAAAAAGACTTTCAAATGAAACTCCCTGCTTTTGTTTTGCAAAGAGATTACAAAGGCTCTTAAAAGCAATATACACTGTTTGGTTATGCAGTCCAGACATTGGGCAGCAGTTCTCTTGCTGCACTATTAGAACTGATCTATGAAAGTGCTGTTTGGCTTGGGAGGTCTATTTACCCATGGCAATTGCAGGGTTTCTACAAAGAACAAAAATAGGAGTTATGAATGTACCCCAATAGGAGGGTACCCTTCTTGTCCTTAATGAAAGGTAGAGCTGAGTGTGTCCCAATGAGAAAAGTAATGGCTGCTATTGGCAGCCTTATAATATATCTCCTAGATGTGACCAAAAAAGCTAATGAAATGCTTGAATCCCTAGCTAAATTATTAACTCTCCGGGTGGCCACAGTTAGCTCTCTGAGCAGAGATAAACATCTTTGTAAAAAGGTATAGATTTCAATATATTTATCATTATTTCAATATTTATCATTCAACTGGCAATTGCAAAAAACTATGGGACTTGGACCACTTCCACATATCTTAAATATATAAGAAAAGTCAAAAGCAATTATCTTTTTTGTTATAAACTGGTAGTGCAATGGCAGAGGAATTAAAGATGATAATACTATTACTTGCCTTTATTGGTCATAGATCTTATAGCATTACACAAAGGAAGGTAAATATCATTAGAATCATGGGATGAGGCAGACTCACAACAATTGCCCAGAGAAAGTTGAATTAGGCCAGGCAGGCCAAATCAACCAATTAAGCAGCAAACGGGGGGGGAAGATGTAGGCTCTGAGGAGGCTGCTGGTTGGAAGAAATCCCTGTGAGGAAAATGGTGGGCCTTACATAAAGCCAAGAGACTGGCAAAAGAAGAAGGCTGCGGGGTGAACAGCGGCAGTCACTCTCCCAAAAGTAAGGGAGAGGGAAGAAAGGGTAGTAATCTCTGAAACCTAGTAGGCTCTAGGACAGAAGGGTCTGACTAGGAAGACTGGAAGCAAGGTAGGAAGTCCTCCAGGGGTGAAAACACTGAGGTTAGGGGAACTGCAGACTGACTACTTGGCACAGAGACCAGGACTGGAACCCAGAGTAGAGGCAGGAGCTGGGTTCCTCTGTCAACTACTTCAGGGTGGTATTTCTTGGGGTAGTGAACTAGAAGACTGACTGGATCACTGCAGGAGTGAAAGAGTCAGGGTGGCAAGCATGAAGACTGCCTGGCTCTGCCTGAAGAGAAGACTTTTAAGGATTCCACCCTGGAAGGGGGAACCACTGAATGACCTGGCTGGAGGGCTGAGTCACAAAGACGATGTTGCCTCTCCTGAAGCAAGAGAGGGGCTGCAGAGAGAGACAGGGTGCAACAGACAGAAGGAGGTGCCATTGAGCGGTGAGTAGAAATGGTGCCCGATCACACACCATTTTACAGATGAAGAAACAGAGGCTCAGAGAGGTGAAGTATCACATAACCGGTCAGTGACAGTACCAGAAAATAGAACCCAAGTCTCTGGAGTCCCAATCCAATGCATAATCTACCAGAGCCTTTTTGCCCATCTCTTTATACTTCTAAAGGAAATATTTTTTATGAATGATGGACATAAAAAGCAAAAAATGGAATGCATTATAATGGGCATAATAGATCTCACCATTGGTCCCTCTAGCCCAGTGTCTTGTCTAATAGAGGCCAATGCCAGGTGCTTCGGAGGGAATGAACAGAACATGCCATCATTGAATGATCCATCTCCTGTCATCCACACCCAGCTTCTGACAGTCATCGTCCAGAGACACCCAGATCATGGGGTTGCAACCCTGGCCATCTTGGCTAATAGTCATTGATGGATGGACCTATCCTCAAGAAACATATCTAATTCTTCTTTTGAATCATGCTGTAGTTTGGCCTTCACAACATCCCCTGGCAATGAATTCCACAGGTTGACTGTGCATTGTGTGAAAAAGTATTTTCTTTTATTTTAAACCTTCTGCCTACTAATTTAATTGGGTAACCCCTGGCTCTTCTGTTATGTGAAGGAGTAAATAACACTTCCTTGTTCATTTTCTCCACACCATTCACAATTTTGTAGACCTCTATCATATCCCCTCTTAGTCATCTCTTTTTCCAAGATGAAAAATCAGTGTTTCTAATCTCTCCTCATATGGAAGCTATTCCATACCCTTAATCATTTTTGTTGCCCTTTCCTGTAGCTTTTCCAGATCTACTATAACTTTTTTGAGATGCGGTGACCAGATCTGTACTCAGTATTCAAGGTTTGGGTGTACCATGGATTTATATAGTGGCATTATGATATTTTCTGTCCTATTATCTATCCCTTTCCTAATGGTTCCTTACATTCTGTTAGCGTTTTTGACTACTGCTGCACATTGACCAGATGTCATCAGAGAACTATCCACAATGACTCCAAGACCTTTCTTGTATAGTAACAGCTAATTTAGATCCCATCATTTGGTATTTATAGTTGAGATTATGTTTTCCAATGTGCATTACTTTGCATTTGTAACCCCCCTTTTCCTCCCTGGGTTTGCTCGGTAGCAAGCAACACTCACCTTTGTGCCCAAGCACTTGATGCTGACAGGAAAGGAGATTCTGAGTAAACCAGTGGTGATGTTGGCTAGGTGGGAATCCTCTAGCCACCCCTCTGCTGCAGTGGGGGAGGGTAAAAGGACCGGGAAGCAGGCTGCCACGACTTACCAGCGGGTCCGCCTCTTCCGTGACTCCCTAATCACCTACGGGGTAGGTCACGGATTGTTGTGCGGCCCGTTGGGAACCGCGAGCGTCCCTGCCGGCGAGGATCCCCCCCAGCCCTCCTCATGGAACCCCTTACCATCGTCACGTTAAACACCCGGGGCTGTAGGATGGGTCTCCGCAGGTGCCAGGTGCTCTCCTTCCTTCGGGAGGGGGGGTACTCTGTGATTTTCCTGCAGGAGACCCATACGGATCCGGCCGCCGAAGCTAGCTGGCGGCTGGAATGGGGGGACAGGGTCTACTTTAGCCATCTCACAGTTCGTACGGCTGGAGTGGCAACCCTGTTCTCCCCCGACCTATGGCCCGAGGTGCTGGGGGTCGCCGAGGCTGTGCCGGGTCGCCTGCTGCACCTCCGGGTCCGTTTGAAGGGGCTCGTGGTCAATCTTGTCAACATCTATGCCCCGACATCGGGTCCAGAGCAGCTACGTTTCTTTCAGCAGGCGTCCGCCTTCCTCGGCACTTTGGATCCTCACGAGTGCCTGGTCCTGGGCGGGGACTTCAATACAACCCTCGAGGAGCGGGACCGCTCGGGGACCGAGCAGTGCCCGGCCGCCGCGGACGTCCTCCGGGAGATAGTTGACCATCACTCCCTGGTGGACGTCTGGCGCGACCACCACCCGGACGACACCTCGACGTTCACCTTTGTCCGGGTGGAGGCCCGTCGGTTGCGCTACTCCCGGTTGGACCGCATCTATTTATCACGTTTCCACCTCTCACAGGCCCACTCCTCCAGCATCCGGCCGGCCCCATTCTCCGATCATCACCTGGCCACCGTGACGGTCTCTCTCTGTGCAGAGAGGCCGGGGCCGGCCTATTGGCATTTTAATAACAGCTTGTTGGAGGATGTGGGCTTCGTGGCGTCCTTCCGGGAGTTCTGGTTGGCCTGGGGAGGGCAGCGGCATGCCTTTCCCTCGGCGCGGCGGTGGTGGGACCAAGGGAAGGTGCGCGCCCGGCTCTTCTGCCGTGACTACACCCGGGGCGCCAGCCGATGGAGGGATGTGGCGACAGGGCAGTTGGAGCGGGAGGTCTTAGAGCTGGAGAGGCGTCTGGCCGCCAGCCCCGAGGATCCATCCCTCTGCGGAGCGTGCCGGGAGAAGCGGGAGGAGCTCCGGGCCCTCGAGGACCATCGGGCCCGGGGTGCTTTTGTTCGATCCCGCATCCGCCTCCTTCGGGAGATGGATTGCGGCTCCCGCTTCTTCTACGCCCTGGAGAAAAAGAGGGGGGTCAAGAAGCACATCACCTGCCTCCTCGCAGAGGACGGCACCCCCCTCACGGATCCGGTGGAGATGTGCGGGAGGGCCAGGGCCTTCTACGCAGGCCTTTTTTCCCCGGATCCGACCGATCCTAACGCTTGCAGAGTGCTCTGGGACGAACTCCCGATGGTCAGCGCGGGCGACCGAGACCGGCTAGAGCTGCCTCTCACTCTGGCCGAGTTCTCGGAAGCCCTCCGCTGCATGCCCACCAATAAAACTCCGGGCATGGACGGGCTGACCGTGGAGTTCTACCGCGCGTTCTGGGACGTCCTCGGCCCAGACTTAGTTACCGTCTGGACCGAGTCTTTGCAGAGCGGGGTCCTCCCTCTTTCGTGCAGGCGAGCCGTGCTCGCCTTATTGCCAAAGAAGGGGGACCTCCGCGATTTACGAAATTGGCGTCCCGTCTCGCTCCTCAGCACGGACTACAAGGTCGTAGCGAAAGCCATCTCGCTGCGGCTAGGGTCCGTACTGGCGGACGTGATCCACCCAGACCAGACCTACACCGTCCCGGGCCGCACCATCTTCGACAGCCTGTATCTGGTCCGGGACCTTTTGGAACTCGGGTGTAGGGACGGTCTGTCGTTCGCCCTCCTGTCCCTGGATCAGGAGAAGGCGTTCGACAGGGTGGATCACGGGTATCTTCTGGGCACTCTGCGAGCGTTTGGCTTGGGTCCCCAGTTTGTGGGTTTTCTCCAGGTGCTGTACGCCTCCGCAGAGTGTCTGGTCAGGCTCAACTCGACCCTCACCGAACCGGTCAGCTTCGGGCGAGGAGTACGGCAGGGGTGCCCCCTCTCGGGCCAGCTGTACGCTCTGGCGATCGAGCCCTTCCTCTGTCTCCTCCGCAGGAGGTTGACGGGGTTGGCGCTACGGGAGCCGGAGCTGCGGCTGGTCCTGTCGGCATACGCCGACGATGTACTCCTCGTGGTCCAGGACCCGGGCGACTTGGCGCGGGTGGAGGCTTGCCAGGCTGTGTACTCGGCAGCCTCCTCCGCCCGGGTCAACTGGGTCAAGAGCTCTGGCTTGGTGGTAGGGGACTGGCGGCAGGCGAGCTCCCTCCCACCCGCGCTTCAAGCCATCCGGTGGGGCGCGGGTCCGCTGCTCTATCTCGGCGTTTACCTTTCCGCCACGCATCCATCTCCGCCGGAGAACTGGCAAGGTTTAGAGGGCAGGGTGGTAGAGCGGCTCCGGAGGTGGACAGGACTGCTCCGGTGTCTGTCCTTTCGAGGGCGGGCACTGGTGCTCAACCAACTAGTCCTGTCCATGCTCTGGTACTGGCTCAACACCCTGGTCCCGGCCCCGGATTTCCTGGCCAACCTCCGGAAATTGATTCTGGAGTTCTTCTGGTCAGGACTGCACTGGGTCTCTGCAAGGGTTCTCCATCTGCCTCTGGAGGAGGGAGGGCAGGGCCTGAAGTGTCTCCGCACTCAGGTCCATGTCTTCCACCTCCAGGCCCTGCAGAGGCTCCTTTATGGTGCAGGTAGTCCGGCGTGGAGCATATTGGGCACGCCTTTTTGCGCCGCCTCCGAGGGCTCCGATATGACCGGCAGCTCCTTTATCTTCATCCGAGGGGTCTTCCGCGAGACCTCTCCGGGCTGCCGGTCTTCTACCAGGACCTCCTCCGGACCTGGAAACTCTTTGCAGCGACCAAGTCCGTGGCGGCCTCCATGGGGGAAGATCTCCTCGCGGAGCCCCTGCTACACAACCCCTACCTCCGTGTGCAGGCGGCGGAGTCCCCCTCGGTGCGCCAGAGGTTGGTCCTGGCAGAAGTCACCAAAGTCGGAGACCTCCTGGACTACGACCGGGGAGACTGGCTGGATCCCCTGACGCTCGCTCAGTGCATGGGGCTCTCCAGACCTCATACCGCCCTGCGCGTACTTCAGGAGGTGAGGGCCGCTTTGCTGCCCGCTGCTCGGGTTTACCTCGACCGGGTCCTGCGAGAGGGTGCGCCCCGCCCACCCTCCACCCCAAGCCCTCCGGACCTTTTCATCGGGCCCCTGCCCCGTGGACCCGCCCGACCCCGCCGCCCCTTCACCGTGAGCCGGCTGCAGGAGCTGCAGCCGGTCCGGTTCCAGACCGCGCCAAAACAACATCTCTACACGCTCGTGCTCCACACCCTTCATGTCCTCACCCTCGCGTCCCGCCCTGACACAAAGTGGCGGGACCTCCTGCCACCTCTAGAGGGTGAGGAGACCCGGTGGGCCAGCCTCTATTCCACCTTAGTCCCGAGGCCCACCGGGGATATCAGTTGGTGGCTCCTTCACGGGGCCGTGAGCACGGGTGTGTACTTGGCGCGGTTCACCCCGATCCCAGACACTTGCCCCTTTTGCGGCGTGAGGGAAACCCTGGCGCACGTCTACCTGGCGTGCGCCAGGTTGCAGCCCCTATTCCGGCTCCTCACGAATATTTTGTTGAGGTTTTGGTTGCACTTTTCCCCTCACCTTCTTATCTACGCATTCCCTGTCCGTGGCCCCACTAAGTCGCGGGACCTCCTGGTCAACCTCCTCCTGGCCCTGGCTAAAGTGGCCATCTATAAAACCAGGGTGAGGAGGTTGGCCGATGGAGTCTCCTGCGACTGCGGGGCCTATTTCTGATCCTCCATCCATTCACGCCTCAGGGCAGAGTTCCTCTGGGCGGCGTCCACCGACTCCCTTGACGTCTTTGAGGAGCGGTGGGCGCTGTCCAGGGTTCTCTGCTCGGTGTCCCCGTCCGGTTCCCTTCTTTTGACCCTTTGACCGCACTCCTGTCCCTGTTTTTCATTAGTTGTCCCCTGTAATTTTTTGGCCTCCAGGTCCTGTGGATCTCCCCCTTAGGCTGTGGGGGGGGATCCTTTAGCAGTGGGCGAGCTTTGCCCGCTCACTTCCTAGATCCCAATAGGACCCCTCTGCTGCAGTCTTTTAACTTGTAAAGGAAATTAAAATTGGCAGTGCCTCCACTTGGCTGTGTCTTGTACCCACTCAATAGCCTGCCTTGGGAGCCTCCAGGAATAAATCTAAACTAATCTGTGCAATGGGTCTTACTCAAAAATGCCCATTTTAAACTATATCTAACCAATATACTGTGGTAAACCCAGGACAAACAGCTACAAAAGGGGGGTAGTAATTAGTCTCAGGGGATTAAAAGGCCCTTCCCTATCCACTGAGGAGAGACAACCAGGGGTCAATAAGGTTCAGCTGGAAAAGGGGTTGGAAAGAGAACCAATTAGGTTCAGCTGACTCCAACTACTTGGGACCTTTTTAAGCCCTCCCCTGGGTGGAAGGAGGGGTAGAGTGATGGAGTGAGAGGAGCAGGGGAGCTACCAGTAGGCTGTTTGCAGCAAGACACCAGACCTTCCCAGTAGGGAGGCTGCACTTGCTCCCTAGAAGGGAAGGAAAACAAGCACAAGGGACTGACTGAAGAGAGGAGTAGCAGGACCCTGTGCCTCTTATAAGGATTCACCTTGCCCCAAACCTGAGTCTCCAAGGCTAAAAAGGACTGAGCCTGCTGAGGTAAATAAGGTATTTTGCCACAATAAATTTAAATTAAAGTTAGCACACTTTTATTTAACTTCAGGAAACATGGCATTTGAGATTGAATGTTACCACTAATATAAATCAGCAGGGGGAAGGTTAATAAATCAAATAACATATATAATTTATAGTAGTAAATCTAACTTGTCTTTACATGGCAACCATTTACCCCACCTTTGAATGTACATGCCTCTGGATTTCAGAGTTCTAAACACTTTCTTGCAAGGTCACACTTGAAAATGTTGAAGCACTTTGTTGGTACAGTGAATCAGTCCAGTGAAGGCAACAAGGGGGCCAGAATGATTCTAATTTGGGATTATGCCATGCTGTAAATCCACTCTGAAGATTGCAGTTGTTTTAAACAGATCAGTTCTGATTTGATGAGAAGCCCACTCCATCTCTTCTTAGACTTAGACAGCCCCTTATGGTCTCTTTGGTGTTTCCCTTCCCCTGCAAGCACTCTCCCAAACAAGGATAGTGGTTACTCACACTGATATTGGGGGGAAAAAACTTTCACTAGGAGGGTGGTGAAGCACTGGAATGCGTTACCTAGGGAGGTGGTGGAATCTCCTTCCTTTTGAAGTTTTTAAGGTCAGGCTTGAAAAAGCCCTGGCTGGGATGAGTTAGTTGGGGATTGGCCCTGCTTTGAGCAGGGAGTTGGACTAGATGACCTCCTGAGGTCCCTTCCAACCCTGATATTCTATTACTAAGGAGTATTCTCTTACAAGTATTCTCTTATGTTCATTGGAGCACTGTGGTTTGGTGGACACATTAGGAAATGCCTAATGGTTACAGATGAGAATCAAGTTCAAGGGATTTAAGGTGATAGAACATGATTCTTCATCTCTTTTTCCATGGTACTTTCAGTACCATCTATGTATGATAGTTTGATTGGAATGACCCAGGATTCTAGAACAGTATGGGTTCAAGAGGGTAGTAGGTATTTTGACTGTAGACTACTTCTGTACAGCTGAGGTACCGTGGTTAAACTCAAAATGTTTCCATAATTTGGGAGCGTTGTCTTGGCCCAGATCCCCAAAGATATTTGGGCAACTAAGTCTCATTGATTTAAATGGAAGTTAGGCGCCTAAATACCTTTGAGGATCCGGGCCTTCCTCTATATACAGTGCGGAATACCAGTAACACTAGTATAGTTTTTCAAATCAGTAGAAGCTTTTTATGTATATGCCTACTGTATAAAGAATTCTGCCTTAACCAATCCCAAATTGTAATAATGACCTGGATGAAATACTGGGAAAGCAGCTGACTGACTGAATTACTGCAAGTTTAAAATAGCAAATATACCTAGTGAACACATTTTTGATAAATGGATAGCAGATTGTTTCCATAGTTTGTATAAAAGACTACAGAGAAATCCAGAAATAGTCTTTGACAATGGCAGTGATTTAGATATCACATTTTCAAGATTTAAAGTAATGTAAGTCAAATCACATAAAAAGGTTTTAGTGAAAATAGCCTGCATTATGAACCTGATTTATGTACCTGAAAATGTGTTATATTAGACACAAGAGCACATCACTAATTCCACTGGTACTATCTTCCATCAAAAGATTCTCATATTTGTCCATAAATTACATGGAAGACTTTTTGTTTCAAATGACAATATAATTGAGATTTTCATTTCTTAGATATTCTTTGGTTTACAGCTTCTATTATATTTTGACATGGTGCAGGAAAATAAATGTCACTTAAAGGATATATTTGTGCTAGACTTCAGTCACCAATATATATTAAAAGATGTAAACAGGGATGAAAGCACAAAGCCTATTGTTTTGAGACACTTCAAGACTTCAGTGACAGAGAACAAATTATAAATTTGCCTCATAGACTGTGGTAGATATCACTATCATGACAGTATTTTAGGAGAGGGAGAAGTGTTTTCCTCAAAACTAAAAGGATTAACGGCATTTTGTGAGATTAACAAGTCCATCAAGGATGGATTTTATCATAATAAAGATTGCCGGTAGCTCTCTCTTTTAAATGTCCTGTGATTGCATTGTTGAACTTCTGGATGGATAACCATTTATCTGATTTATAATTTGCTTTTTCACTTCTAATACTATGCAATGTCTGTCCAAATAACTGGAATTGGCAGGTATGGTACAAACTGCTTTTAAAGGTTTGCCAGATAGGTGTCACCTCAGATGATTTTGGGGGGGCACAATAGGCTAGCCCCAAGGTTTTACTGAAGTCATTAAAACAGATGCCTTTATAGGCAGAAATGGAAGGAGCTGCTCAAATGGTCTGTCTACACCAGGTGCATTCACTTTGACAGAAACATCAGATGCACATACATGTCATATGCTTTGTTTGTCCCTTAAATGTTGCAGCACGTATATACTACAAATCCTCCAACCATTACTGTGCTAGTTCCTGTGGAATCCTATCCCATAGCTTCTGTTCCTTGGAATAGTGGGATCTGGGAAATCCTGCCATGTATCCTAGTACCGGAAGGGAATTCTGGATGATCTGTGTAAATATCCCAGTAAGCCCCAGTTATCAGCATCGTTACCGGCATGAACCCTCAGCATGCAGCCCACCTTTCAGGAAATGTACTTTTTTTGGCACTGAAAGATTTTTTTTTTTCCTGCTGATTGGTTGAGGCCTGTGGTCATTCCTATATGTTTTGCGAACACAAATAATGACCTTGAATCACTGTACTCTCAGAACAAAATGCAAAACTCAGCTGACTTAGCTTCCCTCCATACATTTATCACTCATAGGGTACATCTACCCTGTCGCTGGAAACATGCTTCCCCACTCAGGTAGACAGACGGTAGCTGGATTCTTTTTAATGGTTCATAATAATTGCATTGATTACCAATTGTTACTAGTTTAATGTGCTGGGGTAATTGAGTTCTTGTCTAAGAATCAGAATTAAAACTGACAAGTTCAATATCTTTAAGGGAAGCTTAGGCTGTATGGCAATGACACTCACACAGAGCAAAGCAAAGCCTCGGCTATTTTTATTAAAATGATCAGTAAAGAGATAGCTTTGTCATTCCCTGCATATGCTCAAATACATATATATTCACAACCTTCTCGCAGTTGGAGAGAGATAAAGAACCAGTCCTGTCTCTGGCATGCCAAATGCGTTTGATGGTCCAGGTTTGCCAATGCTCGAAGATTGGTGGTAGATAACAATGAAGAGCTGAATGGTCAATGATGGAAAAGCTAACCCCTGCTACATAGTGGCTTGGCCTATTATAGGGCATGGGCACTATAATGAATATTCATTCTAATATCTAGCTTTCCGTCCAAATCTAATTTCCTCACCCTCATAATATTGGGGTGCACTTATCCTATAGGATAACATATTAATGCTATTTAGATCATTATCATATACATCACCTATTGTTCAAGCAGGTTTGTGGCTAGACATCTGCCAATGATTCTATCCTAAAATATACAAGCCCAGTGTTAGTTCAGTGTTCCTGCAGTTGCCTGCTATTATGTACCAATTCCCTTTCTTGAACAAGGTATTCCCAGCTCCCCAAAATCTAGGGTAACTGTTAGGCCATGTATGTATGCTAAGGGTCATAGGCCTACTTTATGTATGCTAACTTGCTTAAGCCAATGTTTTACAGGATACAAAACTGTAAGTTCCTTGTGTTACTGCTGATTAAAATAAAAGGCTAAGCTAACTCTATGGGCTACAAGACCCATGCTAGTTATGCTCGAGTTAGTGCACTAAAATAGCAGCTTAGCTAGGGGTAGCATGGTCTGTAGCTTAGGCTAGCCTCCTGAACACAAACCTACCTGTACCCCTTCACTGCATACTTAGGCGGCTAACCCAAACCACCACTACTATTTTTACTACACTAGCTCAAACAAAGCTATCATGTCTCTCTCTACCCAGTTGTGGAGGAAAGCTCCAGGCTGCAGTGTGGACGTACCCATAGACCTACAGATAACATGCGCACTCACATATAGAGACCCAAAGAAACTGTGAACTAATCATGCTTTTTCATCTACATGCTACAAGAACCTCAGCAGATAGACTCTGCCCATAACTCTTCAGGCACCCAAGAAATGGGAGGGGACTGAACAAAATTACTGTGCTTGTCATTAAGACACTGTGACTAAGGAATCCCCAAATTGAGCAGAGCCCTGGCTCTGTCTCCATACCTCTGTTTGAGGAAAATCTTTATTTAACTCCATTTATCTTATTATTTTATCTGTTTAACAAACTCCATTTAAGAGATCCTGAAATCCAAGACTGTAATAACTATTAAGCTAATAACTGCTACTAGGGACAAGTGCTGATGGGAGCCTCAAGAAACAAAGGACCTGACTTCAAACATCAAGGAACTTATGATCAATAGAGAGAGTATGGGGTCAAAGGTGAGGGAACTGAAAGAGCCCTCCCCAAAGGCTGCTGCAAGGAGGCTGGCTGTGTTCAGTGTGGGCACAGGGAGAGATGAAAAAATTGAAAGCTGCAAGTCCTGGTTAAACCTTCCTATTTCCCTTTTTTCTGAGAAGCACGTACTATACCATACAAATCAAATGAGGTGGATAACATAAACTGTTCCTTTGAAGAAGCCAGAGTCCAGTTGTTTTAGGTATAAGGGTGCGTATATTGTGAAGTTTTTATTAATACAGAATATCATTGTGTTACTCTGTACCCCAGGGGAACACCCTGTACCCCCATGTTCATCCTTATAATATGATTGTGTGGTATCCAATGCAAAGTTTGTCATGCCGGCTGTCTTTGGAAGGTTCATGATGCACTAAGCATTGTTGTTATAGTGATGTTATAGTAATTGTTGTTACAGCAATGTTATAGTAATCTTATAGGTTGTAATTTCATATATATATATATATATATAGTTATAAGGCTGAAAATGTGTCCACATGACTTGAAACAAGCCCAGGCAAAACTCTCCAGGAACAGAGGGGCAGTTCACACCTCATCGGGGCATGTATGGGACAAACCCAGCTCAGCCTCACAGGAACAAAGGACACTGACCTAGGCAACAAGAACAGGTCTGTTGGACTCTAAAATTAGTCACCCCACCCCCTTTCCCTTGGTCAGTTTGGGACTACGATGAGGTAATGCTCACCTGACTCTGAAGGGGAGAGGTAAAGCCAAGAGGGAAGAAACAACATGATAAAAGGGAAAGACATTTGCCATGCTCTCTCTCTCCCACCTCCATCTACAGACACAACCACCAAGTGGCTGAAGCGCTGATCAAATGGGAGAGCCTGGCTGAAGGGCAACCAGCCAGCCTGGGGTGAGAAGCATCTAAGTTTGTAAGGGCCCTGAAAGTGTTAAGATCAGCTTAGAATGTGTGTTGTGGTTGTTTCATTTGACCAAAACAGATTTGTTGTGCTTTGACTTATAATCACTTAAAATCTCTTGTGTAGTTAATAAAATTTATTTGTTCTACCTGAAGCAGTATGTTTGGTTTGAAGCATGTCAGAGACTCCCCTTGGGATAACAAGCCTGGTACATATCAATTTAACAAAGAAATTGACAACTCATATAAGCTTGCAGTGGGCATAACTGGACACTGCAAGATGGAGGTTCCTAGGGTTGTGTCTGGGACTGGAGATATTGGCTAGTGTCATTTGGTTGCACAATCCAAGCAGTGGTTGGCCAAAAGTGCTCACTCACGTAGCTGGGAGCAGCTTACATGCTAGAGGCTGTGTGGGAACAACCCAGGAGTGGGGATTATCATAGCAAATCAGGGTAAGGCTGGCTCCCAGAGTTGGGGATTGGAGTGGCCTAGCAGATCACCAGTCCAGATAACACCAGGGGAACGTCACAGTGAAACAGCTAGCATGATGTATGTACAGCTTGTTACTCCAAGTGGCGTTCACACTTTAAGCACTGATATTTGTGATTTTTTTTTTTTTTTTTTTTTTAAAGGAGGAGGTCACAGGTTTGTTTGTTTTTTTGCGTGAGGGAAATAAGCACAAGACAGCAGAAAAATGACTACCAATGAGGAAGCTACAAAATTAGAGCTGGCCAGACTAGAAGCGACAGAGAATGCAAAGAACCATGAGTTTCAAATGTGGCAGGCAGAAATGAGGCTCAGAAAAGAGGAGGCTGCACGCAGAAGGGCTATGGAAGAAAAAGAGAACACCACGTGGACCTGCTAGAGAAGCAGAACCAGAGGCCCCCAACCCCAACGACTCCCATCAATCCAAAAATCCACAAATGGGAACATTTATGTCCTTCATACAGTGAGGAAGAAGATATTGCTGAAAATCTGACTACCTTCAAAAGGCTGTGTGAAATACATGAAATCCCTGATTGTGAAATTAACTGATAAAGCTCGAAATTTATTCAATGGAATGTCTATTGAAGATGCTTTAGACCAATGGTTCCCAAACTTGTTCCGCTGCTTGTGCAGGGAAAGCCCCTGGCGGTCCAGGTAGGTTTGTTTACCTGCCACATCCGGCAGGTTTGGCCAATCGCGGCTCCTAGTGGCCGCAGTTCGCTGCTCCAGTCCAATGGGAGCTGCTGGAAGTGGCGCGGGCCGAGGGACATGTGGAGAGATTGCAGAATAGAACCCAGAACTTGGAGTAAAACCATGACCACTAATTAGATACAGATAAGTTGGAAGTTGCCATACAAACTGCGAGAGGCTAATTAGCCTCTCACAGTTTGTATGGCAACTTCCAAATTATCTGTGTGTGTGTGTGTGTGTGTGTAATCCATTCTATGCATCCGATGAAGTGAGCTGTAGCTCATGAAAACTTATGCTCAAATAAATTTGGTCTCTAACGTGCCACAAATACTTTCCAAAAAAAAAAAAAGAGTAACTGTGTCTCTTTACATCACCTGTGCCGGCAAAGGAGTTGAAACCAGGAAATTGCCAGGTTGTAGTTTGTGAGAACACAAATGACCCAACTGACAGAGAAGGGAATGTTTTCCCCCACACTGGTGGGACACAGAAAGCCGTTCTGGGAAAGGGTACACCTGGTCAAAGGGTAAACACACTTAACCCAGAGAGCACAGATCATAGCCCTGTAGAGGGCAGGGAAGGACTCCGTACTGGGAGGGGGAAACACAGGGTAACCCCAAAAAGGGAACCATATGTACATATGTTGCATATGTACAGTCCTGGGGTTGGGAGACAGATCCCCAAAGGGCCAGCCAATATGCAGGATCCCCCTAAACACCTATCTTGCCAGACTCTGAGGCACAAACATTCCAGAAACATGATTAAATTAAGAGCCCACACAGGGGGGAACACTGGAGGGAACGAAAAGCCAGTGACTGATTACATGGGATAGAGTCAAAGTAGAAGCTGAGACAGGTCCTTATCTGCCAATCAGGAGAGCTGTTCATCCATGCAAATGGTAGCAAGTTGCAGCCCATAGAGTGATGTAGTAATGGATGCACAGCCTCTGCACACCCAAATGGAATGTCTCTGCAGGTCCACACAATGTCTTTATTCAGCTAGAGAACAAAGACAAAACACAACACATTTAACACAGAAACTGCTGTAGTGAACTAACAGTGAAGTGAGTCTCTTTATATAAATATGGCTAGGGCTGCTGAATTCTAGATTTCCATTCATATGCTGGTAGAAAATGTGAAGCACTTAGTTACCTACCATCAGTAGAAACTAGCAGCAGGACAATATGGAATTACTGGGTAATAGCTACTCTGTCGCAAAAATCATGTTACAATATTGTGTGGCTTATAAGGAGAAAAGTGAATTCCTGCATGCAGTAGAAAATTGTTGACCAAATGGCACTCAGTGTATATTTTTCCACTTTATGCATTTACAAACCCAAATATTGTTTAACCTTTAGTAAAACAAGGTGTTCAACTTGTCAGAAGCTTTTTTACTTGTGACTCTTTGTAGGGGTATTATTACATCTATTAATAGAACATTTAATGAGACAATTTTTATGAAACCCAGGCGCGGACTGATTAATATATTTAACATGTTTACCAAGAGCAGACGAAAGGAAGAGGAGATAATAAATGCTTGATGAAAATGCTCAGCTGCAACAATCAGTGTGATTATTTCAACTTCATTAGATTATTGTTTTTCTTCATATCCTTAGTACCCAAATAATTTAAGTGCAAATTATATTTCTGATTAATAAAGGAAGTAGTTAAAATAGTAAAAGATTTTTTCCCCCTTTTTTTCTATAAAAGATTAGAAAAGGAAAGTATCCTGATTGAATAAAATGCTATGACCCTTCAGGTGAAAACTATTATAACATGCTGAAAATGTGAACTTTGAGAGAAAGCAGGAAGAATAAAACTAGCAGGACAAAGAAAAGATCACACATTATAAAGTAAATTAAAATTTGCACCCAATATCTCTGTCACTATTTAATGCGGGTTTAGAGGCATGTAAAATTCCATGCCTTGATTTTATTTTACAAATACTATTATGGTAAACAGACACTTGACAGAAATGTCAAATTTAGTCTACATTGAAACTTTTTTTGTATTTCCCAACAAAACAGACTATGCCCCTTGTGCTTGCAAATACCTAGGCACCTATATAACTGTACTCATCCAAATAGTCTCATTGTAATCAATGCACCATATGGCTTTGTGATGTACCCAACTGGCCTGGGTCTAGCAGAGTAGCCTTACTGGGACCCAGGAAGTGCTAAAAGATTTCCCCCCCCCCAGCCTAAGAGGGGGTCCACAGGATCTGGAAAAAACAAGTAATTACGGGGGACAACTAATGAACAACAGGGACGGGAGTGCGGTCAAAGGGTTAAAAGAAGGGAACCGGACGGGGACACCGAGCAGAGGACCCCGGACAGCGCCCACTGCTCCTCAAAGGCAGCAAAGGAGTCAGTGGACACCGCCCAGAGGAACTCTGCCCGGAGGCGTGAACGGACAGAGGATCGGAAATAGGCCCCGCAGTCGCAGGAGACTCCATCGGCCAACCTTCTCACCCTGGTTTTATAGATGGCCACTTTAGCCAGGGCCAGGAGGAGGTTGACCAGGAGGTCCCGCGACTTAGTGGGGCCATGGACAGGGAGTGCATAGATAAGGAGTTGAGGAGAAAAGTGCAACCAAAACCTTAACAAAATATTCATGAGGAGCCGGAATAGGGGCTGCAACCTGGCGCACGCCAGATAGACGTGCGCCAGGGTTTCCCTCATGCCGCAAAAGGGGCAGGTGTCCGGGATTGGGGGGAACCGCGCCAAGTACACGCCCGTGCTCACGGCCCCCTGAAGGAGCCGCCAACTGATATCCCCGGCAGGCCTCGGGACTAAGGTGGAATAGACGCTGGCCCACTGGGGCTCCTCACCCTCTAGAGGTGGCAGGAGGTCCTGCACTTTGTGTCAGGATGGGACGCGAGGGTGAGGACATGAAGGGTGTGGAGCATGAGCGTGTAGAGATGTTGTTTTGGCGCGGTTTGGAACTGGACAGGCTGCAGCTCGCGTAGCTGGCTCACGGTGAAGGGGCGGGGGAGTCGGTCGGGTCCACGGGGCAGGGGCCCGATGAAAAGGTCCGGAGGGCCTAGGGTGGAGGGTGGGCGGGGCGCGCCCTCTCACAGGACCCGGTCGAGGTAAACCCGAGCAGCGGGCGGCAAAGTGGCCCTCACCTCCTGAAGTACGCGCAGGGCAGTAAGAGGTCTGGAGAGCCCCATGCGCTGAGCGAGCATCAGGGGATCCAGCCAGTCTCCCCGGTCGTAGTCCAGGAGGTCTCCGACTTTGGTGACTTCTGCCAGGACCAACCTCTGGCGCACCGAGGGGGACTCCGCTGCCTGCACACGGAGCTGGGGGTTGTGTAGCAGGGGCTCCGCTAGGAGATCTTCCCACACGGAGGCCGCCACAGACCTGGTCGCTGCGAACAGTTTCCAGGTCCGGAGGAGGTCCTGGTAGAAGACTGGCAGCCCGGAGAGGTCTCGCGGAAGACCCCTCGGATGGAGATAAAGGAGCTGCCGGTCATATCGGAGCCCTTGGAGGCGGCGCAGTAAGGCGTGAGCCAATGTGCTCCACGCCGGAATAGCTGCACCATAAAGGAGCCTCTGCAGGGTCTGGAGGCGGAAGACATGGACCTGAGTGTGGAGACACTTCAGGCCCTGCCCTCCCTCTTCCAGGGGTAGATGGAGAACCCCTGCAGAGACCCAGTGCAGTCCTGACCAGAAGAACTCCAGAATCAATTTCCAGAGGTTGGCCAGGAAATCCGGGGCCGGAACCAGGGTGTTGAGCTGGTACCAGAGCATGGACAGGACTAGTTGACTGAGTACCAGTGCCCGCCCTCGAAAGGACAGACACCGGAGTAGTCCTGTCCATCTCCGGACCTGCTGTACCACCCTGCCCTCTAAACCGTGCCAGTTCTCTGGCGGAGACAGATGCGTGGCAGAAAGGTAAATGCCGAGATAGAGCAGCGGACCCGCGCTCCACCAGATGGCTTGAAGCGCGGGTGGGAGGGAGCTCGCCTGCCGCCAGTCCCCTACCACCAAGCCAGAGCTCTTGACCCAGTTGACCCGGGCGGAGGAGGCTGCCGAGTACACAGCCTGGCAAGCCTCCACCCGCGCCAAGTCGCCCGGGTCCTGGACCACGAGGAGTACATCTTTGGCGTATACCGACAGGACCAGCCGCAGCTCCGGCTCCCGTAGCGCCAACCCCGTCAACCTCCTGCGGAGGAGACAGAGGAAGGGCTTGATCGCCAGAGCGTACAGCTGGCCCAAGAGGGGGCACCCCTGCCGTACTCCTCGCCCGAAGCTGACCGGTTCGGTGAGGGTCGAGTTGAGCCTGACCAGACACTCTGCGGAGGCGTACAGCACCTGGAGAAAACCCACAAACTGGGGTACCAAGCCAAACGCTCACAGAGTGCCCAGGAGATACCCGTGATCCACCCTGTCGAACGCCTTCTCCTGATCCAGGGACAGGAGGGCGAACGACAGACCGTCCCTACACCCGAGTTCCAAAAGGTCCCGGACCAGATATAGGTTGTCGAAGATGGTGCGGCCCGGGACGGTGTAGGTCTGGTCTGGGTGGATCACGTCCGCCAGCACGGACCCTAGCCGCAGCGAGATGGCTTTCGCTACGACCTTGTAGTCCGTGCTGAGGAGTGAGACGGGACGCCAATTTCTTAAATCGTGGAGGTCCCCCTTCTTTGGCAATAAGGCGAGCACGCCTCGCCTGCATGAAAGAGGGAGGACCCCGCTCTGCAAAGACTCGGCCCAGACGGTAACTAAGTCTGGGCCGAAGACGTCCCAGAACGTGCGGTAGAACTCCACGGTCAGCTCGTCCATGCCCGGAGATTTATTGGTGGGCATGCGGTGGAGGGCTTCCGAGAACTCGGCCAGAGTGAGAGGCAGCTCTAGCCG
This sequence comes from Chelonia mydas, assembly GCF_015237465.2. NCBI lineage: Eukaryota > Metazoa > Chordata > Testudines > Cheloniidae > Chelonia > Chelonia mydas. The sequence continues at coordinate 158,465,322 of NC_057850.1, forward strand.
GTCTCGGTCGCCCACGCTGACCGTCGGGAGTTCGTCCCAGAGCACTCTGCAAGCGTTAGGATCGGTCAGATCCGGGGAGAAAAGGCCTGCGTAGAAGGCCCTGGCCCTCCCGCACATCTCCACAGGATTCGTGAGGGGGGTGCCGTCCTCTGCGAGGAGGCAGGTGACGTGCTTCTTGGCCCCCCTCTTTTTCTCCAGGGCGTAGAAGAAGCGGGAGCCGCGATCCATCTCTCGAAGGAGGCGGATGCGGGATCGAACAAAAGCACCCCGGGCCCGATGGTCCTACTAGGCCCGGAGCTCCTCCCGCTTCTCCCGGCACGCCCCGCAGAGGGATGGATCATCGGGGCTGGCAGCCAGACGCCTCTCCAGCTCTAAGACCTCCCGTTCCAACTGCCCTATCCCACATCCCTCCGTCGGCTGGCGCCCCGGGTGTAGTCACGGCAGAAGAGCCAGGTGCCCACCTTCCCTTGGTCCCACCACCACCGCGCCGAGGGAAAGGCACGCCGCTGCCCTCCCCAGGACAACCAGAACTCCCGGAAGGATGCCACGAAGCCCACATCCTCCAACAAGCTGTTATTAAAATGCCAATAGGCCGGCCCCAGCCTCTCTGCACAGAGAGAGACCGTCACGGTGGCCAGGTGATGATCGGAGAATGGGGCCGGCCGGATGCTGGAGGAGTGGGCCTGTGAAAGATGGAAACGTGATAAATAGATGCAGTCCAACCGGGAGTAGCGCGACCAGGCCTCCACCTGGACAAAAGTGAACGTCGAGACGTCGTCCGGGTGGTGGTCGTGCCAGACGTCCACCAGGGAGTGATGGTCGACTATCTCCCAGAGGACGCCCGCGGCGGCCGGGCACTGCTCGGTCCCCGAGCGGTCCCGCTCCTCGAGGATCGTATTAAAGTCCCCGCCCAGGACCAGGCACTCGTGAGGATCCAAGGTGCTGAGGAAGGCGGACACCTGCTGAAAGAAACGTAGCCGCTCCGGGCCCGATGTCGGGGCATAGATGTTGACAAGATTGACCACGAGCCCCTCCAAACGGACCCGGAGATGCAGCAGACCCCCAGCACCTCGGGCCGTAGGTCGGGGGAGAACAGGGTCACCACTCCAGCCGTACGAACTGTGACATGGCTAAAGTGGACCCTGTCCCCCCATTCCAGCCGCCAGCTAGCTTCGGCGGCCGGATCCGTATGGGTCTCCTGCAGGAAAATCACAGACTACCCCCCGCAAAGGAAGGAGAGCACCTGGCACCTGCGGAGACCCATCCTACAGCCCGGGTGTTTAACGTGCTGATGGTAAGAGGTGCCATGAGGAGGGCTGGGGGGGATCCTCGCCGGCAGGGACGCTCGCGGTTCCCAACGGGCCGAGCAACAATCCGTGACCTACCCCGTAGGTAATTAGGGAGTCACGGAAAAAGTGGACCCGCTGGTAAGTCGTGGCGGCCTGCTTCCTGGTCCTTTTACCCTCCCCATAAGGGCCCTCGTGGCCCGGAGGATGAGATGGAAATCCCCCCATCGCTGCAGGGCGAGCTGCACCTTATTACGGGAGCCCTGGACGTCCTCAAGGAACTCCCGCAGCTCCTCCCGCAGCGTATGGGGGGCCGGGGCCACTAGCCCCCAGCTGTCCTCCAGAGGGACTAGTGACACAGCCCCATGGCCCACCAAAACGGGCAGGCAAGGGGCAATCCATCGACGTGGTGCCCGATGGGCTGGCGCCACACAGCCCCCCTCAAACCCTGGCTCGATTGGGGGCGGCGGAGGGAAGGTAGCAGCCCCTAGTGAGTCGGGACTGGGGAATACAGAAGCCGCTCCCTGGGGCCTATCCTCTAGGAGCGAGGAGATGACGGCCCCAGGGGCGGCAGTGACAGCACGGGAGGTGGGGGGGGGACAGGGGCGGGGTTGACATAAGGGGCAGGGCAGGGATCCAGAGTAAGGGCAAGGCAGGGGTTGGGTGCAGAGCCAGGGAGAGGGGCAAAGGTAGGATCCTGGGCCCCAGGAGCCAAGCCGTTGGAAAATGGCCCCTCTCGATCAGGCTCTGGGAGGTGGGGGTGGGGCAGAGGGCCCTCCATGATGCTGGGCTCTGGCACCACGGCCGGCATAGTAGCCACAGCACCGTCAGTGGGGTCCCCGCCCGGGAAGGAGGTCAGTCGCCCCACGCCCTCGAGGGGCAACCCGTGGGGCTCGGGTCCCAGCCGCAGTGCACCAGCGGTCGCCTCGGTGGGCTCGGCAGCTAACCGCAGGGTGCCACCCGCGGCCGAGGAGATGGAGGAGCCCTGGGAACCCTCAGAGGCGGGAGCAAAGGTAGCTGTTAGGGGAAGGGGACATGGGGAAGGCGGGGCCGGGGTGAGGTCGCTCAGATCGAGGCCCGCTAGCAGTGGGTCGTCCTCCCCCTGGTTGACTGGGGTCAGACTCAGGGCCTCGATCTCCTCGTATATGGAGGGGAGCTCTCCTTCCACCACCCCGGAGGTCTCCCCGCTAGTGCCGGAAGTGACACTCGCCCCGAGGCTCACGGGGGCTCTGGGTAGTAACGGGGCAGGTGGGGCTACATCGGGGTGCTTGGAGGGAAGGGACTCCAAGGGAGGGACAGTACTGCCCTCCCGTGCTGCCACGTTTTCCCCAGCTGGCACCAGGGGATGGTATGCGTCCGCAGGCAAGGCAGAGGGCTCGGCATCAGCGCCCCCCCTTCTGGTCTTTCGGGGGGCTTCCGCATCGGTAGAAAGGAGCAGAGCTCGAGCCTTCCGTTTGCCCCAATTCCCCTGGACTAGGGCCCAGCCCTCCATGGCATCATCGGGGGACTGGCTAACAGGGGTCGGATCAGGGGGCAGGGACAATGGGTCAGGGACCGTGGGAGGCAGTGGTGGGGCGGAAAAAGGGAGGGAAGAGTCCCCCTGGGGCAGTCCCTCTCCCACGCTTTGCGGTATCCCTGCCGCACCCTCCTCCAGGGGCCCGGCCGAATTGCAGACAGCAGAGGCGGGGCTCTCCCGCTCGTCTGGGCGTGCTGGGGGGAGCACCCCTTGGGCCCGAGCGGGAGCAATGATGGACTGAGTGGGAGGAGGGGCGGCTTCGGGCACCGGGCAGTCAGGGGCACCGGCGATGACGGGGCCAGCGCCCTGCCAGGGCTCGGGGGTCCCGGATGCCTCTCCTTGCTGGGCCAAGGGGCAGTCCCTCCGGACGTGCCCCATCGCCCGGCAGAGGTAGCACCGGGCCTCCCCCGTGGAATAATGCACCCAGTAGTGGGACCCCTGGTAGGGGATCAAAAAGGACCCCTCAAGCGCCTCTCCATCACGCGCCACTGGCGGCAGTTGCAGCTGCACTTGCCGGCGGAACGAGAGGACATGACGGAGGGCGGGGTCCTTGCAGCCCAAGGAGAGAGGGCTCAAAACAGAGATGGGCTTCCCCAGGGTAGAGAGGGCAGGTAACAGGGCGGCATTGGGAAGGAAGGGAGGGACTGAAGTCAGGACCAGGAGGACGCCCAGGTCGTCCAGCGGCTCGAGGGGGATGAACACACCCCCCACTGCCAGGCCCTTCTCCACCGCCTCCTGGGCGGCAGCCTCCGATGCCAGGAAGAAGACCACCTTCCCGTACATTTCGGAGGCCGCCACAATGGCTGTGGGTCCCACCGCCCTCGCCAATGCCCGCACATACGTCTCCACGTGGAGCGAGGCGGGCACCAGGAGGCAACGGACGCCGTGCTTCCTGGTCATGGTGGGAAAGGGGCCCTGCCCGCTATAGCTGGTAGCGGAGGCGACGGGCGGGAGAGATGACGTAACGGTAGGCGGGGAGGCTGCCGCCACCTGGGCGTATGCCCTGGGGGCCGGGGGACGGACACCCGCAGAGCTGGTGGAAGGAGCAGCGGGGTGGGAGGCCGCGGCCGGTGGCGGGGCCATGGCAGTGAGGGCAGTCCCTGCCATGGAAGGCCTGGACTTTTTAGCAGGCCCCTTCCCCTTCTTCCTACCCTGGCCCTTCCCACCGGCTTGGGGGGGCTCCCCCAGAATCTAAGGGGGGGAGGGACGTGGCAGCAACAAGGTCACCCCAGTGCCCGCCGCTGCCAGCGCCCCGGCGGGGGCAGTGACAGGTGGTTTGGCAGCGGCGGCTGAGGTAGAGGCTTGGGGGGGTGACGGAGGGGCAGGCGGGGGAGGGGTATCTGGGGCTGCTGGAGGGGCCCCACCCATCGTATCCCCCCGCCATAATGAGCGGGGAGGGAGGGAAGGACACCAGAAAGAGGAGGGGAAAGGGGAGGCAGGTCAACCACTCCTCCCTGCTAGGCTGCAGGCAGGGGAGGAGGGCACCAAGGGGGATGGGCTGGACAGGGGGGCTTTCGAGGGCTTGTGCGGGACAGTCACCGACTCAGAGTAGAAAACCGGCTCCTCTAGCTGCACTAGGGGAGGGGGGTCATAACATTTGGGGAGTGCAGTAAGATCAGGGCAAACTCAAACAGGGGAAGGGCACAAGCGCATGGGAGGGGGCATGGGCACACTGAATAAGGGGCCAAGCAGGGCAGGGGTATCACATGGGGAGGGGGGAGAACCAGGCTGGAGGCAGGACAGGAAACCTAGGGGCTGACTTCAGAGGCAAGGGCGGGGCAAACAAGCAAAGGCTGCAGAGGGAGAAGGGCGAGGCAGGCAAACAAACTGAAGCCAGCGAAGTGCTGGGGTAAAGGGGAGGGCAAAAAGGCTGCAAGGGGAAAAATGGGGCAGGGAGCCAGGGACAAAGTTGGGGGCTGCTGAAGGGGGTCAGTCCAGGATGGGGCGGGGGGCACGTGTGCTTGCAAAAAAGTCAGTGCGGGCTGGTTGCTGCTGCAGGCCCAAAAGGTGGTGAAAGGGGCAGCAGGCCAAGCAAGCAGCGGAGTCCCAGAGGCAGGAGCTTGAGGCAGATGGTAAATGTCCACTGGGGATGGTGAAGGGGGCAGCGCCGATGGTGGGGGGGGGGGGTTGGGGGGGGGACGGACACTGATGGACCAGGGGGCAGGCTCCACGCCACACCCCCTGTGTCCCCACAAAAACAGTCAGGACCCCCACCACAAGAGCACAGTCCAAAAGTTACTCAGCTTTCAAGCCCCCTCCACAGTGATCTACAGAGTCCTTGTGCGCTCTCCCAGCAGCAGATGGCCTCGTCCCCTCCTCCTTCGGGGTCCGGCAGCTCTCAGGCAGCAGCAGCATCTCCAGGCAGCAGCCCCATGGCCAGGCAGGCAGAGAGGACCCCTCACGTGTGGTGTTGATGGTGGTGGTGTCCACAGCAGTGGTAGCAGCAACGGCTGGGGTAGGGGTCCCTCACTTCCCCCCTCTGGGGAGCGGGCCAGCAGCCCCCCCCCACCAAGGAGCTGCAGTTGGAACAGTAGCAGCGGCACCCAAAGATGGGTGGGTGGGGGAGTCCAGCAGCTAGCCAGCAACCAGGTAGCGGAGAAGGGGGGTGGGTGGATGGCGTCCGGCCCAGCCAGGGGAGCAGCTGGAGCAGGGGCAGTGGCGGCAGCAGCAAGGGCCCATGGTCCAGCAACAGGAGCAGTTGTCTCCCTCCTCCCTCCAGGCCAGTCAGGTTCAGCAGAGGAACCAAAGACGGGTCTACTGACCACTGGCTGAACAGGGTTCCTTTCTCTGACTGACCAGAGCAGGGGCTGCTCCAGGCTAATGAGAACACCTGACTCCAATTAACCTGCAAAGAATCAGGTGAGGCCATTAAGCTAATGTGACCACCTGACTCTAAGTCCCCTCTGATGCTATAAAAGGGCTCACTCCAGTCAGACAGAGAGGAGCGGAAGTGTGGCTGAAGTACTGGTTAATGAAGACAACCTCAAGTCATTGGTAAGAGTGAAGAAGGGAGGAGCAGGAGAAATGTGGGGAAGTGGCCCAGGGAAATGTAGCAATTCTGGTAATAAAAGGTTGGTTGCCAACAGATGTTACCATTAGGATCCCTGGGCTGGAACCTGGAGTAGAGGGTGGGGCTGGGTTATTCTCCCCCCGCCCCGCCCCAACCTGCCATTACAGAAACACCTCCTGGGAGAGGAAAACAGGCCCATGTCAGGACTGGAAGCTAAACTGTTTTGGCATGAGGCCATAGAAGCAACAGAGACTGGGAATTCTCTCCCCAACCTCCATTGCTGGCTTATGATGAAAAGGGCTCAGTAGACTGTATCCCTGGCCCTAGAGAGAAGGGCTACATGTAGGGTTATAGTGAGCCTCTGAAGCTAGCATAAACCACCTGGAGGCGTGGGACCCCCAGGGACAAGGTTGGAACTCTGCCACAGCTTAAATGGGCTTTTCACTTGAGTGATGTTATGGCTATGTTAAGTGTATGCAGAATTGTGGTCTAAACTCTATTATCCCATTAAATAGAAATGATAGAGTGTGGGCTCTATAGACCAAGCATGATACAAAAGTGCAGTCTTTTTGGGGGGGGCTCATGGTTTTCTTTACCTACCATCCAAGAACCTCAGAACAATGGGAGTTTTGCCACTTTCTTCATTGGAAAGAAGATTAGGCTGCAAATTTTACTTTGCTCTTCCAGAGGTAGCTCACTTCCTGGTGGGCTAAAGACCAGTTATGGTAGGTACTGAGTAGTTCCTCAAGCATCTTTAATTTTCATTGCTGCTGCTTATTTTTCTTGCTATTGTTGCTGTTATTATTATGATTTAAATAATACAATTAAATCCCCATTTTAAAATCAGAAAAATTGGGGATTATACAGTTCATTTGCTAATCAAATACATTCAACAAATCTGACATAATTATATCAGTAAATGTAATTATATATTTTTAAAGTTGAGTAAAAATAAATATCAGAACTATAACCCCACATTCATGAAAGCTTAGTATTTAACTTTCTTAATGAATGTCACTTTATAATTAGATATAGGAATAAACCACCTATTGATACTTTCTGTTTTCACTAACAAGATACCCATCATGTACAATCATCTACTGGGAACTACACAGAAGGGTGGCTACTTACATTGTTTCCACAGATATGAAAGTTTGTATTGCTTTGAGAAATATTTTCTCCATCCTCTCTACCTGCCAAGGCCCAAATGTGGAGCAAAATGTGTGACAAAGATCCAAAATGAGGAACATAAACACAGGAAGCTTAAAACACTTTAAGAATCATTAATGTAATGTACATAACTCATTCTCTCACCTCAGTTTCATGACTTTTATTTCTGATGTAAATAATTTTCAGCAATGAATGTGAAAGGATACCAAAGTTGCAAGGAACATAGGTAACTTTAAGACTCAAATTAGTGATCCCCCTTGAAAGGGGGTACATATGAGGGATATGATCTATGCATAAAACAGTGGTAAAATTAGTACAAAGTTTCAAAGTGGTAGAAACTGTCAAAGTGTACCTATTTTTTCTTGGCTTTATAAACTTTTTGTAGTATTTACGAATTCTAGTAAATAGAGAACATGCATCAGAATATGCCCTTCATCTCCAGCATTCAGAGTCGCATAAATTATACTTTTGTGGGTGGGTGGGTATGTGCAGACTGCAGCACTGTTTCCTCTCTCAGCCTTTCTGGCACATCATGTGGGCACCACTCTCAGTCTGTTACATCTTCATGGAAATGAAGACCCAGAGCCCTTCTGAATAGATCCTCAGGTCCATTGCTAACACCAAGATTCCCCAGTAGCTTAAATACACTTTCTCTGATTATACCATGAAAGGTATGAGATTTCTGGGTTACAGCTTAACTCTCCCAGGAGACACGTGGTAGTTGTAGACAATGACACTTTGCACAGCGCCCTATGTTGCTCTTTATTTAATCACATGAGAAATGTACAGATCTTTACAAAAATAATAAACCCTACAAGCATTTTCCTTGACCCTAGATCATCCTTCCCTTAGGAGTCCTTGGAGGATCATCTGTATTCAGGTAGGAAGGGCCCCCCTCCCACTGCCTCATCTGGCTCCTGCACCAGTATCACTCATTCTAAACTGGTGAAAAATGGCTCAAGAGTGAGCAAATAGATCAGCTCCTGCCATTTATAACCTTCCAGTCTCCTCTATCATATGACTCCCTGGTCAGCCTCAACAGGTGACCTCAGATCCTTACTAGATTACTTCATTGCTAGGTGATCTCCCCTTTCATAAACAGTGATCATGGTTGCCAGTCAACATTTTGTCTAGAGCAATCACATTTCAGTGGTGTCATATATATATATATATATAAAGGGAACGGTGAATACCTTTAAAATCCCTTCTGGCCAGAGGAAAAACCCTTTCACCTGTAAAGGGTTAAGAAGCTAGGATAACCTCACTGGCACCTGACCAAAATGACCAATGAGGAGACAAGATACCTTCAAAACCTGGGGGGAGGGAGAAACACAGCCTCTCTCTCTGTCTGTGTGATACTTTTGCCGGGGACAGAACAGGAATTGAGTCTTAGAACTTAGTAAGTAATCTAGCTAGATATGCGTTAATTCTGTTTTGTTTAAATGGCTGATAAAATAGCTGTGCTGGAGGGAATGGATATTCCGGATTTTGTGCCTTTTTGTAACTTAAGGTTTTGCATAGAGGGATTCTCTGTTTTGAATCTAATTACCCTGTAAAATATTTACCATCGTGATTTTACAGAGGTGATTCTTTTACTTCTATTCAAATTCTTCTTTTAAGAACCTGATTACTTTTTCATTGTTCTTAAAATCCAAGGGTTTGGGTCTGTGTTCACCTAGGCAAATTGAGGATTTTTATCAAGCCTTCCCCAGGAAAGGGGGTGTAGGATTTTGGGGGGGAAGACATTTCCAAGAGGGCTCTTTCCCGGTTATATATCTGTTAGACGCTTGGTGGTGGCAGCAATAAAGTCCAAGGGAAAAAGGAAAATAGTTTGTACCTTGAGGAAGTTTTAACCTAAACTGGTAAAAATAAGCTTAGGAGGTTTTCATGCAGGTCCCCACATCTGTGCCCTAGAGTTCAGAGTGGGGAAGGAACCTTGACAAGTGGTCAGGCAATTAAGCCACTGACCCTCTGTTTATCCATTTGCCACCAGCCTTTGGAATTCTAGTCCAACATGGAGGTAACAGGGTCTCAAAGAAGGGAAAGAACACCATATCCAAAAAGGATTCTGCTGACTGGTAAAGATACATACAGAGAGTTCATAGTTTCACACAAGTAATAAATTTTACAGACAGACTTCCCCAAATCATCAGAGTCCACAACATTTCACAGTAGGCACTCAACATCTTCTAAGGAAGAACCACTGGTGAGTGGTCCTGCTTAATCCCTATGGCAAGTGGTCTACTAGAGATGATGGTCTACTAAAAAAATACCCCAAAAAACTTTGCCCAATGCTGTTTGCAGCCTCAAAGTCTTGAACGCTCTGCAGATATACAATGCAAAGTGCAGTGATTATAAAACACATACACTTACATGCAAAATATACTCTACTGCAGGTGGCCTTTTCCTCACTCTCCATTCAAACACTACCTTGAATTATGGAGGCTATAAGCTCTTGAAGGGCTAGTGAAGAGTCCTGCAGCAACCTGATGGGTGGATCCTCATGTATCCTACCCATTAGTCCCAGCCCTTCATGTTACTTAAACATTCACTAAAGGGTTATTTTCAAGGAGTTCAAGCTGGAAAGTGTAGGATTTGTTTAAAAAGAGTAAAGTTATGCATAATCCAAGATTAATAATAATGAGTTGTTTTTCACAATTTAAAATTGAAAACATTCTCCGGTACTGTATGCAAACACAGTGACAAGGGTTAAGGCAGAAGGCAACAGCAGAAGTACAATTCTTCACAGGGTGTGGAGGGAAAATGGCTACATAGAAGTACATGAAGGCCTGCTCAAAGGTGCACTAGATGTGAAAGGATAGGGGGAAATGCCACTTGACTGCTCTTGATAATTCTTCAATCCTCTAGTTAGCACCAGATTAAAGTAACCTCCATATATAACACTGGCTGCTTTGTCAGGTCACCCTCTAATGGTTGGTTGACATAAAGAGTAGGAGGAGCTTACTACTGCTATCTTCTAATGGAGTTACTACTTTTACTTAAGTGGCAGCGACCAATTCTTTTGATGATAAAGGACTAAAGTTCAATACCCACAGTGCAGATGGAACTATCCTGTGCCTCTGGGGCTAAAGACCTCGGTTTCTATTCTTGCTGACAACCCATGAAGAGTGGTGATTACAGAGAGCTTGGTGGACTCGTGGAGAGGACTCCTCCTTCCCATGGATTGCTCCATGGTTCATTTGAGATACTGGAATGTGGATTTACTTCTAAGAACCTAAACAGTCTATTTTCAATAAATCAAATGTAGTGCAAAAAAGTAAGGGCAAGATTGTTTTAAGGCAAAGCTCTGTATAGAAGGTGCACATGTAGAGTAGACATAGATAAATAGTTCTTTTGGGATTGGAGCAAGGTCTTTGTCTTGACAGTGTCCTTTTAAAAAATCAATTTTGGGACTCCCCTTTGTAACATTTCAAAATTTGCATTTGTTAAAGGTTATATAATAACGACTGCAATGTGTGAAAAGTAAATACTTTTCATTTCAGATAGTTTGTAACTAAATAAAATATAATAAATATATATTCTTCAAACTGCTGCAAGAGTACACTATGGATGCTGCACAGTATATACTATTGTAACAGACTGGGGAGAATTTACAGCCCTCAGGATGACTCCAGAACATCAATACTATTTTCAGAATCAGAAATCCATTTTTGGAAGAAATTAGGTTGAATGATATGACTTTTTCTTTGACCTTGAAACTGTATAGAAGGAACAGGGAAATGAATTTTCTCTGTACCAAATGAACATGTAGTTATCAATAGTTGATATCTCCTTCAACGGAAAGGGAAATAAATTTATTGAAGGAAATGAGTTGGTGGTGTCACAAAAATGTGTATTTTTAATAACCGTAACACATGTCTACAAGGGGGGCACTAGACCAGGCACTTTAAGTAGCTGACCCCATTGTACAAAGTAACTGCAGCCTAGTTGGATGTAATAATGTAAATCTATGACAGAGAATAGAAAAAAAAAAGAAAATGTATCCTACTTTACAAGCATGAGAGATCCCATTTTGGATGTTAAAGATAAGGGTTTATGAAGTCTAAAAAGCTAAGTGAGCAAAGAAATAATGTGGCATGGCTGCATGAACACCCCAAATAACTTGCAGGAAATTTCCTTAATTAGCAGTGCTGTAGAGAGAGATGGTTATAACCCATGGCCTTGAACATCTTTTCATTCATATGTAAAAACATTTTGGCTGTAAGTGTTTTTCCTCACTTTTAATTGTATAATGGCTTTGTGGTCAGGGACCCTCTAAATCTGAGGTCCTCTGAGTTTTAATGGGTTTATTTCAGGTCTGTTAAAGTAAAAAGTGCTTGGCTGAGTTGTCTAAAGTGCAATGGAGATTCTGAAAAGCTCTGTTTTCTTCCCTCCGGTGTAAAGTATCAGAGGTAGCCATGTAAGTCTGTATCCACAAAAACAACAAGGAGTCCAGTGGCAGCTTAAAGACTAACAGATTTATTTGGGCATAAGCTTTGGCTTTCGTGGGTAAAAAACCCACTTCAGATCCATGCATCTGAAGAAGTGAGGTTTTATCCGCAAAAGCTTATGCCCAAATAAATCTTAGTCTTTAAGGTGCCACCCAACTCCTCGCTGTTTTTCCTCCAGTGTAAAGGTACTACTATATTTTTAATTGCACATAAATGTCAGTGCAAAATAGTATGATGAGCCTGTGCTTTGATGTTGTGACAAAGGAGAAACCTTCCTAAATTGATTGGTACCTATGACATGGAAGACGTATTTGAGTATTTCATGAACAGATACAATAATATCCCGATGTGTGTGTTTTTAGGTAGTCAGTAAGAGCATGCAATGACAGTAAGCAAATATAATCCTTCAGGACAAACTGACTGGTACAGTGGGGTTAAGAAGGATTTTTCTCTCCATTTACAGACTGTGACCAAGTCAGATGGAGGGCTGTAAGAAAGTGGTCCTTTTGGGTTCCAGAAGGTGGGCAGGCCTTTTTCCCCCTGAGCTGAAAAGAGGTCAACTAGGAACACCCGAGTCCAATAAAGGCTGTATGTGATCTTTAAAAACACCTCTTCTGGTGGGAGAGATGGGAGAGAAGCTTCAACAGTGAGAAGAGGCTTTGCCTGGGTAGATAGCTTGGTTGCTTCCCTGGTAGGGAAAAAAAGCTGACAGACAGTTTGGGCGAAGGACTGGCATCCAGAGCTCAGTGTAATGAGACAATACCCTACAGAGGGGCTAGGGAGAGGTATTCCCTTTTTGTGTTCTGAACTTGTTTCTTTGTTTTGGATGAAAATTACTCCTGGGGCACACCTTGTAAATACCGAAGACTTTAAACCTGAGTGAGGCATAAACTCTGCAGAGGGGGACTGATTTACTCCAGCCCCCCACTCCACTCTCCTCCCCACCAGAGAAACGCTGAGCCTGGTAAAGCGAAGAAAGTGCCTTGCCATAAGACTTACATTGTTGTCTAGGCATGTTGCATTTGGTGTTTGACACAGCTGGAGGTAGAAAAGGAGACTTGATAATTAAATGGCCTGGTCTGCTGTGCTTACAACTGTCATGATTGTATTGAGTTTTATGGTATTTGGTGTTCTCTGAAGGCCCCAGTTTGTGCAGTCAAATGATTGAGAAACTCTCATCTTTCCCTCGTAACCTAATCATTACCACAATTCCCTTTTATCCGCTGCTACCTTGTCAGATCTTCATAAGATGCACAGGCTGTCCTAAGATCAGTTTATTCCCTAATCTTCCAATGTAGTGTTAAATTTTAATTTTATTCAGTGTTTGGGATTTCTAATCTCTCTTTGATCTTTAAAACAACTTATTTTTGAAGGTGATAAAGCTAATGAATTGCAAATCACCTTTGATAGTTCTAATATTCTCTTAGCTATACTAGCAAAGGATAACAGAATATTCTACAACAAGTTAGAGGCTTTTGAAAAGTACTGTAAAGCTTCTTACATCAGAATAATAGATTTACAGAAGATTTATCTCTCTGGGGAATTAGTGCTACTCCTCCATTACTTTTGGGAATAGTACCTTTTAGTTGACTTTTAAATTCATCATTATGTAAACATTTAGATTAAGGCCTGGAAAGGATAGTGTGAAAAATATGGGATCACTGAAAGTTTGCAAAAGAGACAAACTGTGGGAGTGGTAGATAATGAAGAGAACAGGTCACTGATTCATATGATCAGGGTCACTTGGTAAACTGGGAGCAAGCAAACTACATGTTTTCATATGGCTAAACAAAAAAGTATGTCATGCTGTCTAGAGTGTCACTCATGGTCATGAGCCAATCTCAAGGCAGACTGTCAAGAGGCAGGGCAGAGACCCCAAACTGCTGGTGCATTCTAGAATTAGATTTCACCAACCCAACAAGAAGTGTGAACCCGCTAAAGACAATAATGGTCTTACCATGGAGTCACAGACAGTCCCCTTGGGCATTCTAGTCTATCTTGCCCCCAGGCAAGCTGGACTTAGTGATAGAGGTTGCTGTACATCAAAGATCTCAAAATATTCAGGTTGCCCCCAGTCCAAAGAGACCAATCACTTACCCCAGTGTATAAATTAGATCTGACTTCAAAGACAAAGCTTGTAGCCAGACCTATACCAAACTATCTGAGGTTTTATTAACTAACGAGGAAAGGAAAGAAAAGAGGCTATTACAAGGTTAAAGCAGGAAAACATATATAAACAAATAAGTTAGTCTGTGGTTTCCAAGGGTGATAGAGTTGTAGTAATATGTCAACTCTGAATGTCTGTTAGAGCTAACCCAGGTTGACCCTGGTGATCTCTTTCTGTTTTATAGCTCTGGTCCTGAGAGTCCAAATAGCAAAAGAGAAGTAAAAAATTCTTGTCCACTATTTTTATTTCCTTCTTCCAGAATTCAGGCTGATTGGATGAGCTCTTTTGCATGTAGCATCTTTATGGAAGTAAGGGGGAAAATAACAAAGTTTTTGTATTGTGATGCCTCACACTGGCCCATTTACTTTTGATAGGCCTTCTTTATGCGGGGGGGGGGGGGGGGAGAAATCCCTCCTGACTGGATTCATAGTTTCGGAGCAAACTTTTTTACAGTTACAAAGCAAAAACTTAAGTATTACCTTATAGCAGCTGATAAAGAAATAAGTGACGTTAGTGCATGCAGCACCTTACAAGCATTTCATAAAGTCTAAACGCTGACCACATTGTTAAAGTCTAATACACAGTTTAATCATACTAACACACAAGTGAAACAGACTTGTTTCCAGCAATGAATTTCAGTGTTTGGCTGAGGTCTAAAGCCTAAACCTGTTCTGCCAGCATCACAGTATACATCTAGGCTCAAAGAATATAAGCCATACTTATAGGATGGTGGACTCTGTCCTGTAAGTATGTGAGTCTGAAAAAGATTTGGTGGTTGTGGTGGATAATCAGCTGAATGTGAGCTTCCACTCTTGCCTAAAGAAGTAATGTGATCCTGGGATGCATAACAGGGGAATCACAAGTCAGAGTATCAGAGTAACAGCCGTGTTAGTCTGTATTCGTAAAAAGAAAAGGAGTAGAGTAAGTAAGTCAGAGTAGAGAGGTTATTTTTCTGATGCAACCACTGCTGGAATACTGTGTCCAGTTCTGGTGTCTACAATTCAATAATAATGTTGGTAAATTGGAGAGGGTTCAGAGAAGAGCCATGAGAATAATGAAATGATTAGGAAATTTGCTTCACATTGACTCAAAGAGCTCAATCTCTTTATCTTAACAAAGAGAAACTTAAGGAGTGATTTGATTAGTCTATAAATACCTACATGGGGAACATATATTTAATAATAAATAGGCTCCTCAATATATCTGAGAAAGGTATAATATGATCCAATGGCTGGAAGCTGAAGCTAGACAAATTCAAACTGAACATAAGGTATACATTTTTAACATTCAGAGTAATTAACCATTGGAACAATTACCAAGGGTCACAGTGGATTCTGGATCACTGACAACTTTTAAATGACGAAAGGATGTTTTATCTAAAAGAGATGCTCTAGGAACTTTGGGGATGTTCTATGGAATGTGTAAGACAGGAGGGCAGACTAGATGATCACAATGGTGCTGTCAGGGCTTGGAATCTGAATCACAAAGGTTGCCTGTCCAATTTAGGAGATTTTATTTTTCAACATGTTACTAAAGCTACATAGAATCAGAAGGGGAAAAATGTTGACACTACAGAATAAGGTTGCTGTCCCACAAGAAGTCCCATATTGCTGAGGATCCTAGAAGTCAGTGGGGCTCTGGGACACTTTTTGGGGTTACCAGAGGTGTCCAGGATGAATAATTACCACTTGCTTATAGTGGGGGGGAAAAGCCTTATCTGTGTCTATAAGCAGAAATCTTTCCCAACTACTGGCTGCAGGTAAGGCAAGTTCTCCACTCTGCATGTTGTAGTAATCTGTCCCCTCTTTCTCTCTGTAGGCTACCAATTCACACACCCCACAGTTACACTTAGGTGCCCAGTCCCCCATCTTCTGTATACTCACAATGTACACTGATTTGCTGCCTCCGTAGAACACTGCACCCCAGTTCAGTGGCTTTACCTCAGTTCAACACTTTCCTTAGCACAAGACTTAGGCAGATTTATAGTAAAACCAAACTGAAGTTTATTTAACAGAGTTTGAAATAAAGATTCAAATAAAAGTAAGTATAAGATTTGGAAACATAAAGTGACAGGTAAAAAAACTTGAAATGTAAACAGTAGCCTCAGCTTATTATTAAGTTAAATTTCTGTCTAATCTTTCTCTCACCCAGAGGTCAGTCCTTGCAGTGTTGGTCTAGTTTAAAGAGCTGGTATCCACCTTTCATGAGACACCCATGATGGCAAAGTTTCTCCTCTGTGTTGGATTAAATCTTGTGCCCATTCCTCTTCACTTATAGACTTGCAGACTATGGTCCCTTTGAATAGGGGACCCCCTATGGTGAGATTTTTCTTGAAGTTCTTATGTTTTTTGTAAATTCTCTAGCTTGCATCTGGTCTGGACAGTAAACATAGACCATCTCAATGGATGTTGATTGTTCCCAGTGTTGACTTAGATACCCCCAGACCCTGCCTCACCACAGGTGACAGTTTCACTTCAACAATTTTGAAACCCAATATTCTACATTTTCTATAAATTATTTCCTGTGCAAACATCTCACAGTAACCATCAGCTAATTCTTAGCTTTAAACAGAGACCTTCAGTGAAACAATGAGAAGATTGTCAGGCACATAAGTAATATGCATGTCTGTGTCATATGTTCTGCCCTCAAATACAAGATATCAGGATAAGGAACTTGAGTGTCCACTTATTGCTCTGGTTTGTCCTAGTGAAACTTAAGGTGGTTCCAGGCAGAAAGATTATTTTTCTTATGATTATGTGAAAATATTTTTTCATATCTGACCAGAATCCTGAAGCAGAAAAGTATAATGATGATGCTCTACTCTAGGTAGACCAGAGGACAAAGCTAAGATAGATTCTATACTTCCAGATTTCAAAGAGTACACTTGACTTTTCTGAACTATTTCACTTTATATTAACTAAACAGTTTTGTCTTCCTACTTTTTGGTCATAAAATCCTTTAACTGTAGTGTATTTTAAGTGTTCTGGACTAGCTCAAAGCATTGTTAATACTTGTCTGGACAAATGGGTGTATAATTTGCTATATTTTTCTTATTTTGTTAATTGAGGCCTTTCTTCAGAAATGTTCTTAAGAATGTTCATAAATTTGGGCACATGAGTAGTCCCACAGAGTCCACTTTAAAGCCCATTGAGGTAAATAGGAAGACAGCCTATTTGATTTCAATAGGCTTTGAACCGGACCCAAAATGCTTAAAGTTGTGATTAAGTAGCTTCATGAAGGCCTTTGCCTTCGTTATTTGGATGTTAAATCAATACATTAATTTTGATGGATTGTTCTGATTCTAAATGAAATATCTAGAAATGTTAAGAGCTCATTGAATCAGAGTGCATCTAATAAACTGATTCAATTAAATATCTGATTTCTCTAACTGCTAGCTGTATTTTCATTAGACCCTGATGAGAGATTTGCATATTGGGGAAACAATCTGCTGCTGATAAAAGGCATGTCACACTTATCCAAATCAGGATTATTTGATACGTGGTGGTTTTACTCCAAATTCTGGGTTCTACTCTGCAATCTCTCCACATGTGGAAAAAACATTTGTCCCTGAAAGTCCTGTATTTATTGCTAATGCAACTTCTCTGAGCATAAGAGCTAGCAAAACTGTTCTTAGTTAGTTTCATAGTGCTGATGGTAAAAAAAAAAAAAAAAAAAAATCTTGAATAGCAATGGACAATTAGACTTGAGATAGTGTTAGCTACTGGATGAATTTTGGTTCTCTCTCATTTCCTCTACATTTCTTTAGCTGAGCTAAATTGGTTGAATAATTTTACTGAATGATATTGTCTTAACACTGAACTTTTATGTAACGTTTCTTGTAAATGACTTCACACTATGAAATTCACCACAGGTCAGTGGTACAACCATGTAAATGCAGACTTTTATTCGTGTTCAACAACTACTGCCAGCTTTTCACATCCACAAAATCACAGAACAAGTTGAACTTCCTTTGTTTTTTGCATCCCAAATAATTTGTCAGTGTTCTATTTTAAGATTTGACTCCGTGTTTTGCAGACTTTCTCATAGTGAGAGAGAGTGTGCCATGGGCATTCTGCACTTGCACCTAGGACAGTTGACTGTTAGTGGTTGCGGCATTTTTCAAGACTCAGTATGCTATGAGGTTGAGACTGAGCAATGCATCTCACACATTTAATTAGAACCTGAAAGAGCCCTTGTTGCTTTGCTCTTGGCAAGCAAAGCTGCCTGTAACTATGGAACTGTCAAACCCTATAAAGTGCCTAAACCCTCTCTAGCATCTATTCAATTAAGGCTGTTCTTTATATATGTGAGAAAAGGCTTATCTGCAAGCATAGTCTGTACCTAAAATTTTGACCTATGCAGACAGAGAAAATTATATCTAGTGGGAGGAATAAAAGTGGCAGTGTGCTTTTCACAACTGCTTTAGCTTCATACATTTAAACAACCTAATCTTATTTAGAGTTTCAGAACCAATACTGAAAAATGCAAGTCCTAATTTAAAACAGAATCGGGAGAAAAAACTACAACGACAAAATATTAGTGTCAGGTTTCAGGGTAGTAGCCGTGTTAGTCTATATCCGTAAAAAGAAAAGGAGGACTTGTGGCACCTTAGAGACTAACAAATTTATTAGAGCATAAGCTTTCATGAGCTACAGCTCACTTATATATAGGTGAAGAGTAAAATTAGAGAACTGAGATTTGCAGGACAAGTACAAAAAGGTCAGAAGAACAAAATTCCCTAGACCTCTGATTTCCCTCCATCTGCATGAGAGGAAATTCAGGCCCTTATTTTTTAAATATAGAATGTTCTATTAATGTAAAATAGAAAAGCAAGATGTAAATTTTCATTCCATACACATCAACAACAAAACATACAAAATCATTAGATACCTCCTAAGATTTTTTTGTATCTTTAATGATATGTTATATAGAAGGGCTCCAGTTGTGTTGCTGGGCAAGGGTATTTCTGCACAGAAGCTGGGAGGTATAATTCTTATCTTGGGTGGACATACACATGTTAGCCTGTGAAGAGCTAGTTTGCTGAAAGCACGAGCATGGCTATGGTCGTACAAGAAATTAACCTCTTACCAGTCTGCTAGTCACTGAGAGATGCTCTCTAGGTCAGTGTTTCCTAAACTTTTGAAAGGTGAGGCCTTTTTCAGGAATATGAACCTAATCAGCCACCCACTGCAACCTCACAATGTGCTGTTGAAAGCCTTTGTATTTTAATTGATACTTCCATGTCACTGCCCCCAACTAATCCTTTGAGTCCTTCTCTCCCACACATGCTTTGGGATGCACTGGTGGTTGTTCTTCATCATATGATCCTTCCTCTCCTTTCTTACATGCTTTGAGCAATGAAATATTTAAGAATGTTGACATTTAAAGTATAACCACTGGCATCTGAATTAGCACCCATTGAGCTATTGATTTGGGCTGTCTGCAAACTCAGGCAAATATTTCTGCAGCAAATATTTCTACACTTCAAAGGTGTTCTTTGCAACTATAAGAGCTAGAGACTCACTTTAAAAAAGGAAGGATTTTGGAGAACAACTGAAATGTATTTCCTTGTCCCCTTCCCAGCTAGCCTTTCACGTCCCTGCCCACCATGGTCACCCTGGAGGGACACACCCCACACATTGGGAAACACTGATCTAGGTGATTGCTACTGTATTAAGTACATGTTCCTTTCACCGCTAGTCCTCATGGATATGGGATGAGTTTCTTTGGAAACAACACTTAATCACAGTCTTGTCTAAAAAAAACCCTGCAATTTTGGGGGAAAATATATAATGGCTTTAGGCTTCTATTTAAATCTATCTCCGTTATTGTATGTATCTTATCTGAGGCACACTTAAATCTACTCCTCTACTGTGGTTTCCTGTTCTCTGCAATATTGCTCTGCCCAGTGTCTGCAGAGAGGAAAGCTTAACAAAGCTCATAACAAAATTACGTGATATGCCACATTTATTATTAAAGACTTGTTTACTCCACCACATGCTTGACTGCCCTCATGTCGCTCACTGTGGAAAAGTTTACTGGGTGAAGAAATTCAGTAGAGGATATGCGGCGAGCTTCGTGACAAATTATTTTGTTTTGGATCCCACTCAACATCTACTGGGTTTGATTTACCACAAAGGCAATGAAGCCTACTGAACTGGTTTATTACTGGACATCATAATCTGCTGCAGCCCTAATTCTGTGGCATTTTAGAGACAGTCCGCTATGTCAGTGTGGACAACAGGAAGTCCATGACACACATTGTTGAGGCCTGCAAAATGACTCCACTTCCTGGAGGTCTTTGTGCCTTGAACATCATTGTTAAGAACGCTGTGGCTTGGCTTGATCAGATTGCATATGCCAAATAAATATTTTATTAGTGATATTATTTATATAGACAAATTTGAACCAAGTCCCGCTTGTGAACATGTGGAAGTGGAACTTAACTCTGCTATGAAGGGTCAAAAATCAGATCCCACTTGGATGTGAATTTTTCAAGTAGATCCCACATACAGTTATTTATTAAATTAGAAAAGGCGTTGTAGTATATCAATAGTGTTGACTAGTGAAGCTTAAAACTTGAATGCTGCTATGTATTATGCAGCATACACGCAAAGATACAGTACTCATACAGTTTTCTGGTATTCCATAATAAAACTGTCCTTGTTGGAGAAGCTTAAAAAAATCACATTGCAAAAATATATAACCAGTGCAGTGACATTGAAGGCTATCACCCAACTTCAAAGACCAGTCTGATTGTACAATCAAATACAACCTCCAATCAGGAAGAACGGATATGGTAAAATAAACAAGCCTTGTCACATTAAATTTTCTACAAATCACAATATTGAAAGCTTGTGTTTCCTTTTCTCTCACCCAGAAAAAAGGTTCATTGGGAGAGCTGGTCATCAACAGCAAATGTCAAGTTAAACATTTTTGTTTGGGGGGGGGAGGGGAGCTGCATAATGTCAAGAAGGATTTTCCATACCCACAGCAGCCAATGTTATGGTTAATAGCATACTCTCTATCTCAGTGTTGTGGGGGAAAGTGCAAGTGTGCTGGACATGATTTCAGCCAATAAGTTGAGCAAATGTTCTAGGTTTCTGATAAAAGGGAGCTTGACATCACCACTCATTTTTTACTTACAAAGTATTAGGTGTGCTCCTAACATATCTTTGCTCTAAGCTGTCAGATGTAAGTTTCACAGTGACCTGCTAAAACCTTCCCCTCTCTTTTCAAGAAATGTTCTGTGGTACAACCTTGATTTTACTTGCTGCAGGTTCATTATATTAACTGATTTCACTGTAAAAATATTGGCAATTTCTTAAACTGCATTTCAGCTAGCATCTTATTTTAGTCTTAAATGTATCATAATGGGCCTGATTCTGCTTTAACTTACACCAGTATAAAACCAATATAAGTGAGAGAAGAATCTGGTCCACTACAATGGATTTTCTCTGCTTGAGCTCAAATGTTTCCAAGACATGAAGATCATTACATTTCATGACCCATGTTAATATATTGAAGACTCCTGATCATCCACAAAGTAAGAGATCTCTTTATACATTACTTCCACCAGGGTCAGCCTGGACAGGGGAGAACTTCTTCCTCTTCCACTTACCCACTATTCTAGTTATGACCTAAAAAAAAATCAAGGAATGATGTGGGAAGACAAAAGCTATATCTGACTGGACAGTAAAAGTGGGGCAAAGAAAGAAGGTACTAAAAGATGCACTCAGCTAGGAAGGAAGAAGGACAGAGGGCCCAACTCAGGGAACACAGTAGGGCCAAGACCTAGAAGAGCACATGCACTGTAGCTGGAGAGAAGCTACATGCGAACCAGTCAGAGCAGAGGTAGGGATACTATCTGTGAAGTGAAGTTGGGTTCAGTTCTTGGTTTTCCAATTCCTAGAGAGAATGTTGAATGATGGACTTAATAAACGGTGGTACATCTGGGTAGGAGGTCATTCTCTAGCTCTCTGCAGAATTACAGGTTATCACTTACCTCTGCTTGTACAACATAGTGTCAGAAGCAGCTGAATGCCTCTCTCCAGCTATGAATGAGACCACAGGGAAAGATGGAACATTAGCAGGTATGGGCCAAGGATAGGGGAGCTATGCTGGACAAATGTCACAATGATTTAAATGGAACAGTACCACAAATAAGGCACTCACTCCCCCATGCATAAGGATATCCTAATCTGCCATGTTTTTAGTTTTTATTCCTAAGACACCTGTTTTGCTCTAAAGAACTGTGCCACCAGGCTGGGTTTCTCCCCAACTTCAAAACGTGCATTGCCACACCCAGTGTACTGGGAGGAGTTTTATTTCTATAACACAGGTTAGCACCCAAACAGTAAAACAGTCTTAACTAATTCCTTGGCTTTAGGGCCACCTCTCCCAGGGATCTCTTGCACTTCTACTCCTAGCAGCTTCTCAGTTTCAGTCAGCTCTGCTCCCTTCTGGGAGCAACAGCCCCAGGGCTGCATCCCTGAGTCTGTGGCCCCTTCTTCCACAACAGGAGCTAATTCTGCTCAGATATAACTATGCCTCCCAGACTGCAGCCTGCCTCAGTTCCTCCACTGGCAGTGCTTTATAGGCCCAGGTGTAGCCCATCCCTCTTTAATTGGCTGGATTGGGCTCACCTGCTGTGGTCTAGGGGCACTGGATTTTGTCTATCCATAGGGACTAACTACCCTGTGACAAACTGCTATACATGGTAAGTGCTGGATTTATTTCTTGGAGGCATTTTCCCCACTTGGACTAGTTAGGGTGAGAGCGAGAATTCTAGAATTTAATTGTGAAGACTGGCATTGTAGAGCACAATGATGGAACTCATAGGGCTATGCATATTTGGGACTGAAAACACTTGACATTTATCATTGTATATATCTCTTTTCCTGTATTTTATTTTTAGCTGTTTTGAGAATGCCTGTTTGCTTTTTGGTGATGGTTAAGGGAAAGATGTTGAAGTTGACTTCTTCAGTAAGTAGGCAAAGCCCACCCTTGGTAACTCAGAAGCTACCATGTTCCACTCTTCCTAGCTGTGCTTTTACCATCTCCCCGGAAACTCTTAGCAAGACAATACTTTGTGAGTTCCTTTCCAGCATATCTGTACTTGCAGTCAATATGCCAGATGAGATGTAATGATTTAAAACTTCTAAGCACCTTTTCAGTCTGTGCAGAATCTGATGTCGCTAGAATTTGAAGCAGTAATCCTTAAATCCAAATGGAAGTAATCTACTGAATCATACAAACTAAAGCTACATTTCCAGCATGTAGCAGTATATTGAAATGTACTTCCTACATCTATTTCCTGTATGAGGAAGACCATTATAGTTCAGTGCTACAGTAAGTAATATGTTAAACCTAAACAGTGCAATTGCAGTCCTATGGAAGTCTTAGAAGTCCTTTTCAGAAATATTTCATATGTTGTCATTCACACCAGAATAAAATTAAGAGTGCTGGGACTCTATAGCTCTTCAGCAAAGATTCACCTTTTTCATCATTTTATAAACATATTCATGGGAGACCTTGGGTGTCCCAGGATTGTGTTTATAGCATCTCTGCAGTACCAAAGAAGTTCTCATGGTTACAAAATAAACTCATTTAAGTTCCTTAGCTGTGCCCAAGTAGCATGGTAGTCGATTGCATCAAGTACTCCTTTTGGCTAATGCATTTCAATGTGTGTTAATTCCACTGGTCTACCACTAGATGTAATGGAGTAAAGGGATTTAGAAGGAAAAGAAACAACAATATTGTGAAAGAAAAGAGTATCAATGTTGAGAGTCCACAACTGATTTCTTCCTTGTTATAGAAAATAGGAGCAAGTTTATTTAATATTAATAAAACTTAAACAAGTCACCTAATCTTTTTGCATCTCTGACTCCAAAAATGAGGCTGTTACTTATCTATGTTTCTAAAGTGTTTTGAGATCCACAGTGTAAAACAGTATTGGAATGGTATTATTATGTTATTTATTATAATCTATGGGGTTAGAAAACACTCCATGCCCGGAGAGAGAGAGAGCTAGATAGTAAATAAAGTTTCATGAAGAATTATTGTGCTGCTACCCCACTAAGATTTTTCTCTAATTTGAACATAAGTGGCCATTGAGCAAGAGCACTACAAGATGGTAAATTAGTGAACATATCTTGTGTTATGTACTGGTGGATTATTTTCCCAATAACGATGACAGTAATAAACATCTTTTCATGAAAAGATATGTGCAGCTATTCTGATAGTGACCTGTAGAACCATTAGCCAAAACCACAAACAAGCTGCTAAGACAAGTAGAAAGTCTCTAGATGGCAATGATCTTATCTTTCACAAGCTAGGAGACCAGTTTATATTTACTTATGCAGTTGGACATTTACAATGCACCGGTGAACACTCTAAGCACATGTACAATCTAAGAACAGTAATTAAATAAAAGCAAGTACAAACTGGTTAAGTGCCAACAAAGGACTCTTCCGACTATCAGTTCCAAAGTCCGATTAAACACTCACATCTCCCATAGTACTGATGTATTCTGAAAGTCATAAGATTTGGATTCTAGCAGAGCAAGGTTGGAAAAGAATTCCTGAGCCAAGAATTCCTGTTGCTTAAATCAAGAGACTACAAGTTCAGGGTCCCCAGTTGATCACAACTGCTGTGGAATCACAGGTGGAGATAGTATTCATTTAGAATTTATAGGTTAAAATCAACATTTTAAACTTCATTCAGAAATCAACTAGATGCCAAAGCATATTGCACATCACAGGTGGATGCTGCTTATGGGACACTGCTTAATAGGTGGGCAATTATACAGAGCTGCACTTTCTGAAAGGTCTTAAGGAGCAGACTCATGTAGAACACATTTCAGGAATGCAAATTTAGGGTGACAGGTACAGCTGACTGTGGTGAATTCTGCATCTGAAGGAGAAGGAGGCAAACATTTTGTCAAGCTCAGTTAATGTAAAGTATTTTTGGCAACTGTTGCTTCCTGAATATGCAGCAGTAGCCGGGTTTCCCAAGATCCTATATGGCAGGACTGTGTAATAAATGGTGAGTATTAACTCTCATGTGGGGGGTGCTGGTATAATCTCATCTGCTTATTCAGGTTGCTTATCTTTCCCTGTCATCTTCCCTGTTTTTCTTATCTGAGTTGAACCTCAAGGATCTAGCCTTCATCTACACCCCACTCTTAGACAATAGGTAAGTGACTCAACCACACCAGCCAGGTTGAAAGATATGGAAATATAAATCTATAAATATACCAGCTCTGGTGGTGAACAGGAGAAGTGGCAGAATAGAACATCATGAAAGCTCATATGTGAGAGTCCTCTGAGTTGATGAGAAATTGGTCAGTATACCCTCTGGATTCTTTTTAGAAATAAAGAGATGGAGACATTTAGTAGCATGAGGTTGCTGGGTTGGGAAGTAAGTGGGAGGAAGAGAGAGCCACTGGGAGTGGCTAGGTGAGAGTCACTGCTTTAGATCCCATTCTGGCCCAGTGACATCTGGAAGAACCTGAATGTAGGAGGCAGGGAGCAAGCAATGCTCCTTACACTGCTGAGAAGAAGGCAGTGGAAACCTGTGGAGATGGTACTTTTTCAGCTCCAGAGCTGTGCTATTGTTGGCTGATGCTCTCTGTGGCTCAGTGTATAAACAGCAAGAGCCTCTTGACAATATATCCTATGGCTGAGTTAAAATCAGGGATTATTCTGGCTTTAGTTAATACAACCAGGAACTCAAGATTATCCCCCCAAAACAGGATATTCCTGGTAAATTAGAACATATAGCCACATTATTCCTGCACATGGCAGGAATGCATGTCGGAGGCTTATGTACCTTTTGAGAATAATATCGACAGATGTCGTCTGAATGTGGTTTTATATTAATTTACTGAACACTAAATAAGAAAGATCCTAATACTTTAAACACAACTTGTGTTTATTAGCAGGGTGAAACAAAAGATGAGGTAAAAGAGCTAAAAAGTAAAACTTGTGAGTATGTAGACCAAACAGATCCTTCAATAAAGTGCAGCATAGTTTGTAGTATTTATGACATGTTTGAAGTAGCAATTGATAAAAGATCCAGGATTAACTTTAACTAAAGCAGCAGATGTATGCTGAGCTCCAGAAGTTAGTAAATCACATAGAAATCCTGATAAACCAGAGAGAACATAAGATATATTTGGTGTGTATGCTACTCAAAATACCTTGCGTAGATTTTATGTCCCTTGTCTCTCTATTGGCTGGGTGAGAGGGGTGAACCCTTCTGTCCATCCTGGAACATTTTAGATCAGTGGGAATGGGGGTTGAAGGGAATGCTAGTTTCTTGCTTAGCAAATTAATCACATCATGCTGAATTTTAAAGTGGGGAAAAAAAGTCAGTGAATTAAATGAGGGCACATCCAATGGCAATAATAAGATAAGGTAATAACATAAGATGGTCAGGAATTTTTCTATTAAATGTTTCTTTTTTATCGGAAAATGCCAATGTGGCTCCTTCAGAAGTTCTTTAGTGACCTGAAAATCAAAAATGAATCCTACAAAAAGTGGAAATATGGACCAATTGCTGAGGGAGAAGTACAAAAGAATAGCACAAAGATATAAACACAACATCAGAAAGGTAAAGGAACAAAATGAGTTACACCTAGCAACGGACGTAAAAGGCAAGAAGAAGGGGCTCTTTAAATACATGAGGAGAAAGACGAAGGAAAGTGTAGATACCCTGCTTAGCAGGGAAGGAGAGCTACTAACTGACGACATCAAGAAGGCTTAGGTATTTAATGCCTATTTTGCTTCAGTCATCACTAAAATGATTAATGGTGACCAGATATTCAACACAATTAATATTAACAACAAGGGGGAAGGAACACAAGCCAAAATAGGGAGAGAACAATAAAAATATTTAGATAAGATTATATTCAGGTTGGCAATGTCTGATTAAATTCATCTTAGGGCAGTCAGGGAACTAGCTAAAGCATTCTCGGAACTGTCAGCAATTATCTTTTGAGAGCTCGTGGACTTTGGGTGAGGTCCCAGAAGGGCAAACATAGTACCTGTCCTTAGAAGGGAGGGAAGGGAACAAAGTGTGTGGGGAGGAGGGGAGGGGGTCAAATTACAGACCAGTCAGCCTAACTTTGATGCCTGGAAAGATACTGGAACTAATTATTATAGTTTGTAAGCACCTAGAGTATGACAGGGTCATACAGAATAGCCTGCATGGATTTGTCAAGAACAAATCATGCCAGACCAACCTAATTCCCACCGGCCCAGTGAATAAGGGGGAAGCAGTAGGTATGATATGTAAGGCTAAGATTTTGTCATAGATATTTTTAGTAAAAGTCATGGACAGGTCATGGGCAATAAAGAAAAAAATCATGGAAGCCCTGACCTGTTGGTGACTTTTTCTAAAAATATCCTTGACAAAATGGGGATCTGTGGGCCCTCACACTGCCTGCAGCAGGGAAGCTGTGCAGTGGCTAGGAGCTCTAGGAGCCCCCAGCAGGTTGGATGTTGGAGCTCCAGGGTCCCCCACAGCCCAGGACTGTGAGCTGCAGGGTCCTCCACCACCTGCAGCATCTGGGGAGTCCCCCTGTGGGGGGGCCAGGAACTGTGGCTTGCCCCCACTGCCTGCAGATCTGGGGGTCCGCAGCAGCTGGGAGCTCAGGGGTTCCCCTGCTGCCCATAGCTGTGGGGTACCCCCACTACCTGTGGTGGCTGGGAGCTGAGAAATATCCCCACCACCCACAGCTCTGGGGGGGGCCCCACTGCCTGAGGTGGTTGGAACCTTGTGGGTTTCCCTACTCCCCATAGCTTGGGGGTTCCTCTGCTGCTCGGGGGTTCCCACGGCAGCCGGAAGCTCAGAGTTTCCCCCACAGTGGCTTGGAGCTCTGGGGGCTTTCAAAGACTGCAGGGGAACCCCACAGCTCCCACGAGTGGCAGGGGACTCTGCAGCTCCCAAGCACCACAGGCTGAAGTCACGGAGGTCACTAGAAGTCACGGATTCTGTGACTTCCATGACTAAATCATAGCCTTAGTGATATGTCTTGATTTTTAGTAAGGCTTTTGAAAGAGTCATACATGGCATTCTCATAATGAAACTGGGGAATTGTGGTCTAGATGAAATTATATATGATGGGTGCAAAACTGGTTGAAAGACTCAGAATAGTTTATCAATGGTTCAGTGTTAAACTGGGAGGCCATATCTAGTGGGGGTCCCACAGGGGTTAGTCCCAGGTCCAATATTATTTAATACTTTCATTAATGACTTGGATAATGGAATGGAGAGCATGTTTATAAAACTTGCAGATGGGAGGAGTTATAGGCATTTGGAGAATTAGAATTCAAAAAGACCTTGACAAACCAGAGAATTGGTCTGAAATAAACAAGATGAAATTAAATAAAGACAAGTGCAAAGTATTACAGGAAAAATCAAACTTGCATCTACAAAATGCGGTGGTAGGATTGCTGAAAAGTATCTGGTGGTTATAGTGGACCACAAACTGAATATGATCCAACAATGTGATGCAATTGTGAAAAAGGCTAATATCAGGGATGTACTAACAGGAGTGTCGTATGTAAGACACAGGAGGTAACGGTCCCACTCTACCTGGCATAGGTGAGACCTCAGCTACAGTACTTTGTCCAGTTCTGGGTGCCACATTTTAGGAAAAATGTCAATAAACTGGGGAGAGTCCAGAAGACAGCAACAAAAATGATAAAAGTTTTAGAAAACTTATGAAAAGTTTTTTTTTTTTTTTTTTTTTTTAAAAAGGGCATGTTTAGTCTTGAAACAAGACCGGGTGAAGCTGATAACTGTCTTCAAATATGTTAACAGTTTTATAAAGAGGACAGTGATCAATTGTTCACCATGTCTGCTGAAGGAAGGTCAAGAAATGATGAACTTAATCTGCAGCGAAGGAGATTTAGTTTAGATATTATTAAAAAAAAAAACATTTTTCTAATTAAAAGGGTGATTAAGCTCTGAAATAGGCTTGCAAGGGAGGTTGTGGAATTCCCATCATTACAATTTTTCAGGAACTGATTAGACAAACCCTTGTCAGTGATGGTCTAGGGTTACTTGATCCTGCCTCAGTGCCGGGGCTGGACTTGATGACCATCTCAACATATCGATGATTCTATTAAACAGAACGTTTTATTGACATGATCTGATTTTCCATTTTTATTTATTTAATGAAAAAAAGAGATTTACATTTTTTGTCATAAATTGGGTTGGGAATTTTTTTTTAAATCTCAAATTTTCTCACGGGATGGGAAGATAGTTTCCTGGCCAGCTCTACTAACAAGTTAAAATCACCAAACAACTCTCTGAGAACATGGCTATATCCAAAGAAACATAAAAATCATAACAGCAGAGCACATTCAGCTGCTAGCTGTGGGAGAAATAAGTTGCAAAATGATTGGAACTAACTTCTTCTCTACTTTTGGAGCATTCAAAGGATTTTAGTGAATATGGCTGGTTAAAAAGTTTGAAATACAGTCCATTTGCCTGGCTGTTGGACAGAATGTTTTTTTTCCCCCTTAAGTTATCTTTCTGTGAACCTGTCTAGAGAACTGTGGAGCCCTGGTACATCATGGTAGCTGTGACCCGATCCCCTCCCATTTCACTTTATTTAAAACACGTTACAGATATTTTAGGGACCCCTTGGAGCTCTGGGGTCCAGTACAAGTGTACCCTCTACATCCCCTACCTCTTGTCAGCCCTGCCTTTTCGTATATCTAGTGCACCAGACTTGTCCGCACTATAGAAGCTGAGCTGTTGAAGAAACAAGATAGTGCTATTACTTAAACTGATGATATCTTGATTGTCGACTGAACCCTCCACAAAAACATAGGACTGGAAGGAACCTCCTGGGTCCATCTAACCCTATATTAACATACCATTAGTCTGAGAACATTGAGTGCTTGAAATGTAATATAAGAAAATGTCACATAAATACGCTAGAGGTAAAATATTTATTAAATATATTAAGCAAAAAAGGGATGAAACAGGATGACACTAAAGTGGAGGCTATCGTAAATATCCCACAACCTCAGAATAAACAGGAATTGCGGAGATTTCTAGGAATGATTTTCCAGATTTGTGCCACAAACGTCTCACTTAGAGAAACTGTGCCATCCTACAAGGTGCTGAATGACTCTTGGTACAGATGAGAACCTTTTACTCCCAGTGAAGGCAATGGGAGTGGAGCGTACTCAGCACCTTCTAGGAGGTGCTCAGAATCTTGCAATATTGGGTCATCTTTTTTTTTTTTTAACCAAAACAAACTTTAAAAGCAAAAGAGAGAATAACAGCAAACGTGGGATACACATTGTCATGATGCTGCTAGAGTTTCTCTGTAATGGAGTCTGCCTTCCAACCCACTCACGTTTTGAAACAGGAATGTGACATGTATGACCAGATCTCAAGAGTGGTACGCATGCTGCTGAAGTATCTAGAACACAAGCTACCCATAAGCAGCCAGTTTTGGAGGTGGTGACAGAAGGAGAGGGAGAGGCGTGTGCTAGCTTCACTGTGTAAATCTACACTGCAATTAAAAATCTGCAACTGGCCCATGCCCGCTGCCTCAGGCTCATGGATCTGGGGCTAAGTGGATGTTTAATTGTGGTGTAGCTGTTTGGCATCAGGCTGGAGCCCGGGCTCTGGGACCCTGTGAGGTGGTTTACATGACAGTTAAACAGTCCCTTAGCCCAAGCCCCGCAAGCTTGAGTCAGTTGGCGTGGGCCAGCCACAGGTTCTTAATTGCAGTGTAGACACACCAACTGAGTCTCGGTCAGGTCGGTGTTTATGACTACTTCTGCCATTCTTCTAACCTTCCTTTTGCGATCACTAGGAGAATCTCCGTGCTGCTCTGCTTCTGAACTGGAATATAAATTTTGAATTTGATGGAGTCCTATACCTTACAAATGACAAGTAAAAGATCAGGCAGTGGGTTCTGTTGCTCCTGCCAAAAGGCATCTTTTACGTGTGATTGTTCACTTACCCACATTTTTCCTAATATATTGGGATGATTTCTACAGGAGTAATGGGAAACAATTTGAAGTGCTTGAATTCACAAGCTAGTGATGAATGTTGTTTTCTGGTACTCAGATAAACAGTGACTCACAAATTGTTTGGTTTTGCTTTTCAGTGTGTATAATAGAAATTATCCCTGAATAATGCCTAGGGGCTTTTATGTTCCTGGCACAGGATTTGTCCAGTTATTGCTGTAATACAAGGGGAAGCCTATTAATAATTTCACTTGCTTCAAAAGATCAATTGCTAATTACAAAAGATTATACTATCATCTGCCTTAATTTCATAAATGTATAGGTTACCTAAATAATAGCATTCACACTCCCCAAAATGCCAGTGATTCCCAATTGCTAGTTTGTAATAAATGCAAATATTAATCTACATTGCCAATGGAATTGCCACTGTAATAAGATTTATTTTAGCTGTCTCAGAGAAGATGGAGTCAATGCAACAGTAAGCACAAATTCATTTCCAACTGTGATATGTCAGAGGATTTTTATTTTTAGTTCTACAGAATACATTAGCCTTTGCTGACTGGTGTACTGGTGTTTTCAGATGTACTGTGTCTGAGATGCTCTGGATTAGAAATATCTAATACTTGAGAGGATTGGGAAAATGCCTAAATTCTTCAGAAACGTTTGCTTTGTTTATTACATGCAGATTAGGGTTGTTCAGCCTAAGTGGCACAATCTGTTTTCAAATACAGACTTCAAACTTAAACATTTTAAAACAATGTAATCTGAGGACATCACAGAACAAAAACTTTGATAATTGTATTTCTCCTCCCTTCTCCACATGAAGATGAGCCCTGCATGTGAACTCACCCCATCAGCTTGAACTCAAGGGGAAAGGAGATAAAAATCCCTAACAATAAGAAACTATATTTCTATGCTACTTGGATTTGGAAGATCAAGATTTCTAAGCATAAGCAATGGATCCACAGTTGCTTATCCTGAGTTATCCCTAAAAGATGTATCGAGCTTGCATATTCCAGCAGTTTCTATCACCTTTTGGAACCTAAGACTGTAACTCACATGCTTTTTACCTGCTTTAACCTTGTAAGTAACTCTCTTACTACTTTTTTTTTTAGTTAATAAATCTTTAGTTTGTTTCTTACAGGAGTCATAAGCATTCTCTTTGGTGTAAGCTCTAAAGTGCAACTGGCCTGTGGTAAGTAACCGGCCCCTTAGGACTGGAAGTAATCTGAATATTGTTTTGAGTGTTGGTGTAAGGTACCATCTATCACAAAGGCAAGCTACCTGGGTGGCAAAATAGACTGTCTGTGACTCCATGTTAAGGCTGTTCTAATACTTCTAGTTCTAGTGCCTGATGTTTGCACCAAGTTTAAAAAATGACCCGAACCTTCATAAACCAATCATCAGAGTAGGAATATGGGCTGTTAGGGGTATGTATTAAGGGAAGTGTGCCATTGTGACCAAAGTATTGGAAAGACACAAAATAGATATATGTGGGATCTCAGAGCTGTGATGAAATGGTAAGGTCACTTCTGATGACTGATGGCTATGCAATGTGTACTACTCAGGATCAGAGAAAATGGAGTTCCGTTTATCCTGTCCAAGAAGACATAAAAGTGTGTACTTGGCTACAACCCAATCAGCAATAACATCATTACAATTTGCCTTTGAGAGAAGCCAATCAAAATGACAATCATACAGGACTATGCTTTTGTGATAGCAGCTGATGACATCGTGATTGAGTTCTATGAATAACTTGCAGAGACACTCATTAGAATACCAAGCAAAGGTATCATGCTTGTAACTGGGCACCTGAATGCTAAAGTGGGAAACATAAGATCTCATAAAGAAGTAATGGGAAACAATGGTCTCGACTTACAAAATGAAAAAGGAAGGTGTTCAGTTGAATTCTGCAGCTCTAATCACCAGGTCATTACAAACACTAGTTTCACCCAACATCATAGGCATCTATACACATACAGGTGCCAAAGAACTAAACCAACTATGTAATGATACAGCAGTGCTGGAGATTGAACGAACAATAGACAAAGACTTTTGACCATCAACTGTTTGCCTCAAACAAAATTAAACCTTAAAAAAGAAGATGTTTGGCAGGTCCACTATGACCGGACTTCCCCAGAATCCGCCAAGACAGCAAGACTACAAGGTTTCGGTTCAGAAGGTGCTTGAGACACTGTCAGACGTGAAAGGGGAGAACAACCCAAATGAATTTTAGAATAAAAATGAAAATGATCATGCTCGAAGCCACCGAAGCGCACATTCTGAACAGCCAGCAACAGACTGCACCATGGTAACTGAGAAGGTGTTTGAATTGGCAAAAAGAAAAAGATGCAGAATGAAAAAAAAAGTCCTGGAGATCAAAGAACATAGAGAATACAAGGAATTGACCAGACTGATCTAGAGGCAGACTAGACAAGATAAAAGTGAATACATAAGGGCAGTGTGCGCAGAATTTGAGAATTACAAATACCATAATACAAAAGGTATGTTGATAGTGGTCAGACTTCTTACCAAAAAGTTGTCTATGTAATCGAACATAATAAAAGATCATGATTGCAAAATCCTCACTGAAGGTGATGATATCAAATGCCAGTGGAGAGATTACTGTACTGTGTGACTCATTAGAACCACTTACAATACAGAATGACAGACAGAGTACAGAGTTGGAGCCATTAGTCCTACAAGAGGAAGTGGTATGTGGTATTATGAAAATGAAGTCAAGAAAGCACCAAAGGTAGATAACATACCAGCAGAATTGTTAAAAGTAGTTGGTAACCACAGTATTGATCTCACCCATACATCATTACAAATTTTCCATGTAACTAGAAATTGGCTGGATGACTGGAGAAAGGGAATCTTTCTGCCCTTACTAAAGAAAGGAGACCTTACCAAAGAAAGGAGACATAACAGAGTTTATTAACAATCATACCATCTCCCTGATATTGGACATAAGCAAAAGTCCGCTTTACATTTATTCAGGATGACATTAAGTGAATGCTATATGCTAACAAGCTGGTTTCAGAGAGGACAAGGCACAAGATTAAATTGCAAACATCTGTCACATCATTGAAAAATGCAGGGAGTATAATCACCCATTGATCATGTGTTTCATTGACTACTCAAAAGCATTTGACACCATCTGACATGATGTCTTTGGCAGATTCTGGTAGACTAGGGATTACAAAACACCCCATTGAACTCATTCAAGTCTCTACCGTCAATGGTGGAAACAGCAGCAGACAACAGCGAGTGGTTATCCACTGGGGAGGATGTGAAATAGGTGCATTCTGTCACCAACTCAGCATGTTTCATAATAAATTCTGCATACAAGCCCTGAAAGGTTTTGACAAAGTGGAAGGAGCTAGGATTTCCACGCCGATGACACGGTGCTCTTACTATGATAACTGATGCAATACAAAACATTTTTGGAATCTGTTTTAAAAAAGATGTGGTAAAAATTAAATGCATGCATCCTGACACAATTAACAAAAATGAAATGCCAGGGGATATCACAATTAAAGGTTAATTTGTAGAGGCGGTTGATAAATTTGATTATCTGGGCTCATACATATCCAACCAAGGGGCCCATTCCACAGAAATCAGACAATGACTTGAAATGGCTCACGCAACATGGCCTCCCTTACGAAGGTTTGGGAAAAAACTTTAGCACCTCAAAATGTACAAAGGTTTGATTAGTGAAAAGTTTAATTTTGTCCATAGTGACTTATGGATGTGAACTGTGAGAAGTTCTGTGAAAAGTTTTTTCTGACTTTTTTTATTTTTTCTGAAAAAATCATTTAGTCCACAACCCAATTTTCTGCCTAAAAACACTTGGGTATTTCACCTGTACGTATTTATTACAACTTGTTTAATCTTTACCAATCTCATAGAATACTTGACTGAGAACCACTTTGAGTACAGAAGGAGGGTTAATTTGATTAAATCCATGTAAAGCAGTTCGATTTTAACTTCCCATAAATAAACTCTCTCCACAGCATGCAAAAAGCAAGAGCTAAAAGACTTGTAAACATAAACTCAGCTGTGATTGCTACATAGCAAGTAATGTATTGCTGTGTATTTCTATAGCAGTCACATAATTTGAGAATAATCTTGAAAAAAAGGATGCTTTACAGTGCACCCCAGAAAACTCCCTTATGAATCATTCAAATGGACAGGTATAGGAAATAACAATAATAGTCATGAAAACAAAGAAAAGCCTCCAGTTTGATTGTTTCCAAGTGATTCTACTGTTACCTTAGTTTGGGTAAGGTGATTCTGCTCTCTGAATTATAGCTCAGATAAAGATAAAACCTTCAGCCTGTATGTCAGAGATAACATAACAGAAAGGTAAAGATTCCATTCGCTGAACAAATCTTACCATCAGCTTCTAATGAGACACTATAAAAGTTGAGAAAACTTGTTCCTGATAGAATGATGTATTCTACAGAGGGCACATTATAGAGAGGATCCAAGATATTAAATGAAATTCTTGCTACCTAAACACCAGTGGGCAAAGCTGTCGACTTGAGCCATACGTTTAATTAAAAAAAAAAAAAAAGTAAAATCCATGTCCTATTGTCCCGCTGTCAGATGCAATCCTTCTGTGAATACAGTATTTTCTGTAAGAAAGCCTGTGTCTGAGGAAAACACCGATCAGAAATAAACCAACCGCAGTTCTTGTTTGGTTTGTTGATACTAAGATGTGATCTTATGACAAGGTCACATCTGGTATTTCTGGTTCCTGATAATTTTAAATTAGCTATGAGAAGACCTCCTCCAATCACAGTGCTCAGTATCTCCTCTGATATGGAGAACTCCCTCAGTTCCCACTGAAGTCCATGGGAGCTCATGGTACTCAGCAACCCATAGGAGATGTTCTGCATCTTGCAGGATCAGATCCTACACCGGTGTTTCGCTTTAACAGGGCCCACTCCTACCCCCATCTAAATCAATGGGAATTTTGTTAATGATTCTAAGAGGGATCGGACTCTGACACTGAAGTACCCAACCCTCAAGCTCTTTCTGCGGCAGGTGGTTCTTGGATGCTTCCTGATTTCTGCTGATTGGCTTAGGGGGGTTGCGCTTGTATCAGAGAGATTTGTTTGACATGCTTGCTTTTTCAGAAAATTGGATATTTGTTCAATCAGCTAAAAGGCTGAATCTTCTGTTCTGTAGCAATGTTCAAATAACACTAAGAGCTAAGGGTAACATTCAGACTGTCTCATATGGGTGTGGGAAAGGCAAAAGGGGGTGCAGGCAGACTCCTTTTCTGCTCCACAAACGGCAAGAGACTGACCTAGCCATTCAGGAATTGTTTAGCTAGGGGCCTGGCTAAAACGCTCATCAGCACTTTGCAGCCCCAGGGATCATCTGGCTTGGAAGTATGCTGCTGTTGGCTGTAGGTGCTATGGAGGGACATGCCATGCTTCTTTTGAAAGAAGGATTTGATACAATGGTGAAAGTTGCCTTGTAAATGAGTGAGATGAAAGGCAGGGAACAGCTAGATTCAATGTCCTCCAAAGCATGTTCCCTGAGCCACCCTGAAATATCCTCCACTGATATCTAGTTGGCTGCTACTTTTCCATGCCCCTTCTAGCCACTCTACATCCCTAATCTGACTCACACTCAAAAAGGCAAAATTTATCCTACATCTTTTAGAATGCGTGCTTAAATTGTACATACAAAGCCTACAGTCACACACACAAAACAAGTAATTGAAAATTAAACAATGGGAAATTGTAAATTGCACAGATGTTTGCCTGTCAGTACATACAATTGAGTTATCCTTAGCTGTCTGATTTAACTGTTCACAAGCACAGAAATAAGGCTAATAGCATGCCCTTAACTAATTCTAACAGGTGCAGGTATTTCAGAACACAAAAGGCCCCTGAAATTACAAGGCAGCACTGGGTAAACTAAGAAGGATTTTTCATTTTATCTTTGAATTTCCTTCCTTTTGTATGATTAAGTTAGACTCTTGGGAGTAAGTGTTCTACACAATGCATCAAGAATTGGATAAACAACGGTTATACTCAGTGAGAGCTGTGTAGCTCATCCCCTGTGTTCAAAATTGAAAATATAACCTGTAACAAGAACTAAAATAAAGCACTGATTCCGGCTAGCAGCTGCACGGCAAGGTTCCACAATTCGCCCATAATTGCAGTCTGATTGGGTCAGCATAGATTCAACACAAGGCAAGGAGGATTTGGTCAACCCCACCTTCTCACTGGACTCTGATGGACAAACAAAGAACTAGTAGTTACTGCTCACCTAGCATATGTCCAGAAGACAAGAATCAATTTCAAATGCTGATCCCAGGCAGAGGTGGCAATCAAGAAGCACCAAAGATTGACATAAAAATAGTCTTATTTTTTTTAAAGTTTTCCTTGAAGTGGCATCATTTTTTAGACCATATGTATATTCCAAAGCTCTGTGATTAACTTGATCATTATTCCTGTTATATATCATAATATATTATATGTATTCCAGCAGGGCTTAGAGGCCACAATCAGGAACGTGAGGCTCAGTATACATAGAACAAAAAGACAGTGCCTGACCCAAAGAGCTTACAATTTTAGTTTGTGCGAGGCATTGCTGCCTCCTTCGTTAGGCCTCAACATGGAATGTCATCACGATCATAGCTTTTATTACAGTTTCTTTTTAGTGCATGAGGCTGACATAGCTTATCACAGAAATCTGTTTATCTACAGAAAAGAAGAGCTTAAAATATGTTTTATCAATTTCTAATGTTCTGAAGCTGTTGCCATATATCATACAAAAAACATTGGGGCTAAACCTGCAAAGTAGGGAGCATTCTCTCATGCTCTTTGATGCTCAGCATCTGTTGGGTTCACACCCTTAGTCAGATGCTATTTTAAACATGTAGGATGAGGACTGGAGAACCAGTTTAAGAAAAATAAAATCGGACACAGACCTTGCCCAAAGTATAAACTGAAGTGGAATTATTTTGGCATTTTGAAAAATGCATATATATTTAAAAAAAACTTTTGTGAATGGCTGCACTTTCCTCACACCATCTCCAGAGTCCTGCACAACACTGAGTAGTGTGTAGAGTAACCAAGCATTGCTAAACCTCTCAACATCAGTGGTGCAAGTAGGGTGGTATCCTCCAATATGCAGTACCGGCAAGAGATTGTTAGCAGGTACGGGGTACCGGGAAGACATGGGGCTAGCCCCCCCTCTGGGGGGCGGGTGGGAGGCTGCACTCTGTTCCTTAAAGGAGCAGAACAGATCTAGGGAGAACATTCTTTATATGGCTTTAACAGCACAATAC
The DNA here is from genome assembly GCF_015237465.2 of Chelonia mydas. Classification (NCBI taxonomy): domain Eukaryota; kingdom Metazoa; phylum Chordata; order Testudines; family Cheloniidae; genus Chelonia; species Chelonia mydas. Next base: position 158,503,240 of record NC_057850.1, read on the forward strand.
ATATGCTAACAAACTTAAACAAAGCCTTTGTTTAAGTTTGTTAGCATATGAATTGTGCTGTTACATTGGTCAGGAGTCCTCAAGAGGGGAGAGGAGTGTGTGTGGGGGGGCGGGGACGGAAGGTATTTAAACAGTGTTTTTGAATTCTATTTCTCCCCATTGGTCTGAATTATCCATGACATCCATACTGCATCGCATCAAGTCCAAATCATTAGAGGAATGCCTCCGCTTGCACTGACAAGAGGATGTTTGGATTCTGATGTCAGCTCAGTTCTGCAGCCTGATGGGAATAAGGTGTTGTGCCCAGTGTATCTAGAATTCTTCTTTGCAGCCAAACTAGTCTAACATGCACTTTGTTAACTGGAACTGGAGCAGCAAAACAAAGAAAATAAATGCCTCATTTTCCAACTTTGTGGGTCAGAGAACTATAAGTGAAGATTATAATGCTGGACACTGACAGCCTTAAACCATCCAGCTGCCTCAAGAACCTGCCAAGAACTTTGCTGAAAATATGTTCCTCATCTTAGCAATGGAGCTAAGACTTATCCCACATCTGCCCACGTTTATTCAAATGAAGCTCCTTCTGATCTGATAGCTCAGGCATTGTGAGTTTCATCCAGAACAATTTACAAACTTGGAACCTAATCCTGTAAATGTTTAATCATTTGATCAATCACACTGAAGACAATGCGACTATTTTCATGACTATGGACCACTTTTGTGAGCTGGTAAGAGTTTCAGGTGTCTGTTCCTATAAAGGAAGTTGAATCTCCCATTGAATGCAATGTTTGGGTACAATACCATAAATGCAGTTTAGGATACAGTTCTACTTAAAATTTGTCTTTTAATAAGTCATACGTTTGCTGAAATGGCTCCTCACCCATTCCCATACTCCATATTAATAGATTGAAATACTACATATTTTGGGGGAAAGTGAGTAGTTAAGCATGTTGATGTTTGTATATATAAAGGGGGGGTGTCTGAGGGGATGGGGAGAGTGTGGGGGCCCCAAGCTGGGGTGGGGATGAGTCACATGGGGAGGTTATGTGCCCCCCCTTGTGTACCTCCCATAAGTGCAGTACCAGCAAGAAATGATTTCTACATGCACCACTGCTCAGCACAGAATCATCAGGAAGTGTTCGCAGCAGGCTTCTAGCTACACCAAGGATGTTCCAAAATCTAGAGGGGTACTAAAGACCAAAATTGGTGAGTCAGTACCTGAAGCTGGTAGGAGGTTAGAATCCTGATCCTTAAGTGAACTCGCATATTTAAACTACGTGTATTTAAAGTAGCATCTAGTGATCCATAAAAGTAATTACAGGTAAGCCCTCTAATAATACCCTGAAAGTGTGTTAAATAGTGGCAGGACTTTGAAGTTCTGCAAAGCACAGTGAAGAACCAAGCACAGTCAGTGTGGCCAGCCTGGGCCAAAAGCAAACCTCAATCTAGGCCATGCTGATAAAGGAAACCAGTGTGGTGTCTTTCATAATGTGCATATGTTTTGCCTCAAAATTGTCGATTACCCTCTCTTAAGGTGCAATTTGTTTTCTTCAGTAACCACAGTCAGAGTGTGTGTGCCCAGAATGTTCTGGAAGAAATCTGTTGGTGTGCAACCAGAGGTATTAGTGACTGAACAACTCTGGTGCTGGTGAGCATGGGATACAGAGGGCCCAAACTAATACATCCAGGAACACTGGCGATGCTGACATACGTCGCAGATCCACAAACATGCTATGGAACATTGTGATTCTAGCTTCTTGGATCAAAAGACTGTAGGCCCTGCCCTCAGCATACTCAGCAGCTGCTTGATTTGCTCGTTCCACTGTTTTGCCTCTGCTGGGTTCTGTTAATTGTTAGTATCAATCCCTAACGCTTTGAGGGTAAAAAGTTACTTGTTACCACACAATTGCTCTCTTCCCCAATAATCTGCATTATTTATACGGAATACCCACTATCCTCAGGGGTCTGAGAATGTATAGAGAAATGAAATGAAACCAGAATGGAATCAAAACAGAGTTGATACTATAACACTATGAATACCAAAACAAATTAAGAACCTCCAGTACCATGGAAAGTGAAACCTGTCAATAAGAACTTGAAGCACTACAAAATTAAAAATATTTTCCAATATAGGGTACTGTAATTCAGCTACTAATTCATGACAAGTAGACATATAATAAACTTATGGTACAATAACTGATGCTGTTTTTCTTTTTGTTTTGTAAAGAGATGGATTCTTAAGTTACCCTCCTGAAAAGTTATTCAAATTCAAGTCACTTGCGTGCTCTGTAACTGACACTGTGAAAATGAAAGCATGTGTACTTTGTCCTACATTTTGATGTGATGTCTACAATAATAATTCTGTATTACTAACACATTTTCTGGCCTTTTTACCAGTTTTATCTGAAGCATTTCTGAATTCATTTAAGGCTATTGTTGGATGTGAATTAATTACCTTGATCATGTGAAATTTATTTGGACATATGGTTGAATAGGTATTTAATGTTAATCTCCCTGAATAATTTTCTAAGGCAAGTTTTAGGTGATGTAAAATATCGGACGTCATAGCTAGCAAGTATCTTTATTTATTCCTTTTATGATATAGGTAAACTAGAACTGAGTCAAATTACTTGCAAGAGAACATAGTTCATTTCAAAATGAGGCAATTTAAGGAGACACAGTGATATTTTTCAGTTCCTTATTTAGTGATATTATTTAGCAGAAGAGGCTTTAAAGAATTTGAGAATTTTTTAACTGCATCTCACATTGGAATTTTCAAAGGAAATAAAGAGAGTTAGATGCCCAACTGCCATTTGATTCTAGTGGGATTTGGGCACCTGAGTCCCTTCGGCTTCCACTGTGACACTGTGGCCAAAAGAGCTTGTAATCCTGGGATGCCTAAACAAGGGAATATTCCACACTGGTGGAATATTGTGTCCAGTTCTGGTGCGCACAGTTCAAGAAGGATATTGGTAAATTAGGAGGGCTCAGAGAAGAGCCAAGAGAATGATTAAAGGATTAGAAAACATACTTTAGAGTGTTAGACTCAAGGAGCTCAATCTATTTATCTTAACAAAAATAATGTTAAGGGGTGATTTGCTTAGTCTGTAAATACGTACCTGGGGAATAAATATCTAATAATGGGCTCTTCAATCTAACAGAGACAGATATAACATGACCCAAAGACTGGAAATAAGGTGTACATTCTAAATGGTGAGAGTAATTGACCATTGGAGCAACTTACCAAGTGTTCTAGTGGATTCTTCATCACTGATAATTTTTTAAATCAAGATTGCATGTTTGTTTGTTTTTTTTAAATGTTATAGGAATTATTTTGGGGGAAGTTCTGTGGCCTGTGCTGTACAGGAAGCCAGACTAGATAATCACAGTTGCTCCTTCTAGCCTTGGAATCTATAAATCTGTTAAAATTCCAATTTTATTGTTTTAGACTTTCCCTATATGACAGTCTGTTGCAATATCTGGGGTATCACTGCATGTTATACGACATGACCTTGTAATCGTTTACTCGTGTGAATAAGGACTGTTTATTTAACATACTTACATACCTCCCATCACTGCCTCACAGTTGTTAATGTATTTTGCCTCACAACACTCCCGTAAGATATGGAAGTACTATACTCCCATTTTACAGATGGGGAACTGAGGCACAGTGGTGCTAAGTGACTTGCCCAAATTGACATATGGAGCAAGGAACTGAGCTTAGGTCTTCCAAGTTCTAGGCTAGTGCCCTAACTCTGAACCATCTATCCTCTCTCCCATCAGTCTTTCCTCTCCCTCCTTCAGCTCACCTCTTCCTCGCATGATTCAAATTTGAATGATTGAGAACTTATAATTCATTTAACCGACAATTTTTAAAAAATTATCCTTTCATCTACTCATCAATGTATTGTATTTATTGAAAAGAGAAAGTAAAACAGCTTCCAAATGATTCTTGCTTTTGGCATTGCATTGGCCACCCAGATATTATGGTAAAGGCCCTTTAATTATTATTCTTAGGCTAGATTTCACTTGGCCTTTATGTGGGTTTAAGGTGGGGAAATAAGATGTCTTCCCCACCATCCTTCCAAGGTCTGTGTAAGACCCAAGGACAATTACATTCCCTGTGTTCTGAGGGGATTGCTCCCTTGTCCCTTTATACTTCTCTGAAACTGAGCAGTGCCTCAAGGGAGCTGGGAAGCTGCAGAACTGGAGTTCTATCCCTCCTACACACTCACCAACTGGTGCCAGAGTAGATGCAGACATGAATGAGCTGCAATTGAGCACATTATTAATTATTTGCTACGAGCTCAGCACTATACTGGACACAGAATGAGGAACATCACTCCCCCAAAGAGCTCTTAATAGGAAACACTGATAGAGAAGTTGGGGTCCATACACTGGGGAAACTCAAAGGCAGGAATAACCGGGGTGTGTGTTTGTTTGGCTCACTGTTTGTGAGCATTGCGGAAAAGGTGAATTTTTAGGAAGAACATGAATAAGGGAGGGTAGTGTCATGGCAAACTGGTTTGTATGGAGGAGGGGTTGCATGCGAAGGGTTGGGTAGGACAAATGCACAGAGATAGGAGTGGGAGAAAGAGATAATAGGGCATCAAAGCTGGCATCATTGGCAAAGCAGAGGAGACTGTAGGATGAGAGGAAGGAAGGATGGCACAATAGATGAAATCAGAGGTGTAGAATGGGGAGATATGTTATGTCTTGAGGGAAGCCCTGAATTTTAAATGTGACATGGTGGCCAAGAGGGAGCTAAAGGAGAGCTCCAAGGGGGGGGGGGGCACAATTTGATTGACAGGCAAAGAAAATAATTTTAATGGCCTCATTTTGGTTGGACAGGAGGGAGGGGGTGATATAGATCAGAGGTGAGCAACCTGCTGCCCATCAGGTTAATCCGCTGGCGGGCCACCAGACAGTTTGTTTACATTTGCATGGCCATCTGCAGCTCCCAGTGGCTGCGGTTTGCCATTCTCAGCCACTGGGAGCTGTGGGAAGCGGTGGCCAGCATATCCTTGCGGCCCGTGCCACTTCCCGCAGCTCCCATTGGCCGGAAACGGTGAACTGTAGCCACTAGGAGATGTGGGTGGCCATGCAAATGTAAACAAACGGTCTGGCGGCCTGCCAGCAGATTACCCTGATGGGCCGCAGGTTGCCCATCACTGATCTAGATATTGTGGAGGCCAGCGTGGAGGAGGCTGTGGCAGCCAAAATGGGGGACATGAATAAAAAGCATTAACTCAGCCATAAAATTTTTTTGGTATGAGTAATAGCTATATGTTACTGTCTCTTTTGTTCGCTTTCGTTTACGTGGGTGTGTATGAGGGGGTGATTCCATTGTAGTCAGTGTAGTTACACCAATGTAACATGGGTGTAAGTGAACAAAGAATCATCGCCATGGGTTATAATTTTGACTTAAACTTCTGAGCCTATTGATAGAATTTCTTGGAGTAAGACAGCAACTGGCCTTGAAAAGGCATGAGGGAGGAGGAAGCTGGAGAGAAAAGATGCTGTCAGCCACAGCATGGCTTAGGGGCAGAGGACCAGCCAACGGCAACTACTACCAGTATAAATTGCCTCCCTAACAGCATAGGAGTAAAATATGGATAACGTGAACAATACTTTCCAGAGCACTTTTGGGGAGACAAGGCATAGCCCTGCCTCCTTCAAGCCCTTTTTGTTGTGGCTAATTTCACAGGCAGTGGGGGCAGTGTACAGATTGAAACTGTGCCTGATCCCTATACATGTGAGGTCCAAAGAAGGTGAAGCCTCCTTATTGCCTGGTCCTCCCTTGTATGCCTGGAGAGGGGTGTCATAAATATAAAGGGAAGGATAAACCCCTTTAAAATCCCTCCTGGCCAGAGGAAAAATCCTCTCACCTGTAAAGGGTTAAGAAGCTAAAGGTAACCTCGCTGGCACCTGACCAAAATGACCAATGAGGAGACAAGATACTTTCAAAAGCTGGGAGGAGGGAGAGAAACAAAGGGTCTCTCTCCGTTGGTATGCTGCTTTGCCGGGGATAGAACAGGAATGGAGTCTTAGAACTTTTAGTAAGTAATCTAGCTAGGTATGCGTTAGATTATGATTTCTTTAAATGGCTGAGAAAAGAATTGTGCTGAATAGAATGACTATTTATGTCTGTGTGTCTTTTTTGTAACTTAAGGTTTTGCCTAGAGGGATTCTCTATGTTTTGAATCTAATTACCCTGTAAGGTACCTACCATCCTGATTTTACAGGGGTGATTCCTTTACTCCTATTTACTTCTATTTCTATTAAGTCTTCTTGTAAGAGAACTGAATGCTTTTTCATTGTTCTCAGATCCAAGGGTTTGGGTCTGTGGTCACCTATGCAAATTGGTGAGGATTTTTACCAAACCTTTCCCAGGAAGTGGGGTGCAAGGGTTGGGAGGATTTTGGGGGGAAAGACGTGTCCAAACTACGTTTCCCAGTAAACCCAGTTAGAGTTTGGTGGTGGCAGTGGTTATTCCAAGGACAAAAGATAAAATTAATTTGTACCTTGGGGAAGTTTTAACCTAAGCTGGTAAAAGTAAGCTTAAAGGAGGTTTTCATGCAGGTCCCCACATCTGTACCCTAGAGTTCAGAGTGGGGGAGGAACCTTGACAAGGGGACAGAAAAATCCGGCCCTAAATTCTTATTGAAACATCCTCTGAGTCATTCCAGAAATTGGCTCTGGCAGAGCGGGAGAATTACTTGAAAACAAAACTCCAGGATGGGAATTGGCTACTGACTAGAATAAACACTGAGAAAGAAAGTTATTTCACAAGAAGACACGTCGCTGGACTAAGCTATGCCATTCAGATGCAACCAGTTCATATACAGTCACTGAAAACCAAAACAAGTTCCGTTTTTGGCTGTCGCAAACCAAAGGTGTTTGAAAAATTTCAGTACTGGTTTTTGGCAAAAAGTTTTCAATTCTTTTTCAGCCACAGCAAAGCAAAACCAATTTGAGTTGGTAGCTTTCATTTTCTTAACAAAAACTTTAAAACATTTGAAGAAAAACGTAGATAAAAACAATAACTGTTCCATTTCATCAAAAAGAAAAGGAGTACTTATGGCACCTTAGAGACTAACCAATTTATTTGAGCATAAGCTTTCATGAGCTACAGCTCACTTCATCAAGTGAGCTGTAGCTCACGAAAGCTTATGATCAAATAAATTGGTTAGTCTCTAAGGTGCCACAAGTACTCCTTTTCTTTTTGCAAATACAGACTAACATGGCTGTTACTCTGAAACCTTTTCATCAAAAATTTCTGGGGGAACAAATCATATTTCCTGACCAGCTCTAAAAGAAAAAGGTATTTTCAATATGAATTTCTTATTCCTGGTCAGTATGTTCAATGCTACAGGCCTTGTATGTATTTTTCTCTAAAATCAAGGTGACTTTTGATGTCAGACCCCATTTCTACTATATACCCAAACTATCTTTTATGTAAGTTAAACCAGACATACAGTTCTGCCTTATAACAACAAACAGGGATGTAATACTGTATGGTTAAGAAAGCTGCTGTCATTTATTTCCCTTTCATTTGTTTCCTGCAGTTTCACAGCTCATTTCCAATATGTGTCTACAAGAGCCTAGAAAACTTCTGTTTAAAAGATGTTAAAACCCCCACAGGGATGCATTTGAAAAGAAATATTTCTAGTTTATATTTGGCTCTAGCATCCTATCTCCATAGATAAACAGGATAAAACAAGGTTAACAACAATAATACATTTTAAATAAAAAGCTTGAATCTGACATTTAGACTGATGTGACAATTTGCAGATAGTGGCATTATTCCATTGGACCTGGGATGACCGAAAAGAGGATAAAATGCTACCTGTTCTAAGCTGAAAATGGCCTCAGTAGGAAAGTAAAATCTAAAGAGGTCACTCAAGCCACAAGTCGGAATGAAACTACCCAGCATCAGAAGTTACAACACAATCTTTGCATCAAGTCAGTCTCTCTCCTGACAGTCTCTGGTCATTCATGTCAATAAATGGAATTTCATATTAAATTGGAACACTAGCATTTTAAATACAAAGTTGCCTCCTGTAGGGGCAAGGAATGGAGAGGGAACATTTTTCCTCTATGCTGTGTTATCAATGGGGCTAATCCACTTCTTGCAGTTTTCTCGGAATGCAGCTGCGTGCTGGCTCATGGGTTCGAGCTATGATGATCAAATTCAGCACGCTTTGCATACTTTATGCTAGCTGCCTGTCAGGGTTCCTTCCCCACTCTGTACTTTAGGGTACAGATGTGGGGACCTGCATGAAAACCTCCTAAACTTACTTTTACCAGCTTAGGTTAAAACTTCCCCAAGGTACAAATTAATTTTACCCTTTGCCCTTGGATTTCCACTGCCACCACCAAACTGTATCTGGGGTCCTGAAAAAACGGAGTTTGGACACGTCTTTCCCCCCAAAATCCTCCCAACCCTTGCACCCCATTTCCTGGGGAAGGTTTGGTAAAAATCCTCACCAATTTGCATAGGTGACCACAGACCCAAACCCTTGGATCTTAGAACAATGAAAAAGCATTCAGTTTCCTTACAAGAAGACTTTTAATAGAAGTAAAAAAAAATCATCTCTGTAAAATCAGGATGATAAATACCTTACAGGGTAATTAGATTCAAAACATAGAGAATCCCTCTAGGCAAAACCTTAAGTTACAAAAAAGACACACAGACAGGAATAGTCATTCTATTCAGCACAGCTATTTTCTCAGCCACTTAAAGAAATCATAATCTAACATATACCTAGCTAGATTACTTACTAAATTCTAAGACTCCATTCCTGTTCTGTCCCCGGCAAAAGCAGCATACAGACAGACACAGACCCTTTGTTTCTCTCCCTCCTCCCAGCTTTTGAAAGTATCTTGTCTCCTCATTGGTCATTTTGGTCAGGTGCCAGTGAGGTTACCTTTAGCTTCTTAACCCTTTACAGGTAAGAGGATTTTTCATCTGGCCAGGAGGGATTTTAAAGGGGTTTACCCTTCCCTTTATATTTATGGCACTGCCCATTAAGTGTCTGATTCAGTTTAGATTAGCTTTAATGGTTTATAAAGTCTAAATGGGATAGGCCCTGGGTATATCTGAGACTTCATTCTGGAGCTCCACCTTTTTACACTCACATATCCAGTTCATAGGGGTTCCACAATCACACCTGAAGTCAACAGGAAAGCAAGCTGCCAATGTGGCTGTTTGGAAGTGTAGAACTTGCTCCTTCCTGAAATTGGTTTATTTAATCCCTTCACAGTTTTAAAAAGTGCTTGAAAGCATTCAATGTTTTTTTTAAAAAAAAATTGGTGCCACTTCTGCTGTTTTGTTCTTGTTTTTTCGTTGACCTACTTGTTGGTAATTTTGTCGAGGTTGGGGTGTTCTTTTTATTTAATAAGAATTTGTTTTATGATTGCTGTTCAGCACCCCAAGCACTTCAGGGAGGATACTTTTATCAGTAAAGTTATCCATATTATCTTCTAAAATAGGGCAGAAGAGATGTTGCAAAATTCAGAGGGACCGATTCTGATATCCTTAGTAACACTGAGTGGTACCTTATTCCACAAACAGCTTCACCAATTTCAATGGCACTGCTTGTTGAGTAAGGCACTATTCAGCATGAGTAAAATATATGATGGTATGGTATTCTACTAATGTGGAAGGCACTGAAGCACAGGCATAACCATCATTTACTTCAAAGGGGCTTAAAATCATGTTTTAGGTTCAACATGCTTTGCTGACTCAGGGCCTAGGAACTTGTGCTACCTCTTTAGGGCCAGATTATGGCACTCTTACTCACACTGAATGGTGCATTACTCGTATATAGCACCATTGAAATAAACCAAACTATATACCAATGGGGAAAAGTTCTAATCAGTTTGAGCAAAGGATAGCATAATCCTTTCACTTAGCATTTACATATCCCAAGCTCTTAAAGGGGCAGTGATAATGTGACCAAGTTCTTTACATTGCCACTGCCCCCAACTGTTCTACCCATTTCCTTCTGAATTGCAGCAATAAAAAAGCACTCTGGTATAATGAATCATAAAAATGACTCCTGGAATAGCTCCATCCCAAGTGTGATTCAGCACTTGGCTTCAGGAATGATTTTCTTTTGGGTGAAACTGAAATTCTTAGTTCTATAACAGACAACAGTGAACAGTGAATTCTGTAGGCATAGATAATGCATGAGTAAATTTGCATGTAGCTTGATTTGAGTGCAAGGTTAAATGGTAAACAAGGGTATGACAGGCATGTGTTGGAGATGGAGTGTTTGGGCTAATTGAGATACGTGGGAACACCCTGAACTGCTAAACTTGAAATGTAGGTAAGGTGACGCCATAAATTATTTGTCCTTACGTGATCTCCAAAGTGATTGGACCTTACAAAATCTGAAAAGTATTTAGTCCTTACATGATCTGTACAATGTCCAAACATCCGTTTTCATCCTTTTTAGTCCTTTCTACAACAGTTGATATGATCAACCATGAGATACTGCTCTCCTCCCTGAGAAAAGTTGCAGTGGACCAGGGGAACGAACTAAAATGGTTTAAGTCCTATGTAGAGGAATGCACTCAAAGAATAGTGATGGGAAAGTAGCAGTGTTCCTGGATTCCTCATTGATGCAATGGAGTTGCAAGGATAAAATCCATTAATTGATTGAAGGGCTCTCAGATACTGTGATAATGAGGCCTTAAGCTTTCACTGAGCAGCATCTGTAAAGAATGCTATTATCTCCAATTGTTTAAAAGACTGCATCCTATACTCCCAGAGGATGAACTTGCCTTGGCTTTTCATGCCTTTGTCACCTCCTGTCCTGTCTACAGCAATGCCATAGCTAAGCATGAAGCCACCAGCCCTTTGGAAACAGACTGCAGCACATCTACTCGGAAACATGGGCTACTGCAAGCATATCAGACCAGTCACCCTTGCTCTACCATAGAATATCAAGTTCAAGGCCTTAGTCATTATCTTCAAGGGCTACAATGGCCTGGGGCCAGGCTATCTCAATGATCACCTAAAGCTCTAAAATAAGATCGTTCTTGAGAATTCCAATTTTTAGGCACAGTGGAACTTTATACAGCAAGCATAAAACTCATCTGTGCAGGAGATAGAGCTTTCTTAGAGGCCAGTCTGAGACTATGGAACAAATTTCCTCAGGAACTAAGGACTCATGTTCCACCGCAAGCACAAGGCATGCTTCTTCAACTTGCCTTCTAATATAAAGACATAGCAGCATGTACATATTTATATAAAAACAAAAGCCCTACCAAAACAAAACACTCCATGGTACACACAATTCTCTCCCTGGGGAAAGGACAAGACAGAAAAGGGAATCACGTGTGATGAACGTTAGTTGCATTGCTTACTGGAATGAAGCCCAATTTTGAAATCTCACAATCCTTCATGAAATGGAACTTCCATCTTACACATGGCTGTAGTATTCACATCTATAGGTAACAGTTAGCCACTAGATGTCTGTGTGTAGTGAAAAATTTCAATGGGGCCAAGGGGATGTAAACTAAGCTGCTATGGAAGACTGTTTGTTTCCTGCTGTAGTTTGTAGCTGTTTCCTTTAATAAAACACCTTCGGTTTAAGACAGACTGCGATTTCAGATAATCATGACACAAATCAAAAATCTAAAAGCTAACTGAATTTTTCTGTATATTAAATATGTGAACTCTGGGGACGTTTCAAGTTGTGGGAAGAAACTGGCTCTTATTTTTATCTAAACCACTGCACACATTCGTTCTCTATGATTCAGTGTATCAGCCTATTGGGTCACAAGTCAAGAATAGGAATTAGCTGGAGACCCATGTGGGTGGGGTAGGCTGGATTACTGTTTCAGATGCTTATCTGAAACAAATTTAAATCCGGCTGTAGTTCTGCTGTTTGTGTACATATTTGTGATTTTGGAGTCAGCTTATACTTCAAAATGACAACAAAGCAGGCTTATCTCTAATTATCATCCTTCAATCTTATGTCTGAAAAACCCCTTGTATTTTAATTAGCTGTATTTTAATTAGAGGGTATTAACATTCTCTAATATTTAAGAAGGACAGAAAGAAATAATAGTTTATTTTAGGTTAGCCCCTGCTTCTCTCACTAATGGTGAATTGTACCTTACTTTTCAAGTAGTCCCACTGATTGCAGTGGAACTACTCATGGAAGGCTAGATTGTGAAGGGTGTGGACTGGAGCACAGAGCTGAACTGTAACTGGATTTTCAATGTTGCAGGAAAATCAGCTACTTTGTTTTTTTTCTTTTTCTGTTCCAAGATCAAATGAGAACAAAAAATTCCAAATTTCCTTTGATCAAAGGTTGATCAAAGAACCATTCTTAAAAAAAAAAAATTCTGACCAACTTTACCAAAGAATGAATTGCAACTCAGACAGCTCCACTCTTTTTCTGGGATAGAAGTACATTACCTTACCTCCTTTTATGGAACAGCTTACACCCCATCTTCACCTGGCCGGTTATTCTGACTGATGAGTAGAGGAGTGGAGCCAGAGGTCCTTCCACTTCCTGCTCCTCTGTGCCCTCTCACAGCAGGGAATATCAAGTGTTTAGTCCCTTTTTCTCTTTATGGCTAGGGTCACAATCTGAGCAGGACTAAGCAGGGCTGCTAGGGCGGCCTTGCTCCCCGAAATGGCTGAGTATGGGCTGGGAAATTCTAGCCCAGAATAAGATACTACTCAGATTTAAGGGTGTCAGATTTTATGAGGAACTACTTTTTGAGCAAAGTCAATGCAAATATACAATTAAAAAGGAGTGCTAAGTATAGTAATGTGTCAATAAATACCTGCAGCTCAGAGCATAACAAAACCTCTGTCTGGTGGTAGGGCCATCAAGAGAAAAAAGAGTAAAACTGATACCACTTACAGCTACTGTATCTTAATCAGAATGATAAACTGTCAGAGCAAATATAATAGGACACGCAAATGAAATTATATCAGGGTGGGATGTGTACATTTAAAAGAGAGCAGTTATTTTCAGGCATGACACCCACTATTCATTCCTAAATAAGTGTCTGATCTCAATTTGATTGGAGAATGAAAACTAGTGTTTGTGACTAAGCTTTTGCCAAGAAGCAAATGAAGACATTGCCTCCAGCTACTTCATCAAGATTACTTTAGTAGATACTGAAGTATGTTTAATTAGAGTTAAAAAAACAAGGAAGGCAAAGTAGTTCAGCAAGAGAGAGGAGGAGAGATGTGGGGATGTAGGGTCTGCTTTCGTTGAAGTATATGGTGTGATGATGTGTGTCCTGTTTCTTTCCATGTGTAGCAGGAACCAGAGGTGTGGGGAGGGGTCTAGAAAAGGTCTTAAGCAAAAGATCCACAATGAAGCACAGAGAGAGAAAGAGGAAGTAACTTTATGAATAATACTGTTTTCTCAATCTGAATAAAGTCTCTTGTTCAGTGGTAAAAGAAAGACTATTTCTGTGATTCTTTGCCACTGTTGCATGCCAGAACTCTGTCATTTCCTTACTTGGAACTGGATTGAGCCCACAGTGTTGGCATGGCATAATAAAAGAAATTGCAGTTTCTGGGGTTTTTTTTAAAAGATTCGAACTGGAGATAAGCCACAGCCACAATGTTTGGATGCAGATCCAGATTTGGATCAAGACTTTCCCAAAGTTCAGGATGATGCAGATCCAGGCTTTGTTTTGGTTTGGATCCATAATAGAGACATAGATGCAAAGTTTAGATGAATCTCTAGACCTGAATCTGAATTTTCCCAAAGTTTGCGGGTGTTTGGATCAAGGATTTTAGCTTTGTCCAATTCTGTAATTTCAACCAATGAGTAAATATTTCCATAAGTGAACATTTGGGGGAAAGAGGGAGATTAATTATAATTCCTTTAATGACAATTATCAAACTTCAATATCTGTGAAAAATATTATTCATACTTTACTGTAAATATATATCACTGCTTTATTAATATAAACATAATATATTAGTGCTCCTGAACAGAAAATCAAAAGCAGCAGGTGATTAGTGCAGGAAATATAGATATTATATATAGAGATAGATGCAAAACCTCTTGCTTGCACATGTAAATCAGCATTTGTATCTGGGTATTAGCTAACTGAGAGGCTATCTAAATAATATGTTTGCACAAATACTTGAATTGCACACGCAGAAGTGTGGCTTTACAGGCACACTAATTGTATGAGCATTTTGGGGTAGAGGTGCATCCATTTACAGCTTTTGATCATATAATTATAGTCAGATGTAAGGCCGGACTTTCCCTGCACATTAAGGCAGCCACCATTTTTCGTGGAACAGAATGGCAAATATCATGTTACAATGTAGTTCCTAAAGAAATACTTTAATGGCCAATATCCATAGCAATCTTCATATGATGCGAGAAAACATTTCAGTTCCATACCCAAAGAAACAGGCGGACTTACTTTTTACCTTGTTAATTTACTTTCCAATAATCAAAGGTTCATTGTGTATTACAAACAAAAATCACAACAATTTCCAATTAAATCGACTTCATCAATTTTTTTGGAAATTTTACTGCAGGAAAAGTACGATTTTTTTTTAATTTGTTTTCAGGTTTCTATAAGAAATCAGAACTGGGTTATTCAGAGCACTGAAAGAAACACGAGCACAATAAATTCTTCCTCCATAATTGAAAAAAACTACATTTCTTCTTTCTGGTGCAATTGTTTTTGTGCCAAAGAACCTTTGCACAGTCATCTGATTTCATGCAGAGCATGGTACAACAAAATCAGGTTGCGTTCTTCTTGTGTCTAGGTAGTGATCAAACATTACTTCTCTTTTAGTTTCTGATAAACTGCAATGTTGCACAAAGTGCAAAAAAATACTATGAAAACATAAGAACATAAGAATAGCCATACTGGCTCAGACCAAAGGTCCATCTAGCCAATATCCTATCTTCTGACAGTGGCCACTGACAGGTGCCCCAGAGGGAATGAACAGAACAGGTAATCATCAGTTGATCCATCTCCTGTTGCCCATTCCCAGCTTCTGGCAAGCAGAGGCCAGGGACACCATCCCTGCCCATCCTAGCTAATAGCCATTGATGGACCTATCCTCCATGAACTTATCTAGTTCTTTTATGAACCCTGTTATAATCTTGGCCTTCACAACATCCTCTGGCAAAGAGTTCCACAGGTTGACTATGCGTTGTGTGAAGAAATATTTTCTTTTGTTTGTTTTAAACTTGCTGCCTATTAATTTCATTTGGTGACCCCTATTTCTTGCGTTATGAGAAGGAGTAATTAACACTTTCTTATTTACTTTCTCCACACCAGTCATGATTTTATAGACCTCAATCATAGCCCCCCTCAGTCATCTCTTTTCCAAGCTGAAAAGTTCCAATCCTATTATCTCTCCTCATACTGAAGCTGTTCCGTACCCCTAATAATTTTGGTTGCCATTTTCTGAAACTTTTCCAATTCCAATATATATTTTTTTGAGATGGGGTGACCGTATCTGCATGCAATATTCAAGATGTGGGCATACCATGGATTTATATAGAGGCAATATGATATTTTCTGTCTTATTATCTATCCTAGGGGTCAGAAACCTTAGGAACAAAGGGCATCAGGGTAATCCGCTGGCAGGCCGCGAGACATTTTGTTTATGTTGACTGTCTGCAGGTGCGGCCGCCCACAGCTCCCAGTGGCCACGGTTTGCTGTTCCTGGCCAATGAGAGCTGTAAGAAGCGGCATCCAGCACGTCCCCTGCTGACCCCTGATCTAACCCTTTCTTAACGATTCCCAATATTCCGTTTGCTTTTTTGACTGCTGCTGCACGTTGAACAGATGTTTTCAGAGAACTATCCACAATGACTCCAAGATCTCTTTCTTGAGTGGTAACAGCTAATTTAGATCCCATCATTTTATATCTATAGTTGGGATTATGTTTTCCAATGTGTATTACTTTGCATTTATCAACATTCATACTGCAGACATTTGGTAGAAGTGTTTTCCACTTACCATCTGCTCAATATTTCATACTCTGTGTGCAATATCTTTCTGTAAAGTCTGTTAGGCTTGTCTAAAGGAACAAATTCTTCAATAGGAAGAAGAATCTGCTTGCCCTGCTGGAGACTAAACCATTCAGAAGTGGAGTACAGGAAAATACATCAAGAACTTGGGAGAATGGGATCCCCTCTGGGAAGGCAAAGGTAGTTTTGGATCACCTTTATGCCCTGCTGATTCTGGGTTGCTCCAGCAGCATGGGGGGCTTTGGGAGGCAGCACTGCCAAGAAAACTCATAATGCTTCATGCTAGAGGCACTGTGCCAGGGCTTGCAAGGTGAACTGTGCAAGGCAGTCTCTCTTTTACCATCCCTTTAATAGGGGACTTCCTCCCAGCTGGCTCTAGAGCTTTTATGGCACATGTATGCTGCCACAGTGGCATACTGGGGGTAAAAAACTCACTCCTTCAGTTAGGGTAATCCCATTAGGACTCTGATACAAGACACATGCATATAGATCAGACCAATTAGAGTTATGGGGAGAAAAGAAGAGACGAATATAAAAGAAAGGCGACACAGATTTAACTTAATTGAGAGAGTCAGCAACCCTTTCTTCTAAGCATGTGGGTTTTCTTTCACTTTTCCCACTGCTGCTCTCAGTAGTCTGGTATGCAGACTCGGTGTGAGAGAGCCCAAGATCAGACCAACCAGACTACAGGCAATGGCTTATCCCAACCTGTGTCCTGCACTGGCATTACCACCTGAGAGAGACTAATTGCTCAGTCCTCATCCTCAAGCTTTTCTGTAGGTAATCAGTGAGAAACTTGCAGAAAGCTTGAAATTCACATTGCTCAAGACTAACTCTACGTTTTAGTCACAGGTATTTTTAGTAAAAGTCATGGACAGGTCATGGGCAGTAAACAAAAATTCACATCCCGTGACCTGTCCATGACTTGTACTATGTACCCCTAACTAAAATTTGGTCCAGAGGGCTGCGGGTGCTCTGGAGCGGGTGTCGGGGGGCACCTCCAGTGCTGTGGGGGGGGAGGGGGAACCACTCGGCCGGGGACCTCCACCGGTGCTGCGGGGGTGGGGTGTAAACCGGGCAGTGTCACGCAGCCTGGGATCTCTGCTGGTGCTGTGTGAGGGAGGGTTGGCAGGGCTGGCAGGCTCCCTACCGAGCTCTGCGCAGCCTCCCAGAAGCGGCTGGCATATTCCTGCAGCTCCTAGGGGGAGGGAAGGCCGGGGGCAGCTCCATGCCCTGCCCCCGCCATGAGTTTGTGCTCTGCAGCTTCCATTGGCAGGAACTGCAGCTAATGGGAGCCGCAGGGGCAGTGCCTCCAGATGGGACAGCGTGCAGAGCCGCTTGGCCCCTCTACCTGTGAGCTGCAGGTTCATGCTGGATGCTTCTGGGGAGCCTGCCCACAGGTAAGCGCTGCCCCGCACCCCAACCCCTGGCCCTGAGCCCCCTCCCACACCCAAACTGTCCCAGCAGCGGCTGGCACAACAGGCCCAGGGGCTGCCTGATCTGCTCGGGGAGCCCCAGAACCAGCTGCACTGGCCACTGCAGAAGTCACGGAATCCATGACTTTAGTGACCTCTGTGACAGACCCAGACCCTTACTCAAGACTTCATGGTTCTCACAGGAAAAGGCCAGTTTAACTCTTTCCATGAAGTCTGTGACAAGCATGAAAACAATTCATCATTGTCCATGTGAATCTCAAACTTGAAGGAGGATAAGAAATATACTTCTACTGACTGCTTCTTGCAACACTCTAGATATATTCTGGTAAATAAACATTGATCACTTTCAAAGCTGCTTATGATTTACACAAAACAGAAAATTTCAACTGTCAGAGAGAATGAGTTTGGTACATGCTATAACAATCTACTAACCAATATATATTTATATCAATTTATGCTACTAAACAACATAACAGTCTCTGGGCCAAATTCTGTGGAGCTCACTCAGCTGAAACTCACATATATTGTTATTGGGAATTTCATCTTAGTCAGGTCTTCAGGTTTAGATACTATGTATCTAAGTACATGGGATGCATTACCATAGTATCTGAGAGTCTTGCAATGAATGGATTTTATATTTGCAACTCCTCTGTGATATAGGGAGTATAATCCCCATTATACAGATGGGGAATCATAGAATATCAGGGTTGGAAGAGACCTCAGAAGGTCATCTCGTCCAACGCCCTGCTCTAAGCAGGACCAATCCCCAACTAAATCATCCCAGCTAGGGCTTTGTCAAGCCTGACCTTAAAAACCTCAAAGGAAGGAGATTCCACCACCTCCCTAGGTAACACGTTCCAGTGCTTCACCATCCTCCTAGTGAAAAAGTTTTTCCTAATATCCAACCTAAACCTCCCACATTGCAGCTTGAGACCATTACTCCTCATTCTGTCATCTGCTACCACTGAGAACAGTCTAGAGCCATCTTCTTTGCACCCCCTTTCAGGTAGTTGAAAGCAGCTATCAAATCCCCCCTCATTCTTCTCTTCTGCAGACTAAATAATCCCAGTTCCCTCAGCCTCTCCTCATAAGTCATGTGTTCCAGTCCCCTAATCATTTTTGTTGCCCTCCACTGGACGCCTTCCAATTTTTCCACATGCTTCTTGTAGTGTGGGGCCCAAAACTGGACACAGTACTCCAGATGAGGCCTCACCAATGTTGAACAGAGGGGAACGATCACGTCCCTCAATCTGCTGGCAATGCTCCTACTTATACAGCCCAAAATGCCATTAGCCTTCTTGGCAACAAGGGCACACTGTTGACTCAGATCCAGCTTCTCGTCCGCTGTAACCCCTAGGTCCTTTTTTGCAGAACTGCTGCCTAGCCATTCGGTCCTTAGTCTATAGCGGTGTATAGGATTCTTCTGTCCTAAGTGCAGGACTCTGCACTTCTCCTTGTTGAACTTCATCAGATTTCTTTTGGCCCAATCCTCTAATTTGTCTAGGTCCCTCTGTATCCTATCCCTCCCCTCCAGTGTATCTACCACTCCTTCCAGTTTAATGTCACCTGCAAACTTGCTGAGGGTGCAGACCCTGCCATCCTCCAGATCATTAATGTGTTGGGTCATATTAAAGAAGTTCTGTATTAAAATCACAAATGAGTTGATTCCCCATAGTTTAAATTCCAGGGTATTACTAATTAAGAGGTCTCTTGGTTTTTGGTACTGTTTCTCTCCCTCTATGTGTGAAACTTGCAAGCTGCTAATTGTGTTAGTATATTCTAAGTCAGAGTCTGTTCTCAAAGCAATACTCTGTAACAACAGAAACAGCACCCAGAGACTCCCCGCCCTTTTGTTGTATTCATCTCGCTTTGTTAACAATTGTGATTAAAATAGAGATAGAGGATGTATGTGGATGGATGCTTGGTGTGGATAATAAATGAATGATCAGGGAGGTGCCAGCCAAAGAATCCAGTGTCCATCGGCTGAAGTAGGCGTCAAGTGGAAATAACCAGAGGACCCCCGGAGGGCAGACTGGAATCCACCCAACAGCCTCAAGAATAGGAGAACCAAAGAACAAGATAACATCTGGCAGCACGGAGCCATCAGGAATGTGCCATCTGCTGATGGATTCAGCAACAGCATGATGAAGCAATTCCCATAGACTGGCATAGGAAGAAATTCCTATAAAAATCGACTCTAGAAAGTGAGAACTTTGGGGTCTGATTCTGCAAACCAACTTCCAGAAGCATCAGATGAGCATCTGACAAGGTCCTGCTCCCTCCTCATGTCCAGGCCACCTGGCCAGTGGCTTGGCATGAACAACTCTAAGGCTGGTAACTATGATAACAACCTTGCAGAACCTCTGTGTGTGTGTGTGTGTGTGTGTGTGTGTGTGTGTGTGTGTGTGTGTGTGTGTGTATGAATGAATGAATGAATGTGTGAATAAATATGTAATTGAATGGAATGTTATAGCTATAACTAACTGCTTACTATGATTCTTTCTGTATTCACAATAAATGTGGCTTTCTGCCTTTTCCCCTTTAATAAGATCCTGCTGGTTTTTATTTTATTGGTATAACAAATGAAGATATTGAACAATACCGGCCCCAGGATCGACCCTGGGGGCGTTCCGCTTGATACAGGCTGTCAACTAGACATAGAGCCATTGATCACTACCCCTTGAGCCCGACAATCTAGCCAGCTTTCTATCCACCTTATCATCCATTCATCCAGCCCATACTTCTTTAACTTGCTGGCAAGCATACTGTGGGAGACCGTGTCAAAAGCTTTGCTAAAGTCAAGGAACAACACGTCCACTGCTTTCCCCTCATCCACAGACCAGGTATCTCGTCATAGAAGGCAATTAGATTAGTCAGGCATGACTTGCCCGTGGTGAATCCACGCTGACTGTTCCTGATCACTTTCCTCTCCTCGAAGTGCTTCAGAGTTGATTCCTTGAGGACCTGCTTCATGATTTTTCCAGGGACTGAGGTGAGGTTGACTGGCCTGTAGTTCTCAGGATCCTCCTCCTTCCCTTTTTTAAAGATGGGCACTGCATTAGCCTTTTTCCAGTCGTCCGGGACCTCCCCCGGTCGCCATGAGTTTTCAAAGATCAGCGAGACGCAGGCTAGATCAAGGCTATATCTGCGGTGCAGCTGCCATAGCCACGCCTGCACTGGATCTGATGTAGCTAGCTCTAGCATGGCTCACAAATGACAGTGAAGGCTCGGCAGCACAGGCTGTACCATCCTACCCAGAGCCCTGGGTAAATACTTATATTGCTAACCCACATCAGGGTCTGTGCTGCAGCGTCTTCCTGGCTATTTTCAGACGTGTCGGCCGCTATTAAATCTAGCGAGCCTACCCAAGCTGCAGTCACCCCTCGGATTGCTGTGCAGATAGAGCCTAAGGGTCTGTTACGCAGGAAGTCTGGGACTGAATTGGATGGTGTATGCAGGCCTCCTGAGTGGCACCCAGTCCGGTGCTCTGTCCACTAGACCATCCTTCCTCTACCTTTTACAAATGTTCAGCAGTGGTGTCCAGATGCAGTGTCTGAAAGTAGTATAATCGGGTAGGAGTGCTGCTCCAATAGTCAGGTATTCTTTTTATAAGTAAATTTCAAACAGCTGGCGTAGGGGTGACCTTGGATGTTCAGGGATTCAAAATACAGTTCTTTTCAAAGAAAATAAACATATAATCCAATTCTTGCACATTTAGACATGCTACTACTCACTAGAAGCAGTGTTGGATCCCAGAGAAGCCACACATCAAATATACTCCCCACTAGGGTGTAAACTACTGTGCTAGATTTGGAATATCCAAGAGCAGGAGCAGATGAGCTAAAAGAAAGAATAGTCCTTTGGGGAGTATTGTTTGCATTTGCTGAGCTCAGTTTTGGGCATGGTATTGTAGAGTTGTGGTGTAGTAAACCTTATTTGGACTCAAAAACATGTTATGTGTTTTAACCCTCAGGATGCTCAAGATGCATATTCTCGCCCTCAGTAAATGATACTGAGATAATGAGGATGAATGTAATTGCTGCTCGTGGGCATCTTGAAGGCCTCTGAGGCCTTCCTATCACCCACATCCCATTCATTTTCTCTCTCCTTCCCCTCTGGCAATGAGGTGTTTCTGCTGATCGGCTGAACTCAGGAGCTTGGTCTGAGTATTTGGAGTTTTTAGGAGATTTTTCAGTCTTTTGGAACTGCCTGTAAAACCTTAGGACATCTTGTGAGGGGGGACTCGGCCATCTGTGGCACAAGTGCCATGGAAGCAGGAGTCACAATCATGAAAGCAGCATCAAATTGATTAGAGAGAGAACAGAGAACTGCATCCTGCAAAGATAGGCTGCAAGAAGGAAGCTTATGAATCCTTGAAAAAGTCACAACAAAGAAAAGACCTTTACCCATCTCTTCCTGCTAGCAGCCACAGATCCCACCTCTCCCTGATCACAGTGTCTCTAAAACCCTAGAAATTAACTAAACCCCAGGTAACCAACCACTTGTGAACTAAAAAAATTCCTAATGGTTAAGTTATTGCTAACTATAAACACGTGTGGTATTAGAGGGCTGTCCCTTCACCCCCTCCCCTGGTAATTGTCACGCAGATAGAAAGCAGAAGACCAAAAGTCCAAAGTGCAGGCAATGCGATGTTTATCCGGGTTAGTTTCCAGCAAGCATATCCATAACTCTGACGCCACAGAGACTTGTGTCCCATCCACCCCACTCCTTAGCAGGCATAATTATATCTGAAATGCACACCCACGGTCCCACCCCTTAAAATGTATGGTCATGTATTCTGTTTTGAGGGGTCACGAGTCTGGGGTTTTTGTCCCACCTCTTTTGTATCCCATGGGAGGGATAAGAAGAGAGGTTGTGCTGTGGTCAAGTACAAGCATTTCTTTGGCCTTTTAGTGTTTTATACCTTCCCTCCTTGCGTCTCCTGACTGATTTCTTGACCGTGCCTTAAGATAGGAATTGAGGCACTCCTTAAGTGTGCGCTCGTATATTATACTCCCACCGTGCCCAGTAACACTTTAACTGTTCTTATCTGTTCCCATTCTACTAGCAAACCCATCTGGCTAGGCAGAAGCAACATACATAGTATCTTTGACCTTTGTTCACACACATTAGTCAGAATATAAGTATATCAATAAACAAACGGACAAACAAGACGCATAATTCTATCTCAGGTGAAAATACAGGCTTGAATCCTACATTATCACTAGCACTCCTAACATGTAGCTCTCAGGGCCAGTGACTATTCCTTCAAAATAAACTGGTGGTCTGTGTGTGTTTTCCAGCCTGAATATGATTTATGGCTGAAGTCTGAATAGATCCACACTTTTCACAGCCTGATACAGGGGTCAAATTGCAAAACAAAAAGTTCTGGTACTCGTGCAAACTCCTTCTTGCAAAACATGTTCTGTCCACAAAGTCTTGCCCATTTCAGACCTGAAATCTGATGGGACTCACACTAGATTTTGTAGATCTTGATATGACCACATTCTGAAGATCTGCAACATCTAGTATGTCAAAAGACATTTCATTCTTGCATGTCCTGATCTTTTTGACATCAGCTAATTGCCATCCTGCTTCCTTCTTGTATGTTGCTCACTAAACAATGTTGACATGTGAATTATCATTCAGGTTCAGAATCAACACCCTACTGAGATCTATAGGGACTGTTCCTACTTTCCCTTAATTATACAGTCTGAGGCTACTTACAGCCTTAGGTGCTAATCATTTCATCATCTTACACTCTGATTCACGTTTAAAATATGATCTTTGAACATAGTGGTAATCTCTGGGGAAAAAAGGGTACTGACTCACTAAGATGCTGCAAGCTGAACCAGCTAGACAACTAGCACACTGACATAAAACCTTTCAGTAGATCCCTGACCATTACAGGGATGGCAAAGAGCTTATGGGCATGGAATTGTTTGTTAACAAACACATGCCACCTTGTCCCTTCCAAAGGGCTTGGAGGATGTTCTACAGAACTATTTTTATTACAGCTAATTTATTCTAATTTCCGTGGGCCTGGAATGGGGTGTACAAACCCCACATTGGACAACAAGGGGTTACAGAGCAGCTATGGACTCAGCCATCTCAGTCACACCACACCTACAAGCCATGCACAGGTTGGAGGAGGAGCATAAAAGGGAAGGAGAATAGCTTACCTGTTGGCAGATCACAGAAGAGAACAGACCTTTAATCTGCAGCTCCTGAGGAAAGGGCTGAGGGAAGGCAGGGTCTTTCCAGATAACCACTGTCTGAAGGTTCCTTCCAGAAACACACCGAGAGGGAGGTGTCCTCCTCTCTCTCATACTAACTCAGTTTGCTTGTGTTAATTCAGTTTGATTTTTGTTTATGGGCTACCCCAGAAAGGGAGAGACTTATAAGTGTCCTGGACAGAGAGCCCCTCCCAGAAAGAGGCAGGCTGCTACAGAGGTGGAGCAACTGGTATCTGCAGACCCCAGGAGAGAGAGAGAGATGCCATGCCACACATGGCCATGAGGAGGCTCCAAATGGTGAGCTGACCCCTTCACAAGGCACTACTCCCTAAGGATTTCTGCTACAGATGAAAAAAATGGGAGAAAAAACTCTCAACGTCCTTGTTTCCCAAGGAGTGTTCTAACTGGTCCTGTATGTTAATAGATCTTGATAAAAATTAAGAATGGGATTATATGATGGGATTGCCAGCGATAGCAGGAGACTGGAGTCAAGGACCTAGGTGTTCCCTCCCAGTCCTGTGTTCCTATCTGACATGTATACAGCACTACCTATTTTCTTCCTTTCATCCAGTGCAACCTTAGCAACAAAGTAGAAGAGAGAGCAAACTAACACACTAAGCAAGCTATTCTTAAACCCTAATTTATTCACAATGAGATTGAACACCATCCATTATGCTACTGGAGAACGAACAAACAGATAAGAGGAGAGAGTTTGTTTAGACATTAATGTGTACTACTCTGGTCACTTGTTTCACAAACAAAATCTACCATTCTGCAGACATCAGGACTTTCGGCTGCTTTTCTTCCTGAGGCACAAGAAGTGTTTAGATTAATCTCTCTCATGGTTGTCCCTGTTCTTTTAAAATATACATCTAAGCACCAAAGAACCACTTTCAAGAAAAACCTGATTCTGCATGGTGCTAAGCACCTGCAATGAGCTGTTGAGCACCCCCAGCTCAGAGGACACATTGACATCAATGCAGAGCACAAGGTGTTCAGCATCTTGCAGTGGATACTCTGCAGCTTGCAGGATCTGTATTCAGCTCAGTGACAAACAATTAAATAACAATACCTCCATACTGTAATCAGACGTGTGCTTAGCTCACATCTCACGAGCACACCTTTCCTCTGTGATATCCCAGCTGTTCAACTTGGGTCTCTAAACCGAGTAAATGCTGCAACATTCATTTTTGTGATGTATTTATCAATATTCCAGTGCTCACAGCACACAAAGCAGGATTTGCATCTCTCTGTCTCCTGTCTCCAAGGGCCAGTCAGATTCTTTACGCTAATTTGAGTCATACTGCAGATGGAGTTTACTAAAATCAAGAAGTGGGCAACCATTCCCCCTACTATATGGCAGTCCTGATCCCTGACTCTGTCAGAATCAGTTTATAGCCTGACAGCAGGCTGAAATTTTCATTTATTTCAGTAACTTGGGAATTGATTGCCTGGGTTGTGTGACAAAGACCAATAGCTCGTTCCAATATTTTTTTATGCAACGAGGTTATATATTCTTTTTTAGAAAATTATTTCAAACTTCACTATGTTAACAAATTCCCATCACTTGTTTTCTCCCTCTTAATTCTCTGTGTAGGAAAAAGGAAAAGCCAAGATGCATTAAAATCAGGTGAAATAAACACATATTCAAACAAGCCAAAAAATAAGAAAAATATAGCTATCAAATATATAGAAAGATTTTCCTCAATGCAAATGACCTTTGAAACAAAATGTGAATGCTTTGCTTGTGCATCCACAAGAGGCTTTTATCTGGGTACAACTTAGCACCTGTCAGCCTGCATACGTGTCTTTTTTTAAATTAATTTTTAGTCTCTTGGCTGCCTAACTGCAGGAGAACTCATTTGATGCTGAAGTTCTGTCTTTGATTTAAGCTGTCCTTGATACACAAATCCATAGGAGGAGCTATTTAGAAACCTGCTATAAGAGATCTAATATCTGAAGCAGAATTTCTCAACCTATGGGATCCCTGATGAGTCATACTTCATGGACTGAGAAACAAAACAAGTATAAAATGAGGAAAAGTATACTAGGATGCAGAAGGAGTGAGGGAGAGAGAAACTGCCTGCCTCATCTTCTCCTTTGCTTCTACTCTGTCTCCTTCTACCTCTCCTACAACACCTTCCCCTTCTACCTGCCTGCGCCAGTAATTGACTCTGCCTCACTGCAGCAGAGAATAGAGTGAAGTGGAAACAGAGACCAGGAGACGGTCAGGGCAAAGAGGATGGCCTCATTTGTCCAGTGACCATATCAACTGCTACACCATTTCCCTCTTTTCAGCCCTCTCACCCAGTGCCTTGGTCAATCCCTACCTTGTCTGCCTTGTCCAGCCTGCTCCACCACACATTGTCTCCACCAGATCACATCACCCCTCCACCTAGCCCACTTTCCAATGCCCCCCGCGCTCCCCATGAGCCCCAGACACCATAAACCAGTATCCCCAGAACAGCCTGTCCAGCACTCCCCCCAATAACCTCCACACAAAGTTCAGCCATCTCCCTCAACTATCCTGACCTTTGCCACCACTCACAACAGACCCTAGCATCTCTTCCCAGAGCACACAAAAGCAGCTATGTTTTCTTGCTCTGTCCTCAGTCCCACAATTCTCTCAGTAGACTACAGCAAGAAACCAACACAGCATTTTCAAGGTTCTTAATGGGGAAAGTACCTTGAGAAACCCAGTGTAAAGAGTGTGAATTTCTGACTTGCAATGTGTATATAAAGTGTAAGGCAGAACTTTCAGTCTTTTTTAGTATCATCAATAATGATCTAGAAAAGTACCATGATGACATTTAACAATGAAATTAAATGAGGAGAAGCTGCAAACACCACTGAGGAAAGAAAAATAAAGCAAAGGGGCCTAGCAATATTAAAAATAGTCCTAACATAAGAACGTGAATATCCATTGGGTAAAATGACAGCTAATATATCCAAGGAAAAGAAATCCAAAGAGTAGATATTTAAAGGTACGAAATGACCTGGAAAGCAATGATACTGAAAAAAGACTTAGGTGTGACTGTGACACTGCACCCCATATTCTTCACAGAGATATCATTATGACATGAGTATGGCATAATTATAATGTATTTAATGCAAGATAAGTCACGTGAGGTATCATTGGAAAGGTTATGATTTGCTGAATATGAGTATCCTATTTGTATGTATGTATCATTTTTGTATCTGAAGTTATGCATATTGACTATGTATCTGTATTTCAAATGTAGTTACACCTGGGTAACTCCCACTAGACAAGATATTTTCAGTCTAGATAATGGGGAAGGGCCTATTCAGGGCAATGGACCATTAGGAAAAAAACAATAGGCCTTAGGAGAAGCTTATCTCCCACCTGGGGAGCCTTCCTGAGAATGCTACAGACAGTCTCCAAGTAATGGCTTCTATGACTCTACAAGGAAATGTGATGAGACCACATTTCTCTGGACTCTATCTTGGGATGTCAGTATTTTTTCACAGACTGGTCTGGGAACCAAGCTTTGGGAGCAAAGCATTCATGCCATATGCAAAAGCTATATAAGGGAGGGGATGACATCATCTGTGGCTCTTCAGTCACCACCTAAAAAGACTCCTGGCAACACCTGAGGAACAAAGACTGAACTGGGGGAAGTGCTGGACCCAGGCTAAAGGGATTTTTAGCCTGTGGATGAAACACCTGGGGATTCCAAGCTCTAAAGCAAGTACAGCTTGCTCCTTAAGAATCTACAGCCTGTTTATATCATCTCTTAGGGTGAGATTCTGATATACATATCCAATCTATTTAGTATATTAAGCTTAGTTTGTGCTTTTTGTTCATTTGCTAGATAATCTGTTTTGATCAGTTTGCTATCACTTAAAATCACTTAAAATCTACCTTTTGTAGTTAATAAACTTGTTTTTGCATTATCTAAACCAGTGATTTGGAGTGGAGTGAAGTGAGTGGGAATCATAACTCAGGGGAAAGGCTGTTGCATATTCCTCTCCACCTTGAGGGAAGGGGCAGATGTTATGAGCTTCTGCTGTACAGTTCCCTGTGCAGTACAAGACTGTATAATTTTGGATTTATACTCCAGAGCGGGTGCACACCTGGGGAGCTGGGAGTTGTCTTAACTATAGCCTTCCTATGTAAGGGCTGGTCAGAGAGACTCCATGTAACTGCAACTGGGTGTGTCCCTACCTGTATGTATGCTGTTGAAAGTGAAGACTGGAGTGCAGTACAGTGTGAGAGGGAGCCCAAGCTGATGGGTCAGGGGGCTCAGTGATACCCCAGTTCCAGGTGGCACCCCGGAGGGGAACCTGTCACAGTGACAAAAAGCAATAAATTAAACATGAGTTTGCAATGGGTTATGCAAGCCAAAGTCCAATTAAATTTGGGGTTACAGTAAAAGATTTGCATTATGAAGTGTAGAAGCAATAGTCACTCCCAATATGACTCTTGGGCAACTGCATCTGGTACACTGCAATCAGTTTCAGCTCTATGCACTTCATTGCCAGAAAGGCATTAACAAACTCCAGGAATTATAGAGAAGAGCAACAAAAATGATTAAGGTGTGAGTGCTTGAGTGACTGGTTTAGAAGGAAAGATCAAAGGGCCAGATCCACAGCTGGAGTAAATCTGGGACATCCGTGTAGCTACACCAATTTACACCAGCTGAGGAGCTGGCCCTTGTGCCTATATTAGGCATTTCTATGGCCCCATCTGAGGGTTTCATAATACTTGAATATATTTATAACACTCCTGGGAGGTAAAGATGTACTATTATCCCTATTTTACAGATGGGGAACTGAGGCTGAGTGATTGTCCAAGGTCACACAGGAAGTATGTGGTAGAGCAAGGAATTGAAACCCAAGTCCCAGGCTAGCACCCTAGCCACTGGACCATCCTTTCTCTCTGTATAGAAATAAGTATGACTAGCTTGTCTGAATGATTACTAAGGTAGAGGTTATCATGAATGTAATAGTCTATACATCTTCAAAAAGTATAAACACTAAGGAGGGAAATACATTGTTTGGGATATAGAAGAAGGTTGTTAGGAATAACAGGATAAATCTGCCCAGCTTTGTTATTTCTACAGTGCCCATCACCATTGTGTTGTTATGATGGAATATGTTAATAGCGACCAGCAAACTTGTCTTTGATCTATCGGAAATCACAGACATGGTTGGAGCTGATGGGCATGCTAGTCACCCTTCATTCAGGCTAAGTGAAAGAAGCGATTATGCTCCCTTCATGTAAAAAGATTGCTGAAACAACAGAAGCCACCACTCAAGGCCAAATGGGGAGGGCTCAGCAAGGTCTAACTCAGGGAGAATAAGAATGGTTTCCTCAGGGACAGATTACAAATGCAGAGGCAGAAAGCAACCAGAAACTCTGAAGAAAGTCAGCAGACAGTGAGAGAAGCAATCCTGAGTGTGGCTCTGCAAGGGAGTAGAGACAGAGTTCCTCAGGGAACAGGCCTGGCTGAAAGGCAGATTTGGGGATTCTGAGGAAGGAAACAGCCTGTTGTTTGTTCCTACTGTGTTCAGGGAAACAGGACTGTGTGCATTCCTTTTAAATAAACAGTGTTACACCAAAGACATAGCTGACTCTATTACTAGTTCTCTTCCATTTGACTTCAATGGACTTACTTGAGATTGTCATCATTATAAATTAAATAAAATACTGGCCCTATAATTCTGCTATTAATAAGCTATGTTTAAAACTCCTGTTCTCTTTATAGTAAAATTCCATTGGGGTTGTTAAATATGAAATATGTCTATGAAATCATTAAGTAAATTATAGAACTACAAAGTGGATTACAAAGATTTTTAAATATATGGCTTAGTCAGCCTTGCAAATCTGTGTTAAATGCCCTTAATAGCAAGTAAGTACATAATTTTAAATTTATTTTTCTAAATGAAAATTTCATTGGGTCCCACAAAGTTTCACAAAGGCTATGGAATAGCCTTTTCATATTGTCAGTATTATCCAATAGAAAAAAAACTGCTTATTAGCTCATGTTATTATTCCAGTGTACTTTCTGGTACAGTAGCAATGGTGTATTCTGGAGCAATGCCGCAACTTGGTTGGTGGGATTTTTCAGGTTCTACAAAGAAAGAGGAAGGGTTAGCTTAGAGAAATATGGTCTAAATTATCTTCATTTGTACATTTCTTAATGTTGAGAATTTGCCATATAAGCATAGTGTTGATCAACTTTACAAAATCTCATATAATTCACCTTCAAAGAAATTTGAAAACTAGTGACCTGAATACTTTCCCAGAAACAAACAGTGAAAGACAGCAGAAGTGTATAAACTAGCATCATATAACAATCTAACCATGAAATGGTTAACATTATTAAGTCCTTCTTAGCTTAGTGATGCATGTCATGATAATAATGGCAATGAAACTGTATGTAAATGAGGCCATGGAAGGAGGGAGTTGCTAGGCAACTGGGAAGGATTGGAAAAGCACATTTTGTTAGGTCAGGGTGGCAATTGGTCTGAGGAGAGGCAGTTTTGAAAACAGTTTTTGTGGTTTGTTGGTAATGTGAGGAAAAACAGTGTTTTATTCCAGAATAAATAGACTGAAAAGAATCAGCACACTTGTCAGCTGCTGTTAATTCATCCAGTTAGGTTTTATATACCACTAAGCCCCATAGGAGAGGACATATATTTCAATCTCATGTCTTGAAATTATACTGTGCTTAATAGAGATTTTGAAAATAGGCAATTTCCAACTTTTCCAGCTATTGCAAGCAAAAAAGTTCTGGCAAAATGATTTATGGCAATAAAGAGTGATTTGAAGTATTACTGGGGTTCTTTCCCATCTCTACATGTTTTCTTCCCTCTCAAATCCACCAGCTAATTTTTTAAAAATGTTTACATTTCAGCTGAGTAAATAACTTCAAATTCAGGAATCAAAGTACTTTACATGGGAAGTTGAAAGTCTGTAGTTAAAACACAGACTCCTTTGAAACATAAAACATTTAATAAAACTACTAAATTCCATTCTGAGGCCTTGATTCAGCAAGGTACTTCAGCAATACCTAATTTTAAGCACATGAGAAATCCCATTAAATTTTGTCAAATGATTAAGTATCTTTCTGAATCAGGGTCTTAATACTGTTCTTTAAGACTAAAATGGTATGTAACCTTTAATAATAATCAGTGTTCTGAAAAATCACATAGATCTAGGTCCTGATCCAATGCCCTTTGAAGTCAGAGGCTTTCCATAGACCTCAGTGTGTATTGGATTGGGGTCAGAGTGAAATACTGTAGGAAAAACCTCCACAACAGGGAATGTTCAAGGAAGGACTAATAACAGAAACTGAAAATAAAGACTATCCAGTTACCGTATATAGTAAAACAAATCATGGGACCCAGTGGTACTCACACAAGTCATACTGTGGAAGATAAGACTACTCACGTGGAAAAACAGTTGCAGAATTGGGCCCTGTCAAGGTTCCTTCCCCACTCTGAACTCCAGGGTACAGATGTGGGGACCTGCATGAAAACCTCCTAAGCTTATTTTTACCAGCTTAGGTTAAAACTTCCCCAAGGTACAAACTATTTTACTCTTTGCCCTTGGACTTCCACTGCCACGTTTATCTGGGTTTATTTATTAGGAAAGCATTGTTTGGAAACGTCTTTCTCCCCAAAATCCTCCCAACCCTTGCACCCCACTTCCTGGGGAAGGTTTGGTAAAAATCCTCACCAATTTTGACCACAGACCCAAACCCTTGGATCTTAAGAACAGTGAAAAAAAGCATTCAAGTTCTTGAAAAAAATAATTTTAATAGAAGTAAAAAGAATCACCTCTGTAAAATCAGGATGGTAAATACCTTACAGGGTAATTAGATTTAAAACATAGAGAATCCCTCTAGGCAAAACCTTAAGTTACAAAAAGACACAAAGACAGGAATATCCATTCCTTTCAGCACAACCTAATTTCTCAGCCATTTAAAGAAATCATAATCTAACGCATATCTAGCTATATTCTTACTAAGTTCTAAGACTCCATTCCTGTTCTGTCCCTGGCAAAAGCATAACACAGACAGACCCTTTGTTTTTTCCTCCCCCCAGCTTTTGAAAGTATCTTGTCTCCTCATTGGTCATTTTGGTCAGGTGCCAGTGAGGTTACCTTTAGCTTCTTAACCCTTTACAGGGGAGAGGATTTTTCCTCTGGCCAGGAGGGATTTTAAAGGGGTTTACCCTTCCCTTTATATTTATGACAGGCCCCTTCATCCAGTCTAGGCCATGGAACTATAAATATCAAGGATATGCAAATCAGTCCAGGCAAAATAGCCATAAAACCCTTTCTTTGCTATAAACTATAGAGCTTTGAATCCCTCTTCCCTTGACTCAAATTTTTAAAAAAACAAGCACAGAAAGACACACACACCAAGGAAATATTCAGGTTTTGTTGTTGTTTTATTTATTTACATCTCTGTAGCAATTGGTAGGGTTGCCAACCTTCTAGGATTGTCCTGGAGTTTCCAGGATTTAAAGATTAATCTTTAATTAAAGATTGTCAGGTGACGAAACCTCCAGGAATATGGCCAACCAAAATTGGCAACTCTAGCAATCAGTAACTCTAGTCATGGATCAGGACCCCATTGTGATAGGCACTGTGCAACTACAAAACTTATGGGAGTAGATCAAAGCACACTAGGGAAGTGTTAGCGCCTGGGAGTAGGGACCACATGGACAGTGAGCAGTAGGCTCGTGTGGGGTTCATTTGCAACCCTGCCTGCTGCAAACTAGGTGTTCATGTTGACAAGCCATTGGGGACATCCCATGGTCTGTGTTATACAGAAAGTCAGACTAAATGATCATAATGGTCCTTTTTGGCATATGTATGAACCTATTATTTTTTCTGACCCTATTGCGAGAACTTGGGACGTATGTTCTATTGTTTACTTTTCATTGTTATGACCTAAATATAGTGAAAAAGATTTCTTCTTCCACTGTGCCCTGAGCACTTTTCATAGAATCATAGAGTATCAGGGTCGGAAGGGACCTCAGGAGGTCATCTAGTCCAACCCCCTGCTCAAAGCAGGACCAATCCCCAACTCAATCATCCCAGCCAGGGCTTTGTCAAGCCAGGCCTTAAAAACCTCAAAGGAAGGAGATTCCACCACCTCCCTAGGTAACGCATTCCAGTGCTTCACCACCCTCCTCATGAAAAAGTTTTTCCTAATATCCAACCTAAACCTCCCCCACTGCAACTTGAGACTATTACTCCTTGACCTGTCATCTGCTACCACTGAGAACAGTCTAGATCCATCCTCTTTGGAACCACCTCTCAGGTAGTTGAAAGCAGCTATCAAATCCCCTCTCATTCTTCTCTTCTGCAGACTAAACAAACTCACTATACCAAACTCACTACACTTGTTTTGCAGGATATTTATTCTTAAAGAATAACATGTAAGGTACCTACAGAACCCTTGTAACTTGTCAAGATTTATAATCATTGAGAGATGTGTGTCAGCCATGGCCTATTTAGGCAGATGGGAGCTGCAGCTTGGGCTGATTGGCTGGTGATGTGATGCAAGGTTTACAAAGTAAAACCACTAGAGATAACTTCAGACAATTGAAACCAAGACAAAGAATCATCCCATCTATGAATATAGATCAGTGGAGGGCAACCTGGGGCCCGCAGGCCACATGCAGCCAATCAGGGTAAGCTGCTTGCAGGCTGCAAGACATTTTGTGGACATCGACAGTCTGCAGGGACAGCTCCCGCAGCTTCCAGTGGCCATGATTCACTGTTCCAAGACACTGGGAGCTGCGGGAAGTGGCGGCTATTACCACTGATACAGACTGTTTCAGTATACCACAGAATGGAGAAAGGCACGCTATGTACCTTCACCAAGAAAGTGTCTTGTGTAATATGGATATTTAATGAAAAATTGGATCTTGCTTCCTGTGAAACCAGCCAGCTCTACAATGGACTGAACTTTGGGGGGGAAACCTACCTTATTAGACAGGAAAGGCAACTGTTAATAAGTGTAGGCCCTAATTTGCATTTTATGATTTATGATTGTATGGGGCTTGATTCATGACTGCTCTACTCTAGTTGCACATCACTGTAACTCCTTTAAAAGCAAGCAGTGAATTTATACCATTAACACTTGATAACCCAGTGAAGAATCAGGTTGTTTATATCAATGAAACTTAATCACAAAATTCAAGGATTCCTCCTCCTCCTCCTCCTCCTCCTCCTCCTCTCCAAAAAACACAGGGCAAGATTTGCAAGAGTAGGGTAGATAAAATTAGGCCCCCGACTCCATATTTAGGCACCTAAATAAATGACCTGATTTTCAAAAGTGACAAACAGGCATTAGCTTCCAGTGAAGTCCTCCATTAGCTCAAGTTCCAGAGGTCTGGGTGGTAATTCTAGAGGGTCCAGCCCTGCTAATGACCCATGTGGGTGTCAGTATGATGCCACATAATAGAATGTGGGGGGGGAGGGGTTCATTTTGTTTTCTGAAAAACCTAGGAAATCACAAACAGACAAAATAAACCTACACTGAACGAACAGTATTAAGGTTGCAATCTCAAGCACTAAAAAGTTAGGAAATTCCAGAATTAAAGTTGCCTGTGCAACTCAGTTCCCTTTTGCACAAGCATCATGATACAGACTCATTATTCTATCTTGGGGGTTAACTCACTTCCCTCACTGCATGAGTCTCCTCCACTGGAAAAGAAGGATAGAAGACCCCACAACCATCCCCTCTTTTGGGGGTGTCTTGCCCTGGGACCCTAAATTGGATGATCTGTCACATCACCTAAACTTCCTTGTCTTTCCCCCTCCTGCCCCCAGGGCCTCTTCCTATGAGCTCAGCATGATACTTTCCAGGCTTTGTTCCTGACCTTTAAAGGACCCCTCCAAAATCTACTATCCCTGTGGTCTCTCCTGGCTGAGCACAAGCTGCCCTGATATCACCTAGCAGGCCTGGTTCCTAGTCACATGCTCCCCTTTGTCACATGATGACCACATTAATTCGCTTCACCTGAGGGGGTGACTAACCCTGACATAGGTGCAGCTGAGCCTCAGCCCCCTTAAAGGGCCAGCTCATCTTATGACAGTTTAAAATTGCAAATCTTTAGTCTAACATACATTGTTTGCAGTTGTTATTCCTTGACTTTAGCAAAGCTTTTGATTCAGACTCCCACAGTATTCTTGCCAGCAAGTTAAAGAAGTATGGGCTGGGTGAATGGACTATAAGGTGGATAGAAAGCTGGCTAGATCATCGGGCTCAACGGGTAGTGATCAATGGCTCCATGTCTAGTTGGCAGCCGGTATCAAGTGGAGTGCCCCCAGGGTCAGTCCTGGGGCTGGTTTTGTTCAATATCTTCATTAACGATCTGGAGCATGGCGTGGATTGCACTCTCAGCAAGTTTGCAGATGACACTAAACTGGGAGGAGTGGTAGATACACTGGAGGGTAGGGATAGGATACAGAGGGACCTAGACAAGTTAGAGGATTGGGCCAAAAGAAATCTGATGAGGTTCAACAAGGACAAGTGCGGAGTCCTGCACTTAGGACGGAAGAATCCTATGCACTGCTGCAGACTAGGGACTAAGTGGCTAGGCAGAAGATCTGCAGAAAAGGACCTTGGGGTTACAGCGGACGAGAAGCTGGATATGAGTCAACAGTGTGCCCTTGTTGCCGAGAAGGCTAACGGCACTTTGGTGAGAGTTGTTTGCAAAGCACAGGGGACCCTTTGCCAAAGAGCCTCTGTGTCAGCTTTATGTGTAGCACTGCTGATCTATCTGTAGTAAATGATACATACCAGAAAATTTACTTGGGAGGAGAAAAGGGTGGGGAAAATCCACAATACACAATTAAGGCTATGTCTACCTACAAGCTAGGAGTCTGATTCTTCAGCTCACATACATATACTTGCATTAGCTTCATGACAACTGGAATGAGTATAAATAGTATTTTAAGCATAGGAAGTGGTGATACAGCTTAGCCATGTTGCATGCAAGCCTGCCTGAACCCCACAGCTACACTGCTACAGTGGCTACATTACTATTTATACTCACTAACTCTCCACAAGCTAGAGCGAGTATGCGTATGTGAGCTGGGAATCACACCCCCATCTTGTACAGTAGATACAGCCTACATTTTGTTTTACTCTCCATGCTTTTTTTCTACTCTCTTTTTCTCTCTTCATCCTTCTGCAGTAGTGCTGGATAACAAACATACTGTATGACATTTTCTAGCCGAGTATCAGTATCATATTCCCAGTTCTAAAAATCACTATTAATTCAGAAATGTTACTGTAACTTTTTTTCTGCTACAAGTACTCCAGACCTATATAAAGCAACTGCCAGCTTTAACACAAGGTCTCCATGAGTGACTGATTTTGCAAGATATTGCTATGTGTTGCCAATCATGTTCTGTTCCGAGTCTCAGAAGCCCCTTGAAAAACAGCGTCGCTCTGGATCTTTAACCTATATGGATATTACAAGAAAATAAACATAATACTGGGACTAAGCTAAATGGTATAAATTGCTTGGCCCAGGGAAAATATCGATGTTCTAAAACACCCTGAGGCAATTTAGGTCTTGAGCAATATTAAACAGGATCTAATCCATCACTATTCTCTGCTACTACCAATGGACTACATATAGATAAATACTCACACATTCTTTGTTGTGAATAGTATCAGTGTCAATGTTACATTAGATCGATTACACTTTGAGGTGTGCCCCATCTTAGGTACCTTTAACATAATCACTCAATGGATTTCAGATTCCAACAGGATCCTTAACCAATGGTACATAGCTTGAACAGCAATGTATATATGACAATTTGTGTATCCAGTGCTGTTGCACTCTTTCCATCAAAAAAAGAGCCTAAGGTTGCTTCAAATCAGTTGCTATAAGATAGAAGTATAAACATTTTGATCAATTCTATATCAAAGGAGGATCTTGTACTCCTTTTTCCTTTTTTGTCATGTTCTTTAATGAGTCTGGTTTCCCCTTTCTTTAATGCCACCAAAAGGCTGTGTCTGTTTTTTTCAGGGTTCTGAACAAACAGGAACAGTAATATGCAAATATTTTGTGGGATTCTTTCTTATCTGTTTTGTTCGGAACAGCCTTTTTCAGTAACTTCACCACTTTAGCCATGGGAATGAACAATGTTATGTTGCATACTACATATCTTCCCAAGCACGGTTGGGGCTTAGCTATTTTACTTTCCTCCCCTTGACCATGAATCTGGGGCATATTTTGATTGCATGAAGTCAACGACCAAACTCCTGTGGAGCTTGAGCCTGTGAGGCCCTAAGCATTCTGGCAAAGTTCTGACTGGTAATCTACTCCCACTGACTTCAATAGAGTGCTAAGCACTTTGCAGGTGTGCTCAAAACACATCCCAAGATGGAGTTCAGACACTTCGGTGGGAGCAGGATTAGACCATATGGAGCAAAATCTCTGCTGGTATAAATGGATGCAGCTCCACTGAAGTCAATGAAGCTGCCCTCGTTTATGCCAGGAAGTTGCACACTTTGTTGTTTCTATAGGCTGAGCTCATTGCACATACCAAGGTCTCCTTGCAATCCTCCATTGTCTCACATGCTCCCTATGTGCCACCCTCCCATTCCTGTCTATTGAAGGGACTCTCTGCAAAGATTATTGACAATGGTATTGATCCATTACTAGAAGATCATCTTAAAATTATGAATAATATTGCAGAAATGTTCAAGAAATATTTCTGTGTTGTATCTGGGGGGAGAAAAACATGATGTAAACTCATTTGATGACAACACACTTTCCATTCCATTGGTATCTCAGGAGCATGTTAAATAACAGCTACCAAAGTTAGAAATCTTTTAAATCAGCAGATCAAATAACTTGCATCCAAGACTTAGAAAAGATTTAGCTGCGGAGTTTGCTGAACCATTAATGTTGATTTTCAATAAATCTTGGAACATTGGGTCGTTCCAGAAGACTGGAAGAAAGTTAATGTACCAATATTTAAAAAGGGTAAGCTTGATCATCCAGATAGTTACAGGCCTGTCAGTCTGACATTGATCCCAGGCAGGTTAATGGAGCAGCTGATACAGGACTCAATTAATAACAAATTAAAAGAGAGTAATGTAATTAATGCCAGTCAACATGGGTTTCTGGAAAATAGATCTTGTTAAGCTAACTTGTTATATTTTTTGATGAGATTGCTGAGGTTGATAAAGGTAATAGTGTTGATATAATATACATAGACTTTTGTAAGGTGTTTGACTTGGTACCACATAAATGTTGATTATATAACTAGAATGATATAAAATTAACGTGACACACATTAAATTGATTGTTGGTAGTCCATCACTGATGATCATAACAATATTGTCACAATTCTCATCTATAGCTATGCATATGACTCTGGAATCCAAATCCTGATGCACAGAGTTGGCCTCACAGAGGGCATGGGAAGTCCGTATCTATGATGTTTGATGATGCATCTCTGTGGAGCCCTTCGCATGCAGTCTGGACAATTTCGTCGATCCTGCTCAAACCCGTTGCATGCTGATCTTGTCAGACACCACCAGTGAGCCCTGTTTTGAGCCATTTGCTTGACTTCTCTGAGATTGATGCCCACTGGAGACTGCTCTTCAGGTTATCTTTGAAGTGCTTATACAGACGACTCTGCTTTCTTTTCCCCTGCCTCAGCTCCCCCATACAAGTTCTTTTTTGGGAGATGGTGGTGTTCCATTCTGATGACATGTCCAGTCCCCCCAAGTTGTGCTTTCAATAGCATTTCCTAAATGCTGATTGTGTTTGCTCTCTCTTAATATTAGTCAGTCTGTCCTGCCAGTGAGTGCTGATTATTGAGTGGAAGGAATGTGAAATTGCTCAAGCTGTTTAATGTACCATCTCTAAAGAGTCCATGTCTCAGATCCATACAGGAGAGATGTTAGAACCACTGCAATGTAGATCTTCAATTTGGTGGAGAGATAAAAGTTGTGTTGGTTAATGACTTTTTTTCAGAGTCAGCCAAGAGCCTGGCTAGCTTTACTGATTCTGGAGGCAATTTCCTTATCAAGGGAACCATCGCTCTAGATGGTGCTGCCCAAATACTTGAACTGATACACATTTTTTAATTATATGCCTTGGATGAAGAAGGCTGGTACAGAGGCATTGGAATGAGGTGCTGATTGGAAAAATACCTCTGTCTTACCGAGGCTGATGGTGCCCAAAGAGCTGAGATATTTCAGAAAACTGTCAACGATGACTTGAAAGTCATTATGTCTACAGTTCATCAAGGTGGAGTCATCTGCAAAAGGTGCCTTCTCTCCACCCTTCTTAGTTTTAGTATTGAGTTTTCGAAGATCAAAGAGGGAGCAAATGTATATCCCCCGGTCCAAGTTCCTCGTAGCATGGCTGAGGACACAGGCAAAGAACAAGTTGAACATCATGGGAATAAGTATGCAGCCTTTGAGATTTCGAATGTCTCAGAAAAGTCACCTTTGGAGAGCACTTGCACTGTCATCTGGTTATGGAACAGACGGATAATTTGTATGAACCTTCTTGGGCAGCCGAGTTTATTTAGAATGGCCCATAGACTGTACCTGATGATCATATCAAAAGCTTTGGTCCAGTCGATGAGGACTGCATACAGGTTCAAGTTCTGCTTTAAACACTTTTCCTGGACCTGCTTTATGACAAAAATCATGTCCGTAGTGCTACGTCCTGATCTAAAGCAACACTGCATTTCTGGCAGATTCTCCTCAGATATGTTTTCAATGAGTCAATTCAGTAGAAGGCAAGCTAGTATTTCCCTGCTGTACAGAGAACATAAATGTCTCTGTAGTTTCCACAGTCAGCTTTGCTTCCTTTGTTTTTGAACAGTGATACAATAATAGCATCTTTGAAGTCTTGTGGCATTTCTTTTTCCTCCCAAATGCTACCAAAGATGTGAAACACCTTGATAGCCTTTGGGCCTGCTATCTGATACATTTATGTTGGAATATCATCCTTTCCAGATGCCTTGCCAGAGTTCAATTGTTTGATGGCTTTCATGACTTCTTTAACTATTGAAGGGAAATCAAGGTCCTCTTCGATGGATTTCTCCTGTAATTGGTCAAGGACATGCTGATCAAGTATGGATGGTCTATGGAGTAAACTACTGAAGTGTTCAGCCCATCTCTGTATGATTCCCTCCTTATCTTTGATGAGGGTTATGCCATCTGCTGACTTCAGGGAGTTGTGACAGATTTAGATGGTCCGTGGATTGCTTTGAGAGTCAAATAACATCTTTGTGTTGTTGGTATTCGCGTAATGGTGAACTTCTGCTGCTTTCCTCTCCCATCACTCATCCTGCATTCTCCTGGGACTACTTAAACCTATCTTTCCTTGAGATGGAAGTGAGATCATTCTACCATTCAACAAATGCTTTCTGCTTGTCACTTTGGAAATGTCCTTGTTTTGATCAAACCAATCCTGGTGTACCCTTTTCTTTGGCCACACCACTGATTTAGCTGTGACAATGATCACATCTTTGAACTGCTTCAATTTTTCTGTTGGGTTGCCAGTGAATGGTGAACATGAAAAAAGCTGGTCATCAAGTGACTGCTGAAATTCCACCTGAGAGTCAATGTGCTTGAGCTTCGCTATGTTGAGGCCTTTCTCTTGAGCTTGGGGCACTTGTGTTGTGAGGGGACTATGAGCAGGTTGAACACTGCTCTTACCAATCTGTGGTCTGTCCAGCACTTTGCACCATGCATGGCTCTGGTAATTCTGATGTCCCGGATGTGTCGTTGGTGGATGAAAACATAGTTGATCAGGTTCCACTGGTTGGACCGTGGGTGCATCTATTTCATTTTATATTTATTGTTTTGCTTAAAGATGGTGTAAATGATGGGCAGACTATGTTATGCACATTTACCCAAGAGAAGGAGTCTGTTGCTGTTCATATTTCCAATTCCATGTCATCCTATCACACCTCTGCTGCCACTGCTGTCTCAACCACCTCTAGCATTGAAGTCTCATAGCAGGATGAACTAGTCATATGAAGAGGTTGATTTGAGGATGGGGTCCACGTCAGAGTAGAACTGCTACTTTTTTTCCTCTGTGCTTGTCAGTGTAGGTGCACAGGCACTGATGACAGTGACATGCTGTAAAGAATTCAGGTGGGATCAAAGTTTCATGAGCCATTCATTCAGGCCAACAGGGTGGTCAGGAAGTTGTTTCAGGAAAGACGTTCTAGTTGCAAATCCAACTCCATGGATCCTGTCTTCATCCTTTCCAAAAGAAAGTGTAAGAAATGATAAAATCATCTCTGATAAATTTTGGGGATGGCCCCAAATTTGGGGGAGTGGTAAATAATAAAGAGCACAGATTACTGCTACAGAGCAATCTGGATTGCTTGGTAAGCAGGGAGCAAGCAAACAATATGTGTTTCAATACTGCTCAATGTAAACATATACATTTAGAAACAAAGACTGTAGCTGTACTTACAGGATGAGGGACTGTCCTGGGAAGCAGGGAAAGATTTGGGGGTCATCAGACCTAATGCGATCCTCTGATTCAGAAATAGAGGAATCCCAAGTAGAAATAGAGAGGTTATTTTACCTCTCTATTTGGCACTGGTGTGACCACTGCTGGAATACTGTGTTCAGTGCTGGTGTCCGGAATTCAAGAAGGATTCAAACAGGGTCAGGCACATCAAGGTGAGTGTAAGAGAACATAGGAATTGACCCAGTGTGTCTTAAATGAAGAAGGTTTAATTATACCTTTAAATGGTGTTGGGCACAGACAGCACAGGTGACTACAGTGCCTCTAATATGTTGGTTGTAGTCAGCAGTAACCACTTATATAGGGTTCTCGCCATGAAAGTAGACACTAGAGTATTCTGATTTTTTTGCCAGAAGTATAAAGAATCTTCAGCAATTAAATTAAATTCAACCTACACACAACCAATACTAAATGTACAATGTGTGAGGGAATTAGTTCATTCAGTCTGGGAATCAGGACTTCAGCAAAACACATGCTTATAAGGAATGTGTGCACATCCAAAGTGCACACAAGTAATTAAACTATACCCTAATTTTCTTAAGTGTAATTGAATTTCATGGTGCGTGGAGCATTGTGGAGTTACCTACCAGGGGGTTTCAATAAGCTTTGGCAGCATTAGAGACAGCATATTTATAGCATCACAGTGGGAAGTTTAAAAAGTCACTAATTCCCTACCTGCTAAAACATAGAACACACTTTTCTTTGGGTTTGTTCTGAGCAGTCAATTTGCATCGCTACACAAATTCCCTTGGTGAAACTATGCCTTTTCCAATATCTTCTCTTTGCTTAAAAAAATAAAGACAATTTCACTTCTGTAGAGAGACATTCCATTTACAACTGGAGTCGTCAGCAGTCGGCAATTCTTGGGGGATTTCAGTGCCCTTCTCCTGGCACATCAGTGAAATTGTATCTATTCTCAAAGAGCCACTTAAAAAGCTGGCTATGAAATGATTTATTTATAGACAGGAACACTCCATGTCTCCCCCAAAAATCTAAAGGGAGGCTTCACCTTCCTTTTTATGAGCCACTTAAAACATGCTTATAAAATTTATGATTTTACAAATTTCATGAGACAAAACCTATGGACTTTGGAAGCCTAAAACATAGCCACAATGTTGTAGTATCTTCACTGGCTCTTCTGACTTTCAGCCTTTAATTGTGAAAGTCAAAACATTGCCACTAAAGTCTCATCTTTCTTTTGGCTTTGTCTAAAATGATGCCAGACATGAATTAGAAAAAAAAAAGGATGACAAGGTTTTAAGGATGACTGTAAATTGAAGTAATTTCTAAGCAGCCTGTAAGGCATGTAGGCATGATTAGCACATCATAGAGAATGGTAGCCACAAAGTAATACAATAAAATAAATACTAACTTATTATACTACTATTAATGATATTTACACTTGGACAGAGTGAATATAAAATGCTATTAGATACAAATTTAGCTTTTTAAACCTACTTTATACAGTTGGAAATGACTTCTCAAGGTGAAAAGCAATGGAGAATCATCTATATCCAACTATATCAAAGTGTTTGACAAACCACTGTAATTTTTAAAAGATATTTCAAATATATGACTATAGCTGGCCAAGAATTTTTTGATGACTTTTTTTCTCCAGAAAATGCCAATTCATTGAAACTGAAACTTTTGGGGGGAACACACCAGTTTCACTGAAACTTTCCTCAAGTCCAGGAGAAAATTTCTGGGAAGAGAGAGAGAAAGATATCCCAGAATAGTCAATAACCCCAGAATAACTAAGAATAACTTGGGTTTCTCACATCCCAGGTGAGTGTCCTGACCACTTATAGCCTTTGATTTATTTGTTCCCAATCAGTAGTTTAAAAATAAGGAATAAAACCAAACTGAATTATTTAAGGTTGCAGCCTCCAGGGTGGATACAGAAAACGTAATTTAGTAGAGGACCATGAATGACTCAATGAGTGATAAAATTAAAGACTTTGTCAGATTTTATATTAAATACAGGAATTACAGTATAACCATACACTGCATTTATACTCACTTCCTAAGATGAAACATTTCATTCAAGGGTGAGCAATCCCTGAATGAGGCGAATGGGTATAAATACTTTCTGTAATGTTAACTGGATGGTGGATGGATGTACCTAATCTGAAATTAGTGTACTGCCCTTTTATAATCATGCCTCTTAATTAACATTAAATCTACCTTTTGCCATATCTATCTCTCCACTGCCATCATTAAATATTTTCTGCTTTCCCATTGTGCATTTAACATTAAGTCTTATCTTAATTAATATCTGCCTGAATGCCATAACTATCAATATAGATAGCATTTTCCAAAACATTAACATCTTATTTGCAACACTTCTAAAAAACAGTTTTTACTCAAACATATTTATAACATGACCTAGGGTTATGTCCACTCCTCTTGGCCAGAGCCTGGTGCGAGTTCTTTAAGCATATCACAGTGACAGATGTACTGGAGCCCTTCTACAGAGCAACAGGCAATTTGGAGAGGTTTTCATGTTTGTGTCTCATAATGCTGTACAGCCCCAGGGGATACTCAGTCTTTCTTTACAGAGGTCTTCTTGCAGATGGCCTATAGACTGAGTG
The DNA here is from genome assembly GCF_015237465.2 of Chelonia mydas. NCBI lineage: Eukaryota > Metazoa > Chordata > Testudines > Cheloniidae > Chelonia > Chelonia mydas. Next base: position 158,547,015 of record NC_057850.1, read on the forward strand.
ATTGCTGTATTAGTAAACATATCTGTGTGTTTTAGCCAAATACTGGTGGTGAAGCCGTAAAAGACACAAATAATGATGTAGACACAGTCCATGTATTATATAAATAACAAGAATTATGGGTGGGATGAGGTGTCATTAATCACAAATTTCTAATTGCCCCAATGGACAATTTCTTACACATTTTAAGACATTCAGCCTTTTTTCCTTGATATTTTTTAGGAGAATTGAGACTGTGATCAAGTCTCAAATTTGTCATATCTTAAACTCATTGCTGATAAATAGTTATTTTATCTACAAGGACTACTGAAAAGAATGATGCTACTTTGGTATTCTTGTAATAGGAAAATTCTACTATATTCCAACTAGAAAAATGTAAAACCACTGGAACATGTATAAATTGAACCTGATTAATCAATACTCCAGGGACTGAAGTGGATATAAATCCACTATCAGGATCTTTGTCCATCTGAGGACAAATGGTTTTCCTCTGTTATAATCATATCCAACTAAAGGCAATTTGACCTTTACCCAGAATCAAATATTTACTATTTAAACAAGATTTGGATACCTAGTTTGAATACAAGTCATATATTCTTCTTCATCCCTGAGTTCTAATTGATTAAAGGTTAGCATTCCACCTTTAACAGAATTTACACATTGCATTTGATTCTCCCAAGTACCATAGACAATACCATTAGTCAGAACTTGTGCTTTTTCCTGAGACACATGTTTTGGAAACTCCCCTCTTAGGATCATTAAGGAGAGGGAAGATTCTTTTTCAGTCTGCAAAAGGCAGTTCTGTTAATTCCACTAGCTCATAATGGATAGTAAGTCTTTCTTCCAATTATTTTGGAAGAATCACCCACTTTTTGATCTCTGGTAGTGAATATAGGTAAAGTGAGAATATTTTTCCCTGATTTCCAAATGCAACATATTTTCATTTTTAGAATTCTGTAATATATTCACTTGTACATATCTTTGCATCACAGATCTTTTAGATATATCCAATCCCAAATTTATACCAACACAATATCTACCCAACATGCACTGGGGAGCATGATAGGTTCATTAGTCCAAGTTGTAAAAGAAACATTATCCGAAGTTTTGATTATAAAATGTTTCAGGTTAGGTGTATCTTCAGCCAAGTATCACATCAATAATGTAGTCTTTCCAATTGCAAAGTTAGAGGATATTGTTGTCTTCTCCAAACTATGGAAATAATAGTCCCAGAAATTACTTCCCTTCAGCAGTTTATTCAAAAGTCTCTATAAAGTTCAAGAACAATGTCCTGGATTGCAGAATATGTTGATATTATTCAAATTTTGAAGCTGGAGGTTGCAAATCAACAATCCTAACTAGGAACTAGGTTCCTCAGCAGAAAGAGAAGGAACACAACCTGGTGCTGAATCTTGTGTAGCAGTTGGATCTGCCACAGTTTGGGCATCAAATTTGACTGCTGTGGCTGTACAGGAGAATTCTTTTTCTGGTACAACTTTAATTGATTTGCATGATGCGCTTTGTTCACCCATTTTTTTTCTCATAAATTTCAATATTATACACAACCCAATTTATCAGCAATATAGTAAGAACCACTCCACTTGTGACATAGGTTATGTGGCAGATTAACGTATGCCAACAGCATAACCTGCTCACCAACTTCCACTGTGTTCTCTCTCTGACCCTTATCAAAATAGACCTTGCCTTTTTCCTGGCTTTCCCCAGTCTGACTGCTACTTGCAAATGCACCTGATGTAGATGGTCTTGCAGTAATTGCAGGTAAGCATCCATTTTTACTACCATAATTTGAGTTGGATTTGCTTGCCACATTAAATATTTAGGAAGCCTCCTTTCCCTTCCAGTCATAACTTTAAATGGGGAACAACCAGTAAAAGTTGCTGGAGCAGCTCACAAAGCCATCAGAAGCATAGACACTAACACATCCCAATTTTTTCCATTCAGTTCCACTAATTTCCTCAACATTATTTTGATTGTACGATTTGTTTGTTCCACTAGCCCAGATGACTGAGGATGGGAAGTGATGTGAAGTTGCTGTCTGGCTCCCAACAGAGTCTTACAGGATTTAAAACATCTCTGGTGAAAAAGAAGATCCCCTGGTCTGAATCCACCTGGTAATTACCAATGACAATACACAAGTTCCAACTAAACATTAGTTGTTGCCAATGCTGTGTTGGTTCACATTGGAAAAACTTCCACCTTTTTAGCAAAAAGGATCAATAACAACTAATAATTGATTTTCTTTCTGAGTAATTGGCCGGGGTCTTACAAAATCAAAAGTATTCCAAGGACCTTCATGCTTTTGTGTCCTGAAAAGGACATTTTTTTCCCTGTTGTTGGATGTTTTTGGAGCACAAACCAGACAAGACTGGCAATACTCATGAATGTCTTCCGACATAGTGGGTCACCATCCTAAACTGGACAATCATTGGATGGTCTTCTCAATTCCCTGATGAACCAAATAAATAAGCTTTCTTCTTAGAGCTATAGGCATCACTCATAAAAAATACCATTTTTGGTGTACATTTAAATCCCAATAATTTAAAAAAAATATTCAGATCATTTGAAGGGTGAATTACAGATCAAAGATTATTCCTAATTCAATCTCTTACCGCAGCTCTTGGGCACATTAACCCACGCATTTGTTGACTAGTCTAACTCAAAACATGATCCTGCTTTTTCAGTTCGCTCATATCTGGAATAACAGTCTGAGCCTTTTCCCCTAAGGAGGTCACAGGGTCTGGATGTGTTTTACTGTAATCTGATTACACACCTACTGATCTTTTCCTGCTGCTCCTTACTTAGTCAACAAATCAGCTTTCAGCTTTTGGATAGTAAATGGATCAGTTCCACTGTGAGCCTTAACCTTTTTAACTAAAGGCGCTTTTGTAAATAAAAGGCTAACTTCCCTATATAAAACGTTAACATAGATTGTTTTACCATGGAGCCATCGGTAGAGGTAAAATCACTTCTAAACCAGAAGGGCAAAAATGCTGTTAAGGAGTTTGTGACCCTAACAGCATCACAGTGCAAGAGGGGCAAGGGGATCGCTGGTATCTGGTAGTAAGTGTCAGCTGTTCTGAGCAGTTCAGTGTACCTAACTCACTAATGTCATAACCTGTATGTAAAAAGTGTCATGGAAGATATCAATAGAAAGCTAATAACATACTGATCATTAATATTATGGAATGGTGTATGTAGAGAGGACAACTTCAAGATAACAAATGTTGGAAATGTTATCAAAGTGTATCTGCTAGGCAGGGCTAAAGTTACTCCTCCCTAGATAAAGGAATGTATTTCTGCCACCTGGGAGGCATCTCCAAGGTACATTAAGAGAATGGGAATGCAAATAACAGAGAAGGTAAACTGGGCCATGAAGAAGACAGCAGGGGGAGGAGATTGTAGGAAACAGATCAATTTGCATTTTAGCAAATACCAGCAGAGGAAAAAGCAGCATGAAAATTCCTTCACCAGGAGGCTCTGTTGCCTTCCTCACAGCTTGAATGAACTTTACATGGTGGGGGGGGGGACTAAACCTTCAGAAGAATCCATTTCAAATGTTCACTGGACTATAAAAGAGAGGGGCAGAGAACCCCAAGTGATCTTTCACCTAAGAAGACAAAAGAACGAAGTACTTTGGACTTTGTGAGAGATCCTGATTGGAGGGCATTGGTCAACCATCTTGCTAGAAGGTAGCTTGGTAAAGAAACTACCTTGAAGAAAGGCTGTAGCTTATTTTATTAAGTCTTAGCCTCTAGAAATAATTTTTACTTTGATTTGTTTGTAATCATTTCTAACTCTTTTATACTTGATCTCACTTAAAATCCCATCTCCTTTTGTTAATAAGCTTGTTTTATTCTTAATCTAAACCAACCCTGTGCTGTTTGATGAATCAATTAATGTGGGATCACATTAAAGTGAATCAATTAATGTGGCAAGCTGCTGGGTATTGTATCTTTAAAGGAACAAACGAACCGTAATATCTCTCTGAACAGTCCAGGAGAGGGCTGGATATTGCAGAACACACAATTTGGGGAAAATTTGGGACTGGGGGATGTTGGGCCATCTTGCTAAGTGTAATCAAATTTGGTGGAGGCCAGGGGCAGCGGTGGCATGACAAGCAGGCCTCTGGATTCAGAATTGATGAGTCAGATCTGCTTAAAGACATCCAGTGTATGTTTGTATGCTGTTTGGAAGTATCCATACCAGAGAATTACAATAGCAGAGCATTTTGAGGCACTCAGGGTTACATGCCAGGCTGTGACACAACCCCTCACTGGTCTGGATTGCACCCCAGAACATGATAAATGTGCACATCCAAACAGGGCATGCCTACACTGCAGTTAAAAACCCACAGTTGCCCTGTGCCAGCTGACTCAGGCTCAAAGGACTCAGACTAAGCGGCTGTTTAATTATGGTGCTCAATCTGTAGCCTGGTTCTGGGACTTTGAGAGGTGGGAAGGTCCCAGAGCTCAGGCTGCAGCCTGAGCCTGAGATTGAATGGCTACACTGCAGTTAAATAGCCCCTTAGCCCATGCCCTGTGAGTCCAAGTCCACTGGCACAGGCTAGCCACTGGTGTGTAATTGCAGTGTAGACATACCCACAGAGTAAAAATACAGTATAACTACATAATCTTCTTGCTGTGCATAACTCTTAGGGACACAGCTCATGTAATTCTGAAATCACAAAGGATTCTTTCCCACCGTTTTTTACCACAGTCTAACAAACAAGAAAATATACTCCCAGCAGGTTGTGTGGTTCTGGTAACTTAGCCAGAGCAAACACATGAGTCCTGCATAAGTCTCCTGCAGACTATCAGTGGGTGTGACAACCTTGTTTTGTAAAAGTCTCAGGAGACATGACTCCTCTTCCTGTCAATGGTGGCATGGCTGGATGAGTGTCATATAATTTAGATGAACTTGCCTCTCTATCAACAATAAACATTACCTCATGGACCCTTTTGAGAGCTGTTACAGTTTGTGTCCTTGCTCTGTCTGTACCTAAGGAGACCTATACATGACACAATGGGGTCTGGTGGCATCTGGTGAATGTGTATCCTCTCTTCTGCTTTACCTGGTTTCTGGACTCAGGGGCCTCATAAACCGATTCAGAAAATCAGGTATCACGTTCCCTTAGAGAGGAGGCAGCTACTGTATTTCTTTTTGAAGTTTCTTTGGACTCTTCCTCATCAGAATCCAATTGCCTGTGTAACCACTTAAGTTCCTTCCCTTGAGTTACAAAAGCATTGTTCATTATGCAAATTTTTGCCTCCATATCATCCCACTGATTCAATTAATCATATTGGATAGGAACTCATGGGATCCCATGACTTCCCCTCAAAATGACTGAGGAGATTTTGAATCTTGATTTCATGAAGGGAAGGGGTTTGGCAAGCCAACGGACTGATTAAGTGCATGAAAGAGTTTCTGTGCCCTCAACTCCTGTTTTTTAAACCTTGGCAGGGGCCTGCATGGGGGCTGACTGTGAGCATTTCCTCGAGCCTGAGACTGAGAGGGGTCAAACTTCTGCTCCATTGCCAAGGTTTTGGTTGCAGGGGTGCAGCTGGGTCCTTCAACCTGGACACCTCCTATAGGTACAGGAAGCTTTCTGCTCTTACCCCTCGTTGACTGCAGTCTCTTCAGCTACTGTCTCAGCAGCTTTAGTCATCAGCTCCAGTGCCTGGTGCAGTATTGATTCCTTGTTCATGTGCAAATTTACCATTTTTTTAATAACAAATTATTAACTAATAAATCCACATATTGAGGACAATCAACAACTCCTTGTATGTTAGTGCTATCCCAGGCTGCAGTTAACCTTTGATGATAGGCATGAGGAGGCTCATCTTTCTTTTCTTTAATATTTGCTAACTGTGCAATCCCTGCCTGTCTCGATATAAAATCTGTTCCCTTTTACCTAGTGTGTCAGCAAAATCCTTAGCTCCTGACTGAAAATCTGGTCTGGATGGCATACCCCCAAAAGGATACACTGTTAACTCTAAAGCCTTTAAATGGTCCCTATTGTCCAATTGAAACATAAAACTATTACTTTCAAATTGCCTCGCATACAAAGAAATTAAATCACCCTTTTTTAACTGACCACCTTTTTAGCTACTAAATCTAACATTTTAATATCCACTACTGACATAGGACAAGGTCCCTCATCTGATCCCTCTGGATCTTCACCATCAGCTTTTGAGGTACTGCTGTGGAAGATAGGCTAGGGGGCTGAAGATGAACTCTCTGCCTTGCTCTGTACCAGATTCTGCATACAAAGGGTTAGGAAAACCACTTCTGTTCTGTCCATCTAGTAATGCCCTTGCTGTTTCACAGATAGCAATGGACTGCAACATGCCTGTTGCAGCGGTGCTAAAAAAAAATCTCTTTATCCTTTGAAAGGAAGGGGCGTTTGGCATTCCCGGGATCCAAAGACTACCCTGTCCTTGGTCCTAAGGACTCACCACTCTAAAATGTGGAACAAAGACTCCTGATGCAAAACCAGAGATCTTGTCACAAACCAAGCTGTCGTGACTAGGACTTGAACTTGAACTACTCTCTGTGTCACAGTCTGCTTGTTCTCAATCTTTGAGCTGTTGTAGAATAAGCTTGAACAATAAGCTTTGTTCTTCTACTGGCTTATATCTTGGTGAAATCATTGCCACAGGTCTAGTCTCTGACAAGGTCTCCCTAAAAAACTGTCTTCCTTTATTTCCAAAACCATCAAATCACCCTCTAAAAGAGGAGTGTCTGTACTAAAACTGTGGTTACCTTCACATAAAAGATCATAAAGCTCAGCCAACTCATTCTGAGTATCTGTATTATGAATCTCCAGTTTTTGGGCACAATCCCAAAGTTCCTCATCCTTATCTTCTTATGGCAAAGCTTTTTATTTCCATAGTTGGGCGCTGCTTTGGAAATGGAGGGCAACCCTTCTAAGGCACCGCTTCCTATTCTGAACCTGCTCAAGATCACCTAGTAGTGAGGTCCTTTACCTGCTTTGCACTATTCTTAATTTCCTTTATAACTAGTTCATTCTGCTCATTGTTGTTCCCTTTAAATCTTTGCTGTTAACTTGCTGATTATTAGCCTTGTGTCGAAACAAAGTACATGCAAACCCAAAGGGATCTTTCTGGTCTGCTACATTTACTGTGATGTCCAGACCTCTCCCATGACTGGCAATATAAGACTTAACAAAAGTGATTAAAATTATTTATTCACTCTGCAACCCAGATGTATTAAGTCTGTTCGTGCCCCTTAGGTCTCTTATACCACTCATCCCAGAGGAGGCATCCTCCTTTCTCCCATACGAATTACTAGTGTAAAAAACAGTTTCTTCAATATTAGGTACTCTTAGCACAATAAAATTTGACCTGGCTCCAAGCCTCATTGTTGTAGGCAGAGTGGGGGAGTTGTGTGTTTTTTGTAGTGTAGACATTCTCTCTCTCTCTCTCCCCCCCTCTCTGGTTTTGCCACCAAAAACAAACAAACAAACCAATCACTTCAATATGTTTCTGTTTCATCCGGATACAGACAAAATCTTGAAATGTTTTGTGGGATGGGAAAATGTTTTTTCCCTCTATAGAACTAGAGTCAGGCAAATAATTTGTAACACCTACCTTACAGTAAGACCACCTATGTATTTTACAGGAACTATAAAACAATTATCAGGTGGTAATAACTATCATTCATGACTGATATGGACTAGATCTGAATTAGCATGAGGATATGGAAAGATATGGACAGCTTCTGGTCACTGGAAAGATGTGGAGAGGTAAAGAGACTGGAGAGCTACTGGTGATAAGAAAGGCCACTAACAAAAAAGAGAATGCATGTACACCTGTTCCAACTACAGAAAATTATTGAAATCCTTTACCACTGCCATATTAAACCATTTAGCTACCTAGAGAAACTTGTGCTGTTGTAGCCATGCTAGTCCCTGGATATTAGACAGAGAAGATGGGTGAGATAATATATTTTATTGGACTAACTTCTGTTGGTGAGAGAGACAAATTTTAGAGCTTACACAGACCTGAAGAGATATGTGTAAACTGGAAAATGTTTCTCTCTCTCACTAACAGAAGTTGGTCCAATACAATATATTCCCTCACCCACATTATCTCTCTAGAAAAACTACTCCATTCTTAGGATGAATGAAAAAGAGAGAGCGTTTGTTAGCCAACTCACTTAGTGTAAAAATGTCTTACACGGTCTCCTGTCAAAAGGAACCACTCTCCTATTTATTGAAGGGTATCATACTCTATTTTGATTGTCAGGTTTGTCACTAAAGTAATGCTCAAAATACAAACTTCAGAGAGAGTGGCCTTGAACACAGGTAATATCTTTGTTTCAATTGCATGAGTAGCAGCTGGTTTGAATTAACTGCCCTGATAAACAACAAGGGAATCCAAAATGCTCCCTCTAATGTTCAAATATAGCAATTGCATGTTACAGTTCATTCCATCCAACATGTTATATTGGCCTTTATATCATATGATATAATCATTCCAAGGGTGACAATCTTAGAAGAGTTCTTGATGACATGTAACCAGAAAGAACTGACTTGCTGAGCTGCTCCAGTTTATGTCTGGAAAGTTTATGCTAAAAGTTGCTACAGTTTATGTCTAAGATACTTCTACTTTCTAATCATTCTGAAGATAAGCTAACCTTTAGCATATAGAGTGTCCCCCCCCCCCCACATGGTCAGCTTATTCAGATCCTGTTTGGAACTGTAGTTACAAAAGCTATTTTGTCCCAAGCTAGTGCTTTTGGTAATGTGAAAAAAATAATTGTTTTAAAATGATTTAGATATTTGGAATTGAAGAATAGTTACTTAGTATCCACATTAGATATTTTTCCATAAGATTTTAATAATGATAAATGGAATGAGTGCATAGGCATCAAAATTGAATTTGTGCTTTATATTATAATGGCTTTGAATATGGCCTTGTAATTACAGAACTATTACAAATTACAAATTGCAATTGGACAGTGATGCCTATTATTATAAAACAGAAGCCTGAATCCTTTTAACCATAATGGGAGTTCGAAAATCCTACATAAGTTACATACACTAATGAAGAAAAAATCTGTTTTAACTATTGTCATCCAAATGGACATCTATAAAGAGAACTTCATAAAATGGAAGAATATTTCATACAAATAAAAATATTATTTTAAGGAGGTTTTATATGATACTGTAGAGGCCGGACACAGTTTTTTATTGAACTTGGGGAACAACAGCCTTAAAACTTCTTGAGGCACCCAAACAACATTGTCATCATGTGCTGCTGGTTCCTTTTAAGATGGAAATACTTCTTACTGAAAAAAACCCCACAATTGCAATATATACATATTCAGGCCACATTCCTGCAAAGACTTATGTAGATGCTTAACTTCACACAGTGTGGCTAGTACCATTCACTTCTGGTGTGTAAATTTTCGCAGGACTGGGGTCTCAGATAGTAGCCAAAGGGCATAATGGTCATCTTTGAAAACTTGCTGTTGTCTCATAGCTAAACAGTATTCCCTCCAGATTTGTAGTATTCTATATAGTAAATATAAAGAATACTGGAAATACTGAAGTAAGTGTATCTGTTACTTAATGCAAAATGGCAAATCTTTAAGGGCAACTACTGAATCAACAATTTTATTAGTATTTCTAGAAATACTAATATTAATAATTCCTGGAAAAATCCAGTGAAATATAATAGAGATGAAATGTAATAGGATTCTATAGAAATTACTCAAAAATTCTATGGGGTTAAATAGAGAATGATATCCTATAATGGGTTTTGGTTTTTTTAAGCCATCTTATAGAATTCTGTAGTAGGGATATCATTTTCTGATAAATTCTACAGTATGGGACGAAGAATCTATAGACAGATTAGCATTTTCTATTAAATCCCATAGGATTTTCTATAAAGAGAGGGAGCAGTGAGTTAAATGAATATTGTAGTAATGCAAAGTGAGAGACTGGCAGCATTTAGGAACAGAAATCCTCTCTTCATAGACCAGATACAGCACAAACAATGGCAGTGCAAATCCCTTCCACTCAGCCCCACCAGTAAGCCTATAGCTTTCACCTAGAATGACCAGCTGCAAGCTGGGATGGCAACCCAGTGTTCTTGTTCATGCAAACTTTTCTCTTACTTCTGAGATTTCCAATTAGAATTTACTAAAGCCGTTCAAGCTATTCATAGTAAACAATGTATTTGGTGAATACTATTAAATTAATTAAATAATTAATTAACATTGTTTTTTACCAAACACATGCTCTACTCTAGTTATCACCAATCATGTGTTCTTTTGCAATTACTTATTTAATTGAATAATGGATAATGACACACTCTTACAGGAAACACAATTCTGTTTTACTGGTTTAGTAGACATTGCTACTTGGGCCCACTTTTAGTTATTACACAAAAGTAAGTCCGCAGTGGTGTTGAGTGATGCTAATTTACACAAGTAAATTTACACCCGTGTGTTGGAAGAAGCTTGCTGTCTACTCAGAGGGAAGCTGTTCTATGTCCTGACCTCCTTATGTCCTTATTCATATAAAATCTCCAATGACTTCAGTGAGGCTTTTGGCCTGAGCATGTGTTCAGTGAGAACTACCAAATTTGGCCCATGTTTGGGGGACATCAGATTTCACTGATAAGAGAATCTTAGCATCAATTAAAAAACAAACACACATTAATAAATAAGTGGAATTGTAGTGAATTAATCTAATTCCTCACTGTGTTGCACCTTTTGTAGGCACTGTGCAAAGTAATAGGTAGCATTTTACAATCCCTTTGCATCGGTGGAAATGGTATTGCTAAGCAGTGGAGAATCTGGCCCAATGTCTTCAAGTTTAACAGCATAGACCTTTATGGATTGAAATTAACCTTTAGAGCCCCCAAGACACCAAATCCAAGAATAGTTGATGATGCTTACAGATACTAAAGAGAGAATATAACATATGTGAATATGCACACTGGAAATCACTACTCATGTGAGCCATGCCAGATTTTAAAGCTATGACTTGAATAATATTCATGGTCAATGACCCTTTGGTCATTGAGAGTAAATATTCGTTGCTTCCTATGTGCCTCCAGTTCAGTGAGTTAGGAGAAAAGCCTGTTGAGGCCACTTCACATGCCAAGACCTTAGGGCTTGCAGGACTTGTTAGGACCGTTGTACTGTGGGGAAATAAAATTAATCATGACAGGCTTAGCCACAGGGGCTTCAAACCTAATTAGCAAGGACACCCTTTCATATATTTTTTTAAAAAACACACAATATGTTTTGGCAGCCAATTGTCTGAACATTCCAAATAGTTCTATGCCAGCAAAATTCATACTCCATTAAGTATGAACACATGCTGTAGTGAGGGCTCTTAAAAAAAATAAATCAAAAAACAAACAAAAAAACCCCCACCTGATATCTGTGCATTCAGGTTTATTTAGCTAGAATGAATCACAAGGCAACCACATATACATACTTCCACTAATTTGTTTTCATTAATCATGGCTCATAATAATACTTTGCATTTCTATAGTGCTTTTCAATCTGAATATCTCAAAGCACTTTACGAACATTAGTTGATTAAGCCTCACAACATCCTTGTGAGCTAGAGATTGTCATGGGTTATATTATAGAGAGAGAAACTCCAGGCATAGTGAGGTTAAGGCCAACATATTTCAAAGGTGCACACTAATATTGAATGCTTCAATTTTTGAAACCCCAGCTTAAGACATCTAGGTATCTCCAGTTTGTGATCTGAAAATTGAGAGAGCCAAAATTAGCAGGTGCTTTTTTTAAGATCTGGAACTAAGGGAAATTTTTCAAAATTTCATAAGTGATTTAGCTTGTCTACATGGGACCAATCAGGAAAATTAATCTGAATTAATTAAAGGTGTGAATTTAAAGTGGATTAGCTAAACTGCATGAAACCCCTCGGGGACACTCTTATTCAGAATTTAAGAGGCTTTAATTCTGTTTATCATAATTCAGGGCTTGTCTGGATGAACATTTGGGCCTGGTTTAGACGAGAAAATTAGGTCAGTTTAACTATGTGGGTTGGGGTGGGAAAAATCGACACCCCTGAGAGGTGTAGTTAGGCTAACGAACCCACCAGTGTAGACAGCACTAGATAAATGGAAGAGTTCTTCTGTTGGCCTAGCTACCACCTCTTGTCAACGTAGGTAGTGTCTACACTGAAGTGCTACCACAGATAGCTGTGCTGCTGTAGCATTTCAAGTGTAGACAAGCCCTAATCCACTTTAACAGTTAATTCAGATCAACTTTCCTGAGTGTCCCATGCAGACAAACCCTATGTCCCATTATCAAAAATGACTTAGGAGCCTAAGCCATATAACTGTGTTTGAAAATGTCTAAGCTTACACAATGAGTTATTAGCAAGCCAGGAATAGAACTGCATGTCATGTTCCTGCAAGATTTTCTGCACAGGTGGTGCCCTGTGCCCACATGGAGCCCCATTGTCTTCAGTGGGACAATGCACAAGATAAGGGTCTGTTCATGTAAAACAGATTGCAAGAAGCATGCCTAAGAGTCCAGGCTCCTAGATGTATCTCATGCTACCTATAAATCCCTGATCCTGCACCACTGATGTCAATGGGGGATTTTGCCACTGACTTCAATGACAATAGGATCAAGCCCTAAAATAGCCAGTGTAATGAAAGAAGAGAACTGATTAGCTGATGTGCTTTGCACCCATGTAACCAGTGCCAGTCAACCAGTTTGCTACTTTATTCCCCCTCATACTCTTAAAGGAGTGTGGAAAGGAGTTTAAAAGATGGGGAAAACATCTCTAAAATATTTCTCCAGCTACATTTGTTTAATCTGCTTTGTTTCTAAAGTTAACTCAATACTAAGTTTAGGAGCCAGTCAGATGTCAACGTTTGCAGCTGCGGTTAGATTTGCATCAGCTGAAATATCTCTGCTCCCTCAAGAGGGCTTTTTAAACCTGTTAATTTCTGAATGCCACTGCCATGAACACTGAAGTAAGGTCAGAAGGAAAATACCAGTGAGCTCTAAACTGCCCAGCATTTCACAGGGACAAGGTGGGTAAGTGAGGTAATATATTTTACTGGACCAACTAATGTTGGTGAAAGAGACAAGCTTTTGAGCTTACACAGAGCTCTTATTCAGGTCATAAAAAGACATTTTTTAAAATTATTTAAAAGACTTTTGAAACAATAGATATTTCAAAAAATACCTTATATATTTAGGTACAGTGATCTCTGACACTTCTGTCTGTGCCAGAGGCAGCCTGAGGTTGATAGAGTGCCAGCTGATTTCAAAGAAGCAGAGAGAATTGAACTGCTGCTTTCCTTTAGTATCTAATAGGTTACAAAAGCATATGTTGCATTAACATTAAAAAAGTGAACAAATATTCCTGAGCAAGCTTTAAAAATTGGAACAAAACCAACGAAACACTTCACTATTATTTCTGGAGCATTATCTTCTTCTAGTTGGTGTTTTATCCTAGACGTTTGAAGGTGATGGATGGTAGCTACTCTAGTATCTTGCCCAGGATGTCTTGTATAATCATGCATCTTCTCATGTTCTACTATGATGACCATCACCTTGGCCATGACTGGGATGGAGCTTGGCAAAATCTTTTGTCAGAACCTTTTTTGGGGGCAAAAAATGCAAATTCAGCTACACTGCAATGTTTTGTGGATTCCTGTCAGTTTCACTAAATTGTTTGTATCAAAAATAGATCCCTTTTTCAAAACATCAACATACTTAATTTTGATATTTTCAATTCAAAATGACATTTAGTTTTGAAAATCCCTTCAATTTTATTAAAATAACTAAAAAGTTAAAAATAAATAAATAAATAAAACAAGCCTCTGCTGCCCCCCATCCCCCTAAAAAAACCCACCTTGAAATTTAAACAAAACATTTCATTTCAGATAAACAAATTGTTTCCTTCCAGTACCAACATTATTTGGGTCACTAAAAAACCAAACAAAAAAAAAAAACCAAACTGTTTGGGGTCAACACAAAACAATTGTTTTTTAATTGCCAGTGAAAAAAATTGTTATTTTCCTAGCGTTACTTGCAGCCTTCAGAGTGAGCAGCTTGAGCCAAAGGCAAATTCCTATAGCTGGGAATTGTAACAGACTCATATCCTCTGTGGATTGGGTACAGAAGAGGATGGGGGAGAGCACACATTTCAGGTACTGAGCAGCGAATTTCATCACTATGTAGAAAACACGAATACAGACTTGGGGCTAGATTTGGCATGACAGAGCAGGGTGTGGAAGGGCAGTGTTGCTGCCAGAGTCTCCAGGAGGAATTCTGGGTGACCCAGCAAGAATTCCTCCTTTGGGTTCCATGGCAGAACACCAGTGAATCCACTGTTCCACACATGAAGACAGTGCTTCATATTCCCTCCTCCATGACTGGCCAGATGCACTGGCTGAAGCAAAGAAGAGATGGAATACTGGTTCCACCCTGATTCCATCCTTTTGCAGGAGGCTAACACATAACAGGGTATAAGGAGGGAGAGGAACTCTGCTCCTTATTGCAATACTAACCACCATCTGTCCAGGAACTCAAAAGTCATAAATCTACTTTTGCCCTTCCCCCTCTTTCAAACCACCATAAGAATGGACCCTACTGGGTCAGACCAATGGTCTATCTATCCCAGTATCCTGTCCTCTGACAGTGGCTGGTGCCAGATGCTTCAGAAGGAATGAACAGAACAGGGCAATTTATTGAGTGATGCATCCTCTGCTGTCTAGTCCCAGCTTCTGGCAGTCAGAGGTTTAGGGTCACCTAAAGCATAGCATTTTGTCCAAGACCATCTTGGTTAATAGCCATGGATGGACTTACCCTGCATTTACTTATTTAATTCTTTGTGAACTCATTTATATTTTTGGCCTTCACAACATCTCCTGGCAATGAGTTCCACAGGTTAACTGTGTGTTATGTGAAGCAGTACTTCCTTACATTTGTTTTAAACCAGCTGCCTATTAATTTTATTGGGTGACCCCTGGTCCTTATGTAATGTAAAGGGGCAAGTAACACTTCCCTATTCACTTTCTCCACACCATTCATGATTTTATAGACCTCTATCATAGTCCCCCTTAGTTGTCTCTTTTCTAAGTGGAACAGTCCCAATCCTTCTAATCTCTCTTCATATGGAAGCTGTTCCATATCCTTCATCGTTTTTGTTGACCTTGCCTGTTCTTTCTCCAATTCTAATATATCTTTTTTGAGATGGGGCAAACAGAAAAACGAACAATATTCAAGGTGTGGGCTTACATGGATTTATAAAGTGGCATCATGATATTTTCTGTCTTATCATCTAACCCTTTCCTAATGGTTCCTAACATTCTATTTGCTTTTTGACTGTCACTGCATATTGAACAGATGTTTTCAGAGAACTATCCACAATGGTTCCAAGATCTCTTTATTGGGTGGTAACAGCTAATTTAGACCCCATCATTTTGTATGTATAGTTGCTCAGGGGTGTAGATTTATTCATACCCCTGAGCAACTTATTATACTGATGTAAGTTTATAGTGTAGACCTGGCCTGAGTGTTTCATGTGCTACGCTGCCACGTGCCCTGTGAGAGTTCAACTTGTAGCCAGAACTCCCACATGGCTGGAATTCTGGCAGAAGGTGTGTTTAAGCTACCAGGGAAAGTTAGTCTGAGGAGTCAACACTGGTAATAGGGACTAGGTAGCTTTAGTGATGAGGTCTCAGATCTCAGGAGGGAGTGTCAGAGCAAAGACCCACACCTGAGCGTGTGCCTAGACTGGTACAGTGCCTAGACTCTGTTCAGACTCCAGTAGCTTAAAACATATGGGATCAAGTAGCTGGACGCTTCCCCCACCCCACCCCTGCAACAGTCTGGTGAGCCACCAAGTGCAGGCACTTGACTGGAGCTGTGTCACCTGTGCAGAGAGAGAAGTGATGTGAGGGTTTGAGGAATGAGTCAAAGACGGCAGAAGGCAGCTGCTTTGTAGGCATGGGATTCAATCAAGTTAGAGGAGTGGAGTTGTTTCAACAGGAAGATGGCAGAACTGAAGATGGAGAGAATGAATTTGCAGTGGCAGAATTCAGCCGGGTCACAGGATTTCTGCCACCGATGCTCACAGAAGCATAGAATCATGGAATATCAGGGTTGGAAGGGACCTCAGGAGGTCATCTAGTCCAACCCCCTGCTCAAAGCAGGACCAATCCCCAATTAAATCATCCCAGCCAGGGCTTTGTCAAGCCTGACCTTAAAAACTTCTAAGGAAGGAGATTCTACCACCTCCCTAGGTAACGCATTCCAGTGTTTCACCACCCTCCTAGTGAAAAAGTTTTTCCTAATATCCAACCTAAACCTCCCCCACTGCAACTTGAGACCATTACTCCTTGTCCTGTCATCTTCTACCACTGAGAATAGTCTAGAACCATCCTCTTTGGAACCACTTCTCAGGTAGTTGAAAGCAGCTATCAAATCCCCCCTCATTCTTCTCTTCTGCAGACTAAACAATCCCAGTTCCCTCAGCCTCTCCTCATAAGTCATGTGTTCCAGACCCCTAATCATTTTTGTTGCCCTTTGCTGGACTCTCTCCAATTTATCCACATCCTTCTTGTAGTGTGGGGCCCAAAACTGGACACAGTACTCCAGATGAGGCCTCACCAATGTCGAATAGAGGGGAACGATCACGTCCCTCGATCTGCTCGCTATGCCCCTACTTATACATCCCAAAATGCCATTGGCCTTCTTGGCAACAAGGGCACACTGTTGACTCATATCCAGGTTCTCGTCCACTGTAACCCATAGGTCCTTTTCCGCAGAACTGCTGCCTAGCCATTCGGTCCCCAGTCTGTAGTGGTGCATTGGATTCTTCTGTCCTAAGTGCAGGACCCTGCACTTATCCTTGTTGAACCTCATCAGATTTCTCTTGGCCCAATCCTCCAATTTGTCTAGGTCCCTCTGTATCCTATCCCTACCTGCCACTGTATCTACCACTCCTCCTAGTTTAGTATCATCCGCAAATTTGCTGAGAGTGCAATCCACACCATCCTCCAGATCATTTATGAAGATATTGAACAAAACCGGCCCCAGGACCGACCCTTGGGGCACTCCACTTGATACCGGCTGCCATCTAGACATGGAGCCATTGATCACTACCCGTTGAGCCCAACAATCTAGCCAACTTTCTACCCACCTTATAGTGCATTCATCCAGCCCATACTTCTTTAACTTGCTGACAAGAATACTGTGGGAGACCGTGTCAAAAGCTTTGCTAAAGTCAAGAAACAATACATCCACTGCTTTCCCTTCATCCACAGAACCAGTAATCTCATCATAGAAGGCGATTAGGTTAGTCAGGCATGACCTTCCCTTGGTGAATCCATGCTGACTGTTCCTGATCACTTTCCTCTCGTGTAAGTGCTTCAGGATTGATTCCTTGAGGACCTGCTCCATGATTTTTCCGGGGACTGAGGTGAGGCTGACTGGCTTGTAGTTCCCAGGATCCTCCTTCTTCCCTTTTTTAAAGATGGGCACTACATTAGCCTTTTTCCAGTCGTTCGGGACTTCCCCCGATCGCCATGAGTTTTCAAAGATAATGGCCAATGGCAGAGGAAGCAGATGCTTGGGGTTGTCAGGGAACACCTTGCAGTGAGAGAGAGAGATGGTCAAAAGAGTTAAAAGTGGAGAAGAGTGAAGTGTGGAGAGAATCAACATAGCAAATAATGGAATTTGTTCCTCTCCTTTCTTCCACAGTGTTCTGAGTCATGTGGGTCTCAGGAAACCTTAAGTACTCTCAAATAAATTGTGGCTTTGCTTAAGCAAAGCTGTTTTCTCCAGAAAGTTCTCAGAGTGGTCTCAGAGTGAATGTCCTCCAACACTAGGGGACATTATCGCGTTTGCCACAGATTATCACAAAGTGGATTATTAAATTATTCTTTGATTTCCATATTCATTATAAATGCATCTAATGAAGTATGACCAAAATAAGTGTGCATTTTACAATATCATATTTATCAAAAGAGCATGTCTAAGAATCTGAACTTTCTTATCTTTTGCCAGCATAAATTATTAAAAACAATTTTTTACAAAAGTAAAAATGCATTTCCATAAAATTTAGTGATATTTGGACTCAGATTTTGACCTGAATCCATCTTTAGTTTCCAGCTAAGTATTTGGTTTTGTTTCTAAGAGTTGCTAATATAAAATAATTTTAAGAAGTATTAAAATAAACAAGTAGAGACCAGAAAAAGAAAAGAAATAAAGATTTCCTTTATTTAGGTTCATTGTGCTGTGATATTTGGACAACACTTAAACCTCTGAAGCTAATCTGTATGATTTTTAAAGATAAACATGAATGGTTAGGAGGCGCTCACATTTGTAAGCTTTCCTGGTCACTTTTGCCAGCAAGTCTCAAACTTTAAGACCTAACATTCCACATCTAAATCTCAAAAGTAATTGCCATGTCACCTTTGCAATTTTAAACAGGGTAGTCCTATGGACTCTTATTTAGATAATCACAGCATCTTAAACAGGTGGAGCCCCACAAATGCCCATCCTTTGAGTACATCTGTGCATATTTTGATTTACTCAGCTGATTATTAGGACTATTCTAATAGAATCCTAGAATTGTAGGACTAGAAGGGACCTTGAAAGGTCATCTTGTGGCACTCAGGGGAGGACTATGTATCTTCTAGACCATCCCGGACAGGTATTTGTCTAACCCGCTCTTAAAAATCTCCAATGATAAAGATTCCATAACCTCCCAAGGCAACTTCTTCCAGTGCTTCACTACCTTGACAGTTACAAAGTCTTTTGTAATATCCAGCCTATACCATCCTTCCTGCAATTTAAGCCCACTGCTTCTTGTCCTATCCTCAAAGGTTAATGAGAACAATTTACCTCACTCCTCCTTGTAACAACCTTTTATATACTTGAAAACTGTTATCATGTCCCCTCTCAGTCTTCTCTTCTCCAGACAAAACAAACCCATTTTTTTCAATCTTCCCTCATAGGTCACATTTTCTAGACCTTTAATCATTTTTGTTGTTGTTCTCTGATATTTGTCCAATTTCTCCACATCTTGCCTGAAATGTGGTACCCAGAATTGGACACAATACTCTGGTTGAGGCCTAATCAGCATGGAGTAGAGTGGAAGAATTACTTATGTCTTGCTTACAATACTCCTGTTAATACATCCCAGAATGATGATGGTTTGTTTGTGTTTTTTGGCCACAGTGTTACACCGTTGACTCATATTTAGCTTGTGGTCCACTATGACCCCTACATCTGTTAGGGAAAAAGGTTTTCCCTCCCGTCTAGGGTTAGGAGGGTAGCCTTCCCTGGACTTCTGTATTAGCCAAACAAAACACAGAGTCTTGGCTCTTTGATAAAGTGAGGCACTTTAATGCTAGCAAGTACGACAGCTGAAGGGCTCACCAATTCCTTTACAGAGGAAAATGGTGAAGCCCCGAACAAAGAACAGAGATGGGCTTTTATAGCCTGGTTCAACATACAGTGTGATATCTCTTCCAGTTCAAGCCGGTTAACTTAGTCTGTTTGAAGTTCTGGGGTAGGTATAAACATGGAGGCTTATCTGTATAAGGAATTCTTTCCCCAAAACAGGGAGTACAGGTTACACACAGTTCACATTACTTCTACCCATAACCTTAGAGAGAAGACAGATAAGCTTAGAAAAGCTTAGAAAAAAAGACAGAGGCCTAGCTTTATGTGTGCAACTGATTATTCCTTCTTAAGTGGAGTACTTTGCATTTGTCTTTATTGAATTTCATCCTATTTACTTCAGACCATTTCTCCAGTTTGTCCAGATCATTTTGAATTTTAATCCTATCCCTCAAAGCGCTTGCAACCCCTCCCAGCTTGGTACTCTCTATGCCATTATCTAAATCATTGCTGAAGATATTGAACAGAACCAGATTCAGAACTGATCCCTGCGGGACCCCACTTGATATGCCCTTCCAGCTTGACTGTGAACCACTGATAATGGTTTCTTGGAATGGTTTTCCAACCAGTTATGCACGCACCTTATAGCAGTAGATCCATCCAGGTTATATTTCCCTCATTTGTTTGAGAAGGTCAAACCAGATACAAGCCTTACTAAAGTCAAGATTATACCACATCTACCAGTTCCCTTCTATCCACAAGGCTTGTTACCCTGTCAAAGAAAGCTACTAGGTTGGTTTGAGATGATTTGTTCTTGACAAATGTTCACTGTTACTTATCACATTATTATCTTCTGGGGGTCTGCAAATTGATTGCGTAATGATTTTCCCCATTGTCTTTCTGGGTACTGCAGTTAAGCTGACTCTTCTGTAATTCCATAGGTTGTCCTTATTTCCCTTTTTTATAGATTGTCACTGTGTTTTCCCTTTTCCAGTCCTGTGGAATCTCTCCCATCTTCCATGACTTTTCAGAGAGAATTGCTGATAGCTCAAATATTTGCTCAGTCAGCTCTTTGAGTATTCTAGGATGTATTTCATCAGGCCCCAGTGACATGAAGACATCTAATTTGTCTAAGTAACTTTTGACTTGTTTTTTCCCCCTATTTTAGCCTCTGATCCTACCTCATTTTCGCTGGCATTCATTATGTTAGATGTCCAGTCCTTATTGACCTTTTCTGGTGAAAACTGAAACAAAAACGTAATTTAGCACTTCTGCCATTGCCACATTTTCTGTTATTGTTTCCCCAGCCTCATTGAGTAAGAGGCCTACTCTGTCCTTGGTCTTCCTCTTGCATCTAATGTTTTCTTCTTTATGTCTCTAGCTAGTTTAATCTTGTTTTGTGCCTTGGCCTTTCTGATGTTTGTCCCTACATACTTGTGTTTTTTGTTTATATTCATCCTTTGCAATTTGACCTAGTTTCCACTCTTTGTAGGACTCTCTTTAGAGTTTCAGATTATTTCAGATAATTTCAAATCAATAGTTTCCACTGAAACAGATTTTTGACAGAACATTGGGTTTTTCACTAAACATTTTCCCCGAAAAGCAGCAGATTTCTGTGGACTACATTTCTTATGAATTACATTAAATAAAAAAACCCTAAAAATTTAAAGTTTTTCAGCTTCTAACTGAAAACTAAAACATTCAGCTGAAAACTTTTGACTGAAAACCAAAAAAATTGATTAGTTAATGCTGCCTTATTGCCGCATTAGATTTGTAGTTCAGATGTCAAAGTCTCTCATTCTTTATGGGTCAGGTTGAACAGACTGATTACATTTCCCATGATGCATAGCAGTAGCTCAGCAAGAAGGGAGATGCGGTGTATCCGGGAGATGTAGTCCAGTAGGCAGCCTGGTTTAGAGAAAAGAATGAGGGCATAAGGCACCCAAATCACAATTTCCTTAGGGCAGTATATTTAAATTTAAATTTTGGTTTTTAGCTGAAAATTTAGTTTTTGTTTTTTCACAAAAAAGGTGGGATTTTTCATAGAGGCAAAAAATGCCATTTTTGATCAACTTTGCTGATTATAAAATATTTTTTTTAAAGCCAACTAGCATACAACTTTGTTGCAGCCAGTGTACTAGTTTGAAAACCACAGCTTTTAGCAGATTTGGAAAGTATTGTGTGGTCTTCTTTTTTTTACACTGTTTGGAAGGATGGACTACAAGAACATAACTATCTTTCTATTAATTTCTATAGAGTCTTAGTAGATGCGTAGTTTATTTTACCATTCTAATCTACCATCCCTTGTACTTTATATTTATCCCATGTTGCACTCTTGAATGACAAGGAGAAATTCCCTTTCTTTTCAAGTCTTACTGTATACATATGTTGTCACTGATGTATTGCAAAATTCAGTTAAATAATACCATTTGTGAATGTGCCTAAAGTTGGATGACCTTTCAGTTTGGATTGTACACTGATAAAATCCATGACATTTTGTAATTATGTCCACATATGTTGCAGAATTCTTATGAGGCAAGAGACAGATGATTCGCTCAGCTCCAGTTTTAACCATTTACTCGAAACCATCACTTCAGTCTTTCAATGCATTTTATTGCCAAGGGATTGATAAAGTAAAAGATTTATTTTTCCTACATGTAACAGGAGGTCACTATACCCTGAGAGCTCTAATACAGGAAAGCTCACTTTATTTCAGTACAGACTCCTCTCTGCCATCTAAAGCACCTCTATGGTCAGGAGCTGCATCTTTTCCTGAACGTGTATTTTAATCACATTGGGTAGCAAGTCAATAGAGCTACATCAGTTTACATGAGTGGTGTGTCCGGCCCAAGTGCTTCTATAAAGGAAGCCTCCGCAGGAACTAGGGATTACAATTAACCTTCTGATCTATGACCCTGGAAGACAAGATGCATTTTACTCACAAAGAAGGAAGAGGAAACCAAATGAGGTAAACTGGCTCACAGGTACCCAATGTAAAGCCAATACCAATTTACTTCAGTTGAAAACCTGTCAGTTGTTGGTTTTTCCCTTATGTGTTCTTATATCAAAATGTATGTGGGTCAGAGCATAAATAAAATGGTAACTTCTGAAATAGGTACACCTGTCATATTTATCTTCGTCTTTTTTTCTTAATTGACAGCAGCCCCTATGTTTCATGTCTCTATAGTTATAGTTCAACTGATAACGTTGCAATATTTCCTGGGTCAGGACGAGGTATGGGCTGAAATGGGATTTCATCTTCTTTGTATATAAGGACAATCCATAAAGTGGGCCATGTAACTTGTCACTTCAGGATGTTAATTACCTCTCCCCCCCGGCTCTTTCCCCTCCATTACTTCCTTTGCTATCAGAAAAATTATCACCAGTGGCTTGGTCTTTCCATTGGCTATAATGGGCATTGGATCAGGCACAAAGAGAAGTTCTTGTTATGCTGTATTGCTCTTGTACCATGATGCTAAACTATTTCTGATTATCACTAGAATAAAGAATAAACTTATACAACAAGGAACAAAGCAGACAGCTCATGTTGTACTCTGTTAACTTATTGTATATGATCAAAAGAGCGTATGTACCCTCATTTGAAAATATACCCAAATATCATTATGCTATTGATGGGTATCTTGACGATTTGTAACAATGTAAAAAAAATGTCATTCACTCTAGGTAGAAGAGCCTTAGAATAACAAAGATAAACTTACTTATGTAACATAAAAATGATCAAGGGACTGGAAGAATTGACTTAAGAGGCAAAGATTAAAGGAGTGAGATATGTATAGCTTGCCTAAGTGCTGACTAATGGAGAACATGATAGTCTATGGATATCTAAAGGATGTAAATGCCACGTCTTGAGAGAAATTATGTAGTGTTGCTTTCAGAGGTAGAATAAGGAATAATGGGATGAAGCTGAGAAAGGGAAAATTTAGGCTGAACATCATAGAAAATTTCCTGACAGAGAGTTGCATTAGGCTGGAGAGTAGTCTGTCAAGGGAAGTGATGGAAGCATCATCTGATGTGTCATTAAAAGTTAGTCTGGGGTAAACAAGAGAAAATGTACTGTAGGAAACACTCCTGTATTTGTAGGGAGATTGAGTGAAATGGTCTAATAGATCTGTCTCTAACTGAGCATAATAAAATAAAAACTCATATAAGAAATCCCACTCTTTCTAAAAAAAAAAAAGTTTTAATTGTAACATTTAATATGAGGGCTGGGGAAACTAGTTTGGATTAAATAAAGCAGGCCCTTAAACTAGAACTGAACCGAAACTTTTTTGTATATTAAGAGGATTAGTTTATGTTTATATAGCACATTGAAGAAATCTAGGTTACATCTGCACTACAGCTCGGCATATGATCCCCGCCTCAAGTACACATACTCACACCAACTGTCATAAAGCTAGCTTGCGTATAACTAGTAGTGTAACTGCAATAGCATGGATAGCAGCGGCAGATCTATGGCTGAGCCATGCTGAGTACATACACGCTGGTTTCAGGCGGGTTTTTGCTGCTGCTGCCCTTACTACCACGGCTACACTGCTCCATTTGTACTCACACTAGCTCAATGAGAGCTCAGGTGAGTATGTATATACAAGCAGGGGAATCACACTCCTATATCACAGTTTAAATGTAGCCATAGACAGCTCCATAGTTATAGTGTGTGGCTATTTATAACTATTATCTACCATTATGTATATACTTTCTGAATTTAGAAAATGTGGGTGGATAAGGTTTCTTTCTTTTAGTTTGTGTGCACCTGAACTACCTGGTTTTGTATGTAACCATATAAGCGTAAATACCATCTCCTGGTTCTCATGGTATTTCCAAGGCAGACCGATTTAGCTACTAGAGCTGGTTGAAATTTTTCTGACAGAACATTTCTGTCAGAACATTCGGATTCTGCTGGAACATGTTGATTTCAATTTAATTTCATTTAAAAAATCAAAGCCAAGTGTTTTGATAAGTTCAGAAGAATTATATTAAAAATAAAAAAAGAAAAATGAAATATAAAACATAAATATAAATATAAAACATAAATAAAAACCCTGAAAAGTAAAATCAAAATGAAATGTCTTGTTTCTTTGGGGGGAAAAAAAATCAAAACCAACATTGCATTACAGTAGAACCTCAGAGTTACGAAGAGCTCGGGAATGGAGGTTGTTCGTAACTCTGAAATGTTCATAACTCTGAACAAAAACATTATAGTTGTTATTTCAAAAATTTACAACTGAACATTGATTTAATACAGCTTTGAAACTTTACTATGCAGAAGAAAAATACTGCTTTCCCTTTATGTTTTTAGTAGTTTACATTAAACACAGCACTATACTGTATTTGCCCCCCCCACCCCCCCCCCCTTTTTTTTTTTTTGGTCTCTGCTGCTGCTTGACTACATACTTCCAGTTCCAAATGAGGTATGTGGTTGACTGGTCAGTCCGTAGCTCTGGTGTTTATAACTCAAAGGTTCTACTGGTAACTCTAAACAACTTTTTTTTTTTTTTTGCATCATGGGAAATTCTGAAACATCAGCTTGTTGTTGTGAGAGGGTACCGCTTTTTTTCAAAAGGCCAGAATTTCACAGGAAACAAAACTTCTAGACCCCAATCAGCTGTACTCTGTATGTAACTGTTATTCCTCTATTTTATATGTACTATTGGCCTGCTCCAAAGAATGAAGTCAATGAGTGCAGGATTTAGGGTAACCAGATGTCCTGATTTTATAGGGACAGTCCCGATTTTGGGGTCTTTCTTATATAGGCTCCTATTACCCCCCACCCTGAATTTTCACATTTGCTGTCTGGTCACCCTAGCAGGATTAGGCCTTATACCATTAGCCCCATTGTTTGCAGAGAAAAGCACTATTTTGAGACAGAGTCGCTGTGGCATTTTGCAGATAATACATGCATTATTCTCTTACGGAGACATTACTGTTTTCTCTTGGGTTGGCTATTTCCTTTACTCTAAAAAAGGGCCATTCAGTCAGAAAGTATTTGTTGGCATTTAGTATATGGGAAAAACAGAAGGCCAAACCAGGAAATTTTACAAGAGAGTATAGTTCATTTCTTTACATCAGTGGGGTATATAGTGAAGGTTTACCCACCCAAGAACAAAAGCATTTTATACAAAGAATTAGTTTCTCGTTGCCTCCTATTTACTTCACTGATTCATACGATATATTTGAGTTTACATTCAATTATACAAAACAGGAGAAAAAATGACATACAAGCACACATTATAAAGAAATGGAAAAATTCAGCTAATAGAGAAAAGAAAAGAAAAAAAAAACAAAGGTTAGATAAATATTTGGGAGGCATTGCTGAGCAAGCAGTTTGAGAAAAGAAAATATTTGCTAGGATTATTGTCTGCCGGGATATTATCTGCAACGTATACTGTGTTCAGTCTGGGATATTTCAATGTAATTATTATCAAATAGACTCCCCACTAATAAATAGGTTTTTCTGTTGTTATATGTAGACTGCATACACTAGAGCGCTGTAGAATTACAGTATAATCACTAACTGTGTTGATACTGGAAAGTTCAAAGCTTAAGAAATGCTTGCACACTGGCAATTTCATTGTAACCTGGAAAGGAAATTATTGTACTTTCATGCTGTGCAGTTCCCAGTTTACTTTTATTCTGGATGTGTTTACTAGTGCTGACCATACACAGCTGTTATAGCTCCTGAAGGGCATTTTGGGATTGATTAACCATCTGCTCGTTCTCACTCTAACAGCCCGGTGACAACAGCAAGATGGAATTTGCTTTAGAAAAACTGTAAGAAGGGAGGCAACATACATATTCCTTTCCTACCCGCTGCTATGACTTGGTATTCCTGGTGCTATTGTGTAATAGTATTTGGATTAGATCTGATTTTTGCAAGTCTGTCTGTGTAGGTTCTGTGTACAGCACCTGATCTGCAGTTAAAACAAAACAAAACAAAAAACTGGAGTCACTGTAATGTTATGTCATTATTTCTTATCTCTTTTGACACACTGTGTTATCACACAAAAGCGCTGAATTCCACAAAGTATAACAGCAGGTTTTGAGTGCAACATAATAGGCTCTAAGTTACCATTTTGGAATTCTTATTAAATATGAATAAAGCAAAGAAGTCGGAGGCTGATAAGAAATCATTTCTGATTGCAGTGGAGTCAGAGTGCTAATTTAAAAAAAAACGAAAGATGACTGTACATTACCAGAAAATTGGTGGTTGTTCATTTAGTTCTTCTCGTTATTATTCCAAATAAGATAAATACCAATGCTAAATGAGAGGTGGACATATGGTACCCAGTCTCTGCTGCTAAAAGGAAAATAGCTGGCCAAAATCTGCAATGTGGTAGAATAATGGAAATATGCTTATTTTCAGAATGCATTTCAACATTTTTTTCCCTACCTTTAAAAATACTGTTTAATCAGAAATGGTTAGGGGAAGCGTTACCTTCTGTTTACATTTAGTCTTATTAAAAATATATCACATACTATTTAGAAGGAGCTTACAGAAATGGAAGAGATGTACCAAAATATCATAATAGTTGTATTATTTACTGCCTGATGCACACATCACCGTACTTCTCCCACATGCACCTATGAGCAGTATCATCCAGAGGGAACTCAGTCAGGATTTCCCCAGGATACATTTTTCCAGGCTCCCAAAACCAATCCCCAGCACTGAGGGCATGAGTGCTCCCTTGGTTGGAGGAAGTGGATTAATCTTTGGACTCAGAGATCAGCTTCTCTGAGTTGCAGCCACAACACATATGGCACCATTCCCCTTTTGGCGCCTACCATCCCTGGTACCCACCATAGGCTCCATCCTAGACAACAGAAAGAGACCCATAGCCTGGACAAAATTAGTTCCTAGGGCCTTATCAGTGGCCATTCTGGAACCCCTGGTGATTCCCACCCCACTACCAGGTCAATCACCCTCCCCCCTCTATTTCATCCCAGTAGGCATTGGGAACTACCCAGCCCAGAACAGGAGGTAGCCACTACCAGTACTGGACTCGGTACTAAGCAGGAAGAAATCACTGTGGTGACTTTCTTTTTAGGGGAATGGGAGGAGGCGCCACCACAGCTGGATTTAGCGTACTCTTCAGCGCCCAAAAAAACAATGGTGTTGGAGGACTCTTTTTTTTTTACAGCCCATTAGTACCTTTTAAAGAAGGATGGCTTCTGCCTTAGATATCTGGGTGGAAGACGTTTAAGAGACGACTCACAGACCATGGATGTTTTAGCTTCCGTGGGACCTTTTTGAATGGCTCTCCCAATTATTGAGGCTGGAGCCCCCCAAGGTGCTTTGACAGACCCCATATTCCCTTCACCACAGCAAAAAAGGCAGAGAGAATGTACTATGTCCCCTCACAGGCTTTGTTTTACAACCCTGCTCTGGGGTACCTCAAGATCTCAGCTGCCAACAAGAGAGAGACTGATAGGGTCAGGAGGAATTTACACCAAAAGAAAAGAGGCAAAGAAGCTGGATCTCTTCAGCAGAAAGCTTTATTCTATGTGGTCTGCAACTCAGGATTGCTAACCAGCAGGTACTGCTGGGACGCTATGACTTTAATCTCTGGGACTATATATGGGAGTTGAAAGGCACATTAGCAAAGAAGGTGAGACAGGAATTTATTATTGGTGGATGAGGACAAATTAGTGGCCAGGACCTCACTCCAGGTGAATGTGGACATTGCTGATTCTGCAGCTTGGGTCATGGCATCAGGTATTACAATGTGCAGATGTTTGTGGCTCCAGTCATCAGATCTCCCTCAAGAGGTCCAAAGGCTATACAGGACCTGCCCTTTGAGTGTCTGTCACTCATTTCTATGCAGACACGTGACAAGCTGCATAGCCTGAAGGACTCTAGAGTGACACACAAATCTTTGGGCATTTACACACCTGTCCCAGAGAGGAAGCAGTTCTGACTTCAACAGCCTCATCATTATTCAGCTTTCATGCCTCATTCCCCAGGACCTAGCTAGGAAAAAAAGGCAGAAATTATAGGAGAAGATCATCTGCCTCCCGCTTCTTCTGCAGCAGCTCTCAAGTTCATCTGGACAGCCAGGGAGTTCTAAGCAAACATTTTAATGTGTTTGTTCAAGACAGTCTATCACTTTCCAGAGTGTCAGCCTCTCTTACCCCACTGTTTGCGAACCTGCTGTCCCATTACCTAAATGCTTGGTCCTGCATTACTACAGATCAGTGGGTCTTAAGCATGGTGGAATTGGGATACACCATTCAGTTAATTTCTATTCTCCCTTTCCCATTCCTTTTCAGGGACCAGTCTCATGAGGTTGTTCTCCTGTGGAAGAACCACAGAGGAAGCTCCTCTGTTTCTCAGAGGGACGGAGTTTTATTCTCACTACTTCCCAATCCCAAAAACAAAAGATGGTCTCTCAGATCTATTTTAGACTGGAGAGAGATGAACAAATACATGAAGAAAATAAAGTTTTGAATGGTCACCTTGGCTTTCATTATCTTCTCCCTGAAAACTGTGGTATAGTGCCATCAATTTAACAGATGCATATTTTCATGTGGGACTACATCAGAGCCACAGGAAATTTACCAGATTTGTGGTAATCAAAATCCCACTACCAGTTTGTAGTACTACCATTTGCCCTGTCCATATCCCCACATGAGTTTACAAAGTGTGTGGCAGTAGTGGCAGCATTGCTGAGATCTCAGGAGTTCAAGTGTTTCATTACTGGGATGACTGGTTGGTCAGAGGCAGGTCCTAGCCTCAGGTGCTGTCCAGCCTGTTGGTCACTTAGTCCACCTTCAATGCCGGGTTGCTCATCAACACTGAGAAGTCAATTCTGTCACCTGTACAAAGTATAGTGTTTATTGGAGTTCTCTTGGATTATACAGAAAACAAGGCCTTCCTTCCACAGCTAAGATACCAGATGATGCTGGCCACTGCTTTGGATCCAAGGCCCATCCTACCAACTTTCTTCCCTAAGCCTCATAGTCATAGGGATAAGGAGACACTCCACATTCAGATGTTAGGAGGGCATTAGCTTTTTACCTGGATGGACTAAACCATTTAGGTCATGTTCACAGTTCATGGCAATTGCAGACAGAATGAAGGGCCTTCCAGTCTGTTCTCAAAGGACCTCCTCATGGATCTCCTCTTGTATTTTTTTTATTTGCTATAATTTGGCTGATGTAACACCACCAAGCTGCTAGCACATTCAACCAGATTTCATGCAACCTCTGCAGCGTTCTAGTTCAAGTGCTTATTCTGGACATTTGTAATGCGGCAACTTGGTCTTGCATCCATACCTTTGCCTCTCATTATGCCATCTCTCAGCTATCTAGAGGTGATGCCAAATTTGGATGTGAAGTCCTTCAGTCTTTATTCAGATAGACTCCAATCCCACTTATGAGTCACCTAAAGTGGAATGGACATGTGCAATCACTTGAATTAAAAAAGACCAGTTACTAAGCTGTCCTTGTTCTGTAACTGTCATTCTTTAAGATATGTTGCACACGTCCATTTCGCAACTCACTCTCCTTTCACTTTTGATTGGAGGAATCTGGTAATAAGGAACTGAGGAGGTTCGGGGGTGGCTCTGTCCTTTTTACCAGCATGCACGAGTGCAAGGCAGCAGAAGGTGCATGTGCTGCCCCGACAGCTACTGCTGAGGGAAATACCTCCTACAACTGTGTGCTGGGCCTACACATATCTGAAATGGAATGGCCATGTGCAACACATCTTGAAGAATGACAGTTACAGAATAGGTAACTCTTTTATTTATTCTGTTATTACCTGTTAGTAAATATTACTCCCTTATTCCTCTTTTTCTTGTATATTAAATTCATTTGCATTTTAACTATCCCCCCAGAATCTTTTACAATATTAGCAAAGAGTGTGTCTGAATTCTAAGGATCAGAGTGTTGGCTCTTGACCTGTGAGTGACCTTTTTTCAGAAATTTCATGTGATCAAGTATTTGGCTGCACTTCATTATGGCAGGTGCTTCCCAGTCTGTGGGAAAATAAATGTCT
Source organism: Chelonia mydas (assembly GCF_015237465.2). NCBI lineage: Eukaryota > Metazoa > Chordata > Testudines > Cheloniidae > Chelonia > Chelonia mydas. The sequence goes on from NC_057850.1 coordinate 158,577,433, forward strand.
AGGGAAAAGACCTCTTAAACTGATAAACAGTTGTTTATAGAAGTATGGTTTAAACAAGACTGGGTGATTGATAAGAGGTACTTGTTATTGCAAACATTTTCTGTAGTTTTTAACTCAGAAAGAACTGCCAGTGGTCATAACTCTCAGTAATAATGATTGGATTAGAATTCCCTTTATCTTATTAATCATGTAACCTAAAGATACCATAAAAGAAATCCCATAAGTAATTCGGTAAAATGAAAATGTCAAAACAGAACATATAGTGAAATTAATCGTGTGAAAGGATTTTACCTCCAGAAATGTGGGGGAGGGATTGGTCTTGTACTCTATACAAGACAGAGGGCTTGAAAAATTAGGTTAGGCAGTGCAAACTACTGGTATCCCAGCAGTTACAGGGGAAAGAGAGATCGAGGCCAGCTCTTTACATTACATTACCACCCTTGGTGTATCTGTTCTTTCTGTATTCTGTATGGTGCTGTAGTAATCTCTCTGATATTTAATCAAGAGATTAACAAATTCCATTTGTATTGTTGCAGGCTGAAGTCAATAAAAATTTGAGATGCTTAAACTGAGCACAATATGTAGGCTTTGAAGGATTAGATTTTTTCAGTAAATGTCGATAAACATCGATTCCACCACCAAATACCCAATGACAAAATAATTCCATTGATAATAAGTGAAATGTACAGATAGGCAAAATGAAAAATGCTGCTTCAAAACTGACTTTGATTTCAGGATATTTACTTTGTATATTTTGACATGTGGTATTGACAACTTGTGTTTAACAGTTATAAAATTTAACTTTTTGAATCTCTCTACTATCACTAAAAAATTGTTTGACTCCTCCAGTTCCCACAACTATGAACATTAAAAAAAGATAAAAAATAGGAAAAAATGTTTAAAAATAAACCAGTATTATCCATTGAAATTATCTATGTATATAATTATCTCTCTCTGTGTGTGTGTGTGTGTATATATTATATATATATATATAATGTGTGTGTATATATATATATATAAATGGAACTCTGCCAAGCCTAACTATATGGTAATGTTTTCACTTCTAGCCTTCTGCAGTACAAGTGGTTTTAGGCAAAGCTGTAGTGTCATCTTTGAGAAAATCCAGCTGGCATGGAAGTCGATTTTAAAAATAAAGCTCACCAAACTCTCAAGCCAAAATAATACACAGTTAAAACCAATGGAATTCCTCTTTTCTCTGATACACAACCTTAGCTGTCCCTCCCACAGAAAACTCCTTAGATCTTAGATATGAGTTCTGGGGCTCAGTCCATTCTCCAGTCTTTCTCACTTTTCTGCTTGCTACACTGTTTCTGTAATGACACAGATTAAATATATTAGTATGAACCAGAGCTCTAAAAGGGGACCAATACACATGAGCACAGAACAGCAGGTTTCCATTAGACTGGAATTGTTTAGCTCTATTCTGAGGCTGAAGTATAAGATGCAATTATAGCAGGGTTCTGAAGTATGAAGTAGTTTGATGGTACTTCAAAGAACTTGGACCAGATCCTCCAGTCCAGCAGAGATGCAGGGGAAATCAAACTGAATCCTTGTCTGCTAGTCAGATGGATCATAGCTACATGGCATCACCTGAAATTTTGGTAGGGACACAATGTTTCCCCAAAGCATCCAGCATCACAAAGAAGTCTGAGGAGGCTGCAGTCCCACACCAGAGCACACTGACTGCATTTAGAAAGTTCTCTCAGCAGAAACAGTTCATCTGGAATGTCAATGCATAGACTATAATGGGATGTAATAAATTCTTTAGTAATGAATTACCCTCGGAATTGTCATATGACAATGGTAAGAATCACAAAGTTATTCTTTTCTACACCTAGAAGAAACATTATTAGAATAAGGAAACAGCATTATCCAAATGTATTCTGACTTCCTGGATCATGGAACGTTTTCTGCCTATAAACTTCCCCAACCTCCTTTCTGCCTGGCTTGTGGCTGCAGATTTAAAAAGACAGTGCTCATTCTCCCACAAATCAATTACATTGTAAACATGTTTCTCACGCTTTTCTATAAAACTGTTCCACATTCATGATAAACACTCCTTAGACTTCTTACTCTTAGCAAGCCTCAGAAAGTCTGTCCATCCCTCTCCATTTCCTTTTCCCAAATACTTCGCAAATGTGCTTTAGCTGCTTGTACAAAAATAAGGTGAGCTCTGGCTGTACCAGTCACTGGTGCAAAACAGGAGTTACATAGTTTGTTTTAAATTCTATTAAGGATGGAGCAGCCTCTTACTCACATTGATGAGTATTTACTTTCTTGAGAAGTCCTGCTGACTTCAATGAGCCCTCACATCACATGCAATTAAGTACTTAGCAATTCATTGATATTAAGGCCAGAAGAAATCATTATGATCATACAATTTAAACCCTCTGCATCACATAGGCCCCGTAAGGAAGAGTAGCAGAATCTGTCCCCTAGTACCTTTGGTGCTGTTGCTGTGTTACCCTTCTTTTCTGTCTTTTCTTGTACTGATGAGATCCCCCTCCAGCCACATCTTTATTGCAGTGTAGATTATTTCCAACTTTGGAAAATGTTTATCTACATTAAAAAGAAAAGACAGAACAATTAAACCTCTATTGTGCTTTTGAATGACAGAAGCATCTAGAGTAGGGTGACCAGATATCCCGATTTTATAGGGACCGTCCCGATTTTTGGATCTTTTTCTTATATAGGCTCCTATTACCCACCTACCCCCTGTCCTGATTTTTAACATTAGCTTTCTGGTCACCATAATCTAGAGCCACCACTGTATAATTTATGCTTCCCACACTTCCTCTGCAACCTCTTCATATGCTCTCTTGGTCACGCTGTGTCCTTTCTTCTTGGATTTTTCTAGAAAGGTTTAATTAACTGCTGCTGAAATTTCACTTCCAGGATTATTTGTCACCTTGTGTAGAATGCACTTATAGAAATGGGGTTTCATTGTGTGATGGATAAGACCAGGGTATCCCTAACCTCTGTAAAAAGTTGGGCAATAGCCAATCCATTTATTCATTATTTGATTTAGTTTCAATTATCTCTCCACAGAAGGGCAGAGGTGATAAGTGACGGGAAACTTCTGACAAATGTTAAAAACTTTGTAAGTGATATTGGAGATACTGAATTTCTACAAGAGGCTCATGCTTCTGCTGTATATTTTAAGCAAAAGAAAGGCTTGTATTGATTTTTGTTGATGGCATCAGCAATTTTGAAAGCATCACTGGTATTAATGGGGAAAGGTTAAATTCCCTGAAGAAAGATTGCTTCTGCTACTATTAGAAGTTTTTGCTGAGAGGAGCTTTTACTACTGCAAATTCACCTAGGAAATATAACTGACCCAAAACATAACTTGGTTTCCAAATATAAATGATTTGTTTACAAAGTTGTGGAGAAAGTCTGGTAAAATTCTAAGTGGCAGTGATGGCGAATGAAGGGAAAAAAGGGCCTGCTCTCATTAAAATATGAAGATGTTAAATGATATCTTCTCATTAAAGCTCTGTTCCCCCTATGTCTGGTTTCTGAATTAAATACTATGGCAGAGCACTGAATGCTTCATTGGTTAAACATGGGATTTTCAAAGGCACTCAGTCTTGGCACAACTCTGCCTCCATTGAAGTCAATGTAAATTTTTCAACTGACTTAAATGGGAGCGCAATTAGGCCAATACTGTGCACTTTTGAAAATTGCAAAGGTCCTGTATACCAGTATAGCTATTCCCAAACAGGAAAAGGAATAAGCTATACTAATATAAAGTACTTTTCTATTTAGGCTTCAAAGGATAAGATTTTTATCAATGTGTTGGTAAAAATTGATTTCAGCTTGCACACACACAGATGAAAAAATATGTCAATTGATAATCATAGAAATGTACATATAGGCAAAGTAAGAAAAATGCTTTATAATTTAGAGTTTGATTTAAGGGTATTTACTTTGTATTTTTTTACATGTGGTAGACAATCAGTGTGTTAATGGTAATAAAGCTTTAACTTTTTTGAAACTCAATGTCTGTCATTAATAATTGTCTGAGCCCCATAATTCCCACCAAAATTTAAATAAATTAAAGTAAGAAAAATGCTTAAAAATAAACATGAATATCATCTATTGAAATTCTAAGAAAATCAAATTCTGTCAAGCCTACTACATCCGCAGTAGGGGATATACTGATAGAAGTGTTTGGTTTAAAAATAAAATCACACCCTTAAGTGAAATAACTATACTGGTAAAAAAACTATATATAGCCCTTGCCTTAAAGAGACATTACAAAGGAAAAATCACGTTTTGCCGTAAGCCTTAAATTTATTTGAATGAAAAGGCCATTTATGGTTGACCTCAGAGTTCAGTCATACTGGCCAATGAACTTCATGAACTTGCGGTTGCTCCGGTATTTGTAAATGTTATCTGGATTCCAGGTCACATCCGCCCATGCTATTATAATCCTTGGATCCAGAATGGTTGTAAAAAAGTCAAAGTACTTCCACCAGATTCTAATCATCCATTGCCAGGTACTTTCCTCTTCCTGGGTTCTCTCTTGCTCTTCCAAGGCCAATTTTACCCTTTCCAGCATCTCATGGAGTGCCTTTAATTCACGCTTACGCTCATACTTCTGCCGATGGTTAACAATCTTTTCAGCCCTTGGTTGTGCATTCTTTAGCATGGCATTGGTATCTTCATCGTATTCCAGTTGACATGACAAGGTGAAGTCTTGGGCTGCCTCCTCCCAATGCCCCAGAAGCATGTGTGCTTGACCTCTCCACTTGTAAGTCTGTGCTGAATTGGGGTTAAGCTCACAGGCTTTGTCACAGTCTCTAATGGCAGCATTTGGCTTCTGTAGTTTCACAAAGACACTGGCTCGGTTAACGTACAAGAGGGTGAACTGAGGATTCAGCCTGATAGCATCTGTAAACAAGTCAATAGCTTTCTGAAGTTCACCTTCATCCAGGGCAGCAAAGGCGTGCTCCCTCTTTTCATTGGCCTGGTCTATCATCTCATTTGTTATTTCCAAATATTCATCTCCCATTTCTTGGGGATCATCCAGATCTGGTTCAATAACACCTTCATCCTCAATTTCCAAGTCACTCTCCTCACTCTCAGCTGCTTCTGGTTGTTTCCCTTGCTCCTTTAATGTCTTCTTTGCAGAGGCATGTTTCACTGAACATAATACGGTATCTCCCATGCTGTCTATAGAGTCCCGCAGGAAACTCAATTGCTTGGCCCTCAAAAGGGTTGGATCCTGTCTGTAAAGATCCACCAAGGCCTGAAGTTCATTAATTTTTTTCGGATCCATGGTGCCTTGGCCGGAAGGAAGCTGGGCAACACAGACTGTGGTGGGTCAGAAGGAACAGCTAAAAGATGTAGCAGTTGCTTAACTACTAACTGAATGTGAGACTTCACCAAGGAGGAACAAACTAGACTTATATATTCCCTTCTGACTGTGGTCTTTATACTGCAGTTTGCAAATATGTCTGTGGTAGTTTTTTGAAGGTGTCATTCTCTATTACAGCTCTGGTTATGTCATAAAAGTTCTGATGATGTCATCTGAACCCAGAAAAAGATTTTTATCTATTTAATCACCAGGCATGCATTCACTGAACTACATATATTATAGGAAAGCACAAGGGGAAAGAGGCTGAACATCCACCTATATTTGTACTGGAATTTTATCACCTTTTATTAATATATGTATAAGTAATAAGATTAGTTTGATCCCTTTATTTTTTTTTAAAGAATATGAGATCTTGCAGTGCTATATAGAAGGTAATATAACATTTTTAACTGCATGGGATTCATAGATACAATCATATAGTGATTATAGAATATTTTACCTCTCATTATTTTATTATGACAACTTTAGTAACTATAACACCAGATTTGAGGCACTATAGCCAAGCTGTATCAGCATTTCCATTAAAGGCCCCTACAGTATATTTACTATTAATTACCTCTGTGTCAAAACACAGCAGATTGGTTCTTGACCAAGGAAGGAAGCTTTTTCCTTAATTTTGAGTAATATGTGTCCAGTACATTTTTTTTAATGGAGAGATGATTGTGTCTTCCGATTCTTTATTTCCTCACCCCTAGATAGGCAAGATACATACAGTTTACACTTGATAATTCAGTGTAAACTGTAACAGAGGACAGATAATAATTTTGGATAATAAAATAAATTTTCAATAGGAAATTTTATACTCTTTAGAATAATGCAATTTCTGACTACTGACATTTAGATAATCAAGATTACACTGTGAAACAGCCATCTATTTCAAATTCAGAACAGAAATCTTCTGATGTTTTCATAGGATTCCCTAGAGCTGCACACTCTCATTTCTATAAATATACTACTGATAAAAATCATTGCAAATTTGAAATGTTACATAGTTAAATATGCTGTCCCATAACCACTCTTATGAATGAATACACCATATTTAAAATGGCATTAGAGTATCATTCACAGTGAATGCATCCGATGAAGTGAGCTGTAGCTCACAAAAGCTTATGCTCAAATAAATTGGTTAGTCTCTAAGGTGCCACAAGTACTCCTTTTCTTTTTGCGAATACAGACTAACACGGCTGCTACTCTGAAACCATTCACATAAGTAATAATCAGTTTTAGAGTCAGTGCTTTCTAGTTCATCTTCATAAAAGAGAAGCACCCCGGCCCACACAGACAGGCTTGTGCTATGAAACAATCACATGGATAATCTCCCCTCCCTATAACATCCTTGGGGCTACCATAGCAATTGCATATATGGAAAAAGCAATTTTAGAAAGACATTTACTTTTTTTTTTCAAAATGTGATATAGTAACTGAAAACAGAGAAGAATTCAGAATCATGTGACCAGACTTTTCTCTATGAACCAGTAGTAGTGAGTGCTTTGTGTACCACTAGTGGTCATGAAACACAGTTTATTGCTGTTTTAGAGGCTGACTTGTATTAAGGAAAAAGAACATGGAAGAGTTAGTGATTCTCAAAATGCTCTGAGGAGCTATCCTTGAGTCAATGGGCTCTCCTGGGTGCTCTATCCTTTTTAAAATTGGTCCACTTATTTAGGTGCCTAAATTTGGACTGAGAAGCTACTGATTTTGAAATTGAGGCTCTTCCAGATCATACCACCACCCATGTTGGGACTGACTATCAATCAGTAGTGCTTGGTAATAAAAGACAAATGAGGCTAAGTTACCTCTATTTGAATTCCCTCCTTTATTCTCTTACACAAAACAACTTGAATCAGATAGCTCTCTTCTCTCCAGCAGCTTAAGGGAAAGAACTACATGGGGAGGAGGGAAGGGGCCGATGGTTTCTAGCCCAAGCTTGCCTAGAGCGGAAGTGGGGTGGGAGGGGCAAGGAGTCGAGGAAGAGGAGCACATCAGCTAGAGGCTTTGCGTTTGTTGAAGGCAGCAAAGATGAAGCAGGGAGCAGTGTAGGTGGAGGCTGTGCTCATTTTCAGAAGGGAGATGAAGTAAAGAATCTATCTGGGGTGCAGAGAAGAATCACAAATTGGTTAGGTGATTTTATTTGGAAGATGAAAAATGATCGTATGTGGAGATAGGGAGTCAGAAATGTATTGTTCAAGAGGAGGGTGTGTCTAAATATCACCTCAGCCCGGACATTTATTTTGAGCACCGTCCACTACAGTTAAATACATTTAAATATTTAACTAAATTAATCGATGCTCTCTCCATCCTGAAGTAGGGAAATTGTAGTACTAGGAGTTAGGGTTGTATATGGACAGCTCCCTCCCATTGCCTATGAATGTGCTCTACCTGATCATTTTTAATCAAGGCCCCTCTCAAGTGAAATTTAGTCAGACCCTTTAACACCTTTAAGATCATTTTAGTCAGATTGTGAATCTTCTGAAGATGAGCTTTTCTGAACTGTAGCATAGAGTCTCCCTCAATGGGGGGAGGGATAGCTCAGTGGTTTGAGCATTGGCCTGTTAAACTCTGGGTTGTGAGTTCAATCCTTGAGGGGGCCATTTAGGGATCTGGGGCAAAAATTGGAGATTGGCCCTGCTTTGAGCAGGGGGGTGGACTAGATGACCTCCTGAGGTCCCTTCCAACCCTGATATTCTATGATTCAATACTAGTCCAGCATACCTGATATAAAAAATTCAAAAGAACCATGCCTCCTCCCATTTATTTTGTATAATGTTGTATCTTGTTCATTTTGGGCTGATTTCAGTTTTTAAGGTACACTCTGACTGCTTGCCACCCATTTCTCACAGAACCCTTCTGACCGTGTCATGTCTGCTCAATACTAGCTTACATGAGGTATCCAGAGACTCTCAAAGACACAGCTTGCATCCTTCCCGCCCCCCCCCCACTTAATGTTGAATGAGTCCAAGTTTCCACTCAGCATTATGAAGTGTACTCCAAAACTTGATTAGAATTCATGCAGGTCTTCACTTTTACTGTGCAAATCCTTTGGTATCATGCCTCCAAAAGTTCAGCAGAGCACTGAATTGTGGGCAAAATGTTAAGCATGTGTCATCCAATTAAAGCCAACGAGGGGACTCTCATACTTAAAGTAAAGCATGTGCTTAAGGTGCTGTGCTAGATCAGTGCCAAAAGGCGCAAATATAAAATTCAATGAGTGCACTTACCTTATTGCATTTTATTATAAGCTATTTGCAACACAAAATAAAAAAAAGATCAAGGCAAGAGTTACGCAGAAATGATTGCATGAAATCCTGGCTTCCTGGCTTTATAGTGTAGGCATAATAGCAAATAGGACTGTAATGAAATATTGCTATTAAAATTCATCTTTACAAAATCAAGCCATCCCAGAGCCTCCTCTCCGCATGAGTCAACTGGCAAGTCTCTAATGTTTGTCAACTTTTTGCTTTTTTTCGCACTCCCTTTTTAGTTCCTCACCTGCTCACTTCCTTTCCCTGTGAAGGTATATAAAAAAAAGGGATTTGAACTCCTTTCCAGCTGTCCTTTTATGTTCATGTAAAGAGTATCATAGGGTGCATACATATTCAATCTTAAATGAAACAGCTTAAATGTTCAAGTCATATCTTCATGGAGCGCCGTCATCATCAGCGCCTATTTAACTCCGCCGTAGTTTTGCCAGTTTTGTTATAATCTGGAGTATTAAAATTGATTGTCTTGTACACTCAGTTGCTATTCTACATGATTGCCCTCCCATACAGAAACCCATTTCCTAAGTCAAGGTATTGTTGTATTGGGGAATGGAGTTGCTTTGCTATTTGCCCCCAGAAATGTTTTTATTTGTCTCACAGAAAGCCACAAGTGAGAGTTCTGATTATAAATAAAACTGAAGCAAATAAAACAAGAAAAGAAATGCACACATCACATCACAGGTTGTGGTTTTAATTTGAATAATAGGTCATTTCTGGCTGACCACATTCAGTCCTGTTTTGCAGGTAAGCTTTATTAACTTTTGTGTGTCACGGTATTTGTAAATGTTTTCTGGGTTCCGGACCACATCCAGGAAAGCAATCAGAACTCTTGGATCTAGTAAGGTTATGAAAAATGTCAGCTGTCTGTGACTTCTTCTAATCATGTCCTGCCAGTAATTTTCCTCTCTCTGGATTCTTTCTTCCTCTTCCAAGGCCAATTTCCTGGATCTCCCTTAACTCATGTCTTTGTTCATACTGCTCCTGATGTGCAGCAATCTTCCCAGCCCTTGGTTGCACCTTGTTTAACATGGCATTAGTGTCTTCATTGTAATCCAGTTGACATGTCAAGGTAAAGTCCCGGGCTGCCTCCTCCCAGTGCTCCAGGAGCATGTGTGCTTGCCCTCTCCACTTGTAAGACTGTGCTGAATTGGGGTTAAGCTCACAGGCTCTGTCACAGTCTCTAATGGCAGCATTTGGCTTCTGTAGTTTCATAAAGACACTGGCTCGATTAACGTACAAGAGGGTGAACTGAGGATTCAGCCCGATAGCATCTGTGAACAAGTCAATAGCTTTCTGAAGTTCACCTTCATCCAGGGCAGCAAAGGCATGTTCCCTCTTTTCACTGGCCTGGTCTATCGTCTCATTTGTTATTTCCAAATATTCATCTCCCATTTCTTGGGGATCATCCAGATCTGGTTCAATAACACCTTCATCCTCAATTTCCAAGTCACTCTCCTTACTCTCAGCTGCCTCTAGTGATTCCTCCACCTTCTCAGCTGTCTTCTTTACGGAGGTATTGCTTTGAAGAAGTGATATGGCATCTCCTATGATTTTCACATTGTTCCACAGTAAACTTAGCTGCTTAGCCCTCACGAAGGCTGGATCCTGTCTGTATACATGCACCAGGGCCTGAAGTTTTTTCAGTCTCCTAAGATCCATGACACCCTGACTTGCACAGTATAGAGGAATTGGCAGGCTTTTTTTTTTTTTTTTGCTGTTCTGCTTGTAAGCAGAGAGTGATGAATTAAACAGTAAGCTCTTCAGAAGAGAAAATCACTATGCAGCTCCAAATGAGCAGAACAACCTATAGCTTTCCCAGGCTCTAGGACAGATGCTGCCGGTGGTTAAAAAGCTGTAGCTCCAACTCTGTGTATTGATGTCATAATACTTGGAAATTCTGATGATATAATCAGTTCTGATATAACAGCATAAAAACCTAACAGTATTTTATCTCATTTTTTTTTATCATTTCTTTAAATATTTTAAATATAAGTATATAAATGCCCAGGACTAAGTACAATAAGTGCACAGATGACACATGTGCCTACTATATAGTATGTTTCATGTTTTAATATTGCTATTTTATTATCTCTACAATTAAAATGGATTTCCTATTTCAATAGCTTTATTATTTTCTAGTACCCAATGTGTGGTTTTTTTTTTTCTGGTTTAGAGGAAATCTTATGTAAGAGACTTTCAAACTGCCTTTATCTAGTGGGAAGAGAAGATCATCCTACCTATAAGGTTGGGAGAGATAAAGAGGAATCCCCTGGTTCTCTGTTGCGGTGGTTTGTGATGAGGACTGAAGAAGGTAAGTGAGTTAGGTGCCCAACTCCCACTGACTTTCAAAAAGAGTTAGGCACCTAATGTGCTTAGGCAGATTGAGTAATCTTGCAGTCCTCACTCAGTCAAAATTCCCATTGACTCAAGTACATTTTGTTCAAGGTGTGACTATAATTAGGTATTATACTTTAACCCAAACCTATTTATATCATGGGCCACTGAGCTCTTCACTGCAGTGACAGACCCAATATCGAGCAACTTTGAATTTGGATCTACATACTTCACTTGGTCTACCTGGTGTGACAGGGCAAGGCCAGATGGCTATAGAAAAGTAGTGGGAGATAAATATATTAGCTCCAGGCTAAACAAATCCCTGGTACCAGTTAAATGGCAGCTGTTCCAGGTCAATTAAGACACCTGGGGCCAATTAAGAACTTTCCAGAATGCAGGGAGAACGCTAGGTTGATTGGGACACCTGAAGCCAATCAGGGGCTGGCTGAAAGTAGCTAAAAGCCTCCCAGTTAGTCAGGTCAGGGTGGATGTCAGGAGCTGTGGGAGGAAGTTGTGCTGTTGGAGAGACTGTGCAGCACTCACCATATCAGGCACAAGGAAGGAGGCCCTGAGGTAAGGGTGAAGTGGAGCTTGAGGAAGTGGGGGCTGCTGTGGGGAAGTAGCCCAGGAAATTGTACGTGTCATGTTTCTAAAAGGTCAGCTACCATAGCTGATACTATTAGGGTCCCTGGGCTGGAGCCCAGAATCGAGGGTGGGACTGGGCTCCTGCCTTTGCCCCCCCCCCCCCCGATTATTAACTGAAACTGTGAGACAACAGAGACCGTGCAAGGGAGGATAGCTTCTCCTCACCTCCCTCGCTGGCTTATGTTCAAAATGGCTCAGTAGACTGTGACCCTTGTCTCTAGAGAGAGAAGGGTTATGTGGAGTGTCACAGTGAGCCTCTGAGCAAAATCCACCAGGAAACGCGGGACCCATGGAGACAAGGACAGAGCTTTGTCACACTGGTTAATAAGAAGAGGAAATTTTCATAGACCCAAAGGAACAGCCTGCACTGGGCCTACAGTAGTTGAGGTTTGTGCCAGATTAACTTCTCTCTCTGAAACACACACACACACACACACACACTCCCTCATACCTTTCTCCAGCAAAAGAAAATGTTTCAATCAAAATCACACATTATACATGTAAAAATCAGCCTTTGATGGTTTGTGTGATTAGTCAGCTTTGAATGTTTTATCAACTAATAACATGGCATCTAACTAATAAAAGTGCTTAGTGATTGTGCCTTGTCTTTTTTGTTTTGTTTTTAAATGGAAAATGCTAATGAGATAAATAGGTAAAGGAGGAGAAGAAATGACCTTGAAATTTAGGCTAATACATCCTACAAGCTACTTTCCTGTTTTAGCTCCCATTTCATCAAAATACTTAACCGCAGGCCTAACTGTAAACATGGGCAACTAAATTTGCAATGACACAGTCTTCTTTTCCCCACACTCTCAAATCCTTTTTATTAAAATTTTATATTTAATTATTGTGGAATTTATTTGTGAATAAATAAAATCTTGTCATCACATTAACATTTTAATCATGGGGAGAGGGGGTGGAAATACCTGGGTAAATTCCAGTTTTCACTGATGTTCAGATAATTTAAACTTGGCCCTATCACAACTTGCAAAATGAGCCCCAACAAACTGTATACTCTACACAAGAGAGTAAAGGAAGGAAAACTCTTCATTCTGAAAATCAAAAAACCAAATAATAACACTATAATTTAGGAAGATAAAAACTTCATATTTTCTGTTGCAGAACAGGATGAAAATTATATTTTACTATAATGTTGATTCATGAGATCTAGTACATATACTGGTAGTGTTCACGAAATATGCCATGGAATATACCAGGAATTATTAGATAGTATCTAATTTGTAGTTTATTTGGCTTTTCTCTGAAGATTTCAAAATGCCGTAGATGAAACTCACCTCTCTCAGCAATGTTTTTTTAAAAAGCATCTCAACATTAAGGGCTCAGCCAGAATGATTTTTTTTCCCTAACAAGATTTCTCAATTTCTAAACTTGAGTTTTAACAGAAAAAAATGTTAGCACAGCTTATAGGAGCACAGTACTTAGAGATGAAAAAGACCTATTATTTAATCTGAGTAAAATTTTCAATACCTACATGACTTAAAAGCTTAAATCTCATTTTCAGAAGTGACTTAGGGCCAGATTTACAAGTGCATTTAGGTACCTACGTGAGTTGGTAGCCAAAATTCATGGTCTTGTAGGGTGTTCTGATCAGGAGGAGAAATTGATGGAGTCTGTTACCTTAGATGCAATCTTGTTTCTTTTTACGAAGCATGTATGAGGTCTTGTTTTTTTGAATACAAGAAGGACCAAACAACAGGAGGTAATTGCTTTCTGTTCTTCACTCTCTCTCTCTCTCTCTGCATTTCTCCCTTGTGCGCTCAATCTCTCTCTCTCTCTCTCTCTCTCTCACACACACACACACACCCTTAGCCAAAACAATATCCTGCAAACCCCCTCCACCCAGGTCATTCAAATTCCTGAGCAGACTCATATCCATATTTCTCTTTGCAGATACAGACTAACACGGCTGCTACTCTGAAACCTGAGCAGACTCATATACCCCTTTGTTTTGGTCTTAATTGTCTCTTATAGCTAACTTAGATGAAAGGGCGATGGTTAAACCTTTAACATGCATATAGGCGCATAAGGGATTTACAAAAGAACCTAAGTAGGTAAACCCCTAACTCCAATGCACTTTGAATTAGATTTAGGCTTCTATGTGCCTAACTCACATTTGAAAGGGGACTTCAGCTCCCAAATCACTTCAGCACTTCAGACAATTTTACCCTCTATCCTTTTTCCAAGCATGGTAGGCCAGATCCTCTAATGGGGGTATGTCTAGAGTGACCAGAGGTCTGGTTTTCGACCGGAACACCCGGTTGAAAAGAGACCCTTGCGGCTCCGGTCAGTACTGCTGACTGGGAAGTTAAAAGTCCGTTGGCAGTGCTGCAGAGCTAAGGCAGGCTAGTCCCTACCTCTCCTGGCTCTGCGCTGCATCCTAGAAGCGGCCAGCAGGTCTGGCTCTTAGGCGGGGGGACCCATGGGGCTCCTCGCACTACCCCTGCCCCAACCATCGACTCCGCACTCCCATTGTCCAGGAATAATAGAACCATAGAATATCAGGGTTGGAAGGGACCTCAGGAGGTCATCTAGTCCAACCCCCTGCTCAAAGCAAGACCGATCCCCGACTAAATCATCCCAGCCAGGGCTTTGTCAAGCCTGACCTTAAAAACTTCCAGGGAAGGAGATTCCACCACCTCCCTAGGTAACGCATTCCAGTGTTTCACCACCCTCGTCGTGAAAAAGTTTTTCCTAATATCCAACCTAAATCTCCCCCACTGCAACTTGAGACCATTACTCCTTGTTCTGTCATCTGCTACCACTGAGAACACTCTAGAGCCATCCTCTTTGGAACCCTCTTTCAGGTAGTTGAAAGCAGCTATCAAATCTCCCCTCATTCTTCTCTTCTGAAGACTAAACAGCCCCAGTTCCCTCTGCCTCTCCTCATAAGTCATGTGTTCCAGTCCCCTAATCATTTTTGTTGCCCTCCGCTGGACTCTTTCCAATTTTTCCACATCCTTCTTGTAGTGTGGGGCCCAAAACTGGACACAGTACTCCAGAAGAGGCCTCACCAATGTCGAATAGAGGGGAACGATCACGTCCCTCGATCTGCTGGCAATGCCCCTACTTATACATCCCAAAATGCCATTGGCCTTCTTGGCAACAAGGGCACACCGTTGACTCATATCCAGTTTCTCATCCATTGTAACCCCTAGGTCCTTTTCTGCAGAACTGCTGCTGAGCCATTCGGTCCCTAGTCTGTAGCGGTGCATTGGAGTCTTCCGTCCTAAGTGCAGGACTCTGCACTTGTCCTTGTTGAACCTCATCAGATTTCTTTTGGCCCAATCCTCCAATTTGTCTAGGTCCCTCTGTATCCTATCCCTACTCTCCAGCGTATCTACCACTCCTCCCAGTTTAGTGTCATCTGCAAACTTGCTGAGGGTGCACTCCACACCATCCTCCAGATCATTTATGAAGATATTGAACAAAACCGGCCCCAGGATCGACCCCTGGGGCACTCCACTTGATAGCGGCTGCCAACTAGACATGGAGCCATTGATCACTACCCGTTGAGCCCGACAATCTAGCCAGCTTTCTATCCACCTTATAGTCCATTCATCCAGCCCATACTTCTTTAACTTGCTGGCAAGAATACTGGGGAGACCATGTCAAAAGCTTTGCTAAAGCCAAGGAACAATACGTCCAACACGTCCACCGTCTCAGGGAGCTGTGGGGGCAGTGTCTGTGGGTGAGAGCAGCATGCAGAGCTGCCTGCTGTGTCTCCGCCTAGGAGCTGGACCTGCTGCTGGCTGCTTTTGGGGCACAGCATGGAACCAGGACAGGCAAGAAGCCTACCTTAGCCCCCCTCCCCCCCACACACACAGAGCCACTGACAGGGAGCTGACGGAGGTAAGTCTGCACCCTAACCCCAACTCTCAACCCCCAGTCCCAGCCCTGAGCCCGCTCCAATCTGGAGCCCCCTCCTGCACCACAAACCTCTCATCCCCAGCCCCACCCCACAGCCTGCACCACCAGACTCAGCCCTCACTCCCCCATACCCCAACATCCTGTCCCAGCCCAGAGCCGCCTCCCTCACCCTGAACCCTTCTGCCCCATCTCCTAGCCTGGAGCCCCCTTCTGCACTCTAAACCCCTCATCCCTGGCCCCACCCCAGAGCCCTCACCCCCCTGCACCCAAATCCCTGTCTCAACCCGCAGCACTCTCCCACACCCTGAACCCCTTATCCCCAACCCCACCCCAGAGCCTGCACCCCCAGATGGAGGCCTCACCCCCTCCTACACCCCAACCTCCTGCCCCAGCCTAGAGCCCCCTCCCAAACCCTGAGCCCCTCTGCCCCACCCCCAGCCTGGAGATCCCTCCTGAACACCAAACCTCTCATCCCTGGCCCCACCCCAGAGCCCACATCCACAGATGGAGCCCTCACCCCCTCCCGCACCCCAACCGCAGCCAGGAATCCCCTTATGCACCCTGAACCATCATTTCTGACCCCAACCCAGAGCTCACATCCCCAGTTAGAGCCCTCACCTCCTCCCGCACCCCAGCCCAGTGAAAGTGAGTGAGAGTGGGGGAGAGCGAGCCACCGAGGGAGGGGGAATGCAGTGAGCAAGAGGCATGGCCTCGGGGAAGGGGTGGAGCTAGGGTGTTCAGTTTTGTGCGATTAGAAAGTTGGCAGCCCTATTTAAATCAGCATCAGTCCACCGAAAAATCAAGCTCCTTTAAGGTACCTCAAGTGGGCACTCCAAAACTGAGGCATACAAAATCACTAGTCACTAATGAAAACTTAGGGTTGTGTCTCTGACCCCGCCAGTGACAGGAAACAAATGATTAATGAGGACAATAATATGTGAAAAATCTATATTGCATGTATAATATGAATCTTGGAGATAATCCCAAATCAAATATAATTTCAGAAACACCTTTGAAATTACAGACTTGATAATGCCCTCCTTGTACACCCAAAATTGTAACTCTAATCAGTATAGGTTTTAGGCACACAACAAATGCATATTTATCAGCCAGTTGATGGAGGAAGAAATTAGTATTACCAAGTGCTATCCTCATTAGAGGAAGACTAGAAAAACAGTGGTAATCATGCATGACAAATCTATTGTAAGTGAAAAATGCAAATATAGACTGAAGAGGCTCCAGAGGTTTGAGTGATCAATGCAGTGATAGCAGAATGAAAAGCAATGGGGAAAAAATCAGGATATACATCAGAAAGTACACTTACCCTGCAGAGAATCATCATAGCTGTATAATGGCTATCCAGGCAAGATTACTGAAGCAAAAACCTTGCATTATTAAAGGAACAATTAGCTGGCATCAGTAGGCAATGGAGCATTTACAAATGGAAGTTTACAAAAACTAGTGTGACAGGGTCGGGCTGGATGGCTACAGGAGAGTAATTTTTTTTTTTAAGCAAAAAAGGTGGTTTTTTTTTATTTGCATAACACACTTACAAAACAAAACAACAGCATATGCAGTGTGTAACACAGCAACCAATCACAATTGTTTTCTCATTAGCTTCAGGGGAGGGAAGGGTTCAAGCTTGCCTGGGCACAGAGCGGGGGGCTTCCTCGACTCTCGTGGTCTTCCACCCTTCCGAGTTACCTGGTGGTCCAGAGTGAGGGGACTTCATCGACTCTCAAGGTCTGCCACCCCCTCGAGTTACCTGGCGCCACGTGCAAGTGTCACCAACAATTCCCTCCTCTGAAAGCACCCAACAAAAGGGGCAGGCTGTGGGGTGGATAACCCGGGGGGGGGCACGTGCACCCATGTCTGAAAGGACCCCTCTAAGGTGGTGGTGTCCGCAGCAGCAATGGCTGGGGCTGGGGTCCCTTATTCTCTCCCCCAATCAAAGGGTCAAAACAAAGGGAGCTGGATGGGGACACCGAGCAGAGAGCCTCGGACAGCGCCCACCGCTCCTCAAAAGCATCAAGGGAGTCAGTGGATGCCATCCAGAGGAACTCTGCCTGGATACATGAATGGACCGAGGATCGGAAAACAGCCCCACAGTCACAGGAAACTCCATCAGTCAACCTCCTCTCTCTGGTTTTATAGATGGCCTTTTTAGCCAGGCCCAGGAGGAGGTTAACTAGGAGATCCCGCGACCTTGTGAGGCCATGGATGGGGAGTGCATAAATAAAAAGGTGAGGGGAAAAATGCAACCAAAAACGTAATAAAAGATTTGTGAGGAGCCGGAACAGGGGCTGCAGCCTGGTGCTCTCCAAATATATGTGTGCCAGGGTTTCCCTCACACCGCAAAAGGGACAAATATCTGGGATGGGGTTGAACCGCACCAAGTACGTGCCCGTGCTCACAGCTCTGTAAAGAAGCCGCCAACTGATGTCCCCGACGGGCCTTGGAACCAAGGTGGAATATAGGCTGGCACACCAGGGCTGCTCACCCTCCAAAGGTGGCAGAAGGTCTCGCCATTTTGTGTCGGGGCGGGACACTAGGGTGAGGGCATGAAGGGTGTGGAGTACGAGCATGTATAGATGTTTCCTTGGCACAGTTTGGAAGCGTACCAGCTGCAGTTCATGCAGCCGGCTCGCCGTAAAGGGGTGAGGGAGTCGATTGGGTCTACAGGGCAGGGGTCCAATTAAAAGGTCCGGCAGGCCTGGGGTAGAGGGTGAGTGGGGCATGCCCTTGAGCAAGACCTGATCGAGTTAAGCTCTAGCAGCGGGTGGCAAAGCGGCCTTCACCTCCTGAAGTATGCGCCGGGGGGGTACGAGGTCTGGAGAGCCCCATGCACCGAGTGAGCATCAGGGGATCCAGTCTCCGACTCTCGTGACTTCTGCCAGGATCAAGCTCTGGCGCACCGAGCGGGACTCCGCTACCTGCACACGGAGCTGGGGGTTGTGTAGCAGGGGCTCCGTGAGGAGAGCTGCCCCCTCAGTGGCCGCCACGGACCTGGTCATTAAAAACAGTTTCCAACTCCGGAGGAGGTCCTGGTAGAAGACCGGCAGCCTGGAGAGGTCTCGCGGAAGACCTCTCGGACAGAGACAAAAGAGCTGCCGGTCATATCGGAGCCCTTGGATGCGGCGCAGGATGGCATGCGCCAGTATGCTCCACGCCGAACTGCCTGCACCATAAAGGAGCCTCTGTAGGGCCTGGAGGCGGAAGACGCGGACCTGAGTGTGCAGACACTTCAGGCCCTGTCCTTCTTCCTTCAGGGGTAGATGAAGAACCCCTACAGTGGCCCAGTGCATTCCTGACCAAAAGAACCCCAGAATCTATGTCCGGAGGTTGGTCAGGAAACCCGGGGCCGGGACCAGGGTGTTGAGCCGGTACCAGAGCGTGGACAGGACTAGTTGATTAAGCACCAGCGCTCTCCCTCGGAGGGAGAAATATTGTAGTAGTTCCATCCATTTCCGGAGCCGCTCTATCACCCCGCCCTCTAAGTTTTCCCAGTTCTCCGGTGGAGAGGGATGCATGGCAGAAAGGTAAATGCCGAGGTAGAGCAGCGGACTCGCACTCCACCAGATGGTCTGAAGCGCGGGTGGGAGGGAGCTCGCCTGCCGCCAGTCTCCTACTGCCAAGCCAGAGCTCTTGACCCAGCTGACCCGGGCGGAGGAGGCTGCCGAATAGATGGCCTGGCAAACCTCCACCCCTGCCAAGTCGCCCGGGTCCTGGACCATGAGGAGCACATCATCGGCGTACGCCAACAGGACCAGCCACAGCTCCGGCTCCCGCAGCACCAACCCTGTCAACCTCCTTCGGAGGAGACAGAGGAAGGGCTCAATCGCCAGAGCGTACAGCTGGTCTGAGAGGGGGCACCCCTGCCGTACTCCTCGCCCAAAGTTGACCGGTTCGGTCAGGGTCTAGTTGAGATTAACCAGACACTCTGCGGAAGCGTACAGCGCCCGGAGAAAACCCACAAACTGGGGTCCGTAGCCAAACGCCCGTAGAGTGCTCAGGAGGTACCCGTGGTCCACCCTATCGAAAGCCTTCTCCTGATCTAGGGACAGGAGGGCGAACGACAGACCATCTCTACGCCCGAGTTCCAAAAGGTCCCGAACCAGAAATAGGTTATCAAAGATACTGCGGTCCGGGACAGTGTAGGTCTGGTCTGGGTGGATCACGTCCGCCAGCACAGACCCTAGCCGCAGCGAGATTGCTTTCGCTACGATTTTGTAGTCCGTGCTGAGGAGCGAGACGGGACGCCAATTTCGTAAATCGCGGAGGTCCCCCTTCTTCGTCAGTAAGGCGAGCACAGCTTGCCTGCAGGAAAGAGGGAGGACCCCGCTCTGCAGAGACTTGGCCCAGACAGTGACTAGGTCTGGCCCGAGGAAGTCCCAAAACACACGGTAGAACTCCACAGTCAGCTTGTCCATTCCTGGAGACTTATTAGTGGGCATATGACGGAGGGCTTCCGAGAACTCGGCCAGAGTGAGAGGCAATTCTAGCCAGTCTCGGTCGATCGCACTGACCGTAGGGAGGTCCTCCCAGAGCACTCTGCAAGAGCCAGGGTCGGTCGGATCCGGGGAGAAAAGACTTGCGTAGAAAGCTCGGGCCCTCCCGCACATCTCCGCCGGTTCCGTGAGGGGGGTGCCGTCTTCTGCCGGGAGACAGGTGACGTGTTTCTTGGCCCCCCTCATTTTCTCCAGGGCGAAGAAGAAGCAGGAGCTACAATCCATCTCCCGAAGGAGGCAGATGTGGGATCGAACAAAGGCGCCCCGGGCCCGATGGTCCTTGAGGACCCGGAGCTCCTCCCGCTTCTCCCAGCATGCTCCGCAGAGGAGCAGGTCCTCGGGGCTGGCGGCCAGATGCCTCTCCAGCTCTAAGACCTCCCGTTCCAACTGCTCTATTGCCGCATTTCTCCGTCGGCTGGTGCCCCGGGTGTAGTCGTGGCAGAAAAGCCTGGCGAGCACCTTCCCCAGGTCCCACCATTGCCGCGCCAAGGGAAAGACATGCCGCTGCCCTCGCCAGGCCAGCCAGAATTCCCTGAAGGACGTCACGAAGCCCTCATCCTCCAACAGGCTGTTGTTAAAATGCCAGTAGGCCGGCCCCGGCCTCTCCGCACAGAGGGAGGCTGTCATGGTGGCTAGATGATGGTCGGAGAATGGGGCCAGCCGAATGGTGGAGGAGTGGGCCTGTGAAAGATGGAAACGGGATAAGTAAATACGGTCCAACCGAGAGTGGTGTGACCGATGGGCCTCCACCCGGACAAAAGTGAACGTGGAAGTGTCATCTGGGTGATGGTCACGCCAGACGTCCACTAGGGAGTGATGCTCGACTATTGCTCGGAGAATGTTTGCGGCGGCTGGGCTCAGCTCGGCCCGTGAGCGGTCCTGTTCCTCGAGGGTGGTGTTAAAGTCCCCTCCCAGGACCAGGCACTCGTGCGAATCTAGGGTGCCGAGAAAGTCAGACACCTGCTGATAGAATTGTGGCCGCTTTGGGCTCGTTTGCGGGGCATAGATGTTAACAAGGTTGACCACGAGCCCCTCCATACGGACTCGAAGGTGCAGCAGGTGGCCTGGCACGGCCTCAGTGACCCCTAGCACCTCGGGCCGTAGGATGGGGGAGAACAGGGTCGCCACTCCAGCTTGCCAAGTCGTGAAGTGGCTAAAGTATACCCCGTCCCCCTACTCCAGCCGCCACCTGTCCTCGACGGTCGGGTCCGTATGGGTCTCCTGCAGGAAAGCTACAGAGTACCCCCCTTCCCGAAGGTAAGAGAGTACCTGGGACCTGCGGAGAGCCATCCTACAGCCCCTGGTGTTCAAGGTTGCAATAATAAGAGGCGTCATGCGGAGGGCTGGAGGGGTGCGGGTTTCTCATTGGTGGGGGTGTTCGTGGCCCCCGGCGGGTTGCGCAGCAACCCGTGACCCATCCCGTGGATGAGTAGATCTTTTCGGAAGCCGCGGGCCCGCTCGTAGGCCGCAGCACCACGCTTTCCTTGCCCTCTGTCCTCCTTTATAAGGGCCCTTGTGGCTTGAAGAATTTGATCAACGTCCCCCCATAGCTGAAGATCCAGCTGTACCCTATTGCGGGTGCCACGGGTGTGTTCTAAGAACTTCCGTAGTGCATGCCGCAGCTCATGGGGGGGGGGGTTACGATTTCCGGGGTATTCCCTGGTGGGGCTCTTAATACAGCCTCGTGGTCCGCTAAGGTGGGTAGGCAGGGTGCGGACCACCGACAGGGCATCTGACAGGCTGGGGTTATTAAATCCATTTCACGCCTTGGGGTGGAAGGGGATGGCGGGGGAAAAATTGCAACTCCTAATGGGTCGCGACTAGAAAGTGCAAAGACTGCTCCCTGGGGGGATTCTGCAAAAGGCGGGAAAAAAATAACCCCAGGGGCGGCAATAGCATTGCAGGAGGAGGTAAACTGGGCGGGGACAGGGGTGGGGGCAGGGGCAGAGGTAAGGCTCTGGGGTTCAGGAGGCAAGCAGCTAAAGGAAGGTGCCTCCTGAGCAGAGTCAAGGGTTAAGGGGTAAGGGTTAAGAGGTAAGGCTCCCAGTGATGCTAGGCGCTGGCTCCGTGGTGGTCTTGGCGGCCATGGCATCAGGTGGTGGACCACCTTCTGCAGGGTGCTCACCCGGGAAGGCAATTAGGGGGAGGGAGCATGGGGAAAGGGGGGCTGGGGTGAGGTTGCCCAGCTCGAGGCCAGCCGGCAGTAGATCATCCTCTCCCTGGGTGATCGGGGTCAAATCTAGGGCCTCAATCTCCGCATACACGGAGGAGAGGCCATCTCCTGCTACCCCGGGGGCCTCTCCTCTAGGGCCTGCCTCAACGGTCGCCTCGGGGTTCGCGGGGGGTTCGGGTGGTATCCGGGCAGAAGGGGCGTCCTCAGGGGTCCCGGAGGGGAGGGTCCCCCGTGGAGGGGGGATTCTGCCCTCCAATGCCAGTCTGTCTTCCCCTCCCAACACCAGCGGATGGATCTCACTCATGGCCAAAGCGGAAGGCTCAAAATCAGTGCCTCCCTTCCTGGTCTTCCGGGGGGCTTCCACGTCAGATGGATGCAGCGGAGCTCGAGCCTTCCACTTGCCTCGCTTCCCCTGGACTAGGGTCCAGCCCTTCATAGCGTCGTCTGGGGGTTGGTTAGCAGGGGTCGTGTTGGGGGGCGGAGGCGATGGTTCAGGGGCCCGGGGAGGTAGCGGTGAGGCAGCATGAGGGGTGGGGGGTTCTCCCTGGGGCGGGCCCTCTTCTGTACCTGGTAATATCTTTGCCACACCCTCCTCCATAGGCTCTGCCGGATTGGTAATAGCAAGGGTGGGACTCCCTTGCTTGCCCGGGCGTTGTAGGGAAGGTGTCTCTTGGGCCCGGACGGGAGCAGCGATGGGTTGAGTAGGAGGAGGGTTGGTTTCAGGTGCCAGACGGCCAGGGGCGTCGGCAACGACGGGGCCGATGTCCTGCTGGGTCTCGGGGGTCTCGGGTGCCCCTCCCCCCCGGGGCAAAGGGCAGTCTCTGCGGACATGCCCCGCTGAGCGGCAGAGGTAGCACCGGGCCTCTCCGGTGGACTAAAAGACCCGATAGCGGGCTCCCTGGTAGGGGACTAGGAAGGACCCCTCGAGCGCTTCTCCGTCACGCACCCCCACCGGCGGTAGAACCTGCACTTGCAGGCAGAACGAAAGGATGTGACAGAGGGTGGGGTCCTTGCAGCCCAACGGGAGAGGGCTGATGACAGAGACAAGTTTCCCCAGGGCGGAGAGAGCGGGTAACAGGGCAGCACTGGGTAAAAAGGGAGGAACGGAGTTGAGGACGAGGCGAACGCCCAGGTCTTCTAGCAGCTCTAGGGGGACGAACACCCCCCCCCACCGCCAGGCCCCTCTCCACTGTCTCCTGGGCGGCAGCCTCCGAAGCCAAGAAAAAAACGACCTTCCCATACATCTTGGAGGCCGCCACAATAGCCATGTGTCCTACCACCTTCGCCAATGCCTGCACATATGTCTCCACATGGGGCGAGGTGGGCACCAGGAGGCAACGGACACCGTGCCTCCTGGTCAAGGTGGGGAAAGGGCCCCGGCCGCTGGTGATGGTAGCGGAGGCAGTGGGTGGGCGAGATGACGAGACGGCAGGCAGCGGGGAGCCTGCCACCGCCCAGGCATACGTCCTGGGGGCCGGGGGAGGGACATTCGTAGAGCTGGTGGAGGGAAACGCAGGGAGGGGCGCCACGGTCGATGACGAGGCCGCAGCTGTGGGGGCATCCCCTGCCATGGAGGGCCTAGATGTTTTAGCGAGGCCCTTTCCTTTCTTCCCGCCCTGGCCTTTCCGGCCAGCTGGGGGGGGGGTTCCTGGAATTTGGGGGGGGGGGGTGGGCACAGCAGCGGCAGTAATCGCCCCGGTGCCTCCTGCTGCCGGTGCCCCAGCGGGGGTGGTGGCAAGTATTTTAACAATAGTGGTGGTGGGGGGGCCTTGGGGGTTGGGCAGGTGGGGGGTGGGGGAGGGACAGGTGATATTGTTAGAGGGGCCTTGCCCCTCTCATTCCCCGCCATTGTGAGCAGGGAGAGATGGGGAGACACCGGAAGGAGGAGGGGGGAGGGGGAAGCAGATTAACCGCTCCTCCCTGCTGGGCTGCAGGCGGGGGGGGGGAGATGCCAAATGGGTTGGACTGGGAGGGGGGGAATAACAGAAATCGGGGTCCGGTGATAGGGGCAAGCTGTGGGATAAGCAGTCCCGGGGGGCGGGGGGGGGGTGTAGACCCACGCACGTTTCTCCAAAGTGTCTCGTTTGGTCGGCTGTTATGTCCGGTCCGAAAGGCAAAGTTCAAAGCAAACAGCTGGATCCGAAGGCAGATGGCAGGTTGCCAGCAGGGACAGACGGCGGGGGGGCCGTGACAGTTGTAGTAATGGTGGGGGGGTGGGGGGCACCGATGGATCGGGGGGCAGCTCCGTGCCACACCCCCTGTGCCGCCACAAACGCAATTAAAACACAGTCAAACTCCCCCCCACGAGAGTATAATTCAAAAAATTACTCAGTCTTATGGCCCCCTTCATGATGATTTGTAGTTTCCCTGGGTGATTTCTTCTCCAGCTTGTTGGCTGTGTACCAAGGCTTCCGGCAGGCCGAGATAAGAAAGGAATTCCAAACAGACAGCAAAACGGCTGGGTCTGGGGGTTTCCACTCCCCCCTCCGGATAGCAAAATCGGCAATCTTCCCCCCCCTCCTCTGGGGGGTTCAGGTGAGGCAAATAGCTGCGCCCGAAAGCAGGAGTGGGGGGGGGCGGGTGCTGGCGCCAAGCTGGAGGCCGACCAGCACGTAAATGGCAAGAAGAAAAAACAACAAAAAATCAAACCAAAACAAAAAAGTGTCTGGCCCGGTCGGGGGGGGGGGGAGAGAGACTAAGGCAGGGTCCAAAAGTAAGAAAAATCCAGGCCAGGGGGCTTTAGGAAAGACTAGAAAGCAGATAGCTAAGGAGCAAGCGAGGGAGGTCCCGTTTCCCAACAGGGAAGGTTGCAGAACAATCAGAAACCTTCTGGAGACAATTAAGACAGACAGGCTGATTAGAACACCTGCAGCCAATCAAGAAGGTGTTAGAATCAGGCAGGCTAATCAGGGCACCTGGGTTGAAAAAGGAGCTCACTTTAGTTTGTGGTGTGCGTGTGAGGAGTTGGGAGCAAGAGGCACTAGGAGCTGAGAGTGAGAACGCGGACTGTTGGAGGACTGAGGTGTACAAGCATTATCAGACACCAGGAGGAAGGTCCTATGGTGAAGATAAAGACGGTGTTGGGAGGAGGCCATGGGGAAGTAGCCCAGGGAGTTGTAGCTGTCGTACAGCTGTTCCAGGACGCACTCTAGACAGCTGCATTCCACAGGGCCCTGGGCTGGAACCTGGATAGAGGGTGGGCCCGGGTTCCCCCTAAACTTCCCAACTCCTTGTCAGACACAGGAGGAGTTAACCTGAACTGTGGGTTCACAAAAACGGCCAAACTGAGGGCTGCCGTGAAGCTCCAAGGCGAGCAAATCTGCCAATAAGCGCAAGACCCACCAAGGTAGAGGAGGAACTTTGTCACAGTAGTTATATTGAATGGCCTTTATTAATGCCTTAAAACCTTCTAACACATGCTGTCAGGGCAAACCTGTTTGGAAGAAAAAGACTATTATATTTCCCGATTGTTAGGTGTGGTCTCAAAGCAAGCTCTTTTTCATGGCTCTAAAATGTTTTAATCCTTTCTCCTTAGTTTTCATTGTCAAGCACGTCTACACTTTTGAAGATTTTAGTGGTATATCTGGCCCAACCAGGAGCAAGAAACACTGAAAAGCTTGCCACCTTCCACCAATGTGTTTCTTAGAAGTTAGAAATTAATATTTGCAATTTCCAGTTGAACAATTTTTGTATTAACAAGTATTAATTTTTTCTACAGGTGTAAATTGTCATAATTCTTCCAACTCTGTAACCAAGTGTGAAATCTGATCATTGGGGTTGTGCAACACTTAACTATGTAAGTAACTTTTCTCTCTTACTCTCATAAGGAACTTTATGGTAATGGGAGTATCCATGTGATTTAGTTTTACATACAAATGTTACAAGTCTAAATACTAAGATGGGTGAACTTGAGTGCCTGACAGTAAATTAGGATATGATTTAATAAGCGTCACAGAAACTTAGTGAAATGATGATAATCAATCGGACACAGTAATGCCAGGGTGCAAAATATGTAGGAATGACATTGTAGGTCATGCCTGTTGGGGATTGGCACTATATGTGAAAGAAAGCATTGAGTCAAATATAGTAAAAATCTTAAATGAATCAAACTCTACCATAGAATCTCTATGGATAGAAATTCCATGCTTGAATAATAAGAATATAGCGGTAGGGATATACTACCGACCACCTGACCAAGATTGTGAATTGCTGTAGGAGATTCGAGAGGCTATCAAAATAGAACACTCAATAATAATGGAAGATTTCAACTATCCCCACATTGGTTTCAGAGTAGCAGCCATGTTAGTCTGTATTCGCAAAAAGGAAAGGAGTACTTGTGGCACCTTAGAGACTAACCAATTTATTTGAGCATAAGCTTTCGTGAGGTACACTGAATGCATCCAATGAAGTGACCTGTAGCTCAGATAAACTGGTTAGTCTCTAAGGTGCCACAAGTACTACTTCACATTGACTGGGTACAGGTAATTTCAGGAAGGGATGCAGAGATAAAATTTCTTGATACCACAAATGACTGCTTCTTGGAGCAGCTAGCCCTGGAACCCACAAGAGAAGAGGCAATTCTTGATTTAGTCCGAAGAAGAGCACAGAATCTGGTCCAAGAGGTGACTATAGATGAATCGCTTGGTAACAGTAACCATAATATAATTATAGTTAACATTCTTGTGTGTGGGAAACACCACATTTAGCTTCTGAAAGGGGAAACTAAACAAAATGAGGGAGCTAATTAAATGGAAATTAAAAGGTAAGTCACAAAAGTGAAATGCCTGCAATCTACATGGAAACTTTAAAAAAAAAACATAATAGAGGATCAAATTAAAAAAAAAACATAATAAGAGGACAAAAAATGTGCCATCGTGGCTAAACAACAAAGTAAAAAAAGCAATTAGAAGCAAAAAACCCTCCTTTAAAAATTGGAAGTTAACTCGTATTGAGGAAAATAGAAAGGAGCATAAACTCTGGCAAGTCAATTGTAAAAGGAAATAGGAAGGGCAAAAAATAATTTTAAGAGCAACTAGCCAAAGACTCAAAAACTAATAGAAAAAAAAAAGTTTAAGGACATCAAAAGCAGGAAACTTCTAAACAATCAGGGTATTCAAGATGCTAAAGGAACACTCATGGAAGATAAGGCCATTGCAGAGAAGCTAAATGAATTCTTTGCATCAGTCCTCATTGGAGAGGATGTGAGCAAGATTCCCACACCTGAGTCATTCTTCCTAGGTGACAAATCTCAGGAACTGTTCCAGACTGAGTTGACAATTGAGGAGATTTTGGAACAAATTGATAAAAAAAACAGTAATAAGTCTCCAGGACCCGAAGGCATTCATCCAAGAGTTCTGAAAGAACTCAAACATGAAATTACAAAACTAAATATGGTATGTAACCAATCTTTAAATTGGCTTCTGTACCAGATGATTGGAGGATACCTACAGTATTTTTTTAAAAAAGGCTCCCAAGGCGATCCTGGCAATTACAGGCCAGTAAGCATAACTTCAGAAGCAGGCAAATTAGTTGACACTATAGTAAGGAAGAGGCATGTAAGGGAAAATCATGCCTCACCAATCCATCAGAATTCTCTGAGGGGCGGTGGGTCAACAAACGTGTAGACAAGGGTAATCCAGTGGATACAAAGTCCCTCACCAAAGGCTTTTAAGCAAAATAACCAGTCATGGGATAAGAGGAAGGGTCCTCTTATATACCAGAAATTGGCTAAAAGACAGGAAACAAGAGTAAGAATAAATGATCAGTTTTCAGAATAGAGGGTGGGTAAATAGTTGCGTCCCCCATGGTTCTGTACTGGGTCCCGTGCTGTTCAACATATTCATAAATGATCTGGAAAATGGGGTAAACAGTGAGGCGGCAAAATTTGCAGATGATACAAAGTTACTCAAAATAGTTAATCTAAAGCAGACTACAAAGAGTTACAAAGGGATATCACAAAACTGGGTGACTGGGCTACAAAATGGCAGATGAAATACAATGTTGATAAATGCAAAGTAACGGACATTGGAAAACGTAATCCCAGCTATACATACAAAATGATGGAGATCTGAATTAGCTGTTACCACTCAAAAAAGAGATCTTGCAGTCATTGTAGATAGTTTTCTGAAAGCATCTGCTCAATGTGCAGCAGCAGTCAAGAAAGCCAACAGAATTTTAGGAACCATTCAGAAAAGGATATGGAATAAGACAGAAACTTTCTAAAGCCACTATGTAAATCTATGTTATGCCCACACCTTGAATACTGTATGTAGTTATTGCCATCCCATCTCAAAATATATATATATAAGAATTGGAAAAGGTACAGAGAAGGGCAACAAAAATGATTAGGGGTATGGAACAGCTTCCATATCAGGAGAGATTAAAAAGACCAGGATTTTTTCATCTTGGAAAAAAGATGACTAAGGGAGGATATGACAGAAGTCTATAAAACCATGAATGGTATGGAGAAAGTGAGTAAGGAAGTACTATTTACTCCTTCACATAACACAAGATCCAAGGGTCACCCAATGCAATTAATAGGCAGCAGGTTTAACACAAATGTAAGGAAGTACTTCTTCACACAATGCACAAATTGTGCATGTCATTGCCAGGGGATGTTGTGAAGGCAAAAGTTATAACAGGGCTCAAAAAAGAACAAGATAAGTTCATGGCAGATAGGTCCATCAATGGCTATTAGCCAGGATGGTCAGGGATGCAACTCCATGCTGTGGGTCTCCCTATCCTTTGATTGCCAGAAGCTGGGAGGGGATAACAGGGGATGGATTGCTCAATGATTGTCTGTGCTGGTCATTCCCTCTGAAGCACCTGGCTTTGGCCACTCTCAGAAGACTGGGCTAGCTGGACCATTGGTTTGACACAGTACGGCTGTTCTCAAATTCTTATACAGAATGAGAGATTGCTTTTATCTTTTTGTCTGTACAATGCACCACAATTTGAAAGGGCATTTATTTTAGTAGGGTTTTTTTTAGTTTATTTATTTTTAATTTATTTTTATTTAATATTTTATTAAACAAATTCACAAAATAATTTATGAAATTGCCTCTAAAATATGACAAACAAAAACACAAGAAGATCCAAAGATCCAATCCCTGGACAATCAACAGATCTCATCAGCCTAAATAAAACTTTTCCACTTAACTATTACAAAGTGTCCATATGTAGAATAACTAGACTATGAAGAACAAAAATTCTCCAGTCTCAACAATGTGGAAGCTAAGCATTCTTATAGCACTTTCAGAACAGAGTACAAATTATTATACAAAAATAAAAAATAGTAGCAAAACCAAATCAAGGCATTAGAATAATATGGTCTTTCCTAAGTTGAATTGTTTTGAGAAGGTGCCATTTGTAAGCTCTACTAAACCTTTTCAAGGTGACTTATGGAAGTCCTTGATACATTGTATTCTGAGAAACACAGAACAGAGACCAAAATGAAATGGGTCATTGAATAGTTTAGTTTTCAATGGTATGGCACTGTGAGTGAGGTGACACTATGTGGCCTTTATTCCTTGCAGAGAATCTGCTTGGAAATACTCTAGATACTGAGATCTGGGCATGATGTGGGCTTCTTGGTGAAATCCTGGCCTCACTGAAATCAATTGCAAAACTCCTAGTGACTTTATTGGGGCCCAGAGTTCACCCAGTGAGGTTCCGGGCTAAGGTTCTCTAACACACAGCACAGAAACAAATATTTCACTTTGCTGATGAACTTCCTTTCCCTTATCTTTCCATGTGTTTGTGCATGTGCATGGTATGACATGGCAGTGGAGCACACACAGAACTAGCCATTCAAAACTTTGCATGCCCTGATGCTAGAGAGGAATCTTTTATTTTATTTTATTAAATTTATTTATTTAAAAAGAAGAACTTAGTGTTATTGAATGGAATTCAACCTGCCAGGCAGAATTTTTTTTCGGGTTGGAGGACAGTATTTTTTAAAAATAATTATATGTATGAAGAAAAAGAAGGAAATAGAAACCTTGATCCTCTATTGGTGAAAATCAGAGATGGGTCCACTGAAGTTAATGGATCTAGACCAATTTACACAAGCTGAGGATCAGGCCCATCATGTATAATTTTAAAGATAAAATCGATTAACCTAAGGAAGAAATTGTCTACAATCAGAAAACAATGGGAATATTGCTACAAGAGGCTAGCATAATCAGGGAAGATAAAGTCAAATTGTTAATTCTAAGTGTCTTAATTAACTTAATTTATGTAGTTTCAGGTTTGTCTATACTGGAATGCTTTGCTGCACTAATTAGACCAGCACACTTAAAGGAGCAAAAATAACCCTGGTGTGAACACGGCTATAACAATATAACTTATTCCAGTATGGACAGTGAAATAAGCTGTATATTGCTCTAACATAGTCTTTCCGCCAGTAGAAAAAGCATACTGAACAATAAGGGGTATGAACATCTTTAGGTATATTCTTAATGCACTTTCACTCTCAGACCCTGGTCCAAAGCCCACTGAAGTTAATAGGTGATGATCCTTGACTACAACGGTCTTTTGGTCACGGCCTGGCACATACAGTTTGATTTACATATTATAAATTAAGCATGTACTTAGTCCATCTATACATAGCAAAGTACTTAAGCATGTGCTTAAGTCCCAACAAAGTCAAGCACCTGCTTAAATACTTGGATGAATGGAGACAGTTTTAATCACATGCTTAAAGTTAACCATGTGCTTAAGTGCTTTGCTGAAATAGGGTCTCTTTATCAGTCTCTGTCCACATGACCAATTTTCATTGAGGTCAACAAGAGTTTTGTCCACTATTAAGAGCAGTGCAAGGCTCTGAAGTAAATTACACTGGCATGTCACTTAGAAAAAGCAAAAATAAATTACAACATAGATGTTTGTTCTAAGCCTACAAATTCATATATCCTTCTTTCTCTAACTGGTCAAATATAAACAGTTAAGAAAAAGAAAAGAACTGGGAAAAGGTCTGCAACTCAATCCATGCTCTTCCACTCTTCAAACTTCTTCTCTCTGTTGCTAACAAAGCCCTGAAATTAATTATTGGGGGCTTACCTCATATTTTCACCTCTTTTGATGCTCATTTTTATGCTCAAGAAAAGAAAAAGCACTCGTAAAATGTTCTCCAGGGGCTGCATTCATATGCCATTTTCTCCTCCTCCTCCACTCTCAAGACCCATTCTTCCAAACCCACTCATGTGAGTAATCCTATTGATTCCATTGGGACTAATCATTGCTAAGGATATTTGCATTAATGTCTGCAGCATCAGGCCTCTTTGATGCTCAAACTGTTACTTTGAAAGTGCCCATTTGAAAGTCCCCATACTCTATATTTCTCTGTATTTGATGGTTAATTGTTAGCTAAAACAACAATAAAAAGAAAAAGCAAATGGTGGAAGTGATCTGGTTCTGAATGTTACCTTCGGGCCCAGTCTAATAGATGCTGAGAACCTCTTGGCAGTTGCGGAGCTCTCAGTTACCAATGTACTAAATAGGAGTTGAAGGCTTTTAGACCCAGAGCCTCAAAAATATTTAGGTGCCTAACTGGCATTGATAGTCACTGAAATACTTTTTGAGGATCTGTGCCTTTATGCCTCACGAGAGATGCCATTACAGATTCAAGAGCATCATGACTTTTGTGCTTGAAGTATTTTCAACTGCCTAATATGTCAAAGGGATTTTTAATACATTTATTTAGCTACCCTTTGTAACAAAAGAGCATATGGAAATAGATCAAACTTCTTTTGGAGAAGTTGTGGATGGGGAGGGATATTTTGTTTTAAATATTAAGGTCACTCTTTTTGACAGCTGCAGTGTACTCACAAAATGGAGCATGCAAGAGACCGGGGTGTTTGACTTTTTGGTGTAGAAGTGATTGAACCATTCTTTTATAACACATGCATGCATTATAGTTTGTAGCATTCAAATGGATAGCACAAGATTCTGTTCAAAGAAACGCCATCCCTAAATTAATTAAAATAATTAAACTAGTGGGCATTTTATATTCTTAATAGTAATCTATCCATTTAATATGTACAAAAGAAACAAGCAGTTTATTATGCACCTATATGTTTACTAACCATACTGTTCTTTGAGAGGACATAGAGGGGTGGGAGGAATCCAATAATAATCCAGGAAGAAAACGTTTACACCCACAGCAATGAAACTATAATTTGATAATCATCATAAATCAAGGTTTATGAAAATGTAATGAGGTCCAATTTATTGTTAATAGTGGTGTTTAATTTCCCTGAAAATAATGTTTTTCTTGTAATCCAATACGCAACTATTAGGGAATAATTTGAAAAGTGTGGTATGACAAGAAATGTTTTATATAATTTGAACAGTGTGGTATGACAAGAAATTGTTAAGAATACAGTAACAAAAGGGCTGGAGGCTTTGGAAAAAACAATGTAGAATGAAAACAAGAAACTTTTCAAATGTTTTGCAGATAAAAGATAAGTTGCAGATGGTTCCCCAAACTCAAGATCAAAAAGTCAGATGCTTCCTTCAACCTGTGGTCCTGAAGTCCTACTGATTTACATACCGTTTTGTATTTACAGGATGGGCAGCACGGATGTAGTAATGTAGTAATGGGGACCTACATGACCAAAGATAGTTACTTTAGTAGCCTTTTATTCTGGAAGCATGAGTTTAAATCATGACTCTGATCACAAGTGGCAACATGTTTGGTGCATTTAACCTAATTGGAGTTGAGTGAACAAGCTGACATAACAGCAGAACCTTTCACCCCACATTCAAAGTGCTCCATTTATTTATTTCAGAAAGTGAATATAAAGTTTCTATTTTGGTTCCTTTTATTTGTGTTTGCATTTGCACTATGTTCTTCCTGTTGATATCAGAAGCTGAATTGCCAAAACACCATTAGCTAAGTTATTTTCATATGACTTCTACTTCAGCAATAAGTAGACAGTACCCGAGGTCATGATAATATTAAAGTGTCTGAATTTTTGGATGCCTCTCCAAATAGAACCAAACCTTTAGAGATTCACCCATGTTGATCGTATATAATATATTTGCACATATTTCTGTCCAAGAGAAGCCAAGAATTGTGCATATCTTGTTAAAATTTGTATTTCCAGACATAGCTATGGGGAAGTGGAAGCTTGCATAGCACCTACCTATATTTAGTTCCCAGATATCAAGGCAATACTGTTTTATTTTTTTCATTCAGTCTTTCAAAAAAAGTAAATATTTCCTAAGCTGTAAAAAACAGTCTGACAAAATCTAAAGTCATAGTGCTGAAAACTCCCCCTCCCTACAGTTGTGCCCTGTGAGGGTGCAGAGTTCACCACCTGGATTCAGTTGTAGAATTCTGTCCTAAAAGAATATAGGATTTGTCCCTTAAGGATTTTGTTCCTAGTTATATCCTTTATACTATTCCATGGCACTGGATATTGAGAAGGGATAAGTTCATCATCCTTGGGGTACTCCCATTGCTGATTTAGAAGAATCTTTCCGTCTTCCACAGAAATTTCTGAATTTAGCTCTGGCCCATATCCTAGTGCTTAAAAAGTCAGTGGGCATTTTGCCATCGATTTCAATAGATCAGAATTTGGCTCCTGCTGAGCAGTCATATGTAAAATAATTTTCCAGCAGCAATATCATTGTCATGAAAAACTTTAGGCAAAACTACATATCACTTCATATACGTGTGGTTAATTTGCCGTTTTCTCTGGTATGAGTTAGTCTGTGCGGAGGGGGGAGGCGGGTGTTTTTGCACAGCTCTGCTTGACAACTCAGCTGTGTACTCCAATTTTAAAAAAATAAAATTAAGCAGCACCACTGAGGTTGCTGTCTGTGTTAAGCTGGGAAAATTAACAATTATTTAGGCAAATTTGTTTTTTAATTTTCTACAATCATGACACCCTCTGTATTCGTCTCTGTCTCTCTCTCAAGATGGTTTTGCTAAACATTTGGTTATTATTCATAAGAACTTTAAAACTAGTGGCTACAATTCTTTCCATTACATGATAGAATTCATGCTTGTGAGTATCATAGGATATGAATAAAAGTTCTGATCATGCTGTCAAAAGAAAAGGGAAAGACAAGTCAAATTATCTGTTCTGGAAGCAAGACGAGATTAAATGAAGTTTTGCAAGTCTTCCCTCCCTTTCTCTCAGCCGTAGGCGGCAGTAACATTATCATCTTAAATATCTCCTCTTTGGCCTTCTCTTGCAAATCATGTTTTCCCTCTGAAATACAATACAATTCATCAATTGAACAACTGGCTGAATGTGATTTATTCTCACAATTTTATTAACACAGTGATGTTAATTTCATGAAGCAAAGTTCAGATTTTGCTCAGGAACATAAAACTTCCAGATCTGAAAGCTTTCTTTTGCTTTCAGTTTGCTGTTTTCATATCTGATAGAAACAAGACAGAAGACTGAATAAATCAAAATGTGTATGCAGCTTAAAGATCCACATACTGAGCAATTATCAGCTGGAACAGATAATTGTTTACATGACTGAATGACTATAGCATATCATATGGACTCTTTCCCCTTGTATTATCTTGCTCATTTCATGAAGCTCCTTTGTTCTCTACTGGAATTACCTTTTTAATCACAGAGCATGGTTTAGAAGAACAAAATAATTATGGAGCTCTGTTTGTGTTCACATGGGTTTTTTTTAAATGTGTGCGGGAGGGGAGGGCTACAGGCTGTAGAAGTGAAACACATTAACCATAACAAACACCTGTGGATGGGCGTTTTAAAGTGTTCAGCAAGGGCTTCAATAGGAGACAAGTTAGGCTACTGCTCAGTGGTTTTGAAAAATCCATCCCCTGTGCATTGAGACAAGAAGGTTGTTTCAGGGGGTAGCTGAGAAAGTAAAAAAATCTAGAAAGCTGGTGTTCTACAAAATGGAGATAACAATATTATTGAACATATATCTATGAACGTATTATGCTATTAAAAACAATAATTTGTTATGAATAGTGCTCCATTTCTACTATTAATTTACAAACTTAAAAGGATTCAAGTTTGGTTTGGAAAAGGCGTCAAGAGGTGAGATGTGGATCCAAAGTTTCTCCCAACTCTAGGATCATAGTAGTTACAGAGCCAAAAACCCAGAGTTCTCCAATCTGAGAAAATAGGCTAGTGATCCACAAAGAAATTTCTGCAATTTCCTACCATAAGGGAAAATCATGAGGCCTTTCTTGTGTTATATCAACACCCCTGCCAATTGCAGATCACTAGAAAAAACAAAAATGTATTTGAATAGTTCAGAAGCTTCTTAAGGTTTGATTCAAATTAAATTCCAGAAACAGGGAAAGGTTTTGGAGGAGACAGATTTTATTTATTTAACCAAATTACTCATTGCTAACCTGTAAGCAGTTAAGACCTAATAGTACAGTCTAACACTTGCACAAAGTAAAAAGTGGTTGTACTTAGTTTTTCATTGATTTAGATGGAGCTCACATCCTACCACAAATGGAGTGCTGTACTTCCCCTTTGTGACACTAACATTTTGATAAAGTCCTTATGGTTTGTATTGAAATCACTGTTGATTGCATGAACGAGAGTCCAGAAGAGCCTAATAATTAAAAATATCTTCTGAATTCAATTAAAATACAGGAGGATACCACAAGGAGATAACCATTGACTTTAATAATTGACTCAGAGATAAGTACCGCAGAAGGACTCTAAACTAGGGATAATGATTTTCTCGCTGCTGGAATTACATTTGTAATTTTTTCAATGAAATTCTCAAGAACTTCCTCTGAGGTTCTGCTGACTTTTAGAACACATTTATCAGTGAATAGTGACAGATCCTTGATTTACATTGTATTCTCTGAAATATAAATCAATAACTTTTTTGTTTCACTTCAGCTGTATATTGTGTTCTATTAACTTTGTGTGAATAGCAAAATACCACTGCCTTATCTGGTATAATTCTTAAAGTATAACCTCTACCTGTGAGTAGAAGGCTGCTGATTAACTGCGCTAATTTAGGACAGGTGTTTATTGCCCACGTCACCCACCCAGAAGGCAAAATAATTGAAAATTTAAAAATTATTTAAAAGTCTATCAAGGCAATGAGGATAAATTAAAAATTCCACAAGACATATATGTAATAAGCTTAATGAGTATTACCACCATTTTACAGAGGAGGAACTAAGACATTAAATGACTTGCCTAAGGTCTAGTTTGTAAGTATTCAAATACATGTTGTATTTTAAATAGAATTTTTTTTCATAAATGAAAAATTCACAAAAGTGGACTCTCAACATTTTAAATTGACATTTTTTATCCAAACTGTCGTAAAAAATGTTTTGTTTACCAAAACCCTGGCTTTTTGTGCAAAAACTAAAAATCAGTCAATTTCAGAGTCTGTAGAATATAAACAATCTCAACATTCTGACATTGTTCAGCTTTTTTTCCTAAGACCACAATCAACTCCGGTAGCTTGTTCAATATTCAAGCAAGTGTCATTTTTCTGCTTTTTTACTAGGATCAGAAAAGAGAGACTATTTTGCATGCTGTTGATGGGAGGGTTCCAGCTTCCTCAAGCGTGGGGTGCTGTTTGTGGAAGAAGATCTGCTGGGAAGAGATGGGTTCACTTGACCAAGAAAGGGAAGAGCATCTTTGAGGAGGGCTTTAAACTAGGTTTGAAGAGAGCAGGTGAGAAAAGCCCACAGGTAAGCATAAAAAAATGTCAACCTTAACATAGCGCTAGATGTTGGGTGTGGGGAGGAAGGGCGGGGCAGCGCATGGAAAATTGCATTACGATCATAGGTGCAACAAGAGCAAAAACAATGGAGGAATCTGCTCAGCATTTTAGATGTATATACAAAAATGCACAAAGTGTGGTGAATAAACAGAAAGAACTGGAAGTATTAGTACTTAATCTAAATTATGATAACTGGAGTCTCAGAGACTTAGTAGGATAAAATTCATGACTGGAATATTGGTAGAGAGGGGTATAGCTTGTTCAAGAAGGGCAGGCAGGATAAAAAGTGAGGAGGTGGTGTAACCAGGGGGACAGCCATCGTAGTAGACTTGTTTCTGATCAGGCAGGAATTGAGAGTGAACCTGAAGGTGGAAAGCAATTTGTGGAAAGTGATCATGAAATGATAGATTTCTTGATTCTAAGGAAAGGAAATAGTGAGATCAGCAGAATAAGGACAATTGTTATAAAAGAAAAACAGACTTTCACACATTTAGAGAGCTACTAGGTAGTCCCATGGGAAGAAAATCTAAGGAAAAATGGAGTTCAGGAGAGCTGGCAGTTCTCAGAGACAATATTGAAGGCACCACTGCAAACTATCCTGATGTAAAGCAAAGGGATGAAAACTAGTAGAAGGCCAATATGTCTCCATCAGGAACTCTTTACTTACCTAAAAAATCAAAAAGGAATCCTACATAGAGTGGAAACATGAAGGAGTATAAATGAATAGCACAAGTATGCAGAGACAAAATGAGTTACACCTAGCAACGGATGTAAAATAAAATAAGAGGTTTATTAAATAGATTAGAGTTAGAGAAAGATGAAGAAAAGTGTATGCCCTCAACTTCACGGGAAAGGAGAGCAAATAACTGATGATTTCAAGAAGGCTGAGGTGTTCATTGTCTATTTTGCCTCAATCTTCACTATGTCCAAATATTCTACACAATTAATACTAACTGTAAACGGGAAGGAACACAAGTCAAAATAGGGAAAGAACAGGTTAAAAAATATTTAGATGAGTTAGATGTATTTAAGTCACCAAGACCAGACAAAATTCATCCTAGGGTACTTCAGGAACCACAACTGAAGCAAGCTTGGAACACTTAGGCTTGGTCTACACTACAGAGTTAGGTTGACATAAGGCAGAGTATCCACTCCCAGCCGACTGCCACTCAGGCTTCCCACTTGGGCTGCCACCCAGGTTCCCTGTGGGGAGCCCTGCTGCCCCCCAACTCCTGGCTCCCCACAGGGAGCATGGCAGCCCACTGGACTCCAGGTGATGATCTCCCTGCCAGAGGTGAGAAGCCCCAAGTGGCTTCCCCCCTTTTCCTGACTGGGAGAGGGGAGGCGAGAAGCCGCAGGGGGCAGCTGGGCTCCCAGCAGGGAGTTGTGCAGAGGTGAGAGCCCTGGCTATCAGCCCCCCATACTGCCCCTCTTCAGCTGGTGGAAGCGCTCCTGGTGAGGACATGCACCACCGACAGAAAGAGGATAGTGTGGACATCACTGCGGTGGCCGTAAGTCAACCTAACATAGCTCAATTTAAGATTGCAGTGTAGACATGCCCTTAGTGATTATCTTCCAGAACTCAAGGGACGGGTGAGATCCCAGAGGTCTGGAGAAGGGAAAAGAGAGAAAATTATAGACCCAGAAAATTATAGATCAGTCAGCCTAACTTTGATTTCCAGAAAGATACCAGAACAAAATTATTAATCAATTTGTAGGGATCTACAAGATAACAGGCTTATAAGGAATAGCCGACATGGGTCTGTCAAGAACAAATTATTTTCTCGTGAGCAAACTAGGGATAGAGTTTGGTCACTAACCTGGCTGGAAGCATGTGGTGAGAATTTTTTGCTTGACTCTAGTATTGTTTGTTAAGTTAAACATTAGTAAATATTTTATATTTATTTTTCTCATAGCCATTTTTGACTTTTATACCTTATCACTTTCGCTTTCTTAAAATCTCTCTCTTTGTAGTTAATCAACTTGTTTTTACTGTTTTATCTAATCCTGTATGTTTAACTGAAGTGTCTGGGTAATTCTATTTAAGGTAATATGCTGGCAAAAATATTGATACAGCTGATGAAAGGGCTGGGCAATACAGGACATACATTTATGGTGGAAAATTCAGGACTGCAGGTGTGTTGGAGTCACCCTGCAGCATAACCAAGGCTGGTGAAAGCCAGGGTATAACTGGCAGGCTGCAATTACAAACAGACACTTGGGGGTAGGAGGGTGTGCCTTGCATGCTAGAAGACTCTTTGTGAGTAGCCCAGGTGGGAACCCCTTCAGCTAGGCATTGTAAGGCATCCAAGGTTGCAGGAAAGAGGGGACACTGCCCCCCACTGGTCTAAATTGTAATGTGGTATGTCACAGTGGGTAAATAACTGCTTGACAGATCATATTCAAGGAGTAATCATTGATACTTTGCTGTCAGACGGGAAGGACCATATCTAGGGCAGTCAGTCCTGGGTCTGGTACTAGTCAGTATTTTCATAAATGAGTTAGATAATGAAACAAAGAGCATGCTGATAAATTTTCAGGTGATGCCAAGCTGGAACGGGTTGCAAGTACTATGGAGGACAGGATTAGAATTCCAAATGACCTTCACAAATTGGGGAATTAGACTGAAATCAGCAAGATGAAATTCAATAAAGACAAGTACAAAGTATTTCACTTAGAAAGGAAAAATCAAATGCACAACTACAAAATGGGGAATAACTGAGTAGGTGGTAGTACTGCTGAAATGGATGGGGGGGTTATAGTGGGATCACAAATGGAATGAGTCAATGTGATGCAACTGCAAAAAAAGCTAATAATTCTGGGCTGTATTAACAGGTGTGTCATATGTAAGCCACAGAAGGTAATTGTCCCACTCTGCACAGCACTGGTGAGGCCTCAAGTGGATGACTGTGTTCAGTTGTGGGGACCACACTTCAAGCAAGGAGTGAACAAAGTGGCGAGAGTACAGGGGAGAGCAACAAAAATAAAAAGTTTAGAAAACTTGACCTGTGAGGAAAGGTTTAAAATCCTGGGCATGTTCAGTCTTGAGCAAAGAAGAATGAGAGGGAACATCATCAGAACAGCCCCAGTCTGAAAGTGTTCAATTGTTTTCCATGGATACTGAAGGTCGGACAAGTAGTAACTGCAGCAAGGGAGATTTAGGTTAGCTAGTAGGAAAACCTTTTTAAATATAAGGAGAGTTATAATCTGGAATAGGCTTCAAAGGGTGGCTGAGGAATCCCATCACTGGACGTCTTAAATAAAACGTTAGACAAACACCTGTCAGGGATGGTCTAGGTTTACTTGGTCAGCACAGGTGGCTGGACTTGAGGACTTCTTGAGTCCTTTTTCAGTCCTACTTTTCTATGATACTATTATTCTATAAGGTATTACTACAGTATACTGTAATCTAACAGGGGAAAACCTGTGCAGCCAGAAATCTCAGGAAGTCCTAACCCGTGAGATTTCCAGCTCAAGTCACAGACCAAATAAATAAATAAATAAATAAAAATAAAAAAATTGGTCACCTATTTGATGAAGATCAGGCCTTTGGGATCCTTCTCCACATTGGGAAAATGCCAGACATTTGGAAATGTGGTTCCTATAAACATCCAAAAGTACTGAACCTATCCAAATGGAATAGGTGAATAAATCCATCTAGATATCTCAGGAGATCAGTCTTTCCTGCGAGATGTTCAGTACTTCACTGTTTGGGATTGGGCTCAAAAAGCTCTGAAAACTCTTTTTTGTGGTATTATATTCCTTATGCACCTGTGTCAGATCCTGCATTCCCTCCACTCCAATCAGTCAATGGAACTGAGTCAGATATTTTAAGTGAGCAGGAATTGAAGACTCTCAGGGTGATATCCTGGCCCCATTGAAGTCAATTGGAGTTTTGAGATTGATTTATAGCACCAGGATTTTCCTGTAAGCATTTTGCAGAAAATAGACAAAATAAATACAATTAACCAGGCTTTTTTTAACCTCAGATACTGGTTATAATAACTGATATCTTCACTGTTCCAGATTCTTCACAACATTCAAATAGTTTTTCTGTATTTTTAAACCAATGAACTACAGAATTACAAATTTTAAAGACAACATAAATATGAGGTAATATCATAATATGTACTAGATAACAAAAGTTCCAACTAATATTATTGAACCAAAGTTGAAATATAATCATGACAGCTGTCTTTGTCAATTATCAAAAACATTAACTATGAAGCTCAGTCTTAAAATACTTTACATAATTAAAAATGAAAACCACAAGCAGATTGTCTTTTTTCCCAAAAAAATTTAAATTTGATTCAGTATTGTAGATGACACCAGAAGAGAAGAGATCTAAAGTACTGAACCATCTGTGCTGCTAAATCTATACACAATGGAGTGTGTTAAAGATGGAATTTCATTTCAGGCGTAACTTTTAATTGCCTTGCTTTCATGGGATTATTTATGTTAATCTTCCTTGCCTTTCCCAAAACATGTGCAACTCCCATTAATGTAAAGAAGAAAAGCATGCATATTAAGAGGGTGAATATAGCAATGTTAATTTTAAGTATGCAAATATACTATAAAAACTGATAAACAAAGGTCCCAGCAATGGCCTCTGCATGCTTACCTTGCATATTTAAAGTTTTAAAATATTTTAAGTGTAGGGCCAAACAAATCTTGCATTTGTCTGGCCAAATGAGAATTTGCATGAGCAACAATCCATCAGATGATTTCACGACAATGATTTAGGATGGAATTTTCATCAGAGCCTAAATGACAAAGAAGCACAAGTTCCATTGACTTTCACTAAGATGTATGCTCCTAAGTCATTTAGGCTCTTTAGAAAATGTCATGTTAAGTGACTAGTAGAGTGACAAGTTGCTAGTAGTCCGGGGTTCTACTCCTGGATTTCCCATGACATAGGAATCCTTGTGCAAATCTGTAACTTTTTGTTGTCTGTTTACTCATTCTGAAAACAGGAATAATATGTTTTACTTAATGTACCTCCTGCAGGTGTTGTAAAGATTAATATATAATTCTCAGATGCTTTGAAATGTTCAGATGAAAGGTGGCATAAAATTATATTTATTAACATTCTCACTTTCAATGTACATTTTTTTTATATATGTGAACAGAGTATGAAGCGTTTTGTGTTCAGACCCATTGAGCACTTAGCACTTAATTTTACCTCAGCGTTGCTTCTGTACAGCATAGTCTTGAAAAATGTAGGCCAGACTCATTGGTCAAAATGGTCTTTCTGAATTTACTCCCTATAATATGATTCCAGAGTCTAAAACATAGCTCCTTCTGTAGTTAACCAAATACACAGCTCCAATTATGTAGACACAGATAACCATAAACTATCATGACAACATTTGTCTGTATTTCTCTGAGTGGTCTGGATAAGTTGAGATAATGTGTTGGGGTTTTTTTTCCCCTCCTCATTTCCTTCAATAGTTAGATCACCGAGTACAGCTGGTATTCTTTTATAATTCAATAGGTAAGTGGTATAGGCATTTTAGGTATAATTTGCCCTGGGTTTCATAAAAGCTGAAATCTGCTGCCTGAAAGCAAAGACATACAATTGTCCACAATGTTTTGTTTTTTTT
This sequence comes from Chelonia mydas, assembly GCF_015237465.2. NCBI lineage: Eukaryota > Metazoa > Chordata > Testudines > Cheloniidae > Chelonia > Chelonia mydas. The sequence continues at coordinate 158,619,951 of NC_057850.1, forward strand.
GTTAAAAATGCATTCACAATTTCAAGGAATTTGTTATTAGTGAAAAGTACTACATTGACAGCATTACCAACTGAGACACTATCCATACGGAAGTATAAAGTTTTCCAATACTGTTCTACAAGTCCCCAATTTAGGAAAGCACTTGAGAACATGCTTAAAGTTAAGAATCTTAAAGTTAACTATGTGCTTAAGTACTCTCCTGAATTGGGGCATTCATGTCTATAAATAGATTTGTTTCCCCTTTCTCAATCCCCTGCCCCTCCCCCCCGACACACACACACTGTCACTTCAATGGGAGAAGAATTAAGTCATTGTTCAGCACTTCTGAAAATCCTACTCTAAATTTTCTATAATTTATCAGGACCGTTGATCTCTTTAATGTGTGTTCCTCCTTCTACTGTTCTACTTCCTAATTATTTATTCAGTCCTTAAGAGAGCCTGGAATTGGAGTAGCTTCCTTACATCATATTCATTTGTAAAGAATACTGGAGAATACCAGGGAAATACAAGTACTATTTTAATTCATAGATTCCAAGACCAGACAGGACCATTTGTTGGATCATATTAAAGAAGTTCTGTATTTAAATCACAAATGAGTTTGATTCCCCATAGTTTAAATTCCAGGGTATTACTAATTAAGAGGTCTCTTGGTTTTTGGTACTGTTTCTCTCCCTCTATGTGTGAAACTTGCAAGCTGCTAATTGTGTTAGTACATTCTAAGACAGAGTCTGTTCTCAAAGCAATTCTTTGTAACAACAACTACTCACACAGAGAGAGACTCAAAGCAATACTTTGTAACAACAGAAACAACACTCAGAGACTCCCAGCCCTTTTGTTGTATTCATCTCGCTTTGTTAACAATTGTGATTAAAATAGAGATAGAGGATGTATGTGGATGGTTGCTTGGTGTGGATAATAAGTGAATGATCAGGGAGGTGCCAGCCTAAGAATCCAGTGTCCATCGGCTGAAGAAGGCGTCAAGTGGAAATAACCAGAGGACCCCCGGAGGGCAGACTGGAATCCACCCAACAGCCTCAAGAATGGGAGAACCAAAGAACAAGATAACATCTGACAGCACGGAGCCATCAGGAATGTGCCATCTGCTGATGGATTCAGCAACAGCATGATGAAGCAATTCCCATAGACTGGCATAGGAAGAAATTCTTATAAAAATGGACTCTAGAAAGTGAGAACTTTGGGGTCTGATTCTGCAAACCAACTTCCAGGAGCATCAGATGATCATCTGACAAGGCCCTGCTCCCTCCTCATGTCCAGGCCACCTGGCCAGTGGCTTGGCATGAGCAACTCTAAGGCTGGTAACTATGATAACAACCTTGCAGAACCTGTGTGTGTGTGTGTATGAATGAATGTGTGAATAAATATGAAATTGAATGGAATGTTATAGCTATAACTAACTGCTTACTATGATTCTTTCTGTATTCACAATAAATGTGGCATTTTGCCTTTTCCCCTTTAATAAGATCCTGCTGGTTTTTATTTTATTGGTATAACACACTGTGATCATCTAGTTTGACCTCCTGTATAGCATAGGCCATAGAACATGAATTTACAGAACACACTTGCCAAATACTTCCTGCAGAGTTTGTCAATGAACACAGGGCAAAGAAACCAGAGGGCAAATTTAATTCAAAATGTGTTTAAAGAACACTGTTCCTCTAGACAATAAAAATCTTAGGGTATGTCTACACTGCAATAATACACCCATGGCTGGCCTGTGTCAGCGGATTCGGGCTTGTGGGGCTATAAAACTGCAGTGCAGACATTCAGGTGTGGGCTGGAGCCAGGTCTCTGGGACTCCACGAAGGGAGCGAGGAATTTTATAGACCCACAATTTTATAGCTCCTTAGCCCAAGGCCCATGAGCCCAAGTCAGCTGACATGGGCCAGCTGCGGATGTTCCACTGAAGTGTAGACATACTCTTGTTGTGCACTGTACTGAATGTTATGTTAACTGATACATTAGGACTTTTAGTTAATGACTGGTAGTGTATTTTAAATTCATTATCAAGAGACAGCTTGATTTTTTTTGTCATAAAACTTCAACAGCTGTATTTTAATAAGGGATTAAAAAAGTAGATAAAACTTAAGCCAGTGGGAGTGTTTGAGGGGGGAAATAATAATAAAAATCTTTTTTCATGTTCTGTCAGGTAATGTGGTGGTGGTGATTTATTTATAGATTTCAAGGCCAGAAGGGACAATTGTGATCATCTTGTCTGACCTCCTGCATAACATGGGCCATAGAATTTCCCCCAAAATAATTCCTAGAGCAGATCTTTTAGAAAAAAAAATCCAGTCTTGATTTTAAAACTGTCAGAGATAGAGAATCCACCAAAACCCTTGATAAATTGTTCTAGTGGTTAATTACTCTCACTGTTAAAAAAATTATGCTCTATTTCCTGTCTGAATTTGTCTAGCTTCAACTTCCAGCCATTGGTTTATATTGTACCTTTCTCTGCTACACTGAAGAGCCCATTATTAAATATTTGTTCCCGTGTAGATACTTACAGATTAATCAAGTCATTCCTTAACCACCTCTTTGTTAAGCTAAATTGTGTTCTTTGAGGTTTATCACTATAAGATATGCTTGCTAATCCTTTAATCATTCTCATAGTTCTGCTCTAAATCTTCCCCAATTTATCAACATCCTTCTTGAATTGTGGACACCAGAACTGAACACAGTTGTGACACTACTCCCCATATTCATCACAATAGTAGCATTATGATATGATTATGACATAGTTATAATGCATCTTGTACAAGATATGTCTTGTGAGGTATCCCTGGAAAAGGTATGCTTTGATGTATATAATTATCCTATTTGTATGCATGTATCATTTTTTGTATCTGAAGTTTTGAATATTGACTATGTATCTGTATTTCAAATGTGCTTACTCTGGAAAACACCCACAGCTAGCCTTTCAGGTACAACACTGAAGAATCTAGACAGTGCTGATGGCCCATCAACAAAGACAATGGACCATCGAAGAGCGTAGCCTTTCTGTAAATGTTTCAGCCATCCTGAATGTAATGGCTGCTATGACTCAGCAGGGCATGTGACCAGACCACATGGCGCTGAACTCCATTTTGGTACCGGTGTTTTTCCACAAGCTGGACTGGGAACTGAGTTTGGAACAAAGGGTTCCTGCTCTATGGAGAAGCTATATAAGGTAGACTGTGACATCATCTCGTGGCCTCACTTCCCATACAAGAGAACTCCTGGAAACAGCTGAGGAAGAAAGACTGAACTGGGAGGAAGTGTTGATCCCAGGCTAACGGGATTTCTAGCCTGTGTAGGGAAACCTGGTGGATTGATTGTATCATCAGCCCAGGGTGAGAAATTGCTAACTCATATCCAATCCATCTAGTATGTTAGGCTTTGTTTATGTTTTGTTTATTTGCTAGGTAATCTGCTTTGATTTGTTTGCTATCCCTTATAATCACTACAAATCTATCTTTTGTATGTTTTATAATAAACTTGTTTTATGTTTTAATCTAAACCATTTTGCCTTTAAGTGAAGTGTCTGGGGAAAATCTCAGCTTTCTGTACAAAAGTTGTTGCATATATGTCCCACATCGAGGGGAAAGTGAACATATTAATGAGCTTACTTTGTACAGATCCCTGTGCAGTGTAAAACAGTATAATTCTGGGTTTATACTCCAGGACGGGTTCAAGGTGGAGGAACTGGGAAATTAGCTATTGTCTCCTTCCTATCTTTGAGTGGCTTAGGTAAAGCACTCAGGTAGCTCAGTTTGGGTTTGTGGCGTCACCTTCTGTCATGTTGGGTGATAACAAGGCCTGGTACGGCTGGCTCTACCTCCAAAAAATCAGTGTGAGCAGGGCCAGCCCAGAAGGAGAGTTAGGGGGCACAGCAATTCCCATGGCTCCCAGAGTGCACCCTAGGCATGACAAGGTTGAACCAGTGCCAATTATAAAGATAGAATAACCTCTCTACTCAAGTTTCTCCTGTTTATGCATCCCAGAATTGCATTAACTCTTTGAGCCACAGTGGCACACTGGGCGCTCATGTTCAGCTGATTATCCACCACAACCCCCAAATCTTTTTCAGTCACTGCTTCCCAGGGTAGAATCCTCCCTTTCTGTAAGTATGACCTGCCTTCTTTGTTCCTTGATGTATACATTTACATTTACCTGTACTAAAACACATACTTTGTTTGTTCCCAGTTAACCAAGAGATCCAGCTTGCTCTGAATCAGTGACTTGTCCTCTTCATTATTTACAACCCCCCTCCCATTTTAGTGTCATCTGCAAACTTTATCGGTGATGACTTTATGTTTTCTTCTAGGTCATTAATAAATGCATAAAATAGTGTAGGGTTAAGAACCCCACTGGAAACACTCTTGCTTGATGATGATTACACACTTACAATTACATTTTGAGACCTATGAGTTAGCCAGTTTTTAATGCATTTAATGTTTGTCATAAATTTTACCCCATTCTATTTTTTTAATCAAAATGTTATTTAGAAGGATTTCAGAAGAAATTTAGAAGTTTCTTTCAAACCCTTTTGTTATTGGTACAGCCATATTATTGAACTGATTCTCAAATCATTGGGGTTTTTTTTATTTTTTTTCAGTGAGACTAAACCAAGGTAAGTATTTGGATATCATTTGTGTTTTGGCTTCATGCTTTCTATCCCTCTCTAGTATCCATTTCTCTAATTTATGTCAACTGTTCCCAGGCTACCCATGGGTTCATCACTGGTGTACATCCTGATCAGGGCTTGCCAAAAGGACAACATAGGGCTGCTGTACCTGTTGTGGTGGAATTTGCAGTGTTTTCATGGCCCTTGTATGGCACCACAAAATCTGCCCCAGTGATTTCCTCTCTTTCCACTTCATGGTTCACAGATTCTCTTGCCATATTTGGTATTGACATGGAGCCACCATGAGAAACATGAGCTTTTTGTGAGCTCAGTTGCCAATACACAGATGATAAACAACTCTATCTGTCTTTCATAACATCATATGACTTTGCTGTGGTGACTGGTGTCTGGTCAAACTCAACATATTAATGAGGAAAAGCTGGTTCAGAACCCTAGACTAGACAGATTGTACTGCTAGACAAAGTGATATCCTTTAGAGGGCTTGCCACCACAGAGCTGGCTTCAGCAGCTGAAGACATAAATATAGAGATAAGCCTAATTACAAGCTTCTATTTAGAACAAAAAAAAATAGGGCTGACTTACTTTCTGGCTTTGATACAGACTTTCTGTGTGTCACTGTGTAAGTCACTCTTGATAAAGTGACATCACATATCCTGGGAGACCAATCACTGTGGGAAGTGCTGCCCATGATAGAAATGATTGGCAGCCCCTCCTGTTACCTCTGATTAGCTCAAACCTACTATTTAAGCCTGGAGGGAGTACCAGGAAGTTGGCTGTACAACAAGGCTGTTCATGCTCCCTGGCCTTGTTCCTGTCTCTTGCTCTGGTTCCTGGCTACCAGCTCCATTCTGACCTTGGCTCTGGCTCCTGACTATTGATCTTGGCATGATCCTGGGCTCTGGACTCTGGCTACCAACTCTTGCTCAACCCCTCAGGTCTAACCACCTACAACTCTAACCACTGGGCATGACCACTCACACCCCAGTTTATGACAGGAGACGTCTTTTAATAAGTGATAAGATCCTAGAGTAGACCCCATTGTCTTTAAGCATTTCTACTGGCTGCTGAGATCTTTTGAAAATCTGGCCATAGAAGCCTAAATTCAGGCACACCTTTTCTGAATCTTTTCGTCAACGTCTTCTGATTACCAGCCCTGTGCTTCAGTTACAAATATAGTGGTTATCGGCACAACTATAGGGAAAAGGCTATTAACAATTATTCCATGTTTTCTCTGCTTGTTGAAGTTTTTTTTTTTTTTAAATAACTCTGCTATTTTATTTCTGCATTTATAAAAAGAATGATCTCATTGCTACTGAAAATATCTTTCAATGGGAGACCTATTCTGAAAAACAGTTAAGTGTATTGATACAAGAGTTGGCTAAAAACAGGATTTCCATCCCATCGGAATTTCCAAGATTTAAAAAAAAATGGTTTAATCTTGAACTAGGCTGAAAAAAATCAAAGTCTCTGATTTTTTTAACAAAATTAAATATTTACAAAACATTCTGTTTCAACATTATCAAAATATTTTGAAAGTACAACAGTCAATATTTCAACTTTTAAATTGTTATATTATAGAAAAGTCAAAACAATAGTCAAACAAAACACTTATACCTTATCAAAGCAAAAGTGAGATAATTTCCTATTAAAAGTTTCAACAAAATAATACATTCCATGACACATTTTGATTTTGTCAAATCAGCATTTTCCAATTGAAAAGTGTTCTGTCATTTTTTCCCCAACCAGCTCTAATTGCTACTATTTCTGAAAAAAATCACTCAAAGTGCTGTGCAAAGGGTGGTGGAGGATTAAGAGTCTTTCCATTAGCTAAGATTAAAACCATAAATAAGGAGAACCTGTGGAATTATAGACCAGTCATCTTAACTTTAGTACCCAGAAAGATAATGGAGTAAAAAAGTAAGCAATCAATTTTGAAGCACCTAGAAGACAATAAGGTGATAAGTAAGAGTCAGCATGGATTTGTCAAGAACAAATCACATCAAACCAAACTAATAGCTTTCTTTGACAGGGTAACACGCCTTGTGGCTAGCGGGGACTAGGAGATGTGGTATAGCTTGATATTAGTAAGGCTTTTGATATGGTTTCCCATGACCTTATCATAAACTAGGGAAATATAGCCTAGATGGAACTACTATGAGGTGGGTATACAAGTGGTTGGAAAACCATTCCCACAGAGTTGTAATCAGTGTTTCACAGTCAAGCTGGAAGAGCATATTGAGTGGGGTCCCTCAGGGATTGGTCCTGGTTCTGGTTCTGTTCAATACCTTCATCAATGATTTAGATAATGGCATAGAGAGTACATTTATAAAGTTTGTAAATACCACCAAGCTGGCAGGGGTTTCAAATGCTTTGGAGGAAAGTATTAAAATTTAATCATCTGGACAAACTAGAGAAATGGTCCGAAGTAAATAGGATGAAATTCAGTAAGGGGAAATGCAAAGTACTCCACTTAGGAAGGAAAAATCAGTTGCACATGTACAAAATGGGAAACGATTGCCTACGAAGGAGTACTGGAGAAAAGAATCGGAGGTCATAGTGGACCACAACACTGTAACACTGTTGCAAAAAAAAAATCATTCTGGGATGTATCAGGAGTGTTGTAAGCAAGACTGAAATTAATTCTTTGATTCTACTCTGCACTGATAAGATTTCAACTGGAGTGTAGTGTCAAGTTCTGGGCACCACACTTCAGGAAAGATGTGGACAAATTGAAGAAAGTTCAGAGACCAACAACAAAAAATGATTAAAGGTCTAGAAAACATGAACTATGAGAGAAGATTGAAAAAAATGGGTTTGTATAGTCTGCAGAAGAAAAGACTGAGTGCGGACATAACAGTTTTCAAATACATAAAAGATTGTTACAAGGATGAGGGTGAAAAAATGTTCTCCTTAACCTCTGAGGACAGAGCAAGAAGCAATGGGGTTAAATTGCTGAAAGGGCAGTTTAAGTTGGACATTGGGAAGATTTTCCTAAACTGCCAGGATAGTTAAGCACAGGAACAAATTGGCTATGGAGGTTGTGGAATCTCTATCACTGGAGATTTTTAAGAATAGGTTAGACAAACATCTGTCAGGAATGCTCTAGTTATTACTTAGTTCTTCCTTGAGTGCAAGGGATCAGACTATATGACCTACTGAAGTCCCTTCCAGTCCTATACTTCTATGATTCTGTGAACAGCTAGGGTGAAATCCTGATTCCACTGAAGTCAATGGACATTTTGCCATTGAGTTAAATGGAGCCAGGATTAAACCCTTGATCTGCATTTCCTTTTCACTTATTTTCATGAAAGCAAAATTTGGGGAATAGATTCTCAGATGGCATAAATCAGCAAAACCTCACAACAGCTGATGATCTGGACCTTTATATCTAGCTTTATGAGACGACACTACTTGTCATTCTCATTTGCTGAAGTATCAAACACCCATAGACCCAGCCATCTGTTTTGCCAGTACATTGATGACTGAACATCTTGTTAAAATAATATGTGATTATTTACTTAAATAATATAAAATAGACAAGTAAATTCTGGTGACATTTTCTAGTCTTGCCTCCTCACCCATATTCAGTAGAAAGGGATGTAAAATCATGCTGGCAGGTTGAGAAACATAAAACCCTTGAAAATTTGGGGAGATGGAATACTCACCAAAATATTGGAATGAAGCAAATGCCTCAGTTATAATTGTAAAGCCTGTACTAATGGTGCAAAGTCTAGAACATGTTCATCCCACAGTACACATGCATCTGTGTAGACCCAATTCTACAAACACTGGACTGACTTCTGTGCCCTACAAGTTCATAAAAGCCATTTTTTTCTGGGCTCCTTCGTCCTTGCCTTGAGCAGTAGCCAAACATATAGTTCTCTTAATCGGGTCCTTAGGTATTTGTTTCATACTTGCACTGTAAGATATACTGTGTTTTAACAGAGAATCATCTTTCCTATTTAAAGGGGGTATGTTAATGTCTAACATGGAGTTGACAGCATAGCAAAAGTGGCAAAAGGGTTGGCTGCCATGACTTAAAAGAAGATAAGTATTGACAGAGGAAATCTATTCAAAGATATTTTTAAGCCCAAAGAAGTAAAAATGGTTCTTGCACTTGTTTGCAATTCCATATCGTATATTCCCCATTTCATCCAATTGGATCTGAGGGTGCTCAGTACCTTGCAGGACTTGTCCCTTAATTTGGAAACTAAAAAACTGGCCCCAAATGTTAGCTCAGCAGCCCCTGTATTTCAGTTTTCAGGAGCTATGTTGATAAAGTCTTTAGCCAGTAAATAGGATTTGTTTTGTTTTTAGAAGGAGGTGAGAATTAACTTTTTTGCATGTAATTCTTTTGACAAGATGAGACAAATTAATATACAGACATTTTATTTTATTTCCTACTTATACCAGTTAAACTAATTACACTATTGTTTCAGTAACCTTGACATTTTGAATGAATGGATGTTTACACTTATATCTAAGAATGATGCCAAGCTATGTTGTTTTTAGTACACACATTCCTTCTGAAAAGTCTCACAAAAGCATAACCACGAGGGAAAATATCATTTTCGAACTCCTTTGTAATCTTGTTTAAATGAGGCTTTTCCATTCATGTGTTCTTGAAATACTGTATGTCTAACCCCTCTTATCTGTATTTGATGGCAACTTCCATAATAGTCTTGGAAAGCATTTGTAAATAGATTTTGAAAAATTGTAAAATGTGATTAGTCAACACGTGCTAACTACTTAAATTTCTCATTGAAACTGCCTGGTTCAGATATTGGTTGCCTAATCCCTGAATTAATATTCCTGAGCCTTTCAACAGAACAAACTAATTCACAAAGTAAATGTCATAGATTTGGTTGAATATTTTTGCAGAGGTGCTTCTCTCCCTACATTTATCTTATACCTGAGCTCTACTATTTTGCTTTTAGGTCCACTAGGGAAATCCAAGATGGCCCTTGCTAAACACTGGCCTTCAGTTTATGGCTCCAAAGCCCTATACAGATATGCACAATATCCAGCTCTCACTGAGTCAAGTGCTGTGTCTACACTAACTTGTACATTTACAACCATTGTCCAGAAAACACAGTGTTAAAATGCAGTTAGCCTGTCTATCCTTATGCTCCCACCTATGCTATTAGTGAGCAAGCATGAACTGGCATTACCTGAAATAGTGGAAGATAAGAAAAATGCTAGTGTAGATAAGGCCAAGCAAGATGAGTAGGGGACTATCACAGGAGCCCTGTTACATGCTTCCGGATGCATGAGTCAGTGCAACAAACAATCTGAGCAAACAGAGCAGGGATGTCAGGATCTCTTCCTACCCATTCAAGAAGCTAACAGGGGGGACAGATGAAAAGAGAAGTACCACACATTTCTTGTCTGGCTATGCCAAAAGAAGAATAGGAGACATTTGACATGGGCTTAATCAGGTCGCAACTTTATTATTAGATGTCTGAGACTACCCGGCAGGTAAGTGTATAGTGCAGATAACCCCCATGTTTATTCCATAATTACCTGGGGGACTTTTACCAGCTCCCGCTCTTTTTCCATACCTGGGTGAGAGCCTGCCACCAGCTCCTCCTCTTTTTCCTTCCCAGCCCCTCCAGTTAATCCATTGCCGGGACCTTAACCCTCATACGAGGCAGGGGTGGAGGGTAAGCTGCGCAAAAAGAATGATGGGTTGGCTCCCTGCCATACCAATCATAGGAGTTCCCAATCACCCGTTCGTTCCTTTAATGAACACCTCTTTTATGTCCTTTTCCAAGCCATTCATCTGGTCACTGTAAACCTTTCCTATGGAGTACCTTCACTGGACATCTATCACAAGGAGGTGCCAGCAATTAGCTTGGCTACCTCCTTCCCACAGCCAATTGGGTTCCCAGACATCTCCTAATACCATCTTTTATATCAGTCAAAAACATGATGGCACCTAAGTCAGACAGTTGAACCCCATCCTCCCAAAACAACTCTTCTGCCCCATATACTATGCCAAGATGTGAAATTATTGTCCCTCCTATGGCCTCAAGGAATTTGGGCACCTCTCTGTTCACCTGCCTCCTTGCCTTGTCCACCCTGGAGTGGGGGAGGCATCACAGCTCCCCACCAGACCCTGCGCTGAAGCATGTGTGACCACATCTCTCCCTACCCCCAGCCATAAAGCACTGGTCCCTTCACTCAGCCAGACCAGCCAAAAAAACCCCCTGCTTAAATGCGAAGGGTGCTCATTCTCTGAAACCATAAACAGGAAAGACACTGAAGAGAAGAAATAATGATAGACAACCACAAAACCTTGCATAGCATGGCAATGTTTCGAGATACCATTGCAATTCAATAAAATATCATGACACAAATATTGCAACTCAACGTCAGGATGCTACTTCATGAATTAGTGTCTGTCTGTAATTCCCTTTGCTTGTGAAGACACTTTCCAGTTCTGCCGTGTTGGGAAGGACTCACAACAGAGGAACTTAAGTGGCTTTCAATGAGTTTTTTCACGTAGGGCCTTCCATTAGAGTGTCACTCGACTTCAAAACAGAGGGTTCATCTGACGAATTAAAGGAGAAATAAAAGTAGTGTAAACATGCAGATAACAGGACTTCTCAGATGGCTGGATGCATGAGGCCCATTGACCACTGATTCAAGCATGTTGAACTTTATAGCAGCATAATTGCTGCTGAGTTTTATTGTTTAAATATCATCTATATTTAGTCTCAGGTGAAGGCTTTTTGTCATTGCCTCAGTTCTCTTGCTAAGTGTCAATCTCCTTATTATTTTGTTTTCTCATCTGTAGTGTTCTCCTCCCTTATTTTTACATCCTTTTGCTATTTTATGTTGATCTTTCCTTCTGTAACTTTGAGTGAAATCCTGTCCCCATTGAAGTAGATGGGACTCCGTGCATCGACTTGAGTAGGGCTGGGATTACACCCTTTTACTCTAATATTGAATCACCTTTTTCTCAACAGTCCTGTACAGTGAAAACAAAGCAACAGTCGCTGCCATTGGTTATTTGACAACCATTCAGCAGAATGGCACATATTCAGCACAGTATATGGGCATTTATGCTAACAGGAATGCATTTTCAAACTGAAATTTCTGTGTGTGATTATGGAAGGTTACATTATTTACGACTTGGCAAATATACCATATATTGTCTAAAACCCAGCAATTTTCATATCTTTCTGCACACCATGCAGGAAATGTATCTAAGGCCTGAAGCTAAAATATGGATCAGCCAATAGTTACAAAAATAATGCAATATTCAAGTAGCCAAGATACAGCTTGCAATATTACTGTATTTTTTTTTTGTGGCTGGTACACTAGTGTAAAGTAGTATTCTGATTTATTCAATTATGAGGTCTATAACTGTGTGAAATTCTGTTCCACTACATGCAACTTTTTTAAAAAAACTGTTCGAGAAGTTCCAGTTTCCATAATTTTGTACCCATTTATTTGGGGGTTGATTTTTTTGTCTGATCCCACATTGCAATCTAAGGTGTGATACAATATGAAAAAAGTCTATTTACAATGGATGCCATTAAATAGAAATGTCTATCTTGTGAAAAAAATAGTTTATAATTACACATACTATCATAATGCATATACAGCGGCGGTAGAGAGTGGGAAGCAAATTAAGCAAATGAGCAACCTTAATTTTGGCATTTCCTACCTTCAGTGCTATGTGTTCTTAAAGTAGTTTGTTTTACCTAAAATACACAATCCAGTGAATGTGCCTATTAGCTCCTTAAAGTTTTTCATTTACACAAGCTGCTAACCATATTGTGTCTTCTCAAGTGTGCTTTAAGCATGCCTCTCTGAAAGGTGACTTTGTAAAAATATGGGATCCCAAGATGCCATTAAGTGTCTCAAAACAATTTTGCTCCTTTTCCTAGTTTTTCAAACTTTCCTATTTTTTTGTTGAGATAGATAGATAGATACATAGATAGATAGATAGATAGACTCCATATAGTAAGACTGGGATCTGAAATCCTGCAGTAATCATCCTGACCTGTATGGTAAGGGGATTGGTTGGAAATTTGTGACGGCCATGGTATTCCTGGTCAGAAGTCAGAAACAATTTCAACTTCCAGGACTTGAAATATGATTCTCATCTCTAAAACATTTTAAACCATTTACATAATGAAGTCAGATTAACAGGTAATTTGCAGCCTGACTCTCAAATGCAAGTTGATCTTTAAGTATGCATTTAGGTGTGAAATTCACACTCATATGTGCATATATTTCAACAGAAAAAAGTCATGTTTTTAAGAGTTACTTTTGTCAGTCTCTTCCTTCCCCTCCCCCCCCCACAAAAATGTATAATGTATTTCCAGATACTTTACATTTTAATGTTTGAGCACAAAAACAAATGAGGCTTTTTTCCCCAAACATATTGCACACTCATAAATGATTAAATACAAAGCATGCTTCATCCATTAGTAGCTGCTCTATTTTTGGAGAGTTCATCTATATAACATCATACCAAGCTGCTCTTAAGTCAATGGATCATAATGCATTTGATTACATATGCCATACCTTAGTTGAAAATTCAGCCTCCTTTCTACATGGAAATGTATTATTATAATGGCCAGATTGAGGCACGTTAAGAAGACAGAAGAGTCTCAAAGAAGTCACCTTCATCAAGCAAGACAGAAGGTAATTGCAAACTGAGCCTCATATTCACAAATTAATGGCTTCTCTGCTGAGACTTTCCATGATAAGCCATCTTATGTTTAGCAACACATTCCTTAGGGCATGTCCCGATGTCTTTTCTGAAAAACAGACTACTTATGAATTTATAATATTTAAGTCAATGGCCACTCAGGCATAAGTGCAATTTAGCAATCATGGTTAAATATAAAATGGTATTTGTGAGCATTATTTACCTTTAGACCGGGACTATTTTTCCCTCTTTTCTTGTTTAAACATTTTTGATTAGACATTTGGATTGAAACACAAGTACCACTTGTGCTGTCCTTGTTCAGTCAGCTCCAGAACTTCATATTAAACTACATTACTATGGTATGTCAAATGACTGTTTTACTACTGGAATTGTTAATAAGAGAACGATTTGAAGGATATCAGAGAAAGAGCTTCTTTATTCCATCCCAACTGAATCTATATTGTTTCCCCCATCTAGATGCCCTAATTTTAAATGATTTTCTTTTGGAAAAATCTTCCTCAAAATAAAATGTGATCTGCTACCAGTTTAGTGAAAACCTGCTTGAGTTAGTTTAAAATCGCCTCTTGGTATATTGGGTTCAGACTTTGCTAGTATAATGGAAAATTTTGAAGATCAAGAGGAAAATGAAGAGAGTGTATGTGTTTGTGAGGTAAAGGGCACTCAAGGGATGGACACTTCAATCAAGAGTTGGTGTGGATACTTTTCAACAAGCCCCCTTCTTCATGTAAGCTCCTCGGGACTGGGACCCTCTTTTTGTCCTGTGTTTGTAGAGTGTCTAGCACAATGTGGTCCTGATCCATGGCTGGAATCCCTAGGAGCTACTGCAATATAAAGAAATAGAACCAAAAAAATAGTAACTTATGTTCAAGTGATCGTGCCTTAACCAAATGTACAATATGTGGACAGAATAATGTCCTGAGTAGTGATATATACACCTGGTGCTTTAAAAGGGACTGAAAAAAATTATGAGCCAATTTAGAATTTAATCAGAAAAATCTGAATGATAATTGTGAATCATTTAAGAACATTTTACTCAATGCCCAAAAAGGAAGAAGGCCATACTGCTTTAGAGGGGGAGTGAAGGCAGCTATAAAAATATAGACATATAACAAATGGAAAAAAGGGGAATTGATAGTAATGAATATAAATTAGGACCTGGGAATTTTAGAAAATTGATAAGGAAAGCACAAGAAGAAATTTATGACCACCAGAGTTAAACACAATAAGGACTTTTTGAAGTATAATAGAAACAAAAAGAATCCTAACTATATTATTGGTCCATTACTAGATGGAAATGGTAGAATTAATTGATGATAATGCAGAAAAGGCAGAAGTGTTCAAAAAAAATTCTGTATATGGGGGGAGGAAGGAAACAAATGATGTATTCATATCAGATAACACTCTTTCCATTTCACGAGTATCTCTGGAGTTGTTAAAAAGCAGCTACCGAGGTTAGAATCTTGTAAATTAGTAGGTCCAGGCAACTAGCATTCAAGACTTTTAAAAGAGGAAATTCCTGGACCATTCATGTTGATTTTCAAAAGGTTTTGGAAAACTGGGGATGTTCCAGAAGACTGGAAGAAAGCTAATGTACTAATATTTAAAAAGTGGTAAGTGGATGACCCAGGTAATTATAGGCCTGTCAGTTTGACACTGATCCCTGGCATAAGAATATAAGAATGGCCATACTTGGTCAGACCAATGGTCCCTCTAGCCCAGTATTCTGTCTTCCAACAGTGGCCAATACCCAGGTGCTTCAGAGGGAATGAACATAGTAGGCAATCACTGAGTGATCCATCCTCTGTTGTCCACTCCCAGCTTCTGGCAATCAGAGGCTAGGGATACTCAGAGCATGGGGTTGCATCCTGACCATCACAGCTAATAACTATTGATGAACCTATCCACTAGGAACTTCATTCTTTTTTTAACCACATTATAGTTTTGGCCTTCAGAACATCCTCTGGAAACAAGTTCCACAGTTTGACTGTGCACTGTGTGAAGAAGTTCTTGTTTACATTCATTTTAAACCTGCTGCCTATTAATTTTATTGGGTGGCTCCTGGTTCTTGTGTTATGTTAAAAAATAAATAACACTTTTTCTCCACACCAGTCATGATTTTATAGACCTCTATCATATCCCCTTTTAGTAATCTCTTTTCCAAGTTGAAACATCCAAGTCTTTTTAATCTCTCCTCATATGGAAGATTTTCCATACAAAACTTAACCTTTTTTCTTGACCCTTCTTTTGTATCTTTTCCAATTTTAATGTAGCTTTTTTAAGATGGGCTGACCCAAACTACATGCAGTATTCAAGGTGTAGGCGTACCATGGAATTATATAGTGGCATTATGATATTGTCTCTGTTATTGTGTATCCCTTTCCTAATGGTTTCTAACATTCTGTTCACCTTTTTGACTGCCTCTGCACATTGAGTGGACGTTTTCAGAGACCTAGCCACAATGATTCCAAGATCTCTTTCTTCAGGTAGGTAACAGCTAATTTAGATCCCATCATTTTGTGTGTACAGTTGGGCTTATGTTTTTCAGTGTGCACTACTTTGAATGTGTAAACATTGACTTTCATCTGCCATTCTGTTGCCTAGTCACCCAGTTTTGTGAGATCCCTTTGTAACGCTTTGCAGTCTGCTTTGGACTTAACTATCTTGAATAACTTCGTAACATCTGCAATTTTTTCCACATCATTGTTTATCCCTTTTTCCAGCTAATTTATGAATCTGTTGAACAGCACTGGTCCCATACAGATCCCTGGGAGACATCACTATTTTCCACTCTCCATTCTGAAAATTGACCATTTATTCCTACCCTTTGTTTACTGTCTTTTAACCAGTTACTGATCCATGCAAGGACCTTCCCACTTATCCTATGACTGCTTGTTTTTCTTAAGAGCCTTTGGTGAGGGACCTTGTCAAAGGCTTTCTGGAAGTCCAAGTACACTATATTCACTGGATCACCTCTGTCCACATTTTCTGTCCCCCTCAAAGAATTCTAATAGATTTGTGAGGCATAATTTCCCTTTACAAAAGTTGTATTGACTCTTCACCAACAAATCATGTTCATCTATATGTCTGATAATGCAAGATAATTGAGCAGCTGATATGGGACGTCATTAATCAAGAGTTAAAGGAGATTAATATTATTAATGCTAATCAACATGGTTTTATAGGAAATAGATACGATCAAACTTACTTGATTTTCTTTTTTATATGAGATTAAAAGTTTGGTTGACAAAGGAAATAGTGTTTATGTAAAATGCTTGGACTTATGTAAGTCAATTGACTGGGTACCATGTGACATTTTAATTAAAAAACTGAAGTCCTATAAAATTAACATGGCATACAGTAAAATGGATTAAAAGCTGACTAACCAATATGTCCCACAAAATAACTGTAAACAAGTAATCATCAAGGACATGTGTTTCTCATGGGTTCCCACAGGGATCAGTTGTTGGACATACACTCTTTAAAATTTTTATTAATGACCTGGATGAAAACAAAATAATCATTGATAAAGTTTGCAGATGACACATACATTGGGAGAGTGGTAAATAATTAAGAGGACAGGTCTCTGATACTGAGCTCTCTGGATCACTTGGTAAATTGGGCAAAAGCAAACAATTCTGAAGCGCTTAGAGGAGAAGAAAGTGATCAGGAACAGTCAGCATGGATTCACCAACGGCAAGTCATGCCTGACTAATCTAATTGCCTTCTATGATGAGATAACTGGCTCTGTGGATGAGGGAAAAGAGGTGGACGTGTTGTTCCTTGACTTTAGCAAAGCTTTTGACACGGTCTCCCACAATATTCTTGCCAGCAAGTTAAAGAAGTATAGGCTGGATGAATGCACTATAAGGTGGATAGAAAGTTGGCTAGATTGTCGGGCTCAACGGGTAGTGATCAATGGATCCATGTCTAGTTGGCAGCCAGTATCAAGTGGAGCCCCCCAAGGGTCGGTCCTCGGGCCGGTTTTGTTCAATATCTTCATAAATGATCTGGAGGATGGTGTGGATTGCACCCTCAGCAAGTTTGCAGATGACACTAAACTGGGAGGAGAGGTAGATATGCTGGAGGGTAGGGATAGGATACAGAGGGCCCGAGACAAATTAGAGGATTGGGCCAAAAGAAATCTGATGAGGTTCAACAAGGACAAGTGCAGAGTCCTGCACTTAGGACGGAAGAATCCAATGCACCGCTACAGACTAGGGATCGAATGGCTAGGCAGCAGTTCTGCAGAAAAGGACCTAGGGGTTACAGTGGATGAGAAGCTGGATATGAGTCAACAGTGTGCCCTTGTTGCCAAGAAGGCCAGTGGCATTTTGGGATGTATATGTAGGGGCATTGCCAGCAGATCGAGGGACGTCATCGTTCCCCTCTACTGGACATTGGTGAGGCCTCATCTGAAGTACTGTGTCCAGTTTTGGGCCCCACACTACAAGAAGGATGTGGAAAAATTGGAAAGAGTCCAGCGGAGGGCAACAAAAATGATTAGGGGACTGGAACTCATGACTTATGAGGAGAGACTGAGGGAACTGGGATTGTTTAGTCTGCAGAAGAGAAGAATGAGGGGGGATTTGATAGCTGCTTTCAACTACCTGAGAGGTGGTTCCAGAGAGGATGGTTCTAGACTATTCTCAGTGGTAGAAGATGACAGGACAAGGAGTAATGGTCTCAAGTTGCAGTGGGGGAGGTTTAGGTTGGATATTAGGAAAAACTTTTCACTAGGAGGGTGGTGAAGCACTGGAACGCGTTACCTAGGGAGGTGGTGGAATCTCCTTCCTTAGATATTTTTAAGGTCAGGCTTGACAAAGCCCTGGCTGGGATGACTGAGTTGGGGATTGGTCCTGCTTTGAGCAGGGGGTTGGACTAGATGACCTCCTGAGGTCCCTTCCAACCCTGATATTCTATTATTCTAATGTGTGTATGATTATGGCTAAAGTTAAACATATACATATATGAACAAAGGATGTAGCCCATACTTACAGGCTGGGGGATTATCCTAGGAAGAAGCAAGTCTGAAAAAAGTTTTGCGGTTGTGGTGGATAATCAGCTGAACATGAGTCCGAGTGCAATCCTATAGACATGAGAATTAACACATTGTTTGGATGCATAAACAGGGGAATCTCACATAGAAGTCGATAGATTATTTTAACTCTGTATTTGGTACTGTTGTGACCACTTCTGTATTATTGTGTCTAGTTCTGGTGTCCACAATTAAAGAAGGATGTTGATAAATTGGAGAGGATTCAGAGAAGAGATATGAGAATGATTAAAGATTAGAAAATATGCCTTATGGTGATAGATTCATGGAGCTTGATCTATTTAGCTTAAAAGAGAAGGTTAAGGAGTGACTTTTACAGTCTATAAATACCTAGATGGCTAAAAGAAATATTTAATAATGAACTCTTCAATCTAGCAAAGAGAAGTATAACATGATCCAATGGCTGGAAGTTGAAACTGGACAAATTGAGTGTTGAAATAAAGCATAAATATTTAACTGTGATTATAATTAACCATCAGAACAATTTACAAAAGATTGTGGTGGATTCTCCATTACTGGCAATTTTTAAATCAAGACTGGATTTTTTTTTTCAAAAGATCTGCTCTGGGAATTATTTTGGGGAATTTCTATTGCCCAATATACAGGAGGCAGACTAGATTACAATGGTCCCTTCTGGCCTTGGAATCTATGAATATTATGGTCATGTCAAAGTCAAACTTTATTTCATACTGTACCACCATTTATTCCATACTGAATATATAATATAGTTCCTACCATCTGAGAAGCTCAAAGCACTTTATTGAGATTAGTATTATTACCTCTACAGTATTGACAAGATCATGCTTCAATTCCCCTAAGCATCTTACTCAAGCTCATATAGCAAGTGAATGAAAGTCAGGAAGCAACCACACATTTCTTGACTTCCAGTCTCTTGGATTAATCACTAGACTATGTTGCTTCATGGCCTATATCATCCCAATGACTAATAATCTCCCAGTGTAGTTAAATTCTCCTACCCTCACAGATTTATGACTTTGAAATAAACTTGCTCTGCTATGCTTTCATTTTTATCTTTTATCCATGCACTCACACCTTGCAAAAATACCAGCTAGATAATATTTAAATTATGGTGATTTACAGAATTACAGAGATCCACAAACACCATAAGATTTTGTTTATTAAAGATACCTTTAGAAAGGGATGGATGTCACTTCTCCAAGTGTAGTATTTTTAGGAAGCATGAAATAATGTCAGTGTCACCCAGCCCTGATTCATTCAGGCTTGGGCTACATGTAAGTTATAATGGCATAACTATGTCAGTCGGAAGTGTGGAAAAAACACACCCATGACCGACATAGCTATACCAACCAAAACCCCCAGGTTGACAGAAGAGAGCTTCTGTTGTTGCAGCTAATGACACTGGGAGCTGGTATTCCTACACCGCCAGAAAAACTCCTTCTGTTGTTATAGACTGTGTTTGTACTAGGGACTATGTCAGCATAAATGTGCCACAGGCTCTGTAATGTAGGCATAGCCTTAAATTGTGTTGTGATTCTTCAAGCTGGGCTTAGCTAGCCTAGTCCTCTTACCTCTAATACTTCCTTCCTGCCTTTTATCAAGCTAGTCAGCTGATGGACTGTGATGTGGAGTTAACCCCCCACCCCAGCTCTGAAAAGGTTAAGGAAGCTGAGACAGGACCATTTAGTGTGATAGGCCACAGATGAGGACGATGAAGCTCAGCTGAGCAGGTTTCAGATTAGTATAAATCCAGGAAGCTGGCAACAGAAATGGTAACAGCGAGAAAGCGTGCAGCTATCCTTTGTTCACTGGAGCGACAACGCAGGAGGGAAACCAGGGGAAGAGTAGAACTCCTGGGAGCCTGGCCTTTAGGAAAGGGCAGACCCAGAAGAGAGAAGGTTGGAGAAGAAAGCCTGTGGGAGGAGTAGGGAGCAGCAAGGTTAGGGACGGAGCAGACCTTGGCTATGTGTTATAGGGTCCTTTGACTGGAGTCCAGGTTCCCCGACCAGCTACTGACTGAATAGCATTGCCTGGACAGTAGGTGCAGAGAGACTCTATACCTCAGAAGGGGAAAAAATCACATAGTGCCCTGGAAGGCTGAGTCACGAAGATGAAACTGCAACGACTGGAGTGAGAGAGAGAAAACAATGGGTTGAGAGACTGCAAGGGAAAGCACTGGACTTGGAAGAGAGCTAATCCCCAGGAGGAGGTGGCACCTGTGGCGAGTGATTGTACCCTCTACATGGTCCACTTAATTCTGTACCTCACCCAGCCTCCCAATCTGATTAGCTAATTCCTCCCTATTCCTGAAAGAAGCTGTCACTTGGGAAACCAATTGAGGCTACAATGCTGACTCATCTGTCTAGCCTCAGCACTCTGTCATACCATGTGACTGGCCATATTGGGTTAGATTTCCAGAAATGGAAGCCTAACTTTAGGCTTCTAAATCCAGTTATAGGCTCTTAAATATGTTGTCTGATTTTTCAGAAGGGTTGAGAATGCTGCCGCTCCTACTCAGAACTCTTGAAAATCACCACACTTATTTAGGAGCCCAAACCCAGATGTAGGAGCATTAGGTTAAGCTATTTTTAAAAATCATATCTGTTGGCTGCATAGGGAATATCTGGGAGAGTAAAGCCTGTGACTAAGGGTTGCAGGCCTGGCACTCAGAGTACAGCTTTGATTCCGCATAGTGCTGCTGTAGCTCACGAAAGCTTATGCTCAAATAAATTGATTAGTCTCTAAGGTGCCACAAGTCCTCCTTTTCTTTTTGCGATTTACAGACTAACACGGCTGCTACTCTGAAACCTTACATCTTTCTGTGACTTTCTAATGTGCCCATAATCTGCCCCAGGCTAAAAGATGTCCTCAAGGGCAGTAGTGAAAGCCCCATTGCTTTTAAAAATGATCTGGACAAAATTCTAGAAAACTTGCTATAGAGATCTGTCATTCAATGGAAGGAAGATGGAGTAGGAAACCTACAATAGGTAGGACTTTTTCCTCTCTAGGATTGCAAACCTTTTTTCCACATCCCTGCTCTCTTCTGGACAAAGAGCAGAGTAACGGAGTGGCTGCCTGGATTTAAAGACCTTCTTTGTCAGAGTAGCCTGACAAATATGAAACACCTCAGGCTCATATTTTCAAAGCAGTGCAGGGGATTTAACCAGGTATCTTCCACCCAAATTAAAAGGAGGCATGTGGTTAAATCCACAAGCTTGATCTGAGTATCTCAGATTTCTACACATGGACATGCCAAAATTGGGGCATTCAAAATTAGAGGTCACTCTTGAAAACCTTGGCCTGAATTAAACTTGTCTTTACCAAACGAACACTAGGTTATGGGTCCCCCTGGACTACAATCTCAGATCCAGGAGGTAAATTCCTCTGGACTGAAGTTGGCCACGTAAGAATCTCATACTGAAGAAGGAACTAGAAGATTAGAGGAAAGTGAGTGTTCAGGCTTAAATAAAAAGTGTTTGCTGAAATCAAATCTCTGTTAAATACTACATATAACAAACTTGTTATATTTGGAACATTGACTCCAATAAATAAAGCTACAGGTCAGCACAAATGTTCATTATTGCATTTCTTCTAAAGAGAAATAGACTAAAGATGCATGCTGAAATACATCAAAGATCATTAGAGTGTAATATTTTATCCCATGCACTTGGAATATGAATACATAACAAAATTCTTCTACAATTACAAATTAAATAAACAGACTTGAATTGAATCTATCATGCACCTTTTACCTCCTCACCTGCACCCTGCTCAGAAAAGTCTTCTAAATCTCTGCATGTTCAAACCGCTACATTTAAAACTCCTACCACATCAATCTTATCTTGAAATTCAGAAATATGAAAATTTCTGCAAGTTACCTTTGCCAAATACTCAGGACAGATAATCCTGGGACATTGTTAAGCTTAATGCCTGGTATTTCCAGGCTCTGACTGACTGAGAGACTCCATCACCAGGAGTCTTTGGTCAGTCATGAAGCCATGCAATGTATGCCTGAGTGCCTCCTACCCCAACCTGTCGAATGGCAGCAAAAGCAGATGTTTTTTGCTCTCCTTGCAATGTGCGCCAGGGGTCAGGAAAGTGTGAGGAGGGTGGTGTCCATTTGTAGAAGCAGCAGCGCCCTGTGTGTAGGGGAGGCAGATGATTCTTGGTGGTCTGAAGGGGTGCACCCTGCTTACGGAAGATGTGTCTGGCAGAAGCAGTGGCATCTTGTCTGCACTCGATGGGGCAAAAAAACCTGTGTATATGTAAGGTGCCTGTAAAGGGGGTGAGGGGAGCAGCACCCATTTCCAGTAAGATCTTGAAGTCAGCAGCATCTTCATGTTGACTTTTTAGCAGCAGAAGCCTGTAGTGGGACAGGAGGGCACCAGCAGAGTGCACTAGATACACTGGAGTGAGACTTCCAGTAGGGTGATGAGTGGGTGGGGTGGAGGCGGTGCCAGTGAGAAGCAGCTCAATGTAGCTGGTTAGCACAGCAGCAGGACTATGTGGTCTGTGAGCTGTACAGTGGGAAATGGGTAGGTACCTTCAGGTAACCGCTGTGTCAGAGTGGGTGAATGAGGAGTGTGAAAGGAAAAGAAACAGTGTGTGGAGAGTTTAAGGGGCACTAGGGGTAGGTACCTGGGTATGGGAGGACAACAGTCCTCTTGAGGAAGGGAAGGTTTTGATGATGCAGCAGCAGTTTGTGGGAGGTAACAGAAATGATAGACTGGTTGTTTTAATGAGGTAGGTACAACAGAGTGCAGACTGTCTTTGTGGAAGCAGGGCACTAGCAGAGTGAGCTATGGGCAACAGTGTAGGGTGTACACAGAGGCGGCAGCAGCAGGCTGATGGTTGCAGGGAGAGAGTGCTGCAGATTTTAATGCAAACTGTGGAGAAGATTCTAGAGCATGAGAGATGGATTCCCACACAGGAGTGACAGAAAGAAGGGCAGAAAGGTTGACTGGGGATAGGAGATGGAGGGGAGTGACTGGAGAAGAAAAACAAACAGGGTACGTGTAAATACAATTTATCACATGGTTCCACAGTTTATCATAATGCTCCATAATTTATTGCATGCATATCACCACCATCACATAT
Organism: Chelonia mydas; assembly: GCF_015237465.2. Classification (NCBI taxonomy): domain Eukaryota; kingdom Metazoa; phylum Chordata; order Testudines; family Cheloniidae; genus Chelonia; species Chelonia mydas. The sequence goes on from NC_057850.1 coordinate 158,643,414, forward strand.
GGGGTGACGATATCCATGTGATAAATGGCATTTTGGACTAGCTTTCCTTCTATGCTGCCCACTAATCCATCTCCCCTAAGGCTACATCTAATATGCCAACCATCTTAGCATCTTTGGAACTGCCACCATTTTAAAGGAAAGCCAGCCTACCATAACAGTGTTTTCTTCTTCTTTCTCCTTCATATGTGAAATTGCTTCCTCCAATATGTGCACCTTCTTAAAAAAAAGTTATCCTTCATGGGCATCAGGCCAATGTAATGTTCAGTCTGAGGCCATTATCAGATGTAAAGGCTGATAGTCCATGAGTTGCTTGCCAGAAGTAGAAAGACGATTTTTAACACAGAAAGGGGAGATTCACAGCTTCCCAGGCATGACACTTGTTTTTACCTCAAGAAATTTATGAGCTAATACACATATCCTAGCAGCTTTAGAGTCAATGTATAAAAAATTCTTAGGTCTTTTTAGATGTTGTATTCTATATATGTAGGTGGTGTCAAATGAATAATTACAGAACTAGAGTGATAAGTTGCAAAAACATGTAATAACTTTCAGCGCCATGTGATATATTGTATTTTCATGAACTTTCCACCTCACCTGCCCTCTGGTCCACCAGCCCAACTCCTTCTGACTTATTCCAACACTCTCAACCTTCGAGCAACTTAAAACAGAAAACTAAAGGTAGCTAACTCAAGCTGCTAGAGAAACTTGTCCTCCCTCTCCCCTAAATCTATAATTCTCTCCACCCCCTAGTCCCGTGACCCCTTGCACAGAATGTGCAAAATTCTGTCATGAGACATGGAGAGCTTTTCTGTACATCAGACACTAAAACGTCACAATTTTAAAGCCAGATACCGATCACCCTACAGGGATAGAAACAGAGGCGTTAGGACATCCGAGAGGAGATGCCATATTTTAAAATCATGACATCTGTAGCTTCAGAAGAGTTATTTTAGGCAATCTTTAGACATTTTATGGCTCCATCTCACTCCTGTACTCATAGTTACTAAGGTACCGGGACATACAAGAGGAGGAATGTGAACAGTAGTTCCAATATTATTTTAAAAATATACATGAATTATATAGTCTTGCTAGATCATATGTGGACTATGCAAAACACATGATGGTGTGGCATATATCCAAGATTTTAATCAGCATTCAGTTGAGATGACCAGTATAACCCAATACAAGTGAAAATGGATACTGCCTATGAGATACATTTATGGGATGTTAATTACATTGGAGGACTCTGGGACATGCGATCAGACGTCAAAGTTGACAGGCAGGAAGAACCAGTTAGAGAAGACAGGGTTGTTGTTTTTTTCTTGTTGTGTTGTGCATTATTAAAATATACACTACTTGATATTAGCACCGCTTAATAATGTTTATTGTACTATTTGACTATGAAAGTTCCACTCAACTTTTATTTTATTATTCTCTCAATTGCCAATAAAATTTTCTTTCATTTAATGCTACTGGAATTGGCTCTTAGGACTGCTGGCTGATGCAGCTATAGATAAGTGACTCAGAGAAAAGATGGTTTAAGCTAAATTTGGAATAAACCACTCATAGTGGAATACAAGCATGCACCCAGGGATTTAATCAGGAATAGCTATTCTAAATTCCCCATGTAAACAAGCCTTAAATTAACTCTTTATACCCCTGTAGCAGACATGGTAGTAATCAGAGGTACATCAAATCATAAAAATACAGATATCTACCATATTCTTCACAAAAAGTACCTGCTTTCTATGGATGATTAAGTTTTCATGAGAAAATTAAAATGTAAACACCAAAGAATTTTCAGCCAAAAATATTTTAGTTTTGCAATGAAAAACTGATTTTTTTCTGTGGAAAATTGATAAGTTTCTTGCATAAAAATTTACCCCTCCCTCCACATTGCCCAGCTCTGTTCTCATGACATAATGTAAAGAAACAAGGTTCAATTTTGTGACTGACACTGAGGAAACTGGAGTTCTGAAATATTTTTAGGAGTAGAAGAGAACATCTACCTAACCTATAAACTATAGGGGTTGTCTTTTTTTCCCTTCCCTGTACATCATTCTGCTACCTTCCTCAAACTTGCCTTTTATTTGTTGCACTCGTACTGCTAGTCTATCTTCCTCTGCTCTGATCTCTGCTCTGTCTGCTGTTCTCTTATGGCCTTCAAGTAAAGGAAAAGCCAGCGGGGTGCAGGTACCACAAGCAGAGAAACAATAAGAGGGAATTGGAGTAGGAGAGGAGAAAACCAGACAGTGTAGAAAAAAAAAACAAAAAATGTGGAAAGAGAATGATGGAGAAACTTCATCTTGACAGAAATAGCACATATATCATCACTGAAAGGTAAGAGGGCAAAAAGGATGTCAAAATAATTTATAAATAGGAAGAGGTGAGAGTGACTTCTGGTAACCCCACAGTTCCTAAAATCTGTATATAAACAGCATGCTTTGGAAAAATATTCTTGGACAAAGAGATGAATGCATAGTTATTAAAATGTTCTACAGCAGCAGGGGGCCTCCTCTGACCTTCAAAATCCATTCCTAATCCATTCTAGATTTATGACTCAAAACTGCCTGCAAGTTAGGACTACCATTGGCATCACTTCTTTCTCATCTTCCCATACCACCAGGTTTTGTTGTGGAGCCCCAGAGGGTCCTATATAGTATTGGGGTATTGTGCTGTCCCTCCTGGGAGGCAGGAGTACAGAAAATGCAGCCCAGGACACTGAGGGGGGAAGCTGAGGCAAAGCTAAATTTAAGTCATCCCATTAGGGCCTTCTCCAGCAATCAATGTGGCCCCCAGCATAAAATACAGTGATCTAAACCTGCTCTACTACTTTATGGTGCCACTCTCCTGGGCTGCCTCTGGGACACTCAGAAGCATTCAGCACCCAAGAATCCTCATAGTGGCTTACACTTAGAGGAATCCCCTCCCCTCCTCTGGCATGCCGCCATCTGCTCCCAGCAAGCTTTCTGTATAGGTGTCTATGAGGCAAATGACCTTTGCCAGAATATTCTCTCTTAGCCAGCTCAGGGGCTTTTAAAAAAGCCCCTGTATGTTATCAGAGCAGGAGCCAGAATCCTGCCCAGTCATGTACATTGTTTTAGTATGTTGTATAACAACAATTGCACTTCCGGAATCACTACCGCTCTCCTATACACAAAGACATTGTGTGGGAAGATGTACAAACACATATGGTTATGATCCTGGTAAATAATAGGACTTTACTATGGTAGAAGCATTAGAGCAGTATATTTTATTAATATAGAGATATTGCAGGCAGGGAATCGACATTTGCTAATGTGAACTAAAGCCACTTAATCACACTAGAAAAAAAAATTCACCTAGTTTTAGTTCTAAATAAAATGGATTTCTATATGCTGTAGGTCACTTTTTGATTGCAAAGTTCAAAATATTTTTCTTCATGCATTGGCCCAGACACACAAACACTGACACATCAACATCAGAGTATGGTTAAAAGAAGAGACCACAATTTTATTATCTGACAATTTCAAAGGAAATAAATATCCCATCATCTATCTAGTAGAACTGTTCTAGTGTGAATCCTAAATTGGTCCCAATGGCCACATGGAAGAAAAAAAGGTAACGCTGCCAGGATCCACCCCAGCTAAACTTAAAGGAAATCTGTTCCTGCAGAGAACATTGTGAGCCACCTGGACTCACCATGGATTTTAGAGGTCAGATAAGGGGGGCTTCAAACAGCGCAAGACACCAATAACTGCATTTCCCCCTACTGCAATGCCAATGCCCAGAGCTAATATTTGTACAACACCTAGCTGGTGTCCAGGGGCCCAAAGTGACATGCAATGCGCACTGTAAGCCTGTAAACTGCTGTGACAATTCAAAAATCAAGGGAACTCAAATGGACTAAACCTACTGGATGCTGAGAGAAAAGTGGAAAAAAAAATCCATGATTGTTCCTATGATACCATGAGGGCAGGGGCGGGAGGAGGGGGACTTTCCATACTCCAGAAAGTGATCAGTGGTGCTTCCCTCTCCCCTGCCCCGCCAACTGCCACCTCTAGTAGACCTTATAATCCTAAACTAGAACGGAGAGAGAGAGAGAGACTAGAGTCAGAAAGAGTACCAGTCAGAAGTGGCCCATTTTGGAGAGGTGCCTTAAATACCACCAGTTAGGCACACTGAGAGCCAATCAGGCATCTCTTAGCACTGCAAACCAGCCAATCAAACCAGAGGGGCATGGCACAGGTCCCAGCTCTGTTCCAGATATCTGATGGAGTTTTCCCCACCATCACATGGCGGTGAGTCCAAGGCCCCAAAGAGATTTTTGCCACCTTCTTCTCAACACAGTCAAAACTCCATTCCAGTGAGCAGAGACTGCTGATTCCTCACAGATAAATGCCATCTGTATTTTAGATTAAACTGTAGTAGGCAATAGGTCTTTAACCTGCAAACCAATTTTCAGCCTTGGACTAATTATTATGTCATGTCAATTTGCATATTTAAAACAATGGCATTGCTATCTTTGTTTTATATCATTTAATGGAGATGCTGGTGAGCAAATTGTCTTGAAAGAACATTTCTGTCACTACCTTAAAGGGAAACAGGAAAAAAAATCAGCTGATGGTGAAATATACTATATGTCTTCCAGCATAATGGAGTTCTGTCTTAATTATTTACTTTTTTAGTATAACCAAACTGCTTCTGCTTACGCATATAACATGTAGATAGTGGAGAACATATGGTATAATACATTTCACTCCAAACCTTATTTTTCATCAGATTTTTGCATAATGCCTTTTTGTATTTTGACTGATTCAAATCAAATGTATTAATTCCTTTTTCATAAGCCAAAATTTTGAGCATTAACTATTTAGAAAAACAGGAATACTTATTCCTTGTTTTTATTTTTGATTTTTCACTGCAAATAAATCCACTTTCTTGAAAAATGGTATGACATTTTCTATCCTGGTCTGAATGCTTCTAGTTTCGTGGTGATTGTTTAAACTCGGTCTATATGAATCTTGGAATGAAAAGTGAAAATAATCTTAATCCATTCACTGATTGAAAAATGATGGAGTGATGATTGATGTGATCCTTCAGAAGAGAAATCATTAGCAGAAACATCTTGTCAATAAGAGGTAGGACACTGGTGCATAAGTGCTGTATACTCAGAAGGTTTAAACTTGCCTAGTAATGTGGTGGATTCTCCATCACTTGACGTATTTACATGAAGATGGAATATTTTTTCCAAAAGACATGCTCTACATCAGCCAGGAGTTATGGGTTTGATGTAGGGACTACTGGGTCAAATTCTATGGCCTCTGTCATACAGGAGGTCAGACTAACTAGATGATCAGAATACTTCCTTCTGTCCTTTAAAAAGAGTGAATACACATGTTAAAGAGAATCTTATGTCGAAAGTTTTTGCTATTGATGCTCCTCTTTAAAGTAGTTTGTATGCCATCTGAAGAGGTTGATTGCAAACATGCCAAACCCCTGAAAAAACGCAGAAATTGGGCTTGGTTTTGGCTTAATTGGCTCATGAGTTGCTTGTTGGCAAGTTTTTGGCTTGTAGTTTGTTGCTTGGTTGGCTTGTAGTTTGTTGCTTCTTTTTTTGATCGGCTCCCTGCAAGCAGGGGCAAGGGGCAAGTGAGCAGGGGAGGGGGAGAGGCAGGGGTTCACAGCAGGTCCAGCACAGTCCCAGACTGCATGCCAGGGGGATCTAGTCACACAGAGTGTTGGGGTTCTTAGGGACTGGCTTGTTTTGGCCTTGTCTTGAAATGGGATTAGCTTGATTTTTGGCTTACTAGGAAAGTCGGGGTGTTCGTTTACTGCGTGAAAGTTGGCAACCATGGTTGACTGTTGTTTTAGTTTAAGATCTGCCCTAAGTGTGTGGGGGGGGGAGGGATGGATATCAAAAAGCAAGAAGTGTTGATAAAATCAGTAACAATAAAGCCAGAGTACAAAATGACTTTTCTATAGTCTTCAAAACTCAGTTCTCCTGTGGCCAGTAAAGCAGGAGATCAATCAGTCAAGAAGCTCTCAGAACAATGTTGCTCAGCAGGTATGTTACAGTTCATTGCTGTGTTATACAGGTCGTGCAATTTCAGTTTTGCAGCCATTTAAGGATTTTCGCTGCCTTTTTCCTGGACAGAATAAATCCAATACGCTGATCACATGGGTCTGAAGGGAAAACGTTGTCCAATCAAATGACAGAGGTGGGGATAGTTGAAATAAAGATAGATGGCAATATTAACCCTAAAGCTGCTTTATATCCTATTCCTTGTCAGACATTTATACTTGCACGACTACATCTTCTCTAACTTTCTTTCCAGCACAACCACATGCCTCCCAGCTGTCCTCATTATCAGCCATGTTTTCAATAACTTTATTTAATAGAGCTCAGAAAAAAACCTTTCCTCTTATTTTATTCTCCACAGAGAACAGCTTGCCCTAATTCCCAGCTTCCTGGTTCTCGTTCCTGTTCTCCCTCCTTCTCTCAGTTATGTCCGTTTCCTTTATTAGTCCAAGAGCAACAGAGTTTGAAATATTAAAGCAGACATTTAGATACTAGAGTAGCATGACACGCTCTGCTAGCGACCAGAGCTGAAGGAACCCTGCAAGGTTCAGGTGGTATAGTTTACATTGAAGTAACTTGGGGGCCTCAAGTCCCCCTGCAGTTATACTATTGGGGAATAGGGAAGTACATGGGATTCCCAGGACACGAGTCTTTCTGCTGGACAGCCCTGGCTCGCATATACCTGGGGTTCCTCCAAGTTTTTGGGAAGGCTTCTTGGATCAATCCATAGGCAACAAAGCAATCAGGAGGAGTTCCACAGGAGGGATCCATCGTCCCACTAGTGAGTTGAGGCAGGTATATCTAGAGATAAATCTGGCACTAGATGTGAAAGATTTATCTTCATGAGACTAGATCATTAGGGTGCCTGTGGGTGATTTATATTGGATGTTATCCTGAACAGAAATTTGCCCAGTGTAACCTGGAATCTGCTGCAATAGAGGAGAAAAAAAACCTCTCTTACTTTGGAGTATCTTTGTATAATTGTCATCCAAAGAGATATCGGCGCAAAAGTCATATTCAAGGCTCTACACTAAATGAACAATCTATTTTTCATCTCAGATTAAGTTCTCAGCAGCTCACCCCTCTGCCATCTTTGCTGACTTGAAACCGTCAAGAAACCTAAGGCTTGACGAAAACCTGATTACTTACTGGTAGGTTATTTTAGTTGAAATTTGCCTTCTGATAAGTTGTCACGAAAGTAGTGGAAGGGTGAACCGGGGACTATTTCCTTTGATACCACTTAGTGGTTGATACATATGTTCAGATGGCTGTTTTGTCACAAGATTTTTTTTTTGCAAAATGCAATACTCTTAACATACATTGCAATTATAAAGCCATTTCTCTGTTCTCTTTGTTTGCAAGAGAAGAAATAGGCATATTAAGTGGTACTTTACACCAGATTCTTCTCTGTTATTAGTCCATTGCTTTAACACATAGCTCTCTGACAGTTTCAACACAAGTAGTTTAAGGGAGAACTTTCCCATGTACACCCTTTTAACCAAACACAGTTTGGCTTATGTCTTTATATGATAAAACAACAGAAGTGTACTTGTATTATAGAGGCACTGGTCAAAACTGCAAAGATATAGTTGAATTCTGACTCATCCTACTTTAAAAATGGAGCATAATTACTGTTTTTCTTTATACGTAGGTGGCCTTTCACTGTAAAATTTGACATTTCTTTGTTTTTATTTGTACCTATTAAAATAGTGCATGTCTACATAAAAGTGGGTAAAGATGGTAAGTAGTGTAGTTTCTGTAAATAAATATTTTTAATTAAAGGTCCTTACCTGGCATTACTCATCATAACTGAAGATTTGTGTGCCAGCAAATGCTGTCAAATAAGATGTTCTATGGAGAAACTCATGGACATTTGCCATTTTTCAGCATGGCCACTATCTCCCATTGGTACTAGTGGGAATAAAATCAGTTTGCTCTCAGAAAAAGATCGGCTAGAGTTGACAGAATATCTGATTTTTTTTTCAATTTGGTGGCAGTTCCAGAAAATTGAAAAGAAATTCAGTTCAAGTAGAACCAAATCTGATTTTTTTTAATAATTGAGAGAGTCCATTTGGATCTCTTCTAGAGTGGGATTTGATTGTGAGCCTTCAATATCATAAGAATGGCCATACTGGGTCAGACCAATGGTCTGTCTGGCCCAGTATCCTGTCTTCCAACAGCAGCCAATACCAGGCACTTCAAAAGGAATGAACAGAATAGGGCAATTATCAACTGATCCAACCGCTGTCATCCATTCCTAGCTTCCGGCAGTCAGAGGTTTAGGAACACCTAGAGCATAGCATTGTGCTCCTGATCATCTTGGCTCTTAGCCATTGATGTATCTAGCTTCCATGAAATTTCCTAATTCTTTTTTGGACCCAGTTATAGTGTTGGCCTTCACAACATTCCCTGGCAATGAGTTTCCCCAGGTTGACTGTGTTGTGTGAAGTAGTAAGCCCTTTTGTTTGTTTTTAAGACTGCTACCTATTAATTTCTTTTGGTGATCCCTGCTCCTAGCAGGTGTGCTAACCCCTTTGCAAAAGGTAATAAAGGGAGAGGGAGGAACAGCAGTACACAATCACCTCCTCTTTCTCCTCCATCCCTAAAGCAATGAGGAACCAGTTCTGGAAATATTTATTTCCTTTCCGAGATTTGTCATCTTGTACAGTCTTTTATATCCACAGATAGCCCAGTTTAGCAATGCTTTCCACCACCACCATCCCTTCCCCAGGAAAAGTATGCTACCAATATCTAGATAAATTATATGGACTGTAACAGGACTTTCTACTGTCTGAGGTTGGACGTTTTAGAAAATGATGTTTGCATATAGGAACATTCTGTGTAGAATATTCTCTGTTCCTGTAGGAACAAGCTCCAAAAAATTCCCTTTTTGAGAGGGAAAGATGGCAACCAATTTGTGTTTTGCTCTCGGCTTTCATTGGTGCATGGTGACTGCTTAAAATAAAATAAAATAAAAAAATGCTGTCTAAATTTGAAGAGTAAAGTCATTTTGTAAAGTTTTGTGGTTAATTGCCTGTTGATCCCGTAGCCAGAAATCAAAATTATGTAATTAGGATTCTTCAGGTTCCTCCTCTTAGGAACATAAGGTACAGGACTGGAAGGGTCATCCAGTGCAGTGCCATGTCATCACAGGCAACCTCATCATATTATCCTGTTCATAAATGTATCAAGCTCTATCTTAGAACTAGTTATGTTATCTGCCCCCATTAGTCCTATCAGAAGGTTCTTCACTGAATGAAGAATGAAAGGTCCAGGGCACTTATTTTCAAGTCCATTTTTCATTCTGTGGCCTGTGTTTTCAAACTGTGGGGCATATCCTCCCTCCCCCACTTGGGGGGCATGATGATATTGGGGGGTCAAGGACCTGATGGGAAATAGAACATTTCCACATCCTTGTATCTTTCTGTGCTGGCAAAGGCAGCACCTCTTTGCAGGCAAAAGCAGCAGCAGCAGCAGCTAGCACACAAGGGGAGGCCCAGGAGCTGGAGAGCAAGCCCGGCCCTGCAGCACTTATTACTGCCCCATCTCAAACTGAACCTCACGTATGCGCTGGAGGCTGGGCCGGTGGCAGCAGCATGGGGAGCAGGATTCAAATAGCAGCAGAAGCCCATGAGTAGAGTCAATAGACATAGCCAGGTAGGGAATCACAGCCCAGCTGCAAGGGGAGTAGGGCTAGCTGGGGCTGCAAGAGGGGATAGTAGGCTGAGTGAGAGCAAGGGGAGCATACATGGGACATGAATCGCCAAAGGGGGCACAGCACAAAAAGTTTGTGAACCTCTGTTCTATGGAATGGAAATCATTGATCACTTTTCACAACACACAACACATTGTGATGATTGTATGAGAACCTATCTAGGGGGCAGATGGGATGTGAATCCTGAGAAGTGTTGTGAACTTCAAAGGATCATACTGAAAAATATGCCAGACAAGAATGGACTTGTGGGACAAACAGTATCAAGTGGTGTGCTGAGGGGCCGCAGTCATGGACCAGGACCGCATTGTGGTAGACACTGTACAAAGTCTAGCAAAAAGATGGACTCTGCCCCAAGGAACTTATCGTTTAGGTATTGTATATGGCAAGAGACAGCAGATGATACAGATGGAACAGCAGGTATACTTGTGTGAAGGAAAAATCTAGTAGGCCTAAGCTAATAGGCCTAAAACTTTGGTCAAGCTAACTGTGTATATGAAGCATAAGAAGAGAGTGAGGAAAATTCCATTAAGGGACAATTGCAACAGCACAGCTTAAAAATGTAATCATAACCACTAGAAGTTAGAAAAGACCATTAACCGCAAAGGAAACACCTGTCAATAACAGGTAAAGCTTGCTTTGCTAAACTCCAAGTAAGGCAAAGCTACTGTTGAAGCTTGCACTATATGCCAAATAAGGAAAATGCTGTTAAAGGAAGTGGGCTTGACAAATTGTGGTTTTCAGCTATATAAGCTCCTATATTTCTGTTTACACCAGAGCAGCTCCAGCTGACTCTCCCGTATGCACATACTTGAATAAAGGAGCCTCAGGCTTGTTCTGATCCAAACACAATGCGTGGTTAATTTTCCACCACAATCTTGGTGCCATAACTTGGATAGACGGCAACCCCCCGAGAACCAGAGAACCGTGAGCTGTTCTCCACCAGACCCTGGGCCCATCTGAAAAGGTAAGAGACCTTTTGAAATCTCTATATTGGGTTTCTGGTGGAGGACCGCCCGTGGGCTCTGTGCTTGGGTGAGATGTACACTCTATCTGGACTTTTGCTGCCAGACACGCCTGATGCCCTTGGGGTAGGTTAGAGTCCCATCCAGGTTTGGTTTCCCCGGAAGAGCCACTGAGTGTGGCTAGGCAGGTCATGGATAGACCTGGGAAGGTCATGGATAGACCTGGTTCCATGTGCCAGTATGAAAGTGAAGGTCGGTAGACCGGTGTGAATGTGAGTCATAGGAAGACGCCCAGAGCACCCTGCTAAGCCGTGGGCTCATGACTGGCGAGGGGCCTGTCTGGGTCTAGGAGTGTGTCATCCCACTCCTTCTGTCCTCGGATGGTCTGTTTCCATACCCTCTTTCCTCCCCTATCTCTGGTTCCTGCCTGAAGGCAGTTATGATATGCCACTGACTGGTCTGATCACCTCGCCTGAAGCGACAGAGTATGCGATGCCAGCCGACCCTCTTTGCTGAAGGGAGGTTGTAAGACAGTCGTGGAGGCCCTAAACAAAACCTTCTCTGTGTGAGTGTGACAAGTAAAGGATCCTTAGGGATTCTGGGAGCCAGGGGGTCCAAAAGGGATTCCCACACTCACCAGCAAAAGATGGGGGCCGGTGAGTCAAAAAGGATTACCGTCCCGCCAAAAGGCACACACTAGTTCACTTGCAAGTTTCTGGAAAAATTGGAATTGGTGTACCAGGGATAGGGATAATTTAAAGTTATGGTTTTCCTTAGAGGGAAAGTTTCAACCTTAACAAGATTGTGCACCTCAAAGGCGCACTTCAGGCCAAGGGGGTAGGTCAAAGTCAGTTTGATGCATATTTCTATTGGTATGGGGAAAACAGAAAAACAGTGCCATGAATCTCAAATAAGGAGTCTCAAGGACTCCCAGGAGAAACTTACAACACAATTAAAAGATAAAAAAAAAATTGGCAAAAAAATGTAAATCCAACGAAGCCGGCAAGAAATATTAAGCAACAGAAGCCCCTTACATTCACCCCCCAGACAGTGTCTCCCCGTACTAAGGAAATGTTCCCCTTGCGCCAATTCCCGGGCATTGGTGCTTCAGGTCATGAAACCTCGGTGTCTGCACATGCACCTTGGTCTCCTATGGAATTGTATAATTTACTCTAAAATTTTCCAAAAATAAGAGAGGACCCTGTTAAATTCAAAGAGGAATTGCAAATTGTTATAACTGTTTAACCCTACATGGGCAGATTTAAACCAGCTTCTACGGGGGGTCATGCCTAGGGAAACACCAAGTCGCCTTTGCGAAAAAGCTCAGTGGCCTAAGCAAAATCCAGGCCATGACCAGGAAAAGTTAAATAAAATCAGGGAGAAGCTGTTAGATAAAATTCTCACAGTCTGCTCAAAGAAAGCTGACAGGAGCAAAAATTAGCACCTGTAGAAAAGGAAAAATAAGAATTTGAATAAAACCCAAATACTTTCACTGCCACATTTAAACTATGTTAATGACCTTCCAACTCCAGAACATACAGGGACTCCGTAATAGCTGCCCATTGCGGGGGGACAAGGGGAAGGCCAAACCAAGGTCCCCACCATCCACCTCCCCTAGGGACCCAGTGATGGCGCGTGTTGCTATTGCAAGCAAATGGGCCATTGGATACAGTAAATGTCCCTACCGCCCTGGTCAATCCAAAAGCAGTAGGGGTGGGCCATACTCTTATTCCCCGCCCCGTCTCTTCACCTCTGTCAGTTTCTATTGGTCCTTTGTTTGACCGTCATGCCTTCCTCCTAAGACCTTGTTCACCTACTAACCTTTTGGGAAAAGACTTGCTGTGTAAATTAAATTGTATAATCTGCTGTACCCCAAATGGTGTGTATCTGGACATGCCCGATCCCACTCACAATGAGGTCCTGGCAGTTTACAGGAGAAGACCGACCCCAGCCCTTCCTTGTTGCAACAGGAACTGCTGGCTAAGGTCTCTCCCTCCTTGTAGGCCTTGTGAACTGATCATGCCAACCAGGTTGGGTGCATTGGGTCTGTCCAACCTGTTAAGATTTGCCTAAACCCAGCAAGACCCCTTCCTGAGGTGCAGCAGTACCCTCTATCAAAACAGGCCAAGGAAAAATCCAACCTGTTCTTACCTTCTGCATTCAGCAAGGAGTCATTATTCCTAAAGTCAGTGAGTATAACTCCCCCATTTTACTGTGCTGTTAATGCTGCTATTCTTCCTACCTTTCACCTTGTCCCTAGCCCTGCTACTATCCTTTCCTGCAAAGCACCAGTGCTGAGGGGTTGTTACCGCCTCAAATAAGGGAAAGGTTGTATTAAGTCCAGACATAAAGAATTAACATTATTGTTAAATAAGATGCATCTAGATATGAGGAATGAATGTATGTATAAATAAATAAAAGGGAGTTTAGTCAAAAAGCCCACCCTCCTTGCTAAATTGGTAGTGAAACAATGGCTGGGCCCATGGAAAAAAAATAAGGCAACAAGAAAAAAAAAAAAAAAAAGGATCGGGCCCAGACAAGCAGGCAACCACAATAAAGGAAGTTAAAAGAAAGAAAGTGAGAGGTTAACTCTGTAGTTACTGGAGGAAATTAAGCAGTGAAACTTTGTACAAATATTAAAAAAAAGGTGTCATAAAAAGAAAATTCTTGGTTTCTTTGTAGCCATTCCTTTGGAAAAAGGGCAACATTTCTCTGGAGGAATTTCTGTAAATAATCCAGGCAAAAGGTTATTTAAGTGAAATCATTTAACTATGAACAAGTTAGTCAAATTTGCTAAAAATACCAATCAACCAAACAAAAAAACACACTCCTGGTGTTTACAATCTTTGTTTTCTAAGTTTAAGATGAATTGGTGTTTTAAAATTGTAAAACCAAAAAATACTTTTGCCAGACAAAAAAAACTAGTATTGTTTAATTTTGGTATTTAGCATTTAACCCTTAAGGTGACTTAATGATTACAAGATTTAAAATGTTTTAAAATAAAGACCAAAGCTGTGGCTGCAGCAAGGCAGTCAAAGCCAGGAAAGCGGGAAAAGATTTTAAATCTGTTTTGGTAACAAATAGCAGATAAAAGCCATAGTCAGTGCCCCACACTAAGTCTTAAGGTGGCTCTGTGTAATCAACGGTCACTTTGCCAAAGGGGAGCCAAAATGGGTTGTGTTTTCTTTTTCAAATCAACATGTGTTTAAAAGCAGAAGAAGTTAAAAGTTAATTGTGTCCTGTTGAGACAAAGTATCTAAGCTAAGCGGCTGATAACTTTGAATCTAAAAGCAAGCCAAGAATGTCTGTGTTAATGCAAATCACCTAAATAATAAAAATAGAAGCCATTGAAACCTGACCTGCCTATAAAACAGATACAAAAACATATGGGGAGTAATTCCTCAGTTTTGCCTGCAATCAGCAAGGGTATTTGCAAAGAAAGAAATATTTTAAGCAATACTGCCAACAGTGTGTAATCTGCCAGCAACATAGTGTTGGTAAAGCTGTCAAGGTTAGGCAGGCAGCATATCCCCCTTCCTGGGGACCTTTTGTAATATTCAGATTAATTTTATTTAAATGTATAAATGTTCTAATTATAAGTGTGTTAGTTTTAGTTAATGTATTTTCTAACTGGGTTGAGGCCTTTCCCTGTAAAAAGGCAGATGCCAAAACTGTTGTAAAACTTTGTTTAAGGATTTTGTACCATGATTTGGCATACCTGTGGGTAGCAACAGTGATAGTGGACCTAATGTTATTGGACAAATTATAACAAGTTATGTTCAGCTTTTCAGATCCAACACAATCGCCACTGCCCCCACCACCCGCAGTCTGGCGGGACAGTAAAATGTCAAAATGGGATTTTGTAAAATAAACTGGCCAAGATCTGCGCTAAAACAAATTTAAAGTGGCCAAATGCCCACCCATTAGCATTAATGGATATAAGGGCCACTCCCAATTGAAAGACTGGACTCAGCCCTCATGAAATTCTAAACAGGGCAACCGATGCAACTACTGGCTGCGCCCCCACTGGCCCTGGTTCAGATGGACGGTCATTTAATGGACGACACAATGCTTAATTATTGTCAAGCACTAACAAAAGGCGTCAGGTCTTTTTATATACAGCAGCCCTGGCACTCGCTGAAACCAGGAGACTGGATCTATATAAAGGTCCATCAGCGAGGAACCGCCCTGGCCCCATGCTGCAAGACCCTTATCAAGTCCTGTTAATTATCAACACCGCTCTGAAGTGTCGAGAATTGACTACCTGCCCATGTTTCTCACTGCAATGGCTCTCCGACTGATGATCGGTCTATCTTTCCTTCTGGCATTGTTGCTCCTTCTGGATAGCAGGAGTAAAGGACAAGGTGAAAAGGCGGTAACCTCTCCTATGTCTGCTGACAGACCCACTGTGCCTTTAAAGGCACAACCTCTCCACCTAAAGAAAACAACCTCTCCACCTGAAAACATAATAAAGCCTCCAACCAAGCAAGGTAATTGTGCTAGTAACCTCTCCCTTGCTGCCTCATTGCCGGGCAGCTAAGTAAATTAAGACTATGAAGTCTTGAAGAATAGCTTGCAGAAGCCAGCCAAAACTACCAAGATAAAACTTTTAGTATTCCTCAGCCTCTCCTTCTTAACAAACTTAGGGTGGGGAGGGGAAAGAAATATTTTTCTAGATCTTGACCAATCGGTAGCCTCACTAGTAAATAATCAAATGTATACCCAAAAAGTTTGTTCTGCCACCAAAAGTTTTGCCTGTATTGAAAATTATCCCAGTAACTGATCATTTGACCTGTACCATATCTTAATATGCCCCTTCTTATGCCATTGATGCGGATGCCTCTCAGCCTTTTTGTGAAGGTGTTTAACCAACAGATGAGGTCTAATACTTCACAAGGGAGAGATGTGTTAGTGTGTTGGGACACCGATGGACTGTAATTAATGCTACACTAGGGACTGTAAAATTTATACTACCCTTATCTAGTTTTCAGGTTACCTCTATATACCCTAATTGTTCAAAAGAAGCTGCCATTCGGTTGGCAGAGCAACGGACCTGGGTTTCCACTAGAAAAAGAAGGGACTTGGCTGGACACCTATGGGATGGTGCAAATAGCGTAGTGGCAATCTGAAATATCCATAAAGGTCAGCAACAAGAAAAAAAATTGGGACAGTTAAAAAAAGCCACGGGTCTTATCACTGGAGCACAATTGACCCAGACACAGGCGGGAGTAGGTGAATTATGTATTATTTCCACCCTTTGTGCAATTACCCAAAAGCTTATACCAGATATGGTGCTTAGTATCACTGGGGCTGGGAAGACATTGCAGTGGACCTGGCTTGTTTGGAGGTCCAAGATTTTCTAAATAACCAGCTAAAGGACATTCAGAGAGACCTCCAGCATCAGGCCTGGCCCTCTGCCCTTACAGCCACCTTGGGAGTACCATCTGATCTGTGGCCAGGGAGACATATTTAAAGATTCTCTGGGTGAAAATGCAGACATCTGCAGTGTTCCTTCCAAGCATACGGGCCGGTCGGAGAAATGTGGGCTTCCACATACCGAATCCTGCTGGGTCCATGGGGAGAATGCATGTGGGATTGGAAAATTCACCAAGACATTTGGGAAATTAAACCACATGGTATGCCTAACTGATTTATAGTCAGTTATCCTGAAATAATGCCAGATATCTGGATAGGAATAATAAAAAAAAAAAATCAGTGGACACTCTGGCTGCTAGAACCCCACAGCTTCAGTGTATACATAAACTAAAGCCAGAAAAAGTTGTCACTGTTCATGACAACATTTGTAGGGAGGGTATGGGACACGGGACTACACTGACCAAACATCTACTTTTCCAAGCTAATAATAGCTGTGTGCATGCTAAGACCACCACCTTGAATGATGTACATTTTAATCTCACCACAGCCTCAGGCAATCATATCATTCATTGGCCTGCAGATAAAACTCTACAATTAGCCCTTCGGTTTAAAATACCCTTCAACTGGACTGCTTTAGTACCTGAATGATTCCAAAATTTGTTTTCAGTCCTATTAAAGGTTAAAAAAAATTCTGAATTTCAGGGACAAATTCACATGCTCCAAAATATATATCAAGCCAAAAAGAATGCCTTTTATACAGCCTATAAAATGTCTACTTTGTGTACCCACACTGATGTATTGTGTTTTGTGACTTAAGCTATACACCAATCCCATCCACATTATATTGTTACCATAGAAATGTTTTTGCTTTTACTGCTGTTTAGCATAGGGTTATGTTATTGTTGCTGTAATAGATGTATTTATCATTGTCTATCCAGCCCTAGACCTGCCAACCTCGGCGCAAGGAAGCAGGTGGCACTAATGATTGTAAATAAAATATGTAACACAGTTTGGGCAGAAGAACAGGAGGACAAAAAGAAAAAAAATTACAGGCTCATAGCTATAAAAGTTTAGTCCCAATTAGTGGTGCCAAAAAGGCACCAAAGCGGGGAATGTGAAGGAAAAATCTAGTAGGCCTAAACTAATAGGCCTAAAACTTTGGTTAAGCTAACTGTGTATATGAAGCATAAGAAGAGAGTGAGGAAAATTCCATAAGGGGCAATTGCAACAGCATAGCTTAAAAATGTAACCATAACCACTAGAAGTTAAAAAAGACCATTAACTGCAAAGGAAACACCTGTCAATAACAGGTAAAGCTTGTTTTGCTAAACTCCAAGTAAGGCAAAGCAACTGCTGAAGCTTGCACTATATGCCAAATAAGGAAAATGCTGTTCAAGAAAGTGGGCTTGACAAATTATGGTTTTCAGCTATATAAGCTGCTGTATTTCTGTTTATGCCAGAGCAGCTCCAGCTGACTCTCCCTGTGTGTGCATGCTTAAATAAAGGAGCCTCAGGCTTGTTCTGATCCAAACACAATGCGTGGTTAATTTTTCACCACACTTGTGTGAGTAAGTTTACGCCATTGTGAGTAAGAGTTGAACAATCTAGCCCCAGAACAGTTGTCACTATATGGGGCCAATCCGAGACAGCTCCTTTGATCAAAGAGGAGCTGTGCTCTCACTATTCTGCAGCTATTTTCTTGTAGCTCCTCCAACCCAAATTCACCTCTTCCCATCTCTATCCATTATTTCCCTCAGATGGTCAGCCAGTTGTTATTCCTGCTTGCATCCTGCTAGCTAGTCAGCATTTGACAGTGTGTTATGTGTTAGGAAAAAACATATTAAAAACACAGAACTCACTCTGTCTCCTCTTCTTGCTTTTCTCAGTTTTTCTGTCAAGTCTTGTGGTGCTTACACAGCCCATGGGGATAAAGGTCTGCTTCTTATGACAAAATGATGCCGAGGAGGTTCTGGGCAGGATGTTGAGTAGATGATGAGATGTCAGTCATGAAAAACAAGGTTCATTAATGTACTTTACAGTAGTAGCAAAATAACAGAACATGGCAGAACTTTTGGCAGGGAGCAGGTGGCAATGAACATAATTCCACTGCCTTCAGAATTGACTGGATGCTTTACAACAGTTTGGCTCTTAAAAAAAAAAGTTACATCAAAGCCATGTCTCTCAAGAAGAATGTGGTATTACAAGAGCCTTTACAGGAGGTGATAGGAGATATTATATATCCTTGCATGATGGGGGTAAAGCAAGTTGCTCTGATACAGGATTCTGCCTGTCTCATTTGCATATATAACCAGGAAGAAAATGAAATAGGTAATTACTGGTTCCCCTTTCCCTGTCACTTACACACAGATTTTTGCTCCAGATGTATAACATAACATTCCATGTGAATGCTTAGTCCCGTCTGTTTCTATTATTCCTTTCTAACAGAACCAGACAGTGCATTGTGGTACAAGTTTCTTCCAAAAGCACAGCCAATCTTAGCACTGTGTTGTTCCAGTCCTGGGCCCTCATACAGCTCTGGCAGCAAACCTCTTGTCACAGTTCAGGGTAACTGAACTTTTAGTATCTCTTCATAGTCCACCAAGGGTGCCCACCCTAGGTTTCTGTGGTTACAAGTTCAAATCCACCTTAGCTTCCTTTATATAGCATTGGCCTTTGCACTTAAAACACTGGGAAGAGGTAATCTGCACATAATGATCCTCTCCTCAGGGAATAGCTTCAAAAGGCTGGGTTTTTGCATAACACCATGGTGGGGAATTTGCATTCACCTCTCCCTAGAGATTCCCCAGACAAACCATATAACACTATTTGTCCCAAAAGTCCATTCTTGTCCGGCATACTGTTCAGTATGGTCCTCTGAACTCCTCCGGATTCACATCCCATCTCTCCCCTAGATAAGTTCACATACAATCCCAGCCCACAGTGAAACAAACTTTGCATTTAACGCAGTGGGCCTTTGAAATACTTATATTTAATTCAATAAGGTTTTCAAGGATATTTCAGGAAATTGCCATATTTGTCACACCTCTCTTGGCATGGTCTACTGTTCCAGTCATTGGCCACACAACATACCTCTGGCAATACACCTCAATCTTGACTTGTGGCACCTTCTACCATTTCATTCCAGGGCCTTTCCTAGGCAGACTTCAAATCATGTCAACCACCAAGTTCTAGGATGCCCTTCAACATGTTGGGGCTAGATTGTTCAACCCTTACTCACAATGGTGTAAACTTACTCCCACAAGTAGTATTCCTATCAAATTTAATAGGACTTTATAAGTGCTCACCATGAGTAAATTTTGTACAATCTAGCCCTTATGAAGCTACTGAAAGGACAGAAAATTATGAGATCTATATCTCTATCTATGGGCTATGGAATTTTAATGTTTATAGCTGTGACATACCCAAAGTACTATCTCGACTGATAAAGAGCTGAGGTGACACAGCTGCTTAACCTGAGGTACCTTTTTCACTCTGAGAGCTACCACTCTTGGTCCACTCACACAGCCTCCAGCATGTAAATTGTTCTCTGTTACACTGTATAAGTATTGCAGCCAGTCACTCTTGAGTTACACTGTAGAGCAACACGAGCACATTCCCAGTCCCAGACTTTCCCCAGAAATATACATCTTGTACTGCCTAGCCCTCTCCTGGACAATACACGCTCAAATAAAGTCTGTCGTTTCATTAACAGAAAATGATATGCATAAATCCTGTTATCCAAAATGGAGATTTCCAAACACACTGGTTTAGATGCAATGAAACAGTTGTATTAACTACAAAATGGTAGATTTAAAGTGAATAAAAGTAATGAAGAACAAAAGTCAGAATTTGTTTCAAGTAAAACACAACTAAGGCCTAACTTAACAAACTAGAGTTAATTCAAAGCAAAGGTCACTCTCACCATATTTCAGCAGTCCTACTGACTGAACTTCTTTCAGTCAGGCTCCCTCCCCCAATGCAATGGTGCTTCCTTTGTTCTTTGGGTGCTGTGGGTACAGAGAAAGGGAGGAGTCATTTGGGGCTTCTGCTCTCCCTTCTTATCATTCTCTCTCTTCTTCAAGAAGCATTTCCAGCTGAGGTTCAGGAGACAAAGTCTGTGTGGACAGTAACCCCAAGCTGTGTCTTTATCAAGATGTAGATATTTTTCCTCCACAACCTTTTTCCTACCAAAGAGTGGCCACTTACCCAGGTGATGGTCCATTTGATTTTGCTGACACCTGGCAAGGTCTTAGCTTGCCTTTAGTCTCGGGGGAACTGGTTTGACTGCTCCCCAGACTTGAAATATGTCTCAGTTGCACCATATAGAGGAATATTATAAATTTACATACAATGTTGCCACACATTTTACCAGGACAGTAATGGTCAGCAAGTTATGAGTTTTCAAATGATTCCTCACTAGGTATATTTTGTATAAAATTTATCATAATCCTGTAAAATGGGTGAACACAGTTTCTCTTAGTCTGTCACACCAGCTAAGAGAAATTACTACATTTCCAACCCCAAACCACTTTGTTATATAACCATTATGCTTGTTAAGTTACAGCCACATTAAAAAAGTTAGAAAACCCACACTGTAGATTATTGCTTATAAACATATTGGTCCAACACACTACTTGATGACAAATATGTTGAATAAGTCAGATGAAGATTGTGCTTTCTACAAGTAATTGTTAGGTGGTAGCTATGTAGTGTTTGATGTAACTGTGGGCTTGCTCTTTTTCTTTTTATGTTTGAGTTGATGGGAATTGCACTTGATCAGTCTTAACTAGTTGTGTATTTGTATTGGGTGTTCTAAGCAAACTGTGCTGAAATAATATGAAAGGAAACATCACTGTGCTATGAAACCACTTCAATAATATCTAAATACCAATTTTTTAAAGAAAAGTCTAACAGTATAATTTTATCAGTGAATCTGAGGCGGCAGCTTATGCTGATCAAACTGAAGTACCATTTAATCACAATGGAAATAAGAATTTCAACATGATTGCAAGGTAAGTTCTATTTTTATGTAGCTAAATTAAGTAGTTAAAATGTTAAATTAAGGTGAGGTGGCAAAAATAGAACTTATCTTATAAAGTCTCTTTGAAAGTCAGATTTCTTTGAAACCTTTGGTTTGCAATGCTTTGAAATCCTGCTAGGTTTCCTAAAAGGAGGTATAGTATTGTATTATTCAAATGTGAGCCCGCAATGAGAGAGTCATTCTATGGCTGGCACACTTATAAGTCATTGAAAGTAATAGGTATTTCTAAACAGCTGTTTCAAAACTGCTTTTATTATGTAAGAATATATTTATTTAGCTAACAAAGGCAATTGATCACTGAAGTTTTTCCTTTAATTAAGGCTCAGAATTTAAACTATTAAATTAAGACTTATGAAAAGGAACATTTTGTCCCTCACTCTCTCTATCACGCAGAGAGATTTTCAAGAATCTCCAAACAGCAAGGGATGTTTCTACTAATCCATTAACTTTATGCACTTCAACATCAAAACACAACATGTGGGCTATGAACCAAACTGAAGTTGTGACACAAACTCCTGGGTTTTCTAAGCTTTACAGTAGACTCCACATTATTATCTATTTTGTGGGGAAGGATTTAGTTTCCATTTTATGATAGTGTAAAAACAATAAATCTGTCAGGGAGCAGTGTGAATGTGACAAGATAAAATCAGGACAACTCCTTTTAAGCCATTATTGTCTATATCAGAAGTACATATTTAGACAATCATGAAAACACACTACTTACCTGATTGATCAGAATGGCTTGCTTGGAAGCAGCTCTCTCATGTAAATACATGCTTAAGGGCTCTCTAATAAATTTATTATTGGCATGATACATAGCTGTGCCAATTAATAACAGGATATATTTAGGGGGGTTTTTTAGATCTCCTTAATGTGCACTAACAGCAGACCCTCTCTGTCACTTGGCATAGCTTAGGAGAAGTAAGCCATTGTAGTGTGCCTCAAGCGGGGATACAGGGACTATTGTGCACTGAAGACAATGGGAGTGAGGATTGAAAAAAAAAAAGAAAAAGCATCACCACATGATAAAGGAAACTTACATTATATAACCATGCTCTGGAGTTATTTTGAATTAGACAAATTAGTAAGTGCCTGATGTATTATTCATCAATACATGCTGCCCAAATCTGTGCAAACTGATTTTGACGAGAGCTGGTTGTCAACTTTTGATAGTTTTTTCCCCCCTTCTTCCTTTGGAAAATGCTGGTTCACCAAAACTGAAACTTTTTTCTGCAAATATATCCATTTTGATGAGACTTTCTTCAGGAAAGGTTCTCATCTTCAGGCTGGAATTTCTGGTCAAAATGAGAAGTAAAAAGAGACCCACTCCGGATTAGCCAAATCCTCCAAACCTGGCAAATTTGGTACTTGCACCTTCTTATTCCATGTGAGAACCCAAACCACCAGGCTATTAGCTATCCTGGAGAGAGTCAGTGGGTCTCTCTCTCATTCCCCTTTTTCTCTCACCTCCCCCTCAAAAAAAAAAAATCAACATTTCATCCTGGATGAAGAACAAAACAAAATGCCAGAAAGTTACTTTATTTTGCAAAACATAATTCTTGTTTTCCAGACAGCCCTAATTTTGATTCCTATCACTCAAATACTCCTCAATGAGAGCACTGGGCCCAATCCAAATAAAAACTTATGCACCCACAGAGATTTTGGAAATCCCATGTCCCTTAACTCCACAGTAGTGCAGGCAATCTCTAAAGAGGGACATGTAATGTCTAACACAGAATCCTAGAAATGTAGGGTTGGAAGGGATGATCAAGCCCAGCCCCCAATGCTGAGGCAGGACCACGTAAATCTAGACCATCCTTGATAGGTGTTTATCCAACTTGTTCTTAAAAACCACTGTCCTCCCTTCAGTGGACATGGAGAATAATCACTATCCTCTTTGTAACAGTCTGGAGCATATTTGAAGACTTACCAGATCCTCCCTCAGTCTTGTTTTCTCAAGACTAATATGCCCTGTTTTTTTAAACCTTTCTTCATAGCTCAGGTGTTTTAAAGCTCATATTCTTTGTACTGCTCTCCTTTCAACAGTCTCCAGTTTGTCCACATCTTTCCTAAAATGTGATGCACAGAATTGGGAACAAGACTCCAGTTTACGCCTCAACAGTGCCAAGTAGAGCAGGGACAATTATTACTACTTACTTCTCTTACATGACACTCTTGTTAATACATCCTAGAATAATATTAGTCTTTTTTGTAGCTGCATCACATTGTGTAGTCATTCAGTTTACGATCCACTATAATCCCCATATCCATGTCTGCAGTACCACCACCTACCCAGTTATTTCCCATTTTGTAGCTATACATTTGATTTTTTTTTTCTTTCCTAAGAGAAGTAATTTGCATGTTTTTATTACTGAATTAAGACCAATTTTCCAGTCTGTCAACATTGTTTTGAATTCCAGTCCTATCCTCCAAAGTAGTGCTTGCAACCCCTCCCAGTTTGGTGTCACTTGGGAATTTTAACCCTTCTATCTGGTCCATTATCCAAATAACTAATGAGATATTGACTAGTAAAGGACCCAGTAGTGACCACTGAAGGACCTCACTAGATACAACCTCCCAGTTTGACAGCAAACCATTGATAACTACTCTTTCAGTATGGTCTTTCAACCAATTATGCACTCATTTTATAGCAATTTAATCTAGACCACATTTCTTACTTTGCTTATAAGAAAATCATGTGCAACGGTGTCAAAAGCCTCACTAACCATCTAAATATCTCATCTACTGCTCCCCCGCCCCCATTCAACAGGAAACTAACTCTGTCAAAGAAGGAAATTAGGTTGGTTTGGCATAATTTGTTCTTAACAAATCCAAGCTGTCCACTCCATATACTCCTATTATCCTCACAGTGGACTGCTGAACAATTCGTTCCACTATCTTTCTGAGCTGACAGGTCTATAATTCTCTAGGGCTTCTTTATTCCCCTTTTTAAAGACCGGTGGCAGTTGTCATTGTTGTTGACATAGCTACCAGCAGTTTTGGATACCATTGCTCACGAGGTACTGCTTACTCTTAGAATCATCTTTAAAAAAATGTTTGCACCTTACTTTGAGAGGGCCCAGAAGGTGACTCTAACAAATCGTATACCACCAGACTAATGCTATTTCGGAGTTAAACCCAGCTTTGAAGTCTGACTTGTTGGGATGCAAAACTTAGTATTAAATTACTGCAGGAGTAGCTATAGTTTTTGCATCTCAATCTCCATTACCTGTCCCAGCATGGAAAGATTAGCAACTGTGTGTCAATTGGCAAGAATGTTAATATCAGAGAGACTTAAATCAGAGGTAGGCTGCAGTATGTTTGAGGGTGACAATAGCCACTAATAAGGCCACGGCCTTTTTCCATCAGCTTTTATCAGCTCAAAAGGGATTGGCTTGATTTCTCTCAGGGCATAGGGAATGTCTAATTGAGAAACTGAATTAAACAATCAGGGAAGGTTGTATTCTTGCTCTCTTTCTTTTTGATCCATTGACCAGCACTCCAGAATGACTGCTCTGAAACCCACTGACTATCTATCAAAAAATGAAGTAAGAAAACTCTTTGCAGCAACAAACAATCAACTCTGAAACATACTGAAAGCTATATGGGTTGATCCAACTACCCAATGGTGCATTGACTAATAGTTTCATTTTTAAGCCACATTCTGTTCTAATAAGTAATAAGATTTTTTTTAAAATATCCCTTCTATTGCACTTCATGTTCTTCTCCTATGTAATGAAAAAGTTCTAGCATCCCAGTGATGGGTATTTAATATTTTTACTTCTTAGTCTTTAGTGGAGGTTCTTTCCATTCTCCCTGCTTTGATGTATCTGCAGAGTCAGAAAAGTGCAGAGTCAAATTGCAAATGAGAGCTTCAATTCACTGAATAGTACAGAAAACACAGAATAAAATAAATTACCACATAGAGACAACAGACAAATCAGATAAATAAATTACAAGCCAGACTTACCAACATTGACCTTTTTTCCTGGTATTGGCTTGTCTCCTGTAGCCTGACTTTCCAAGCAATTACTATTGTAATGTGATTGAAGTATAGGTTAGTATTTCTTCAGGGAAAAACTTAACACCATGCAATGGCCGGGGCGTAAGTGGCTGGCCCAGTAATATCTGGTGGGACAGGGTACAAGGCAGGCATCAGGACTCGTTAACCAAGTCTAGTCAGGAGAAGAGCACCAAAATCAAGCTGACCTGGGGTCAAGGCAGGAGTCAGAAGCGAGACATTGCAGAAGGCAAGGTCTCAGACAGCTCCCTGGGCCAACTTCCTGGTTTAAAGAGTTCGTGTGGACCAATCAGGCAACTTCAGTGTTCTGTAACTCTGGCCCCTTTGGGCAATACATCCTACAGTGCCCAACCCTCCACTGATTGTTGGATGATACTCCACCAAGCAGCAACATGGGACCATCATTGCCCATGACCCCACAATTCCTGGTTCTAGACCAGAGGTGGGCAAACTATGGCCCGCAGGAGCCCCCTGGACCAGGAGGCTCGACCCCATCCCCTCCCCTGCTGTTCCCCCTCCCCTGCAGCCTCAGCTCGCTGTGCTGCCAGGGCAACGCTTTGGGTGGCGGGGCTGCAGAGCCCGGCCTGACCCGGTGCTCTGTGCTGCGCGCTGCCTGGCTGGCTCCAGCCGGGCTGCACGGCTGCGGCATCGCCAGCCACCGGTGCTCCAGGCAGCGCGGTGAGGGGGCAGGGGAGTTCGGGGGGGAGTGGTCAGGGGTCGGGAGGGTGGACAGGGGTCGGGGTGGTCAGAGGGCGGGGAACAGGGGGGTTGAATGGGGGCAGGGGTCCCAGGGGGGCAGTCAGGAAGGAGGGGGTGTTGGATGGGGCGGCGGGGGGCAGTGAGGGGTAAGTGGCCCGGGGGGGGGCAGTCAGGAAGGAGGGGAGGGGTTGGATGGGGTTCAGGCCTTGGGGGCGGTAAGGGGACAGGGAGTGGGGGGCGGGTTTGGATAGGGCAGGGGTCCCAGGGGGGGGGGGCGTCAGGGAACAGGGGGGGTTGGATGGGGCAGGAGTCGGGGGGGGGATGTCAGGGGGCGAGAAGCGGGGAGGGGGGTGGATGGGGGGGTGGGGGCCGGGCCACGCCGGGCTGTTTGTGGAGGCAGAAAGAAAAGAGTACTTGTGGCACTTTAGAGACTAACCAATTTATTTGAGCATAAGCTTTCGTGAGCTACAGCTCACTTCATCGGATGCATACTGTGGAAAGTATAGAAGATCTTTTTATACACACACAGCATGAACAAATGGGTGCTTACCACTACAAAAGGTTTTCTCTCCCCCCACCCCACTCTCCTGCTGGTAATAGCTTATCTAAAGTGATCACTCTCCTTACAATGTGTATGATAATCAAGTTGGGCCATTTCCAGCACAAATCTGGGGGGGAGAAAACCTGGATTTGTGCTGGAAATGGCCCAACTTGATTATCATACACATTGTAAGGAGAGTGATCACTTTAGATAAGCTATTACCAGCAAGAGGATGGGGTGGGGGGAGAGAAAACCTTTTGTAGTGGTAAACACCCATTTTTTCATGCTTTGTGCATATAAAAGATCTTCTATACTTTCCACAGTATGCACCCGATGAAGTGAGCTGTAGCTCACAAAAGCTTATGCTCAAATAAATTGGTTAGTCTCTAAGGTGCCACAAGCACTCCTTTTCTTTTTGCGAATACAGACTAATATGGCTGTTACTCTGAAACCTGCCATTGTGGAGACAGAGCCTTCCCTCACCAGCCCTCCATACAATTTCCGAAACCCGGTGCAGCCCTCAGGTCAAAAAGTTTGCTCACCCCTGTTCTAGACCATGGATCTTTAAACATGCACATCTCTAACATTTTTTTTAAAACCTTCTGTTATTCCCCACCCTAGCAAAAAGTGTAACTAAGTTATTACATGTAATAAAATGTAGCTAAGGGACTATTTCTCTTAAGTTTTTCAAAGAGCCGACATTGTCAAGAACAGGAGAGCTATATATTGTGACTATGAATGCCAAGAAGAGTTTTCCAACAGTGGCACATTTTCTTCATTGTTCCAATGCCACATTTGGAAGGAGGGTATGGCTGTTGCCCAACTTTTTATCTGGGAAAAGGTCCCGGAAAATAAGAAATGCATCAAGAAAAGGTCAAAGAGAAATAGTAATAAGAAAGTCAGATTTAGTATTCTTTTCAGTGAGGACTCAGGAATTAAGACTGGCCCTGAATTAGGAGCATATACAATATCAAGATCAATGTATGGCTGAGGAATGAAAAGAAAATAAGGTTTTGTAGTTAGAGGAGAAAGAAAAATGCATAGATATTTTTAACCTAGTGGATTGTTCACTCTTAGGAGGAGATAACTGTACACACATCATAAGAGTAAAATCCAAAGTGGGATTTTTTTTTGCACCATGCAAAATTTTGCCATCCATATTCATGTTACAAAAACACTCATCCCATTCTTAAAAAATGTGGGCTGGTAATTTCTTGTGTAGTTAAGTTTAGTGAAGACTCATTCACGCAGAAAACATTACTGTATTATAGCCTTCAATCAAGCGATGAGAAAAATATCATGAATAAAGCCTTCTAAAACTTTTACAAAGATATAGCAGCAGATTTTCTAAGCGATGCCTATATTTATGACAGGAAATGCAAGTATTTATCAAATTTTCAGGCACTGAAAGTACTTTAAAAGAACGTTTTCTCATGTTCTATGAAAGCTTCAAAGTGATCTGTGATAGTTGGATGTGCAGTTAGTCAAATGAACAATAATAGACTCAGTGTTGTAGTGCATCTAAAAAGAAAAAGAAGCGGCAATGAGTATGAATATGTTAATCACTACTTTACATTGTATAGAAACATTGAATTTTATATGTTGAAAGGGGATAAGAAGAAGAAGATAGAGAAAAGGTGCTGATAAATCGTGCTCTTTCCATCAAGGGTATGTCTACACTATGAAATTAGGTCGAATTTATAGAAGCCGGTTTTTTAGAAATCGGTTTTATATATTCGAGTGTGTGTGTCCCTACAGAAAATGCTCTAAGTGTATTAACTCGGCGGAGTGCTTCCACAGTATCGAGGCTAGAGTCGACTTCCGGAGTGTTGCACTGTGGATAGCTATCCCACAGTTCCTGCAGTCTCCGCTGCCCATTGGAATTCTGGGTTGAGATCCCAATGCCTGATGGGGCTAAAACATTGTCGCAGGTGGTTCTGGGTACATATCGTCAGGCCCCTGTTCCCTCCTTCCCTCCGTGAAAGCAAGGGCAGACAATCGTTTCGCGCCTTTTTTCCTGAGTTACCTGTGCAGACGCCATACCACGACAAGCATGGAGCCTGCTCAGCTCACTGTCACCGTATGTCTCCTGGGTGCTGGCAGACACAGTACTGCATTGCTACACAGCGGCAGCAACCCATTGCCTTGTGGCAGCAGACGGTGCAACAGGACTGGTAGCCATCATCGTCATGTCCGAGGTGCTCCTGGTCGCCTCTGTGAGGTCGATCAGGAGCGCCTGGGCAGACATGGGCGCAGGGACTAAATTTGGAGTGACTTGATCAGGTCATTCTCTTTAGTCCTGCAGTCAGTCCTATTGAACCATCTTATGGTGAGCAGGCAGGTGATATGGATTGCTAGCAGTCCTATTGCATCATCTTCTGCCGGGCAGGCAAGAGATGAGGATGGCTAGCAGTCCTATTGTACCATCTTCTGCCGAGCAGCCATGCGATATGGATGGCATGCAGTCCTTCTGCACCGTCTGCTGCCAGCCAAAGATGTAAAAGATAGATGGTGTGTATCAAAACAAGAAATAGACCAGATTTGTTTTGTACTCATTTGCAACCCCCCCACCCCCCGTCTAGGGGACTCATTCCTCTAGGTCACACTGCAGTCACTCACAGAGAAGGTACAGCGAGGTAAATCTAGCCATGTATCAATCAGAGGCCAGACTAACTTCCTTGTTCCAATAAGAACAATAACTTAGGTGCACCATTTCTTATTGGAATCATAGAATCATAGAATATCAGGGTTGGAAGGGACCTCAGGAGGTCATCTAGTCCAACCCCCTGCTCAAAGCAGGACCAATCCCCAATTAAATCATCCCAGCCAGGGCTTTGTCAAGCCTGACCTTAAAAACATCTAAGGAAGGAGATTCTACCACCTCCCTAGGTAACGCATTCCAGTGTTTCACCACCCTCCTAGTGAAAAAGTTTTTCCTAATATCCAACCTAAACCTCCCCCACTGCAACTTGAGACCATTACTCCTTGTCCTGTCCTCTTCTACCACTGAGAATAGTCTAGAACCATCCTCTTTGGAACCACCTCTCAGGTAGTTGAAAGCAGCTATCAAATCCCCCCTCATTCTTCTCTTCTGCAGACTAAACAATCCCAGTTCCCTCAGCCTCTCCTCATAAGTCATGAGTTTGAGACCCCTAATCATTTTTCAAAAAGAAAAGGAGTACTTGTGGCACCTTAGAGACTAACCAATTTATTTGAGCATGAGCTTTCGTGAGCTTCAGCTCACAGTGAGCTGTAGCTCACGAAAGCTCATGCTCAAATAAATTGGTTAGTCTCTAAGGTGCCACAAGTACTCCTTTTCTTTTTGCGAATACAGACTAACACGGCTGTTACTCTGAAAACTAATCATTTTTGTTGCCCTTCGCTGGACTCTCTCCAATTTATCCACATCCTTCTTGTAGTGCGGGGCCCAAGACTGGACACAGTACTCCAGAGAGGCCTCACCAATGTCGAATAGAGGGGAACGATCACGTCCCTCGATCTGCTGGCTGTGCCCCTACTTATACATCCCAAAATGCCATTGGCCTTCTTGGCA
Source organism: Chelonia mydas (assembly GCF_015237465.2). NCBI lineage: Eukaryota > Metazoa > Chordata > Testudines > Cheloniidae > Chelonia > Chelonia mydas. The sequence continues at coordinate 158,673,383 of NC_057850.1, forward strand.
ACAAGGGCACACTGTTGACTCATATCCAGCTTCTCGTCCACTGTCACCCCTAGGTCCTTTTCCGCAGAACTGCTGCCTAGCCATTCAGTCCCTAGTCTGTAGCGGTGCATTGGGTTCTTCCGTCCTAAGTGCAGTACCCTGCACTTATCCTTGTTGAACCTCATCAGATTTCTTTTGGCCCAATCCTCCAATTTCTCTAGGTCCCTCTGTATCCTATCCTTGCCCTCCAGTGTATCTACCACTCCTCCTAGTTTAGTATCATCCGCAAATTTGCTGAGAGTGCAATCCACACCATCCTCCAGATCATTTATGAAGATATTGAACAAAACTGGCCCCAGGACCGACCCTTGGGGCACTCCACTTGATACCGGCTGCCAACTAGACATGGAGCCATTGATCACTACCCGTTGAGCCCGACAATCTAGCCAACTTTCTACCCACCTTATAGTGCATTCATCCAGCCCATACTTCTTTAACTTGCTGACAAGAATACTGTGGGAGACCGTGTCAAAAGCTTTGCTAAAGTCAAGAAACAATACATCCACTGCTTTCCCTTCATCCACAGAACCAGTAATCTCATCATAGAAGGCAATTAGATTAGTCAGGCATGACCTTCCCTTGGTGAATCCATGCTGACTGTTCCTGATCACTTTCCTCTCATGTAAGCGCTTCAGGATTGATTCCTTGAGGACCTGCTCCATGATTTTTCTGGGGACTGAGGTGAGGCTGACTGGCCTGTAGTTCCCATGATCCCTCCGTGAAGTCCTGCCTGAAATACTCCTTGATGTAAAGCCACCCCCTTTGTTGATTTTAACTCCCTGTAAGCCAACCCTGTAAGCCGTGTCGTCAGTCGCCCCTCCCTGCGTCAGAGCAAAGGTAAACAATCGTGCATCTGAGTTGAGAGTGCTGTCCAGAGCAGTCACAATGGAGCACTCTGGGATAGCTCCCGGAGGCCAATACCGTCGAATTGTGTCCACAGTACCCCAAATTCGACCTGGCAAGGCTGATTTAAGCGTTAATCCACTTGTCAGGAGTGGAGTAAGGAAATCGATTTTAAGAGCCCTTTAAGTCGAAATAAAGGGCGTCATCGTGTGGACAGGTGCAGGTTTACATCGATTTAACGCTGCTAAATTCGACCTAAAGTCCTAGTGTAGACCAGGGCTAAGGAAGTAAAGAGACACACAGTGTGTCTGGTGATGGCAATATTGAGCCTACACTTTTCTGACTGCAGGTAGATCTTGCTTAGGATATTGTTGTTTATATATTGCTGACATCCTTATTAAATAATTAGTAGAACAGATCATGATTGTGGTCTTCATTTTTTCTCCTTAATAAATGTCATTTATAATCATTGTCTTAAGTAGCTCATTAACCCTAATTGTGTGGATGAACTTTAAAAAACTAAAACAACACCTCTCTCCCCTCCACCCCCAGTCTTCCTATTCTATTTCAAAAGGAAAAGAAGTGCAATATATTTTACACTTTGGAACTACAATGTAGTGTGGGCTTAGACATATACAGAAGGATAAGCAGCTTTTCAGGTGCACGCAGATAGTTAATAATGGTGTACGCTTAACTTCTGCCTTTGGACCATTTGTCCCCACTTGCATTAAATGAACATTTGTGCCCTTTTATAAATTTTCAATATTTATCAGTACTTCTGATGCCTCTTGGTATAACAGAGAGCACCAGAAGATGAGGGTGTTATGGGAAGAAGTTTAACAGAGAGATAGCTGCAGAAAGAAAGGAGGCGGCAGAGTAAACAAGTGTGAGGGGATGAGAACTGAGAGTACATGAAATACAGCATTTCTTTTCTCAGCAGCAGCAATTTAGGCAACCTTCTGGGAGTAGGAGACAAGCATATATTAGGTAGGTGGGATACTGCAAGGAAAAAGGCTGACAATGTGCTAAAAGGTTTGGAGTCTTTTAAGTTGGTGCTTAGCATAGACGGTGCAACTGCATGAAAGTTAGGCTGAAGTGAGGGAACTTGGTCACCAATGCCATGGTCAGCTCAAGTCACTATTTTTATAATAATGTATTTAGATAGATATTATGCTTTTATGTCATTTGTGGAAACATCACCAAATAGTTCTCTCATGTGTGACATCCCAGCATCAGCCATTTCCAGAGGAGCTCCAGAAGCTGAGAAGAAGTGTATGGGGCTCAATTCAGACCTACCATAAGTGGGTTCAGCTCCAGTGACTTGAGCAGAGTTGCCCCAAGCTACACCACATCTAAAATGGAACCATGAACTCTTGATGTTTATCCTAACTTAAAGGTTTTAGCTTTGCCCATCAAATAAATAATAAAAAATGCGATATTGGAAGGTTGCTTATTTATTTTGAAAAATAACTAAATCAAATGAACATACAGTATTAGCAATTATACACAAAGAGGCTTGGTGATTTTCCAAGAGTGCTCGGTGATTTAGGACCTTAAGAACCATTTTCAAAAATTACTGGCAATTAGGAGCCTAATTTCCATTGGCCTTCAAACCCAACTGTTTCCTCTCAACCTGCCTTTAAATATATGCATTTTCCAATGTATCACACAGGTGCCTTTCAGCTAGCTGTAGATAAACAGTTCAGTTATAATATTTACTGCTGGTGTAAGTGGGACAACTGTCTAGAACTATGGAGTTATACTTGCTAGCATTAGTGGTAAATCTGGTGTTAAAGTGAAAATTCATATGCTTCATAATGGAATTTTAAATGCAAACAAAATTTTAAAAGTTTAACAAAGCACATACACTATTCTTCACTGAGAATTATAAACATGCTAGTCTTACATTTACATGTTCTGCAGGTTAAGAGTTCAGATTTTAATGTAACAAATGGAGTAAAATGTACTCCCCCCCACTTAACACCGATATAATTCAAATGTCAGAATAGATTTTCCTCATTTTCAAATAAGTCACCTTCTCGTGGATATTTAATATGAAACATTTGAGCTCAAATTGAGATTTATTTTTCAAAAAATTAGGAGTGGAAACAGGGTGACAATGTGAATCATTTTCTGTCCTCAACTACAGTGTTCACAACTGTGTATGCTCTAAAGCCATTATTAATCAGCCAGTAGTTGAATAATTTGTTGAGCTTAAACAATGACTAGCGTAGATTTATTTTTTCAGATATTACAGATCCATCAAGGGAAGTAAGAAGTGTGCTGAGAAAATGGGCAAAGGAAACTTTAGAGACTCAACAGGAAAGCTTGATTTAGTTGCTAATCAGAGATATGTTTCTACTGTCAAACAAGCATACTTTGGGACTACAGGTAAAAGGCCCTGTATACATAACAGAATTTTTAGAAAAACGTGACAGAGAGAAAGAGAAATCTGTATTATATTCTTTTATGTATGCTTCCTTTAATGGTTCATATTTTAGATTAAATAAGTCTAGGGAACAAAACAGAATTATTTTTGATCACTGGAAAACATATAACTCATGCAAACCATTAGAAATAAGCACTCAACAAGATAATGTATGCTACTAAAGAATATGTTTTCATTAAAAGATAAAGCACCCTGTGGATCCAATCCCAAGGAACTTCAAACACCGTTTTTTCTAAGTAACTTTCGGCAGTTTTGAGAAAACTATATCAAAGAAACCCCAAAAGGTTCAAAGGAACTTTGTTAATACATTTTAGTTTGACTGGGCTGAACTGCAACAATCCATTGATCTTAGATGCAGCAACAGATAAAAAACAATAATGTTTTAAGCTTTCTTTCAATTATAGACAATGGGAGGATAGGCTTAATTCAGTTCATTCTTGAGAGTTGGTGGCTTCAAAAAATCTTTCTGACATGGACATAAATATCTAAAAACAAAGTCTGTAACACAGGCACTGTTGAAGTCTAGGTTAACTTTTTTGCTTACAATGATGAAACCAGTTTATTTGTTTAATAACTTTTAAAGGGACACTCAAGCAGCAGGCATCAGAAAATTGAGGCGTGTTAAAAGAAAAGATTTTAGAGCAAATGGAAAAAAAATGTCTTAATAAAAATGTCAATGAAAACAGCTGCCCCCCCTCCCCCCACTTGTAATGTTTTTCTGTAGTGTTGTAATTCCAAACACTCATCGGTTGGAAGAGAGGGAGGAGGAGAGTCCCCTGGGTCAATCACAGGATGACTATGAGCCACCAACATGACGTGGCCGTGAAAAAGGGAAACGCAATCCTAGGATATATCAGGCAAGGCATTTCCATCAGAAACAGAGAAGTATTAATGGTGTTTTATGAGGCACTGGTAAAACCTCATTTGGAATTCTATGTACAGTTTTGGGGACCCATGTTCAAGTGGAACAGGTGCAGGGAGGAGCTACTAGGATGATCAGGAAAATGCAGAGCCTGTTTTATGAGAGGAAACTGAAAGTGGTTGATTTGTTTAGTCAAGCAAAAAGAAGGCTGAGAGAGGACATGATTATTCTCTATAAATACATCAGGGGGTAAATACAGAGAGGATGAAGAGCTATTAATGTGAAGGACAATGCTGGCACAAGAACAAATGCATATAAACTGGCCACGAACAAATTCAGACGGGAAATTAGAAGGTTTCTAACCATAAGAAGGGTGAGGTTATGGAACAACCTTTCTGTAGCAGTTGTGAGGACAAACAAAACACCTTGTTTTAAAAGTGAGCTGGACAAATTTATGAGTGTAATTGTATAACAGGGTTGCTTGTGTTTGTGAGAGGCAGGGCTCAGCAGCCCTGGGGATCACTTCTGGTTTATGTCTTATGTTCCTAAGAGCTCATGCTTCACGATTCCTCACCACCACCTGCAGCTTCCAGGAAAGGATTTCTTCCTCCTCTCAGTGTATTTTTGGATCTCGTTCCTCTAAAGCAGCAGGCATGGCCACGGCTGGAAATGGGACATGGGAAGGGGAGGGCTAGGGCTCTGAGGTGGCTTCAAGCATTCTCTGTCTCAGATGCTTGGTTGGCTGGTTCTTGCTTACATTCACAGCGTCTAACTGATCACCCTATGTGGGGTCAGGAAGGAATTTTCCCTCAGGTCAGATTGGCAGTGATCTTCAGGGGTTTTCACCTTCCTCTGCAGCATGTGGGTGCAGGTCACTTGTCAGGATATCTGGCTTAATCATTTCCCTGCATTGTGTGGGTCTCACGCTCTGGTGCACCTCTGTCCCTTCTATCCCTTGCCTGAGTCACATAATAGTCTAATCCACTGTGGGTTGTAAAACTTCAAAACTTGTAAAACTAATGTTGGTTGTTGGGTTTTGCATGTGGGTGCTTGGTGGTGCTGGTGGCCTGTGATATACAAGAAGTCATTACATAATCTAGTGGCCTAAAACTCTATGACTCTGCAACAGCATTGTGTATGGGGACTGTTTCCCCTTTCTAACATTCAGTGGGGGTGTTTCAGTTGCTAGCTCCCAGTACTAAAAAGGTGGAAGGGTTGATGGAGAATCAGGACCTGAGACTGACAGCCTCCAGGAACAATGGGGAGAGGCCAATGCTCCTGGTCAGCCTGAATGACTGCGCGGGCAGGATAATCAGAGAGTCAGGAGGCCAGGGAGGTCCCGTCCTCTGTGTGAGCTGGATTTGCCTGGGTCAGACAGAGTGGGGCCGAGCTAAGGAGAAAGCAGGGGCCCAAGCTGAGCTGGGGAGCAGAGCTGTGCCAGATCCAGAGGGACCAGAAAAGCAGCCCAGACAGAGCAGACCCTGTCCTGGGAGCAGAGCTGCAGCCTCAAAGCCAGAGGCACAGCCCAGAGAGAGCAGACTTGCCCTGGGAGGAGAGCTGCAGCAACCAGAGCCAGAGGGGCCAGCAAAGCAGCCCAGGAAGCAGGTCATTGCTGGGAGCAGAGTCACAGAAGCAGCCTGCAGAACAGACCTGTCCTGGGAGCAGAGCTGTAGCAACCAGAGGCAGAGGGGCCAAAGAAGCAGCCCAGGGAGCTGGAGGCAGAGCAGCAGCCATGCAGAGACAGAGTGGTGGAGCTGGGGCTGGAGCAGTCCAGAGCTGGGTGCAGTGAGCAGCTGGGGAGACCGAGGGAGACCCTGGGCCCAGCACAGGGAGACGCCTCAGCCAAGAGGCTCTGCAGGCCAGGCTTGGATCGTAACTCCAACAGGGCGGGGGCGTTACTGAGAAGAAGGGTCCTACTACTTAGAGCCTGAGAGCATGTGGCCACCACCAGAGCAAGTGTCCAACCCACAGCATCCCTGCAGCACAGCCAGGGCCTGAGAAGGCGGCCTGGGACTTACAAGGAACAGACTGTGAACTGCCCTGACATTCCAGAGACACTGTTTATGATGTTCCCTGCCACAGAGCCGGCTGATGTGTTTCCTTTAACCTTTCCCATTTTTCCTTATCCTTTTTTAAATTAATTGTTGATTAAATAACTTGCATTTGCTTTAAATTGTATGTAATGGTCAGTGGGTCCAGTGCAGAGAGAGAGTACCCCGGAGTGGGGACACCCTAGTCCCTGTCCTAGGTGATCACAGCAGGGTAGGGGGTCAAGGCCCCCCGGGAATCCTGGGCCCAGCCTTGTTGGGATTATGAGGACTCTGCCAGACAGGAGAGTGGAAGGGGAGTTCTCAAGGGCAGGAAGGCCACTGGGTAAAGGAAGTGGGAGCGAGGACTCAGATCCCTTCGCTAGCCCACTTCACCGGGCTAGTGCAGAAGCCAGGAAAGTTCCCCACAAGAGCGGGACTATTCCCCCCACTTACAATTGCATTGCATGTGGCATGAGAAAGTGAAATTTTCCATGTAGGCAGAAAATGCAAGTGGTCAGTCAAGCTTCACTGTCCAAACTGACTGAAATATAAAAAGGTTAGAAAGAGTATAAACATTGAAATAAACTAGATTGTTAAAGATTTGTAATAATCTAGGACATTTATAAGATGTTGTGACAGAAGGGAGATCTGTTTCTAAGTATATGATGCACGATTCACTGTGGCATGACTCCAATTTTACACTTGAGTAGCTCCATTGACCTCCATGGACTTACACCTGCGTTTAACTGATGTAACGCAGCAATGAATCATGTCCACTTGTTTTGTCTTGGCAGAGCCTGTCTAATACTTGGGTAACAACTTCATGGTAGCAAATGTTGTCACTGTAAAAAGCTTTCAAGCAATAACAGTCTAACTACTATAGCACTAGGATATAGAGCGATCAGATTGGTTGATGGCAATTTATACCAATATGAAAATGGAAGAGGAGTATGTGTGTACAGTATAAAAACTTGGAAAGGATGAATTAAGACAATTAACAGATTTAACAAAAATGGATATATTTTTAGAAGGATATGCTATACATCAGCCAGAAGCCATGGGCTTCATACAGGAACCAGTTGGTGAATTGCTATTGTCTGTGTTGTGCAGTAGGTTGGACTAAATGATCATAATGGTCCCTTCTGGCCTTAAAATCTATAAAATCTGTGACTAACAATTAAGGTCTGGTTCTTGCACTGAGTGACTACCCACTAACTTTAATGGGCCTGCTCATGGGGGGGGGAGAGATTGATCTCAATTATGCAACTTCAGCTATGTTATTCACGTAGCTGAAGTCGACATACTTAGATCTACTTACCGCAGTGTCTTCACTGTGGTAAGTCGACTGCTGACACTCCACCATTGACTCCACCTACCCTTCTTGCTCCGGTGAAGTACCAGAGTCAATGGGAGAGTGCTTGGCGGTCGATTTATCGCGTCTTCACTAGACGAGATAAATTAACCCCTGGTGGATCGATCACTCCGGAAGTAAGTGTAGACTTGCCCTAAGTGGTGAAATATCAGTGTAATAAAAGTGACCTCATCTCTCATACACTACCCAGTTTAACATATACACCACTATTTAACAGACAATGATGTATTCTTGTGGTTAATATTACCTGCCTACCAGTTTAACAGCTTAAGGTATAGTGAAAGCATAGGCAGTGTTAACAAAAGTCTTATAATCTTCATATTTTTGGATAACCTCAATAATTGAGAAACAAAAATCCTTCATTGATCCTAGTCCACTCTGATAAAGGTAATCAAACTAATGTCACATTTATGTATTAGAGCTTTCAGAAAGGAAGCAAGTGCATTTCAGGTACTGATAGAGAAAGACTGCTAGCTAGTTTTATATAACCCACTTCATGTCTTCCATAGTAGGTATCAATACACTTAAAGTACTTTAGAAGTGACATATGGATCTGGGTTGCTTTTCAATTTGCACGGTTTTATACATCCGGCTTTTCTTAATGAAAAGGGATAATTAGAGTGAATCCTGTGAGGGGAAGTATTAATAGTGAGAATGAGCATGGATGAGAGAGGATGGGCTGAAGTTCAGGTCAGATAGAATTGAAGCGATGATGACAAGTTGGGAGAATATGGGGATATGGGGATATCCCCATATGGGGATACTTATTTTCCCCAGTTGCTGTTAAATGACCATATCAAAGCAATGGATATAATAATTTTTTCGCAGTCTTTGTCTGGCTAGGAGACAACACATTAAAATCTAATGCACTGTGGTTCAGTGTGTTTGGGGTGATTGTGCTGCTGTGCAGAAAGCTTGAGTATCATAGATAGGGGTTATGATGCATAACAGTCCAGCTTCCAGAGGGTGGAGATCTTAAAACGATATGGCAGCAGGGAAAAGAGTAGGATTTGGGGGGCTCGTGTTTGGTTGTGGTAAGGCTTCTTTGTGCAGCGTAAATGGGCTTTAAATGAAACAGCCCTCAGAGAACACACTGTTTGTAGAGGGCCTCTCTACATCTGTTTTAAGATCCCTACATCAGCCCTGCTTTATGGCGCTAAGGTAGGGAGCAGACTGAGGCTATGTCTACAGTGCAGCCTGTGTTGGCGTAACTTAAGTCACTCAGGGATGTGAATAAACCATGCCCTGAGTGAAATAAGTTACACCGACATAAGTGCTCATGTGCAGAGTGCTATGTCAGCAGGAGAGCTTCTCCTACTGCCGTAGGTTCTGCTGCTCGTGGAGGTGGTTTTATTGTGCCAACAGTAGAGCTCTCTCCCATCAGCATAGACCATCTTCACCAGGTGTGCTGCAGCAGCACAGCTGTATTGGTACAGCTACAGCGCTGTTTTATAGCCATAGCCTGAGCGTATGTCAGTGCTGTGGCTAAAGTGCACTGGACTTCAGATGCTCTCTGCTTTCTAGTGGCCATAGGAATCACAGCATAAACTAGAGTAGCCCTGAGGCTGCTCTAGGATGAATGACACCACTCCCCACCCTCACTCTCAAAAGCACACTTTAGAGGTAATAGCAGCAAAAAGTAGTCTTGGATTTGTGAAATCTATTTCCACCTATCATTGAATCTTGTACTTTGGACAAGTCACTTAGCCTTGGATTCAGTTTCCTCATATGTGTCATTGGATAAATACTATGTATGTACCTCACAAGGCTGCAGTGAATCTTAAGTAATGTTCAAGGGACATGTTGTCATCGTTGAGTGAAAGACTTCTTTGTTTTTTTTAAGAGCAACCCTATTTGTTAAAACAGAGGAAACAACATAGAAAATTCTCTGACAATGTTCATTGCGAGATGTTGACTGAAAGGCGTTCTCTAAAACAGGGGGTTCCGTGGAATAAACAGAAGGGTTGAAAGCTATAAAAGATGCTTTAAGATATAACTCCTTTTTGTGGTACACAGAAGTATTCCCTTTCCCCCTATTAGAAATGTCCTTCTTTCTTTCTCTATTTAGTTATATGGTATTTTAAAATGAGAGCAAGGATGGAACTGAACCATACCCTGCTGAGCTGATTTCTTCTGTGGCTGTGTTCAAAGCCTCCAGCTATTTATTCAACAGCATTAAATTAACCTCTAGGAACACAAAGATTACTTAGATTAAGAATGACTATTCCAAAAAAAAAAAAAATCCTCTTCAACTATGAACTACTAAGGGCCCTGTTAATAGCTAATTAATCACCATTGAGGCACATTTGATACAGCTTTTATTTTTTCTTAAACAGCATGGATTTTTTTTCAGTTCATTGCAACCATTTATTTAAATTTTAGCACATGTAGCAACTCCCTCAGCCTTGACTCTTAGAAGTACTAAGAGGACACAATTAAAATACGTCTCTGCAGATCAGGATTGGAAACACACTGGTGGTTAAAATGAGGTTTAATCCAATCTAGATAACTCTGCTAACCAAAGGTGTTACATACATTGCACTCTCAGGGGCATTAAATGCTTATCAATAGTGACTTTAATTTAAAATTAAAAAATTAGACAAGTCAATGTTTGTATGTATGCTATTCTGAATTTGACTTTATGATTCATATTACTTGTTGAGATATAAGTTTTTTTATACTGTGATGAGCTCAGATTCCACCCACAGTAGCATGCATGGCCCAGGACACAATCTAGACTGTAGTGAAACTGATTATAGTAAAGTAGAAAGTATTGATTTGTTAGAATGCACTACATCATCTGCAATTCCAGTTATAGTAAATATCTGCTAGAAGCAAAAGTCATTTTCCTAAGAGCTAGATACTCTACACATTGGGTGAAATCCACAAAGAGACTTAGTTGTTGCAATGCTGAGAGTCACAGCACCTAGCTTTTAGGTGCTTAGAAAAGTCACCGGAACAACATTGTGGTCCAGAAAGCTGAGTTAGGTATGTAGGCTCCCAGTACAATGAATAGGAAAAGACAGTGCCAAAGAATGTGATACACAAAAGCCAGAGCGTAAGTGGAGGAGCCACCTAAGTTAGCCAGATGGAGATGCCAACCAGAGGTGTGTGTGCTAAGCCCCACTCCTTTCTGAGGCAGGCACCTAAACCAAAGCTTTGGGAGGTGCCTAACTCTGTTTAGCAATTCATGAATGGGAACCTGCTGCTTAGGTGCCTAAGCCGCTCCTGAGGGAAAGAGTTAGGCACCTGCCTCACTCCATAAAAAACTGTTAGAGGAGGAGGATGAGCCCACCATATAACTTTTAACTCAATCGTTGGAACACTTGCCTGGGATGTGGGAGATCCACATTCAATTCTCCTTCCCACCCGGAGGAGGAGAAAGCATTTGAACTGGACTCTCCCACTTCTCAACAGAGTGTTCTTGTTGGATCATATTAAAGAAGTTCTGTATTTAAATCACAATTGAGTTTGATTCCCCATAGTTTAAATTCCAGGGTATTACTAATTAAGAGGTCTCTTGGTTTTTGGTACTGTTTCTCTCCCTCTATGTGTGAAACTTGCAAGCTGCTAATTGTGTTAGTACATTCTAAGACAGAGTCTGTTCTCAAAGCAATTCTTTGTAACAACAACTACTCACACAGAGAGAGACTCAAAGCAATACTTTGTAACAACAGAAACAGCACTCAGAGACTCCCAGCCCTTTTGTTGTATTCATCTCGCTTTGTTAACTATTGTGATTAAAATAGAGATAGAGGATGTATGTGGATGGATGCTTGGTGTGGATAATAAGTGAATGATCAGGGAAGTGCCAGCCTAAGAATCCAGTGTCCATCGGCTGAAGAAGGCGTCAAGTGGAAATAACCAGAGGACCCCCAGAGGGCAGACTGGAATCCACCCAACAGCGTCAAGGATGGGAGAACCGGAGAACAAGATAACATCTGGCAGCACGGAGCCGTCAGGAATGTGCCATCTGCTGATGGATTCAGCAACAGCATGATGAAGCAATTCCCATAGACTGGCATAAGAATAAATTCCTATAAAAATGGACTCTAGAAAGTGAGAACTTTGGGGTCTGATTCTGCAAACCAACTTCCAGGAGCATCAGATGAGCATCTGACAAGGCCCTGCTCCCTCCTCATGTCCAGGCCACCTGGCCAGTGGCTTGGCATGAGCAACTCTAAGGCTGGTAACTATGATAACAACCTTGCAGAACCTGTGTGTGTGTGTGTTTATGAATGAATGTGTGAATAAATATGTAATTGAATGGAATGTTACAGCTATAACTAACTCCTTACTGGTTTCAGAGTAACAGCCGTGTTAGACTGTATTCGCAAAAAGAAAAGGAGTACTTGTGGCACCTTAGAGACTAACCAATTTATTTGAGCATGAGCTTTCGTGAGCTACAGCTCACTTCATCGGATGCATACTGTGGAAACTGCAGAAGACATTATATGCACAGAGACCATGAAACAATACCTCCTCCCACCCCACTCTCCTGCTGGTAATAGCTTATCTAAAGTGATCATCAAGTTGGGCCATTTCCAGTGGAAAATGGCCCAACTTGATGATCACTTTAGATAAGCTATTACCAGCAGGAGAGTGGGGTGGGAGGAGGTATTGTTTCATGGTCTCTGTGCATATAATGTCTTCTGCAGTTTCCACAGTATGCATCCGATGAAGTGAGCTGTAGCTCACGAAAGCTCATGCTCAAATAAATTGGTTAGTCTCTAAGGTGCCACAAGTACTCCTTACTATGATTCTTTCTGTATTCACAATAAATGTGGCATTTTGCCTTTTCCCCTTTAATAAGATCCTGCTGTTTTTTTTATTTTATTGGTATAACACTCTAACCATATGTATGTGGGAAATTCTGATGTGGGGCTCCCTCACTCTCTCCTGTTACAGCTATTCCACTGTGGATAAATAATGAGAGTGGTGAGAGCAAGGAGGCTGGGCTTGGGGTGTCCCATCTGCGTGCCCTAACCACTGGACTAGAGAGTCATTCTCTCTCCCTCGTTCTTTCTGGTCCAGTGACTATTTAAATGCAACAGTCATTGGACCAGATTGAGAGAGAACATGACCTTGTAGCCTCTTCCTCCACCTACTAGATTTTGAGTAAGACCAAAAGTGTAGGCACCAAGTGAGTTTAGGTGCTTACTGGGATCAGCGAGAGTTTTGTGGATCACGGTGGAGCCAAAACTAGGACTTACGTACCTAAGTCTGAGGTTTAGGTGCCCAAGTGCCACTTGTGGATCCCACTCCTAGGGAGAAACAGCCTATGCCCAGAAGAGTTTACAGTCTAAATAGACAGCAGACAAAGGGTGGGCAAAAGGGATATAACCTGCAAGAAGACTATTAAAAGCCTCAGTTCCCAATGTATGACTGACACAATTAAGCTCTGGATCCTGTTAACAGTTACTAACCGTTGACTTCAACAAAACTACTCATGGCATCAAACACTATGCTTGGTAGTGACATTTTGCAGGGTCAGAGCCACAATTTTTAGAAAGGTGAATTCCATATTATGCTCAAATAAATTTGTTAGTCTCTAAGTCACCACAAGTACTCCTTTTCTTTTTACAAACAGGGAAGTTATTCTAACCTATTCTTTCAGTTCAGGGAGAATAAGGAATTAACACAGGGATCGGCAACCTGTGGCATGCTGCCCGCCAGGGTAAGCCCCTTGGTAAGCCCCCTGGCAGGCCAGTTTGTTTACCTGCCACATCTGCAGGTTCAGCCGATCGCAGCTCCTACTGGCCGTGGTTCACCGTTCCAGGCCAATGGGGGCTGCGGGAAGCGGCGGCCAGCATATCCTTCGGCCCGCACCGCTTCCCTCAGCCCCCATTGGCTTGGGACAGCGAACCGCGGCCAGTGGGAGCTGCGATTGGCTGCACCTGCAGATGCAGCAGATAAACAAACCGGCCAGACCCGCCAGGTGGCTTACCCTGGCGGGCCACGTGACAAAGGTTGCCAATCCCTGAGTTAACAAGACACTCCCAAGAGCTCCCTGCAGTCATAGGTGCAGGAACTAGGGGTAGAGAGGGTGCTGCCATGCCCCCTGGCTTGAAGTGATTTCCATCATAAATAGCATTTACAATTTGGTTCGACAGCTTTTGGCACCCCCACAATACAAACTGTTTCAGCACCCCTGTCTGTGTTGTGTCATTGGGACCAGCAGAATATAAAGGAGGAAGGGAACTGAGGAATCAGTTTGAGAGACTCCAATGCTTGCCCGTCAGTGGTGGAGGCCATTAGTGGCTTACCTCACTGACTTCAGGGAAGTTAGATTGGACTCTGAGTTAGTAGAATCTGGCCAGTGGCATTTTTCTTCCATGACTGCAGAATCCTAAATTCTGTGGCAATATTCCTTACACTGCAAAAGTATTTTAGGAATGGCATATAGAAGTGTGAACAACAATGGAGTCATCAGGGCTGGGTCCAATCCTGTTTTCATTGTCACTACCAAGATTTTTGTCAATGTAATCAATGGGGGCAGGATTGGGCCCTTTAGAATGCCTATCCAAAGGAAACTCTAACTCCAAACCTTTTGTGGTTTTCCCATCCCTTAATAAATGAGGATCTTAAATGCTCTGCCATCTGTTTGATATCATTTGCCTCAAGCCTTATTGCAATTTGTTTTTGAAATATTCTACTGTAGTTCGGCTGTTGAAATGGTAGGTCAGTCAATCACACTGTTTGTTCCCAACAATCTTTTTGATGACAAAAGAGTTTCCATTTCATTTCCTAGCAACAGAAAATAAAATTGGATAATTATTGCCCCTCAAGGTTTTCATCACACTACTATTCATGAAGGTGAATTCTGATCGAAGATTCAAATGCTTGCACCTTCTAATGGTATTTTTAGTGTCTTTACAAAGTAAACAGAAAAAAAACCTTCTGCTTAAAAGTTAATACTTAAAGAAAACAAATAAAAACAGAAGCTCTTGTTTTATTTCTTTCATGACAAACTGTGCCATTTGATTCTTCTCTGACAGTATCTTAGACTTTTGAAAACTACTTTGCTGTTTGGTCGGAGCTGAATTATTCTTTTTTTTTTTTTCCTTCTTCCGATAAAAAGGAAAGAGCATTGAATCAAAATAGCTGGTACCACCTGTTCCAATATTTATATATAACAGAGTTCACCATTATGACAACATTTACCTACAGATACCACACAATAGACACCAGTTTTCCTATTCAACGCATGGTGGAAAATCTAAAACACTATTGCACTGTAAGTAGTGGTAAATGTTATTTTTAGGTGTGATAACTGTAACTGCTTTCAATTCAATTAGCTGACAAATGCTATCTTGACCAAAACACCAGGGATTGAATGGGGGACCTCTAACACTAAAAGAGCTTTAAGGACAGAGCCATGGCTTTCAGACTGTGCTTATATAAATTTATATGGAATAGATGGGCCAAAAGAATCAAAGGTGTTAATGTTTAACATTAAACAGTTTTAAACAAGGTGCAGGGTTTGGGGTACAGGGACCTCAACCTGTTTAGTACCATGACAACCCACCATTAAAACGTTCTTTAAACCTTTTATTAAAGGTGCAGAAAAGCAGGAAACAGTCAAAGCATGAAATATAAAATATTAAATCAGGCTTCCATTCTAACAACATCTCTTATTCCTTTTCTCTTTAGCTAGAGAGAGTGTTCAGAATGAAAAGCACAATACTGTTTGACAGTCTTTTAAATGGTATTAAAGATGGTAATAACTGTCCTTTTGGGAGAAAATTAATTGAGATGGGCTTGAGAGGTCATTGTCAGAGTCCAATTCTGTTTCCTAGAAGACAAAAGAAAACAAATACACACAAAAGGAGAAACAAAATGCAGCCCATCTCTGGTCTTTACTTATATTCACAACCTCACCACTGGAGCACACAGCACAGTTTTATTAGCTACTCCGAGACCTGGCAGGCTTGTCCCAACATTGGGTAGTTCAGGGCATTGCTTTCAGTTGCCCCTCTGGCCCCAAGTTCACAGCAGTGTTGCAAAATATGCAGTCTTGGCTGGCTAAGCAAGACTCTTATTAAATAGAAGGCAAAAGGAGGAAGATATGAAAGAAAAGAAGTAAAATGGGGAAGGAAAAGGACACACAGGGAGCAGGGGGACAAGGTCTCACATTCTCAGTGGTGTTCAGGATTTGCAGGCGGCCCAGCGGCGTATTAACACCTAGGCTAACAAGGCCTAGGCCTAGGGTGGCAAATTTGCAGGGGTGGCAAATTTTTAAGAGCAGCCAGAGGCGCCAACTTCCCCTGGCACCGGTGGGTGCTTGTGCCCCCCAGCCCTGCCCCAATCCACCCCTTCCCCACCCCCATTCCAGCCCCTTCCCCAAAGTCCCCACCCCCTCCCTGCCCCTATTGGTCCCCTTCCACAAATCCCCGCCCCGGCTCCGCCTCCTCTCCTGGGCATGCCGTGTTCCCCCCTCTTCCTCCCTCCCTCCCAGCTGCATGAAGCTGTTTCGTGCACAAGCGCTGGCAGGGAGCGGGGAGAACCGGACGTGGTGGTGCGCTGAGGGGAGGAGGCGCAGTCAGAGCGGAAGTGAGCTGGGGTAGGGGGGAGCTGTCGGGGGATGCGGGAGGCAATTATTTCAGGGCCTAGGGGCGGCAAAATCATTAATCCACCACTGCAGGCACCAAGGGAGGTGTTGGTATTATCTGGATATGTCGAAGCTGCAATTAAACACCAATGGCTGGTCCATGTCAGTTCACTTGGCCTTGCAGGGCTCAGGCTACACCACTATGTAATTGCAGTGTAGACGTTTGGGCTCAGGCTGGAGCCCAGACTCTGCGAACACATGAGTGGGGAGGGCGAACTGGTGCGAACCAGCTCCAGCTCACCACTGGTCCCATGGGAGAGTGGGAGCGGCAGCCATGATGATAAAGCTCACTGCAGCAGTTGCTGGCAGACAACTACTTCTTCTGCTATTTTTTCCCAAAAGCCTTCTTTATGAGAACCCTTAAGGGGATTGTTGGGTGGAATAGTCCAGTCTCATTATTTTGTCCACCAATAGACTTGGTTTCCAACATACCAGTTTGGGTTTATAGATTTTCAGTCCTCTGCTGCTCATGTTTACCAGTCATAATCTTAACACACCCCTTGAGCGGTATCAGTAAAACCCTTTCTCTTTAAGTGAATTCAGTCTTTCTCTGTCTCCTTCTTACATCAGTTCTTAGATAGTTTCATATAACAGGTCATTGTGACAATTTATGAACTTTCCACTCACTTTTTACAGCTGAGCTTATAATTCAGGGACATTTATAGGACCAAATATCACAAACTGAAATCCTCTCTGGATCAGGCATAAAGGGGGACCTGGAATACATTCACTGGTGGTTTACATTAGCACTCCTTAGCTACCACACTATCACTACCAGACATGCCATCCACGTCTAAGAGCCATGCTTCCTCGGAATGTCATTGTGCCAGAGAGAGTAATTATTAATACTACAGGGCCATTTGGATTTCTAGGAATGCAATATAAAACTTCATGACACTTGCCATGGGTACAGTACAGTGGCTACATTCAAGGTGTCTCAGCCTAGCAGACTCTTTCACATAGCAGGTACTTTTGAAAGTGTGACCACTGAATATGTTGGCATAGGTGGAACAATCAAGGCTCTAAAAACTATAGGACATATTGTGACACCCTGAAATGCTTATACAGCTTCCATCAAAGGCTAGGGGAGCCAGAGATATACAACTGAAGCCAGCATGTGACTAACTATAGAGCTGGGTGAAGCTTTTCAGAAGAAACTTTTTTTTTTCACCAAACAACAGATTCAGGTTGACCTAAACATTTTGTAGACTTTAGCCAAAATGAAAAAAACAAAACAAAAAAACCCAACACATCTTGGAAATATCAAAATGCACTATTTTGATGTTTCCAAGATGAAACATTTTGATTCTTCAGGCTAGAGTTATATGTGGATTTAGGTACCATTCACATAACTGAGGGGGGAGGTGGTGTCCCCTTTAAAACTTTAGCCCAGGGATTAGGTCATTCACGTGGGATGTAAGAAACCAAGGTTCAAAACCCCACTTGGGAGCAGAGACTGGAGCCCAGGTCTCCCATGTCACTAGAGAGTGCCTGAACCACCAGGCTATAGAGCTAGATTGTCAGTTCCCAGAAGAAAAGAAAGCAGGAGAATGGAAACTTGAGGTTCTCTTCCTCATTTCTGTCAAATATTTTTATCAAGGGCAGGAATTGCCCCCATACATTCAACCAAATAAATCAGATATTTTGGAAAGCCTTCTGTGCTTTTGTATTTACAGCATTTTGCCTATTTCTTCACTTGCAACTTGTAAACTGATCCTCTTTACACTAAGAGTAATGCTGTCTTCATAATATATAACTTGTGACAGGTTTATGAATATTTGAAAGGCTATTAATTCACATTTGTAGCTCTACTTTCCCCCCCAACACTAAATACTTGATAGAAATAGTGCCCTATACTATAAGGCAATCAAATCATCAGCACAACATAATTTAGCTTTTTACAATTGTCCTCTAAACCACAACAGCAATAGTAGTTATGAACAAACAGTAAAGATAAGTGTGTACTTAAATATCCTGAGTAGTAAAGTACTTTGACATTCTGACCCAACTTGTACCTATACAAATGCACCATTGCCTTATGAAAAATGAGAGAAGAAAAATAAATAAATACAAAGGTAAATACTACAGTTAATAAAGAGGCACTTTTAGTATACAACAACTATTAAAAAAATAACCATTCTACAGCTATAGTTATCGGTCTTTGCCAAATTTAAAGGGCTGGGTTCAGAAAGGCATGCTGGGAAATAACCTTCCTATAAGAGGACAACCCTTCATTAAGGAGTGACATAGTCTATATAGTCGTTGAGAAAGTACTTCAGGGGGGAAAAAAAACAGGGAGGTGTTTGTTTTTCACAGACTCTGAAGAATGGTGAGTAAAGTATTACATATCTATAAAAGTTGTTCTCTTGATCTGAAATGTTTCTGTTATAAAAAAGCTTTCTTTTCATTGTGGTATGAAACCACATGAGTTAGTCAAAGGTCTACTGTTATATAGATTTACAGCTGAGTAGGGAGGCTAATTCAGAATATAGACTGAAAAACCACAAAGTTATTCTACTGTTGTTTTAGTTCTGGGTAGGGTAACAGATTCCCCAGGTGGGATTTGGAAAAAGGAATTTGTTTCTCAATCATTGTAAATGTCTGGATACAAAACTCTGACTCCTAGCGCAGAAAAAATAAAAGAAATGTGACATGTATAAATCTAACAAAATGATTGTGAATGCGTTCAGCAGAGCTGTTCCTGAACATTCAAAACCAAGAGTTATCCCCTCAAAAGTTGTTTTAAAGATAATTTTTTTCAGTGTTTTATTTGCCTTATGGTTTTGACCTTTTAAGGATCACACTTCCATGTTTTTTTCTCTCTAACAAGGTTCAGAACTCTCAATTTTCAGTTAAAAGTATTTTGCTCTCTTAATTATATAATTAGCAGCTGGGACTTTAAGAAATCACGAGGCTCATGATGAAATTGCAAGAGTCAGCGACACTGTTGCAGTTAAAGTTATTGTTCAGTGCTCCTCAATGAAGTTTCATGTACTTCAGCTAAAAGGGAGCCAGTAGCTTTAAGAGATGTAAGTATAATTTGGTTTACCGCTGGCAAAGTGAGTGGTTCAGTGCAGAGTTGGGGTAGGGGAGAGAGAAAGAGGCCCCGTGTGGAGTAACTTTGGCACGGCGATTGAATGTGTTGTCTATTTCTGGGTTATCTGCGGTGGCTGCTTCCTGTGAGTGGAATTTTGCAAAGGCAAAATAGAAGTCGAAGTAGCAAGGCAATACCTGTTGGAAGCTGTGTTTTGAATATATAGATTTCTGTAGGTGCCACGCAACTGAGCAGCCATGTTGCTTTGATAATGCATATGGAACTTAGTAATGTTCTGTCACATCTAAATATTAATTACTCCTGAGGGCATTCTGTGCCAAAAAACTAAAAATAGATGCAGAGGCTCCAGCATGGCAGTGGGGAGTAGAGACCACTGGCTGCATGATGGTGGGAGATCACTCTTCAGCCTCCCTACCCCAGGGACATGGACTCAGTGATGAGGCTATACCTGACTCTGACACAGCGCAAGGCCTGGGCCTGCCCCAGAAACACCCTGGGGCCCTGCCCCTCTGCTCCAGATGCACTAAGTGTGGGGCAGGCTGGCTCAGCCTGGCAAGATTCAAGTGTGGAGGGGCTCAGTGTGTGGGGGGAATCCACCTGTGGGGTGAGAGGATTCTCTGTCGGACAGTCTGGGTGTAGGCAGCTCAGTGGGGGGGTCTAGAAGTGCGGGGGATCTGGATGCACAGAGGCTTGTGAGGAGTGGGTTCCAGGTGCAGAGGCAATGAGACTCTGCAGGGGCTTCCATGTGAAAGTGGTTGGGGTTCAGCAGAGGGGTCTGGGTGTGGGGGGTCTCAGCAGGGGGGTCTGGGTACTGGGGGAATGGGGCTGGTGGGATGGGAGTCTGTATGTGGGGGCTCAGGGTGGTGAAGTGGGGTGGGGCTCCTCAGAGTCGGGGTTTGAGTGCAGGGAGCTCAGTGGAGGTGGTCTGGGTGCAGGGGTGGGGTCTGGAGTCAGGGGGGCTCCAGTTGCAGGGATTGAGGGTCAAAGGGGTGGGGTTTGAGTATGGAGGGATAGGGGGTTCTGGGTGTATGGGGTGAGCCTTGGTGGGGGTGTTTAGGTATGGGAGGTCTGGATGCACGGGGCTTCAGCAGATGAGGGAGCAGCTCCCTGTACAGTGACTCCTCCCTCCCCAGCTGAGGAGTGATGGGGGGCAGGAAGCAGAGGAGGATGCTGAGCTTCCTGCAGCTGAGGGAGGTTTCCGGGGGTAGGTCTGACACAGCCCCAGCCACTCCTTGAAGGGGCAGAGGAAGTCCTGTTGTCTCCTGGCTCCAGCCCAGCTGGGACTAGCAGCTGATGCTGGCTCAGGGTAGGAGCCACTAGCTGTGCTGTCCCCAGCCCTGCAGTGATTTATTTCTCTGCCGCTTCTCATAGTGCCTGAAACTATGTACCCGTGCAGCTAGGGAGTCGTGCGTGACTGCTCTTGTAGCTTCCCTTTACTTCCCTTTCAGAAAGTCATTTTTTGCAGGGATGCAAAGAATTCTGTGGGGGAAAATGGTGCAGAATTTCCCCCTGGAGTAATTAATGGGATGGGAGTTGTCTGTCACTTTATACTGCACACACACGAGCTCAATGAGTTCCTATTTTCAGAACAAAGTGTATAAACAACACTCTTTTTTAATAAAATTAAATCATACGGCAGTTCTGATCTCCATTAGTTGTTTTTGTTATCTTCACTCATGAGAAGAATGCAGCCAAGGACACTTGTTTTATCTCTTAAATCCCTCCTTCCCTAGAAGAAAAAAATTAGCAGGTGTGTTGCTTATGGAGGTTTAAGAACTGTGTAGTTATTGCAGTTGGAACACTTTGGGATTGCAAAGCTCCAAAGACTTGTCAGATGGTAGTGGCTGTAATGAAATGGAGGCTGGATATTGAACTCCAGAAAAAAGTGGGGCTCCATATAACTTTTAAATTATGGACCCTCACATTGTTCTAATTGGATTGTTGATTTTTTTCTGCTCCAACTAACTAATTAATTAAAAACTATATCTAACTGGATTTTAGGAGAAATGACAAAATTAAAACTTTGGGGGGGAAAAATCATAGTTCTGCAAAGTTCCACTCCCCCCTAATCCCGATGTCAATTATGCATTCATCACCCTTGTTGTACCACCTGGCAGGTTCCAATTAACTTTTCCACCTTTGTTTGTGTTGATGTGCTGCTTAAATATTTATAAAGCTACTGGAACAGAAATGTCTGTTACTACCCATATAAGAGATGAGCAAGCACTCTGCGGGATGAATGTGTGGTGTACATGAAGCTTCATCTATGCACACAAACACACACGAAGAGCACGCAAAATTGAAATGCCAGGTTAATGTAGCTTTCACTGATCTATGTAGGTAGGTAAAGTAGCTTATTGTGATGTAGTTAAATGAAGCATTTGCCCAGTTTTGACAGAGCTTCAAATAATAAACAGTGAAATAGAATTGTCTGTATTGTAACTTGTGCTCAAGAATAGATTCTGTGGAACTTGACAATAAAAGCAATTTATGCAGCTACAATAACAAGAAATCTATCTAGACAGTGTATATGACCAAATTTTCTCTATTAGATGGTAGTGAAGTGACCTCCTAGAAGAGAGAAGTCACACAAAGCACTATAAATCTGTACAGTGATATAAAGAATGCAACATAACGTAGGGCTGATATGCTGTAAAGTGCTGAGAATCTTCAACTCTTCTTGATTTCAAGGACAGATGAGGAAATGAGACCTCACAGAATTCGATTTCTGCTTTGCAAATGATTATAAGAACCACAGAAAGATAAGCAAGACGGTGGGAACATATATTCCCTGGTGGGGAGGTGAATGAGAGTGAGATTATTCCACCTTTATGCCTGTTGGATAACATTTTGCTTTGCAAGTACTCCCACTGAATGTGAGAAAGGGTGGAAAATCTTGTCCTAAATGTTCATGGCCAGAGAGTAGAGGAAAACATTCTGCCTCCCTTACTCATGTTGGATAGTAGTTTACTTTGTTGTGATTACTTGTAGAGTACAACTCAACATGAGTAAAGAAGGCAGAATATGACCAGAGTTCAGAAAGGTTTGTGATAACTTCCTTGGCTTCCTTCTACAAACAACATTCTGCAAGATAATGCAGTAGATATCATGGTAAAATCCTAATTGTGTGGAGTAACCAAAGGCAGGGGAGTTATTCCAGGTTTTACACCAGTGTAACTAAAGGCAGGATTTCATCCATGGTACAAGTCTAAACCAAGTGTATTTAAAATCTACATATTCAATAATGTTTAAGTATTTTATACTAACAGATTATTTTAGAATACAGGTCATTGCAATATTTTTTAACATAAATTTTATTCAATATTTTAAGTAGTTATAGAATCATGTCTCCATATCAGTACTGTTCCTACACAAGAATAGCCCAGCAGATAGCCCCTTTCTTCAATTGTCTTCCTTCTCTTCCAACCTTTCTTCAGAGAGATCCTTTTATACATTGGAATAGCTTGGGGAAATGCTTTCTTTGGATAGGTTTCAGAGTCTCTAAGGTGCCACAAGTACTCCTCGTTCTTTTTTCTTTGGATAGTGCCTTCTAATAGGGTTTAAAAACCAACATACAACCCAAAGAATTCCATCATAAATTATCTTCTAGGGTAACAAAAAGATCAGCAGTAAGGAAGCAAGCTTGATCTCTTCAGCACAAAGTGGAAATTATAGTTTCAGTGCCTGGGTAGTTTCTGATCATACAAAAGCCTTTAAATACACCATTCTATTTGCCTTTCCACCAAACAAGTATCTAAGTTCTTAGTAAATGGATGGTTGTCTACTATCTTTTTTGATAGAAGATGCACTTTCAGTAGTAACCACTGTAAAAAGAAAACTGGTGTCTTCTCCGAGTATTATAAGAAATCAAAACTAAAAATGCCAAGAAACCTCCTTAAGGGTTGAGGCCGTAAATAAACAAAATGTGATTGTCTGTCAGTTACTTGTTTTCCTTCTAAAAAGTGTGCATTATACATTTTACCCCTTCTTATTAATAGATCAAACATGCCTAAATAAATTAATTGGGGCTAGCCTCTAGCAGGCTCTTAGCTGGGCATGCACTTGGGGGAAGGGAGTAAGGAAACTTTCAGTGTAGGGCTGCTTCAGAGATGATCCTGAGAGAAAGTTTGGTGTCATAAGGAGGTGTGTGGTTTTGTTTTGTTTTGTTTTGGTTGGGGGGGGGGGGGTTAGGGAGGAGGCTAGGAGCAGCCATGATTTGGCCAATTCTCCTCCACAATACACCAGAAAGCAGAGCAGGCCAATCACATGGGATAGGGAGTATGCTCCCCTGCTTCAAGGTGGACAAAGTTTGTGCACACCAGAAAACTTAGAATACTGCCACTGTTCTCATTTCTCAGTAGAGCTTTGGACCACCTGCAGAGCATGGCTGTCTGTCAATCTAGCGCTTGAAGGAAGAGAAATCCACGGAGCACAAAGTATGTAATATTATAGACAAAGATGGAAGGAGAGTGGGCCCAACACATCATACAATGATTATGTGGGAGAGGGAATGGCTGCTGCAGCAGGAAAGTCATTTAAAAATAACTGCTTTATTCCAGATATTGTAATGTTTAGGTTTTATAAAAGTGCAGAATTTTGGAGAAGGTTTAATGTATTGGGGTGTCAGCTGGCCTCCACTGAAATACATTTTCAGCCTTATCTCTAACAACATGCTTTGTTTGCAAATTGTTTAACTACTACTATGCAGACCTGATAGAATGTCATCTGTTTAACAACATATAACACCACCACATTGGCAATTTAGGACAAACAGGGCTCAAATTGCATCCCTTATATTCCTGAAACTCACTTTGATCTGAGTCTGACCCCAGGATCAGACTGTAAACAAAGGATACCTTGCCCATTTGAAACTGTAGGGGAAATGGGGGAGGTAAAGATAATGGTGTGAGTTAAGTAGATTGTACTTAGGCAGCAGAAAAAAATGCTATGCTTGAAAATAACTGGTTGGGTGGATCTTGTGAGAAGGGTTGAATATACCAGATTTTCCAAACCAGCATAGGCCATCTCTTTACAAATCTGACTCAGAATTAAATTGAGCAGCACCGTACTATTTATTGGAAGTTGTTTTATATGTTGACTGTTCATGGGGTTCTGCTTGCTGCTGACATCCATAGGGGGGAAAAAGAAAAGGTGATCTAAGTTTTCCTGTGAAACCATGAATCATTAGAAAAATTAAAAAAACCCACCCTAATGGATATCAATTACAATTAAGTCCTAACATATCTGGTTCATCAGTTCCTTAAAAAGCCGATTAAAATAGCAAATTGTTTGGGGTGGTGGTGGTTGTTCTTTTAGGAATGAAAATCCAACCTATCAGGATTCACAGAACTTTGCTTTAAAGAAACAAACTTTGCTTTAGAAATTTCTACAATGAAGGATTCCATTCCATGCCCCACCCAACTTCCAAAACATATCATAGTGAAACCAAGAGGTTAGAGCTAATATTGAGTCCCATATTCTTTTTTTTTTTTTAATTAAAGGTCATCTATATCTTTTCTTGTGAAAGAGGTTTTTATATACCTATGAAGCAGAAGGGCTTTTTTCTCCCTCCTGTTGATAGAAAGATAGACAGCAAAAATTTAAAATAAAAATACCCTGATTATCCAGGCTCTAGGGGCATTCAGCACATTAATACCTTTAACTATTTTATTTGAAATTCTTTTTAAAACACCCTGAACTAGTAGAACTTAAGTAAAGACCTCAAGAATGCATCATTCTTTGACATTACTAGTACGTGACATCCCATAGGTTACATTAATATTTTTTAAAGTACTTTTTATAAAGTCAAGTAGAAAATGTTTAAAACTTCTGAACAACATGAAATTTTAAGTTGTCTGAGTTAGAGATGAAGACTTGGTTAAATTCTTATTGCACCTGAAACATAGACTATCCTTAAGTCTCATTGATATTAAATATTTTTATCAATGACCTGGAAAAAAACATAAAATCATTACTGATAAATTTTGCAGATGATCCACAGACTGGGGAATGATAAATGTGGACAGGTTACTGATAAAGAATGATCTGGATTAGTTGGTAAAATGGACACAAGTAAACAATTTGCACTTGAATAAAGTCAAATGGAACGTCGTTCATCTAGAAACAAAGAATGTAGGGCATCCTTACAGGATGGTGGATCATCAGTTTCACATGAGCTTCAAATGTAATGCTGTGGCCAGAAGGGCTAATCATAGAATATCAGAGTAGAAAGGGACCTCAGGAGGTCATCTAGTCTAACCCCCTGCTCAAGGCAGGACCAATCCCCAACTAAATCATCCCAGCCAGGGCTTTGTCGAGCCTGACCTTAGAAACCTCAAAGGAAGGAGATTCCACCACCTCCCTAGGTAACACATTCCAGTGCTTCACCACCTTCCTAGTGAAAAAGTTTTTCCTAATATCCAACCTAAACCTCCCCCACTACAACTTGAGACCCTTACTCCTTGTTCTGTCATCTGTTACCACTGAGAACAATCTAGATCCATCCTCTTTGGAACCCTCTTTTTCAGGTAGTTGAAAGCAGCTATCAAATCCCCCCTCATTCTTCTCTTCTGCAGACTAAACAATCCCAGTTCCCTCAGCCTCTCTTCGTAAGTCATGTGTTCCCTCTGCTGGATGCTTTCCAATTTTTGCACATCCTTCTTGTAGTGTGGGGCCCAAAACTGGACACAGTACTCCAGATGAGGCCTCACCAATGTCGAATAGAGGGGAACGATCACGTCCCTCGATCTGCTGGCAATGCCCCTACTTATAAAGCCCAAAATGTTGTTAGCCTTCTTGCCAACAAGGGCACACCGTTGACTCATATCCAGCTTCTTGTCCGCTGTAACCCCGAGGTCTTTTTCTGCAGAACTGCTGCCTAGCCATTGATCCTTGGATGTATAAACAGGGGAATCTAGAATAAAAGTAGAAAAGTTTTACATTACCTCTGTTTGGCAGCTGGTGCAACTGGGATTCTGTCTGGTTCCAGTGTCCACAATTCAAGAAGGATGTTGATAAATTAGAGATGGTTCAGAAAAGAGCCAAAAGAATGATTAAAGGATTGGAAAACATGCCTTGATAGTGACAGACTCAAGAAGCTCAATCTATTTAGTTTACCAAACAGAAACCTAAGGGATGACATGATTAGTCTATAAGTACTTACATGGGGAAACAAAAATGTGGTAGAGGGAGATTTAATCTCTCAAAGTATAATGAGACATATTTTTTCAATAGTGAGGGTAATTAATAATTGGAACGATTTACCAAGACTTGCAGTGGATAATCTATCACGGAAACTTTTAAATCAATATTGGATCTTTTTCTAACAGCTATGCTCTAGTTCAACATCTGCTGAGCTTGAAGAAGCAGCTAATTCAAAGAAGCTCTATGGCCTGTGTTTATGCAGGAGGTTAGACTAGATCATCACAATGGTCCTTCTGCCCATAAAATCTGATAATGTGAATTGCCATGGTGGGATGTAGAATCCTATACAAAGAAGGCTGTTGGTTGGTTGTCATTATGCGTACCAATTCAGCAAAACATTTAAGTGCATGCTTAACTTTAAACGTGCTTACATTTGGATTGTATTGGCTGTGACTTGACAGGGAAAAGTGTGGTTTTTGTCAAATATTAACATAGTAAAAATAGTCTGGACAGAGAAAGGTGCAAGCAAACATGTTCAAAGGTGTTAGATGGCTATGTTGTAGTCTAGGAAGGAGCCTAGACTACTATGACACTGGTGAGAACATGCTTTCCACTGGATTAGTTGTCTTCACAAGCATTAAGAGAGCTTTTGAGTCCAATTAATGTAAAGCAAACAGAACTAAAACCCATGGAAGTCAAAGGAAAAATTCCCATTCTCCTCAATCTTGATTTAAAATTATCAGTGAGGGAGAATCCACCACAATGCTTAGTAAATTGTTCCAATTACTCTCACATTTAAATATTTATGCCTTATTTCCTTTCTGAATTTGTCTAGTTTCAATTTCCTGCCATTGGATTGTTATGCCTTTCTTTGCTAGTTTGAAGAGCCCATTATTAAATATCTATTCCCCATGTAGATACTTAGACTGTAATCAAGTCATCCCTAAACCTTCTCTTTATTAAGCTAAATAGATTGAGCTCCTTGAGTCTTACTGTAAGACATGTTTGCTAATACTTTAATCATTCCCTCCTCTAAACCTTCTCCAATTTATCTACATCTTTTAAAATGTGGGTACCAGGGCTGGACACAGTATTTCAGCAGAGGTTGCGCCAGTGGCAAATAAAGAGGTAAAATAACCTCCCTACTCCTACTCGAGATTCCTGTTTATGCATCCAGGATTGCATTAGGTCTTTTAGCCACATTGTCACACTGGGAGTCCATGTTCAGTTGATTATCCACCATGACCCACACATCTCTGTCAAAGTCACTGCTGCCCAGGATAGAGTCCCCCATCCTGTATGTATCGCCTGCATTCTTTGTTCCCATATGTATACACTTACATTTTTCTGTATATAAACACATGCTGTTTGATAGCACCCACCTTACTAAGCAATCCAGATCACTATGGATTAGTGAGCTCTTCATTATTTATCGTTCCCCCAGTTTTCGTCATCTGCAAACATCTGTAATTTTGTTTTCTGCCATACCATTGATAAAAATATTAAATAGTAAAGAGGCCAAGAATCAATCAGTCCCTGTGGGACCACCATGGAAAAACACCCTCTTTATTATGATTCCCCATTAGTTACATATTGAGACCTATCATTTAGCCAGTTTTAATCCATTTAATGTGTGCCATCTTCATTTTATTATTCTAGTTTTTTAATCAAATGTCATGCACTACCAAGTCAAATGCCTCACAGAAGATTGTTTTACATCAACCTTATGACCTTTTTGAACCAACTTGTGACCTCATTAAAAAATAAGTTTGACTGATTCTTTTTTCCATAAGCCCATTTTGAGTTGCATTAATTACATTACCCTTCTTTAGCCCTTTATTAATAGACACCCATATCAGCCATTCCATTATCTTGCCTGGGATTGTTGTACTGCCTTTAGTGCAGGGAACTGGACTAGATGACCTCTTGAAGTTCCTTCCTGTCCTACATTTATGGGCCTGTCAGCTTGACATCATAAAATCATAACTACTTCGGTCATTCCATTTACTATCTTTAAAAAAAAATTGGCTCAAAATTAGCTTTCTCCTAGGTTTCCAGAACTTCCCCTATCTTCAAAGTCTTATTGAAAATCAACATTAACAGTTCAGCGAGCTTCTCAGCCAGGTCTTTTTAAAACTCTTGGATGCCAGTTACCTGGACCTGCTGATTTAAAAATGTCTCACATTAGTAACTTCTGTTTAGCAGTCATCATATGAGGAAACTACATAATACAGAACAGAAATATTCTGCCCTTTCTCCATTTTTATCTAGTAATGGACCAATACCATTGTCAAGAATATTTTTCTTTCTACAATATTTAATAAACTCCTTATTGTCCTTAACCCTGTTTAGGGTGACCCAATAGCAAGTGTAAAAAATCGGGACAGGGGCTGGGGGGTAATAGGAGCCTATGTAAGAAAAAGCCCCAAATATCAGGACTGTCCCTATAAAATTGGGACATCTGGTCACCCTAACCCTGCTAGCCATAGATGTCTCCACATGTCCCGTGGCTTCTTTTTATCAAATTTCTCTAACTTCTGATTTATATTCATTACTATCAACTTCATCTTTCTTCCGTTTGTTATTTTATTTTATTTGCATAGCACCTTCACCTCCCCTGTAAACCAGGCTGGATTTTAAATGAGTACAGTCTTCTTTCTTGATTGTGGCTCTTTGGGTATCTAGTGAGGTGTTCTTAAATGATTGCCAATTATCATTCACAGTTTTCTGATTAAATTCTTCCTCCCAGCTGATTTGGTTCATCACTGTTTCAAGTTTGTGAAATTGGCACTTTTAAGGCACTGAGTATATGTATTACTATCCAAACTTTATTCTGCTTGCACATTATAAATGTGATCAAGTTATGATCACTTGTACCTCAGTTATCATTAACTCCTACTTGTGTGATCAGTTCTTCATTATCTGTTAAGACAATGACAAATAAAAGAATTCCTTATGTTGTCAGCCACACTTTTTGAGTTAGGAAAACGTCATTTGTAATGTTGTGAAATTCCAATGATGTTTCCATACCAGCAGCACGAGACAGCCAGCATATGTCACTCAAACTGAAGCATCCCAGGGTCACACAAATTTTTTCCCCCTACATATTATAGATTGATGTAAGGAGGAGGGCATCCTAGTCCCAATTATGAATTGGTAGTCTGTAGGAGAAATCAACTTATACCCCCATCTTGTGTTTCATCTGTTAGGACACTGATCCATAATTTTCTTCGGAGTTATCAGGGACTTGGAGAAAGGTGATGCCATTATTTAGTGTCTTTTCCCCCTCCCCTTTTGCCCACTTTATCCATTCCCTGTCATACTGGTGTTTCCCAAATCTTGCTATCTAAGACCTCCTCAGTTTCTGATTCTTAGTAGTGTCTCAATTTTCACTTCCAATCCAAGAATCTTTTCTTCTACCACAGCCACAAACTTGCACTTCATGCACAGGAAAGCTCTTCTGGCAGGAAAGAGAACATGGCTCACCTACTGTAGGTTGCCACCGCTGTTCCATTACTGGTGAACTTGATACCACATATAGTGCTGAACCTGGAAGGAAAGCCCCCCCCCCCACCCCACACCTCAGTCTTTCCTGTTACTTGCCTCGGTTCATGGCTTTCAAGTTGCCTAGCAAATTACTTTTTAATATGAAGTCTGCCCTGCTTATTTTAGCTGAGCTCTACCCCTCACCAAGGGAGCAATTAACCACAGAGACCTCAAACAGCTGAGTTGGTCTAAATTCCAGGGATTAGCATTTTGCAGTTTGACAGGCTTAGGCCCATGCTTAAGAAGATATCTAAGGGCTTTGCAGAACCAAGTCCTATATGTAATAAGGATAACTGACCTATAGGCCCATTGTGTATTCTGTTATGCTGTCCATCTAATCAAGTGACCAGGCTTTGCAGATAATATACCAGCGAGGGGCTGGGAATGAAAAAGGTCAGATGATGCTATCAGCCAGCAGTGTAACATCAAACCCCTCTCATTGGAATTTCTCTTGTACTGATCTTTGTCCTACATGTCTTACCTCAATACCTCCTGGCGGTTCCTGATCCTGTACTAGTGTTCTACATGCTCCCATCTCTTCCTGGATTTTTACTGCCCTTCTGCTACTGAAGACTTGCCTTAGGATGCCTCATACTGTGCTGCAGCAGCATTTCAATAATGTGTCTTTCAAATATATCTATAGATTTCAAAAGTACACTTGTATCATTAAAGTGCATTGGGTACCAACTTGTGGTTTGGTGGTTGTTGGGTTTTTTTTTGTTTTGTTTTTTAGTATCTGATCCCTTTTCAAGACTCATATGCCAGAGAGCAATTTGTATTACGTAGTGAATTTCAGTACCCAGTAATGGAAATTAGAATCATAGAATATCAGGGTTGGAAGGGACCTCAGGAGGTCATCTAGTCCAACCCCCTGCTCAAAGCAGGACCAATCCCCAATCAAATCATCCCAGCCAAGGCTTTGTCAAGCCTGACCTTAAAAACTTCCAAGGAAGGAGATTCTACCACCTCCCTAGGTAACGCATTCCAGTGTTTCACCACCCTCCTAGTGAAAAAGTTTTTCCTAATATCCAACCTAAACCTCCCCCACTGCAACTTGAGACCATTACTCCTTGTCCTGTCCTCTTCTACCACTGAGAATAGTCTAGAACCATCCTCTCTGGAACCACCTCTCAGGTAGTTGAAAGCAGCTATCAAATCCCCCCTCATCCTTCTCTTCTGCAGACTAAACAATCCCAGTTCCCTCAGCCTCTCCTCATAAGTCATGTGTTCCAGACCCCTAATCATTTTTGTTGCCCTTCGCTGGACTCTCTCCAATTTATCCACGTCCTTCTTGTAGTGTGGGGCCCAAAACTGGACACGGTACTCCAGATGAGGCCTCACCAATGTCGAATAGAGGGGAACGATCACGTCCCTCGATCTGCTCGCTATGCCCCTACTTATACATCCCAAAATGCCATTGGCCTTCTTGGCAACAAGGGCACACTGCTGACTCATATCCAGCTTCTCATCCACTGTAACCCCTAGGTCCTTTTCCGCAGAACTGCTGCCTAGCCATTCGGTCCCTAGTCTGTAGCTGTGCATTGGGTTCTTCCGTCCTAAGTGCAGGACCCTGCACTTATCCTTATTGAACCGCATCAGGTTTCTTTTGGCCCAATCCTCCAATTTGTCTAGGTCCCTCTGTATCCTATCCCTGCCCTCCAGCGTATCTACCACTCCTCCCAGTTTAGTATCATCTGCAAATTTGCTGAGAGTGCAATCCACACCATCCTCCAGATCATTTATGAAGATATTGAACAAAACCGGCCCCAGGACCGACCCCTGGGGCACTCCACTTGACACCGGCTGCCAACTAGACATGGAGCCATTGATCACTACCCGTTGAGCCCGACAATCTAGCCAACTTTCTACCCACCTTATAGTGCATTCATCCAGCCCATACTTCTTTAACTTGCCGACAAGAATACTGTGGGAGACCGTGTCAAAAGCTTTGCTAAAGTCAAGAAACAAATTGAAATTGAATTTCTTCGTTTTAGCATGTGAGGATCCAGAAGTTCCCTGATGCCCTGGTGCTCACGACTGCACTGGGAAGACTAAACCTGATTATTTATATTGAAGTTATTTGAGCTGAAGTGATGCATCAGGAGCATCAACAGATGCATATAGTGTTGAGATTTGAGAATACAACTCTTCGCTCACCCATGAATTTGTAATGGTTGCCATTTTTAAAAAATAATTGTGGGAATAAAATGCCTTAAAGTAGGATTGGTATTGTGACACAGGGCCTTTCACCTTTAAATCACTGGTACCAACCTGAGCTGTAGCTAAAATGAAACTAATTTCAGTGGACCACTCATTTTCACTGGATCAGTTCCTTGCTGATAGGTATAGATTTTTAAACCACTACCACAATCAACAGTGTTGGCAGAATATGGAGGTCTTTGGCTGTGATGCATCATGAAAGATGTAGTCTCTCCCATAGCAAAGATTAAGAACATGAGGAAACTGAGCTGCACCTTCCATGAGGCATGGTGGTGGGATTTCTAAATCAAAATTTCACTTTCTGTCCAGTTTTTGGGCATCTGACTGAGTTTGTTGTGTTTTTCTTTAACCTCTTTCAGGTTTCCATCCCACCATCAACCTCAGCCTGGACCAGTCCACACAAGAGATCCACTTCCTGGACACTACAGTGCTAATAAGCGATGGTCACATAAACACCACCCTATACTGGAAACCTACTGACTGCTATACTTACCTACATGCCTCCAGCTTTCATCCAGACCACACCACACAATCCATTGTCTACAGCCAAGCTCTATGATACAATCACATTTGCTCCAACCCCTCAGACAGAGACAAACACCTACAAGATCTCGATCAAGCATTCTTACAACTACAATACCCACTTGCTGAAGTGAAGAAACAGAATGACAGAGCCAGAAGAGTACGCAGAAGTAACCTACTACAGGACAGGCCCAACAAAGAAAATAACAGAACACCACTAGCCATCACCTTGAGCCCCCAGCTAAAACCTCTCCAACGCATCATCAAGGATCTACAACCTACCCTGAAGGATGACCCATCACTCTCACAGACCTTGGGAGACAGGCCAGTCCTTGCTTAGACAGCTCCCCATCCTGAAGCAAATACTCTCCAGCAACCACACACCATGCAACAAAAACACTAACCCAGGAACCTATCCTTGCAACAAAGCCCGTTACCAACTGTGTCCCCATATCTATTCAGGGGACACCATCATAGGGCCTAATCACATCAGCCACACTATCAGTGGCTCATTCACCTGCACATCTACCAATGTGATATATGCCATCAGGTGCCAGCAACGCCTCTCTGCCATGGCCAAACCAGACAGTCTCTGCGTAAAAGAATAAATGGACACAAATCAGACGTCAAGTATTATAACATTCAAAAACCAGTCGGAGAACACTTCAACCTCCCTGGTCACTCAATTACAGACCTAAAAGTCGCAATTCTTCAACAAAAAGACTTCAAAAACAGACTCCAATGAGAGACTGCTGAACTGGAATTAATTTGCAAACTGAACACCATTACATTAGGCTTGAATAAAGACTGGGAGTGGATGTGTCATTACACAAAGTAAAACTATTTCCCCATGTTTATTCCCCCCCCCCCCCCCACTGTTCCTCACACATTTTTGACAACTGCTGGAAATGGCCCACCTTGATTATCACTACAAAAGGTTTTGTTTTGTTTTGTTTTTTTCTCCTGCTGGTAGTAGTTCACCTTACCTGATCACTCTCCTTCCAGTGTGTATGGTAACACCCATTGTTTCATGTTCTCTATGTATATAAAATCTCCCCACTGTATTTTCCACTGCATACATCCAATGAAGTGAGCTGTAGCTCATGAAAGCTCAAATAAATTTGTGAGTCTCTAAGGTGCCACAAGTACTCCTTTTAACCTCCTTCAGTAGCCCATCTAGCCCAGTTTCCTGTCTTCTGACTGTGGCCAATGCCAGATGCTTCAAAGGGAATGAGCAGACCAGGTGATCATTTAGTGGTCCACTCCCAGCTTCTGGCAGTCAGTGGCTAGGAATACAATTCCATTTTCTGGGTATTCATAACCATCTTGGCTACTTGTGATTGATTGGACCTGTCCTACAGAAAACTATCTAATTCTCTTTTGAACCTTGTTATAGTTTTGGCCTTGACAACATCCTCTGCAAACGAGTTCCACAGATTGACTGTGTGTTTTGTGTTGAAGTGCTTGCTTTTGTCTGTTTTTAAATCTGCTGCCTATTAATTTCTTTGGGTGACCCATAGTTCTTGTATTACCTGAATGGGTAAATAACACTTCCTTATTCACTTTCTCCATGCCATTCATGATTTTATAGACCTCTATCATATCCCCTCTTAATCGTCTCTTTTCCAAGCTGAAAAGTCCCAGTCTTATTCATCTCTCCTCATATGGAAGCTGTTCCAGATCCCTAATAATTTTTGTTGCCCTTCTCTGTACGTTTTTCAATTCTAATATCTTTATTTTATTTTATTTTTATTATTTTTTTTAGATGGGGCGATCATGACTGCATGCAGTGTTCAGGGTGTGGGCATGCCATGGATTTATATAGTGGTATTATGATATTTTGTCTTATTTTCTATCCCTTTCCTACTGGTTCTAATGTTGTTAACTTTTTTGATTGCCACTGCACACTGAGTGGATATTTTCAGAGACCTATCCACAACGACTCTAAGCTCTTTCCTTCTTTCTTACAGCTAACTTAGATCTCATCATTTTTTTATGTATAGTTGGGATTATGTTTTCCAATGTGCATTACTTTGCATTTATAAACATGAAATTTCATCTGCCATTTTGTTGCCCCATCACCCAGTTTAGTGAGATCTCTTTGTAACTCTTCACTGTCAGCTTTGTACTCCCTGTCTTGAGTAATTTTGTATTGTAGGCAAATTTTGCCACCTCACTGTTTACCCCTTTTCACAGATAATTTATGATGGGGCTGATCACATGGCAATAGAATGCATTTCATAAACTCATAAAATAAGACCCTTAGTTTCCGGGCATTTCACAAATGAGAGCCTGTGTGTGTGAAGCTTCTGTGCCTGGCTATCTTCACACTGAAAGACTCAAAAAGCACAGTTTTGAAGGAGTTTTCTCAACTGACTTTCATTCAAAATTACACTTTGAAATATAATATATTTGAGTGGAAAAGGTCCAATTTGCAAGAATTCTCAAACATCATTGAGCAGAAAATAGGTCTCATTTTTTTGCATATTCAAAAGTTAAAACCTCCATTTTTGAACCTTTTTAATTACAATTCTGTGAGTGTTTTCATATTTTTTGCCACATCTCATCTATTTTTGTGTCGATTTAAAAAAAAAATAGCCCTAACTCCTATGGAAATTCAAAGGTGTTCTCTGTGTAAATCAAAGGGCAACATGCTTCAAAGATAAAGGTCTGATGATGATTTTTTACAATTTTTTCTTCTTGTGGTGACATTTATAACTACTATTACTGGATTTTGCAGATTAATTTTGTGACATTACTTAATAATGGAAACCAGTCCAACTCCCATATGTGCACTGTTTTTGTTTGTTTGTTTGTTTGTTTTTTTGTTTTGTTTGAAATTCCAGTTCATATATTTAAATTCTTATAAAATATATAGTGGGACAAACTACACTAAAATTCCATTACATAAAGCATAGCTTATCTTATTAGAGGTAGTTTTTGTTGAATACAGAGTAATCGATACATCTGTTATGCTTCCTAGGTGTAGAAAATATCTGTGAACACACAAGACCAAGCAAAACTTTTAAGTGAACTCTTCTATGTTAAAAGCTTTGTTGCAGTGCTTGTCAAGTGTGTTCATAGGAAGAAAAGTTTCCAAAGAGCCTTCTGATTAAAAAAAAATTGTTGCACTAGATCTTCTAAAGAAATGTATTTGAGTGGCTTATACTGCAGAACTGGCCCATTTCCAAGGAGCAGTTATCACAGTGGGAAAGGCTATAACTTGTAGCTATAATAATATCTCTACAGGCATGATAAATGTATCTCTGATTGGACCAATTGGGATTTCATGGTCTAAGCATTATGAATTTGTCAGTTCTGGTCAATTGTTTCCACCAAAGTGACTCCGTCATATTGTTCATGTTATTTGGAAGGGTGGGAAATCAAAATGAAAGGGTCTAAAATTAGGTTGTGTACTGAATCCAGGCAATTGGTCCTTGTCCAGAATCATTTTCCTATCTGTTGATAGATTTTCTGTGTAATTCACAACCCATTTGCGGCTAGTCACAGACCATTAACCATCTGTTCCTCTATTAAGCAACTTTCTTTTATAATGTAAGTATTTAATTTTAATAAACTTTTTATCTGCTAAGCATTTATCTGACACAAACAAGGAACTATTGTGAACATGGTCAATGTGCCTCATTAAAAGCAATAATATTTTGATTGAATAGGTTATGCGGAAAGGGGGAAATTATCAGAGTTCAAAAATCTGAAATTATTTAAAATACAGTAGTACATCCTTACTTTTGCTTGTGATTGAAGTTACCATACATGGAAGTAAATACCTAACTTTAAAAAAAAAATCAGTGGTGCAGAGTAAGACCAAAGCCATATTTCACCATTGATACGATATTTTTAATTGCAGAGATAAGATCCATTTACTAACTGGAGCATGTGTGACCTATAATTGAAATGCTGTATGTGTGATGCAGATACTGAGACTTACATATCTACAACCAAAATTACTGGCAGTTTTTTTGTGTGTGCAGTGTTTTGTTTTGTTTTATTACAGGCTTGCCCGATACATATTTATAAATAACATTAAAGTTGCAAAATCAATCACTCAAATGTTAAGAAATGCCAGAATTGTTTGTGCAACCTTAATTTGGCTTCTTTGTGTGTATGCATTATGAAAGTCTCTAATTACATGATCACATTTTATTTTTTTGTGCAGAACCCCTGCCTCATTCAGTGAAAAAAATGTATAATGCTCACTTAATGAGCAGCTGTTCATTACCTTGTTTTCTCTTCATTGTTCAATGTGTGTGCCCATGCCTTATTTACTACACTCAATTTTTTTCTTCAGAGCTGAGTTTGAATAACTTTCCCCATGGACTTTTCTGTGGAGCTCATCCCTAAAATATCTGAGTGCTTCATAAATGTTAAATGTTGTTGTTAATTTATTTAATTATTTATTTATTTCTGCCTCCTTACCTTCCTGGTCCACCCAGATACTGACTATTTGGAACTCTGATAAGTGTTAAACAAATTCTTTATTAAAGATGCAAAGTGGCAGTACAGACAACGGAACTTTGCCTCAAGAAGAGTCACGATGAGGTGACTTGACCAGCTGTCTCTCCAAAGAACTGGTTACCGTATACAGTATATGTATTAGCAATTGACCAGTCAATACAGACCATGAGGGAGCTATTAATAGGTAAATAGATTAACAAATCAGGAACTGCTGCTTGGCAGAGTAAGATTAGTACCTTTAACACGAATCATAACCATAAGCAAGATTCATAAGACATACACTCCTCAGTCCAGAAATTTCTTCTGTACATGTGCAGATCCACAAAGGTCACACAGCGAACACCTTGATTAACAGACCCATGGCTGGGTCACTACACATATTGAATCTATTTCCCTAAGTTAAGTATCCTCACACCTTCTTGAACTGTCTAAATGAGCCATCTTGATGATCACTACAAAAGTTTTTTTTTCTCCTTCTGATAATAGCTCATCTTAACTAATTAGCCTCTCACAGTTTGTGTGGCAACTTCCAACTTATCTGTGTGTGTGTGTATGTATATATAACCTTCTTACTATACGTTCCATTCTATGCAACCGATGAGGTGGGCTGTAGCCCACGAAAGCTTATGCTCTAATAAATGTGTTAGTCTCTAAGGTGCCACAAGTACTCCTGTTCTTTTTTTGACCCTAGGGTGAACTCTTACATGGAATGTGCAGCCTACAAACGGTAGTTGTGATAATGTCATTAAAGACCATTAAATTGTCATTAAAGTAACAATCAGTAGGCACAGGGAAGCCTGAATTAAGGTTGCACAGGTAGCTTTAGTTCTGTCATTTTTCCTAAATCCTGAATGCTTGACTTTGCAACCTGAATGTTGTTTTGACATAGTTTTTTGTGTGTAATTTCCTACATAGTTTTTAAGCAAACTGAAAAAAATAATTCCTTCATGTAGCATCATATTAACATACGTTTCATCAGCAGGGCTGGAATCTTTAGCTCCACCACACAGACTCTGCTATTTGAGCTAACATAGTAACTAGTACGAATAGTAGGTTGTCACTCTCTGTAGACCAGCTGCAGGAATGGAAGGAACACACAATTTGCCAGTGGGTTTCACAGCTATCTGTTGATGTGAGAGGAGTAGGGAGAGTAAGGAATCAGGAGTTCCATTCCTGTCTCTGGACAGGAATGCACTCAAAAGCATAGGTGCATCTGCCCATTTCTCCCAAGCATGAACATTTTTGCTCCATCCCCTCCTTCCTGTTTCTTTCCCACCCTAGCTCCTAATCTTACTTCCATTGTTCACATTGTTCCACTGTCCCAATCTCCATTCCTCATCTACTTCTCTCCCACTCTGTCCCCTTGGCCAGTCATCTGATCTGTCTCATCCCCCATAACTTACTGCATCTCAATTCCTTCTCCCTCACAATCTCCCTTAAATCCCAGTCCCCCTCTCCAGCTCATTGTCCCAATCTATTTTTTTCCTCTTCCTCCCCACTTTGCCAGCTCTTTTCCTTTTTTTGAGTATGTCTACACTGCAATTAAAAACCCAGGGCTGGCCTGTGACTGTGGGACTATTTTATTGCAGTGTAGACTTCTGGGTTTGGGCTGGAGCCCAGGTTTTAAAACCCTCTCACCTTCCCTGAGCATTGAGGCACAAGGAAAGCAAGCTCCCTGCTTTCAGCACAGGTGTCCGGATCAAATCTGGCATGGCCCACAGCAGCCCAGAGCACAAAAAAACCCTGCACAGTCCTACACTGGAGTATGCTCAGAGGGGGCCAGAATCTGAGATTTTTAGCTGACAATTTTTTCCTGAAGAAATCTCTTCTGAGCATCTGCAACCTGATTTCTTTTTAAAAAGGTTTATAACTTGGTCAAGTTTCGTTGGCTAAAGGCATATCCTTGACACACAGGTCTTTCCCTTCCCAAATTTAAAGTCCCTGTTCCAAAGTATGGGGGCATTTGAGCTTTTCAAAGAAAAGGTGACCAGAATGCAACATTGATGTACAATCCCCCCATGTGTGTGTTTTCTTAGGCTACTGAAGGTGGCCATGGAAGGCAGAGAGCTTCTGGAACAGGCCCTCAAAGCCATCTGTAACCTGCCCTCAGCCCTCTGTCCAAAATCTATGGGAGAAATCTAAATTAGATGGGGGTAGAGGGATGAAATGATGAATAACCATTCTTCCTTTTCATAACCCCACTCTCAATTGACACCTTCTCATAGGTTTCCACATTTCCCTCATTAGAGTAAAGGTTGTAGTGGAGTGTCTCCCACCCCTGTGGGGTATTTGCTTGTCTCATGGTAGTACAAGCCATTCAAGAGGGCATAACTACTTCTTCCATGAGTCTCTTGTTCTCCACAAAATGAATGGTCTCTATTCATATAACCTCAAACCCCTTATTATTAAGGCACAAATGATTGAGGTGCCCAAAAATCAAGGGAAAAAGCCAATCTACAATTCCTCATTCTCTCTGAAGATCATATACCTCTTCATCTATTTGTAAATGTGAACTTTTAAACTTTGTGTACTTTCATCATTGATGGTAATCTGAAAACTCTAACTTCTAAGTTATTAAAATGGGAACTGAGCTCACCACTGCATGATCTGAAACTATGCTCAGGGGAGAGAAAATGAAAAATGATTGTGGTATGGCTCATTGTAAAGAGCTGTGGCTTGCACATACTAATGATGATTTTATTTATTTGCCTCATAGTCAGACCTAGATGAGATTTGAATTCAGAAATTCCCATATTTTCCCATCACCAGAAATTACCAAACAAAAAACTCATAGAACTTATCTAGAACTCATATTGACCCTCACTTCATTGATATTGAGGGCCAGTAGGGAAAACAGAGCCAACAGCAAGAAATGTGTCAGTAGCTGCTGTAAGAGAAGATTCTGGTTCAGTGCTAATATGCTTAGATGTTACGTTTTAAAGAAAAGATCCAACAAACTTGACTAGAAATCAGTCATAGAAAATTTAGACCCCACCCCCACCCCTACAACTGGACACAGTCAGTTGCAGGGTTGCAGCTTTAATCTTGGTCATTCAACACAAACCTTTTGTGTGCATGTGTCAAAATCAGTCTGATTTTGATTAATATTGATTTAAACCACTGCTGCCTTCTTGCTATTAAAATTGCCAATCAGCTTTGCAAGAAGTGATTAAAAAGTTCTCTGTTCATGTATGAATATACTATAGATTTATTACTGTAGTCAGAACCTCTGCTGGTGTAAATTGCTTAGCTCCATTAACTTCAATGGAGCAAAGTCAAAAATGCCCTTGCTGACAGTATGGCCAAGAATCTTTACTTTTAACTCCAATTTTGAAATTAGATGAAATTCCAAGAGTTCTTCAATAACCATGTGAATAATTAGTATAAACTTCCCATCTGAATATCACCTCTAACTTGGGATAACAAAGTGTTTTTCAGATATTAAGTCCTACAGGTAGTATTGTTACAATAGAGATAGATCCAAAGAACAGCTGTTGATTGTTACAGCTGTTAAAGTTAGACAGGTAATGGCTAAAGGGAGAATTTTCTTAATTTATGGGGTGCTTCTCAATTAAATCATGTCGTTGTTGAAAGTATCTTTCAACAGTTGCTATAGAAACACAGTACAAGAACTGAATCTTAAAGGTAACATTTTATTTTGTGTTGAAAGGAACTGCATATGAAGAGAGAGGCTAAAAGCCCTTTCAGTAAATCATTTATAGTACATTTAAGAAGGGATCATAAAACTGGCAGAATTTTTGGGTTTGATTCAGGTTCTTCAGCAGAGCAAAATTTTCACGATAAATCTGACCTTGTAAAAACTGAGCCAGAAGTGTTGCTCCCATCTTCAAAAGTAAGAGCACAAATATAATTTTACTTTTTACAGAATTATTTTTTTTTTTAAATTTTGTGATTTTTTAGTACTGAAGTGGCAGCCTTGGAGAATGATGTTCTCTATCCTCTGATGTAAGGCCGCACTTGCAGGAGAAGATTCCAAGACTCAGAATCTTGGAAACGGGAGACTGGAGGAAACAACTATGTCACAGGAGCTGTATCTACACTAGAGCATTTTAGAAATAAGTCCTGCTTGTGCTACCACTAGTTCAGTAGAGTTGATGTTGGTACTGGTGGTAGAACTGGTGATTTCACCACCATGATAGTTTAACCTTCAGAGGTGTAACTATTTCAGTGTTTGTTTGTAAGGGCTAGACTGTGCTTTGTAAGCAGAGCCATGCATCGGGGGAGGGGGGGTGCGCAGTGAGAAGTCACGTTTCTCCAGGGAGGCAGTATACCATCCAGAGCTCCCCTCAGTGTGGTAGAGCCCACAAAGTGTTAAACTGCTTTAAGGAGTGCAGCATCTTCCCACTTGTATGTCTCGCCAGTGTGCATGGGGTGGAACCATTGGTCTGCATAGCCTCCAAAGTCATCCCTGCGTGTGTGACAGAGTTGGAATCTCCTAATTCCATCCTAATACTCTGGAATCATGTAGGGGCTCTGAGGAATCTAGCCCTCCGGTGTAATCACCTGAATGGTGACTCAACTAGTAACATTTTCTTCTAAAACTCACTTTTTCACACTAGGAAATGTCTCCTTGGCACACAGCTTTGCACAAAACATCCACTCTTCACCACCATCAATGGGATTCTTTCTACACAGTGAGGAATGGAGCAACTGAGGAACAGAGAACTTCAAGCTTTGTCTTAATTTTCCTTTCTGCAAAATTGGATGATTGCACTGTCCCATGACAAATCTCTAAAATAGACACAGTCTAAGATGTCTGCAGCGTTGGTTCTTTCTCCGAATCACTTCACTCACCCTGAGCTCAGTTGATTAACATAACACTTTGAATATGGAAAGCTGTCTCAAATTCCCTGTCTGGGGACAGAGTAGTTCTAGTAGAACTATTTCCATCAAAAATGAAGATAGGACACTCCTGAGTGTTGCAGTGACAAGTCTATGGTGAACACAGATGGATCTTAACTCAATATTCCCATTCATTATTTACAACCCAAACAATGCAATATTGAGCTAGCATTTCTGACTGTGGGAATGCCAGGTTGCTGAGGCATGCAATGTCAGGGCCAATGGAAACAGAGCTCAGTCGCTTTCCGTGCTTTAGTTTTAAATAATGAGATGCACTGCAATTTAGAGATGACCTTATTTTGCACTCTTTTGGCTTAAATGCTGTCATGAGCTTAAAAAAAACCCCAAAAACTTATACTAGAGCATATAAAAGAAGGAAATATAAAAATCCTATAACAAAGGGGAGGAGGCAAAATGTCTTAAAGAACTGTTTCATGTCTTAAGTATTACTGATGTGATGTGTAAAGTATCTACAGGAATTAGAAGGAACAAAACACAAGTGGTGATTGAAAGAAAAATGTTTTTTTCCATTAATCTAGGCTCAATCTTT
Source organism: Chelonia mydas (assembly GCF_015237465.2). Taxonomy (NCBI): domain Eukaryota; kingdom Metazoa; phylum Chordata; order Testudines; family Cheloniidae; genus Chelonia; species Chelonia mydas. The sequence goes on from NC_057850.1 coordinate 158,715,964, forward strand.
GTGGCTTTTTTTTTAAAAGAACCATTTTTAGAAACCTGTACTAGAAAGATCTTTTTTTTTCATCAATACAGTAGGCTGTAAGACTTTTCCTAATAAGGCTGATGCTGAGGTAACAGGCACTGCAGTTTTCAATTTTACTGAAATATGATACAAATTCCTCCTTATAACATTACAAGATCCTTAGATCTTGCACAGCTTTCTAGAAAGATAATACTGGTTTGTTTAGTTCAGAATACCCTTATTGGGAGTTACTAGAGCTGGGGGAAAATTCATTTTACCTTTGTCTTTGTGAATGGTCTGAAAACAGTTTCTGGTTTGTCTTAAATATATTTGTTTGAACTGATTTGCCGAACTTTTGAAAGTAATTTTTGTCTGTAAGTGGTTCCTGAGCGGTTTGAGCATTCTGTACAATGCTTAATTTATGCCAGGGCTCATGGCATATTGAGGCTTGGCAATTCATAGCCCTGGCACTTCTGGGCTTGCTGCGTCTGCGTGAATTACTAAAGTTAAAAAAAAAAAAATTGCTTGAGCCTCAGCACCTCTTTCATTACAAATTAAGCACTGATTCGAAATTTGAGCTACTCTGATTACATTCGGGGGTTACAAGATATGCTGTGACTTTATAGAACTTAAGTCACTGAACGTTTCCAGTGCAAATACTCATGTTTATGAACGCTCACCAATAAGATGGATTGCATAATAAAGGACCAAGTAATCGATCTATAAAATGAAAACACTAAGCTACTGTACTTAAATGATTTTACTAGTGAAGTTATTCAAGTTTTTTTCCCCCCCTCATTTTTTGTAATCCAAGACAGTCAACTGCTATTCCAGAGACTAACATTTTCTAATTAGGAGATATAACATGGGCAATGTCACTGGAAGTTTCCTGCAACGAGCTACCAGCATGCCTTAACTTTGATCTATGGAGGTCAAGTTGTAGTCGTCCAATATCCTTGCCTTCTCTGCTGAGACTTCTTGCTAGGCTGGCCATTAGTGTCACTCATGATAATTCCTAGTGAATGGCTTTCTTAAAGGCTTGGTGCTACAAGGAGCTGAGTATGCCGGACTGGGGCCAGAGATGTTCTTAAGCACGCGCTGAAGTTTAAGCACACAAATAGTCTGAAGTCTAGGGGGTGCTTCATGTGCTTGGTGCTTTGTGGAATCCTTGCTGGAATGCTCAGCATCTTGTAAGATCAAACCGTACACTGAGACCACAAAATAAAGTTTGCTGTAAAATTACTGTACTTTTCTTAGTGACCTCCCTCCTAGTCTGCAACAGACACCCCTCTGTCATAAGATTTAAATGAGATATTCTATTTGTAATGTGCATTGTCACACATGACAGAGCCACAAACGTTGTCCAGGTGACCCTTATTCCTATGCAGAGAGCTAGTACAAGGCCTGTGCATAACTTATACCCTACCTAAGTGGTGCCTAGGCCTTGGACAAGGCTGAATTTTACCTTTTAGAGAACTCACCATTTCTTGTCCAGTTTTTCCATTATTTCATGACACTTGAGCAGAAAGACTTGTGTGACAGTTCACTCGCCTTTTAAAAAAGTGTGGCTCTTTTTGTTATAGTGGGAAAGCAGGTGGCTGTTTGTAATGACCTTGCTCTAGGATGTAGAATAGTTCACCCAGAAAAAAGAAAAATGAGTGACCATGTTTCTGCTCCTCGTTTGCCCCGTTTCTATTTTGTATTGTGGAATTTTTGTTTGCTCTGCATCCCTGTTTTTGTTACTGGCTGCTGCAGTCTGTCACAGCTGACATAGCCTAACCTCATTCATTTTAGGAAAACACAGGAAACCTGGTCAACTATAAAGGCTAGAACTTGCTGAAGGGAGAGTACAAATTCTTCTTGTATTGTATAATGTGCCTGGCTGTGGCATGGAGAGTTCAGTGTTTTCTCTCAATTACTCTAGAACACTTTCCCACTGGACAAATGAACTCTGGCTCCCACCCCCATTAACTGCTAGCCCTGCATAGTAACTAGGATTTGAGTTTTCCTTCTCAAGCATCATTACCAGTAGCTAATAGCTGATGAAACATCTTGTTTCAAACACTTTGTCAATGGAATATGGCCTTTTCCACACATCTTTTGGAAAACCATTTTTTTAATACAACTTGGTGGGGAAGGGTTGTTCCCCAAATTTGAAGATTTTTTTTTCCTTTTTTCTTTTTCCTTTATTCCTTTTTGCCAAAAATATTAAACATCTAGTTAAGCTAGTAGGCTGTTTATCTTGATTCTTTCCTATTGTTAGTCCTCCAGACCTGAATGATTAGCCAAAATTCATGGTCTTGCAGGTTGGTCTAGTTAAGAGGAGAAATTCCTGATAGTCAGGTACCCTTTCTGCAATTCTGTTTATTTACAAATAATTCTTCCCCAAATGAAACAGCAGTTAAGTAACAGGAGACTATTTCTTTGTTCACAACTCAAAGACCATTTCAGCCAACACTCAGCCCAGAAAGCTCTTTCAGCTTTTCTGAAGCCCATGTTCCTAGTGCTTGTTGAAGCCATCTGGTGCTTCCTTCCTGCCATCCCTCTTTAGTTCTCTAATCTTTTCTGACTCTTTCAGACACACACAAACCTTCACAAATATTACCCAGCAAAACCCCTCTGCTTGCATATGTCTTTATTTCAGATGGTGATTCGTGTCTGGGATTATTTATTACATCATTCCATGAGAGGCTAATTGTTTCTTAGATCTTAAATGAAGGGTGGTGGCCACACCCAACCCACAACACTTGTTTGTTTGTTTGTTTTTTTATTTCTATTTCTGCTACAGGTATGTGAAGTAGATTGTCAGAATATAAACTGAATGCAGGAAAGTGCTAATTAAATTGATGTACTAGAGGGTCTTTCTTGGTTTTATTATTTGTACTTAAATCATTTTTTGTTTGCAGCCAAAGGAACCTAGAGCTCTTCAGAAAGTAAGAATGCAACCACAAAGGCAATGAGCCTTTTTTGGCTTGGTGCGCGCAGGAGAAAGAGGGTAGTTGCTTTTCTAACATTTCGCCATTTCACGACACTCAGGGTGTCACCTGAGTGGGTGGGCAGACTGGTGGGGCTCAGGTAAGCCATTGGCCCCTGGGCAACCCGGGGAGGGTACAGAAATCCTGTCCCTCCAGCCTGAACCCTCTCACTCTCAGATTAGTGGCTGCAAGGAGGCAGCAGAGGAGCCCGCCACAGTTACATGGGGTTGTGAGGAGCCGCAGGATGACCAGCAGGGTCACAGGAGGGAATGGCTAAAATCACCCCAGCATCGCAACAGCGGCAGCCAGTGCAGCAATGATGGCACTGGAAAGACAGCAGCAGGATCCAGAGTACGGTGAAGGTGGATGGTTCTCTCCACCTTCCCCAGTGGAGGTGTCTAATTGGCAAGGGAGTGAGTTGGCAAGCCCCTGGTGGGGAGGACACTGATAATCTGGCCTTTCTTATGATACCCCATTCAGCAAGCTGCTGCAGAGAATCTCCATGTGTCAGACCCACAACTCTTCCCCTATACCACACTGCCAAGCCAGTTATCTAACTTCCATGGGGTTTTCTCCTCCTGTTAACTTAAATTACAAGTAAGTCTCTCTTCCTGTGTCTTGCTTAAAGATCTGTCATGCTTTAATCCTTTTTTGTGAGCAAGATGAGTTTATTATTCTCCTACATATATTTACTAATCCCTAACTCAACAATGAGAGGACAGCAAAATATGTGCATTTCATTGTGTCACTGGATTTGAGATAGATTTTACTTGGGCATGACTAGGAAAGGACATAGATGCTGATAGAAGCAATAACTGAATGAGGATAGCACTCTTTGGTTACAGGATGCATCATAAAAACTTCCCAAATACCCTATAAAAACATTTGCCCTGGAGCCTGGTAGTCATAAAATACCCAGTCAGAGAGAGTGCTTGTATTACTGGAATATGATAGCAGATGCCATGAATCTGCCATAAACTGCTTTTAGTATAAAAGCAAAGAGCAACTGTGTTTTCAGAGTGAATACTTTCACAGGTGACTTATAATATCAGGACTACTTATGTAGGTATTTTGTTTTGTTTGTTTGTTTTAAACAAACATCTAAATGCAAAGTTGAATATAAGAAGTCCCAGGGGAAGAAAACTTAAGGAAAAAAGGAGTTAAAAAGAAATGGCAGTTCCTCAAGGAAACATTATTAAAGGCATATCTGCAAACTATTCTGTTGTGAAGAAACCATAGGAAGAGGCCAATATGGTTCCCTCAGAAGGTCTTTAATCACCTGAAAATCAAAAAGGAATGCTACAAAAGTGAAGAGGAGTGGTGGGGGGAGAAATGTCTCGGGAGAGAGGATGGAGAGAAGTGGGAGGAGGGGTGCTGGAGATGGTGCGGCGCAGTGGTGGAGTGCAGGTGGGGCCCCAGGAGGTGACGTCCAAGTGGGGAAGAGGGCCACAGTCTGGATACCAGTGTCCCTTCCCACTTCCAGGGAGCTTCTGGCTCTCGTGCACAGCCTCCCCAAACACAATACTCACGCGCCACCTATGGAGGCTTTTAAACAGGGTGGACAAACACCTATCAGGGATGATCTACATTTACTTGGTCAGGCCACAGTGCAGGGGCTGGACTTGATGACTTCTTAATCATAGAAATGTAAGGCTAGAAGGGTCTTTAAATATAATAATATTTTTCAGTACTGACTTGCACTGAAATCGAGTGTGCACTTTTTAGCATCAACAGTAAACATAAAGTTTGCTTATTAAAGGATTACTCTTGCTCCAACTGAGTTAAATGAGAGGTTAATATTGATTTCGTTGGGAACAGGAAGAGGTCCAAAATGTCATTAAATTTCCTAGAATAATCCTGACTCATATTCTGGCATCATGTAGGGTTTTTTTGTTTGTTTGTTTTTTGTTTGTTTTCCCTTATGTTGCTCGTTTGCTGTAAGCAATACCTCTGCTCTGAAGAAATTATTTCAGTCAGAGGGACACAAAAGAAGCAAACCCACTCTTAACAGTAATATATATCCACTCTAAAAGTAATTGTCCCACATTTATTTTTCCAGGCCTGGCCTAAACAGTAAATTGAACAGAACTTGTAAGATTATCTAGTTCTTCTTGTGACACCATTAATTATGTGCAACCCTTCTTATAGGGAATAGACAAAAGAAAATATATCAAGTAGACTCGAAATTTGCTCTGAATATTTCAGTACATTACTAGTTAGTTTCAAATCAAATTGTTTAAATATAAATCTCTTAAGAAATGTTTCTGCCTACAGTCTCTCAGGCAGTTATACAACATGTGTAATATAACTGTCAGTGTCTTTACATTTCTCTCTGGATTACTAGGATGGCCTGAAAACAATATTTGTGTTTTATGAAAAGTTTTTTGAAGATTGGAGATTTGTTTGTGTTCCTTTTCATGCTGCATCAGATGAAGTTCTTTTCTTTGAAAAATCACAATTATAAAATCTTCCTAGTGAATAAGACAAGCTTGTGGTTTGGAAACTACAGTTTTGAGTCATTATCAGAACCGCTTGTATTAAAATTAACTTCTTGTGAATTTGTACAGTGTCTATAGGTGAAATTTTCAAAGGCACCTAATTGATTTAGGTTCCTAAATCACATTTTGAAAATTTCTTAGACACTTAAGTGACTTAGGAGCAATCTTCTAGGTGCTTTTGAATATTTTATCCTACATATAAAAATTCCTGTGTTTGTCTGTACCACTTTGGATTGGGTAGGGGAGTGCAGCTTGGCTTTGATGGTGTCTGACAGCTACTGACGAGTAGACTTTTACATGCACTCTATTCCTTCTTTCTAAAGGAGAGGGAAAAGCCTTTTTGCGCCTCTTGTAACCTTATGGAACTTTTCCTGAGATGTGTCTGGACTGGTGACTTCTAAATTAAGCTTCTGATTTTGAAACATAAATGATGTCATGCCAGCAACTGGCGTTTTCTTTTCCTCAGTTCAAACTAGGTATTGGAGTCTTCCAAACCACATAATGTTTACTGTGTGCACTGTCACTTCTGCCTATTTTTTGGCTAAGAGAAGTAGGAGAAAGTGGAGGCTACAAGTTGTATGTGGGGAAAAAAAACTTAATTATATCCCAACTGTTGACATTTCTGGAAATTTTACTGAAGTCCATAGTCTGATAGCATATCCTCAGCTATTGTGGGTCTGTAAAGATGCTATTATGTTTAACAGCGTGGAAGCTTCTGTTACTCACCATTCTCTAGATCAAAATGGCTTTTATAGTCCATGACATGCACATCGTTCTTATTACCCATTGTGTTAAAAAAAAAATCTGATGCCATCTTTTGCTATGGACAAGATGGTCTGTTGCGTGGGATAATGATGTCCTCCATTTGACATGTGATGCTATAAGCAGTGTGGCCATCTGAGAATCTTTTCTCAGTTTGTGAATTGGAATTACAAACATTCTGGATGAAATATTGATGTTTGGACTTAACATGGCAGAATATGGTGCCACTCCATGTAATATGCTCCACATAAGTAGAGAGAGGCTGAGAAGTCTGGGGGGGAAGGTTAATTCTAAACAACTAAATCATCTGTACAACTGGCATAAAGTATATTTGGGCACATGCTCTCAAGTGAGGATATTAAACCTGAACTTGCAAGAGTGGCAGCAATGAGATGAGGCACTAAACTGTGCTAAGCTAGAAAAGTTTATTTGTATTACAGTAGGGCCTAGAAGCCCCAGTTAAGATCAGAGCTTCATTGTGCTAGGCATTGTACATAAACAAAGTAAGAGATGCCTTGCCCTGTACAACTTACAGCATACATGGCCCAGGAAGACAAAGGATGGGAGAAAGGGAGGACTACTATCCCAATACCTAAAGTAGAGAGGCTCAGATAAAACAACTTGCCAAATGTGTAACACAAATGCTATGGTATGGCAATTAAACTTTCCAAATGTGTACTACACTTCGCAGAAATCTTGACACCACTGAGTCTCCTAAAGAGAGAATCTGTTTCAAGGGGATACCGGGCATGATCTGGTCTTCACCAAAATGAAGCATGTGCACACCATGATATTAACAAAGGGGGAATGCAGGTGAATGCATCCAAGCAAGGATTTAGGGAGTTGAGGGGGTTGCTGGTTGCTGCAGGAAGGGAAACATGTGCTTTGTATATTCTCATTTCACAGCCACAGGAAAAAAATGCACAGAAAGGCAGGTGGGTACCAATAATTTTGATTGATTTCAAACCTTTACAGCCAATGTGTATGGGAAGAAAAGTTTCTGAGGAGTCTGATTATAAACACTTGGACACAATCACTTTCAAAAAGCCTTGCTTCAGCACCACCGTGGCTAGATATTATGGTGTTGCTTCTGCACAAACACAATATTGTAATTAAACATAAACCAGGAAAGGACATACTGGTCATTGACATCTTCAGGAAATTGTTTCTGGCAGGGCATGCCAATATGGAGGAGCACGTTCAGTACATGTTCATCTAATCATGTACAGTTTACCTGAATCAGATAAGGCATCGACAGAAATGAAGGTTGTATCTAGTCAAGATCCCCAATTATCTTACTTGCTGAAAACTATCATTTGCCATTTGACAAAAGGAAAAATGTCAGCCCCAAGTGGCAGAATTCTGGGAATTCACTGAGGAACTAACAGTTGTAAATTAATTGGTTTCTAAATGTAAAAGGATTGGAGTACCATGATCACCAAGGCTGAAAATGACAAAGATAACCAGTGCAGCAATAAGCGGAAAGAAACGTTTGAGTCTATGACTGAAAGGTCATAGATTACACAAATTGAAGAAATGATGTAGAGGACAAGTCACTGATGCAGGGTACAATCAAACAGTATTTGTTTTAATATGACTAAATGTAAATGTATACATTTAGGAACAAAGAATGTAGGCCACACTTACAGAATGGGAGACTGTCCTAGGAAAAAGTGACTCTGAAAAGGATTTGGGGATTATGGTGGATAATCAGTTGAATACTAGCTTCCAGTGTAATGTGGTGGCCAAAAGAGCTAATGTGATCATGTGATGCACGCACATAAGAATCTGGAGTAGTAGAGGGATTATTTTGCCTCTGTATTTGGCACCAGTTCAATCACTGCAGGTGTCCACAGTGTAAGAAAGGATGTTGATAAATTGGAGAGTGTTCGGAGAAGAGCCACAGAATGATTTAAGGATTAGAAAACCTTCCTTATAATGATGGACTCTATTTAGCTTAACAAAGAGAATGTTAAGGAGTGATTTTCATCAGTCTCTAATTGCCTACATGGAGAACAAATATTTGATAATGGGCTCTTCATTCTAGCAGACAAAGGTATAACAAGATCTAACGGATGGAAGTTGAAGCTAGAAAAATTCCGAGTAGAAATAAGGCATAAATGTTTTACAGTAAAGAAATTAACTACTGGAAGAATCTACCAATGGTCATGGTGGATTCTCCCTCACTAACAATTTTTAAATCAAGATTAGATGTTTTTCCAGTTGATATGCTCTATGAATTATTTTGGGGAAGTTTCTATCGTCTGTTTTTACAGGAGGTCGGATGAGATGATCACAATGGTCCCTTGTGACCTTGGAATCTGTGAAATGAAAACTGAATATTCAGTTTCAGTTTTTGTCAAATATCACCATTTTAAACATTTCTGCATTTTTTTTAAAAAAGGCCATTGTAACTAGAGAAAAAATTTAAAACAAAATATTCAAACCAGCTCTAATTTGGAGTATTAAACACTGTTAGCAATAAACTGTCTTTGTCCAATTTTAACTGCCAGTACTCAGGTCTCTTGTCAAGTACAATGCTCAGCTTGTCATTGGACTAACTTACTAGTTACATAAGGACTTCTGGATGTAGGCAAAACTGTGATTTTTCTCTCTGGTTTTTCCACTACTTTCATGGAGCTCACCTTCTTTAAGAAGGATGCCTACCTTTTCAAGATACACTATCTCTTTAGACTATCAATCTTGTACTGGAACCTGGATTTTTCATGAAATGTTTACTGCAGAATCTCTAGTACTAGCCACTCTAATCTTGTGTTTCCCAAGAAACCTTCCTTAATCCATCAAATACAACTTCTTCTAGTCATCTGTTTTAGCAGATATTTTGTAGCACTGCAGCTAGTATTTTTTCTTTTCTCATTACCAGCTCAATTTGTTTAAGAGCCAAACCTGATCTGAGACTACGGTTGCCAACCCTCCAGGATTATCCTGGAGTCTCAGGAATTAAGATTCATCTTTAATTAAAGATTGTCATGTGATGAAACCTCCAGAAATAATCCAACTAAACTTGGCAACCCTATCTGAGACCATGCAATGATGGTGTTTCTGTGATTAATATGTTACGTCTTTTGCATCCTCGTGCTTCAGCTTACATATTACACTGGTTGTATCCTGTTCATTTCCATAGCCAAGCGATATCTGGTATGATTGCTTTTAAAAACTTTCAGTGCTTTTATACTTTTCAGTAAATTACAATAACTTGTGCACTAGTATGCAAGTCAAAAATCAACCTGCAACATTTATTCCCAGTGAATAATAATCTTTATGAATACTTGGTCTGAAGGGGTTGCTACAGCAGAAACCATTGCTGCTCCTGCTCATCCACACCTAGTTCTTGTATTATCTCCTGTAACATTTGTGCGAGCTCTTTTTGCTGGACATTCATTTGGCTTGCATGTTCTCCCACATGTATACAGGCTTTCTGTTTGTTTATAGTTTTGTAGCCTGCCTGCCAGATTTTTTTTTTAATTTTGTGGTTACCTGAACATATGATGAAGCCGACACCTCCATGCTCTGCCACTTCTTTGAGAGAGAGGTTTTTAGCACACCTTGTGCCAGTTCATACGCCTGAGCAACTTCTGCTGCTTGCCTTTTAATCAAAATCAGCACTGTAATTCTTTGGTTGTTGAATTTGTCTCAGACACTGTGTTTTATGTTTTAAGTCTTTTCATCCATATCGATAAATGTGGCTGGCCTTTGGCCAGCAACCTTAAGGCTAACACAGACTATTCAACTGGTATATGTTGAACTTTAAGTCCATTATAAAATCAAAAGTGTTCAAACATTGGATTAAGTTTTGGGGTGACTTATTCAGCAAACATACTTGTAATGCTTACTCAGTTTTTTTTTTCTTCTCAGTGGGTATAAATCCAAAGATTGTATGTTTCCTGACACTTTTCACCAACCCAGATTGTTAGAAAACAGCACTATCCTTGTGATCTTTAAATTCCAGTTTCCTCGAAAGGAACACTAACCTTAGCACTTGAATATCTTATGCTACTCACAAAAGTGTGTCTTCTGAGGCTGGAATTTGACTACCTCCAGTAAACACTCTTTAATTTTTGCTATGCTTAACTTCTAAAAAGAATTATACCGCAACTATAGTCAAAGAAAGCTTTTGGAGAAACACTAACTGCCTAAACCTGCAGTTAAACAGAACTTATAAGATCTGTAACACTACCATCTGGTGGCTTTAAGTATTACAGTACTTGGCTGAAAGCAGCCATGTTAGACAAAGTAATTTACAACCAAGTAGTGAGCAGAATTTAGTACAGAACAGGGAGATTACTAGGAGGGAAGAAATGAATTTAAGGAATGGATGAATATCTGAAGAGAGCTGTTGAGAACAAGATGTATTAGGCTGTGGAAATGTGGGTAACCTTTCATTTCTCAGTCTTGCAACATCAAAATTAGGGATCTTTATAATAGCTAGTGTAGTAAAAGCATCCAATGGGGAACAATCCTGTGTTTGCAGAGGTGGACTGGTTTAGCTAACAAGTCTTTTCCATATCCAGTTTCTCTGATTAGGTAGCAAGGCCTGTAGATAAAAGAAATTTAAATATTTTGTTTTGCATAATTAAGTGACGGTTCTAATTTAATAAAACAACCAAAGCTATGTTGGGGATGATCATTAGTCTAATGTACTTATTTTCATTGTAGCCTTGATTTTTCCATGTAATAAGTTGAGATGCCCTCTAGCTGACTTACAAGCCCAAGAGTAATTGTATTTTAAGTAACAAATTAAAATGGGAAGAAAAAGGACTAGCTTTCTTCTCTGGCAGGCTTACATTTTTGCAATTTAGAACACAGCTTGCATCAGTTGTCTAAGCACTCTGAGCTCCCCACAGGCTCTGTACTAAGATAAGCTGATAGATTCAGTATTACCAGCTCACTGACGCCAGGCAGTTGCTGGTGATGGTGATTTCTAATGTCAATACCCTGAAAGGCTTAAAGGAACTCTCTCGTGCTGTAAATATCTTGTTATTACATCTCGACCTGCAGTTTCCATAGTTCTGGTTTTGTATCATTTTGTTTTTTATTCTAAGCAGCCAGTAGTTTCCTTTTTGTCTCAAAGAACTCTAATTTCATGATTTTGTCCTTTTAACCGTAGTCTTTCTGTGCTTTGGGTGGGTGTGTGTGTGTAAAAGTAATGTAACAATGTTATTTAGAATGATTCTGATGATAAACTCTTTTCAGATGCCTTCAGCTATAGTCAACGGGTGAGTATGGAATGGAGATTCAGCGTGTCTCGGAGACAGCTAATTTATACCAGTTTCTGGGCTGGGCAGTCAGGTCAGCTGAAGGCTTATTTTACTGCAAATAATGGGCACCTGCCCTTAAGCAGAAAAGTAACAATTAATTGGAGTCAGTGGAAACTGCTTCCTATCATTTGATTAGAACTTGGTAAATAATGTTGCGTGTGTGTGTGCTTGTTATCCACTTCAAACAGACAGGGGGAAATGTTTTGTTTCTTTTATTGTGGGGGTTAGAATGCAAAAAACATTTTGTTCTGAAAAAATCAAAACATTTCCTTTAGATTTCAACCATTTTTTTAAAAAAAACAATTGAATTATTTAGATACAATTGTAGGGCATTTTGAAACAGTCATTTCAAACAAAAAAAATCAATGTTTTGTGTTGTGATTTCTTCCCTCCCCCTTTAAAAACAAACACAAACACACACACACACGCGCGCAAACCCTAACAATCTGGCAAGAACACAAATTTTAAAAATGCTCTGGTGTCAGATTCTACATCTTTCACTGGAAATGTGATGTCTTGTAACTGACTTGGGGCCAGGATAATGCTCCACTGTCTCCTAGGAATGACGTGTTACATGATGGCATGATAGAATTTGGGAGAATTATTTTCTTTTAGTACAAGCATACTTTTTCTACAAACATTCAATTTGGTTGTGGTTTTTTGCTGAAATATTGATATATAGCAACTACATTATCAACACACATGGGCGGTGAAATGGAATAGTATAGAAGAAAATGAAGAGGAGGTTTCCTTCTTTTTAATCAGTGCAAGGCTAGATTTTTAGCTAGTGTATGGAAGGAGGGCTGTACTCAGGTCTCAGTTTAAGTGTAGGTACAGGTTTGCTGATTAACTAGACAGAGTTCTAGCCATGACAATTGAAAATAATTCTGTGGATGTTTTCAAATTCTAAATGTTTGTGGAGCAATCCTTTAGAGACTCTATTTTGCCACCAATACATACTCTTAATTTTTAAGAGTAAATGTAGCTAACCAGGTTTGGATATAAATGGGAGAAGAAAGTTATGTGTTCAGGCATAATTTACTTGGAAAAACACTGATTTGAATCATTTGTTGAAATAGACAGTGATCAGTCATATTTTTAAATCCTTCTCTCATTACATAATACAATGAGGGCCCAATTTTACAACCATTATTCTCACTGAAATCAGGGGACTACAGTATAAGTTATAAGTGCTAGTCAAGGTAAGTAAGGGGTGAAAAATCAGAATCTTAATTTCCTTAATAGAAAAGCTTCAGAAAAAATCCAATATACTTTTAATATTAGGGATTCACTCAACTTGGATAATATTATATTGATCAGTCTCACTTTTTTTTTCAAGCTTAAGTGTTTGAAAAGTCTTGATTTGAGACTGTAAAAAGCCATGAACACTTTTAAAATAGGTTTGGGGTTTGTCTCATTTCCTCCTGTTATTTGAGTCTTTCAGGGCTAGGAACTGGAACATTAAGAAAAAGCCAGAATTCTCCAGATTTGCAATAAAATCACTAGGGTTGGAAACATAGGAGTTCTCATGTGCTAGCTGCTTGAGCAGGTGCAAAACTTACATTTTCCTCTAAATCTAAACCAGGGGTCGGCAACCTTTCAGAAGTGGTGTGCCGAGTCTTCATTTATTCACTCTAATTTAGGTTTTGCGTGCTGGTAATACATTTTAATGTTTTTTGAAGGTCTCTCTAGAAGTCTATATTATATAACTAAACTATTGTTGTATGTAAAGTAAACAAGGTTTTTAAAATGTTTCAGAAGCTTCACTTAAAATTAAATTAAAATGCAGATCTTATCAGTTTAGTGCAGTGGTTCTTAACCTGGGGTGCATCTCCCATCTGTGGGTGCGAGATGCCCTTTCTGGGGGTGTGAGACATGCAAGATGTTTTTTAGAAGGTAAATCATCAAATACACAAATTAAGCACAGACACATAAGTGCAACTACTTTGTTTCATCAGCCTATCTAGTAACATTATACATTTTTTAACAATTACTGTAATATACAAAATTTTCAAGTTTTTAAGCTAATTGTAGTGTAATTTTTGATAAGGGCTGCAGAGCATTGGGCCTAAGCCAGGAGCAGAGCCCTGGGCTGGCTGCAGGTACCCCAAGCTGGCAGGAGGACTGAGCAGGCCCGGAGGCCCGGACCCTGGCTGGCAGGGGGCTGGGCAGCTGGAACCCCAGACCAGCAGCGAGGTGAGAGGGGCTGATGGCTGGTATCCCAGGCCAGTAGCAGGCTGAGCAGGGCCGATGGCCGGGACCCCGGCTGGCAAGGGGCCAGCAGCCAGAACCCCAGACTGTCAGCGGGCTGAGCTGGATGGCGGACAGAACCCCAGACTGTCAGCGGCTCACCGCTCCCGGTCTGGGGTTCCACCGGCTCCTGCCAGCCAGGGTCCCGGCCGCCGGCTCCTGCCAGCTGGGCTCCCGGCCACCTGCCCCGCTCAGCCACTGCTGGCGTGGGATTCCGTTCACCCAGACCAGCGGCGGGCTGAGCGCGGCCGGCAGCCAGAACCCAAGGTATGTGCTTAAGCAGACGGCTGACCTGGGAAACAGTTTTCACCAGCTAAATGACTATACCGCGTGCAGAGAAATGAACAATCGGACCCACAGTCATTTTACAAACAAGATAAGAAATGATATTTGCCTTCATGTGTTTGTGGTGAAAATTAATTGTTCAGCAAAAGTGGACAATCTCCTGGGCTTCAGCAATGGAGGTGCAAGTGTGAAGACATTTCCCATACATTTGCTGACTCTGCTATTCTTGTGTTATGATGGTAACACAATGAAAACTTGAATAGTGAATTGTTACCATATGGTTGCTTGTCTTGAGTACTAGATGGGCTAACATTATTTTCACAAATTGTTTTAAAGAAAAAATATATATGGTGAGTGTTTTTATTTCTTAACACCAAATACAGGATAAGGCCATACTGTACAGCCTCTAATACTTTTTTAATCCAAAATTATTTTGACTTCAGTGAGGCTTTTACTAGCTGAAGAATGCAGGATTTGGTCTACAAAGAACTACTGTAAGCTTTTTGGGGCCAGGGATTAGAAATTTGTGTAATGCTTAGCACCGTAAATTGTTGATTTGGTTAAGGCTTGTGGTGCTACCACAGTGTGAATGTTACTTTAAAAAAACAAAACAAAACAAACCAGGAAGTCCATCTCAGAAAATGCAAAAGAAAAAGACCAAAAAATGCCATGGAAGAGAATAACAGAATTAATCCAAGGAGCAGGTGAATAAAACAAGGACTCTGCTATGGTTTAAAGCAGTCCACAACATTATCAATTTAAAATAAAGAAATGGATAGTGGGAAACAGGTCCTCCAACAGATTATTATTATTTTTAGCAGAAACTAGTCCAGTGTGGTGCCTAAACTAAACCTAAAGAAAGTAAAGTGGCAGGAAGTACCCAGGATCAGAGAAGCAGAAAGTTGGCTGTAAACCAGGTATGCCTGGAACAGCTCAGGCTGTTGTCTCTTTTGTATGAATTGTAATTTCAATTTACAGTATAAAGCTATTCAGGCCTGGAGCTTTACCAGTGTGTATACTTTTTGTTTGCCTGTTTTGTTCCAGCTTCTGTAATTTTCTCATTGAGTAAATCACCCTGTATGAAAGCTAATTGTGCAAGGGTCAATTTGTTCATAAAATATTGGCTTTCTTCTTGATGTAGCATTTTATTTGGTAGCTAATGCTTTTCAATAAACTAAACAAAAGTTTTCATAAAACCCTCTTCACCTGTTGAATTGCTCCCATTTCTCTACCTCATTGTCCAAATATGATTAGAGGTCTGGAAAGGATGCCTGACCTTGGCAAAAATTCAGCTAGGTTTATTGCCAGATTCAAAGAATCTCTGAGCAAAAAGTGAAGAGACATTGGCGCATTTTCGTTAAAAACTATTCCAAATGAGGTTGTGTATAATTTAGTTCAGATTGAAGCTCTGGGGAGTTACTAATTAAAATCCATTGTTGGAAGGTTTTTAATTACACACTGCAGTTTTAAGTATGCTGGGCCAGATTGTGGCTTTGTTCATGTGGTTTATTGGAGAATAAGACCCACTTCCCCATCCCAACTCATACAAACATCATCCCCCAACAGAGGAAAAGTGGGGAGGAAAGAAGTGGTTGCATTTCTGGTGTGTTTTCCCCTTCTGTACAATTGGGCAAGCATTGGCAAAGAGGGGTGGGGAAAGTGAGCAATGCTTATACTCTGCCACCTAACCATGGTTGAGCCAGTTCAGGATGAGTAATCTGCTACTGATACAAACTAGTAGCAGGTTACTATCCCTTGGTAGCAAGAGGTGAGAACAAGAAAGGGATAATCTCTCAGGGCCATGATTCCTTTCCCAAGATAGGAGTTGTTATGCAGCTGCACTTACACAGAGCACATTGCTTAGGCACAATCTAGCCTTCTAATGTTGAATTCGGTACCGAGCTGGATTGAAGGTCTACCTGAGGGAAAAAGAGGATTTCTGAGACGTTGATTTTCAGTACCCAAGTAGGCACAAATTGTTTGCTCATGTATAATAGGATGCATACAGGCAAACCCCTAGCTTGGGATCGTCAGATAGATGTACTTCTAAGGCTAGATTCAACATCCACTGGAAAGTCCTCATTGACTGGATTAGGCCTCTAGCAATGTGTGTAAGTTAGCGGTTTGTAAGGCCAAACATCCAACTTAGAAGATGAACCATGAGTAGTGGAATACAATGAATAGAGTGTGGTGTGTGTGAGAACAGCATTATGTTAACACAGTAGGGAATTTTTTGGTTCACTTAAGTACTGTCTTCATGGGCCAACTACGGTGCAACCCTTTGGTGCGGTTCAGAAATCACATTCCTCTGGAGCGCATTGCTGTGCCACATAGTCAAGCCCTAAGCAGACTGTGTGTTTAATCACAATATGTTTCTTAGATAAAGGCCACATTTACCTTCTCCTTTGCTCAAATGTAAAAAGATGTTATGATTGCTTATGTGATAAAAGTCCCTCATATTCTAACTTGTCAAATCTGCAAATCTACCGAAATAGTTATATATTTAAAGCAAAAATGTCAGTCCTGTAAAGTGTTAACAAGAGGTAAACTCACCTCAGTTTAGAAGAGCCACAAAAAGCCATTACTTAAATCCCTCTTAACAGCTACCCTGTGTGGTTGTTGAGCTGCAGTCAGCAGACCAAAACTTCCTGGGGAACAAGTGTTTTTGTTTGGTTTTTGTTTTTTATAATCTGGTCTAAAAGTGTTGATGCTGGTTAATCACAGAGACTTCTATAGGAGACATTGGCTGGTGCTGATGGTGTGAAGGGATGGGTGGCAGGCCTTTTGTGACTGACTGGGGCCTGATGGGAAGGTGTTTCCTTGTGGAAGAAAGGTGGGTGTTGTCTGGTGGATCTCTGATTCTGAAGATATGCAGATGTATCAATCAAATATCCGCTGCTAAGGAGGAAGGATGTAATGGATGTGGAAGCCATGCAATTGCAATAGTGGCTGGTTAGCAGGTCTGCTGCCTCGTTAGTCTCTTTGAAGTATTTGGTCTCCTGCTAAATCCCTGTGCAACCATACTACTAGGGCTGGGCATATGGGCTAGGATATAACCCTATGTTCTAAACCCTTCTGTCATGTTATTTCTAATCTTGCCTTTACTGAATACCAGAGAAACAGGCTGTTAGTGCCCTCCATTTTCAAATCTAGACATGAAACAAAGTAAAATAGACCAGGAAAACAACCAATATGTAGTACACTTCTGAATTCACTACTAATGCTGTTTATCACTGAAAACACTGGCAAGAGAAGAGGATACATTTTCAAATAATAAAGGAAGAGCAGCAGAACAAAGCCATTCCACATTTTGTTGTAGAGATTCTTCTGAGTAATTTCAGTTGCATAAATACTTCTTTTTCCTTCATGTCAGGGAAGTGGAGAGAGGTCATACATATTCCTAATAAAGCTTTGCAATAAATGGGAGACTAATTGGATGTTCTAAATGAATATCAGCCAAAGGTGAAACATATCCCGCTGGCAAGCATGGGGAATCTGGGGTGATAAAACTGGTGTTGGTGAATTAATTGAACTCAAATTGCTGTATTTTACACATTGTGCATAATTGTACATATTAAGCAATGCCTTCATAGTTTTTAGACATTCTTATAAGTATTTTATCTTGCATAGTGAAAAATCTGTTTATTACTTTAAACTTCTTATGATGAGATTTTGTGATGCATATACACATGTATGTCCCCTTAAGTACATCTTAGGTATCCTATATTTCTTACCCCAAATCTTGCTTTGGGTCATTATGGCATCCAGTATAGACATGTATACATCTATATGAAAATGCTAAAATTATTTTAATGATCAATTGTAGGGAGCCAGGGTGGCTTCCCTCTGAACCCGAGAGTAAAGAGCCACCCTCTCAGCCTGAGTGGGCGGGGCCAGACCAAGTTTACTCCAATCCCCAGAAGGGGAGGGGTGGGACAGGAAGTACAAAGGGCGGGGCCCTCTGCCCAGTGAGGGCAGCACCAGGGAGGGAGACAGACACAGGCTGCTCCCTCCAAACCCTGCTGCTGACCCAGGGGAGGCCCTGGCCCAGGAGAAACCTGACCTGGAGGAAGGACGGAGGCGACCAGGACTGCCAGCCGCTGAATACCCGGAGGACCTGGAGGGGCCAGGCTGTAACCCGGGCCAGCGTGAGCCTGACACAGAGTGGGGGCTGGAGCTGGAGCTGCCAGCAGTGGAATACCCGGACGAGCTGGAGGGACCGGAGAGACCCGCTGGAGAGACCGGGTAGGAAGTAGCCCAGGGGCAGAACTGCACCAGGGGGTGGGTGTGTTTGATCAGCGGGCGCGGATGGTTCCCCA
This sequence comes from Chelonia mydas, assembly GCF_015237465.2. NCBI lineage: Eukaryota > Metazoa > Chordata > Testudines > Cheloniidae > Chelonia > Chelonia mydas. Next base: position 158,734,332 of record NC_057850.1, read on the forward strand.
CTGACCCAGCGGCGGGACCCTCTCCTCCCGCCGCTGTCAGGGCCCTGGGCTGGAACGCAGAGGAGTTGGGTGGGCCTGAGTTCCCCTACCCCGGCCAACCCGCCTTGGGCAGCAGAGTCCCCAACGCCACTGACTCGTGCTGGCGCTCCCCCGCCTGAGGGGTGCGCCGCAGACTCTGGCCAGCACACCTTCTCCGCTAATTCCCCAGTGACCGAAAAGTGTGACTAAGGCTGGCCAGTGGGACAGTAGCTCTCCATCGCCCCCTAAAGGCTTGGTGGACCGATTGAAACCTGTCACATCAATGGAGTGACCTTGATTAATTTTGCAAGCAGTTTCATTGAAGGCAGGCTGTAAAAGTATTCAGTTGCTTAGTAACCATCAATGCCTAAAACATGTCAGCAGCAAAAATTTAATAGAGGGTTGCCAGACTGGCAACCAGCCAGACTAAGAGCTACAGATGCTTGACTGATCACATCAATCCTGTTTATTAGTACAGTGTGGTAACAATAATCCACAGGTTGGAGGGCCTGATTCTGATTTCTCCTACCCTGGTGTAAACAAGGAACAACTCCATTTATTCAATGGGGTTCAATGGTATAAACTAGTGTAAGTAAGAACAGAATAGGGTCCTAAGTGTGAAATCTAGTATTTCTGATGCAAAGATGTAATAAATGTTTGGAATGCTGTTTTTAAATGTTCAGAATTAAACATAAGATTGCTTTATTCAAAAGGTTTTAAACACAGTATTAAACTTTGCAGAAATGTTTTTTTTATGAAATTTTGATTCAGTAACCACAATTGGTCCAGCTTTCAGAGAAGCCACACCAATCACTAGTGTTTATGAACCTTTGGTTACCATTTGCCGCAACCAACAGCCCAAGGAATCCACAAATTCTTCATAGACACATCCTTTTTGTTTTTGTACTGTTAAGTCATGCAAGGAATTTTGCATGGAAAAAACCTGCAACTGAAATGTATCCTCACCCAAGCGGTACGTTTTCTTTACCTAATGTAGAAATGTGTTTACCATTGGGGACACACAGTCAAAGTTAGCCTCCATTTTTGATGCTGATAATGCCAAGATCCTGGGTCTGATTCATGTACAGGTCAGTTCTGACCTCTCACCACTGTCCTCACCAGGGATAGAACTCTTGGTCTTCAGCACCAAAAAGCACAAGCCTCTCGTGCTCGAGCTGAAGGAGTAAATCTATCAGTAGTAGCAGTCTTTTTTTTTTTTAATCACTTGATTGCCTGTTCTGTTCATTCCCTCTGGGGCACCTGGCATTGGCCATTATTGGAAGACAGGATACTGGGCTAAATGAACCTTTGGTCTGACCTGGTGTGGCCATTCTTATCTTCTTATTCTTCATGGACCAACCATTAGAGGGGGACAAACCACAAACAACTCCTGTCAGTATAGAGATTTCTGTATTTAAAATTTATATGTAGTATCAGACAAGCTGTTCTTGCTTCTAGTAGAAGGCATGGATATATTTTTCTAGGACAAAGGAAAAAAAGAATCAATAAAGCACCACATTTATTACAGAATTAATAGTGACACTCAAATACATTTAATAATGATGTAGGGTATGGCATCAAGCAATCACAGCATTTGTCTATAAACATCAATAACACAATTTGTTTCAAATTACAAGCAATTGTGCTACTTCAAATAATATGAATGACATTAATTTGTACATGTATATTGACAAATGGATTCTACTTTAGAAAAGGATGCAATATTAATGGCTTATCTGCTCCCATTTACAGCAGCGTTACACTGGTGTAATGCTGTTGATTTTCACTGACGTTACCACTGACTTATTACAGAGCAAGTGAGATCAGAATCAGGTCTCGAGGATACCTTTAGAATGTTAGGGCTGTGGTGTCCCTTCTAATGGGAATGAGACAGGAATCTGCAGGGGAGCTGGAATGATTTTTTTTAAAGTGGGGGGGCTGAGAGCCATTGTAAACCCTGTATACGATGGAAACCGCTTCAAGCTAGGGAGTGCTGCAGCACTCCTACTTCCAGCACCTATGGGACGCTGGTGCTGCAAATACCAATAGGATTTTTGTGTGTGTGTGGAAACTATTGGGTATTCACAGACACTAGCTCTCCAGTTTGCAGACTAAGGAACACAATTTAACATTGCATCACAAACCATGGACCAGATCCTCAGCTTGTATAAATCTAATGAAGTCAGTGAAGCTATGGCAATTTACAGCAGCTTAGGATCTTATCTTAAATGTTAAATCCTCCTCAGACTGAGAAATGTTGGCTGAACTGTCAGGGATTACTTCTTCCCCTCACACTGGTGTGACTCCTTTGAAGTCCAAAGTTACATCAGTGCACAGATGGTATATGAGAAAAAATGAGGCCCTTAAAATCTATATGGCCATAAAGGATCTGCTGATCAATAATTAACAGCATTCTTTATATATTTAGCAACTCAAAAGCCATGTATCTGCAGGCACAAGTCCCATATAATGCAGTTCTCATTCTGAAAATGACTCCATAACTTCTTTGTTGTCTTCTGCTGCAATCATAACAGTTCTTCAATTTTGTAGTGTACAGCTCAAAATAGTCATAGTATATCACTTTACCTTTTTGGGGGGCAGAGGGGAGAACGGACACACAAACCATCAGATCAGAGATAAATATAATCCAGAAAATTTATAGAAATATCATCAACCCTGGATAAGTGGCCTTCATTTTCTTCTATAAAAAGTTTCTTGTGGATTGCAGACTTCCAATACACAGACCAAAGTTTCAAGCATTCCCATCTAAATAGAAATTCCTTGCCTGCACAGTATCCCTTTAAATTCTGTGTCAAATTCAGTGCTATGAGTGACAGTGAAAGTTATGCATCAGATGTAAGATGGTCAGAAAATGCTAATCCATCAATGCAAATAGTAAACAAATGTAAAGGTACATACCGAAGTGGCAGGTGTAGAAGAAAGTAGGTTTAAGCAGCCCCGACATGTCTTTATCATACACCATCCTGTTTAGCTTACCTGCCACACTTCTCTATTGCCTTCTTGCCATATAACTTATGTTTGTCTACTCTGAGACAACCAGGGGCTTCAGTTTTCATGTCTCCACAATCTGTTTATCTGAGGGGGCTATGTGCAGAAACTCAGCCCTCAAATGCTGTAAACTGCACTTAGCTTGATATGTCTCCAAGGAACCTTCTGCCAGACATTAGCTAACAAATACATTAGTACTCTGGTCACGCCACAGGGGGTGGATGTGCTGGCTTTTCCGCTTACATGGGGACGTTTTCCTGGGGGAATAAACCATGCACGTGCTTTCTATTCCCTTTGTATTGCCAGTGTCCCACAACAGAGCAGAATGGGGCTCAAATATGAGGTCAGGGAAATTAAAAAAAAAAAAAAAAAAAGGAACTGCAATTCTGTGTATTTGCATATGCCTGTTGATCTGGGCAGATGAATGAGACCAGAGCTTTCTCGAAGCCCACAGTACCAGATTTGAAACATTTCTCTTGCCTTACTTTGGACACACAGAATGTGACGATTTTGATACTCAATAAGAACGCATAACTGAGATTAGTCAATTCCAATTATATACACTTGAATTTTTGTTTTGACATAGAGGAAAGATATTTCAAACAAAGGTGTCACTCCACCTTAGAAATGAGAATTCAAATAGAATATCCTAATTCTCATGATGGAGGGAGTCATCAATTTTCTTAACAGGTTCAAATAATGATAATTTACTTGACATGTGATGTCAGCTTGACCTCACTTATTGTTTTGTTTCAACACATAGGTATGCATCTATTTATTTTAAACTGATCAACAGGCAAGCAGAAAAAGAAAATTTTAGCTGTTAAAATTAAAAAGCTGTCAATATCATTACATAATGGAATGGCCAATGGTGTAAAAATTATATTTAGTTTATTCTGGAGGTCAGAATCCATTCCCAAGTCAATATTACTTATGTGATTGGCAAATGAGTTCGTGAGAGCTTTTGAGAAACGTGGTCATCTCAAAGATGCTTGACGTGAATGGATCTTGAAACTACTGTCTTGCTTACTGCTTATGTAACCAATTTACGGTGGAGTTAGTGGTTAAGACAAACTAGTGGACTGGTCTGGAAAAAAAATTGACTAAAAAAAATCAAAGAAGAAATTTCCTTGTGGAAAATGTAATTAAATTGTTGATCATCTGACAATTAGGAACCTGATTTTTAGAAAATATTTTTGAATATTCTGGTATTGCTTCAAAAAAACCAACAAATAACCAAAACTTTTTATTTTGGCAACACTTTCAGATTGTTAACAATTTTATTTCCATTCTCATGCTTCATGCATATGATATCAAATGCAGGGTTTCCTAACATAGTTGCAGATTCTGGTTTGTAAGCTGATGCTATCTTGTTTATGTTTGCTCTTGGGAATTGAGACCCAGGTTCTATTCCTGGCTCAGCAACTGGCCTGCTGAGCGACTTAGGTTAAGTCACTTCACCACACTGTGCCTCAGTTTCCCCATCTGAAAAATGTAATAATACTTACCTCCTTTGTAAAGCACTGTGAGATCTACTGATGAAGAATTATAGAAGAGCTAGGTATTATCACTAGTAATCATATAATATGACTACAATGTCTGAGGATGAAAAAAGAAAGTTAATGGTTCATAAAGAACCACCTTCAATTAAGTTACTAAGACATAATTTCTTTCAAACTTTCTTTCTTTCCTAGATGCTATACTAGCTTATTTTTGAAAATTAAAGAAATATAAACCTGGAAATAAGCATGTGAGAGCCAGAGATAGTGTTCTGAGTCTAGGCTTTTTTGAGGAATGAGCTGCCATTCAAAATTGGACTCGGCCAAAGTCTGACAAGATTGAAGCATTTTGCAAGACCTACCTATTTGACTGAACTTCGTAATCCATGTAGTTGCAATTATTATTGTAACTAGAGGCCCCAAATGAGCAGGGCCTCATTTTGCTAGACACTGTACAAACACGGGTCTAGTCAAACAGTAAGTTCTCTGAGAGAAAAAACAGAGGGTGGGAAGGGTACCAGAGGCACAGAGCTGTAAAATGACTTGACCTGCTTGTCACAGCAGGTCAGTGGCAGAGCTGAGACTTTTAGTTCCACCATAAGTGAAGTGTTTTGACCACAAAACAAAAGAAAACCAAATGGGGCAGGGAATCCTCCCAGCTGTTCCTAGAATCTGGGAGGAACAAAGAACAATCTTCAAAGTCCACTTTGAATGTTGACACAAACACTTATTTTACCTGTTTATTTCTTAGATACTGTGGTGATGGGTACTGTAGAAGTCTTAGAAGGATTAGTTTAGCTAAAGCATAAAAAGCAGCATAAACCTATTTGAGTTTACTTTGGTTGTAATAAAAAATGTTGTAACCTTTATAAAACCTAAAACTTTTGGAGCATTTTAGCTAAGGATGGGAAGTGTTAACCTCCAGTCATGGATGCTGACTCTACTAGTTCAGAACATCATGTAGGTTTCTTTGTGCTTGATTGGTTGTTTGAAAAGGGTGGGAACTGGGCGTGCTTTGTTCCAGGTGAGCCTTAAGTAGGCTTGACTGCATAAAAAGCCAGTCAGTTGCGAACCAGCTGAGCAGCGAACAGAAGGAGTTTGCCTGGGAGTTCGCCTGGGGAGAGCCCACTGAGGCTTACATTGTGCCGGATTCTCTGAGTAATTACTACAACTCCTGAGGAAGCTTGTAGAAGGAAGGTAATATGGATGGGGGGGTGTTCGGCTGTTGTGACCTGCACTGGATGTGCTATGTTTGTCTTTCTTCCACAGGACAGAAGCGACTTTGTCTGTACAAAGTGCAAGCTGGTCTCCATACTGGAAGAGAAGGTTCAAGGTCTGGAGCAACAGGTATCGACCCTGCGTTGCATAAGAGAAACGGAAGATTTCCTGGACGGATGTCAGGATAGGCTTCTATGGGCACAAGGTTCTGAAGATTCAGAGCAGGCTGCACATCGGGGACAGAAGGATGGTGAAGAAATTTGGCATCATGTGACCTCCAGAAGAAAAAGGGGAACATCCATGTACCAGCAATGCAGATACAGGTAAGTAACCATTCTCATGTTCTCTCCACAGGTACTAATGCGGAGAGTGGACCAGATGATACGTCTGAGGGAAGGGAGCAGAAGGAGACTCCGCCGATTGGAAGGCATGAGATTCACTGTCCTAGGGTTGGGGGTTCCACGACCACCACTCCCAAGAGAAGGAGGCGGGTGGTGGTGGTCGGGGACTCTCTCCTCAGGGGGACTGAATCATCTATCTACCGCCCCGACCGGGAAAACCAAGAAGTCTGCTGCTTGCCAGGAGCTAAGATTCGCGATGTGACGGAGAGACTGCCGAGACTCATCAAGCCCTCGGATTGCTACCCCTTCCTGCTTCTTCACGTGGGCACCAATGATACTGCCAAGAATGACCTTGAGCGGATCACTGCGGACTACGTGGCTCTGGGAAGAAGGATAAAGGAGTTTGAGGCACAAGTGGTGTTCTCGTCCATCCTCCCCGTGGAAGGAAAAGGCCTGGGTAGAGACCGTCAAATCATGGAAGTCAACAAATGGCTACGCAGGTGGTGTCGGAGAGAAGGCTTTGGATTCTTTGACCATGGGATGGTGTTCCAAGAAGGAGTGCTAGGCAGAGACGGGCTCCACCTAACAAAGAGAGGGAAGAGCATCTTCGCAAGCAGGCTGGCTAACCTAGTGAGGAGGGCTTTAAACTAGGTTCACCGGGGGAAGGAGATCAAAGCCCTGAGGTAAGTGGGGAAGTGGGATACCGGGAGGAGGCACGAGCAGGAGCGTGTGAGAGGGGAGGGCTCCTGCCTCACACTGAGAAAGAGGGGCGATCAGTGGGTTATCTCAAGTGCCTATACACAAATGCAAGAAGCCTGGGAAACAAGCAGGGAGAACTGGAAGTCCTGGCACAGTCAAGGAATTATGGTGTGATTGGAATAACAGAGACTTGGTGAGATAACTCACATGACTGGAGTACTGTCATGGATGGATATAAGCTGTTCAGGAAGGACAGGCAGGGCAGAAAAGGTGGGGGAGTTGCACTGTATGTAAGAGATCAGTATGACTGCTCAGAGCTCAAGTATGAAACTGCAGAAAAACCTGAGAGTCTCTGGATTAAGTTTAGAAGTGTGAGCAACAAGGATGTCGTGGTGAGAGTCTACTATAGGCCACCAGACCAGGGGGATGAGGTGGACGAGGCTTTCTTCCGGCAACTCACAGAAGTTACTAGATTGCAGGCCCTGGTTCTCATGGGAGACTTGAATCACTCTGATATCTGCTGGGAGAGCAATACAACGGTGCACAGGCAATCCAGGAAGTTTTTGGAAAATGTAGGGGACAATTTCCTGGTGCAAGTGCTGGAGGAACCAACTAGGGGCAGAGCTCTTCTTGACCTGCTACTCACAAACCGGGAAGAATTAGTAGGGGAAGCAAAAGTGGATGGGAACCTGGGAGGCAGTGACCATGAAATGGTCGAGTTCAGGATCCTAACACAAGGAAGAAAGGAGAGCAGCAGAATACAGACAATGGACTTCAGAAAAGCACTCCCTCAGGGAACTGATGGGCAAGATCCCCTGGGAGAATAACATGAGGGGGAAAGGGGTCCGGGAGAGCTGGCTGTATTTTAAAGAATCCTTATTGAGGTTACAGGGACAAACCATCCCGATGTGTAGAAAGAATAGTAAATATGGCAGGCTACCAGCTTGGCTTAACAGTGAAATCCTTGCTGCTCTTAAATACAAAAAAGAAGCTTACAAGAAGTGGAAGATTGGACAAATGACAGGGATGAGTATAAAAATATTGCTCGGGCATGCAGGAGTGAAATCAGGAAGGCCAAATCACACCTGGAGTTGCAGCTAGCAAGAGATGTTAAGAGTAACAAGAAGGGTTTCTTCAGGTATGTTAGCAACAAGAAGAAAGTCAAGGAAAGTGTGGGCCCCTTACTGAATGAGGGAGGCAACCTAGTGACCGAGGATGTGGAAAAAGCTAATGTACTCAGTGCTTTTTTTGCCTCTGTCTTCACGAACAAGGTCAGCTCCCAGACTACTGCACTGGGCAGCACAGCATGGGGAGGAGGTGACCAGCCCTCTGTGGAGAAAGAAGTGGTTCAGGACTATTTAGAAAACCTGGACGAGCACAAGTCCATGGGGCCGGATGCGTTGCATCCGAGAGTGCTAAAGGAGTTGGCGGATGTGATTGCAGAGCCATTGGCCATTATCTTTGAAAACTCATGGCGATCGGGGGAGGTTCCAGATGACTGGAAAAGGGCTAATGTAGTACCCATCTTTAGAAAAGGGAAGGAGGATCCTGGGAACTACAGGCCAGTCAGCCTCACCTCAGTCCCTGGAAAAATCATGGAGCAGGTCCTCAAGGAATCAATTCTGAAGCACTTAGAGGAGAGGAAAGTGATCAGGAACAGTCAGCGTGGATTCACCAAGGGAAAGTCATGCCTGACTAATCTAATTGCCTTCTATGATGAGATAACTGGCTCTGTGGATGAAGGGAAAGTAGTGGACGTGTTGTTCCTTCACTTTAGCAAAGCTTTTGACACGGTCTCCCACAGTATTCTTGCCAGCAAGAAGTATGGGCTGGATGAATGGACTATAAGGTGGATAGAAAGCTGGCTAGATTGTCGAGCTCAGCTGGTAGTGATCAATGGCTCCATGTCTAGTTGGCAGCCAGTATCAAGTGGAGTGCCCCAGGGGTCGGTTCTGGGGCCAGTTTTGTTCAATATCTTCATAAATGATCTGGAGGATGGTGTGGATTGCACCCTCAGCAAGTTTGCAGATGACACTAAACTGGGAGGAGAGGTAGATATGCTGGAGGGTAGGGATAGGATACAGAGGGACCTAGACAAATTGGAGGATTGGGCCAAAAGAAATCTGATGAGGTTCAACAAGGACAAGTGCAGAGTCCTGAACTTAGGACGGAAGAATCCAATGCACCGCTACAGACTAGGGATCGAATGGCTCAGCAGCAGTTCTGCAGAAAAGGACCTAGAGGTTACAGTGGACGAGAAGTTGGATATGAGTCAACAGTGTGCCCTTGTTCCTAAGAAGGCCAATGGCATTTTGGGATATATAAGTAGGGGCATTGCCAGCAGATCGAGGGATGTGATCGTTCCCCTCTATTCGACACTGGTGAGGCCTCATCTGGAGTACTGTGTCCAGTTTTGGGCCCCACACTACAAGAAGGATGTGGAAAAATTGGAAAGAGTCCAGCGGAGGGCAACAAAAATGATTAGGGGACTGGAACACATGACTTATGAGGATAGGCTGAGGGAACGGGGACTGTTTAGTCTTCAGAAGAGAAGAATGAGGGGGGATTTGATAGCTGCTTTCAACTACCTGAAAGGGGGTTCCAAAGAGGATGGCTCTAGACTGTTCTCAGTGGTAGCAGATGACAGAACAAGGAGTAATGGTCTCAAGTTGCAGTGGGGGAGATTTAGGTTGGATATTAGGAAAAACTTTTTCACTAGGAGGGTGGTTAAACACTGGAATGTGTTACCTAGGGAGGTGGTGGAATCTCCTTCCTTAGAAGTTTTTAAGGTCAGGCTTGACAAAGCCCTGGCTGGGATGATTTAGTCGGGGATCGGTCCTGCTTTGAGCAGGGGGTTGGACTAGATGACCTCCTGAGGTCCCTTCCAACTCTGATATTCTATGATTCTTGTTCTAGGTTTTTGTTTAAATGTAGAAAATGTTGTTTGGATGTGGTACAAATATAAAGCTTAGGATAAGCCCAGATGAAGACCAGTTCATGTGTTGCTAGTCACAATAGTTCGAGAAGATAAAGGCACTGAAGCCTCTATTATAGTTAGTAAGTAAGTGCTGAAATTAGACATATTTATGAAGTTTCACTAAGCACAGGATAAGCGTAACAAGTATCACTTCAAAGACTTTTTAATCAATTCCATATAAAGTAATTAGAAAAGTCTCTGTCTTAGGTTTTCCTATATTACCTATTGCTATGGCATTTAAGTGCCGTAATACACTGAGAGAGCCCTGTCACTTCAACAGGACTAAAATCTGTCTCCGTGAATTTGCCAATAATACTGGAAATACTGTATTTGGAACCTGAGCCAAAAGCCTCAAGTACAATTTAATGTGATCTAAAAACTGTTATCTTTTGGTAACCAAGTTGTTTGTACTGAGAACCTGGTTAGATGTGTAGTGTGCTACACATACTGTCCACTATTCTCTTACTTTTCAGACCTCCAGAACAAACACTGAACATACTCTGCCTACTTCATAATAACAATTTTAAAACTAAAGAGTTTGTACCAAAATTTGGTGAACACATTCCTGTTCTTCTGTCAAAATAGAAGGGGACAGATATTGGAGATCACATTCTCCCCCTCTCTAATAATGTGGTAGTTTTCCAGTCATCTGTTTCTAGGCTCAATGATAAATAAGAGCACCAAATCGTAACATGACACCACCAAAACATCCATTCGTTCTCCTTGAGATGTGTAGAATTAAGAACTATTTTGGACAAAAAAAGGGGGGGGCCAAAATCAGTTACAAATTAAAAGGCCCACTGAAGTTAAATGGGCCATGTGAATGTAACTGAGAAACATGGTCCCACACCTTTTAATGTTTGAGCTTGATATTGTCTTTGGTTGTAGCTAGCAACTTTGTTTCCAGTTCAGGGTGATTCTCAGCTTTTCTCAGGAGGTTCTCAGCTTTTCTCAGGATTTGGCGCAGTTTGATTTTATTAATTGCATAATCTAATCTATTTGAATAACTTTCACATTATATACAGACTTGGCCATTTTGAAAGAAAGTATAGTTGTACAGGTATTGTAAGTGTTATTACTTCTTACATTTGGCATAGTACTGTTAAATCCTTCAAAAACTCTATGAAATTGAGTCTAATGCCAGTGCAAATCATGAGGAATTTGTTGAAGCCAGTGGTGTCACACCAGCAAGGAAGAGAAGAATCTAGTCTAGTGAAGTCATTTTTACCCTAATGTAAAGGAAATACATTGCCACATCTATTGCTAATTCATATATCATCATACTGTGATCATGCATACATGCAAAACAGCCAGTTTATTCACTGATATATGCCTCTTCTAGAAGGACCAGGTTGATATCTAGTAGAGTATACACCAGGTTAAAGTATTCTTCAAGTATGTCAGTCTATGAAGAGCACTCTCTCAGGTTTTCAACCGCATCAATACCTTAGGAAAATCCATTACTGGACATACAGGTGGTTGTAGTACCTGACGTTTTAAGACAAGTAATGATATGCACCTTGAATAGGGAAGCAGGATTTCTATTGTGCTGACAATATTTTATCTAAACTATAGGAGTAGGGAAATTGGACTTGTGTGTCACTTTGGGTTCTTTGCAAAACTTTCCATTATTTTCTGGTTTACACTATGCCAGAAAGAGCAACTTTTTTTGCAGCACTTCCCCTTCCTGTCCTGACTAAAACCCAGAATCAGAGACGTGTGTGAGAATAGGGAAGGGGGAAAAAACCTTTACTTACTAAGCAACCATAAACCTCTAAATAGGTTTAAAGGTGAATTTGAATTCTGGACAAATGTTTGGATGCAAATCAGATAAAACAAGAACTAATCATCAGTCCCTAGTAATAACTTAACTGTACATTATCAAAAGGGGGTGGGGAGGAGCCTAATACTTCAAGGAAGATTATGTTTAAAAGGTCTTATAAAGATCTAAAACGAATCAGCTTTAACACTTATGGAAGCAAATTAACATATCCTTGCAGTCACAGCTAAAGATACAGCTATTGCTATCAAAACAAATCTATATTAATTTATTCAAGTACTTACAGTAAATCTTAACAACTTACTGCAACTGTTTCAGTCTAAATCAAATCACTGAAATTGGAATACATCAAACTCTTGCTGCTTTACACAAAACTAAATCAAGGTATGGTTGAACAAGATACTTAAGACTGAAGATATTATCTATTAGATCTTTCAGTTAAATAGCACTTTCAGAAACAGATGTGTTTCCACTTTAGGGTAAATGCTTTGTTTCCTTTCCTGTGACTATCTGAGATTATCTTGCTCAGCCTGAAAGAGGATCTTAATTATGCAGTTCTAGGCTAGGTTTTGTTTTTTTTCCCAATAACTTTTGTAACTGTCAGTTCAAAATTTTCATTTTTACACTTCAGGACTGATTTTTTTTCAGGTTATTCAATAGCAAAATGATCAAAATATTGCTATATTTAATGACTAATTGAATAATGCTATTGTCAAGGTTCCTTCCCCACTCTGAACTCTAGGGTACAGATGTGGGGACCTGCATGAAAACCCCCCTCTGTAAAATCAGGATGGTAAATACCTTATAGGGTAATCAGATTCAAAACATAGAGAATCCCTCTAGGCTAAACCTTAAGTTACAAAAAGACACAAAAACAGGAATATACATTCTATTCAGCAAAACTTATTTTATCAGCCATTTAAACAAAACAGAATCTAATGCATATGTAACCAGATTGCTTATTAACTCTTTACAGGAGTTCTGACTTGCATTCCTGCTCTGGTCCCGGCAAAAGCAACACACAGACCGAGAGAACCCTTTGTTTCCCCCCCACCCACTCCAGCTTTGAAAGTATCTTGTCTCCTCATTGGTCATTTTGGTCAGTGCCAGTGAGGTTATCTTAGCTTCTTAACCCTTTACAGGTGAAAGGGTTTTTCCTCTGGCCAGGAGGGATTTAAAGGTGTTTACCCTTCCCTTTATATTTATGACAGCTATATTAAAAACTGAATCTTTTATTTATTTAAAAATTCTTTTTTATGTTTGTACACTTTTTTACTTTATAAAAAAGTTCCCTTCATAATACTTCAGCATAAACAAATATTAAGAAATTAATGAAATCTTTATTTGCCCTCTGCCAATATAAGTAAAGGATTAACTCCAAATTTTAAAAAAATAATCCCACATCTCCCTTCATCAGAGGACTTCATAAATAGATGGGCTTTGCACCATGTCCTTAAGGGACAAGTATTTAGATTGTCAGAACAAGAGAGGAAACTAATTCCTGAGTCCAGAGGCTCTCCATTGAGGACCTCTTGGCAGCAGCACCTAGCTATCTACCTTGAGGGAAGGCATACCAAACCCATGAAAAAATGCAGAAATTGAGCTTGTTTTTAGCTTAATTGGCTTGTGAGTTGCTTGTTGGCTAGTTTTTGGCTTGTAGCTTGTTGCTTGTTTGGCTTGTAGCTTGTTGCTTCTTTTTATGATCGACTCCCAGAAAGCAGGGGCAAGGGACAAGCAGGGGCAAGGGGGGCAGGGAAGAGTCAGGGGTGCACAGTGGGCCCACCACAGTCCCAGACTGCATGCTGGTGGGGAATCTAATTGCATAGACTGTTGAAGATCTTAGGGATTGGTTTGTTTTGGCCTTGTTTTGAAATGGGATTAGCTTGATTTTTGGCTTATTGTGAAAGTCGGGGTGCTTATTAACCGCTTGAAAGTTGGCAACTGTGCTTGAGGGAATGTTAGCTTGATTGTGCCCTGCCACTGCAGTTGTCAGGCAGAAAGAGGAAGCCTCTAAAATAGGTGGTAACTAAGCCACTTCATGCTTATTGGTCAACAATGACCATCTTAATAGTGGTATCCAGAAGGAAATAAGACATGTCAGGAACCCTGGTGTGATCTGTTCCTGGTAGGTAGTCACATTAAGTAAAGGGGCAACCACAGCCTCTGTATCAACTGCAGGGTCTGAATGACTTGCAAGGGTAATGTGCTCCTCATGGGGTTGCAAGAATCCACTCTGGTGGCGACGGAGGCAACAATTCTGGAACGAGAATCCATATCTGAGAGAGTTACATTTGTCATGCCAAGCACAAGTAAATTTATAAAAGGTATCTTTGCATACTGCAAATTCTTGGGACTCGAGGAACAATCTGAGGTCTAAAAGTGCCTTCAATGCCAAACCTCTCTTCAAATGGGCACCAAACTTCTGAATATTGGGGATAAAGATCAACCCCATTGTCATGGTTACATGGCTAGCTGTACCTCTGATCCATTTCTGAAAGTACACCCCCACCCCCCGCCCTGCCAGGTGTCAAGCCTTGTGCCTTTACCTCTTCTGGTAAAGAATCATGTAACTTCCCCCCCCCCCCACCACCACCACACCACACACTCTTAGGGCCCTGAGTTACAGTACTATGTGTATCAACTGTATTTATCCAGCAGGTCCAACTGCGTTCCGTACCTGTGGTTCTTCTCTTTGGGAGTGGTGAATCAGTGATAAGAGAGCCTACTTAAACAAAGTATTGTTTTATCTTTACAGTATGAAGTATAAAAGGGGGGGAAATAAATTAACAGAAGACCTATAAGCATGTCTCTTTCCTAACCCCTATCTGCCTGTCATGTGAGCTAGGAAGGCCTACCTTCTTCAGACACTCCAGAGAAAGGTGTGGGGGGGAGAACAGCTTTTCTATAGCAACTCTCTCTCCTTCCTACGAATATTTTTTTTTTATCATCCCAGAAGTCCTTTGTTTTCTCTGTTTCCCAGGTTCGGACCCTGCTGTCCAAAGCCTGCTGTGCTCCACCAGAGGTTAGAAGTAGAACATCAAGGCAAAAGGTTCTTGCTTTGTTCCTTAATTCTTTGCAGATGGATGGTTATCTCAAGTCACTGTCCTGTTTCATGCTGCTTTTTGCAACAGCCTGTTGTTAGTTTAGTTTAACACAATAAACATCCCAATAACCAGGTCACAACACAGTCATCTTAAATTATTATAGAGTAGCCCCACTTCTGACACACACCTATAGTTGCATTCCCCAAGGAACTAATAACACCCATCCTTTTCCTGAGCTGAGACTCCACCAGTTTGCTTTCATCCAGGTCCATATGTTGTTTAGGCACTGAGAAAACAAGGAAACTGCTGAGACACATATTCTGATCTTGCCTACACCACTGTGATTCCATGAACTTCAATGCAGTTGCTCTTAGTTCAGAATCATGCCCAATGAGCTATGTGGTATCTTCATACTGAGGCAATTGCTGTCCCAACAACTGTACAGCAGTCTTTCATACATTCTGGACAGGACATGAGATGTGTTAGATCCCTGTGGAGCTGAGCGTGAGTAAGCCTTGTGGCTGGACAAATAGCTGCAGAAGAACATTCTAGAATTTCTTTGAAAAGAAGAAATGGAGCCCCTCTATTGCAAACCTCACTCCAACAATCAAATGAGAACAACGCTTTAATCAACAGTACAGTACTGCCGATGCATCTAACAAATGGCAGCATGGATCTTTGCCTGTCACTAAATAAACGTAATCAGTTAACAAGACTACTGTGGTTTCTGTACCATACCCAGGCCTAAGAATGGATCATCAAGCATCAAGGAAACTTGAGGACTAACAGCCACTCATTTAAGTGAAGCTGGCAGTTTTCCCTTCTGTATTGAAACACTATCACTTACAGCATTGTATAACTCTTCAACAAATGGATCACAGACCTCCATAGGATTTCTTCTAATAACTTACACAACGTTTTGCTGGAAATAGAAAATCTATTTTACTTCCTGTTCCATAAAATATAGTTTTTCATGCCTGATTTATTTTCTTTTGGCCTATATTGAGGGGCTGATATCTAAAAAGACAAATATTCTCCCTCATTTAAGATCACCTTCAACTCACAGCCCCTGAATTCATCCGTGGTCTTTGAATCAATATAAGCAACAACAATATTTCAGGCCAAAGTGCCTGTGTTTGGTTTGGTCTCATGAAATTAAGCACATGGAGCTAGACTGGCACTTTGCCATGTGCCTTGAGTAAGTGTATTTGTCCCAAAGGGTAAATCTGGTCAGTCCTTCTTCCTGGCACAATTCACTCCTCCCTACATGCTAGTTCAACTGTGCAGGTAGGTATACTGAGAAGGGTAGAGCCAAGGCTCTGCCCACTCAATGAATTTGACTGTGCTCATCTGTTTGGGATGAGAGATAACTGCCCTGTAGCAGTTGCTCTCCCTATTGCGTTGTAACCCTTACTGGAGATAGCCAACACATAACAAATCCTTCTGCCCCTTTACTCACTTGCGCCTAGGCTGGCTCACAACTAAGTTAATTAAAAATAGTTCCATAAATGAGAGGGGGGCTTTTTTCCTTTTGGTACTCCAATCACTCACTAGCCCATTATGAGAATGCACCTCTTTCTGCATCGGGTCTAAGGAATGTCACTCATTATCACTGCTTTAGTCTACAGCAAAAGATAAGCTTTTTAAAATCTGAGTTTGGTGGCTCACACCAACATAAGAAGCTGACAGTACTTCAATCCATTTTGTAAAGCGGGTAACCTCAGTTGACTGATATAAGTGACAGTTGCAGTATATCTTGCCTCAAGAATTTGCTTTTGATTGTTCATTTCCCTTAATTGTACATTTTGCTCTGAGTTCCATGTCCACTCGCCCATCTTTGGAGGGACTAAAGAGAGTGTTGGAGTTATCTGTGCTTCAAGTAGCTGTCATTTCAAGGATTTTTTTTTCCTCTGAATTTTTCAGTTATGATGAAAGTGCTTGACAGTGAAAGAAGCCAGCACCAAGGTGTTAAACCACACTCTCTTACTTTGTTTTCCTCTCATGAGAAGATATTTAGTTGCTGAGAGCAAAGCTAAGACAGTGGTTGATAATCATGCTGTTTCTGCCAAATTGCACCTTAAACCTGAGAGAGAACATTTAATTAAAATGTAGTTGTGAAGAGATTTTGTTTATATCCTTTGATCTAGGTATTGTGTTGGGTAGAAGAAGGAATGTTAGTTTTTCTCCTATCTCATCCAATTTGTCGATTACTGTTTTTAAAATTTAAATTGGAAGCAATCTAATTATTCCATCTGAAAAATTCTCTGGAGTTCACTAACTTGCTAAAAGACATACAGAATATATCCTTCACTGGGTTACATGGGAGGTTTGATGCATTTTGGGTTGTCTTTAGGGAACTAGGAAATGCTATAGGATATCATGGTGGGGGAATTTTGCAGTTCCTCATTAATGCTTTCCTAATTTGGTCCCAGTTAGGTTTTAATCAGGAGTGTGTGGTTATTGTAGCATTATTTTTTAAATGTAATTCTTCTGCGTACTTCAAATTGTACCTCAGGACAAAACGGTCTTAATTTTCATAAAATACACTTTATTTTCTTAATTAGATATTTAATTAGTTTTCTTATTTTTCTTTTAGATTCTACTACTTTGTCATTGCATTTTTAAGAAGGCCCCTAGGGTAGTCTTTTATTCGTTCACAATTTAGCTGGGATAGCAACCATTCAGCTTTAATTTAGTCCAAGGATATTCTCAAACAGAACTGGACATAAGACCATGTATAATACAAAAAAAGCTATTTTATTCTCAGAACTCTGATCCTCAGAGTACAATATACTGTAGTTCCACGTGGAGAACTGCCTGAATCTCTTGCTTGTCCATGAACATATTTCTAAGCTGGGAAACGAAGCTCATTGTCTCACTAACTGACAACTTGTGTCTGAAAAGCACTTACCCAGGGTAGCATGGCTACTTGCATGATCATCTCATTAAATCCCCCCCAAGATAAGTAGCACCAAGCTTGCTGAGTGTTTTCATGAGGAAACCCCAGGGTGCAGAGGAAGATAGTATTGTGATTCAGCCAGCACTATTTATCCAACTCAATACTGAACCAATCCTTCAGTCTTAGAGGTCACTATATTTCCTTTCAGAGTAACAGCCGTGTTAGTCTGTATTCGCAAAAAGAAAAGGAGGACTTGTGGCACCTTAGAGACTAACCAATTTATTTGAGCATGAGCTTTCGTGAGCTACAGCTCACTTCATCCGATGAATGCATGCATCCGATGAAGTGAGCTGTAGCTCACGAAAGCTCATGCTCAAATAAATTGGTTAGTCTCTAAGGTGCCACAAGTCCTCCTTATATTTCCTTTCTACAACTTCGAGCTCCCTATCCTTCCCGCACAGAACCCCTGGACTCAAAACTCCGCAACGGGGACGCCTCCTCTAGGGATATCAGTGTCTATGTGGCCCCACTCCTCTCCACAACCATGTGAGGGAAGAAAGCAATTGATTGGAGGGGCTGCCCAGAAACTCAGCCAGTACAAGCAGCTACAACAGGGACCTTCAGGTGCTAATGCTATCAGTGCCAGATCGCTTTTTAGAATATTTTTCCTTGTGCTCAATGGATGTTGGCTCCAATTCTCTTCTGTCCCCTCCCTCAGTTTCTTCAGGTCAGCCACACTTCACCTGCCCTGCATACTCCCTTTCTTTCCACCTCTTCTTCACTGAGCAGGTCCCTTATCTCCCTCTCTTCAGAGTCCTTTCCTTTCCATTGTCTTTGCTCAACCAGTCCCCTCCCAACAGACCCTCATCCTAAAATTTTAAAACAAAAAAACCCACCTGCCTCTCCCCCCAAAAACAAAAATTGTGGAATTAATATGACACAAACATGCCATCACATTATTCACTCTGATTGTATGTTATATCTACAGATGGCTGGAGAATAGTTTTCCTTCTGTAGATATTTCTACTATTTCTCTGAAAACCAAAAAATTCTGAGGAAAGGGGACGTTCTCCATACAAATTTTCATTTAGTCAAAAACCCAATTCTCTGAAAGAAAAAGACAGAAAATTTTCAACTGGCCCTATTTATGTCTCTTCCTCCTTAATGCTTTGTCTTGTTTGTTTATATTGTAATCACTTCAGAGCAGGAACTCTCTCTCTTTATTCTGTTTCTACCATGCCTAGCAGAATGGGACCTTACTGTTGATTTCGGGCTCCTTTCAAACTATAGTAATACAAGTAATGATGAATAACTAATACTGTTAATGGTGACAAAGATGTATCATTGATATCCACAAGAGGTCAGGCTTTCTGAGATTCTATGGCACACTTTTCTCCACACTAAATTTGAATAAAGGTGGTTATATTTGGTTTTCATTCTTCCTACAGACCCAATGCCACCTGTAATATGGGAATTTGAGGGAAATTCTTTTATGGGGGAAATTTTAAAAATTGCCACCAAATAACCTCCTCTTACAGACTATCACGGCTGCAACTCTGAAACCTATTTAACTTGATCACTGTATACAAAGACTAGGACTTGTTATATTTATCCCTTTATGGAATAGTAACATGTTTTGGGGTCCTTGTGGCACCTTAGAGACTAACCAATTTATTTGAGCATGAGCTTCCGTGAGCTCACGAAAGCTCATGCTCAAATAAATTGGTTAGTCTCTAAGGTGCCACAAGTACTCCTTTTCTTTTTGCGAATACAGACTAACACGGCTGTTACTCTGAAACATGTTTTGGGGTCACAATTCTGGACCTTTTCCCCAGTTCCTTAATTACTCTTTCTTAAAAACAGAAGACATAAGTTGAGGGGAAACTTATAGAACAAGTTAATTCTGAAGAACCATTATTCAAAGAGGAAGTATGTACAATTGGGAGTCAGGTGGTCAGTTTATTTTCTGTTTTATTCCATGCTTTGTTACACACTTGCTGAGTGACCATGGACTTCAGATCTCTCTTCCTTAATTTCCTCCTCCTGTTTTTAACAGAGGTTACGGCTCTCACCTGTCTCTTGGGTGTTTTGAGGCTTAATTTATTAACATTTGCATCATGCTTAGAGATCCTTGGAGGAAAGTGCTGCAGAAATGCAAACTGTTATAAATTGCTAGAGGCTACTTATGTTTTTAAAAAAGCGTAGATTTATAAAATCAGGAAATAAACAATTGTGCACAGTAAATGTGAAAACACACTGAGACAGATCCTCAGTGGCTGTTTTGATGTTCATGTATACACGCAAATATATTCTCAGATATACTTCAAAAATAACACTCAGGGAAGGCAGAAAAGTATCATAAGGCCATACTGGGTCAGACCAATGGTCCCAATTTCCAGGGATCCTGTCTTCCAACACTGGCAGGTGCAAGGTGCTTCAGAGGTGATTAATAGAACAAGGCAATTTATTAAGTGATCCATCTCCTATTGTCCATTCCCAGCTTCTGGCAATCAGAGGTTTAGGGACACCTGGAGCATGAGGCTGAGTCCTTGAAAATCTTGTCTAATAGCCATTGATGGGCCTATCCTCTATGAAATTATCTAATTATTTTTTGAACCCCATTATACTTCTGGCCTTCATAACATCTCCTGGCTACAAGTTCCACAGGTTGACTGTGCGTTGTGTGAACAAGTACTTTCTTATATTGGTTTTAAATCTGCAACCTATTAATTTAATTGGATGACCCCTGGTTCTTGTGGTTATGTGATGGGGTAAATAACACTTCCTTTTTCACTTTCTCCTCACCATTCTTGATTTCATATATCACTTCACCTCGGTAAGATGACATTGCTAGGAAAATATCAGACTTCTACCTGGGAAAAAAAATGGTGGGAAGATGTGGGGAGAGGAGGATGGTGCAATTTTGCTTCTTTGACTGGCAGGAATACTAACATTTCACTTTAGATTCGAGTTGCGATATCCCAAAAGTAAAAATGAGTTCTTTAGTTCACATGGCTCTCATGCTGCGACCTGTGTTAGAGAGTGAATGTCTTCAAACAGTGTTTTAGAATTTGGAACAATTGTCCATTTGCAAACTTGTTTTAATCCTTTCGCTGAGCCTCATTTCACTATGATAAATTAATATGTCCTAACAAGTTTAGGTTTGCATATACAAAGAATTAAAAATGATTGCTGTAATTTGAGAACCTGCTGCACAGTATGTACACTCCAGGGGTAGAGACCTATATTTGGTTTAACATAGAAAAACTTAAAAAAAAAAAAAAAAAGCCAATCCCTAATACAAGCTTTAGCACGGGTAATGATAATCGCTTTCCCTTTTCATTTGAGACTAATCCTGTTAATCTGCTCCTTTATAGTCCTGTAATGTAAGGTTATTATTTGGTAGTGAGCAAATCAGCTTTTCTTGAATGACTGTACTGTATGTCTCTGGCAATCAGAGACAAAAGCAAGACAGGAAAAGCTATATACAGCATGAAACTTTTAATAAGGGATATTCTTGACCATATGTAACTATTGGTGACTATTGTGGGGAACTTTCCTGGCTTCTGCACTAGCCCGGTGAAGTGGGCTAGCGAAAGGATCTGAGTCCTCACTCTCACTTCCTTTACCCAGTGGCCTCCCTGCCTTTGAGGACTCCCCTTCCACTCTCCTGTCTGGCTGAGTCCTTGTAACCCCAACAAGGCTGGGCCCAGGATTCCTGGGGGGCTCGACCCCCAACCCTGCTATGGTCACCTAGGACAGGGGCTAGGGTGTCCCCACTCC
This sequence comes from Chelonia mydas, assembly GCF_015237465.2. Lineage (NCBI taxonomy): Eukaryota > Metazoa > Chordata > Testudines > Cheloniidae > Chelonia > Chelonia mydas. The sequence goes on from NC_057850.1 coordinate 158,755,599, forward strand.
GAGTACTCTCTCTGCACTGGGCACTTCTCTGACCCACTGACCATTACATACAAGTTAAAAGAAAAGGAGTACTTGTGGCACCTTAGAGACTAACCAATTTATTTGAGCATGAGCTTTCGTGAGCTACAGCTCACTTCATCGGATGTATCCGATGAAGTGAGCTGTAGCTCACGACAGCTCATGCTCAAATAAATTGGTTAGTCTCTAAGGTGCCACAAGTACTCCTTTTCTTTTTGCGAATACAGACTAACACGGCTGTTACTCTGATACAAGTTAAAGCAAATGCAAGTTAATTAATCAACAATTAATTTTAAAAAGAATAAGGGAAAATGGGAAAGGTTAAAGGAAACACATCAGCCCGCTCTGTGGCAGGGAACATCACAAACAGTGTCTCTGGAATGTCCGGGCAGTTCACAGTCTGTTCCTTGTAAGTCCCAGGCCTTCTTCTCAGGCCCTGGCTGTGCTGCAGGGATGCTGTGGGTTGGACACTTGCTCTGGTGGTGGCCACACACTCTCAGGCTCTAAGTGGTAGGACCCTTCTTCTCAGTGTCGCCCCCGCCCTGTCGGGGTTATGATCCAAGCCTGGCCTGCAGAGCCTCTTGGCTGAGGCGTCTCCCTGTGCTGGGCCTGCTGCCCTGGGTCCCCCTTGGTCTTCCCAGCTGCTCACCGCACCCAGCTCCGGACTGCTCCAGCCCCAGCTCCACCACTCTGTCTCAGCATGGCTGCTGCTGCTGCTCTACCTCCAGCTCCCTGGGCTGCTTTTCTGGCCCCTCTGGCTCTGGTTGCTGCAGCTCTGCTCCCAGGGCAAGTCTGCTCTCTCTGGGCTGTGCCTCTGGCCTTCGGGCTGCAGTCTGCTCCCAGGACAGGGTCTGCTCTCTCTGGGCTGCTTTTCTCGTCCCTCTGGATCTGGCACCGCTCTGCTCCCCAGCTTAGCTTGGGCCCTGCTTTCTCTTTAGCTCAGCCCCACTCTGTCCCACCCAGGCAAATCCAGCTCACACAGAGGATGGGACCTCCCGGCCTCCTGACTCCCTGATTAGCCTGCTTGCCCTGTCATTCAGGCTGACCAGGAGCATTGGCCTCTCCCCATTGTTCCTGGGGGCTGTCAGTCTTAGGGTTCTGATTCCCCATCAACCCTTCCCCCTTTTTAGTACTGGAAGCTAGCAACTAAAACACCCCCACTGAATGTTAGTAAGGGGGCAACAGTCCCCTTACACATACCAGCATGCTATGGCAAATAAAAAGCAGACCTTAAAACCTAAGATTGGTCAGATAATCGTATGTAGTAAAACCAGGTCTAAACCATTGCCAAAAATCAAATTCAACCAAACAGAAGTTTCTTTGAGGTCAAGAAGTTTTATTTTTGAAAAGTAGTTAAAATATTCAAACTCACTCAGATTCCTTAAATCGGGCCCCTAAATCCATGTTTAGTTCCCTAAGTAATGGAATGGTTTTTGTTTTCAAGAGGCGCTGAGCAACCACAGGTGTACTGAAGTAAATCCTGAAAATCAGATTGCTATTATTTAGGTGCCTAAATATGGACTCAGTTGACTACCATCATACACCCAAGGTCCACACGGAGCCTTAAATCTGAAAATATTGGCCTATTCTTTTCATTTTTGCATAGTTTTATTCCTGGTTTCATTCAAACCAATAGAGGAAGAGCTGAAATCATACAAGAGACTGTCCCTGTTTTTTTTTCTTTTCTTATTCATTAGAAGGCCTGACTCTACAAAGTGTTCAGTTAACAGAAGTTCTTGGCGCTCAGCAGCTCACAGGACCAGACCCTAAGCCTATACTGAATGGTGTTAGCCAACAGTATAGATTTTTAAATGAGCTTTGTAGACCATATTTCTGGTGAGTGAATAGAGTTGTATTTCTAGTTAATATGGGTATTCTGTAATTGGTGTTTCCTGAGTTCTGCAGAAAACTTACCCTTTCTCAATATGGGGGAGCCTTGCTTTATTCCATATTCCAATGAATAGGATAATGGACCCTCTGAGCTGGTGTAGGCCACAAATGGGAGTCCACTAAAGGAGACTCTCTTGATGTTGAGATCAAACATAGGATCCATTGGGCCAGTGGATCCTTTGGAAAGTTGCTTCATCATGTCTTTATTGACAGAGATCTGTGAATGGAAACTAAGATTCTGGACTACAATGCAGTATTCATCGCCACTCTTCCTTACGAGTGTGAGCCATGAGTGACATACCATAGATATCTTAAACATCTGGACTAGTACCACCAACACTACCTTAGGAAGATGCCCTGTATCGGATGGGAAGATCACCTCACCAATGCCAGCATTCTCTCTGCAGCTAAATCACCAGTGTTGACGCAAAGATTATGAAACATCAACTTTGCTGGGCTGGTCATTGTGTGTGGATGGCTGACACTTGTCTTCTGAAGCAGTCCTCTTTTCTCAACATAGGCTATGTCTACACTGCACTTTTGTCAGTAAAACTTTTGCCTGTCAGGGGTGTGAAAAAACACACCCTTGACCGACAAAAGTTTTACTGACAAAAAGTTTTACTATGCTGCTATAAGGTGTGCAGTGTAGACATAGCCTTAGTCATGGTAAGAGAACTTGCGGGGACAGAGAAAATGCTACTAGAACATCCTGAAAGTATATCTTAAGAAGGGATGCATTGACTCCATGAATTGGGAAGAGCTGGCTGGCAAAAGACTGTAATGGTTTGGTGTTGCATCATACATCAAACTCAGCCTGTTTTGAAGTGAATTGCCTTGCTCAAGAGGCTGAGAAATGGCAGAGGAGAAAGAAAAGGGCACAGCATCCTGGCCAGCAGCTGTGCTTTCTCCAAGCAACCACCTGTAACATACGCTGAAAAACCTTTAAAGCCTTTGTTGTGTAGAATGACTAAGGCTATGTCACACCCCGACAGACAAAAGTTTTACTGACAAAAGTGCAGTGTAGACATAGCCTATGTTGAGAAAAGAGGACTTGCTTCAGAAGACAAGTGTCAGCCATCCACACACAATGACCAGCCCAGCGAAGCTGATGTTTCATAATCTTTGCGTCAACACTGGTGATGTTAGCTGCAGAGAGAACGCTGGCATTGGTGAGGTGATCTTCCCATCCGATATAAGCATCTTCCTAAGGTAGTGTTGGTTGGCTATCTTAAGTCTCAAGAATGGCTATTTTCTCCTGACAGACGTCATCCTCGTATTGTTGGATAGCCAACGACTATAGGAAAGAAGATCAACAAAATTGCAACAGGGATTAATTTGGCTCCTTTCTCCTTCCCAAAATAGTCTAAAACAGAGCAGTAGAGCATAATGGAATTATTGGAGAACATACAGCAAAATGTTAATGGAATTAAGGGAGAAAAAGTGTACATCTGCATTGTGGAGACTATACCAGCTTAGTTTTGTTGGCATAGCCCCATAGTGTAAACTCTACATAGATAGAACGGGTGCTTCTGTCAGTGTATCAATACCACCGCCGCAAACCAAGTTAGCACTATTCTATCTACACTGGGGGTTATGTCTCCATTGCTGTGTCAGTCAGGGGTATGGTTTTTTCACACTCCTCAGTTACACAGCTATTCCAATATAATGTTTCAGTGTAGACCAGGACAAAGAGAAAATATTTGTATGTGATTTATGGTGCTATACTTGGATCAGTTTGTGGGCTTTGTATTATATAGGACTTAAAGGAGTTTAGAGATATCACATCTTTCCCTTTTCTATATATAGTTTGTATTAATTGGCAACATTTTATGAAGATTTTTTTTTTTAAAAGGAATGTGAGGATGAAACATCTCATTCTTAAACATCCCAAAGGACAGTGAGATTACAAACACTTAGGCAGTATAATTGTTTCATATAAATTGGCAACTTCATAATACATAATTTAGTCTACTTAACAAGTACAGGTGTGCTGCAATAAAAGTTTGATTTGCTTTTTTAAAAATGTTACCTCTTTAGTATCTTCAGGCACATCTGTATGGAGTGTTTTTGAATACTTTCTAAGACAATATCTTTGTACCCAAACATCCACTGCTGTCCTTGGACATTTGAATTAGGGATGGAGTGAACCAGATTCTTTCAAAAGAATTGACATAAATCTTCACCAATTCCCTCAAGCCAAATCTAATCTTCACTGAGGTTTGAAACTGTGTTTAATTTCCCATGCCTATCAGCAGCCAATGGAAACTGGAAGTACAAGACTCTTTACAGGCTACCTGTTCCATGGGGGATTTCAAGAAAAGGTTTAGATGGATGTTCAGGGACAGATCCTCCACTGCTCTAGGGCAGCATGATTATATTGACTTCAGTGAAGCTATGCAAATTTACACAAGCATTTTGGATGCTTATTGAGATGGAACGCCGAAGATTCGTGCAATGCTACTTTGCAAATTGCTCGCTATTAGAGAAAAGTGAGTGATTTGAACACCTTTAGAGCCAGTCAGTGCTGTGCTATGAGCTTGGATGGATGCCACAGCCAATCATATGTACAATGCATGCTATCCCTTCTTCTCCTTTGTTGTGTAGAATGACTTTATGATGGTTCTGAGAAAGAGCTGTCTCTTCATAATGGGGACAAAACCTTCCTTATACTCCTCATATTAGTAAGAAAGAGTGACAGCTGCCAAAGTGTCATCCTTAAGGAGTGCTGGCCAATGACAAATTCACATTATTCACAAACTTATTTTTATATTTTGCATTTATTCTAATTTTCTTTTCCCATTTTTTCACTCCCACTTTCCTTTTTCTGCTTCCTAGTTGCTTCATTTCCCTTTCCTTTTTTTTCCCCACTGGTTTTTGATTCTCACTCACTGTTTTTCCGCTTTCCCATCTTCTCTGATTTTCTATCACTTCCCAGGCATATTCTCTAAAATTGGATATCAGAATTTTGCCCCTCTACAGAATCCAGTTTGTAGTGGGAATCCCCAGTCCATTTTTGTTGGCACTCAAGAACTCAGAATGTGACCAATTCCCACAATTGAGGACTATTCAGAATTTATTCAATATGAATGTAGGATTCTGAAAATTACTGTGACCATATTGAAGTCACTTCCCTGGTATCTGCAGTTTTACTCTGGCACTTTCTATACCAGTAATTCTCCAATTCTGGAATTTGGAATAAATTCTCATAGCAATAAATGTGTCTTTTAGGCCAATGATCACTAATAAACATGTTGTGATAAATTGCAGATGAACTGGTGGTTACCAACGTTTTAAGCTTAATGAAACAGAAAATAAAAAAGACAAAGGGAGTGGGAGGGAGAAATCATGCATTCCAAAAGGATTTTTACCCAAGCAGAAATAATTGGAAACTCTGAATCTCACCTTTTCATGGTCCTTCATTGTAATTGTAATCCATTATCTTTCATTGCCCATCGGTGCTACAGAGGTGTCACTCTGATGATGTATTACACATAACAATGTCATTACATTGGCATAACATGACAACTGGGACTAATTTGAACTCCTTTAAACCATTAATCTCTAAAATAAATTACAAACTGAAGACTTTTCAGACATAGAAAAGCAGCCACTTATTAATGGTGGGGGTTCACCGTATGTTTTTGAAAATTCTATTTTTTTTGTTCCCTAGGGAAAGGCCTTCTGTAGGACACATAAGCCTATAGTAATGCCACCATTAAGAATAAACTTTAATTTGCTGCAATAAGTTTTGTTTAATGAGATTTACCAGGTGATTTTTTTGAAGCAGCTTGGCTTTGAGCTTTGATAAAGCAAAATAATCTTTCACACAGTTTTCCGGATAGGGAGTTCTGTAATTCCTTATTGTGGCCATGAGATCTCATAGGCTTTGAGTAAGGGTAAGCATGGGATGTACGAATGAATAAGGAACAGCTTTTCTGAGTCAAAGGACAATGAGTCATAAGTAGTGGCCGGGCTACAAGTGTCAAGAAGCCATTTAGGATTCTTGATGCTTGTCTTAAGTTCTCTTATTAGGGTCAACTTTGGTGGAGCCATCATCTCCTGTTATTCCCTTCTTATTACTTACTTGGGGAAAAACAAATGGATTTGTGGGCATGACAAAGAACCATCCCTCAAGGAAGGAGGATCCGAAGAATGGACCAAAGGTGAGAGACTGTCCTCAGTTGACCAGAATGGGACAACAAGGTTGGGGTGTGAAATCTGTGACCTCCGACTCACTCAGAAGATTGCGGTGATATGACACAAGCTTGAATTTCAACGTTAATAGAGTAGGTAAATGAAGAAATATACTCCTTGTAGATCACCATGGTAACAACAAGATGGCTGCTACTCCTACTCTATCTTCTAAGGAAAGTTGAGATATCCAGAAAAATTAATCCAAATTAAATAAAGGTGTGAATTTGAAATTGCTTGGTTAGGTGATATTAAATCCCTGTGTGTATTAGTGGTCTTTACTTTGGAAAGTAATTTAGCTAAATCAAATTAAGACCACCTTAATTCTGAATGAGGGTGTTCATTCAGGGATTTAAGGCTATTTAACTAATCCACTTCAAATTCTCACCTTTTAGTTAATTGGGATTAACTTTCTTGGATGTCCCCATACAGACAAGCCCAAAGTCATTGTAGACTAGCCAGTTGACCTGAAACCAATGCCCTCTAGCATTATAGTACCAGAGCCAGAAGACATTGCCTAGTTTCCCAAACCGCCATTCTTGACTGTCTCTGTAGCTCCACAGACCAAGGAAGCCAATTAGCAGATCCTCTTTCTTTGAGTATTTTTTTCTCCCTCCCCCCGTCCTTAACTGGGTACCTGTGCAAGGATGCCTGCCAGGAATGACTTGTTCTAGCGTTTTTTAGGGTGTGTCCAACAAAAATGCCTGCATATAAACTCATAGTAAGAGTTAACATTGGGCATCAATTAACCTAGATTCAAAGCAAATCTGACCACAATTACTAGTGGTCACCCTGGGTATGTGAAAATTGTAACATTAACTCATTCTTTCCACAAGGAAAAGCATGATCTGCTAAGTAAACTGCATAGGGATAAAAAGGCTAAGGAAGCCATTCAGTTATTGGTCTATTTTTGTATGTGCTTATGCAGTCATTTAACCAATGCTTGGTCTCAAATAGCTTTATTTTTAACCAGTTTTAATTTGTACTATTGTTAACACTTTGCAGTTACAATGCAAATTGAATAAATAAAGTTCAGACTCATTTTTATATTGTTTCGTATTTTGGGGAAATATATTAAATTAGTTAGCCTTACAGTTGTGTATGCTCTTGAATAAAAGCTATAAAGACACACTAAATTGGTTTTCTCTGATCAAATGGCAATGAGATAAAAACAACCTTAATTAAAGTCCCTTTAATTAAACATTCATCATTTGACTCAGATCTTGAAAGCCCTTTTACTACACTGCTGATGCATATAGTACACTTGGAGAAGCATGAAGCACACTGTTGACCAGCTTATTTTAAATGTCATTTCTTTTCACTACTCTTACACTTGTTCATGTATGATGAAGTTCAGTTGCACATTACAGCTGTTTAAGTTTGAATTAAATGTTTTCAACCAAACCAAAATTGTGGGGGTCAGGTTAGTTAAGAAGATCTTAAATCAGCCTTATATCACTTTGATCCTTACAACCCATTTCATCCAACCTTTCTATTTCTCATTTGTTGCATGGCTATTTTGATTCCTTCCCAGCAAAACAGTAGGCCTGATTGTGGGGCAAATCTTCTAACTTTCTACCCTTATTCTAGTATATTTCTAGTACCCATATACTTCAACACACAAATGACAGTGGCTTTTAGTAGGGAAAAAATAAATAAAAATAAATACATATAATGAAATGAAGAATGGGTGTATGCTGCACCATAGTATTGCTACTGTCCTCATCCATTTAGCTGCTTCAGGTAGTAAATATCCAGAGACAGATTGTTATTAGCCCTTGCACATTTGTGGGTGGGGGAAGGGCACACAAGTAGCCAATCCCCTGCCCATGTGGTTGTGCAAAGCCCAGTCACAATATCTGTCTCTGTGTAAAAAGGTTACTTAGTCCTTGCATTCTCCAGGGAGAAAATTACCTGGAAAGGGGTGAAGAGAAGGCAAGACTTAGCCTTCCCTGCTGATCGGGGCCATCGCACTCCGATGAATGTACACCCTCCAAGCATGCTGCAGTGCTCAAGGACTGCCTCCTGAGTTCCAGTATTCCCTGTTCCCCAGCCCTCTCTTCCCCAGAGCAGGAGGTGGCTTCACCCTGACTCCTACACAGGGCCTTGTTCTAAGGACACATTTAATCCCAGTTGTTAGCAACCCCTGCTATATATGTCCTTTGAAGGCATGGTGGACCTTTTCATATGAAAATCAAAAAAGTTATCTACAGTATATAATTACGAGATAAAATAAAAGGCACGCCGGAAGTGGCTGTACTGTACCAAATGCTTTTATTAATTCTTATTAAAGCATTATTATGGACTTGCCTCTACTTCATTGTACAGTTCAGCAAATCTCTCAAAAGATTCAGAGTTTGAGTATTTGTTGGTTTTATGAATAGGTATAAAATTCATATTCCTTTTACAGCTAGCATTTTAAAGATGCTTACAGAGATGTGTGATGATTCAGCTCACTACTTCCAGTTTGCTGAATTAGCACAGTTAGTAAGGAAATAAAACCATTTACTTCAATCAAAACCTATAGTCTTCTAGATTTCTAGGTTTGTTTGAAAGAACTGTGATGTGTGCGCAAATAGGCACAAATGAGTAGCTTGATGAATGTATGCAGCTTGAAAATTAGTTGCCTAGCAATTAGAAAAGCATATTTCTGTCCTACTCTACTTCTAGCCTGCTTACTTTGCAGAAATGTTTTCCATAGAGGTGGTCTCTTTTTGTAAGGCCTTGTCCAACTTTTGGCTTATGTGTGAATATCTCTGATTTAGCAGCCCATATGCTCCACAGCTTCAGTGATGCATGGGATCATTATTTTACACTTCTTGGAAAGCCCATCTGTAAAAGGTTGATTATGTGTCGTTAGCTTCAGGTTTTGAAAAATAATGGTTATAGAATAATACTCACATGTTAGCCTACTGTGTTTGGTGAGAGCATCATACCTACTATATAGTTCAAGTGAAGTATGATCAGAACTGAATAGATACAATGTAGTGGATAAAACCGTTCCCCATCTTGTTTCCTGGAAGCATGGGACACCTTCAAGGCACTCCAAACCTTTCTTGCTATTACAAATGCTAAATCTGATGGGAGGGCAGAGTACCGGTTATAACCCTTATACCAATATCCTGTGGTTAGGGCACTTACCTGGGATGTTGGGAATACAAGGTTAAAGTCCCCACTCTAGACAGACCCAGCTCTCCCACCAGATCTGTCAGTGCTCTAACTATGAAGCTACAGAGTCATTCTTACACTTTCTCTGGGCCAATGACTATTCAAATTGTTTATACAAAGTGGATCAGCTTCAACAGGAGAGATTGAGAGAGACTCAGCCCAGAGGTGCTAATAGTCTGCTATTAGGGGAAGTGGGGGAGACATGAGTTCAAATCCCTGCTGCTGAGCCAGGTTGCAATCCTAGGTATCCCACATTCCAGGTGTGTATCCTGACCACTAGGCTATTGGGTATAAGTGGAACAACATCACCTCTGATTTTGTGAATCTAGCCTTTCATATCCTTTGCCCTTCTTAAAAATGCATCGAATGAAATATTTCCTTTTTAACTGAATGTGGTGTTCAGCCAAACTAGTTTTTTTTCTACCTTTTTTCCCATTTGTTGGTTTCAGTTCAACACCTCCTCCCTCCCCCCCCCTCCCCCCCCCCGCAAAAAAAAAGAGGTGATTTTTGCTTTGAACTGCCAGTGGACCATAAAACCAGTTATCACACAGCTCTGGTGTTGAGTACTCAAAGTCTCACACAGCAGCAGAAGTTAGTAAAAACTGGTATTTCATCACTGCCTCATATATTTGTTTGCCTTTTTTTTAATTAACAGAACAAATACACTAACAAAGAAAAGTTATCTGGAAGAGGGAATGTGGGAAAACTCTGACTTGATAAATTCAGTAATGTAGCAATTTTTTACTGACATACTTAACTGCCTTGGCAAAAGAGGTGCATAACATTTTTTTAAAATACAAACAAACAGTGGAACTTTTTTTTCACTAACTCTTCCATATTTTAATGGTGCCTAATTTTAGGCCCAGATCTTTTGCTAGGCCCAGTGTGTATTGGACATAGTTGGGGGTGGAGGTGAAGGACGGAGTGCTCTCAAAGGGCTGGTTGTGGCTCCATGATCCAGGGGATAGTTTTATATCTGCTGCAGTGTAACTCAATCAGCGGGTAATTTCTCCCAAACAGCTATCCTCCAGCTGGGGATAGCCATGTTGTCATTGTTATTTCAATGTCTTTAATCTTCATCCTAAGCAAGACTACTGAAAAGCATCAATGTAATATAACAAATTATTACCTTGTTTGCATGCAGAGTGTCACATTCATTAGTATAATGCATTTGTGCTATATTCTATCAACCTGAGTCAGATCTTAAGTACTATACACTGATGTAACTCAGCGTCAAGCAGGAATTGACTTCAGAGAAGCTCCACCTAATTCTCACTAGTGTGAGATCAAAATCATCCCTCCCCCCCCCACCCCCGAGATCAAGTGGAAGTGATTCTGTAATGTTTTTTTCTGCGGGGTATTGCCCTCCAAGAATTAAGGATTCAATTCATAATTCACTCTTGCTATTCTGAAGTCCAGGCCACCTAATATTCCTAAGTACTGGGCCTAATTCCCCATTACCTTGCATAGTCTTTTACAATTCCAAAAAGTGGGTATAAACTATGGTTAAATCTAAATGGGCAGTTCATCTTTTCATAACCACTCTGCACACATGTAAATGACTACATGTGGCAGTGCAAAGCAGTGGAGAATCAGGCTCATTTGGGTGTTGTTCTCTAAACTGTTAAACCAGTTTTGTGCTGGAGTAGCTGTTGGTTTCAGAAGTAGAATAATGTGGTTGTGAGTTGTAGTTCAAGCCTCCAGCATGGGAGTTTGACTTAGGCTTTCTAAGGTCAGAAACCTGTCAAACTTTCCATCATTTTTACAGCCACTGATTCATATTGAACTGTAATCCTATTGTGATCCTATGGTGATGATTAGCCTTTTTTGTAATACCATTATTTTAAACATTATAAATTGAACAAATTAAAGCTTTAGAGAAGGACCTGAAAAAGAGCTCTGTGTAAGGTCAAAAGCTTGTCTCTCTCACTACAAAAGATATATTACCAATAAAAGATATATTTTACCTCAGAGACCTTATCTCGCTCATAACCTGGGACCAGCATGTCTATAACAACACAATACATACATTAAAGCTTTATCAGCAGTCACAGGCTAAAAATAAATGGTTGGTGCAGGCCTGATCCTCAAGGGCACTAGGGCAACTTTGTATAAATCTGCTCATGCAGAGTTATTAGCTTCCCAGTGTCCAGCATCGGTAAATCCTTGAGTGGTTTAGAACTGCTATGACTCTGCTCTTCCTGACCATGGTAGAGGAAACCTGACCATGGGTCACAGGCAGAGGAAACCTGTAGCAGCCAGTGTAAATTACCTGCTAGGCTGCTTTAATTTGAACCTCAAGACTGCTCTAGTTTGAGACAGATCCGCACAGAACATCCATGGGCTTGTTGGGGAGGAAGAGGGAATGCTGCGTAAAGGGGGCTTCTAGCTAACTCGGCATCCCTTCAGCAGTACCAAACTGACAACCGTGCCGAAAAAAAAACCCTGCAGAAAATAATCCTGTGAATTTAAAGACATTTATATATATATTTAGAGTATGAAAACAATAGTGTTTATTTTTTTAAATAGAAGTTCTGTTACCTCTCCATTCCTCCTAGTACTATCATAATAGATTTATCATGGTGCCATGAATTTAGGTTAATATTTTTATTTCAGAAAACACTCAAGAAGTTAAATTCTGAAACAAGTTCACAAATGAAAACTAAATATATTACATTAATGACCATACAAAATTCTTAAGAGAAGTGCAGCATGTGTATATAAGCTTAGAAAAAATGTAAGTAAATTGTGCAAGAATTCTGATTCTCTTTTTTCTATGAAGTAAAGGGATAATAAGATATACCTTGAATTTATTTCTGCTTTTCTGTGATTAAACCTTTTAAAATGCTGTTTGAGTTTTAATGTTTAAAATATTTGAAGGTAGCGTTTAATGTTATGCATTGTACTGAATAACTTGTTATAGTTGATTTCTCCCTAACCAGCCCCAATTTCAAAGCAAAAACAGTGAAGGCTCTCAGCTGTTTTCCTTAAACAACTAAGGGTCCATCCTTTCTTTCTTGAATTCTGCCTTTTTAAAGCAGAAAACAACCTAGGTTTAGGTAATCTTATTAAATACAGAAATGTTCTGTGAATTTTTAAACTCTTTTATAAAACAACAATCTGCTATTGTATACTATGATACTGTTTTTTGCTTTAAGCAGACTTATCCCAGGTAGGTGACTCATCTGAGTGATTTTCTTTGACATGTCTACTAGATAAACTAGAGGCAAATACGCATTGGAGAGAAATTTTAGCTTTTTCCTGATGTAATTTTCTCTGTTAGCCAAACATATTAAAAAAAAAAAGAGTTTGTCTGAAGTTGCACAGTTCTGCTCCATGTTGCCTGTATGGCTGAGTTCATATTATTCTGTCCTTTATAAAACCATCTCAGTTTAGCAGAGTGTGTATTTATTACATGTTTTTCTGAATGTCATGATTATCTCCTGAACAATTGCTTTCATGCCTTGAATTTTCACATTCTCATGTTTCTGAACATCCATTGAATTCTTGAACCAAATGATAATTAAGTCAGTTCATCATTATTGAAATGCTGGAAAATGACTAAGTTTCAGTCAATCAAACTGAACTTTATAACCTATTAGTTCTGAGAGTCTTAAGTGCCCACTGGGGATCAAAGAGCTTTCTATGAAAGAATCATGCTGAGATGTGCCATGGCAGCAAAAAGTGGAAAAGAAGACTTGAATGCCATAAAGTCAAATTGATGCTCACAATAAGTGACATCCAAAGATAAGGTCACTGGTCAAATTCTATCATGATATAAAACCTGTGCACACCTGGTGTAAATCCATGTGGAATTTTATCTGTTCTATTGTCTCAGGATAACTAATCCTGCCTCTACCCATGCAAACTTTTTAGGCACGGTTAACTGTGTTCGGGGATAATGGAGATTCTAGTATTCCACTGGTGACAGATACTAATCTTTTTGATCTTTCTGTCATTAAACCCCTCAATCAGTCACACAATTAAGGCAACCAGTGCATCTGCGCTTCATATGATTATGTTCAAAGCAAGCTACAGCTTTCTTCTTAAACTGCTGTTTCCACGATTTGAAATCTGCTTTAATTTTAATAATGTTGAACAGCTGTGTGAACAGACAATGGATTTCACTGAAACTTCAGTCTTTCATGAAAGGGCATGTACTGTATAAATATTTTTATTGTTCAGGATGCATTGTTGTAAATCTAATTTAGGAAGCAGGGAATTTAAAGAAATTGTCAATCTGGAATATGCCGTATGTTGCAGACATGCTCAGTAGGGACAGGACTCCCGAAATCTGATTTTAATTATATTTTAAAAATAGCTAATCACCTGGGAACACTAAGAATATTTTGATTCTTACATTTCCTGAATGCATCAAGATCTAAGGAGATCTTCATTTCCTATTTGCTGTATGAAAGAATGACCATACAATGGACAAATGAATAAACAAAGTTCAGGAGGTATTGGCCATGGGGAAAATTTATATAAAAAGATTCATGCAATAACCATGATGAGAAGTTAGAAGCTCTCTTATTTTTATTTAGTTCTTTATTATGGCCCCTATTCAGCATAGCCTTATACAGGTGCTTCACTTTACACATGTGGTCAGGTCTGTCTCTATTCAGCAAAGCATTTAAGCATGTACGTAAGTGCTCTGCTATATCACAGCTTGTAGGCATCCTAAGTAAACACCATGAGCTTTATTCAAAGCCCATAGATGCCAATGAGGGTCTTTCATTGGCTTCAATGGGCTTTCAACTGGGTTCATTGAGAGATACTTTTAAAGGAAAAAGCCCACTTCCATGTGTGACCCGGTGTGCCTAGGGTTACCCTCACTGAAAATGCCAATGTCAGGGTAGGCTGCAAAAAGGAGAGCAGATTCTCCCAAAACTGGTGGTTAGTTCTGAAATTAGACTTACCAACCAGTCACAAACTGTGCTCTTGATTCCCCACACTGGTTATCAAGAAGCTAAAAAAGAAATCACACAGCCTCCTTTATTGTATTCCAGTTCTCTGGCTCCCAATCAGCAGATAGGTCTAGTACAGTGAGAAGTTATTTAAAAATCTGTTCACTATCCAAAATGTTCTTCTGACCCAAAAGGGTCAGCCATGTTACCAGGTCAATATTAGTTTTAGATCTTACCCAAAATACCACGCTGCCAGCCAATCCTTTAGTGTCTAAAACTAAAGGTTTATTATAAAGAAAGAATAAGAAGACAGTTGTTAAATGATAAAGCAATCAGATACATACAGAGACTTCAAAGTCCGGTTCTTAGCGGTATTGGTGAGTTTGCTGGCTTGAAAGTCCCTCTGGAATACATCCCCAGCTAGTATGGATCATTCAGTCCTTTGTTCAGAGCTTCAGTTTGTAGATAAGTTGCTCCAGAGGTAAGAAGCAGGAATGAAGATAAAATGGAGATGATGCAGCTGCTTTTTATATTCCTTTTGCCATGTTGCTTTTACTTCCTGTGTCCCAAACACAAGTGTCACAGAACACGGCATGGAAAAGCCTTAGAGTTCTCTGTCCACTGGCTTGCCCCTACATGCCTTGCTGAGTCAGAAGGTGTATCCCCTGCTCCTTTCAATGGGTTCATTTTACAGCTGATGACCCTGGATGGGCCATCAAACAGGCTAGGCAGTGCTGATGCTATTCTGTCTGGGGGTGTCACCCAGAAACACAGTACAAGATTTGAAATACAGATATGCCATACATATCTCTGACTCACAATACAAAGGGGATACAAACATATAAACAAGATTATCATATCTGGCAAACCATAACATTTTCACTGATACCTTTACATGTCATATCTGGTCAGATTCCTTGCAATTGTATAATAATGATTGTAATATTGTTAATAAGTGTTCCACATATTCCATGCAGCATCACACCATGCATTAAATATATACAGCCAGTTGTAGGCTTAGTTCTTTTCAACTGCATGCTCATTTTTAGCATATCTGACAATTGTGTGCAATTGGTATTTAGTTATCTTTGCTGCAGAACTGCTTAATTTGCCTGTGTATTTGTGATTCAAACCAGGCATAAATGTAGGAGTATAATTCTGTGAACAGTTTTGTATGTGGGCCTTTGCCCTTCTCATCCTAGAAATGTAGTCCAAAATAACCTTTCATTAGACCAACTGTCACTGTATATCATGTATTCAAGGAATCTCCCCCCCTCTTGAAATGTCATGTTATGGAATTTTTATACTGTGTAAGCATCTTGCAATAATAAAAAATAAAGTAATGAATATTTTACACTTTACATTAAATCTTCAAATGTTCAAATCTTTACTGAAAGGTAGGACAAGGGAAATGGTTGAAGAAGAAAATGGAATTCCTGAAAGATATTCGTTCAGTTATCTTGTTTAGAAACGCTAGTATAGAATCTCCCATGGTTTAAATGTAATTTATCTGAAACAGGCCAATGTAATAGTAAGTAAAATTACCATTTTAATGTAACTTTTCTTCCACATAAAATTCACACAGGATCTTATAGCATCTTGGATATCCCTGCCGGAGTCTCTGAAATGGTAGCCAAACATTATCAGAGAGCTGTCATTTTATTGGCATACTAGAGTATATGTCATCAAAACAACAGCATGAACAATCTCTACAAAGGAAATCCCTATTCCTTAGCATACACTAGTATTTCATCTTGTGTCCTTTCTAATGGCTCTGTAAACTCTGCTACTTACCCTAACAGATCTACAAACTGATCTGGAACCATCAAGAGACTGAAGGTAAAACCAAGTTAATGTTTTTAATTTATGTAAAATGAACTGGTTCATTTGACATGATGATCTTCAATAATAGTAATAATAATAATAATAATAATAAATCAATAATCAATAAAGTATTGTCCTCCATCATGGATATGATTTACTTATGATTTCTTCAGAGGTTTTTTTAAGTTTTTTTTTATCATTTTTGAAAAATGGAAAAACAAACTGGTTCTTATTTTCCACAAATGTCTGAACTATTAGTATACCTACCACAATTCAGAGCCTCACACATGCACCCAAAAATGTTACCAAACCTGAAAATCCCTTTCATTCTGGACAAAAGTCAAGGGTCTAAATTCTCAAGTTACTAGTGATTTTGGGACAGCAGGGTGATAGAGTTTGGGACCGATTCCCCTATTTAGAGTAGTAAGGGGTTTTATTTTAAAAAAGGATCCACATATAGAGAAACAGTCTATCGTGGATATAATAGTTATTTAGTAACAATAGTAAATACTTAGAGCTAGATTTCAAATTTTATTTAAAGATAGACAAACACACACCCTTTAATTTTTAGCCAATATTTTTGCCCACTAACACTTTGGATGATCTGGTTTTGTGAGGATACCTCTTTGGTATCTCAATGACTAGGTACAAAGAGGCTTGAAAATCAGATTCATATGACTTTTTCTTTTGGGGGTGTAGCCATTACCTTGATGATTTTTTGCACTGTATATAACAAAATATGTTTTTGCAGCCCTACAAATTTAGACAAGAAGAAAGAAAGAATACCATACCTGATTGAAATTAGTTGCAAGATGACCACAGTGAAGTTACCCAAAGCAGAAGTGGGCCCGGTTACTTTAGTTATCACTTCTATATTTGCTATAAGCCTTGTGGGAGCTAAGTGGTCTGTCCAGAGCTCAGTTTTGAAATCTGGCGCCACCAGCTGCGCTTTCTTGGATATGCTGCCTGGCCATTCATTCTGAATTAACTCTGCAGGAAGAACACTACCTTATAAATCACCACAACCATTTCCTCCAGTGTTTTGTGTTTTCAGGTCTCTAATCCTTACAACCCTGATGACTCCTGCTTAGGCTGTGATATCTGACGAAATTGTTGCCCAAATTAGAATTACTATGTGGGCATGTTGTTTAGGGTTTACAGCTTTGTGGGGTTCTCCTAGCCCTAGTGGAAATCGCAGTTCATTTCAGTATATGGTATAATGCAGCTGACTCATTGGTATGTGGTAGCATATTGTCCTATTCCCAAGAGGGAGAAGTAGGTGGAATGTTTGGGTTTTAGAATAAATCACCTCAGCATTCAAACGCTGCAGTCCTTTGGATAGTAGTTATGTTGGAGAATGCCTTGCTTGGTCTCTCGGGGAATTAGGATATTCAGCCACACATCACTATGTGAATTTGTTTTTATTCTGGGGAAAGACAAGATACACTAGACGGATGAGCTAAGAAGAGCCCTGGAAAAACATGGGTAAGCTACACAGGCCCGAAAGGCTTGAAAACTATTCGACATGTCATTCACCACTGGATTGATACAGGCTGCTGTAATGGCTGCTGCTACTGCAAAACTAATATTAAAAGACTACAGTGTACAATAAAAAGTATAGTTGGTGGAACACTGCACCTGATGCACAGGGAAAAAAAACAATTATGAATTATTTATGCTCTAATAATTTAGACATATTAAATTAGAGCATAATTTTACTCACATGGAAAGTCCTCAGTATAAGTAGGGTCAAACTTTTATTGAATGTCTGAATAAAACCCGTGCTGCTTCCAGGAAAACAAATTGTTCAATTCCTCCCCCAGTTTTTCTCAGTAAAGTAAGACTAAAACATTAGTCCACATTTCTTCATTAATGTCTGTTCAATTAGCTGCTTTTCAACGTAGCTCTTAAACATCCGCAAGGTATCTCTCAAAGGAAGGAGATGAACATTTAATTTCACATTGTAATAATGGTTTTAATATTTGCTCTGTAAGTAACAGCAAATTATTCCACTTAACTGGGAACAGCTTGTGTTCAGAGTCAGGGCCGGCTCCAGGTACCAGCGTTCCAAGCAGGTGCTTGGGGTGGCACTGTAAAAGGGGTGGCAGTCCGTGCGCCATCAGGGCGGTACTTGTCTTTCCATGGCAGCGGCAATTTGGCGGCAGTTTTACTCTGCAAGATGTGCTGCGGCGGCAAATCGGCGGCAGCTTCTGTCTTCAGACGTGCTGCTTGGGGCAGCAAAAACGGTAGAGCTGGCCCTGTTCAGAGTGGGCGATGGTGCTCAAGCTTTCATGACCATATGTTGCACATTGTGGAGCCTGCCCAATGACCTCACATTTCTTGGAGTTCTACTGCAGTAAATAATCTGAAGTCCAAGAGCAATGTAGCATATAAATAGATAAGTGGATTTGATTAAAAAGCGAAGGGAATATCAGCAGTGGACAAATGCATTATGTGCACTGCTAGCTGACACAGAATTGCCTTTATTAGCTGAGTTATTTTAATATGTTTGTCAGTGCAAACCAGTGATCCTTCTGGATTTATATTCAGGTGCTGACTATTCAGATGATCAGGGGAATAGAGGGCCTAAATTACAATGGAGACTAAAAGAGTTTGGTTTGTTTAGCCTAACGAAGGCTGAGAGGGGATACAACTGTGCTCTATAAATACATCAGGAGGTAAATACCAGGGAGAGAGAAGCACTATTTAAGCTAAAGGGCAGTGTTGGCACAAGAACAAATGGGTACAAACTAGCTGTGAATAAACTTTTGCTGGAAATTAGAGGAAGGTTCTAACTTGTCATGGGAGTGTGGTCCTGGAACAGTCTCCCAATAGGAGTAGTGGGGGCAAACTGCCTGACTGGTTTTAAGATAGAGCTTCATAAGTTTTATGAACAGGATTATATGACAGGGTTGCCTGTAATAGCAGGGGACTGAACTCGAGGACTTGGTGTTCTCTTCAGTCCTTTGTCCAGTGTATATAGTATTGACTATTTTATACAAATTCACATACAGTCTAAAATTTAGAATCTCTTGTGAAAGTTAATATAATACTATCTCAAAGCCGCAACTTTCCTGAGAATTTATGGGCAGGTTCTGATACCCTTACACATGTTAAATAGCATCTTGCTCCACAAGTGATCCTGCTGAATTCTGTGGGATCTGTTGTGGAGTCCTGGTAATATTCAGCATGAGTGAGGGTGTATCAGACTCAGTCTTTTATTTTGTTTTCAGTGTTTGCGTGCCTCAATAGTTACAGCTTTCATCAAGGATCAGAATCAGAAATTACTGGAGAAACTCATATTTCCTGCCTCAATGACATTAGGAAACAATGGAAATCTCATTACAGAGCCTGATCTTTTAATCTTCTGATTTTCCGAACAGAGGTTTGGAGGTTTAGGTTCAGCTCCTGTAAAGGTTTCAGAGTAGCAGCCGTGTTAGTCTGTATTTGCAAAAAGAAAAGGAGTACTTGTGGCACCTTAGAGACTAACCAAATTATTTGAGCATAAGCTTTCGTGAGCTACAGCTCACTTCATCAGATGCATCCGATGAAGTGAGCTGTAGCTCACGAAAGCTTATGCTCAAATAAATTGGTTAGTCTCTAAGGTACCGAAAAAGCTCCTGTAAAGCATCTTTTGGAAATAATGTAGGTGAAGCTCAAATTCTGTTTTGTTTTACAGATGTGAAAAGCATTTGTGTGGGTTTTTTTAAACAATTATTCAGGGAAAACTTATCAGAGAGAATATTTTTCTAACATCCAGCTTAAGTCATTTTACCATTGTTGGAATTTCTATTTGTAATTATTCAAACATTCGGATTTATCAAATCACATACATTTGGCCACACCGCAGGAATATTTATTAAATGTACTTAGTAGTGGTACATAGTTAAATATTTTTTACACACTCTAGAGAGATTTGTTCCTTCAGTAGAAGGGTTTTATCTGTCTATTGTTAACAATGTGCATAGTCCGGGGTAGGGAGGTATTGTATTCTAGTCTGCTTTTATGTGATCAATTAGAATCTGTAGCCTGCAGTATTTTTGTTTGTTTTGTTTGTTCATCTGTTGTTGTCTAGGAGATAGAAACCTTTTCCTTTTCATATGGATTTCACTAGTTATCCATGCCTTTGCACTTCCAGACTTACTACCGCATACTGTAAATAGATCTGCACCTAAAAACCACTCAGAAGATTCACTTGGCATAGAATCAGGCTGCCCACTTACTTAGCAGTGTTTCTCATAAAGCATGTTGTCAGCTGTGATCTTTAGTCTGCATTTGGGATCAGTTTGTCCAGATATAGTTTAAAGTAGTTGTTTAAATCCTTAATGGTCTGGGACCTTGGAGATCACCTCTCCTTGATTTCTTCCTTGCCAGTTGACATCAGCAAGACCTTAAGCTCATTAATAGCCCCAACATTCACACTGAAGGGTCCTAAGCTCCGGGTTTCATCAGTCCCCAGCTTTCCAAAGAGTCCATGCTTGCTGTCCTTCAGGGTGTGATGTGGTCCTCAGCTTGGTAGTAGAGCAGAGAAGAATGGATACATAAAAAGCAGAAGCTAGTTCTCGGGCTTTACACAACAACATTTTGTAACCTGTATATTATACGTTCCAGGGATGTGCAATGAATACAGGGTCATGTCCATGCCTTCTGTGCTCATTTACTTGAAGCTAATTTGTTGTTTACTAGAAATTGATTTTCATGCTTACATATAGCGCCCATTAATGTCAAATGACTGAAATCGTTCATCCTGTAAACGGGCTTTGCTCACAGGTGTTCCAAAGACAATGGGGGAAGGGGACCCTCCACTCACAGGCCTCAGAACATCCATGCAACACTTTGCATATGCACCAGATTTGCTGGGGGAAGTCTTGGTAGCAGGGTCCTTGGTCACAGACAGTAGGTCTGCAGGTAAAACCCCTCTTTCTCAAAGCCACATTGGTATGTGCCATGGTTTGGACTATTTGGAGCAGGGGATTTAGACCCTATTCTCCCTGTGTCAATTGTTGGGTTGTGCTAATTTTTGGCCCTATATCCAGTCAGGATTTGGCTAAGTGTGTAGTGAGCTCCCAGTGAATAGCTTGCTGCTGCTATAAGTAAACACCCTAACTTATGTTTTTTTTAAATCTTAAAAATATAGAGAGAGCCTGAGCTGACTTCTAGTCCTTCCAGTTTTAGCTAAAATTAAAAATAAATAAGATGGATAGGCCTCAAATAAAAGCTAGGCAGGTGTGCTGCTCTCCCCAGTGTTGCCTCTTGTTATACCTCTGCTTAGGAGCTATTCATTTTGGACCCAATTCTATTTCCATTTCCACCAAAAGTGGGAAAAGACAAAAGGAGAAATAGAGATAATTTGTGGCATTGCACTGCCACAATAACTGCAGGTGGTTGCTTCAAATTAGTAATTACTATAATTCACCTATGGTTCATGGTACTTACTATTGCCTAAAACAGCTCCTGAGAGCACTTTATAATTCCAGAAAGAGACAGGCACGAGGGCCCTTGTAAATTTACAGTATTTTTTCTTTAAATAAGAAAGAGCTTGCTTGTCAACTAAAAATGCTAGAACGCTAGCTAATTATCCCAAGGCACAGAGCGGAGCATACCAACTAATTGCTCTGGCAACACTTGTTAAACTTCAAGAACACTGGAAAAAACAAATGTCATTCTTGCTGTGCTTGATTGTAATCATCCAGATTTAGCAGAAAAATATCAATTTAGCTAATCAAGTTAAAATTTAAATATGCAAATTTGAGAGAATAAAACAGTTTCATCTGTAAATTATGCAAATGGAACCAAAAAAATCATAGATGGGGAAGATTCTGACAAGAAGTTGTTCAATGTTATTGGTGACAGATAATACAGGTTACAGAGCATCCTTCAGATTGGGAGACACAGTTAGGTGTAAGATTAATAACTATAATTTCATTAACGTGAAAGCAAATGCCAATATTTGTACAATCATACAGAAGACTTACACTTTATCATCTGAAAAGAAAAGGAGATGGCAGGAAAAGTAGAAGGTCATAAAAGTCTGAGTTTCAGCAGGGTTTCAGCATGGTCTTTTCCTTCTGCAGATGCAATTATATATATTCATGTACAGTTGCTGAGCTGACACTTTCATATACAGCTGCAAGCATCTAAATCTGGCATGCAAAGGATAAAAAAATTATAAGGCAAACTACACAGACAAATGGGTTGTGCTTATGAAAATTTTATCACCTGTGAAGACAGGTGGTGTGATCTTTCAAATGCATACACTGGCAGGTGAAAGAATTTGAACATGGGTCTACCACCTCTCAAGAGCATAGACTCATAGGATTGGAAGGGATCTTGAGAGGTTATCTAATCCAGTCCCCTGCACTCATTGCAGAATTAAGTGTTATCTAGACCATCCCTGACAGGTGTTTGTCTAACCTGTTCTTAAAAATCTCCAATGATGGAGATTCCACAACCACCCTAGGCAATTTATTCCACTGCGTAACTACCCTGACAGGAAGATTTTCTTCATGTCCAAACTAAACTGCTCTTGAGGCAATTTAAGCCCATTGCTTCTTGTCCTATCTTCAGCAGTTAAGGAGAACAATTTACCTCCCTCCTCCTTGTAACAACCTTTTATGTACTTGAAAACTGTTATGTCCCCCCTTGGTCTTCTCTTCTCCAGACTAAACAAACCCAGTTTTTTCAATCTTCCCTCATAGGTCATGTTTTCTAGACCTTGAATCATTTTTGTTGCTCTTCTCTGGACTTTCTCCAATTTGTCCACATCTTTCCTGGACACAGTACTCCAGTTGAGGCCTAATCAGCACAAAGTAGAGCAGAAAAATTACTGCTTGTGACTTGCACTCAACATTCCTGCTAATACATCCCCGAATTATGTTTGCTTCTTTTGCAACAGTGTTACACTGTCGACGCATATTTAGCTTGTGATCCACTATGACCCCCAGATCTTTTTCCTCAGTACTTCTTCCTAGGCAGTCATTTCCCATTGTGTTTGTGTGCAACTGATTGATTATTCCTCCTTAAGTGGAATACTTTGCATTTGTTCTTATTGAATTTCATCCTGTTTATTTCAGACCATTTCTCTAGTCCAAATCAGTTTGATTTTTAATTGCATCCTCCAAAGCACTTGCAATCTCTCCCAGGTTGGTATCCACAAGTACTCCTTTTCTTTCTCCCAGCTTAGTATCATATGCAAACTTTATAAGTGTACTGTCTATGGCATTATCTAAATCATTGATGAAGATATTAAACAGAACCAGAACTGATCCCTGCAAGACCCCACTCAATATGTCCTTCCAGCCTGACTGTGAAACACTGATAATTACTCTCTGGGGATAGTTTTCAAACCAGTTATGCACCTGCCTTGTAGCAGCTCCATTTAGGTTGTATTTCCCTAGTTTGTTTAAGAGAAGATCATGTGAGACAGTATCAAAAGCCTCACTGAAGTCAAGATGTACCACCTCTAATGCTTCCCTCTATCCACAAGGCTTGTTACCCTGTCAAAGAAAGCTATTAGTTGGTTTGACACTATTTTTTCATGACAAATCCATGCTAACTGTTACTTATCACCTTATTAAATTCTAGGTGTCTGCAAAGTGATTGCTTAATTATTTGCTCCATTATCTTTCCAGGTACTGAAGTTAAGCTGATTGGTTTGTAGTTCCCTGGGTTGTCCTTATTTTCCTTTTTATATATTGGCACTATATTTGCCCTTTTTCAGTCCTCTGGAATCTTTCCTATCTTCCATGGCTTTTTGAACATAATCGCTAATGGCTCAGATATCTCCTCAGTCACATCCTTGAGAATTCTAGGATGCATTTCATCAGGAACTGTTGATTTGAAGACTCTAACTTGTCTAGGTAATTTTTAGCTCGTTCTTGCCCTATTTTAGCCTCACATCCTACCTCATTTTCCTTATGTTAGACATCCAATCACTACTAACCTTTTTGGTGAAAACTGAAAAAAGTGATTTAGCACTTCTGCCAGTGCCACATTTTCTACAATTTCATGATCAATTTCACCTAAAGTGACTTCCACTTTCAAATTCTCAACCGTTTCCTCCCTATTTGTCAAAATCAAGTCTAGAACAACCTCTCCCCTAGTAGTTTTCTCCTCTTTCTGAAATAAATTGTCTCCAATACATTCCAAGAACTTGCTGGATAATCTGTACCCTATTGTATTATGTTCCCAACAGATGGCTGGGTAGTAGAAGTCCCCCATCATCCCCAAGTCCTGTGCTTTGGATGATTTTGTTAGTTGTTGTTCTGTTTCCCCCCCACCCCCCAAAGCCTCATCCACCTCTTCTTCCTGGTTAGGTGGTCTGCAGTAGACCCCTACCACGACATAACCTATGTTTTTACCCCTTTTATCCTTACCCAGAGACTTTCAACAAATCTATTTCATATTTCCATCTCAACCTCCATTTAATTGTATACATTTTTGATATAAAAGGCAACACCTCCCTCTTTACCTTTCCTGTCCTTCCTGAGA
The DNA here is from genome assembly GCF_015237465.2 of Chelonia mydas. Taxonomy (NCBI): domain Eukaryota; kingdom Metazoa; phylum Chordata; order Testudines; family Cheloniidae; genus Chelonia; species Chelonia mydas. Next base: position 158,780,087 of record NC_057850.1, read on the forward strand.
AAGCTGTACCCTTCTATACCAATATTCCAGTCACGTGTATTATCCTACCAAGCATCTGTGATGCCAACTATGTCATAGTTATGTTCATTAACTAGCATTTCAAGTTCTTCCTGCTTATTCCCCATACTTCTCACATTGGTACACAGACATCTAAGATACTGATTTGATTTCCCCCCATATTCTCTTTTTTCCTCTCCCTTATTCCTGCTATAATGGCCCAGACTACCCACAGATTCTGACATTTCTTCCAGCTCTCCATGTTTTTGACTTACCTGTGGGCTTTTGTCATCTGCCCCCATCAAACCTAGTTTAAAGCCCTCCTTGCTAGGTTTAGTAGTCTGTATCCAAATATGTTCTTCCCCTTCCTTGATAGGTGGACCCCATATCTGCTGAGCATCTCTTGGTCAAGGAAGCCAAAGCCCTCACAGCCAGACATTCACCTCCAAGATGCATCTGTCTTTTCCTGGAGGATTCTAGAATATTAGTTTTGCCATCTCAATCCCAGCAGCTCCTTTCCTCTTGTCTCTCTGAGGTCTCTCCACCCCAAGCTCAGAATGTGGGGGGATGATGAACTCACAGATTCTTTGGGTTCCGAACTCCCTGAGGGAGGATATATGCTATTGGTAGGTTTCTGAATTAAACCAAGTGGAAATGTAGAGTAGAGGTGGTAGATTGGTTTCCTAACCTTAATCTGTTTTTTATTGTCAGCTTAGTATACTATGAGACATGTCTCTGTGTCTGAGTTTGAGAAACAGAAGTGGTACAGACTGGAAAGAAAACTGATGTCCAAAATGTGTGACTCTTTGAGGATTAATGGATATGGGAGGATTAATGGATATGGGAGAGCTTTGGGGTAGGAGGCAGGTTCTGTGTCCTTTTTCTTATTTTTTTCTGATAGGTACTGCTCTGATGGATAATTTTGTATATGGCTTTCTGAATATGAATGGACACAGGGACATTAAAAAACAGATGGCTCTTTTTGAGCACCTGTTCCAGAAAAAGATGGACACCTTCATTTTTGCAAGAGATGCATACAGATACAGCCAAACTGATTGGCTTGTTGATTGGAGTGGGGAGATTTTTCTGAGTGATATTCTGCTGCAAGCGCAGGAGTTACCGTTCTCTTTGTGGACAGGTTGAAGCCTGATTCAGTGGTTGTGCAGAAAGTTGTTCCAGGTCATTTATTGATGGTTCAGCTACTTTTGAACATCATCATTTTTTTAAAATTCGTGTCTATGCTCCTACTGTAGGGAAAGACAGGATTTTTTGTTTTTGTTTTTCAGAACTTGGGTGCTCTCTTGACAAATTGCTTGACAAGTATTGTTTTAATCTTGGAGGGCAATTGTAATTGTATTCTTAGTGAGAAATTGGATAGGAATTATTTGGAAACAGAGCCACTGTCTGTTCGTTGACTTGACAGCCTCTCTTACAGACTTCTGACCTGACTGTGTGGCAACATTTTCACGCCAATGTGCAGCCATACACATGGGGGAGTGCTAATGCCAGATCTTTTTCTATGGCTTGTTTGGATCATGTTTATGTTTTTACTCATCATTTGTCTCATTTGCTTTCTGGTTGTATTGTCCCTACTGGGATTTCAGATCATGGTTTGCTCTTATTTGTGTTGTCTCTTCCTTCTATTCAAGACCATTATCCATACTGGCATTTTAACATTGGCCTTTTACAGGATGTTCACTTTCGAGACTCTTTCAATTATTTTTGGAGAGCCTGAGTTGCCTCAAAGGATGTTTTCCCTCTCAATGAGGCAATGGTGGGAGGTTGGTGAAGTTGACATGAAATGTTTTTGTCAGTAGTACACTCTGCAGACAACCCTGGGCTTTCACTGGAGTATGGGGCAGGTAGAGTTGGGGTTTTTGTGGAACTTGGAAAAGCTTTTTACAGAAATAATCATGCTGGGTTCCATGAGAGCTTGAACCCTCTCCCCCCCTCCCCCCCCCCCGCCAAGCTTTTACAGAACATGTGGCATTGGAAAGTTTAGAGTGCACTGGTTAAGGCCTCATGTCAGGGCCTTTTTTTCCAAATAGTTTGCACCTATTCAGTTTTTCTTCAGCCTGGAAAAGAAACATGTGGGGAGGAAGAGGATTGGCTACTTCAAGATGTCATTGGGCTGAGTGCTTTCAGATCCAGTGAGGATTAGGAACTTTGGTGTGAATGTTTTCCTCAGAGCTGTGTGCCAATCTGAGGCATGGCAGGCCCTTGCAGATCTTCCTAGGATTTCAGCATTGGATGTGGATAAACTTGAACATGACCTACGCAGTGTAGTTGTAGCCAATACTAGAAAGACAAGGTGGGTGAGGTAATATCTTTGATTGGACCAACTTCTACTGGTGAGAAAGACCTGGCTGGAAAGCTTGTCTCTCTCGCCAACAGAAGTTGGTCCAATAAAAGGTATTACCTCACCCATCTGGTCTCTTGAACAGGACCTGCCACTTTCAGAATTGATTTCTGCCCTAAACGGCTCGATCAATTTAATCAAATTAATCATGATTATGATGTCCAGGTTTTGACTGGATGTGAGCACTCTTGAGCCAGCTTCCTCAGCTTGCATAAATTGGGAGAAGTGTGACACACTCCTGCTGGAGCTTGGGTGATCTCCCACACCCTGACTTTGCCAGGGTGGGGGACAAGGAGGTATTGTGAAGCTGAACTGGCTTAAAGGCACTGAGAATTATGCAGGGACTGGATGATATTTTGGGTTGGAAGTGGGAGGGAGTTCTGGAAAAGTTGGAGGGGTTGAAAAAGCGGAAGTGGTGTTTGCCTCAACTCTCCTTTTGAGGACAAGTGTTAGAGGCATTAAATTATTAAAGACGATGTTGTGATATAAGTGTGTTGTTTTGGATCCTCCTCCCTTCTTTTTAGAAAAAGTTCTGAAGGTTGAAATGGAGTATTTTGTATCTGTCCGTTGTGGAAGGGCATCAAGGTCTCATTGATCTTTTGAGCAGAGTTGCTACTTTCTGATGACAGTCTCTGTGGCAGCTGTTTGTGGATGAGCCTGTTCCTTGAAACTGGCCTTTTGTTTTTCTTCGGCGGGTTTGGGATTGGGTTTTGATCAGAATCTTTTCTGGTTGGATCCTGAGTGTCTCAATTTTGAGGTGTTACTGGATTTTATCAAAACCTTTTCAATACTCAGAGATTTTTTTAAGTTGAGGACAAGGATAGGTGGCTGGGGTTCCCAGGAAAGCTTGCTGAACCTTTTGTTTATAAACCTGCTGTGAGGATTCCTAGCTCTGTTTCTAGAAGTCTTGGCTCTTCCCTTACTGCAGCATATGTAACAAAACCTGGTTCATTTAATTGACTTTACTAGTTTTACATGGATCTCAGTAGCTGTCTTGGTTGCCAAGCTTGGTTTGCATTCTATTTGCTGGGTTTCTTGTTTTTTATCAAAGGTGGAATCAACCCTTCCTAGGGGCAGTATTGCTAGTCTGGACATTTACCTCCTTCAGTGAGCCATTCCCAATTACGCTAATGTTTTTGTGTCCTTGCCTGTTGTTTCTGCTGTGGATTGGGATGTTGACAAGCCTGGCAGCTTGCTTGCTTTCAGTGGGTCTTCAGAATTTACTTTTAATGGCTTAGCCCCTAAATGACTGTATGTGGTTTTGGTAAAGATTTGTCTTTTCATTTTCCAATGCTTGTTGATTATCCCAATACAGTACAAACAAGACAGCTTCTGGTTGTGGACACCAGCCAGCCAGCCTGGAGAACTATATACAAGTTTCTGATTACAAAGAGGATGGGTGACCTCTAGAATCATAGAATCATAAAATATCAGGGTTGGAAGGGACCCCAGGAGGTCATCTAGTCCAACCCCCTGCTCAAAGCAGGACCAATCCCCAACTAAATCATCCCAGCCAGGGCTTTGTCAAGCCTGACCTTAAAAACTTCCAAGGAAGGAGATTCCACCACCTCCCTAGGTAACGCATTCCAGTGTTTCACCACCCTCCTAGTGAAAAAGTTTTTCCTAATATCCAACCTAAACCTCCCACATTGCAGCTTGAGACCATTACTCCTCATTCTGTCATCTGCTACCACTGAGAACAGTCTAGAGCCATCTTCTTTGGAACCCCCTTTCAGGTAGTTGAAAGCAGCTATCAAATCCCCCCTCATTCTTCTCTTCCGCAGACTAAACAATTCCAGTTCCCTCAGCATCTCCTCATAAGTCATGTGTTCCAGTCCCCTAATCATTTTTGTTGCCCTCCGCTGGACTCTGTCCAATTTTTCCACATCCTTCTTGTAGTGTGGGGCCCAAAACTGGACACAGTACTCCAGATGAGGCTTCACCAATGTCGAATAGAGGGGAATGATCACGTCCCTCGATCTGCTGGCAATACCCCTACTTATACATCCCAAAATGCCATTGGCCTTCTTAGGAACAAGGGCACACTGTTGACTCATATCCAACTTCTCGTTCACTGTAACCTCTAGGTCCTTTTCTGCAGAACTGCTGCCGAGCCATTCGGTCCCTAGTCTGTAGCGGTGCATTGGATTCTTCCGTCCTAAGTTCAGGACTCTGCACTTGTCCTTGTTGAACCTCATCAGATTTCTTTTGGCCCAATCCTCCAATTTGTCTAGGTCCCTCTGTATCCTATCCCTACCCTCCAGCATATCTACCTCTCCTCCCAGTTTAGTGTCATCTGCAAACTTGCTGAGGGTGCAATCCACACCATCCTCCAGATCAATAATGAAGATATTGAACAAAACTGGCTCCAGGACCGACCCTTGGGGCACTCCACTTGATACCGGCTGCCAACTAGACATGGATCCATTGATCACTACCCATTGAGCCCAACCATCTAGCCAGCTTTCTACCCACCTTATAGTCCATCCCGCCCATACTTCTTTAACTTACTGGCAAGAATACTGTGGGAGACAGTGTCAAAAGCTTTGCTAAAGTCAAGGAGCAACATGTTCACTGCTTTCCCCTCATCCACAGAACCAGTTATCTCATCACGGAAGGCAATTAGATTAGTCAGGCATGACTTGGCCTTGGTGAATCCATGCTGACTGTTCCTGATCACTTTCCTCTCCTCTAAGTGCTTCAGAATTGATTCCTTGAGGACCTTCTCCATGATTTTTCCAGGGACTGAGGTGAGGCTGAGTGGCCTGTAGTTCCCAGGATCCTCCTTCTTCCCTTTTTTAAAGATGGGCATTACATTAGCCTGTGATCTAGTAACTACATTAGCCTGTGATCTAGTAACTTCCATGAGTTGCTGGAAGAAAGCCTTGTCCACCTCATCACCCTGGCCTGGTGGTCTATAGCAGACTCCCACCATGACATCACCCTTATTGCTCACGCTTCTAAACTTAATCCAGAGACACTCAGGTTTTTCTGCAGTTTCATAGTTGAGCTCTGAGAAGTCATACTGCTCTCTTACATACAATGCAACTCCCCCACCTTTTCTGCCCTGCCTGTCCTTCCTGAACAGTTTATATCCATCCATGACAGTACTCCAGTCATGTGAGTTATCCCACTAAGTCTCTGTTATTCCAATCACATCATAATTCCTTGACTGTGCCAGGAATTCCAGTTCTCCCTGCTTGTTTCCCAGGCTTCTTGCATTTGTATATAGGCAGTTGAGATAACTTGCTGTTTGTCGTGCTTTCTTAGTATGAGGCAGGAACCCTCCCCTTTTGTGCTCTCCTGCTCGTGCTTCCTCCTGGTATCCCACATCCCTACTTACTTCAGGGCTTTGGTCTCCTTCCCCCAGTGAACCTTGTTTAAAGCCCTCTTCACTAGGTTAGCCAGTCTGCTTGCGAAGATGCTCTTCCCTCTCTTCGTTAGGTGGAGCCCGTCTCTGCCTAGCACTCCTCCTTCTTGGAACACCATCCCATGGTCAAAGAATCCAAAGCTTTCTCTCCGACACCACCTGCGTAGCCATTCATTGACTTCCATGATTCGACGGTCTCTACCCAGGCCTTTTCCTTCCATGAAGAGGATGGACGAGAACACCACTTGCATCTCAAACTCCCTTATCCTTTTTCCCAGAGCCACGTAGTCCGCAGTGATCCGCTCAAGGTCATTCTTGGCAGTATCATTGGTGCCCACGTGGAGAAGCAAAAAGGAGTAGCAATCCAAGGGCTTGATGAGTCTCGGCAGTCTCTCCGTCACATCGTGAATCTTAGCCCCTGGCAAGCAGCAGACTTCTCGGTTTTCCCGGTCAGAGCGGCAGATAGATGACTCAGTCCCCCGGAGGAGAGAGTCCCCGACCACCACCACCCTCCTCCTTCTCTTGGTAGCGGTGGTCATGGAACCCCCATCCCTAGGACAGTGCATCTCATGCCTTCCAATCGGTGGAGTCTCCTTCTGTTCCCTTCCCTCAGATGTACCATCTAGTCCACTCTCCGCATTAGTACCTGTGGAGAGATCATGAAAACGGTTGCTTACCTGAATCTGTGCTGCTGGTACATGGACACTCCCCTTTCTTCTTCTGGAGGTCACATGCTGCCAAAAGTTCTCTAATGGAGAACTTTTCATGGAGATATTGCCCCGAACATGTTAGTGCATCATCTGACTCTCTGGAGGTGCCCATATCGGGTCCTTTTAGTGACTGTTTTTCATATGTTTCTTTCTTGTTCCAGGTTACAGCCATTATTTATTTTACCTCAGGGTATTTTTCATTATTGTCTCGTGATTTTTCTCCTATTGTATTTATTTTTATTATTAAGTATAGGTTCACAAATAGATCTGGGGTATGCCTTTCAAAGTTATTTTGGGTCAAGCAAAGATGGACATGTTAGAAAGTAGATTATATGAATTATTTGGTACTGGGGTTGCCAACGCTCATTGGCTTTCTTAGATTTTAGTGGTTTTACACCTTTGTTTGGAGTTTAGATCTTATACTTTTATAAGTGATTTGGATCAATTTATTCAGTGTTAGCCTCCTGGAAAAATGCTTTGTACTGTTCGGGATGGGCAATTGTTTTTGCATTTGTAATTTATTTTTCTTGTTTTCACTGTGTTTCTGTACTGGTTTTATTAAAAGTGTTGTATTTCTACCCCACCCCCATCCCATGACTGCTCTATGTGGATAAATACTTAAGCAGTCACTAGGACAGAGTGAGAATGCGCTTACACACATGCAAAAATGGACATGTGAGCTAAGTGGAGGCTTGAGGATGAAAATCACATTCTAAACATCATTCAAAAAGAAGAGAGGGGACCAGATCCTCAGCTGGCATTGCTCCACTGAACTACCCCAGTGGAACTGCACCAGTTTACATCAGCTGAGGACCTGGCCCAGATTCTCAAGTTGAGGATCCCACATCAGAGGAATAATGGAAGTTTGGTAGTTTGTCATACTCTTTTGAATTGTACTATCCTATGACAGAATAACCACTCACACACTAAAAATATATTGTAAAGCATAGTGTTCTGAGTTGTTACTGTAGCACAGTTGCATAAGGCTAAAGACAATTACATCACAATCATTCAGGAAGTGCTAAAGTATTCTAAGAAACTGATAATTCTCCTGAAGTATTGTATATCCAGCTCTGCTGATGATAACAAGCCTGCAAGGTAAACTATGCACACCTATATAATCCTATTCAAATTACACTGTTCTCTGCTGGAGGTGGGATGGGAGGAAGGAATGTTATTATTGTTTTGTTTATTATTTGGTAGCCAACACGAGAATGTGCAGTTGGTGCCAATTGTCTTGTACTCAAACATTCAGTAATATGACAGTGACTCAGGAGGGAGATGGCAAAGCCAAAGCTATAATAGTTAACTTTTATTAGGAGGAGCCATAGCAACGGAATGGATGCCTTGTTCTACCTTCCCTATCAGTTGTGTGAGTGATTTATGCAGCTTTTTTCCTGCTCAAAAAGGAAGATGTGAGGTGACAGGCAAATGCCAGGATGAAGAGGGAAGCATGTTCCCAGTTCTCTGAAAGGGAAACTTAAAGGGAACAAAAATATTGAGGCCATGATGAGTAATAAAGTAAGTTAATAAATTGGTGGCTGCCCCTTTAGCTTTTCCTCTGGCACATTTTAGAAGGACGCCCACAGAACCAAACTGTTAAAAAAAACAGTTTTAAAAAATGTTTATTTGTAAACCAAATGAACTGTAAACTTCACTTGAAACAATCTTGACACTGAGATTAACAGCAATAAGTTAATAGAAATAAGCAATGTACGGTGCTTATCATCCTTAGATGCTCTATCATTTATTTATTTAATTTAGAAAAAATAAATAACAAGCCTATCCAAGGCTCTAGGCACCCTACCTCATCATTAATGACACATTAAAATCCCTGCAGTCTTAATGTAATCATTTCACAGAAACTCAGCCAGCCAGACACATGCACTAACTCCTTTCCACCCCTTCATCACTATGAGAAGCAAATCCTCAGCCCTATTGAAAGTGTTATGGCTGCTGATGACATACATCAATTGACGTCCTGCATGTACATCTGTGTTGAAAAGTTTGGCCATAATGGTCATTATTTACTAGCCTTATGTCCTCCATTGCCAATGGCTTCATTCTGTACTGTCTTCTGGTTAAAAAGAAGAAACAACAATTGGGACAATATTAAATCACTGACATTGCTCAGTTCACTTTCAAGGGCCACATAAACAAAACACCTCTTTTTTGCATTGATTTACTTTTAAATGTGTCTTTGATGCTTATATTTTGTCCTATTGCTAGAGATAAGAATGACTGCAGCTGCCATGTGATTAAGCTCACTCCTCAGAGTGGATGAAAACTATACTCCTATAAAGAACCTTAACTATTTGATTACTACTTCTAATGGAATCTAATTAATGCTGTGAATTAACATGGGAACATAGCTATTGCCATACTGGTTCAGACCTCTGATCCATCAGTCCAGTATTCTATCTGCAACCGTGGCCACTACTAGTGGGTTCCAATTTCAAACTTGAGAGCCTAAATATGGGGGCATGAAGCAGAATTAGATAGCTAAATACTGTGCTGTTCTAGGCACCTAAATGCTACAATGGAAATTGTTTAGGCTATAATTCTTTCACACTGAACATCCATGCTACTACCTCCTCCCCAGAAGCACACAGACATCTAATGGGATTCATGCACACAGGTTTTTGAAAGTCGGAGGGCCAATTTTTTAAGGTATTTAAGCATGTAAGGATGTAGATAGATGCCATTGATTTCAGGAGTTAGGCACTAGACACTTCTTTGAAAATCCCATGGAGTATTTATCTGCCTCCGTAGATGCATAAATACGTTTAAAAATTGTACCATTTAATTTCTTTAGATTATTTATAGTGCTGAAGCTGTTGATCCTGAATCTTGTTTTTATGGTGTTCTGGTGATCTGTTTAATAAAGTACTTACTGTGTGTGCATTGAAAACAAAAATCCATGCTAACTTGTAAATATCCTATCATGACCAACACCTTTCCACACTTGATCTCACATCTCTTTTGCATCTGGAGCAGTATAAAGCAAAAAACCAACAAGAGCAACATACTGAAACTTGGAAAATCCTTATTAGGGGTTACACACTAGATCTGAAAAGGTGATCATAGAAAAACAAACAAGTTAATATGTTGTTCGCTGCAGAAAATTGGAAGGTAAAGGAAAAACATCTATGGATGTAAGAGAAAGGAAGTTAGATTAAGAAGCTGGCAGACTCAACAGAGAAAGAAGCCAAGAAAGACGGATGCCAAATCTAAATACCAATTCTGCAAGGAGCTAAATCACTTATTCAGCAACCATTCATTGACAGAGTACAATAATTGGCCTGGGTACAATGCTATTGTCTTCTAGGGGAAGAGTTTTTGCATAGTCAGACTGAAATGATTCAGAAGTCAAAAATGGCTGTGAAATCAACTATTTTTTATTCACACAGATACTATAATGATCCAGATGTTTCCCCTTCAACAGATCATAGAACAGTTATAGTAGGCCCTAAACATAGCTTTTCAAAAACATTTGATCATTGAGATTACTTGCTACTGTGTGATACTTTCCATGGAGTGTGTGTGTGTGTATGTATGTGTATATATATAAAGTTATTTGCAATATCTATTATCTGTATGACATGAGGAGCATTGTAAAAGTTTTGGATTTTCTAACAAGGGGCCTGATCCTGAATTCACTGAAGTCAATTGAAAGGCTGCCATTAACTGGGTTTGGCACAAGTGCACAAGTCATCCTTACCATTTGACTTTGCCATGGATTGAACTTTCTGAGTGAAGTTTGATTTCAAGACTATTATAGAAGTTTGTTAATGGATAGTGGAATTATGACACCAGATCACTCAATATATCAAATAGATTTGAATGAAATATTAACTGTGATGTTTACGTTAAAATTTGTCCAGGTTTGAGTTGGTGAAAGATTTGAGAAACTGGGGCAGTTTTAAGATTTTTTTTTTTTAATGTTTAGCAATATTTTATGCAAAAGCTTTTATGGTGCTGCCATGATGACTGTCAAGATTTTGCAGCAAATTGTTGCATTACTTTTCAGATGTTGCGGTGGGTTGGTTTTTAATAGCCACATAGCCTGTATGGCATTGGGTTGTGGTTCCTGTCTGGTTTGGAGCAATCCACCACTGGAATAAAGGACGTATTGGGGGTTCAGTCAATGAAGATAATGGAGCGTTGCATCATCTGTACCCCAGGATTCCAATGCACTCCAATGCAATTGGGCTGTAAGTCAATATTGAATAACAAAAATTCAGGCTGGCACCTTCTACTCTTATAATCTGGAAGTCTTTCTTTCTTAAGAAATATGAATCCAAGGCCCTACCAGATACTTACTGTTCTTGCACAGAAACGAACTGTGCATAGTGCTACAATAACCTATTTGTTTTTTCTAGGTTGTTTTTACACTAGTGTTATAGAGTTGTTGCCATTACAAGTCCATATTTTCCAGCAGTTACCATACGGGTGGTTTCTGAAATGTGATAGCCATTTGCTAACCTCAATGCAGAGAATAAATGTTTTATCTCGTGCACCATTGAGTGGTAAATGTTCACTTTTTAACAGTGAACACTGAATAAGATGGAGAATCATAAGAATGTCAAATAAGATGAAAAGCTGTGACCACTTGCAGTCAATACATTTTCCATGGCACTCTTTGCAAGACTTAGGTGGTGTTCTGGCCATATTCCAACTTGCATAGTTCCATTCCATCCACATAAAATTTGTTTTGATATGGTAATCTCCACTGTCTTAAACCATTGTGATGGTGTTGCAGAGTGCTATTAAAATGTTGCCAGGTTTCATTTGAGAGGTGGCTGCAATTTGGTGGCAAGTAAAGTGATTGCAGTACTGCATATCATTTTTAAAGTGCATTTGGACCCTTTGAGAGGAAAGACTGTATAAATCTAAGTTGTCATTATTATTAATAGTAGTAGAAATAGTAATAATTGAGAGAGAAATAAGGAAATGATATCGAGCCAACGATAAATCAGAGGCTCTTGAAGTTGGATACTAAAGTCAGATTTGACACCTTGAAAGGCAGCCAAAGAGAGTTCATGGTCTTATTCATGGCAAAGTTGGCATTACCTACCCTGTCAAGATACAGAAAAAAAGTTTGCATTATAACACTTCATAGAGAATAATGTTCCATACTAAAACCTATGCAAAGAGATGTTTGTAGTTGCACTGTTAGGATTGCATACACAACATTCACATGCCACACTGTGTGTGTGTAAGCATGCAAGATGATATACAACCTTTTCTACAACTCCAGATGCACATGTGTAGTGTCTTGTAATGTTTGTTTCATTCTTGTATACTTACGCTAATTTCATTGTCCTTATATATAGATATTTCCTTTCATAAATTGTCTTCTGTCAAAGGTTTGTATTTTGACAACTTTGTGGGTCCCTGAGAACTAATATACCTTAAAAAAAACAACAAGAAACAAAACAGCACCACAGTCTGTCTTAGATATAGTTCTTGGGATGGAGCAATTATTTATTAAGATAATCAGCCATTCCATCAAAGAATATGCAATGCTTTTTTCCCTGTCCTAAACAATTGCTGATAGTTTTTGTCCTGTCATGTTTTCCCTCTTTCTCCCCCTGTATTAAGGTGCCCTTTTCTATCATCTTCACACTCTGTGAAGATTTTCTCCTGCCCTCCACACCTCTGAACACCAGGGCTTCTAGTCATTTTCACCTTCCTCTGCTTCCGTGCGGTGCTACTTTTAGACACCATCACCTTGCTTATTAATGGTACCTTTATCGCGACTCCTCATGGAACTAATAGATGCTGAAACTGATGATGCAGCAGATGGGAAGTCAACTACGCAGTAGCTACAATTGGCCATTCTAAACATGACTTCAGGCCAGATTCTCATCTGAGAGGAAAATTTGCCCCTAAAAAGCCTCTGGTCCACTAAAATATTCCCTCTTGCCTGAATGAGAACAGAGTAAAAACATAAGACTTAGCCCTAATTGTGACTACTCCCTGTTTCTGGCTTAAGCACACACTTTCAGCTAGTAATGCTAATCTTATCTTAATTTGGTTACGGAATCATTTGAAATGATTGAAATATTGGTTCTTGAAGAGTCCTTTCCCCCCCTCATAATAGCTAATGTAAAGGCTATTTTATATTCATAAGCTTCCCTCTTTGATAAAGTGCCATTGTCTCTGGCTGGCTTTGGGGCTCCCTGCTCTCCAAATCCCAAGCCTCACGTGGCTTACAGGAAGCATTAGTATTTGTTGCTCTCAAGATTTTTAAAAGGCAATGTTCCAGTGAAGAGAGAGTCTTATTTTCTCTGTCAGGCTTGACACCATATTCGTTCCACTTCATCTCACCTTCACATACTAAGCTGTCTTGCTCAACTGTATATGGGGACAAATATTTGTAGGTACATCAAGATGCATCTTATCACAGAAGAGACTCAAAGAACTATAACAGACAAATGAGTGAATGAACTAACAAAAATACTAACAACAAAGAGCTGCAAAGGAAAACACTCAGAATATAATGGGAAGGAATTGGCATCCTGGTCAGCAGTCTCAATAGATAGGCAATGACAGGGTAGACAAGAAGACCTCTAACATCCTAGAGATGATCCTTCCAGGACAATGCAGAGGACTGCTGGATGAACAATGTGGGCAAGCTGGCACAGCTGATCCTCACAAAGAACTTGTTGAACTTGTTCAGTAAATAACCGGACTATTTATCAATACCTATTAACTGATCCCCTACCTATTAATAGTGGCAACAGGACTAATATATCTTAGAGACAGTGCAGCAGGACTCACTGCAATGTTCAGTCAACCTTGCTGTTACCAAATGGGTTGTAGGACAAGCTGTCTGAACCCAAAAGACCTTCTCTTTGGATTGGGGGGATCAGTAGGCCCATATCCAACTTTTTCACAGGCAAGATAAAGTTGTATGGATCCCCTGCAGATGACAGAGAGTAGGGAGAAGGCCACTAGATCCCCACAGAAGACATCAATGGAAAGAGAGGTGAGCTTTGGACCTGAGGGAAGGAGGATCCAGGTGTTGGAGTGAACCATCTTCACTTTCCTCCCCCTGGGATGAAGGAAGAGTGAGCCAGGCATCTTTACACACTCTTTGCAACAAAGGTGGCAGAAAAAGGAATCTAGCCAGTGTGTATTTCTTTTCTTTCCTCTTCTATGAGGACCATGAGAAGGGGAGCAGGTGAGGGGAATCCTCTTCTGTCATCTCATCATGGAAAGTTTATTCTCCTAATATCTTCTTGTAGGGTGGGAGGAAGGGAAGTGTCCTGCGTAGAGATGTGTAACACTATGTGCTCCTAACTTGGGCCCACTACGGGTTGGTAGTAAACACTCCTCAAAAGGTGCTGGCCTATATTTTCAGAACTGTGAAATGATTTGGCTTGCCTCAATTTTTGGGTGCTAAATATGAGATAGTTATAAAGCCCCATTTTTTAGAAAGTGCTGAGTACCCTCAATCAGAAAATCAGTTTCCTTTAAGGTTTCTCAAGTTAAGCAACCAAAGTCACACATACGTTTTCAAAATTTAGTTTGAGTCCTGTTCCTTATTTCAACTCCCTTGATTTTCAAGTGGTCTGACACTCAGCATGCTGTGTTCCTCCATCCCTAATGAAGGTGATAAAATCCTGTTGCTGCATTCTGTGGAACAAGCAGTTACAATGTCTGATCAGTAGTTTGGATACAGATATGTCTTTGTCCTATCAAATAAAGAAAATATCCTTTGGGATTTGAATGTTTTTTATTATTCTAGCTTGATGTTTCAATGATAAAAGTCAAAGAATGTGGTTGATACAAGAGCTAGCTATATTTAGGTAAAACTCCTGAAGTGGGATTTGGTTCTAAGTCTCCTCTGTATTTTTGTTTCTTGCATTGCCTGCCAGGCTTGAATTATATAACATTAATAATTGAGTGCTGGATGTTTTACATTTCTCTGCAATATATGAATGTCAGAGAAAAAGAAAAGAGGGGGAAAAGGGTTAACAGTATTCTTCAATGTGACTGTCTGAAAGACTGAATTGAGCTGGTAGAGATGAAATAATAATGTAAAGTAATTCATCTATCAATCTACCTTTGCTCAGTCTTTACATATTAATTCCTATGCTTCCTCACTTTCAGACATGACCTGTTTTCACCAGCTCCTATTTAAGTCAATGGCAAGATTCCAATGACTTCAGTGGGAGCAAGATTGGGCTGTTTGTTCTTATTACAGTATATGCCATGTAATGAGGGCGGAAAATAAGCCAAAGCAGATACAAACTACACAATGCATAGGTATGGTTGTACTGTTGTTCTCTTATGCCCCTCATAGCTGTGTGAAAATATTATACTCTAAGGGAAATGTACATTCTTTCTTAGTTTTGAGAAATAGATTCTAACTGTTTTGGCAGGCTTTGTGAAATTCATCTAAATTGAGAGTATAGCCTTCACCAAGGGTTGGACTACTACTGAATCTTATAAAGTTAATAAAAAAAGGCAAAACCTCATATGCCCTTATACTGTTTCCAAGCCACCTGATTTTGCTAATCCTGATCTGTTGTGTATTTTTAATGGCAGCTCCAACTAGCAGCCAGACCTATTCCTGGTCCCTTCAGTGTTGATAACAATGTATAGTGTAAACCTATGGGTCTGCTGTAAGAAAAGTTTAATATGATATAGTTTTGACTATCCTAACTGCAACTACCAAAAGAACTCCCTGGACATGCTCATGTCCCAATTTCTTTTATTAATTACATTAAAAAATCTCTATAATTTCTGGAATCCCTGTTATCCAAAGCAGCCATACAGAGTCAGACAAGGGGTCCCCCTAATGCAATATCCTTTCTTTGAATGATGCCTATAAGTTAGTTTCTTCCTAACTACTAACAACTACTGGTTGGCTTATGGTCTGAAGCCCAAGGATTTTATAGAAATTTACACAAACCTTTTAAAAACCTTTTTAATGTATCCATTCTCATTATCCATTAAAAAAATCAGCTCTATTTGGAATCCTACTTTCTATCTTAACTATTTATATGGCCTCTACAACTGCACATCACAATCTTTAAATGCAGTTATCTTCACAACACCTTTCTGAGGTAAGGAAGGACTATTCTCCCTATTTTATTGATGTGGAACTGAGGAACAGAAAGAGGCCATGTCTTGAGCAAGATCACACAAGAAGTCTGTGGCAAAACAGGGAATTTAACCTACATCTCCTAAGTCCCAGGTTAGTTCTCTAAACAGGAGACCATCCTTTCTACTAAGTGGTGGCCTTAGCACTATTGATGGCAATGAGTTTCACAGGTTAATTTGTGTTCTTAAAAAAAAATCCTTTTACCATTTATAAATGTTTCTATCTCTTTTAATAATGAGAAAGGGTAAATAGGAGTGTCTTTTATAACCTCCTCTGTACCATTTGTTATTATGTATTCATCTTGTATATCCACTCTTACTTGTCTCTTCTTCAAGTTACAGTGCTATTTTTTTTCATTTTTTTAAAATGCAAGTCCATCCATAGCTCTAATCATTTTTCAACACTCACCATGGAACTCTTTCATTTTCTGCTATACAAACATCTATACCTAGATATATATTTGTAGATTCCAAGGACAGAAGAGACCATTGTGATCATCTAGCCTGACCTGTATAATCTCTAGAGCACCTCTTTTAGAAAAAACATCCAATCTTGATGTTAAAAATTATCAATGATGGATAATCCACCTTATCACTGGTAGATTGTTCCAATGGTTAATTATTCTCACAGTTAAAAAATTACACCTTTATTTCCAGTCTGAATGTGTCTGTCTTCAACTTCAAAGTCACTGGATAGTGTTCTACCTTTCTCTGATAGACTGAGGTGTCCATTATTAAATATGTGTTCGCGTGTAGCTACTTAGAGTTTAATCAAGTTACCCCTTAACCTTTTCTTTGGTAAACTATCACTATAAGGTATGCTTTTTAATCCCTTAATCATTCTTGTGGCTTCTCTCTGAACCCTTTTCAATTTATCAACATCCTCCTTAAATTGTGGGCACCAGAACAGGGCATAGTATTCCAGCAGCAGTTGCACCAGTGCCAAATACAGAGGTAAAATAACCTCTCTACTCCTGTTCAAGATTCCCCTGTTTCTGCATCCCAGGATTGCATTAGCTCTTTTGGCCACAGCATCATACTGGAAGCTCATGTTTGGCTGATTATCTACCGCAGTGGTCCCCAGACTCGTTCCGCTGCTTGTGCAGGGAAAGCCCCTGGCGGGTCGGGCCGGTTTGTTTACCTGCTACATCCACAGGTTTGGCTGATCGCTGCTCCCAGTGGCTGCAGTTTGCTGTTCCAGGCCAATGGGAGCTGCTGGAAGCAGCGGCCAGTACGTCCCTTGGCCCGCGCTGCTTCCAGCAGCTCCCACTGTCCTGGAACAGCGAACTGCAGCCACTGGGAGCAGCGATCGGCCGAACCTGCGGACGCAGCAGGTACAAACCGCCTGACCCGCCAGGGGCTTTCCCTGCACAAACAGCGGAACGAGTTTGGGAACCACTGATCTACCACAACCCCCAAATCTTTTTCAGAGTCACTGCTTCCCAGTATAGTCCCCCACTCTGGAAGTGTGCCTACATTCTTTGTTCCTACTTGTACACATTTACATTTAGTAGTATTAAAAAAGTATATTATTTGCTTGTGCCAGTTTCCCAAATAATCCAGATCACTCTGAGTAAGTGACCTGTCCTCTTCATTATTTACCACTACTCCAATTTTTGTGTCATTTGCAAACTTTATCAATGATGATTTCATATTTTTTCCAGGTCATTGGTAGAAATGTTAGATAGTGTAGGGGCAAGAACCAATCCCTGAGGGACCCCAAGGGAAACACACCCACTTCATGATGATTCCCAGTTTACAGTTCCATTCTGAGACCTATCAATTAGCCAGTTATTAATCCTTTAAATGTGTGCCAAGTCAATTTTATGTCATTCTAGTTTTTTAATCAAAATGTTGTGTGGTACCATGGCAAACACTTTACAGAAGTCTGTTACATCAACATGACCTTCATCAACCAAACTTGTAATATCATCAAAAAAGATATTTTTAGGTTGACAGCAATAAGTTTCCATAAACCTATGTTGATTTGCATTAATTACATTACACTCCTTTAATTCTTTATGAATCAAGTCCCATGCAGCCACTCCATTATCTTTCCAGGGATCGATGTCAGGCTGACAGGTCTATAATTATTTGGGCCATGCCATTTATCCTTTTAAATGATTGGCCCAACTTTAGCTTTCTTCCAATCTTCTGGAACTTCCTCAGTTCTCCATGACTTATTGAAAATCAATATTAACAGTCAACTCAGCTCCTCAACCAGACCTTTTAAAACTCTTGGATGCAAGTTATCTGGACCTGCTGATTTTTAAATGTCTAGCTTGGTAGCTTCTATTAAACATTTTCCAGAAATACTAGTGGAATGGAAAGAGGGGTATCATAATTATATGATTAGACTACATCATTCAATTTTTCCCAAAATATTTCTAAAATAGGGTGTCCAGAAATGCAAACAGTATTCCAGGTCAGGACATAACAGCATTATAAAAATTGTTATATTTTCAGGTCTATTATCCATTCTGTTCCTTATACTTCCTAACATTTGTCTCTCTGACTGCCAGTGTAGACTGAGTGATGATATCGTTTGAGTTAGCAACACTAATGGCCAGGTTTTTTCCAGAGTGGTTACAGCTAATTTCGAAGTCAAAATATATAGCTGGAAGTTCAAATGATTCCCTGTAACATATATTATTTTGTCTTTCTTAACTGTGAATTTCACTTCTTATTGTGCTACCCAACCTAGCTGTATTATGTCCTTCTGAACTTCCTTCCAGTCTGCTCTAGTCTTGACTAGTGCTGGCTGGAAAACAAGAACTGCATTTTACAAAGAAAAAACAATACAAATATGTTTTGAGATTTGATTTTTGTTTTTCATTGGAATGAAGCTGAGACTTCAAAAATCGGGAGAGGGAGAGCCAAGTGGTATAGGCATTCACCTGGGCTGTGACAGACTCTAGTTCAAATCCCCACTCTGCTTGATTCCCCGGGATATTGTCTCTTCTGGGCTCAGTTGTTCTTGGATTTTCACCAGAAATTCCACCCTGAACCTGGAAAGTGTCACCAAAACCAATGCACTTCCACAAAGTTTCAGTTTTAATCAATTGACATTTTCAAAAAAAACCCTTTACCCAAAAAATTCCTGACCAGCTCTAGTCTTGACTAACCTCAATACCTTTGTGACATCTGCCAGTTTTGCTTCCTCATAGTTTATTTCCTTTTTGTGATCCCGGATAAATATATTAAACAATACAAACTTTAGCACAGACCCATGGGCCATCCCACAAGTTAACCTTTTGTTATGTGTAAATTGACTCTGTGTTCTTAGTGTTCTTCTGTCTGATGGACAGAAGTTAGCCATTCAACAAATATGTTCAATACCAGGTATTTAAATACTTGGTTGGAAGGATTATAATATTCATTTGAAAATATAGTACTGTTTCCAGAGAGCAGATATAATTATAAAAATTAAAATCATACTAAGTTATTGTAATTACCCTTACTCTTTAATTATAGTGTCAATAAAAGAATATCTGGGTTTGATCCTATATTCCTTATGAAAAAAGAATTCCCATTGACTTGAACAGGATTTACCCATATAAAAGCTGGTGATTGTTTGTCATATAACTTTCAACCTGGGTTATGATTCTATGTATTTTTCCTTTCATTCATCAGATATTTTTCTGTTCAAAAGTTTACATATACTTCATATCTGACATAATGCAAGTGACAGAGAATGAAAGCCCTGGAGGTGGGCTGAATGATTCAACAGAAATGCTACTCTCCTATGTCCACCTACGGAGGCACTCCCAGGCTATTGTTGTTACCCACACAACTCCTTATCAGTAGGGCAATCACATTTCCAACATCATGAGCAGTTTAAAAAAAGTAGATTTGAAAAAAGCAATTGTTTGGAGTTCTTTTTATTTCCCTTCTGCTTTTTGAGCCCTGACGGGGCACTCAGGTCACATTTTCAACCTTTTTTTCCCTGCAATTGTGAGTGATAGAAACTCTCTCTAAATAAAAAAAGAAAGCTGAGATTTTCACGTGAGTCCAGGACATAAACTTTTAACTAAAAGTACAACAATTGGAAGATTTGTGAGAAAATCACATGATTTGGCAACAATGTTGGCAACAGCTTTGAAACCCAAACCTCATTGTTTTAGGTCTCAGTCCTTCACAGGAATCTGCACAAAAGTAATCCATTTTGAACTCAGTGGGAGTGTTCCCAGGCATAAACTTGAGCACTGATATAAGGATTTGAAGTGCTGGACCGTCAAATAGTTAGGTCAAAGCTGAAAATAAAACATAGTTACGTAATTGTATATTTTTTAATTAATTTGAAATGAGCTGAACTGGGTTACACAATCCTTATTTTCCTTCTCTAAGTACCCTCATCACTGGCAATCAAGTATACTACAGAGGTATTATTTTGGAGGGGCTGAATCCTCTAGGGTCTTGTCAAACTGCTGCCCTAGGCAAGCAGACCCCTTCCCCTACACAAGGCTTGAATTAGTAGGCCCTGATTCTGCATCTGATATGCATGGGACCCCACTCTCAATAGGGTTCTGCCAAATGCAGCAGTCCACTCACACACCGTCAGTTACAGGATGCGGAGCTCAGTCTTTACTTGGAGAAAACTATCATTGACATCAGTGGATGTTTTGCTTTGGTAAAGATTTGGCCTGTCAGCGTCATTTTCAATAGCTGTTTGA
Organism: Chelonia mydas; assembly: GCF_015237465.2. NCBI lineage: Eukaryota > Metazoa > Chordata > Testudines > Cheloniidae > Chelonia > Chelonia mydas. The sequence continues at coordinate 158,800,313 of NC_057850.1, forward strand.
GGATACTAGAGGGAATTGAGTCCTCCATTTTCTGTGTGTTGTGTTAGACTCCAATTAGTAGGCGAACCAGGTAGAATACTTCTTTTCCTTCTGTGTAAGCAGATAGCACACGGGGTAAACAGCTTTTGCTCTAATGTCTGGTTTAAATTAAATTAAAACGGTTCAAATAATGGTGAGGTAAATTTTAACTGAGTTTATTTTATTACAGAAATAAAGTGGGTGGGTATTTTTCTTTTAGTACAGCTGTGGGTGATCAACACCTCTGAAATTCAGGCCCCACATTGGTCACCCAAAACCTCAGGCACCCCAAAGCAATAGCCACTTTTGAAAATGTTGGCCTTGGTGTTTAAATATATCTCAAATTATAGTAACTCTTAAAACAGTTAACATTGAGAAAAGTTAGCATTAATTCAATGCTTTAACCCATTGCCTCTATGCCTGAAGTCACAAAATAGGTCAGTTGCAAATCTTGCAAATTATAAACAAAAGTTTCATGTAAACTGCGCTGAATTTTGCTTCAAAAGCTGAAAAATAAAATAATCATAGGAAGGGCTATTGTTGTGGGTGACTTTTGTCAAAGAAATACTTGAGATTCTTCTTCCTTCTGAGATTTATATTAAGCAGTTTATTTTAAGTAGTTAGTTGTCAAACCCAATCATCTGTGGTATTTCTCAAGTTACATGGTATATAAAGAGTACAGAGGAATTAGTGGTCTATTATGTACATTCCAGCTTCATTGTGAGCCATCAATATATACAAGGCATGATTCTCATGTATACTAAGACCTCTTCACACACCAATATCTCCAATGAAAGGTGCTTTTAAATGGGCATACATTTCATTTGCTCCCACTTTAAGGCTCTTTGACATTCCTTGAGTGGTGTAAATGAGATTCAAACTCACAGAATTTCAGGCAGAAATGGGAGAAAAATATTTTCACCAAAATTCTTTTTTTTTTCTGTTGAAAATTTTCAAATGTTGAGATTTTTCAAAAATCTCTAGCTTAAAGTGTTCTCTCAAATTTTTTTCTAGGCCTTACTTCTGGCCTTCTTGAAACTGTTTTTATCCTATAGAGAAAGTATTCTGGGTTCATAGTTCATAGATTCCGAGGCCAGAAGGTACTATTAGATATCTAGTTTTACCTCCTGCATAACACAGGTCATGGAACTTCCCTGAAATGTAAAAAATTGTTATTTTTAACACTCTGAATAGTCCATTGCTGACAATCTCTTTCAAAACTACATTTGTAAAGCTTACCAAATACATTTTGTTGGGCTTTTGTGCTTAGCTCTCCAGCTACAATTAAATAATAGTATTTCCAGAACTGCACTGACAATATGATTGATATCACGTATCAGAGGGGTAGCAGTGTTAGTCTGGATCTGTAGAAGCGGCAGAGTCCTGTGGCACCTTATAGACTAACAGAGGTATTGGCGCATGAGCTTTCGTGGGTGAATACCCACTTTGTCGGATGCATGTAGTGGAAATTTCCAGAGGCAGGTATAAATATGCAAGCAAGAATCAGGCTAGGGATTACAAGCTTAGTTCAATCAGGGAGGATGAGGCCCTCTTCTAGCAGTTGAGGTGTGAACACCAAGGAATGAGAAACTGCTTTTGTAGTTGGCTAGCCATTCACAGTCTTTGTTTAATCCTGAGCTGATGGTATCAAATTTGCAGATGATTTTCTCTTTGAAGTCTGGTCCTAAAGTTTTTTAGCTGCAGGATGGCTACCTTTAAATCTGCTATTGTGTGTCCAGGGAGGTTGAAGTGTTCTCCTACAGGTTTTTGTATATTACCTTTCCTAATATCTGATTTGTGTCCGTTTATCCCTTTGCTTAGAGACTGTCCAGTTTGGCCGATGTACACAGCAGTGGAGCACTGCTGGAACATGATGGCGTATATTACATTGGTGTATGTGAATGAACCGGTGATGGTGTGGCTGATCTGGTTAGGTCCTGTGATGGTGTTGCTGGGCAGAGTTGGCATTGAGGTTTGTTGCCTGGATTGGTTTCTGAGTTAGAGTTATTATGGTGTGGTGTGTCATTGCTGGTGAGAATACGCTTCAGGTTGGCGGGCTGTCTGGGGGCGAGGACTGGCCTGCCTCCGAAGATGGTAAAAAATAAAGCTACTTTCTCCCCTCCCCCAAAATAAAAAACCCACCACTCCATCAAAGATATTTTGACATGATATAATGCTATATAGATTTATATTGTTGTTAAACAGAAACAGCCTAATTAATTGTAGCTCCTTTCATAAACGAGAAAGGAAATTTTGCCTTATGCTGTAGAAGAGAAGTGCAGTATTGTCATGTCTGAGAGGGTAATATCAACAGAAAGGAATATTGCAGAATGGAGAAAATGAATTAAAATATTAACATATGCTTGACAAGGTCCCTTACTTAACTTTCTAATTAAAAGGATAGCTAAGAGCTGGAATAGAATACTGAACACCCATCATTCGAGAAAAGAAAAGGAGTACTAGTGGCACCTTAGAGACTAACCAATTTATTTGAGCATAAGCTTTTCGTGAGCTACAGCTCACTTCAACGGATGCACCATCATTCGAGGTTTCTAAAAACAGGGTAGACAAACAACTGTCAGGGATGTTTAAGGTATCGTTGGTTCTGCCTAAGCATGAGGGGATGGACTAGATGATCTCTTGAGGTCCCTTCCAGGCCTACATTTCTATTATGTCTATTTTTAAACATTCTTTCTTTTTAAACAATACTGATCCCTCTCTTTGTCTTTTATTTGCCTGTAATTCTTCCATTTGCTAATCTAGCTTTCTTCTTTTTTTAGTGCTGTCTCAAATTGGTGACATTAAGAGTACCAGACAAACTATATAGCCTTTTCTGTCCATTATGTCTTCAACAAAACTTCATATCTAGGAAATCAAATAAAACAATGTTTGGGATGTTTGAAACAAGAGACTGATGCAGTTTCTGATGACCTGCATTAAACAATTTTCTGGGTGCTTATTGTTTAGCAAAGCTAATCTTGACAGATTAACCTTTAAAAATTTATATTGCAAGGTATTTGATCCCATTCTTGGATCTTAATACTTTTAGCTCTATGAACAACATTTGACATTTACCAATAGTAATGTCAGGCACAAACATTCCACTACAAAGTTTTTGGCTGGCATTTTTTTTTCCCCTCTTGGGGCTGGTTGGTGACGGAGGGAACATTTTCTTTATTTTTTAGCATATGATGACATAACTGCAGAGATTACTACTAAGAAGTTCAACTATTTAAAACTGCCACATGGCAATTTTAGGCTAATGCTGACTTTTTGGCTGTGACCACTCTATGATATGTGTTAAGAAGCAACATGAAGATAAGAAATTGGTTATTTCATCTTAGTGTCCATTTGTGTCCTGAATCAGCCGCATACGTAACCAAATGTGTGCGTTTAAGCACACAAATAGTCCTCCAGAAGTCAATGGCATGACGGCTCACATGCTTAAAGCTACCATGGTACTAAAGTACCATGCTGGCTTGGAATCTTTGTTTGTAACTAACTGACTGTGCTTCAGTCAGTAAGGTATTATATTGATTTCCTTTGTAAGAGATTATCAAGTAGCATATTGGTCTCAATGCCCTGAAAGATAAAACTGAAATATCTTTACAGTATGAATGCCAGAGAAAATAATAATGCACATTCCCGAAAGTCAGGCTCCTGTAACCCATATGCTAATATGTGAAAAGAAGGTAATAAATTTGTCTTAAAAGTGAATTCACCAGGATTCAGTGCACTGTATATAAAACCTTTGTTTATAATTTGCAGGATTTGCAACTGACCTATTTTGTTACTTCAGGCATAAAGGCACTGGGTTAACTCATTTAATTTAATCTGACTTTTTTCACTGTTAACTGTTTTAAGAGTTACTTTGATTTGTGATATTTTTAAACACGAAGACCAACATTTTCTTACCTGGTAGAGACTGTTTACTAATTTTGAGTGCTTCAGATTTTGGGTGACCAATGTGCAGTCTGAGTTTCAGAAGCAACTAATAAGGGAAATAACAAGAACCTTAAAATAATCGTGTGGTTTTTTTTAATCTAATTTTTTTAAGCTGCCTTTGTGATGTTGGAAGTCTGACTCATGATTTTGTATCTTTGGGGATTGCCCTACTGATAAGAAGTTATATGTGGCTAACAACAATATTGTCTAGGAGGACCTCCGTAGGTAGACATAGAAGAGTAGTGTTTTTTTCTGAATCATTCAGCCTATCTCCAGTGGTTTCATTCTGTCATTTGTGTTATGTTAATACGTGAAGTACATGTCCACATTTGAACAGAACAAATATCTGATGAATGAAGTGAAATGTACATTGAACCGTAACCCATGTTTAAAATTATTTGAAGGAAACATCACCAGCTTTTATATGGGTAACTAATTTGAAATCTACAAAATCCTAATATTTTACACAGGAAAGGAAATTACTGCATTGCCATAATACTCTCCTAAGAGAAGTTTGAAATTTCTATTCTTTCATTGAAATTTGGTTCAAATAAGAGACCTAATCATTTAGTATGTGATATTTTAGTTTACTTTATTTACTATGTAGAAGAAAAATGTCTAGACCTACAGCTTGAGTGGACACACAAGACGCAAAGAATTGTACATTAAATGGATCTGCACAAGGTAAGGCATTCCTTTTCCTCAGCAGAAGGATAACATGTTTTCTTTACACTCTTCTTACTGATCAAGAAATGAACGAAATGACAACTACTGAACAGTGATGAAATAGTGTTATATAAAAGTAGCACCACTGTTTCCTCCCCTGAAACATATATGCTCCATTGATGGAGTTCCTTATATTAGCCATTTCCCCTCTCCAGAGGACTGGGATTTTAATCCCTCAGAAAAATATTTTTTTCAAAATGTGCACTTAACAAAGTAGTGCATGTTTTACTTTTCCCAGGGAAACAATGCTTTATGGGCCTCATCTTGTAAAATGTGGAGCTTTTTATGGGATGTGGAGTTATCTCAGCTACTAATGCATCCAATAGGGTTTGAGGGCACTGAGGAAGAGGACCTTGCAGGAAGTGCTCAGTACCTAGCAGGATGAAGTCTTATATGAACTTGAATTGGATAATGGTTACCACAGCATATGCCACAAATGGACACACTTCTTGGAATACCATATATCTGCAGATTCCCCCTCCCCATTTTTAATTTCAGTTCTACCTCCCACTTTTTATTTTGTAGCTTTGCCTCTTGCCTTTCTCTACTTTTCTCCTTTTCTTTAATTCCATGTGTTTATACATCAAGCTCTTTCTATTTTGCATACAGTTTGTCCTCGTTTGCATACAGTTTGCTATGTGTTTCTGGGTTTGGAAGATACTGTTTTGGTATATTTAATTGCTGATGAAGTGGAAAATTGGAGGGTAGAGGTATTATTACTTTGCAAAATGGTATGAAAATATCGTTAGCAAATTAATCTCCATCACATAGAATCATTGAATCATAGAAGATTAGGGTTGGAAGAGACCTCAGGAGGTCATCTAGTCCAATCCCCTGCTCAAAGCAGGACCAAGAGGTAGAGCACAGCAAGCTAAGCTGGATATTATGACGCATGCCTACTGCAAGTGCCTGACTCTGAGTCAACTTGAACACCAAAAAAAAACTCCTTTGGAAATCAATGGGACTTCTGGTTGCTGAGATGCTGATAGACTGAAATGACAGATTTGACTCTATGATTACCAAGTAAGGGTAATTAAAATATCTTGTAATGTTTTTCTTTTATAATATACTCTGGAAACGGTACTGTATATTAAAATGAATATTATAAACCTTCCAATCAAGCATTTAAATACCTGGGTATTGAATTTTTTGAGTGGCTTTAACTTTTGTCTATCAAATATAAAACAAAGAGTAACACCTAGTCAATTTTCACACAGCAAAAAGTTAACTGCGGTGAGCCCCATAGGTCTGTGCTAAGGTCTGTGGTGTTAAATATATTTATCAGGGAAAGCAAAAAGGAAATAAACTATGAGGAAGCAAAATGTGCAGATGACACAGTTATTTAGGCTAGTCAAGACTCAAGCTGGTCAGGAATTTTTTTGTGTGTGAGAATTTTATTTTTTTTAATTTATTTATATGGGGGGGGGGGGTTGGAAAATGTTGATTGGTCAAAACTGAAACTTTGTGGAAGTGCATTGGTTTGGTGACACTTTTTAGGTTCCAGATGGAATTTCTGATGAAAAGCAAATAACAGCTGATCCTAGAGGAGCCAATAGCCCAGCAAAACAGGCAAAGTGAGAACTTGAACTGAAGTCTGTCACAGCCTAAATGAGTGCCCGTGCCACTTGGCTCTCCTTCTCTCTCGATCTTTGAAGGGTTTCAGTATCATTCCAATGCAGAACAAAAAAACAAATTTCTAAACCTCTTTTGAAAGAAAACAAAGCAAAACTCCTCAGTTTCTTGTTCTCTAGCCAGCACTAGTCAAGACTAGAGAAGACTGGAAGGAAGTTCAGAAGGGCCTAATACAGCTAGCTAGTACAATAACAGGTGAAATTCATTGTTGACAAAGGAAAAGTAATGTATGTTAGAAGGAATTAATTGAACTACTAATTGTATATTTTGGGTTCTAAATTAACTGTAACTGCTCTGAAAAAAGACTGGACAATCATGTTGCTAGCTCAATAAATATATTCCCTCAGTGTGCACTGGCAGTCAAAGAGCCTAATGTTAGGATACATAAGGAATGCACTGAATATTTTTTTTCAAGCAAAAATTATGCTCCAAATTGTGCTTGATTTACTCTTGTGAATCTTCCAAATGAAGTAATTAGAAATGCCTTTGTGAACAGCCCAAAAAGGATTGCACTTTTATATTATCCAGACATAAGAACATAAGACCAGCCAAACTGGGTCAGACCAAAGGTCCACCTAGCCCAGTATTCTGTCTTCCAACAGTGGCCAATGCCAAGTGACCCAGAGGGAATGAACAGAACAGGTAATCATCAAGTGATCCATCCCCTGTATCCCATTCCCAGATTCTGGCAAACAGAGGCTAGGAACACCATTCCTCCCCATCCTGGCTAATAGCCATTGATGGACCTATCCTCCATGAATTTACCAAGTTCTTTTTTGAACCCAGTTATAGTCTTGGCCTTCACAGCATTCCGCAGGTTGACGGTGTGTTGTGTGAAAAAATACTTCCTTTTGTTTGTTTTAAACCTGGTGCCTGTTAATTTCATATGGTGGCCCCTAGTTCTTATGTTATGAGAAGGAGTAAATAACATTTCCTTATTTACTTTCTCCACACCAGTCAAGATTTTATAGACCTCTATCATATCCCCCCTTAGTCATCTCTTTTCCAAGCTGAAAAGTCCCAGTCTTATAAATCTCTCCTCATACGGCAGACGCTGCATACCCCTAATAATTTTTGTTGACCTTTTCTGAACCTTTTCCAAGTCCAATATATCTTTTGTTGAGATGGGGTGACCACATCTGCACACAGTATTCAAAATGTGGGCATACCATGGATTTATATAGAGGCAGTATGATATTTTCTGTCTTATTATCTATCCCTTTCTTAATGATTCCCAACATTCTGTTCGCTTTTTTGGATTGCCGCTGCACATTGAGTGGATGATTTCAGAGAACTATCCACAATGACTCCAAGATCTCTTTCTTGAGTGGTAACAGCTAATTTAGACCTCACCATTTTATATGTATAGTTGGGATTATGCTTTCCAATGAGCGTTGCTTTGCATTTATCAACATTGAATTTCATCTGCCATTTTGTTGCCCAGTCACCCAGTTTTGAGAGATCCTTTTGTAGCTCTTCACAGGCTGCCTGGAATTTACTATCTTGAGTAGTTTTGCATTGTCTGCAAATTTTGCCACCTCACTGTTTACCCCTTTTTCCAGATCATTTATGAATATGTTAAGACACAAAGCATTAGTGCATAGCTCTTTTATCCTGGAGATATATGGTCTGATCTTACTCCCATTGAAATTAGTGGGAGTTTTGTTATTGACAGTAGGGCGAAAGGATAGGGCCTTTGTGAGTCTTTTAAAATTTAATATAAAGTCCTTATCCTCGTAGGATGTTAAATGTAGCTAAGCTCGTTTTTCTTCTCTATAAGGGAAAAAATATGTTGAGAGGTCAGTCTATTAAGGCTGCCCAGACATAGTTACAGAGTCCTCTAGTAAACAGTACACTGAACCATGTAAAGTATTGTAACATGTTTGTCTGTGTTAGTATATGAAACAGCAGGAAGGATCTGGATTATTCAATTGGGGTGAAAAGAGGAAAGGACATTAAACGCTACCTAGCTGATTTAATCAACAAATATTTGTAGTTTTCCCTTCCTTCATTAATTAATATAATTCATGTTATGTATATTACTTCCAGCCAACAGAAACATTTTCATTTTCACTTCATAGGCATAAAGAAATGTAATGAAGAGTATGAAAGAACAATGGCTAGCCACCTATGGAAAGGGAGAAAAAAGATACCTCTTTAGCCATAGCAGGAAGAGTTCTTGAGTGAATCACTGTAGAAATTTCACTTGACTAAAACTCATCATTAAAAGAAAATCTTCCAGGAGCACATTCTGTTTTTTTTTTTTCTCCTGACCCTGCTTGCACGCAGTATTTGCCTAGAGACATTTTACATTCTCTGATGATAAAATCGTTTCATCCTCAATAAACATAATAAATTAAAAGGGCTTTCAGCCACCAGACTACAACATAGCATACACACAAGTAAAATAATTCATTGTTCAGAGACCATAACAAATTTTAATGTGCATTTTACAGAGTAAACAGAGGGCTGCATTGCCATCTGCAAGGGGTCAAACCAGTGGAAGTGAATGCATGTATTACAAAATCCACACAGTACTGAATTACAAATTAAAAAATAATGCTTCATCAAAAAAGGAAACAAAAATGTCTGTTGGTGGCACGACATATAGATAATATTAAAAACTGTCTTGCATGAGGACCATGGTATGTCTACTGTGAAGTTATATCACACATACTGTAAGCAATTTACAGAATTGAAGTTAGTTTTGCATATACAGGAGTTGCAAAATTAGAGAAAACACATCGAAATATAGAACACACACACAAAAAAAGTGTATTTATATAACCACCACACAGTCAGTAGGGGTTGGCCTAAGTCAGCAACTGCCACCATTGGACAAGAAACAAACCAAGAGAAAAGAGAGGAAAAGGAAGGGGGTGGGGAAAAAAAAAGAGGAAAAAATTCAAAAAAGTGAAATAAAAACCCCTTCAATAGTGCTTCTTGCTTGTCTTCAAAAACAATGTCCTCTAGTCCTGTTAGTTGGCTTGCAATGTTGGTATTTTTTTTTGCGTTCCCCACCCCCACAAAAAAATAAGTTTTTCATCAAAGTTTCTGAGGTGTTTTTTGTCATCAGCGGTGATGCTGAGTCATTTTGTTTTCTTGGGATTTTTTGTTGGTTTTATTTATTTATTTTTGGCCACTGTTTGCCTCATGGCTGCAACAGTTCTTTCAAAGAAGGAAACCAAATATCATCCAGAGTGAATTTGTATAATACTGATGACTTGCAAGCCAACCCCTGAGCAGTCAAGGATCTGATGCTTCTACTTGCTGAAAGAAAAGGAAACTAGGGCTTGCTGTTACAAAATGTCCCGTTACATCACACCAGTTCTCTTCAAATAAATGATCAGTGATACAGCAAAGAAAATAATATAGATCAAGAAAATGTGGTATCCTCTTCATATATATATTTATATGTTTAAACAATATATATATTTGTTTGTTTTGTTTTTTTGTACTTCCTGAAGGTGCTCCATGTGTAGAGAATTAGAGTACATTGGGTGCAGAGTGGTGGTTGGAGGTTAGGGTCAACTTTGCTGTCCGCTCCGTGGATTTTACAGGCGATTTGCTCTTTGCTTTAAGAAGAGAAAGTGATATTGGAAAAAGTCAGCACTTTTAGATTAAAGCAAAGCACCCTTCACAAAGCCACAAACAAGAAGCAGGACAGAAAGTCCATGGCTTGTAGCTATCCTCGCACCTGCGGAAGAAGTTATAAGATATTCGCTCATCTTGCAGATTTCCAATGCTCCTTATAAGGCTGTTTAAACACATACATTTTATATATTTAATTAGCTCGCCAGCTTGGCTCTGGTGCCCATGAATGTCTTGGCATGCACTGCAAATAACAACACATACAAAGTATTTCAGTCCCAGGGAGGTTCTTTTTTTTTTTTTGTATGTCTTTTTAAACAATGTAATCTAATTATGATATACAGAGAGAAACAGATCTAAACACCTTCCACCTCAAAGCATTCTTTACAACATAATTTCTAAAGTTGCTCTGTAATGAGAGTATTTTCTTACTAACAAAACAGTCTATTGTTGACAGCAAAATATTTGCTTGCAAAATAAAAGCAATGCTAAGGAACCTGGGAGAATGGCAGTGCAGTGTAAGGGAAGAAATGTATGCTAAACTGTTTGGAGTATATTTATTTTTGAGTAATCAGATCTTCTGGTGTTTTTTTTTTTCTCTTCAGAAAGCTAAGAGAATGATGCTTAAACTGTGGCACTAGATTTAATGTAAGATCCCTTAGAACTATGCTAATTAAAATTGAAAAGGTGGCATAGCAAGTATTTTGGAGTTCTAGATGTGTGACATGCTAGGTGTTAAAGTGTGAGACCACTGCTGTACATCATAAATACATAAAGGACTTGCATTACTTTAGGGGAAAGTTGTAAACTGAATGTGGCCATACTCTTCATTAAAGTTCTGTTAATAAAGGGTTAATAAATGATTGATTAGATGTTACAAATACGATCACCATGTGTTTATAGATGGTGGTCAGGTCACCTGTAGATAGCGCTGTCAATGCTTATAAACAACCTGTTGTGGTTTTGAATCCTAATAACTGATTTAACATTGAGGAAAACATCTACTAATCCTTTATAACCTATCTACATATCGAACTTCAACATCAGGTGTGACCCTGAATTTTCTTATCACAAAAAAAGTGCACGTATCACTTCATAAAGCTATAATATGCATTATTAGAAGACAAAGGAAGTTAGTGATATCAAAAATGCTAGGACAAGTGGGTTTTTTTCCCCTTCAGTTTACAGATGTCTGTCCAGTTAAATATCTGTCCTCTTTTGCCTAGAGAATATAGTTTTAGGTAAAGCTAAAAATATTTGCTTTCCTTTCCCTGTTAGAATGGAGATCAAATTAAATTTCAGATCTCAATATACTGCCTCCTTTTGCAAAAAAAAATGTGGCTCATTGTACATGGAATTAATATGAGTAACTGGCCGAACTGTAACTTTTATAGGCAGAAGTTGCCATTACAAGAATTTTTACCCACTGTAAACACATGAGGCTATCTGAACTAACTGAGGTATTGAAAATACCCCTGTAGGGGTAGAACAAATGAGGACTTTGTAATGACACCCACTGCAGTCCATAAATTGGATTTTCAAAGGGAGCTAAGGAACCTGTGTGCCCAACTCCCATTGAAAGTCAGAGGGAGTTGAGAACATAAGAACGGCCATACTGGGTCATACCAAAGGTCCATCTAGCCCAGTATCCTGTCTTCCAACAGTGGCCAATGCCAAGTGCCCCAGAGGGAATGAACAGAACAGGTAATCATCAAGTGATCCATCCCCTGTCGCCCATTCCCAACTTCTGGCAAACAGAGGCTAGGGACACCATTCCTGCCCATCCTGGCTAATAGCCATTGATGGACCTATCCTCCATGAATGTATCTAGCACTTTTTTGAACCCTGTTATAGTTTTGGCCTTCACAACATCCTCTGGCAAGGCGTTCCACAGGTTGACTGTGTGTTGTGTGAAAAAAATACTTATTTTGCATGCAGTATTCAAGATGTGGGTGTACCATGAATTTATATAGAGTCAGTATTATATTTTCTGTCTGATTACTTATCCCTTTCTTAATGATTCCCAACATTCTGTTAGCTTTTTTGGACTGACGCTGCACATTGAGTGGATGTCTTCAGACAACTATCCACAATGACTCCAATATCTCTTTCTTGAGTGGTAGCAGCTAATTTAGACCCCATCATTTTATATGTATAGTTGGGATTATGTTTTCCAATGTGCATTATTTTGCATTTATCAACATTGAATTTCGTCTGCCGTTTTATTGCCCAGTCACCCCATTTTGAGAGTCCTTTTGTAACTCTTTGCAGTCTGCCTGGGACTTAACTAACTTGAGTAGTTTTGAATCATCTACAAACGTTGCCACCCCACTGTTTACCCCTTTTTCCAGATCATTTATGAATATGTTGAATAGGACAGGGCCCAGGACAGACCCCTGGGGGACACCAGTATTTATCTCTCTCCATTCTGAAAGCTGACCATTTATTCTTACCCTTTGTGTCCTATCTTTTAACCAGTTACTAATCCATGAGAGCACCTTCCCTCTTAACCCATGACTGCTTACTTTGCTTAAGAGCTGGTAGCCTAATTTCTTTATTCTCATTTGAAAGTCTAATGTACAGTAGAATATAATATTATCTGATATTAAGGACTTGATTCTGGACATAAGTAAATTTGCTCACAGGACTGCAACGGATGTACTCGCTATGGATAATTGCTCACACCCACAACTGTTGACAAACTGGACCCAAATGCCACTGCAACTCAGTTTTATTTGTTGCTTGTAGTATCTTATGTACATCATTTCTTTTTATCATGGAACGTACCCTTTCTTTATATGCTTTACCTTATTTTAAATCAAGCTTATGGTTCATCATATTTTCAGGAGATTTCCCTCTGTTCCTTAGTTAAATGAGGACTTTTATCTACAGTTAGACTAGCTCATGTTATTTTTATATTTGCAAGTATTTTTACTATCATTTTGTGATCTTTGTCTTATCCATAGAAATCTATTTGAATTGATGGATCAAATTCTTTAAACAGTCATTTGAATCACACCTTCTCTGCATGAGATCTACAGCACAGTTTATGCACAAATTTTCACAAATCCCATGTGGATATTTTTTAAAGGGGCCTATTTTGAACAATTATTTAATGACAACATAACTTGATAGTTTGAAAACCGTAGCATGATGTTGAAGGAAACTACTACCTTACAAAATGAAACTGACCTAAGTGTTTCAATTTTGGAAAAGGCAAAACTGCAATCAATATTTGCAACCAATCTTTTCTTTTCAGCTACCATTTTGTAGAACCCAGAAATGATGATGCACTGAATAATCAAGATGGCATCCTTTTCTCTCAACCATTGCATAAATGTATGCTCCAGATTATATCATTTCCAGCACACAAATTGCAGGCTCTTCTGTTTGTGCTGGGGTGGTTTTGTTTGTTTTTTCAAAGATTTTTAGATCAGGTTTTATACAGCATGTGCACGTTAAAGCTTAAGTGAGCTTATTGGGAACAATCCCATTAAAATATTTCAAATTTCTTAATAAAAAGAGGCTGTTAGGAATATCTGAGGTTACTTAGTTATGTAACAGGGTCATCATGGACCTGCATCAGAATCCTTAAGCAGTCTCAGGGGTTGACCCAGTAGCATCCCAATGCAATATTGGAGTCTTACTTGTTCTAAGTACTTTTATTTCTTTTCAAAATGCTCATCCAATCATGAAAGCCACATTCCTAGTAATATGTCCCATCAAATAAAATTGATTTCTAAGCTACAATGAATATGAGTGAGTATGAATGACGGTGAAGATTAAATGAACTTTTATCTTTTCAAAGATACCTTTGAAATACTGTAGGAATCTAAATGTATTCAGATTTTTCACTGAAGCACTGAATACGTTTCTTCATTCTCATACTGGCTCAAACATCTCTCTTCCCTATTTGCGGGTAGTGGGAAGCATATACAAAGTACAGACCACATTAAAGCAATAAAACAAAAAGCAACTGTTTAAGTTTCCATCCTGTTTCTTTTGAAGTCACTGATGGAAGCTATCTTTTATTCCTCTCAATTTCTTCTTTTTATGATATGATAAAGCACTATGTAACAGAAATAGACTGTGGTGCACCTTTCAAACCCGGATCTAGATTTCCCAAAAGGTTGGGTGGGGAGGGGGGGGCGGAAATCTGGCCTTTTGGTTCAACACTTCATATAGACTAAAGCCAGATGCAAACTTCATATCTGGATCCAGATCCAAATGTTCCCAAAGTTCAGGATGTTCAGATCCAGGGTTTTGGTTCAGATGGACTTCTAGTGTACATGTCTGGCCAGAGCATGAGTAGCACCACTGGAACTGTGAGCACAGCAATGCTAGTTACAAACTGTTTATCTGGCTGTGGATTTCCAAAGTTTATCACTCATATGCCTGCTATTTCTAAAGGTTTTTTTTCCCTATAATTAACAAACTAACAGCTAAAAGAGATTTTATTGCACAACACAAGTGCTGTGAAAAGCTTGAGTATGATTGTTAGGATCCAGGATAGTGGTCTGAAGAAAGAATGGACATGTGTGTGCACTATTGCTACATTACTAAAGAAATGCTACTTAATATGTATACTAGCGATTCTCAAACTGTGGTCTTTGAACCACTGGTGCAGAGCACTTGCTCATAGTGAGAGGACAGCTGGCTGGTCACATGGTGCTGGGTCTTCCTTTTGTTCCAGCTGCTAAAGTGCATTGAAAGTGAAAAATCATAAAATTTTTCATGAACCAAAATCTGGAAAAAAAATTGGTCCAGGTCAAACAATCATTTTATTTTGAAAATTTCAGCGTCTTTCATTTTGATTTCAACCTTTGTTCATTTTTTTTTTAAAAAATTAATCTATATGTACTGAAATTTCAAGCCAAAAGGTCACTTGGACTTGAAAAAACATGTTTCTATATTTTTTACAATGAAACGTTTTGATATTGTGACAATTTCAAAACTTTCTTCCAATAGTTTTTATGAGTAAGAAGAACTCATCAAAACTGACCCTGGTTTGTAAACAGCTTTGGTTTCAACAACAAGGCATTTTCCAATTTAAAAAAAAAAAAAGCATTCTTTATAAAAAAAAATTCCTGACCTGTTCTATTCCTTCTCTCTCGTATGCAACTAAAATGTGCACACATGCTGTACTTTGAAGAAATTCACCTTAAACTAATCTGAGAATGAATTGTATTTTGGGGAAAGAAATCTTTCTACCCTTAGCCTTCAGTGCCCATTATTAATGTATGTCTGTGAGGAGTTAAAGATTCCAGATCCTTGCCACCAGACTGTAACATTCTGGTCTGAGCTGGTGGTGGTGCAGGGCTACCTCAGCCTATATATGAGCTGTCCCTTCTTAAGGAACCTAGTGACTCGGGGAGCTACACAGAGCTACAATGTATCATCCATTCCTGAACTTCGGGACTGGAACTGTGATGTGCCATTGCACAAGATGAGCCATGGAATGGAGGAGAATCCTTGAGTGTGCCCCTTCCCTGCACACCTATCATAGAATCATAGAACTGGAAGGGACCTCGTAGGTCATCTAGTCCAGTCCCCTGCACTCATGGCAGGACTAAGTATTCTCTAGACCATCCCTGACAGGTGTTTGTCCAATCTGCTCTTAAAAATCCCCAATGATGGAGATTCCACAACCTCCCTAAGCAATTTATTCCAGTGCTTAAACACCCTGACAGTTAGGAAGTTTTTCCTAATGTCCAACCTAAACCTCCCTTGCTGCAATTTAAGCCCATTGCTTCTTGTCCTATCCTCAGAGGTTAAGAAGAACAATTTTTCTCCCTCCTCCTTATAACAACCTTTTATGTACTTGAAAACTGCTATTATGTCCCAAACAACCCAATTTTTTTTTCAATCTTCCCTCACAGGTCATGTTTTCTAGACCTTTAAACATTTTTGTTCCTCTTCTCTGGACTTCCTCCAATTTGTCCACATCTTTCCTGAAATGTGGTGCCCAGAACTGGACACAATACTCCAGTTGAAGCCTAATCAGCGCAGAGTAGAGCAGAATAATTACTTCTCGTGTTTTGCTTACAATACTCCTGCTAATACATCAGTGTGCCCCTCCTCTGCACACCTATGAAAGGGTCTGTCATTTTCTGACCTTTGGTGTTTTGGAAGAAGGAATAACCAGAGCATTAGTTAAATTATCAGAAAATGTTAAGGGTAGGAGCATGACAGGGACTACTCCATAAGAACTCCTCTTAAACCTCTGTGCAAGCTACCTAGACTTAGTCCAAGCCTGTAGGTGTAATCAGGTGCTCTCTGCTCACTTTATCTTTCCTTCTTCTGAATAGTGGGGCAGGTGAATGGGTAGAACTCTGTCTCTGTCTCCACAACTTGCTGGCTAGTACAGCAAAACAGTGCAAGCTGGTGGTGGTGTTTGCTGCTGGTGGAGGACAATAACAAATTACTATACACCAACCTTCAAAGCAAAGGGGAAAGCTGGGGAGGGAACTGTGCCTGCATTATGTTTCTGAGTCACGATGCCTTCCTGGGTTGGTGCCACATCTTGCTCAGAGCTGTGTCTAGAATTACAATCTAGCCCAAAATTAGGAGGATTTGAAAACACTTGTAAGGACAAAGACAGAGAGAAAATACAAACATGCACAGAAAAGAATAAAATGAGATTCACTTTGCTGAAATGGAAGGAGGAGCAGAATGGTCCAAAACTGGCAAGGAGAAACCTATGTAAGGGGTAATGATGAAAAGGAGCTAGGACTGATTGTGGCTAGAAAATAAGGCATCCATTTATAATCTGCTATGGCTGCAAATAAGGCTAGTGCAATGTTGGTTATAGATGCAAGACATAAAGTTAGTAGACCTCAGTGTGGCACTGCCATGACCGCACACTGAATATTACTTTCAGTTCTGTGGACATCAAAAGGAAATCAGAGAAGACCAACATAATTGACCAAAGGCTTGGAAGGATTGCAGCCTTGGCATTATTTTTGGGTTCTCCCTTGCCCTTAGCCCATGCATGGAGGCCACAATCAATCATGCTGCTTCCTCCTCCACAACATCCTAAAGATGCATCCTTTTCTTTCTACCCCTTCAAGCAAAGCTCTTGTTCATCATTCATTATTTCCCTTCTTGACTATTGCAGTATCCTCCTAACTGGACTTCCAGTCACACACTTCTCCCTGCCCTCTTCCAGTCCCTGTTTCCAGTCCCTACAAAATACTGTTGTTCAAACAATCTTTCTTGCAGATCAGTTTGACTGTGTCATCCCACAGGCTCTGGCTGTGTAGTAATCTTGTAAGTGGTAGAAGCTTCATCACTTGGGACTTGTCAGACTAGACTGGACAAAACCCCAGAAAAGATGCTGGGTGCAATCAAGTATTTGCAGGAAGATGGGGTGGACAATCTAATTGGCTGTTCTGTGTCTAACATATATTATTTTATAATTCACTATATCCATTCAGCGTTGAACCCAAAAATAACTGTTTGGCCTGTTTCATTTTAAAGTGTAAATTGTTTTACACTATATTACTATATACACATATATGACTAGCCAAGATTTTTGCCATAAGCATGACCAGGAGATCTTGACATGAAACTGTTTAATGGAAGTTCATTTACCCCATGATATGTGGCATTCATGTGTGTTGCTGCTAATGATGTGAACTCACTAGGTTCAGCACTCTGTTCAAATACTTATGAGAAGCTTATCTAAACTTTGTTTTGGTCTGGAAATGAGGCCAGAAATCTTGCAAGGACAGCTTTTTTCCCATGAGAATACTACTACTTTGCATTTCTATAGCGCCTTCCATTTGAGAATCTCAAAGCAAATATAAAAACATGAAAGACCCCTAGCAATCCTGTGAGAAAAGTAAGTAGTAGTACAATGAGACACAGAGAGATTACCAGTGATTTGCCTGAGTTTGTGGAAGAGCAAGGATTAGCGGTCAAGTCAGTATTAGAGACCAAGTGTCCTGTCCTCAAGCCATGTACTCTAACAACAAGAATATTTTTCTCTCCCTGGTACTTATAGACTTAAGCTGTCTTGGGAAATATTGTGAGGCTAACAGCTTGTCTACATAAACATTTAGTTTGCCTCAAGGTGGGGTGTGAATCAGCCCCGGCACAAGGTAATGGGTTGAGCTCTTTCCAAATTTTGAGCAAAGGATCTATTCAATTCTTGTATAATCTACTAGTCACCACTGTACTTCGACATGGACATTCCAAGCTATATATTTAGTGTGTTGTCACTCTTTATTTTATCCTTCTCTTCTTGTCTGGATCTTACAACTTTCTTGACCCACTTCAGACTAACCCTTCAGAGTATGAGGTTGTGTGTATCAGTAGTTCTCAGTCATGAGTAGGGATGCTCGTACTTCAGCCTTTTATGACCCATATCTGAGTTCCCTTCCCTAATTTAGGGCCTGATTCTGTAATGTTTTCCTCACACTGAATATTCTTTACTCATATGACTATTCCCATTGATTTCAACAGTCTACTTGCGTGAGTAAATACTTTTCAGGGAAAGGGTTGAGATATAAGGGGCCTTTGTATACAGGCCTCTGAAATGTTACTGCTGGTTACTCACACTGGATTCAGGAGGAGCGCAAGATCCAGTGTTGGTAAGAATAGGCACAGCAGGTTGCAGGCTCTGGTAGTCCAGCTAAAACCCAAACAGTAAATTGGTACTTACTCCTAATATTTGGAAAACATTGGCAGCATGTTCTGGGAATACTCATATTTGATTCCTTGTGCACTGAACAGTGTTCTTCTTTGCTTCCCCACTGGGAACAGTGGTCTTAAAGTATCTTTGACATTTTTTAAAATGCATGATAGACAAAGGAATAAACCAGTGCTTTAATGCTGCTTGATTACCAATGCCCTAGAATTTGTTTGAACTGACATTTTTAATTGTTGACAGCTGTATGGCTGATCAGCTTCTCAAACTTTATCTTAAATAAGCATGGCTGTCACACCTTCTTATTCCTTAAACCCAAACCCAAAATAACAATACAGCTTCTGGCTGGTTAACAGACTTTCAAATTATCCACAAAAATGTGAGTCACATTTCAAAACTTAATTGCACCAGTCCCCTTCTCCTACATACCACTCATCCATTCCTCAAAAAAAAATTATTAAATATATATATATATATATATATATATATATATATATATATATATATATAAAATCCTAACTAGGATTGGCCCTAATACTATCTCACAAGTGTTCCAGAAGCACTTCCATAAAAAGAACATCTGCAAAAATAAGCTTGTGTGTGTCACAGACACTGAAGAATTGTTGCTCATTACAGAGAAATCTCTATGCTACATATCACCTTTTGCACCCAGCTGGCAATGTTCAGCCTCATCTTTTAGATGTGGTTAGCCTGATTGTCCCCTCATTTGCACTGGTGTAAATTGGAAGTAACTCCATGAAAATCCACTAAGTCGTATTGGTGTCAAAATCGAGTGATGGGAGAATCAGGCCTAGAGTGTTTCTCTCAATGTTTTAATTTCATCGTCCCACAAATTCTAAATCACTGAGCTTCTCTACCATTCCCTTTACATCTATTTTTTACTTTTTCCCCCAGGGCGGTGAGGGTAGGGGTGGTTAGAACCATGGGCAGGCCTTTGCCAGTATTCTATGTGGTAGGCACCTAGCGCATAGCATGGTCACCCACATATATTTTTGTATATATTTCAAGAAATAAATAAAAGTGTGAGCTCTTATTTCAGCAGATGAAGATTCAGGCAAATAGAGTACTATAATATTTAAGACCTGGTATAAATCAACATTGCTCCATTTAAGGTAATGGGCCTACATCAGCTGAGAATCAGGCACTTAATGATTTAGTGACAACCTACTGCCTTTTCCTCAGTTCTTAATTTTTTTCCTTCTCTCCAACAAATCTTATCATTTTAACATTTTGTTCAGTGGCACGGGGAATTGGAGGAGGGGGAATACAGTAGATCTATTGCAGTGTTCAGCAGTGTATTTTGTTTTTCATTGTGTCAATGGGCACTGCTCTTCTGCAGGCATTAGTTCACTGGACAGTTTCCCCAGTGACACTGTGTGTGGAAGCAACAATAGCAGCCAAGGTAATAACAGCATTAGCAGCAGAAGAAACAGCAGCAACAAAATAGTTTCCTAACTGTGTTTTGGTCACTGTTGCAGAGCATGTAGAGTCTGTATGAGTAGTATCTACAATACAGTCTGTGGCCATTATCTTTCACTTTTGTGTTTTAACTCTTTTCATTATGTTAGACAGCTTTGTTGCAGGCAAGTAGTATTTACCGATAGGTGGGGGTCAAACTTCAATGAGATGTATCACACACAAACTCTCTCTCTCTCTCTCTCTCTCTCTCTCTCTAGCAAATTGCAAAAACAAAGTGTGTCAGACACAGTTTGTGAATGAAATGGTCAAATGAAAAAGGGAAAAAACCCAACACCCTGTGCATGGTGCGGAGAGAGATCCTCATATGTTCTTCAAATGACATCCAACTTTCTAAACAACCAACTAGGATTAATTATTTTTATTATAGCTACTACTCACACCCAGAGGAGGGTATCTGATGTTAGCATTGCTATGCCTTGTGAATTATTTAGTCCAATGAAAAATCTCAGAGAATGACTAATTACTAAGATTGCAGTGTTTTAGAGCAGACCAGGGCTAAGCTTTCAGAGTGAATCGTGTAGGAAAGATTCCATCCGGGGGAAAAAAATTAATCCTGAAATAATTCCAAATAGCTGTGTTCTTTTGTCTTTCTTTCTCTTCTTTCAGTTCCCAGCCAGCTTGTTATGCCTCCCCAGCTAATATGAACTGGTAAAAGCCAGGACTTTCCACTCTCACCCCCATTAGCCATTTACAGGGGCTTACTTCTCTGTTAGCATAAGCAGATGCAACTCTATTGACTTCAGTAGTGTTTTATCCATTTAAGCCAACAGAGAATTTGGCCCATTCATTTTACATTGTAACCGTTGTGAAGGGAGTGGGTTTTTCTATCAGAGAAAGGAAGTTCCCTGTTTCACATCCAAAACCAGGCAAAAATGCTGTGTATTTGTCAGGTAACAAATGGGATGGTTTCTGAAGCAAGGAAACCCCATCTGTTTTCTAAGAGCGTTCTATCACATGCCCTGCCATTTCCAATGTCCCGGTGCAATGCACCAGACTGAGCAGCAATGAGAAGTAATTTGGATGAACAGACAAACAAAACTGCATGACCTATGTGGATTCTTCCCAGTGGTTAATTAGCAGTTGTACCAGACATGTGGAACTGAATTATTTGCTCTATGCTCCCTCTGCTAAGGAGATTTCTCAGAGGCTCCCCCATGAAATTTATCATGTTTGGCTCTGGATGCGAGGCAACCCATAGAGGTTAAAGCATTTTTAAATGACTAAAAATTAAGCGATAGGCTTAAGAACGTACATGGCAATATCTATAGCTAGTTAGGTAGATGGATCGCTAAATGTGGTATGTACATATATAGGACAGATCTAAATATAGGTGTGTGTTGGTAAATAGTACTGTAGTCACAGAAAGGATGAGATGAATTTCTGAGCATGGGAAGGTATTTCAAAATGAACATTTCCATTTTCAGCTCTACTATGACCCCAACATACTGAGCTGACTTTAGGGGAGGCAACTACCCAGCGCTCAGCCCACAGAACAAAGCAACTAATATTACTCTCCACGCTTGCCTCAGAAAAGTAATCCTCTTATATGACTCAACCCTGTAAGGTGCTGAGCGCTTTGGCCCACATCCAGCATGTGCTTAACTTTAAAGCATGTGAATACGCTCATTGACTTCAGTGAGACTACTCAGGTGCTTAAAGTTAAACATGTGCTTATGTGTTTAATGGGATCTGGTCACAGTGCTCACCACCTGTCAGGACTGAGCCCTGTAATTACTAGAACATTTAGAAAATTAGATGAATTCCTGGCTCACTGAAGTTAACGGGAGTATTGTCATTGACCTCAATAGGACTAGGATTGCCCCCAGGGTGCCCAAAGCCTGGAATAGGCATATATACAAAATAAATTAAACTGGGTTTTTCAAAGAACACTAAGGAAGTTAGCAACTTAACTCCTTTCCTTTCCTTTGAAAATCCCAGCCTAACAAAGTTTTGTCATCAAAATTTACTTTAAGGTAGAACTTGGAACAAAAATAATCTCACCCCAGATACAGCTTTATAATACAATGTATAGACAGTTCTATCAATTTTTTTAATTACTATCTACCATTCTGCTTTGCTTTAGTCAAAATGAATGGTATACAGTCATTTAAAGCAGGTATAATCAAATGTGATGGGCTGGTCATATAGCGAGGCTCACTGACAATCAATGGACTGCAGCTGTCACTGAGTGGTACCCAGGGGAACTGAAATGACCACTCAGCCAACCTCCATAGAGATAGGAAGATTTTATTGTGAAAAGGCATGGCCACACATGGGGAAGGAAGGCCAAGATAAGAGAAGAATGGAAGACGTGTTGTGATCATCTCAATCTATATGAGTGCTGAAGGTGATCAAGGTATACCATTCAAGTAGAAAAATATGATTCCCTGGACCACACTTTATTTAATAGAAAAGAGTGTGTAGAAGTGTTTGGAGTCTGTCACATCACTCCTTGATTGAGAGAGGTGTTTATTCTCCTCTGTTGCTCATTCTTGTTTTCTCATATCATTATTGCTCCTTGCATCACAAGTGAGAACAATGGGAGCTGAAGGCATTTAGCACTTTGCAGATTGAGGTTCACATTTACTGAGTATCAACTAATAATTTCACAGTTTATTCTGTTATTTGAGACTAACTAAAAATAATTGTTGTTATCAGAAAAATAATTGTTGTTGAATATGCAAGTCCTTTTAAGTAAAAAAAATATTAAAGATTATGGTATGTAAAGATATCTAATTGTAATAGATAGTAGATAGCCTATTACCTACACATTATCTTATTGATGGAATTATTAAATAGATCTAGAAAAGGTTAAGGAAAACAAAACCAATGGTGCTCTTTATTATTTTTAAAAAAAGAAAAGGAGTACTTGTGGAACCTTAGAGACTAACCAATTTATTTGAGCATAAGCTCTTGTGAGCTACAGCGCCGATAAACTGAGCTGTAGCTCACGAAAGCTTATGCTCAAATAAATTGGTTAGTCTCTAAGGTGCCACAAGTACTCCTTTTCTTTTTTGCGAATACAGACTAACAGGCTGCTACTCTGAAACTTTTTATTATTTTAAACACCAAATACTTATGATCCTGATTTTCTGCAGTGCTGAGCACCCAAAGATATGTTGACTTGAGCTGGCACTGTGGATGCTCAACACTTCCAAAAATCATCCCCAAAGGGGTTCCCAGTGACACCAGTGAGAATTTTGCCAGTGACCTCAGTGAAGGCTGCAGGCTTTTTGTAGGCTGACTATATATAATATAGTCTATAATATATAGACAGTCTATATATGATAATATAGTCTATAATATATAGACAGAAAGAAAAAAATGTTGGTGAATATTCTATAACACTACAATCTGGGCATAAAAGTGTGTCTTGCATTCAAAGCTGGTAGATTCAGAACTACAGACTAAATAGACCCAAATGGCTGGGGGTGGGGGGGGTGCACATCCATTTACCAGAATCAATAGATTCCAATAATGTTATAATTTCCTCCCTTTGTCCTCCTACCTGGTACTGAAGTTTGCTGTGGGTCTTCCTGATTCAAGGAATTCAGTTGGTGCTACAAGATGCAAAGACCCATCTTCCCCTGCTTGCTCCCTCCCAGGTTACATACTGAACCCCAAGCCATCAAAGGAGTTGCTCCTCAGATATCTCTTTTCTAAGATGGCAGAAGGGTTACTAAGACGTAGCCAGTTCTGTGTTTGAATTAGTGAATCCTGAGAAGCACACAGGTTTCCTAGGATTCTGAGAAATCTGAATTTAAGCAGTCAGAATTTGGGCCTGAAATGATTTCTTTATCTGTAGCTGTGGCCTCTTTGTGATCTGTCAGCCCAGACTCAATGAGAAAAAACAGAGCTGCAGGTAATGGTTTTGAATGTTGTCCCAGATTTTTGGAATGGGAGTAGTATCTGGGATGCACACATTTTCAGTGGGTCAGCCATACTGGTGTAAATCTAGAATGACTCTACAGATGTCCGTGATGTTACCCTGGATTTACAGCAATGAAACGACAAATCTGGCCCAGTCCCCTCTAGTTCATTTGGCTCCCCTTTGCATAGGACCACTGTTCCCTCTAAGCTGTGCGCATGTATGCATGCACACAGATCCTAAACCCCATGCACATGGCGAAACACCGCGTGCACAAAAATTTGAACAGAAGCACAAAAATTTGAACAGAAGACATTTTTTGCACACACGGCCTGTCAAAAATTAGAGGGAATGTTGCATAGGACCAAATTAATTTCACAGTTTGCCCCTAGAAAATTATACCATTACCTATATTTACAAGACCTTGTGATATATGAAATGTGTAGTATTACCTTTGGAATATGATACACTCTTATGAATTATGCAGAGAAAATGTCTGTCACTCCACCTACATAAGACATTTTTCTGAATATATGCATATTAGGCTGTCATATTAGTCAGACTGCTGTTATGCCGTGATGGCAAACTTCATTTGCAGCAGCCCAGGCATATGAAATCAAAGGGTCAAACTATGACAGCTCTGACTTTTGCTTCCCTGTTTTGTTTTTATTTTAAAATAGAACTTAATACTTCTTCAGTTTTGTTTTGTTTTTTTTGGTGTGGAATACATGTTTTTGTTCTTTCTGGTGCACACTCTCTCTGTCTATTCTGTATCTGTTTCTATAACTAGAATACTTTGCAAGTCTATATAGCATTTTTATTTAAACATTTCACAGTGATGTGTGGACTTTTATGAATTAAGATTCACAACATCCTGTGAGGTAAATAACAGATATACAAGAGCCACAGAGATATATTAAAGCCCATAAACTATACATACAGAATAAGCCATCAAAAAGTTATCATTTACCAACCATTGCTATACAGTTCCCTCACAGTTACCACAAATATTCTTTCTCCTGAGTATAGTGGGAAATTATGGTAACCTCGGGTACTTTAAAATGGTAATAGCTGGCAAATGTTTTTTTTTTATGTTAACGACTGCCCTTGGGTTGAGAAATTATTCTCTAGTGGTACTTTTTAGATCTCTATTGCCAACTGAAAACTGACACTTAAAAGAATGTTGGGTGAACATGAGCAGTGAAAGAGTTCAACAGAGTGATGCCTACCTTTCCAATATAAATTGTACGGCGAAAACATCATACAATCAGAAGGAACTGATCTTGCCTACCTCATAGCTATACCCTGCAAAATATATAGATTTAAAATTTCCTAATTCCCAAGTCTCTTTCCTGTAATTATAGGACCCAGATTTCTTTGCAATGTGCTGATCAATGCAATGAGAAAATTTAATGTTGGTCATAAGGTAATACAACCCCAACTCTAATACTGGACTAAATTCTGACACACTGGGTGAAACCTTATTCTGCAAGCAGTCCCACTGATGTCAAGGTACTACTCAACAAAAGTAAAGATATCCCAGTCTACCCCATTGTATGAAATATAATCACAAACATTTGAATTATGCAGGTATATTTTAATTTTTAACAATGTTTCCATTCCCTAGGATAGGTTCCTTCACTGCATAAAATTGAATGAAACACGAAAATGTCTGTCTCCTGCTAGTTTCTGTATTTGAGCACTACGTTGAAATATGGGAAAAGAGATTGATTTTCTTTTGAACCACATAAGGAAATTAGGGCAGACACATGTTGATTAATTACATTAGTAAGAAAGATCATACACAATGTGCCTGCCTATGACTACTATCTCTGTTCTGCCATTCTGATGTCCCAAAACTGGATGCTTCTTCTTCCTCAGTTGGAATCACTAGACATGTGGGCCAAATTCTCCACTGCCTGATACCTTCTGTAGGCATTTACACCTCTGTAAAATGAATTCAAAGTGGGTCTAAAATATCACCAAATCAGATTGAAAGTAAAAATTAAGCCCCCAGTCTTCTCAATATGAGGAAAATCAATCTTGAGCCTCAAAAGTTAAACTATTGGTGCAGACTCCACTGTCAGTTACATTATGGCATTTGACTGTTGATTAGGAGAAATCAACATACAATATATTGAGTCAAAATCAGTACTAGTGAAAGTCAGTTTTCCTCAGTAGGTGAATTTGGCTTTGTGAATGGAGCATGAAACTTTGCTTCATCAGAAACCACACATGAATGTAAGAGATTAAATTACTAATACTTTATTCTTAGGACTGTCTGTACTTGGCCTACAATAAATATCATTTTGAGAAAATGTTGAAGCATGAAGATAAGCATATGTCTTGCCCTCTCAGAGCTATGACTGAATGTTATTTTGATTTTGGAATGCCTGTAACAATCAATGAGAGGTTTGCATCCAGATCACTGGCAGGACACAGCCCTTATAAGGCAAAATGTTGGATAAATTATTGAATTAGTGAATCTTTTATACCTGTAATGCTACCAGAATAGTTTAATGGACTACCTGCTGCGTCCAAATTCTGGTCAAGGTGCTTAAGTATGTGTCTACCTTTAAGCTTCTAACTAGTCCCATTGACTTAAGTAGAATTACTCACAGATATTGCTGTTCGAGGATTTCAGGTTCTTATCTGAAGGAAATTCTGTGATTTTGAAATTAGTTTTGTTTTGAATGAAAACAAAGGATTTCTAAAATTCCTGTGACATGAAATTTACAGGAAAAAATGCAATCATGTCAAGAAGGTTGAGGGGAGATATGATTGCTTTCTATAAATATATCAGAGGGATAAATACCGGAGAGGGAGAGGAATTATTTAAGGTCAGTACCAATGTGGACACAAGAACAAATGGATATAAACTGGTCATTGGGAAGTTTAGACTTGAAATTAGACGAAGGTTTCTAACCATCAGAGGAGTGAAGTTTTGGAATAGCCTTCAAAGGGAAGCAGTGGGGGCAAAAGATCTATCTGGCTTTAAGATTAAACTTGATAAGTTTATGGAGGAGATGGTATGATGGAATAACGTGATTTTGGTAATTAATTGATCTTTAAATATTCATGGTAAATAGGCTTAATGGCCTGTGATGAGATGTTAGATGGGGTGGGATCTGAGTTACCCAGGAAAGAATTTTCTGTAGTATCTGGCTGGTGAATCTTGCCCATATGCTCAGGGTTTAGCTGATTGCCATATCTGGGGTTGGGAAGGAATTTTCCTCCAGGGCAAATTGGAAGAGGCCTTGGAGGTTTTTTGCCTTCCTCTGTAGCATGGGGCACGGGTCACTTGCTGGAGGATTCTCTGGTCCTTGAAGTCCTTAAACCACGATTTGAGGACTTCAATAGCTCAGACATAGATGAGAGGTTTTTCGAAGGAGTGGGTGGGTGAGATTCTGTGGCCTGCGTTGTGCAGGAGGTTGGACTAGATGATCATAATGGTCCCTTCTGACCTTAGTATCTATGAAAACACTTTGTTTCAATAAAATTGAAACATTGCATTTCAATTTTGACATTTTTAGATTACATATATATATATATATATATATATATATATATATATATACACACATACATATTTACAATATAAACGAAAATAAATTTCCAAACAAAAGGTCATTTTGACATGAAAAATCAAAACATTCCATTCCAAAAATGTCACAGTGGATTGTATTGACTTATCAAAATACTCCCCCCACCCCCATTTTATTTCCCAAAAGGGAATTTCTTTGGAAATCAACACATTTCCGTAGGAAGTTTCTGTTTCAATTAAATGACATTTTCTGATGGCAAAACATTCAATTGGAAAATTTTTGAGCAGCTCTTTTTACATGCTTAAAGTTAGGCACATGCTTAAGTGCCTTGCTCAACTGCATTCTCTTTTGGTAAATTGGAAGTAACCCAGAGAATCATAGGAATGTAGGACTGAAAGGGACTTCAATAGTTCATCTAGTCCAGTACCTTGCAAAGAGGCAGGAGTAAGTATTACTAAGAACCATCCCTAACAGGTGTTTGTCTAACATGTTCTTAAAAACCTCCAGTGATAGAGATTCCACAAACTGCCTAGGTAATTTGTTCCAGTGTTAACTACTCCTACACTTAGGAAATGTTTCCTAATGTCTAATCTAAATCCCCTTTGCTGCAATTTAAGCCCATTACTTCTTGTCCTGTCCTCAGTGGTTAAAAAAGAACAATTTATCACCCACCTATTTATAACAAACTTTTACATACTTAAAAACTGTTATGTCCCTTCTCGGTCTTCTCTTTTCCAGACTAAACAAATCCTGTTTTTCATCTTTCTTCATAAGTCATGTTTTCTAGACTTTTAATTGTTTTCTTACTCTTCTCTGGACTTTCTCCAGTGTTTCCACATCTTTCCCAAAGTGTGATGCCCAGAATTAGACACAGTACTTCATCTGAGGCTTTATCAGTGCTGAATATAGAGGGAAAATTACTTCTGGTGTCTTGCTTACAACACTGCCAGTAATATATCCCAGAATTATGTTCACCTTTTTTTTTTACATCTTTGACTCATATTTAGTTTGTGATTCACTATACCCCACAGATCCTTTTCTGCAGTACTCCTTCCTAGGCAGTCATTTCCCATTTTGTGTTTGGGCAATTAATTATTCCTTCCTAAATGTCGTGCATTGCATTTGTCCTTATTGAGTTTCATCCTATTAATTTCAGACAATTTCTCTAGTTTGGCAAGGTCATTTTGAATTCTAGTCCTGTCATCCAAAGCACTTGCAACCCCTCCCGTCTTGGCATTATCTGCAAACTTTATAAGTGTACTCTCTATGCTATTATCAAAATTGTTTATGAAGATACTGAATAGAACCAGACCCAGAACAGATCCCTGTGGGACCCCACTCAATATATCCTTCCAGCTTGACTGTGAACCATTGATAACTATTCTCTAAGAATGTTTTTTCCAACCAGTAGTACATCCATGTGTTGTAGGTTTGTGTAGGCTATATTTCCCTAGTTAGTTTAAGAAAAGGTCATGTGAGATAATATCAGAAGCTTTAACTTGCACAGCTGACTTTTCAAAACTTTTTTTTTGGTCGTTTTGCATTTCCAAAGAGCTTGTATTGATCATTTGTGTGTTCTATTTCTTCATTTCCTCACTCTCACCATCACTATCATGTAACAGTGGAGAGTCACACTGTTGTGTAATTGTAGCATTCACCATTGTATATTAGATGGCAAACACTCACTCCAGTGTAGGTTATTCATAACTTCCATATAAAACAGAGGTTTATTTCTGTGTGACAGAAAATGAGGCATTACCATGTTAGTGTCTTCAGTCTGACGACTGACAAATGGCAAATACATATTCTCTGTGCAACCATTCCTAAAGCATAAACAGTGCAACATTTTCAACAGCATTTATGTGACTTAGGAGTCTAAGTCCCATTTTCAGAAATGAGATAGGCACTAGGGCCCAAATCCTCAAACATCCGTAGGCACCTAACTCCCACAGATTTCAATGGAAGTTAGGTGTTAAATATGTTTGAGGATCTGGGTTTAGACGCCTAAGTCCCATTGACTTCCAATGAGATTAAGGCTCCTAAGCCTCTTACACATTTTTGAAAATGTTTCCCATAATATTTAGTTTCAATTACTTATTCTTAGCATATATATGTATATATTGGGCACCAACCTTTCCCTATCACAGTGATCCCGTCTGGGTTAACCTCATGTTGCACGCTGGTTAGCAAGACATTGAAATGCTCAAAATGCTTACCATACCTGATTGTGGACTCTGTTTTGGGATTTTAGCTGCTGCTTCGGGGCTGGTGGTAGAGCGCAGACGCTGATTGGAAGAGTTATGGACGCTACTGGGAACAGCTGCTGAGATGTTCTTGCGAGGTTTCATATCTTGCAGCCACATTGGGGATGCTTCAAAGGCCTGCATTCGCCGAGAGTGGCTGTTAGCATTGACTTTGAGAAATGCCTGAGCCTTGTATTCCTGAAGGTCTCCATAGTTGGCATCTGTCACCCTGCACTCATACAAGCCTTCATCCTTTTTCCTCACTTTTGAAATCTGCAGCTTGTGGGAGATGTCATTCCCTTGTACTTTCACTGTCTGCAAATTTTCCAGGAACAAAAAATATCAGACATTACCATTCTC
The DNA here is from genome assembly GCF_015237465.2 of Chelonia mydas. Taxonomy (NCBI): domain Eukaryota; kingdom Metazoa; phylum Chordata; order Testudines; family Cheloniidae; genus Chelonia; species Chelonia mydas. Next base: position 158,830,391 of record NC_057850.1, read on the forward strand.
ATATTCTTTCTCTATGAAGAATACACTGACATACAGAATGCAGCTATCCTAAGAGGATGTCTGCAGTTAGACAAATGGGGCTGGCCTGTGCCAGCTGATTTGGGCTTACAGGACTCATACTGCAGGCCTGTTTAATTGCAGCATAGACTTCTGGGCTCAGGCTGGAGCCCAGGCTCTAGGACCTGCAAGGTGGAAGGGTCCCAGGGCTCAGGTTGCAGCCTGATCCTGGAAGTCTACACTTCAATTAAACAGCCCTGAAACCCAAGCCCTGCGACCCTGAATCAACTGGCAGAGGCCGGCTGGAAGTGTCTAACTGCCATATAACATACCCTAAAAGACCATGGGCCAAACCAATGTGGTGTAATTTTTCTTATTTCAGTGAAGTTACACCAAAGATGAATTTTGCTTTCTGTAGGCATATGGACAACTGGTGACTTAATTACAAATCTGCTTAGATGGTATGCTCTGAAATGTTAATTGGCCTCAGACAAACAGCCCAGTCTCCTATGCTCTTTAATTAATTCTTTCAGATCATGAGCATTCTTAATGAGCTTTCTTGCATGAAACTGCTGATAGTGTATTTCTTTGGTTAAACCTTTCCAATTAGATAACTTTATTGAATCATTGAGATTTTGAACCACTGCATTAACAGCCTTATTGAAGATGTTTGCCAATGTTTACATTTCTTTAACACTTTATTAGGCTATCTTGTAGTCTTCCTTGTTTTAAAAAGTACCACTTGACATTAAATGTGTCTCCTTCAGGTTTGTGCAAGGCTTTATGCATTCATTTGTTAACAGTAATGATGAGGCATCTGGTGACATGTAGCCAATTTCCCCCCTTTTATTTATAGAAGCATGTGCTTATTAAAATATTGTGACAGTGATCTGACAATAGAAAATTGCTCATACTCTGTGTTATGTTGTGAGGCATCAGCTAATACCAAGACATGCAATGTAACCTTTGCTATCCTAAGGCAGCATAACGCATTTTTCACCTTGTGTAATTAATTTAAAAGCACAAATTGTTTATTTTTGAAGACATAACAAGACATTGCAATTTACGCATAAGTGAAAGGTACCAAGAAACACTAGCAAAAGTAGCAGATTTTTCCCCCCCTGTACGCTTCTTTCCATATAGTCATTTATATTTAAGTGTATATTACTTTATATCTGTGATTCCAGAACACTTTGTCATTTATGGATTACCCTAACAGGAAGCCAGTTTGAGGGTTCATCATCATTGAAAGCTATGAGTTTTAGGGAGTGCCCTTAATTCTGCTGCCTATATCTGTTATATAAATTCAGGTGCAAATGTAGCTTCATTTCATGTAAATACAGAAGATTAAAGGCAATATGCAGTAGAGAAACATTCGGATAATGAAGATGTGACAGATCTTGGAAAAGGAAAAGTATTACACTGCAATCAGGTATGTGTTATTTATGATTATGCAACATAATGTTCCTGACAGCTTGACATATCATAGTCCCCATTTTGGCAAAGCCCTTATCCAACCTGCTGTGTAACTTGTGGATACATGACAGCAGCAAGAAATGTGATAAACTTTTAAGCATACAATGTTATTGTTTCCAACACTCCATATGAATTATTTTATATGGCAAACTGTACTCACGGTATAAAGTAAATGTTTCAAGCATAATGTAATCAACATTAAATCCACAGAAAGTGCTGGATAGTTAAACTTAATCAGTAACAATATAACACCTATACTGATCCAGTTATAAAAAAAAAACAATAAAAAGAAATGGAAAGGGCAGTCAGCATGTAAACTGTCTCTGTGGGCCAAATTCTGCCTTCATGAATCCCCATGCAACATCAGCAAAGTCAATGGTGTTGTAGAGAAGTAATTGAGTGCAGAATTTGTTTTCTCTTTAGCCATTTCTAAATTTTAAAATGCAAAGAGAGCATGCTTAATTATATAGTGTTCCTCTTCCAAATTATATATTCAGAGATTCTAAGCCCAGAAGGGGCCACTGCAATCACCTAGTCTGACCTCATGTATAACACAAGCAACAGAACGTCTCCAAAATATTTCCTATAGCAGATCTTTTAGTAAAACATCCAATCTTGATTTTAAAATTACCAGTGATGGAGAATCTACCATGACTCTTGGTAATATGCTCTAATGGTTAATTACTTTCACCATTAAAAATGTACACCTTATTCCAGTTTGAATGTGTCTATCTTCAACTTCTGACTATTGGATTGCGTTATACCTTTCACTGCTAGATTGAAGAGCCCATTATTGAATATGTGTTCCCCATACATGACTTATAGACTCAAAGGTACTGGAACTAGGGATGCTGGGGGTGCCTGGCTTGAAGTGGTTTCTATTATATAGAGAGTTTACAGTTTGGTTCAATGGCTCTCAGCACCCCCACTATAAAAATTGTTCCAGCACACCTGTATAGACTGTAATCAAGTCACCCTTTAATACTCTCTTTGTTAAACTAGACGGATTGAGCTCCTTGAGTCTATCACTATAAGGCATGTTTTCTAATGCCTTAATCACTCTCGTTACTTTCCTCTGAACCCTCTCCAATTTATCAACATCCTTTTTGAATTATGGGCACCAGAACTGGAGAAAGGATTCCAGCACCAGTTTCAGCAGTGCCAAATACAGAGCTAAAATAACCTCTGAATTCCTACTCAAGATTCCCCTGTGTATATATCCCAGGATCACATTAGCTCTTTTGGTCACTGTGTCACACTGGCAGCTCGTGTTCTACTGATTATCCACCACAACCACGACATCTTTTTCAGAGTCACTGCTTCCCAGGATAGAGTTCCCCATCCTGTATGTATGGCCTGCATTCTGTGTTCCCAGTTGTATCTGTTTACATTTAGCCATATTACAATGCATATTGTTTGCTTGTGCCCAGTTTAACCCATGATCTAGATCATTCTGAAAAAGAGACCTGTTCTCTTCATTATTTATCATTCCCACAGTTTTTGTGTCATCTGCAAACTTTACAGTGATGATGTTATGTTTTCTTCTAGGTCATTGATAAAGACATTATATAGCATAGAGTCAAGAAGCAATCTCTGTGGGACCCCACTGGAAACAGACCCACTCATTATGGTTCCTTTTTGAAAACGATCAGTTAGGTAGTTTTTTAATACATTTAATGTGTGCTGTATATTTTATATTCTAGTTTTTTTTATCAAATGTTTCGTGGTACCAAGTCAAACACCTTACAAACATTTATGTATTTTATATCAACACTATTACCTTTGTCAACAAAACTTGTAATCTCACACAAACATAAAAAAAAAGATATCCAGGTAGACAGGATCTATTTTCCATAAATCCATGTCAATTTGTATTAATTACTTCACCCTCCTTTAGTTCTTCATTAATCAAGACCCTTAACAGCCATTCCATTAGCTTTCCAGTGATCTATGTCAGGATGACAGGCCTATGATTACCCAGTTCATCCTATTTACCCTTTCTAAAAATTGGCCCAACATCAGCTTTCTTCTAGTCTTCTGGAACTTCCCTGGTTCTCCAAGACTTATTGAAAATCAAGATTAGCAGACCAGTGAGCTCCTCAGTCAGCCCTTTTAAAATTCTTGGATGCAAGTTATCTGGATCTGCTGATTTTAAAATGTCTAACTTAGTAGCTTCTATTAAATATCCTTCAGAGATACTAGTGGAATGGAAAAAGTGTTGTCATCACCATATGATGAGACTGAATCATCTGTTTTTCCCCAAATACAGATGAGAAATATTTATTGAACAATTGCATCATTATTGATAATTCTAGCATTTCCGTCCAGTAATGGAACAGTACTATTGTCAGAATTCTTTTTATTCCTAATACATTGAAAAAACTCCTTATTGTTTTTAACTCTGCTGGCCATAGATTTCACCTAATGTCCTTTGGCTTCCCCCTTACCAATTTTCTTCAGTTCCTAACTTCTGATTTATATTCTTGACTATCAACTTCTCCTTTCTTCCATTTGTTATATTTTGTTTCTTTTATTTGTTATAGTTGTCTTCATTTCCCATTAAAACAGGTAGGGTTTTTGTTGTTGTTGTTTGTTGTTTTTAACCACCACATTCTTCTTCAGTTGTGGGATTGTGGCTTTTGACGCATCTAGTTAGGTATACTTAAATTATTCCCAATTATCATCACATTTTTCTGATTAAATTCTTTCTCCCAGCTGATTTGGTTCATAATTGTTTTCAGTTTTGTGAAACTGGCTATATTAAAGCACTATATATATATATATATATATATGTTAATGGTAGCTTAAGTACAAGTCATCATGACTTGATCACATTTAAAATGTGCAAGAAGAATTACGTTCGGACCAGCAAACAAATAAATAAATAAATAAATATTAGTTCTGTGATCAGTTCCTCTTTATCTGTTAGGTAAAGCTATAATATATAATTTCCCTATATTGGCTTATTTAGGACATTGTCATCTATAATGTTTAGAAATTCCAGTGATGGCTTATGCTGGAGTTCTCATGCTGCCAGTCACTCAAATTGAAGTCCCCCATGATCAACTTTTTTTCCTACGTATTATTGATAAGGAGATGGTCATCCTGTTGCATAATGTGAATTAGTAGTCTGTAGCAGACAACAGCTCATGTCCCACATTGTGCTTTATCTGTTAGGACATTGATCACCAGAAATGGTGAGATTCAGCATTGTTAAAAACCCAGCCCCTACATGTTACTGTCTCTTGATAAGGATTTATCAAATACAGTTCACGGTTTATTCTCCATTTGGTACGGATACATTCCATTAATGCTAATAGGAATTCTATTCAGGCATCCAAGAAAAAGTAGTCTTCTTTTATAGTCAGTAGATTTAGAATGCCAAAGTAATGTAGACAACATTTTTATTACAAATATAAAATATCATTACACAAGCCTATGAATATATTGGGCTGTATAATAGAATGGCCAGGCTTTAATTATCGACACATATAATAAGAGACAAGTATAATGTGAAAGGCCTGAACTGTAACAAAGATGAGCCAAATCCTGTAGTTCTTATTCAGTCAACATTTCTATGGACTTTGGTGGGAGTTTTGAATGAGTATGTTCTGAGTAATTAATGAGTTTATTGTTAATGGTTGTATTTCTATTGCAATAGTGCACAAAGGTCCAAATCAGGGGTCCATCAATCCTCACCGGAACATACGGTCCATTCCATGAAGGGCTTACAGGGTAAGGTGACAAGCAACATAGGAAATGTGAGTGAGGGGGCTGTGGTCAAAATACGTACAGTGTTTGATATAATGTATATACATTAAAATGTCTCTTCAACTATAGCCAACTGCCCTTCAACCTACCATTAATTAGTTGGCTAATTACATGTAGGCACCAGAGAAGAAGGGAGTGAAGGCTTTAACATACATGATTATCTTATATTGCTGATTAATGTGGTTGTTGCTGATTTAGGGCCAGATTGTGCCTGTGTCGGGCTGCACTGCCCCGGTGAGAGTTCAAGATGGATTCTGTCTGAGAGGCAAAATCCCTCTGGAGATCATGTGAGATGTGTACACTGCAGTATTTGTTAAGAATGAACAATGGTCCTATCTCCTTAAATCTCTGGGGCATTGGAAGGGAGAAGTCCCTCAGCTCCTCTGAGTGCAGGGACAGCAAAAGAGGGGAAAAGCTACTGTGCCCTCCCCTCCCTGCTATCAGGTCTGGTAGCAAGGAGGGGAGGGCACATAATTGTGTAAAAACTTTAATCTCCAAATGGGAGATAGAGTCCAATCCTGCAGGCTTGGCACAGAGAGAGCATACCCAATAAAATCAATAGAGGTATTGACACAGGAAGAACTGCATCCTGACTCTTCTCAGGTCAGATGCCCTCTCAGCAGCATCAATGTCTGTTCTCTGCCAGCTTTAACTAATTTCTGAAATCACCCATTTAAATAGCTACATATTCAGCTGAAGGGATATGCCATTTCTGGGCAAACTTTCAGCATTTATTCCTCATTTAGAATTCTGGGACTGCATCAAGCTCCCCAGGGGTCAATCCCACAGGAGGGGTTAATTAGGGGTGGGACTCTGTGCCAGGTGAGAATAACCTTGTGGAGTTGCTCCATTTGCAGAGTGGAAGAGGGCATAGTGGGCTTTTCTCCTGTTGAATAAGCCAGAGGGTGCACCCATCAATTTAATGGATCCCCAGATGGCCAGGGCCAGCCAAAGGAAATCCATGTACTTCTGTCAGCCCTGCATCCCCTCCATTTTGTCCTGTCACCATGACTCCAATGAACTGTGGTAACAGGGCTCCCCCAGCACCATCATAAAAGGAGGAGAGGGGGAGCGATCTTGCCGCCAAGAGGAGATTCCAAAGCAGAGCTTGTACAGTCCCAGGATTTCTGGGAGGAGGGGGGTGATTTGCATGGCACTGGTACAGGGACCTCCAGCCTTCACCACTACCCAAAGTGTGCCTAAACCACTGCCCACCTTCAGCATGCTCCATTCCCCCCTGGCAGATCCCAGCCCCATGGAGAGCCCTCTGCAGGGTCTTGGAAAGTAGGTCTGGGGTGAGGTGAAAAGGGGAGCAGTGCTCAGGAGGAAACTGATCCAGCTTTCCTTGCAGGATGAGGAATATTTGGGGCAAGCATGCCCTGGACCCTTATTTTGCTTTTGTTGAGGAAATCTGTACCAATGCAGTTTAATGAACCCATCGGGGCTGTATTGTTTCTGTGATAATGTGTACAGGGCTAGGAAAGCATCTTTTCTGAGTCTCTCTCATCCTGTAACCAGCCTCGGGGGGGGGGGGGGGGGGGGGGGGGGGGGGGGGGGGGGGGGGGGGGGGGGGGGGGGGGGGGGGGGGGGGGGGGGGGGGGGGGGGGGGGGGGGACAGAGAAACTAAAGTAAACTCCATGACTGTGATTAGTTGGTTGCCCACAGGCTTTTGGGTGCATGTTAAATTGATGGCAAATGTAAAGTAATGAACTATGTAGGAATGCTCTCTCTCTATTTTTTTTCCCCCCCAAATACTTACGCTTATCTTTGTTCCGTCATTGTCCAAGTCTCTCTCTGGTAAGAGCTCCACCTATTGGGAAAGGATGACAGTTGTAAGGAGCTGTTGCCGTGCAGTGCTGGGCTACTGGCCCTTGTGCAAAATAACCACTAACGCGAAGCAGATTGTATCAGCCAGCCTTTCCCCGAGAACACTTGCATGCTGAGTGTGCCACCTATAGGCAGAACCACATTGGGAGAGTTGAACAGACTGAATTTAGCTTCAATTCTATGCAAGTGCTATTGCGGCAGCCAGCATTATGGGATTGTGGCACACTGAAAAAAACACTGTATTGAAAAGGAGGACAGATACGTAGCGTCTTCTCGTAAGACTAAACTGTCACTCTCCATCCTATTACGATCAGGCTTCAGGACGGATCCTTAATATAAAACTCGTGTGGACGGCATAGGAGGATTAAAATGTTAGAGACAATGAATTTTTTTTCCAGTCCGATCTCAGGGAAAATGTTCAAGGCAAAGGGAGAGCTCCCTCTCCCCTTTCTTTACAAAAGTAAGGACTGAGCCCAGTGGATGCTTGTTTGGTTGTCCTGAAATCCTAAACTGATTCCAATTAGAAGGATGTTTAATCTTTTTCAGTGTAACTATCAACCAGAAACAACGCAAGGGGGGAAAAACCGAGGTTCTCCCCAGAAAACAGTCCTCGACGCTGGACTTGGAAGGCTACAATTATGGTTTGTTTGTTTGTTTTGAAGGTGTGCATCCCCAATAACGGCATCTCCCCTCCCCCCCCCCCCCCCCCCCGAATTAGACTTACAAATGCGAGTGCCCCAATGGCTAATAAGGGATTGTTGTAGTATCTTGACCTTGGGGAAATACAGTCCTGCAAGCAGCAACTGTATTAACATATGCGTTGTTTGAAGAGAGAATCAGGCTTGAGAAATCCATGTCGCTTTCCTAAAATGTGAAGCTGAGCTAGGGGAGTGGCAGGCACCGAAGATCCCATCCCCTGGGGTGGGCATTTCTCCCTGCAGCCTGCTGGGTTAGTTCATGGGTAGCATTAAGCCTTAGGCGAAATCCACTTCCTCCCTACCCCCCCTCCCCGCCCCTTTTGGCGTGCTTGGGTGGATTGCCCGCTTGGAGGGGGAGGGGGAAGCCCAGTGGAGGCGCATCTGTACCTGAGTGCCCGTCACCTCGCCTCCAGCCTCCTGCTCCTCGGCTGCTCGCAGAAACCACCACTGGATCTCGAGGTACACGGAGGCTGAGCCGCTCTGGAAAGCGCACGACATCTCCACGTTCTGCCCTTCAGTGGCTGTGACATTTCGGGGGAACTCGGTGAATTTTGCTGCAAAACAAACGCAAACAGCTTATTGGGATCTCCCGCTCCTTCTTCTCTCCTCTTCCCGCTCTCCTCACCCCCCATTTTCGTCTGTTTTTTTTTTTTTCATGTTCTCTTTCTCGCTACCTTTTCCCCTCCCTGTTTCCTTGTCCATTTGCTCATTGCCTCATTTAGTCTCCCTTTCTATGTATCGTTCCCATTTCTCTGTTCCACATCTTTTCTCACTCCCTTTCCCCATCTCTTTTCTCCTTCTCTCTCCCCCCCCCCCCCCTTCTCCTTCCCTCCCCGCTTTGTCTCACACATTTACATATTTTCCCCAATCCGCACAACTCCCGCTCTTGTACTCAAGTCCGGCTAATGTACCCCCTCTGATCGCTCCCCTGGGTTAAGAAAGTTACATATAATTAGATCCAAAATCCCTGGGTGGGACGCAGTACTTCACCAAACACACTGAGGGATTTCAGTGAAAGGCAATTTGGAAAATCAGCACCCCTCATGGATTGCATTTGCTAGGTGAGGGTATACCTTGTGAATGATTAAACACTATGGGGTTAACTGAAATAGATATTCAGAATGTGTAATGTGCTAAGAGGTGGGTTATGATCACGCATCAAAATGCACGTTTCAAACACATTAACTGAGTCACGTATTCTTTTATGATAATTCATGCTCGCACAATGAAACGAATAAACAGTGATTCTTATCATTCTTCATCCTAGCAGACTCACTTTCCAAAGCGAACAAACATCCCACCTCTTTAAATATGACTACTCCCATCTTACAACACCATTCTACGGTTGAGCAAAATTCCTACAAATGTACACAATGCAAGACACCAATGTTTCTTAAAAGTCACCATCGAGCCTCCCTATATTTTCCTTGGGCTCGTGTGTAGGTCATTTAAAAATTGAGCAAACTTGATGCTAAATCTTGTAGACGCCACCCTGGCCAGAGAAAGAAAAATATATAAATAAGCCTTCTGGTTCAAATCTAAGAAACACTGGACAGGCACAGACCCATTGCTCAAAGAATTCAACAGTCAGTTATCCAGTCCCAAGCTGTGTGTTGTTATAGGCTGACAAAGCTTAGAAGGAAATATTTGCAGTGTTCCCCTTTATCCCTAATGCGTCCAAGCTCGTTATTTGAAGTTTATTTGTGGGGTGATTTGGAAATATACTGAACCACCTTTTGCTTTCTAAACACTTGTACTATGAAATAGAGGCATAATAAAGCTGCTATTTCTTTTATTTTGCAGTGCCTCCCCCCCGCCCCCCGACATTATTTTTAGTCAGTGCTAGCTATTCAGCTAGTTAACGGGCAAAGGGACTCTTCATTCTGCATGCACAGGGATGGAAAGAAGTTCTCCTCCCTGGTCAGTGCTAAACAAAAAAATATCAAGACGGGAGTTGCCTGTGCAGAAATGATGCAGCGTTCAGCGGGCAGCCTGAGACGCTCTGTCCTAGGTGCTGAAATGATCACTGCAGCCCTCAAAGTCCCAAGCAACTGGATTCTGCAGAGCTGGGGCTGCTTGGAATGCGAGACGCCCTTTTCAGTGGGGTCTTCAAAGAAGTCGATCTTTTTTGAGATCTATACATAGCCACTAAAGGGAAACAAAGGGCTGAGACTGAGGAACACGGAAAAGAGTGGAAAGGGAGCCAGATCCTATATAGGTTGCAATATTTAATGGATGCACACGATTTAGCCATCTTATATTATGTGTGCATGTAATAGTTATGTATGTCTGGGTGGGTATTCGCCGTAAGCATATATAGACACACAGCCCAAGCACGCGTATGTATGCATTCATTACAAATATACACACAGCATTTTCGTCTGTCTGTTTCTCATTTTTCCTCCTTGCAATCTAGGATAAGCAGTCGGTTTAATTCTCACGAGGGGTAAACTTCTCCCCTCTTTTGCTGCTTGTTTGTAATTTCTAAGGCTTGGAATCTATATTTCCCTCTGCATCTTTTTGGAAGCCCTGCTTCGGATTTTAGGGAGTACACACACGCACACACATTTGACAAAGCGCGATCTTACCTTGGGTAGAAAGTCCTTGTTGAATATACAAAACGGAAAAGAAAACGCATCCAACATAAGCCAGAAAGATCCCCATCATTCCAAAGCGAAGCAAAAGTCACATCAGGGTAACAAAAACCAAAGGTGCCCTCAAAGAAAGGAATCACACACTCGCGCACACACACAAATTTACAAAAAGGCTCTCAGCTGTAGCCCTGGCTGCGACACTGCGAGCATTCTGCTACTCAGTGGAATCTTTTCTTTGGGAAGAGAGGGTATTGCAATACACTGAGGGTTCAGATCAGCTGGCTCGGGCGCTGTGATGCTTGAAGTCCAGACCCAGACTAAAAAAAAAAAAAAAAAAAAAGAATCGTTGAAAAGTGGGTATCAGCTGCCTTCTCTGCCTTTTTTTTTTTCAGCTACCTGGCAGCTCCGTCCAACGTCAGCTCCAGCTGCTCAGGATTGCGTGATGATGACTGCCCTCCCTAAACGCTGATCCGGCTTAGGAAGTGGGGAGTTTGGAAAAGGGGAGGGGAAGAAGGGAGAGGAGCCTACCGTGCTTGCATTGCTTCAACTTTTCCCTCTAATGGCTACGATGATGCCTTTAACCCTTCACGCCTTCTGGGTTCTCTATACCTTTCTACCTGCTGTTACTTGGGCGGGGTAACATGCTGGATGAAGCCGATTTTTGCGTATGATTGTGGAACCCAGGAGCCTTTATTGCACTGATACAATCTCCAGTCTGGCATCGGTCAAAGACCAAGAGGGCAATGCAGTGGTTTGTTTCTTAGTGTGTCTCTCTCTCTCTCTCTCTCTCTCTCTCTCTCTCTCTCTCTCTCTAATGTAGCTTACGGGAAAACAGTTAAATATTATGAGTATGCTGTTGAACTTCTTGTTCACTGCCCCAAATAACTATGATCACCTAATCTTTTTATTTCAAAATGTTGATCAGCTTTTTTTTCCAAAATAGATTAACAGGATTTAAAAATAATCAGTTTATCATAGGATACAAGTATTTATATAAGATGTTAGGATATATATGGGGAAATACCTATACACACTTATACATGCGTATGTGTGATTTGCCCAGAAAAAAAATCATCAGACTTTGACACTTTGACAGTCTATTGATGTGCCATAGTTAAATTTATGTATCTATAGTACAGAGAAATTTTTATCTACATAAAAAATGTTTCCTTCCAGACTGTATTCATTGCACATTCCTTGTATCGACTGGGATTCATAGGACTATGATACCATATTGCAGTCAAGAGGCAACACTTGACTATAATAGGTGTTCCAAGACTCTTAAAAAGACCCCTCTGACCAAAATATCTGGCTGCCTATAGGAAAGGGCCATCCAGAAAGTATTCATTGCATTAAGGAAACACTAAATACCTTTGCATGGATATCAAAGACTACGAAAACAATCAGGATACGGAGTGGGTATATTACAAGTAGTCAGACTGCCAGATCGTTTATATCATTCATACATATCAGGTTTTTAACAAAAATCATTTACAGCCAGTTAGGAAAGAAATGTAGCCATACAGTTGCATTCTATCCATATGGACAAACTGTTTTCCCATTGAGTGAAACGTTGGGCAGGTCTGTCTTTTAAAACAATGGAAATGCAGCAGTTCCACAATGGTTAAGGAGCAACTTTGGCTTTACACACTGCACCAGTCTCTCACAGATAAAGTGATTATATCTACCTTAGACATTTGACAGAAGAAAAATAACTGTTTAGAACCTGACCATGGGACTAAAGTGTCTCCAACTTTAAAAGTGATCACTTTGATTTCACCTCAACGTTTATTTATTTTACAAATGTCAGACGTCCCCTCGTTATTTATGTAGCAGAAGGAGATATTTCCCCATGATAATGGTCTGTTCCACTGATGTCACCTTTTAAGTATAGCAATGGTTTTTAATAATAATAAAAAAGAGTACATTATAAATACTCAGAAATGACTGCAGATACAGCAAAAGTACTTAATTTGGAAGGGTTTATTTTGCTATAGAGGTTTAATTGTGCTTATGGAGGTCATGATAAATGTATCGAAAATCAGAGGAAAGCCAACAAAAAGAAGGAAGAGAAAAACAAGTTCTTAAACACCATGAGACTGAATTTTCAAAAGGAACTAGTGATTTTGAGCATCTCAGTTATTAAGTACCCAACATGAAACACCTTAAAGGGGCCTAATTTTTCAAAGGTGGGATCTCAGCATTTTGTGAAAAGTCAGACACCTTTCAGGTGTCTCAAGGAGAGCTGCAAAAATCCCTAGTCACCTTTGAAAATATAGGCCGACTGATTATATGCTTCAGTTTAACTACATACGTGTCATCAGTCATCAATGTAAATTACAAATTACACATACGTTATCAGCAGTCAAGTTGAATGCAAACTAGATTGAAAAAAAGATTCTATGCAGCATCACCTGGTTTGGAGGGAAAGAGGGAACCATAAATAGAGCAATCTTTTTCCAATCCAGACAAAATTTAATTTTTGCAATTTGCAATTCCACGTGAAAGCAAACAGATTTCTCAGAAAGGTCTTATAATAGCGGAAGTAACTAAAACTTGTGCTACCATGATAGCAAGGGGACTCTTTACTGAATATACAAAATAATGTCTATCCTTGTTAATTTTATAGCGAGCATACACTTATTAGAAAGTTGAAATAGGGAAAAGAATCCTAAAACTTGGACTATGGTCAGTATATTGCTTTATTCACACAATGAAATAGTGTTATATGATGTCATCAAATGTTGCTAGTAGAAATGATTACCTTTAAGCAGTTTCACATAGGAAAACAATTCCTTTTCTGCCTGTCTGAGTAAAATGCACTCTGATGTAGAGATGTTGCCCAGAGTCAACTGCATCATGTACATCCCACATTGGGGCTATAGGGAATTACTTGGACCAGATATGCTGGGAGTCTCTGCATTCCTCTTGTGCTGCAGAAAGGGTTTTTATGCTGACCCCTATAATATGGTGTGAAGGTCACTGATGGTGGCTTGTGGGAGGAGTTACGGAATTGATGTTTTTGCCAATAGAGTGGCTCTCAGACATGCATAAGTGGCAAGGAGGGGCTGTGGACACTCAGTGCATAGGCTGGAGCATCTGCACACAATAATGGACATTTTCAAAAGTGCTTAAGGATTTAGCAGCAGAAATTCCATTGATCTGGAACCGAATATTGCAGTTTCAGCCAATTTCTAATGGTCATTCATTATAATTATTGTTTAATATGTATATCACTGTAGCACCCATTCAGGATCAGTGTGTCCTTGTACGCTGTTCAAACACATAGAAAGATGGGTTCTCTAACCCAAGCAGCTTACAAGCACAAGAAATGCATACCTCTATTGATTGGTCTGAGTGACTTCAAGGTTCATATTGATTATGAATTTTCTAGGTGAATTATTGATCTCATTCAAAGTATGTCTTTATCTAGATCTATTGTTGGAGAAAATTGTCAGCTCCTTAAGAAGGGAAGGGCACCATCATCTCTTAAAGAAACTGTCATTAGGTTCCTCCTCAAGAAACCATTTCTTGACGTGCAAAATCTTACTTATTGATCTGTCTCAGATTTCTCATTTCTGAGGAAAGTTATCAATAAAATTGTGGGAAAGTCAACTTTAATAACATCTAGTTTTCTTTGATTCTAGCTGTGACACTGGAAGACCAGGTGCCAGCTTATGCTAAGGTTCCAGGCCTTACTGAACACTGACAAATGCATAGCTGGAAACCAGTCTGGCTCACCCTAATGTCTGTATCCCATACTATATGTTTGCTCTGTAATTATAAAAAAAATGTTTGCTAAGGGCTTGTCTACATTTACAGCACTGCAGTAAAGCAGCTGCACCAGTGGTAGTGCTTAGATGCTGCCTATGTCCTCGGGAGAGCTTCTTCTATTGGCATAGGTACTCGACCTCCCCCAGAGATGGTAGCTATATCAACGGGAGAAGCCATCCCATTGACAAACTACTGTCTACACTAGGGGTTAGGTCAGTATAACTACATTGCCCAGGGGTGTGGATTTCCCAAACTGCAGAGCGATGTAGTTATACCGACATAAGTTTGTAATGTAGACCAAGCCTAAGACTGTAAATTCCCCACAGTCAGGGGAGAAGCATTATCAAGTGTGAAATACTTCACAAGAGGTATTATCTCCTGCCCATCAGGAAGGGCTATTGCATCCAAATGAGCCATTGTGGAACAAAGACTTTGTTGATTGCTTCGTCCACAGCACTGAAGAGGGTATATGCCCAAGCCTTTGTCCCATCACAGCTTGGACACTGTGGGAAAAGAATAAAAATGCCTGTTAAGAAGAACTTACGATTCCTTTGTTGCTTGACTTCTGAGGGGTGAGGATTTCTAATAGGGCATGCTACACTTGGAGATGTAGAGCGCTTTGAGTTAAACCCACCTTTGGAGAGCACAGTAGGGAAAGCACTGCAGTCTGTCCACACTGACAGCTGAAAGCGCACTGGCATGGCCACATTTGCGGTGCTTGCAGCGGCATTGGGAGTGGTGCTTTGTGGGCAGCTATCCCACAGAGCACCTCTTCCCATTCTGGCACTGTGGCTTGTGGGAAGGGGGCGGGGGCTGCAGGGCATTCTGGGTCCTGTCCCAACAACCCGTGATGCATCGGTTTGCATCCCAGCAATCCCTCTGCTTCTCTCCACATTTGGCGCCAACTTTCAATGTTTTTTATACTGCACACTCTGTCTTCCCTTTCGGTCTGTGGGAATGGAGCCCGAACTGCTGAGGAGTATGCTGATGAGTCTCACCAGCACGTCACATTTGGCAGTCTAGTTATTCCTTATGATCCAAAGTGACAGTGAGGGCTCTGATGATGATATCGACTCAAGTAACGCATATGATGCGAGCTTGTGGCATTCACGGACACGCTCACCACTGTGGAATGCTGCTTTTGGGCTCGGGAAACAAGCACTGAGTGGTGGGATCACATCGTCATGCAAGTCTGGGATGATGAGCAGTGACTGCAGAATTTTCGGATGAGAAAAGCCACTTTCATGGGACTGTGTGAGAAGCTCGCCCCCACCCTGCAGCACAAGGACATGAGATTGAGAGTTGCCCTGATGGTGGAGAAGTGGGTGGCTATTGCAATCTGGAAGCTGGCAACTCCAGACAGCTGCCGATGGGTCACTAACCAGTTTGGAGTGGGAAAGTTGACCATTGGAATAGTGTTGATGCAAGTTTGCAGGGCCATTCTGGCACCAGCCCACCTACCCTCCAAGTACGTTAACTGGAAGGGGTATTGCTCTATGGTTCTCCAGGTGCTTGTGGATCACCGTGGGCGTTTCATTGACATTAACGCAGGCTGGCCCAGAAAGGTGCATGATGCACACATGTTTCAGAACACTGGCCTGTTCAGGAAGCTGCAAGACGGGACTTTTTTCCCAGACCAGAAGATCACCGTAGGGGAAGTCAAAATGCCCATTGTGATCCTTGGAGACCCCACTTACCCTTTAATGCTGTGGCTCATGAAACCCTACACAGGGAGCCTTGACAGCAGCAAGGAGCGGTTCAACAACAGGCTGAGCCAGTGCAGAATGACTGTGGAGTGTGCTTTTGGCCATTTAAAGGGACACCGGCACTCTCTGTATGGGAAGCTGGACCTGGCCGATGACAGCATCCCTGCGGCTATATCTGTGCGCTGTACCCTCCATAACGTTTGTGAAGGGAAGGGTGAATGATTCATTCAGGGATGAAACTCGGAGGTTCAACACCTGGAGGCTGAATTTGAACAGCCAGAGACCAGGGATATTATTAGAGGGGCCCAGCGCGGGGCTGCAAGGATTAGGGATGGCTTGAGGGAGTAATCTGAGGCTGAAAGCCACCAGTAATGTCTGGTGCCCTGCATGGGAGTGAAGTGCAGTAGTTCCAATGTTAGTAGGAATCTCTGTTTGCTATGCTTACTTGCAGTGCCTGTTTCTTTCCTAGGCAAAGGTATCTCTTACTTTATGCAATAATAAAGAATGTTTTCAAAGCCAAAAAATCCATTTATTGAAATAAAATTCATTTATTGAAAAGAAACACAACTGCTTGGGAAACAGAAAGGTCAAGGGGGTGTTGTGAGGAACGGTACAATCACAGATTTGCGTATGTCCTGTTATCGTATTGAGCCTTCCTGTCTGGAGTGCTGTGCAATGAGTGCTGCACTTCAGGATGGCTATACTGCATGGTGATGGGGGTTGAGTGCAGTGGGTAAGGGTCGTAGTTTTCAGGGGTAGGGAGTGAAGCTTCAGGTGTTGGAGGCAGCTGGTGGTGGTAAGAACCCAGATGTTGGGGAAAGTGGGTTGGAGGTGACATGGGGGCACAAGGGAAAGAGTTTTGGGACAGGGCTGGAGGGGAGGGGTGGGCAAGGTAGTGCTCCACCTGCACGGTGACCAGCGTCTGGGTAGAGTCCACTTGGTGCTCCATTATGCTTATCAGCCGATCCGTGCTTTGCTGCCGGAACACTGCACTTTTGTGCCGGCGCTCCTCATTCTGCTGGTGGATCCTCCTTTCACTGTCCCGCCTCTCCTGCACTTTTTGATTTTCATTACTTGAATGCTGCATTACTTCATGGAACATGTCTTCCTTGCTTCTATGTGGGCTCTTTCTGATTCTTTGGAGTCTTTTGGCCGGTGATAATTGGACGGCTGAGATGTCAAGGTTGCATCTGTAAAGGCAAAATGCAACACTTAACAGAGGCAGCGTTGTTCACACCAGACAGAGCAACGATTCCCCCGTACTTAAGGGCAAGCACAGTCTACACAATAGCATAATTTGCCCATCCCAAAGTGAGCACACATAATCCACGGGAGCTCCAAAATGGTGAGCAGCACAGGGTCAAGCGTGACTGATTGTTTCACGGCTGTACTGTCCTCTGGGTTTCTGTGCCTAGGGGAGAGCCAACACTGTCCCCACATTTTCCACAGGAGTTCATCCTGGAAGATATCTCACTGCTGAGGGTGACCTGGGAAGCAAGGGAGGGTCTTCTACTGCAATACAGATTCTATCCTGGCCCATATGCAGCTTTCCTGTGTGCAGCAATGGTCCCCTGCCCCTCACGGCACAGTGGCGCGGACAAGTTAGCCTTACTGGGACAAGGACCACAGTGGCTCTCCTGAGAAACCTGCGCAAGCGCATCGCCCAAGTTCTGGATGAGACCTTTGAATAGATGACTGAGGCAGATTACCATGATGTGCGAGAGCACATCAATGCCTTATTCTGCATGTAGGCATGCAAGGAGCCCTAACCCTCCTCACCCGAAGAGCCCACATCGAATAACTTCCTTCCCAAAATAAAAGCCGCTTACCGGGAATCTCCTCTGGTGTTTGTCCTTCCCCAAGCACCGGCTGCTGTGACTGGCTACCTTCCTCCTGGCTTGAGAACAGCTCCTGGCTGCACGCATCTAGGGATTCCAGGGTGTCTTCCTCCGCCTCAGCACCCTCACTCCTGCTTTGCTGCTCCTCCTCCTCCTCCTGCCTTGTTGAACTGGGCTCTGAAATGTCCATGGTGGTACTCGGAGTGGAGGGGGGGTCACCCCCAAGTATTGTGTCCAGCTCTTTGTACAAATGGCAGGTCGCAGGGGTAGCACTGGAGCAGCTGTTTGCCTTGCGGGCTTTGCGGTAGGCATTCCGCAGCTCCTTCACTTTAACCCTGCACTGCAGTGTGACCTGGTCATGGCCCCTTTCCATCATGTCCCTTGATATCTGCCCGAAAGTATCATAAATCCTATGGCTGGAGCACAGCTGGGACTGGACAGCTTCCTCCCCCCAAACACTGATGAGGTCCAGCACCTCGCCATTGCTCCATACTGGGGATAGCCTGGTGCATGGAGGCATGGTCACCTGGAAAGATTCGCTGAGAGCACTCCACGCCTGGATGAGCAAACAGGAAGGGGATTTTCAAAATTCCCAGAGAATTTAAAGGGCAGGTCTGACGGTTGGTTACCTGAGGGCAGGGCAGTAGAGTTCAAAGTGATGACCAGAGTGGCTAGAACAGGCAGTGTGGGACACTTCTGGAGGCCGATCAGAACGCACTAACAGACCAGTGCGTCTACACTGGTACCGCAATGCTCCAGTGGGGGCGCACAAAACATTATTCCACTCGCCCAGGTGGAGTACCAGGAGCGCTCTAGCCACGGAGTCAGAGCGCTCTGTGTGCCTTGACAGAGTGGACGGGTAGTGAGCTAGTGTGCCCGGGGGTCCTTTAATGTGCTCTAACTCGCCAGCGTATCCAAGCCTTCAGTGTATGCAAGTAGTCCCCAGCTGTTTTGCCTGGGTTAGTCCTAAAGGATATTCAAAGTCTGCTTAGTATAGAAGTTATGATTACCTTTTGGAATCTGACTGTAACTCATTTGTGTGTATAGGCTTACCTGCTTTAACCTTGTAAATAACTCTCATTTCTTTTTCCTAGTTAAAAGGTCCATAGTTAGTTTACTATAGGATTGGCTACAAGATTAGATTTGGTGTGAGATCTAAGGTGCAAATTGACCTGGGGTAAGTGACTGGTCCTTTGGGACTGGGAGTAACATGAATATTTTGTGAAGTAAAGTGACCATCTGTCACAGAGTCAAGCTTGCCTGAGTGGCAAGATAGAGCAGAATGCTGAAGGAGACTCTCTGTGACTCTGTTAAAGCTGCATAGTGCCTGGGGAGTTTAAATTTGTTATTCGGTTGGGGAAATCTAAGTAAAGAACTCACAACCAGTTTCGGATTTGTGCACTGTTTCTTAACAGTCTGGCCTGAGGTTGTTATTCTCACTCATGAACCACTCCACACAGAGTGACACTGCTCATTCCTGTTTTAGGTGGTGGTATTGTATGGACAATGCACTGTTAATCTCCTTTTGGAGATGGAGGAATATGAAGTTCCTTCTAATTATTTTAGGTCTACCAGAGGACTATTTTTACTCCTAACCATGAGCTATTGTTGGCATGTCTGCTGATCCTAGCAAGGGTTGGCAAAGTTGCTCTTGTCTAGCTCAATTTCTTTCTTTGGAATGGTCCCAGAGGGTGGTATTGAGCAATTGATCATCTGTCCTTGGGGGTCTCTCATCAGAGTTTTGGCAAGATTCTAGTATATTTCCTCTTCCCTTCAATATTTATGTGAGGTCACCATGATCCTTAATGAAATTATTTTGGCTGTGTTGCCTTCTGTAAGAAGATGTCATCTAACTCCATATATCTAGTTCTTTGGACTGGATAGTTCATTTGATCAGTATGTCCAGCATCTGGTTGAGATGTAGGTGAGATTTAGCTGGCTGAGACTCAATCTAGAAAGGATATGTGGATCTTTGGCTGCTTGAGGGTGTCCAGTTAGTAGCAGTGGACAAATGTGCTTTTTCATATACACTTGTCAAGAAGGGTGCAACCTTTTCCGTAGATGAGAGCCCTGCCACCATTAACCATGCCTTTATATTTTTTTCTGTGTAAAGCAAATGATTCCTTTCTTCCAGGAATAAAATACAAGTAAAAAAATAGCTACATGTACTTTTGCAATGTTTTCCATTTACGTACCATGCTTAACCATGCAGATAGCTACACACATAATACATTACATGATAGCCACATGGTCTGTATACATACATATACAGTCATAGCTGCATGACGTACTTGTCATGGTATATGCTGATAGGCAGACTCTAGGATGCTTTTGTACAATTCATGTTTTAAATTATTTAAGTGATTGGGGCTTACTAAAGGGCATCTGAAGGCAGAATAGTACCTTAGGGCTTTGCTGATCACACTGTTATGTAGGCTTCCTCAGCAGCACAAAAAGGGCTTTCTCAGGAACCATTTGTTTAGCCTCTTCTGTGAAATGTCTCTATTGCTAAGACTAAATAGAGTTCAGTGTGATGGAAGAATGTGTAATACCATTCTCTGTCCAATCATTTGCCCCTTTTTCATAGATTCTGAGGCCAGAAGCGACCATTATGATCATCTAGCTGACTTCCTGTACAACACAGGCTATAGACTGTCCCTAAAATAATTCCTACCTCATATCTTTTAGAAAAAAACAGCCATTCTTGATTTTAAAATTCTCAGTGATGGAGCATCCACCACGATCCTCGGTAAATTGTTCCAATAATTAGTTATTCTCACTATTAAAAATGTATGCCTTATTTCCAGTCTGAATTTGTCTAGCTTCAACATCTGACCATTGGATTGTGACCCTTGCCCTGGTGAAATACAAATCATTATACATTTGATCCTTGAACATGTGTTACATGGGCTAGAGAAGTTTGTTCATTTGTTTGCTTTTAGGTTAACCTCTCACTAAGTTGGAATAGTAATGATGTATTAGAACTTTATGCTCAATATGAGAAGTCATTTACATTTTTAGCCTCTTGTCCTTAAGTGCTGCAAGGAGGGGTAGAGGACATTCCTAGTGCTTAGTAGGCAACAAAAGTTGGGGAGTTAATCTTGCAGCAGCTGCCATAACCATAATCATGGCAGATGTCATGGCATATACCTAGACAAATTGGAGGATTGGGCCAAAAGAAACCTGATGAGGTTCAACAACGATAAGTGGGGAGTCCTGCACTTAGGAACAAAGAATCCCATATACCGCTACAGGCTGGGGACTGACTGGCTAAGCAGCAGTTCTGCAGAAAAGGACCTGGGGATTACAGTGGACGAGAAGCTGGATATGAGTCAGCAGTGTGCTCTTGTTGCCAAGAAAGCTAACGTCATATTGGGCTGTATTAGTAGGCTCATTGCCAGCAGATTGAGGGAAATGATTATTCCCCTCTATTCGGCACTGGTGAGGCCACACCTGGAGTATTGTGTCCAGTTTTGGTCCCCCCACTACACAAAGTATGTGGACAAATTGGAGGGAGTCCAGCGGAGGGCAACAAAAATTATTAGGGGGCTGGGGCACATGACTTCTGAGAAGAGGCTGAGGGAACTGGGGTTATTTAGTCTGCAGAAGAGAAGAGTGAGGTGGAATTTGATAGCAGCCTTCAACTACCTGAAGGGGGTTCCAAAGAGGATGGAGCTAGACTGTTCTCAGTGGTGGCAGATGACAGAATAAGAAGCAATGGTCTCAAGTTGCAGTGGGGGAGGTTTAGGTTGGATATTAGGAACCACTATTTCACTAGAAGCGTGGTGAAGCACTGGAATGGGTTACCTATAGAGGTGGTGGAATCTCCATCCTTAGAGGTTTTTAAGGTCTGGCTTGACAAAGCCCTGGCTGGGATGATTTAGTTGGTGTTGGTCCAGCTTTGAGTAGGGGTTGGACCAGATGACCTCCTGAGGTCTCTTCCAACCCTAATGTTCTATGATTCTATGTCCTCACAAAGCAGAAAATACCAGGGTGAACAGAGTTGGTTTGATCCCAACATCAGAAAGGACTGAATAAGAATTGGCTTTAGTGTTTTGGGATGAGCCTGAAAAAAAACAATTTGGGGACTCAATCATCAATTATTCCCAGACACCATTATCACATTACTGTGCGTCAAGCCAGCCTAAGCATTTGGGGTAATGTTATCAGGTGCTGCCTTTGGATACGTCCCAAATTTTGGACTCATTTTATACAAATGTAAGTGTAAAATAATGTGTATGTGTGTCAGTCAGTGCATAGGTATCTTTAGCCTCATGCTTATTCTGCAAAAGTGGAGCCCAGTTGGTTGTTCTTTTCAATCCTAGAGATCAACTTACCATTTCAAAGATATCTTTGCAAGAAAAAATTGAGCTATAAACTTTTAAAAAAGAAGAAGTTGGGTTTCTTCATGGGGCCTTTCTGGCTCTGCTAACAAGGGGCTCATGCAAGTCCATACCAGCATATCACTGCTTTAAATATCTTGGTAACATTTAATTTAAAAATAATACAAGTCTGATACTTAAACTTCATTTTTAAAGAAAAAAAATGTTATTCAAGGTTTCCTGGGCTGCAAATTTATCAAAGCTACTGCCAATCTAACTAAGCACTAATTACTTAGGCACCAGTCTCAAAGGGTTTGATAGAATTACTCACAAACTCTAAATTAAGCACATGCATAAACCTTTCATGATCAGGGTTTGGGGCTGTAATTCTTTGGGCCAAGAACTGTCCTTTCGTTATATGTGTGGGCATTGTTCAGCACGATAGGGCTCCAATCCCTGATTGAAGCTGCCAGATGCTACTTCAATGCAAATATTAAATCATTAGCATCGTCAGAGAAAAAAAAAAACTTTACAGGCTTTTAAGTGTTATATAGGGGAGCTTACAAAAATCAGAATATATTTTTAAATGAACCTTTCCTTTGAATATTATAGATGGGACTTGTAGAGCTGACTATTATTAAGGTTACCCAACACTTTCCATTATAACATTCTGTCTTCCGTTGTGTATAACTTTTGGGATGAAATTTACCATGCCAGGTATCTGCCTTAGATCGAACTTTTTTTGGAAATCTTCAGCCAAAATGGTTTAACTGTTTCCAAGAACACGGCTAGGAAACAATACATTGTAGTCCCATGTTAAAATGCTTTGAAATGCTCTAGCATCCCTATGCTTTGGAGCAGGGAGTTGAAATTTGGCAGGGAGTTGGCATTTGTGTTTTTTGCCATGTCCCATGAATAGCCACTTAAAACTGACCAAGTTATATGTCTGTAAAATCACATTTTGCACATGCTCAGTGGAGACTTCATTGCTTTTAACAGATAAAATCTCCAGAGTCCATCCTCACTGAGCATACTTGAGCCTCTCACTGCTCCTAGTGCTGACAAGACGGTGCATACCATCACCCTTATAGTTACTGAGTGTGCGCCTGTCTAGATCTACAGGGGCAAAGCTAGACTTTTCCTGTAATGGCGGATCCCAGCTTCTATGGGGCAGGGTGAGGTAGGTCACTGGCACTAAGAGCAGGAAGCCTGTTTCTCCTGTGCTCTCAATTGCCCCCTTGCTTGCCATCAGGCAGCATGGAAGAGGAAGCTGTCTGATTTGAGGGCAGACAGGAAAAAAGTCTAACCGAGGAGTGGGAAAGTAGATTGAGAAAATTGGTTGGTGAGACTGGGCCTGTAGTGTGCAGGGGAGAGAAACTGTGACTAAGGCTATGTCTAAACTACCACGGTAAATCGACCTATGCTATATAACTCCAGCTACATGAATAATGTAGCTGGAGCCGATGTACCTTAGGTTGTGTTACCAAGGGGTCTACACCACGGGGGGTCGATGGGCAAAACTCTTCCGTCGACTTACCTTACTCTTCTCGTCGGGGGTAGAGTACTAGGGTTGACTGGAGAGCGATCTGCTGTCAATTTTTCGGGCCTTCATTAGACTCGCTAAATCAACCACCCAGGGATCAATCTCAGAGCATCGATCCTGGCTGTAGTGGAGATATAGCCTCACAATTGAAAAGGGGAGACTGGGACCACTGGGCAAGGAGACTGGGAGTAAGAAGGCCATGCTGAAACTGGTTGTGCAAAGAGATGAGATTGGGAGCCCTGTGGGGAACACTGAGACTGGGAGCCAGTAAGGAAAATGGGAAGGAGGGACTGGGGGCCAATTGGCTAGTGGGGGCAGGAAAATAGTGGGATTGATGTGGAGCTGGAGCTACTGGGACTGGCTGGACTGGGATTAGGAATCTTTGGGGGGAATGGTGGTAGGAGGGGAAGAAATATCTGACAAGAAGCTGAGCTATGGGGAGACATGGGACTGCCTGGGCAAAAAGACAAACATGAGGGAGATTCTGAGATTGGATGAGGAGTTTTGGGAGCTGGCACCTAGTAGGAGCAGGGGAGAGACAGATTGGATGAGGACCTGGGAAGTGGGACTGATTAAAGAGAAGACTGTGTTTGAGGAGAGGGAGAGATTGGGAGTGGGGATCTGGATGCAAGCAACAAATTCAGAGGGGAGCCCTCGGACTGGCCAGGTAAAGAGACTGGGATTGAGTTGAGGAGCCCGAGGAGCAGAGTATAGGTCTGGGTAGACAAAGAAAATGGGAGTGGTAAAGAGATGGGACTGGGACAGGTTGGAGGGGATGGACAGAATGAGTTGAAGTTGTGAGAAGTGGGGAAGAATCTGAGCCCACTCCCTTCTAGAGCTAGGAACAGAGGTTCCTGAGTCTCACCATTCCTCAGTTGTCAGCAAGTATCCATGAAACCTACTGGCAAAGTGTGTTTCTCATCCCTTTCTAATCTGTTATCATAATCAGTT
Organism: Chelonia mydas; assembly: GCF_015237465.2. Lineage (NCBI taxonomy): Eukaryota > Metazoa > Chordata > Testudines > Cheloniidae > Chelonia > Chelonia mydas. The sequence goes on from NC_057850.1 coordinate 158,854,888, forward strand.
GCCCCGTTAGTTCAAATGGCAGAGGTCTGTGCCCTCAAGGTTCAGATTCCAACTCTGGTGACAAACCATGGAAGTGTCAGTATGACCTGGCAGGAAGGAATTTCTGTTCTTTTCAGTTTGTTTTTATAAAAACCTAGGAAATTACACACAGAGAAATAAAACTGCTGTGACAGGGCACATTCCTTCCCTTAATCAGGCCCTCTCCAGGGAAACTAATTGAATTTACAGTGACCACAGTGCTGATTCATCTGCTGGCTCTCAGCAGCCTGTCACAATTGCATTAAAAGAAGATTGCAAAGTCTATCACTCAGAAGTTAGGAAATGAATATACATTATGATAATCTATAATTACCTGATCACATACTATTAATTACATGATCACATACTATTTTCCCTAAGACCTCAGCTTCATTTAATGTTCAGGATGGACCTGCTCTGGAGATGGAGCAGGCCTGTGTACTAAAGGAGGCTGTTGTCTATGGCACCCTTGTCTCATTTATTGCAGAAGTTGGAGGATCTGTAATAAATAAGGCAGGGGACTGCAGGAAGAGAAAGGAGGGTCTCATGGTTAAGGGAGGAGAATGTTGCCTTGGATAATTGGATTCTATCCCTGCCTCTGCCACCGAGTTCCCATATGATGCTAGGCAAGTCACTTAATCCAACCTTTTCAGAGGTAGGCACCAATTGTGTGTTCCTCATTTTCTTGGGTGCACAACGTATGACCCTGGAGTCTGATTTGAAGAAGTGTTGAGCACTCACAGCTGCAGCTGAAATCACTAGGAGCTGTGCTTTGGATATATAAAGTGCTATAAAAGGCTAAGAACGCTGTAAAAACATGTGAAATTGGGCACCCAAAATTAGTAGATATTTTTTACCTTAATCACACTGGGTATGTCTACACTGCAATTGAAAAGCTGTGACTGGCCCGTGCCAGCTGACTCGGGCTCACAGGGCTTCAGCTCAGGGACTGTTTACTTGCTATGCAGGCAAGATCTGGAACCATCCCACCTCTCAGGGGCCTAGAGACCAGGCTCCATCCTGAGTCCAAGTGTCTACACTGCAATGAGCCCTGCGAGCCCAGGTCAGCTGGCACGAGCCAGCCACAGCTTTTTTAATTGCAGTGTAGATATACCCTCTGTCTCGATAACCCATATGTAAAATGGGAATAATAATACTCCCTCACCTCACAGGGATGTTATGAAGATAAATTAATATCCGTTAAGCACACAGATACTACAGTGATGAGTGCATAGAAAAGCCCATAAGGACATTAATAATTCTGTCATCAGAACAGGGTTTGAGTAGTGTGCAGTAGATAAGGCACAGAGCCACGCATTGAACAATGATAATAAAACAAGAGATTAAACAGTGGCACAAAAACTGACCACTGTGAATCCTGTTCACTGAAGGAAGCAAGTGTCCAGTGAAAAAATAGTATGTGATCCTGTAATTAAAGACTGTGTCATAATGCGTAAGAGCCAGGGGGCCAAATTAAGGTTACTTTTGCAGCCTTCATTCTGGTTTTGCCAACTTTTGAGTGCTTGACTTTGCCACCTTAATATTGTTCTTTTAATGTAACTTTGTATGTAATATGAATAAGATTTGTCCTGTGAATATTTTATGGCTCAATCCAAACTTATCTCCTTTTGTCGCTAGTGTTATATGGGAGGGAAAACATAAGAAAAACCAAAAAGCCTTAAAATGGTACTTTGGGCATCAATCCAAATCCTCCTTCTCTCTTGTTTTCCTCTTTGTCATTGTTAGAGGAAAATTATGTTGATGTGCTGTTTTAAGCACAATATCTACTTCTGGGCTTAAATAAAACATGATAAAAATCACATCCAGAAAACACACTGTCCTTGTTCTGAACATTACCTTTTGTTTAGTTCACACCTGAAGCCGTTTACACGTTTTGTACACCAGGTGTACACCTATGCAGCCTGCAGAAGCAAGCCTGCCAGCCTGGATCAACGCTACCGAGCTAAGAACAGTTGTGCAGGTGTTGCTGCTTGGGCTGGAGGTTAGGCTCTTACGCCTAATGCAGAGGGTGGGCTTCAGAGCCTGAGCTCCAGCCTGAGCCACAACCCCAAAGTGCTGGGACTGAGAGGCTCACTTCCGGGGCTGCGTAGACATACTCTCAGTGGCAGAATCTTGACCCTTATTCTAGGCTTATGTTTCAGGACTAAATAATTTTTGAAGACAAGATTAGGGTTCTTATGTCACTTAAGGGCATTTTTTAAAGGTATTTAAGCCTTCGAAGATGCACCTAGGTGACTAGTGGGATTTTCAAAAGCACCTATGCCAGTTAGGTGACAAATGCCTATTGATTTCAATGGGAAAAGAGAATCCATTTTGTGGCCATTTAGTGAAATGTGTCAAAGTTTTTCACCTGTAAAGGCTTCTCCATCAAAAAAAAAAAAAAAGTGTTTCTTTAAAAATGAAACATAGTGAAAAGGTGTTGATATTATCCACATTTTCCACAAATTTTTCAGACATATTTTTGCCAAAATGTGCATTAAAATCTGTTATAGAAATTGTAACTTACCAAAAACCACATTTACCATCCAACACCCAGCCTTTAAATAAAGAAGCATGTCAGTAAATATTCTGTTGAGAAATATTGTGGGATTTTTTTAACAGTAGATGAGTAAATTTCAAACCCTGCTAAATGCAAACAACCTAGACATTTCCTCAGTTTTTTTTGTGCAGTTGTTTTCCCATTTGTCAATGAGCTTTGCCATTTTGCTTTTCCGAGAGTTCTGTTCTATACTAGAGAATTGGCTTTTGGTGGGGATTCCAGGGACAAGACACAAAGGAGAGCTTGGCAACAGTCGAGCTGTGTTGTCCACGAGCAGTGAACAGAGGCTAAAGTCTCTGTAGGGATGCTCCCAGACTGCACCTGATCCCCTGAGATCTGTCGGGTTTGGGGAGCAAATACTATACACATCTCCTAAACAGGCTGATCTGGGGAGAACTCCACAAAGGAAATTTTAGAGAGCTGACCATCCCACGGTGTGATTTATCCATTTCCAGATGCGTATTGACTCTTTAAAACAGCAGCAGCAAACCAGGCGGGAGGGAGGCTGGCAAAGCTTATAGTCAGAAGCTCTACAGCAAAGCAGAGATACAAAGTAGCTTTCGGGAAAACACCATTTTCCTTATTCTAAGGAAGTTCCATATTAGTCATTTCAATAAACCAACTATTTCTGTGATTCTTCAGCACTGTCATATGATAGGAGCTCTCTGGCTGTTTGATTGTAAACTAGAATTCATTGGATTCCCACAGGTCCTTAAAATCTAGAATAGTGTTGCACTGTGGCATTGCTGGCCCTACGGGAAGAGGAATAAGCTATACTGGAAAAAGGCATCTTACCAGCATAAATGCATCCAGATATGGGGTAGCATAGGTGCCGACTTTGTGATTTCCCCAGGGGTGCTGTACCTTTCTCTGTCTCCCGCTACCGCTCCCACTCCAAACTTTCCCCAAGCCCCCATTCCCACCCTGTCTCTTCCCACCCCACTCCACTGCCGCCTCTTCCTGCCTCTGCTCCTCCCGCATGCTGCTGAACAGCTGATCATAGCAGGCAGGAGGCACTGGGAGGAAGTAGGAGGAGCTGATTGGTGGGGCCTGCCAGTGAGCAGGAGGCACGGGGAGAGGGAGTAGGAGCTGATCTGTGGGGCTGCCGATGGGTACTGAGCACCCACTTTTTTTTTTCCGTGGGTGCTCCAGCCCCAGATCACCCACGGAGTCAGTGCTTATGTGGGGTAGTACCAGTATAGCTATTTCAACAAGAAACAAACAAAAATTGCACCCCTGACCAAAATAGTTATACAGGTATCAATTCTGTGTGTAGACAAGGGCTTCATTTATTTTTTCAGGGCCTCATCATGCCTGGCCTTCAAGGCACAATTCCAAGGGGAAGCAAGAGGAGAGGTGAATAAGAAGTGGGGCTGGTACAATCTGCAGGCTCCCCTCATAGAGCTGAGATGCTGAAGGAGGGTTTGTGCTAGTACAGGTCTGCACAGCTCCCTAAAGATCCAGATTGTAAAGGATACAGTTGGACCCTAACAATTTATCTGTCTGTGATCAGCCGAGACAGGGTGGTCACAGACAATAGCTGTGAGTATCCAACCAGCAAAGCCTGAGCCTCGCACAGAGCTATTCATCTGTACAATGTCAATTTCTTTCAGCCATTCCCCAAATGCATTTATGCTGTTTTCTAAAAATCGCAACCCCAGAAAACACCTATATGTGGCGCTAAAAGTTAAATAGGTCTATTTATAACTAACTGTATCCTTAAAACTATAATCTTTTACTAAGCTATTGATGAGAGCAAATCTGGGGACTTCAAAACAGAGTGGAGTGTTTATGTCAACAATGACTGTGGCATTTTCCTTGAGGTAAGCTATTGAAAACACAACAGACTTAATATAATGTACTTTCAACAAATTCCAGCTTCATGAAAGAATTTTGAAAAAACATAGGGGAAAGATTAAGCTATTTACATACCAATTTGTTTGTTCTTTCTGTAAATAAATTTCTTTTCATAGTTATAACTACATATATCTCTTTTGTGACAGTTTTTATAGGGTTTAATGAAACCACTAAAATGGCACTTTTAGTTTATAGAAGAAACTGTTTCCTCAAGACAGAAAAAATTACTTCCAGTGGCTGTCAGCCTCTGGCTTTGGGCAGTATTTTACCTTGTTTGCCTGTCTATGAGACAATAGCTTTAAACGCTAATGGTACATTGCAGTCAGAGCTGTGACTGCAGCCTGGACAGACAAACCTATGCTAGCTTTAATCTAACTAACATGGCTAAAAATAGTGGTAAAGACATGGTGGTGCAGGCTTCAGTGTGGGCTACACAAGCCTGCTGGAGCCCTGGTGATATACTTGCATTGCTAACCCACACTGGACTCCATGCTGCCACATTTTCACTGCTATTTTTAGCCATGCTAGCTAGATTAAAGTTAGCCCAGGTATGCCTGTTCGAGCTGCAATCACACCTCCAACTTCACTGTAGACATACCTTCTGCTTCAACATGACTAGAACACTCCATCCTCAAATGACTCTACTAGCTCGCCATTCAGTTCAACATCCTGTTTAAAATTGCTCTCCTGGCTTCTCTTTAAAAGCTCTTCCTGGTCTCTGCATTGTTTCATAGAACCTGTTGGACCTATCACTCTCTATACCCACACAGCACCTGCTATCACTTTGCCTTAGCCTGAGTCTCACTAAAGGAGACATTTCTCTTGAAGCTCCTGTTGTCCAGAGTAGCTTCCCTGTATATTCTTACCTCATTCGCTCTCTGTCTCTTTTCATACTCATCTTAAAGCATATCTTTTCCTCCTTGTCCTGATGTCTCCCTTTTTGGATATTGGTGTTATGATCTAATGTTTTAGGACTAGATTGTGGATCTGCCACAAGGGCACAGCTGCACTGCCCCAGGAGCAGTTCAGGGAGAAAACAGTACCTCAGAGAGCCAGGATTTCTTCAAAGTATGGCTCTTGCTATAGAAGATGAAAATTTACTTCTGGTGCATCCAGTAACAAATTACTAACCCTCCCTCTGTGCTAGCTGAGCTGCTCTGGCTGATACGCTGGATGGGAGGAACCGAGGCCCCTCCCTGCTCAGTCATCACCCACCTGTTTGGTTGGGAAGTAGCAGGTGTACAGTGTTAGGAGATAGATATTCAGGCCTGTCTGTAAAGGCCTATACTTTAAGAATTTAGGTGTATTCTTATCACTTAGCTAGCTATAGAGGTATAACAGCAAAAGCAAAATCACAGTCTGCCTGTTTACAGGCCTTCTCTTACAGAGACAGTCTGAGGCCCTGTTCTTAGGCTAAGATCTTTGGCTAAACAGCAGAGGCAGCCATAAGCTAGGAAGTGTATGGTCACATCCTCACATTCCAAACTAGTCACATTGAATGAAATAAGGCAATCTGGGGCTGTTAGGAAGGTGATCTGATCTATCACCTCCAGAGAAAGGGAAGAGCTTAAAAGATTTAAAGAAAACTTAGTTTGATAGCATCCTGTCTGGCAAGAACTCACTTATCAATAGCAGGGGTGTGAAATCCTCATTTCTTTGTTGTTCTATCATTGTAGTCTCCACTTCCCTATTGCTTGTCTGTATAATCTCTGTCGGGTTCTGTGATTGTTTCTGTCTGCTGTATAATTCATTTTGCTGGGTGTAAACTAATTAAGGTGGTGGGATATAATTGGTTGGCTAATCATGTTACAATATGTTAGGATTGGTTAGTTAAATTTCAGTAAAATGATTGGTTAAAGTATAGCTAAGCAGAACTCAAGTTTTACAATATAGTCTGCAGTCAATGAGGAAGTGGGTGGGGGATGGGAACGGGGAATGGGAATGGGAATGGGGAAATTGGAATCATGTTTTGGTAAGGGGGGAGAATGGGAACAGGGACATAGGTAACGCTCTGTGGTATCAGAGCTGGGAAGGGGGACTCTGAGGAAGGAAACTGGAATCATGCTTGCTGGAAGTTCATCCCAACAAACATTGAATTGTTTGCACCTTTGGACTTTGGGTATTGTTGCTCTCTGTTCATGCAAGAAGGACCAGGGAAGTAAGTGGGTGAAGGCATAAGCCCCTAACATACAACAGCTATTTACCACAGAGGACCATGACCCAAGGTCTAGACAGCCTGCACTGGGATGTAAGGGCAGGGGCTATTGCCCCTTATGTCTCTGTGCAGGCATATTGTCTAATGAAACCCTTATTCCTTCCACCATACAAAATATTTATAAAAATGTTTTCTGAATTCATACAGTTTTACTGTGCAATGTCTTGTAAATTTAAATACGGTATTGGTTTCAAGAGTCAATCTGCATGAAAGAAGCTCTGAAGAATGAAACATAGATGGATAGATAGAGAGAGATCCTGTATTCCTTCATCTTTTTTAGAGCTGGGAGGAGACAATTTTAGAGCTGTTTCATAGACAATTTCAATATCTTGAAAGTTGTTTTTGTTCTGATTGAAAACAATTCTGCCAAAATTCTCCATGAAAGGGAATGAGGCCCTGGCTCAAGAGCAGTCCACATGGCAAGCTTTCGTTGTAGACCCTGCAAGTTCGTGAGTCCCTGATTTCAAGTTCTGACACCCCTAACCCTGAGGCAGTTTGATTCATGGGTAGTCTTCCTGCCATGCTGCTGAGCAGCTGGTAGCCTGGAAGCTGTTAGAAAAACAGGCAGGTTTCCAATGTAAACCTGCCCAGCAGAAAGGTTTTGAACCTGCCCGGCAGATACGGTCCTATCATAACCCTGCCTGGTTTTCATCTTTCAACTTTGTCAGAATTGATCTGTTCCCCCAAAACATTTTTGATGTTGACAAACTGGAACATCCTGACCAAAAAAAGTGTTTCATAAGAATGTTTGTGACCATCTCTAGTCTTTGCATTTTGCTAAATCTTCCCTCTCCATTTAAAATAATTACCATATGGCTAGATCCTACCATCTTTTCTTTGCATCGAGTAGACCCTTACTCTGCTAGTAGTCCCATTGAAGGTTATTGACTTCAGTGGAACTACTCACAAAGTAAGGGACTACTCATTGTGAGTAACAATAACAGAATCTGTCCCATAATGACCGCAAAAATGAATACACCATATTATTTGCAAACTGGACACCATTACATTAGGTTTGAATAAAGACTAGGAGTGGATGTGCCATTACACAAAGTAAAACCATTTCTCCATGTTTATTTCACACACACCCCTACTGTTCCTCACACGTTCTTGTCAACTGCTGGAAATGGCCCACCTTTATTATCACTAAAAAAGGTTTTTTTTCTCTCCTGCTGGTAATTGCTCACCTTAAGTGATCACTCTTGTTTCAGTGTGTATGGTAACACCCATTGTTTCATGTTCTCTATGTATATAAATCTCCCCACTGTATTTTCCACTGAATGCATCCGATGAAGTGAGCTGTAGCTCACGAAAGCTTATGCTCAAATAAATGTGTTAGTCTCTAAGGTGCCACAAGCACTCCTTTTCTTTTTGCGGATACAGACTAACACGGCTGCTACTCTGAAACCATATTATATAATGACTGCGGTATTAAGAGTGGAAGCCCTGCATACTACAGGGAAAATGTATATTTTGAAAAATTTCCATGAAATGTACATTGAAGAACTGAAATGGAATTAGGCCTGCAATGCAGAACATTTCAGCATAGTTTAAAAGCACATCGTCTTCAATGTGTGTATAAACTATTTCATGGTTCAGTACCAGAATTCGTAATCTCCTATACAGGATGAGCTTTAAGGACTGTTCATGTTTCTGCATTTTGACAACACATTATTAATTAGGAGCTTAAGGACAGAAGTAGATACACATTGAAGTGTGAATAGGCTTATGATTAAATGTTATGATTGACTGATTGAAAATGATTGATAGGTTGCTTTATTCTGCAGGCTGATTTAGTAATAAGATTCAGTTTTGGACATTTTCTTTCTATGAAGATGTTTTGCTTCAGGAATACAATATACAATGCAATTCAAGACAGGAAGTAAAATAAATAGAAACTGAACTTTCATTGGTGTAGAAATGAGCATATGCTGGAATGCTCATGGTCCATGGTTATTGCTAAAATATCTTCACTTTGGGACTGATCCAAAGCTCACTGATGTCAATGGCAGGGTCCCAAAGGACTACAAGGGGTTGTGGCTCAAACTTTTTATGGTGGAACCTGACGGCACACACAAATCCAGTCTAAATCAATGGGGCATTGTGAGTGCACCTCCCAGGGTCAGGCCCCTTCTTTCTTGAAAATACTGGTTATATAAAAGTAGCACTTGAGGATTAGCTGGTCACGCTTTCATCATTCAACTCTTCTAACACCACAGGATCACACTTGGAGGTTTTGCCTTTTCGGGAATGCTGAGAAAAAGGGTGATATGTACCAGGTTTCACTAGAACTCCCATCCACTTCAGCTGGAGTAGAAATGGATCTGTGGTGTGTAGGAAGTTTCGGTCATTGCCTGTTCCTTCTGATCTTTGAACATCTTTATACTCTAAGGTATCCAGGCGTTAGGGATATTCAACTTTCCCCAATACCTCTTTACTTTACTTCATTACTATCTTGTGATTCTGTCAAGGTAAGAAAACTATAACTTGAAATAAAACTTCTGTAACTCTGTAGTTTTCTATTTCAGTATGACTTTAGAAGGGCAATATTGGGGATACAATAACCAAAAAAAAGCTACATGCCAACCCTACCATTCCAGAGCAAGCACCACAGTGGTAAGTGCACTTCTTCAAAACATTTGTAAAGGATATCATTTAGAATCTTAAGGGACATGTGAAAAGAGACTGAAGTGCCACAAGGCAAGCTGTATTACCAAATGAAAGAGTTGGGTTTCATTGTTTAATATTCCTCGCAATAAGATGGTACCAATTATGATGGTGAAAAGTAACACATGGTGGGCCATATAATTAAGTGAAGCCTGAGAAATAATAAGTATGACTTAGCATAATGAGGAACCAGCTCATTAATGGCAGATTTTAGCTTTAAATAAAAAGTTGATACGGAAGGGACCTGCAGATACAGGACATTAAAAGAAAGAGAATATCTTTAAATTCTTCTGTGGGATAGCCTTTTCCTGTATTTTGTTTCAGCAAAATAAAGTTTTGTCTACCAAGAGCAGTAGGATGGAATAGTTGACCTCAGGAGGTCCCATCCAGCCCTACATGTCTATGATGCTATGAATCTATGATACAGTTTCAAATTAAGTGACTGCTAAATTTTCCATTCATTTAAAGAAGAATGATTGGTCCTCTGTTAAATAGCTACTTTTATCTCCAATGTTACAATATTTGAAAGGCTATGTTAAAAACCAATGAAAGCCAGGAAATTCAAAGTTAAAGTGAGTTCTCAAACAGCTCCCTTATGCAAATGTGCCTAGCTCTTTCAGCACATATATCACACAAGAAGGTTGGGTCCACATTTTCAAAAGTGAGTAGAGAGCTGGAGTGTGTCAATTTTTAGATGCCTAATTTGATATGCTGAAACATATTAAGAGGTCTCAAACCAAGTCACCCAGATTTAATGGTCACTTTTGAAACTGTAGCTCACAGTCTTTACACTGACCTATAGCAAATCTCTGTTAAAGAGAAAACAGCATGAGTCCAAGAGATATTATCAGTGTAAGCACTGTGGCCAAAGCTCCTCAGGGCTAAGGAAATCAGCTGCTCCATCTGCAAGAGCTATTTACCTAGAACTCCAGATGGACAGAAGCTCCATATGGGACGAACTTTCTGTCCCACCTATTGGTGAACAGGGGGAAGGATAGCTACAGAGAACTTAATTTGTATAAACTTTCTACACAGAATTCTTTCAGTGATACTTTGAGCGCCATCATAACTGTACACAAACTCAGAACTGGTTAGGTAGTATGAACTGAATTGAAAGAGGAGAGGAGGGAAAAGGACTGCTGCTTTGCGGCAAGGACTCTGCTCAGGGTTTGTATATGTTAAAGGTTGCCTTCCACTGGAGATCCTGGGGAGAGGATTTAGCAGAGACAAAGAGAATGTAGACTGAGGACTTTGCTAGGGGAGATGATACAGAAGTGTCTTTCTGGTGGAATGCATCACTCTTTTCTGAAGCTGCAGAGGACAGCAGCAGAGCTGAGTGAATTCTTTTGAGGACCCTCCTACATACTCACTAAACAAAGTTGAAATTGCTGTGGTTGGGTTAGGTGGTGGAGCCTCAGGCCAGGATGAAGCAGAACTTCCCAAGAAACTGGGGAAAGGCCTGCCGAAATGAACTTCAGGGCTCTTGGACTACAATCCCTTCTGACATCAAACCGTAAGTGGGTTAGGGATGGGGAAAGGGGAAGTGATGTGGTAAAGAGACATTTTTCTGCAGGATGTTCATACCAGTGGGTGGGGAGCAAAGTTAATGGACTATTGCCAAAATTATCATGGAGGAGTGTTTTTACTTATCATTCATATAGATATATTGTTGCTATATTTCCCAAGCTGATGCTGTGTACCCTTTTCCACTAATAAAAATCTCTCTGTTTTAAACATTGACTTAGTTCTTGTGAAGGTATTCAGTGACCAAGAAATTTTGAGTGGGGGCTTGAGGTGTGTAAGAGGGACCCCTAGCTGTTTGAACACAGCCCTTGTTGCTTTACCCATATGGAAATCTGTGAAAAGTCAAAATGACCCTGAGGAAAAAAGGATTTTGAAAAGTGTATTGCTGTGTCCTTAATTCCAGGATATCTGGTACTTACTACTTATTAAAGCTTGTAGAAATGTTTCCTTTGGTATCGAGACCAGGGGATCATATCTCCTGTCTGTCTTGTATGTAAAACTATCGATTTGCTGCTAAAAGGTTTTGATCAGGCATTGTCTGTAAGCACTCTGAAAATACAAGTTTCATCTCTCAAAGCTATCAGAAGCCAAGTTGTGAATGTGAAATCCTGTCTCCATTTATGTCAATAGCAAAGCTCCTATTGAGCAGAGATGGTCAGAAAATTTTTGTCAATATGATTTTCAGATGGGAAGTGCCCTTTCTGCAAAATTTAAACTTTCCACAAGGAAATGTCCTGAAAATGTTCAGCGTTTCCATTGGGAAAATTGAAATGAGAACTTCTCAGCTATCTACCTAGAGGAGCTTCAGCCAGGCTGAAGGGAAGCTGAGTGCTTCCCTGGCTCTCCTGCAGCAAGGCAGCGAGGGTGGGAAGGAGGAAGGGAGGTGGAGGATCTCAGCACTTCTCCTCCAGACAGTCAGGCTGCTTTTCCAGGTCACTCAGCCTCTGGTAGCCTGCCTGGAAGGCTCTTACCATTTTCACTTTATGACTGCACAGCAAGCTGAAAAATTCCATTTTAGTTCTTCCAATTTATTTTTTTTCCCAGAATTTCTGTCCTGTGAAAAAATGTTGAGGTTTTTACTTGTCATGCCAGACAATTCCTCACCTCCCAAAACCATCAGATTGCTGGAAGACAGAAATCCCATTTCCCAACTGACTCTCCTGGAGCCAGAATTTCATACCAGTTTTTCAATAGGCTCTTGTATCCTTAAGGTTTATTCTTTAAACCTATCTACAAACTCAGAGCTACAATAAGGAATATTGTCCTGGTATGAAGCTTGTAGGCCTCCTTCTGAAATTTTGGGTTCCCATTTCCAAAAGCATGCCAATACTTAAGATTTTGTGTTTCACTATTGCCATCGTTTCCATGAGATGTATCAGTGTGTTTGCCGTTGGTCCTTCTTACACAGTGTTTCAGAGGAAAAAGGGAAGAGTGGAATACTTTGGGCATCAAGAAGGTCAAACCACCATTTGCAATAATACAGATTTGCTAGCAAAATCTACATACTGACATGTGTGTTATACTTCTGACTAAAATAATCTAATTAAAAATTAAGAGCTTGGGGTAAAATTCTGGCCTTACTGAAGCCTATGAGATTTTTTGCCATTGACTTCAGTGGCGCTACAGTTTCACCTCTGCTTCGTAGAGGTGCAGACCAGTTGCAGCTCATATTAACTTTGACTGGAGTATCGAGTGATCAGCTCCTCTGAATATCAGCCTTTATGTTTACCTTGCTATGTAGAACTATATTTTTGTTTGGGCCATATCCTGAGGTGGTGAAAATAGACCTCCAATGATTCACACCAGCTAAGGATCTGGCTGAAGGAGCTTGGGCACAATAAAGTAATAAAAAAAGCTATTAAAATATTAGTATAGAAAAAATATTAAATATAAATACAATAGCACATCCTGTTTTGATGAATGATCATTTAATAGCTTCCTTGTGGGGGGAAGACAGCAATTAAGTGGCTACAAAACAAAAACTTTCAAATCCTTATTAACCAAAAATGTATATAGCTATTATTGTTGAAAAAGAAGTTGGCTGACTCAATGTTCATGTTTGACAGTCTGACCTGTGAATATTAGGATGAAAGTCACCTGCCAAAAATGCTCAATTCATGCCGTCTGCAATACCTTTACAGCTAGGAAAGAAGATGATTGAACTGAAACCAGCTTTTCGAGGAAAGGAGAAGTCTACCCTACCTTAGCTGTGAGGTAGATGGTCATGTTTGCAGGTAATAAATTGTATACTCTACAGTGTCCAGAAAAATCTATTTAGGGGAGATTTTCTCAAATAAAATGTAGGGCCAGCTTATTTATGGTTCTGGCATAATTATATTGGGGGAAGGATGGGAAAGAAATCTCTCCTCCTACCCCTGCATATCCTGCCACAAAACAGAGACAGTGGCAGACCCTGAAGTTGAGAGAGCATAGAGAAGCCCTGAGAAACACACAAAACCCAAAGGGACCTTGGATGGGCCAGGCCCTTCTACTCCACACTAGCCACAGATCTGGCTGGTCATGGAAAAGGGGAGTATGTCCATGCCCTCTATAAATGGGGTTGGTACCTGTGACAGGTTCGGTCACAGAGACCCAGCTGGAACTGTCACCTGACATGCTGGAATTACCTCTGAGCCCATTTTCCACTGCCAGCTTGGGACTTCCAGAACCCTGCCTTGTTGAGCCAGACACACTGGTCTGCTGCAACATAGACCCAGATCTGGTCCACGCCCCCAAATCTGCAGACTTTAACCAAAACTGCTCAGCAGGTCACCTATCTCCAGCACCCAGACACCCACTTCCCAATGGGATCCAAACCCCAAATAAATCTGTTTTACTTTGTATAAAGCTTATACTGGGTAAACTCATAAATTGTGTGCCCTCTATAACACTGATAGAGAGATATGCACAGCTGTTTGCCCCCCTGGGTATTAATCACTTACTCTGGGTTTATCAATGAACAAAAGTGATTTTATTAAGTACAAAAAGTAGGATTTAAGTGGTTCCAAGTAATAACAGACAGAACAAAGTAAGTTACCAAGCAAAATAAAACAAAACACGCAAGTCTAAGCCTAATGCATTTAAGAAACTGACTACAGGTAAATCTCACCCTCAGAGATGTTCCATTAAGCTTCTTTCACAGACTATACTCCTTCTTAGTCTGGGCCCAATCCTTTCTCCTGGTACAGTTCTTGTTAGTTCTGTCTCAGGTGCTAACTAGGTTTTTTTTCATGACTGTGGCCCCCTTTGTTCTGTTCCATCCCCTTTTATAGGTTTGGGACAAGGTGGGAATCTTTTGTCTCTCTGGGTTCCCACTCCTTCTTCTAAACGGAAAAGCACCAGGTTTAAGATAGGTTCCAGTACCAGATGACATGATCACATGTCCTGTGAGACCCCAAGCCTCCATTCTGTCCGCGTCTGACTCACAGGAACACAGGAAGGCTTACAAGTAAACAGAGCCATTTACAACCAACTGTTCTCGTTAATGGGAGCCATCAAGATCCTAAGCCACCATTAATGACCAACACTTTGCATAATTACAATAGGACGTCAGAGTAATACTTCATATTTCTAGTTTTAGATATAAGAATGATACATTCATACAAATCAAATGAACACACTCAATAGATTATAGGCTTTGTAATGATACCTTACAAGAGACTTTTTGCATAAAGCATATTTGAGTTATATTATATTCACACTCATTAGCATATTTTCATAAAACATATGGAGTGCAATGTCACAGTACCTACCATGCAGGATGCGTGTTTCCCATACAGTCTAGGATTCACTCCTAGAGCATTTCTGAGGTAGTACAGCCCTGTACTGCCCCCAAGGCCAGCCAACACCTCAATGGCACAATTTGGCTCTAATGAGGGAGAATGACAATCTCACAATTGGATCAGCAAGTTGGTCAGGACTGGATGAGGGTGAAGGGCCATTCCCACCTGTATATGATACTTTCATGTGTTGGTCTGCCACTTCCATGTGTTAGTTTCAAACATGAAATTCTCATAGCCAATAAAGAAACCAGGATATCACAATGTCATTATATAAAATATAAAGTATCTACTATGTTTTAGAAGCTAAAAGCAAGTCTGATTTGGTACCTTTGCTCAGTTTGGTACCTTTGCCCAAGCAAGCTAGCTTAGTGGTTAGAGCAAAAGACTGACCTTCTGAGGAACTTGGTTCTGTTTTGAGCTCTGCCACTGCCTTTCTGTATTACCTTGGGCAAGCCACATAACTTTTGGGGGGTTGCTTACCAATGATTAAAATAAGGATAACAACACTTACCCACCTCTTGTAAAGAACTTTATAATATATAGGTGAAAGTTACTACATAGGGCTAAGTTCTATTGTTATATGTACTTTCCTAATTGCCACTTACTGTAGCTGCTGGCTTACGGCAGGTCAGTGTCATTCCCTCTGATGGTTGGTAATTTTGAGAATGATGCTATAATGCCAATAAATAATTGACACTTCTAGGGCCTTAATGCCATTCCTGGAACAAAGTCAAAAGATTATGGATCAGAACCATCAGTTCCATTAATTCCAATAGAATGACATCAATTTATAACAGATCTAGTGGACATCTAGTGTTATAATTGTAGAAAAATGTAAGTTATTAGCACTGTTATGTTAGAACATAAGAATGTCCAGACTGGGTCAGACCAATGGTTCATCTAGCCCAGTATCCTGTCTCATGACAGTGGTCAATGCCAGTTGCTTCAGAGGGATTAACAGAGTAGGCAATCATTGAGTGATTTATCCTGTCCTTCTCCCCCAGCTCTGGCAGTCAGAGGCTATGGACACGCAGAGCATGGGGTTGTGCCTTGATCATCTTGGCTAATAGCCATTGATGGACCTTTTCTCCATGAACTTATTTAGTTCTTTTTGACCTTCACTACATCTCCTGGTAATGAGTTCCACAGATTGAGTGTGTATTGTGTGAAGTACAGTAGAACCTCAGAATTACGAACACCTTGGGAATGCAGGTTATTCATAATTCTGAAATATTTGTAACTCTGAATGAAATGGGTGTGGTTGTTCTTTCAAAAGTTTGCAACTGAACATTGACTTAAACAGCTTTTAAACTTTACTATGCAGAAGAAAAATGCTGATTTTAAACATCTTAATTTAAATGAAACAAGCACAGAAACAGTTTCCTTACCTTGTCAAAACTTTTTTTAAAACTTTCCCTTTAATTTTTAGTAGTTTACATTTAAGAAAGTACTGTACTGTATTTGCTTTTTTTTTTTTTTTTTTTTTTGTCCCTGCTGCTGCCTGATTGAATACTTCTGGTTCGAAATGAGGTGTGTGGTTGATTAGTCAGTTCATAACTTTGGTGTTCATAACTTTGACGTTCTACGGTACTTCCTTTTGTTTGTTTTAAACCTGCTGCCTATTAATTTCATCAGGTGACCCCCTAGTTGTTGTGTTATGTGATGAGGTAAATAACACTTCCTTAGTCACTTTCTCTACACCATTGATGATTTTATAGACCTCTCTCATCTATTTTCCAAGCTGAACAGTCCCAGTCTTTTTAATCTGTCCTCTTATTGGAAGCAGTTCCATGCTCCTTATCATTTTTGTTGCCCTTTGTGCTTTTCCCAATTCTAATATCTTCTGTGAGACAGGTCGATCAGAACTGAACACAGTATTCAAGGTGTGGTTGTACCAGGGATTTAGATAGTGACATTATGATATTTTGTCTTATTTTCTATCCCTTTCCTAATGATTCTAATGTTCTGTTACCTCTTTTGACTGCTGCTGCATATTGAGCAGATAGTTTCAGAGGTTTGTCCAAGATCTCTTTCTTGAATTTCAACAGCTAATTTAGACCCCATCATTTTGTATGTATAATTCAGATTGTTTTCCAATGTGCATTACTTTGCACTTATCAACACTGAATTTATCTGCCATTTTGTTGCCCAGTTACCCAATTCTGTGAGATACCTTTGTAACTCTTCACAGTCAGCTTTGGGCTTAACTATCTTGAGTAATTTGTATCGTCTGAAAATTTTGCCATCTCACTGTTCATCCCCTTTTCCAGATCATTTATGACAATGTTGAACAGCACAGGTCCCACTACGGATCCTTGGGGTATTTACGTCTCTCCACTGTGAAAACTGATAATCTATTCCTACCCTTTGTTTTCAATCTTTAACCAGTTACTAATCTTCCCTCTTATCCCATGACAGCTTATTTTACTTAAAAGCCATTGGTGAGAGACCTTGTCAGGTGAGAGGGTTTCTGAAAGTCCAAATACACTATCTCCATTGGCTCACCCTTGTCCATATGATTGCTAATACACTCGAAGAATTGTAATAGATTGGTGAATCAAGCCATGTTGACTCTTCCCTAACATTTTGTGTTTATCTATGTGTTTGATAATTCTGTTCTTTACTATCGTTTCAACCAATTTGCCTGGTACTGAAATTAGGCTTACTGGCCTGCGATTGTCAGGATCACCTCTGGAACCTTTTTTTGAAAAAAAACATCAGTGTTACACTAGCTATCCTTCAGTCATCTGGTACAGAGGCTGATTTAAATGTTCAGTTACATACCACGGTTAGTAGTTCTGCAATTTCATATTTGAGTTCCGTCAGAACTCTTGGGTAAATACTGTTTGGTCCTTGTGACTTATTACTATTTAATTTATCAGTTTGTCCCAAAACTTTCTCTACTGACACCTCAATCTGGGACAGTTCCTCAGGTTTATCACCTACAACAAATGGCTCAGGTATGTGGGATCTCCCACACATCCTCTGCAGTGAAGACCAATGCAAAGAATTATTTTACTATCTCCATTATGGCCTTGTCTTCCTTTCGTGCTCTCTTGGCACCTCAATCATCAGGCAGCCCCACTGACTGGTTAGCTGGCTTTCTATTTCTGAGGTATTTTTAAAAAATTGCTGTTTGTTTTTGTGTCTTTAGCTAAGTTGCTCTCTAATTTTTTCTTGGCCTATGTTATTATACTTTTAAACTTGACTTGCCAGAGTTTATGCTCCTTTCTGTTTTCCTCACTAGGATTTGATTTCCAATTTTTAAAGGATGCTTTTTTTCCACTATGTATCTCTTTTACTCTGCTGTTTAGCCATGGTGGCTTATTTTTTGGGCATCTTACTGTTGTTTTGTTTATTGTTTATTATTTTATTTGGGTACACATTCAGTTTGTGCCTCTATATGGTGTTTTTAAATAGTCTCAATGCAGTTTCAAAGCATTTCTCCTTTGTGACTGCTCCTTTTAATTTCTGTTTAACTAGCTTCCTCATTTTTGTGTAGTTTCCTTTTTCTGAAGTAAAATTTTATGGTGGTGAGTTTCTTTGGCATTTAAATACATTATTGTTGCTATTACTGAGAAGTCCAGCTATAGTAACCTCTTGGTCCAGATCCTGTGTTCCACTTATGCCTAAATCAAGAATTGCCTCTCCCCTTGTGGGTTCCAGGACTAGCAATCATTTATGGTGTTTAGAAATTTTATCTCTGCATCCCTTCCCGAGGTGACATATACACAGGAAGTATGAGGATAGTTGACATCCCCCATTATTATTCCATTTTCTGCCTTTGTAGCCTCTTTAATCTCTCTCAGCATTTCACAATCACCATCACCATACTGGTCAGGTGGTTGGTAGTATATTCCTACTGCTGAATCCACCTGGCAGAAGGGTTACATATCAATATCCTAATTTAATGCCAGGCACTCTGGTTCACCCATGTTAGTAGTTAGACTTCTAGCACTTGTATATAAGTATTTGTGTGTCATATTTAAATGGGACACTTTTAGGTTTGACTGTTCCTCAGTAGTTCCTACCTGTGCTTTACCAATTTCCCTCCTAGTCTCTTTACCACCTGTCAGCTTTCCCCAGCTCTTAGTTTAAAACATCCTCTACAGCCTTTTTAATTTTACATGCCAGCAGTCTGGTTCTGTTTGGTTTCCTTCCTGTATAAGCTCCTCCTTTCCCCAGTTCCTAATAAACCTAAAACCCTCTTCCCTATATCATCATATCATCCACACACTGGGACCCTGCAGTTCTGGCTGTCTTTCTAACGCTGGGCATGGAATTGGAAGCATTACAGAGAATGCTATCATGGAGGTCCTGTATGTAATCTCTTACATAGCAGCCTAATTTTGGCCTTCAGGACCTCTCTCTTACCTATCCCTATGTTGTTGGGTTCTTATTGTTTTTACTGATTGTCTTCCTGCCTGGTCTGTTTCTCCTTTATACCTGAAAGGGCAGATACACAAAAAATGGACTTAAAAATTTTAAACAAACATATTAACCATTAAAAATGACTCCATTTGGATTCTGCTTGATTTTTAGGGTTAAAGTTCAGGTGACCTCTTTTCCCTCAAGCATCTCTCCCTTACTTAGTTCTGCTAATCTGTCAAGTTTTGCAAAGAAAAAGTTTTACAAAGAAAATTCAGCCATCTTATGCTTGGTTTTATTTATTATTAATTATAGCGACAAACACTTGGCATTTCTTTAAGGGAGAATAATGAGAACAAGCTCTTGAAGCAAATACAATACACCAGGCCTATTCTTTCACAGCTCTCTCCCCATGGAACTAAATGGGAAAACAGAAAGAAATGCTTTAAAATGGAACATTTACAGTCCTGTCTTCAGTCACACTTCCCTAGCTTGAAGGGATTTGAATTATTGAAAAATGTCCAATGCTGTCAAGTAAATATGTGTCATTCAAATAAATAACCACTATACTCCAGGGTGATATTTATAACAATCTGCATGAAGCCCAATGGAATGATATTTTTTTCAAGAAGGTTTTTAAAAGAAACACAAGGTCTTAGAGAGAGACTGGAGAGCAGTTCAGGATGAGGTCATAATGGACTTGAGTAATTGAGCAGTTGTAACATTTCTACAGCCCAATCTGAAAAGTTGGGTGTCTACATTTAGCTATCTAAATCCATATTTAAGATAAAAAAATCAGCACAGAAGTGTCTAAAATGTGTATTTAGATGCCTAACATTAGACACAGTTGGGATCATGTTGCATAAAAAATACAATTAGTTATTATCTGTCAGTTAATTAACCACTGTAAATTAATTTACAAGGCTCTTGTCTTTATTGCAATCCAACACAAAGAAATTGCAACAATATTTAGTAAATTACAACTTGTGCAACTCCCCATTAACTGCATAATTTCTTTAATACATTCCCTAAATTGCACCACTAAACATTCTATTGATTATGACAGACGGTAACACTGGCTGAAATTATAAAAGAAAGCTTTGGGGTATTATGTATAGTTATTCATTTTTATGACTGTCTAGAAAAGGTCATTTATGCACAGCTTCCTCTGAACTAGTTTTTCCGTATTAGGTTAACTTGAATGATATCTGCCTGGATGTTTTTGAAGCACTACTGATAGTCTATTCAAGCTATAAGACTTAATTACTCTAAGTGTATACATGAGAATCAGTTTAAACCTTGCAAGCTGAATAATAGCTCGTTGCTTTCCTAAACTATTTATGTTTTGATATTGCATTCCTTGAGCACCCAAAACTCCCATTCACTTCACTGGCCATTTAGGATGGCCATTTGGTCATCCCTCCACATTACTTAGAATTTTTAATTTTCAAAATTACATTCAGAGCTAAATTCCATCTTATCCTGAAAAGATGTGGTTGTGGTGGGTGGAAGGCTTTTTCTCCACAGCATCCAGATCTGTTAAGTAACATCAACAGAGATTTCTCCCTACTATATGTCTCCAACTGTAGTACTTCACAGCTGCAATATGGACACAGACACCACAGTTGTCATCATCATAATCAGGAAATAGACCCAGGATATTCATCACCAAATGCATAAGCCTCCATTACTTGAGCTCTAGGATTTGATCCCCACTGATGACCTTGAGGTCTATGTATGTATGCAATCTTCGTTCATTATGAAATGGGACTTGTGAACCTGAGACTGAGCTTGTCTGACATGAGGAGTACAGTATATAATACATTGGCCTAGTGTGTGCAATCATGAGTGCCTCTAATGGCATGTTCCTGTAATTATGCAGACTACCACTGTCCCATTGACAAGAGCTACTTTTTTAGCTCATGTGGCAAAGGGCACCTTGGTGTCCTTTTGGTGCACTCAGTCCTGGGTTCGAACCCCTTTGACAACTATGGTCTTTGCAAGTTTATGTGGCCACAGTTCACTACACCAGCATCTGGCAGCAGGCACTGGTGGGAGTGCTTACTGCCCCTTTCACAAGCAAGAGTGAGGCACACCAGTTCCCACTTGAGCTCCTAGCTCAAAAACTACAGCTCCCTCTAGTGTTCTGTAGTGACACAAGCGCACAATTTGGACCTTGATTTTTTCCTGTCTCTTCAGTTATTCCAATGACTTTAATTAAACCATCCCAGGAGACATTAACTCAGGGAGATTTTTCTCAGTTGTTCATAGTTTTACCTGATTAAAAACAAGCAGTAAACTCAATTCCTTATATTTTCCAGAATGATTAGTAATAGTGTTATTGGTGTTATTTAATAGCAGTTGCAGTTGCTGTGAGGATTTTCAGACCATTTTCCAACTCTGTAGACAGTGTTTCATTATCTTTGTGGTGCTCTCAAGAAGAGTGCTGGAATTTGGGGAACATAAAAACTAACAGTGGGGAGAAAACTCATCATTGTTTTAATTAGGAGTTGTTTTAATAATTAGAACTGGCATTAGTTGTCTGGGCTGAGTCTGTGAAGTGACTTCTTGCCTCCAAAATTAGCAGAGTCCTGTCCACTGTGATCACCCCACTATGTGCAGGACTAATCTCAGGTTAGCATTGTCAAAACAGAGGCTCAAATCCACAAAGGTACTAAGGTACCCAATAAACACCAGGTTCAGATGCCTAAATTTCAATTTTGGCTCCACTGTGATCAAAAAAATTTCTTTCTTTCTTTCTTTCTTTCTTTCTTTCTTTCTTTCTTTCTTTCTTTCTTTCTTTCTTTCTTTCTTTCTTCAATTGACTTAAGAAGACCACTTTTCAAGACTGAGAGAAAGTGCCACCTGCTATGTCCGTATGGCATTTAAGATCCAGATTCTGTAAAATCAATGTGACTTGTATGGGCAAGAGGATCTGTCCATGAGGAACCCTTTGGAGGATTGAGTCATAAAGTTGTAGTAATTTCTTTCTAATGAAATTTTGGCATGAGGAAGAATTAACAATATTAATGATTTTGTTGTTGCAAAATTAATATAAAGCAACTGAGGGTTCAGGAGAAGCTGGGCTGGTATCATAGGCTATTATTAAGCTTTTCTGACACTTCCCATTGGAAGACCATGTTTTCAGTTGCTTATAACTCTGCCAAACTTTAAATGTTTGGGCTGAAATTTTCCATGCTGGGTGGCTGCCTGAGGCTGAATAGTTTCAGCCATTTCTGAGTACCAGTTTAAGGAAAAGGGTGTTGTTTTGGAATGATAAAAAACAAATCTGGTGACCTTTTCTTGTAAAATCTCTAGCGCCCCATGTTTTAGAGCAGGGACTTGAATTTTGGCAGGGTGGGGGTGACTTTTGTGGCAGGGATGTGCTTTTTGCTGCTTCTGTGAAAATCCACTGTGACACTTCCTAGTGGTACCCAGGGTTGTGAGGCACCTCATTACCACCTGCCCTTAGTATGAGGAAGTCTTGTCTTTGTCTGCTTCCTGACTCCACTGGCCATGAGTAACACAAGCACTTACCCTACACCGGCTTTACTGTTCCACTGCAGGTAATCAGTAAGCACACTCCAACCCCCAAGCCCTCTGTGCATGCCCCTGGAGTGTCCAGCCCCTGTGCACTCACAGAATTCACAGGCCCACTATTGATAAAGGAATAGGACACACCAGTTTACCAGTTTCACCACTCCACTCAACTCAATAAGCACTTAGATTTTTTTTTATAAGGAAAACAAGTAAACGTTTATTTAACAAAGAATAGAAATGTGAGAAAAAGCAAGTAGAATTAATGGAAACAAATAGTTACACATAAAATATCATAACATATTTTCTAGAGCCTAAACATAACTAAGAAGACATTCTCCTATCCCATAAAGGATAGTTCACCCAAAATTTCTCTCCTATTGTTAAACAACCAAATCAGCTTTCATCCTCCATTCATAAAATAATCCAGCTGGCAGCTTGTCCTCCAGGAGAAAGATATCTGGGTGTGGCTCTGCACCCCCAGATATAGTTCCAACAAGCTAGTATATCCACTTGCGAGCTGGGTAGCCCCTGCTTCTTGGTTTTAATTTTCCCATAGAACTTTTTCCTTTGAGACTTTGCAACCTCTTGTTTAGCATTTTTTCTCAGATTGTAAATAGTCATTCATTGTGAAGTATACAATACTCAATTTATATAAATCTGGACAGGTAGATAAGCATCTCCAACCTGAAAGAAACTTGTTTATCATCTTCTGGCAACTAGCCCCAACTCACAGACCTTACAAACATAATTTTCAGGGTGTATATATACGTAACTCCTTGCATATTATCTGTACACACATTTCCCAATGGTTATGATGATCAGTGTGACACAGGTTTTCAGTAGAGACCTGACATGAAAACATTTGAACTTTTACACAGAAACCAGTTCAAGGGGATTTTATAACTCTGTGCAGCACTGTGCACTCTGCCAATTGGCACCAAGAGGTCCCTGGCTCTCATCAACTCAATTTTTTGCCAAGTTATTAGCCTCAGAAATGCCTCCATTTGCACATACTATGCGGAGACTTTTTAGAGTTTAGCAGCTAAAACCTCGGAAGATTCCACCCTAACTGAGTACGCCCAAGCCTCTGACAGCTCCCAGTACTGACCAGACTGTGCATGTACAATCGCTAGTGAGCAACTGAGCACATTACATCACTTCACAGCTCCTATATATGACCAGACTGCACATGTACCATCACCACAGAGTGACTGAGCAAGCGGCATGAGAAGGAAGCAGTCTGGTTTGAATGCAGGGGAGGAGAAAAAGCCAGACGAGGAGGGAAGGAAAAAAGATCGAGACAAGGATTCTGGTGAGACTTACGGGGCAGGGAGAAACTGTGACTGGGAGCTGGGGATGGGGCAATTGGGACTGGTTGGGCAAGAAATCCAGGATCTGGGAGTCGATGAGGACTGGGACTAACAGCTGGTGAAGGAAATGGTTCAGAGGGAGAACACTGAGATCGGACAAGGAGTTATGGGGAGGGAGAGACTGGCACTAGGAACCAGTGAATGAGGTGAACTGGGGAGCATGGTGAGGGGAGACAGATCTGACATGGAGCTGAGCTGAAAGGGGAGAACTGGGGCTGCCTAGGCAAAGAGACTGGGACAAGGAGGTGCGAGATTGAGATGGGATGACGACCTTAAGGGGGGTGACAGGGAGCTAGTGGGAGGGAATAGAAAGACCAGACAATGACTGCAGGGAGAGAATTGGGGCTGGCTGTGCAAGGAGACTTTGACTGGGATGAGAAGCCTGAAGAGCTGAGACTGGAACTGGATTTGTGAAGACAATAGGACTGGGGAAAGGACTCAGGGTGAGGCTGAGACAAGACTGGAACAAGGAAAGATTGGAGTGGATGGGTCAGAGGAATCTGTAGTCACTAGACAATATGTCCTCCAGAGCCTGGAATGGAACCCATGATTTCTGAGCCTCATCATCCCTCTGCTGTCAGCAACGATCTTGGAAACCCACTGACAGAGCATGTGTCTCATCCCCCTCTAGTGCTGATCAAATTAGAAGATGGTAAGGTACTATTGCTATCAATCACTCCCTTAGCTCAAGTGTCAGAGGTTTGTGCAGTGGAGCTAAAGATTCCAGCTCTACTGATGACCCATGAGGTTATCAATATGATGCCAGATGGTGGAATTTCCTCGGGTTTTTCCAGTTTGCTTTTTAAAAGATCTACACAACAAATTACATTAAAAGAAGATTATTGAGGTTGCAAAGTGAAGCACTCAAAGGATAGGAATCGCCATAATTATGGCTGCCAATGCCATTTTAATTCAACCACTTTGTGTGAATGCATTATGGTACAGTCGTTAATTACATCATCCCATGTGATTTTTTCCATGGGAACCCTGCCTCATTCCATACATAGCATGATTTTTGCTGTGGAGATGAATGAGGGCTGTGTACTAAAGGAGGCTGTTGTCTATACAAACATTGACTCAATCGTTGCAGAAGTTGGAGGGTGTCCAGTGAACGAGGCTGAGGAATTGCAGTAGGAGAAAGGACAGTCGCCTGGTTAAAGCAGTTCAATGTTGCTCTGGAGAATTGGATTCCATCCCTGCGTCTGGCAGGGAGTTCCTATGTGATGCCAATTTTTTTAGAGGTAGGTGGTTATTAACTGTGTGTTCCTCATTTCCTGCATAACCAACTTGAAACCTTGGGTCTGATTTGCAGAAGTACTGAGTATTCATAGCTGCAACTGAAGTCATGGGTCTTGTGCTCCAGTATATAAAGTAATATATAATACTACGTGCACTGAAAAATCAGGTCTGAGTCATCTCAAATTGAGCACCCAAACTTAGGGGAAACTTTTGCTCTGAATCTGTCTGTGCCTCATCTCCCCATCTGTAAACTGGGGATAATAATAATCTCACATTTTACAGGAGTGTTGTGACGATGCATTAATTGGGGTTTGTGAAGCACTCCACTATAGTGATGAATGCCACAGAAAAGCCTAGGAGGAAATTAATCATTCTATAATCAGAGTAGGGCATGGATAGCTTGCAGTAAATAAAGCCTGGGGTCACATATTAAACAATGAGGAGAAAACAAAATATTGACTAGATGCTCATCAGGTGATCACTGTCCATCCTGTGCACTGAATGAAGCAGGGGCTCTATGGAAATCATAGTATGTGATCAAGTAATTAAAGACTGCATCATAATGCTTATCCAAAAGGGGGCTGAATTAAGGTAATCTTCATTCTGGATTCCTAATTTTTGAGTGCTTGACTTTGCAATTTGAATAACTTTCTTTTAATGTCTTTTTGTTTGTGCAATATGTATGTATGTATAATATGGCGATTAGGTAAACCATATTTGAAAAACAAGCAATGATGTGACCTTTCTTCTTTCCTTATTGATTTTTGTCCAAAGAAAAGGTATTTTGAGGCCCAATCTGCTAACAACTGATTTTAAGAACAACACTTGACATGGTGGTTGCCTGAGGCTATAGAACACTGGAGTCACTGAGTATTACCAAATAGAACGAGGAGTACTTCTGGCACCTTAGAGACTAATACATTTATTTGAGCAAAGCTTATGCTCAAATACATTTGTTAGTCTCTAAGGTGCCACAAGTACTCCTCGTTCTTTTTGCTGATACAGACTAACACCACTACCACTCTGAAACCTGAGTATTACCAGCCATTTGTCCTGCACTTTTGAGGAGAATGTTACATTAGTGTGAGTGCCACCTTTGTAGTTTGGAAAATTGTTCTCCTGGCATTTTCTATAGGTTGCCTGATGTTTTCTGAAATGCATTTCTATAACAGTAGAAGATATTTCTAAAGAGACATTTTAGAATAGAATATAGTCCAAGGCCAACTAAGCAATTATGCACTCACATCTAAAAAATAGTATTGAATCATATAAAAGTGGAAGACATAGTGAACACAACATGTGAACCAGAAAAATGCAAAGGGTGACTCACTAAACAAAGTGAAGTTCAATTAGGGTACAACATTTGTTACACTAATAAAAATGATACCAACAGGATCTTGTAAGAGGGACAAGGCAAAATGCCACGTTTATTGTAAATACAACAAAATATTACTATATGCAATTTCTATATAAATCCATTCACACACACGGACATTCACACAGGTTCTGCAAAAAGGCTGTTATAGTTACCAGCCTAGACACTGCTTGTGCCAAGTCACTGGCCAGGTGGCCTGGACACGAGAGTGGAGCTGAGTTATTGTCAGATGCGCATCCGATGCTCCTGGAGGGTGGTCATAGAACCAGATTCAAAGAACATAGTCCCTGGATCCAATTTTTATAGGTCTCTGGTTCAATACAAGTCTATGGAAGTTGCTTCATCATGCTGAATTTACAACTGAGATGACCATCAATCAGCTCAATCAACAGGTGATACATCCATGATGGCTCTATGATGGCTAGGTGTTCTCTTCTTGTTCTTCCTTGGTGCATTTTGGATGGATTCCGGTTCGCCCTCCGGGGGTCATCCGGTTATCTCCACTTTGGATATTCTTCAGCCCATTGATACCAAGGTTGAAATTCTTAGGATTAGGCTGTCACCATTTAGTAACCAATTATTTCCCTGCTTCAGGTTCTCAGTTCCATGCACTCATCATTCATTCTTTTACTTAACAACACAATCTATGACTCTTGATTCATTTAACAAGTTTTATCCCACTATCTATTTTTCCCTCTTTGGATACCAAGATTTACATAGGCATGACAAGGGGCCCCCACGGGGGAAGAGCATTAGGGTGTTGTTTTAAAGAACAATATTGTTTTCTCAAAGTTCTTACCACTTTCCAGCACAGATTCTTTATCCTGTACCGGCCTGAAATAATTAGCACTTTGGCCTTGCATTTGTTACAGAGTGAAATTCAACGGCATGGAACTGATGTTCATACCCTTTTACAATACCTATATACTCTTTTGTCTATCTTTATTTCTACTACTACATAATTATAATTCTGTCATACTTATATAACTTTGAGGGCGACGCAGCATGTTCAGAACTGTAACATTTTGAGATATTTAAGGGCCAAATTCATCTTATTGGGCTGGCTAGGTTTTCAAAGTTAGGCATGCACAATGTACACATATATTTGTATGCATCTTACTTGTATACACACATAAAGGATATATGCATGCAGATTAGATATTAGTACAATCATATTGGTCAATTGGGAGTAAGAAATATTGGCTTACATGTCTAAATCCAATAGGCACTTAACTTTGAGTACCTACTTTTGAAACTTGGGTCCCACATAGGTTAAAGGGGGCGTCACAGGTAAAGCGCTATGCTTTGTGATATTAATCAAACCCTCTCGCAGCCCATGTTTTTTCACTGAAAAATTGTTTCATCTATATTTCAGCTCTAGCCTATAGTATCTTTTCTTATCTTTGTACTATTTTAGCTCTTATTTCTGTAGTTTCTGAGCACCTCCCAAGTATTTTAAAAAGAAATTAAATACATCTTTCTTTCCTGCCTGTAGGAGAAATATGTGTCAGTGAATGTGCTGTGTGTATATGTATGTGTATGAAGAACCTGTGAAGAACTATTAAAGTACAGCCAGGTTGAAGAATTGAGTTTCGTATTTAGTTCTGAAAGTGGTGAGTTAGGGGTCATTTCTTACCTGAGCTCCTGTGAAAGTTATTGTTATGATTTATTATTTTTATTATCATAAGAATGGCCATTCCGGGTCAGACCAATGGTCCATCTATCCCAATATCCTTCTGATAGTGGCCAATACCAGGTGCCCCAGAGGGAATGAACAGAACAGGTAATAATCAAATCATCCATTCCCTGTCGCCCATTCCAGCTTCTGGGAAACAGAGGCTAGGGACACTTCAGAGCATGGTTTTGCATCCCTGTCCATCCTGGCTAATAATCATTGATGGACCTATGCTCCATGAACTTATCCAGTTCTTTTTTGAACCCTGTTATAGTCTTGACCTTCACAACATCCTCTGGCAAAGAGTTTCAAAGACTGACTGTGTGTTGTGTGAAAAGTACTCCCTTTTGTTTGTTTTAAACCTGCTGCCTATTAATTTCATTTGGCGACCCTTTAGTTCTCTTTCTTGAGTGGTAACAGCTAATTTAGACCCCATCATTTTATATGTATAGTTGGGATTATGTTTTCCAAAGTTCATTATTTAGCATTTATCAACATTGAATTTCATCTGCCATTTTGCTGCCCAGTCACTCTTTGTAACTCTATGCAGTCTGCTTTCCACTTAACTATCTTGAGTAGTTTTGTATCATCTGCAAATTTTGCCGCCTCACTGTTTACCCCCTTTTCCAGATCACTTATAAATACTTTGCACGGCACTGGTTCTAGTACAGACCCCTGGAAGACACCACAATTTACCTAATAGTGCCTAGGAGCTCCAGTCATGGACCATGACCCATTTGTGCTAGGTGCTGTACAAACACAGGACAAAAAGATGGTCCCAGGCCCAAAGAATTTGCAAAATAAGTGTGATGTTGCACCCCATAATGCTTTCTAGAAATATGCTTATGAGTGTAAATATGACATAACTGGAATATGGTTATGCTAGATATGCCATGTAACATATATTTGCAAAGATTATGATCTACTGAATATATTCATCCTATTTGTATGCATGTAACATTTTTATATCTGAAGTTATGAGTGTTGGCTCTATACTTGTATTTAAAGTGTTTGCTGCAGGAAGCACAGAAGGCAGATTTGGTCAACAAAGTGTGAAGGGTATTTTTTTCAAGTAATTGGTTTAGAGTAGCAGCCATGTTAGTCTATATCCGCAAAAAGAACAGGAATACTTATGGCACCTTAGACACTAACACATTTATTAGAGCACAAGCTTTCATGGGCTACAGCCCATTTCATTGGATGCACAGAATGGAACATATAGTAAGTATATATGTGTGTGTGTGTATATATATATATATATACACACACACACACATGCAGAGAGGGTGGAAGTTGCCATACAAACTGTAAGAGGCTAATTAATTAAGATGACCTATTATCAGCAGGAGAAAAAAACGTTTGTAGTGGTAATCAAGATGGCCTATTTAGACAGTTGATCAGAAGGTGTGAGGATATTTAACAAAGGGAAATAGATTAAATATGTGTAATGACCCAGCCACTCCCAATCTCTATTCAAACCCAAGTTAATGGTATCTAGTTTGCATATTAATTCGAGCTAAGCAGTTTCTCATTGGAGTCTATTTTTGAAGCTTTTCTGTTGCAAAATTGCCACCCTTAAATCTTTTACTGAGTGGCCAGAGAGGTTGAAGTGTTCTCCTACCAGTTTTTGAATGTTATGATTCCTGATGTCAGATCTGTGTCCATTTATTCTTTTGCATAGAGACTGTCCGGTTTGGCCAATGTACATGGCAGAGGGGCATTGCTGGCACATGATGGCATATATCACATTGGTAGATGTGCAGGTGAACGAGCCCCTGATGGCGTGGCTAATGTGATTAGGTCCTATGATGATGTCACTTAAATGAATATGTGGACAGAGTTGGCATCGGAATTTGTTGCAAGGATAGGTTCCTGGGTTAGTGTTTTTGTTGTGTGGTGTGTGGTTGGTGGTGAGTATTTGCTTCAGGTTGGGAGGCTGTCTGTAAGCGAGGACTGGTCTGTCTCCATGTGAGAGTGAAGGGTCTGTGAGAGTGAGGGATCATTTTTCAGGAAAGGTTGTAAATCTTTGATGATGCGCTGGAGAGGTTTTAGTTGAGGGCTGAAGGTGATGGCTAGTGGCTTTCTGTTCTTTTCTTTGTTGGGCTTGTCCTTTAGTAGGTGACTTCTGGGTACTCTTCTGGCTCTGTCAATCTGTTTTTTCACTTCAGCAGGTGGGTATTGTAGTTTTAAGAATGCTTGATAGAGCTCTTGTAGGTGTTTGTCTCTATTTGAGGGATTGGAGTAAATGCGGTTGTATCTTAGAGCTTGGCTGTGGACAATGGATCATGTGGTGTGTCCTGGATGGAAGCTGGAGGTATGTAGGTAAGGATAGCAGTCAGTAGGTTTCCGGTATAAGGTGGTGTTCATGTGATCGTCGCTTATTAGCACAGTAGTGTCCAGGAAATGGACCGCTTGTGTGGATTGGTCTAGGCTGAGGTTGATGGTGGGATGGAAATTGTTGAAATCATGGTAGAATTCCTCAAGGTCTTCTTTTCCATGGGTCCAGATGATGAAGATGTCATCAATGTAGCGCAAGTAGAGTAGGGGCATTAGGGGACGAGAGCTAAGGAAGCATTGTTCTAAGTCAGCCATAAAAATGTTGGCATACTGTTGGGCCATGTGGGTACCCATAGCAGGGCTGCTAACTTGAAGGTATATATTGTCCCCAAATGTGAAATAGTTGTGGGTGAGGACAATGTCACAAAGGTCGGCCACCAGGGTTTGCTGAGACATTATCGGGGATACTGTTCCTGATAGCTTGTAATCCATCTTTGTGTGGAACGTTGGTGTAGAGGGCTTCTACATCCATAGTGGCCAGGATGGGGGTTTCTGGAAGATCACCGATGGATTGTAATTTCCTCAGGAAATCAGTGGTGTCTCGAAGATAGCTGGGAGTGCTGATAGCGTAGGGCCCGAGGAGAGAGTCCACATAGCAAGACAATCCTGCTGTTAGGGTGCCAGTCTCCCCTGATTTATTTCTGACCTCACCTCGCACAGAGTAAAAATTACTAAGAGCTTTGGGCTGAAAGAATCCTGGGTAACAGAAGCACGAGGAGCAGCATGGGAGAAAGCACAAAAGTGCTAGCTTGAAAATTTAAGAAATGAGTGACGGAGTCTGGCATTATGGGCAGAGGCAGGAACTGATAGTTGATAGTGAATGAGAGATGGTAGGTAGGCTGGGGATAGGCTGCGAAGGGCCTTGAAAGTGAAGACAAATTGCTTAGTTTTTATGCGATAAAAAAGGGCCAGCCAGTGGAGAGATGGAAAACAGTGATGAAATGGTCAAAGCAACAGGCTAGAAATATGATATTTGCTGTACCATTCCAAGGGGACTACAATACAGAGAAACACAAGTAGATAAAGTTTTCTGCAGTACACAGCACTGCACAACCTATGATGTTCCATAGGACATTAGGCTATCAGTGTAAAAATGATAGAAAGCTATACATATTAGTTACTTCACACCTGCCCTTTCAGAGAAGAGTACAGTTTCAGGAAGCTCCGTCAGTCACAGTTTCTTATACCAATAAGATTAGCCACCATATCTTTCTGCTCACCCTTATCTGTGGAGTTGGAAAGCCGAAACTGTAACAGCCTCTCACACTCCTCAGCCATCTCCTAGTGGTGGGCAGTTTTATTGTTCAAGGCCACAGAGGGAGAGTCAATCTCTCAGGCAGCTGGGCTCCATCCAATGGATGAGTTTAAATATAAGCATATTGATTTTCAGCTGGAATCTGTGTTCAGCTGGACACCTGTGCAGACGGAAGAACACTGGAATGATATGTTCACGGCAACCTGTGTTGCTAAGCAGATGGGCAGCTGCCCAGTTAAGGCTGCACATGTATTTCTTTCTAAAGTGTCATTTTCAGGTGTTTGTAACTTTCTCAGTCTTTTACTTTTGGGGTTGAAATTTAGTATGTTTGTTCTTAGGCCAAGAGCACATCTTTCTGGAAAGTCTGAGCTAAAAATATTCATCCACTTTCAGGGACAAATCCAGCCAAAAAAATACACTGTCCTCTTGTAATGTTGTAACCTCCTTTTGCCACAGCTTTAGAGATAGCTGTTAGAAATTTAAAAATGAGAACAAAGTTCATCAGTTTCAGAGGTGTCTTTCAGTGGCCTGGTGAAAATTGGTTATGATTTGTCAGTTATAAGAGTTTTAAAATCTGCCTTGTACAGGCACCCCTGAGTTTTGTAACGTGATCAACTAATGGTCTGTCACCATTCTTCTGGCCCTGTGAATTCATGCATAAATAACAAAGCCTTATAGAGAGTCCTTGTTCCTGTATATTTTAGGTATTATGGGAAAAGATATGGCTCAACATGATGAGGTGATTGAGGGAGTTTACATATTTTTGGCTAGCTCACTTATGCCTCTTACTCCTTTTTAATGAGTACCGCTGAGTCCACTCTGTAGCAGAAGAATGCAGGAACCCTCCCATTAGGTCCTGCTTAGAAGCTAGTTTAAAGGCACCATAGAGCTTATGCTCAAGAGCATTCTATTCACTGTCTGTGGTACACAATAGTTCAATCTCCTCAGTGGGTGATACTTGGGCTTAATTCTGGTTGTTGGCTTGGTGTAGGGGTCACTGGGTAATGTGAGAAGGTCAGACTAGACAATTTGATGGTCTTTCCTGGCATTAAACTCTATGACTCTATGCTTTATAAAGATGGCTTTCTTCCACCTTCCTGAACCTGCCATGCTCTGAATCACCCAGATGGATCTTCTCCATAAAGTATATATCAAATTTGTGGTAGCTGAAATAGGAATTATTTTAATGGGTGAGTGAACCCTTCAAGAATAAGGATTCAATAGCATATACTGTTTGTGACAAAGTTAAGAGAAATATAATCTAGTATTTTGAGATGATGGAGGCAGTTTCCTTCAGATAATAGGCCTGATTCTCATTTGCTGCGAGGTCACTTTACCCTGTTCAGGAAGTGTAAAGGGGTCTCAACATGGGTATAAGTCAGTAACTATGCTGTTGGGAGGAGGTAAATTGGCCTTATTGCAAATGAGAATCAGGCCCAGCTTGCATTCTCTCAGTCAACAGAAGTATTCATAATATAGAACTTTCTCTTCACCTGATCAAAACATATTCAGAATAAACAACAGGAGATAGATAGGTGATGTGTGTGTACACACACACACATAGAATAAAGGAAAAGGAGTACTTGTGGCACCTTAGAGACTAACCAATTTATTTGAGCATAAGCTTTCGTGAGCTACAGCTCATTCATCGGATGAATGTTTCGATGAAGTGAGCTGTAGCTCACGAAAGCTTATGCTCAAATAAATTGGTTAGTCTCTAAGGTGCCACAAGTATGCCTTTTCTTTTTGCGAATACAGTCTAACACGGCTGTTACTCTGAAACCTGTCACACATAGAATACTGCATAAACGTAGTTGTGGGAACTAAAGTACATTTGAGAACTGGTAGCCCTCTTGACAAAGGAAAGATGCAAAAAAAGTTTCACACACATAAATGTATTTAGGTGTGATTACAATCACAAAAGTTACTGTAAAAATGACATTGTTTGACCTATTGTTGTGTCACAGTGGCTCCCCAATTACATTTGTTCAGTTGATGAATCAAAGGATAGTTGTTCTAATGGCCAAACTTGCAAACTCAAGCTGGGTTCACTTTGTCTTTTACATCATTAATAAAGTAATAAAGTAATCAGTAATAAAGATTCTGCAGTTGGAATTTAAGTTTGCTACTGATGCATGAGATAGAATAAAATCCAGCTCAATCTTGTAGAGCTGTCTTGGTTTTGCAGTGCTGACAGTACTAAACATTTGTTTTAGTCAGTAAAGTAAGAAGATATACATCAAGTGCACAGGTAAAGCAGATCAGTTGGGTAAGAATGTGGTATTTTTCATAATTGCTTTTCAGGCCATAACTGTATTTTAAAGCTTTTGATGTGGTGACACAGCTAGTTTGACAGCTCCACCACTTTAGGCCTTTTTAACATCACAGCAGCGTACATTAACATACCTAACCCTGACATAAAGGAAACAATCAAATTCAAACCCCAAAGCAATAAACTAAGTGCTCAGCAAACATTGGCATCAGTTAACCACCCACCTTTTGCCTGTGGTAATCATTTTCAGTCACTGAATTTCAACCCACCCTCTCCTTAATTAACAAGAAATACATAATAAAAAGGGAACAGATTTTGCATACTTACAGAGCTCTTAAAATGATACATATAATCAAAACCTTAATTTGCATCCAATTACTGCAAAGAAAAAGAAAACAACAAATACCTTCGAATTTAAGAAGCAAGCTACAGTTTGGCCTGTTTGATCATGATAACCATAGCACCTAAAGCAAAAAGCTTTAATTGTACTTTCTAGGTCCTAGAGTTTTGAAAATGAAGGATACAAGTTTGCGAAACTTTGAGCTAGCACATATATATATATATATATATATATGTATGTGTGTGTGTGTATTGTGACGGGGCAAGGCCAGATAGCTATAGGAAAGTAGTGAGAAACAGCTATGTTAGCCCTAAGCTAAACAAATCCTTGTTACCATGGTAACCAAATGGTACCTGCTCCAGGTTATTTAAGACACCTGGGACCAATTAAGATCCTTCCAGAAAGCAGTGGCAACAGCTAGGTTGATTGGGGCACCTGAAGCCAATCAGGGGCTGGCTGAAACTAGTTAAAAACCTCCCACTTAGTCAGCTGGGTGGGTGTGTCAGGAGCTGGAGAAGGGAGCAGTACAAACCTTATCAGGCACAAGAAAGGAGGCCCTGAGGTAAGGGTGATGAAGATATTGAGGAAGTGGGGGCTGCTGTGGGGAAGTGGCCCAGGGAATTGTACTTGTCCTGTTTCCAAAAAGTCAGTTACCAAGAGCTGCTGCTATCAGGGTCCCTGGGCTGTAGCCCAGAGTTGAGGGTGGGCCTAGGCTCCCCCCCCCCCCCCCCCCCCCCGACTGATCACTGAGACTGGGGGACAACTGAGACTGTGTGAGGGAGGATAACTTCTCCTCACCTCCCTTGCTGACTTTTGATGAAAATGGCTCAGTAGGCTATGACCTTGCCTCTAGAGAGAGACGGGCTATGTGGAGGGTCACAGTGAGCCTCTGAGGTTAGCGTAATCCACCAGGAAGCGGGGGCACCCACTGAGACAAGGTTGGAGCTTTGTCACTACTTACTTACTTACATACATACATACATACATACATATATTGCTTCATTCAAATGTAATGTAGCAAGCACAGGAATGTCTTCAAGAACTTTGGAGGCCACAGACATGGACTCACAGAGACTACAGGAGTTGTCAGGTGTGCATCCTTCAGGCATTTCATTTGTGCTTGTTTACTGATAATGACTAGAGGGTTACATACTTTGTGCCTCTCTAGGCCAAGCTGTACACCCAATGACAGAGAGCTGCATATTAGAGCTGCTGCCTGTAATGTATGTAGGCAGCGGCAGGAGGCAACAGAGAGATTCCTTTGCTTGTGGGAAAGGAGAGAATGTGTAGGAAGTGGACCAGGGGTAATGGAGAAGGGGGCAGAGATGAGGCTCTTGGGGAGTTAAAGACACCTCTCCAACCCTTATACTCGGAGCTGCTTTGTCATTTACCCTCCAGTTATTTGCTGACCTGCTGTAATCACTCTTTCTCCTCCCCGCTACTAGATTCACCTTTAAGAGCCAAAATTTGCAGAGTTGAGCTATTAAACACAGGGTTCCCTGCTTTCCACCTCCCCCCCCACCAACGTCCCTGTTTCCCCTCCCCATCTTCCACTTCCTTCTCACCATGCACCCTGCGTCTCTTGTACCCACCACTTGTCATCCCCTCGGAGTCCCTGTTGCTTCACTCCTTCCCTTCCAGGCCCGCCTTCCTTTTTCTCTCACCACCATCACTCCCCTTCCCCTCTACTTCACCCATCACCATTGCCCTACCGCTATAGCCCCTGCTGCTTCCCCTCCCAATTCTTCCTTCCTCTGCCTCTGGGTCCCTATTTTCTCCCACTAACTCCATTCCCCTTCCCTGTAACAACCCTCCTTATGTTTGTTAGACTCCTGGGTACGCAATCTCTCCAGACAGAAAGTTAAGCAGATGCCTCTGATGTGCATAGGCAGCAGCATGGGGCACTAGAGATGCTAACTCAGGCTCTTTCAGTTTTCACTAGAATCGACAAGGTTCTGCCCATTGATTCCTAGAACATTCGCTGAAATATTGTAATTGATTGAATGTGGTGTTCAAACGTTTTTGTGTTTCTCTCTCTCTCTCCTTCCTCCACCACAGAGCAGGCTTGGGGAGCCACCATACAGGAGGAAAAAATGAAACCTCCTTCACTCTCCTCTCCTCTCCAGCTCCCCCTATTAATTCTTTTCTTTCTGTCTGGGAGATGTCATTCAGGAGGTCAACATTTTAAACATCACTGGGACATGGGCAGAGCTGAGATGGTGGGTGGGTGTCTCCTCATGCTAGCAGGTGTTAATGGCTGCCATCAACCCATTCTTTGACAGCTATTTTCACATTTTCCCATCTGGTTCTCTGATTTTTCCCCAAAATCAATAGGGTTCTGCCCATTCATGTCTAGAACATTCCCTGCAATAGTGGAGTTGGACTGTTCAAAAGTTGCCATATTACATACATGACAATAGTCCTAATGTAATTTCTTTTCACTGTGGTTTTCCAGATTCTGGATCTTTTTTCTTCAAGTCTGATTAAGTTGATTTATGACTTGGTGATAGCATCTGAGACAAGTTTCTTACCTCAGAAACCAATTAGTTGATATCCCTAATTTGCATAATTAATATATTGATTAAAGTAGTAGATTTAACCTGCCCAAATTTCAAACTGTCATCAATTGTCAAAATGCAGTATCTTTCATTGTTTGCAGTATTACAATGGTCAATATTCCCCACAACACACCTTTCATGATCCATGGGTGTACAGATGCCTATCACAGTGTGATACCTCATCTAGTGCGAAAATGCCCCAATAATAACTATGTGGGTGAGCCCAGATAATCACTGTGGTCTCAAAGGCACCAAGAAAAATGATAAAGGACAAAAACACCTTATCACCCATGCATGAACGTTTTTCACAAAAAGATCACTCCATATTTGACATCTCAGTCCTCATCCTCCAAGGAAACCTGCCCAAAAGTTTCAAAAGATTAGCCTGGGACCTTACATTCAAAACTTTGCCAGACACTGAATTTCATGATCATAATAAAGACACTGCATTTATGGATTACTACAACAATCTGTAAACCGCTAACCCCTCTTTTTTGTCCTGTGACTGTTGAAGTGTTAATGGGCCATTTCACTTAGAATGGTCTCTTACAATATGTGTCAACTACTCAGCCTAAACAAGCTGTTCCGCTTTCTATTTAGCTTTCTAATACCTTTTCCAGACCTGAAGAAGAGCTCTGTGTATCTCAAAAGCTTGTCTCTCTCACCAACAGAAGTTTGTCCAGTAAAAGATATTACCTCACCCGCCTTCTTACTCACAAATATTCAACACAGCAAGAGCCTTCTAGAAAGGATTTTATGTTGCTAGCCATTACATTCCCTTCTTCTTCTGACATAGAGAAGTGGCTTCCTTCTCTCCTCTTTGGCTTCTCTCTCACTCACTCTTTCTGAAGATTCTTGGGTAACACCAGAGGTGTCAGGATCGTCTCCAATTAACGGTTAAGTTGATGGGGAATGATAAACTGTTTTAATTAATGACTTTCCACTTCCTTTCATGTGCTATACAGAAAAAAAATCATATAGTTTGGATATATTGAAGTGATACTAGATCCTCAGGAGTACCTTTTTTCTAACTTACTTTGAAATCACTACCAATGACCATTTTAAAAGATTGTCTTAAAATTTTAGAACGTACAGGTCTTTAAAATGAGATGAAAGGAAGACTCTTTCCAACTTAAAAGGCAAGGGTTAAAATTAATCAAATTCATACACTGAAACCATTTATCTCTAATATTTTGATTATCAGCTCTAACCATCATTAACCAGCTATTGAAAGTAATCAATATTTATTGACTATGGACAACCATTTAAGCCTAAGGCCTGAGTCATTTGATTAAAAGAAGCAAGGTGTCATAAATATAAAGGGAAGGGTAAACACCTTTAAAATCCCTCCTGGCCAGAGGAAAAACTCTTTCACCTGTAAAGGGTTAAGAAGCTAGGATAACCTCGCTGGCACCTGACCCAAATGACCAATGAGGAGACAAGATACTTTCAAAGCTGGAGGGGGGGAGAAACAAAGGGTCTGTGTCTGTCTGTGTGATGCTTTGGCCGGGGACAGAACAGGAATGGAGTCTTAGAAATTAGTAAGTAATCTAGCTAGATATGCGTTAGCTTCTGTTTTCTTTAAATGGCTGAGAAAATAAGCTGTGCTGAATGGAATGGATATTCCTGTTTTTGTGTCTTTTTGTAACTTAAGGTTTTGCCTAGAGGGATTCTCTGTGTTTGGAATCTAATTACCCTGTAAGGTATTTATCATCCTGTGCAAAACCATCAATTATCTCTTTGCAAATATTTTGCATTCAGTGTTGGTATTTACCATGGGTATGTGATGAATTCTTCTGGCTGTCACTTTCCTATCCATATTCCTGCTTTGGAAATCTTTTTAATTGGGCAAAAGGGGCTGGACTGGGTCTTTATGTACCATGACTGATTGACAGATTTGCCTCCTGTTTTCTGCTAAGTGGAGCCATAAAGCTAATTATCAAAGCTGCTGATGAATAGTTATGGGGGAAGAGAAGACTGTGACAAACTGGACTACCTGTTTCCTTTCCTGTCCTCCATAATTTAAAAACACAGGGCCAGATCCGGTTCTGATGTAAACCAGCATAGCCTTGAAGTCAATGATGCTACTCTGATTTATACCACATAAGGGTCGAGTCTGTTAAGCTTTCTCACAGTTCCATGTGTAAAGCTTCTGATCAGTTGAGAATTAAATTACAGCAAGAAAGTTGGAAAGAGAAGAGTGATATCAATGTGCCCCAGTTTACTAGTGTAGGTATGCCCTAAAAATAGTAAAGTGTCAAGACAAAGATAGCATAATGGGCTGCTGGTAGGGTCTATGTTTATCTTAGTAGAGGTTATGTACTGAAGTGCTGTGTGGGATTCCAGAAATTGACAGGCCCACTGTATAAATACTGAATAACCTACCAAAAGACACAGATGAGGAGCTTTCATTATTCAGAGGAAGTGGCGACACTGAAAGCACATTCACTACTGTGGTGTTGAATGAGGTCTTCTGCTGTCTTGTGCTTGCTGC
This sequence comes from Chelonia mydas, assembly GCF_015237465.2. NCBI lineage: Eukaryota > Metazoa > Chordata > Testudines > Cheloniidae > Chelonia > Chelonia mydas. The sequence goes on from NC_057850.1 coordinate 158,894,334, forward strand.
TATCTTTAGCTGCCAGGACAAGGGCTATTTTTCACTCAATGCTGAGCTTATTCTTGCATAGATTTTTCTGTGTTAGGAGCAATTGTCCATCACACACACACACACACACACACACACACACACACACACACAGAGACATCCACTGTTCCAGAACACAAGACTTTTGCAAGTAACTCCAACATAGAGAGGGATTCATAAATTGTTTTAAAATTCTGTGTAATGCAGTTGTAATAAAGAGAAGAGATACATATGGGCCAGAATTATGAAAGTATTTAAGTATGTAAAGAAGCAGATATTTAGACTCAGATCCCCAAAGATATTCAGGTGCCTAATTCCCATTGAAATCACTGGGAGTTAGGTGCCCAATATCTTGGAGGCTCAGGCTCTACATGGGATTTAAAACAGAGCCTATTGAATGTTACTAGGAATTAGGCATCTAACACTTAGGGGTTGTCAATCCATCTTCATGGTTTTATAAAGGTTAAAAATTTATTTGTTCCTCACTATATATTTTTATTTATACTGACTCAGAAAGGTGATATCTTTTATAAATAATACAGCAGATTGAACTTTTTCATTGGAAAAAACACTTTTGAAGAAATGTGGCCCCTTTTTGAAAATGGAATTTTTTTCAAAACCATTTGAATTTTTCCAAAGATTTCAGTTCTTCAAATCAGTTTGTGTATGTTTTTCATTTTGGGTTGGTGTGTGTGTTTCTTTGGTTTTCAACTGCCAATTTTGATCTGTTGAGTGGTCTGGTGTGAGAGAGATGTCTGAAAATAATTTAATTTCAAATTGATTTTTTTAAATTATATTTTAAAACATTTTTGTTAAAATCTACCCATTTTGAAATGCAGCAGAATGAAACTTATACATTTTCATTAAAACATTTTTTACATTTCCCCTCTGTACTAATTAATAACATGTTAATTGACAATATTGTTTGACTTGTTTTAGATAAGTGTAAAGTACATATCCTGAAATAACTTATAAAGGGGCTTCGTATTGCAAGGTGCTCAGCATTGTGGCACTGAGCCAGCAAAACACATAAGCACCTGATTAACTTTAAGTGCACAAGTAGTCTCATTAACTTTAGTACTCTTAAATATGAACATAACTTTAAAGTGCTTTGCTGGATTAGAGTCAGAGTGCTGAGCCCCTGCAGGATTGAGCTCATAGTTCTGATTCGACAAGAGAGATTAAGAAGTGTCTAATTGAAAGTTTTTCCTTTGAATTCTGAGGAAGTGCCACAGTGTCTGAGACAGAATTGAGTTTTTAGTGCTTACAGGCAATGTATTTTAAAATAGTAACTGTTTCAAATTTTATTACTGCTGGAGTTATTGGAATGTAGAATTTAAACATATTTTCTTATACCTAATTAATAATCTGAAGATCCTCTTATCCAGAGGTACTCAAACTGTGGTTCAGGACCCCAAAATTGATCATGACCCCACTTTAAAAGAGTCACCAGGACCGGTGTTAGACTTGCTGGGGCCTGGGGCCGAAGCCCAAGGACTTCATCCCTGGGCTGCAGGGCTCAGGCTTGGGTTTCAGCCCTGGGTGGTGGGGCTCAGGCTACAGGGGCTGAAGCAGTGGCATAGCTAGCATGGGACATTTGGGTGGGCCCAGATTTCAGATGAGTGGGCAATGAGGGACAAAGGGGGGGAGGAGGGATCGATGGGCTCACCCTTGCCTTATTGCTCCAGTCCAGCTGGCTTTGTGGGGAGCAATGGACACTCTGGCCAGTGGTCCCCAAGCCCCCATGCATTCATTCAGCTCTGGGAGGAGACACTGGTCTCCAGCACGTATGGCTCCCAACATCCATCCCCGTCACACTGCCTGATGCCAGGCCTGGCTCCCTGAGGTGGCTGGCCTATGTTTTTTGATGATCGCCACCACCGGGCTGGCCAGCCATCCTGTTGTGGCATGCAAGCGTGCATGGTGTGCTCGTCAGGCACTCACTGCTGTCCCACTATTGTCCCTCCCCCTCTGTTTGGCCAGGGTGTGTGCACCCGGCGTGTGGAGTTCTCTAGGTCTGGGTGGAGCTAGCGTTGGGGCACACATCAGTACTGTGGGGAGGGCGTGGATGCTGAGTGGGTAGGCCGCGGCCCTCCTAGGCCCACCTGTAGCTACGCCCCTTAGCTGAAGTCCTTGGGCTTTGCCTTTGGCCCTCTCCACCTGGGGCAGCGGGACTTTGAATTTGCCCCCACACCCGCCTGGGATGGTGGGGCTCAGGCTTCAGTCCCGCCTTCTAGGGTCATGTCGTAATTTTTGTTGTCAGCAGGCGGTTGCGGTGCAATGAAGTTTGAGAATCCCTGCTCTAATCAATAATTATTAAAGGAATAGCTCATGGGAATAGCAGTACTGTGTGGAAGCCAAGATATTCAAAAACATCTAGTGACTTGGATTTTTTTTCAATTTTTGTGTACCTGACTTGTGACACACTAAAGGGCCTGATTTTCAGAAATGTCTGGTGGTGGGTGACCAACAATCAAGCCCCTTTAATTTGGCCTCCCCAGAACTAAGGCACCCAAGACCACTCATCACGTTTGAAAATCTTGACAGTAGCCTTTCACCGCAAAGTCACCACTTCAAGTTCTTCCCAGGACTTTTGTGACAAAACACCACTACCACCTGGCGGGTATCCATTGGTTAATATGAAATCAGAAGATGATCTTTATACAGTTCCTACTAGATGGATGATATCACAAAATCCATCACCACATTGATTGACATCTATGTTGACAATCTCAACAGAGATGCCAAGGACTGAATGGACATGGTAGGGTGGCAATGAGTTGAGGAAGTCTGCACACTTTTCTCCACATGCTGCACCAATACTTTAGGCAGCAATCTACAGGGCTGTCAATCCAGCACTTTTTTCATAATCATTCAATTAACTACAAATTTAAAAGAGAAAAAATGCGATTTCTTAATACATATGCATAGCTAAAGTCTCCAAAAGAGCCTTAAAACTGTGAAGTTAGCTGTAGTAGACCATACATTAGATTAGAGTCCTGTAGAGTTGAAGTTTATTTGTGGCTTTAAGGAAAAATATCGCACTTGCTTGGGAATAAAGATGGAAGACTGGCATCATAGCACTACCAGTGGTGTGCCCTTTGGTAACTTCTTCCTGGTGTCTGTATTGCTGCTCATTTCTGTAATGATCTCAAGTGTATTTCTGTAGGAATCATTACTAATAGCTAGTACAATCTGAAAGTGTTTATTCCCTCTGAAGGAAAAAAAAAAGTATAGAATGCGGAGGAGGAAAGGAAACGCTTCTGCAAGCTACCTATGCAAGCAATTATAATTCAAAGTGCATCTAAAGTAATTTAAATCCTTCAGCAGAAGTTCTTATCTACTCTCTATTAGAGCTTCTGCAGTAACATTAAACTGTCTTCTTCACTGCAGTTGATATGATTTTTACCATAAATAAAAAAAAAGTTTAAATCACAGGGTTGTGATGCAAGTGTATCTTACACAACTTGACAGTCTTCTTTTTTTAGTATTTGTTCCATTTAATCATTTGTGATTATTGTTAAGTACTAATATACATAAAATATATGAATGAATGAAACCTGCTTTATACAACAGCGGGAATCAGTATAACATTTGACTATTCACTTTGCAGATTTGTGGCAGCAAAATAAATTTTGCTGGGAGATATGAATGTGTATTTGCTTGATAGGTTTTCTTCCCCACATTAAACTTTCTCTGTGTGTGTATGTATGTATATGAATATATAACCCAGTATTTATTCATCAAGGTATGTGCAGCACTGTACAGTTGTCTGTCAGATTACTCTCACAAAAATATATTTGAAATTGTACCGAAGATATTTACATTTAAAAAATGAATAGATCCTAGGTTAATGAACTTCGTTAAATAGCCAATGCCTTGCCATTTTAGTGATCATTTACAGTTAAATCTGTGAACAGCCATTATGATGATGAATCATTAGAATCCTGTCCTTTGAAACATTACTTCAAAAGCTGTTTCACAGAGCTCTTCACATTGTGAGAATGAGGGAGCATCTGAAAAATACTCATCCTCAGGCATAAGATGGTGCAATAAGCAAATATTATAGCTCCTTTTATTTTTGAAGATCTGGGTTCAAACTCGTGTTAAGTGAGAAATGGAAAGGGATTGGGTGTCTTAATCAAAATGTTCAATTGAGGTCTGAACATATCAGAACATCCTCTGAACAATTCAACACAATTGTCTGGTTTTGATTGTATGGAACCCATAACTGGTGTTCTCAGTCACTACAGATCAGAACTGAGATGTACTGACATTTTTTTTTCCATAATAGCTAGACAGCTTATTGTCTCATTCAACCCCTTAAACTACAATGCCAATAACATTTGATTTGAATTAAAATATCAGTATATTTTCCCCCAAAATTCTTAAGGATCATGCTTCCACTCATCTTATGATATACAAACAAATGGCAGACTTTCTGTGTGTATTTTTTGGGATGAGATTGTGTCTTATCAATATGCCACAACTTTAAAATTGTATATTCATGCTTTTCTGGTTGTTGAGAATTGTGAAGCATGATTTTTTTACAATCAGAGGTATAATCAAATTTGCTTTCTGTCAAAATTCAAGCATTAAAACTAAAGAAAAAGCTTTTACAATTTTAGACTCTTGAAAGTTTGAAATTAAAGAAAAAATGTCAAAAGATTGCAAATGTTTTTCTTCTTTTGACCAACTCTACTCTAGATGTATCCCCTTACTACTAGCATGATCTCTATTTGCACTGAGTCCTCACTAGCTTGTTCTGATCCAGGCCCCAATCTCAGCAAAAGCAAAGTAATTGTTCTATTAATGTCTGAGAAAAGAGGCAGTCATATTATCTGCATGCTAAAGGCACCACAGATAATTTCATCTCATCTTTCTCTCTCACCAAATATTCTCATATACACTTTTAACACATGCAGGATACCTGTAGAACCACTTCAATAGGATACAATTTATTCCAGCTAAGGCCTGGAGGTGAATTGCAAAAACTTTGTGGTCAGCAATATCCGAGAGCGATGCTTAAGGAGTCAGCATAGACACGTGATCTCCTCTCATTACAAGAAAATCATCAACCACCAAAACTAGTGCTGACTTCATTCCATAGCTTGTCCTGACTATTTGAGATCAAGAAAATCTGAAGACTTGAGAACACTAAAATCCCTTTATCTTAATATTCTTAATCAATTTACTCAAAAAGTGTTCATAGACCTAACTACCACAGTGGGACACGCTACAGGGACATCAGGATTTTGGGAGAAAATTAGTGATCAGCATCAAGACAATTAGAACTTCAAATTGTTTCTCCCTGGCCTGACTGTTGTCACACCATTTAATGGAAGTCAAAACCTTGCCTAGTTTCTAGAAGTGTTGAGTAACCACAAATCCTATTAAAATCAATGGGTGCTGCACTCTTTGGAAAATTAGGACACTTATTTAGGTGATTATAGAGTTAGGAGCCTAACTTTAGGCACCCAGGTTAGGAAATTGTTGTTTACTGTGTATAGAGCATAAAGGCATAAGCATAAAGTGGAACACTAGTACAAAATATGCTGTATAGATAAGCAAGCTGTGATTGCTTTGAGAACCAAAGGGCAAATTTGCCCTTGATTATTTAAATATTCTGCTGTCTATTGCAGTTACAGGTGTATCTCTGATGGCAGAATCTGATGTAATCTTGCTCATATATATATGTATGTTAGCAAAATGTTATGGTGAGACATTAAACTGAGAAAACGTGTGTATTTTTCTTTTTAATGTCTCAACTGTAACACTGTATTAGCATAGGTTATTTGCACTGATATATTGCAGCCCAGTGCTGTATGTATGTAGCCAGGATAAGAGCCATGATTCAATACAACAGTTAATCAATATTGAAAATTGTTTTTTATGGTGAAATCTGGCTGCTGTTTACTCTTCTGCACTTGTCAATGCAAAGCTTATACTGCCAAATTCATATAGTCTTCATGCTCCAGAATTCATGTAAACCACTAATGAAAAAAACATCCCAATGTCCCTCATTGTCTATAACATCAATATGAAAATAACACTGAAGAAAAGCTTCTGTCTTGTTTTACAAAGGTTATTTTTAGTGATAACTTCAAAAGGTAAGATAAGTACTCCAAAGATAAGCACTCCAAAATCTAGATGATTAGTCAAATATCTATCTCTTGAATCTGCAAAAAAAAAAAAAAAAAAAAGCACACAAGCATGTTCTTAGTTGGGCCCCGATTCAGCAAGGAACTGAAGTTTCTGTATTACTCAATGGGAAAATTCAACTGCTGAAAGCTGTGCACCTGAATCAGAGCCTAGGTTTCCAGAATTACCTGCTCCCATCAGGATAAGACATACTACAAGAACATCTTTTCCTGTAGTTTTTTGGCATCTCTGCTTTCAAACTCGATCTGAATGCCGCCCCCCCCCCCCAAAAAAAAAATAGAACTTTTCAAACATCATTTAAGCCTCAGTTTCAGTTTGGCTCACACTTTGTGTCAGTTCTTATTTAATCTCAATCAGTTCAGTCGTTCCTAGTTAAGTTTTTTTTCCAACTGTGGCCTGATCCAACAATGAATTCCACTCGGGGAAACCTCTGCACCCACAGAGTTCATTCCAAGATCAGGTAAAGTCATTGGCTATACAAAATACAAATATGGAAGTAGTGGTTTGAGTCATGCTTCAGATCACGTACTAATAGCAATATCAAATCCAAGTGAGAAAAAGTAAAACTTGTTTAAACTGCAGTAAATAAATATGTATCAAACCTGATCATTTGTCAAGTCAGCATATGGCAGGGGATAGGGAATTGGACCCAGGCCTCAGGAGCTTAAAGTTCTGTTCCTGGCTCTGTCACTGACCTGCTGAGTGACCTTGGGCAAATTATTTCATAGTGCCTCAGTTTCCCTTTCCATAAAGCAGATATAATATTTACTTTTATAAAATACATTGATATATGTAGACAAATGGTATTATAAAGAGCTAAATATTTATTATTAATATGATTTAGGGTTAAATTGCCAAAAAATGACCCTTTCCCAGAGGTACATATCAGAAGAGATTTTGAAGGGAAGGAAAAGAAAGCTCCTCCTCCAGGGTCTCTGAACAAAACACCTATATCATATGAAAGGGCCAAATCCTGGTCCTCTTGAAGTCAAAGACAATATTCTCATTGACCTCAAGGGAACTAGGATTTGTCTTTGCATGTTTTTAGTATGGCAGGAGAGTTCACAAATTTGAACTAATGCTGGAAGTCTAAAGCTCTAATGGACAACAGGGAGCAGCCTGTAGTTATCTTTATTTTTAAAAATGTATACTGGAATGAGCAAAAGAAAATGCTCTCAAAGCTCCTGGCTCCAGCAATTCAGAGTTTGCACAATTGGGCTATAAATTTTACAAGGACAGGCTTTCTCATGAGATGTCTGGTACTTCCCACTTCTTACTGAGCTGGAAATACCCCGAGGACAGCCTTTCATTTGGTAGAGTATTTTGTCACTTCTGTATCTGTAGTCAGGACAGGAAATATATAGCAGCAAAGCAATCACAGCAAAGTCACAATAATAATAATAAAAAATCCTGTAGCAAGTCAGTGTTTGGATGACCTACCTGCATTATGCACTGTAACCCCCCTAAAGAAACTATAAATGTTAAAGTGCTGTATTGCTATTATCGCTGAATTTTGTGTCTAGGCAAAAACCAAAGCCATTACAGAAGGGCTGCTAGCTATAGACTCTGCTTTTTACATTATGTCCCCGTTCTTTATTTATTTTGATTTTTTGAATGGTGCCCAAGGTACGCTCCCGGGACACCAACATTTTATATAAAAAACACACATACAAGGAATAACAAATGGGTGGGCGTTAATAATAAAACTCTCTCAGCAAATCTGCACTAGTAATGCCCCCCGCCCTCACTCAGCTGAAATCTAGGGGCCATTTAGGGACTGATAGTCATACAGGGGCATGAAAGGGAATGTGCCTGCACCACCTTCCCCTCCTGAGTGGCATCCACTATCTCCCTGGACTCTGTTGAGGAGCGGGGGATTCTGTCTAGAGTTCTCTGCTTGGTGTCCCCTTCTGGACACCTGATTTTGAATCTTTGACCCACACTCCCTTCCTGTTTTCTCATTTGTTGCCTCCCAGATTTAGTTGATCCCCATGTTCTTTTTCAGCCTTCCCCTCTGAAAAGAGGGAAGCCCTTTTGGATCGGGAAATAGATCCCCTTTGGAAGATCTGCCTTGAACCAAGGAACCACATAGTCCTCTCCTCATCCTTACGTAGTTCAGGCAATGGCCATTCATAATGGGAATCCCTGTGCTTGTGGAGCAGGAAGGAGGCGGGGGCATGGACCTGCTTGTTGCACCCGCTCATGAACTTCACATAGAAGCTCATTACAGGATCTGGCGCCAGGGCAAGGTGGGGAAATAGACAAAGGAAGCATTGTTATCTCTGTTTCCCAGGTGGGGAACTCAGGTTGAGAGAAAAGGTGACTTCCAAAGATCACGCAGGAAGTCTGGAGCAGAGCTGAGGATTAAACTCACATTTCTGGAGCTTGAGGCCTTCAGCACAAGACCTTCCCTCATCTAGCTTGGTTCTAAGTCTCAGGAAGTTCATTGCTGGAGAAACAAGGAGTGAATTCTCTTGCCTCTGCAAGAGGATTTTCTAGTCTGAAGACATATTCAGGTGACAGGACTGAAGCCCAAAGACCTTAATTTCTTCTAGTTGTGGCCAGAAAGGTAGCATTATTTAACAATTCATTGTGTAAATTATAAAACACATTTTAAAAACCCAGGCAAAGGGATCATTGTACAACATGCGCATGCTGATGTAATGTTCTCCATTTTATTGTCATTTCAAAGATTTTGACTTCATTTGGAGCAGCAGAGCTTGAAACAGCACACTGCTCATAAATGCAGTACAAGTAAATCACATTCTGCTACTGCTGTGTGTTTCTGCCTAGTAACGGGCAGTTTATACAGCGCAAGCATATTATTTCAGAGAATTTTGACTCCTAAGCAAACTTGAAACATCTTAGCTAACAGATGTGACCTTTTATGTGTTAGCCAAAATTACGCACACTGTAAACAAAGTGACCTGAGTATTTGAAAACAGAATATAATGTAACAATGCATGAGGTCTATATCAGTGTGAGAGGTTATCTTAAGTACTCAGATTCTGTTTTGATATCCAAAACCTGAGAGCAGAGTTTAGTTTTGAACATGGATATAAAATTAGCAACCAGAATTTTTGCAGCGGGGATAAATTGTTTTCTCTCCTTTTTTTTTTTTTTGACCTTATAACATGTTCACAGGCCATATTGCTGTGCTCATTGGCTGGAGAGGGCTGTTCTAACGTGATGTACTGTGGTATACTCCTCTAGAGGAAGGAGGAAACAGCACTAAGATCCCAGGTGGTATCACTGTATCGCCACTATACTGGTACCTTTGGCTGGCCTGTTGTGTCAGTATAATTAGGAGGCTGGAAAACTCAAGTTCATTTTTCCAGCTAGTTTTTAAGAAAATGCTTTAATCCATATAAAATTCTGCTATGCTTTCATTCATGTTTTGGCTTCAAAAATCAACAAGGACTTCTATGGAAACAAAATATATAATTTGTTCCCACATACTTATTACCCCACTTACATATTAATGCTCTACAGTGGCTTACGCTCTGAAGAATTAAGCTGTAGGAGCTGGGGAGTAATTTACCCCACCTCTTTATGGTTTCTTTTTTAATTAGTATGTAAGAGGGGATAGGCATGGCTCCGCTTTCTCCATTCTCCTTCCTACAACTTCCTGTCCCTTTTCTGCCAGTTTTCTCATTGGGCTAAAAGGGAGGCTTTTGGTAGCACCCCTTAATCCACAAGTGCAGGAGCGGTGATTCTGAGCAGGTCTTATATAGTCCATACAAGGGATGGGGGGGAGAGGATTTCTTGTTCCTGTTCTGCTCTTATGCTCTTTACTAAGTGCAGGACACAAAGAGCCCCAAATATAAAATTCACCTTAGTGCTTCGGTTTCACCGAGCTCTAACATTTCATTACAGGCCAGTGAAAATGTCTCTAAGTCTTTCAATAAGGTCAGTACTATGACAAGATCATGGTTTTATTTTATAATGAGAGAGACAAGGTGGGTGAGGTAATATCTTGTATTGGACCAACTTCTGTTGCTGAGAGAGACAAGCTCTTGAGCTACACAGAGCTCTTCAGGTCTGGGAAAGGTAGTCTGAGCATCACACTATTTTATAATGTCAGCCTCTGCATTTTTGCACCACTAGGCACGCTATTTGGAAAGCGTGATGGACAAAAGGAAAGTTCACAGAATTATTTTTTTAAATTTTACAGCACTAGGTGTGTGTATATACAGCTGCATAGAAATAGGGTTTCATTATACAATTTTACATGTCTGATGTCATAAGATTTGATATTGTATATTAAAAATGAGGAAAATAACAGGGAGAACATCAAAGACTTTATTCAATAACAAATGCGCATTTATTAATTTGTATTTCTTCTTTAATGGATTATACCCACCAAGCACTCTCCTTCACTGTTAGTGGCTGAGTTCCAGATCTGATCTTTGGGTGTTGCTACACCCCTTCTTTCTGCGCTAACCACATATCCTCATTTTGACCCAAGTACATCAAATTGCTTAATCTCATGTTTAAATCCATCCTTATTCGAGAAGGATCTAATTCTCTATTTGCTTTAAAAAATCTCCCATTGAAGTCAATATGCTTAAATGCCTGGGATGGACTTAAGTACATGCTTAAAGTAAAGCACATGTGTAAGTGATTTACTGATTCAGGGGTCTTTATCCTTCCATCTGCATATGTCCCACCACCTCCCCCAAATCTAGCAACAACACTCTTTCACTGGAAGGACATCTTCAGTAGTGCACCTTGTGGGATCACTCTTCATGGTATTCCACTGGGGGCACTCAGAAAGCATGGTGTCTCCAATAGCTCCTGGTTTCAGCAAGCAGGTGTGCAGAAGTCACTCTTTGGTAAAGAGACCCACCTTACATTTAAAGATTTTTTTTCTTTTATTATTAACCATAGGTTCACAAAAGCAATTTAAAACATACTTTTCCGGCAATCACATAAGCATGAATCACCTAGTCCACTTATGATTCAGGAAAAAGGGTTTGAAGCTGCTGCAATCATTCAAAAGCAGTAGAATGCCCCTACTGTCGTCAGTATTTCACATGGTTGGGTCAGGACCATAGCTGCAAAGAGCATTGAATTGTGGATCTAGACTTTTCAAACAACAAAGTCCTTTTTGGAGCTGTTCTCCACATGATTCCAGCAAAAAAGATACTCAGTTTACTTTGCACAAATGAGTTAATGGGTGAAGGTACATGTGTAATGTTAACCTCTCAGGGATTGGGTAACTTTTTATGATCCACGAGTGTCAGTGTAAATGCTGGCACCCTGAGTTCTCAAGAAAGGAGTCATTCAGAAGAGAGAGAGAGTCTACAATATATCACTTGCTGCTTTGTCCCTTTGAGATAAAGCGATTGCATGGTATTAGAAGGTAAAGGTTACAAGAAATGGAGTTTGATTGGATATTTTAGGGATTATAAAATGAGCTACCTCTCAGCCTTAGCCTTGACTGCCCAGGTGAAACCCCCTGTATAACAGTCACTTTTTGGCAGCTACAACCTGAGGATAAATGATATGGAATATTTTGCTTCTTCAGCTGCATTCTCAAAGATGTTGTATATTGCAAGGAGGAATTAAAGAGGAGGAAGTTCATAATAAAGGTATTTAAAGGTGAAATTTCTTTCTAAATATAAACCAAGAAAACATACCTGCAGAGCATTTGGAGAGAAGCTGTAGGGCATGACTCATCACTAAGTTATACTAATTCATGCCAGAGCAACTCCACTGAAATCTAGTTACATCAGAAAAATTGGATGTTACACAGTGGTGAATCAGGCCCCATTATTCTCAGTTCATTTTAAGAGACGGCTGAATTAGGGATTAGTTGTGCCATATAGCCAGCACTGACGAGTTGGGAGGCCACACCTCCCCAAATGGAACTCTGGGTAAAATTCTGCCTCGAGGAACTGTTCGTTCTTCTGAACTTGAATTTCATAGTTCGCTGGTGCACAGTAGGTAATTTAGAGCATGCTATACCCCTTCAGAAGTTGCAGCACACTCCCCTCAGCCTAACCAGTTCTCATTGCTGCCAAATGGGATGAAACATGACCATTTATCTTCCCTGCCCCTTCCCCTTTTGGTGTCTTGCACTGCAGGTAGAGCAAAGGAGATTCACTCTCTGTGGTTCTGCAAGCACAGGAACTGCAATTGTGCTAGGCTGCAGGACAGACATGCAAAATGCAGGACACAGACACTTTCTCTCCTACAGTGCATCCCCAAGAACCAGCTGGGTCTCTAGCAAGTGCTAAAATATTACATATTTCAGTTCTTTTCACCACATGAATATGTAACACACACCTATATCATTGTAAAATATAAGGCATCAGGTGACATTTACCCACATTTGTTGTGTGTGTGCACACATGCATATTATATCTGGCAGAGAAATGAGTAGGGGTGAGAAACCCTTCCTATATTATCAGAAGCTTTTTCTCTTCAAGCTGATAAAAAAAAAAAATCTTTGAAGCTTTTTTGACAAAAAATGGCTTTTTAATAAACCATAACTTTTCTTATGAAGGTTTGTTTTCATCAAAATTTGGGCGGAAGGGGCAACTGAAAAATGGAAAACTCAATTTTCTTTCAAAACTTGACAGCCAACAACTGAATTTTTTTAGCTGTCAGAACCAAAGCAACACACACAAAAAGAAGTGAGGGTTTTAATTTTCAACAAAATTTAAAATGACTGTTTTTACTCACTGGAAGCCAAAAAATGTGCAGTTTGTGGATTTTCAATTTTTCAATATAACCCTCCAAAAATCCCTGAAATATTTTGCCAATAATAATAAAAAAATGTAAGTTTTCTTTCACATAAAATACTAAGCCTACTTCCTTTTATCTTAACGGAGCTAGGGTTGGAGAAAATGTTGTTTGTGTGGTTTAGAGTAAATGATTGTACATAATCCATTATGGTGGATTATATGAAAGTGCAACAGACTTTGTTGTGGAGGTGAGGATGTTAAAGTGTGGTTTAACTGACTGACTGTGTTGTTGGGATTTGCATTTGAGTAATCTTAACACTAAGTTAAATAGTTCTTGTGGAGGGGGGTAATTACACGCATACAAACACATATACATCCTAGAGTCCACCAAACAAAAAATGTGTGTGTATATGTACATATTTATGCATGCTCTTCTCTTTGATAATTTTGATTCATCAACATATGTGCATGTGTTTGAATTCAAAACTAATGTGGATACATCGTACTTAAATTTTCTTATTTTAAATATGGTTAGGATTTTCAAAACAACCAAAGGGAATTAGGCACCCAAAGTACATTGCAATTCCCTTAGGCTCCTTTAAAATCTCTGCCTGCTCTTTGTGTGTGTGTGTGTGTGTGTGTACACATACGTGCACAAAATTTACATATAGAGATATAGCACACACTCCACTATCAATGAACTAAAAAGATCATCTTTCTAAAATGATTTTATAGGAGGGCTTAGGGAACATTCACGGGAGTTGTCTATAACGTAACCACATTTCCTGCACTACCTTGTTTTATTAGGGAGGAAATGTTCACTGCTATGACATCTGAAGAAGACCACAAAGACCCTTTCTGAAGAGTATAATGAGAATGGGTTACGTATGTACAAAGTTCCACATTCTCATTACAAGCTTTTAATGAGAAGGGATTAATTTTTCTGCCATTTTCTATTCTCATTACTACTCAGTCAAGGGAACAAGGTATCAGGGGTTTAATGCCTAATTTATATTCAGTGAATCTTAGTAGTGAGCTACACTCCTTTGACCTTTTCAATATTTTATACTTTGGTTGGGGGGTCATTGAACTCCTGTCTTGTTTATAGCCTTATTACCGTGATCTAAGGAGAAAAAAGTACAACGGCTAGCCAATCAAACTTCACAATATCAGAAAGGTCTGTTTAATACAGTACACTTTTATCGGTTCAAGAATATACAAAGCATTAAGCTTCTGGTACCTGGAAGTATCACAATGAAAATGGCTTTTTACCCCGTCTATATGGTCAAGTTTGTAAGAAGAATTGGGGAACAGAACCAACGTACATTCCAAAATTATTGGTGTTGATTTGCCATGGTCTTGTGTAGTCAGGTACATCTGAATGAAACAGTGTACAATTTTGGATTAGGTCACTTACCACTAACTTTGCACCAATATAGATGACTACAAAATGTACATGGCAATGGAAAAATCAGGTCTATTGTTCAGTAGTCTGCCCTTATATAAATCTTTAAATAAGAGTTCTTATGTATTTAGTATAGCTGGTTAAACATCTTTGAAATTCAGATTCAGTATTTTTGTTGGAAAAAAATTAAATTTGTGTGGACTTTTTATAGAAGTCCAGGTTAAGGGCTGGTAGAAATTTTTCAAAAAATTGAAAATTTAAGTACAAAAATTGTAAAAATTCTTCAGACTTTGACAAGTTCTGATATTTAATTTTGATTGGTTTGGCTGAACAAACAAAAGTTTGGATGCTTATCCCAATCTTATCTGAACCATTTGAGTCTGTAACATTGGACGGGAAATCTCAAAAGAATTCAGCTTCTTTATAATTTAATGCACATGCTTAATTTTACACATGAGTAGGTTCACACAGTGGGATTTCTCAAGTGCTTAAAATTAAACTTGTGTGTAAGTGTGCAGAATCATGGCCTAGAATAAAGAACAGGAGTACTTGTGGCACCTTAGAGACTAACACATTTATTTGAGCATAAGCTTTCGTGGGTTACAGCTCACTTCATTGGATGCATAGAATGGAACATATAGTAGGAATGAATGAATATACACACACACACACACACACACACATACAGAGAACATGAAAAGGTGGAAGTAGCCATACTAACTGTAAGAGGCTAATTAATTAAGATGACCTATTATCAGCAGGAGAAAAAAACTTTTGTAGTGATAATCAAGATGGTCCATTTAGACAGTTGACAAGAAGGTGTGAGGATACTTAACATGGGGAAATAGATTCAATATGTGTAATGACCCAGCCACTCCAAGTCTCTATTCAAACCCAAGTTAATGGTATCTAGTTTGCATATTAATTCAAGTTCAGCAGTTTCTCTTTGGATTTTGTTAGAGGGACAAAAGTAGAGGCCTGGAGATAGGACAGGCTCTTCTGCCAGGCTAAGAGTATAGCTGGAAAGATTAACAATATTGTCGTGTGGATTAAGGGAACTACTGTTGTTGCTCCTTGTGGCATGTAGCAGTTTAGTGTCCTTTTTCCTTTGTAGAGAAGCAAAGTTTGTGTTATAAATGGCTTGTCTAGTTTTTGTAAAATCTATCCATGAGGAAGTTTGTGTGGAAGGTTGTTTTTTTTATGAGAGTATGCAGTTTTGAGAGCTCATTCTTAATCTTTCCCTGTTTGCTGTATAGGATGTTATTTTAGCACTTTTATTTGAGGAAACTTAGGAAATTCAGAAGCACAAAAAGGAAAAAAAATGCAGAAAATAAAGTTAATTTAATTGTTTAAAAATACATTTAGATTTTGGGTAAAGACTTGTGTCTTTTTAAAATTTCATCTGAATTAGATTACACAGCTCAAATAATTATTCTGTTAAACCAAACTAGATAATTAATGTATGTCAAATATATTTGCTCCTAGTAATCAAGTGGTATTTAATTGATGTTCCCTGCATATAACAGACGTATTTATTCCTCAATTGTTAATCCTCAAAAATGCTTTAAACAGTCAATTGTAAACAACGTACTATACATAACATGTCTTATTAAATGTAAATTAAATGCTGTTTGAGACCTATCATTTAAAACATTACTTAGAATGTTGCTGGACTCCCCTGATGAAACATTATTTAATATGGTTTGTGAGGCCACAGGGAGAGATAGCAATTTGGAGAATGAGGGCACTATGCGTCCAATATCATTTTAACTGTACTAAATATTAATATCTGGTATCCCTGAATGACTGGATTAAAAAAAATGGTGACATTAGGCAGAATGTGAACATCGAACGGACTTTTAACCTTAAGTGAATCAGGTCAATTACATTTCTAGCTTTAATGGTGTCAGAGATACAGGGGAAAATGAAGCATTCTGAAATCAAAGAAAGCAACGGCATAGCAATAGCTTAAGTTACTATTTACAGAATGGGCTTCAGATACCATTCCAAGTAATATGTTTATATACCAGTTGTATATAAGCCAAAACATCTTTAGATATTAGAAAGGTATTTCAATTTTCAGCACTGTACAGTACTGTAAGGTGAAATAGCATTGAATTATAGTTCTGCAGGAACTCCAGAAGGCAAGCATATATGGTGGAGCTGCTCCGAATAAAAATGCTTTGGGAGATGATGAAACAACAGAAGGGGGAAAAAGTAATCTATCTGAATATGTTTTATGTTTGGCTAAAAGTTAGTAATGGTGATGAGGCAGATCTTCCTGCCAGGTTTATTGTCTTTCTATTATTACAAGTGATCATTATTTGGCTTAAGTAATGTTTTTGTTACACGGTTAAGGTTACCTCAAAATATAGAATAATCTAGTAAGTACCATACAGAGATGATTCCATATCTATTGTTCTAAGGCAAATTTAACATTTTAAGGGTGATCCCTGAATGTACGTACTATGGGATATCAGTTCAATAAACAGTGATGCATTCTTGCTATGAAGAAGAAGCTTACATGCCTAAAACATAACAAAAATATGCAATATTTTGTTGCTATTTGTCTTTATTTAATAAGGATACTATTACACCAACTAGCCAATTTTTCTTTAAAATGAGATTGTTGAGAATCCTCAGTGCAGGGCTGACTTAATCTGTGATTATTGCTTAAGAACTGATATTGATTAATAAAGTAGTCACACATACAACATTTCTATTGCTATAGTCAAATAGCATTACCTGATTATTTTCAGTTTCCCTATACTTGCTTTGATAATACTGAGGAAGTACCAGTATCTAAGACAGCTGGGAAGATTTTTAAGGCAGACCATTATATACTTGTAATGTTTGAACTTTATTGATATTGATTATAGATGTGTATATATCATAGTTGCATTAGGATTGTGCTCAGCTTGTTACTTGACTTTGTATAGTGTGTGCTGCCTGCTCATGACTATCAATAATGTATATTGCTGCTTCTGAGTTCCTGAGTACTTTTAGCTCCTTATGATGACAATGGGAATTAAAAGCGCTCAGTATCTTGCAAGATTGGACCAGGGGTGAAATTTTCTGAAGAGCCCAAGTGAAGTAGGAGCCAAAGTCACTTTTGAAAATGGAGCGTAGGTTTCTACTTTTCTGCAACCCTTACATGGGACATCAGCAATATAGTTTCCATGGAGATTTATGCTCATAATGTCCTGCAAAGAAAGCATCATAGGGAGAAAACATCTGCTGCTACTTCCTGAGGGAGAAGAATGAAAGCAAATTCACTGAAGACTTGCTAAGTAGCCTAGTGAGCTCACCAGGAGGATATTTGCCATTCTCTGCCTGGGTACCATACTGTGAGAATGCTAGCTAGGAAAAAAAAAATAGGCCTGTCCTTTACTTCCCAGCTAGATCCTTTTCCTCTATTGCCAGTCTGCTTTTTGCACAATTTTTCCCTATGGGTAGGTCAAAGATGAAATGCTTACTTTTTGCTGGGAGTGAATTCAATAGTCAGCAGGTTCTTGGTGATCAAAGAGTTGCATAAGAAATGGGAAGTGGAATAGATTTCTTTGGGTATCCCCTTAGGGAATATAGGAACCTGCTCTTGAACTAATGGACTTGTAGATTGAATCTATGTTTCATGAAAATACAGCTTAGTAAAATTTTTTGTTTAGGCATTACATTACGTGGGTCATAGTATAAAGTGAGCATTTCCCATGCCATAAAAAAGAAATGTGAGACATAAGAAATTTGAGATGAGCAAACCTCAAAAGAGTCAGAAATATGCTTAATTTTGACAAGCAGGGACACACAAGACTGGATCTTCTCCAGATGTATTCCAACTTTGTGAAGTGACATAGGCACAAAACTTCCATTTCCCATCTCCCTCCTTGCAGCCCTCCAAGTTTTTTCCAGTTTCTGCCTTCCAGTGGCACCATTTCCCCCAGCAATTCTGTCTGTCTGTCTTCCTATATACATTCTCCATGGCCTTTCTACCTTTAAATTTAGGGTTATAGCCAGAATTTACCAAGCCTGGAACAAGAAGTAGAGGTGCCCTCTTCCTCTACCCCAGGTACCCTTTTTCTGCTTCACCCATAAAAGGCTGCTGGGTATAAAAGAAATTAATGTGAATTTGGTCATTACTTAAGAACTTAGATAAAAATGATTGCAGGAATGATAAGGATTGGATATTAAAATTAGTATACTTGCACCTGCCTTTTCTTTCAATGTATTTTTGCCTATTCCCTCTCCCTGCTTACAGTTTTCTTAACTCTTGCAATTTTATGAGTCTTGCAATATTTGGTGATCTTCTTAAAGACCCAGTTTCTGAAATCAAAAGATTGCATGAGAATCTCCACTTTCATTTCTTTTACAACCTTCTCATGGTACAGAGAAAAAACATGAAGCAAATGCACCCTAGAGGCTAAAAAGAGGGCTCAAAATTTGTATTTTAAAATCTTTTTAAAGTCAGTCCCATTATTTTTAGAGCCTGACTCAAGATTTTTGAAGACTTGTGATTGGCAGTACTGTGCTGTGTTTTGACTCCAACTTGTTTCTGTCCCACATCCCTTTGTGTTTTCCAGCTTGCCTCTGAGTACCCTGTATGTTTTTCCTTCTTCCCTGTCATTTTCATCCTCTTGTTGTTGCATCCAGTGTAGTTTTCCTTACTAGGTTGGCTACTGAAGTGGTAGGTGATGAAGCCAGCAGGTAGAGCTGCCATCATCTTACTGAATAAAATTACATTTGACCCCACCCTCCTCATCTCTGGTTGCTCGCACACTGCTGCTTGTGGAGGCTCTGCAAACATATTATCACACAGCTAGTCCAAGGTGAAGTTCATGCCTGCTGGTTCTCTGTCCTGAGTATAAAGGCAGTTGGAGCATACAGCTTGCTGCTGCTTCTTCACAATGGGCTCTCATTCGCATACAGGTAGGCCCAAGTCATCATCTAAGACTGCATCCAGGACAACGGTATCCTATGCCCCTATCCTTTTGGATGGCAACTTTGCTTAATTTTGATGATAGTTCATGAGACCCAGACACAAAAACAAAATTTCCAACCCATGGAAAATGCCAATATTTTGACATTTTTTAGGACCTGAATTGGGATGGAAAGTCAAAATATCAAAATTTTTGATTCAGAAATGTCTAAATGTTTCCATTTAGCATTTTTGATTGAAACAAAATACTTTATTTCTGGTCAGGTTGGCATTACTCTGTTCCTGCCTGAGCAGCAATGGGGCCTCATGGGAGTAACGATTCTGGGTCTCTGATGTTCCTATGTCTCCTCGGAGGCCCTGATGTAAAGTGGTGAGTCACTCCTGTGCTAAGCTGCTGACAATCCACAAGCCAGGAACTGGTCTGATGACTCTCAGGGCAGGTATACAAGCCTCACAGGAGGAACAGCAGCTCAGTCTGCTCAGTGTCACTCCTGGGCCTGGAACTCTCTCCTATATGACAGTGGCAACAGACTCAACCAGCCTTAGCCTGCTCTTGCTCCTTCCCTCTTCCTAGTTCAGCTCCCACCTTGCTTTCACTCCAGCTTTGCTCCAACCACACTCTGTACTCGAGTCAGCCTCCAACAACTAGGCCTGACCTTCCCCATCACAGTTTCCGATGCCTGCTTCCTGACCATACTATGTTTCCTATGATCCCCCGTGGTTTTGCTCTGTGGTTAAGCCTCCATTATCTACCAAGGCTGCTCAGGTGGATGAAGAGAACTAATGGCAACCCAGCAAGAAGTGAGAGAAAAGGTTGCAGGCCATGTTAAATCTGTCCATGTTCCATCTCTGAGAAGAAAATGGGGATGTTTTATCACAGGTGCAGGGAGATGGAGAGGGGAGAGGCCATCCTTAGCAAAATTGTGCCTGTGTTTAAAATGGTTTGAGCCAGTTTGGTTAGCTTCAAGGTTAATTGTTTCATATCAAGCGTTGGATGAGTGTTCGCATACGTAATATGTTCAAACAAGGGGAGACTGGAGCTTTCAGGTGAGAAGTGTGTGACACTGTATGGAATATGTGGGACACTTACAATATTTGTATCAACAATATTATGAAGTAAGATTGCATGGAATCTGACCAGATATACCAGGTAGGGTATCTGTGAAAATGTTATGATTTGCAAAGTATGATAATCTTGTTTATATATTTGTATCACCTTTGTATTATGAGTTATAGATATGTAGGGTATATCTGTATTTCCAAACTTGTGCTGTTCTTCTGGGTGACATCCCCAGACATATTGGCATCAGCACTGCCTAGCCTGTTTGATGGCCCTTCAAGGGTCATCAACTTTACAATGAACCCACTGAAAGGGCCAGGGGTCTCAGCAAGGCATGCAGGAACATGCCTATGGAGAGAACTCTAAGGCCTTTCAATACCATGTGCTATAAGTTTGTGTTTGGAAGTGAACAAAGGAAGTAGTATCAGATACATGGCAAAAGGACTATAAAGGGTAGCTGCATCATCTCCATTTTGTCTTCAATACTGCTTCTTGTCTTCAATCGTACTTCTTACCTCTGGAGTAACTTTTCTACAAACAAAGCTCTGAACAAAGGCCTGAATGACCTGTCCAAGCTGTGGATGTGTTCCAGAGGGACTTTCAAGCCAGCAAACTCACCAATACTGCTAAGAGCCTAATATGTGGACTTTGAAGTCTTTGTTTGTATGTATGAGACTCTTTTACCATTTAACTCTCTTCTTGTTCTTTCCTTTTTTCCTTATAATAATCCTTTAGTTTTAGATACTAAAGGATTGGCTGGCAGCGTGGTATTTTGGGTAAGATCCAGCCTAATATTGACCTGGCAATGTGGCTGGCCCCTGAAGGTTCAGAAGAACATTTTGTATAGCGATAAGAGTTTTTAAAGAATGCCACAGCTTACTGCACCTAGGTGCTGATTGGGAGCCAGGGAACTGGAATGCGATAAAGGGGGCTGTGTGATTTCTTTTTTTGCTTCTTGATAACCAGTGTGGGGGATCAGGAGCACAGTTTGTGACTGGTTGAGGAGTTTAACTTTAGTGTTAACCAGCAGTTTGGGGAGTGTGTGCTCTACCTTTTGCAGCCTGCCCTGCCCTAGGCACCCCAGGTGACAAAGTGCACAACCCTGTTTCACTTGAGCACAGTAGCAGTAATTTCAAAATTTGTCAAACTGCCAATTCCTCAGGTAAGATTAGAATTTGTCCCTAAGTGTCGAATGATCTGGAAATGTGTATGCTTCATCAATTTTTCTCATACCAGTTATAAAATGAAATTTACACATATGTTATCTGGGCGTAAACCCATCAAATAATAAGCGTAGGTCTTTGCCACTCTTTATTTAGACATCTTACAGCTCCCAATGCTGTTTTCTCTACCCTTATGCCCAGCTCTGATCCTTTTCTGCTTCACTGATCTGTTTTCCACTGAGAGCTAGAGCAAACAATGCAGCCCTGAAAGAAGCAGTGGAACCCCTGTTCAGTTATCACAGCTTTCCGAAGTACATGGGGTTCCTTCACATCACAGCATGAACTTCCAGCTTTCCCTGGTGCAGAAGACGCAGAAGGAGGTGACAGTGAGGTGGAGAAGGGGACAGAGGAGGAGATGGTAGGAGATAGGAACTCCACCCTCACCTGCAGCTATTGTGTGTGGAGGGAATCTTGTGCTTCAATTGCACTTCTACATGCAGCTATAGTTTGCACCTACTCTTGCTGCACACTCATCCATGACTACAACTCTGCCCTCTTGTGCCCCACAGAGGAGAGCAGTTCTGTAACTTGGCCCCTCTCAGCAGAGCCATATCCTGTGCCACTCTTCAGGACTGGGACCCTGGTTATGTTGGAAGCTGCACCTAGGGGTGGGAGTAGAGGTTGGGGAACAGACTGATGTTGTGAGAGGTAATACATAGCTGCTGGCTCTGGGATGGGGCCCTTGGTACACCTCTCAGCACCTTTGGGTGTATCCTGTGACGGTGGCACCAGGAGGCACTGGTCCTGGAGTCCCTCTCCATGGCTACATGTTAACCCTCTTCTTTGAAGTAATGGTATATAGCCACATCTGGCTGCCCTGCCACCATTACCAAATGCTCCTGAAGGATGAAGCACTTCCTTCTCCTCACCCGCCAACAGGGCCTATCCACATGGGATGAAAGCAAAGGTCAAAATAACAGAATTTCCCATGGCACTAAAGTTCCATTTTCCAAGAACGGGGGCTTGGTCACTGGATGGCATCAATAAGGGGTTCAGGATCCAAGGAGTCCTGGTGAGTGGAAGTGGGGGGAGAAAATAGAATTGGGGCAAAGTGTTAGAAAGGAAGCAATGAGTCGGGGGCGGGAGGGGGAGAAAGAGGATAGATTTAGGAAGTAGGGATAAGAAGGCACCAGCCAATGGGAGGGAGCAGGAAGGGTGGCTGTGATTCTGTTCAAACTGCACTGTGGGATTACTAAGCTATTCAGGCCCAGGGATACATCACAGCAGGGCTTTCACCATGCAGTGCACCCTGGAGTATAAATACTGAGGAAGCTCCAGAGAGCAAGTTATAGGGAGCTGCAGCACTGGCTATTCATTTTCATTTAAAAAAAAAAAAAACACCTGCGATCGTAAATGAGTAGTCACATATGAATTAAACTAATAGACTAGTCATCATATCCGATCTTGGCCCTGTTCTACTGAACAGTAAAAATCTTTATTTACCCTTAAGTTTACTTTAACCGTGACTAAAGCTTTTATAAGCAAGGATTCCAAAGGAAAACAGGATCTCAGGGCAGAGAAAGGCATCCCTGGAAATATATGGATCTAGTGGAAACAAGTTATTTATCTTAAATAATAACTTGTGTACAACCACATCATTTTTCTGTTCAAGGACCATGTCTGACACATCACTGCAGAGAGCACAGAAAGGGTCAGTACATTGGTAGAGTTTTCTCAACAGATCTCATGTTGTATGCACTTCTACAGGCTTTGCTCTAAATAAGAATAAAAATAAACCAACAAAAATGTATAAACCAAAATACTCATATGAAACTTCTCTATAAACAGAGACTAAAGGTAGAGCCTAAGTGACTAAGGAAATAATACACTGGGGACTTGAGTCAAATTTTCAAAAGCACCTAAGTCACTTAGGAGTGTAAGTTCCAGGACACAAACTCCTAAATGTTTTTTTTGAAAATTTTACCCAGAATTGCCATTGCATTTAAAGGGACTTAGGCCCTGTTGAAGATTTTACCTTGTGCTGTTAAGCCACTTTGATTCTTAAAAAATTCACCCTAAACTATTTGCATGTTATACAGAAATATCTTTTTATTCAGGATTTTTCTTGACACCACATGGGTAAAGCTTCCTTAAATAAGACCTGAAGAATCCCTAGATTATTAGTTTTTGTTTTTTAAAGAAATGCTAGCTTTATTATAGTCAATGGCAAAACTTCCATTGACTTCACTAAGGCCAGGATGGCACCCAGTTTTGTAGTATGCATAACAAGGTTTACTTAATATTTAAAAATGCATGCTTACAAAAGGAACATACACATCTAAAATTGATGCTGTCCGGTTCATTAAATCTGAACATGTAACTTGTAAAATAGAAGGCAAATTCTCTTCAACATGTTTGGGTATCAGCAACACATCCAATGTTTTGGCAAATGGTTACAACAATGTGTACATGTTCATTTGCTCAAATTCCTGGCTACCTTTATACAAGGAGCTAGAGACAATATCTGCTCACAAAATGCATCAGAATCCATGGTGTGGCATGGAGCAGATAGGCTTGCTGATTCTCCTCAAGTTAGTTCCTGCAAATCGAGGGAAGCAGTTTTCAAAGTCTCCTCATCCCCAAAAAAGCTCTTGCTGGGGGAAAGGTGATTTACTATGGACTCTGGACCTTCTGCCAGTAATGATCCCACCCTTCTTGTACCTAATTCCCAATAAAATAACCTGATCACATCTTTTACTTTATGATCTTCTTCAGCCCTACCTCATTTGGTTTCAAATCTGATTCCTTCTTTACTTTGATTTTCTATGTGTTGAGGCATAATTCTGACTCCAAACACAAACCCAGATCCAAATATCCCTGAACATTGGTTTATATATGGATTCAAACTACTTGGTAATGGATTGTACCAAAATCTGGTGTCTGAATACCCTAATACTATTGGAAAGGTCCAATTTTGGTCCTCATTTTAGGTATAGATGAATCCATTTATAATATCATTCTGACAAGATTATGCATTACCACTCTTTAGAAGTAAATCAAAACTTTTATATCTTCTAGAATAAAAATGCTAGCAAACTGTTATCTAATAACTACAACCATTACATGATCACATTGTGTGTAATGACACCTATTCCTTGACAAATTGTGGGCATATTGCAGGTGGGGAACGAGATCTGCCAGTATGTGTAGAAATTTCACCCTTACATAAATTATTCCAGAGTGGGTAAAACTGTCCCCCACCCACACTCACTGACAAAGGATCAGAACAAAATCAAGCTCTGTCTATTACTTGCTTTAACAACCTCCAATTATGAAGTCCCATCTGTTCTTCAGAACTGCCAGTTCACTGCCACAGCCAACCACATTAGACATTTTGAAACTGTGAGAGGAGTTAGCTTGAGCTCCTAACAAATTATTCATGTCAATCACTGTCAATTTCCCCATTGCTATCGACAGAAGAACCAACCCATGGCCAATTCCCATTTTCAACTGAGACAGTTTCTTCAGGATAACTTCATGTGGCCCAAATGCCAGTTCTGCTATTTGGAACTAGCCTCAAACTAAGGATAAGCAGTGCCCTCAGTGAAAATATGGGAAAGAGAGGTTAAATGCCACCCACCCAAGTCAATGAGTGGGGGAACTGAAGGGGACCAGGGGCAAAACAGGACAGCTTCAGCAGTGAGGGAGGAGACACTAGCTAACATCTCCCCTCTCCACCTTGGAGTCTCTGGCACCTGTTGGCCAGTTGAGGAAGAGTGGTAGTGAGTGTCCAGTATTCCCCAGCTCCCAGAATTTAACCTGGAGCAGGGTCATGTGGACCCTCTTTTCGCTCCATTCTAGCAGCCTCACCCTGAACTCGGAATGGGAATCCAGCCTGCCAGATGCTGCAGGTCTAGCTGATCTCCTGTTTGGGGGTCAGGAAGGAATTTTTTCTCCCATGAGCCAATTGGCAGAGGACCCCGGAGTTTTTCACCTTTATCGCAGCACCTTCAAGCTACAGTGGATGAAGTAGGAATGTGCTTGGTACCTAACTGACATACTTGGCTAAACTGTTATTTCAGCACAACTTGCAGCCAGTTTTCAGTGCGGTTGAAAGGATAAAATGAATAGGTGGTAATGGGCCTTGGGCCTTGCAGGCTGAGGTTAGCTCTTGTGGCCCTCATGGGCTGAGGTCCCCACCCAACTGTCCCCCTTGTAGGAAGGGGAATGATAGGACTCAGAGACTGGGGGCTATGCTGAGGAGAACCTACCCCAAGTTACAGGTTATATGGTAGGAGCCCTGTAACTGCCACACTGGAACCAATTAATCGCCTGGTACCAGAGAGTGGTGGCTGCTGGCTGGATGCCCAGCTGTGAAGGCAGCAGCAGCAGAGCAGAAGTAAGGGTGGCATGGTATAGGAGTGGGGGGGGGGTGTCACAGGCTTTACGTGGTTATATTTTACCACTTTTAAGTACATATTCATGCTTTGTTACAATGCCATGAATGTAAGTAGAGGAAACCAGGACATTCAAGATTTTTTTTAAATGTATGACCATGAAATTTACAAAAATTGATTGTGAATTTGGTAGGGCCTTCGTGATGGGCGGGGAGCAACTCTCTCCTCTATTTAATTTGAATAAGAGTTGAGTCCTGCCACTTAAAAAACATCCATGTGTCTGTCCTCATTTCACTGCTGTGTTTGCATCAATGATTTCTTGGCCCTGGAGCAATGGGGGAACCAGATTTTTAGTTGACATAATCCGCCTTTGGTTCCCAAACTACCTGAAAAACTGAGGACCACATATATTGCTGCACTTCTTCCATATATACAGTACGGGTAATGAGAGATCTTTTAGGACTGTATAGTAGAAGGCTTCTTGGGCTGAAGGTTTGAAAGGGGCCTTTGACTTTTAATGGGAGTTGAGCCCCTAACTCCCTATGCCCCTTTCATAAAAAAAATTCCAGCCCCAGGAGGAAAGGCTACTCATGTTTATAAAGCTGAATTTACGGTTTGTGAATGGAATACAAAAATAGTACTTGGCACTTCTCTAGCACCTAAGGATTTCAAAACACTTTGCAACTCTCGTATGAATTAAGTTTCACAACACCACATAGAGGACTGCACTGTGACCCAAGAGGTTTGGGTTCTATTCCTGACTCTTCCACCATCCTGCTGGGTGACCTTAGTCAGGCCACTTCATTGCTATGTGCCTCTGTTTCCCCATCTGTAAAAGGCAATAATGACACTGACGTCCTTGGTAACATACTTTGAGATCTGCTGATGAAAAGTACTGTATAAGAGCTAAGTGGTGCTATTTTACAGATATGAAACCTATGTAGAGAGAAATTAAGTAACTTGCCCATATTTAGGTAGAAAGTCAGTGGCAGACCTGAAATAGAACCAGATGTCCTGTGTCCCAGAGCTGGTGGTCTCAATTTGCAAAAGGGACTAGTGATTTTGGATTCCCAACCTGAGACACCATAAAGGGACCTGATTTTCAGAACTTACCTGCCCTCTGAAAATTGGGCCCATTTAGTATCTCAAAGTTGGACAGCCAAAAACTGAGGCAGCCAAAGTCATATGTTGCTTTTGAAAATGTGTGTCACTATTTCTACATATCCTAGTGAAGCATTTTTCAGCTCATGAGACTGGCCTTCATGGAGGTGCCAACCATTTCCAAACAAGGGTGAGCCTGATGACATATGTTGAATATGACTTTGTATTGTACTTACCTTCCTATATTTTTATTTCGTTGTCATTATTTTTCCTTAACATTTATTTTTCCAGAGAAAAGGAATAGGCTTATTATTAATATGTACTTTTTTATTTATTGAATATTAATTTGTTAGCCTGTTTCTAGGCTGCATCTGCGAGTTGAAAACATGTGCTCAGCACAGCTCAGGAGGGGAAAGAGAGAAAGGTGGCTTTATGTTAACCTCAGTATTGGAGTTGGAGACCCAGCAAGTCAGTGACATAATCTAGAGTGGCCTCTAATTCTTGTCTCTCTCTGCCCTAATTCACATCTGGCTGGCTGTGGGCCCAGCGGACCATGCCAGTAGCCAGGGATCACTGATAGAGGCAACCTGATCACATACCCTTTCCTTTGGATGAAATATCAGGAAGGCAGAGTGTCGGGGGCGGGGGTTATGTAGGAGATTCTGTAGTGGCTCTGCACCATGCAAGGATTCCCTTACACTGAGGAAATCCTCCACCAGCCACTTAAGACATCATTTTGGCTGCTGTTGGAAATTCTTCTGTACTATAATGTCCATATGATGCTTACCCAGGTCGCATGGGACTGTGAGGTCAACAAGAGTCCTTTTGTGTCTAGAATGAGCAGGATTTAGTCCTAAAAATAGTAGATGCAGCAGTTAGATGACAATTTTGGGAAATATTACCATTATTGTGATTAGCTGTTGTCTCCTAGTCAGATTTCCATTTGCAACAGGTGTTACCAGTAAATGTGAAGGTTAGTGTTGGGGTCAAGAGCATGAGTTCTGATTGAACAAAGTGCTATGCCTCACATATTTGAACAATGTTCTAGGATTGTATGGAGCAAAGTATGCCGTGGCATAGGAAAAAAGCGTAGAATGCAGCAGTCAGCCTTACTTTTAAATGCGTAATGTGGATGATATTGAGGTGAATACCTATAAGGAAATAGATGTTGTTATATTTAGATATTTAGTGATTCCAGACTGTCTCTGTGAAAACTGCAGTTTAAAGGGCTAACAGCCTAATTCACTATTCCCTGAAATACAAAAGGACAGGAGCACAGTATCACTAGAGAGATTTATTCTGCTTCTTTCTTCAGTAGATTCTGCCTTTTATTCTCTTGAGAAGACTGGAAAGCAAGAGGAGAAGCTAACCAGATATTGTCAATACAACAGCGCTTTGCAGCTGGGAATGAATTTGGCGAGCTGATTCCTGGTGACACAGCTTTTAAAATATAGGTAATGTAAATGGAAAATCTATACAGTTGTCAATAGTTCTGGAAAGGTAATCTGTCATCACCAAAAAGTTTAGAATAATGTTAACTAAAGTTTTCTCATTACGTGCTGACATTTTCACTGAAGAAAATGTCAACTTGTTGGGTTGAGATCAGAAATAATCCACTCTATAGACAGGAAATGGCCCTAAGGGCACGTCTCCACCACAGCGCTACATGAGCATTGATGAACCGATGCAGCTGCGCCACTGTAACGTGTCTGGTGAAGATGCACTATGCCAAGAGGAGAGTCCTCTCCTGTTTGCATAATTACTCCACCTCCGCCGACATAGCGCCGGTGTGGACAGCTCTTAGGTCAAAGTAAATTACATCGCTCAAGGGGGTGGCTTTTTCACACTCCTGAGCCATGTAAGTTATGTCAGCTTAAGCAGTAGTTAGTGTACAGCAGCCCTCAGACACAAAGTTCAGATCCAAACGGACCTAAACTTCAGCAGTATCTAGATTGGTGTTTTGGTAGAAGATCATTTGTCTCGTCTACCTACCTTTTTTTTATAGTGAGCCCATCACAAGCGCTTGGAGTTACAAGGGGCTAGAGCTGAGCAAATAATTTAATTTTACACATTAAAACCTCTTTAACTATTTGAGAATTATCTCCAAGCTGCTCTGGTTTTATCATAGTTATTTGGAATTTGGAACTATTTGCTGAATAGGCTCAGGGCAGTGGAGAATCATTTCCAAAGGCCCTGATCCTGGGCCACTCTCTTCAGATGCCAATTGACTGAACACACATCAGATCTGGTGCCTGGAGCACCTTTTCCGTGTTGGGACATCTTGAGGTGGTGTAGAGTCACTGTAGCAACTAATGTGTCACCTGCTTTACTGTTGCCAGTGCAAGAGGTGTGGCTGGGGGGAGGGTCACGGATGGCTTCCCCAGTGCCCCAGCTATCTCCATATCAGCTCTTGGGGGCTTTTGGCAGGCAAAATTAGCCTTCAGACAGCTTTAAAGTGTACATGGCGACCAGCTTGGCTTAATGGTGAAATCCTAGCGGATCTTAAACATAAAAAAGAAGCTTACAAGAAGTGGAAGGTTGGACATATGACCAGGGAAGAGTATAAAAATATTGCTCGGGCATGTAGGAAAGATATCAGGAGGGCCAAATCGCACCTGGAGCTGCAGCTAGCAAGAGATGTCAAGAGTAACAAGAAGGGTTTCTTCAGGTATGTTGGCAACAAGAAGAAAGCCAAGGAAACTGTGGGCCCCTTACTGAATGAGGGAGGCAACCTAGTGACAGAGGATGTGGAAAAAGCTAATGTACTCAATGCTTTTTTTGCCTCTGTTTTCACTAACAAGGTCAGCTCCCAGACTGCTGTGCTGGGCATCACAGAATGGGGAAGAGATGGCCAGCCCTCTGTGGAGATAGAGGTGGTTAGGAACTATTTAGAAAAGCTGGACGTGCACAAGTCCATGGGGCCGGACGAGTTGCATCCGAGAGTGCTGAAGGAATTGGCGGCTGTGATTGCAGAGCCCTTGGCCATTATCTTTGAAAACTCGTGGCGAACGGGGGAAGTCCCGGATGACTGGAAAAAGGCTAATGTAGTGCCAATCTTTAAAAAAGGGAAGAAGGAGGATCCTGGGAACTACAGGCCAGTCAGCCTCACCTCAGTCCCTGGAAAAATCATGGAGCAGATCCTCAAAGAATCAATCCTGAAGCACTTACATGAGAGGAAAGTGATCAGGAACAGTCAGCATGGATTCACCAAGGGAAGGTCATGCCTGACTAATCTAATCGCCTTTTATGATGAGATTACTGGTTCTGTGGATGAAGGGAAAGCAGTGGATGTATTGTTTCTTGACTTTAGCAAAGCTTTTGACACTGTCTCCCACAGCATTCTTGTCAGCAAGTTAAGGAAGTATGGGCTGGATGAATGCACTATAAGGTGGGTAGAAAGCTGGCTAGATTGTCGGGCTCAACGGGTAGTGATCAATGGCTCCATGTCTAGTTGGCAGCCGGTGTCAAGTGGAGTGCCCCAGGGGTCGGTCCTGGGGCCGGTTTTGTTCAATATCTTCATAAATGATCTGGAGGATGGTGTGGATTGCACTCTCAGCAAATTTGCGGATGATACTAAACTGGGAGGAGTGGTAGATACGCTGGAGGGGAGGGATAGGATACAGAAGGACCTAGACAAATTGGAGGTTTGGGCCAAAAGAAATCTGATGAGGTTCAATAAGGATAAGTGCAGGGTCCTGCACTTAGGATGGAAGAATCCAATGCACCGCTACAGACTAGGGACCGAATGGCTAGGCAGCAGTTCTGCGGAAAAGGACCTAGGGGTGACAGTGGACGAGAAGCTGGATATGAGTCAGCAGTGTGCCCTTGTTGCCAAGAAGGCCAATGGCATTTTGGGATGTATAAGTAGGGGCATAACGAGCAGATCGAGGGACGTGATCGTTCCCCTCTATTCGACACTGGTGAGGCCTCATCTGGAGTACTGTGTCCAGTTTTGGGCCCCACACTTCAAGAAGGATGTGGATAAATTGGAGAGAGTCCAGCGAAGGGCAACAAAAATGATTAGGGGTCTAGAGCACATGACTTATGAGGAGAGGCTGAGGGAGCTGGGTTTGTTTAGTCTGCAGAAGAGAAGGATGAGGGGGGATTTGATAGCTGCTTTCAACTACCTGAAAGGGGGTTCCAAAGAGGATGGCTCTAGACTGTTCTCAATGGTAGCAGATGACAGAACGAGGAGTAATGGTCTCAAGTTGCAATGGGGGAGGTTTAGATTGGATATTAGGAAAAACTTTTTCACTAAGAGGGTGGTGAAACACTGGAATGCGTTACCTAGGGAGGTGGTAGAATCTCCTTCCTTAGAGGTTTTTAAGGTCAGGCTTGACAAAGCCCTGGCTGGGATGATTTAACTGGGAATTGGTCCTGCTTCGAGCAGGGGGTTGGACTAGATGACCTTCTGGGGTCCCTTCCAACCCTGATATTCTATGATTCTATGTCTACACTGCAATTAGACACCCACAGCTGGACCATACCAGCTGCCTCAGGCTCATGGGGCTTGGGCTTCAGGGATGTTTAATTGCAATGTAGATGTTTAGGCTCAGGCTAGTGTTCGGGCTCTAGGAACCTGCGAGTTGGGAAATCCCAGAACTCAGGCGGCATCCCAAACCAAAATGTCTACGCTGCAGTTAAACAGCCCTGCAGCCCAAGCCCCACGAGCCAGAGTCAGCTGGCATGGAGCAGCCACAGGTGTATAATTGCAGTATAGCTACACCCTCGGATTCAGAATAACCCCAAGATTGTGGGCCACAGAAGCACCTTTGTGCCTACCCTTTCAGCTGTGCCAATCAATCCTGAGTCATAGTTGGAGATGTGGTGAGGAGGCCTGGTATCTGTCCTAGACTAGCTATTTTGCAGTAAATTGTGTGGGGTTAAAGATGCCTCTCAAGTAAAAAAAATTAGAGATGGGCCCAAGCCTGGAAGATCAGATCTAAGATAAACTTCTCCACCATTTGAGGATGTTCAGATCCCACGTTCACCTCTGAAAACAACAGAAGTATTATTTAAACCTTCGTCCAAAATCAAACTCAGGACAAACAAAGCCTTTTCCTGAGAGAAAAAATAAAGAAGAGAAAAGAATGGATACCTTTTTTGAAACTTCAGCTGAGATTAGAAGTGAAAGTATGTGTGTAGTTCAAGCCAATTGCAGGTAGCCACAACCTGCTTTAAAATGTGCTACAATGTCTCAAGCGAACATCCCCAGCGTGGCCAAGAGATGCTGATGTCTTCAAAGGGTATGGGAAATATTGTGGGATCACAATACTAGCAGGACAAAAGACATCACAAGAGCCATCAATGTGTAAGTCACCAAAATGAATGCGTGGTGACCAGCATTTTCCAGTGGCCAGTAAACTTTGGCTTGGTCAGATGAGAGACACTGGACCTCAGTTCTTTACAGTCTTTCTCTCTTTGTAGTTAGTGGTGCTCTCTTTCCTTGCTTATGGTATCCTGGTTTTCATCTGCTGTCATTCACCATGCTGTGCCACTGAGTGCATCTGGCCTGTGGTGTGGGTCCAGTGCCTGTATTTGTCCACCTGCCCTACTGAATTTCATGTTCTACTGGCCACTGACTAGTTAGTCAGTACAGGCAATTCTCATACAGTTGTGTCTATACCATGCTGGTGAAGCATATGACTCTTTCTGGTAGGAGCAGCGATAGCTATGCTATGAGCAGATGGTGGCAGTAACATAACCTGTATGTGTGAGACCTATTTCACACATACAGGTTATGTTACTGCCACCATCTGCCCATCAGGGACTGTATAGTAACCTTTTCTTCTGATGTTTTCCTTCTTGGTGGCTAAACACTATTAGCACTGGGGCCAGTTTTGTGACCTGGTGCTTCCTTCCATCAGCCCATATAAGGTCATAGTGTGGTACCTTGGTCTCCACATTATGCAGACTGTGCAACTGCCAGTTATTACCAGTTTGGGCTGAGGACTGGGAGCTCCATGCACTTCTCATTTTAAGATGGGTTTTTTGTCATATTTCTGCAGACAGTGTGTGTGTGTGTATATGTATATGTATGTATATGTATATATATTTGGCCAGTCTTCAGGAGGAGAGGTCTTTTAGTGTTTAAAAGGCCTGACCAGTTCTCAGGGTTTGGAGATGGCTGTTCTGTCAGCAGCCAAACATGTATTGTAGATCCAGGTATATCTGGCTCATTTAGGTACAAAAATCTCACAGGAGGAGCCCCATGCTTAGCACATGGTGGCCCAAAATAAACGTCCTGCTCTCTCACAGAGTGAGGGGGGAGATGCCCAGGAAGGTCACAGAGAGATCAGATTCTAAGAGAGCCACACCAAACAATATATACACCTACACTTCTGTTATATCAGAGGGCACTTGTCAGGGACTAAGCAGGTAACTAAAAAACAAACCAGAGTGGTTAGGAGTTTGCAATCCCAATCTATAAAGTTCACAGCCTCTAATTCAGTTTCAGGGAAAAACTGAATGCGTGCCTTCTGTCCCCCTTGAGATTTCTCAATCAAAAATCTGTTTCCTTCACAGTCATTCAGTAATTAAACATACATACTTTGGCATTTTGCAGTTCAAGTAGAAATCAGCTAACTTTTCAAAGTATTTGCAGGTTTCTTTCATTTGGCTTATTTAGCTTTACTTGGGCTTGAACACTTCTTCTAAACACTCAAATATGCAAATTAAAAGACTAAAATCATAAAATAGCAGAGCATTCAGTACTCAGTGCTTCCTTGATTATT
Organism: Chelonia mydas; assembly: GCF_015237465.2. Taxonomy (NCBI): domain Eukaryota; kingdom Metazoa; phylum Chordata; order Testudines; family Cheloniidae; genus Chelonia; species Chelonia mydas. The sequence goes on from NC_057850.1 coordinate 158,927,996, forward strand.
CAATCCCTCAGCTGCTTTAATTATTTAAAATGAGCTGCCCCAAACTGTTATAATCACTTAAAATTCTCCAAAAACCTTTATGCTTTGACTCTCTACTAGTCTCAAATGTGCAAGTCAGCGCCAGCTGGCTTTGGTACCAGAACTCCTGCATTCTCTTAGCTGCTCCCCAGATCACTCTGAGTTCCCAGTTTCTGAGCCATGTTGGGGAACAATTGAAAACAATTGGTTATTAAGGCCCTAAGATGAAAAGAACCCATCAAAATGCAACAAGCAAAATTACTGGCAAGTTATTTTAATGATTCACAAATGTGATGCAAGAACTTTAAGCAAAAATTCCCCTGAAAACCTATATTTACAGAAGGTAAGACATGTTGACATTAGAAGTTATCATGTTCCCCAGAACTTCCCCATTCAAATTAAAAATAGAAGTTAATGGTTAATTTAGGATGCATACACATATGCTGAATGATGATGCTTGAAATATAAAGATGAAGAATCATTGAATGGTAAAAGTAAGTGTTTTGTTAGTTTAGTTTATATTTACGAATCGTGAATGTGTTTGGATGGGATAATACTTGTGCCAAGGCCATGGCCTAGTTTTTGCCTGGCATGGATGTTGCCAAGTTCTTTCTCTTACGTAGATTTGTGTAGATGGTGCTAAAAGTCCCTATAGTGGGAAAAACAAGAGCAAAGTGACGCGAAGACAAGTAATCACATGGAAGTAGTTTAAAAAGCAAAAGCTGGGTAAATTGAAGCTTGCACATGAATATTTTATGGGTTATGAAATCTATAATGCTTAATGTTGATTGGAGGAAAGCTCATGAATATGTAATGTGGAACTGCATACAAACCAAGTGAACTGGGTGTCACCATGCCTTAGTGGGTTATAGCTGATAATGCCAGATTCCGGACAAACTGCTAAGAAATAAGGCAGACTCACCCAAAACTGGTGGTTATTCTATCATTAGGTTATACAAAGCCCATTAGGGGAATGGTCTTTCTGAGGCATTCACAGGAAGAATTCCTGGGCAGGATGAGTTTCTTCTATGGCCCATTGTTAGAGTGAAGTGTCCTTACTGTGTCATCAAGCTTGAATAATCCATTCACAATGGCTGGCCAGGCTCAATATAAATCACTTTGTGGGTGTTACCCCAAGAACAAATACATTTGAGATACAGATACACACCCAATATTCATAACTTCAGATGCAGTGATGATATACAGATTTAAACATGATAAACTTGTTTAGCAAATCAGAACTTTTCCATTGACACCTTACATGATATGCCTTGTACAAGATTTGTTGCAATTGTGTAACAGTGGCAATGATATAAATGGTCAGATTCAATCATGTAGCATCACACTGGGGCCCCACATTGGAGAAATACCAGACCAGAAAATAAAGGATGAGAGGACCAGACCAGAAACTGAAACAACCATCATGAATTGCAGGAGAGCTTCCCGGTACCCTGCACTGAGTAACTTGGGCCCCTGTGTTTTCCATCTTGTCTGTTTATTATCTGGCATAAATATATGTTCATAAACTGTAAGTGACAATAATTCTGTTTGAAAATTTATAAATAAAAGTCTATATTGCGTGGACTCATGACTCAGTTTCCCACCTTACAGCCACCTCAGGGATTCATCTGGGTTCAAAGAACAACCTATATGTATGTGAAGAGAAGGGGGTGATGCATCCACTTACTGACCTATTTCCTAAAAAATCTATTTATTTAGCCATTCCAGCATGGCACTTCTTCACTGGTGAAGAACCATCTCCTTACCTAACTTCTGGATATAGGTCAGCAGAACAATGCAGAAAACACTTTTGTGACAGGTCACGATCAGCAGCACCCTGATCACTGACATTGCTGCAGTCTGAGGAAGGCTGCCAACCCAACTGAGGACAATTATGCAACTTTATGTTGGGGGATTGTGAACACCTGGTTGACAAACACAGGGATAACAAGGTAATTGGGGAGAATATGAGGGGAGGAAACAGGAAGTAAAGGGAAGTTCAGAAGGAAACTCAGATGGTGAGCCTGGGGCGGGGTGTGAGGGCGGCAAGGAAGCCTACTCTTGAGTGCAGGGTTAGAGAAGAATAGATACCTTGGTGACAGATAAATGGATGTCTGTGTGTGTGTGGCCATCTGAACTGACCAGACAGTGCAGCTCACCAGGTAGAGACAGAGCTGCTCTGTGGCAACTTTATAAAGATGAGGTGAAATCTGAATAAAAAGAACGTCACTGAGCTATGCAGCCTCTGAAAAACCCAAAAGAGCATTACTGGGATTATTTTCTTCTTTGCCATTATACCAGACTCTCAATTCACAAAACTATATGCTAGGTTTGACACCCCCAAAATTGGAGATGTTCAACAAGAAGGCCTCGATCCTATAAAAGCTCTGAGGAGGCAGATCCCTGCACCAACACTGAGCCTCACTGAGGTCAATAGCACTCCATGTGGATGGTAGAGTCAGCCTGCAGGATCAAGTCAAAATATCAGAAATGAAAGCTGCTGTCTCTGAGATGAAAGATTTTTACTTCCTACTGGCGAATGATGCCAAAGAGACTGAAAGCCATCAGGTAGGAAATGCCTTGTGCAAATTAAAATGCTAATGAATGTTGGAAGAACTTTAGAAGCAGGAGAATGAAGTCATAAAGAAAACATAAGAATTATTGATCATCCACAGGGAACTGAAGGCACCTACTGTATATAATATGTTTTTTGCCAATGTACAAAGAGACCTCCACAGGCAGACTTGGGAATTAAAATCCAGTCCCTTTTTCTAGACTTATGTCTGATGCTGCAAAGGAACATAACAAGCATCCGTTCAGTTGTGCAATACTTTAAAATAGGAGGGAGCATCCTGAGACATATTTGCTGTGGTAAAGCTGTAGCTAATAATAAATACTGAAATTTGGTCTTATTTTTTAGTCAAAATGATCTATCATTATTGCTGTCCTGTTTGCTAGCCTTACCAAACTTTTATTGCTTCCTACATTTCTTGTGGGAGAAATGTTCCTTCCTGTCACCTCTCCCCCATAAAGTTATGAACAAAGCACATGGATAGCTTTCCCTTGAAACATTTTCATGACAGGTTGGTTTATGTTTAACTTCTTTATGTATACAGTCAGTTTTGTTTTCAGTTCCTCTCACCTGTTTGTCTCAATTCTTTTGGGTGGAAGCAAATTCCACAAAATGGATTTAGACTGTATAATGAAATGTTTCCTTTCATTCACTTTAAATTGGCTAGCAGTTAATTTATTTGAAAGGCCCCTTGTTTTTTATTGTCAGGACAGGATGAAGAGCTCAGCCTCATCCTTTTCTCTTTTTTTAATTAAATCGTTTATTATTTTGTAAAACTCTGTGATTTCCCATGTTACTCTCTTTTCCCCTTATGTACAGTCACTTGTCAAAGTAGAAACACACTTTCAGCAGAGTGAGCAAATTTGGGTTTGGATACAAACTTTTACTTGTAAATGTGCCTATGAGTATGGAAAGTGATAATATTGATCCATCGTTTTTCTGCATGGCTGCACATTCAGTTGACATGCTTAGTTTCTTTCACTGAATAATGGCATAATACTGTCTGTATGGAAAATTACTAAGCTCATGCCTATATAATATGCAGAACTAGTAGCTTCATCCTGACACGTCCCATTGTAAGATTCTTTTTTTAGCTGCTAATAGCTTTCTAGAACTTGCCCCACTTGGGAAATTCAGCCCAAATGGTTAAACAGACTCAGGCTGAATAGTTGGTAGTTTCAGCTAATATAATCCATATACAATCAACAGATCAGGCAACAGAAGGAACAGATTGGGACAATGAGATGGGATGAAGAGAAGATATAGGTCAGGGACAGACTGGAAGGGACAGAAGTTGAAGGGAGGAACAAGGGCACAATATTCTGTTACCCCTAGAGAACACTTCCCTAATGGTCCCTGAATGGAACCCAAGATACCCAAGTATCAACATTCCTGTGCTGTCAACAGGTGTCCATGAAATGCATTGGCAAAATTTATATCTCGTGCCCCTTTTGTTGTGCTCTTTTTGTTGTTGTGCTCTTAATAGAGTATGACAACCTACTACTGCTATCAATACTCTCTTATCTCAAGCAGCAGAATATGTGCTCTGGATCTGAGGAGTCCAACCCTGCTGAAAACCCATGTAAGTGTCAATCTGATTCCACATGAGGGACTTTCTGGTGTTTCAGTGTACATTTTTGAAAACGAAGGAAAGTACACAGAAACATGGTTAAAATAATGTTAGTTGCAAATGAAGCACTTAGTCCTAATTCTGGCATTTCCTAACTTCTGTCTGTGCAACCTTATTAGCCCATCCATATCATTACACTCAGAGCAGACACTGAGGTGGGAGCCTTCAGTGTTGCCTCTTTCAGGGCACACATAAGGAAACATTATTAACCCTTCCCCTCCAGTGACTGCCATGACAGGGAATAATCAAAAGGCTCTGCCCAGCTCTAGCCCATGGCTTTGGCTATGTTGGACATAATGGAATGACTTTTCCCATATCGTATCCCTGTGGAGATGCACTCACTCTCCTCATCTGCATATCCTCAACTTCATTGTTCCTCCCTTGTCATCATTCTTATGACCTTTGTTCTCATTCTGTCTGCTCCACAAAACTTGTAATTCCCTCATGCATAGTCTCCCTCTTTCCTGTTACAGCTCTTCTACCCCATATAAATGATCAAATATTCAATGGGCCAGAGGGGGAAACTAAGTCTACATCCGGGTGATTAGGGCTCACCTGGGATGTGTGAGACCCAGGGTCAACTCTCTGTTCCAGATTAGGGATTTGAAGTTGGGTTTTCAACATCCTAGTTGAGTACCCTAACCACTAGATGATCATCTGTGGATCTCCCTTTCTGTGATTTTAACCAGAAATTCCATCCTGGACCTGAGAGAACTTTTCTGTCATAGCTCCATTTTTTAACACAATAAAAGAAGTTTGTCAAATAGTTCCCGACCAGCTCCAGTATACAGATATTCATAACAGAGCAACTACGTTGTTTCAATAGCTAGAAAATATTCTCCACTCTGAAGGAATGTCCCCTGTAGGGCAGAAGAACCTTCATGAGTTTTAACTTTAGGAATGCCCTCCATTTAGAAGTGGGAAGCAAGGGGGTATTTGGAAAGCAAAAAATAAGCCAGAGAGATTTGTTCTCTGTAGAAGACAGACAACGTTTCCACTCATTGACCTGCAGGACCCACAAGATCTGTGAATGTCTGTGAGTATCCACAGGAGGAAAGAGAACATCTTTGGCATTAAAAGCACATATATGAGTGGATAATTTGGCCCAAAGTGGGGAAGAGGTCGTGGAGGTACATATTTATAATGCTAATGCAGTATGAGTAACATGTATGCATGTAACATGATTGTGAACCTCTGCTCTTTTTCTTCCTGAAGTCATCTTTGGAAATAATATGTTTCCTCTCTATCATAATTGTTTTGGTTGTGGGTTTGTACATAAAGGAATCCTCCCCATACAAAATGTTTAATCACTTCTTTTTCTTTGTTTTAGACTCAGCAAAACTTCCTCACCTCACAAATATAAACAGCTTACAATAAAAAATGAAACCACATGCATATTTGCTCCAAGTCAAGTATTTAGTTTCCCAAGTATATTTTGCTTCCTCAAAGTACCAGAAAACAAGCCTGAAGACTATACTAATGCTCAGATGTATACCTGAAAACTACAAAACATCATTGCAGGGTCCTTTTGAACTGTTTTTTTTTTTTTTTTTTTGCATAATATATGTGCACTCATTCTCTTTAGCGCTATCACAGCATGAGTTGAAATAATCACTCTAATTTATATGGCAAAACCCCCTCATTTGTGCTGATAAAATGCAGCTCATGACTGCAACTCCAATCCTGTGGTTTTTAATGCAACTCAAAAAGCTGTCTGCATTAAAAGAATAGCAGTTTGTTTTGTTTAAGTCTTGGAACAATTTCCTTTGTGTGGGAGGGGAAAAAATGGCCCAAGGATTTTTTGACGGAGTATACTTCTCTGGCTGAAGTTTCATTTCAAGGCCCAGTCACATTTAAAACTTTTAGCGTGAGGAATAAGAGTCTCTTTACAGGAACTCTTTGGCATGTGAGCAGATATAATTGTTATTTGCAAGACTGCCTAGCAACGAAAAAGAACACAATAGTTAGAGTGGTGTCAAAGTACTTCTTGAATAGAGAAATCATGTTCCAGGTGGGAAAGCATAAGGAATGAAGCATAAGGAATGAGTTTATAGGGTCCTATTTTGTAGAATACCTGTCAGGTCATAGTATTGCTGTTTTACTTTACTTTGTTCACTGTGTGAAAGACCAAGATCTTCCCGTGTAAATTAAGGACATAATAAGATCTTAGAGTCTGAAGTTACAGACTAGTTACAGACTAGGCTAATAACTGATTTTTCACGTTCGGTGGCAGTGAACAAATGTGGAAAAAAATCAGCGTGGGCCTGATCTAAAACTTTTTTGGAATTTTCAGTAAATTGAAGATTCTCTTTCAGGGCTGTTGTAGATCAAAGATTTTAACTGGGATCCCTCCACAACCCAAATGAATGTCTGAACCACTGGGCTACAGTATATAAATACAGGGAAAACAGCACTATCACCATCACTTCCTCCTCTGACTGTTCTGTGACTGGCCAAAACTGTTCGTGTCAAATTTACATGTAGTTTTAGGTCAACCAAAACTGCACTATTGTTGAATAAACTATTTGTCTAAACTTTCCCCAGCTCTGTTTACAGGTCAGTGCAAAATTCACAGGGTTCAGATTTCCTTTCACTTATACCAGTTTTGTGCTAATATAACCCCATTAACTTCAGGGAAGTTACACCCCTATTTACAGAGGACAGGAGAATTCAGGACCAAAGAGTGGTGTATAATTTGTTCATAAAACTCTCCACCATAAGACTGTCTCTTTAGTACCAGAATTTTTTTGGCTTTCATTACACAACTGACTCTTCACAAACATACATGCTTAAAACCAAATTCTGTCCTTGGATGCATCCATGTGGGCTATGACATCCAAATGATCTGTAATGCTCAAATCAGATACAAAGCAGCTGGAAAATACCTATAAATCTAGCCCTATGTATTTAAATTAATTCATGATTCTCTAAATAGCAAGTGCCCCAATTTTTGTTTTATTTCCTGTACTTGAAAAACTTTTGAATACAAAATCAGAGGACCAGGTTCACCAATTTATTCCAGCTGCTTCATGCTGCTCCAGGGATGCACAACATTTGTAAAGCCAGTTGAACTGCATGGATGAAATGAATTTACAGTCCAAGCATCCTGGCAAATCTGATCCTGAGCTTCCAAATTGTACTGAAAAGAGATATAAGGCAGTGATCACTATTACAAGGCTTAGATTGGAATTCTGCCTCCCTGCCCTACCTGGCATTGAGGGAGAACATGCTTGCTACTGCATTCTTTGATGGCATACAGTCTGCTACTCTTTATTCATCAGTCCTGCTCTGTGAGACTGGAGAGGGGATCATACCCCAGCTCCTTTTTGCCATTCACCACACACCCAGAGGCACCACAAATTGCTTGCTGATATTATCTACACAGTGATTTGAATAGTTATGCATGTTTACACATCAGAGTTACAGTGGCAGACTTAAGTCCCTGGAAAGTATTGTGGTCAGCTAAGGGATGAACTATTTGGGCCCATAGAGACCTACTTCAAAACCTACATTATTCCAGCTTTAAGCTAGTATAACACCATTAGTTAAACTACACAGAAAACTGGAGTAATGTAGGCATGAATCAGGCCCTATATATTCTGTAAGGTGAAATGTAGCCTTGTACAGAGGCTCAGCACAAGGTCTATCTTTCAATGAAACCCCATTGAAATGCTCAAAATAGAGTATAAGTGAGTCTTGAGTGGTACATTGGTCTTTCTGCAGATTCTTTCTACAAGAAAGATAGGGTCTAAAATCAATCTGAGTTAAGCAACTGTGTAACCGATTACCCATACCATCTTTCTTAGGATTCTTTTAATTTCAATTTCTTAATTAAAGGAAAGGACTTGAGAGTTGAATTTAGTTTTATAAAGTTTTATTAACCAGCCTTAACAGCAGCGGCTCATACGATAGTATCTAAGAAGGCAAAAATGGACTGTGATTTGGCTAACACACATAGAAAATTGATTGACAATCATTTCTGGTTTTCAGAATCAAATCACACAACCACAATAAAAACCAACACTTAATATCTTGGGAAGGTGACTGTTTAGTTTTTTGACAGAGTCCCTCAGAAGAAGGGCCTTGCTTACTCTAATTAGATATCAGATCTGGTGTTGCTAAAACAACAGAGGAAAAACAATCCAAAGCTAGATCACAAGACAATCTGGTCAGTTCCTTTCATGTCAATTCACTACACTCTCCTTTCCAATGGATCTATACTAGTCAACCCTTGTTACCTATTTCCTGATGAACGATTTTAGCCCCAGAATATGACTAACACGCCTAACTATGTAACAAACTCCTACGTTTATGACAAACTGAACAGGCTAAGTGCAGTTCAAAAAGCTTGCACAGTTGGTTTCATTTTGTGTCTCTATACACCTAGAATTTGAAAGGCAGTGTGAAACCATTAACTATGATAGACACATGTATAATGTTGTATAATTGTAGTTAACAACAGTAACTTGTTCAGGTTTAAAGCTGCTTTACAGCAATCTTGACTGTTATAAAACAAAGCCACACTGTAACTATGTGACAATCAAATATATATATGGAAGCACGTACACTTCCTTACTAATCAGAGACCCAGTTTCAGCAACTGGTCATTTGACAGATTTGAATTTTCAGCCAAGAGAAAGCCTGTGTTGCTTATCACCAGCTCCTTGCTCAGCCATCAGCTTTCAGTGCAGTTATCATTCACACTGCAAACACAAATGCACTGAAGGATGGACATGACTGTAATCTTTTGCCAGTGCACTAGCGAGCAGCCTGAATTGCTGAAAAACAGACACTTTAACGTGCCTACCCGATATAGGTACTTCATGTCACCTGGAGGACTTCCAGGTGGCTGGTGTGGGACCTCTGTGTTCTCCTTTTCAGTTTTCTTCTGCTTTTTAGAGTGATATGCTGAAGGCGACAGGACACATTATCCCATTTCTGCTGAGTGATCGAAGTTGCTTCCTTTTCTTGGATGTGCTAGCATGGACTAATCAGATGGTGACTCATACTTCTTCAGATGATTCAAAATGTCCACCCAAAATAAGAGTCATCCTCTCTCATCGTCCAATCAGGGAAGGAGACATCACCTTTTGAGTGCTTGCAAATGGGACTGGAATTTTCTAGTCTTTTTCTAAAATACATCTGTCACACCATCTTGTGTAAGACAATTTAGGCCATAACTGTTGGGCCAGCTATCTTGGGGCACACCTTGAACACCATCTGGTTTGCTCCAGTCAGCAACTTCCCAGGGCCCCTTTGCTGTGCATTCCTTAGTCAGCTTTGCAGATATGCTTGCTCAAGTTGCAGTCTCTCCATCAACACTGCTAGCTACTGAATATCTAGTTTTAAGTTCATATAACGTATACAAAGTCCATATTCTCTAATGCTCTTTCAACTTGTTTCCACAGTCCATTATACAATTCAAAGTCACTCCAAGAATCGTTGTTCTCCAGCAGGCCAGAACGGTTGTATCAATCTTCCATTTCCGTGCTCCTTGTTTTAACAGCAATGGTGGGATTTTGGTATGTCTGGCTGAGCAGCGTCTGTGTGATATTAATAAAAAAGTTACATTTCTGTTTATTCCACTCCGTGGTCAAGTGTCCTTATAAACACACTGTGTGGCTTCAGTTCCTTTTATTTACTGCCTCTTTCAGCACAAGGTGTATTTCGCTAACTCAAAAGCATCAGCATTCTTGATTGCAGACAATAACAGGACATCCCATGAGGTTAACCCTGTCATTAATATTTACAATATTTTGCCCACAGCTGTATCCCTTATAGTTGATTTCCCTTTTAATACACCTTTTAATTATACTTTAGATTCCAACAGATTCCCAATTTTACTACTGTATCTGGCGCATCATATAATATCAATGTTTGATATTAATTTGAATATGCTTTTTTTTTAAAAAATAATCATTCATTCACAGACAGGAAGAGTGTCTTTAGCTGCAACCAGTGATGCTCTCTTGCCAAAGGCTGCCGCAACTCAGCCTTTTCTCAGACTATTGATAAAAATCAAAGACTTTGCATTTTATTCTGTTATTCCTCCATTCACTTTTTTTTTTAAGGCCTCAATGCGTGGGCAAAGCTTAAATGGTAATAACTCATAACTTTGGGGTCTTAGAAGGCTTAATTTCACTCATTGTCGTGATTCCAAAATGGGGTTCATTGGTGATGATTAGCAAATGCAAAGTTTTGTACAGTAACATCTGTGACTTTGCGAGCTCATTTGATTTGCACTAAACTTCGAGGTTTATTTATGTTCTGATTTGTAAAAAACACATCCATTCCCAGACCTCTGGATGCACGCTCACTCTACACCAGCGGTTCTCAAACTGTGGGTTGGGACACCAAAGTGGGTCATGACTCCATTTTAATGGGGTCACTAGGGATGACTTAGACTTGTTGGGACCCAGGGCCAAAGCCTGAGCCCCACTGTTTGGGGCTGAAGCCCTTGGGCTTTGGCCCCCATCCCCTGGCTGGAGGCTTTGGTCCCCCCCTCCTGGGGTCATGTAGTAATTTTTGTTGTCAGAAGGGAGCCGCGGTGCAATGAAGTTTGAGAACCCCTGCTCTGCATGAACAGCATTTTCGAAAATAATATGTTGACAAATGTCAGCTGAAATAAACCTAAAGTAGGCAACATTGTCTCAGCATTGGATTTAAAAAAACTGAATTCAGACGGGAGATATGATTCAAGAGAAATGAATTCAAGAGTCCTTGGAGAATATTTCCTAATCGCAGAAATAGACTTACATTCCCTGCATCCTCTAAAAAACCTTGATTAGAAAATAGGGAAAGAGGCATACCTCAGAACACCAGCTACTCCTTAAAAATGTATTAAAGTACATACAGGGGCCAATCAAAGGGATATTTTAAGTTTAGAAAATCATTTTTCCTAGTTTGTAATCATGTAATTAAAGGCTCATGACAATGCGTATGCACAAGGGGGTTGAGTTAAGATTGCATGGATAACCTTAATTCTACCATTTTGAGTGCCTACCTTTATAACTGTAACATTCCTTTATTTTTGCATGAAATATACATATTGGTAGTGTAATGTAGTAAACGTGTCAGAAGAGCTCAAGACAAGTGTGAATGTGGAAAAACAAAATCTGGGACTGGCTGAGTACAAACAATTTCTGGGATGTTACCAAAGGAGAATTTACATAATCAGCCATGGTGCATATATTGCACAAAACCTCTTGGAGCAGGGACCATTGCTTTGTTTTTTGTATGTACAGCCCTTCAGCACAGGAGGGCCCTGATCCATGACTCGGGCTCCTAGGTGCTACCGTAACAGAAAGAATGAATAATAATAAAATGAAACACATTTCCTTTGTGACCAGGTGTACATTAAGGGCCTGATCCCAATGATAGAGATGTCAGTGAAAAACTCTCATTGGTCATTATGCATGATCCAGACTCCATGATCCAATTTCAGCTACCAGACTATGGTCCAGATAGCCTGTTTGCAAAATCCCACAGGAAGCAATAAAAAACTGTTTTCTCTTGCAGAGACTTGTTCCAAATCATTCCACTGGGGAAAGGGAGGCCAGTGCTTGCTCCATTCTGGAACAGGCTGTTGGGCCAGCCCACTAACCTCACAGAGTCTGGGAGATCAGCACAGGCCCAGGTCATCCAGACATGGGCTCCATCCACATGTGCTAATGCTGTGCCTCTGGTGGCCCCTCTTAAACTCTACTGCCGCCACACTAGCAGGGTTTCTGCACCTGTCAGGTGACCTGAGGCTTTGTTAGAGGAAGATCATCAATGGGGATCTCAACTGAGCCTGTACTATCTCTCTGATCTCCACAGAGCTAGTGTGAGGAAGACACGTAAATCCTGACCCTGACTCTAACTTTCCCACTTCTCCCCAAGACTGTCCATTCCCCACCTTCTCCCCTCACACAGCTCTTCAGTTCTGCACAGCACTCTCTGTAAGAGCAGGGGTAGGGAATGGTGCCATGGAGGCAGCTGATTCCCCTCTACACATGTTAGGATGGTGCACCACACGTGGAGGATCCCCTTTGCGCTTAGATCCAGGGGGCACAATCACATCCAATACTGAGACACCTGGAGGCCCCTCTAGCTATAGGCAAATGAGGCAGCTGTCTAGGGTAGCAGATTTCTGGGAGAAGTGATTTACATGGTCCTGCAGATCAGTCTACGGCAGTGTGATGCTGTATGATTGAAATATGACCATGTATATTAATATTGCTACTGATAGATAATTGAAACAAAACTTGTACAAAGTATATATTGTAAGGTATCAAGAGAAAAGTTATGATTTGCTAAATAAGATTATCCTGTTTATATCCATGTATCATCACTGTATCTGAAATTATGAATATTGGCTGTGTATCTGTATCTTAAATGTGTTATTCCTGAGGTAACACCCACAAGGTAGTTTACATCCAGTACAGCCAGTACATTGTGAATGGACTATTCAAATTTGATGCTTCATTTAAGGACACTACACTCTAACAATGGGCCATATAAGAAGCTCATCCCACCCGGTGAGCCTTCCTGTGGGACACCCCCTCCACAGCTAGAATATGGGTGATGGCTGCCCTGTGAGTCAGCAAGCCATGTAAGGGCACATGACTTGCCCATGTGATCCTGGATTCCATCTTGTGCCGGTAATTTTCCACAAACTGTGCTCTGAGCTTTGTTTTGGGACAGTAAAATTCCAAGCACATGGCAGAGGGCATAAAAGACCCTCGAATCATCTCCATGTTTCCTCTTTCCTGCTATGATCCTCTGGACTGTGGATTTACAAGAAAAAGAACATTTTGAACTTATGGACTGAGGACCAACCAATGTTTTGGAAGTTACCAGAGACTTTATAAGCCAGCAGTCTATGATATCACTGATACAACAACTTTGCAATGATTGTATGTATATGATTTATTAACAATTTTTAACTCTCTTCTTCTTTTTTCTTATAAATAAATCTTTAGATTTCAGTTACTAAAGGATTGGCAGCACCATGATTACTGGGTAAGATCTGAGTTATATATTGACCTGGCTATGTGGCTGATTCCTGGAGATCAGAAGAATCCTTTGTTTGATGAAATTGGTTTTCAGTAACCACTCCTCATAGAGTCTAGTGCAGGGGTGGGCAAACTATGGCCCGCAGGCCAGATCCAGCCCCTCAGGGCTTTGGATCCTGCCCATGGGATTGCCACCCCTGTGGCATCACGGGCCCCGCTGTGCTCTGGGAAGTGGCCAGCACCACATCCCTGTGGCCCCTAGGGGAGGGGGGCCAGAGGGCGCAGCACGCTGCTCTTGCCTGTGGGTACCTCCCCCGAAGCTCCCATTGGCCGGGAACGGGGAACCAATGTTGGATTCAGGGTCAGGGACAGGGCAGGCAGGGAGCCTGCCCTGGCCCCGGTGCATGCCGCTGCCACCCCAGAGCCACTCCAGGAAAGCGGTGCCTGGCCAGAGCCCTCACCTCAAACCCCTCCTGCACCCCAGCACCCTGCTGCATCCCAACCCCCTGCCACACCCCAACGCCCTGCCCTGAGCCCCGCCGCACCCCGCACCCTTCCTCTTCCCCAACCCCTTGCCCTTAGCCCCTTCCTGCACACCGAACCCCCTCCTGTACCCCAACCCCCTGCCCCAGTCCTACATTCATGGCCCTACATGCAATTTCCCCACTCAGATGTGCCCTTGGGCCACAACTTTTGGTCTCATGTCTGGGTGAGGAAATAAGGGACAGAATGCCTAGGAGACTGCAGTTTTGACTTCTTGTTAACCAGTGTGGTGAGACAGACATTTACTTTTGTTACTGGCTTGGTATAACTAATGGCAGAATAACCACCAGTTTGGGGTGAGTCTGTACCATTTCTCAGCAATTTGTCCTGCATATGGTATTCTCAGCTGTGACCCACAGAGGCAAGGTGACCGGAGGTATCAATTGCAGGGTGCTCTAACATGTAATGCACTAACTTTTTGTGTAGACCATGCTGGCTCAACTACATCGATGTGGTCTGTTCAGGTCAGGCAGGTGCAGGGCATCCTTGCTTAGAGAGGTCCCTATGCAAGTGCACTGCAGGGGTGCCTGATTTGATGGTGGGAAGCAGCTGCAGGGAGGAAACTCCTACCTTGTTGGGCTTGGCAGGTAAGTGACAGGGATGGCAGGGCACCTGTCTCCATACTCAATGGGGTGTGCATGGGGGAAGGGAGTGCGTGAACCAGAGGCACCCCTGCCTCCCCATCTCCCAGAGGTACCTAGCACCCCTCACAGTCCCCCCGGTCTCCCACAGACACCTACCATCCCTGCCTTCTATACAATCCCTTTTGCCTCCTGCTGACACCCAGCCTACCCTACCTCCCAAAGCAGAGCGCCCTTCCCACAGCTCCTTGCTGGCACCACCCCACCACAGGTCCCAGGAGAAGGAGATCCTCCCAGTACATGCCACAGCTACTGCCCCCTCCGCCCCAAAATACAGGCTGTCTGAACTGCTGAAGGCACGCTGAAATTTTGCCAAGGGCGGCAAAGTTTCTTGAGCAGCCTCTGAAGAGACAGTTAAGAAATGTAAGGAGAAACAGTGAATGAGTCACTGATAGGAGAACAGAGCATACGGTGTGTGTGTGTGGTGGGGGGAATGAAAAGCATTCACATAAATTTGGCATTGATTCTTGAGAAACACTGAAAGATAATCATACAAGGAGCCTTCTGAAATAGGAACACAGAAACTGGAATCAATCAGTGCATGATATTCCTGATCTTAAGAGAGAGCCAAAAAGTGTTTATGCATTTCATCGTAACAGTTCTTAATATGGGAGAGTTGAGGAGAGAACAATAGCAAGTACATGCAACTAAATTAAACTCAACCTGTCGGCATATATTCTTTGCAAAACAATCCATTGAAATGTAAAGCAGTATGGTCTGGAGGTTGATGCATTGGTTTGGGTATAAGGAGACCTGGATCCTATTTGTGGCTCTACAAATGACTTGCTGTCTCATTCTACCTCTCTATGTCTGTGTTTCCCTTCCCACCCTCTCTCTGTCTTGTCTATTTGGGCTATAAATTCTTGTTTCTCACTATATGTCTGTACACCGGCATATACAGTGTGGCCCCAGTCTTGGTTTGGGCTTCTGAGTGCTAATGGAGATGTAAGCCCCATGGTAAGAAGACTTAGAGGGATAGAACTAGTTGTTCCCTCTATAGGGCAAGTCCAGCTCTGGCCACCTTCATTTCTGTATTAATGAAAAGGTCATTTAATTGTGCAGGATACGCTGTAGAGTGAGAGGGTTGCTCTGAATGTACAGGTAGTGGACTTTGGTTTGGTAATTAAATTCAAGAAGAAGAAGAGCTCTGCCTTAGAGACTACCAGCTCTGGCCCCAGGATCAGACATTGTGTAAGGATCTTATTTTTGTTCTAGCTTCTGCATCTTGACTTTGTGTGTCCAGAGTGGAGTGACTATGGAGTTCCAGATGACCAGAGCAGAGCTGACTTCACAGCAAAGCCCACTGAGACCAGCAGTGATGCAGACCTGCCTTCACATTGCCTGGATCCACCAGGTCAGCAGAAGCAGAGCTTGTGACACTGCACCCCATATTCTTCAGAGTTATATTATTATATGATTATAGCATAATTATGATGCATTTTGTACAAGACAGGCCATATGAGGTGTTATTGGAAAAGTTATGATTCGCTGAATATGATAACCCTATTTGGATGCATGTACCATTTTTGTATCTGAAGTTATGAATACTGACTATGTATCTGTATTTCAAATGTAGTTACACCTGGGTAACACCCACTAGGCAAGATGCTTTCATTCTAGATAGCTGAAGGGCCTATTCAGGGTAATGGGCCATTAAGGAAAACAACAGGCCTTAGGAGAAGCTTATCTCCCACCTGGTGAGACCTCCTCGAGAATGCTCCAGACAGCCTGTAAGTAATGGCTGCTATGACTCAGCAAGGTATGCAAGGGCCTGTGACCAAGCCACATGACTCTGGACTCCATCTTGGGATGTCACTGTTTTTCCACAAACTGAGGTTTGAGACAAAGGGTTCCCGCAATATGCTAATGCTATATAAGGCAGGGAGTGACATTATCAGGGGTTCTTCACTCCCCACACAAGAAGACTCCTGGAAGCACCTGAGGAACAAAGACTGAACTGGGGGAAGTGCTGGACACAGGCTAAAGGGATTTCTAGCCTGCCCCATGTATGAAAGACCTGGGGATTCCAAGCTTTAAAGCAAGTGTTTTGATCTGTTTGCTATCACTTAAAATCTATCTTTTGTAGATAATAATCTTGTTTTTGCTTTATCTAAACCAGTGAGTTGGACTGAAGTATGTGGGAAATCATAGCTCAAGGGGCAAAGGCTGTTGCTTATTCCTCTCCATATTGCAGGGGGGGCAAACTCTATGAGCTTATGCTCTACAGTTCCCCGTGCTGTGCAAGATGGTATAATTTTGGGTTTATGCTCCAGAGGGGGTGCATGCCTGCGGAGCTGAGAGTTACCTTGGCTTTAGCCTTTCTACTGTTGGTTTGTGCATGTAACTGCAACTGGGTGTGCCCCTACCTGTGTGAATGCTGGTAGAAATGTAGGACTGTGAGCGGGTCTGCAGCTCATCACGGAAGCACAGCGAAAGAGGGATGGTGGGTCAGAGGGCTCAGTGGTACCCCGGTTCCAGTTGGCACCCCGGGGGGAACCTGTCACAGAGCTGATATCCCAGACCTGGATCAGGTAGTTGCACCCTTAAGTGGAACCTGTCAGAGTGGTTTTCTATGAACTGGAACAGACCAGTGGAGAAGAGCCACCCCTTGATTTCATTGACTGCTAGTGAGTCTAACTGGATCTGTGAATAGAGGTTTAGGGGGGTGGGGTTTGTGGTGGGACTGAGTTTTGGAGCTCCATAAATCAGATAATTATTATTTGCAACTGGCAAGTTGACCAAACTCCTGATGCACTGATTTGGGTTACTCAGTTTCTTTTATGTATGTACATTTAGGATTTTCACGATTCATTTGATTGTTCTCTCTATTCTCCAAATAAAAATATACTTCTGGTTCCAAAGCATGCCAGAGTCTAACAGATTTGAGAATGTGAAACACAGACCAAAAAAACAACAGCCAAAGCTTTTGTCGTTTCTTGAAACATAGCAATCTGTAAAGCTGAAAAGATCTTGGTTACAAACAGGTATTGTAAATACAGTATTCTGTATTACCAAGTCCCATGGAAGCCCCTATTTTTTAGGTGCTCTGCAAGAATCTGGCAGAGCTAGTTAGGAGTGGGTAGGGATGGGAATCAAACATGACTTTCCTCCATTTCCCTGTGCACTAAACCAGAATTTGTAGCTATTATGTTGTGTCCAAGATTTGAGAGACCATTGCGTGCGTCAGAGAAGCACTGTTCCTGGAGAAGCCCTGCCCTCTTGGAGAGGCAGGGGTCAATGGGACTAGCAGGCAGCAGCAAACCAACATGAGGTAGTCTGCTCAGAAGGTGTGAATGGAGTCCCAAGTGCTCTGAAGGAGTTGAAGTGATTCTGATTTTGAATCAAGTTCTGTACTGTTTGTTGCATGCTTATTTGGATTTTCTTTCTTACAGTAGTTGCATAATGAAAGTCTAATCCAAGCTACCAATTGTGTAGATTAAAAAAAATAGTGAAACACAGTCATTAAATGCTCCTGGCACCTATGTGAGATAAAACATATAGCACTTTACCTCGAAAGTTTAAAGGGAAGTTTTTGCCACCTGGGAAGTTCTTACTGCTTTATATGTAGCATTAGCACATGTATTAACAGCAGTGTCACACATAAGACATGAAAGATAATTGTCCTACTTTAGTGAGAACTGGGGCAGCCTCACCTGTAGCACTGTTCCAGTTCTGGGTGTCATGTTTTAGGAAAGATGTGGACAGTTTGAAGAGAGTCCAGAGGAGAACCAAAAACCATAAAGGGATTTGAAAACCTGACCTATGAGGAAAGGTTTAGTCTTGAAGGAAAAAAATAAAGACTGAGGCAGGGTGGGAGATCTGATAACAGGCTTTTATAGAGTGAACGGTGATCAATTACTCTTAATGGCCACTGAAGAAAGGACGAGAAGGAATGGGTTTAATCTGGAGCAAGCAAGATTTAGGTGAGATATTAAGCAAAACTTTCTAACTATAAGGGCAGTTAAGAGCTAGAATAGACTTCCAAGGGAAATTGTGGAATTGCCCTCACTGGAGGTTTTTTAAGAAGAGTTTGGACAAACACCTCTGAGGGATGGTGTAGTAAATTACAGGCTCCACAAAATTTATAATCCTATTGGGAAACCAAATCTGCATGCAACAAATTGAAGTGGGAAAGATGTCTTCCTTTTTAAAACATAGTTTACAGCCTGATTCAATTCCACTTTGTCAGAGAAATACACTGGATGTTCCATTTAGTTCTTCTTTCTCGTTTTAGTTAATCTGCTTTCTGCTGACTTTACACTGCCCCAAATTAAATTGTTCCATGTCTGACTCTGAGCTTTTCCTGATACAGCCAAAGGAGCCTGGATGTTCTGGTCTGGAAATTGTATTTACACTGAACAAGTCCCTTCATTTAACGTGTGCCATCGGGGCCATATCTCGGAAGAGGAGAATTTGTTTCCCTTTCTATTTCACGTGTTTCTTTCTGTAGGTCACCAACTCAAAATTTCCTTCATCCCAGAGATTAACCCTATGTACTATTACTGCTCTGCCTTCCTTTTCTCTGTTAGCAGTGAAACTCTTTGATTGAGTCTGTAGGCCTAAACAACAGTGAGAGTATCAACAGTCATATTATGCTTTTATATCTTTCGAAGCCATTTCTCCAATAAATAAAATAAAATTTGTAGAGGGTCTGAACACTCCACCCATTTCAGAAATCCCAGTACATAACAGCTGTAGTCACATATTTGCCTTCCAAGTAATAAAATATATTTATTTTCTTTGTATTTTGATCAACATGGTGAGATACTGTATCACTGCATATCCCCGAGCTCTCCCTTCTCCTGCAACAAATCTGGCATCTGGACAAGTGAGTGTGCTGTTTGTGGACTTGATCCACGAGGTACTCATAAAGAATTATCCCAATTTAGCAAGGAGTTTAAGTAGGTGCATGACTCTAAGCACATGAGTAGGGACTAGTTATGCATGAGTTATGCATGTTCTTTAACAGAAGTAATAGTGTAGGCTATTTTTCCCCATTGCAGTTATGTAGTTCATATTTTAAGTTATGTTTTGCTTCTTTGCAGGGAACAATGATGTAGTTCTCAATAAAAACAGGATATTGATTTCACCTAGAAATATATTATTATACTAATCCCTAAATAAAATATGAAAAATTGTTCATTTTGCCATGAAGCATGTCAAAAGCCTTGTAAAAGTAATGATTTTAGATAACGTTGTTGCTGTGGATATTATTTTAATTAGTGTTCTACAGCTCTATGATAATTGGCCTCTTTTGAGTTTGAAATAATATTCCATGTTAGTTGGAAAATTAGGCCTAAAGAAAAAATGTATATGCAGTTATCGTATCTAATACATATATTGTGGTTAACTCACCACTGTGTTACTCCAAGTTTACACTAGTTTACCTCTATTGAGGAAAAACTGCCTATCACTGGAGAAACATTCATCAAGCCTGATATTTGATGAGGCAGTGTAGTTCAGTGGTTAGGTCAATGGACTGGGATTCAAGAGACCTAGGTTCTACTGAGAGCTGTGCCACTGGCTAGCTAAATGATCTTCAGCAAGTCACTTCACCCCTGGGTGCCTCAGTTTCCCCCTTCTCTATAATGGGTATTATTTTTAAGCTGCTTTGAGACATTGGGATGAAAATTGCTTTATAAGATCTATGTATTAATTATGATGATGATGATGATGATAAAATGTTTCTATAGTTTTTTGTCTATTATGCATCGTATATCACATCACTCAATTAAAAATGTTAGCATTACATGACTTTTGTTACCATGAAAAACGATGACTTTCTTGTTCCAACTCTTTTACTGACTAGCTGCAAGGCAATCTTAGTTAATGACTGGATTTAATTTTTCCAGCAGCATCTGGTTTCCCTTAGGTCATGTTTTATGTTGTTAATAGAAATTCTGGGGCTAAAAGAGAAAAAATAACTTGATCCCTCTTATGATTAATGATATACTGGCTACAAATTGTTTCATTGTTCTGTTAACCAGGGAAGGGTTTTTTCACCAGTTCTACAAGCATTTTAGGCCAAGTAACATCAACCTTAATAACTCCTAGAGGCACCATAATTCTACTTTAAACACACCTATAAAATATCTAATGTGTCATGTCTTTTGTTAAAACTGTAGTGTAATAAACAGTAAGAGTTCTCTGCTTAGAGAAAATTGAGACATGACAAAGAGTTAATAATTCCATAAATGCATCTAGCACCCTATAAATCATCAAGTAAAGAAAATGCTGACAAATATCAACATCAGTGGAGTATTGATCTACCAAATGCACTTCAACCTCTCCTTAAGCATACAAATTAAATGAACTAGAATAGAAAATCAGATTCTTTGGCCCTGCTAATACCTAAATAGGATTGTTGGGAGTTTTGTAATTGTTCTTGCCTAGCCTTTTACAGCTCTCACTTTACTTCATTTAAGATGACAGAGATTTCTGTACTATCTCATTTCATACATGAAATATGAAAGTGAGCATTTAATAGCATGCCAGTACCAAACAGGGTTTAATATTTCAGATGCTGATGATTTCAAACTGCAAATAGATGTTGCTGTGCTTTGTGTTAGCCTATGGTTTTGAGGATGGAAGAAAGAACTAGGGAGGATTGTAATACAGGGTATATTTTATACTAGAATTTCACCTTGAATTATAGGGGCCAGAGTCTAATTCAAATTTTCATCATGTTGAGAAAATTCATCCACAAATAGTTCCGTTGATTTCAGCAGGCTGACTCACAGAATAAGGGACTGCTTCATGTGAGTAGAGGTGTCAGAATTTGGCCACTTTACAAGTATTGCAAAAAGCTGTAGCAAAAAGTAAACATCCCAATAAACTATTTAGTCAGTTATATGCGGAAAATAACATCTTATTGTCATTATCAATGTGCCCCAAGAAAAGTTAGGAGGCTAAAAAAAATCATTGTTGTACTCCCCTTTCATATGCACAATAAACAATAATTACTGCCCTTTGATAAGCCTAATGGTCTATCTAGTCCAGTGACCTCTCTCTGACAGTGGGCCGAAGTGATATCAGAAGTGATTGTTTTATACCCTGAAACATATGGGATTATATCCCTTATAGCAGTCATGGGCAACCTGCAGCCCGCACCATTTCCCACAGGTCCCATTGGCCGGGAACGGTGAACTGCGGCCACTGGGAGCTGCAGGTGGCCGTGCCTGCGGATGGTAAATGTAAACAAACTGTCTCGCAGCCCACCAGCAGATTACCCTGATGGGCTGCATGCGCCTCATGGGCCACAGGTTGCCCACCACTGCCTTATAGATAGATAGTTAAATAATCCTATTAAATTATTATTGTTTTTTATCCATATAAATGTCTAACATTTTTAAAACTACTAAGTTCTCCATGTGTTCTAGAATTAGTTACTCCAAGATGCAATTATTTAAAGTGTTAAGAATTTGTTTCTCTAAACCTTGTCCCAAAGGGACATGGTGAGTTTATTGGCAGTTGAAGTCAAGCATTCCTACAGCTTTATTGGATTTATGCTGTGTCTACACATATGGCAGCATGTAGAATACATACACTATATGCCCCTCTAGCCCAAGTATAATTAGCAGTGTAGGTGGGCATGCATTGATTAGGCAAGTAGAGTGAATACATGCCTGAACGTTATGGGTATGTAACCTACATAGCTCTCTACATTGCCAAGCAGTGCTTCCCATGTCTGCAATGCTATTTTTAGCTACGTAATGTCCTGCCGCCTCCAGTGGGAAAAGGCTCTGTCAAGAGGAGGCAGTGGGGAAAGGCTCCAGCTTTTCCCCACTGCTGCCTCTCCCCTGCCAGAGCCTTTCACTTCTGCAAGTATTTACGCACCACAGTGTAGACACAGCCTGCTTCTCACTGTGGTATGTAGCTACACATACCCTACACGCTGCCACCAGTGTAGACAAGGCCATACTTGTCCCATTCATCTCCCTCAACACTGTGTGCCGAGTAGCCTGACTCTCTGTTGTCCTGAACCTGGTGTATTCACTTACAAGTGTGCAAAACAAGTGGGTGCAAATTAGAATGCATTCTATTTCTACCTTAGGATTGTATTCTTTTATCCATTCAGAGTCTCCATTCCAGGTTGGCAGCCTGTCATCATGAAACTGACTCTCTCACCTGGATAATTGGCACCGCCCGTTCTGAGGTGAACCCATACTTCAAAGTCCCCAAATGCTAGCTCTATAATTAGTATCTCAGCTTGTTCAGCAGCTGTGGCCTCACGATGCTGGAGGTGAGGATAATTAGTTTCTTGTACTGAGTATATACAAGTGCCACTTGGCCACAAAGCAAGTAATCATACATTCTGCAATTCATGATCTCCACTGGATATTCCACTCTGACTAACTCATTGTTGATCTGCTATTGTCACAGGTTATTGCCAGCTGCGGGATTCCCAGGATTGGGAGAGAGGTCCCAGCTCCCAGGCACTCACCTCTGAACAAACATCAACCCTCCCTCCTGGGCGAGGGGGTATCAGATTTAACCCCTGGAACAAGTACTTAACAAGAGAACAACACTTTTATGTAAGCCAGGCAAAGCCAGGAGCTCACATAGTTCAGGATCTATAGCAGGGATTACCTAGATTCCTTTGCCCGGATACAGTACCCAGCCCCCACACCTGGTGAGACACAGACTCTCTGTCCCACACCAGTGCAACTTCCCCGCCCCATCTTTGGGTCACCCCAACCTGTCTGTGTACTCTGATGTTGGCATGCAGTGCGAGCACAGAATTATGGTTCCTGCTGCACGGTCTCCACTGTTCCGTCAGCTCTAGGCAGTGTTTGTAATGGTCCTTTTTGCTAGCAGCTGGCTCTCCTCCAAGCAGCTCCCTCTCTGACCTAGCTCAGGGCTCTTCTTCCTGCACAGGCTTCTTCCTTTTTTTCCTCTCCAAATCTTCTCTGGCTGATCCTCCACCCTGCCCCCTCCACCTGCTCATCCCCCCAACCCTCCCAGGGGTCAGAGTTAATTGTGTCCTTGTTTTAGAATGGCATATCCATGCCCCACTCCCCATCAATCAGGTTTGTTTGGAGCAGAAGAGAGAGGGGGAAGAAGAAGGAAGAAAGGGGGTGGGGGGAGAAGATTTCTGCCTAGCCCCACATGTTACAGGTTTGGAAACTGGAACATAGTAGCATGGGACCAAAGAGCTGAGAGTAGCCCAATGAAGGTTATTAGCCTCTCTTTCTGAATTAAAGCAGTGACTTATGAGAATTATAGCAGGCATTTGTTTTACAAATGGATTAAGATCCTTGTTTAAAGGTTAGCAAGTTCCTCACTCTGGTTCATCCCCATTATATTTCACAAGTTATGTTGTGTATTAATTATTGTAGTTTGATTGCATAGCTTATTAGATCATAGATGATCATCCTCTCTGAGACCCCAGTTGAAGTCCTAGTGGTGCATGGTTGTGCACGCGTACAAGGCAGTTTCTCAGAACATGCTTTCAGGATCGAGAATGTACTTACTGGAGCTAAAAATCTGATCCCTGAGTCTGCAGATCATAACATTTACCAAAAAACATAAAAGGACTCGTGCCCCTTGTGAATCTGTAATGTGCTACATATGGCATAGCATTTGTCGCCACAGTAAATTAACTTATCTCATAAATTCCATTATTTTATTAGTGAGCCGTTAATGACTAGTTAATCGATTTCCAAATTTAGTTATTGATTAATAAATTTGAAAATTTACAAACTTTTGCTTGAGTTACACCAGCTGAAAATACCCATTTAAATAGAATTATTGTACATATTTGTACACAATGTCTACAAAACAGAATCATTTCTTTTCTGAGGCTATGGAGTTACGATAAACTATAAAAAATGATATTGTGTTCATACCGTCTATGTAACTTAGTGCCACATAAATGGTAATTATTTACATTTAGTGTAATGGGAGTCACATCTGTCTGTAACTATCGTATTTCCACAGAGCTCATCAATATTGGTATTAGGAATCCAGGGAGAGATTTTCAAAGGCACCATTAGGAGTTGGACATCCAATTTCCAATGATTTTCAGTGGCTTTGAAAATCAATGTCCATATGCAGAAGTAAAACCTTGCAATAAGATTAGCCAAAAGATGCTGCTCTACGTGAGAGATCAAGGGTTAGACCTCTTACCTGGATTTTTATTTTATTTTATTTTTCCTCTTCTCCAACATACATCTTTGGAAATTTAGGACAGTGAATGTTTAGGAATTGAAAATTGAAAATCTCAGATCCTTTGAATTTTAAACAGCAGGTGGGATGATGCTTGGGTGACTAAGGCACCCAGTAGCTTTTGTGCGGTGTCAGCTTGTTCAATGGCTGAAGAATAAATGGCTGACCCTGAGCTAGAATGACATCGTTACAAATGAAGGGCTGCGAGGTGAGACACTACGGGAAGTTATAGGATCAAGAGCTGGAGAGAGATTATGTAAAATGAGGTCTGTAAACAGTCACTGGAAAAGTATGATAAATGATGCAGTTGCAGACAATTGAACTGTCAGACAGGTTCTTGTTTCTTTAAAAATTGTAGTTTTCCAAATAAGGAGTGCATTGAAAGAGGGTATTGAAATGTAGAGTCAATATACTCCCTGTGCCCACTGCATAATTACACAGTTAGGTGACAGAGAAAAAGTAAAAAGTAGCAGGTGGGCAAAGCATTCATGTGTCCACAATACTGTACCTGGTGTGTTTTCTGATGTGAGAACTTTCACAGCTGTTATTATTAGGATTTAGGATTATCAAATCCCCATTCTGTTACAAATTATAACAACTCATGACATAAAAAACTGTCCCTCCCCCAACGAGTTTACAACATAAAAGGAGACAAGAGACAACAAAGAAAGGGGGGATATGACAAAGACATGGGAAGCTCAAGGTAACAACAATATGATCATGAGAAACCATGATTATAGCACACAATCTGCTAACCATTGACAAGTGACATCAGGGCATAGCTGAGTTTTAAGGAGAGGTTTGAAGGCGGATAATATAACGGCCTTGCTAATTTTTCTAGGAAGCTCTTCCCATACATAAAGGGGTACCGGCTAAACAAGCAATCACTTCATGGCTGAACTGACACCTGAGAGGAACCAGTCTATGTCACAGAGTGAAGCAATGAGATGGTAGGATTTGTCAGACCTGATCAGACCATTGGTGCATCTGCTGCAGGAGACTGGGAGCTAGCACCCAATTGTCGGGGAAAGGGGAAAAAAACAACACAGCTGCATCAAATCCCATTAACACATGTAGGCAATTCCAAAACATTGTGCACAGAAAAAGGTGTCTTCCTGAAACCTGCATACAATCCACTTATACCCTGAAATATGATATCTGATTTACCTTTATCATTTAATCTTAGCATGTGTAGCTCCCAGTGTTGTTAGGGGTATAAAATTAACCACACCTTTTTAAAATTCAGCTGGAGTTTTTGATTTGAGGGCCTCCTATGAGGGTAAATTTCACAGGTTGATTATATGCTGCATGAAGGAGCATTTCCTTTTATTGGTTCTAAATTTACTGTTTTTTAATGACGGAGGAGCAAGCTGGAGAGTAAAAAGCAGTTTTACTGGCAATAATCTGTTAGACTGCACCAGTGAAAAACTAGTTAGCACATTGTTTTTGTTGCAAAACCAAGAACAACAACAACAAAAACTTTCAACAACAACATAAGCTGATTTTTTTAGGGCATGCAAAGGAAGGAGGGTTCGGGGGGTTGGGAAGGAGGAGGTTAACCCCACAGAACTCTAGTAGAAAGTTCATTTCCATGCTCTTCCAATCATACAAAGATTCAATAGAAGGAATAATGAAAAGTCAAACAGAATCTGAATAACAGTGATCACAACTGAATTAGGTATGATAACTGGAATTGACAAGAGAGCAAATGAAAACAAAGACTTTGAATGGCAGTAGAACAAATTTTGGGAAAATGCAAGCAATCTTAGATGATAGTAAATAGAGTTAAGATATGGAAAGAAAGTTTACTATGGTGTTATGTAAAGTATTCAATAATTGAACACCAGCAACATGTGTTTATATGGCTTTTATTAATCAGATATAATAAAAGCAGACCAACATGATGAGCAAAAGAAATTCAACATTTTTAATCCTATCTGAGAAACTGGCAAGTCAATGTCTAACTCAATAGGTAAATAAGATTATTTCTAGGGGACAAAAGGCTATTAAAAGTTGAAAACCATAACTATACTAACTGAGTTTATAAGCTTAACTATTAATAGTTTGTCTAGGTATCCAACGATGAGTGAATGAAGAAGACAGCCTCTAAGTCGGACAATTTGAAAACTGACTGAAATGGAAGGCCACATTCCATCACAGACTCCTTTAAGGAGTCACCAAATTAATTTGGTACTTATACATGCATTTTGGACATTGGAGAGGTACTGTGTCAAAGGGTAAATTCCCCCTTGTTGCAGGGGTCATACACCACCAAAACCATGCAAGAGGGCCGGGGCTCTGCCTCAGCTTTCTATAGGCTGGCATTGCAAATGTATCAGGTCAGACTAGTGTAGGAACCGTGGGGTGCAGACCAGAGGCCAGGGCAGCTCTAGGGAGAAATGTATTTTATAGATCCATTAGCTCCACCACCCCACATTAAAGGAGCAAGGGAGCTGCAGTAGTAGCCATAGTAGTCTGAAGAAAGGGCCACGGCGGGACTGCACTGCTGACCCAAGCCCTGCTCCAGGTTAGGGTACTTGGTTGTCTTGTGGTTGGTTGGTTGGTTTTTTGCTTTGCTTTGCTTTCCCAGACCTTCTCCCATCCCAGCATTTCACCTACATAAACGCTGTGTTCTTTATGTGGGTGAACTAATAGTTACCTGAGAGTGAGAAGCTAAGGTAATACCAGGGAACCACAGAACTGGAAGCATTAATAGAGAAGACTTAGTAACTGGTTAGTGGGTGGTACTTACATAGATAGTCTGGGTAGTGTGAGACTAAGCTTGTGAGTCCAAGCCTTACTCACAGCATGTTATGATCCAAGTGGCTTTCCCTGCTCATGAAGAGAAATTGAAACTTAATTAAGTACCATCAATGCTAATTCAGAAATTGTAACCAATAAATCTCAACTTTTGGAAGAAGCAAAAAAAAAGAGTGGAGAGGGTGTAATAATTAGAGCTGAGTGCAAAATCTATGGCACAATTTAAAAGTATTCCAAATTTTTACCTTTGCAGAAGCCTCTCAGATTCACAAACATGCAGGTTTCATGTCAAAATTTTGAATAGGATTTAAGGTGGCTAGGACACAAGAGATCCTGGCTCAGCCACAGACTTCCTGTGTGACCCTGGACAAGTCATTCATCTGTTCTGTGCTTTGGTTTCCCATCTATAAGATAGGAATAATACTTCCTTACCTCACAGGGCTGTTGTGAGGATAAAACTCCTTGCCCAAAATACTAAGGTGATGGCCACTTTCTGTACAAGCAAAATTTGCGTGAAGAGGAGGAGCTTAGGGAGCAGAGTGCCTCCATGCTGAGACTCCTTCCCCACTCTGCATAAACAGTTTTCTCAGATCTACATGTATGTCCAGATAGCCATCGGTTACAGGCTAAACCTCCTACCAGTTCCAGGAAGTGGAGGTCAGATTATGTTGTCCCTCGTGGAAGAATTCAAAAGAGTATCCATAAGCCTGTTTGGGAAGGAGTGGGCGGACAAGGAGATAGCATGTGACCCATTATTTTTATTAACAGTACAAAGAGATATAGGTGTGGGGGGGAAATAATTAGAGAAATGCATTTATACGTAGTGCTACCCTAGGCATCCAAGGGCCATCCCTAAACATCTGGCATCGTGTCTTTGATCAGTCAGCATTTGTGGTGTGTAATTGTTCAAGTAAGTACCTCTGTATTGCTTCTACTTCCTGATTTGTCACCTGAAACCTTAGAAACAGGGAAGGGAAATCAAAGATTTCAGCTGGCCACGTCACTACTTCTGGCGTACGCATCTGAATTGGAGTCGTATTTGAGATTTTAACTTTCACAAACACTTTTGGGAACCAAATAATCGGTGGTATTACTGGTCACAGAAAATGAAAAAAAAATGATGACTGTTGTTGAAATGGATATAGTTTTTTACTCAGGTGAATATTCACAAATCTTGTCAGTATGTGCCCAGCTCTTCTTGTCCTTTTCAGAATAATGTATTTACTACGAATGTTTTCAAGCAACTATACATTTATTTAGGGGTTTTGTTTTGATCTTAACTATGGCACTCAATGTAGCAGAAGGGGAGACACTTCAGCGTGAAATCCTTGCTGCATTGAAGTCCATGGTAAAAATCTTCATTGAGGCCAGGATTTCACTCTCTGTCCTGATGACAAAGCTACAAATTGCCATTAGTGAACTCCATTCTGCCTCAAGCAGGTTCCTTACTTTAGGAAGACCAAGGAAAGATGTGTCTACAGCCTGGGTTACCAAGAGCAGAGGCTGAGAAACAGCAGAAGACAAGAAGCTGGCACCCACTCAGTCAGCCTTCCTTAGCCATAGTCTTTCTCCCCATTCACCAGGGAACTCCTCCAGTCTGTCCTAGACTCAGCTTATAACTATGTTCTCTTCCTTCTCTTCTAAAGCTAGGCACTGCTGCTGTTTTAAGGCAGACTCCATTGTTGGTGTTCTTGCACCTCATGTTCCTGCCAGTCCTCTTCCTTCCATTTTATTCCATATAGTTCTTATACCTCAGTGGTTCTCAACCTTTCCAGACTACTGTACCCCTTTCAGGAGTCTGATTCATCTTGCATATCCCCAAGTTTCATCTCCCATAAAAACTACTTGCTTTCAAAATCAGACACAAAAGTTTCACATCACATTATTACTGAAAAATTGCATAATTTCTCATTTTTATCAGATAATTATAAAATAAATAGTTTGGCATATAAATATTGTACTTACATTTCAATGTGATACTTGAGTCTGTTTTTCACTTGTGAGCCTTGTCTGAAGCCCAAACCCCAGGCAGTGGGGATGAAGCATATAACTTAGCTTTGCAGGGACCCTTGTGGTGTAGGGTCCTGGGCAATTGCCCTGATTACTACCCCTTAATGCCGGCCCTGCACTTGCGATCCCCCTAAACCCGTCCCATGCCCCCCCCCTCCCCCGGGGGGGCCGCAACTCCCATGTTGAAAAACTCTGATCTAGATGAGTTGAGTAGTCTCTGTAACACTTCTGTGTACCCCCAGGATACGCGTACCCGTGGTTGAGAACCACTGTCTTGGGCATCATCATAGTATCTGAGTGCCTTCCAGTAGTCCAATAAGCAACATGACTAATATCCTTCATGTGGTGTTTGTTCTCCAGTCCCCTTTCCAGGATGAGAAGCATGTGCAATGGAGTGTCTTGTTTTGGTAGGGTACATATCTCATGTCTGGAGGAACACTCTCTGTGCTCCTTATATCAGGTGCTGCATCAAGTTCCTGCTGCCCTCTCTCCAGACTTAACAATACACCAAAGGTTGCTAGAATTCAACAGTGGTGAGCGAAAGACTCTATGAAAACTCATTAAAATGGAAGGCCAAATTCCATCCCAGACTCCTTGAAGGAGTCAGCAGTTTGGGATCTATAAAGATGCATTTCTGGACACTGAAAAGGTACTCTGTGAAAGGATAATTTCCCATCTTTCACAGATGGTCATACACACCACTTAAACCATGCCTGAAATTCAAAAACACTCATTAAGAAAATCTTTGATGTTCAAGTCAATGCTTCATCCTTCTTACTTTGGTTTCGACAGAAATGAAAAAGCAAGAGTGCAAAAATCACAGACCAAAGGAAATGTTTGCAGCCATGCTTTTGTAGCACTCATAATAATACACCTAGGCTAGGAATGCTTTTGCACAGTCCCACCTGAAAGGCTGACTTTCAGGGCTTATGCAATAGGCTGTAAAGATAGAAATACTTAACTGTATGCAAAGATGTTCTGCAAACTAAAGGAAGAACATTTGTTAGTAGGAACAGTTCAGGATGTAGGAAGTCTAGGTGGCTGCCACAACATTCAGTACAAGGACTGATTTTATTTCCCCTGTTTGTCAAGTAGTAAATCATAGTATGTGGATGAAATGGCTGAGACAAGATTGAGGGGCAGTATTCATTGCAAGATAGTAGAAGAATAAAACAGGTAAGTTACTAATATAAACTGAAAGCGTGAGCACACAAGTGAGACAATTTAATAAAGAAAAAAGAGAGGTAAGAGCCTCTTTTAATTTTGAATTTTTGTTTTAATTCATTCAGATTTAAATGTATGTTCACGAACACTACTGTTTGCAGTACTCAACCAGCTCTTCTACTTAGGCTTACCTGCCAATCTAGCCACACCTCATTAGGTTGCATGTGTTGTTATGGCTTCAGCTTCAGAAAAGTGCCCTAGAATGTTTAACACTCTGCTACACTAAGTTTATAACACATCCATCTCCATTAGTAGTTGGTCTTCTCTGTCTCTTCATAAGATCTTCCATTCAGTTCAATATAGGTGTGAGAGCTGCTCAAAGAAAAAAAAAAAAAAGGGGGGGGGGGGAAGACAAGAATTGAGAAAAAAATCAAAAACATTGAAGTCATTTTCATTCTCCTGGTTTAGAAAAGGAACACATTTTTGTATTAGTTTGAATTGTTTTGCAAACATTTTTAGCATATTTTCTGTTTAGAAATTGTTTGGGTGTGGGATTTTTTATGTTTTCTTTCTCCTCCACCTTTTCTCTCCCCCTGGCTTTTCTTCTATTTTCACTTTGCCACTGCAAACAGGGGGAGAAACATTAAATGAAAAAAGCAAAACCTGAAAAAAAATATGTTTTTGTTTCTTCATTTATTTGCTTTTCTAATTTTGTCAAACAAAAACA
Source organism: Chelonia mydas (assembly GCF_015237465.2). Classification (NCBI taxonomy): domain Eukaryota; kingdom Metazoa; phylum Chordata; order Testudines; family Cheloniidae; genus Chelonia; species Chelonia mydas. The sequence continues at coordinate 158,959,224 of NC_057850.1, forward strand.
TTTTAAAACAACAACCAAAAAATACATTGTATTTTGAATTATTTAAAAAAACAATAGTTTGAAAAATTTCAACCCGCTCTAATTATAGCACAGAGCCAGCTCTACTGTAATTAAGGCTGAACATCACTTTCTGTTTAAAGGTGGACTGTTTTTAATTGCTCTGATAGGTATGTAGTTTTTCAAAAAGTTATGTGAACAAGAAATCTAAGGGATTTTTTTATGTTTTTGTTTTTGCTGTGACTTGCCCCCATAATTATGGTTGGTGTAGGTTCCTCTGATCTTTTCATTTTCTTCTGAATGCTGTGGCTGGCTTTTTAATCATGGAGATTTGTGCTGTTTTCTTCTTTTGCTAACCATATCTCTGTCCAAGCTTGTAGAAGGGGAACCAGCTAGGTAACATATGCATTGGCTTATCGTAAGAAAACTGGTCTAGGTGATACTGCTGCTCGCCTTCACAATTTCTGAAAGGTCTCTTTCCAGTTACACTGAATAGTGAATGAAAATATATACCCTGTTCCACAAAAGATCCTTGTTTCCTATCTACCTAAAGACATTCTGTTTCTGAAAAATTGATGGAGCAAAAACTGGAAGTATGACAATGATCCATTGATCATGGCAATTATTTTATACCAGGATTTCAGGAGGTAAAATTAGAGCCACTAGTCTTAGCAGTAAAATAGACTCCTGAAAAAACCTCAATTGTCTATCAAACGGCCTATCATTACCATGGCTAATTCTAAAATACTGTGTTTAGTATATCATGTAGAATTCATGCTTTCTAAAACAGGAAATATTGAATACTTTTCTGAAGATGAATATGAAAATGTCTCACATAACTATGCAAGAAATCTGGAATACAAAATATATATTCATGTGGTTGTACGTGAATCCTAATCACATAATTGCATAACTCTGGTGTAGGAGCTCATATAGTATATACACCACTGACAATGCTTTTCTTTCTGAACTTTAAGTAAACTGCACATCCCTAACTTATATGTTAAATATATACAGAGAATAAATATCCATTGTGTACTTGATTTATTTATCATAGAAATGTAGGGCTGGAAGGAACCTCAAATCCCCTTGCACTGAGGCAGGACCTAAGTATACCCAGACTATCCCTGACAGGTGTTGTCCAACAGTTCTTTAAAACCTCTAATGATGTAGATTCCTCAACCTACCTTGAAAGTCAAATACTGGACTGTAACTATCATTATAGTTAGAATTCCCCTCCCCCAATATCTAACCTAAATCTCCCTTCCTGCAGATTAAGCTCATTAGCGAACCATTGATAAGTGCTCTGAGTATGGTCTTTCAACCATTTGTGAACCTACCTTATAGTAATTTCATCTAGCCCATGAAACCCTAGTTTGCTAATGAGAATGTCAGGTGTGACTGTGTGAAAAGCCTTCGTAAAATCAAGGTATATCATGTCTATTGCTTCCTCCTCTCCTCTAGGCCAGTAACAGGGCCATCCTTATCCATACGCAAACTAGACAGCTGCGTTGGGCACCAGGAAATTTGGGGCACCAAATTGCCCCAAATTTCCTGGTGCCCTACGCAGCTGCCTGCTGCTCCAGCGGCCAGCCCGATCCCTAAGCCGGCTGAGCTGGCCAGGAAAGCTGCCCCCTCCCACCCCGTACCCACTACACCCCTTCCCCATAGCCCTCACCCCTGCTCCAGCCCATCCCTGACCCCACTCCACCCCTACCCCTGAGCTACCTCCCAGGGAACTGCAGCAGGGGTCGGTTGCACCCTGAACTCACTGGGCGGTGGGAAGTGGAGCGACCCAGCCCCAGCCCACTCAGTGCTGCCAGTGAGTGCTGTGGGGAGGTTCCCCCTATCCCCCAAGTCCCAAGGCTGGGAGCCAGGGGAGCAGAGTGGAGCTGGCTGGAGCTGAGTCACTCCACTTCCTGCCGCACCATGACTGCGGGCTTGGGCCTGCCCTGCAATCACCGGGTGGCAGGAAGTGGAGCGACCAGGCCTCAACCCGCTCCACTCTGCCAGCTTGTGCTGGGGTGCAGTTTCCCTCCTGTCCCCCAAGCCTATTCCTGTCCCCCATAGACATTGGGCACAGCCCTCCCCCCCCCCCGCCCGGGATGCTCCCCCCCGTGAAGGCCTGGGGCCAGCCTTCTCCCTGCAGGGGGGCTGCGTAGGGCACCACAATGTCTAGGGATGGCCCTGGCCAGTAACCCTGCTAAAGAGGGAAATTAGGTTGGTTTGGCATGATTTGTTCTTGACAAGTCCATGCCGGCTATTCCTTATAACCATATTATCCTCTAGGTGCTTACTAACTGTTTAATAATTTGTTCTATTATCTTTCCAGGTATCGATATTAAGCTGACTGGTCTATAATTCTCTGTGTTCCCCTCTTTAAAGATATTTTTGCCCTTCTCCAGCCCTCTGGGACCTCAACTGTCCTTCATGAGTTCTTGAAGATAATTGCTAATGGTTCCGAGATTGCTTCGGCTAGTTCCTTAAGGGATGAATTTCATCAGGTCTGGCTGGCTTGAATATATCTACATATTCGTTAGCCTGTTCTTTCCCTATTTTAGCTTATATGCCTTTCCTCTTATTGTTAATATTAATTGTGTAGAGTATCTGGTCACCATGGGCAGCAGGTGAACCCCTGCTTTGGAGAGGCTGGCCCGCCGGCCCCACCCCTTCTGCCCAGGGCCCTGCCCCCCTGCACGCCATAGCCCTGAACCCCCATCCCCGTAACAGGAGAAGCCCTGAGGGGCCTCCACGCAACTGGACCAGAGGAGCCCTGGCCCACCCGCCCCGAGTCGCCAGACCCCAGAGTCCCGGCCCCTCCCACCCCTTAAAAGGCCCCCCACCCGGCCCAGCCGCTAGCCCCAGTGCCCAGCCAAGCCTCCTCAGTCCTCCACCCACTGCTGGCTCTCTATGTTCCTCCTCACTCCCCCATCACTGAGGAGGAGGGATGCACTGAGCACCAGGGACCTCCAGGTGGGGTGGTGGGGTGGAGGACATGTTCAGACAGGCAGCAGCAGCAAGGCGGTGGGAGCCTCAGGGAAGGGGTGGAGCCACTGCAGCCCAGGTGTCCGGCGGCAATTTGGTGGCAGCTTAGCCTTCCCTGGCCTATTATACCCACCATCCATGCTGGTCACCATTAGTGAAGACTGGAGTAAAATAGGTATTAAGCACCTCAGCCTTCTTGATCTCATCAATTATTAGCTCTTCTTTGCTGCTAGGTAGAGGACATACACCTGTCTTCCTCTTTCTTTTGCTCCTAATGTATTTAAAGAACCTCTTCTTATTGACCGTTATGTCCCTTGTTAGGTTTAATTCATTTTGTGCCGTAGCCTTTCTGATTTTTAGCTCTACACACTTGTGCTATTCTTTTGTACTTCTGATTAGCAGTTCATCCATGTTTCCATTTTTTGTAGGATTCCTTTTTGATTTTCAGGTCATTAAAGAGCTCCTGATGAAGCCATATTGGCTGCTTACTATTCTTATGTTTCCTTCACATTGGGATATTTATTTATTTAACATTTTGACACAATAAATCTAGCTTTCCTGAAGCGCCACACTAATGCAAAATGTATTAGCACAAACAGCAGGAGTTCCTAACTTGCCAGCTTCAAGGGGTTGATTACAGCCAAAGAACAGCAACAGACATTTATGCAACTTTGGAAAACTACTTATATGATTTTTAAATGCATAATAAACAGACTGCTTTATTGTAATAAACGTGCCACTGTGTATAAACATATTGTAAGGGATGGGGGGGGAGATAATAAAATGGCATATGCAAATAGTTTACAGTGCTCTTGAGGACTTAGAAATTATGGATATGCATTTCTAAAAAATAATTTATTAGCAAGCTTCTTTATTATTATGGCATAAAAGACTTTAGAATAATACTATTACAAGTCAAGTTAGGTTTTATGTGGTCCCTTTATTCAGAAAACAATCACAGACTGTCATCTTTTACTGCAGCACCTACAGGTTGAACATATGTACATGTTGTTATGGAAGTGTGTAAAATTAAAATAGCACTTTTCTCTGTGTAAACTGGATTCCTTCCTGCAATAAATCATCACTATAGCACAGATTTCATTTACTTTCCTAGTACATCCTAATGGGAAAATAGGAGACTAAAAAGAGTTGTCTGAGGTTTCCTACCCACCCGAACCCCGTGTAACAGCTGGATGCACATTTGCAAAACAAAAGATACGTACAACTCAAGGATACATTTAGAATAAAGAAAAGGAGGACTTGTGGCACCTTAGAGACTAACCAATTTATTTGAGCATAAGCTTTTCTTTTTTTCTTTTTGCGAATACAGACTAACACGGCTGCTACTCTGAAACCTGACATTTAGAAGAGGCAGCAGAAAATGGGTGGATGCAAACGCAGCAGTACACATTTTTCCTTAAAGATTTATATTGGGGAAAAGAGTAGCATTTTCCCCAATCCGTATGGCCTGCATCCTGCAATCAGATCTCCAGATGTGGATCTCTGTGCCTGCACTGAGCCCCATTGACCTTAATGTGGTTCTGTGTAGGCACAGGTGCCGTCTGTCTGCCAGTGCTTAACAGGTCTCAGAAGAGTGCTGAGGGGGTGGGGGAAGGCTATCAAAATCTGGGCACCCCAGCTTTAGTAAAACAGTGCTTGAATGATGCCTCTTTGCTCAATCTGGCTCAAATAGTTATTATTTTTTTTTTTTCGTTGGGTCTGTGACCCCTGGTACCACCACCACCCTTCAAGCACTGCTGTCGGCACAGATCATTACAGCTTCTGGCTGTAAATGTCCATTTTTCATTCAAAATGTTAAACAACCAAATCCAGCAAGTCCCTGTAAAAGCAGACATACAATAGAAATAATTACAGATATGGATTACGTTGTGCATTAATTACCAGCTAAATAATATCTGTATGAAATAATTAATGAATCAAACCTTTTAAATATATATAAAGGTACATTGTACAACTGTATTATTCAAGCAATTGGCCCATCTAGATTTAGTGTGAGTGTTTTAAGACAAATATTAAAAAAATAAAATCTGCTATTCGCCTTTGCCCACTGCAATATTTTCTCAGAATGAATATAATTAAAAAGCCATATATTCATCATTTGCCCTCACTTTTTATGTAACTTTGCAAATGATGACCAGCAAATAGCAATCCTTATTTTTTTTTTTTAAAAAAGGGGAAGGGTTGTTTAGCATATAGAAGAGATTAGGTAGCTGGGTCTAAGGGATTTACTACTGACTTAAAAGTGCAGCATGAATTTTAAAAGGAGATGAACAGAAGTATTTCCCAAATCAAAAAATAACTTTTATGAAGGTGAATATGAGTCATAGGATCTGGAAGAGAAGCAAACTGGATTACGTGCCCCCACCTACTGCAAGTAATTTAGTCAATTTTCAACACTTAGCACAACATTTCTGTGAACATATTTTAGAGGGTTTTCTCCTGAGACACCTGTCTAAGCTGAATCTGAACTATAATCATTAAGCTACTGTAACATTCTCCTTATAGAAAATGTGTCAGAGAAGGCAAAATTTACCCTTTAAGGTAAATCTCTTTCCTACAAGAGCACAACAACTTCTTAAAGGGCTATGCCACAGCAGCAATGGATGCAACACCCCTGCACCCCTCCACCCAAAACCAAAACCAAACCCACAACCTTTTCCCTTCCCCATAGCCAATGCAAAACCATAGCTGGAAGAAGTGCTCCAGGCAATGAAAGGGCTAACCATTCAAAACAAATAAACTAAACACAAGGTCAAAGCACTAACCACTAAGAACTCTTATCCTACTCTGCAGAAAAGATAAATCAAATATGAAACGAATATCCTGGAGCAGAGAATCCCAAACCAAAGAACAGAGCATAACCACCCTGGAACCCCTGAGTGAGTTAGGTTCCATTACACACATGGGAGCATCAAAAGCTCTAAGGAGTCCATTACATGAGTAAATGGGAAATCCTTGTTGCTCCTGGCTAGTGAAAGACAGCCAAGAGCTGCCAGACCTGTTAGTGGGGTTAATCAAGGGGCCATTTTATAAAAAATCCCTGGAGAATATAATTACTCATGCAGTCCTCAAGAAACCAACACATAATTGTATTGGTTTATTTACAGTTTTGCATTTTTACAGGACTTTGCATATAGTCAATGTCATCCTTTCGCCTGTATAGTCAGTTCATTCTCCCTGCTGTTTTGTGTGGATCTTAAGGGGGAAAATGTAATTGGAAAATTCTAAATATTGACAGGAAGGGACTCTGGGGCAGGTGTAGTATCTGAAACTACTTTTAACTCATTTAGCACATATGAGTAGATTTCAAGTTTGTGGGGTAATTATTCATCTTGCCACCTGTGTGGTTTAGAATATAAATTAAAAATCTTTAAAACAAACTGATTCAGGGCCAGCTACGGGGGGTCAAGTTCAGAGGTGATATGTAAGCAAGATCCCCATGAACTCAGACTCAGAGTCACTTACACCCACTCTGCCTAAGCATGAAGGAATCTAACTGGGAATAATTAATATGCCAAAGCTTGGAAGGTGTAAATTAAAGCAGTCCCCACCCAACTTTAATTTACATCTGTTTACAGTTCCTCAGTATGCGATTTACACCCACTTAGACTTCAAGAGAGTGGTTATAAGTGGCTCATATAGGAGTTTAACTGGCCTTGTCTTCACTAGCAAATTGCATCTTTAAAGTAGCTAGACATTCAGGACTCCTGGCTCATACAGATACAGTGCTGATCACAGTTTTGCAGTCAATGGAGACAAGGACAAGTTGTTTTCATCATTATGTCAGCTGGTTGTGGGTAAAACCTAGCCCCATTAGGCAAAGAATGACTGCAGAGTGGTAGTCAACATTATTAGTTTATAGCAATATTTCCCCAAAGGTGGGTCCAGACCCACCAGTGGGGTGCAGGAAGGTTCTAGATGGGTCACCACATCAAGGGCTGGATTAACCCATCACTGAGTCCCAGCCTAGCTGGTGATGAGGGAAGGCCCGATGGAGAGTGCACCAACTCATACTCGCACTGCTGTGGTAGCTACTGTCCTGTGGGACTGGGCCCAGATTCCCACTCCAAGTGTTATGACCTGGCACACTGGGTCACAACAGCACTCGGGTTTGGCCCAGCCATATCACAATGCCACTCATTCAAATTCAGCCCAGCCACCCTCTGCCATGACGGGACAGTCAGGTCAAACCTGAATGACATTGTGATCCCATGTGCCAGGTCATAATGCTCAGAGCAGGGAGCTAGGCCCAGGCCCAGAAACAGGTGCTACCTCTGTAGGATGCTGCCTCCTCCAGAGCTTCCTGTCCACACAGGGACAGGATTAGGTATGTGGTGCCAAGGGCAGAGATTTAATTTATGTACTGGTGGCTCACAAGAAAAGACAACATGCACTTGCTGGGTGGCCTTAGTATAAAAGTTTGGGAACCATTGGTTTATAGCACTGGTGGGCAACCTGCAGCCCATCAGGGTAATCCGCTGGCGGGCTGCCAGACAGTTTGTTTACAATTGCACAGCTGCCCGCAGCTCTCGGTGGCTGCAGTTTGCCATTCCTGTCCAATGGGAGCTGCAGGAAGTGGCGGCCAGCACATCCCAGTAGACCGCACCACTTCCTGCAGCTCCGATTGGCTGGGAACAGTGAACCACAGGCACTGGGAGCTGAGGGTGGCCGTGCAAATGTAAACAAACTGTCTGGTGGCCCACCAGCAGCTTATTCTGACAAGCTGCGTGTGACCCACGGGCCGCAGGTTTCCACCACTGGTTTATAGGCTTCCTGAAAGTTGTATTCTACCTTGACGTAGTTTTCTAGTAAAGACAAGGCCATCAAAGGTAATTAATATGAGTTCATAAATGAGTTTCTAATTGAC